>NC_091285.1:461029870-463932370 GCF_032444005.1 Ranitomeya imitator
CTATAAAGAAACAGATGTGAAGTTAGTGTGAATTCCTATAGTGAGGTCTGAGCCTATTGTAGGGGGCACTGCAGGAGGTCCTGAGGGTCTATTTTCCATGCTGTAATTGAAACATATTAATTAGGTAATTTGTTGTTAGTCGGGTGAAAACAAATAAAGGACTCAGAAAAGACTGACATGGGGTGTTTCGGGATTTTTCTTTTATATTTTCGCTGTTTGATTTATTATTGTATTATGAGGCCCATTCCTGCTTCTCATGGCATCAAATGGTTAAATTGCTTCCATAAAATCGCTAAATATTTCTAACTAGTTGCATCAAATAATATTATAAATGGTAACTTTTTGAAAGTTGGCGATATACAATTATTCTGTTATTTACGTTAATTATCTCATGCCAGATTTGGGTTTTTTTTCCGCCTACCCTAAAAGTGTTTATTGACTTTGGCCGAGAGCCACCGATGAGGATTAAAAAAAAACAAAGCTGTTGATTCATTCAGCCGTCAACCTACTTACTTGTTGATAAGCTTGAAATGAAAGTCCTTTTACCCAGAACAACAGTTTGGTTACTGATTTTTTTCACGTTTTCACTTATTCTCACAGCGCAGTACCCCAATCATGTTCTCAATAGGGCTTAGACAAAACTTGGTGTAAAAGCCCAAACATCTTTTACGAAATCTCCAAAATGTTGCAAAATAGTTTGAAAATAATATACAGTAAAAATTAAGTTTAGAAATTTGCTAAAATCAATTAAAACAAGTCCAGTAGGTAGATGTATCGCTTGCATTAGTTGCTACCTTGTAGTCTGGGGGGGCTGCAGGTGCCACTTTAAGATGACATGTGTCCTACTGCTCAATATATCATGACGGTCATAGTGATATAAGGCTATTTAATATTGTTGTGATTATTTATAATACAATCTACCATCTCTGGACCCTTATGCTTTTATAACCAATGCTTTGATTTGCATGAATTTGTAGCACTTATTTATTGTAGCATTTATTTATTCCGTCTACAGGAACATAAAGCAGAAAATCAAAAAGTGAAGTAATTCTCATTTGCCTCATGATGCTGTAACATATTTATTTCAGGAGAAATGGTGCTTTCATTTTTATATAGTGATGTATTCTTTATTCTTTGGCTCCTCTACTATAAAGAAATACTTTTTGGCCCTATTCTTCATTTTAATTAAATTTGTCTGTTTCCGGTCTAAATGTCCAAATTTTGTCACCTTAACTATGACCCTTTACATTTTGTAATTATAAAATAGTCTAAACGCTACTGTATAAGCAGATATATCTGTTCAGATGCTAGTAATTTATACTACATTCACATTTGTCCTGTTTAATTGTCCCTCGAGCTATTAAATATGCAAATATTCGGAGTTCAATAGCAATCTATGTTTGATTTAATTAAGATGAAAAAAATCTTCAACTTGTGGCCACTTATTACTAGATAAAAATACTAATAAAGAACCTCACACCTAATACCCACATAGCCACGGTCTCACATAGACACAGAGAAAAGGAAACAGAATTCAACTTAATACTATATATAAAAAAACTAATACAAAAAGACAGACCATCATGTTGAATTAACATTTTAATGAGAAAATATTATTTGGACGGCTAGGTTCATAATTTAACGGCGACACTTATTTTTGTAGTCTGACATACACACATGCTGTGAATAATAACATCAATAAGCAAATGCCATGCCTTCTGTACAACAAGGAGACTGAGTGGTCATTTCTTTACAGCTCAGACGACAGCAGGATCATTTGGAATTAACTTAAATTCACCGTACACAGCAACAGTACACTTGTGGGATTTTTTTTTCAAAATTATTATTTTTTTCAGCAAATTTCCTAAATCAAAACTGTAAGTGGGTCAAATAAAAGTGCATTAAACACATTTTATATTCATTCATATTCACAAACATTTACAATAATTTTAGGAAGTTTATGGGAGGGCTCCCCCTCTCCCCCCTAAAAAAAAAACTGTGTTTCCAACCTAATTAGGGATATGACCCCTAACTTTAAAAATAAATAGATAAGCAATTTTCAGTTCAGTGATATTTCCAGTGCCTTGAAATAATACTAACAATTGACAGCCAACAAGTACAGTGAATGGTTTGCTTTCTACGCTCTATATGTACATTAGGGCAGTATACGTGTAAACATATTTCTCTTATTAGGATAAAGGGTTAAATATATTATGCTCGCTTTCAGTGTTAGTGTTATGGTTGAAACTAATTAGTAACTTATATAGCTGTGCACATACATGTATTCGTTTCTACACGTAAGCAAACTAAGTCAAGATGATAAATCTGGCCAAAATAATCATTCACCGTGTCTTTAAGTACAGAAGATTAGATAATACCGCATATTGCTAATATTATAGACATCCTCTAACCATTCCATATGAGTTGCTGCAAATGTATGTGCCTTTTTTCTGTTTTCTTTCTATTTTAGGGGGCACTAATATAGGTATGTGCTCTTAAACTCTATTACCTGAAATTGCCTGCCCTTCCATTCTGAAGTACATTGATTTAAAGATGTGCAAAAGTGTCTTTGAGAATGGCATTCTTATGCAAAATAAAAAAGTTTTCAAGTGTGTGAAGTCTTGAGCAAGAATACAAAATATCACATTAGGTGAAGAACTATCAAATTTCACAAACAATGTTAACCTCCTTGCCGGAAGTAGTCTTTTGCTAGTCTTTTGCTTTGACAGGGAAAAAAGTAAAGTGAGTAAACTTTGGAGAAATGATTTGAGTTGCACAGTCCTTCACGTTAGTGCACTGCCACAGAAAGTAGGGAGGTGGGTGGGCTGGTGAGAGTGTCACTCGGTGTTGCAGGGCTACTTTGGCTGGTTGCTGTTTGGGGAGATGTTGGGCTCAATGATGGAGAAGAGTTTGACAAAATAGCTGGGATATGTGTTGGGAGTGCTGGAAGTGTTGGCATAGCTGCTGGTGTAGGTTTAATAGGAACTGGAATAGCAGGCAAAGTCTGTCCTCCATGACAAAGTGGCTTGATAGGCATTCCATAAGCACTCACACTGTAATCACTGTTAGCCATTGATATAGGTGTGGTAGTGTCTATCATGCTGGAGCTGTACATGTGATGCCAACCAGTGCCAATGGGGCTGCCAACTGTAGTCAATTGGTTGTGAAGAGGATATGCAGCTGACATTGGTGGCATTGTGGAAAAGGCAAGTCCTCCTGGCATTTTATATTCTCTGGCGATTATATTCTCAATAGCAAAGGGATGTTTAAAGCTTGATGTCTGTGAGACCCCCAGGTTATATGTTGACATCTGTGGCAAATGGGTACCAGAGGCAGCCAAAGCACTAAGCCTAAGCTTTGCTTGTTGCTGTAAGTACTGTGCTGCATCTGATGGTTTAGTAGGTGCAAGATGATCCGATTTCATTACCTTGAACCTTTTCCTACGCCTCAGGAAACTACCATTTTCAAACATATCACCACAACTTGGATGAAGTGCCCAGAAACTTCCCTTGCCAGGCTGATCTGGTCTCCTTGGTATCTTGATGAAGCAGTCATTGAAGGACAAGTTATGTCTCAGAGAGTTCTGCCATCTTTGAGTGTTCTCCCTGTAGTATGGAAATCTGTCCATGATGAATTTGTAGATTTCACTCAGGGGTAGCATCTTCTCCTGGGAGCTTTGGATAGCCATGGCTGTCAATGAAATATATGAGTAAGGGGGTTTTTGATCACTGTATGTGTTTCTTCCTGGTCGAGGCATCTTCAATATGGTCACAGGTAATCTATATGTAATTGAGGAGAGGTCACCAAGTCAGCTTTTTAGATAAAATCACAAGCACATATGTAAATTATTATCATTTACAAAATTGATATTACTATAGTTACTTAACAGTAATTACTCTTCCATATATTCTATATATATATAATGTTTAGTTAAGTAAACCTTTATATCACTTTTCTTGGGTTATAAAGAACAAAGCAAGTATAAAATTACCATCATACCTTCAACTTTCTTGTAACAACTTGACACTCTGCATCCGGAATGTTGCGACGAAGAGGTTTCTTCCTGTCCGAAAACAAAATCCACAAGAACTAGCACTTTCTCGTATTTCAGGTCTTAATTCAATTCTTAGCCAGCCTGGACCCTTCTTCAATAAACTCTGATCCTCTCCTTAGCATCAGGAATAAGCTTCTTTTCTATGCAGCAGTTGAATGGAGGTAGAGAAAGTATTTCTCCTTAGCTGGGTGGGAGATAAGCTAAGTAGTTGTGTCCATGTCCTTCCTCAAACCATCTGATAGTTTTATGTAGTGACATGAACAGAAAAGACCCCTGTAGAGGCGCTTCATTAATGTGCCACTTCTTTGCTATCATATGACAATCGCCTTGGGAGGAGGAGGAGGGAGGGAGCAGAGGAGAAGCAGAGTAAAGAGGAGGGGGCCGTGGGGGAGAGAAAGGAATAATCTGGTTTCATTTACACCTATTTACATGGACACCTTGGGCCAATAGAAATCATTTCCATTTGAAGACAAGGCAAGGGGTGAAAAGGCTCAGCAACCGGAATTGAAGTGTGATGGTACCCAGTAACAGTGTGTGTGAAGGTATGCACCAACCTTCCTGTGTGCATTGCAGGGAGCTTAGTCTGCAATTCACACTTACAAATGGAGCTACTGAGCAGTGGGATGTTTGACATGGAAATTGCTTGGCTGTGGTATTCTGTTTGTTCTATATTGTTATCTGATTTGTATTGTTAGCTAACTTAAGACAGCGCTTTTACTTTTGTAACAAGAGGGGGAGGGCACCTGTTCTCAGGCCAATTCAACTCATTCACCAAGTTTTACTTCATGTCACTTTTTTATTTTCACTTTTTTTTCTAGATGGCGCATTTCTGTTATTATAGATAGCAAATACATCCCTAGGAAGTGCAAGACCTTCATGTGTAAATATTATCTTGTCGCTATTACTGCCATTTGCATTATTTGTTGTATTTTCCTTAATAACGAAATTGAAATTATTTTTGCAAACTACATTTGTTTTTGGATAATACCTAACCGTGTAATTTGAATGCTGAAAATTATTGAACATTAATGTAGCAATCAATAATTTGGCTAAATAAACTTTTGGGAATGCTTGTAAGTAGATTTACTTTTGTGCCATAGGTTAGATTGCTAGAAAAATTACATTTCACTCTGCTTTTAAGTAGTTAATTCAAATGTCGTGTCCAATAACCCAAACGTATGTAAATTGAGATAGACGTATAGCAGACGCATTAATGTGAAATTAGTGCCTAATTCCTAAAGATCAATATCTTGATTAATAGCATGGCATTCGATGTAACGCAAGCTATCCAGTTTCTAAAACACCAGATTGATCCATAAAAAAGGAGTCTCCAAGGGGTGGAAGAGCAATTGATTTGATTCCTCTGCTATCTTGTTCTAAATCCCAAGGGGTGTCACTGATAATCCCTAATCATTCAAGCTCATAACAACACTGTAAACTAAACAGCTGCTAAGCGGCCAGATGTGAGGCTGTAAGACGTACATTACAGCTCTACAACAACAGGCGTGTTAATGACATCGCTAATGCAAAGCAAGGAGGTAGTGTTAATCTAGTTTCCCAGCATCATTCATATTAAGTAGGTATGAGATGGGAACTTTAGGAATAAAAGCAATAAATGTACTGAATACAATGTATATACCTAGATCTTCATAAAACAATGCCAGCACAGAATGGTAAGTCTTCAAACAATTATCTAACCGTAAATGCAACGTGTGTACAAATGTCCGCTTGTGCATGTGTATTAGCAGAATTCATCATTGTCTCCACTTCATCTCCGCTGCTTTCTCGTTTAACCCTCCCTCTCCTTACAGAGCGACACTGTGAATCTGCTGCTTCTCGGAGACAGAAAGGGTGACTACAATGATATTAATCACAAGATTCTCGTAATTCTGGCTATTCCTGTTGAAAGAAGTTGTTTGTTTCAAAATATAGGCATAATCATTATTGTGTCAAATTAAATAAAAGATACACACTTGTTCAGCTTGGTCAACGATAAATTCACTTTTAAATTGTCCCTAAAAAGAAAAATATTTTCAGCTCAAATGTAATTCCATTTTTTAAGTATTTGATTGATTGCTCCAAGTCGATGATTTGTGTATGCCTCACAGTAATATAGTAGTAGTAATACCATGATCTCAAAATACACAAGAGAAAAACAGTTATTAGTCAAAATGTAAAGCCAAGTGTGCTAAAAATGCAAAGGACTTGACTTGATTATTACTATTCAGATTAATATTCTAAACGCATTTAATATCGTCAACAAGTGGTTTTCATTAGTTGGATGTTTGCAAAGAAAATCATTTCGTTTGTGGCTACAGCAAAATGATGAAAAACAATGGTTATTGCTTACTACTACTAATAATAATAATGATAACAATAATAACAATAATAATAATTATTATTTGTAATAAATAATACTAAATAGGATACATTTGTTTTTTAACTCTTTAAATTATTAACATTACATAAGTACAGATGATGTGTTGGGTTTAGCTACAGTCCTATGTAAACCAATAGATAACACTTTATCATTTTGCTTTGGATGATGAAAATATTATAGTGGGTAAAAATGACAATCTTGACTCTAAATAATTTGCATGTTTCGCTTTTGTTATTTAATAATCTGTTAAGTCAAATGTCTTGTTTACCTTGGCAAGCAATCTATCCAAAAGCAAGATCGAAGCATATACTTATTATTTGCATCTAAATAGAGACCGGTAGCTAACAAAAAATAGAGCATAACAAATACATCATTTTTTATTCTTTCATCCATTTATCTATGTGTTCTATTCCATAAAAATAAAATTGTTACATTTATCAGAAGAAATATCTATGGATGGAAAAAAAAAAGTTTTAAAGAACTATTGTTAACACGACGATAAAAATGAGCAAAATATTAAAATTATTGAAAGCAAAATCATAAATGTGTTCAATGAGAAGAGAATGCAGGTTGGGTAATTCCTAAAATATAAGTCTGCACTATAACATGCTTTAGAGACAAATGTAGAATAAAAACCTAAAAAAGCCTATTTTGAAATGTAAAGAATTATGTTTTTACTGCAATTTGTAAAGTGTAGCGTTAAGAATTATTACTTAGTGCATCGGTAAATATGGTGCATCGCTGTATTGATACTGACTTTTCAGGACAAATGATCTACATCATTAAAGGGTTTTTTTTAGACTTTTTCTTGCTGTTTTTCTACTTTTTGAGAAGTTTTAAACCAGTGTTGAACATAAGTAATCATCGTTGGAATAAACTTCAGCACTACATTGTCATCAATCATTGCCTCGCTACTTACCTGGGAACATGACTGTTGCTAGTCGTTTATATGACTGTATTATTATCATCAATCATTATTCGCATTTTATTTTTACAACTTTTTATTGTCTATGCTGGGTGTAAATTGCTCCTCTAATGTGGTATCTTTAAGCCCAGAGGGCTTTGTACAATCAGATGTAGCTCACAAAAGATATGTTGGGACAAGCAAAACATTAATGACAGTTTTCCTTGCTGACCAATAAATCACCAAATCGTTACTTAAACACGATGAATTTAGGAGATTAAACAATTTCATTAATATTGAAATAGCGGCTGGGATTCAGATGACTTACTTGAAATGCAGAATCACGTTTCCCAATATTAACTGAAGCACTTGAGCACTAACACAATATGACCTTCTAAATTCAGTAAAAGAAAAAAATTCATTTACAGAAAGCCTTGTCTGTGTTTTTAAATATATTAATTCCTCTTTACGGTATTAACTAATGATATTCTATGGATGTATACATAATTGCGTTGCATACGCTCTGGGAGAAATGGGTTAATGCACTACATACACAGAAATGCAACTATCATGTATATGGACAAAAGGAGATCATAGGACTAAGGGATTAAAATAAATTAACTCACCATAGAATTACAATCACTTTTCATCTGGGACTGTTTAATTGAAAGATTCAATATATTTATACTGTTAATAATACCACAGTAAATTAAGGTAATTTAAGATGATAATTTATTGACTTTTCTTAGTTATTTTTTACTTCTTATTTTTTTTTTACTATTTATGTTTTATTTCTAAAATATAAAAAAAGAAGAAATCAAGCAGAAATTGCATTTTTTTTGCATTTTTAATACTTTTTTTCTCTAAGCATTTTATCTATTAAATTACTCATTTTTATTACCTCTTTAAAATTAATTTTTTTGGGACACATAGACCCGAAGCAGGGAAAGTAGATTGCTTATCAATTTTAAAAAAAATATAAGTTAAGCGATCATTTCTTTCACGTCTGTAGCAGGTGTAAGTTTACAGTATTAAGGTCTATGGAAACTGTAATTTTATAAGAAGGAACATTTAAAAAAAATTATGATTAGATAATATGGAATAATTACACAAAATCTTCTGAATTAAATGTAACGGGAATACGAGTATAATATGTTATCGACTGAATGTGTTATTAAATTAAAATAATCATATGAAACAATAATATGTTGCGCTTTTAACGTCGTTCTTTTAACTATATAAGCCTTGGTATGCATTGAGAATCACATTTCAGTGCAACTCATTGCTCTTAATAATGGAATGAATGGGATGTGAAATGTGTGTACTGGGTGTCTTTTAAAAGTGAACTTATCTCTTTGTAAAGAAATGCAACACAAATAAAAAAAGAGGCTTTCTTGAGACTCATTTAAATGAGAAGATCCAACCGTTGTGGGGAAAATAGAATAAAATACACATAAGTCAATTATATCAATGTGCAAAGCAAATGGGAATCTTCTTCAAACCAAAGCTATTCAGTCTTTCCATCATGATGTGTAAAGCTCAGCTTTCTGCTTGAAAGGACTGCAATAGACCCCTGTTTTCTCCAAAAGCAGGACCCCACACGTTTACAGGTTTGGTAATAATTTATGCTAATTTCCCTTCAATAAATCCACAATTCGCTTCAGTAGCATGCAGCCTGTTCAGATGGCCAAGGGAGAGGGGCATAAAAGTGGCTAACACAATATTGGTTTTCATTCTGTAGGTTTTCAATGCAGGTGTGAGCATATTGTGCGCCCTGGATCTATCCTTTAACTCCAGCAGAAACTAAAATAGACTAGCCTTCCTTTTCAAACACATGTTAATATTTACAATATAGAATTGGGGAGATGTTAAGCAGCTTCTTAGGGTCTCCTAGGCTTCAAACAATACACAGATCCAAACCAGATTTTTCAACTTGAAAGTATCCCCCATGCATTTCCAGTTAAGTCCTAGATTATATTTGATGAACTTACTTGTGCTCCCTCTGTTTACTTATTGACACTGAAAAGGGAGCTGATAGAATTGGGTTTGGGGACTGGTTTCTTTTGTTGTACTTGAAGGTTTTTTTGAGTTTACCGAAGTGATTTCTCTGCCTATGGGAACTAAGAGCATGGACCAAACCCTTTGTTGCAGAACACTATTTAACAAATATACCACATTGATGTGAGAAGCTACTTATCTTTCCTTTAAATGGGGCTTTGCTGCTTAGCATAATCTCTATGTCCCCTCAATGACCAGTGATTCTTCCATACCACAAATTTCTTGAAATGCACTTATAGCAGGTAAATATAGTAGATTAAAGTTAAAGATTTCGTAAATGTAGTATTTTTCTAGGAATAGACCGAAACTTCACTTTGGTACTAATTATTTATTATATACTGTATTTATATCTATGTCTTTGTATATTTTTTATTCTAAACTTTAACTTTTTTAGGGTTTGTGCCATTGTGAACCTAACATTCTATTGTTTCTTGTATTTTGTAATTCCGCCATTTACATATTGAGCTATTGTTACCTGTCATTAACTTGACTGTTGGCAAGTTCTTGCATATTCAACCATGTATTCCTTATAGAAATATACATGAAAAATCATTATTGAGATTGTAATGGAATATTATTTATCAACGCAGAATGAGAAGATGATTCTGTACCTTTCACTGAATGTAGCTGCACTGGTAAGTGTAATTCTTACTGATCACGCTACCAAAGATCTCTATTCCTTCCACTAATTTATATTTCAATGTTTTATTTGTTTTGCTCTACATTAATATCACTTATTGGTGATAACTGAAATGTATTATTCTTTTATGTTGCTACAAAATTGTACATTAGATATGGCTTTATAAATAGCTATATATTTTTAGTAATTGTCATATGCATGACATTAAATGGACATTCTCACTATCTAGATAACACCTATGCACAGAACAGATGAAAAATGTTTGAATGCTGGAGATTCGAATGCTGAGATCCTCATTGATTTTGAGAAAGGGTTCCAAAAATCCCATATAAATAGAACGGAAGTGTGCATGCTTGACCACCACCCCATTCACTTCTTTGTGACTGATGGAAATAGCTGTCTCCATCATCAACTGAAGAAGTAGATGGAGTGGTATCCATACATGGACATTAGATAAATTCACAAGTGAAACCAGTTGGGAACCAAGTTATCGGACTATCAGCAATTATATAAATGTCACATATCCAGTATACAGGCAATAAACATATTTAGTTGGAAAACCCCTATAAAAATATTCTTGGTCAGAGTACAAATTTGACATAGAAAGTGCTGGAGGAATAACAAACCCTAGCTCAACTTCCAGTGAAAGCTCTATAGTAGTACACCAGGTCCACATAAGTTATATATAATGCCATTATTTCTGCAAAAATATGACCAAGAATCTACAGGAATTGAGATATCCTAACAGGTTAGATTAAAAAAAGTAGTACATTTATCTTACCAATCTTCTGCCATTTACATTTTCGCACATCTATGATAACCAAGCTCATCTCTGTTTATTCGATACTAGCGATGACAATGTTAGTGTGTGACTGTTGTAGTGCTCACAAGTCTGCACAACTCATCATCACTTGAGGTCAGGAAACAGAGACTGGCTGCGTGACCAGGGATGTCTTGATAATATAATTTGCATCTATCAATTTTGCTGTACATTCACAGGTAATCTTCAACAAATTCCAAAACACCAGAATCTGTTTGTTCAAATATCAAACCACTTTCTTATTACTGTATTTGGCTTTCACCCCGCTGCAATGCAGGTAGGTGCAAGTTCCACTAGATGGCAATAGAGTAGAAGGAGGGCTGCACCTAGACAAAGCAGGCCTGTTGTGCAGCAGCAAGGCTACCATTAGGCAGCAGCAGGAAAGTCAAACAAGCCAGATTAGTATAGTTGGCAGAGTAGTACCAAAGGAATAGACAAAACACAGCGTCAGAGACAAGCTAAAAGGTCAGTAACAGTCAGGAGCGGATAAGCCAAAGACAGAAGCAAGTCAGGATACAAGTCAAGTAAAAACCAGGGAGTATATACGTAAAAGGCGAACCACTAAGTCAAGACGGGCATTGGGGAAAACAGACATGGGTTAAATAAGCTAATGCAGCAGGTTAAATCAGGATATACCAGAGTCAGCTACACACGCCGTAGGCAGAACTATAACTGACACCGTCTGCAGGATGCAACAGTGATAAATAGTAAAGCCTGAAACCAGACTGAGGCTGAGAAAAGTTAACCCCTGAAATGATCAGAATGGGAAAAGGGGAGACAGAACTCAAAACCCAGTCTGGATCATGACATCGGCACTATGCAAATCTTTCTGTCTCCTCATGTGATCACTTCCATTACTCCCTGTTCTTCTTTATGCTAAAGATAGATCTTAATAACATTGCATGTATATTTGGGTCATTGTCCTGCTGCAGAATATCTTTGGAGCCAATCAGACACCTCCCTGGGAGTATTGTATGATAGATTAGTACTGGGTGTATTTCTCAGTATTGAGGACACTATTAATATTGACCAAATCCTCAAATCCATTCTCTGAAAAGCACACCAAAATTGCAAGGCAAATCCACCATGCTTCCGTATTGTATGCAGGCACTCATTGTTCTGCTCTCGAGGCCATCAGTAAACAAGTTGCATTTTTTTACAGTCAAATACGTCACATACGACAGTCCAAAGCACCTGCTGCAATTTGTCTTGTGTTGTGTTTTCTTGAATAGTTGAGGCATTTGTCCTTGTTTTCATGCCAAAGGATGCTTAAATAGATTTTTGGTTTCAATTCCTCCATGAAAACCACTTCTGATCAGACTTCTCTGAACAGTAGCTTGGTATAGCTGGGTCTCACTGTTGCTGATAGTTCTGAACTGATGGCACTGCTGGACATTTTCTGATTTAAATGGAAAGTAAGCATAATGTGTTTTTCAGCTGCTGTACTTAGCTTCCTTGGCCAACCACAGCGCATACGGCCCTCACCATTGCCCACTTCTTAATGTCCTTAATGGTGAGATATACAACCAGATACTTATTCATCATGCGATACTATCAAGGATGCATCTGATTGGCTACAAATTTAGTTTGCAGCAGGACAATGGCCTTAAACATAGAGCTAATGTTATTATGAACTATCTTCAGTGTGAAAAAATCCTGGTGAAATGATGGCCTCACAGAGCCCTAATCTCATCATCATTGAGACTGCCTGGGATTACATGAAAATACAGAAACATTTGTACAAGCCTGCATCCACAGAAGATATTTTGTTAGTTCTCTAAGATGTATAGAAAACGCCCCTGCTAAGTTCCTTCAAAACCTATGTGCAAGTGTAGATTGAAGAATGGACGGTGTTCTTGGATTTCTCTCAAGTAGATTATTTAGAAAGTGACTTCCAATGAGCAGGCATGATTTGATGCTGTTTTGAAAATAACCGGTGGTCACATCAAATATTGGTTTGATTTAAATTTCTGATATTTTGCCATTATATTTGGAACAACTTCCTTGCTGAGTTCCTTCAAATCTTGTGTGCAAGTGTACCTAGAATAATTGATGCTTTCATACTATTTTGAAGGCAAAGGGTGGTCACATCAAATATTAATTTAATTTAGATTTCTTTTTTGTTCACGCACTTTGCATTTTGTTAATTGCTAAAAATAAACTATAACTATTTATACTTTTAAAAGCATTCTATATGAATATATACTTACACACTGCACTCTGCAAAGTTTTAGGTAGATGTGAGAATGAACAGAACTTAAATCTAGATAAAGTCAATATTTGGTGAGACTACCCTTTGTCTTCAAAACAGCATCAAAGCATGATTTCTTCTTCCACATAGTCTTTGAAGTATATATATTTATTTAAAAAAGAGAGAGAGGGAGAGAGTGTGGGAAAGAGAGAGATAAGCAGAGCAAAGGATCGAGTTGGAATGAACTTACAAGAATCTAAACATTTTGATATTTGACTTTCAGATCACAAAAAAATATAACTTCCCTGACACCATTTCCCACACAGAATAGGCAATCATCAGTTTTCACTGTTGTGCAGGCCTTCCCATAATGTCATGCAGCCAGGGCCTAGGCAAGGGGTAGGCAGGGTAGGCACCCTCCTAGTGCGCTAATTCCTGCCAACTTGAGGGGGATGCACTATGGGGTAAAAAAAGACATTTCTGAATGCCTGGGGCCACCTGCATCTTCTTCTTCACGTGTACTGATTGTGGTTCTGGTGCCATTTTTATGTACTGACAGTTGTTCTGGTGACCTATTTATTGATTATAGTTCTGATGCTGTATTTATGTACTATTGATGCACTGGTGTTCTATTTATATACTGTTAATGATTTTTGTCTCATATTCATGTAGTGATGATAATTGTGGGGATGAATACAGCACAAGAACCGTCATCACTACATGAATACATCATGAGAGCCATCAGTAGTGTATGAATACTGCAGCAGAACAACCATCACTACATGAAAACATCACCAAAAGCACCATCAGCACTGAAGTATGACACAAGAACAATCATGATTCATGGCCCCAAAACAACCATTAGTACAGAAATATGGCACTAGAGCCACCATCAATACAGGAATAAAGCATCAGAATCTCCATCAGTACAGGAATACGGTGTCACTATTATTTGTAGCATGACTGATGCAAAACCCATCATAAGTATCCCTTTTTCTATAATGGAGTCTGTTTTGTTTCCATTATGGTATCGGTCAAATGTTAGACAACTTCACTGAAACCAATTAGCCATCATTATAGTTAAGTTAGTTTCCATGAGTGTCATTGAGCCTGATATTTAAATATATGATATCAGGGATAAATACTACTATTTCTCCCTGGTATTGTGTAAATTGTTCACAAACAATGATTCCATATCTAACTTTGAAAACGCACTCCCTGATGAGTCTCACATTTAAAGTACATCACATTTTTTCAACTTTTGTGGGTATTATTTGGTGATAAAGGTCACAACTCTAGTTGAAGTGGTCATCAGAGTTTGTTACCTTAACCATCAGATGGGGAGGAGGATGCGTAAGGTCTCCTTTTAATTTAGTCCCCAACCCATTCCTTTACTTTGGGAATGAGGGTTCATTGGATGGGGTTGGGGTGGTGCCATTGGCTTCATTTGCATAAGGTACCAAAATATCTTGTTCTGGCCCTGCCTTCAGCTATGACATCTTATGGATTATTATACCTTATTCCCGAGTTTCCCAATTCCGGTCCTCAAGAGCCACCAACAGGTCATGTTTTCAGGATTTCCTTAAGGTACCGTCACACTAAGCGACGCTGCAGCGATACCGACAACGATCCGGATCGCTGCAGCGTCGCTGTTTGGTCGCTGGAGAGCTGTCACACAGACCGCTCTCCAGCGACCAACGATCCTGAAGTCCCCGGGTAACCAGGGTAAACATCGGGTTACTAAGCGCAAGGCCACGCTTAGTAACCCAATGTTTACCCTGGATACCATTCTAAAAGTAAAAAAAACAACCACTACATACTTACCTACTGCTGTCTGTCCTCGGCGCTCTGCTTCTCTGCTCTGGCTGTGAGCGCCGGGCAGCCGGAAAGCAGAGCGGTGACGTCACCGCTCTGCTTTCCGGCCGCTGTGCTCACAGCCAGAGCAGATAAGCAGAGCGCCGAGGACAGACAGCGGTAGGTAAGTATGTAGTGGTTGTTTTTTTTACTTTTACGCTGGTAACCAGGGTAAACATCGGGTTACTAAGCGCGGCCCTGCGCTTAGTAACCCGATGTTTACCCTGGTTACCAGCGAAGACATCGCTGAATCGGCGTCACACACGCCGATTCAGCGATGTCAGCGGGAGAGCCAGTGACGAAACAAAGTTCTGGACTTTGTTCCCCGACCAGCGATATCACAGCAGGGGCCTGATCGCTGCTGCGTGTCACACTGGACGATATCGCTAGCCAGGACGCTGCAACGTCACGGATCGCTAGCGATATCGTCTAGTGTGACGGTACCTTTAGTATTGCACAGGTGATGGAATTATTGCCTGTGCAGGTGATGCAATTATCACCTGTGCAATACTAAGGAAATACTGAAAACATGACCTGTTGGTGGATCTTGAGGACTGGATTTGGGGAACACTGCCTTATTCAGTGGTTAGTTCTCGGGCCATCACAAATCAGCAGTTCCCAGTGGAGCACAGTTGGTTCAGCAGAGTTGTTTTCCATCTCCAAGGTCAATGTGTAAATCTCTCTCTTCTGTAGAATGTAAGCTCGTATGGACAGTGGGGTCCTCTCTCTTTCACTTTCATGTAGAATGCAAACTCTTATGATCAGCAGGGTCCTCTTTCTTACCTGTAAAGTGTAAGCTCTTAAGGTCAATGGGCTTTACTCTCTTTCTCTCCTCTTCTCTATTTGTATTTCCAAGCAATTACAAACTTTCTACTATTGCTATTTGTGCAAATTATTTTGCTGCAAATAAAATTTATGAGAAACATTTGGCAAGGTCAGCAAATTTGAACTTCAAAGATTTGTTCATCTCTAATATACACAATTGCTTCTTTCACTATATATGGTTACTAAATAAGAAATAGACTGTTAAGTTGTGAAATGCAAGCTATAATGTAACATAGTACAGTAACATATATTATTTCTACTTATGTCACATTTAAAATTCAATTATAGAATAAATTGCTTTGGGTTTTGTGTAATTAGTGTGTAAAGTTTAATTTGAGTGTAAAATTACAGCAAAATGCTAAAAATAAATGTGCATATTACACATGCCCTAGAATAGGCAATAAAATAATCAATGAAAATTCAAGGTTCTTTATTGCCACCTGCTGGTCGTTTGGCATAATGTTTCACTGAGGTCTGTGATTACAGGACACCCTGCCTGGGTTGACAACTGTCCAGAAATTCCAGAACAGTCTATAAATATAAGGCACTTTTTTGCGCTGTTCATAAAAAATAATGGAAAGTGTCTGTGATTTTTTAAAGCTGACAAAACTTTTACAACTTATTTTGATTGGAATTATCATCATTTTACAGTTTACAGTGAATGCAGCCGATGGCTTTATGCAAGAATAAGTGGCAGTAGTCAAGTTGGTAACCCTGAATATTGCACCTGTGCACACTTAAGGTA
Source organism: Ranitomeya imitator (assembly GCF_032444005.1). NCBI lineage: Eukaryota > Metazoa > Chordata > Amphibia > Anura > Dendrobatidae > Ranitomeya > Ranitomeya imitator. The sequence continues at coordinate 461,046,342 of NC_091285.1, forward strand.
CCTTCACACATAACGATATTGTTAACAATATCGTTGCTATTTGTGACGTAGCAACGATATCGTTAATGAAATCGTTATGTGTGACAGCGACCAACGATCAGGCCCCTGCTGGGAGATCGTTGGTCGCTGAAGAAAGTCCAGAACTTTATTTCGTCGCTGGACTCCTGCTGACATCGCTGGATCGGTGTGTGTGACACCGATCCAGCGATGTCTTCACTGGTAACCAGGGTAAACATCGGGTAACTAAGCGCAGGGCCGCGCTTAGTAACCCGATGTTTACCCTGGTTACCATGCTAAAAGTAAAAAAAAAAAAACACTAGATACTTACCTACCGCTGTCTGTCCTCCAGCGCTGTGCTCTGCTCTCCTCCTGTACTGGCTGTGAGCCGGAAAGCAGAGCGGTGACGTCACCGCTCTGCTTTCCGGCTCACAGCCAGTACAGGAGGAGAGCAGAGAAGCAGAGCGCAGCGCTGGAGGACAGACAGCGGTAGGTAAGTATCTAGTGTTTGTTTTTTTTTACTTTTAGCATGGTAACCAGGGTAAACATCGGGTTACTAAGCGCGGCCCTGCGCTTAGTTACCCGATGTTTACCCTGGTTACCGGCATCGTTGGTCGCTGGAGAGCGGTCTGTGTGACAGCTCTCCAGCGACCAAACAGCGACGCTGCAGCGATCCGGATCGTTGTCGGTATCACTGCAGCGTCGCTTAATGTGAAGGGGCCTTTACCTTAGTTTATTCGATTGACGTAGGCCAAAAGTGTTCTTTTAATTGATAAGTGTGTTTAACTGTTTAGGAAAGTGTTACAGACAGTGCTTTCCTATACAAAAGCCACTTAAAAAAACATGTTTTTATAACAATGAGTCCGTATGGTGGATAGGTGTCGAGGCATCCATCCTGACTCCCTACTGTTGAGTGTGTACCTCCTGAGTGTATCTTCCTGACAGTGGTCATATGTGCAATGTGTCTCTAGCCTCTGTCATGCATATGGAAACAGTTTTTATGGCATTTTTTGTAGCATTTAAGACATGCAATTTTCTGGCTATGTGAAGTCCTATAGAGAAGATCTTGGGATAAAATACCTGTAAAAAATGCCATGCTAAAAGAGTGCAAAAACAAGTTTATGTCAACACTTAATTCATTTGCTACAAAAGCTGAAGCAGTTTTGATCTCCCCCACAAAAACATGATAAAATAAGAAAACTCCCGCCAAACACTGTTTGAATCCTGCCATAAATTAATATATTAACACCTCAAGCCATGCAATATTGACAAGCATATAAACAAGTAGGTAATAGTGCAATTACATGGGTAGTTAAGATTAGTGTTGAGCCACCTCCCTAGTGTTCGGGTTCGGTTCGTCGAACAGGTAGGTGTTCGCCGAACTGTTCGTCGAACTTTCGACGAACCCCATCGAGCTCCATTGAAACCAATGGCAGGCACAAACACATATAAACACATGGAAAACACATGGAAAACACATAGAAAACACATTAAAAGGTGTCCAAAATCTGACAAGCTGACAAGAAAAGAGGTGGAGGAGTAAAAGGAGGAGACACAGATATAGGCATGTCATGTCCTTCTAAAATCAAGAAATGCTGGAGTAAAAATCTAAACTCACTCTACCAACACCCAGACATCTTGACAAAAAAAAATAAAAAAATAAATATCTTTAGGTAGAATGGCGGCGGGTCCATTCAGAACACTTTCCTTAGAAGACGTAGTGATACCCCCATTGGGAGTTGTGCCAAAATATGAACCCAATACATTCAGACTAATCCACCATTTGTCATATCCAAGTGGCAGGTCAGTAAACGACAACATCGACGCGGAATCAAGTACAGTACTATGTACTGTACCTCCTTTGACGAGGCAATCAGGCGGGTCAAGAAGTTGGTAAGGGGCACCCTAATGGCCAAAACAGACATTGAGGTGGCGTTCCGGTTACTACCTGTGCCTCCTAATAGTGTCCTCCCATTGGGCTGCTTCTGTGAAGGAGCATACTACATCGATCGCTGTTTGCCCATGGGGTGCTCCATATCCTGCTCACTATTTGAGGCGTTTAGTTGCTTCCTTGAATGTGTCATCATGGACGTTTGTAAGGCGGCACATATTATCCATCACCTCGACGACTTCTTATGCCTGGGCCCAAAAGATTCGCCACAGTGTGAATACACATGGTAGTCCACCTGTGAGAAGGAGAGAGCTGGAGGGAGAGTGGACACCCCAGGGCCGAGGGGTTAGATTGAGAAAGAAAGAAGGCGGTGTAGCTTGCTTCATGGGTGGGGTACTCTGCTGAGTATCATTAAATTCTTCTAGGCCCAAATGGATTTCCTGGGCTAGATGCCGTTACAAAATAGTAGTTAGGTAAACAGGGAGTGTAGCTTGCTTCGTGGGTGAAGTACGCTGCTGAGTAGCACCAAATTCTACTAGGCCCAAAAGGATTTCCTGGGCTAGATGCAGTTACAAAATAGTAGTTAGGTAAACAGGCGGTGTAGCTTGCTTCATGGGTGAAGTACGCTGCTGAGTAGCACCAAATTCTACTAGGCGCAAAAGGATTTCCTGGGCTAGATGCCGTTACAAAATAGTAGTTAGGTAAACAGGCAGTGTAGCTTGCTTCATGGGTGGGGTACGCTGCTGAGTATCACTAAAGTCTACTAGGCCCAAAAGGATTTCCTGGGCTAGATGCCATTACAAAATAGTAGTTAGGTAAACAGGCGGTGTAGCTTGCTTCATGGGTGGGGTACTCTGCTGAGTAGCACAAAATGCTATTAGATACAAAACGATTTCCTGGGCTAGATGCAGTTAAAAATCAGTAATTAGATCAACAGGTGGTGTAGCTTGCTTCATGGGTGGGGTACGCTGCTGAGTAGCACAAAATGCTATTAGGTACAAAACGATTTCCTGGGCTAGATGCCGTTAAAAAATAGTACTTAGGTAAACAGGTGGTGTAGCTTGCTTCATGGGTGAAGTACGCTGCTGAGTCGCACCAAATTCCATTAGGCCCAAAAGGATTTCCAGGGCTACATGCCATTAAAAATAGTACTTAGGTAAACAGGTATTAGGTATTAGGTATTCCAAAGACATACTGATAGGGAATTTAGATTGTGAGCCCCATCGGGGAGAGTGATGATAATGTGTGCAAAAATGTAAAGCGCTGTGGAATATGTTAGCGCTATATAAAAATAAAGATTATTATTATATTATTATTAAACAGGCGGTGGGTGGCTGGGCTACTCTGCTGACTAGCAGACACTGAAGCTTTGGAGCAGGCCACAGGCACCACTTAAGTGGCATCAATTTCGCCAGAGTCTTTTAAAACGGTTAATGAGGTGATTTTCAAAAATCATCAAGCTTTTAGTCTCCCCAAGATGACACAGGGGTAGAAAAGTCCTTGCGGATCCAGGATTTGTTCATCTTGATGAATGTTAGTCTGTTTACATTGTCACTGGACAACCGCGTGCGCTTATCTGTCAGCACACCACCAGCAGCGCTGAACACACGTTCAGAGAGAACGCTGGCTGCGGGGCACAACAAGATCTCCAAGGTGTGAGCGGATTACTGCAACATTTTTTCAAACTGAGTGTTTTTGGTTTTACTATTCTCTTTTGTGTCTTCAGGTTTCTTGGTGGTGTGTGAACATGATCATACAGACTTGTTCACTGTGCAAGTAGCCCATGTGTTCCTGTTTCCAAGGTGTGAGTGGAAAGCTTAGGTCATTTTTCAAGATTGGAAACCCAAAATGAGCAAGGGTCCAGTTCCACAATCATGGCATCGATGTTAACTTGGAGATACTCTTGTACCATCCTCTCTAGGCGTTGGTTGTGCGTCAGACTTCTTGTCTCCTGTGGCCTTGCAAAGGATGGTCTAAAAAAATCTTGAAACGAATGGAAAAAATTGCTGTTACCACCAGATGTGATGTTACTGTTACGGTTTGAGTGATGACTCGATAGTCCCACGGTTGGCAAGTTAGAACTCAGAGATTGGCTACGTGTACCACTGGTGTTTTGTGGAAAAGCAGCTGTGAGATTCTGTAACAGTCTCTGCTGATACTCCTGCATGCGTGAATCCCTTTCTATGGCAGGAATTATTTCACCAAATTTGATTTTTTACCGGGGATCTAAGAGTGTGGCAACCAAGTAGTCGGCATTACTTCGGATTCTGACAATCCGAGGGTCATGTTGCAGGTAGTGCAGCAAGAAGGCACTCATGTGTCTTGTGCATCCAGGAGGACCAAGTCCTTGTTGTCTTGGTGGTGGCGAGGTGAGAATCATCCTTCTTTCGTCTGCCCTCTCCCCTCAACCTCGCACAACAAAAATTTGATCAAGGTTTCCCTCATCTGATGAGTCTTCCATGCCTAGCGCCAGTTCGTCCTCCACTTCTTCCTCGCCTCCTGCACCTTCCTCAACAGATTGGCTGCTACCATGCACCCTCGGTAACCCCTCTCCCCCAGCCGCCAATGCCAGCCGCCTTGGTGCTGCCAACCTTCTTGACCTTGGATTTATGATACCTTCCGCATACGACTCCTCCTGTTCCTCCTCCTCCTCCTTCTCTTGTTCCACCACCTGACTCCAAACACTGTGTAAGGTGTGCTCCAGCATGTAAATCACCGGAATGGTTATGCTGATAATGGCATTGTCAGCACTAAACATCTTCGTCGCTATTTCACAACTGTGCAGAAGGGTGCATAGGTCCCTGATCTGAGACCACTCCTGCAGCATGATTTGCCCGACCTCTTGATCTCATTGGCCCAGGCTATGCGTCATAACGCATTGCCCCAGGGCTCGTCGGTGCTGCCACAGTCGCTGCAACATGTGTTGAATTCCACCGTGTGGGCACATCGCGTTTCAGCCGGTGAACTGGCAGGCCCAATGACTTCTGTAGAGATGCAAGTCGTCGAGCTGCGGGATGCGAATGGCGGAAGTGAGCACACAGTGACCGTGCCCTCTGCAGAAGCCCATCTAATCCAGGAGAGTGGGACAAAAATTGCTGGACAACCAGGTTCAAAAGGTGAGCAATACAAGGCACGTGTGTGACATTGCCCCGGCGAAGGGCCGCACCCAGGTTTGCAGCATTGTCGCACACAGCCTTCCCTGGCTGCAGGTTGAGTGGAGACAACCATTGATGGAAATCGGTCTCCAGAGCTGACCACAACTCCTCTGCTGTGTGACTCACATTTCCCAGACATTTCAATGTAAACACTGCCTGATGCCGTTGAGCCCTTGTGACAGCATAGTGAGAAGGTGTGCAGGATTCCTTCTGCGCAGTTACAACGCGGGTGGCATTACCAGACAGGCTTTGGGTGCAGGTGGGGAACCGAGAGGAGGTTGAGGAGGCAGAAGCAGTGGAGGAACTTCTAGATACAGAGCATCGACAAGCAACTCGTGGCAACGGCAAGACTTGGACAGCAGCCCCTTCTCCTGATGTCGCTGTAGTTACCCAGTGCCCAGTCACCGACATGTAACACCCCTGTCCATGTCTACTCATCCAAGTGTCTGTGGTGAAATGCACCCTGTCACACACAGAGTTTCTCAAGGAAGCAGTGATGTTGTGTGCGACATGCTGGTGTAGCGCAACCAAAAACACACTTAATGAGCGGGCACCATCTTCATATACAGTACACTTTGGGGGATCACCACCTGCATACTTCAAATGACATAGAACCAAGCAAGAAAAAGTGTATGCATAAAAATTGGGATCACCACAACACTTCAAAATAAGCAAAATACAATTTTATTAAGGGAACATCATACAAAACACATAAAAACAATTAAAAACCCCGTAATGTGACCTGGGGTAAGGGGTCCATACAAATAACAGTTAAATGCTATAACACAGCAAACAACATTGTACAGCTCATATGCATAAGTACATAGATCACAAAGTCAATATTCCCAACAAATGGGCGTAATATAATGTAATGTATTACCACACACCAAATCCAAAATTCTGGACTAGATCCAGACACATGTTGCTGTGCCCCCTAAGTAAGGATCCAGAGGAGAGATAGAAAATAAGTTCCCCTTAAGATGAGATAAATAACATCTGAATCCCTAGACCCTGATATTCAGGTCCTATATATCTTACCCTTAGGCAGTAGTAGGGCTCCTAGCAGGATAGGTTGAGCGGAACCATAGCAGGCTGTACAGTTGTTTAAGACCGACGCATATCGAGCGTCTTCCTTAAGGTCAGTATACAAAACATGGCATGTTCCCTACCTTAAATAGCTATAACATTATTTAATACACCTACCAGGTGTGAGCAGCACTGGCAGTCATGGCGCACTGATCTCGGCGTCTAGCAGTGTACACTGCGCAGGTGCGACTGCGCTCAATGTCCCAGTAGCCGTGGCCAGCGCGTGCGCACAAGAAGATTCCAAGTACCGCCATCTAGTTGTAAATAACACTAAAATTCCCAGCGATACAGCGCATGCGCAGGGCGTGCAGGTGCGCCAATGCAGGCACAAACCAGACAATCATCGTCGCACAGTTTTACAATGCGCCTGCGCAACATGATGGTGTAGCGCAGGCACAGCTTTCTTTGAGAAGTAGTGGCGACTGGGCATCTGGTACTGGGGCACTGAGACGGACATAAGGTCTCAAAAATCCTCTGTGTCCACCAGGCGGAAAGGCAGCATTTCTGTAGTCAACAGCTTGCTGATGGAGAAATTCAACCGCTTAGCTATGTCATGGCTAGGAGGAAATGGTCTTTTGCTTGTCTGAGGGACTGAGGGCTGGCTGCCGTGCTTCGATGGAGTTGAGTAGGGTGTCCCCAGCAAACTGCTGGTCTGTGAGGAAGGTGCAGGCGGAGATGTTATGTTGCCTTGATCAAAATGTGGTGTCGATATCAGAGAGCGCTCAACACCAACAGGTGTTTCCACTAGCAAATGTCCTGACGACCTGCCAATCACACTGGCTGTTGTGGGTAAAGCGGTGGAAGGTCTGCATCCAAAACCATGTGCGACTGCTGTCCCTACAGTCACAGAGAATGAAGAGGACGCGGATGCACTTGATGAGGCAGACAGTGGTTGACCTGGCCCACTAGGCCGCATTGTAGCGCAGTGAGCTTCCCACAGCAACTTATGCCTGATATCCATGTGACGGTTCATGCATGAAGTACTCAAGCTAGTGATTATTTGGCCTCTACTGAGATTTTGTTGACAAATCTTACAGACAACATGATTTGGGTCATCCTTTGCGATGTCAAAAAATGCCCAGGCTATGCAAGGCTTAGAGCCCGTGCGACCTGAAGAGCCACCACGACTTCTGGTCTGAGGCACAGTTGGGGTTGAGGATGCAGGTGTTGACGTGCTTCCAGTACTCCGTCTCTGTCTAGGAAGGCGCACTGTTACCTCGTCATCAGACTCGTCACTAGCATCCTCCTCCACCTCCTCTGCTGACCTCATGGACTGGCGGACTGGGGGTTGACAGTAAGTGGGGTCTACAACCTCGTCATCATCATCCTGTGTGTTCTCACACTCGTCATCCTCAGAGCCAACCTCTTCCTGCCCCAACCGAAAAGTTAAGTTTTCGTTCCAATCAGGTATCTCAGTCTCATCATCATCTTTCTCTTTGTCTCCACCAACAGGAGTTACTGTTTGGGAACAAGGGTCTACATTATGCTCAGAACCTTCTTCATCTGGCCTGGATCCGACTCACAAAGATTCTGGGCATCAGTGCAGATCATTTCCTCGTCTGGATTCACAGAAGCTCTGGAGAAGACCTCGGATTCCCAGGCTTTAGTATGCGTAAACAGCTCTAAAGACACAACCATGTGTGTTACCCCATGCTCAGATGGGCAGCTGGTGACTTGGGAGCTGTGAGGAAGCAAGTGCGATTGGGGTGACAACTCTGAGGACAGGAGTAGTTGTGATGTTGAAGTTGACATGGAGGAGAGCCCACTTGAATGAGCACTTGATATCAGTTCAAGCACCTGCTGTTTTTGTGCCTCATCTGGAATTTTTGGCGATGCTTGTAGCGATGGTCGTAAGATAGGGATCATATCAGATTGTCAACGAAAAGAAGTAGACATCTTACTTTGGCTGAAAGATGGTGTTTCTCCTGCAGATGTTACTGTTGCTTTACCACCTACCCCACAGACACAACCTTTTTTTCCCTTTCCAACATGCCTATTCCCCTTTCCACCAGCAGCAGGCCTTTTGCAACTCATTTTAGAGCTTAACTAATTGGCAACTCTGTATCTGTAGTTGTTGGCACAACAACCGATGGATGAAAACCGAGCAGAACTGAGTGGCCAAACTGTGGTACTAGGCCCAAAACTAATAACAGGATTAGATGCAGTAAAAATTGAAATACACAGGTGGTATAGTTTGTTTCACAAGCAGGCTACTCTGCTGACATGCAGACACTGCTCCTAGGCCCAAAACTAATAACTGGATTAGATGCAGTGAAAATAGAGATACACAGGCGGCAGAGTTTGTTTCACAGGTGTGCTACTCTGCTGACGTGCAGACACTGCTCCTAGGCCCTAAACTATTATCTGGATTAGATGCAGTGAAAATAGAGATACACAGGCGGCAGAGTTTGTTTCACATGCGGGCTACTCTGCTGACGTGCAGACACTGCTCCTAGGCCCTAAACTAATAACTGGATTAGATGCAGTAAAAATAGAGATACACAGGCGGTATAATTTGTTTCACAGGTGGGCTACTCTGCTGATGTGCAGATACTGCTCCTAGGCCCTAAACTATTAACTGGATTAGATGCAGTGAAAATAGAGATACACAGGCGGTATAGTTTGTTTCACAGGCGGGCTACTCTGCTGACGCGCAGACACTGCTCCTAGGCCCTAAACTATTAACTGGCTTAGATGCAGCGAAAATAGAGATACACAGGCGGTGTAGTTAGTTTCACAGGCGGGCTTCCCTGCTGACGTGCAGACACTGCTCCTAGGCCCTAAACTAATAACTGGATTAGATGCAGTGAAAATAGAGATACACAGGCGGTATTGTTTGTTTCACAGGTGGACTACTCTGCTGACGAGCAGACACTGCTCCTAGGCACAAAACTAGTAACTGGATTAGATGCAGTGAAAATAGAGATACACAGGCGGTGTAGTTAGTCTCACAGGCGGGCTACTCAGATGACTACCAGACAATGCTACTAGCCCAAAAGGATTGGCTGAGCTAGATTGCACCAAATGCTGTTGGAAACACTTGCACAGCACTTGCAAAGACCTGCCTGGCAAACAGTGCTATGAACTGCTGTAACCTACCCTGAAAAGGGCTGATATTACAACTAGTCCCGACTCCTCCCGACTCCCTAAACCTATCTCTCTGACAATTCGCTCCAAAAAAACACTCTTTGTCTGTATAGTGGCCACAGAAGCAGTGGTGCCGTCTAACACTAAGCTGCAGCAGTGAGGAAATGGTGGCGACGGGCAAATGGCTGGTTCTTATAGAACAAGGACATGTGACATACACAGCCAATGACACATGCCCTTGCTTGTGTGCATCACATGCACATTGCTATGTGTGCGCACTGCTGATAGGATGAGAAACTGCACCGCCCCACTGTAAATGCGGGAAAGAAAAAAAAAATGGAGATCAGCGTTATTTCAGCACAGATCTATCCCCCGCCCACTATACACTGAAACAGTCTATTAACCCCTTTCTGACATTAGACGTACTATCCCGTCGAGGTGGGGTGGGCCCCTATGACCACGGACGGGATAGTACGTCATATGCGATCGGCAGCGCTCACGGGGGGAGCGCCGCCGATCGCGGCCGGGTGTCAGCTGCCTATTGCAGCTGACATCCGGCACTATGTGCCAGGAGCAGTCACGGACCGCCCCCCGGCACATTAACCCCTGGCACACCGCGATCAATGATGATCGCGATGTGCCGGCGGTACAGGGAAGCACCGCGCAGGGAGGGGGCTCCCTGCGGGCTTCCCTGAGCCCCCCGCAGCAACGCGATGTGATCGCGTTGCTGCGAGGGTCTTACCTCCCTCCCTGCTTGCTCCAGGCCCGGATCCAAGATGGCCGCGGATCCGGGTCCTGCAGGGAGGGAGGTGGCTTCACAGAGCCTGCTCAGAGCAGGCACTGTGAAGCCTGCACTGCTCTAAGTCAGATCAGTGATCTGACAGAGTGCTGTGCACACTGTCAGATCACCGATCTGTGATGTCCCCCCCTGGGACAAAATAAAAAAGTTAAAAAAAAATTTTCCAAATGTGTAAAAAAAAATAAAAAAAAATATTCCTAAATAATGAAAAAAAATATATATATATTATTCCCATAAATACATTTCTTCATCTAAATAAAAAAAAACAATAAAAGTACACATATTTAGTATCGCCGTGTCCTTAACGACCCAACCTATAAAACTGGCCCACTAGTTAACCCCTTCAGTAAACACCGTAAGAAAAAAAAAATGAGGCAAAAAACAACGCTTTATTATCATACCGCCGAACAAAAAGTGGAATAACACACGATCAAAAAGACAGATATAAATAACCATGGTACCGCTGAAAACGTCATTTTGTCCCGCAAAAAACGAGCCGCCATGGAGCATCATCAGCAAAAAAATAGAAAAGTTATAGTCCTGAGAATAAAACGATGCAAAAATAATTATTTTTTCTGTAAAATAGTTTTTATCGTGTAAAAGCGCCAAAACATAAAAAAATGATATAAATGAGGTGTCGCTGTAATCGTACTGACCCAAAGAATAAAACTGCTTTATCAGTTTTACCAAACGCGGAACGGTATAAACGCCTCCCCCAAAAGAAATTCATGAATAGCTGGTTTTTGGTCATTCTTCCCCACAAAAATCGGAATAAAAAGCGATCAAAAAATGTCACGTGCCTCGAAAATGTTACCAATAAAAACGTCAACTCGTCCCGCAAAAAACAAGACCTCACATGACTCTATGGACCAAAATATGGAAAAAGTATAGCTCTCAAAATGTGGTAACGCAAAAAATATTTTTTGCAATAAAAAGCGTCTTTCAGTGTGTGACGGCTGCCAATCATAAAAATCCGCTAAAAAACGCTATAAAAGTAAATCAAACCCCCCTTCATCACCCCCTTAGTTAGGGAAAAATTAAAAAAATGTATTTATTTCCATTTTCCCATTAGGGTTAGGGCTAGGGTTAGGGCTAGGGTTAGGGCTAGGGTTAGGGTTAGGGCTAGGGCTAGGGTTAGGGTTAGGGCTAGGGTTAGGGTTATGGCTAGGGTTAGGGCTAGGGTTAGGGCTAGGGCTAGGGTTAGGGCTAGGGTTAGGGCTAGGGGTTAGGGTTGGGGCTACAGTTAGGGTTGGGGCTAAAGTTAGGGTTAGGGTTTAGATTACATTTACAGTTGGGAATAGGGTTGGGATTAGGGTTAGGGGTGTGTCAGGGTTAGAGGTGTGGTTAGGGTTACTGTTGGAATTAGGGTTAGGGGTGTGTTTGGATTAGGGTTTCAGTTATAATTGGGGGGTTTCCACTGTTTAGGCACATCAGGGCTCTCCAAACACGACATGGCGTCCGATCTCAATTCCAGCCAATTCTGCGTTGAAAAAGTAAGACAGTGCTCCTTTCCTTCCGAGCTCTCCCGTGTGCCCAAACAGGGGTTTACCACAACATATGGGGTATCAGCGTACTCAGGACAAATTGGACAACAACTTTTGGGGTCGAATTTCTCCTCTTACCCTCGGGAAAATACAAAACTGGGGGCTAAAAAATAATTTTTTGGGGAAAGTTTTTTTTTTATTTTCACGGCTCTGCGTTACAAACTGTAGTGAAACACTTGGGGGTTCAAAGCTCTAACAACACATCTAGATGAGTTCCTTAGGGTGTCTAGTTTCCAAAATGGTGTCACTTGTGGGGGGTTTCTACTGTTTAGGTACATTAGGGGCTCTGCAAACGCATTGTGACACCTTCAGACCATTCCATCTAAGTCTGCATTCCAAATGGAGCTCCTTCCCTTCCGAGCCCTCCTATGCGCCCAAACAGTGGTCCCCCCCCCAACTTATGGGGTATCAGCGCACTCAGGACAAATTGGACAACAAATTTTGGGGTCCAATTTCTCCTGTTACCCTCGGGAAAATACAAAACTGGGGGCTAAAAAATAATTTTTGTGGGAAAAAATTTTTGTTTTAATTTTACGGCTCTGCATTATAAACTTCTGTGAAGCCCTTGGTGGGTCAAAGCGCTCACCACACATCTAGATAAGTTCCTTAGGGGGTCTACTTTCCAAAATGGTGTCACTTGTGGGGGGTTTCTACTCTTTAGGTACATTAGGGGCTCTGCAAACGCAATGTGACACTTGCAGACCATTAAATCTAAGTCTGCATTCCAAATGGAGCTCCTTCCCTTCCGAGCCCTCCCATGCGCCCAAACAGTGGTTCCCCCCACTTATGGGGTATCAGCGCACTCAGGACAAATTGGGCAACAAACTTAGGGGTCCAATTTCTCCTGTTACCCTCGGGAAAATACAAAACTGGGGGCTAAAAAAATAATTTTTGTGGTAAAAAATGTTTGTTTTATTTTTACGGCTCTGTATTATAAACTTCTGTGAAGCCCTTGGTGGGTCAAAGCACTCAAAACACATCTAGATAAGTTCCTTAGGGGGTCTACTTTCCAAAATGGTGTCAATTGTGGGGGGTTTTAATGTTTAGGCACATCAGTGGCTCTCCAAACGCAACATGGCGTCCCATCTCAATTTCTGTCAATTTTGCATTGAAAAGTCAAACGGCGCTCCTTCCCTTCCGAGCTCTCCCATGCGCCCAAACAGTAGTTTACCCCCACATATGGGGTATCAGCGTACTCAGGACAAATTTTACAACAACTTTTGGGGTCCAATCTCTTCTCTTACCCTTGGGAAAATAAAACATTGGGGGCGAAAACATAATTTTTGTGAAAAAATATTATTTTTTATTTTTACGGTTCTGCATTATAAACTTCTATGAAGCACTTGGTGGGTCAAAGTGCTCACCACACCTCTAGATAAGTTACTTAGGGGGTCTACTTTCCAAAATGGTGTCACTTGTGGGGGGTTTCAATGTTTAGGCACATGAAGGGCTCTCCAAACGCAACATGGTGTCCCATCTCGATTCCAGTCAATTTTGCATTGAAAAGTCAAACGTCGCTCCTTTGCTTCCGAGCTCTGTCATGCGCCCAAACAGTGGTTTACCCCCACATATGGGGTATCGGTGTACTCAGGACAAATTGTACAACAACTTTTGGGGTCCATTTTCTCCTGTTACCCTTGGTAAGATAAAACAAATTGGAGCTGAAATATATTTTGTGTGAAAAAAAGTTAAATGTTCATTTTTATTTTAACATTCCAAAAATTCCTGTGAAGCACCAGAAGGGTTAATAAACTTCTTGAATATGGTTTTGACCACCATGAGGGGTGCAGTTTTTAGAATGTTGTCACACTTGGGTATTTTCTATCATGTAGACCCCTCAAAATGACTTCAAATGAGATGTGGTCCCTAAAAAAAATGGTGTTGTAAAAATGAGAAATTGCTGGTCAAATTTAACCCTTATAACTCCCTAACAAAAAAAAATTTGGTTCCAAAATTGTGCTGATGTAAAGTCGACATGTGGGAAATGTTACTTATTAAGTATTTTGTGTGACATATCTCTGTGATTTAATTGCATAAAAATTCAAAGTTGGAAAATTGCGAAATCATAATTTTCGCCAAATTTCCATTTTTTTCACAAATAAACGCAGGTACTATCAAAGAATTTTTACCACTATCATGAAGTACAATATGTCACGAGAAAACAATGTCAGAATCACTGGAATCCGTTGAAGCGTTCCAGAATTATAACCTCATAAAGGGACAGTGGTCAGAATTGTAAAAATTGGCCCGGTCATTAACGTGCAAACCACCCTTGGGGGTAAAGGGGTTAACAATGATAAACAGTTTTAATGTGCATATCAAGCGAGGCTTTTGCTGAACGAACAGTTATCGAACAGAAACTCGAACAGCCGAATTTTAAGCAAATTGTTCGGGTTCGTCGAACAACTCGAACACCACCCAAAACAGCTCGAATTTGAGATTGGCAAACAGTTTGACTCGAACACCGCTCATCTCTAGTTAAGATGACATTTCACAGCAACCTCAGACTGCTTACCCTACACATAAGGATAGCCACGCAATTTAGGTTTGCTGGTATATATGTGTTTTACATGAAAAAAGGAATTAAGCTGCCACCCAAGAACCAAGCTAGCTGCTTATCTCCCCTGAGAACAAGAAAATTGGCCATGCTGAGAGCCAACAGCCCAATCCCTCTCTCCAACCAACATCTACCATCATAGCAAGGATAGATCAGCCTTATACACACTATATCATCAGACAGCCCCACAGAGAGGAGGAGGATCATGACCATCATTTGGCCAAACATTACTTAAGAAGATAAAAGGGATGTATGGTATCTATAGCACAGTAGACAAGAAATTCACTGTACAGTGGACCTTTTGGCTCTCCTGACATGTCTGCTTTGGTATATGTTTGTATTTTCTCATGACCCTGTATTCTCTGTGAGTCCGACTGAATACTTATAAATGAATCGACAACTGGGTGTTATCATTGATCATGTGATGAATGAGTTTCCAATCTCTCAAACTCATATTTTGCAATATCAGCAATTTCAGGCTTCCATAAACTTATTGACTAATTGTAAAACCTTTGGCAAAACACGGCTGTTGAATAATTTTAACCCCATTCTTCATTGCAGAACAGCTTTATTTCAGACACATTGCTGCTTTTACGATAAACTGCTTATTCCAGGTTCCAGCCCATCATCTCCATAGGTCATGTGTTATGTGAGTAAATACGAACTCTTGATTTAATCACAACCAATTACCAATTTAAATTTAGCAAAGATGAGCAAATATTTTGAAATACAAATTCACGAGAGTCATCAAACGTTTCCTAAACATTTCATTTGAAACAGATCACAAGAACTGCAAAGCGTCTGGTTGCCCAGAAAACATGTGTGCAACACAATTGGGTCTTATAGGACTGAATTGAACACTTTTCAAGCTCTTTAATCAAAATGTAAAAAAACCTGATCATTCTCATACTCATACTCAAACTCATCATACATGGCTGTGGTAAATGGTTGTGAACTGTTCTTCACTGTTGTTCGATCATACACGATCTCTAATGCTTATTCAGTGTTTTATTACTTTCTCTCCCAACTCCATTGCTTAGCTATGAGTTGGGATGTACTTTCACTATACATATTCACTATTAAATGACTGCTGCATTCCCTGCCTTTGCTTTTATATAGACTATGATAGTCCCTCCTGTTTGACTATGAAATAACATGTGATGTAATATTTGCAAGTCATTATAAGTCGTGCCTGAAGCCATGTGATCCTTCTTTGACCAATGCAATATTCTGCTTTGTGTAAAATAGCGGTTGGCATTTTAGATAATTATTTGTGTGAATCAAATTGCAAATTGTTCTGAATTTTCTAGGTCCAACATATTTCCTAAAATGCAAGACACATGCAGTTCACATCCAATTGATTCTCTCATCTCTCTCATTTACACTTGCCTTTGCAGTATTATCAATGTCTTGTTGTATAATTTATTTATGCCCCATCTTCTTAGTTTCTCTAGCATTGCTAAGTTGTCCAAGAAAGTATTCTCATTTCATCACAGTATGTGTTAGGAGTCGAGTTTCCTCTGCTGCACAGGGGGAATCTCGATCCGTGTCTGCTGCGGTCTCCCGTTCGGTATCGGCTGCAGTGGGCTCTGCTCAGCGGAGACGTCGCTCCCAGCGTCTCGCTGGGGCTGATTCGGTGCATAGGGTCACTACTGCCTTTTCTGGCTTTCCTATGGTACCCTGCACTGATCTGCGGCGAGCGAGCCTCTCTGGGACTAAGTCCTTGTTTACTCACACTGAGCATGCCCAGGGCAGGGTCTCCCATTGGAGGTCGAGGGCCACATGTTCAGTCACATGCTCAGGTGCTGCAGTACATTCCATTGGTCCTTCTGGAAGGTCCTGAAAGGGCAAAACATGCTCAGGTACTGCAGCACTTTCCATTGGTCCTTCTGGAAGGTCCTGAAAGGGCAAAAACTTCAGTAGCAGCTTCCTGTGCTGCAACTATATAAACTGCGCATGACCGCACGGCCATGCGCTAGTATCGTCTTATGCTATATGCTTTGCGCCAATGTGGTCATGTGTTTGAATGTGTTCAGGGACCCGGCTGAAATAAGCCCCTAGAATGCTGGCACCTCCGGCGAGGAGATTGTGTTTAAGTGTGTTCAGGGACCCGGCTGAAATAAGCCCCTAGAATGCTGGCATCTCCGGCGAGGAGTTTTGTATGCATGCATGACCACTCACTGCTCACATCTGGGTAGTTGGCCTGTGCCTCTGTGAAAGTCTAACAGGGCACAGAGCTTTCCTCTCGCGGTTACTCTGTGAAGCTAACAGAGTTGGTATATACCGCCATATAGAGCCGCCATTATTTAGTAGCAGGTGCTTTCCTGCACGGTGGATCCCGGGTTGCGAACGCACCAATTCCATTTAATAAATTATATATTTGGTGCGTTCCGCCAACCCTAACAGTATGTTCCCAAGCTACAATCATAGCATATGTGTCAAATATATCTATAGGAACCTCATGACAAATAGAGGCCACAATAAGGAACAATGTAGTCAACTGAGCTATTTCAAATAGAAACATTAAAAAAATAAAGTACATAGAATCCTTTTTTTTCATTTTACAATGGGACCATATGAATTGTGATATTGACTTAATGAGTGACATACAACAGAATGATCATACATCAGTGGTATATGTCAATTAAGGATCCATCTACTGTATTTTTTTGGACTATATTACACACTGGACCATAAGACGCACCTAGGTTTTAGAGGAGGAAATTAAGAAAAAAAAATTGAAGCAAAAAAATGTTCAATTCTGTACTTAATGTCCCCTATCTTGCCATGTATGATCCCTCATCCCCATTCTGAAACACATGGCCCCTCATCCCTATCCTGGTATGCATGGCTCCCTGATCCCTATCCTGGTATGCATGGCCCCCTCATCCCTATCCTGGTATGCATGGCCACCTCATCCCCATCCTGATATGCATGGCCCTCATCCCTATTCTGGTATGCATGGCTCCCTCATCCCTATCCTGGCATGCATGGCCACCTCATCCCCATCCTGATATGCATGGCTCTCATCCCTATCCTGGTATGCATGACTCCCTCACCCTATCCTGGTATGCATGGCCCCCTCATCCCTATCCTGGTAAGAATGATCGCCCTCATCAGTATACTGGTATGCAGGGTCCCCATCTCGTTCAAGTATGCATAGTCCAATCCCTATCCTGTTATGCAGAGCCCCCTTCTTAACCTGGTATGATTGGCAACAATCCCAGTTCTGATATGCATGGCCCCATCCTTGTCCTGGTATGATTGGCCCCCAACCCAGTCCTGGTATGAGTGGTTCCATCATTATCCTGGTATGAGTGGTCCCATCCCAGTCCTGGTATGCATGGCCCCATCATTATCCTGGTATGATTGTTCCCATCCCATTCCTGGTATGATTGGTCCCATCCTTATTCTGGTATGATTGTCCCCGTTAAGGTCCTGGAATGATTGGTCCCATCCTTTCTCTGGTATAAATAGCCTTATCCCGTTCCTGGTATGATTGGTCCCATCCTTTTTCTTTTATAATTGGCCCCATCCTGGTCCTGGTATGATTGGTCTCATCCTTATTCTGGTATGATTGGTCCCATCCCGTTCCCGTCCCATTCCTTAAAAAAAAACATTACACTTACCTTCCTCTACTCCCTCGAAGTCGCAGCATCCTGCTCCGGTGCCAGCAGCTGCTTAATGCTTGTAAGCAGCATATGGTAGGGACGTCATGCACTGCTCACAAGCAGAGCA
Source organism: Ranitomeya imitator (assembly GCF_032444005.1). Lineage (NCBI taxonomy): Eukaryota > Metazoa > Chordata > Amphibia > Anura > Dendrobatidae > Ranitomeya > Ranitomeya imitator. Next base: position 461,064,196 of record NC_091285.1, read on the forward strand.
AAGCTGCCAGAATACTCACCGGGACCGTTCATCGTAGAGAGTGGTGAGTATCCATTCCTCTTCAGTAGAGCGCAGTGTCAGCCACCGACTTCCTGCTGCTGCGACAGTCACGGGTGCCGATACTTAAGAGAAAATAATATTCAGAATATTAATTAATCTTAAGTATTGGCACACGTGACCATCGGCAGCAGCTGGAAGGTTCCGGTTGACACTTTGCGCTACTGAAGAGGAATGGATACTCACAGCTATAAACATATAGGATAAACAGTCCCGGCGAGTATTCCGGCAGCTGCTGGCACCAGAGCAGGACATTGTGATGGAGCGGAGGAAGGTAAGTACAATGATTTGTTTTTTTAAATCTTTTCTGATGGGACCAATCATACCAGCAATGGAATGGGGCCAATCATACCAGGATGCCAGAAATAAATGAATATTCATTGCCCTCCGCGCCCATGGGCGTGAAATGCAGTGAATATTCATTTCTATTTAGCAGCAGGTACAGGAGTTAGCAGGAGCCGCTAGCTCAAGCCTCTTGTGACCCGCTGTTCCCCCAAAACAGCTCCCCCACTTTCCACTACAGCCAGAGCCCATACATCTGGACTAGAAAACGCACCCCCCATTTTCCTCCACATTTTGGGAGGAAAAAAGTGCATCTTATAGTCCGAAAAATATGGTAAGTGTCATTTTACAAATCTGAGAGGAACATTTACAGCAGTGATTATTTCTGCTTGCCTAGCTGCCTTGTATGTAAAGTTATGAACACAGACTTTTAGTTACACTTGGATGATCTAGTTATCTGTAATTTTAGCAAGCATGCTATGGATAATAAGGTCTTTTCCATTTGGCTCTCACTGCAAATTGATTTTTTTTTCTTTTTTTTGTTACATGTTTCTTGAATTTTCTCCATTTCACTTATAAAAAACATTGTGAAGACTATTTAATACTTCGCAAAGTGAAGTTTCAGCATGGATTGGCACAATTGAAATGCTAATAAAAATGATAGGAAGCATTTTGTTGTTCATTACATATATGTGCTTACATACAACACTTAAAGGGAACCTGTCACCCACCCACCTTCAGCAGCACTAAGGCTGCATTCTGTGAAGATGGCTCTTATGTTTATTATCCCTAGGAACGCTGAAATAATGAGTTTTATAAATTTCCTGCCATACCTCTCTATTGAGTCAGGGAGGTATGTTTTCTCCCCTGACTCAACCCTCTGGCCTCCGGGCGCCGCCTTCTTTCTTTCTCGTGACGTCACCGGTGCCTGCGCTCTGCAATCAGTTCTCGGGCATGTGCCGTGTGCGCTGCTCAGGAACTTACATCAGGTGATCCCGCCCCGCAGTGTGTTATGATGTGTTCACACTGCAGGGCTGGAAATCTGGCGCCTGCCTAGTGAGGATCTCTGGAGGATAGAGGCAGAGGGAGATGGGGACAAGCGCAGAGATCCTCACTGCGCAGGCACCAGATTCTAGCTACGCTGTGTGAATATATCATAACACACTGCGGGGCGGGATCTGGGGCCTCTGCTACACACAGGCGCGATATCTTAACATCACCTGAAACTCATTAATATAAATAATAATTAATATAATACTCATTATTTCAGCGTTCCTAGGGATAATAAACATAAGAACAACCTTCACAGAATGCAGCCTTAGTGCTGCTGAAGGTGGCTCTTTTACTTTAATAGGCCCTGGGGGGGGGAAAGCTTCCCTTTAAACAAAAGTTTTAGATCAGTGTGTTCCAAACTCCAGTCTTCACGGTCCCCAACAGTACATGATTTCAGGATTTCCTTAGTATTGCCCAGGAGAGCAATAATTCCAACACCTGTGCATTACTAATAAGATTTTGACATTTGATCTGTTGTAAGAAAGGGGCCTTAAGTTTGGGAAAGAGTGATTTAGAGGATAGAAAATGGCACATTGAAAAAAAGATTCTGGTGCTACAAATTAGATCAATTTAGTGTTTATTGTCACGTTATATTTTAGATAATGTTTTAATATATGTAGGTTTATTGTTACATAGTCCAAGATTATATTGTGACGTTTTGCCATCTCACTTGAGCTTTGTCAAACATTGGATTATAGATGGAATGGTGGTATGTGAGACTAAATGCATATCGGATGGCAGGACCTTAGTGGTACAAATGTACAGTACATGGCCAAGGCCCACTCTCATGTCTCCATGGAGCTATATCTCTTCGGCATGGTGTCTTCTGTCTTTAAAGTTCTTTTCGGCACTTTGTGTCTCATGCGATGTAATATAATGTTGTCACATGTAATCAATCTAATTCTGTTCGGCACCCTGGATCTCCGCTGTAGGAAATGTCCCTCTAAACAATAGTGTGAAATATCATTGCGCTCACTGCAATATGTCATTTAAATGTAACTTTTATCGATTCTCTTACATACATTTTATATGTACTTAACATGTGACAGGAGTATTATTTAATATTTGCATATTTAGTTTTAATTTTTTCATTTGTACTTGTATTGTCTGTGTGTGGTTTTGACATACTCTATATGTATTAATTGCAAATTATTATTTTATTTAAGGCTATAACCAAGGTCTGGGATAGACCAAAATGTTAATATTGGCCATCCTTTCTATACCACATATTGACATCTATAAAACTTAAATCTTAAAAGCATATCTGAGTGCTGTGGTATTTTGTTCTATTGTTTGGAAAGACTTCACATGGAAAGACTCATAAGAGAATCACCAAAGAGCACTTGTGAAGATGGATTACCGGTCCAGAAGAATAACTTTGTGGAGGACCAGGTAGAGAGCTGTAAGAAAGAATGTGTGAGAGTTAGGACAAAGTGAATATAATATTTTTTTTCTGCGCGGATTCCCATGTTTTCCACAGACTCATTGATTTCCACGGCTGAGTGGGATCTGATATCAGATCAAATTTGGGCTAACTGCGAGCCAAACCATGCAAAAATTGGAGATGTGCACAGTCCCATAGAATAACATTGGTTCAAGTGTAAAGCGATGTTTTGACTGATCACACTTAGACCAAAAATATGTTCATGTGCATGATCCCTAATGAGGAACAATATCCAAGTCTAATTCGAGGTAATCTGCTAAATTAAAATTTTGTCGGATTTGATCATCTCTACTGGTGAGCGTAGAAGTAGGCTATTGGCTTATTTGTATTTTTTTCATGCTTTATTTGTCAATCTTGTATTTTTTTAAAGTTAGAGTATAGTAAGATACTAAATAAAATATAGTTTTTCTTGAAAAATGCTCAAAAATTTCTAGCTGGACTGTTGTATTTGGAAGTGTGTATATAATAAGCTGTATGGATCTAGACCAAGCTTTTATTGACTAAGATGTACATTTATAATGGTGATAGCTAATTCTCCACTTTATGTGATAGATAGGTGAATGAAATAATTATAAGCTTTATATAAAAGGACCAATTGAAATTGGATTATGACCGGAGGGATGCTGAGCCTTTGTGAAAGACATAAAATACAAATTTCCACATTTTTCTCTGTTGGAAATAGTACCAACATAGAAAATACCACCTTGGTACTGGAGGGATTAGCTCTCTCCCAGCCTCTCACTGCAGTGCTAAGGCAGCAGTAGATCAACTGTATAATGTGTACTCTGTTTGGTCATTTGTACAAGCAGAACAAAGGTTGAGCTTAGCCAAATTGCATTGCACTTGTGAACTGAGCCCCAATTTGAAGTATCTTTTACAGCAGGGGGAATGAGAACAATTTCGTGTGTGTCTAAAAAAATGGAATAACAAAGCCACTTTCTAGAGCATCTCAAAGTGAAGTACTGAGGCGTGACATTCCCAGGGTGAGATGGGACAAAGGCCGGGTCAGGAGGATGAAAAACAGAATCAAACAGCCACTTTCACATGTCTGCCCTCAACTGCTGCACCTCTCCATAATAGAAAACAAATGTTGTAAAAACGGGGATTGCTCCAATTCATTTAAAATAGCAAATGATAGCTAAACAACATTGTCAGAACGGAATCAACTTCTATGCAGTGCCACCCAGAATAGGCTATAGTGCTTCCTTCAATAGGGGCAGCAACAGTTTTTAACTCTCCCCAAACTTTCAATAGATTCTTACACCATGACCGAGTGGATACAGAGCAGGTGTCTGTAACAACGTCTGTAAAAGATATTTAATATATGAAATTTACAAACCACCTGCTCTACATCTGTACACAAACTAAAGTAATCACTACTTAGAATTTTAGAATTATTTTATAACAGCATTGATTTTAATACCTTCTACGACTTCATATTGCTCAACACAAACGCTTGGGTTTGTTTGTTGTCAGTGTGTAGAAACATTGTATTATACTATTTATTCTGCTAATCATATACATGGTTTAAGTATACCAACAGTTTATTACTGGCTCTTGAAAAGGTTAATAGAACTCTATTCATTCCTTTCAACTTGTCTTCTTTATTTCTTTTTCCTCAGTTCACCAATGCCTTGCCACCCACAAAGCTGGCAAAAGGAGGTCATGTGATTATAACTAACCTCCAGTGAACCAAAGGATGGCTAATTCCTAGTGTCTAAGAGCAGCATTGATCCCTTTCCAATGAATGATCTTTGCATTCAGCAAAAAACAAGCACTTTCTACAGGAAAGAGGTCATTTGCAAAAAGTCTGGACATGAAAGACTTTCAGACACAATATGGAGTTTTTCATGTTGAAATAAAAAGGTACTGGCTTGGAATAATAAAATATCTCAGAATGTACTTCTTTTTATACTGGCAAAAATAAATATCTGAACTCCAGAATGGTCTATGTATCTGAAAATATATTTTAATTAATTAATTTGATCTATCTATCTATCTATCTATCTATCTATCTATCTATCTATCTATCTATCTATCCCATATGTACGGTATCTATCTATCTATAAAATAAGGAAAACAGCACAAAAAATGAAAAAAGTGGACTTGATTGCCCAATGGCGTGGCGACGTTTCGGATGTAATATCCTTTCTCAAGCTTGAGAAAGGATATTACATCCGAAACATCACCACGCCATTGGGCAATCAAGTCAACTTTTTTCATTTTTTTGTGCTGTTTTCCATATATATTTTATTGTTGGAAACCATTGGATTATTGGTTGGGAAAACTCTGCATATCATTTGAGGTAATACTTTGATGCTGTTGCAATTCTTCTTTCTATCTCTCTATCTCTCTATCTATCTATCATAAAGGTTTGTACTCACTCAGCTGCTCTTGAGTTAAGCACAGGAGGCGGTTTTCATGCAAAGTCAGGACAAGTTTATTTCACTTCATAAACCCCTTCGGGTGGCAAAATAAAACAGAGCATTTTCTGGCACAAAGTGAAAACAAACTAAAAACAAATAGTCTATATGGTAATTGTGGGTCCGCCTGCTCAGGTCGGTACCTTTAACAACACACACTGAAGGTGAACACGAACTGCAAGTAAATAGTTCATATAGCACTGCGGCTCCACCCACTCAAGTCAGTGCCTTCAGCAACACACCCTGGAGGTGTGGAGACCTCCAGCCACAGACACTGTATGAGAGACCCAGCCTCTATTTTATCTGCAAAACACAACCCTGGATTGAGTTATGTGAGCAGTCATTCCCATCCATCTCTTCTGACTGCTCATAAAACCTGGCCCTGGAATGACAAAATAACTTTCTCAGAACTATAGGTGATGGAGCATATTTCCAAGCTCACATCACCGCAGCTAATAGCCATGATGACACATATCTCCCTTCAAGTACTTGTCCAAGGGCCATCTTACATACCCTCCCCCTCTGCCCAAAGCCATGGGGCTTGGGACCTTCTGCCAATAAACAGTGGACTCTCGACAAAGCATCAGCATTGCCATGCAGTGCCATGGAGTGATTTTTTCCGCAGGATAAGAACTTTCAGCTGAGATACACTATATGGTGTTCTTCCATGTTTACCTTTTGAAATAAGACAGCACCCAGCCCAACATCTGATGCGTCAATCTGGACCACAAGTGCCTTGGAGAAATTGGGTGCTACCAACACTGGCTCTTTGCCCAAGGCCAGCTTCAGTTCCTGGAAGGCCGTTTCAGCTTCTGGAGACCACTTAGCCATAGCTGACTTTGTCCCTTTAAGAAGATCTGTCATAAAGGTTGCTACCATGGCGAAGTTCAGGATGAGCCGGTAGTAATATCCCACAATGCCCAGGAATCCTCTGACCTGCTTCTTTGAGAAGGGTTGTGGCAAACCCTGGATCACCTCAACTTTTCTTATCTGGGGCTTTATTTTGCCCCTGCCTACAACATAGCCGAAGTATTTTGCTTCTTGCATTCCCAAAGCACATTTTTTGGGTTTACAGAAAACCCCGCCTTCCGTCAAGCATCAAGTACCACTTTGACTTTGCTCAGATGTCTCCCCCAATCCTGGCTGAAAATCACAATATCATCCAGGTAGACCACTGTGTACCATTTGTGGGGAACCAGGATCCGGTCCATGACTCTCTGGAATGTAGCTGGAGCGCCTTGTAACCCAAACGGCATCCTTGTGTAATGGAAGCACCCATCTGGCGTTGTAAAGGTAATCTCCTTTGCATCTTGGGACATAGGGATTTGCCAATACCCTTTTGTGAGGTCAAGGTTAGTAATATACTGAGCCGGCCCTAGCCTTCTCAATTAGTTCATCGATTGGGGCATTGTGTAAGCATCACAATTAAAAACTTCGTTCAGCTTCCTATAGTTATTGCAAAACCGCCATTCTCCATCTGGTTTCGGCACTAAGACTTTTGGACTGGACCAGCCACCTTTGGACTCTTTGATAACTCCCATGCTAAGCATCCACTTTACCTCCTTTGAGATTACTTCTTGACAAGCTTCAGGAATTCAATATGGCTTTAAAGTGATCAGGACATGAGGCTCCGTAAGAACATCATGCTCTATAATCTTCATACACCCCGAAAGTTCTGATAACAGGTCTCTGTTTTGCTGCAGCAACTCCCGGCACTGCTGCTTCAGTGAACGGGATAAAGTGTTTGCTACCTTGAAATCCTCTGCACTGACATTGGACATGGCCAGCAGACAAGGGGCTTCCTTGGGTTTTCTAGCCTGCCACGGTTTGATTAGGTTCACATGGTTCACCTGGTAGGTCTTCCGCTTCCCCGGTTTGTGGATTTTGTAGTTGACCTCCACCATCTTTCTCGACTTCCTCATAGGGATCCTGCCACTTGGCCAGAAATTTGGTCTCCACTGTGGGCACCAGCACAAGTACTCTATCCCCTGGGTTGAACTGTCATACACTGGCTGACCTATTATGCACCCTGGACTGGGCTTCCTGAGCCTTAAGTGATCCTTCACAATGGGCATCACGTTGACAATTCTCTATTGAATCTGGGTGACATGCTCTACCACACTTCTATAGGGGCGATTTCAGCCTCCCATTATTCTTTTGCCACATCCAGGAGCCTTCGAGGGTGTCATCCATAGAGCAGTTCAAACAGGGAGAAGCCAGTGGAAGCTTGGGAAACTTCCTGGATGGAGAACAACAGCTAAAGAAGCAGACAGTCCCACTCTTGGCCATTCTACTCCACTAGTTTCTTCAGCATAGCCTTCAAGGTTTTGATAAACCTCTCCACCGGCCCATCTGTCTGTGGATGGTTCACAGAGGTTCTGAGGTACTGGGTAGCATATTCCAGGACCACCAGTATGTACTGGTATCCTCTTGCGAATTTTACCCTGGGTCCCACAAGGTCCATTGCTATTTGCTCGAATGGCACCTCAAAAATGGGCAACGGTACCAGAGGACTGTGGAAGTGGGCCACAGGGGAGGTCAGCTGGCACATCAGGCAGGAACAATAGTAGTTCAAGATTTCTCTGTAACACCCCAGCCAGTAGAATCTCTGCAGAATGTGCTCCTGGGTCTTATCTGCGCCCAGGTGACCACCCAACACATGGAAATGAGCCATGTCTAACACCCTGTGTGTATAGGGCCCTGGTACCAATAGCTGCTCTATCACCTCACCCCTTGGCTTCGTTACTTTATAAAGCAGATAACCAATCACAGCAAAATGAGGGAACCAACTGTTGATCCCCAGTTCCTGAGGCACACTATTTAACACAGTTACATTTCCAAATACCCCGTTAAGAGTTAGTTCCCTGAGTTGGCAGTTCGAAAGTTCACCCGAACACATCAAGCTCAGGTACTTTTGCCTCAGTGGATTCAGCTTCATCCTCATCGCCAAAAAGTGCACAAAATGGAAACCAATCATCTGCAACCTGCAGCAAGATTTCTTTGGGAGCAATCTGGCTGTTGTCCAGACAACCAGACTTCCTCCCATTTCCCCACAAGTCCCAAAATAACACAATGTCCTGCCCTAATATAATAGGGTGCAATAGGTCCTTGACCACACCTACCTCATGGGACTCGGTGCCACAGTTTGTGTTTATGACCTCTTGGGCCACTGGGTAGTCCTTAGCATCGCCCTGGATACAGCTGACGCCCACCCTCTTTCCAGGAATCAGCTGATGGGGAATTGTGGCCCTCACTACGGTTAACAAACTTCCTGAGTCCAGCAGACCAGTCATTTGCACCTCATTTACTGTCACAGGGCATGGCTGCGGCCCCTCTACTATTTGGGGAACAGCACTGAAGGCCTAATATGCAAAGTATGAGCACCGCTGTTCTGTGCTGCAGTCCATTGGCTTGGTGGTCAGCAATATGGCCAGCGTTATAGCACCTCCAACAAATTATACTATGGGAAGAGACCTTGGACACTAACTTCTGTGCTCTTTCCCACCCCCCAGGTGAGGGCATCAGCATTACAGGGCAACCCACGATTGCACCCGCCTCAGCAGGGAGCATATTAACCTGTTCATAATGACCGTCTCCACCATCTATGCTGGGGAGTGCAACCATTTTTGAACCAGGTGTTGGAGGTCAAACATTTGGGACCAGGGAGGTTTGCCACTGCAAAAGGCCCAGTGGTGACCTCGCTGCGCACTGCCAGTCATAGTCACTCCTAAGCATTCCGGGATCTAAGCTTTCAACTTGGCATACTCTTTAGCATCCTGCAAGGCTAGGTCATAATAGGCCTTCTGCAGTTCACCTGTTAAATATGGCACCAGGACTTCTGCCCACTGCTCCAAAGGCAATTTCTCCTGTTCTGCCACCCTCTCAAAAACCATCAGGAACACCTCAACATTATCTCCTGGGATCATCTTTTGCAACTCTCTTCTTACGGTTTTCCTGGTGTACAAGTCATCACCTGGAGCTGGGGAGGAGAATGCTGGCCTCCCAATAACTGTCTCTGTGAGGAGTTACATCTGCCGCGTTAGCGCCTCCGGCTGCTGCCGCTGCTGCTGATGTTGTAGCTCCTGCACCAACAGCTTATTCATTTCTTGCTGTGCCATTTGCTGCTGTTGACTGGCAAGCTGTTGCTGTTGTTGCACCAGGACCAAATGCTTTACAAGCTCCACTATGCTGTCAGATTTCGCTCCTGCAGCCGCTCTCACCCAGAACATGCGATATCTGTGCAGCAGTCACACTGCCCCTTGGAATTTATGACTGTGCTAGCACCAATTGTAGAGCTTTGTACTCACTTAGCTGCTCTTGAGGTAGGCACGGGAGGCGGTTTTCATACAAATTCCAGGCAAGTTTATTTCACTTCATATACTACTCCGGATGGCAAAAGAAAACAGAGCCTTTTCTGGCACAAAGTGAAAACAAACTGAAAACAAATAGTCCATATTAAATGAATATAAGGGAGGACATAGAGTCAAACAATTACCAAAAACCTAAACAAAGTTTATTAAATCAATAATTTACATAATGAAATGTTGATTACATGGGTCAAGTACATTTAAAAAAGTGAACAAATCCTCAGGTGTAAAAGAATGACCGAGGGACTCCTGGAAAAACTGGAAAATAGGCACACATAATAAATCATTTAGTAACAGCCTAGTCACGGCTTATGTCACTGATAAAGTCAGGTAGAGTGTAACTACATATACTCCCTTCAGGACACAACACCGCCACAGTATAGATAGCTTAATGTGCCAACATGCCTAACTAGGTGCACGTAAATAAAGGCGATAATTACCCATATCTAAGACCAGTTCCCATGCAGATCTCGGTCAGACCCCAATGCGCGTTTTGTGTGCCAAAAGCCAAAAGGCAGTTTTTTCCAATGAAGCTAACATTAAATGATTCAGAAATACACTCTATACATTGTTAATGTGGTAAATGACTATTCTAGCTGCAAACGTCTGGTTTGTAATGCAATATCTTCATAGGTGTGTAGGGGCCCATTTCCAACAACCATCAGTCAAGTGTTCTTATGGTACCTTGTGTTTGCCAACTGTGTAAGTAGGCTAATGGATGGTTAGAATGCCATTGAAAATCCTTTTGCAAATATGTTTGCACAGCTGAAAATAGTTTGGCTGATTAGAGAACCTATAAACCTGACCTTCCTTTGAGCTAGTTGAGAATCTGGAGCATTACATTTGTTGGTTCCATTAAACTCTCAAAATTGCCAGAAAAAAGAACTTTCATGTGAAACTCGACAGTCTATTTTTGTTCTTAGAAATGAAAGCTATTCAATGCGAGAAATTGCCAAGAAACTGAAAATTTCCTACTACGGTGTGTACTTCTCCCTTCAGAGGAGAGCACAAACAGGCTCTATTCAGAGTAGAAAGAGAAGTGGGAGGTCCCGCTGTACAACTGAGCAACAAGATAAGCACATTAGAGTCTGTAGTTTGAGAAATCGACACCTCACAGGTCCTCAACTGACAGCTTCATTAAATAGTACAGGCAAAATGCCAGTGTCAACATCTACAGTGAAGAGGCGACTCCAGAATGCTGGCCTTCAGGGAAGAGTGGCAAAGAAAAAGCCATATCTGAGACTGGCTTATAAAAGGAAAAGATTAATATGGGCAAAAGAACACAGACATTGGACAGAGGAAGATTGCAAAAAAGTGTTATGGACAGACAAATCCAATTTTGAGGTGTTTGGATCACACAGAAGAAGATTTGTGAGATGTAGAACAACTGAAAAGATGTTGGAAGAGTGTCTGGCGTCATCTGTCAAGCATGGTGGAGGTAATGTGATGGTCTGGGGTTGCTTTGGTGCTGGTAAAGTGGGAGATTTGTGCAAGGTAAAAGGGATATTGAATAAGGAAGGTTATCACTCCATTTTGCAACGCCATGCCATACCCTGTGGACAGCACTTGTTTGGAGCTAATTTCATCCTACAACAGGACAATGACCAAAAGCACACCTCCAAATTATGCAAGAAATATTTAGGGAACAAGCAGGCAGCTGGTATTCTATCTGTAATGGAGTGGCCAGTGCAGTCACCAGATCTCAACCCCATTGAGCTGTTGTGGGAGCAGCTTGACCGCATGGTACGAAAAAAGTGCCCATCAAGCCAAACCAAATTGTGGGAGGGGCTTCTGGAAGCATGGGGTGAAATTTTCCAGATTACCTCAGCAAATTAACTGCTAGAATGCCAAAGGTCTGCAATGCTGTAATTGTTGCAAAGAGAGCATTCTTTGACGAAAGCAAAGTTTGAAAGAGAAAATTATTATTTCGAATAAAAATCTTTTTTTCGAACCTTGTCAATGTCTGGACTAGATTTTCAATTCATTTGGCAATTCATTTGATTAATAAAAGCATGAGTTTTTATGGAAAACACAAAATTGTCTGGGTGACCCTAAACGTTTGAACGGTAGTGTATATTTCTCTAGAAAGGAGACAGCAATTCAAGTCCAGAACTCAAGTGGAATTGTTTTTATTCAGCCAAAGTGGTGACATTTTGCCTCAATACATCAGAGCTTTTTTTTACTAGGTAGTGATTTGAAATAATAAAATATCTTAAAATGCATTTCCAGAATGGGTTAGTTATTTAGCTTTTTGTATCTACAAAAATATATATACCGTTGTGATGGAAATATATATATATATATGTCTTATAGATCTCACTTGCATATATACTCATATATACTCACAGCTAATATATACACTATAATCAATTGTATAAAATGGCTGACATGAACTGATATAAGCCACACAGACTGTTTGGGGCCTTCCAGATGAAAAAGCAGAACAACACCAGATGTGCTAAGTGATGAATAGACATCTCAACTTTGTCCTAGTTGCATAAAAGGTGACAGTTACACTTTAGTTGCTTATTCACTATTCATATGTGCATTAATCACAATATTCCATATATATTTAGATAACCAATAACAAAGGAGCTTGACAATATGGTAATTAACTAACCACCCCTAACCACCCCTTTTCTATATGCAATTATAAATCCATATATGTACAATAAGCCATCAGTATTGGTGGCATGTTATTCTGTCACCTCATGTACAGTGTCATTCTTGATGAGCACTCAAAATACTCAGTCTAATTGGGAACGGCCGCAGCACACAGAGGGATAGATTTATCCAAACCAAGTTTCCATAACACCGTGTTTTTCGGATTGTAAGACGCACTTTTATCCAAAAAATTGGGAGGAAAATGTACATGCATCTTTTAATCAGAATTTAGCTTACTGGGGAAGGGTGGTTAGGAAAGTGGCTGCAGTGCAGCAGGGGGACAAATAATAATAATAATAATAATTTTATTTATATAGCGCCAACATATTCCACAGCGCTTTACAAATTATAGAGAGGACTGGTACAGACAATAGACATTACAGCATAACAGAAATCACAGTTCAAAATAGATACCAAGAGGAATGAGGGCCCTGCTCGCAAGCTTACAAACTATGAGGAAAAGGGGAGACACGAGAGGTGGATGGTAACAATTGCTTTAGTTATTCGGATCAGCCATAGTGTAAGGATCGGGTGTTCATGTAAAGCTGCATGAACCAGTTAACTGCCTAAGTATGTAACAGTACAGACACAGAGGGCTATTAACTGCATAAAATGTATGAGAACATGATACGAGGAACTTTTTTTTTTTTTAATGATAGGCCACACCGGGATCATTAGGTTAATGTGTTGAGGCGGTAGGCCAATCTGAACAAATGAGTTTTTAGGGCACGCTTAAAACTGTGTGGATTGGGGATTAATCATATTAACCTGGGTAGTGCACTCCAAAGAATCGGCGCAGCATGTGTAAAGTCTTGGAGACGGGAATGGGAGGTTCTGATTATTGCGGATGCTAACCTGAGGTCATCAGCGGAGCGGAGGGCACGGGTAGGGTGGTAGACTGAGACCAGAGAGGAGATGTAGGGTGGTGCTGAGCCATGGAGTGCTTTGTGGATGAAGGTAGTAGTTTTGTACTGGATTCTGGAGTGGATGGGTAGCCAGTGTAATGACTGGCACAAGGTAGAGGCATCGGTGTAACGGTTGGTGAGGAATATGATCCTGGCTGCAGCATTCTGAACAGATTGGAGCGGGGAGAGTTTGGTAAGAGGGAGGCCAATTAGTAGAGAGTTACAATAGTCCAGATTAGAATGAATAAGTGAAACAGTAAGAGTTTTTGCACAGTCAAAAGTAAGAAAAGGGCGAATTCTAGAAATGTTTTTGAGGTGCAGATAAGAAGAGCGAGCCAGTGATTGGATGTGGGGGGGTGAATGAAAGCTTGGAATCAAGTATGACCTCAAGGCAGCGGGCATGTTGCTTTGGAGTAATGGTGGAACCGCACACAGAGATGGCAATGTCAGGCAAAGGTAGGTTAGTAGAGGGAGAAAACACAAGGAGTTTAGTTTTTGACAGGTTCAGTTTCAGATAGAGGGAGGACATGATGTTAGAGACAGCGGTAAGACAATCACTGGTGTTTTCTAAAAAGGTCGGCATGATAACAGGAGAAGAGGTGTATAATTGGGTGTCGTCAGCATAGAGATGGTACTGGAAACCAAATCTACTGATTGTTTGTCCAATAGGGGCAGTATACAAAGAGAAGAGGAGGGGGCCTAGGACTGATCCTTGAGGAACCCCAACAGTAAGGGGAAGGTGAGAGGAGGAGGAACCAGCAAAACATACAGTGAAGGATCGGTCAGAGAGATAGGAGGAGAACCAGGAGAGAACGGTGTCCTTGAGGCTGATAGAGCGGAGAATATTGAGGAGGAGCTGATGATCCACAGTATCGAATGCTGCGGAGAGATCCAAGAGAATTAGCATGGAGTAGTGACTATTAGATTTAGCTGTTAGTAGGTCATTAGAGACTTTAGTGAGGGCAGTTTCAGTAGAGTGTAAAGAGCGGAAACCAGATTGAAGAGGGTCTAGAAGAGAGTTATCTGAGAGATAGCGGGTAAGACGGGAGTGGACCAGGCGTTCGAGGAGTTTAGAGATGAAGGGAAGATTAGAGACAGGTCTATAGTTAGCGGCACAGTTTTGGTCGAGGGATGGTTTTTTAAGTAATGGATGTATGATGGCATGCTTAAATGAGGAGGGAAAAATACCGGAAATGAGAGAAAGGTTGAATATTTTTGTTAGGTGAGAGGTGACAGCCGGGGAAAGGAACTGGAGGAGATGTGACTGAATGGGGTCACTGGTGCAAGTGGTTGGGCGAGAAGTTGCAAGGAGCCTGATTACTTCTTCTTCTGTAACTGGACAAGATCTCAAGCTGTATATGCTCTGACTCCAACACCCATTTCCTCCAAATTCATGGTAGGGAAATCAATGGGAAAGTGTGGGGACTTCACTCAACGTCAACATTTTCTGATAGCCCAGGGCCCACAGCCTCAGAGCGCTGGAACAACCCTTCATCCCAGCTTGAGGACCCCAGCATTGAACTATTCTTGTCACCACCAGCTTTCCGCAGCAGCGACCTTGCCTCGTGACATGCTCCATCAAAGCTGCCACCCCCACTGGTAAGCTGCCTTAAAACCAGGCTATAAGATGCACCATTTTATTTAAAAAAAAATGTTTTCCAATTTTCCTCCTAAAAATGTGTGGTCTTGTGTGTCTTATAGTCCGCAAAATATATTATATATATTAATTCTATTGATTTATCTCTTTATTAAAGAATACAGCAGCACACTGCAAGCACTTAGATGTATGCAAATATTGAATATAGTTTGAACTGCCTTTATGTTATATAAAATATAATTATAAAATTAAGGTATGTGGCATATAAATTGGCTAATTCATGAGAGCTCACCGTCCACAACAAGGTGTACCTTTATTTTATTATATCCATTCCTAACCTAATATTTATCAAACATTCCTCTCCTGGGATTAAAGCCTGGAAACTTAAATGCCAGGTGGGATCCAGGAACAATTAAAAACAGCCCTTAAAGTGATGGGAGGAGCGCTCAGGCAAATATGGAGCAAGTCAATAAATCCAATAAAATACTACAAAAAAACTGACTAGCCCCTCCAAACAGAATAATGCAAGCATGAACAGGTAAAAGCTGACGTGACTGGATAATAGACAAACAAAAGAATACAGCAGTCCTCTGTAAGTACCAAGATGTATACAAACATTGAATATTTGGACTGCATTACTGGTATATTGAATATGCTTATTAAAATGAAGGTATTTAGCACATAAACCAGCTACTTATGTCCATTTATTTTACTGTCTCTATATTAATCTTAGATATCTGAACTTACCTGAGCATCATGCAATATATTATTAATATGTTACTTTATTTGTACACAGATTTCTACCTTTCTTTAATGTCATATTTATCTAATGAAGACTAGTAAATCTATTTTTTTTTATGAAATTGAGTGAATTGCCAAATTTGTGAATCCAACAAAATGGTAGCCATTTCTTCCAAAATTTATATTTTTTGTTATTTGCTATGTTGCTGGCTAGGGAAAGTATTAAAAAATATTAAAATAATAATACCTATCCAGATCCTTCCTGCATCCTCTTTACTTCTCCATGGCACGCAATGACATCTTCCTCCATCTTCACTTGGCCTTGGGACTTCCGGTACCAAGAAGATCTCTAACAGCATGATTTGTTTCACCCAAGGCCTAGTAAGTACATTGGGTGATGCAGATCTTTGATGTCATTTTCATGACATCAGAGGACAACTTGGTGCCATTGCAGATTTAAAATATATTAAAAAGACACTGCGTGCCATGGAGATATAAAGAAGAGACCAGAGGAAGCTGTGTAGATAACCGGATGGGGGGACTGCTGCAGAGTGATAGGTGAGAAAGATGGTGAGTAGAATTTTTTTTTTAGCTTATATTTATTGCGTCTTGGCCAAAAGCTTCTGTGCAAATCAGATTTCCTTGGCCAATTCTAGTGAACTGACGAATTTGAAGTTCTGCAGATTTGCTCATCACTCATTAAGAGGCATGTTCCTCTTAATTAGTTGTATGTACTGCAGTGGGCTTCTGATTCCTGACTGCAGAATGAAATGCAAGTCCTCATAAATTTTCACCTATGCTTTTTACTTCTTTCAAAATGATTGACAATCTTGATTTTATCTAGCGGTTGAAAACGCATACTAGTGTATTACTTCTCCTGGTTGAGAATTTTCTATTAAGCGTCAATAGTATAGGCAATTCCTCTTCATCTAAATACCATACATTAGCACTTGCTTGAAGTCTAGTTAGATATTCCTATGGATCATTATGTGCAGTAATTGTCTTCCAGCCATCTCATGGGTCAAATATCTCTCTGGTCCAATGTATCTATGCCAATATTAAGCTACTATTTCTATAGCTATACAATAATTTTAAAATTAAATATACTGAATATTTCCATATTTCTATATGTTAGGAGTCGAGTTTCCTCTGCTGCACAGGGGGAATCTTGATCTGTGTCTGCTGCGGTCTCCCATTCAGCATCGGCCGCAGTGAGGTCTGCTCAGCGGAGACATCGCTCCCAGCGTCTCGCTGAGGCTGATTCGGTGCATAGGGTCACTACTGCCTTTTCTGGCTTTCCTATGGTACCCTGCACTGATCTGCGGCGAGCAGGCCTCTCTGGGACTAAGTCCTTATTTACACACACTGAGCATGCCCAGGGCAAGGTCTCCCATTGGAGGTCGAGGGTCACATGTTCGGTCACATGTTCAAGTACTGCAGCGCATCCCATTGGTCCTCCAGGAAGGTCCTGAAAGGGCAAAACTTTGGTAGCAGCTTCCTGTGCTGTAACTATATAAACTGCGCATGACCGCACGGCCATGCGCTAGTATCGTCTTTTGTCATATGCTTTGCGCCAATGTGGTCATGCGTTGGTATATGTTCAGGGACCCGGCTGAAATAAGCCCCTAGAATGCTGGCACCTCCGGCGAGGAGATTGTGTATAAGTGTGTTCAGGGACCCGGCTGAAATAAGCCCCTAGAATGCTGGCTCCTCTGGCGAGGAGATTGTGTATGCATGCATGACCACTCACTGCTCACATCTGGGTAGTTGGCCTGTGCCTCTGTGAAAGTCTAACAGGGCACAGAGCCTGCCTCTCGCGGTTACTCTGTGAAGCTAACAGAGTTGGTATATACCGCCATATAGAGCCGCCATTATTTAGCAGCAGGTACTTTCCTGCACGGTGGATCCCGGGTTGCGAACGCACCAATTCCATTTAATAAACAATATATTTGGTGCTTTCCGCCAACCCTAACAGTATACTAGCGCCAGGATCTGGCTAAGTAATGGCGGATGAACAGCGATTGCAGGGGTACATCCAGCTGCTGGAGGGCCGGTTGGCGTCTCTTGAGCTTGCAACCTCGGCGGTGGATGCTACCGCAATAGCTGTTCAGGCTGCTAGCGTGGCTGCAGCAGCTTTACCCACTGCCACCTCTGTTCCGACCCTATCTCACCTTCCTTTGCCTGAGAGATACTCTGGGGACAGTAAGTCCTGTAGGGGTTTCGTGAGCCAATGTGGCATACACCTCGAGCTCCTGGCTGCATGTTTCCCTACTGAGCGGGCAAAGGTGGGATTCATAATCTCCCTCTTGTCGGACAGAGAATTGGAGTGGGCTACGCCGCTGTGGGAGCGCAACGATCATGTGGTGCGGAGTGTTCCTCGGGTTCTGGACTCTCTGAAACAGGTCTTTTTAGGACCTCAGGTAACCCATGATACAGCGCTCCAACTGCTGGCTTTGACTCAGGGTTCAACCATGGTCAGCCATTTTGCTGTTCTCTTCCGGACATTAGCGTCTGAGTTGGAATGGCCAGATAAAACCCTCATTCCCGTATTTTGGAGGGGGCTGGCTGACCATGTGAAGGACGCTTTGGCCACTAGGGAGATTCCCGCCACACTTGAGGAGCTCATAGCCATATCTACTCGCATAGACCTTCGTTTTCACGAGCGAAGGTTGGAGCGAGCCCAGTGTAGGCAGAGGTTTCGGCTGGCTCCCACCTTCACCAAACCTTTGGAATCTCCAGTCCAGGCGTCCGAGTCACATGAGGCCTTAGAGGTGACACGAGCGGGATCCAAGTCTCAGTCCGCCCGTGCACATAAGGTCCCTCATGTTTGCCGGCAGTCAGGACATCTTGCCTCCAAGGGTCCTCAGCGGTCGGGGAAACGTCAGCGTCTAGTGGCAGTTGGAGGAGGTACACTAGACACGGCGACGTTTGCCTCAAAGTTGTCCTTCAAGGGGACAATTACCATAGGCCCATCCACTCTTATGGTCGAGCTATGCGTGGATTCTGGGGCAGAGGGTAATTTTATGTCTTCCTCTTTTGCCCAGCGTCACGCAATACCCTTGGTGATGCTCGCCAAACCTGTAACCGTTCGAGTGGTAAATGGGTCAACACTACCCTCACAGATTACCCACCAAACCATTCCTTTCACGCTTTCTGTGTCTCCATCACATCAGGAGATAATCTCCCTATTAGTCATTTCTGAGGGAATTGATGAGGTCCTGTTGGGGATACCATGGCTTCGCTACCATTCTCCTCATAATGAGTGGTCCTCTGGGAGAATTTTGGGATGGAGTAAATCCTGCGAGGGTAGATGTCAGAGGGAGTGCGTTCAGGTTGCTACTACACAGGTACCCGCAGATCTTTCCTCTCTCCCCAAGCACTATTGGCCCTATGCAGACATGTTCTCCAAAAGAGCTGCGGAGACCCTTCCGCCTCACCGCCCCTATGACTGTCCTATTGACCTCTTGCCTGGTGCTGAGCCTCCCCGGGGTCGAGTCTATCCGTTATCTCTCCCGGAGATGGAGGCTATGTCTCAGTACATCCAAGAAAATCTGGCAAGAGGATTCATTAGGAAGTCAGTGTCACCGGCAGGGGCTGGGTTCTTCTTCGTACAGAAGAAGACTGGAGACTTACGTCCGTGCATAGACTACAGGGGTCTTAACGCCATCACCGTTAAGAACAAGTACCCATTACTAGGGTTGAGCGAAACGGGTCGTTCATTTTCAAAAGTCGCCGACTTTTGGCAAAGTCGGGTTTCATGAAACCCGATCCGACCCCTGTGCGGGGTCGGCCATGCGGTACGTGACTTTCGCGCCAAAGTCGCGTTTCAATGACGCGAAAAGCGCCATTTCTCAGCCAATGAAGGTAAACGCAGAGTGTGGGCAGCGTGATGACATAGGTCCTGGTCCCCACCATCTTAGAGAAGGGCATTGCAGTGATTGGCTTGCTGTCTGTGGCGTCACAGGGGCTATAAAGGGGAGTTCCCGCCGACCGCCATGTTACTGCTGCTGATCTGAGCTTAGGGAGAGGTTGCTGCCGCTTCGTCAGAAGCAGGGATAGCGTTAGGCAGGGTCCATTAACCACCAAACCGCTTGTGCTGTAGCGATTTCCACTGCCCAACACCACCTTCGGTGTGCAGGGACAGTGGAAGCTACATTTTTTTTTTTTTCCCCCTCAGCGCTGTAGCTCATTGGGCTGCCCTAGAAGGCTCCTTGATAGCTGCATTGCTGTGTGTACGCCGCTGTGCAAACCAACTGCTTTTTTCAAAGCACAAATCCTCGTTCCTTCCTTTCTGCACAGCTATCTTTTTGGTTTGTACACACTTTTTATTTAATTTGTGCATCAGTCCACTCCTTATTGCTGCCTGCCATACCTGGCTGAGATTACTGCAGGGAGATAGTAATTGAAGGACACTCCCTGTTTTTTTTTTTTTTTTTTGTGGGAGATTAAGATTGACATTTCTGCTAGAGTGCCATCCCTGTCTGTGTCATCTCTCACTCAGTGGGCCATAGAAAGCCTATTTATTTTTTTGCTTGATTTGGGTTATAAAATCTACCTGAAAAAATCACTACATCAATCAGTGGGAGAAAAATATTGGCCTCAGGGCTTGTGTGCCACTCTTGACTCCTGTGTGCATCATCACTCACTCAGTGGGCCATAGAAAGCCTATTTATTTTTTTGCTTGATTTTGGTTCTAAAATCTACCTGAAAAAATCACTACATCAATCAGTGGGAGAAAAATATTGGCCTCAGGGCTTGTGTGCCACTCCTGACTCCTGTGTGCATCATCACTCACTCAGTGGGCCATAGAAAGCCCATTTTTTTTTTTTTTTTGCTTTATTTGGGTTCTAAATTCTACCTGAAAAAAATCAATAAATCAATCAGTGGGAGATTAATATTGGCCTTTGGGCTTGTGTGCCAGTCCTAAGCGTGCCATCTCTCTCTCTCTCAGATAGTGGGCCATAGAAAGCCTATTTATTTTTTATTTTTTTTATTGGGTTTATAAATTTTCCCTGGAAAAAAAAAAAAAGTGGGAGATTAATATTGGCCTCTGGGCTTGTGTGCCAGTCCTGAGCGTGCCATCTCTCTCACAAATAGTGGGCCATAGAAAGCCTATTTTTTTTTTTTTTTTTGGTTTTATAAATTCTCCCTTAAAAAAAAAAGGGAGATTAATATTGGCCTTTGGGCTTGTGTGCCAGTCCTAAGCGTGCCATCTCTCTCTGTCTCTCAGATAGTGGGCCATAGAAAGCCTATTTATTATTTTTTTTATTGGGTTTATAAATTTTCCCTGGAACAAAAAAAAAAAAGTGGGAGATAAATATTGGCCTCTGGGCTTGTGTGCCACTCCTGACTCCTGTGTGCGTCATCTCTCACTCAGTGGGCCATAGAAAGCCTTTTTTTGTTTTATTTGTTTTCTAAATTCTCCCTGAAAAAATCATTTTATTTTATTTGGTTTCTAAATTCTTCCTGAAAAAATCATTTTATTCTATTTTTTTTTTTCCTAAAGTCTCCCTGAGAAAAAAAAAAACAAATCAGTGGGAGATTAATATTGCCCTTTCTGCTTGTGTGCCAGTCTGTTAGGGGTCGAGTTCCCGCTTCTGCACAGGGGGAATCTCGAGCCACTTCCGCTGCGGTCTCCCATTCTTGTCCAGCCGCAGTGGAGCCTGCTCAGCAAGGACGTCGGTCCCAGCGTCTTGCTCATTCTCACTCTGTTCTGAGAGTTAGTGCTGCTTCTCCAGTCTCTGCCATTAAAGTCAGTGCTGGTCAGCAGCGAGCGGACTTCTCTGGGACTAAGTCCTTGTCTGCATGTACTGAGCATGCCCAGCGTAAGGTCTCCCGTTGGAGATCGAGGGTCATGTGCTCAGGCTCTGCAGCACATTCCATTGGTCCTCTTGGCAGGTCCTAGAAGGGCAAAAGTGCTGTGGCCACTTCCTGTGCTGCTGCTATATAAACTGCGCATGACCGCACGGCCATGCGCTAGTATTGTCTTACAATTGCTTATGTGTGTATGTTGTGAGTGCAAGTCGTCCTTGGAAACCCCTACCCTATTGAATGTCTGTTCGCGGAAGGTGTATGGCTGCTATCTAGCGCCCGACTTAGCCTACAGCACTAAATACACATCACAGCGTCCTGTAGCTGTGCCTGCCAGTACGGCGCCGTGCGCCTGCCTTGCGCTTTCCATACCCGAGTCTGGGTGGTTAGTGGCGTCCGTTAGTGCGGCATCGCTCGCACTCTTGTGCACATAGATTTCTTAAGGTTCTCTACACACCCAGTTGCGGTGTTACGCCAGCAAGGGTCTAATCGGGCTCCAATCCCTTCTGGGGTTAAGTCCGCTGACCACTTGCTCGCGCACTAGTGCGGTACTGCGGTCCTGTGAATTAACAGAATCGCTGTCTTCACGCTGGGTGAGGTTTAACCCACGCGTGTATACTTTAGTGTACCGCCATATTGTCTGCAAATTGCTAGCAGCAGGTTCTCACCTGCACGGTGGGCCCCGGACTGCGAACGCACCTTTATCATCTGTCTTGGTGCGTTCCGCCAGTCCTAACAGAATACTAGCGCCAGGGTCTGTCTAGTAAAATGGCGGACGATCAGCGTTTACAGCGGTACATCCAGCAGCTGGAGGGAAGGTTGGCGGCTTTTGAGCGTTCAACCTCAGCTGTGGATGTTACTGCTGTCGCTGTTCAGGCTGCAAGTGTGGCTGCAGCTACCTTGTCCACTGCCGCTCCTGTACCGATGCTATCTCGCCTCCCGCTACCAGAGAAATTTTCTGGTGACAGTAAGTCCTGTAGGGGTTTCGTGAGTCAGTGCTCAATACATCTCGAGCTTCTGGCCTCTCGTTTCCCTACAGAGCGGGCTAAGGTGGGCTTTATAATTTCCTTATTGTCGGACAGGGCGTTGCAGTGGGCTACGCCGCTGTGGGAGCGTGGCGATCATGTGGTGCAGAGTGCTCCGTTATTCCTGAGCACTCTGAAACAGGTCTTTCTAGGACCTCGTGTCACCCATGACACGGCGCTCCAACTGTTGGCACTGACTCAGGGCTCGTCCTTGGTCAGCCTTTTTGCCGTCCATTTCCGCACTCTGGCATCTGAGCTGGAGTGGTCGGATAAAGCCCTTATCCCTATATTTTGGAGGGGGCTGGCTGACCACGTTAAGGATGCTCTGGCCACTAGGGAGATTCCCGCCACACTGGAGGAGTTAATAGCAGTATCTACTCGCATTGACCTCCGTTTTCACGAGCGGAGGTTCGAGCGAGCCCAGTGTAGGCAGAGGTTTCGGCTGGCTCCCACCTTCGCCAAACCTTTGGAATCTCCAGTTCAGGCTCCTGAGTTCCAGGAACCTAAGGTGGTGTCACGAGCGGGATCTAAGTCCCAGACTGCTCGTGCACTCCAGGGTTGCCATGTTTGCCAACAGTCAGGACATCTTGCCACCAGATGTCATCAGCGGTCGAGGAAACGTCAGCGTCTAGTGGTAGTAGGTGGAGGTGCACTAGACACTGCGACGTTTGCCTCCAAATTGTCCTTTAAGGGGACAATTACCTTTGGCTCATCCTCCCACTCGGTAGACCTCTGCATGGATTCTGGATCGGAGGGCAATTTTATGTCTTCTGCCTTCGCCCAACGTTACGCAATACCCCTGGTTATGCTATCCCAACCAGTAACGGTACGAGTGGTGAATGGGTCGACACTCCCCGCACAGATAACACATCAGACCATCCCTGTTACTCTGTCCCTGTCGCCATCCCATCAGGAGATTATTTCTCTGCTCGTCATTCCTGAGGGTATTGATGAGGTCCTGTTGGGGATACCTTGGCTACGGTACCACTCTCCTCACATCGAGTGGTCCTCAGGCAGAATTCTGGGATGGGGTGAATCATGTGGGGGTAGGTGTCACCGAGAGTGCGTTCAGGTTGCTACTACTGAGGTACCCGCAGATCTATCCTCTCTCCCCAAGCAATATTGGTCGTATGCAGACGTGTTCTCCAAGAAGGCGGCTGAGACCCTTCCGCCCCATCGCCCCTATGACTGTCCTATCGATCTCTTGCCTGGTGCTGAGCCTCCCCGGGGTCGAGTCTATCCATTATCTCTCCCGGAAACGGAGGCAATGTCTCAGTACATACAAGAGAATCTGGCAAGAGGGTTCATCAGGAAGTCAGTGTCACCTGCTGGGGCAGGGTTCTTCTTCGTGCAGAAGAAGAATGGAGAACTACGTCCATGCATAGACTACAGGGGTCTTAATGCTATCACAGTTAAGAACAAGTACCCTTTGCCGTTGATATCTGAGCTTTTCGATAGGCTTCGGGGAGCTAGAGTGTTTACGAAACTAGATCTGCGGGGTGCTTACAACCTGATTCGCATCCGTGAGGGGGACGAGTGGAAAACGGCATTTAACACCAGAGATGGGCACTATGAGTATCTGGTGATGCCCTTCGGGCTCTGTAATGCACCTGCCGTTTTTCAAGACTTTGTCAACGACATCTTCCGGGATATGCTTTCCACCTCGGTTGTAGTCTATCTGGATGATATTCTCATCTTTTCTCCAGATATTGACTCCCACCGAAGAGATGTTGGCAGAGTCTTCGACCTCCTACGGGCAAACTCTCTTTACGCAAAGTTGGAGAAGTGTGTGTTTGAGCAGGAGTCCTTACCTTTCCTGGGCTATATCATCTCCGCCCAGGGATTGGCTATGGATCCTGCCAAACTACAGGCTGTGATGGACTGGCAAGAGCCCCATTCTCTTAAAGCGGTGCAGCGCTTTATGGGGTTCATAAACTATTACCGCCAGTTCATTCCCCACTTCTCAACTCTGGTAGCTCCCTTGGTAGCCCTCACCAAGAAGGGAGCGAATCCCAAATTGTGGTCGGAAGAGGTCTCCAAGGCCTTCACTTCTATTAAGTCCCACTTTGCTAGCGCTCCCATCTTACATCGTCCTGATGTGGATAAGCCATTCCTACTGGAGGTGGATGCCTCGTCCGTTGGTGCTGGAGCAGTCCTCTACCAAAAGGATGCTCAAGGTCGGAAGCATCCATGCTTCTTCTTCTCCAAGACCTTCACGCCAGCGGAGAGGAACTACTCCATCGGGGACAGGGAGTTGCTAGCAATGAAGTTGGCCTTTTCGGAGTGGAGACACCTTCTGGATGGTGCGCGGTTTCCCTTCCAAGTTTACACGGACCACAAAAATTTGGTCTATTTGCAGACAGCCCAGCGGCTAAATTCTCGCCAGGCCAGATGGTCCCTGTTCTTCTCCCGGTTCCACTTTTCCCTTCATTATCTCGCTGGGGAGAAGAATATCCGTGCTGACGCTCTCTCTCGCTCCCTTATGTCAACTGAGGAGGAGGAAGAGGAGCCTCGGCTTATTGTCCCTTCCGAGAGCCTGAGAACCGTGGCGCCGGTTTCGCTAGAGTCTGTGCCTCCGGGCAAGACTTTTGTGCCCATTAATTTGCGACCGGAGGTTCTCTCTTGGGCTCATTCGTCCAGGGTGGGTGGACACTTTGGGACAAAGAGGACATCTGAGCTACTGGCGAGGACGTACTGGTGGCCGCATATGGTCCGGGATGTCAGGGATTATGTTCTGGCGTGTGTCTCCTACGCCAAAAATAAATCTCCGCGTCAAAGGCCAGCTGGTTTGCTCTATCCCTTGCCGGTGGCAGATAGGCCCTGGGAGATGGTCGGGATGGACTTTGTTGTGGGTTTGCCCAAGTCTCGCGGCTGTACCATCATTTGGGTCATCACCGATCATTTCTCAAAAATGGTGCATTTGGTACCGCTGCCGCGGTTACCTTCTGCACGGGCCTTGGCAGCGTTGTTCATTAGACATATCTTCCGCCTACATGGTATGCCAGACAAAATTGTCAGTGACCGGGGTCCCCAGTTTGCGTCTCGGTTCTGGAGAGAGCTCTGTCGTCTTCTCAGTATTGAGTTGAATCTCTCTTCCGCTTATCATCCCGAGACGAATGGGTTGGTAGAGAGGGCCAACCAGACCTTGGTCACATACCTGCGACATTTTGTTTCAGCCAGGCAGGATGACTGGGCATCCTTGCTATCATGGGCAGAGTTTGCACTGAACAACGCCGTAGCCGACTCCACTGGACAAACCCCATTCCTCCTCAACTATGGTCAGCATCCACGGGTACCTGTGCCTATGCCCGTGTCTTCCGCCGACTCCAGGGTGGCAGACTGGGCTGTGGAGGCACGGGATATTTGGGACCGCACTCAGGATGCCATTCGGGCCTCTAAGGAGAGAATGAGGTCCTCCGCTGATGCTCATCGGCGCCCCGCTCCGACCTTTGCTCCTGGCGACTTGGTGTGGCTCTCCGCCCGTAACATCAGGCTGCGAGTTGAGTCCACTAAATTTGCTCCTCGCTACTTGGGTCCATTCAAGGTCCTCAAGCAGGTTAATCCTGTGGTCTATCGTTTGGCCCTTCCGCCACGCCTGGGTATCACCGACACCTTTCATGTGTCCCTCTTGAAACCCGTGTATATGTCCCGGTTTTCCGAGTCATCTGCTGGGACATCGGGTTCGTCTACGGACGATTATGAGGTGAATGCTATTTTGGGGTGCAAGGTGGTGCGTGGTAAAAAATTTTATTTGGTGGACTGGAAGGGTTATGGCCCCGAGGACAGGTCCTGGGAGCCTGTTGAGCACATTCGGGCTCCGCAGCTCATTGCTGCCTTCGAACGAAGCGAGGCCCAAGAAGGGGGGGGCCCTAGGAGGGGGGGTAATGTTAGGGGTCGAGTTCCCGCTTCTGCACAGGGGGAATCTCGAGCCACTTCCGCTGCGGTCTCCCATTCTTGTCCAGCCGCAGTGGAGCCTGCTCAGCAAGGACGTCGGTCCCAGCGTCTTGCTCATTCTCACTCTGTTCTGAGAGTTAGTGCTGCTTCTCCAGTCTCTGCCATTAAAGTCAGTGCTGGTCAGCAGCGAGCGGACTTCTCTGGGACTAAGTCCTTGTCTGCATGTACTGAGCATGCCCAGCGTAAGGTCTCCCGTTGGAGATCGAGGGTCATGTGCTCAGGCTCTGCAGCACATTCCATTGGTCCTCTTGGCAGGTCCTAGAAGGGCAAAAGTGCTGTGGCCACTTCCTGTGCTGCTGCTATATAAACTGCGCATGACCGCACGGCCATGCGCTAGTATTGTCTTACAATTGCTTATGTGTGTATGTTGTGAGTGCAAGTCGTCCTTGGAAACCCCTACCCTATTGAATGTCTGTTCGCGGAAGGTGTATGGCTGCTATCTAGCGCCCGACTTAGCCTACAGCACTAAACACACATCACAGCGTCCTGTAGCTGTGCCTGCCAGTACGGCGCCGTGCGCCTGCCTTGCGCTTTCCATACCCGAGTCTGGGTGGTTAGTGGCGTCCGTTAGTGCGGCATCGCTCGCACTCTTGTGCACATAGATTTCTTAAGGTTCTCTACACACCCAGTTGCGGTGTTACGCCAGCAAGGGTCTAATCGGGCTCCAATCCCTTCTGGGGTTAAGTCCGCTGACCACTTGCTCGCGCACTAGTGCGGTACTGCGGTCCTGTGAATTAACAGGATCGCTTTCTTCACGCTGGGTGAGGTTTAACCCACGCGTGTATACTTTAGTGTACCGCCATATTGTCTGCAAATTGCTAGCAGCAGGTTCTCACCTGCACGGTGGACCCCGGACTGCGAACGCACCTTTATCATCTGTCTTGGTGCGTTCCGCCAGTCCTAACACAGTCTTGACTCCTGGGTGTGCCATCTCTCTCTCTCTCTCCAATTGTGGGCCATAGAAAGCCTATTATTTTTTTAGCTTGATTTGGGTTCCAAAATCTACCTGAAAAAATCACTACATCAATCAGTGGGAGATAAATATTGGCCTCTGGGCTTGTGTGCCACTCCTGACTCCTGTGTGCGTCATCTCTCACTCAGTGGGCCATAGAAAGCCTTTTTTTGTTTTATTTGTTTTCTAAATTCTCCCTGAAAAAATCATTTTATTTTATTTGGTTTCTAAATTCTTCCTGAAAAAATCATTTTATTCTATTTTTTTTCCTAAAGTCTCCCTGAAAAAAAAAAAAAAAAAAAAAATCAGTGGGAGATTAATATTGCCCTTTCTGCTTGTGTGCCAGTCTTGACTCCTGGGTGTGCCATCTCTCTCTCTCTCTCCAATTGTGGGCCATAGAAAGCCTATTATTTTTTTTAGCTTGATTTGGGTTCCAAAATCTACCTTAAAAAATCACTACATCAATCAGTGGGAGATAAATATTGGCCTCTGGGCTTGTGTGCCACTCCTGACTCCTGTGTGCGTCATCTCTCACTCAGTGGGCCATAGAAAGCCTTTTTTTGTTTTATTTGTTTTCTAAATTCTCCCTGAAAAAATCATTTTATTTTATTTGGTTTCTAAATTCTTCCTGAAAAAATCATTTTATTCTATTTTTTTTTTCCTAAAGTCTCCCTGAAAAAAAAAAAAAAAAAAAAAATCAGTGGGAGATTAATATTGCCCTTTCTGCTTGTGTGCCAGTCTTGACTCCTGGGTGTGCCATCTCTCTCTCTCTCTCTCCAATTGTGGGCCATAGAAAGCCTATTATTTTTTTAGCTTGATTTGGGTTCCAAAATCTACCTTAAAAAATCACTACATCAATCAGTGGGAGATAAATATTGGCCTCTGGGCTTGTGTGCCACTCCTGACTCCTGTGTGCGTCATCTCTCACTCAGTGGGCCATAGAAAGCCTTTTTTTGTTTTATTTGTTTTCTAAATTCTCCCTGAAAAAATCATTTTATTTTCTTTGGTTTCTAAATTCTTCCTGAAAAAATCATTTTATTCTATTTTTTTTTTTTCCTAAAGTCTCCCTGAAAAAAAAAAAAAATCAAATCAGTGGGAGATTAATATTTACATTTGTGCTTCAGTGACAGTCCTGTGTGTGTGGCATCTCTCTCATTTGTTGCCACCAACAACAGAGTGTGTAACATTGTGCCTGATTTTCATTGTGGTCTCACTCACCTGTAAAGGGGTAGCTAAATCATACTGAAGTTATAGCTCACCGTGTAATTTGTGTGACAGCAACAAATACCGTTAGTTTGTTTACGTTTTTAAAACAATGAGGAAGTATGGTGGAAGAGGTCGTGGCCGGGGGCGTTCATTGTCAGCTGGTAATGAGGGTAGTGGTAGTGGTGGAGCATCAGCTGGTCGTGGGAAAAAAAATATTGCACCTAAGTCTGGAGCTGTGGAGCCAGGTTCGTCGTCTGGCTACACAAGGCCTCGAACGCTCCCTTTTCTGGGAGTAGGAAAACCGCTTTTAAAGCCGGAGCAGCAAGAGCAAGTTTTGGCTTATCTTGCTGACTCAGCCTCTAGCTCTTTTGCCTCCTCTCGTGAAACTGGTAAATGTCAAAGCAGCGCGTCGTTAGTGGATGTTCACGGTCAGGGACAAGTTGCTTCCTTGTCCTCTTCAGCAAAAACAACAACAGAGAAGAATGCAGCAGGCGACACAACGGGTTACTCCATGGAGCTCTTTACATATACCGTCCCTGGCTTAGAAAGTGAAGCAGTTAACAGTCCATGCCCATTACAAGTTGAATCTGACATGGAGTGCACTGATGCACAGCCACAGCCAGACTACTATGCTGGTCCTTTGACTCAGACCACAACATTGCCCTCGCAGGGTGCTGATCAAGAATCAGACCCTGATGAGACTATGTTGCCCCATCACGAACGCTATACCACCGACCGACACGGTGACACAGACGAAGTTGCACACGAGCTACAAGAAGAGGTAATAGATGACCCAGTTCTTGACCCCGATTGGCAGCCATTGGGGGAACAGGGTGCAGGCGGCAGCAGTTCTGAAGCGGAGGAGGAGGGGCCGCAGCAGGCATCAACATCGCAACAGGTTCCATCTGCCGGGCCCGTATCTTGCCCAAAACGCGTGGCAAAGCTAAAACCTGTTGGAGGACAGCGTGGCCATCCGGTTAAAGCTCAGTCTGCAATGCCTGAAAAGGTATCCGATGCTAGAAAGAGTGCAGTCTGGCATTTTTTTAAACAACATCCAATTGATCAGCGCAAAGTCATCTGTCAAAAATGTTCAACTACCTTAAGCAGAGGACAGAATCTGAAAAGTCTCAATACAAGTTGCATGCATAGACATTTAACCACCATGCATTTGCAAGCCTGGACTAACTACCAAACGTCCCTTAAGGTTGTAGCACCCTCGGCCAATGAAGCTAGTCAGCAACGCAACATCCCTTCCGGCAGTGTAGGGCCACCATTTTCCGCACCACCTGCAGTATCTGTGCAGGTTTCTTTGCCAGGCCAAAGCCGTCAGGGTCAGGGAATCACCAGTTTCGTAGTAGGAAACACTGCATCTAGGGCACCGGTGGCAACAATACCATCTCCCACCGTCTCTCAGTCTGCCATGTCCACCGGCACCCCCGCTAGTTCCACGATCTCCAGCTCTCCAGTCCAGCTCACCCTACATGAGACTATGGTTAGAAAAAGGAAGTACTTAGCCTCGCATCCGCGTACACAGGGTTTGAACGCACACATAGCTAGACTAATCTCGTTAGAGATGATGCCCTACCGGTTAGTTGAAAGCGAAGCTTTCAAAGCCCTGATGGACTACGCTGTACCACGCTACGAGCTACCCAGTCGACACTTTTTTTCCAGAAAAGCCATCCCAGCCCTCCACCAGCATGTTAAAGAGCGCATCGTCCATGCACTCAGGCAATCTGTGAGCACAAAGGTGCACCTGACAACAGATGCATGGACCAGTAGGCATGGCCAGGGACGTTATGTGTCCATCACGGCACACTGGGTAAATGTGGTGGATGCAGGGTCCACAGGGGACAGCAAGTTTGGGACAGTTCTGCCTAGCCCACGGTCTAGGAAACAATTGGCTGTAGCCGTTCGCACCCCCTCCTCCTCCTCTTCGTCCTCCTGCAGAAGCGAGAGCTCGTCCACAGACCGCAGTCGCACAACCACTCCATCCGCAGCTGCCACTGTTGCACACCAGGTCTCCCATTATGGGGCAGCTACTGGCAAACGTCAGCAGGCTGTATTGGCTATGAAGTGTTTGGGCGACAACAGACTCACCGCGGAAGTTCTGTCC
Organism: Ranitomeya imitator; assembly: GCF_032444005.1. Classification (NCBI taxonomy): domain Eukaryota; kingdom Metazoa; phylum Chordata; class Amphibia; order Anura; family Dendrobatidae; genus Ranitomeya; species Ranitomeya imitator. The sequence goes on from NC_091285.1 coordinate 461,094,790, forward strand.
GAGTTCTTGCAGAAAGAAACGCAGTCGTGGCTGGGCACTGTAGATCTTGAGGCAGGCAAGGTAGTGAGTGATAACGGAAGGAATTTCATGGCTGCCATCTCCCTTTCCCAACTGAAACACATTCCTTGCCTGGCTCACACCTTAAACCTGGTGGTGCAGTGCTTCCTGAAAAGTTATCCGGGGTTATCCGACCTGCTCCTCAAAGTGCGTGGACTTTGCTCACATATCCGCCGTTCGCCCGTACACTCCAGCCGTATGCAGACCTATCAGCGTTCTTTGAACCTTCCCCAGCATCGCCTAATCATAGACGTTGCAACAAGGTGGAACTCAACACTGCACATGCTTCAGAGACTGTGTGAACAGAGGCGGGCTGTTATGTTTTTGTGGGAGGATACACATACACGGGCAGGCAGTAGGATGGCAGACATGGAGTTGTCAGGTGTGCAGTGGTCGAAGATTCAAGACATGTGTCAAGTCCTTCAGTGTTTTGAGGAATGCACACGGCTGGTTAGTGCAGACAACGCCATAATAAGCATGAGCATCCCCCTAATGCGTCTGCTGATGCAAAGTTTGACGCACATAAAGGATCAGGCGTCTGCAGCTGAGGAAGAGGAAAGCCTTGATGACAGTCAGCCATTGTCTGGCCAGGGCAGTGTACAGGACGAGGTAGCGGGCGAAGAGGAGGAGGAGGACGAGGAGGATGATGGGGATGATTATATTTTTAATGAGGAAGCTTTTCCGGGGCCACTGGAAACTGGTGGCGCGGCAAGGCCGGGTTCTGGTTTTTTGAGGGACACAAGTGACGTGGATTTGCCTGAAACTGCCCCTCAACCAAGCACAACCGCAGATTTGACAACTGGAACTTTGGCCCACATGGCGGATTATGCCTTACGTATCCTCAAAAGGGACACACGCATAACTAAAATGATGAATGATGACGATTACTGGTTGGCCTGCCTCCTTGATCCTCGCTATAAAGGCAAATTGCAAAATATAATGCCACATGAGAACTTGGAACTAATATTAGCAACCAAACAATCAACTCTTGTTGACCGTTTGCTTCTGGCATTCCCTGCACACAGCGCCCGTGATCGTTCTCACACGAGCTGCAGGGGCCAGCAGACCAGAGGAGTTAGAGGGGCAGAAATCAGAAGTGGCGTTGGCCAGAGGGGTTTTCTGACCAGGTTGTGGAGTGATTTTGCTATGACCGCAGACAGGACAGGTACTGCAGCATCAATTCAAAGTGACAGGAGACAACATTTGTCCAGTATGGTTACAAACTATTTTTCATCCCTTATCGATGTTCTCCCTCAACCGTCATTCCCATTTGATTACTGGGCATCCAAATTAGACACCTGGCCAGAATTGGCAGAATATGCATTGCAGGAGCTTGCTTGCCCGGCAGCTAGTGTCCTATCAGAAAGAGTATTCAGTGCTGCAGGTTCAATACTAACAGAAAAAAGGACTCGTCTGGCTACCCAAAATGTAGATGATCTAACCTTCATTAAAATGAACCACAACTGGATTTCGAAATCTTTTGCCCCACCTTGCCCGGCTGACACCTAGCTTTCCTATGAAAAGGTCTTGCCTGTGGACTATTCTGAATGCCTTTTCCAATCTCGTAATTTTCTGCACCTGATTGTCCAGCATACGACATGTTTACACCTCACTAAATGGCCAAACTCCCCACACGGGGCCGTGGTATCGACAATTGGCGACAGCACCCGTGAGAGTGCAGTTTGTCTGAAGAGGTGGGTGAGCCCGCTTTTGGTCGACGGCACTGCCACTGGGTCCCTCCTAGTACAATAAAGTGTCTCTGGCGGTGGTGGTGCGCACCCAACGTCAGACACACCGTTGTAATATGAGGGGCCCTGGGCCTGTACCGCCGGCCACAAGACAGTTTCCCCCCACCCCAGCTCAAACAGTGCTCTACCACTTGCAAAATTATCTCACAGCTCCACCAATGTTTAGTCTATGCGCTGACATCCTTCAATGCCTGCCACTGACAATACCATTGTATTGACATTTTTGTTATGTTAGGCCTTCGATGCCTGTCTGTGGTCACTCCTTCCACTAGGCCTCCACTGACCACACCACTGCTGCCCGTGTACCCCTGTAACCAATTTAAAATTGCCTACAGCCATGTGTTATTATTTTAGGCCTTCGATGCCTGTCTGCGGTGACTCCTTCCACTAGGCCTCCACTGACCACACCACTGCTGCCCGTGTACCCCTGGAACCAATTTAAAATTGCCTACAGCCATGTGTTATTATTTTACGCCTTCGATGCCTGTCTGCGGTGACTCCTTCCACTAGGCCTCCACTGACCACACCACTGCTGCCCGTGTACCCCTGGAACCAATTTAAAATTGCCTACAGCCATGTGTTATTATTTTAGGCCTTCGATGCCTGTCTGCGGTGACTCCTTCCACTAGGCCTCCACTGACCACACCACTGCTGCCCGTGTACCCCTGGAACCAATTTAAAATTGCCTACAGCCATGTGTTATTATTTTAGGCCTTCGATGCCTGTCTGCGGTCACTCCTTCCACTAGGCCTCCACTGACCACACCACTGCTGCCCGTGTACCCCTGGAACCAATTTAAAATTGCCTACAGCCATGTGTTATTATTTTAGGCCTTTGATGCCTGTCTGCGGTCACTCCTTCCACTAGGCCTCCACTGACCACACCACTGCTGCCCGTGTACCCCTGGAACCAATTTAAAATTGCCTACAGCCATGTGTTATTATTTTAGGCCTTCGATGCCTGTCTGCGGTCACTCCTTCCACTAGGCCTCCACTGACCACACCACTGCTGCCCGTGTACCCCTGGAACCAATTTAAAATTGCCTACAGCCATGTGTTATTATTTTAGGCCTTCGATGCCTGTCTGCGGTCACTCCTTCCACTAGGCATCCACTGACCACACCACTGCTGCCCGTGTACCCCTGTAACCAATTTAAAATTGCCTACAGCCATGTGTTATTATTTTAGGCCTTCGATGCCTGTCTGCGCTCACTCCTTCCACTAGGCCTCCACTGACCACACCACTGCTGCCCGTGTACCCCTGGAACCAATTTAAAATTGCCTACAGCCATGTGTTATTATTTTAGGCCTTCGATGCCTGTCTGCGGTCACTCCTTCCACTAGGCATCCACTGACCACACCACTGCTGCCCGTGTACCCCTGTAACCAATTTAAAATTGCCTACAGCCATGTGTTATTATTTTAGGCCTTTGATGCCTGTCTGTGGTCACTCCTTCTACTAGGCCTCCACTGACCACACCACTGCTGCCCGTGTACCCCTGGAACCAATTTAAAATTGCCTACAGCCATGTGTTATTATTTTAGGCCTTCGATGCCTGTCTGCGGTCACTCCTTCCACTAGGCCTCCACTGACCACACCACTGCTGCCCGTGTACCCCTGGAACCAATTTAAAATTGCCTACAGCCATGTGTTATTATTTTAGGCCTTCGATGCCTGTCTGCGGTCACTCCTTCCACTAGGCCTCCACTGACCACACCACTGCTGCCCGTGTACCCCTGTAACCAATTTAAAATTGCCTACAGCCATGTGTTATTATTTTAGGCCTTCGATGCCTGTCTGTGGTCACTCCTTCCACTAGGCCTCCACTGACCACACCACTGCTGCCCGTGTACCCCTGTAACCAATTTAAAATTGCCTACAGCCATGTGTTATTATTTTAGGCCTTCGATGCCTGTCTGCGGTGACTCCTTCCACTAGGCCTCCACTGACCACACCACTGCTGCCCGTGTACCCCTGGAACCAATTTAAAATTGCCTACAGCCATGTGTTATTATTTTAGGCCTTCGATGCCTGTCTGCGGTCACTCCTTCCACTAGGCCTCCACTGACCACACCACTGCTGCCCGTGTACCCCTGGAACCAATTTAAAATTGCCTACAGCCATGTGTTATTATTTTAGGCCTTCGATGCCTGTCTGCGGTCACTCCTTCCACTAGGCCTCCACTGACCACACCACTGCTGCCCGTGTACCCCTGGAACCAATTTAAAATTGCCTACAGCCATGTGTTATTATTTTAGGCCTTCGATGCCTGTCTGCGGTCACTCCTTCCACTAGGCCTCCACTGACCACACCACTGCTGCCCGTGTACCCCTGGAACCAATTTAAAATTGCCTACAGCCATGTGTTATTATTTTAGGCCTTCGATGCCTGTCTGCGGTCACTCCTTCCACTAGGCCTCCACTGACCACACCACTGCTGCCCGTGTACCCCTGGAACCAATTTAAAATTGCCTACAGCCATGTGTTATTATTTTAGGCCTTCGATGCCTGTCTGCGGTCACTCCTTCCACTAGGCATCCACTGACCACACCACTGCTGCCCGTGTACCCCTGTAACCAATTTAAAATTGCCTACAGCCATGTGTTATTATTTTAGGCCTTCGATGCCTGTCTGCGGTCACTCCTTCCACTAGGCCTCCACTGACCACACCACTGCTGCCCGTGTACCCCTGTAACCAATTTAAAATTGCCTACAGCCATGTGTTATTATTTTAGGCCTTCGATGCCTGTCTGCGGTGACTCCTTCCACTAGTCCTCCACTGACCACACCACTGCTGCCCGTGTACCCCTGGAACCAATTTAAAATTGCCTACAGCCATGTGTTATTATTTTAGGCCTTCGATGCCTGTCTGCGGTGACTCCTTCCACTAGTCCTCCACTGACCACACCACTGCTGCCCGTGTACCCCTGGAACCAACATCAGAAAATATAAAAATAAGTATTTTGCTTATAAAAAAGAAAATACTGGAGAGATATCAAATGCAGACATTTTAACATTAAAAACAAACACATACAACAAAAATCTGGTACAGTACTAAAAATGGCCACCAGCTACAATAACTTTCTCCTGCAAGTAGTTAACTGAAAGGTTTTTTCAATTTTAAACACAGATATGGCATCCACCGAGTGTTGTCCTGTCGCGTCTTCTTTATATTATTGCCAAGAAGATGCAAAACAATGAAAATAATAAAATCATTATTTACCAAAAAAATAGAGTAAGTCAAAACCACATTGCAAATAAACATTCATTACAAATAAAGAAGCAGGGCGCGTCCGAGGGTGAGTATATACCTAATAAGAATATAATCACCCTCGGACGCGCCCTGCTTCTTTCCGACAGCCTTCCTTCCTAAGAATCAGCCCTTCCGTGGTGTAGAGAGAGGGTTTGTTACACTCCAAGGTGTTCCCCAGGTTGCCTTTCCTGAGCTTCGATCTTCCGGCTCTCGTTTAGTAGTTGTTGGAAACTACGCTGCATTGGGCCTACAAATTGGGTATGGGGTGTAGAGAGATGGTGTGTTCCACTCCAAGGTGTTCCCCAGGTTGCCTTTCCTGAGCTTCGATCTTCCGGCTCTCGTTTAGTAGTTGTTGGAAACTACGCTGCATTAGGCCTACAAATTGGGTATGGGGTGTAGAGAGATGGTGTGTTCCACTGTAGAGAGATGGTGTGTTCCACTCCAAGGTGTTCCCCAGGTTTCCTCTCCATTGCTTCGATCTTCCGGCTCTCGTTTAGTAGTTGTTGGAAACTACGCTGCATTAGGCCTACAAATTGGGTATGGGGTGTAGAGAGATGGTGTGTTACACTCCAAGGTGTTCCCCAGGTTTCCTCTCCATTGCTTCGATCTTCCGGCTCTCGTTTAGTAGTTGTTGGAAACTACGCTGCATTAGGCCTACAAATTGGGTATGGGGTGTAGAGAGATGGTGTGTTACACTCCAAGGTGTTCCCCAGGTTTCCTCTCCATTGCTTCGATCTTCCGGCTCTCGTTTAGTAGTTGTTGGAAACTACGCTGCATTGGGCCTACAAATTGGGTATGGGGTGTAGAGAGATGGTGTGTTCCACTCCAAGGTGTTCCCCAGGTTTCCTCGCCATTGCTTCGATCTTCCTGCTCTCGTTTAGTAGTTGTTGGAAACTACACTGCATTAGGCCTACAAATTGGGTATGGGGTGTAGAGAGATGGTGTGTTACACTCCAAGGTGTTCCCCAGGTTTCCTCGCCATTGCTTCGATCTTCCTGCTCTCGTTTAGTAGTTGTTGGAAACTACGCTGCATTAGGCCTACAAATTGGGTATGGGGTGTAGAGAGATGGTGTGTTACACTCCAAGGTGTTCCCCAGGTTTCCTCTCCATTGCTTCGATCTTCCGGCTCTCGTTTAGTAGTTGTTGGAAACTACGCTGCATTAGGCCTACAAATTGGGTATGGGGTGTAGAGAGATGGTGTGTTCCACTGTAGAGAGATGGTGTGTTCCACTCCAAGGTGTTCCCCAGGTTTCCTCGCCAATGCTTCGATCATCATGCTCTCGTTTAGTAGTTGTTGGAAACTACGCTGCATTAGGCCTACAAATTGGGTATGGGGTGTAGAGAGATGGTGTGTTACACTCCAAGGTGTTCCCCAGGTTTCCTCTCCATTGCTTCGATCTTCCGGCTCTCGTTTAGTAGTTGTTGGAAACTACGCTGCATTAGGCCTACAAATTGGGTATGGGGTGTGGAGAGAGATGGTGTGTTACACTCCAAGGTGTTCCCCAGGTTTCCTCTCCATTGCTTCGATCTTCCGGCTCTCGTTTAGTAGTTGTTGGAAACTACGCTGCATTAGGCCTACAAATTGGGTATGGGGTGTAGAGAGATGGTGTGTTACACTCCAAGGTGTTCCCCAGGTTTCCTCTCCATTGCTTCGATCTTCCGGCTCTCGTTTAGTAGTTGTTGGAAACTACGCTGCATTGGGCCTACAAATTGGGTATGGGGTGTAGAGAGATGGTGTGTTCCACTCCAAGGTGTTCCCCAGGTTTCCTCGCCATTGCTTCGATCTTCCTGCTCTCGTTTAGTAGTTGTTGGAAACTACGCTGCATTAGGCCTACAAATTGGGTATGGGGTGTAGAGAGATGGTGTGTTCCACTGTAGAGAGATGGTGTGTTCCACTCCAAGGTGTTCCCCAGGTTTCCTCGCCAATGCTTCGATCATCATGCTCTCGTTTAGTAGTTGTTGGAAACTACACTGCATTAGGCCTACAAATTGGGTATGGGGTGTAGAGAGATGGTGTGTTACACTCCAAGGTGTTCCCCAGGTTTCCTCTCCATTGCTTCGATCTTCCTGCTCTCGTTTAGTAGTTGTTGGAAACTACGCTGCATTAGGCCTACAAATTGGGTATGGGGTGTAGAGAGATGGTGTGTTACACTCCAAGGTGTTCCCCAGGTTTCCTCTCCATTGCTTCGATCTTCCGGCTCTCGTTTAGTAGTTGTTGGAAACTACGCTGCATTAGGCCTACAAATTGGGTATGGGGTGTAGAGAGATGGTGTGTTACACTCCAAGGTGTTCCCCAGGTTTCCTCTCCATTGCTTCGATCTTCCGGCTCTCGTTTAGTAGTTGTTGGAAACTACGCTGCATTAGGCCTACAAATTGGGTATGGGGTGTAGAGAGATGGTGTGTTACACTCCAAGGTGTTCCCCAGGTTTCCTCTCCATTGCTTCGATCTTCCGGCTCTCGTTTAGTAGTTGTTGGAAACTACGCTGCATTGGGCCTACAAATTGGGTATGGGGTATAGAGAGATGGTGTGTTCCACTCCAAGGTGTTCCCCAGGTTTCCTCGCCATTGCTTCGATCTTCCTGCTCTCGTTTAGTAGTTGTTGGAAACTACGCTGCATTAGGCCTACAAATTGGGTATGGGGTGTAGAGAGATGGTGTGTTCCACTGTAGAGAGATGGTGTGTTCCACTCCAAGGTGTTCCCCAGGTTTCCTCGCCAATTCTTCAATCATCATGCTCTCGTTTAGTAGTTGTTGGAAACTACGCTGCATTAGGCCTACAAATTGGGTATGGGGTGTAGAGAGATGGTGTGTTACACTCCAAGGTGTTCCCCAGGTTTCCTCTCCATTGCTTCGATCTTCCTGCTCTCGTTTAGTAGTTGTTGGAAACTACGCTGCATTAGGCCTACAAATTGGGTATGGGGTGTAGAGAGATGGTGTGTTACACTCCAAGGTGTTCCCCAGGTTTCCTCTCCATTGCTTCGATCTTCCGGCTCTCGTTTAGTAGTTGTTGGAAACTACGCTGCATTAGGCCTACAAATTGGGTATGGGGTGTAGAGAGATGGTGTGTTCCACTGTAGAGAGATGGTGTGTTCCACTCCAAGGTGTTCCCCAGGTTTCCTCGCCAATGCTTCGATCATCATGCTCTCGTTTAGTAGTTGTTGGAAACTACGCTGCATTAGGCCTACAAATTGGTTATGGGGTGTAGAGAGATGGTGTGTTCCACTGTAGAGAGATGGTGTGTTCCACTCCAAGGTGTTCCCCAGGTTTCCTCGCCAATGCTTCGATCTTCCTGCTCTCGTTTAGTAGTTGTTGGAAACTACGCTGCATTAGGCCTACAAATTGGGTATGGGGTGTAGAGAGATGGTGTGTTACACTCCAAGGTGTTCCCCAGGTTTCCTCTCCATTGCTTCGATCTTCCGGCTCTCGTTTAGTAGTTGTTGGAAACTACGCTGCATTAGGCCTACAAATTGGGTATGGGGTGTAGAGAGATGGTGTGTTCCACTGTAGAGAGATGGTGTGTTCCACTCCAAGGTGTTCCCCAGGTTTCCTCGCCAATGCTTCGATCATCATGCTCTCGTTTAGTAGTTGTTGGAAACTACGCTGCATTAGGCCTACAAATTGGGTATGGGGTGTAGAGAGATGGTGTGTTCCACTGTAGAGAGATGGTGTGTTCCACTCCAAGGTGTTCTCCAGGTTGCCTTTCCTGAACTTCTATCTTCAGGCTCTCATTAAATTGTGGTTAAACGGAACAACTGCATTTGGCGTACTAGTTGGTTTGGGGCCTACTATCGGTGTCTGCCGCTCCTTGCTGTTCTCCTGGTTTCCTGTCCTGAAATTCCGTTTTCAGGCGTTCGTTAAGTAGTTGTTAATGTTAGACTGCATTTGCCCTACTAGTTGGGTTGGGGCCTACTATCGGTGTCTGCCACTCCTTGCTGTTCTCCTCCACTGAACAAAGCTGTGCCGCCTGTTTACTACTGTTGCCAATTTTGAACTGCATTTCGACTACTTACTGATTTGGGCCTACTCTCTGTGTCAGCCTCTCATTCCAGTTGTCCTCCACTGCAATGCCCCCTGATTAGTCCTGTGTTACCAATTTTGAACTGCATTTAGCCCACTTTATTCTTTGGGCCTATATCTGTGTTTCCTCCTCATCCTGCCCATTGCCCAGCCAGTGATAGATGAGTCTGCTGGTACATTGACCCATAACGCAACATTTCCCGTGCATGCTACACTGCAAGATTGTGACCCTGCTGAAAGTCAGGTCCCCCTTCCCGCATACCATACCACCTTACACGGGGACAAACAGGAAGGTGCAGATGAAAGTGCAGGTTCCTTCATCAGGTGGGGGGAGGAATACTAGTTGGCGACGTCACTGGCACAGGGCCTCTCATGGTACGCAAAAGTGTTGCTGCCGGTGGGAGGCGCCCCCGCCGTGCAAACACACTGCTGTACTTTGAGGGGCCCTGTGCCAGTGCCAATGCCAACGAGTGGGCCCCCCCTGCTTGCTCAGGATCACAGCACTTGGAAAGTTGAAATACTTACCTCTCCCTGCTCCACTGCCGTGACGTGGTCCAGATTTCCTGGGCCCACTAATTACTTGAACCAGCCCTACCCACCACAACTTTAGCCAAATGACCCCCAATTTCAAATGCCTTCCAATTATTATAAGGTAAGTTACGCTTGACAAGCTTCATTAAGAAGAATGGATGGTTTTGACATTAAAATGGGCACTCTAGGTGTTTTCCTGGCCCCCACTCACTGCCGACTATGCTGCCCCATTGACTTGCATTGGGTTTCGTGTTTCGGTCGATCCCGACTTTACGTCATAATCGGCCGATTTCACTCGACCCGACTTTTGAGATAGTCGGGTTTCGCGAAACCCGGCTCGACTCTAAAAAGGTCAAGGTCGCTCAACTCTACCCATTACCCCTGATATCTGAGCTGTTTGATAGGCTACGGGGAGCGAGGGTGTTTACGAAGCTAGATCTGCGGGGTGCTTACAACCTGATTCGCATCCGTGAGGGGGATGAATGGAAGACGGTTTTTAACACCAGGGATGGGCACTATGAATATCTGGTGATGCCCTTTGGGCTCTGTAATGCCCCAGCCGTCTTCCAAGACTTTGTGAATGACATCTTCCGGGATATGCTCACCACCTCGGTCGTAGTCTTTCTGGATGATATTCTCATCTTCTCTCCAGATATTGACTCCCATCGGAGAGATGTTCGCAAAGTCTTCGACCTCTTACGGGCAAACTCCCTCTACGCCAAGTTGGAGAAGTGTGTGTTTGAGCAGGGGTCCTTGCCTTTCCTTGGTTACATCATCTCTGCCCAGGGTTTGGCTATGGATCCTGCCAAGCTACTGGCTGTAATGGACTGGCAGGAACCCCATTCTCTTAAAGCGGTGCAGCGCTTTATGGGGTTCATTAATTACTATCGCCAGTTCATTCCACACTTCTCAACTTTGGTAGCTCCCTTGGTTGCCCTCACCAAAAAGGGAGCAAATCCCAAGTTGTGGTCAGAGGAGGTCTCCAAAGCCTTTCTCTCGATCAAGTCACACTTCGCTAGCGCTCCCATCCTACATCGCCCCGATGTTGATAAACCATTTATCTTGGAGGTGGATGCCTCATCCGTTGGTGCTGGAGCAGTCCTTTTCCAAAAGGATGCTCAAGGTCGGAAGCATCCTTGCTTCTTCTTCTCCAAGACCTTCACACCAGCGGAGAGGAATTATTCCATCGAGGACAGGGAGTTGCTAGCCATGAAGTTGGCTTTTTCAGAGTGGAGACATCTCTTGGAGGGAGCTCGCTTTCCCTTCCACGTCTTCACTGACCACAAGAACTTGGTATATCTACAAATGGCCCAGCGGCTGAATTCTCGCCAGGCTAGATGGTCCCTGTTCTTCTCCCGGTTCCATTTTACTCTCCATTTCTTCTCCGGGGAGAAGAACGTTCGTGCTGACGCTCTCTCCTGCTCCGTAGTGTCATCGGAGGAGGAGGAGGAGGAGCCTCGGCTTATTGTCCCTTCTGAGAGCCTGAGAACTGTAGCTCCGGTTTCGCTTGAGTCTGTGCCCCCGGGCAAGACTTTCGTACCAGCTAACTTGCGATCGGAGGTTCTCTCTTGGGCTCACTCCTCCAGAGTGGGTGGGCATTTTGGGACCAAGAGGACATCTGAGCTTTTGGCGAGAACATACTGGTGGCCGCATATGGCCCGAGATGTCAGGGACTATATTCAGGCGTGCGTTTCTTGCGCCCAGAATCGGTCTCCTCGGCAACGGCCTGCTGGGTTGCTTTACCCTCTACCGGTGGCAGACAGGCCCTGGGAGATGGTCGGGATGGACTTTGTGGTGGGCCTACCCAAGTCGCGTGGCTGCTCCATTATTTGGGCTGTCACCGACCATTTCTCTAAGATGGTGCATTTGGTGCCGCTTCCTCGGTTACCCTCAGCACGGGCCTTGGCGGTGTTGTTCATTAAGCACGTTTTCCGATTGCATGGTATGCCTGATAAGATTGTCAGCGATCGGGGTCCCCAGTTCGCGTCTCGGTTTTGGAGAGAGCTCTGCCGTTTACTCAGCATAGAGTTAAACCTCTCCTCTGCATACCATCCCGAGACGAATGGGTTGGTGGAGAGAACCAACCAGACTCTGGTGACATATTTGCGACATTTCGTCTCTGCTAGGCAGGATGACTGGGCATCTTTGCTACCTTGGGCGGAATTTGCCTTGAACAACGCCGTAGCCGATTCCACTGGTCAAACTCCTTTTCTCCTTAATTTCGGCCAGCATCCGCGTGTCCCTGTGCCCATGCCCGTGTCATCCACCGATTCTAGGGTGGCAGACTGGGCGGTGGAGGCACGTGACATCTGGGACCGCACACAGCATGCCATCCGGGCCTCCAAGGAGAGAATGAGGGTTTCGGCTGATACACACCGGCGCCCCGCTCCGGTTTTTGCTCCTGGCGACTTAGTGTGGCTCTCCACCCGTAAGATCAGGCTGCGAGTTGAGTCCACTAAGTTTGCTCCTCGCTACATTGGCCCGTTTAAGGTTCTGGAACAGGTCAACCCTGTGGTATACCGTTTGGCTATTCCTCCACGCCTTGGTATCACCGATACTTTTCACGTTTCCCTCTTAAAGCCCGTTCATTTGTCCCGGTTTTCTGAGTCATCTGCTGGGACATCGGGTTCATCCACGGATGAGTTTGAGGTGAATGCTATTGTGGGGTGCAAGGTGGTACGTGGCAAGAAATTTTATCTGGTGGACTGGAAGGGCCACGGCCCAGAGGATAGAACCTGGGAGCCTGTGGAGCACATTCGGGCTCCGCTGCTTATTGCAGCTTTTGAGCGTAGTGAGGCTCAAGGAGGGGGGGGGCCCTAGGAGGGGGGGGTAATGTTAGGAGTCAAGTTTCCTCTGCTGCACAGGGGGAATCTCGATCCGTGTCTGCTGCGGTCTCCCATTCAGCATCGGCCGCAGTGGGGTCTGCTCAGCGGAGACTTCGCTCCCAGCGTCTCGCTGAGGCTGATTCGGTGCATAGGGTCACTACTGCCTTTTCTGGCTTTCCTATGGTACCCTGCACTGATCTGCGGCGAGCAGGCCTCTCTGGGACTAAGTCCTTATTTACACACACTGAGCATGCCCAGGGCAAGGTCTCCCATTGGAGGTCGAGGGTCACATGTTCGGTCACATGTTCAAGTACTGCAGCGCATCCCATTGGTCCTCCAGGAAGGTCCTGAAAGGGCAAAACTTTGGTAGCAGCTTCCTGTGCTGTAACTATATAAACTGCGCATGACTGCACGGCCATGCGCTAGTATCGTCTTTTGTCATATGCTTTGCGCCAATGTGGTCATGCGTTTGTATGTGTTCAGGGACCCGGCTGAAATAAGCCCCTAGAATGCTGGCTCCTCCGGCGAGGAGATTGTGTATGCATGCATGACCACTCACTGCTCACATCTGGGTAGTTGGCCTATGCCTCTGTGAAAGTCTAACAGGCACAGAGCCTGCCTCTCGTGGTTACTCTGTGAAGCTAACAGAGTTGGTATATACCGCCATATAGAGCCGCCATTATTTAGCAGCAGGTACTTTCCTGCACGGTGGATCCCGGGTTGCGAACGCACCAATTCCATTTAATAAACAATATATTTGGTGCGTTCCGCCAACCCTAACACTATATATCTTTGCCTCTGTAGTTTTATGCATAGAATCTAGAAATTATGGATACATGGATCTATCTATCTATCTGTCTATCTATCTATCTATCTATTTATCTATCTATCATCCATAAACCTATTTATCTATCTAACATACATATCATCTATTTTTTTATCTACCTATCTATCTTGTGTGTACATTGCATGTTCATGCTCTGATCCGAATAAGAAAAAAAATTATTGAAATGTAAAACACTTCCCATTGCATAGATAGTTGACATCTGCTCAACATAATGTTAACGTTAATCCTATTGAAAGCCTCACCAAACCTCGGTGCTCAAGCAGAAGGATATATTTAACTTCTTTAATATTTAATTCTGGGAATATGTTCTTTAGATCTGACTTTAGAAAGGATTTCCCCCGCAGCTATCCCTTCCTTTGTGTTATTTTTCTGAAAGATATCACACAGATAGGCAGGATTTAATCACTTGCCTAAAGTAGAGATTGTGGCTTAGACTTTTCTTGAGAGAAAACTTTTATGATCATAGAATACAAGTGGAAAGTTCATTTAAAAATGTTTTTAGTTAATAAAAATAAGTGCCTTGTAAGGATTTTGTAAAACTATATACTTACATTCTATAATTCTGCATAATTCGCTCTAAAAATTTCCATGTCTCCTTTTTATTTGAATTATTTTTCTATCATACACATTTTTTTTAAATGTGCCTCAGAAAATAGTAGAGTAAGGCTTGGTTCCCATTGCGTTAATGGGAAAGCGCTAACGGACAGCGTTGCACGGCGAAATTAACGCCGTGCAATGCGTCCGTTAGCGCGCCCATTCACGGCAATGGGAACGCGCAGCACTAGCGCTTGCCATGTTCGGCACGCGCTAGCGACGCGCCGGTGTTTCCTGGTGGGCCGCGGACGCTGCTCGCAGCGTCCGAGGCGCGCCCGCGGTCCGTTACCCGCTCTCGCAGATCGGGGATCTGCGAGAGCGGGGATGTTACCGCGACCCCGGGACGCGGCCACATTAAAAACATTGCGTTAGCGCAACCCGCTAGCGCTAAACGGGTTGCACTAACGCAATGTGACCCTAGCCTTAGACCAACTGGTAAGTCACTTGGGCCAGACTGTATAGCACTTTGTAGTACTGAAAATCAATCTTTACAAAAAGAGTTTATTTCCCTAATGACAATTTTTACCCAAAATAACCTACACTACTAGGGCATATTCTCTCTTCCATCTATTGATAAATGTATCCCAAAAAACTTTGGCTTTCACTTTGTCACTGACATCGCCTTCTACTGGTAGATCTGTCAAGGTTTCAGATTGTTGTCTAGCCTTATTGCACAGAACTCTAAATTTAAAGAGAGTTGTACCACAATTAAAGGTCTTCACTTCACTTAATTTTTTGTCTTTATAAACTCAAACATTAAGGGGCTTTTATTTTCTAAGATTACCAAGTAGTATAAAGAAATGTCAGCTGTCCATCTAACCCTCTAACATCTCTAAAATCAAAAAAGGACATAGCACAAAGTAAATTGGTTTGGGAACGTAGCCTAGTGATATAGAGTTCCCCCACAAGGTATTTGTAGTATGAAAGGTGATGAACTCCCATATGGATAGACATTCAGAAGGAAAAAATGGAGTAACCTACTCTCACCAAAAAGGAGATAGAATATTGTGCATAAAATCACAATACTAGGGTTGAGCGACCTTGACTTTTTTACAGTCGAGTCGGGTTTCGCAAAACCCGACTATCTCAAAAGTCGGGTCGAGTGAAATCGGCCGATTATGACGTAAAGTCGGGATCGACCGAAACACGAAACCCAATGCAAGTCAATGGGGCAGCATAGTCGGCAGTGAGTGGGGGCTATGAAAACACCTAGAGGGCCCATTTTAATGTCAAAACCATCCATTCTTCTTAATGAAGCTTGTCAATCTTAATTTCCCTTATAATAATAGTTAGGCATTGGAAATTGGGGGTCATTTGGCTAAAGTTGTGGGGGGTAGGGCCGGTTCAAGTAATTAGTGGGCCCAGTAAATCTGGACCACGTCACGGCAGTGGAGCAGGGAGAGATAAGTATTTCAACTTTGCAAGTGCTGTGATCCTGAGCAAGCAGGGCGGGCCCCCTCGTTGGCATTGGCACTGGCACAGGGCCCCTCAAAGTACAGCGGTGTGTTTGCACGGCGGGGGCGCCTCCCACCGGCAGCAACACTTTTGCGTACTATGAGGGGCCCTGTGCCAGTGACGTTGCCACCGAGTATTCCTCCCCCCACCTGATGAAGGAACCTGCACCTTCATCTGCACCTTCCTCTTTGTCCCCGTGTAAGGTGGTATGGTATGCGGAAAGGGGGACCTGACTTTCAGCAGGGTCACAATCTTGCAGTGTAGCGTGCACGGGGAATGTTGCGTTATGGGTCAATGTACCAGCAGACTCATCTATCACTGGCTGGGCAATGGGCAGGATGAGGAGGAAACACAGATATAGGCCCAAAGAATAAAGTGGGCTAAATGCAGTTCAAAATTGGTAACACAGGACTAACCAGGGGGCATTGTTTTGTTCAGTAGAGGACAACTGGAATGAGAGGCTGACACAGAGAGTAGGCCCAAATCTAGAAGTAGTCTAAATGCAGTTCAAAATTGGCAAGAGTAGTAAACAGGAGGCACAGCTTTGTTCACTGTAGGAGAACAGCAAGGAGTGGCAGACACAGATAGAAGGCCCCAACCCAACTAGTAGGCCCACTGCAGTTTTAAAATTCCGATAGGCTGAAAACCAGATATTGTAGGTCATTTTTTGTAAAGAGGACAGCTGTATTGAGTGGCGCAGCCAGACACTACAAGTAGGCCTTAAACCACAAAGTTTGCTCGACGCTGGTTTAAAAAAGGTTACATGGGTACACGTTCTGCATTGTTGTGCTCAGTGGAGGACAATTGAAAGGAGGGACCGCAGAAAGACTTTGTAGGTGTAAAATTACAAAATATGCTCTATGCAGCTTCGATTATGTGGCAACCTGGAGAACACCTTGGAGCGGCAGACAACGCCTCTACGACCCAGACCCAACTTGTAGGCCTAATGTAGTGTTGTTTTAACAACTACTTAAGACGAGCATGAAGATTGAAGCAATGGAGAGAAAACCTGGAGAACACCTTGGAGTGGAAGACACCGTCTCTACAACCCAGACCCAACTTGTAGGCCTAATGCAGTGTTGTTTTTAACAACTACTAAACAAGAGCTTTAAGATTGAAGCAATGGAGAGGCAACCTGGGGAACACCTTGGAGTGTAACACACCGTCTCTACACCCCAGACCCAACTTGTAGGCCGAATGCAGTGTTGTTTTCAACAACTACTAAACAAGAGCTTTAAGATTGAAGCAATAGAGAGGCAACCTGGGGAACACCTTGGAGTGTAACACACCGTCTCTACACCCCTGACCCAACTTGTAGGCCGAATGCAGTGTTGTTTTCAACAACTACTAAACGAGAGCCAGAAGATTGAAGCAATGGAGAGGCAACCTGGGGAACACCTTGGAGTGGAACACACCGTCTCTACACCCCTGAACCAACTTGTAGGCCGAATGCAGTGTTGTTTTCAACAACTACTAAACGAGAGCCAGAAGATTGAAGCAATGGAGAGGCAACCTGGGGAACACCTTGGAGTGTAACACACCGTCTCTACACCCCAGACCCAACTTGTAGGCCGAATGCAGTGTTGTTTTCAACAACTACTAAACAAGAGCTTTAAGATTGAAGCAATGGAGAGGCAACCTGGGGAACACCTTGGAGTGGAACACACCGTCTCTACACCCCTGAACCAACTTGTAGGCCGAATGCAGTGTTGTTTTCAACAACTACTAAACGAGAGCCAGAAGATTGAAGCAATGGAGAGGCAACCTGGGGAACACCTTGGAGTGTAACACACCGTCTCTACACCCCAGACCCAACTTGTAGGCCGAATGCAGCGTTGTTTTCAACAACTACTAAACAAGAGCTTTAAGATTGAAGCAATGGAGAGGCAACCTGGGAACACCTTGGAGTGGAACACACCGTCTCTACACCCCAGACCCAACTTGTAGGCCGAATGCAGTGTTGTTTTCAACAACTACTAAACGAGAGCCAGAAGATTGAAGCAATGGAGAGGCAACCTGGGGAACACCTTGGAGTGGAACACACCGTCTCTACACCCCAGACCCAACTTGTAGGCCGAATGCAGTGTTGTTTTCAACAACTACTAAACAAGAGCTTTAAGATTGAAGCAATGGAGAGGCAACCTGGGGAACACCTTGGAGTGGAACACACCGTCTCTACACCCCAGACCCAACTTGTAGGCCGAATGCAGTGTTGTTTTCAACAACTACTAAACGAGAGCCAGAAGATTGAAGCAATGGAGAGGCAACCTGGGGAACACCTTGGAGTGGAACACACCGTCTCTACACCCCAGACCCAACTTGTAGGCCGAATGCAGTGTTGTTTTCAACAACTACTAAACGAGAGCCAGAAGATTGAAGCAATGGAGAGGCAACCTGGGGAACACCTTGGAGTGGAACACACCGTTTCTACATCCCTGACGCAACTTGTAGGCCGAATGCAGTGTTGTTTTCAACAACTACTAAACAAGAGCTTTAAGATTGAAGCAATGGAGAGGCAACCTGGGGAACACCTTGGAGTAGAGCACACCGTCTCTACACCCCAGAGCCAACTTATAGGCCGAATGCAGTGTTGTTTTCAACAACTACTAAACAAGAGCTTTAAGATTGAAGCAATGGAGAGGCAACCTGGGGAATACCTTGGAGTGTAACACACCGTCTCTACACTCCAGACCCAACTTGTAGGCCGAATGCAGTGTTGTTTTCAACAACTACTAAACAAGAGCTTTAAGATTGAAGCAATGGAGAGGCAACCTGGGGAACACCTTGGAGTGTAACACACCGTCTCTACACTCCAGACCCAACTTGTAGGCCGAATGCAGTGTTGTTTTCAACAACTACTAAACGAGAGCCAGAAGATTGAAGCAATGGAGAGGCAACCTGGGGAACACCTTGGAGTGGAACACACCGTCTCTACACCCCAGACCCAACCTGTAGGCCGAATGCAGTGTTGTTTTCAACAACTACTAAACAAGAGCTTTAAGATTGAAGCAATGGAGAGGCAACCTGGGGAACACCTTGGAGTGGAACACACCGTCTCTACACCCCAGACCCAACTTGTAGGCCGAATGCAGTGTTGTTTTCAACAACTACTAAACAAGAGCTTTAAGATTGAAGTAATGGAGAGACAACCTGGGGAACACCTTGGAGTGTAACACACCGTCTCTACACCCCAGACCCAACTTGTAGGCCGAATGCAGTGTTGTTTTCAACAACTACTAAACAAGAGCTTTAAGATTGAAGCAATGGAGAGGCAACCTGGTGAACACCTTGGAGTGGAACACACCATCTCTACACCCCAGACCCAACTTGTAGGCCGAATGCAGTGTTGTTTTCAACAACTACTAAACGAGAGCCAGAAGGTTGAAGCAATGGAGAGGCAACCTGGGGAACACCTTGGAGTGGAACACACCGTCTCTACACCCCAGACCCAACTTGTAGGCCGAATGCAGTGTTGTTTTCAACAACTACTAAACGAGAGCCAGAAGATTGAAGCAATGGAGAGGCAACCTGGGGAACACCTTGGAGTGGAACACAACGTCTCTACACCCCAGACCCAACTTGTAGGCCGAATGCAGTGTTGTTTTCAACAACTACTAAACGAGAGCCAGAAGATTGAAGCAATGGAGAGGCAACCTGGGGAACACCTTGGAGTGGAACACACCGTCTCTGCACCCCAGACCCAACTTGTAGGCCGAATGCAGTGTTGTTTTCAACAGCTACTTAAGAAGAGCCAGAAGATCGAAGCAATGGAGAGGAAACCTGGAGAACACCTTGGAGCGGAAGACACCGTCTCTACAACCCAGACCCAACTTGTAGGCCGAATGCAGTGTTGTTTTCAACAACTACTAAACAAGAGCTTTAAGATTGAAGCAATGGAGAGGCAAACTGTGGAACACCTTGGAGCGGCAGACACTGGTATTAGGCCCCAACCCAAGTACTTGCCCCACTGCAGTTTGATTAAAAACCTATTTAACAAGAGCCTGAAGATCAAAGCTCAGGAAAGGCAACCCGGAGAACACCTTGGAGCGGCAGACACTGGTAGTAGGCCCCAACCCAAGTACTAGCCCCACTGCAGTTTGATTAAACTACTTAACGAGAGCCTGAAGATCAAAGCTCCGGAAAGGCAACCCAGAGAACACCTTGGAGCGGCAGACAATGGTAGTAGGCCCCAACCCAAGTACTAGCCCCACAGCAGTTTGATTAAAAAAAACTACTAAATGAGAGCCTGAAGATCAAAGCTCAGGAAAGGCAACTCGGAGAACACCCTGGAGCGGCAGACACTGGTAGTAGGCCCCAACCCAAGTACTAGCCCCACTGCAGTTTGATTAACCCCTTCATGACCCAGCCTATTTTGACCTTAAAGACCTTGCCGTTTTTTGCAATTCTGACCAGTGTCCCTTTATGAGGTAATAACTCAGGAATGCTTCAACGGATCCTAGCGGTTCTGAGATTGTTTTTTCGTGACATATTGGGCTTCATGCTAGTGCTAAATTTAGGTCAATAAATTATGCGTTTATTTGTGATAAAAACGGAAATTTGGCGAAAATTTTGAAAATTTTGCAATTTTCACATTTTGAATTTTTATTCTGTTAAACCAGAGAGTTATGTGACACAAAATAGTTAATAAATAACATTTCCCACATGTTTACTTTACATCAGCACAATTTTGGAAACAAAATTTTTTTTTGCTAGGAAGTTATAAGGGTTAAAATTTGACCAGCGATTTCTCATTTTTACAACGAAATTTACAAAACCATTTTTTTTAGGGACCACCTCACATTTGAAGTCAGTTTGAGGGGTCTATATGGCTGAAAATACCCAAAAGTGACACCATTCTAAAAACTGCACCCCTCAAGGTACTCAAAACCACATTCCAGAAGTTTATTAACCCTTCAGGTGCTTCACAGCAGCAGAAGCAACATGGAAGGAAAAAATGAACATTTAACTTTTTAGTCACAAAAATTATCTTTTAGCAACAATTTTTTTATTTTCCCAATGGTAAAGGAGAAACTGAACCACGTAAGTTGTTGTCCAATTTGTCCTGAGTATGCTGATACCTCATATGTGGGGGTAAACCACTGTTTGGGCGCACGACAGGGCTTGGAAGGGAAGGAGCGCCATTTGACTTTTTGAATGAAAAATTGGCTCCACTCTTTAGCGGACACCATGTCACGTTTGGAGAGCCCCCGTGTGCCTAAAAATTAGAGCTCCCCCACAAGTGACCCCATTTTGGAAACTAGACGCCCCAAGGAACTTATCTAGATGCATATTGAGCACTTTGAACTCCCAGGTGCTTCACAAATTGATCCGTAAAAATGAAAAAGTACTTTTTTTTCACAAAAAAATAATTTTAGCCTCAATTTTTTCATTTTCACATGGGCAACAGGATAAAATGGATCCTAAAATTTGTTGGGCAATTTCTCCTGAGTACACTGATACCTCATATGTGGGGGTAAACCACTGTTTGGGCACATGGTAAGGCTCGGAAGGGAAGGAGCGCCATTTGACTTTTTGAATTAAAAATTATCTCCATCGTTAGCGGACACCATGTCGCGTTTGGAAAGCTCCTGTGTGCCTAAACATTGGCGCTCCCCCACAAGTGACCCCATTTTGGAAACTAGACCCCCCAAGGAACTTATTTAGATGCCTAGTGAGCACTTTAAACCCTCAGGTGCTTCACAAATTGATCTGTAAAAATGAAAAAGTACTTTTTTTTCACAAAAAAATTCTTTTCGCCTCAATTTTTTCATTATCACATGGGCAATAGGATAAAATGGATCATAGAATTTGTTGGGCAATATCTCCCGAGTACGCCGATACCTCATATGTGGGGGTAAACCACTGTTTGGGCACTCGGCAGGGCTCGGAAGGGAAGGCGCGCCATTTGACTTTTTGAATGGAAAATTAGCTCCAATTGTTAGCGGACACCATGTCGCGTTTGGAGAGCCCCTGTGTGCCTAAACATTGGAGCTCCCCCACAAGTGACCCCATTTTGGAAACTAGACCCCACAAGGAACTTATCTAGATGCATATTGAGCACTTTAAACCCCCAGGTGCTTCACAGAAGTTTATAACGCAGAGCCATGAAAATAAAAAATAATTTTTCTTTCCTCAAAAATGATTTTTTAGCCTGGAATTTCCTATTTTGCCAAGGGTAATAGGAGAAATTGGACCCCAAATGTTGTTGTCCAGTTTGTCCTGAGTACGCTGATACCCCATATGTGGGGGTAAACCACTGTTTGGGCGCACGGCAGGGCTCGGAAGGGAAGGCACGCCATTTGGCTTTTTAAATGGAAAATTTGCTCCAATCATTAGCTGACACCATGTCACGTTTGGAGAGCCCCTGTGTGCCTAAACATTGGAGATCCCCCAGAAATGACCCCATTTTGGAAACTAGTCCACCAAAGGAACTAATCTAGATGTGTGGTGAGGACTTTGAACCCCCAAGTGCTTCACAGAAGTTTATAACGCAGAGCCATGAAAATAAAAAAAAAAAATATTTTCTCAAAAATGATCTTTTAGCCTGCAATTTTTTATTTTCCCAAGGGTATCAGGAGAAATTTGACCCCAAAAGTTGTTGTCCAGTTTCTCCTGAGTACGCTGATACCCCATATGTGGGGGTAAACCACTGTTTGGGCACATGCCTGGGCTCGGAAGTGAAGTAGTGATGTTTTGAAATGCAGACTTTGATGGAATGCTCTGTGGGCGTCACGTTGCGTTTGCAGAGCCCCTGATGTGGCTTAACAGTAGAAACCCCCCACAAGTGACCCCATTTTGGAAACTAGACCCCGAAAGGAACTTATCTAGATGTGTGGTGAGCACTTTGAACCCCCAAGTGCTTCACAGAAGTTTATAATGCAGAGCTGTGAAAATAATAAATATGTTTTCTTTCCTCAAAAATAATTATTTAGCCCAGAATTTTTTAATTTTCCCAAGGGTAACAGGAGAAATTTGACCCCAATATTTGTTGTCCAGTTTCTCCTGAGTACGGTGATACCCCATATGTGGGGGTAAACTACTGTTTGGGCACATGCCGGGGCTTGGAATTGAAGTAGTGACGTTTTGAAATGCAGACTTTGATGGAATGCTCTGCGGGCGTCACGTTGCGTTTGCAGAGCCCCTGATGTGGCTAAACAGTAGAAACCCCCCACAAGTGACCCCATTTTGGAAACTAGACCCCGAAAGGAACTTATCTAGATGTGTGGTGAGCACTTTGAAACCCCAAGTGCTTCACAGAAGTTTATAATGCAGAGCCGTGAAAATAATAAATACGTTTTCTTTCCTCAAAAATAATTATTTAGCCCAGAATTTTTTAATTTTCCCAAGGGTAACAGGAGAAATTTGATCCCAATATTTGTTGTCCAGTTTCTCCTGAGTACGGTGATACCCCATGTGTGGAGGTAAACCACTGTTTGGGCACACGTCGGGGCTCAGAAGGGAAGTAGTGACGTTTGAAATGCAGACTTTGATGGAATGGTCTGCGGGCGTCGCGTTGCGTTTGCAGAGCCCCCACAAGTGACCCCTTTTTAGAAACTAGACCCCCCAAGGAACTTATCTAGATATGTGGTGAGCACTTTGAACCTCCAAGTGCTTCACAGACGTTTACAACGTAGAGCCGTGAAAATAATAAATCATTTTTCTTTCCTCAAAAAAGATGTTTTAGCAAGCATTTTTTTTATTTTCACAAGGGTAACAGGAGAAATTGGACCCCAGTAATTGTTGCGCAGTTTATCCTGAGTATGCTGGTACCCCATATGTGGGGGTAAACCACTGTTTGGGCACACAACGGGGCTCGGAAGTGAGGGAGCACCATTTGACTTTTTGAATACGAGATTGGCTGGAATCAATGGTGGCGCCATGTTGCGTTTGGAGACCCCTGATGTGCCTAAACAGTGGTAACCCCTCAATTCTAACTCCAACACTAACCCCCCCACACCCCTAACCCTAATCCCAACTGTAGCCATAACCCTAATCACAACCCTAACCGCAACACACCCCTAACCACAACCCTAACCCCAACACACCCCTAACCCTAACCACAACACACCCCTAACCACAACCCTAATTCCAACCCTAACCCTAAGGCTATGTGCCCACGTTGCGGATTCGTGTGAGATTTTTCAGCATCATTTTTGAAAAATCCGCGGGTAAAAGGCACTGCGTTTTACCTGCGGGTTTTCCGCAGATTTCCAGTGTTTTTTGTGCGGATTTCACCTGCGGATTCTTATTGAGGAACAGGTGTAAAACGCTGCGGAATTTGCACAAAGAATTGACATGCTGTGGAAAATACAACGAAGCGTTTCCGCGCGGTATTTTCCGCACCATGGGCACAGCGGATTTGGTTTCCGTATGTTTACATGGTACTGTACACCTGATGGAACACTGCTGCGAATCCGCAGCCAAATCCGCACCGTGTGCACATAGCCTAATTCTAAAGGTATGTGCACACGCTGCGGAAAACGCTGCGGATCCGCAGCAGTTTCCCTTGAGTTTACAGTTCAATGTAAACCTATGGGAAACAAAAATCGCTGTACACATGCTGCGGAAGAACTGCACGGAAACGCAGCGGTTTACATTCCGCAGCATGTCACTTCTTTGTGCGGATTCCGCAGCGGTTTTACAACTGCTCCAATAGAAAATCGCAGTTGTAAAACCGCAGTGAAATGCGCAGAAAAAACGCGGTAAATCCGCGATAAATCCGCAGCCGTTTAGCACTGCGGATTTATCAAATCCGCTGCGGAAAAATCCGCAGAGGACCAGAATACGTGTGCACATACCGAAACCCTAACCCTAACCCTACCCCTACCCCTAACCCTACCCCTAACCCTACCCCTAACCCTACCCCTACCCCTACCCCTATCCCTAACCCTACCCCTAACCCTAACCCTACCCCTACCCCTAACCCTACCCCTAACCCTAACCCTACCCTTAACCCTAACCCAACCCCTAACCCTAACCCTATTCTAACATTAGTGGAAAAAAAAAATTTCTTTATTTTTTTATTGTCCCTACCTATGGGGGTGACAAAGGGGGGGGGGGGTCATTTATTATTTTTTTTTGTTTTGATCACTGAGATAGATTATATCTCAGTGATCAAAATGCACTTTGGAACGAATCTGCCGGCCGGCAGATTCGGTGGGCCCACTGCGCATGCGCCCGCCATTTTGGAAGATGGCGGCACCCGGGAGAAGACGGATGGACCCCGGCAGGATCGGTAAGTATGATGGGGTGGGGGGGAGCACGGGGGGGGGATCGGAGCATGGGGGGTGAATCGGAGCGCGGGAGGGGTGGAACGGAGCACGGGGGGGTAGAATGGAGCACGGGGGGGTGGAACGGAGCACGGGGGGTGGAACGGAGCACGGAGGGGGGTGGATCGGAGTGCAGGGGGGGTGATTGGAGCACGGGGGGGTGATTGAAGCACGGGGTGAGCGGACAAGAGCACGGGGGGGAGCGGAGCACAGGACAGAGGGGAGCCGGAGCAGTGTACCGGGCAGATCGGGGTGCTGGGGGGGGCGATCGGTGGGGTGGGGTGGGGGCACATTAGTATTTCCAGCCATGGCCGATGATATTGCAGCATCGGCCATGGCTGGATTGTAATATTTCACCAGTTATAATAGGTGAAATATTACAAATCGCTCTGATTGGCAGTTTCACTTTCAACAGCCAATCAGAGCGATCGTAGCCACGAGGGGGTGAAGCCATCCCCCCTGGGCTAAACTACCACTCCCCCTGTCCCTGCAGATCGGGTGAAATGGGAGTTAACCCTTTCACCCGATCTGCAGGGATGCGATCTTTCTGTGACACAGCATATGCGTCACAGGTTGGATTGGCACCGACTTTCATGACGCATACGCTGTGTCACAGGTCGGGAAGGGTTTAAAAAAACTACTTAACGAGAGCCTGAAGATCAAAGCTCAGGAAAGGCAACTCGGAGAACACCTTTGGAGTGGCAGACACTGGTAGTAGGCCCCAACCCAAGTACTAGCCCCACTGCAGTTTGATTAAAAAAACTACTTAACGAGAGCCTGAAGATCAAAGCTCAGGAAAGGCAACCAGGAGAACACCTTGGAGCGGCAGACACTGGTAGTAGGCCCCAACCCAAGTACTAGCCCCACTGCAGTTTGATTAAAAAAACTACTAAACGAGAGCCTGAAGATCAAAGCTCAGGAAAGGCAACCCGGAGAACACCTTGGAGCGGCAGACACTGGTAGTAGGCCCCAACCCAAGTACTAGCCCCACTGCAGTTTGATTAAAAAAACTACTAAACGAGAGCCTAAAGATCAAAGCTCAGGAAAGGCAACCCGGAGAACACCTTGGAGCGGCAGACACTGGTAGTAGGCCCCAACCCAAGTACTAGCCCCACTGCAGTTTGATTAAAAAAACTACTAAACGAGAGCCTGAAGATCAAAGCTCAGGAAAGGCAACTCGGAGAACACCTTGGAGCGGCAGACACTGGTAGTAGGCCCCAACCCAAGTACTAGCCCCACTGCAGTTTGATTAAAAAAACTACTTAACGAGAGCCTGAAGATCAAAGCTC
This sequence comes from Ranitomeya imitator, assembly GCF_032444005.1. Taxonomy (NCBI): domain Eukaryota; kingdom Metazoa; phylum Chordata; class Amphibia; order Anura; family Dendrobatidae; genus Ranitomeya; species Ranitomeya imitator. The sequence goes on from NC_091285.1 coordinate 461,120,673, forward strand.
AGGAAAGGCAACCCGGAGAACACCTTGGAGCGGCACACTGGTAGTAGGCCCCAACCCAAGTACTAGCCCCACTGCAGTTTGATTAAAAAAACTACTAAACGAGAGCCTGAAGATCAAAGCTCAGGAAAGGCAACTCGGAGAACACCTTGGAGCGGCAGACACTGGTAGTAGGCCCCAACCCAAGTAATAGCCCCACTGCAGTTTGATTAAAAAAACTACTAAACGAGAGCCTGAAGATCAAAGCTCAGGAAAGGCAACCCGGAGAACACCTTGGAGCGGCAGACACTGGTAGTAGGCCCCAACCCAAGTACTTGCCCCACTGCAGTTTGATTAAAAAACTACTTAACGAGAGCCTGAAGATCAAAGCTCAGGAAAGGCAACCAGGAGAACACCTTGGAGCATCAGACACTGGTAGTAGGCCTTAAACCAAAAATTTGGCTCAATGCAGTTTATAAAATGTTCCAGGGGTACACAGGCAGCATTGGTGAGATAAGCGGAGGACAATTTCTATTTGGGACTGCAGACAGATTTAGTAGGCTGTCCCCTGTGGACCATGCATCCACCACATTAACCCAGTGCGCCGTAATGGACATGTAACCTTTCGTGGACATGCCTACTGGTCCATGCATCTGTTGTCAGGTGCACCTTTCTACTATTATATTGCCTGAGAGCATGGACAATGCGGATTTTTACATGATGGTGGAGGGCTGGGATGGCTTTTCTCGCAAAAGAAGTGATGACTGGGTAGCTCTTACCGTGGTACAGCGTGGTCCATCTGGGCTTTATAATAATAAAATAAAGAAAAAAAGTAGGCTGTAGGCACTTTAAAATTGGTTCCGGGGGTACACGGGCAGCAGTGGTCTGGTCAGTGGAGGACTAGTGGAAGGAGGGACCGCAGACAGGCGTAGTAGGCCTAACATAACAAAATTTGGCTGTAGGCACTTTAAAATTGGTTCCAGGGGTACACGGGCAGCAGTGGTCTGGTCAGTGGAGGACTAGTGGAAGGAGGGACCGCAGACAGGCGTAGTAGGCCTAACATAACAAAATTTGGCTGTAGGCACTTTAAAATTGGTTCCAGGGGTACACGGGCAGCAGAGGTCTGGTCAGTGGAGGACTAGTGGAAGGAGGGACCGCAGACAGGCGTAGTAGGCCTAACATAACAAAATTTGGCTGTAGGCACTTTAAAATTGGTTCCAGGGGTACACGGGCAGCAGTGGTCTGGTCAGTGGAGGACTAGTGGAAGGAGGGACCGCAGACAGGCGTAGTAGGCCTAACATAACAAAATTTGGCTGTAGGCACTTTTAAATTGGTTCAAAGGGTACACGGGCAGCAGTGGTCTGGTCAGTGGAGGACTAGTGGAAGGAGGAACCGCAGACAGGCGTAGTAGGCCTAACATAACAAAATTTGGCTGTAGGCACTTTTAAATTGGTTCAAGGGGTACACGGGCAGCAGTGGTCTGGTCAGTGGAGGACTAGTGGAAGGAGGGACCGCAGACAGGCGTAGTAGGCCTAACATAACAAAATTTGGCTGTAGGCACTTTTAAATTGGTTCAAGGGGTACACGGGCAGCAGTGGTCTGGTCAGTGGAGGACTAGTGGAAGGAGGGACCGCAGACAGGCGTAGTAGGCCTAACATAACAAAATTTGACTGTAGGCACTTTAAAATTGGTTCCAGGGGTACACGGGCGGCAGTGGACAGGTCACTGGAGGACTAGTGGAAGGAGCGACCGCAGACAGGCGTAGTAGGCCTAACATAACAAAATTTGGCTGTAGGCACTTTTAAATTGGTTCAAGGGGTACACGGGCAGCAGTGGTCTGGTCAGTGGAGGACTAGTGGAAGGAGGGACCGCAGACAGGCGTAGTAGGCCTAACATAACAAAATTTGGCTGTAGGCACTTTAAAATTGGTTCCAGGGGTACACGGGCAGCAGTGGTCTGGTCAGTGGAGGACTAGTGGAAGGAGGGACCGCAGACAGGCGTAGTAGGCCTAACATAACAAAATTTGGCTATAGGCACTTTAAAATTGGTTCCAGGGGTACACGGGTGGCAGTGGTCTGGTCAGTGGAGGACTAGTGGAAGGACGGACCGCAGACAGGTGTAGTAGGCCTAACATAACAAAATTTGGCTGTAGGCACTTTTAAATTGGTTCAAGGGGTACACGGGCAGCAGTGGTCTGGTCACTGGAGGACTAGTGGAAGGAGGGACCGCAGACAGGCGTAGTAAGCCTAACATAACAAAATTTGGCTGTAGGCACTTTAAAATTGGTTTCAGGGGTACACGGTCAGCAGTGGTCTGGTCAGTGGAGGACTAGTGGAAGGAGGGACCGCAGACAGGCGTAGTAAGCCTAACATAACAAAATTTGGCTGTAGGCACTTTAAAATTGGTTCCAGGGGTACACGGACGGCAGTGGACAGGTCACTGGAGGACTAGTGGAAGGAGCGACCGCAGACAGGCGTAGTAGGCCTAACATAACAAAATTTGGCTGTAGGCACTTTAAAATTGGTTCCAGGGGTACACGGGCAGCAATGGTCTGGTCAGTGGAGGACTAGTGGAAGGAGGGACCGCAGACAGGCGTAGTAAGCCTAACATAACAAAGTTTGGCTGTAGGCACTTTAAAATTGGTTCCAGGGGTACACGGGCAGCAGTGGTCTGGTCAGTGGAGGACTAGTGGAAGGAGGGACCGCAGACAGGCGTAGTAGGCCTAACATAACAAAATTTGGCTGTAGGCACTTTAAAATTGGTTCCAGGGGTACACGGGCAGCAGTGGTCTGGTCAGTGGAGGACTAGTGGAAGGAGGGACCGCAGACAGGCGTAGTAGGCCTAACATAACAAAATTTGACTGTAGGCACTTTAAAATTGGTTCCAGGGGTACACGGGCGGCAGTGGACAGGTCACTGGAGGACTAGTGGAAGGAGCGACCGCAGACAGGCGTAGTAGGCCTAACATAACAAAATTTGGCTGTAGGCACTTTTAAATTGGTTCAAGGGGTACACGGGCAGCAGTGGTCTGGTCAGTGGAGGACTAGTGGAAGTAGGGACCGCAGACAGGCGTAGTAGGCCTAACATAACAAAATTTGGCTGTAGGCACTTTAAAATTGGTTCCAGGGGTACACGGGCAGCAGTGGTCTGGTCAGTGGAGGACTAGTGGAAGGAGGGACCGCAGACAGGCGTAGTAGGCCTAACATAACAAAATTTGGCTGTAGGCACTTTAAAATTGGTTCCCTGGGTACACGGGCAGCAGTGGTCTGGTCAGTGGAGGACTAGTGGAAGGAGGGACCGCAGACAGGCGTAGTAGGCCTAACATAACAAAATTTGGCTGTAGGCACTTTAAAATTGGTTCCAGGGGTACACGGGCAGCAGTGGTCTGGTCAGTGGAGGACTAGTGGAAGGAGGGACCGCAGACAGGTGTAGTAGGCCTAACATAACAAAATTTGGCTGCAGGCACTTTTAAATTGGTTCAAGGGGTACACGGGCAGCAGTGGTCTGGTCACTGGAGGACTAGTGGAAGGAGGGACCGCAGACAGGCGTAGTAAGCCTAACATAACAAAATTTGGCTGTAGGCACTTTAAAATTGGTTCCAGGGGTACACGGGCAGCAGTGGTCTGGTCAGTGGAGGACTAGTGGAAGGAGGGACCGCAGACAGGCGTAGTAAGCCTAACATAACAAAATTTGGCTGTAGGCACTTTAAAATTGGTTCCAGGGGTACACGGACGGCAGTGGACAGGTCACTGGAGGACTAGTGGAAGGAGCGACCGCAGACAGGCGTAGTAGGCCTAACATAACAAAATTTGGCTGTAGGCACTTTAAAATTGGTTCCAGGGGTACACGGGCAGCAATGGTCTGGTCAGTGGAGGACTAGTGGAAGGAGGGACCGCAGACAGGCGTAGTAAGCCTAACATAACAAAGTTTGGCTGTAGGCACTTTAAAATTGGTTCCAGGGCTACACGGGCAGCAGTGGTCTGGTCAGTGGAGGACTAGTGGAAGGAGGGACCGCAGACAGGCGTAGTAGGCCTAACATAACAAAATTTGGCTGTAGGCACTTTAAAATTGGTTCCAGGGGTACACGGGCAGCAGTGGTCTGGTCAGTGGAGGACTAGTGGAAGGAGGGACCGCAGACAGGCGTAGTAGGCCTAACATAACAACATTTGACTGTAGGCACTTTAAAATTGGTTCCAGGGGTACACGGGCGGCAGTGGACAGGTCACTGGAGGACTAGTGGAAGGAGCGACCGCAGACAGGCGTAGTAGGCCTAACATAACAAAATTTGGCTGTAGGCACTTTTAAATTGGTTCAAGGGGTACACGGGCAGCAGTGTCTGGTCAGTGGAGGACTAGTGGAAGTAGGGACCGCAGACAGGCGTAGTAGGCCTAACATAACAAAATTTGGCTGTAGGCACTTTAAAATTGGTTCCAGGGGTACACGGGCAGCAGTGGTCTGGTCAGTGGAGGACTAGTGGAAGGAGGGACCGCAGACAGGCGTAGTAGGCCTAACATAACAAAATTTGGCTGTAGGCACTTTAAAATTGGTTCCAGGGGTACACGGGCAGCAGTGGTCTGGTCAGTGGAGGACTAGTGGAAGGAGGGACCGCAGACAGGCGTAGTAGGCCTAACATAACAAAATTTGGCTATAGGCACTTTAAAATTGGTTCCAGGGGTACACGGTCAGCAGTGGTCTGGTCAGTGGAGGACTAGTGGAAGGAGGGACCGCAGACAGGCGTAGTAAGCCTAACATAACAAAATTTGGCTGTAGGCACTTTAAAATTGGTTCCAGGGGTACACAGTCAGCAGTGGTCTGGTCAGTGGAGGACTAGTGGAAGGAGGGACCGCAGACAGGCGTAGTAAGCCTAACATAACAAAATTTGGCTGTAGGCACTTTAAAATTGGTTCCAGGGGTACACGGACGGCAGTGGACAGGTCACTGGAGGACTAGTGGAAGGAGCGACCGCAGACAGGCGTAGTAGGCCTAACATAACAAAATTTGGCTGTAGGCACTTTAAAATTGGTTCCAGGGGTACACGGGCAGCAATGGTCTGGTCAGTGGAGGACTAGTGGAAGGAGGGACCGCAGACAGGCGTAGTAAGCCTAACATAACAAAGTTTGGCTGTAGGCACTTTAAAATTGGTTCCAGGGGTACACGGGCAGCAGTGGTCTGGTCAGTGGAGGACTAGTGGAAGGAGGGACCGCAGACAGGCGTAGTAGGCCTAACATAACAAAATTTGGCTGTAGGCACTTTAAAATTGGTTCCAGGGGTACACGGGCAGCAGTGGTCTGGTCAGTGGAGGACTAGTGGAAGGAGGGACCGCAGACAGGCGTAGTAGGCCTAACATAACAAAATTTGACTGTAGGCACTTTAAAATTGGTTCCAGGGGTACACGGGCGGCAGTGGACAGGTCACTGGAGGACTAGTGGAAGGAGCGACCGCAGACAGGCGTAGTAGGCCTAACATAACAAAATTTGGCTGTAGGCACTTTTAAATTGGTTCAAGGGGTACACGGGCAGCAGTGGTCTGGTCAGTGGAGGACTAGTGGAAGTAGGGACCGCAGACAGGCGTAGTAGGCCTAACATAACAAAATTTGGCTGTAGGCACTTTAAAATTGGTTCCAGGGGTACACGGGCAGCAGTGGTCTGGTCAGTGGAGGACTAGTGGAAGGAGGGACCGCAGACAGGCGTAGTAGGCCTAACATAACAAAATTTGGCTGTAGGCACTTTAAAATTGGTTCCCTGGGTACACGGGCAGCAGTGGTCTGGTCAGTGGAGGACTAGTGGAAGGAGGGACCGCAGACAGGCGTAGTAGGCCTAACATAACAAAATTTGGCTGTAGGCACTTTAAAATTGGTTCCAGGGGTACACGGGCAGCAGTGGTCTGGTCAGTGGAGGACTAGTGGAAGGAGGGACCGCAGACAGGTGTAGTAGGCCTAACATAACAAAATTTGGCTGCAGGCACTTTTAAATTGGTTCAAGGGGTACACGGGCAGCAGTGGTCTGGTCACTGGAGGACTAGTGGAAGGAGGGACCGCAGACAGGCGTAGTAAGCCTAACATAACAAAATTTGGCTGTAGGCACTTTAAAATTGGTTCCAGGGGTACACGGGCAGCAGTGGTCTGGTCAGTGGAGGACTAGTGGAAGGAGGGACCGCAGACAGGCGTAGTAAGCCTAACATAACAAAATTTGGCTGTAGGCACTTTAAAATTGGTTCCAGGGGTACACGGACGGCAGTGGACAGGTCACTGGAGGACTAGTGGAAGGAGCGACCGCAGACAGGCGTAGTAGGCCTAACATAACAAAATTTGGCTGTAGGCACTTTAAAATTGGTTCCAGGGGTACACGGGCAGCAATGGTCTGGTCAGTGGAGGACTAGTGGAAGGAGGGACCGCAGACAGGCGTAGTAAGCCTAACATAACAAAGTTTGGCTGTAGGCACTTTAAAATTGGTTCCAGGGCTACACGGGCAGCAGTGGTCTGGTCAGTGGAGGACTAGTGGAAGGAGGGACCGCAGACAGGCGTAGTAGGCCTAACATAACAAAATTTGGCTGTAGGCACTTTAAAATTGGTTCCAGGGGTACACGGGCAGCAGTGGTCTGGTCAGTGGAGGACTAGTGGAAGGAGGGACCGCAGACAGGCGTAGTAGGCCTAACATAACAACATTTGACTGTAGGCACTTTAAAATTGGTTCCAGGGGTACACGGGCGGCAGTGGACAGGTCACTGGAGGACTAGTGGAAGGAGCGACCGCAGACAGGCGTAGTAGGCATAACATAACAAAATTTGGCTGTAGGCACTTTTAAATTGGTTCAAGGGGTACACGGGCAGCAGTGTCTGGTCAGTGGAGGACTAGTGGAAGTAGGGACCGCAGACAGGCGTAGTAGGCCTAACATAACAAAATTTGGCTATAGGCACTTTAAAATTGGTTCCAGGGGTACACGGGCAGCAGTGGTCTGGTCAGTGGAGGACTAGTGGAAGGAGGGACCGCAGACAGGTGTAGTAGGCCTAACATAACAAAATTTGGCTGCAGGCACTTTTAAATTGGTTCAAGGGGTACACTGGCAGCAGTGGTCTGGTCACTGGAGGACTAGTGGAAGGAGGGACCGCAGACAGGCGTAGTAAGCCTAACAAAACAAAATTTGGCTGTAGGCACTTTAAAATTGGTTCCAGGGGTACACGGACGGCAGTGGACAGGTCACTGGAGGACTAGTGGAAGGAGCGACCGCAGACAGGCGTAGTAAGCCTAACATAACAAAATTTGGCTGTAGGCACTTTAAAATTGGTTCCAGGGGTACACGGACGGCAGTGGACAGGTCACTGGAGGACTAGTGGAAGGAGCGACCGCAGACAGGCGTAGTAGGCCTAACATAACAAAATTTGGCTGTAGGCACTTTAAAATTGGTTCCAGGGGTACACGGGCAGCAATGGTCTGGTCAGTGGAGGACTAGTGGAAGGAGGGACCGCAGACAGGCGTAGTAAGCCTAACATAACAAAGTTTGGCTGTAGGCACTTTAAAATTGGTTCCAGAGGTACACGGGCAGCAGTGGTCTGGTCAGTGGAGGACTAGTGGAAGGAGGGACCGCAGACAGGCGTAGTAGGCCTAACATAACAAAATTTGGCTGTAGGCACTTTAAAATTGGTTCTAGGGGTACACGGGCAGCAGTGGTCTGATCAGTGGAGGACTAGTGGAAGGAGGGACCGCAGACAGGCATAGTAGGCCTAACATAACAAAATTTGGCTGTAGGCACTTTAAAATTGGTTCCAGGGGTACACGGGCGGCAGTGGACAGGTCACTGGAGGACAAGAGGAAGGAGCGACCACAGACAGGCGTAGTAGGCCAAACATAACAAGATTCGGCTGTAGGCACTTGCAAGTCTCTTGCAGGGGTACACAGGCAGCATTGGTGTTGTCAGCGGAGGCCGATTGTAATGAGTGTCTGCCAGTTAGTACTCCATAAAAATAAATAGATGTTAATGTCTCTCATTACAACAAACCAAAACACAAAAGGGTGGAATACTTAGGTACAGGGGTGGGCTCCTCTACTGAGTTTTAGACCTATTAATTTGCCGCTAATTATTTAATGGTGTAAATATAGGACACTGCCCCTGACTATGTTAAGTACCATCATACATGTCAACACAATGGGATTGTCAGTGCCAGGCATTGAATGATGTCAGCGCATAGACTAAACATTGGTGGAACTGTGAGAGATAATTGTGCAAGTGGTAGAGCAATGTTTGAGCAGGGGGGGAACTCTCTTGTGGCCGGCGGTACAGGCCCAGGGCCCCTCATGTTACAACATTGTGTCTGACGTTGGGTGCGCACCACCACCGCCAGAGACACTTTATTGTACTATGAGGGACCCAGTGGCAGTGCCGTCAACCAAAAGGGGGCACACCCACCTCTTCAGACAAACGGCACTCTCACGGGTGCTTGCGCCAAGTGGCGAGACCACGGCCCCGTGGGGGGAGTTTGGCCATTTAGGGAGGTGTAAACATGTCATATGCTGGACAATCAGCTGCTGCAAATTACGCAATTTGAAAAGTCAGTCAGAGTAGTCCACAAGCAAGACCTTTTCTTAGGAAAGCTAGGTGTCAGCCGGGCAAGGTGGGGCAAAAGAATTCGAAATCCAGTCATGATTCATTTTAATGAAGGTTAGATCATCAACATTTTGGGTAGCCAGACGAGTCCTTTTTTCGGTTAATATTGAACCTGCAGCACTGAATACTCTTTCTGATAGGACACTAGCTGCCGGGCAAGCAAGCTCCTGCAATACATATTCTGCCAATTCTGGCCAGGTGTCTAATTTGGATGCCCAGTAATCAAATGGGAATGACGGTTGAGGGAGAACATCGATAAGGGATGAAAAATAGTTAGTAACCATACTGGACAAATGTTGTCTCCTGTCACTTTGGATTGATGCTGCAGTACCTGTCCTGTCTGCGGTCATAGCAAAATCACTCCACAACCTGGTCAGAAAACCCCTCTGTCCAACGCCACTTCTGATTTCAGCACCTCTAACACCTCTGGTCTGCTGCCCCCTGCAGCTCGTGTGAGAACGATCACAGGCGCTTTGTGCTGGGAATGCCTGAAGCAAACGGTCAACAAGAGTTGATTGTTTGGTTGCTAATATTAGTTCCAAGTTCTCATGTGGCATAATATTTTGCAATTTGCCTTTATAGCGAGGATCAAGGAGGCAGGCCAACCAGTAATCGTCATCGTTCATCATTTTAGTAATGCGTGTGTCCCTTTTGAGGATACGTAAGGCATAATCCACCATGTGGGCCAAAGTTCCAGTTGTCAAATCTGCGGTTGTGCTGGGTTGAGGGGCTGTTTCAGGCAAATCTACGTCACTTGTGTCCCTCAAAAACCCAGAACCCGGCCTTGCCACGCCACCAATTTCCAGTGTCCCCGGAAAAGCTTCCTCATTAAAAAAATACTCATCCCCATCATCCTCCTCGTCCTCCTCCACCTGTTCGCCCGCTACCTCGTCCTGTACACTGCCCTGACCAGACAATGGCTGACTGTCATCAAGGCTTTCATCTTCCTCTGCTGCAGACGCCTGCTACTTTATGTGCGTCAAACTTTGCATCAGCAGACGCATTAGGGGATGCTCATGCTTATTATGGCGTTGTCTGCACTAACCAGCCGTGTGCATTCCTCAAAACACTGAAGGACTTGACACATGTCTTGTATCTTCGACCACTGCACACCTGACAACTCCATGTCTGCCATCCTACTGCCTGCCCGTGTATGTGTATCCTCCCACAAATACATAACAGCACGCCTCTGTTCGCACAGTCTCTGAAGCATGTGCAGTGTTGAGTTCCACCTTGTTGCAACGTCGATGATTAGGCGATGCTGGGGAAGGTTCAAAGACCGCTGATAGGTCTGCATACGGCTGGAGTGTTCGGGCGAACGGCGGATATGCGAGCAAAGTCCGCGCACTTTGAGGAGCAGGTCGGATAACCCCGGATAACTTTTCAGGAAGCACTGCACCACCAGGTTTAAGGTGTGAGCCAGGCAAGGAATGTGTTTCAGTTGGGAAAGGGAGATGGCAGCCATGAAATTCCTTCCGTTATCACTCACTACCTTGCCTGCCTCAAGATCTACAGTGCCCAGCCACGACTGCGTTTCTTTCTGCAAGAACTCGGACAGAACTTCCGCGGTGTGTCTTTTGTCGCCCAAACACTTCATAGCCAATACAGCCTGCTGACGCTTGCCAGTGGCTGCCCCATAATGGGACACCTGGTGTGCAACAGTGGCAGCTGCGGATGGAGTGGTTGTGCCACTGTGGTCTATGGACGAGCTCTCGCTTCTGCAGGAGGACGAGGAGGAGGAAGAGGGGGTGCGAACGGCTACAGCCAACTGTTTCCTAGACTGTGGGCTAGGCAGAACTGTCCCAAAATTGCTGTCCCCTGTGGACCCTGCATCCACCACATTCACCCAGTGTGCCGTGATGGACACATAACGTCCCTGGCCATGCCTACTGGTCCATGCATCTGTTGTCAGGTGCACCTTTGTACTCACAGATTGCCTGAGTGCATGGACGATGCGCTCTTTAACATGCTGGTGGAGGGCTGGGATGGCTTTTCTCGAAAAGAAGTGTCGTAGCGTGGTACAGCGTAGTCCATCAGGGCTTTGAAAGCTTCGCTTTCAACTAACCGGTTTGCGCATCATCTCTAACGAGATTAGTCTAGCTATGTGGGCATTCAAACCCTGTGTACGTGGATGCGAGGCTAAGTACTTCCTTTTTCTAACCATAGTCTCATGTAGGGTGAGCTGGACTGGAGAGCTGGAGATCGTGGAACTAGCGGGGGTGCCGGTGGACATGGCAGACTGAGAGACGGTGGGAGACGGAATTGTTGCCACCGGTGCCCTAGATGCAGTGTTTCCTACTACGAAACTGGTGATTCCCTGACCCTGACTGCTTTGGCCTGGCAAAGAAACCTGCACAGATACTGCAGGTGGTGCGGAAAATGGTGGCCTTACACTGCCGGAAGGGATGTAGCGTTGCTGACTAGCTTCATTGGCCGAGGGTGCTACAACCTTAAGGGACGTTTGGTAGTTAGTCCAGGCTTGCAAATGCATGGTGGTTAAATGTCTATGCATGCAACTTGTATTTAGACTTTTCAGATTCTGACCTCTGCTTAAGGTAGTTGAACATTTTTGACAGATGACTTTGCGCTGATCAATTGGATGTTGTTTAAAAAAAATGCCAGACTGCACTCTTTCTAGCATAGGATCCCTTTTCAGGCATTGCAGACTGAACTTTAACCGGATGGCCACGCTGTCCTCCAACAGGTTTTGGCTTTGCCACGCATTTTGGGCCAGATACGGGCCCGGCAGATGGAACCTGTTGCGATGTTGATGCCTGCTGCGGCCCCTCCTCCTCTGCTTCAGAACTACTGCCGCCTGCACCCTGTTCCCCCAATGGCTACCAATCGGGGTCAACAACTGGGTCATCTATAACCTCCTCTTCTAGCTCGTGTGCAACTTCGTCTGTGTCACCGTGTAAGTCGGTGGTATAGCGTTCGTGACGGGGCACCATAGTCTCATCAGGGTCTGATTCTGGATCAGTACCCTGCGAGGGCAATGTTGTGGTCTGAGTCAAAGGACCAGCATAGTAGTCTGGCTGTGGCTGTGCATCAGTGCACTCCATGTCAGATTCAACTTGTAATGGGCATGGCCTGTTAACTGTTTCACTTTCTAAGCCAGGGACGGTATGTGTAAAGAGCTCCATGGAGTAACCCGTTGTGTCGCCTGCTGCATCCTTCTCTGTTGCTGTTTTTGCTGAAGAGGACAAGGAAGCGACTTGTCCCTGGGCGTGAACATGCACTTATGACGCGCTGCTTTTACATTTACCAGTTTCAGAAGAGGAGGCAAAAGAGCTAGAGGCTGAGTCAGCAAGGTAAGCCAAAACTTGCTCTTGCTGCTCCGGCTTTAAAAGCGGTTTTCCTACTCCCAGAAAAGGGAGCGTTCGAGGCCTTGTGTAGCCAGACGACGAACCAGGCTCCACAGCTCGAGACTTAGGTGCTATATTGTTTTTCCCACGACCACCCGATGCTCCACTACCACTACCATCATTACCAGCTGGCAATGAACGCCCATGGCCACGACCTCTTCCACCAGACTTCCTCATTGTTTTAAAAACGTCACCAAACTAACGGTATTTGTTACTGTCAAACAACTTACAAGGTGAACTCTAACCTCTGTATGATTTAGATATCCCTTTATAGGTGGGTGAGACTGCAAGGAAAATCAGGCACGATGTTACACACTCTGTTTTCTGTGGCACCAAATGAGAGAGATGCCACACACGCCGGACTGTCACTCAAGCACAAAGGCCAATATTAATCTCCCACTGTTTTTTTTTTCAGGGAGAATTTAGATACCAAATTTAAAAAAAAAAAAAAAATAGGCTTTCTATGGCCCACTATTTAAGAGAGATGGCACACTCAGGAATGGCACACAAGCGGAAAGGCCAATATTAATCTCCCACTGATTTTTTTATTTTCCAGGGAGAATTTAGATACCAAATTTAAAAAAAAAAAAACACTAGGCTTTCTATGGCCCACTATTTATGAGAGATGGCACACTCCGGCCTGGCACACAAGCAGAAAGGCCAATATTAATCTCCCACTGATTTTTTTTTTCCAGGGAGAATTTAGATACCAAATTTAAAAAAAAAAACACTAGGCTTTCTATGGCCCACTATTTAAGAGAGATGGCACACTCAGGACTGGCACACAAGCAGAAAGGCCAATATTAATCTCCCACTGTGTTAGGACTGGCGGAACGCACCAAGAAAGATGATACAGATGCGTTCGCAGTCCGGGGTCCACCGTGCAGGTGAAAACCTGCTGCTAGTAAATACAGGCTATATGGCGGTACACTAAAGTATATACACGTGGGTTCAACCTCACCCAGCGTGAAGGGAGCAATCCTATTGCGTCACAGGATCGCGGTACCGCACCTAAAGCGCGAGCGAGTGGTCAGCGTACTTAACCCCAACTGGGATTGAAGTCCGATTAGACCCTCGCTGGCACTACACCGCAACTGGGTGTGTAAGGTAACTAAATATAAATATATGAATGCACAGGAGTGCGAGCAATGCTGCACTGACGGACGCCACCAACCACACTGGCTTGGGTATGGAAAGCGCAAGGCAAGCGCACGGCGCCGTACAGGCGGACACAGCAAGAGGACGCTGCAATGTGTGTTTCGTGCTGTTGGATAAGTCGGGCGCTAGATTAGCAAACATACACCTTCCGCGAACAGACATTCAATAGGGAGGGTTATTTAAAGAGCGACTTTCACTCACAACACACACACATATTTACAAGACAATACTAGCGCATGGTCGTGCGGTCATGCGCAGTTTATATAGTTGCAGCACAGGAAGTGGCTACAGAACTTTTGCCCTTCCAAGACCTGCCAAAAGGACCAATGGGATGTGCTGCAGCACCTGAGCATGTGACCCTCGATCTCCAACAGGAGAACTTGCCCTGGGCATGCTCAGTGCGTGCAAACAAGGACTTAGAACCAGAAATGTCCACTCACCGCTGCCCAGCACTGGCCTTAATGGCAGAAGCAGGAAAAGCAGCAGCAACTCTTCGCACAGAGTCAGACTGAGCGAGACGCTGGGATCGACGTCCCTGCTGAGCAGACTCCACTGCGGCTGGAGGAGAATGGGAGACCGCAGTGGAGACGGATCGAGATTCCCCCTGTGCAGCAGAGGAAACTCGACTCCTAACACACTGATTTTTTTATTTTTCAGGGAGAATTTAGATACCAAATTAAAAAAAAAAAACACTAGGCTTTCTATGGCCCACTATTTAAGAGAAATGGCACACTCAGGAATGGCACACAAGCGGAAAGGCCAATATTAATCTCCCACTGATTTTTTTATTTTTCAGGGAGAATTTAGATACCAAATTTAAAAAAAAAAAAACACTAGGCTTTCTATGGCCCACTATTTAAGAGAGATGGCACACTCAGGACTGGCACACAAGCAGAAAGGCCAATATTAATCTCCCACTGATTTTTTTATTTTTCAGGGAGAATTTAGATACCAAATTAAAAAAAAAACACTAGGCTTTCTATGGCCCACTATTTAAGAGAGATGGCACACTCAGGACTGGCACACAAGCAGAAAGGCCAATATTAATCTCCCACTGCTTTTTTTTTTCAGGGAGAATTTAGATACCAAATTAAAAAAAAAAAAACTAGGCTTTCTATGGCCCACTATTTAAGAGAGATGGCACACTCAGGACTTGCACACGGGCAGAAAGGCCAATATTAATCTCCCACTGTTTTTTTTTTTCAGGGAGAATTTAGATACCAAATTTAAAAAAAAAAACTAGGCTTTCTATGGCCCACTATTTAAGAGAGATGGCACACTCAGGAATGGCGTACAAGCGGAAAGGCCAATATTAATCTCCCACTGATTTTTTTAATTTTTAAGGGAGAATTTAGATACCAAATTTAAAAAAAAAATAGGCTTTCTATGGCCCACTATTTAAGAGAGATGGCACACTCAGGACTGGCACACGAGCAGAAAGGCCAATATTAATCTCCCACTGTTTTTTTTTTGTCAGGGAGAATTTAGATACCAAATTTAAAAAAAAAAACACTAGGCTTTCTATGGCCCACTATTTAAGAGAGATGGCACACTCAGGAATGGCACACAAGCGGAAAGGCCAATATTAATCTCCCACTGTTTTTTTTATTTTTCAGTGAGAATTTAGATACCAAATTAAAAAAAAAAATTGGCTTTCTATGGCCCACTATTTAAGAGAGATGGCACACTCAGGACTGGCACACGAGCAGAAAGGCCAATATTAATCTCCCACTGTTTTTTTTTTTTTTCAGGGAGAATTTAGATACCAAATTTAAAAAAAAACACTAGGCTTTTTATGGCCCACTGTTTAAGAAAGATGGCACACTCAGGACTGGCACACAAGCAGAAAGGCCAATATTAATCTCCCACTGTTCTTTTTTTTTTTTTTTTTTCAGAAAGAATTTAGATACCACATTTAAAAAAAAACACTAGGCTTTCTATGGCCCACTATTTAAGAGAGATGGCACACTCAGGACTGGCACACAAGCACAAAGGCCAATATTAATCTCCCACTGTTTTCTGTTTTTTTCAGGGAGAATTTAGATACCAAATTTAAAAAAAAAACACTAGGCTTTCTATGGCCCACTATTTAAGAGAGATGGCACACTCAGGAATGGCACACAAGCGGAAAGGCCAATATTAATCTCCCACTGTTTTTTTTTTTCAGGGAGAATTTAGATACCAAATTTAAAAAAAAAAACACTAGGCTTTCTATGGCCCACTATTTAAGAGAGATGGCACACTCAGGAATGGCACACAAGCGGAAAGGCCAATATTAATCTCCCACTGTTTTTTTTATTTTTCAGTGAGAATTTAGATACCAAATTAAAAAAAAAAATTGGCTTTCTATGGCCCACTATTTAAGAGAGATGGCACACTCAGGACTGGCACACGAGCAGAAAGGCCAATATTAATCTCCCACTGTTTTTTTTTTTTTTCAGGGAGAATTTAGATACCAAATTTAAAAAAAAACACTAGGCTTTTTATGGCCCACTGTTTAAGAAAGATGGCACACTCAGGACTGGCACACAAGCAGAAAGGCCAATATTAATCTCCCACTGTTCTTTTTTTTTTTTTTTTTTCAGAAAGAATTTAGATACCACATTTAAAAAAAAACACTAGGCTTTCTATGGCCCACTATTTAAGAGAGATGGCACACTCAGGACTGGCACACAAGCACAAAGGCCAATATTAATCTCCCACTGTTTTCTGTTTTTTTCAGGGAGAATTTAGATACCAAATTTAAAAAAAAAACACTAGGCTTTCTATGGCCCACTATTTAAGAGAGATGGCACACTCAGGAATGGCACACAAGCGGAAAGGCCAATATTAATCTCACACTGTTTTTTTTATTTTTCAGGGAGAATTTAGATACCAAATTTTTAAAAAAAAACACTAGGCTTTCTATGGCCCACTATTTAAGAGAGATGGCACACTCAGGAATGGCACACAAGCGGAAAGGCCAATATTAATCTCTCACTGTTTTTTTTATTTTTCAGGGAGAATTTAGATACCAAATTAAAAAAAAAGAAATAGGCTTTCTATGGCCCACTATTTAAGACAGATGGCACACTCAGGACTGGCACACAAGCGGAAAGGCCAATATTAATCTCCCAATGATTTTTTTATTTTTCAGGGAGAATTTAGATACCAAATTAAAAAAAAAATAGGCTTTCTATTGCCCACTATTTAAGAGAGATGGCACACTTAGGACTGGCACACAAGCGGAATGGCCAATATTAATCTCCCACTGATTTTTTTATTTTTCAGGAAGAATTTAGATACCAAATTTAAAAAAAAAACCACTAGGCTTTCTATGGCCCACTATTTAAGACAGATGGCACACTCAGGACTGGCACTCTAGCAGAAAGGCCAATATTAATCTCCCACTGATTTTTTATTTTTCAGGGAGAATTTAGATACCAAATTTAAAAAAAAAAAATAGGCTTTCTATGGCCCACTATTTAAGACAGATGGCACACACAGGACTGGCACTCTAGCAGAAATGCCAATCTTAATCTCCCACAACTTATTTTTTTAGGGAGAATTAAAAAAAAAAAAAATGTCCTACAATTAGTATCTCCCTGCAGTAATCTCAGCCAGGTATGGCAGGCAGCAATAAGAAGGAGTGGACTGCTGCACAAATTAAATCAAAAGTGTGGACAAACAAAAAAGATAGCTGTGCAGAAAGGAAGGAACAACAGGATTTGTGCTTTGAAAAAAGCAGTTGGTTTGCACAGCGGCGTACACATAGCAATGCAGCTATCAGGGAGCCTTCTAGGGCAGCCCAATGAGCTACAGCGCTGAGGAAAAAAAAATGTAGCTTCCACTGTCCCTGCAAACAAAGGTGGTGTTGGACAGTGGAAATTGATACAGCACAAGCGGTTTGGTGGTTAATGGACCCTGCCTAACACTATCCCTGCTTCTGACGAAGCGGCAGCAACCTCTCCCTATGCTCAGATCAGCAGCAGTAAGATGGCGGTCGGCGGGAACGCCCCTTTATAGCCCCTGTGACGTGCCGCAAACAGCAATCCAATCACTGCAATGCCCTTCTCTAAGATGGTGGGGACCAGGACCTATGTCATCACGCTGCCCACACTCTGCGTCCACCTTCATTGGCTGAGAAATGGCGCTTTTCGCGTCATTGAAACGCGACTTTGGCACGAAAGTCGCGTACCGCATGGCCGACCCCACACAGGGATCGGGTCGGGTTTCGTGAAACCCGACTGTGCCAAAAGTCGGCGACTTTTGAAAATGAACGATCCGTTTCGCTCAACCCTACACCTGAAGGTAAAACCAGAAATATTGTTTACCAAAAAGCACTACAATAGATAGTTGTTTAACTGTAAACCAATTTTACTCTTTTGTCCGTGAACTACTTATAGATTACACTGGAGGGAGGAGGGAAGGGTTGCACTATGTTGTTAATTAGGTGTAAATGTTTTATATGTTTGTGCAAGGTGCATACATTTTCATTTTTGATAAAAAATAGTTAAAAAAATAGTTGTAATAGTTTATACTACATAATATGCATTGAATATGTAAAATCAATAAAAATGTTGAAATTAAAAAAAGTTGTTGTTCACATCAATGTTACGACAAATTAGTAAAATGCCAAAATAATACAAATTTAAAGTGGAAAAATTTTTTACTGTAGCACTCTGAAAATGTCAATTTCAGGGTGACACTGAAAATTTTACTTTAGCTACCATAACCAACAATTTAACATATTTTCCGGGAGCAAAGCCGCAGGTATTCTACTAGTTACTAAATAAAATCAATAACTCTATGGTTTAAATCCCTCCTCAACTATTTCTCCTGTCTTTCAATTCAAACTTGCTTCTCCAGAAGATAAAATATATTTCAATTCATATATTTGATATAACAAAGCTACTTATTGCATCTAAATGGAAGTCAATGTTCCTATTATTTCAGATATTATAGAAAAAAATATCCACTCATGAATACTATTTTGCTTTAAGAAACAACTCTCTTAACAAATATTATTCTAGATGTCTTCCTGGAATAAATACTTTTCACCAAGCAGGAATAACTTCTCTACATAAATGTTATTATTTGTAGCCAGAAATAATATAGATATTGTCACGTTCTCTGATATTTACCTCAGCCGGCACGCTCCCGACACGGTCCCTCACTGCATTCCGCTCGGCTTCTTGGGCTCACGCCGCTTCGGTGGTTCGCGCATTCTTCCACCGCCAGGGGTTCTGGGAGGTCGTGACCCGGTGGTTTCACCCCAACATGGCAGCGCCCACTGGGTATTTCTGTTTGGCATTTGCCCAAGTAAGGCTACGTTCACATTTGCGTTGTGCGCCGCTGCGTCGGCGACTCAACGCACAACGCAAATAAAAATGCACCAAAATGCATGCAAAAACGCTGCGTTTTTCGACGCATGCGTCCTTTTTTGCTGAAATTTGGACGCAAGAAAAATGCAACTTGTTGCGTTTTCTGCGCCCAACCCTTGCGGCAAAAAAAACGCATGCGTCGCTCAATGCAGCACAACGCATGTCCATGCGTCCCCCATGTTAAATTAAGGGGCGCATGACGCATGCGTCGCCGCTGCGTCGCCCGACGTAATCACGCAAAACGCTAATGTGAATGTAACCTTAGATGCCTGTGCATCTTTGTTATAGTAGCGCCTGCCTAGCCCAGGTGTCCCTCTTCGTCCTCAGGTACCGTGTCTCTGCTGCTCTCTCTCTAGCCCTGTGCCTTTTCCCCTTTTTGTTACCCTGTTAGTAGCCTTTTCCCTGGTTGTCTTGTTTCCTCCATTCCTTTTGCCTCGTCCTTGCCCTGTCCTATTGTCTTCCCTGTGTCTCAGTAGTCCATTAGCATATCCACCGTTTACTATTTGTTTTTCCCCTCCTTTCCAGCTCCCAGCTTCCAGCCACCCTCAGTTCCTGATTATTCTTTCCTTTCTGTTTCTCGTTTCTGCTGATCTTCTTTTTGCCCCAGTCGTCCCTTTGGCTCCGGCAGTTGTGGTTCCACCCCCCTTGGGCATGCTCCTAACACTCCCTGTATAGGGGGTGGATCCATCTGGTTCGCTCGTCCTCGGGGGCTCTAAAGCCACGACCCAGAGGGTCAACTTTTGGGTTTCTTCCCTTAGTATCCAATCCGTGATGGATATTACTTTATTTCCTCCTGGAAAAACCTTTGTGGTGGATTGTGACAAGGTGAGAGTCTTGCATTGGGGTCATTCCTGCAAGTTTGCCGGACATGCTGGAAGCAAGAAGACTCTCTCTCTTATTTTTCGCCATTATTGGTGGCCGTCTCTTCGCCAAGATGTCTTTCATTTCATCGCTTCCTGCTCTTCTTGCGCCAGAAACAAAGTTCCCCGGAAACTACCTTCTGGACTCCTGCATCCGCTTCCTGTGCTTTCAGTTCCTTGGAGCCATATTGCTATGGACTTTGTCAGTGATTTGCCTCGCTCCTCGAATTGCTCCGTTATCTTGGTAGTAGTGGATAGATTTTTGTTTCCTTGCCAGGACTGCCTTCTGCCCCCGATTTGGCGAAGATCTTCATACACCATGTCTTCCGACTTCACGGCTTCCCGCGGCATATCGTGTCTGACCGAGGAGTCCAATTCACCTCCTGTATTTGGAGGGCTCTTTGTGGTTTAATGAAAGTGACTCTGGATTTCTCCTTCACCTATCATCCTCAATCCAATGGTCAGGTTGAGCGTGTTAATCAAGTTCTCACGTCATATCTTCGGCATTTCTCAATGCTCACCAGAATGATTGGGTTTCTCTTCTCCCATGGGCAGAGTTCACCTACAACAATCACCCTAGTGAATCCTCCTCTAAATCTCCTTTTTTGTGGTCTTTGGGCAACAACCTGGTATTCCTCTTCCCATTTCCCCCACCTCAGGCGTACTGGCGATGGACTCTCTGTCCTTGCAATTTTCTAAAATTTGGCAAGGGACTAAAGAGGCTCTTGAGAGGGCTAGTAGCAGGATAAAAAGGTACGCTGACAAGAGACGCCTAGACGCTCCTCCATATCAACCGGGAGATAAAGTCTGGCTCTCTTCTTGCTACGTTAGACTTAAGATTCCCTCTCAGAAGCTAGGTCCACGCTACATTGGTCCTTTTGAGATTTCTAGTTGTATTAATGATGTGGCCTACAAGTTAAAGTTGCCTGCTTCGTTGCGAATCCCCAATGCTCTCATGTGTCGCTCCTCAAACCTGCAGTCTTTAATCACTTTCATTCTTCTCAATCTCATTCTCCTCTACCCACCACTTCTGATATATTTGAGCTTGAGGATATTCTAGCCAAAAAGGCAGTTGGGGGAGGACTTTATTTTTAATTGATTGGAAAGGATTCGGTCCTGAGGAGAGATTGTGGGAACCCCGGGAAAACATCTCCTCATATCTGGAGGAGGTTCCTCTCCAGCTTTAAAAAGAGGAGGAGTAAGAGAGGGGGTACTGTCATGTTCCCTGATACTTACCTCAGCAGGCACACTCCCGACATGGCCCCTTGCTGCATTCTGCCCGGCTTCTCGGGCTCACGGCTTTTTTTCGGCGTTTTGCGCATGCGCTGGAGCGCTTCTTCCACCATCAGGGGTTCTGGGAGGTCATGACCTGGAGGCTTTGCCCCCACATGGCGGCGCCCACCGGGTATTTCTGTTCGGCTCTTACCCAGGTAAGATGCCTGTGTATCTTCATTGTAGCGATGCCTGCCTTGCCCAGGTGTCCCTCTTCGTCCTCAGGTCCTGTGTCTCTGCTGCTCTCTCTAGCCCTGTGCCCTTTCCCCTTTTTGTTACCCTGTAAGTAGCCTTTTCCCTGGTTGTCTTGTTTCCTCCATTCCTTTTGCCTCGTCCTTGCCCTGTCCTATTGTCTTCCCTGTGTCTCAGTAGTCCATTAGCATATCCACCGTTTACTATTTGTTTTTCCCCTCCTTTCCAGCTCCCAGCTTCCAGCCACCCTCAGGTCCTGATTATTCTTTCCTTTCTGTTTCTCGTTTCTGCTGATCTTCTTTTTGCCCCAGTCGTCCCTTTGGCTCCGGCAGTTGTGGTTCCATCCCCCTTGGGCATGCTCCTAACACTCCCTGTATAGGGGGTGGATCCATCTGGTTCGCTCATCCTCGGGGGCTCTAAAGCCACGACCCAGAGGGTCAACTTTTGGGTTTCTTCCCTTAGTATCCAATCCGTGATGGATATTACTTTATTTCAATACATATAAATGGAAAATTGTGAAGTTATAATTATGATTATCATATGGATGATCTCTATTTATTTCCCTTTATCCCTCTTTCCTAAATCCCCCTTTTTTCATCCAACTTTTCCTTTCCCCTTTTCCTTTCCTCCTTCCCCTCAGAATCTATTTCTCTGTACTCTTCTTTGTTTCTTCTAAGTTACAAGTTTGTTTACTTGAGTTTGATGTAACATTATATTACTTTTTATTTCCCTTTCCCCCTATTTTATAATCCCCAAATAAATAAAATATTATTCAAAAACAAGCACTCATTCGGCTACGTTGACAGAGAAATAAAAATGCTATGGATCTTGGAAACAGAGGAGGAAGTGGGAGAGCATAAAACTGAAAACATTAGAATGATTCCACCCATCATTGTATCTTAGTATGCAATGATTTACAGCTTTGTCATCCAGTCTGGTGCAGGGGCATGCTGAGCTGTCCATGCAGTAATTGACAACTGCATTGTCCAGTCTGGTGCATGGGTGTACTGAGTTGTCTGTGTTTTTGTTGACAGCCCGGCCTTCCAATCTGAGTATCTAAGTCTGGTAAGTACTGAGCTCCCTTTAGATGTTCCTGGTTCCAATGATTACCTAGTTACTTAACTGAGCTGTCTGGCCCAGATAGTTGTCACTCAAAGCTTTCATCTATGTGTGGCTTGTTCTTCTGTGCCTTGTTCTCAGTATTCTGACTTTTTGATAGTTTGTTACCGGTCCCTGGACTTGTGAGGGTGATCCCTTAAAGTGAGATCTATATGATTGCTTGTACCTGACCAAATATAAGCTGAGTGCTAGCTTAGAGGCAAAGAATGTATCAGATACACAGAGACAGATACACACTTCCTCTCTCAGGGAAATATGGTGCACAACTGAACTTTATTTTCAGAACAAAGGAAGATACTACAAGCAGCACATGCGAGAGGTCGCACAACTTGTGAACAGCTAGTTACTTTGTAATTGGTTCATGTCCAACTTCATTCCCAAATATGGTGTCTTGGTATATTCCAGTGTCTTCACTCCTGCATTCTGAAGATTCCTTCCAGGACAGTTCCAAGGACTTCCAAGACAGTTTCAAAGACACAATCACCATCATGCTACACCATATCTAAACTGACTTATATAAGGTTTAATAATTGATTTCATTAGCCATTTTCTCCTTCACAGACTTATCTATTGACTACTCATTTGTATTATCCCTTTTGCTCTGATCGGCTATATTCTTGGTATTCTGACCTCGGACCGTTACCTGACTATGCCTTGGTCTCTTCCCTCTGTTTATGGTCTACCTAACTGACTATTGACCTCGGTCTCCTTGACTATTCTGACTCACGGCTTGTCCATGAGAAGTGACCCAGCATCACAAATGACTTAGGCCAAAAGGGGTTATTATTGCTCATATAGTAGGAATCAGAATAGAGAAAGTGGAAACATTACAGTTGCTCCTTTTGATGAAATCAGATACTTCATCTCATGAGACCATTAAATCACTGATTATCAGTAAATGTTAACAAAGGGCTTTCCCATG
Source organism: Ranitomeya imitator (assembly GCF_032444005.1). Classification (NCBI taxonomy): domain Eukaryota; kingdom Metazoa; phylum Chordata; class Amphibia; order Anura; family Dendrobatidae; genus Ranitomeya; species Ranitomeya imitator. Next base: position 461,143,499 of record NC_091285.1, read on the forward strand.
ATTATTTTATTTATTCCATGGGCTTGCCCTAAATAAAAGTATCAAAACCATTTTTACCCCCTGCCACACGAAGGTTGTCTCTCTGCTACTGCCAATGGTCTTTGTTGGCATAGCTGCAAAGGCAACATCATAATTACAGAACCTGAGAACTGTAGCCAATCACTAGACTCAGCAGTCATGTTAAAGTAGACAGACCAAGATCTCAAGGCTCATTGTCAGCTGTTGCTGTAATCGGCATGTCAACTTGTTCGTGGAGAAGAGCACATTTTGCAGAAGGCATCTTGCATGATTAAGAACTTTCTACTTAAGGACATTTAAAACTTAATTAAATAATATTTAAAATGTATTATAACATATGAAGGGAACTAAAGAATGGTCAGGCAGGTTCCACAGGACAGCGGTTTTGTACTATTGTAATGCTCAGATTACATAGGGTTAAGAAGAAACGATAAAAAAGGTCTGTTTAAAACTCCGTGGAATAATTGGTCAATTTCAATGGCACAGTAAATTATTAATTTATTTGTAGGTAATACATTTCATCTTTGATGTCATAATGGCATGATTTGTAACAATTGTAACAATAAAGTAACAATATACTGTAACACTGGATTTCACTAATATTATAACAGAATAATTTCTGCTAAATTTTGATGGAGGTGTCATCACCAGTAGGGTTGAGCGAAACGGATCGGCCAATTTCATAAGTCGCCGACTTTCGGCCAAGTTGGGTTTCATGAAACCCGATCCCAGTGTGGGATCGGCTATGCGGTACGCGATCTTCGCGCCAAAGTTGCGTTTCATATGACGCGTTCAGCGTCATTTCTCAGCCAATGAAGGTGGACGCAGAGTGTGGGCAGCGTGATGACATAGGTCTCAGTCCCCACCATCTTAGAGAATGGCATTACAGTGATTGGCTTGCTTTCTGCGGCGTCACAGGGGCTATAAAGGGGCGTGCACGCCGACCGCCATCTTACTTCTGCCAATCTGAGCATAGGGAGAGGTTGCTGTAGCTTCGTCTGAAGCAGGGATATTGTTAGGAAGGTAAGATTTACCCCAATGCACTTGTGCTGTAGCGATTTCCACTGTCCAACACCACCTTTTCTTTGCAGGGTCAGTGGAGGCTAGATTTCTGTGCATCAGCTCTGTAGCTTATAAGGCTCCCTGATAGCTGCATTGCTGTTTGTACGCCGCTGTGAAAACCAACTGCTTTTTTCAAAGCAAAAATCCTGTTGCTCCTTCTTTTCTGCACAGTTTTCTTGTTTCTTTGTCCAAACTTTTGTGTGCAGTAGTCCTTTTAATTGCTGCCATACTTGTCTTTTGATCATTGTAGGGAGATTGAAATTCTACTACAGCCCTTCTATTTTTTGACATATCTGTCATCCACTTTCTGCCACTCAAACTGTGTAGTGTAATACAGTGGGCCTGATATTTTCCTGCATTCTCCCACACCTAAAAAAGGGAGATTTATATTGCCACTGCGTGCATCTGCATCAGTCCGGTTTGTGGCATATCTGTCATCCACTGTCTGCCACTCAAACTGTGTAGTGTAATACAGTGGGCCTGATTTTTTCCTGCATTCTCCCATACCTAAAAAGGGGAGATTTATATTGCCACTGAGTGGATCTGGGTCAGTCCTGTTTGTGGCATATCTGTCATCCACTGTCAGCCACTCAAACTGTGTAGTGTAATACAGTGGGCCTGATTTTTTCCTGCATTCTCCCACACCTAAAAAAGGGAGATTTATATTGCTACTGAGTGCATTTTTGTCAGTCCTGTTTGTGACATATCTGTCATCCACTGTCAGCCACTCAAACTGTGTAGTGTAATACAGTGGGCCTGATTTTTTCCTGCATTCTCCCACACATTAAAAAAGGGAGATTTATATTGCCACTGAGTGCATCTGCGTCAGTCCTGTTTGTGGCATATCTGTCATCCACTGTCTGCCACTCAAACTGTGTAGTGTAATACAGTGGGCCTGATTTTTTCTTGCATTCTCCCACACCTAAAAAGGGGAGATTTCTATTGCCACTGAGTGCATCTGCATCATTCCTGTTTGTGGCATATCTGTCATCCACTGTCTGCCACTCAAACTGTGTAGTGTAATACAGTGGGCCTGATTTTTTCCTGCATTCTCCCACTCATAAAAAGGGAGATTTATATTGCCAGTGAGTGCATCTGCGTCAGTCCTGTTTGTGGCATATCTGTCATCCACTGTCTGCCACTCAAACTGTGTAGTGTAATACAGTGGGCCTGATTTTTTCCTGCATTCTCCCACACATAAAAAATGGAAATTTATATTGCCACTGAGTGCATCTGCATCAGTCCTGTTTGTGGCATATCTGTCATCCACTGACTGCCACTCAAACTGTGTAGTGTAATACAGTGGGCCTGATTTTTTCCTGTATTCTCCCACTCATAAAAAGGGAGATTTATATTGCCAGTGAGTGCATCTGCGTCGGTCCTGTTTGTGACATATCTGTCATCCACTGTCTGCCACTCAAACTGTGTAGTGTAATACAGTGGGCCTGATTTTTTTCCTGTATTCTCCCACACATAAAAAAGGGAGATTTATATTGCCACTGAGTGCATCTGCGTCAGTCCTGTTTGTGGCATATCTGTCATCCACTGTCTGCCACTCAAACTGTGTAGTGTAATACGGTGGGCCTGATTTTTTCCTGCATTCTCCCACACATTAAAAAAGGGAGATTTATATTGCCACTGAGTGCATCTGCGTCAGTCCTGTTTGTGGCATACCTGTCATCCACTTTCTGCCACTCAAACTGTGTAGTGTAATACAGTGGGCCTGATTTTTTCCTGTATTCTCCCACTCATAAAAAGGGAGATTTATATTGCCAGTGAGTGCATCTGCGTCAGTCCTGTTTGTGGCATACCTGTCATCCACTTTCTGCCACTCAAACTGTGTAGTGTAATACAGTGGGCCTGATTTTTTCCTGTATTCTCCCACTCATAAAAAGGGAGATTTATATTGCCAGTGAGTGCATCTGCGTCAGTCCTGTTTGTGACATATCTGTCATCCACTGTCTGCCACTCAAACTGTGTAGTGTAATACAGTGGGCCTGATTTTTTTCCTGTATTCTCCCACACATAAAAAAGGGAGATTTATATTGCCACTGAGTGCATCTGCGTCAGTCCTGTTTGTGGCATATCTGTCATCCACTGTCTGCCACTCAAACTGTGTAGTGTAATACAGTGGGCCTGATTTTTTCCTGCATTCTCCCACACATTAAAAAAGGGAGATTTATATTGCCACTGAGTGCATCTGCGTCAGTCCTGTTTGTGGCATACCTGTCATCCACTTTCTGCCACTCAAACTGTGTAGTGTAATACAGTGGGCCTGATTTTTTCCTGCATTCTCCCACACCTAAAAAAGGGAGATTTATATTGCCACTGAGTGCATCTGCGTCAGTCCTGTTTGTGGCATATCTGTCATCCACTGTCTGCCACTCAAACTGTGTAGTGTAATACAGTGGGCCTGATTTTTTCCTGCATTCTCCCACACATAAAAAATGGAAATTTATATTGCCACTGAGTGCATCTGCATCAGTCCTGTTTGTGGCATATCTGTCATCCACTGACTGCCACTCAAACTGTGTAGTGTAATACAGTGGGCCTGATTTTTTCCTGTATTCTCCCACTCATAAAAAGGGAGATTTATATTGCCAGTGAGTGCATCTGCGTCGGTCCTGTTTGTGACATATCTGTCATCCACTGTCTGCCACTCAAACTGTGTAGTGTAATACAGTGGGCCTGATTTTTTTCCTGTATTCTCCCACACATAAAAAAGGGAGATTTATATTGCCACTGAGTGCATCTGCGTCAGTCCTGTTTGTGGCATATCTGTCATCCACTGTCTGCCACTCAAACTGTGTAGTGTAATACGGTGGGCCTGATTTTTTCCTGCATTCTCCCACACATTAAAAAAGGGAGATTTATATTGCCACTGAGTGCATCTGCGTCAGTCCTGTTTGTGGCATACCTGTCATCCACTTTCTGCCACTCAAACTGTGTAGTGTAATACAGTGGGCCTGATTTTTTCCTGTATTCTCCCACTCATAAAAAGGGAGATTTATATTGCCAGTGAGTGCATCTGCGTCAGTCCTGTTTGTGACATATCTGTCATCCACTGTCTGCCACTCAAACTGTGTAGTGTAATACAGTGGGCCTGATTTTTTTCCTGTATTCTCCCACACATAAAAAAGGGAGATTTATATTGCCACTGAGTGCATCTGCGTCAGTCCTGTTTGTGGCATATCTGTCATCCACTGTCTGCCACTCAAACTGTGTAGTGTAATACAGTGGGCCTGTTTTTTTCCTGCATTCTCCCACACATTAAAAAAGGGAGATTTATATTGCCATTGAGTGCATCTGCGTCAGTCCTGTTTGTGGCATACCTGTCATCCACTTTCTGCCACTCAAACTGTGTAGTGTAATACAGTGGGCCTGATTTTTTCCTGCATTCTCCCACACCTAAAAAAGGGAGATTTATATTGCCACTGAGTGCATCTGCATCAGTCCTGTTTGTGGCATATCTGTCATCCACTGTCTGCCACTCAAACTGTGTAGTGTAATACAGTGGGCCTGATTTTTTCCTGCATTCTCCCACACATAAAAAATGGAAATTTATATTGCCACTGAGTGCATCTGCATCAGTCCTGTTTGTGGCATATCTGTCATCCACTGACTGCCACTCAAACTGTGTAGTGTAATACAGTGGGCCTGATTTTTTTCCTGTTTTCTCCCACACATAAAAAAGGGAGAATTACATTGCTACTGAGTGCATCTGCGTCAGTCCTGTTTGTGGCATATCTGTCATCCAATGTCTGCCACTCAAACTGTGTAGTGTAATACAGTGGGCCTGATTTTTTCCTGCATTCTCCCACACCTAAAAAAGGGAGATTTATATTGCCACTGAGTGCATCTGCATCAGTCCTGTTTGTGGCTTATCTGTCATCCACTTTCTGCCACTCAAACTGTGTTGTGTAATACAGTGGGCCTGATTTTCCCAGCAGTCTCACACACCTATAAAGGGAGATTTAAATTCACAACCAGACTGCGTACACCTTCTAACTGGTTTTACAGTACCAAATACCGTTTGTTAGTTTGGTTACATTTTTCCAAGAATGAGGAAGTCTGGTGGAAGAGGTCATGGACGTGGGCGGTCATTGCCAGCTGGGAATGATGGTAGTGGTGGTGGAGCATGAGGTGGTCATGGGAAAAGCAATATAGCACCTAAGTCTCGAGTTGTTGAGCCAGCGTCATTGTCTAGCTACACAAGGCCTCGAACGTTCCCTTTTCTGGGAGTAGGAAAACCGCTTTTAAAGCCGGAGCAGCAGGAACAAGTTTTGGCTTTCCATGCTGACTCTGCCTCTAGCTCTTTCGCCTCCTCTTCAGAAAGTGCAAAATTTAAAAGCAGCGCATCGTCAGTGGATGCTCCCGGTCAGGAACAAGTCGCTTCCATGTGTCCTTCACTCAGAACAACAGAGAAGGATGCGTCAGGCGACACAATGGTATACTCCATGGAGCTCTTTACACATACCGTTCCTGGGTTAGAAAGGGAAATTGTTAACAGGCCATGCCCATTGCAAGATGTATCGAACATGGAGTGCACAGATGCACAGCCACAGCTAGATTATTATGCTGTTCAATTGACTCAGATCACAACATTGCCCTCGCAGTGTACTGAGCCAGAATCAGACCCTGATGAGACTATGGTGCCCCGTCCCAAACGCTATAGCACCGGCTTACACAGTTACACAGAGGAAGGTGCACAGGACATAGAAGAGGAGGTGATAGATGACCCAGTTGTTGACCCCGATTGGCAGCCATTGGGGGAACAGGGTGCCGCTGGCAGTAACTCTGAAGCGGAGGAGGAGGAGCCGCAGCAGGCATCAACATCACAACAGCTTTCATCTGGTAGGCCCGTATCTGGCCAAAAACGTGTGGCAAAACCAAAAACAGATGTAGGACAGCGTGGCCATCCGGTTAAAGTAGCTCAGTGTGCAATGCCTGAAAAGGTATTCGATAGTAGGAAGAGTGAAGTCTGGCAATTTTTTAACCAAGATCCGAATGATGCTCAAGGACTTTTAGCAGAGGTCAGAATGTCAAAAATTTAAATACAAGTTGCATGCGTAGACATTTAACCACCATGCACTTGCACGCCTGGACTAACTACCAAACGTCCCATAAAGTTGTTGCACCCGCTAACAATGAAGCCAGTCAGCAACGCTCCATTCCTTCCCTCACTGTAAGCCCACCATTTAAGACACCACCTGCAGCAAATGTGGAGGTATTGTCGCAAGGCCAAAGCAGTCAGGGAATCACCAGGTTCTTGGTAGGAAACACTGTATATGGGCCAACAGCAAGAATACCATCACCAACCCTCTATCAGTCTGCCATGTCCACCACCACCCCCACTAGTTCCACCATATGTAGCTCTCCAGTCCAGCTCACCCTACAAGAGGACTCTCCTTAGGAAAAGGATGTACTCATCTTCTCATCCACGTACACAGGGTTTGAACGCCCACATTTCTAGACTAATCTCGTTAGAGATGATGCCCTACCGGTTGGTTGAAAGCAAAGCTTTCAAAGCGCTGATGGCCTACGCAGTACCACACTATGACCTACCCAGTCGACACTTCTTTGCGAGAAAAGCCATCCCAGCCCTCCACCAGCATGTCAAAGACCGCATTGTCCATGCACTCAGGCAATCAGTCAGTAGAAAGGTGCACCTCACAATAGATGCATGGACCAGTAGGCATGGCCAGGGACGTTACATCTCTATCACGGTGCACTGGGTTAATGTGGTGGATGCAGGGTACACAGGGGACAGCCATAGTGGCACAGTTCTGCCTAGCCCATGGTCTAGGAAACAGTTGACTGTAGGCATTTGCCCCTCCTCCTCCTCCAGAAGCAAAAGCTCATCCACAGAGCGCAGTCGCACAACCACTCCATTCGAAGCTGCCAGTGTTGCAACCGTGGTGTCCCATTATGGAACAGCTTGTGGGAAGCGTCATCAGGCTGTGTTGGAAATTAAGTGTTTGGGCGACAGCAGACACACCGCGGAAGTTCTATCTGACTTCTTGCAGCAAGAAACTAAGTCATGGCTGAGCAGTGTACATCTTGAGGCAGGCAAGGTAGTCAGTGATAACGGAAGGAATTTTATGGCTGCCATAGACCTTTCACAACTGAAACACATTCCTTGCCTGGCTCACACATTGAACCTGGTGGTGCAGTGCTTCCTGAAAAGTTATCCAGGGTTACCCGCCCTGCTCCTGAAGGTGCAAAGACTTTGCTTGCACATCCGCCGTTCGCTCGTACACTCCAGCGTATGCAGAACCATCAGCGATCTTTGAATATTCACTAGCACCGCCTAATAATTGACGTTGCAACAAGGTAGAACTCCACACTGCACATTCTTCAGAGGCTGTGCTAACAGAGGTGTGCTGTTATGTATTTGTGGGAGGATACACATACACGGGCAGGCAGTTGGATGGCAGACATGGAGTTGTCAGGTGTGCAGTGGTCGAAGCTACAAGATCTGTGTCAAATCCTTCAGTGTTTTGAGGAATGCACACGCCTGGTTAGTGCAGACGACGCTATCATAAGTATGAGCATCCCCCTAATGCGTCTGCTGATGCAAAGTTTGATGCACATAAGGGAGCAGGCGTTTGCAGCCGAGGACGAGGGTAGCCTTGATGACAGTCTGCCACTGTCTGCTCAGGGAAGTCTCCTGGACGAGGTGGCGGACAAAGAGGAGGAGGACGAGGAGGATGATGGGGATGAATATTTATGGGAGGAGGAAGCTTTTCAGGGGGCAATAGAAACTGGTGGCTTTGCAAGGTCAGGTACAGGGGTTTTTGAGGGAGACAAGTGATGTTGATTTGCCAGAAAGTGCTCCTCATCCCAGCAAAAGCAGTGAATTGACACCTGGAACATTGGCCCACATGGCGGATTATGCCTTGCGTATCCTAAAAAGGGACCCCCTGGATCCACGCTATAAAGGGAAATTGCAAAATATCATGCCACATGAGAACCTTGAGCAAATATTGGCTACCAAACAAGAAACTCTTGTAGACCGTTTGGTTCAGGCATTCCCAGCACACAGCGGCGGTGATGGTTCTCACACGAGCTGCAGGGGGCAACATGGCAGAGATGTTAGAGGTGCATAAATCAGAAGTGGCGTTGGACACAGGGGTTTTATGACCAGGTTGTGGAGTGATTTCGCAATGACCGCAGACACGACAGGTACTGCAGCATCAATTCAAAGTGACAGGAGACAACATTTGTCCAGTATGGTTACTAACTATTTTGCCTCCCTTATCGATGTTCTCGCTCACAAGTCATTCCCATTTGATTACTGGGCCTCAAAAATAGACACCTGGCCTGAATTGGCAGAATATGCATTGCAGGAGCTTGCTTGCCCAGCAGCTAGTGTGCTATCAGAAAGAGTATTCAGTGCTGCTGGGTCAATACTGACCGAAAAAAGGAGTAGTCTGGTTATCCAAAATGTTGATGCTCTAACCTTCATTAAAATGAACCAATCATGGATTTCTAATTATTTTGGCCCACCTGTATGATGCTGCTAAAAATATACTGGGGCCCTGTCCTACATTTACACCAGTTAATACTTTGCGCCAAATACCACTGTCTGCAAGTCAGCAGAGGAGCCCACCCCTGTACCTTGGTATGCCACCTGTTTATTTGTTAATTTTTTTTTGCCAGATATTAACATCAATTTATTATTTTGGACTACTAACTGTGTCAGACACTCCTTCCAATTGTCCTCCGCTGACCACACCAATGCTGCCTGTGTACCCCTGGAACCTATTTAAACCTGCATCGAGCCTACTTTTTTATTTTAAGCCTAGTAGGTCTGTCTGCGGTCCCTCCTTCCAATTGTCCTCCGCTGACCACACCAATGCTGCCTGTGTATCCCTGGAACCTATTTAAACCTGCATCGAGCCTACTTTTTTATTTTAGGCCTAGTAAGTCTGTCTGCGGTCTCTCCTTCCAATTGTCCTCCGCTGACCACACCAATGCTGCCTGTGTACCCCTGGAACCTATTTAAACCTGCATCAAGCCTACTTTTTATTTTAGGCCTAGTAAGTCTGTCTGCGGTCCCTCCTTCCAATTGTCCTCCGCTGACCACACCAATGCTGCCTGTGTACCCCTGGAACCTATTTAAACCTGCATCGAGCCTACTTTTTTATTTTAAGCCTAGTGAGTCTGTCTGCGGTCCCTCCTTCCAATTGTCCTCCGTTGACCACACCAATGCTGCCTTTGTACCCCTGGAACCTATTTAAACCTGCATCGAGCCTACTTTTTTATTTTAGGCCTAGTAAGTCTGTCTGCAGTCCCTCCTTCCAATTGTCCTCCACTGACCACACCAATGCTGCCTGTGTACCCCTGGAACCTATTTAAACCTGCATCAAGCCTACTTTTTTATTTTAGGCCTAGTAAGTCTGTCTGCGGTCCCTCCTTCCAATTGTCCTCCGCTGACCACACCAATGCTGCCTGTGTACCCCTGGAACCTATTTAAACCTGCATCGAGCCTACTTTTTTTATTTTAGGCCTACTAAGTCTGTCTGCGGTCCCTCCTTGGAATCGTCCTCCGCTGACCACACCAATGCTGCCCGTGTACCATGTAACCTTTTTTAAACTGCATTGAGCCTACTTTTGTGTTTAATATGAAAAAAACTCCGGCACACTATTTGACACTAGAAAAGTCTCTTATTCATTAATAATTTTTATTGCAAAAAATAATGGTGAATTTCCAAGATATTCTCATATTTCAAAACAATGATGGGATTTCCAAAAATATATTTCTCATGCTCCGTATGGACATATTAACAAATCCTTCTAATCTCAACGTTTCGGCTGAGAAGCCTTTTTCAAGAGATTCAATGTCCCTGAAACACATATGGAAAGATATGACAAAAAACAGAAATATACATATAAGTATCAAAAAATGGAAAACAAAATAAAAGGGGAACAGAATACAGTATGATCCCTTTAATAAGTAGATCCTACATCATTCACCGTACAAATGTCATGTAATGGTAATCCCATGTTATACCCGGTATGGAAGCATCACATAACATGGGGTTTCCATAAAGTATCAATCGTAACGGTAATCTTAGGGGAGACACCTTTAAATAAATTAGTTCCTGTTCCACTATAATAAATGTGTAAATATACCCAATGGTTCTGATTCCATATAAAGTGCAACTGGCACTAGAGTGAAACACTGCGTTATGATCTAAAAAGCAGGCAAACCCACTGGACTTAGCAGAAAAAGACAAGAATTCCATACTTGCAAATAGGAAGAGAGCCAGATAGGGAAACCAACTGTGGGAACAAATACATATACAATACGCTTTAGAGAACTAGACCAATACGATGACCGCGCTGCTTGAGAAATAGGAATATAAACTTATTACCTTAGTATTGAATACCGCCGTATAGGTGCTGCTGCGACCACAAGAAGAACCGCTAACGGGAGGCAGTGAAAAGATACTGTGCGGCCGGCATTTTATTCTCTTCCGGCGCTCGTGCCCGTAGGAATACTTCCGGGTGAAAGTGCAAGTGACGGACCTGCGCACAGAGGTCCGGGGAGAGACGGATAAAGCCGAGGGAAGCCGAAATAGTGCGCCTGCGCAGAAGAGCCTAAACCCGGACTCTAAAGAGCCCCCGAGTGCTGCAATATAACAAAAAAGAACCATAAAACATACAATAGGTCTAGCGATACACTAAGTAAATGTAGCGAAACACTAAATAAATGTAAGTAGGACTATACTCAGGTACACTTACTCCATGTTATTACACAATGACACATGCGTAAAATAAGAAACCGGGGAGAACGTCAATACGCTCATAAGGAGACTAAGGCTGGATCCATATGGGGAAAGTTATAAAGAATGACACATTATCACAGCATGTATTTACATATAAGCAGACAATCTGATATCGTATCAACCGTAATTAATTCAGTATGGGGAAGAATATAAAGAAAAATACAACCTATAAAATCAATAGGAGACCTCATATTCTCTGTTTAGACCATGCGGGGACAAGGTTTGTAGCGTGTAAATCCAAAAGGATTCCCGCTCCTTTAATTTCTTAATCCTGTCTCCCCCCCTCCTAAGAACAGGTACATGATCTATTACTTGGAACCTAAGTTGGGCCACGTTATGATTGTTCTGTAGAAAGTGGGCAGGAATGGGTAAAAGGGTCCTACCACACCTGATGGTAGATTTATGTTTTGAAATGCGGTCTCGGATATGCTGGGTAGTCTCCCCAACATATCCGAGACCGCATGGACACTTTATTAAATAGACGACGAAGGACGAATTACAGGTAAACTGTCCTCTAATTGGAAATCTCTTCCCCGAACGTGGATGTGTGAAAGAGTCGCCCCTTAACACATTAGAGCACTGGTGACAACTCAAACACGGGAACGTGCCATTGCGAGGTGAAGTCAAAACCCTTTGTGGAGGGCCCCTATTACTAGGGCCAATATCAGCCCTAACTAAGTGGTCCTTGATATTAGATCAGCGTTTACTGCAGATTATTGGTTTACAATCAAACTCTCTAACCTGTGGATATGCGTTCCTTAAGATATCCCAATGTTGAAGGATACACTTGTTAATTAAATGGTTCAAAGGATGAAATGTACTGACGTAAGCCATCCTAGGGGTCTTAGGACGTACAATAGGTCTGGTTGTATCACTGTTAGATGTAAGAACATGATCCGGGTATCCCCTAGTACGAAATTTCTCATTCATTTCCTGATGTCTGATGTGGCTAGTCTCAGGGTTAGACACAATCCTATCAACCCTAACATGTTGAGATTTAGGGAGAGCTCTTTTAATGTGATGAGGATGACAGCTGTCATATTTCAAGAGACTATTCCTGTCTGTGGATTTTACAAAGAGATCCGTCTCAACTTCTCTATATTCGTTAATGATGACTAGAGATGAGCGAAACGGGTCGAAATTTTTCAAAAGTCGCTGACTTTTGGCATGGTCGGGTTTCATGAAACCCGACCCGACCCCAGTGTGGGGTCGGCCATGAAGTCGGCGATCTTTTGAATCTAGAATCGGAATTCCGATACCGATTCCCGATATGTTTATATCGGGAATTGGTATTGGAATTCAGATTTAAGTGGAAAATAAAGAATAAAAATAAAAAATATCGCAATACTTACCCTCTGACGCGCCCTGGTACTAACCGGGAACCTTCCTTCCTTAGAATCAGCCTTCCAGGACCTTGCGGTGACGTCGCGGTGACGTCGCGGCTTGTGATTGGCCGCGCGGCCGCCCATGTGACCGCTCGCGCGACCAATCACAAGCCGCGACATCACCACGACGTCACCGAAGGTCCTGGAAGGGCTGATTCTTAGGAAGGAAGGCTGCCGGAAAGAAGCAGGGCGCGTCCGAGGGTGAGTATATACCTAATAGGAATATACTCACCCTCGGACGCGCCCTTCTTCTTTCCGGCAGCCTTCCTTCCTAAGAATCAGCTCTTCCAGTACCTTCGGTGATATCGCGGTGACGTCGCGGCTTGTGATTGGTCGCGCGAGCGGTCACATGGGCGGCCGCGCGGCCAATCACAAGCCGCGACGTCACCGCGACGTCACCGCAAGGTCCTGGAAGGCTGATTCTAAGGAAGGAAGGTTCCCGGTTAGTACCAGGGCGCGTCAGAGGGTAAGTATTACGATATTTTTTATTTTTATTCTTTATTTTACACTAAAATATGGATCGCAGGGGCTGAAGGAGAGTTTCCGCTCCTTCAGACCCTGGGAACCATGGAAACCCAATGCATTGCATTGGGTTTCGGGTCTCGGCCGACCCCGATCCCGACTTTTTTATAGGATCGGCCGATTTCACTCGACCCGACTTTTGAAAAAGTCGGGTTTCGTGAAACCCGACCCGATCCTATAAAAGTAAAGGTCGCTCAACCCTAATGATGACTCTAGTGTCCAAAAAATTCATGGAGACTGGATCATGAGACAATGAAAAGGTAAGGCCAGGTAAACTCGAATTGAGGTCTCTATGGAAGTTACAAAGAGTTTCTGTGTCACTAGTCCATATGGACTCTTTGTAACTTCCATAGAGACCTCAATTCGAGTTTACCTGGCCTTACCTTTTCATTGTCTCATGATAACGCAGTGTTTCACTCTAGTGCCAGTTGCACTTTATATGGAATCAGAACCATTGGGTATATTTACACATTTATTATAGTGGAACAGGAACTAATTTATTTAAAGGTGTCTCCCCTAAGATTACCGTTATGATTGATACTTTATGGAAACCCCATGTTATGTGATGCTTCCATACCGGGTATAACATGGGATTACCATTACATGACATTTGTACGGTGAATGATGTAGGATCTACATATTAAAGGGATCATACTGTATTCTGTTCCCCTTTTATTTTGTTTTCCATTTTTTGATACTGATATGTATATTTCTGATTTTTGTCATATCTTTCCATATGTGTTTCAGGGACATTGAATCTCTTGAAAAAGGCTTCACAGCCGAAACGTTGAGATTAGAAGGATTTGTTAATATGTCCATACGGAGTATGAGAAATATATTTTTGGAAATCCCATCATTGTTTTGAAATATGAGAATATCTTGGAAATTCACCATTATTTTTTGCAATAAAAATTATTAATGAATAAGAGACTTTTCTAGTGTCAAATAGTGTGCCGGAGTTTTTTTCATATTACTGCTATTTTTTTCCAGAGCACCTCTTACTTAGTGAGCACCTTCTTCATCGTTATATTAAGTCTACTTTTGTGTTTAAGGCCTACTACCAGTGTCTGTCTGCGCCACTCAATACAGCTGTCCTCCTCTTAAAAAAACTGAGCTTCAATTGTCAGGTTTTCAGCCTATCAGAATTTGAAAACTGCATTGGGGCTACAAGTTTGGTTGGGGCCTACAAAGGATGTCTGCCTCGCCTAAGTGTTCTCCTGGTTTCCTTTCCTGAGCTTCTATCTTCAGGCTTTCATTAAGTAGTTTTAATGTTAAACTGCATTTGGCCTACTAGTTTGGTTGGGGCCTACTAACGGTGTCTGCTGCTCCTAGGTGTTCTCCTGGTTTCCTTTCATGAGCTTCTATCTTCAGTAGGGTTGAGCGACTTTTAATTTTTCAGGGTCGAGTCGAGTTTCACGAAACCCGACTTTCTCAAAAGTCGGGTCGAGTGAAATTGGCCGATCCTATTGAAAAGTCAGGGTCGGGAAACGGCCGAAACTCGAAACCCAATGTAAGTCTATGGGGTTTTTTTTTTTTACATTTCCTTCAGGGAGATACTGTATAGCAGAAAAGCTGGTAATTCAATTACCGCCTTTTCATTTCTCCTGCCAAAACCCGACAGACATGGTTTACATACAGTAAACCATGTCATATCCCCCTTTTTTTTTGCATATTCCACACTACTAATGTTAGTAGTGTGTATATGCAAAATTTCGGCGCTCTAGCTCTTAAATTTAAGGGTTAAATCGCGTAAAAAATTGGCGTGGGCTCCCGTGCTATTTTCTCCGCCAGAGTAGTAAAGCCAGTGACTGAGGGCAGATATTAATAGCCTGGAGAGAGTCCACGGTTATTGGCCACCCCCTGGCTAAAAACACCTGCCCCCAGCCACCCCAGAAAAGGCACATCTGGAAGATGCGCCTATTCTGGCACTTGGCCACTCTCTTCCCATTCCCGTGTAGCGGTGGGATATGGGGTAATGAAGGGTTAATGCCACCTTGATATTGTAAGGTGACATTAAGCCAGATTAATAATGGAGAGGCATCAATTATGACATGTATCCATTATTAATCCAATTGTATGAAAGAGTTAAAAAAAAAACACACACAATATTAAAAAGTATTTTAATGAAATAAACACACCGTTTGTTGTAATATTTTATTGTACGCTCAATCCACTCGCTGAAGACCCTCGCTCTGTAAGAAATAAAAAATAATAAATCAACAATATACATACCTTCCGTAGATCTGTAACGTCCCACGTTGTAAATCCATCTGAAGGGGTTAAAATATTTTACAGCCAGGAGCTCTGCTAATGCAGCGCTGCTCGTGGCTGTAAACCCCAGCGAATGAAGGTAATGTAGGTCAATGACCTGTAGTTAACTTCATTCGCGGTGATGCGCCCCCTGCTGGATGTCCCTGGAGCGTGCGAAAAGTTCCCAGGCTCGAGGTCATATGAGGACATCCAGCAGGGGTCGCATCACCATGAATGAAGGTAACTATAGGTCATTGACCTACATTACCTTCATTCGCTGGGGTTTACAGCCACAAGCACAGCTGCATTAGCAGAGCTTGTGGCTGTAAAAT
This sequence comes from Ranitomeya imitator, assembly GCF_032444005.1. Taxonomy (NCBI): domain Eukaryota; kingdom Metazoa; phylum Chordata; class Amphibia; order Anura; family Dendrobatidae; genus Ranitomeya; species Ranitomeya imitator. Next base: position 461,158,862 of record NC_091285.1, read on the forward strand.
ATTTTAACCCCTTCAGATGGATTTACATCGTGGGACGTTACAGAACTACGGAAGGTATGGATATTGTTGGTTTATTATTTTTTATTTGTTACAGAGCGAGGGTCTTCAGCGAGAGGATTGAGTGTACAACAAAATATTAAAACAAACTGTGGTTTTATTTCATTAAAATACTTTTTAATAATGTATGTGTTTTTTTTAACCATTTAATGCAAATGGATTAATAATGGATAGGTGTCAGAATTGACGCATCTCCATTATTAATCTGGCTTAATGTCACCTTACAATAGCAAGGTGACATTAACCCTTCATTACCCCATATGTCACCGCTACATGGGAATGGGGAGAGAGTGGCCAAGTGCCAGAATAGGCGCATCTTACAGATGTGCCTTTTCTGGGGTGGCTGGGGGAAGATGTTTTTAGCCAGGGGGGGCCAAAAACTGTGGACCCTCTCTACACTATTAATATCTGCCCTCAGTCACTGGCTTTACTACTCTGGCGGAGAAAATTGCTCGGGAGCCCACGCCTATTTTTTCAGCGATCTAACCTTTAAATTGCTTTTAACCCTTAAATTTAATAGCTTTCAGCAATTTAAGGGTTAAATCGCTGAAAAAATTGGCGTGGGCTCCCGCGCAATTTTCTCCGCCAGAGTAATAAAGCCAGTGACTGACGGCAGATATTATTAGCCTAGAGAGGGTCCACGGTTTTTGGCCCCCCCTGGCTAAAAACATCTGCCCCCAGCCACCCCAGAAAAGGCACATCTGGAAGATGCGCCTATTCTGGCACTTGGCCATTTCTTCCCATTCCCGTGTAGCGGTGGGATATGGGGTAATGAAGGGTTAATGTCACCTTGCTATTGTAAGGTGATATTAAGCAAGATTAATAATGGAGAGGCATCAATTCTGACACCTATCCATTATTAATCCATTTGCATTAAATGGTTAAAAAAACACACACACATAATTAAAAAGTATTTTAATGAAATAAAACCACAGGTTGTTTTAACATTTTATTGTATGCTCAATCCACTCGCTGAAGACCCTCGCTCTGTAACAAATAAAAAATAATAAACCAACAATATCCATACCTTCCGTAGATCTGTAACGTCCCACGTTGTAAATCCATCTGAAGGGGTTAAAATATTTTACAGCCAGGAGCTCTGCTAATGCAGCGCTGCTCATGGCTGTAAAACCCTGGGGAATGAAGGTAATGTAGGTCAATGACCTATAGTTACCTTCATTCGCGGTAATGTGCCCCCTGCTGGATGTCCTCATACGACCTCGAGCCTGGGAACTTTTCCCACGCTCCAGGGACATCCAGCAGGGGGCGCATCACCGCGAATGAAGGTAACTACAGGCCATTGACCTACATTACCTTCATTCGCTGGGGTTTACAGCCACGAGCAGCGCTGCATTAGCAGAGCTCCTGGCTGTAAAATATTTTAACCCCTTCAGATGGATTTACAACGTGGGACGTTACAGATCTACGGAAGGTATGTATATTGTTGGTTTATTATTTTGTATTTGTTACAGAGCGAGGGTCTTCAGTGAGTGGATTGAGCGTACAATAAAATATTACAACAAACGGTGTGTTTATTTCATTAAAATACTTTTTAATATTGTGTGTGTTTTTTTTTAACTCTTTCATACAATTGGATTAATAATGGATAGGTGTCATAATTGATGCCTCTCCATTATTAATCTGGCTTAATGTCACCTTACAATAGCAAGGTGGCATTAACCCTTCATTACTCCATATCCCACCGCTACACGGGAATGGGAAGAGAGTGGCCAAGTGCCAGAATAGGCGCATCTTCCAGATGTGCCTTTTCTGGGGTGGCTGGGGGCAGATGTTTTTAGCCAGGGGGGGCAAATAACCGTGGACCCTCTCCAGGATATTAATATCTGCCCTCAGTCACTGGTTTTACTACTCTGGCGGAGAAAATTGCGCGGGAGCCCACGCCAATTTTTTCCGCGATTTAACTCTTAAATTTAAGAGCTAGAGCGCTGAAATTTTGCACATACACACTACTAACATTAGTAGTGTGGAATATGCAAAAAAAAGGGGGATATGACATGGTTTACTGTGTGTAAACCATGTCTCAAATCATGTCGGGTTTTGGCAGGAGAAATGAAAAGCAGGTAATTGAATTACAGGCTTTTCTGCTATATCGCGCTGAAGTTAATATATATATATATACATATGTGTCTGAATGACATATATATATATATATATATATATATAAAACGAAACCCGACTTTTAAGTAGAGATCGCCGATCCCACTCTGGGATTGGGTTGGGTTTCACGAAACCCGACTTTGCTAAAAGTCGGCGACTTTTGAAAAGTGCCGATCTGTTTTGCTCAACCCTAATCTTCAGGCTTTCATTAAGTAGTTTTAATATTAAACTGCATTTGGCCTACTAGTTTGGTTGGGGCCTACTAACGGTGTCTGCCGCTCCTGGGTGTTCTCCTGGTTTACTTGCCTGAGCTTCTATCTTCAGGCATTCATTAAGTAGTTTTAATATTACACTGCATTTGGCCTACTAGTTTGGTTGGGGCCTACTAACGGTGTCTGCCGCTCCTAGGTGTTCTCCTGGTTTCCTTTCCTGAGGTTCTATCTTCAGTCTTTCATTAAATATTTTTAATATTAAACTGCATTTGACCTACTAGATTGGTTGGGCCTACTAACGGTGTCTGCTGCTCCTTGCTGTTCTCCTCCACTGAACAATGCAGTGCCGCCTGTTTACTACTGTTACCAATTTTGAACTGCATTTAGCCTACTTACTGATTTGGGCCTACTCACTGTGTCAGCCTCTCATTACAGTTGTCCTCCACTGAACAAAGCAATGCCGCCTGGTTAGTCCTGTTACCAATTTTGAAATGCATTTTGCCCACTTTATTATTTGAGCCTATATCTGTGTTTCCTCCTCATCCTGCCCATTGCCCAGCCAGTGCTAGATGAGTCTGCTGGTACATTGACCCACACCACTACATTCCCCTTGCACGCTACACAGCCAGAATGTGACCCTGCTGAAAGTCAGGTTCCCCTTCCTGCATACTATACCACCTTTCACAGGGACAAAGAGGAAGGTGCAGATGAAAGTGCAGGTTCCTTCATCAGGTGGGGGGGGAATACTCATTGGCGACGTCACTGGCACAGGGCCCCTCATAGTACACAAAAGTGTAGCTGCCGGTGGGAGGCGCCCCCGCGCATACCACCGTACTTTGAGGGGCCCTGTGCCAGTGCCAATGCGAACGAGTGGGCCCCCCCTGCTTGCTCAGGATCATAGCACTTGCAAAGTTGAAATACTTACCTCTCTCTGCTCCACTGCCGTGATGTAGTCCACGTTTCCTGGGCCCACTAAAAACTTGAACCAGCCATGCGCCCCACAACTTTAGCCAAATGACCCCCAATTTCCAGTGTCTAACTATTATTATAAGGTAAATTATTCAACTATTCACTGCCTGCGTTGAGAAACACATGATGGTGTCTCCGCAGCTCCTCTACATGCATTTGCATATTTGGGGGCAGTGTTCTGGATCACTGCGTTGAGAAACACGTGATGGTGTCTCCGCGGTGTTGGATGTTTTGGTCTCCACGAGGTCAATCATCCATGCCTTTATAGACTTTCTACTAGGCACTGCTCCTGATAGCCAGTTTCCTACTCCACACTGATGAAGGGCAAAAACCCCGAAACAGCTGTCTGTGGATGGATACCATGCTTGGCATAGGTGGTTTTCCTTTATTGGATGTTTTCCTTTATTGGATGCTGCCCTTCCCTTGGTTGTTCCTTCCCGGGGAAAGGCCTGGCTCTTCACTGCCTACGTTGAGAAACACGTGATGGTGTCTCCCCAGCTCCTCTACATGCATTTGCATACTTGGGGGCAGTGTTCTGGATCACTGCATTGAGAAACACGTGATGGTGTCTCCGCGGTGTTGGATGTTTTGGTCTCCACGAGGTCAATCATCCGTGCCTTTATTAAATTTTATTATAAGGTAAATTAAGATTGAGAAGCTTCAGTAACAAGAATGGATGTTTTTGCCATTAAAAATGGGCACTGTAGGTGTTTTCCTGGCCTCCACCCACTGCCGATTATGCTTCCCCATTGACTTGCATTGGGTTTCGTGTTTCGGTCGATCCCCGACATTTTGTGATAATCGGCCGATTTCACTCGACTCGACTTTTGAGATAGTCGGGTTTCACGAAACCTGACTCGATCCCAAAAAAGTAAAAGTCGCTCAACCCTAGTAATTACACATCGTGAAAATTGAACTAATGTATTTTACGGTTTAGCTCAGGTAAAATATTTCATTCTTATTTGCATATAGTTTCCGATTTCTTTGTGTGGTAGGGAACATTACCCGCAGCTATCCTTATTCATCTCACAAGCGCCGCTACCCTATAAATCTTTCTTTTAACACTTGGCATATTAGAAACATGAAGCTAATTAAAATGAGTAAACAACTGAAAATCTTTCAAGACCTTTTTGAGTGATTTTTAAGGCATTTTTGAATGGACTGGCTACAAAATGCTGCATACAAATACCCTAAATATTAGGCCAACCTGTCAATTAATTAATCTTTAAGGTTTTGTTTTCTTAGCATGTGGCTTTTTCTAATGTCCGTATTTGTGAGTACATGTGAGTTCAAGTGACCGCACTTTGAAATTGTACACTAACTTTTACATGCTCTTCACTGCTTGCTGTGACACCTACTTATCCAATATAAAAACTAATGAGCTGACTGTGTATCTTCTTGTGTATTTCACATTATTATCCATTTTTCTAGAGGCAATGTAGATTTTCTAAAGATCTAATTAATAAACAACCAGTAAATGCTGGCGGTGTCATTTACATTGTTAATGCCTACATGTGTATAATAAATATGCATTTCTATGTCTTCAAACAAAATCTTTGTAGTTTATAACCTGTGGTAATTTATGGCTGTCAACTAAGTAAGCACATCTCAGACAAAATAAATAAATTAAAGTGAATAAAAGTCATTCTTGAAACCTCAGTTTACCTTTCAGCTTCTGAATCTTCCTCTCTTTGCAATTGTGAATCTTAGTTTATCAATGGCAAAACAGTTGTAGAAAACAGGTGAGCATTACACTTTTTTGTCTTAATAGTCAGTTAATCAGTTTTTTGTAATCTAATAAAATACCAGTCAAAATGTCCTATTAGCTATAGTATATGACATTATTACAACTCTGAAAAAACTTTTAGAGAAGACCTATTATATCCTAGAAAAACAAATAGAGTAATAATTTAGTTATTTAATAAAAGGAGGCTGAAGTTTCATCTGTATCACTGTTTGGACAGATTTGTGAGACTTTCTGATTCTGAGTTGTAAAATGTCTTAACTCTGGTTATAGTTCTATAAGTAGCAAATTAGGATGGATTCCTGTGTATTGTGGAGCAGCAGAGTTAAGAGGAGAAAAAGGATTCACAATGCAAATAGGCAGGTGTGTACAGATAAATGATTTATCCTACAAATATATATTATTTATTAGAAAAGTTAAAAACATATTGTACCATATTAAAGTATTTATATACTAGGAAAATGCAAAACACATAAGTAGACATATAGGGGTAAACAAATGGCAAAGTACTTAATCATATATTTAATGTATTACAAAACGGACAAAATATGCTAAATATAATATATGATAAAGATAGTAGATCATCTGATTAGAATAAATATTATGCATATGCAATTGTGCTCATTACACATGGTAGTATGTTAAATTAAGCATTATCCATATTATGAACGATAGTAACCTAAAGCTCACAATAGATGACCATACACCATTAGGAGGAGGTTATAAGCAGCAACAGTGGTAAATTCTGTCATGGTGTCCTACTCAGTGTGGTGTGACTGCTGATAGCTCTGTGCAAATGTAGTGAAAGTCTTAGCCATGTTTTACTGTCCATGCTATAGTTGCAATGTTCCATGTACTCCAACAGTTCACAGTTCATATTTACACATACAAAGAATAATTTTACTGAAATTGCTCAAAAGAAAGCTACTTTGAAAAAATGACCTATTGTTTAAATAAAAAATGAGTTATCTTTTAATTTTTAAACTGGCCATTGTAGCAATTTTAGACACATACTTCCAGTAATTTTAGAAAAAGTTTACAGAAGGTTTTTTTTTATCAGCAAATACAAGATTACAATGATAGATAGCACATCCATATATAGCTGATAACACAAGATCCACCAATCACAATAGGCGATGTCACAGCTGACCTTGCTACATTTCGATTCACAATGACCTTTGCACCTTCTTGTTATGCATTTGCCTCAGTTTGGCAGGGCTTCATCACCTTTCCTTATGGCCGCTGCCCTCTGCTGTGCTCCATGTTGTAATTTGGAAGTGGCTCAGCATGCTCCCATGTGATTATTTTCCTAGGCCTATATAAGGCCCACCAGGACACACACCTTGGTGGCGTATGTGCAGAGCGAGATTTCGGCTTTATAAAATCTCCATCTGAGCATACGGCTCCATTTTATTGAAGTCCTGCGCATGCGCTGCCCACACACTGATGTTTGAGGCGCAAAATTTTAAAAAGGTGTCAGGTCACTGAATAATCAGTGATCTGTACAAAAATTAGACTAGAGTAAAGGCTGGTGGAAGAGCAAACAACCAGAAGAAGACCATGCCCCCACGTCCCGCCCCGAAGCACACAGAAGCACAGAAGATGTCATTTTCTCAAAACTTTGTAAGGTGAATATTCAACAGCCACTGAACGGATACCTTCACATAAGGTATCAAATTACCAAGCATCACAGTGCCATAATGGCCATGCCTTAAGTCAGTGGTCCCCAACTCCAGGCCTCGAGGGCCGCCAACAGTGCAGGTTTTCAGGATTTCCTTAGTATTGCACAGAGGTTGGAATCATCACCTGTGCAGATGATCACATTACCACCAATGCAATACTAAAGAAATCCTGAAAACCTGCACTGTTGGCGGCCCTCGAGGCCTGGAGTTGGGGACCCCTGCCTTAAGTTTATAGGGCTAAATCTTGATGACAGGTTCTCTTTAATCCTACCTAACAAATAGAGATTACAAAAATGTTGTAAATGTGAGTTATTAATTAACCAGACACCTTATAAGAAAGAGTAAAGCTGCAGGTAAATAGTATAAAAATACTTCATGATATCTATTATTTTGGAGCCATGTCATAAAGACAACTAGGATGTTAGATAAGTATGAATCAAACTTAGAACTGGAGCAGTAAATATCTTCTGATACTCAATTAATGAACATAGACAACAATAAAACAAACTGTTTCGTATAAGGAAAATAACAAAGCATGATAAATGTAATAAACAATGAAGTATACCATAATAAACACACCATCAATCACTTAGAGAAAAGGTAGAAGACACTAATTAATCTTCAGTTGTGTAATTGATTTTAATGGGGCTTTCTTTCTATATGTTAGACAACTGCCTGCAGCAAAAAAAGGATCCTATACTTTTGTTTTATGTATTTTAATATGAGTTTTTTTTTAGTATAGCTTCCCATCATGATCCTACATTACCCATCTATATTAAAGGTTGATCCCATCTTGTCATTAGATGTATAATATATTCAGAATTAATTAAGAAACATTTTACAGTTGATGTGTGGCAAAGTTAATGCCTAATTTATGTAATTAGTCAATTAAAGTATATTTTCTAGCATATGCTTAAAATGCCCAGAAGGTATTTAGTATCCCAGGTACTTGTTTTGATGTCATGAAATGCTGCTAATTAATTTTGCATGCATATTAATTTCATATCTGTTTTGCAGCTCCCTTTGTGAAAGCAGATTTAATATTTATCTTTCTAACCTTTTGGGGAGAATTCCACTGTTATTGTTCAAATAAAAGTGACTTTTCAAATAGCGTTTAACATACTTTCCTTTTTCTATGAAATGATATTTGCATACGACTTTAATTCAATTCACATATTAAATAATATTTTAATTAGCTTTCATTTTGCCGAATTAGGTGACTTTGCAATATGAGTTTTTTTTATTCAAAATGAATAATTGATTTTAAACGTTTTCATGGGGAAACTGTGTGTGTTTTTAAGAAAACAATATCCTTAGGATATTTAGACAAGTGTTTTACCTATTGACAGTGAACTAGTTAATTGAGTTAATACATACATTCAGAATGTATTGTGTCTGCATTTTCCATGGTGCCCTAATTATACAATGCAACGACTAACATTATTTTGGCAAAAAGAGAATATAAAGATCGAATCTTTTTTAAATGCTCACATAATAGAAGAAATACAATAAGTTACATAAAATGATTTCTGATTTTCTCTCGTACATTTGATAGAGCTGCTGAGCCAGTTATGGTACAGTATGTGCACTCAACCTTTTTAGATACCGAGTTTTAAAAGCAGAAGACACTTTTTCAGGTTGGCTTTGGGGCTCACCTTGTTTTTGTTGTGTTTTTTTTAGCTCATTTTTATGTGTAGTTTTCACCCATTCATTTTAATGGGTGAAAAACATTGCAAAAACCATGAAATAATTGAGCTAAAATATATGCGGGAAAAAATAACAAAGAGAAACATGCAGTCTGCATGAGATTTCCCAAATCTTAATGATTATGCTGGCACTATAAAATGCTGCTTTTTTTATACACCAAATTTGGTGAGTAAAACGTAAAGCAAAAATGTCACATGTGAATGAGTATCCCCTTATTGAAGTTTGTTTCCTTGCTCATTTTCTTTACTTTAATTTTTGTTCAGTTTGTCTATCTAATGCTTTTCTGATTAATCAACATCACCACAAAACAGTCCACATTGTTAACTCATTTTTTTCTTCTTTGAATAATCATCTGATTTCCTAATTTGCATTTCCTCCATTTGTACACACGTGGTCAAAATTGTTCGTACCCCTCGTTTAATGACAGAAAAACCTACAAGGGTTGCAGAAATAACTTGAATCTCACAAAAGTAATAATGAATTAAAAAATCTATGAAAATGAATAAATGAAAGTCAGACATTGCTTTCCCACCATGCTTCTACAGACTTTAAAAAAAATTAAACTCATGAAATAGGTCTGGACAGAAATGATGGTACCTTTAACTTAATATTTCGTTGCGCAACCTTTTGAGGCAATCACTGCAATCAAACGATTCCTGTAACTGTTAATGAGACTTCAGCACGTCTCAACAGGTATTTTGGTCCACTCCTCAAGAGCAAACTGCTCCAGTTGTCTTGTGCTTGAAGGTTGTCTTTTCCAGATGGCATGTTTCAGCTCTTTAAAAAGATGCTCAATAGGATTTAGGTCAGGGCTCATAGAAGGCCATTTCAGAATTGTCCAATGCTTTCCTCTTAGCCATTCTTGGGTGATTTTAGCTGTGTGTTTTGGGTCATTATCCTGTTGCAAGATCCAAGCCCTGCGACTGAGACCAAGCTTTCTGTCACTGGGCAGCACATTTCTTTCTAAAATCCCTTGATAGTCTTGAGATTTCATTGTACCCTGCATAGATTCCAGACACCCTGTGCTACATAAAGCAAAGCAGACCCAGAACATAACAGAGACTCCTTTATGTTTCACAGTAGGGACAGTGTTGTTTTCTTGATATACTTCATTTTTTCATCTGTGAACATAGAGCTGATATGCCTTGCCAAAAAGTTCAGTTTTTGTCTCATCTGTCTGTAGGACATCCTCCTAGAGACTTTGTGGCTTGTCAACATGTAGTTTGGCAAATTTCAGTCTGGCTTTTTTATGATTATTTTTCAACAATGGTTTCCTCCTTGGTCATGCCCCATGAAGTCCACTTTGGCTCATATAACGACAGATGGTGCGTTCTGACACTGATGTTCCTTGAACTTGAAGTTCACCTTCAATCTGTTTAGAAGTTTTTCTGGGCTCTTTTGCTACCATTTGTATTATCCCTCTCTTTGATTTGTCATCAATTTTCCTCCTATTTTTGAATAATATGTGCAACTGTAGTTACAGGAACATCAAGCTGCTTGGAGATGGTCTTATAACTTTTACCTTTAACATGTTTGTCTATAATTTTCTTTCTAATCTCCTGAGACAACTCTTTCCTCCACTTCCTCTGGTCCATGTTGAGTGTGATACACACCATGTCCCCATACAGCAGAGTGAGTATCTGTGCCCTATGTACAGGCACACTCACTAATTCCAAAATTGTAGAAACCTGTGATGCTAGTTAGTGTATACACCTTGATTTAAAATGTCCCTTTTGCCACATTATTTTCAAGGGTACAATCATTTCTGTCCAGGCCTATTTCATGAGTTTTATTTATTTACTTTTTTAACTCTGTGGAAGCATGGTTAGTTAATAATGTTATATTTTTAGGTATTAGTTTTTTTCCTGTGGAAGCATGGTTGGAAAGCCATGTCTGACTTTCATTTGTTAATTTTAATAACTTTTTTAAAGGGAACCTGTCACCCCCCCAGGCGTTTGAAACTAAAAGAGCGACCTTGTGCAGCAGTAATGCTGCATTCTGCATTCTTTTAGTTTTTGGTGCTGTAAATCCAGAAATAATCCATTTTGTAATTTGTCCGAAATACCTGTCTTCAGTCCTGGAGGCAGGCCTTTCACCCCCTGCTGCAGACGCCTCAAAGCCATCACTCAAGTATTATCGGCGCCGGGTGCCGCCTCCTCAGCGCTGTTTTGAAATCTGCTGGTGCCTGTGCTCTTTTGTCATGCCTGGGGCAGGCGCAGTGAGCGCTGCCCGTCTGTCCTCATATGCAGTCTCGCTGACTGCGCCTGTGCGGCCGCCCTGTTTGTGAATCCCAGCCCCTCAGTGTCTTATGATTTATTCACACTGCGGGGCTGGGATTCCCAGGCATGCGCACTGTGTGTCTAAGCCACTCACCCAGGTCGCAGTGCGCATGCCCAGGAATCCCAGGGCGGCCTCACAGGCGCCGAGTAGACTTGAGTGACGGCTGTGAGGCGTCTGCAGCAGGAGGGGAAAGGCCTGCCTCCAGGACTGAAGACAGGTATTTCAAACAGATTATAAAATGGATTACTTCTGCATTTACAGCACCAATAACTAAAAGAGCCACCTTGTCAGAATGCAGCATTACTGCTGCACAAGGTGGCTCTTTTAGTTTAAAATGCCTGGGGGGGGGAAGGTGACAGGTTCCCTTTAATTACTATTACTTTTGTCAGATTCAAATTATTTCTGTGACCATTGTGGATTTCTGTCATTAAACGAGGGGTATCAACAATTTTGACCACATGTGTATATCTGCCTTAAGGCATCATCTCTAGTTCATAAACCTACCCTAACCGGTGCATATTTGCATTAACTTTTACTTTTTGTTGAAGAAAACAATTGCATCCCTAAACATTTTTAAAATGTTTGATTTCAGCACCAATAGATGTAAGCACAGTGCTAACTTAGGGCAGAGGTCCTGGGGTCAACTAAGTACCTAAGGTTAAACCGTATTTATGGGAAAAGAGGATTTTTGACATCTCAATTGGTTCTTTCCATGGGTATTACTGGGTCAAGTCATTACAAAGAGAACACAAAAAAATTTCATCTACGACAATAAATATGTTTCAGACAGATAGTTCCATCCACATTATGTTGGACAGAAAATGTGAATCAAGGAAATTCTACTTTTTAAGCATAAATAGTAAAAAAATTATAATCCTAGGATTGCCCAAAAGGCTGGACAAGAAGGCTGGACAAAAAAGAAGGAGGTGAAAGAATTAACTTAAATGGCTTCCAATTGATCAAAATGTCATTCCGTATGAATTTTCACATTTCTATGGTCAGTGGATTTGTGTCTGAAGCAACATAAGACCATAGATATATATAGGGTAGCCTTCATGTACTGATGACATACTTTTACATGGGGTAGGTGATGAAGGAAGGAGAAGGCTGATCAAGCCCCAAATTTTTTGTGGTAACATCCTGGGAAAAAAATCTAAACTTCTATCAACTCTGGTGATTGGTTTAACAACAGACACTTAATATATGCGCCATAATATCTTTGTCTTTGAGACAAAGATACTGAAGAGACAGTATTTAAAAAAAAAAAACAACAACAGCTGAGTAGTCTATACTTTTATCTTCACCAAATTAAGATAACATACGATATAATCATGCATTAATGCCCAAAACTGTATTTCTCATTTTTAAAATCCAACAATATATTTGCTGGCTCAGCCACCTAGCCATGCAGGCAAGTCCACATCTAAGCACAGATAAAGGCCAAGAACCAAGACATCCACTAGGGCCCTCATATACACTGCTCAAAAAAATAAAGGGAACACTAAAATTCCACATTCTTGATATCACTGAATGAAATATTCCAGTTGTAATTCTTTATTCACTACATAGTGGAATGTATTGAGAACAATGAAACCTAAAAATTATCAATGTAAATCACAACTAATATCCCACAGATGTCTGGCGTTGGAATGATGCTCAAAATTAAAGTGGAAAATGAAGTTACAGGCTGATCCAACTTCAGTGGAAATGCCTCAAGACAAGGAAACGATGTCAATAGTGTGTGTGGCCTCCACGTGCCTGTATGACCTCCCTACAACACCTGGACATACTCCTGATGAGGCAGCAGATGGTCTCCTGAGGAATCTCCTCCCAGACCTTGACTAAAGCATCTGCCAACTCCTGGACAGTCTGTGGTGCAACATGACGTTGGTGGATGGTCGAGACATGATGTCCCAGATGTGTTCAATTGGATTCAGGTCTGGAGAACGTGCAGGCCAGTCAATAGCTTTAATTCATCTTGCAGGAACTGCGGACACACTCCAGCCACATGAGGTCTGGCATTGCCCTGCATTAGGAGGAGTCGAGGGCCAACCACACCAGCATATGGTCTTATAACGGGTCTGAGGAGCTCATCTTGGTACCCACTTGTGTGGGTTGTAGAGTCTGTCTCATGCTACCACGAGTGTGAAAGCACAACCAACATTCAAAAGTGACAAAAACATCAGCCAGAAAGCATTGGTACTGAGTTGTGGTCTGTGGTCCCCACCTGCAGAACCACTCCTTTATTGAGTGTGTCTTGACAATTGCCAATATTTGCCAATAATTTCCATCTGTTGTCTACAGCATGTGAAATTGATTGTCAAACATTGTTTCTTCCTAAGTGGACAGTTTGATTTCACAGAAGTTTGATTTACTTGGAGTTATATTATGTTGTTTAAGTGTTCCCATTATTTTTTTGAGCAGTGTTTATTAAACTAAAGTTGTTCAAACTTGATGACATTAGCGGGATAGGCAAACAGCATAATGTCTATTGTGGCCTGATGGTGTTTAAATATGAAGAGCACATAATTGGAGTTCTCTTTCTGTGTCACAAGCAGAAATAGGGAAAGCAAAAGTACCTTTACACATGTAAGGACACCATCAATTACTGGTCATGTGTTAAAGTAGCCCTCCATCCAGGCACTGAAAAGTGACTATACTTGTGCAATGCATAGACACCCTACTTGGTGCTCTGTGTTTGCCTCTTGCTACCCCATCCACTGAGACTTGCATTCCAGATTATCCAAAATGGCTGCCACATTTGCACCTGAAGTGCAGCGCTATATGGGAATTATGCATGCCATGCCTTCCCTGTGTTATGTAGGCTTGGTTCAGATTTACCATAGCTCCCTTTGGTACAATGGCTACCAAGAGGTCCACTAGCCATGTTAGTATCCTGTTGCTGCTGGATGGGTGTAATATAGGTGCCATAACAACAAGAGTTAACTTATTTCTTTCCAATCAGCAGCTTTTCCTTATCTTCCATAGACAAGACCACCTTCACAATTTTGTTTACAAGACTATGCAATGTGACTAATAATGAATGAACCTTTGGTCTACATCATTCTTTTCTTGACAATTTAGTATATCAGTCCTCTGAACCAGTGTCCTGACAGAAGCTCTTTGGTCAAGATTACAATATCCAGAGAGCCACAGATTCATCCTACCTATTCTCCCTGACATCCTCACACATAATTGCCTCATAATGTCTCACTCTCTGTTGATGCCTGAATATTTATTAACTAGTGATGGGCGAGCAATAAAATGCTTGGGTGCTCGTTGCTCGGGTCGAGCAAATTGGAATACTCGGGTACTCTGCCAGAACAACGAGCCCAATGTAAGTCTATGGGAGACCCGAGTATTTTTACCGCGATCCCCTGGGGGTCCTTTTAAGGTCCAAAAACATCTGAAAATGATGGAAACACTGCTCAAATGACACAGGGACCTCATGGGGATTGCCCCTGGAAGCATTCCTGACTCCTAGTTCACAGCCTTGATAATTTTTTTACGAGATTCATGCCTTTTTTCCCGTTGACACAAAAAACACATGAAAAACATAACCAAAACGGGTTTTTCTTGGAAATATGTCAAGGTACATCCTTTGCAGGTTAATGACTTGCCTGTAAGGCCAAATATTTAACCCCAGACCGAAAATTTCCTCTCCCACTTAGGCTTAGTTCAGACGCTGCATTTTGGAAGCGTTTTTCAACTTTAACATTGCTTTCAACCACTAATAATGCATTCACTGGGAAATGTCATTGTAACATTTAACACCCCTATCTGGCCATGTGGTGTGTGAAACATAAACAGACCCATCTTGTTTCATTTATAAAGGAGGGACTCTTAAAGTCACAGGGCCTATTTTTACTGGTGCATCAGGCGGCATTAATCTTCTTAAAGGGCCATTGTGAAACAGTTGGACTCCTAAGCTGTTGTAACCTATGCTGTGAGTGGATGGGCTGCCAAGAATTACGACTCAACACAATACCCCTTTCATAAGATGTCCAGTAGGGCCTCCTGAAAAAATGTTGCAATGAATGCAAGGCCAGCCCCGCTACCAATTCATATGCACCGCAATAAGCCTTGGAACCCACATAGCGGGTGGGCCCAGGAAAATCCACTTCACAATATGCATTTTGTGCTCCATACTGCTTTGTTTTATACATTGACAGGAAGGTGAGTCCTGCTGCATAGTCATATGCACCCCATTAGGCCTTGGAACCCACATACTGGATGGGCCCATGAAAATCCACTTCACAATATGCATTTTGTACTGCGTACTCCTTTGTTTTACACATTGGCGGCAAGGCCAGCCCTGCTGCATAGTCATATGCACCCCATTAGGCCTTGGAACCCAGATAATGGATGGGCCCAGGAAAATCCACTTCACAATACACATTTTGTGTTCCATACTCCTTTGTTTTATACATTGTCAGGAAGGCGAGCCCTGCTGCATAGTCAGTCATATGCACCCCATTAGGCCTTGGAACCCACATAGTGGATGTGCCCATGAAAATCAACTTCACAAAATGCATTTTGTGCTCCATATTCCTTAGTTTTATACATTGGCAGGAAGGTGAGCCCTGCCGTATAGTCATATGCACCCCATTAGGCCTTGGAACCCACATAGTGGATGTGACCATGAAAATCCACTTCACAATATGCATTTTGCGCACCATACTCCTTGGTTTTATACATTGGTGGCAAGGCCAGACCTGCTGCATAGTCAGTCATATGCACCCCATTAGGCATTGGAATCCACATAGTAGATGTGCCCATGAAAATCCACTACAAAATATGCATTTTGTGCTCCGTACTCCTTGGTTTTATACATTGGTGGCAAGGCCAGCTCTGCTGCATAGTCAGTCATATGCATCCCATTAGGGCTTGGAACCCACATAGTGGATGTGCCCATGAAAATCCACTTCACAATATACATTTTGCGCTCCATACTGCTTGGTTTTATACATTGGCAGGAAGTTGAGCACTGCTGCATAGTCATATGCACCCCATTAGGCCTTGGAACCCACATAGTGGATGGGATCATGAAAATCCACTTCACAATATGCATTTTGTGCACCATACTCCTTAATTTTATACATTGGTGGCAAGGCCAGCCCTGCTGCATAGTCAGTCATATGCACCTCATTAGGCCTTGGAACCCACATAGTGGATGTGCCCATGAAAATCCACTTCACAAAATGCATTTTGTGCTCCATATTCCTTAGTTTTATACATTGGCAGGAAGGTGAGCCCTGCCGCATAGTCATATGCACCCCATTAAGCCTTGGAACCCACATAGTGGATATGCCCATGAAAATCCACTTCACAATATACATTTTGCGCTCCATACTCCTTTGTTTTATACATTTGCAGGAAGGCCAGCCCTGGTGCATAGTAATATGCACCCCACTAGGCCTTGGAACCCACATAATGAATGGGCCCAGGAAAATCCACTTCACAATATGCATTTTGTGCTCCATACTCCTTGGTTTTATACATTGGCAGGAAGGCGGGCCCTGCTGCATAGTCAGTCATATGCACCCCATTAGGCCTTGGAACCCACATAGTGGATGTGACCATGAAAATCCACTTCACAATATGCATTTTGTGCTCCATATTCCTTGGTTTTATACATTGGCAGGAAGTTGAGCCCTGCTGCATAGTCATATGCACCCCATTAGGCCTTGGAACCCACATAGTGGATGGCATCATGAAAATCCACTTCACAATATGCATTTTGTGCACCATACTCCTTGGTTTTATACATTGGTGGCAAGGCCAGCCCTGCTGCATAGTCAGTCATATGCACCCCATTAGGCCTTGGAACCCACATAGTGGATGTGCCCATGAAAATCCACTTCACAAAATGCATTTTGTGCTCCATATTCCTTAGTTTTATACATTGGCAGGAAGGTGAGCCCTGCCGCATAGTCATATGCACCCCATTAAGCCTTGGAACCCACATAGTGGATGTGCCCATGAAAATCCACTTCACAATATACATTTTGCGCTCCATACTCCTTTGTTTTATACATTTGCAGGAAGGCCAGCCCTGGTGCATAGTAATATGCACCCCATTAGGCCTTGGAACCCACATAATGAATGGGCCCAGGAAAATCCACTTCACAATATGCATTTTGTGCTCCATACTCCTTGGTTTTATACATTGGCAGGAAGGCGGGCCCTGCTGCATAGTCAGTCATATGCACCCCATTAGGCCTTGGAACCCACATAGTGGATGTGACCATGAAAATCCACTTCACAATATACATTTTGTGCTCCATACGCCTTGGTTTTATACATTGGCAAGAAGGTGAGCCCTGCTGCATAGTCAAATACACCCCATTAGGCCTTGGAACCCACATAGTGGATGTGACCATGAAAATCCACTTCACAATATGCATTTTGTGCTCCATGCTCCTTGGTTTTATACATTGGTGGCAAGGCCAGCCCTGCTGCATAGTCAGTCATATGCATTCCATTAGGCCTTGGAACCCACATAGTGGATGTGCCCATGAAAATCCACTTCACAAAATGCATTTTGTGCTCCATACTCCTTGGTTTTATACATTGGTGGCAAGGCCAGCCCTGCTGCATAGTCAGTCATATGCATCCCATTAGGCCTTGGAACCCACATAGTGGATGTGCCCATGAAAATCCAGTTCACAATATACATTTTGCGCTCCTTACTCCTTTGTTTTATACATTTGCAGGAAGGCTAGCCCTGGTGCATAGTCATATGCACCCCATTAAGCCTTGGAACCCACATAGTGGATGTGCCCATGAAAATCCACTTCACAATATGCATTTTGTGCTCCATATTCCTTGGTTTTATACATTGGCAGGAAGGTGAGCCCTGCTGCATAGTCATATGCACCCCATTAGGCCTTGGAACCCACATAGTGGATGGGATCATGAAAATCCACTTCACAATATGCATTTTGTGCACCATACTCCTTGCTTTTATACTTTGTTGGCAAGGCCAGTCCTGCTGCATAGTCAGTCATATGCACCCCATTAGGCCTTGGAACCCACATAGTGGATGTGCCCATGAAAATCCACTTCAAAATAAGCATTTTGTGCTCCATACTCCTATGTTTTATACATTTGCGGCAATGGCAATGCAGCCGTGCTGCATAGTCAGTCATATGCACCCCATTAGGCCTTGGAACCCACATAGTGGATGTGCCCATGAAAATCCACTTCACATTATTCATTTTGTGCTCCATACTCCTTGGTTTTATACATTGGCAGGAAGGTGAGCCCTGCTGCATAGTCATATGCACTCCATTAGGCCTTGGAACCCACATAGTGGATGTGACCATGAAAATCCACTTCACAATATGCATTTTGTGCTCCATACTCCTTGGTTTTATACTTTGGTGGCACGGCCAGCCCTGCTGCATAGTCAGTCAAATGCACCCCATTAGGCCTTGGAACCCACATAGTGGATGTGCCCATGAAATTCCACTTCACAATATGCATTTTGTGCTCCATACTCCTTTGTTTTATACATTGACAGGAAGGCGAGCCCTGCTGCATAGTCATATGCACCCCATTAGGCCCTGGAACCCACATACTGGATGGGCCAATGAAAATCCACTTCACAATATGCATTTTGCACTGCATACTCCTTTGTTTTACACATTGGCGGCAAGGCCAGCCCTGGTGCATAGTCATATGCACCCCATTAGGCCTTGGAACCCACATAATGAATAGGCCCAGGAAAATCCACTTCACAACATGCATTTTGTGCTCCATACTCCTTGGTTTTATACATTGGCAGGAAGGCGAGCCCTACAGCATAGTCAGTCATACGCACCCCATTAGGCCTTGGAACCCACATTGTGGATGTGCCCATGAAAATCCATTTCACAATATGCATTTTGTGCTCCATACTCCTTGGTTTTATACATTGGCAGGAAGGCGAGCCCTTCTGCATAGTCAGTCATATACACCCCATTAGGCCTTGGAACCCACATTCTGGATGGGCCCAGGAAAATTCACTCGTATTTTTTAATGGTATGATGGTTCCCTCTTTGCACAATTATTTACAGGAGAATTTTGCAATTTTATTTGACATGCTTTTAACGCTAATGTTCACATACGGCTTTAAAAAGGCAAATACTTGCAATTCAAGACAATTTTTTTGCAAACTACAAAATTCAAGGAATTGTATGATTGAATATTGTGAGTGCGTACACTTTTGTATGTGTTAACATACACAGGTTAATAAGTACATATAAGGATTAAATAAATGTGATATTACGTATATATGAAGATTAACTACATACAGTAAAGTTAGATCATCACCAAGAGGCTTTTAAACATCATCCGTCTGGAATATCAGAGAAGCAACACCAAGACAGAGAACCCCTGGGAGATTACCTACACTGCATGGGCATCCCCAATTATGCAGGTATCAGCACACTGTACATGTACAGGTACCCCAGTTTTGGCATCTGTCGCAGTCTGGTTTCACACTTGCGTTTCAAAATGCATGCGTTTAAAAAAAAACGCATGGTGAAAAAACGCATGTAAACGCGTGTAAACGCTGCATTCTTTTGACCCAAGCGTTTAACGCATGCGTCCAAAAAACGCAGCGTTTACACGCATTTAGATGCGTTTTTGCATGCGTTTGCGTTTTTTTTAACATTTCCCCCCAAAAAAATAGGAGCCAAAAAAAGATAACCAGACACCACCAATGGGAATAGAGAGGGTGTATATGATTGTCTCTCTATATATTTACCCTAGGGGTACAGAAATGTTTACAGCTTGCTACTGTTTCCGGTGTCATGATGGATCTTTCCATGGAGAGCTTTTATTTCAACCAGGATTTCAGCTTCAAGATTTTCCAGGCCTGTGCTTTTGCTTGGGAGCAAGACCGAAACCGCCAAAGATGGAGAAGGAGACGGAGTAGGTGTTTTTGGAGGCACCCCATCATTGAAGTGCGTGAGAGCCGTGGAGCCTATCACACGCTCTATGCGGAGCTGAATGCCAACCCGGAGAAATTCCAGGATTACACGAGAATGTCGCAAGAATCGTTCCGGGATTTGCTGTCTCGTGTCCAAGGAGCCATACGGCGACAGGACACACGGCTCCATAGAGCGATTCCACCCGAGGAACGTCTGCTAGTGACATTACGGTACGTTCCAAATCTAAACCAATGACAGTCCAAATTTTGGTTATGACATGTATTTTATGTGTTTTTTTCTTTTTGTTATTTTTATACACAACATAAAAAGAGTAGAATTAATGTGTTTTTTTTGTTTCTTTTTCTTCTAGATTTCTTGCCACAGGAGAGAGTTTATCTTCCCTCCACCTCGAATACCGCCTTGGAATATCAACCCTGTCCGGAATCGTTGTGGACACCTGTCGTGCGTTATGGAATGTACTCCGTGAGGAGTTTATACCAGTACCCACCGTGGACATGTGGCGTGAAATTTCAGATACATTTTTGAATGTGTGTGATTTCCCCAACTGTTTAGGGGCGGTGGATGGAAAGCACATCCGCATTATCAAACCTGCCAGAACCGGATCTGAGTTTTTTAACTACAAAAAATATTTTTCGGTAGTGCTCATGGTAATAGCGGATGCGGAGTGTCGCTTCATCGCCGTGGACATTGGAGCTTTTGGCCGTGGCAATGATTCCCAGACTTTCAAGAGCTCGGATATGGGCCGTTGGGTGTATGGCAACAATTTTAATTTTCCCACTCCACAGCCTCTCCCCAACACTCAAGGCCCACCGCTGCCATTTGTTATGGTTGGGGATGAGGCCTTCCAGATGTGTGAAAATCTCCTGAAGCCATATTCTAGTAGGGACTTGGACCACACTAGAAGGATCTTCAACTACAGACTGACCAGGGCCAGAAGAACATTGGAGTGCACCTTTGGCATTCTGGTTGCTAAATGGCGCATTCTTGCAACAGCCATAAATCTAAAAGTGGAAACAGTGGACGAGGTGGTCAAAGCCTGTGTGGTTCTCCACAATTACCTCATTGCTAAGGAGCGACCCCACATTGAACTGGATGAACCTGTTTCACACCCACTGCCTGATTTTCAGCATCACCCAATGCGGTCAACTGCAGCCGTTGGTCTTATGCGGGACCAATTTGCGGCCTATTTTGTTTCTGATATTGGACGGGTGTCATAGCAGGACAATGTTGTGTAAATATCCTGTTGTATGTTTATCTTTACCAATTATTATATACTGATAAAAAAAATTCAAATTAATAAACTTTAGTGTTGGTTGTGTTGACCGTGTCTCCTATCTTTTTCCTTTCTAAACAAAGGTTGACCAAAGACGGGCAGTAGATATGTATGTATATCATATTTTGTAATCCAAAACCAGGAGTATGCGGCCAGTGTTTTAGATCATTATTTGTAAAACAAAATAGGGAGTGCAACAATATAAGAGGTCAATTATGATATTAAAATAATAACTATTACCTCATCATCTATTATTTTAATATCATAATTGACCTCTTATATTGTTGCACTCCCTATTTTGGTTTACAAATAATGATATAAAACACTGGCCACATACTTCTAATAATGGCAACCATGTTGATTTATTGGTAACCATGTTGATTTATTGGTAATCTTGTTGACGTCATTGGGTCAAGACTGTCACGCTATCTATACCCATCAAGTCAAGTGTAAGAAATAATGAATTCATGATAAACATATACATGCTTATGAATTCACAATTTCTTACACCTGGCCAGGTGAGCATAGATACTGTATGTAGCGTGTGACAACCATTGTCACATCATTTGTTAGATATAAATAAGAGAATATGGTGAATATACAAAGCAGTTATCAACTCAATAGGTCAGGTGTCTTAACTTATGAGTTTTTGGACATCTGACCTGTTCAGTTGAGTACTGAACTTGATTTCCACCATTTTCTCTTTGTACTGTCACAATAGGTACAAAGAAAAGAGTATGGAAATAACTAATATTTTTTGGGCCAACTCATATCTGTATACTGAAGAAACACATATAGATGTAGTCTTGTATTTTATACTACTGGAGATATGTTTTGGCCAAAAGAATAAGTGTGTGGCGAAGTTTATTAGTGTGCATTGACAGCGGTGAAAGACACAATAAACCAAACATAATTGTTGCAAATTAACTTTTTTTTATTGAGTTAACAAACAAATTTAAACATTTATTTTTTTGGACCGCTTCGGGTTGTACCGCGACGGCTTGGGGTAGAGTGACGTAACCGGGGGCTGTTAAGAACTGAAGCCTGGCTCACCGTGAAGGAGGCAGAGGTGGCAGGAGAAGGGGCAATAAAACTGGAAGGGTCTGGAAGTTCGGGGATGGGGCTTAACACATGAGAGGCTTGAGACGCACTGGAAGGGTGAGACACAACAGACAATACAGACACATCGGTAGGTGATGAGGGAGGAATACTAAGAGTTTTTTGTTTTTTATGTGTTTTTGGAGTTTTCTTTTGTGTTTTCCTGGTAGGGGGATGTCTTGGTGGGCAAATATGTTGTTGCGTGTTGGCGGGAGACACGTCAGGGTCCGGCTCTACTATTTCACAGTCCGTTTCCATTGTGGATCGCTCGGCAACGCCAGAGTCCAACTGCATCGTAGTGGGGGAAAACATAAAGCCCTGCCAGGGTCCTGGTGCATCGTTGGGGGGGAACATAAACCCCTCCCAGGGTCCTGCTGCATTGTTGGAGGGGGGGAACATAATGCCCTCCCAGGGTCCCGCTGCATTGCTGGTGGGGGGGAACATAAAGCCATGGCAGGGTCCTGCTGCATCGGGGTGGGTCCTGCCTGGAAAGCCATGGCTGGGTCCTGCTGCATCGGGGGGGGCCGGTGTGATACACCATGCCTGGGTCCTGCTGCATGGGGGGGGCGGTCCTATACGCCATGCCTGGGTCCTGCTGCATCGGGGGGTGTCCTGCCTGGAAAGCAATGCCTCGGTCCTGCTGCATCAGGGGGGACGGTCCGATATGCCATGCCTGGGTCCTGCTGCATCGGGAGGGGGCCGGGCCAAAAAGCCACGCCAGGGTCCTGCGGCATCGTGGTGTCAGTGGAGGAGGTCCAAGCTGGAGCAGCGGTTGTCACGGTGGTGGCGGTGGGATGTCCAACAGCACTCGTCATCGTGTTGGCGCTGTAGTGGAGTACACCTGTGGATGGAATAGAGGTGGCCGTGCAGTGGTATGCAGCAGAGGTAGGAAGGGATGTTAATCGTGACAGTGACGGCACAGTTGGATATGCCGCCACTGTCTGCAGTAAATTGCGACTCTCTTGCATAGCCGGCACAAAAGCAAAATTGCAGGCCTGCATCACACTCAGCTGGAGATCAGGGCTAAGGTGTACCGACATGCCCTGCTCTATTTGGTTAAAAAAATGATGAGCTGGCCTCTGGAGGTCGGCTTTAACTTGATCAAGGCTTTTGGTGACATCCTGGATCCTGCAATTTAAGAGGTTATGGGACACATCCATTCTGTCACCTAAAGCCTTGATTGCTTTGTGTAAAACCGAGCTCAAGTGCAAAAACTCGGGCATGAGTGACCTATCGGAAGCCCTCTGTCGCTGCCGGGATGAGCCCGCAAAAGTGGATGCAGTGAAAGAGGACTGCGAAAGGGGAATACCTGATGGGCCAGCTCCCTGGTCTCCAGTGAGTGTGGAAGGCCCACCTGCTGCTGCGCTGCTGGATGGCTGGGACGGGTCCGTGGCTGCCGGCTGAAGGACTGCTCCAGAACCTGGTGCGACAGTCGTGCTGTGTGTGCTGTGAAAAAAGAAAACCGAAAATTAATACCAAAATATAACAAGACGGTACATCCTGTGGAATTTAAAATTACATATTATGTCAATGCAATACAACCGGAAGCATGTGAGAAATACTTACGTTCTCATGAGAAGGACCGGTCTTAAAAAGGACAGCACACGGTGGTATTTGTACAGCCGGTGCCTTGCTCCGGAACCACTTGCAGCACGATTCTCTGCGCGAAGGTCCTTGTTGAAGCGGTCCTTCATGGAACGCCAACGTGTTCTTATTTTGTCCACTGTGAAATAAAAATAAAATATGATGGTCAGAAAATGGACTTTTGGCCGTGCTCTCTTGACTGTGTGTGATGACAGAAACTCCGAAAACTTTCTTTCATCACACACAGGCAAGAGAGCACGGCCAAGGTCTCTGCTGCTTCACACTGCATTGCAATACTTACCAAATGCATTACGGACCCGTGGCGGGGCATTCTCCCAGCCATTCCACAACGCTTGGGCCACCTCACTCCACAACCGACGGAGCGTACTGTTGACTGCGTGCTGTGGATCCTGGCTGTCCCACAACGGGACTCGCTCCTGGACAAGGGTGATCAGGAGGTCATTATCTATCCGGTCATCGTCCCGTTGTGAAACCTAAAATTAAAAGAAAATCATATAAGTTTGCTCAATCACATTAGGAAAAAAAAATTAACAGAAGATGAGAAATGGCATGAATATGAAAGTCAACTCAGAAAAGGATTCTACAAGAAAAATTAAAAGAAATACAAGGGTACAGAAAGGAAGATTCAAGAATATTACAATGAGGACAGTCTGCCTTGTATACATACCAGCTGCCATCTTCCCACCGGACCTTGACTCCGCTGCTCCGTCCCTGTCTGTCCCTCAGTAGAAGTGCTCTAAAAAAAAAATCAAATTGTCACATGTGTCGATGTGACAGTCAATACTTACCAAGCTGACGGACAAAAAACTAACCTCACTCACATAATCCACTTCTGACTGACGTGGCTCAAACTCCTCATCAGATGAAGACTCCGCAGAAGACATTCTGATGCATGTTGAAAGAAAAAAAAGGAAGAAATTAGGACATGTAGATCCCAAAAATTGAAAATAAATGCATTGGCTAGGATATACTCACATTGCTCTGGGTCTTGTCCACCTATGCGTCCTGGCAGTGTCTTGTCTTCTTTGGAGTCTGATGAGAAGTGACCAGAAACTTCCCCCAACCTCCCTTTTATCACCCTGATGCTAGGGGGAGGCTTATCACTGTGTAGACAACCTTACCTACATTCTATTCAACCTTATCTTAAAAAAACGCATGCGTGCAAAAACGCATGCAAACGCATGCACAAAAAGACGCATGCGTTGCCATTGACTCCAATGTATTTTTGACCCAAAAAAACGCATGAAAACGCATGCGTTTTTTTTTTGTGTCAAAAAAATGCCTCTCAAAAATACTACAAGTTGCATTTCTGAAAATGAACGCATGCAGTAAAAAAACGCATGCGATTGAAAACGCGACCAAACGCGTACAAAAAAAACGCATGCGATTTCAATGTTAAATATAGGGGAAAAAACGCATGCGTTTTTTTGTGCAAAAAACGCTGCAGACAAAAACGCAAGTGTGAAACCACCCTTAGTCATGTTTCTCTGGTCTTATATAGTGAATAACACTATGTAGTAACTCTAGTTTCACCCACAACTTCAAGTGGCCACTTTTCAAGGTTGGATGAACCTGAGATATCATGGAGTCATCAGACGAGGGGCCATAAACCCCTAGAAAATAAAAGCCACAAGGATTTTGATCAAACCACCACCGGCATAGTTTCAGTAAACCTCAATGTTTTACAATGACAAACAGCAAACATATAGAGGCTTAGAACTGTTTGTGAAGTGAATAAACAAACATTTATCAAGATTGTGTCACTATGAGCATTGTCTGCCACATCTCTAAATGTTTTACACGAAATGCAGCTAAGTGATTGTCTGAATGCATTCGGTATACAGTATTTCAATCTTGCTTACAAATCGCCATTTGTATATTCTCCATTTGTACATTTGAGGCAGACAAAGTTAAGGCTCGCAAGGAGAGAAACAAATAAAGTGGACAAAGCTATATTTTAAATGAACTATTGAGGCAAAATAACAGCATTGCTTTATCAAATTTATATGAAATGTATTATGTCCAATGTTAGCAACCAGGCAACACTAAAAGGAGCTTTTGAAGTGAGCTCTTTAAGGTACACAAATGGTATGAAGTGTTTTCCAAGAAGGATGTGGTTTTACCAATGGGGGGTACTTTTGTAAAAATAGACTAGTGCCATCACAGCCCCCTTAAAGGGAACCTGTCACCCCGTTTTTTCAGGTTGAGATATAAATACTGTTAAATAGGGCCTGCGCTGTGCGTTACTATAGTGTATGTAGTGTACCCTGATTCCCCACCTACGCTGCGCAATACATTACCAAAGTCGCCATTTTCGCCTGTCAATCAGGCTGGTCAGGTCGGGTGCGCGTGTTCACAGCGCTGTTTCTTCCTCAGCTTTACTTTGGTGGCGTAGTGGTGTCCGCATGTTGAGGTGACTAATCCACTGTGGGCACGTGAACAAGGAGCGCGCGATCTGCGCTATCACCCCCTGTCATCGGTGGGGGCGGCCATCTTCCTGGGGCCGCGCGTGCGCAGATGTAGTGCTCTGCTGCACGGGGCTTCAGGAAAATGGCCGCAGGATGCCGCGCGTGCGCAGAAGAGATCGCGGTGGCCATTTTCCCAAAGCCGAGTTTGCACTGGTGATCTAATGGCAGTTAAACAAGAGACATTTCAGGAGTCAGAGTTAAGAAGTAGGCCCAACGTAATGCCATGCCCAATTCCCCAATGTGGGGTCCTTTTTGGACTGATTAAAATAGTGCCATCACAGCCCCCTACACCTAAATGCCCCGTACAGACCACGTTCACCCTGGACATATAGTGGCAGTTAAAGGACACATTGCAGGAGAAAGACTTAAGAAGTCGGCCAAATGTAATGTAATGCCCAATTCCTCAATGTGGGGTCCTGTTTTACAAGATGAAATAGTGCCTTCACAGCCCCGTGCCCAAAAATCATCGGCCTATAACAGTACTGAGCATGTGCACCCTTGTCATGTCGTCGGAGATAAGGAAGAGACATTGCAGGAGACAGAGTTAAGAATTAGGGCTAATGTAGTGGTGTGGGTCTCTGAGACTTTTAATGCAGTGCATGATCTGCCAAACAATTCCCCAATGGGGGTACCTTTTTTAAAAATACAATAGTGCCATCACATGCCCCTAGCCCAAACTTCAATGGCCTATAACAATACTCAGCACGTTCACCCTGGTGATCTAGTGGCAGGTACATTTTAGGTTGCCGAGACGAGTTAAGAAGTCAGCCCAATGTTATGTCATGCCCAATTCCCCAATGTAAAATCCTTTTTTTTTAAAGAAAAGAGGGCGATCACAGGCCCCTTGGCCAACATGCACCGTACAGAGCACGTTCACCCTTGTGATCTACTGGCAGGTACAGGACAGATTGCAGGAGACCAAGTTAAGAAGTAGGCCCAATAAGATGTCATGCCCAATTACGCAATGTGTTGTCCTTTTTTTCAAACATGAAAGAGTGCCATCACAGCACCCTTGGCCAAAATGCACCATACAGACCACGTTCACCCTGGTGATCTACTGGCAGGTAAAGGACAGATTGCAGGAGACCGAGTTAACAAGTATGCCTAAAGAAATGTCATG
The DNA here is from genome assembly GCF_032444005.1 of Ranitomeya imitator. NCBI lineage: Eukaryota > Metazoa > Chordata > Amphibia > Anura > Dendrobatidae > Ranitomeya > Ranitomeya imitator. Next base: position 461,186,134 of record NC_091285.1, read on the forward strand.
CCCAATTCCCCAATGTGTTGTCCTTTTTTTCAAAAATAAAAGCGTGCCATCACAGCACCCTTGGCCAAAATGCACCGTACAGACCACATTCACCCTGGTGATATAGTGGTTCTGGATCAGGAGGATGAGGATAATGAGGAGGATAAATACAAACAGACCAAATCTGGAAGTGTATACCCATGTGTGGTTATGAACCGGTGCATGAGAATACACCTCTCAAAACAGAGAATGTATTTGAGGTTATATTTCGCTGGTTTCACTTGGTGGTGCACAGAAGTCTTTCCCAATCCAGGCCTTGTTCATTTTGATAAGAGTCAGCCTGCCAGCATTTTCAGTTGACAGGTGGATGCCCTTATCTGTTATAATTACACCAGCAGCACTAAAACCCCTCTCTGACAGAATGCTAGCAGCAGGGCAGACCAGGACCTCCAAGGCGTAGAGAGCCAGTTCATGCCATGTGTCCAGCTTGGATAACCAATACTTAAAATGCACAGAGGAATCAAGGAGGACATCTGTTCACCATCTTCCCAAACATTGCACTTCTTGTGACAGCACCCCTTGCCTCTGTGCTGCCACGATAAGAAGGTCTGAGAAAACTGTCCCAGAACTTGGCCATTGTTCCCCTGCCTGAGCTGGATTGTACTTCTGTCTCTCTCGCTTGGAGTCCTTGGTTGTACAACAAACTCTGACGTCTGCTGCCAGCGTTCTCACATGGGAATTTTCTAAGTAATTCCGCTACAAGGGCCCTGTGGTACTGCAACATTTTTGTACACCTCTCTATCTCAGGCAGAAGAGATTGAAAGTTCTCCTTGTAGCATGGGTCTAGAAGTGTCACCAACCAGTAATGAATGTCAACCCAAATTTTTATAATCCAAGGATCATGTGAAATGCAGCGCAACATAAAGTCAGCCATGCGTGCCAGACTACTAACAGTCAAGACTCCAGTGTCCTCATCAACAGGATGACTGACCATGCTGTCCTCCACCTCCTCATCCTCCCTGTCCTCAGGCCATCCCCGCTGAACAGATGTACTTGTAGCACTATCTATTGCAAAACAATGGGGAGACAAAGAGCGCAATAGGGTCTTATCCATGTTACACCGAGGAGCATATACACCAAATTTGCTCACCTGGTTAGGATGAGATTAGAGCATATTGATAGCGGCTGCTGCAGATCCACAGGTCTTCACCGACCAGAGAAAATAATGTCTTCAAAGGGAGATTTGTAGTTAAAATTCTGCGCTGTCACTAAGATGAATTTCAGGAGAGTATAGTTGATTCACAGTGGTTTTATTCAACGCAATTCAGGGGTCTCATGCCCCCTTCATCAGGAAATACCACCAGGTGGCATGTATGAACAATTTAAAGGGTCTGTACTGCTTTCTTCCATTGAATCCTTGTGACATACTGCAATGATGAAGTCATGCCTGGCCACCTAATCAATAAAGGAACTGGGGATGCAGGCAGGTTAGAGGCGGTTCGCAGTACTCCTGTCTTTATAACATGGAATACTAATGAGTCCACATGATCAGAGTCTTGTGAATCAATTTGTTCAGCTCTATGACAAATGTATAGTCACTGTTAGGGCTGGCGGAACACGCCAAGTAAATATTGCGTTTGCTGCCCTGGGTCCACTGTGCAGGAGTGGAACCTGCTGCCAGTATATGGCGGCACTATATGGCGGTACAACACCTGAATAGACACGGGTTCAGTTACCCATTCCATTGCTTTACAGAGTTGCCGGGATTAGGATAATGCTGTGCCCTGTTAACCTCACAGAGGATCACAGCTAACTAACAGAGCAGGTAGAATACAGTGGTCTTACAGTCAGCATAGCACACAAACAACTCCTCTCCGAAGGTGCCAGAATTCTAGTGGCTATACGCCAGCCCTAAATTCACATACGCAAACACCTCTCCGGAGGTGCCGGAATTCTAGTGGCTATACAGCCAACCCTGAACACATGCAGACACAGACCACAAGGTAGCTAAGCTCATAAACATAGGTTGATACTAGCGCATGGCCGTGCGGCCATGCAAACCTTTTATAGAGAGAGCTCTCCAGGACCTTACCAGCGGTCCAATAGGAACCGATTCAGGACCTGAGCATGTGACCCCCGACCTCCAATGAGAGGTCATCCCCTGGGCATGCTCAGTAGCAGAAAAGCAGGACTTATTCCCCCGAGCATCTGCTCACCACAGAACAGTGCTGGTTAAGATGGCTGAGCCTGGGAGATCAGCAATAGCCAAGCGCACAGTATCTGCCTGAGCCAGATGCTGGGACCAACGTCTACTGAGCAGGCTCCACTGCGGCTGAAGAAAAATGGGAGACCGCAGTGAAGGTGGCTAGAGATTCCCTTGTGCAGGGGTGGGAACTCGACACCTAACAGTCACTTTTCACTGCCAGGGTGGAGGGTCTCTTTGAGGCCCCATACACATTCAATGGAAATCAGCTGAAGTTGTCAATTTCCACAGGACTAGCTGAATATCTGATTTTTACATGTCCTCCTAACTCTCTACTGGCAGGGTATGTCTTTGGAGATAAGGTTCAGACAATTGAGCCAAGTATTCATGTGTATTGATGAGTGAAGAGTAGGGTTGAGCAAAACGGATCGGACAAATTCAAAAATCGCTGACTTTCGGCAAAGTTGGGTTTCATGAAACCCGACCCAATCCTAGTGTGGGATCAGCCATGAGGTTGGCGATCTTCGCGCCAAAGTCGCGTTTCGTATGACGCGTTCAGAGCCATTTTTCAGCCAGTGAAGGAGGACGCAGGGTGTGGGCAGCGTGATGACATAGGTCTCGGTCCCCACCATCTTAGAGAAGGGCATGACAGTGATTGGCTTGCTTTCTGCAACATCACAGGAGCTATAAAGGGGCGTGCACGCCGACCGCCATCTTACTTCTGCCAATCGTAGCATAGGGAGAGGTTGCCACAGGTTCATCAGATGAAGGGATATAGTTAGGGAGGGAAGATTAAGCCCCGAAACTGCTTGTGCTGTAGCAATTTCCACTGTCCAACACCACCATTTGTTTGCAGGGACAGCGGAGGCTATATTTTTGTGCATCAGCTCTGTAGCTTATTAGGCTGCCTTATAAGGCTCCCTGATAGCTGCATTGCTGTTTGCACGCTGCTGTGCAAACCAACTGCTTTTTTCAAAGCAAAAATCCTGTTGCTCCTCTCTACACAGTTATCTTGTTTATTTGTCCACACTTTTGTGTGCAGCAGTCCTTTTTATTGCTGCCATACTTGTCCTAAGATCATTGTAGGGAGATTGAAATTGTACTACAGTCCTTGTATTTTTTCATATATCTTCCAGCCACTTTCTGCCACTTACATTGTGTTGTTTTATGCCCAGGGCCTGAGGTTTGGTTTAGTCTCCCCCCCAAAAAAAGTGAGAATCAAATTATCACAAAGTGGATATACTGCAGTCCTGTTAGTTTGTGGTATATCAGCCAGCCACTTTCTGCCACATACAATATGTTGTTTTATGCACAGGGCCTGAGGTTTGGTTTAGTCTCCTCCAAAAAAAGTGACATTCAAATTATCACAAGGTGGATATACTGCAGTCCTGTTAGTATGTGGTATATCAGCCAGCCACTTTCTGCCATTTACATTGTGTTGTTTTTTGCACAGGGCCTGATTTTTTGTTTAGTCTCCCAAAACAAAAAGGGAGATTTAAAATCTCAACACGTTTATATACACCTTCTACCTTGCTTTACAGTACCATATAACGGTTGTTATTTTGGTTAGATTTTCCAAAAAAATGAGGAAGTCAGGTGGAAGAGGCCGTGGGCGGTGGTTGTGAGCTGGTACTGATGGTGGTGGTGGGGCATCTGGTGGTAGTGGCAAAAGCACAATAGCACCTAAGGCTGGAGGTGTTGAGCCAGCGTCATCGTCTGGCTACGCAAGGCCTCGAAGGCTCCCTTATCTGGGAAATAGGAAAACAGCTTTTAAAGCCGGAGCAGCAGGAAAAAGTTTTGGCTTTCCTTGCTGACTCAGCCTCTAGCTCTTTCGCCTCCTCTTCAGAAAGTTCCAAATATAAAAGCAGCGAGTCATCAGTGGATGCTCCCAGTCAGGAACAAGACATTTCCTTGTGTCCTTCACCCAAACCAAAAGTGAAGGATGCGACAGGCGACACAACAGGTTACTCCACGGAGATCTTTGCACATACTGTGCCTGGGTTAGAACGGGAAATTGTTAACTGCCCATTACAAGATGAATCGGACATGGAGTGCACTGATGCGCAGCCACAGCTAGATTATAATGCTTTTCCATTGACTCAGATCACTACATTGCCCTCGCAGTGTACTGAGCCAGAATTTGACTCTGATGAGACTATGGTGACCCGTCCCGAACAATATAGCACCTTACACGGTGACACAGAGGAAGGTGCACATGACATTGAAGAGGAGTTGATAGATGACCCAGTTGTTAACCCAGATTGGTAGCCATTGGGGGAAATGGGTGCCACTGCCAGTAGCAAAGAAGCGGAGGAGGATGATCCGCAGCAGCCATCTACATAGCAACAGCTGTCATCTGGCAGGCCGTATCAGGCCAAAAACATTTGTCAAAAGCAAAAACAGTTTTAGGACAGCGTGACCATCTGGTAAAACTAGCACAGTGTGCAATGCCTGAAAAGGTATTCCATAGTAGGAAGAGTGCAGTGTGGCAATTTTTTAACCAAGATCCGAATGATCAGTCAAAAGTTATCTGTAAGAAATGCTCAAAGACCTTTAGCAGAGGGAAGAATCTTCAAAATTTAAAAACAACATGCATGCTTAGACATTTAACCAGCATGCACTTGCAAGCCTGGATTAACTACCAAACGTCCTGTACCGTTGGTACACCTTCTCAGAATGTAGGTAGTCAGCAACGCTACATTGCTTCCCGCACTGTAAGCCCACCGGTTAGGACACCACCAGCAGCAAATGTGTAGGTATCATCGCAAGGCCAAAGCAGTTAGGGAATCACAAGGTTATTGGTAGGAAACACTGTATGTAGGCCAATATCGAGAATACCATCACCAACCCTCTCTCAATCCGCCATGTCCACCACCACCACCACTAGTTCCACCATATGCACCTCTCCAGTCCAGCTCACCCTACAAGAGACTCTTGTTAGGAAAAGAAAGTACTCATCTGCGTACACAGGGTTTGTACGCCCACATTGCTAAACTAATCTCGTTAGAGATGATGCCCTACCGATTGGTTGAAAGCGAAGCTTTCAAAGCCCTGATGGCCTACGCAGTACCACGCTATGACCTACCCAGTCGACACTTCTTTGCAAGAAAATCCATCCTAGCCCTCCACCAGCATGTCAAAGACCGCATTGTCCATGCACTGAGGCAATCAGTCAGTATAAAGGTGCACCTCACAACATATGCATGGACCGGTAGGCATGGCCAGGAACGTTACGTGTCCATCACAGCACACTGGGTTAATGTGGTGGATGCAGGGTCCACAGGGGACAGCCATAGTGGGACAGTTCTGTCTAGCCCACGGTCTAGGAAACAGTTGGCTGTAGGTGTTTGCCACCCCTCCTCCTCCTCCAGAAGCGAAAGCTCGTCCACAGAGCGCAGTCGCACGACCACTCCATCCACAGCTGCCAGTGTTGCACACAAGGTGTCCCATTTTCGAACAGCTAGTGGTAAACGCCAGCAGGCTGTGTTAGAAATTAAGTGTTTGGGCGACAACAGACACACCACGGAAGTACTGGCCGAGTACTTGCTGCAACAAACTCAGTCATGGCTGGGCAGTGTACATCTTGAGGCAGGCAAGGTAGTCAGTGATAACGGAAGGAATGTTATGGCTGCCATAGCTCTTTCAGAACTTAAACACATACCTTGCCTGGCTCACACCTTGAACCTGGGTGGTGCAGTGCTTCCTCAAAAATTATCCGGAGTTACCAGCCCTGCTCCTGAAGGTGCAAAGACTTTGCTCGCACATCTGCCAGTCGCCCGTACACTCCAGCCGTATGCTGAACCATCAGCGATCACTGAATCTTCCCCAGCACCGCCTAATAATCGACGTTGCAACAAGGTGGAACTCCGCACTGCACATGGTTCAGAGGCTGTGTGAACAGAGGTGTGCTGTAATTCATTTGTGGGAGGATACACATACATGGGCAGGCAATTGGATGGCAGACATGGAGTTGTCTGGTGTGCAGTGGTCGAAGCTCCAAGACCTCTGTCAAGTCCTTCAGTGTTTTGAGGAAGGCACATGGCTGGTAAGTGCAGACGACGCCATCATAGGCATGAGCATCCCACTAATGCATCTGCTGATGCAAAGTTTGATGCACATTAAGGAGCTGGTGTCTGCAGCCGAGGAAGAGGGAAGCCTTGATGACAGTCAGCCATTGTCTGCTCAGGGAACACTCCTGGAAGAGGTGGCAGATGAAGAGGAGGAGGAGGAGGATGATGGGGATGAATATTTATGGGAGGAGGATGCTTCACATGGGGCAATAGAAACTGGTGGCTTTGCAAGGTCAGGTACAGGGTTTTTGCAGGGCACAAGTGATGTTGATTTGCAAGAAAGTGCTCCTCAACCCAGCACAAGCAGTGAATTGACACCTGGAACATTGGCCCACATGGCTGAGTATGCCTTGCGTATCCTAAAAAGGGAACTCCCGCATTAACAAAATGATGACCGATGACAATTACTGGTTGGCCTGCCTCCTGGATCCACAATATAAAGGAAAATTACAAAATATCATGCCACTTGAGAACCTTGAGCAAATATTGGCTACCAAACAAGCAACCCCTGTAGACCGTTTGGTTCAGGCATTCCCAGTACACAGCGGCGGTGATGGTTCTCATACAAGCCGTAGGGGGCAACATGGCAGAGGTGTTAGAGGTGCACAAATCCGAAGTGGCATTGGACAGAGGGGTTTTATGACCAGGTTGTGGAGTGATTTCGCAATGACGGCTGACACGACAGATACTGCTGCATCGATTCAAAGTGACAGGAGACAGCATTTGTCCAGTATGGTTACGAACTACTTTTCCTCCCTTATCGATGTTCTACCTCACAGGTCATTCACTTTTGATTACTGGGCATCTAGAATAGACACCTGGCCTGAATTGGCAGAATATGCATTACAGGAGCTCGCTTGCCCTGCTTCTAGTGTGCTATCAGAAAGAGTCTTCAGTGCTGCTGGTTCAATACTGACCGAAAAAGGACACGTCTGGCTACCCAGAATGTTGATGATCTAACCTTCATTGAAATGAACCAATCATGGATTTCAAATTATTTTGCCCCACCTTCTCCTGCTGACACGTAGCTTGCCTTAAAAATGTCTTGCTTTTGGCCTCTTCTTACTGACTGCTCCAATTCCACCATTTGCAGCTGCTGAATGTCCACTATAGGCCATTTTTATACCTCCCTAAATGGGCTGACTCCCCCCACAGGGCCGTGGTCACCACTTGGCACAAGCACCCGTTAGAGTGTCGTTTGCCTGGACAGGTGGGTGTGCCCACTTTTGGGCGACGGCACTGGTACAGGGTCCCTCATAGTACAATGAAGTGTCTCTGACGGTGGTGGTGCACAACCAACGTCAGACACACCGTCGTAATATGAGGGGCCCTGTGCCAGTACCACCGCCCACAAGAGAGTGTTCCCCCCAGCTCGAACAGTGCTCTACCACTTGCAATACTTACCTCTCCCTGCTCCACCACTGTGTAGTCTGTGCTGTTAAATCCTTCAATGGCACTGCCAATACAAATTTGTTGAAATGATAGATGATAGTTAAAATATACAGGGGCCCTGGCCTCCATTTAGACCAGTTAATACTTTGCGCCTACTACCACTGTCTGCTACTCAGCAGAGGAGCCCACCCCAGTACCTAGCTATGCCGCCTGTTTAGTCCTGTTACCAATTTTGAACTGTATTTAGCCTACTTTTTTATTGTGGGCCTACAAGCTGTGTATGCGCCACTCATTACAATTGTCCTCCACTGAACAAAGCTATGCTGCCTGTTTAGTTCCTGTTACCAATTTTGAACTGCATTTAGCCTACTTTTGTATTTGGGCCTACTAACTGTGTCTGCGCCACTCATTACAGTTGTTCTCCACTGAACAAATCAATGCCGCCTGTTTAGTCCTGTTACCAATTTTGAACTGCATTTAGCCTACTTTTTTATTTTGGGCCTACCAACTTTGTCTGCGCCACTCATTACAGTTGTCCTCCACTGAACAAAGCTATGCCACCTGTTTAGTCCTTTTAGTTTTAACTGCATTTAGCCTACTTTATTATTTGGGCCTATATCTGTGTTTCCTCCTCATCCTGCTCATTGCCCAGCCACAGCTAGATGAGTCTGCTGGTACATTGACCCAGACCACTACATTCCCCTTGCAGTCTACACAGCCAGAATCTGACCCTGCTGAAAGTCAGGTTCCCCTTCCCGCATACTATACCACCTTACACGGGGACAAAGAGGAAGGTGCAGAAGAAAGTGCAGGTTCCTTCATCAGGTGGGGGGGGGCATACTCGTTGGCACTGGCACAAGGCCCCTCATAGTATGCAAAAGTGTCTCTGGCAGTGGAAGGCGCCGCCCACCGTCAAACACACCGCTGTACTATGAGGGGCCCTGTGCCAATGCCAACTAGTGGCCCCCCCTGCTTGCTCAGGATCACAGCACTTGCAAAGTTGAAATACTTACCTCTCCCGGCTCCACCGCCGTGACGCATTCCGCGTTTCCTGGGTCCACGAAAATCTTGAGCCAGCCCTACCTCCCCACAACTTTAGCCAAATGACCCCCAGTTTTCAATGCCTAACTATTATTATAAAGTAAATTAAGATTGACAAGCTTAAGTAATAAGAATTGATGTTTTTGGCATTAAAATGGGCACTGTAGGTGTTTTACTGTCCTCCACTCACTGCCGACATTGATTCCCCATTGACTTGCATTGGGTTTCGTGTTTCAGTCAGCCCCCGACTTTTTGCAATAATCAGCCGATTTCACCCGACCCGACTTTTGAGAAAGTCGGGTTTTGCGAAACCCGACTCAATCCTAAAAAAGTAAATGTCACTGAACTCTAGTCAAGAGCAATAGGTCTCAGCTAAACATTGTTTGTCCATTAACAATTTCATGTGTAAGACTAACTTTTGTTTCCTGACACAAGGGACCCAACATCACCTGTTAACAAAGTAGCTGGCGGGTAATCAAATCAAGACCTTAAATAAGTCATCATATAAAAATAGATAAAATAATCGAGCAATCATATAATGTTGAAGAAGGGCAAACGCACATTTCATAACTTACTTGAAAAAACCCAATTAAGATGCACTGGTTCTGCACCAATATGCACTAAGAGATTTAACAGAGGACAACCCAATTACCTGCTTATGATGTTTAACTCTTTCTGTATCATTTTCCATTTTTATTGATGATAAGTAGAGTTGAGCGACCTTGACCTTTTTAGAGTCGAGCCGGGTTTCGCGAAACCCGACTATCTCAAAAGTCGGGTCGAGTGAAATCGGCCGATTATGACGTAAATTCGGGATCGACCGAAACACGAAACCCAATGCAAGTCAATGGGGCAGCATAGTCGGCAGTGAGTGGGGGCCAGGAAAACACCTAGAGTGCCCATTTTAATGTCAAAACCATCCATTCTTCTTAATGAAGCTTGTCAAGCGTAATTTACCTTATAATAATTGGAAGGCATTTGAAATTGGGGGTCATTTGGCTAAAGTTGTTGTGGGTAGGGCTGGTTCAAGTAATTAGTGGGCCCAGGAAATCTGGACCACGTCACGGCAGTGGAGCAGGGAGAGGTAAGTATTTCAACTTTGCAAGTGCTGTGAACCTGAGCAAGCAGGGGGGGCCCACTCATTGGCATTGGCACTGGCACAGGGCCCCTCAAAGTACAGCGGTGTGTTTGCACGGCGGGGGCGCCTCCCACCGGCAGCAACACTTTTGCGTACTATGAGAGGCCCTGTGCCAGTGACGTCGCCAACTAGTATTCCTCCCCCCACCTGATGAAGGAACCTGCACTTTCATCTGCACCTTCCTCTTTGTCCCCGTGTAAGGTGGTATGGTATGCGGGAAGAGCAACCTGACTTTCAGCAGGGTCACAATGTTGTTGTGTAGCGTGCACGGGGAATGTTGCGTTATGGGTCAATGTACCAGCAGACTCATCTATCACTGGCTGGGCAATGGGCAGGATGAGGAGGAAACACAGATATAGGCCCAAATAATAAAGTGGGCTAAATGCAGTTCAAAATTGGTAACACAGGAATAACCAGGGGGCATTGCAGTGGAGGACAACTGGAATGAGAGGCTGACACAGAGAGTAGGCCCAAATCAGTAAGTAGTCGAAATGCAGTTCAAAATTGGCAACCGTAGTAAACAGGCGGCACAGCTTTGTTCAGTGGAGGAGAACAGCAAGGAGTGGCAGACACCGATAGTAGGCCCCAACCCAACTAGTAGGCCAAATGCAGTCTAACATTAACAACTACTTAACGAGCGCCTGAAAACGGAATTTCAGGACAGGAAACCAGGAGAACAGCAAGGAGCGGCAGACACTGTTAGTAGGCCCCAAACCAACTAGTACGCCAAATGCAGTTGTTCCATTTAACCACAATTTAACGAGAGCCTGAAGATAGAAGCTCAGGAAAGGCAACCTGGAGAACACCTTGGAGTGGAACACACCATCTCTCTCCACCCCATACTCATTTTGTAGGCCTAATGCTGTGTCGTTTTCTACAACTACTAAACGAGAGTCGGAAGACCGAAGCAATGGCAAGGCAACCTGGGGAACACCTTGGAGTGTAACACACCATCTCTCTCCACCCGATACCCATTTTGTAGGCCTAATGCAGTGTAGTTTTCTACAACTACTAAACGAGAGTCGGAAGATCGAAGCAATGGCGAGGAAACCAGGAGAACACCTTGGAGTGTAACACACCATCTCTCTCCACCCCATACCCATTTTGTAGGCCTAATGCTGTGTAGTTTTCTACAACTACTAAACGAGAGTCGGAAGACCGAAGCAATGGCAAGGCAACCTGGGGAACACCTTGGAGTGTAACACACCATCTCTCTCCACCCGATACCCATTTTGTAGGCCTAATGCAGTGTAGTTTTCTACAACTACTAAACGAGAGTCGGAAGACCGAAGCAATGGCAAGGCAACCTGGGGAACACCTTGGAGTGTAACACACCATCTCTCTCCACCCGATACCCATTTTGTAGGCCTAATGCAGTGTAGTTTTCTACAACTACTAAACGAGAGTCGGAAGACCGAAGCAATGGCAAGGCAACCTGGGGAACACCTTGGAGTGTAACACACCATCTCTCTCCACCCGATACCCATTTTGTAGGCCTAATGCAGTGTAGTTTTCTACAACTACTAAACGAGAGTCGGAAGATCGAAGCAATGGCGAGGAAACCTGGAGAACACCTTGGAGTGTAACACACCATCTCTCTCCACCCCATACCCATTTTGTAGGCCTAATGCAGCCTACTTTCCGACAACTACTAAACGAGAGCATGAAGATCGAAGCTCAGGAAAGGCAACCTGGGGAACACCTTGGAGTGTAACACACCCTCTCTCTACACCACGGAAGGGCTGATTCTTAGGAAGGAAGGCTGTCGGAAAGAAGCAGGGCGCGTCCGAGGGTGATTATATTCTTATTAGGTATATACTCACCCTCGGACGCGCCCTGCTTCTTTATTTGTAATGAATGTTTATTTGCAATGTGTTTTTGACTTACTCTATTTTTTTGGTAAATAATGATTTTATTATTTTCATTGTTTTGCATCTTCTTGGCAATAATATAAAGAAGACGCGACAGGACAACACTCGGTGGATGCCATATCTGTGTTTTAAATTGAAAAAAACTTTCAGTTAAGTACTTGCAGGAGAAAGTTATTGTAGCTGGTGGCCATTTTTAGTACTGTACCAGATTTTTGTTGTATGTGTTTGTTTTTAATGTTAAAATGTCTGCATTTGATATCTCTCCAGTATTTTCTTTTTTATAAGCAAAATACTTATTTTTATATTTTCTGATGTTGGTTCAAGGGGTACACGGGCAGCAGTAGACAGGTCAGTGGAGGCCTAGTGGAAGGAGGGACTGCAGACAGGCTTCGAAGCCCTAACATAATAAATTGGCCTGGCTATAGGCAATTTACAATTGGTTCCAGGGGAACACGGGCGGCAGTAGACAGGTCAGTGGAGGCCTAGTGGAAGGAGGGACCGCAGACAGGCTTCGAAGCCCTAACATAATAAATTTGGCTGGCTGTAGGCAATTTAAAATTGGTTCCAGGGGAACCCGGGCAGCAGTAGACAGGTCAGTGGAGGCCTAGTGGAAGGAGGGACCGCAGACAGGCTTCGAAGCCCTAACATAATAAATTGGGCTGGCTGTAGGCAATTTAAAATTGGTTCCAGGGGAACCCGGGCAGCAGTAGACAGGTCAGTGGAGGCCTAGTGGAAGGAGGGACCGCAGACAGGCTTCGAAGCCCTAACATAATAAATTGGGCTGGCTGTAGGCAATTTAAAATTGGTTCCAGGGGAACCCGGGCAGCAGTAGACAGGTCAGTGGAGGCCTAGTGGAAGGAGGGACCGCAGACAGGCTTCGAAGCCCTAACATAATAAATTGGGCTGGCTGTAGGCAATTTAAAATTGGTTCCAGGGGAACCCGGGCAGCAGTAGACAGGTCAGTGGAGGCCTAGTGGAAGGAGGGACCGCAGACAGGCTTCGAAGCCCTAACATAATAAATTGGGCTGGCTGTAGGCAATTTAAAATTGGTTCCAGGGGAACCCGGGCAGCAGTAGACAGGTCAGTGGAGGCCTAGTGGAAGGAGGGACCGCAGACAGGCTTCGAAGCCCTAACATAATAAATTGGGCGGGCTGTAGGCAATTTAAAATTGGTTCCAGGGGAACCCGGGCAGCAGTAGACAGGTCAGTGGAGGCCTAGTGGAAGGAGGGACCGCAGACAGGCTTCGAAACCCTAACATAATAAATTGGGCTGGCTGTAGGCAATTTAAAATTGGTTCCAGGGGAACCCGGGCAGCAGTAGACAGGTCAGTGGAGGCCTAGTGGAAGGAGGGACCGCAGACAGGCTTCGAAGCCCTAACATAATAAATTGGCCTGGCTGTAGGCAATTTACAATTGGTTCCAGGGGAACACGGGCGGCAGTAGACAGGTCAGTGGAGGCCTAGTGGAAGGAGGGACCGCAGACAGGCTTCGAAGCCCTAACATAATAAATTGGGCTGGCTGTAGGCAATTTAAAATTGGTTCCAGGGGAACCCGGGCAGCAGTAGACAGGTCAGTGGAGGCCTAGTGGAAGGAGGGACCGCAGACAGGCTTCGAAGCCCTAACATAATAAATTGGGCTGGCTGTAGGCAATTTAAAATTGGTTCCAGGGGAACCCTGGCAGCAGTAGACAGGTCAGTGGAGGCCTAGTGGAAGGAGGGACCGCAGACAGGCTTCGAAGCCCTAACATAATAAATTGGGCTGGCTGTAGGCAATTTAAAATTGGTTCCAGGGGAACCCGGGCAGCAGTAGACAGGTCAGTGGAGGCCTAGTGGAAGGAGGGACCGCAGACAGGCTTCGAAGCCCTAACATAATAAATTGGGCTGGCTGTAGGCAATTTAAAATTGGTTCCAGGGGAACCCGGGCAGCAGTAAACAGGTCAGTGGAGGCCTAGTGGAAGGAGGGACCGCAGACAGGCTTCGAAGCCCTAACATAATAAATTGGGCTGGCTGTAGGCAATTTAAAATTGGTTCCAGGGGAACCCGGGCAGCAGTAGACAGGTCAGTGGAGGCCTAGTGGAAGGAGGGACCGCAGACAGGCTTCGAAGCCCTAACATAATAAATTGGGCGGGCTGTAGGCAATTTAAAATTGGTTCCAGGGGAACCCGGGCAGCAGTAGACAGGTCAGTGGAGGCCTAGTGGAAGGAGGGACCGCAGACAGGCTTCGAAGCCCTAACATAATAAATTGGGCTGGCTGTAGGCAATTTAAAATTGGTTCCAGGGGAACCCGGGCAGCAGTAGACAGGTCAGTGGATGTCTAGTGGAAGGAGGGACCGCAGACAGGCTTCGAAGGCCTAACATAATAAATTGGGCTGGCTGTAGGCAATTTAAAATTGGTTCCAGGGGAACCCGGGCAGCAGTAGACAGGTCAGTGGAGGCCTAGTGGAAGGAGGGACCGCAGACAGGCTTCGAAGCCCTAACATAATAAATTGGGCTGGCTGTAGGCAATTTAAAATTGGTTCCAGGGGAACACGGGCGGCAGTAGACAGGTCAGTGGAGGCCTAGTGGAAGGAGGGACCGCAGACAGGCTTCGAAGCCCTAACATAATAAATTGGGCTGGCTGTAGGCAATTTAAAATTGGTTCCAGGGGAACCCGGGCAGCAGTAGACAGGTCAGTGGAGGCCTAGTGGAAGGAGGGACCGCAGACAGGCTTCGAAGCCCTAACATAATAAATTGGGCTGGCTGTAGGCAATTTAAAATTGGTTCCAGGGGAACCCGGGCAGCAGTAGACAGGTCAGTGGAGGCCTAGTGGAAGGAGGGACCGCAGACAGGCTTCGAAGCCCTAACATAATAAATTGGGCTGGCTGTAGGCAATTTAAAATTGGTTCCAGGGGAACCCGGGCAGCAGTAGACAGGTCAGTGGAGGCCTAGTGGAAGGAGGGACCGCAGACAGGCTTCGAAGCCCTAACATAATAAATTGGGCTGGCTGTAGGCAATTTAAAATTGGTTCCAGGGGAACACAGGCAGCAGTAGACAGGTCAGTGGAGGCCTAGTGGAAGGAGTGACCGCAGACAGGCTTCGAAGGCCTAACATAAGAAAAATGTCAATACAATGGTATTGACAGTGCCAGGCATTGAAGGATGTCAGCGCATAGACTAAACATTGGTGGAGCTGTGAGAGAAAATTTTGCAAGTGGTAGAGCACTGTTTGACCTGGGGGGGGACTGTCTTGTGGCCGGCGGTACAGGCCCAGGGCCCCTCATATTACAACGGTGTGTCTGACGTTGGGTGCGCACCACCACCGCCAGACACTTTATTGTACTATGAGGGACCTAGTGGCAGTGCCGTCGACCAAAAGCGGGCACACCCACCTCTTCAGACAAACAGTACTCTCACGGGTGCTGGCGCCAAGTGGCGATACCACGGCCCCGTGTGGGGACTTTGGCCATTTAGGGAGGTGTAAACATGTCGGATGCTGGACAATCAGGTGCTGCAAATTACGAGATTGGAAAAGTCATTCAGAATAGTCCACAGGCAAGACCTTTACATAGGAAAGCTAGGTGTCAGCCGGGCAAGGTGGGGCAAAAGATTTCGAAATCCAGTTGTGGTTCATTTTAATGAAGATTAGATCATCTACATTTTGGGTAGCCAGACGAGTCCTTTTTTCTGTTAGTATTGAACCTGCAGCACTGAATACTCTTTCTGATAGGACACTAGCTGCCGGGCAAGCAAGCTCCTGCAATGCATATTCTGCCAATTCTGGCCAGGTGTCTAATTTTGATGCCCAGTAATCAAATGGGAATGACGGTTGAGGGAGAACGTCGATAAGGGATGAAAAATAGTTAGTAACCATACTGGACAAATGTTGTCTCCTGTCACTTTGAATTGATGCTGCAGTACCTGTCCTGTCTGCGGTCATAGCAAAATCACTCCACAACCTGGTCAGAAAACCCCTCTGGCCAACGACACTTCTGATTTCTGCCCCTCTAACACCTCTGGTCTGCTGGCCCCTGCAGCTCGTGTTAGAACGATCACGGGCGCTGTGTGCAGGGAATGCCAGAAGCAAACGGTCAACAAGAGTTGATTGTTTGGTTGCTAATATTAGTTCCAAGTTCTCATGTGGCATTATATTTTGCAATTTGCCTTTATAGCGAGGATCAAGGAGGCAGGCCAACCAGTAATCATCATCGTTCATCATTTTTGTTATGCGTGTGTCCCTTTTGAGGATACGTAAGGCATAATCCGCCATGTGGGCCAAAGTTCCAGTTCTCAAATCTGTGGTTGTGCTTGGTTGAGGGGCAGTTTCAGGCAAATCCACGTCACTTGTGTCCCTCCAAAAACCAGAACCCGGCCTTGCCGCGCCAACAATTTCCACTGGCCCCGGAAAAGCTTCCTCCTTAAAAATATAATCATCCCCATCATCCTCCTCGTCCTCCTCCTCCTCTTCGCCCGCTACCTCGTCCTGTACACTGCCCTGGCCAGACAATGGCTGACTGTCATCAAGGCTTTCCTCTTCCTCAGCTGCAGACGCCTGATCGTTTATGTGCGTCAAACTTTGCATCAGCAGACGCATTAGGGGGATGCTCATGCTTATTATGGCGTTGTCTGCACTAACCAGCCGTGTGCATTCCTCAAAACACTGAAGGACTTGACACATGTCTTGAATCTTCGACCACTGCACACCTGACAACTCCATGTCTGCCATCCTACTGCCTGCCCGTGTATGTGTATCCTCCCACAAAAACATAACAGCCCGCCTCTGTTCACACAGTCTCTGAAGCATGTGCAGTGTTGAGTTCCACCTTGTTGCAACGTCTATGATTAGGCGATGCTGGGGATGGTTCAAAGAACGCTGATAGGTCTGCATACGGCTGGAGTGTACGGGCGAACGGCGGATATGTGAGCAAAGTCCACGCACTTTGAGGAGCAGGTCGGATAACCCCGGATAACTTTTCAGGAAGCACTGCACCACCAGGTTTAAGGTGTGAGCCAGGCAAGGAATGTGTTTCAGTTGGGAAATGGAGATGGCAGCCATGAAATTCCTTCCGTTATCACTCACTACCTTGCCTGCCTCAAGATCTACAGTGCCCAGCCACGACTGCGTTTCTTTCTGCAAGAACTCGGACAGAACTTCAGCGGTGTGTCTGTTGTCGCCCAAACACTTCATAGCCAATACAGCCTGCTGACGTTTGCCAGTAGCTGCCCCATAATGGGAGACCTGGTGTGCAACAGCGGCAGCTGCGGATGGAGTGGTTGTGCGACTGCGGTCTGTGGACGAGGTCTCGCTTCTGCAGAAGGACGAGGAGGAGGAGGAGGGGGTGCGAATGGCTACAGCCAACTGTTTCCTAGACCGTGGGCTAGGCAGAACTGTCCCAAACTTGCTGTCCCCTGTGGACCCTGCATCCACCACATTTACCCAGTGTGCCGTGATGGACACGTAACGTCCCTGGCCATGCCTACTGGTCCATGCATCTGTTGTCAGGTGCACCTTTGTGCTCACAGATTGCCTGAGTGCATGGACGATGCGCTCTTTATCATGCAGGTGGAGGGCTGGGATGGCTTTTCTGGAAAAAAAGTGTCGACTGGGTAGCTCGTAGCATGGTACAGCGTAGTCCATCAGGGCTTTGAAAGCTTCGCTTTCAACTAACCGGTAGGGCATCATCTCTAACGAGATTAGTCTAGCTATGTGGGCGTTCAAACCCTGTGTACGCGGATGCGAGGCTAAGTACTTCCTTTTTCTAACCATAGTCTCATGTAGGGTGAGCTGGACTGGAGAGCTGGAGATCGTGGATCTAGCGGGGGTGCCGGTGGACATGGCAGACTGAGAGACGGTGGGAGATGGTATTGTTGCCGCCGGTGCCCTAGATGCAGTGTTTCCTACTACGAAACTGGTGATTCCCTGACCCTGACTTCTTTGGCCTGGCAAAGAAACCTGCACAGATACTGCAGGTGGTGCAGAAAATGGTGGCCCTACACTGCCGGAAGGGATGTTGCGTTGATGACTAGCTTCATTGGCCAAGGGTGCTACAACCTTAAGGGACGTTTCGTAGTTAGTCCAAGCTTGAAAATGCATGGTGGTTAAATGTCTATGCATGCAACTTGTATTGAGACTTTTCAGATTCTGCCCTCTGCTTAAGGTAGTTGAACATTTTTGACAGATGACTTTGCGCTGATCAATTGGATGTTGTTTAAAAAAATGCCAGACTGCACTCTTTCTAGCATCGGATACCTTTTCAGGCATTGCAGACTGAGCTTTAACCGGATGGCCACGCTGTCCTCCAACAGGTTTTGACTTTGCCACGCGTTTTGGGCAAGATACGGGCCCGGCAGCTGGAACCTGTTGCGATGTTGATGCCTGCTGCGGCCCCTCCTCCTCCGCTTCAGAACTGCTGCCGCCTGCACCCTGTTCCCCCAATGGCTGCCAATCGGGGTCAAGAACTGGGTCATCTATTACTTCTTCTTGTAGCTCGTGTGCAACTTCGTCTGTGTCACCTTGTCGGTCGGTGGTATAGCGTTCGTGATGGGGCAACATAGTCTCATCAGGGTCTGATTCTTGATCAGCACCCTGCGAGGGCAATGTTGTGGTCTGAGTCAAAGGACCAGCATAGTAGTCTGGCTGTGGCTGTGCATCAGTGCACTCCATGTCAGATTCAACTTGTAATGGGCATGGACTGTTAACTGCTTCACTTTCTAAGCCAGGGACGGTATGTGTAAAGAGCTCCATGGAGTAACCCGTTGTGTCGCCTGCTGCATTCTTCTCTGTTGTTGTTTTTGCTGAAGAGGACAAGGAAGCGACTTGTCCCTGACCGTGAACATCCACTAACGACGCGCTGCCTTTACTTTTACCAGTTTCACGAGAGGAGGCAAAAGAGCTAGAGGCTGAGTCAGCAAGATAAGCCAAAACTTGCTCTTGCTGCTCCGGCTTTAAAAGCGGTTTTCCTACTCCCAGAAAAAGGAGCGTTCGAGGCCTTGTGTAGCCAGACGACGAACCTGGCTCCACAGCTCCAGACTTAGGTGCAATATTTTTTTTCCCACGACCACCTGATGCTCCACCACTACCACTACCCTCATTACCAGCTGACAATGAACGCCCCCGGCCACGACCTCTTCCACCAGACTTCGTCATTGTTTTAAAAACATTACCAAACTAACGGTATTTGTTGCAGTCACACAACTTACACGGTGAGCTATAACTTCAGTATGATTTAGCTACCCCTTTACAGGTGGGTGAGACCACAACGAAAATCAGGCACAATGTTACACACTCTGTTGCTGGTGGCAACAAATGAGAGAGATGCCACACACGCAGGACTGTCACTGAAGCGCAAATGTAAATATTAATCTCCCACTGATTTGTGTTTTTTTTTTTAAAAAGGAGACTTTAGAAAAAAAAAAAAAAATGATTTTTTAAGGAAGAATTTATAAACCAAATAAAATGAAATGATTTTTTCAGGGAGAATTTAGAAAACAAATAAAACATAAAATAGCCTTTCTAGGGCCCAGTGAGTGAGAGAGGACGCACACAGGAGTCAGGAGTGGCACACAAGCCCAGAGGCCAATATTTATCTCCCACTGATTGATTTAGTGATTTTTTCAGGTAGATTTTGGAACCCAAATCAAGCAAAAAAATTAATAGGCTTTCTATGGCCCACAATTGGAGAGAGATATGGCACACCCAGGAGTCAAGACTGGCACACAAGCAGAAAGGGCAATATTAATCTCCCACTGATTTGATTTTTTTTTTTTTTTTTCAGGGAGACTTTAGAAAAAAAAATACAAAAAAATGAATTTTTCAGGAAGAATTTAGAAACAAAATAAAATAAAATTATTGTTTCAGGGAGAATTTAGAAAACAAATAAAAAAAATAGGCTTTGTAGGGCCCACTGAGTGAGAGAGGACGCACACAGGAGTCAGGAGTGGCACACAAGCCCAGAGGCCAATATTTATCTCCCACTGATTGATTTAGTGATTTTTTCAGGTAGATTTTGGAACCCAAATCAAGCAAAAAAATTAATAGGCTTTCTATGGCCCACAATTGGAGAGAGAGAGATGGCACACCCAGGAGTCAAGACTGGCACACAAGCAGAAAGGGCAATATTAATCTCCCACTGATTTGTTTTTTTTTTTTTGTTTTTTTCAGGGAGACTTTAGAAAAAAAAAATGAATTTTTCAGGAAGAGTTTAGAAACAAAATAAAATAAAATGATTGTTTCAGGGAGAATTTAGAAAACAAATGAAAAAAAATAGGCTTTGTAGGGCCCACTGAGTGAGAGAGGACGCACACAGGAGTCAGGAGTGGCACACAAGCCCAGAGGCCAATATTTATCTCCCACTGATTGATTTAGTGATTTTTTCAGGTAGATTTTGGAACCCAAATCAAGCAAAAAAATTAATAGGCTTTCTATGGCCCACAATTGGAGAGAGAGATGGCACACCCAGGAGTCAAGACTGGCACACAAGCAGAAAGGGCAATATTAATCTCCCACTGATTTGATTTTTTTTTTTTCAGGGAGACATTAGAAAAAAAAATACAAAAAAATGAATTTTTCAGGAAGAATTTAGAAACAAAATAAAATAAAATGATTGTTTCAGGGAGAATTTAGAAAACAAATAAAAAAAAAATAGGCTTTGTAGGGCCCACTGAGTGAGAGAGGACGCACACAGGAGTCAGGAGTGGCACACAAGCCCAGAGGCCAATATTTATCTCCCACTGATTGATTTAGTGATTTTTTCAGGTAGATTTTGGAACCCAAATCAAGCAAAAAAATTAATAGGCTTTCTATGGCCCACAATTGGAGAGAGAGAGATGGCACACCCAGGAGTCAAGACTGGCACACAAGCAGAAAGGGCAATATTAATCTCCCACTGATTTGATTTTTTTTTTTTTTCCAGGGAGACTTTAGAAAAAAAAAATACAAAAAAAATAATTTTTTTCAGGAATAATTTAGAAACCAAATAAAATAAAATGATTTTTTCAGGGAGAATTTAGAAAACAAATAAAACAAAAAATAGGCTTTCTAGGGCCCACTGAGTGAGAGAGGATGCACACAGGAGTCAGGAGTGGCACACAAGCCCAGAGGCCAATATTTATCTCCCACTGATTGATTAAGTGATTTTTTCAGGTAGATTTTGGAACCCAAATCAAGCAAAAAAATTAATAGGCTTTCTATGGCCCACAATTGGAGAGAGAGAGAGATGGCACACCCAGGAGTCAAGACTGGCACACAAGCAGAAAGGGCAATATTAATCTCCCACTGATTTGTTTTTTTTTTTTTTTCAGGGAGACTTTAGAAAAAAAAAATACAAAAAAAATGATTTTTTTCAGGAATAATTTAGAAACCAAATAAAATAAAATGATTTTTTCAGGGAGAATTTAGAAAACAAATAAAACAAAAAATAGGCTTTCTAGGGCCCACTGAGTGAGAGAGGACCCACACAGGAGTCAGGAGTGGCACACAAGCCCAGAGGCCAATATTTATCTCCCACTGATTGATTTAGTGATTTTTTCAGGTAGATTTTGGAACCCAAATCAAGCAAAAAAATTTATAGGCTTTCTATGGCCCACAAT
Source organism: Ranitomeya imitator (assembly GCF_032444005.1). Classification (NCBI taxonomy): domain Eukaryota; kingdom Metazoa; phylum Chordata; class Amphibia; order Anura; family Dendrobatidae; genus Ranitomeya; species Ranitomeya imitator. The sequence goes on from NC_091285.1 coordinate 461,207,389, forward strand.
TGGAGAGAGAGAGATGGCACACCGAGGAGTCAAGACTGGCACACAAGCAGAAAGGGCAATATTAATCTCCCACTGATTTGTTTTTTTTTGTTTTTTTCAGGGAGACTTTAGAAAAAAAAAATACAAAAAAAATGATTTTTTTCAGGAATAATTTAGAAATAAAATAAAATAAAATGATTTTTTCAGGGAGAATTTAGAAAACAAATAAAACAAAAAATAGGCTTTCTAGGGCCCAGTGAGTGAGAGAGGACGCACACAGGAGTCAGGAGTGGCACACAAGCCCAGAGGCCAATATTTATCTCCCACTGATTGATTTATTGATTTTTTCAGGTAGAATTTAGAACCCAAATCAACCAAAAAAATAAATAGGCTTTCTATGGCCCACTATTTGTGAGAGAGATGGCACGCTCAGGACTGGCACACAAGCCCAGAGGCCAATATTAATCTCCCACTTTTTTTTTTCCAGGGAAAATTTATAAACCCAATAAAAAAAATAATAAATAGGCTTTCTATGGCCCACTCTCTGAGAGAGAGAGAGATGGCACGCTTAGGACTGGCACACAAGCCCAAAGGCCAATATTAATCTCCCACTGATTGATTTATTGATTTTTTCAGGTAGAATTTAGAACCCAAATCAACCAAAAAAATAAATAGGCTTTCTATGGCCCACTATTTGTGAGAGAGATGGCACGCTCAGGACTGGCACACAAGCCCAGAGGCCAATATTAATCTCCCACTTTTTTTTTTTTTTTTTTTCCAGGGAAAATTTATAAACCCAATAAAAAAAATAATAAATAGGCTTTCTATGGCCCACTATCTGAGAGAGAGAGATGGCACGCTTAGGACTGGCACACAAGCCCAAAGGCCAATATTAATCTCCCACTGATTGATTTATTGATTTTTTCAGGTAGATTTTGGAACCCAAATCAAGCAAAAAAATAAATAGGCTTTCTATGGCCCACTGAGAGATGGCACACACAGGAGTAAGGAGTGGCACACAAGCCCTGAGGCCAATATTTTTCTCCCACTGATTGATGTAGTGATTTTTTCAGGTAGATTTTAGAACCCAAATCAAGCAAAAAAATAAATAGGCTTTCTATGGCCCACTGAGTGAGAGATGACACAGACAGGGATGGCACTCTAGCAGAAATGCCAATCTTAATCTCCCACAAAAAAAAAAAAAAAAAAGGAACTGTCCTTCAATTACTATCTCCCTGCAGTAATCTCAGCCAGGTATGGCAGGCAGCAATAAGGAGTGGACTGATGCACAAATTAAATAAAAAGTGTGGACAAACAAACAAGATAGCTGTGCAGAAAGGAAGGAACAAGAGGATTTGTGCTTTGAAAAAAGCAGTTGGTTTGCACAGCGGCGTACACACAGCAATGCAGCTATCAGGGAGCCTTCTAGGGCAGCCCAATGAGCTACAGCGCTGAGGGGAAAAAAAAAAATGTAGCTTCCACTGTCCCTGCACACCGAAGGTGGTGTTGGGCAGTGGAAATCGCTACAGCACAAGCGGTTTGGTGGTTAATGGACCCTGCCTAACGCTATCCCTGCTTCTGACGAAGCGGCAGCTACCTCTCCCTAGGCTCAGATCAGCAGCAGTAACATGGCGGTCGGCGGGAACGCCCCTTTATAGCCCCTGTGACGCCGCGGACAGCAAGCCAATCACTGCAATGCCCTTCTCTAAGATGGTGGGGACCAGGACCTATGTCATCACGCTGCCCACACTCTGCGTTTACCTTCATTGGCTGAGAAATGGCGCTTTTCGCGTCATTGAAACGCGACTTTGGCGCGAAAGTCGCGTACCGCATGGCCGACCCCGCACAGGGGTCGGATCGGGTTTCATGAAACCCGACTTTGTCAAAAGTCGGCGACTTTTGAAAATGTTCGACCTGTTTCGCTCAACCCTAATGATAAGCTTAAATAATGATAACATACTGTATAAACGTCATAAATATCAAAAAGTTTGGACTGGAGGGTGGATCCTCAGGATCATTTTTTTTTTCAAACAGACTTAAACGGTACCAACTTTCAAATGCGCTAATGCTGCTAAGTTGAACATAGGAATTTGTAAAGACATAACAACTATTGGGTTAAATAATGTATGAAAATGTATTTTATGCAGAAAATGTGCATGCAATGTGCTGAAAACATGAATTTGGTAGGCTTTGCGCATACCACTTGTAACTGCTTTATGGAAATTTCTGATGAAACTAACCTGAAATTTATAATGTTGTTAAAAAGAATATTGTAGAAAGATTAATGCAATTTTAATTGATAAAATGAAAGGGCACTGTAAGTAATCTAGTAATGAAGGTAAATGAGTGCACGTTAAAATATTCACTAATCCAAAGCACTGGCAAAAGCACCTCTAATTCTGTTTAGCAATAAAAGGTTGGAGTACTTATAATGAGATTCCTCTGTCTGCTAATTAATTGACACTGATCTGAATATTCATATGTAGTGCTATCAATAGGTCCCTAATTGCTTAGTGAAATGGATCTCTGAGGAAAGTAAATCGCGGTAGACTTAATTAAAATAATGTATTCCAAATATAACATGCTTAAGATAAGAAGACTGAAGCCTCTATAAAGGGCACCTGGCTAGCTAAAATCTAGAACACAACAAAATAGAAGGAAAGAGGGAAAACTTTACTATTAAATATGTAACTTGATGATTTTTACCATTTCCTTCAAAAATTTGAAGGAAACAATGTTGGCATTTTTACATATTTAGGTTATTTATTTTCCCTTATTTTGTAGTACTAATACTAGATTGGCAGTTTTTTTTAGAACCATATTGAGACATATTTATTAAAACATTTGCAAGCTGAATACCACATTTTGCTTACTCCCAAAAAGGTGGAAGTGATATAACCTGCACTGGGATCTAAGGGCTCCTTTCAACTTGCGAGATAAACGTCCGTGTCTCGCATGTGAAAACCAAGCTGTGGCGCCGGCCCTCCAGAGCGGAGACTGCGGCTGCATAGCAACACATGGAGCCGCACGCTCCGCTCCCAAGTGCTGGCGCCACAGCTTGGTTTTCACATGCGAGACACGAACGTTTATCTCGCAAGTGGAAAGGAGCCATAATGGATAGTGTTTTTCCTTGTGGAGAGTGGCAAATAGGAATAAGGAGACTTATAATGCATGCAATTCATTTTCTAAATGTAAATATGCAAATAGATTTTTCAGAGAGGAAGATGACCTGAATTCTCCTACGCATCAGGACGGGAATACTTTGGACCTGGTTTTCTCCCATCCCGGATCGCTGCACAACTTTACTAAATCCACTCTCCCGCTCTCGGACCACAACCTTCTTTCCGTCTCTGTCAAGAATTGTCTCCTCACCCGGGACACCCCCACTTACCACACTTATCGGAATACACGCACCATTAATACCCAGTAGCTTATGGACAACCTCCACACATCTTTAGCCCCCATCTCCTCACTCTCCTGTCCAGACTTGGCATTGTCACACTTCAATATTACACTGAAGAATGCCCTGGATGAAGCAGCACCTTCTACACGCAGAAAGACCTGACACAGACAATGGCAGCCCTGGCACACACTATGCAAGCACGCTTTCTTCAGCGCTGCTCAAGGTGTGCATAGCGGCAGTGGAGAAAATCTCTCTTAGCAGAAGACTTCATCCACTATAAGTTCATGCTCAAAACCTATAACTCTGCCCTTTCTCTGGCCAAACAATCCTACTTCACCACCCTCATCACCTCACTATCCAACAACCCAAAACGACTTTTTGAAACCTTAAACTCCCTCCTGAAACCTAAAGTACAGGCCCCCATCTCCAATCTCAGTGGTGAGGATCTGGCCACTTATTTCCTAGAAAAAATCAACCACATCCATCAGGATATCTCAGCCCAATCTCCTCAGTGCCTGGATCTCCTTCCCTGCCGCACCTCAAGCTCATTAGACATCTTTGAGCCTGTTTCAGAAGAAGAAGTTTCCAAGCTCCTCACTTCTGCTCGGCCTACAACCTGCAATAGTGACCCCATTCCTTCACCTCTCCTGCAGTCTCTCTCACCAGTGGTCACCACTCACCTGACTAAAATATTTAACCTCTCTCTTTCCTCAGGCATCTTTCCCTGCTCATTTAAACATGCCATCATTACCCCTTTACTTAAAAAGCCATCCCTGGACCAGAACTGCACGGCTAACTACAGACCTGTCTCTAACCTTTCCTTCATCTCTAAACTCCTGGAACGCTTGGTCCACTCCCGTCTAATCCGCTATCTCTCGGATAACTCTCTTCTTGACCCCTTACAATCTGGTTTCCGCTCTTTACACTCCACTGAAACTGCTCTCACTAAAGTCTCTAATGATCTAATAACAGCTAAATCCAAAGGTCATTGCTCTCTGCTGATTCTCCTGGATCTATCTGCCGCATTTGATACTGTGGATCACCAGCTCCTTCTCACCATGCTCCGCTCCATAGGCCTCAAGGACACAGCCCTCTCCTGGTTCTCCTCCTACCTCTCTGACCGCTCCTTCACTGTATCTTTTGCCGGCTCCTCTTCCTCTCCTCGCCCCCTTACTATCGGGGTTCTGCAGGGCTCAGTCCTGGGCCCCCTCCTCTTTTCTCTATACACTGCCCCTATTGGACAAACAATCAGCAGATTTGGGTTCCAGTACCATCTCTATGCTGACGACACCCAATTATACACTTCTTACCCCGACATCACCCCTACCCTAATTCAAAATACCAAGGATTGTCTGTCTGCTGTCTCTAACATCATGTCCTCCCTCTATCTGAAACTAAATCTCTCCAAAACTGAACTACTTGTGTTTCTCCCTTCTACTAACCTCACTCTACCCAACATCGAAATTACCCTGGAGGGTTCAACCATAACTCCCAAACAGCATGCCCGCTGTCTTGGGGGTCATATTTGACACCGAACTTTCCTTTACTCCCTATATCCGATCACTCACTTGCTCCTGTCACCTGCATCTTAAAAACATCTCCAGACCTTTTCTCACCTTTGAAACTGCTAAGACTCTTACTGTTGCTCTTATTCATTCTCATCTGGACTACTGCAACTCTCTTCTGATCGGTCTCCCTCTTTCCAAACTTTCTCCTCTCCAATCCATCTTGCCAGGGTCATATTTCTGTCCAGCCGCTTCACTGATGCCTCCATCTTGTGCCAGTCATTACACTGGCTACCCATTCGCTACAGGGTCCATTATAAACTCATCTATCTCACCCACAAAGCTCTCCACAGTTCTGCACCGCCTTATATCTCCTCTCTCATCTCCGTCTATCGCCCTACACGTGCCCTCCGTTCTACAAATGACCTAAGACTAACATCCCCCGTAATCCGAACCACGCACCTCCGTCTCCAAGACTTCTCTCGTGCTGCGCCAGCTCTCTGGAATGCACTTCTCCAGACGATCAGACTGATACCTAGCCCCGACCTATTCAATCGCGCTTTAAAAACCCATCTCTTCAAACAAGCCTACCACATCAACTACTCAGTAAACTAACTTTGTCCTGTTCCCTCCTTTCAAATATTATCTGCATGTGAATCTGCACCCTACTATTCATCTGTCTCCACACCCTCCATGCAGATGATAACTGCACTTGATACTTGACTATTGCACTTAAACACACGGGCTGATGACCGTCTCATGCAGCTTTATATGAAAATCCCTATTTATTATAATTGCCAGACCTGAAATAACAAGCACTTTTCACCTATTGTGTCCCCCATTTCCTTGTAGATTATAAGCTTGCGAGCAGGGACCTCACCCCTAATGTCACTGTTTAAATTGTCTTAACGTACTGAATTTATTGTCTGTACATGTCCCCGCTTAATTGTAAAGTGCTGCAGAATTTGTTGGCACTATATAAATAAAATTATTATTATTATTATTATTATTATTATTATTAAAACTCTAGTGATGCCTATTGGAAGTAGCAATCCTAAGAGTAACTATCAACATTATACCCTTCAAATGCCCTTGCTACATCACATATGATTATTACCCAGAGAAGCATTAAATGGCTTATGCCAACTTGGCAATCAGCTCAAAGAGAAACTTTTCCTTTTAGATATTTGGTCAGAAACCTTTCACCCGGCCTAATCAGCTCTCTTGTTTTGCGCTGCTGAGGGAAAAACACCCTGAAACATGTCTGCAAATTACTGTAAGTTTCTGCTTTGGTATGAAGTGAAGTGGCAAGATCTTTCATCTTCTTCATGACATTGGGATTTTCCATTTTTGCCCTTGCGTTTGTTGCCCCCTTCTTTCCAGAGCCATAACTTTTTATTTTTCAGTCAATATGGCATATGGCTATGAGAGAGCTTGTTTTTTGTAGGACAAGTTCTACTTTTGAACATTTTGATTTTTCAGGTCATTACAAGTTTGAAAATACCAAACATGTGTATGTTCTATATTATTTAGGCAGTGGAAAAAAAATACCCAAGATTGATCTTTAAAAATGACGCCATTATCTGAGACCCATAGGGTCTGCATTTTTCGGGATTTGGGGCTGGGTGAGAGCTTATTCTTTGAGTCCCCAAACTGGGCATTTCTTAACTTATCAATACCAAATATATGTAATTTTTACTGTTTAATTTTGAAAGGGAGAAAAAGGTGGTGATTTGAATTTTTTTTTATATTTTTTCAAGCTTTTTTGACAGTTTTCACTGACTTCAATAATCTCCTTAGGAGACTTGAAGTTGTGATCCTCTGATTACTTGTGCTACATATAGCAGGACTTCAGTCCTTCTATGTGTAGCTGAAATTATCATCTCCAATAAGCCCTACAGGTGCCATGGGCCGATGTCCATAGGAGTTCTGCAATGACAGGCAAGTGGTCTTCTACAGACCCCTGGCTGTCATGCCAACCCATTGGGTCCCCGCTATCATGTAACAGGGGCACCCATGGGTTTGTGACTCGCTTTCATTAACTGCAAGTTAAATGTCATTGTTAGAGATTGACTGCGGCATTTAACATGTTAACCGATGGATTGTGATTCCTCCCGCAGCTGTTAAGGGCAATAAAGTAACAATATCTACTAGGGTTGAGCGAAACGGATCGGACAAATTCAAAAATCGCCGACTTTTGGCATAGTCGGGTTTCATGAAACCGGACCCAATCCTAGTGTGGGATCGGCCATGAGGTCGGCGATCTTCGCGCCAAAGTCGTGTTTTGTATGACGCTTTCAGCGCCATTTTTCAGCCAAGGAAGGAGGGCGCAGAGTGTGGGCAGCGTGATGACATAGGTCTCGGTCCCCACCATCTTAGAGAAGGGCATGACAGTGATTGGCTTGCTTTCTGCAACGTCACAGGGGCTATAAAGGGGCGTGCACGCCGACCGCCATCTTACTTCTGCCGATCGTACCATAGGGAGAGGTTGCTGCAGCTTCATCAGAAGAAGGGATATAGTTAGGGAGGGAAGATTAAGCCCCAAAACTGCTTGCGCTGTAGCAATTTCCACAGTCCAACACCACCATTTGTGTGCAGGGACGGTGGAGGCTATATTTTTGTGCATCAGCTCTGTAGCTTATTAGGCTGCCTTATAAGGCTCCCTGATAGCTGCATTGCTGTTTGCACGCTGCTGTGCAAACCAACTGCTTTTTTCAAAGCAAAAATCCTGTTGCTCCTCTCTACACAGTTATCTTGTTTATTTGTCCACACTTTTGTGTGCAGCAGTCCTTTTTATTGCTGCCATACTTTTCCTGAGATCATTGTAGGGAGATTGAAATTGTACTACAGTCCTTGTATTTTTTCATATATCTTCCAGCCACTTTCTGCCACTTACATTGTGTTGCTTTATACACTGGGCCTGAGTTTTGGTTGTCTCCTCCCAAAAAAGTGAGATTCAAATTCTCACAAAGTGGATATACTTCTGTCCTGTTTGTTTATCGTATATCAGCCAGCCACTTTCCGCCACTTAGATAGCGTTGTTATATACACTGGGCCTAAGTTGTGGTTCATTCTCCCCCCCAAAAAAGGGAGATTCAAATTCTCACAAGTGGATTTACTTCTGTCTATCAGGACTAGGAAGTGGACCCTCTGAGTCATGACTTCAGAGCCCCCGAGGGCGAGTAAACCAGATGGTGCCACCCCTTGTACAGGGAGTGTTAGGGACAGGCCTGAAGATAGAACAAAGAGAGAACGGAGGACGGAGGGACGATGGAGCTACTGAAGAGGCTAGAATGGCGGAGGCACTGGACAGATAGAGGCAGTAAAAGACAAAGTACTGACCGGAAAGATGAAGGCACACGTAGATGAAAACATTGGAGACTCAGAACTAGCAGGCACAGCAGGAATACAGGACTGGCAGGTATATGGCAGGAACACGGGACTGGAAGGCACGACAGGAACACGGAACTGGAAGGCTCGGTAGGAACACGGAACTGGAAAGCACAGCAGGAATACGGAACTGGAAGGCACAGAAGGAATACGGAACTGGAAGGCACAGCAGGAATATGGAACTGGAAGGCACAGCAGGAACACGAGACTGGAAGGCACAGCAAACAGAGACAAACTAGAGACAAAGCAAGAGATGCACGGAGCCTATGAACCTAAGGTGATGCTGGTAATAACCAGCAAATGCAATAGACGCAAAGGCGTCTTACCCGGTCAGATGCAGCAGAGAAATACCCGACGGGTGCCGCCATATTGGGGGTGGAGCCAGCGGGTCACGACCTCCCAGAAGCCCCGTCGGTGAGAGGAGCACATCTGTGCATGCGCGGACTGCCGAAGCGACGAACACCAGGGAATCCAGATGGAGAGGAGCAAGGAGGAGCATCGGGAGCGCGCCGGCCAGAGAGGTAAGTATTGAGTGGTGTAACAGTACCCACTCTCTTACCCCCCCTCCCTTTAGAACTAGAAAGGAACCTCTTCAAGCTAGATGAGCATTGATATTCTCAAGAGGCTCCCAAGACCTTTCCTCGGGTCCAAACCCCTTCCAATCAATCAAATAAAACGTCTTGCCCTTGACAGATTTCTTAGCAAGAATATTCTTAACTTCAAAAGAGGCATTGGAAGAAATAGGTTGGTGAGAACGTGACGAAACAGAATTAAAATGATTAAAAATTACGGGTTTGAGGAGTGATACATGAAAAGCGTTAGGAATGCGTAGGGAAGCTGGCAATTTCAACTTGTATGCTACGTTATTAATTCGGCTAGAAACCTCAAAGGGACCAATGTAACGTGGACCTAACTTCTGAAAGGGAATTTTGAGTTGGATGTAGCGAGAGGAAAGCCAGACCTTATCGCCAGGTCAATAAGGAGGGACATCCAAACGCTTTTTGTCAGCATACCTTTTCATTCTGCTACTAGCCTTTTCAAGTGCCTCCTTAGTCTCCTGACAAATTTTGGAAAACTCCTGGGACAAGGAATCTGCCGCCGGTATGCCTGAGGTGGGGACAACAGGGAGAGGAATGCCGGGATGGAGAGGAGACATAGATGAAGATTCGCTAGTGTGGTTATTGTAGGCAAATTCTGCCCAGGGAAGAAGAGACACCCAGTCGTCATGGTGAGCATTGGTAAAATGACAAAGATAAGAAGTGAGGATTTGATTTACACGCTCCACCTGACCGTTGGACTGGGGCTGATAAGCAGAAGAAAAATCTAGTGATACCTGCATAAGATTACAAAAACAGGAGGTAAACTGGACTCCTCGGTCGGAGACGATATGCTGAGGGAATCCATGGAGTCAAAAATCTTGAAGTAAAAAGATCTTCACTAGGTCAGGAGCAGATGGAAGTCCAGGTAGAGAGATGAAGTGGGCCATCTTGGAAAATCTGTCTACCACCACCAAAATTGCAGTGCAATTAGAGGACTTCGGTAAGTCGGTGACAAAGTCCATAGCAATATGAGTCCAGGGAACAGATGGCACAGGAAGTGGAAGCAGAGAACCAGAAGGCAGCTGTCGAGGAACCTTGTTCCGAGCACACAAGGAACAGGAAGCAACGAAATCCAACACATCCTAGTGAAGAGAAGGCCACCAATAATGATGAGAAATCAGAGAGAGAGTCTTCTTACCTCCAACATGTCCAGCGAACTGGGAGGAATGACCCCAACGTAAGACCTTCAGCTTGTCACGATTAGATGCGAGGGTCTTTCCCGGAGGCGGCATGATCACATCTAGAGGAGCCAATGAAACAATCTTAGCTGGATCAACATCTAACGATTGAAAAGACCGTGACAGGGCGTCAGCTCTGATGTTTTTATCTCTCTTCTTATCTCTACAATTCTTAGTCTTTGCACCTGCTTTCCCCATGTCATTTGATACATTTGGCTATGATACGACCACTAGCTCCAGTATACTTTCGCAAGTTACTGGTTCAAGTGATTTTCTTAAAACTCCAGCACAGGAGTTAAGGACAAGAGATTATGAGAGGGAGAAAAAACGTTTCATCTCGCATGATCTGCATTGTACTACATTGGCGGAATATCACCGCCAGAATAAAATCCCAAGAGGCCTTAGAAGTAATCTACGCCTTATTCTATTTGCTGACAATGAGGAATTTTGTGATAAATACAAAAAAATTTTAAACAAATGCTCCCTTGATATTATTGTACTCACGGTGGAATATTTGCAAAAAAGTATAGCTGAGACCAGATCGAAAATTGAGACTATTGAAACACAACTTAGTACTACCCTTTCATCTGCTGAATGGACTACACATAAAACTAAAATGGACAAGAGTTTGGCCAAGCACGAGAAACTTTTACAGGATCGAAAAAGACAGAAATTCTACAGAGACAATGAGGACTACGTGAACAATAGAGTGTACAGATGGAATGAATCCTCCACTTGGCGCCAATCTTCCTCCCAGAGAAGATTCGCTCCTTCAGTTCAAGCGACGATTCTTCAACTGGAACAGGACAGTCACGTTTTTTACCGAAAAGCCGCAGGGGAGGTATCCATCAAGCAGGGTCACGAGACGATCAAGGAGAAAGAATGACAACACGCTCCCAGGTAGGCCATCAAACCTGGTGATCAATATATCCAGCCACCTGCTCGCCCCTGCGGAACTTTCTTTACATGAAAAGGACTCATCTTTTTGTCCGACCCCAGGCTGGAATGCTTTTCAGCTTGAGAGAGACCTACAGATGTTCTATCGTTCACTAAGACTGAAAACTTATTTTGGTCTGTCATGATAAAGACAAGAGGGCAGGATGGGAGACACAGGGGCGTGATGGAGACACGGGGCAGGAATGTGAGACGGGGCAGGAATGTGATACACGGGGCAGGAATGTGATACATGGGGCAGGAATGTGAGACACGGGGCAGGAATGTGAGACACGGGGCAGGAATGTGATACACGGGGCAGGAATGTGAGACATGGGGCAGGAATGTGAGACACGGGGCAGAAATGTGATACATTGGGCAGGAATGTGAGACACGGGGCAGGAATGTGAGACACGGGGCAGGAATGTGAAACACGGGGCAGGAATGAAAACATGGGGCAGGAATGAAGACACGGGGCAGGAATATGAGACACGGGGCAGGAATGTGAGACACGGGGAAGGAATGTGAGACACGGAGCAAGAATGTGAGACACAGGGCAGGAATGAAAACATGGGGCAGGAATGTGATACACGGGGCAGGAATGAAAACACAGGGGGCAGGAATGTGAGACACGGGCCAGAATGTGTGACACAGGGGGCAGAATGTGTGACACAGAGGCAGGATGGAGACAAATGGGGCAGGAATATAGGGCAGGATGGAGACAGATGGGGCAGGAATATGGGGCAGGATGGAGACAGATGGGGTAGGATAGAGACAGATGGGGCAGGAATATGGGGCAGGATGAAGATAGATGGGGCAGGATGGAGACAGATGGGGCAGGAATATGGGGCAGGATGGAGACAAATGGGGCAGTGATATGGGGCAGGATGGAGACATGGGGCAGGATGGAGACACAGGGCAGGATGAAGACAAATGGGACAAGAATATAGGGCAGGATGGAGACAGATGGGGCAGGAATATGGGGCAGGATGGAGACAGATGGGGCAGGATGGAGACAGATGCGGCAGGAATATGGGGCAGGATGGAGACAGATGAGGCAGGTTGGAGACAGATGGGGCAGGATGGATACAATGGAGACAGATGTGGCGGCAGGATCATGGGACAGATGGGGAGATCATAGGGGGGCAGAATGTGAGAATATATGGCTGGAGCCAGGAATGAGACACACGGGCCAGGATGGGGGATATTATTACCATAGGGGCTAATTAAGGGATATTATTACTGCAGTGATGTATTTATTTTATTTTTGAGGATACTGTTTTGAATGGGGGTGCGGTCCTATTACTGTGTAGAGTGACACTATGTCGCCTTTTTTTCTTCATCTGGTGTAGTGTAGAAGTTGTGGAAAAAATTAAGCAATGCGTTCTGCAAGAGGAGCTCTAGATAACTGTGTTATTTCCTGCAGAGACAAGTCCTGGCTGGAAGACGTGATGGCGGTCTGTGCTGGATAAAGATGGAAAGCGAGGCTGAAGGACTTCATCTAGAGATGTCACTGGTGAGTCAGTGTGTTACCTGTACACGGACACTGCATACTAAGTACAGATCTCCTGTGTATAATGGCACATATGGTGATATTAGTATTGTGTTAATTTTTTTTTATTAATGATCAGTATTGCAGTATTCAGTCACTATGTGGTGGAAATATGTGGTCTGGTCATGGTGCAGTGGTATTTGTCCCTTGTATGTGCTATTATTCGGTCACTGTGGTGGTAATATGTGGTCTGGTCATGGTGTGGTAGCATTTGCTCCCTGCATGTGGTATTATTGACCACCATGTGGTGGTAATATGTGATTTGGACATGATGCGGTGATATTTGTTCCTTGTATGTGGTATTATTCGGTCACTGTGGTGGTAATATGGTGTCTGGTTATGGTGTGGTGGTATTTGTCCCTTGTATGTGATATTATTGGTCATTTTAAAAATAAATAAAAATATACCTAAATTGTATTGCATATTTTAACAAATTTTTAATAGGTTACAGTAGCGTAGGGGCCGGCCAAAACAGTCTGCTGTGTCATGGTGGCAGATTTAGGGTTGAGCGAAACGGATCGGCCAATTTAAAAAGTCGACGACTTTTGGCAAAGTCGGGTTTCATGAAACCCGACCCGTTCCCACTGTGGGATCGGGTCGGAGGTCGGCGATCTTCGCTCCAAAGTCGGTTTCATTTTATATATATATATATATATATATATACATATACATATATACAGTGGGGCAAAAAAGTATTTAGTCAGTCAGCAATAGTGCAAGTTCCACCACTTAAAAAGATGAGAGGCGTCTGTAATTTACATCATAGGTAGACCTCAACTATGGGAGACAAACTGAGAAAAAAAAATCCAGAAAATCACATTGTCTGTTTTTTATCATTTTTTTTTGCATATTATGGTGGAAAATAAGTATTTGGTCAGAAACAAACAATCAAGATTTCTGGCTCTCATAGACCTGTAACTTCTTCTTTAAGAGTCTCCTCTTTCCTACACTCATTACCTGTAGTAATGGCACCTGTTTAAACTTGTTATCAGTATAAAAAGACACCTGTGCACACCCTCAAACAGTCTGACTCCAAACTCCACTATGGTGAAGACCAAAGAGCTGTCAAAGGACACCAGAAACAAAATTGTAGCCCTGCCCCAGGCTGGGAAGACTGAATCTGCAATAGCCAACCAGCTTGGAGTGAAGAAATCAACAGTGGGAGCAATAATTAGAAAATGGAAGACATACAAGACCACTGATAATCTCCCTCGATCTGGGGCTCCATGCAAAGTCCCACCCCGTGGGGTCAGAATGATCACAAGAACGGTGAGCGAAAATCCCAGAACCACGCGGGGGGACCTAGTGAATGAACTGCAGAGAGCTGGGACCAATGTAACAAGGCCTACCATAAGTAACACACTACGCCACCATGGACTCAGATCCTGCAGTGCCAGACGTGTCCCACTGCTTAAGCCAGTACATGTCCGGTCCCGTCTGAAGTTTGCTAGAGAGCATTTGGATGATCCAGAGGAGTTTTGGGAGAATGTCCTATGGTCTGATGAAACCAAACTGGAACTGTTTGGTAGAAACACAACTTGTCGTGTTTGGAGGAAAAAGAATACTGAGTTGCATCCATCAAACACCATACCTACTGTAAAGCATGGTGGTGGAAACATCATGCTTTGGGGCTGTTTCTCTGCAAAGGGGCCAGGACGACTGATCCGGGTACATGAAAGAATGAATGGGGCCATGTATCATGAGATTTTGAGTGCAAACCTCCTTACATCAGCAAGGGCATTGAAGATGAAACGTGGTTGGGTCTTTCAACATGACAATGATCCAAAGCACACCGCCAGAGCAACGAAGAAGTGGCTTCGTAAGAAGCATTTCAAGGTCCTGGAGTGGCCTAGCCAGTCTCCAGATCTCAACCCTATAGAAAACCTTTGGAGGGAGTTGAAAGTCCGTGTTGCCAAGCGAAAAGCCAAAAACATCACTGCTCTAGAGGAGATCTGCATGGAGGAATGGGCCAACATACCAACAACAGTGTGTGGCAACCTTGTGAAGACTTACAGAAAACGTTTGACCTCTGTCATTGCCAACAAAGGATATATTACAAAGTATTGAGATGAAATTTTGTTTCTGACCAAATACTTATTTTCCACCATAATATGCAAATAAAATGTTAAAAAAACAGACAATGTGATTTTCTGGATTTTTTTTTCTCAGTTTGTCTCCCATAGTTGAGGTCTACCTATGATGTAAATTACAGACGCCTCTCATCTTTTTAAGTGGTGGAACTTGCACTATTGCTGACTGACTAAATACTTTTTTGCCCCACTGTATATATATATATATATATTAGCTATTGAACCCGTTCTACTCCCTGGTGGCTAGCATCTATATTGGTATATGGTCTCCATCCTGGTATGTGCTGCTCCATCCTGCGTCCCCATCCTGTCATGAGCTGCTCCATCCTGCGTCCCCATCCTGTCATGTGCTGCTCCATCCTGCGTCCCCATCCTGTCATGTGCTGCTCCATCCTGCTTCCCCATCCTGACATGTGCTGCACCCATCCTGCACCCCCATTCTGACATGTGCTGCTCCCATCCTGCACCCCCATTCTGACATGTGCTGCTCCATCCTGCGTCCCCATCCTGTCATGTGCTGCACCCATCCTGCCATGTGTTGCACCCTTCTTGCGCCCCCATTCTGTCATGTGTTGCACCCATCCTGTGCCCCCATTCTGTCATGTGCTGCTTCCATCCTGCACCCCCATTCTGACATGTTCTGCACCCATCCTGCACCTCCATTCTGACATGTTCTGCACCCATCTTGCGCCCCCATTCTGTCATGTGTTGCACCCATCCTGCGCCCCCATTCTGTCATGTGCTGCTCCCATCCTGCGCCCCCATTGTGACATGTGCTGCACCCATCCTGCGCCTCCATTCTGACATGTTCTGCACCCATCCTGCGCCTCCATTCTGTCATTTGCTGCTCCCATCCTGTCATGTGCTGCTCCCATCCTGTGCCCCCATTCTGTCATGTGCTGCTCCCATCCTGTGCCCCCGTTCTTTCATGTGCTGCTCACATCCTGCGCCCGTTCTGTCATGTGCTGCTCCCATCCTGCGCCCGTTCTGTCATGTGCTGCTGCCATCCTGCGCCCCCGTTCTGTCATGTGCTGCTCCCATCCTGTGCCCCCGTTCTGTCATGTGCTGCTCCCATCCTGCGCCCGTTCTGTCATGTGCTGCTGCCATCCTGCGCCCCCATTCTGTCATGTGCTGCTCCCATCCTGCGCCCGTTTTGTCATGTGCTGCTGCCATCTTGCGCCCGTTCTGTCATGTGCTGTTCCCATCCTGCGCCCCCGTTCTGTCATGTGCTGCTCCCAACCTGTGCCCCCGTTCTTTCATGTGCTGCTCCCATCCTGCGCCCCTGTTCTGTCATGTGCTGCTCCCATCCTGCGTCCCCATCCTGTCATGAGCTGCTCCATCCTGCGTCCCCATCCTGTCATGTGCTGCTCCATCCTGCGTCCCCATCCTGTCATGTGCTGCTCCATCCTGCGTCCCCATCCTGACATGTGCTGCACCCATCCTGCACCCCCATTCTGACATGTGCTGCTCCCATCCTGCACCCCCATTCTGACATGTGCTGCTCCATCCTGCGTCCCCATCCTGTCATGTGCTGCACCCATCCTGCCATGTGTTGCACCCTTCTTGCGCCCCCATTCTGTCATGTGTTGCACCCATCCTGTGCCCCCATTCTGTCATGTGCTGCTTCCATCCTGCACCCCCATTCTGACATGTTCTGCACCCATCCTGCGCCTCCATTCTGACATGTTCTGCACCCATCTTGCGCCCCCATTCTGTCATGTGTTGCACCCATCCTGCGCCCCCATTCTGTCATGTGCTGCTCCCATCCTGCGCCCCCATTGTGACATGTGCTGCACCCATCCTGCGCCTCCATTCTGACATGTTCTGCACCCATCCTGCGCCTCCATTCTGTCATTTGCTGCTCCCATCCTGTCATGTGCTGCTCCCATCCTGTGCCCCCATTCTGTCATGTGCTGCTCCCATCCTGTGCCCCCGTTCTTTCATGTGCTGCTCACATCCTGCGCCCGTTCTGTCATGTGCTGCTCCCATCCTGCGCCCGTTCTGTCATGTGCTGCTGCCATCCTGCGCCCCCGTTCTGTCATGTGCTGCTCCCATCCTGTGCCCCCGTTCTGTCATGTGCTGCTCCCATCCTGCGCCCGTTCTGTCATGTGCTACTGCCATCCTGCGCCCCCATTCTGTCATGTGCTGCTCCCATCCTGCGCCCGTTTTGTCATGTGCTGCTGCCATCGTGCGCCCGTTCTGTCATGTGCTGTTCCCATCCTGCGCCCCCGTTCTGTCATGTGCTGCTCCCATCCTGTGCCCCCGTTCTTTCATGTGCTGCTCCCATCCTGCGCCCCTGTTCTGTCATGTGCTGCTCCCATCCTGCGCCCGTTCTGTCATGTGCTGCTGCCATCCTGCGCCCCCGTTCTGTCATGTGCTGCTCCCATCCTGCGCCCCTGTTCTGTCATGTGCTGCTCCCATCCTGCGCCCGTTCTGTCATGTGCTGCTCCCATCCTGCACCCCCGTTCTGTCATGTGCTGCTGCCATCCTGCGCCCCGTTCTGTCATGTGCTGCTCCCATCCTGCGCCCCTATTCTGTCATGTGCTGCTCCCATCCTGCGCCCGTTCTGTCATGTGCTGCTCCCATCTTGCGCCCCCATCCTGTCATGTGCTGCTCCCATCCTGCGCCCCTGTTCTGTCATGTGCTGCTGCCATCCTGCGCCCCCGTTCTGTCATGTGCTGCTACCATCCTGCGCCCGTTCTGTCATGTGCTGCTCCCATCCTGCGCCCCCGTTCTGTCATGTGCTGCTCCCATCCTGCGCCCCCGTTCTGTCATGTGCTGCTGCCATCCTGCGCCCCCGTTCTGTCATGTGCTGCTCCCATCCTGCGCCACCATTGTATTATATGCCCCCCATAAGATGCTCCATTATATATGCCCCGTATGCTGCTGCCATATATAAAAAAAAAATGCCATACTCACCTATGGTCGCTGGGAGCCGTGTGCTGGGGGGCCTGAACAGGCGGGGACACCGGCGCGCTGTGGGGGTCAGGTGCCGGTATCGCCGCCAGCTCAGGCCCCCAGCACTTGCTATACTCACCTGTCTGTCCCGTTCCAGCCATCTTCCGGCTCCTCTGGCTGTGACTGTTCAGTCAGAGGGCGGCGCCGGCGTGCATTAAGCGCGTCATCGTGCCCTCTGAACTGTGAACGTCACAGCAGAGGACCCGGGAGATGGAGCCGCAGGCAGCGCTGGAACGGGGGACAGGAGAATATACTTACCCTCCTGGCGGTCCCTGACTCTCCGGTGGAGATCGCGGTGTGCGTTCAGTGTTTACGCATACCGCGATCACCTGGGAGCGTCACTCTGTGAGGCCCAGACTGCGCCGTTGTTTGCGCTTGCGGAGTCTATAAAGGGTTCGGACAGAGTGACGCTCCCAGCGTTATATTATAGATATATACAGTATATGTAATTGAGACACATATATATTTATATTTACTTCAGCGCGATATAGCAAAAAAGTCGGTAATTCAATTGCCGGCTTTTCATTTCTCCTGTAAATGTAAGTCTATGGTTTTTTTTTTTTACATTTCCTTCAGGGCGATAGAGCAGAAAAGCTGGTAATTCAATTACCGGCTTTTCATTTCTCCTGCCAAAACCCGACATGATATGAGACATGGTTTACATACAGTAAACCATGTCATATCCCCATTTTTTTGCATATTCCACATTGCTAATGTTAGTAGTGTGTATGTGCAAAATTTGGGCGCTGTAGCTATTAAATTTAAGGGTTAAATCGCTGAAAAAATTGGCGTGGGCTCCCGCGCAATTTTCTCTGCCAGAGTGGTAAAGCCAGTGACTGAGGGCAGATATTAATAGCCTGGAGAGGGTCCATGGTTATTGCCCCCCCCTGGCTAAAAACATCTGCCTCCAGCCACCCCAGAAAAGGCACATCTGGAAGATGCGCTTATTCTGGCACTTGGCCACTCTCTTCCCATTCCCGTGTAGCAGTGGAATATAGGGTAATGAAGGGTTAATGTCACCTTGCTATTGTAAGGTGACATTAAGCCAGATTAATAATGGAGAGGCGTCAATTGATATCACTACTCTTAACCAGGTGAGTCTATAACACACAGTAATGCCAGAACCAAGATGGCTACCACATTACAGTGACATCCCTGCATGCTTGTTAGCTGTGTAACAGGTGCTTCCAATACAATACAATGTCGTTTATTGTGCCCGTTACCCTTATGAAAAAATGTATATAGGCCTGACCACTCCAAAGGAGAACAAGGAAACATGTCCTTGACATTAAAGGGGCACGTGAGATTGATGACCTCTCTTCATTAAAAACTTCTCCCCATCACTTTAAAATGTTTCATAAATGTGATCCTTCCCAACTTAAAGTTAGTGGCATAGATAAGGTCATTATTAATATCAGAGATGGTAAAAGGAAGAAAATCCTAGCTCAAAAAGAAGTTCAGTGGATCACAACCCTTAATTCTATGATTCCACATGGTCTTAATGAAACAATTAGTTTTGCTCCGTTTTTGTAGATACGGTATACTTCTTTGTTCAATTTTGTTTTATCTGTTTTAACACTTACCTTTACTCTTTTATTTAGTTCTTTCGCCATTGGGACCTAATTGTCTGATTATTGAAACCCCCGGACGAGCTGCCACGTGGATCATCCCAAGATTTTTCTTTTCTCATTTTTCTTTCCCCATTTTTTATCCCTCCCTTCTCCCTTTTCTTTTACTTCATTATCATAATTTCTGTTTATCATTTTTCGTTATCTTTTCATTATATGTACTGTATATATTTTCCCATATAATTGGTTATTTTTCTTTTATGTATTATTTTATTTATTTCTTTCCTTATGTTCACTTCTTCCACCATTAGCTTGATCTCCATTATATTTGTGTATGTTTCACTTTTATTCACATACATTATTGTCATTCTTACTGATATGACCCCTTTTCTTCTTGCACGGCTCATAACTTTTTCTTGAGAGATTTTATTTATTTATCATTTTTCTATACACATCTCCCTGTATTTTGAGTTCCATGGTGGAACGCAACTCCATGACCCTTGGACTTACTGTCACGATCCATGTATGGAATCGTGGCAGTTCTGGTTTCTCTCTGATTTAAATATAGCTTTTTTCTTTCAGAACCAGTGGGGGTTAATATCAGTTCCCCCCATTGGCAATGGGCTGTAACTGCAGTATGGCTAGGTCAGCTGATGTGGGTGGTGACCACTCCCACCATCCTTTAAGTGGTCACCTGATGCATCAGCTTACTGTTGGTGATAGGGCAATCTACAGTGGCCAAGCCTGGATAAAGGAGCTCGCTGGCTACTGTGGTGTATCAGCTGGTTTCATGAGCTCGTGTTCCTGGTTCCTTTATTCTGCTGTGCGGTGTACTGAAGCAAAGGAAGTTGAAGCTAAGTTGTGTTTTTACCCTGTCCCTTTCGTGTTTGTCATTGTCTTTGTGTGGTATTATATGCAGTGGTGAGACTAGCGCTCCTTGTTGGCTAGTGAACTTGCCAGGTCAGTATTAGGTGACAGCAAGGGATGAGGTTCCTGACGGTGGTGGTGGGAAGGACCCAATTAGGGCATTAGGAGAGTGCAGGGACAGGCTCGGGTTTGAGCTTAGGTGGTGACTAGGGTTGAGCGAAATGGGTGGTTCATTTTCAAAAGTCGCCGACTTTTGGTAAAGTCGGGTTTCATGAAACCCGATCCGACCCCTGTGCGGGGTCGGCCATGCGGTACGCGACTTTCGCGCCAAAGTCGCGTTTCAATGACGTGAAAAGCGCCATTTCTCAGCCAATGAAGGTAAACGCAGAGTGTGGGCAGCGTGATGACATAGGTCCTGGTCCCCACCATCTTAGAGAAGGGCATTGCAGTGATTGGCTTGCTGTCTGCGGCGTCACAGGGGCTATAAAGGGGCGTTCCCACCGACCGCCATGTTACTGCTGCTGATCTGAGCTTAGGGAGAGGTTGCTGCCACTTCATCAGAAGCAGGGATAGCATTAGGCAGGGTCCATTAACCACCAAACCGCTTGTGCTGTAGCAATTTGCACTGTCCAACACCACCTTCGGTGTGCAGGGACAGTGGAAGCTACATTTTTTTTTTCCTCAGCGCTGTAGCTCATTGGGCTGCCCTAGAAGGCTCCCTGATAGCTGCATTGCTGTGTGTACGCCGCTGTGCAAACCAACTGCTTTTTTCAAAGCACAAATCCTCTTATTCCTTCCTTTCTGCACAGCTATCTTGTTTGTTTGTCCACACTTTTTATTTAATTTGTGCATCAGTCCACTCCTTATTGGTACCTGCCATACCTGGCTGAGATTACTGCAGGGAGATAGTAATTGAAGGACAGTTCCTTCTTTTTTTTTTTTGTGGGAGATTAAGATTGGCATTTCTGCTAGAGTGCCATCCCTGTCTGTGCCATCTCTCACTCAGTGGGCCATAGAAAGCCTATTTATTTTTTTGCTTGATTTGGGTTCTAAAATCTACCTGAAAAAATCACTACATCAATCAGTGGGAGAAAAATATTGGCCTCAGGGCTTGTGTGCCACTCCTGATTCCTGTGTGTGCCATCTCTCAGTCAGTGGGCCATAGAAAGCCTATTTATTTTTTTGCTTGATTTGGGTTCCAAAATCTACCTGAAAAAATCACTACATCAATCAGTGGGAGAAAAATATTGGCCTCAGGGCTTGTGTGCCACTCCTGACTCCTGTGTGCATCATCACTCACTCAGTGGGCCATAGAAAGCCTATTTTTTTTTTTTTTTGCTTTATTTGGGTTCTAAATTCTTCCTGAAAAAATCAATAAATCAATCAGTGGGAGATAGTGTTGAGCATTCCGATACCGCAAGTATCGGGTATCGGCCGATATTTGCGGTATCGGAATTCCGATACCGAATTCCGATACTTCCCGCGTATCGGATACCGGAATCGGAAGTTCCCAGAATTCAAACTGAACGCAGCAGCCAATGAGGAATGAATGGAAGTGTGGGCACATCCTGTTTAGCATGGTGGGCATGTAAGTACTGGCAAGGCTGTGATTGGCTGCTGAAATGATGTCACTCTGAACTATAAAAAACGCTGCCGCCATTTTGCGCTCACTCTGCTGTGATTTCAGTTAGGGACAGGACGCTGTGTTCTAACTGAGGGCCAGTTGAGATAGCTAATTGCTTTATTTTCCTTTCCCAAGGCTAATTTAGCAAAACGCTGTGTGTTCTTCACTGTTCACCTTGCTCTTGCCTTGCAGCGCTGTTTTAACAGCGTTCTGCAAGGTCTCTGTGTGTGTGTGTGTGTAGCTCACTCTGTAGTCTGTGTGCAGCCATATACCCGGTTGTATTCAGCTCAGGGGGGGTTCACACTGCCTCACACAGTTGTCCTTTTTTGCTCATAGTGCAGCCTGCTGCACATTTTTTCTCAAATTTCCTATTAGTGTCTTTCCACCCGTCTCCAGCTAAATTGTGGAAAAACACTACATAGGATAACCTAGAGGGGGGTTTTTGGGCCTTGCAGCGCCGTTTAGGGCTGTCTGCACGGTCTCCGTGTGAGCCCAGCTCGCCCTGTAGTCTGTGTGCAGCCATAGCCGGTTGGATTCAGCTCAGGGTTCGTTACTGCCTCATACCTTGAAAAAAATTTCCCTTTTTTTCAAATAGTGCAGCCTGTTTAAAATTAAAAAAAAAAAAATTCCTATTAGTGTTTTTCCACCCGTCTCCAGCTAAATTGTGGAAAAACACTACATAGGATAACCTAGAGGGGGGGTTTTGGGCCTTGCAGCGCCGTTTACGGCTGTCTGCACAGTCTCCGTGTGAGCCCAGCTCGCCCTGTAGTCTGTGTGCAGCCATAGCCGGTTGGATTCAGCTTAGGGTTCGTTACTGCCTCATACCTTGAAAAAAATGTCCCTTTTTTTCAAATAGTGCAGCCTGTATAAAATTTAAAAAATTTTTTTCCTATTAGTGTTTTTCCACCCGTCTCCAGCTAAATTGTGGAAAAACACTACATAGGATAACCTAGAGGGGTTTTTTTGGGCCTTGCAGCGCCGTTTACGGCTGTCTGCACGGTCTCTGTGTGAGCGCAGCTCGCCCTGTAGTCTGTGTGCAGCCATAGCCGGTTGGATTCAGCTCAGGGTGCGTTACTGCCTCATACCTTGAAAAAAAATTTCCTTTTTTTCAAATAGTGCAGCCTGTTTAAAATTTAAAAAAAAATATTCCTATTAGTGTTTTTCCACCCGTCTCCAGCTAAATTGTGGAAAAACACTACATAGGATAACCTAGAGGGGTTTTTTTGGGCCTTGCAGCGCCGTTTACGGCTGTCTGCACGGTCTCTGTGTGAGCGCAGCTCGCCCTGTAGTCTGTGTGCAGCCATAGCCGGTTGGATTCAGCTCAGGGTGCGTTACTGCCTCATACCTTGAAAAAAAATTTCCTTTTTTTCAAATAGTGCAGCCTGTTTAAAAAATTTTTAAAAAAATTCCTATTAGTGTCTTTCCACCCGTCTCCAGCTAAATAGTGGAAAAACACTACATAGGATAACCTAGAGGAGGGTTTTTGGGCCTTGCAGCGCCGTTTACGGCTGTCTGCACGGTCCCCGTGTGAGTTAAACTTGCTCTGTAGTCCGATCTGCAGAAAAAAAAAAAAGGAAAGTTCACCAAACACAACTTAACACTTGTGTAGGCCACATTTGAAAAATAATAAAGTTTAGTCCACACTTTACAACATTAGTGTTTCTTACACCTGTTAGGAGGAGCATTTCAGGAATAAGCACACTAAGGCCTTAGTACTTTTCTGCTTATCTTTATCTGTCAACCAAGATGAAGAGGGCAGGGAGTAAGGCACGTGGGCGTGGGCGTGGAGCAGGGAGAAGAGCAGGGAGAGGACGTGGTGATTCTGTGCCTGCTGCGGGCACCGGTGACTCGTCGTCACTCAGTTTCAGCAGGGAACAGTCCTTCATGCGCAGCTTTGTCGGAGAGCGCCGTGCACCGCTGCTGCGTGAAGACCAAATTGAAGCCGTTGTCGGGTGGATGGCAGCTAACGCCTCGGCATCGACTTCAGTTAGTGCCACATCCTCTCAGGCACAGAGCACTGGAGAGCAGCCATCTGTCTCTTCACCACCTGCCAAATTGGCCAGGCAGTCAGAGAGCCCAGGACAGGAGCCGTCTCTACTTCTGTTCTCTGAATCTCTTAGCTTGGAAACAGGGGGCCAGCCAAGCAGCATTGGAGAAATGGAAGAAGAGGCAGTGTGCAGTGATGCCCAACAGCTTTGTCTCTCTGACTCTGAAGAGGCGGGTGGGCCAGTGCCTCCGGTGACCACAGCGCAGTACGCATCTGATGATGAAACTCAGGTGCCGCTTTCTGGTGCGTACTGTGCTGCCGAGACTACCCAGGAGGAGCAGTTGGTGGCAGAGGGTAGTGGAGATGATGAGGTCGTTGACCCATCGTGGCGTGAGGAACAGGAAGGTGGTGGGAGCAGCTCTGAGGAAGAGATTCCCCTTACGGGCCAAAGAGGGAGAGGGAGGGGGAAGACTGCGGAGCCTGTAGCCTCCACTTTGGCACCCGTTAGGAGCCTGTCTCTTTCCAAAGCCAAAAAGGGCGCTCCCAAGACTTGCAGTGCCTGGCCCTTTTTTGACACAGTTGCAGATGACATTTGTTTTGTCAAATGCAAGCTGTGTCATCAGAAAGTAAAAAGAGGGAAAAATGTCAGCAACCTCAATACCACAAATATGTGGAAACATGTGCGGACCAGGCACGCAGTGGAGTTACAGAAACACACTGAAGATGTAGGCCAACCAACAGCGGCAGCTACCACCTCTTCAGCTCGTGTTGCCTCTTCCTCCAGCTCACGCACAGCTGGTTTGGCTTCCTCCCAGGATCGCCATGGAAGAACCTCTGGCACTGTTGTCCAGAGACCTTGTGTAATTCCACCCACAGCACCACCTTCCCAGTCATCCTCACACTCCCAGTCTACTCTACAGCCATCGGTAGTACAGGCATGGGAGAAAAGGCGGGCATTTTCGGCCAACCACCCCCGAGCACAGGCTCTGAATGCAGGCATTGCCAAACTGTTGTCCCTGGAAATGCTCTCATTCAGGCTGGTGGAGACTGACAGCTTCCGTGACTTGATGGCATTGGCAGTCCCACAGTACAAGGTGCCCAGCCGCTTTTACTTCAGCAGGCAAGCTGTCCCTGCCCTGCACAGGCATGTTGAGGGAAACATAAAACATGCGCTACTGAACGCCGTCAGTAGCAAGGTCCACCTCACCATCGATGCATGGACCAGTCAGCATGGACAGGAGCGATACGTTTCCCTCACTGCCCATTGGGTTAATGTTGTTGAGCCAGGTACAGATCGTGCGAGTGGCGCAGGACGTGTCCTGCCCACTCCAAGGATTGCAGGAATCCAGTCTGTACGCATTGACTCCTCCTCTTACACAAGTTCCTCAGAATCATCTCTGCAGGAGCCGTCACAGTCCACCTCCACATGGACCCGTGAACGTTTACCTATGACCGACATGAGCACAGCCGTGGCCAAACGTCAGCAGGCCATCTTGAAACTAGTTTCATTGGGGAATCGAAGCCACACAGTGCAGGAGCTCTGGAATGCCATCAAGCAGGAGAGCGATGTGTGGTTACTGCCAGCGAATCTCCAGCCAGGCATGGTAGTGTGTGACAATGGCCGAAATCTGGTGGCAGCTTTGGCCCTTGGCAACCTCACTCACATCCCATGTCTGGCACATGTGCTCAATTTGGTTGTGCAGAGTTTTCTGAGGGACTATCCGGATCTTGATGCCCTGCTGCACAAGGTCCGCCTAGAGTGTGCTCACTTGCGGTGTTCCAGCTTGGCAAGATCCCGCATTGCTGCTCTGCAGCGCCGATTCCGCCTTCCGGAACACCGCATCATATGTGACCTACCTACCCGGTGGAATTCCACATTACATATGTTGGAGCGGTTGTGTGAGCAGCAGCAAGCAGTTATGGAGTACCAGCTGCATCAGGCGCAAAGAAGTCGCAGTCAGCGCCGATCAGACTTCACAACCACAGAGTGGGCCACTATGAAGGACCTCTGCCAGGTTTTGCGTCCTTTTGATTATTCCACGCGGATGGCAAGTGCAGATGATGCACTAGTCAGCATGACTGTCCCCCTTATCTGCCTGCTTCAGCAAACTTTGTTAAGGGATGATGTTGTGGAAGAGGTGGAGGATGAGGAGTCACCTTTTCCATCAGCTTCTGGAGAGTCAGCGCCACGTGGTTCCTCACAAAGGGGTACGCAGGGGCCAATTTGTGAGGAGGATGAGGAGGAGTCAATGGAGGAGGAAGAGCTCCGTCCAGAGGAGGGAGCGACACAATTGTCCAGTGGTCAGTGTGTACAGCGAGGGTGGGGTGATGACGAGCGGGCAGAGATCATGTCTCAAGCAGGGGACAGCGTTTCTGGGCCAGTTGGCAGTCTGCAGCACATGGTGGATTTCATGCTGCAGTGCCTGAGAAACGACCGCCGCATCGACCACATTCTCAACATGCCTGATTATTGGGTGTTCACCCTCCTCGATCCTCGCTACCGGGACAACGTCCAAAACCTCATCCCAGCGTTGACCCGGGAGCGTAAATTGCGGGAGTACCACGACACACTGGTGAATTCCATCATCTTCTCCAGTCCAACTGAGAGGAGTGCTGCTAGTGCTTTACAAAGCAGCTCAGTGCGTCGAGGCAGTGGGGGAGGCTCTGCCCAAAGAGGGAGCAGAAGCAGTGCCTCTGCCCAAGGCAAGCCCAGTATGGCACAACTCTGGCACACTTTTGTGTGCCCGCCCCAAATGTCTACACCATCACCGGCGGCTCCAGTCAGCAGGAGGCAACGGTTCCGTCAGAGGGTGACAGACTACATGGCTTGCCCTCTTACTGTACTCCCAGACGGCTCTTCCCCATTCAAGTTTTGGGTCTCTAAGCTGGATACATGGCCAGAGCTAAGCCAGTATGCATTGGAGGTGCTGGCTTGCCCTGCGGCTAGTGTCTTATCGGAACGTGTCTTTAGTGCCGCAGGTGGTGTACTAACAGACCGTCGCATGCGACTATCCTCCGATAATGTTGACCGGCTTACTTTCCTGAAAATGAACCAGGCCTGGATCTCGCAGGAATTTGCCACTCCTCTGCCTGATTAAGTAATTGGGTGTCATCCAGGTCTCCTGATGTGTTCATCTTTCTACCACCTGAACTGCTATTCCTGGGCTCCAACACCGCCAGTTGTGGCTCAGAAGTGCAAAAAGGTGGGATCTGGAGCAGCGTGGACGCACAGGCACTGACAGCCTGACACCAAATTATGTCAGAAGACAGGCAGCGCTAATTGGGCATGGCCAAGGGATAACAGAACAGCGCAGGCTCCGTGATAGCTTAAAACAACGCTGAGGAGGCAGCGCACGGCACCAAGGGGATAGGAATGACAGCTGTGCTGTGTCCCATTACGAAGGAAATTCGCACCTCCGTGACGGTTTTACGGTATAAGGGGACACATTTTTAGTGTTTACTTCTGTGTTTGCAAGGAGCATAATTAAAAGAGCAACCTTTTCCTTTTGCATCCTTAGTGCTGCACAAGATGGCTCTTTCAGCTACAAACGTCTTGGGGGGGGGGTTAAAGGTTCCCTTTCAACTTGCTCCAATCAGGCTTCGGCCTACACTCTGTTCCTCTGCTCCTCCTGCTGTCCCTGGGCTCTAACACCGCCAGTTGGTGCCTGGAAGTGCTGTCTGCACAGTCAACAGTCGCTCCTCTGTTATTGGGGTTCAGTAACGTCAGCTGATCCCCAGCTGTGTGTGCGGCAATACCTCCAATCTGCTCCTCCTGCTGTCCCTGGGCTCTAACACCGCCAGTTGGTGCCTGGAAGTGCTGTCTGCACAGTCAACAGTCGCTCCTCTGTTATTGGGGTTCAGTAACGTCAGCTGATCCCCAGCTGTGTGTGTGGCAATACCTCCAATCTGCTCCTCCTGCTGTCCCTGGGCTCTAACACCGCCAGTTGGTGCCTGGAAGTGCTGTCTGCACAGTCAACAGTCGCTCCTCTGTTATTGGGGTTCAGTAACGTCAGCTGATCCCCAGCTGTGTATCCGGCAACGTGTCATGCGACCGCCACGCTGGCACAACTAAAATGTAAGGGGACCTGCCCCCCCCTAGGCGTTTGTTACTGAAAGAGCCACCTTGTGCAGCACTAATACTGCACAAGGAAAAGGTCGCTCTTGAAATTATGCTCCTTGCAAACGCTGAACTACACACTCATGTAATGTGTCCCCTCACACCGTCAAACTGTCCCTGAGGTGGGACTTTCCTTTGTAATGTGACGCAGCACAGCCGTCATTGCTACCCCCTTGGCACCGTGCGCTGCCTCCTTAGCGTTGTTTGATTCCGTCCTGGACCCTGCGCTGTTATGTTATCCCTTGGCCATGCACAGTTTGCGCTGCCCGTCCTCTGACATCATTTGTTGTCGTCCTGGCTGCGCCTGTGCGTCCACGCTGCCCGAAATCCCACCTCGCAGTGTCGTCTAATGTGATCCCACAGTGGGCCTGGTATCCATGGCCATGTGCAGTGCATATACTAGCCTCTCACTCCCCTTCTTCACGCTTCTTCAGACTAGGCGGCGTCAGCTGATCCCTAATAGCATGCCACGGCCGTGACGCCGCACAGTCTGAAGAAGCAGGAAGGAGGTGAGTGAGAGGCGATGATATGCACTGCGCATGCCCATGGATCCCTGGCCTGCAGTGGGATTACATTAGATGACACTGCGAGGTTGGATCTCGGGCAGCTTGGACGCACAGGCACTGCCAGCCTGACACCTACATGATGTCAGAAGACGGGCACCGCTAACTGTGCATGGCCAAGGGATAACATTACAGCGCGGGCTCCGTCACAGAACCAAACAACGTTGAGGAGGTGGCGCACGGCACCAAGGGGGTTGGAATGACGGCTGTGCTGTGTCACATTGCAAAGGAAAGTCCCACTTCCGGGACGGTTTGACAGTGTGAGGGGACACATTATATGAGTGTGTACTTCAGCGTTTGCAAGGAGCATAATTTTCGGAGCCACCATTTTCCATGTGCAGTATAACTGCTGTACAAGATGGCTCTTTCAGCAACAAATGCCTGGGGGGGGGGTGGGTTAAAGGTTCCCTTTCAACTTGATCCACTGCAGGCTTCGGCCTACACTCTGCTCCTCTTTGATTCCCTGGGTTTCAACACTGTCAGTTGCCACCTGGAAGTGTTGTCTACACAGAAAAAACACTAGCTGATGTGTCAGTGGGGTTCAGCACCGCCAGCTGTTCCCCTGCTGTGTAGTCGGCAACGTGTCCAGCACAAGCCATGCTGACACAACAGAACAAAAGCTGCCACCAGTGCAGGCTTCGGCCTACACTCTGCTCCTCTCCTCCTCCTGCTGCCCCTGGGCTCAAACACCGCTAGTTTTTGCCCGGAAGTGCTAGCTGCACAGAGAAAAACACCAGCCAATGTGTTAGTGGGGTTCAGCACCGCCAGCTGTTCCCCTGCTGTGTAGCCGGCAACATGACCTGCAAACGCCACACAGGCACATGAACTGAAATTGAAGGGAGCCTGCCCCCCACCCCCAGGTGTTTCTATGTATAACAGCCACCTTGTACAGCAGTAATGCTGCATTTGTACAAGGTGGCTGACTTTTTCTACTTGCCCACGTGGAACTCAACACGTACAAAATGTGTCTCATTGCGACCATTCCACTGTCCCTGAGGTGTGACTTTCCTTTCTAATGATACGCAGCACCCCCCTTGGTAGCGCTTCCCGTCTTCTGACATCATTGGTTGGCTTGTTGCGCCTGTGCGTCCGCCCTGCCTGAAACAATGCTCCTCGTTGTCTTACTTATTTTGACTGCGAGGGTGTGATTGATGGGCACGAGCAGTGCATATCTTCGCCTGTCTTAACTCATCTCCTTCCGCCTTCTTCAGACTGTCCGGCCTCATGGCCGCGGCAAGCGAGAAGGGATCAGCTGAGGCCGCCCAGTCTGATGCAGGTGTAAGGACATGAGTGACAGGCGAAAAAATTTACTGCACAAGGTCACGAATCCCAGCCCCGTAGTGTGACTTAAAGAAAAGACACTGCGGGTCTGGGTTTCATGGCCATCGCTAACCGCACCGGCCAACATGAAATAAGGTCAGAAGACAGGCAGCGCTCACAGCGCATGGCCAAGGGATAACAAGAGCGCAGACTCCTGTACAGCAAATAACAACGCTCAGGAAGCTGCGCCCATGCACCAAGGTGTTATTTTGGACACCTGTGCTGCTTCTCCTTAAAAAAAAAAAAGTCACGCCTCCACTACTGTTTGACAGTATAATGGGCTAAATAGTGTATGTGTTTTATTCAGCGTGTGCAAGGAGCAAAATAAATAGAGCAACCTTTTACTTGTGCAGCATTAATGCTGCACAAGGTGTGGCTCTTGTACCTTGCAACACCTGAGGGGGGGTTAAAGGTTACCTTTGAAATTGGTTCAACTAGGCTTCGGCATACACTCTGCTCCTCTCCTCCTCATGCTGACCCTGGGCTCTAACACCGCTAGTTTTTGCCCGGAAATGCGCGCTGCACAGAGAAAAACACCCGCCAATGTGTTAGTGGGGTTCAGCACCGCCAGCTGTTCCCCTGCTGTATATCCGGCATCGTGTCCAGCGCAAGCCACGCTGGCACAACCGACCAAAAGCTGCCACCAGTGCAGGCTTCGGCCTACACTCTGCTCCTCTCCTCCTCCTGCTGCCCCTGGGCTCAAACACCGCTAGTTTTTGCCCGGAAATGCGCGCTGCACAGAGAAAAACACCAGAAAAAGTGTTAGTGGGGTTCAGCACCGCCAGCTGTTCCCCTGCTGTGTAGCCGGCATCGTGTCCAGCACAAGCCATGCTGGCACAACCGACCAAAAGCTGCCACCAGTGCAGGCTTCGGCCTACACTTTGCTCCTCTCCTCCTCCTGCTGACCCTGGGCTCAAACTCCGCTAGTTTTTGCCCGGAAGTGCTAGCTGCACAGAGAAAAACACCAGAAAAAGTGTTAGTGGGGTTCAGCACCGCCAGCTGTTCCCCTGCTGTGTAGCCGGCAACGTGTCCTGCAAACGCCACGCAGGCACATGAACTGAAATTGAAGGGAGCCTGCCCCCCACCCCCAGGTGTTTCTATGTATAACAGCCACCTTGTACAGCAGTACTGCTGCATTTGTCCAAGGTGGCTGACTTTTTCTCCTTGCCCACGTGGAACTCAACACGTACAAAATGTGTCTCATTAGAGACCATTACAATGTCCCTGAGGTGTGACTTTCCTTTTTAATGACACGCAGCCCCCCCCATTGTTAGCGCTGCCCGTCTTCTGACACCATTGGTTGGCTGGCTGTGCCTGTGCGTCCACCCTGCCCGACACAACGCCCCTCGTTGTCTCATATATTTTGACTGCGAGGGTGTGATTGATGGGCACGAGCAGTGCATATGTTCGCCTGTCTTCACTCCCCCCCTTCCGCCTTCTTCAGACTGTGCGGCCTCATGGCCGTGGCAGGCGATAAGGGATCAGCTGAGGCCGCCCAGTCTGAAGCAGGTGTAAGGACATGTGTGAGTGGCGAACATATTTACTGCACAAGGCCACGAATCCCAGCACCGCAGTGTGACTTTATGAAAAGGCACTGTGGGTCTGGGATTTATGGCCATCGTTAACCGCACCGGCCAACATGAAATGAGGTCATAAGACGGCCTGCACTAACAGGGTATTGCCAAGGGATAACACAAGAGCGCAGTGTCCTGTACTGCAAATAACAACGGTAAGGAATCTGCGCTCAGCACCTAGGTGTAAATTTTGACACCTGTGCTGCGTCTTCTTCAAAAGAAAAGTCACTCCTCCACTACTGTTTGACAGTATAATGGGCTAAATAGTGTACGTGTTTTATTCAGCGTGTGCAAGGAGCAAAATTAAGAGAGCAACCTTTGACTTGTGCAGCATTAATGCTGCACAAGGTGTGGCTCTTGTACCTTGCAACACCTGAGGGGGGGTTAAAGGTTACCTTTGAAATTGGTTCAACTAGGCTTCAGCCTACACTCTGCTCCTCTTCTCCTCCTGCTGACCCTGGGCTCTAACACTGCTAGTTTTTGCCCTGAAGTGCTAGCTGCACAGAGAAAAACACCAGCCAATGTGTTAGTGGGGTTCAGCACCGCCAGCTGTTCCCCTGCTGTGTAGCCGGCATCGTGTCCAGCAAAAGCCACGCTGGCACAACCGACCAAAAGCTGCCACCAGTGCAGGCTTCGGCCTACACTCTGCTCCTCTCCTCCTGCTGCTGCCCCTGGGCTCAAACACCGCTAGTTTTGGCCCGGAAGTGCTAGCTGCACAGAGAAAAACACCAGCCAATGTGTTAGTGGGGTTCAGCAACGCCAGCTGTTCCCCTGCTGTGTAGCCGGCAACGTGACCTGCAAACGCCACGCAGGCACATTAACTGAAATTGAAGGAAGCCTGCCCCTCACCCCCAGGTGTTTCTATGTATAACAGCCACCTTGTACAGCAGTACTGCTGCATTTGTACAAGGTGGCTGACTTTTTCTACTTGCCCACGTGGAACTCAACACGTACAAAATGTGTCTCATTGAGACCATTCCACTGTCCCTGAGGTGTGACTTTCCTTTCTAATGATACGCAGCACCACCCTTGGTAGCGCTTCCCGTCTTTTGACATCATTGGTTAGCTGGCTGCGCCTGTGCGTCCGCCCTGCTCCAAACAACGCCCCTCGGTTTCTTATTTATTTTGTCAGCGAGGGTGTGGTTTATGGGCACGAGCAGTGCATGTGTTCGCCTGTCGTCACTCATCTCTTTCCGCCTTCTTCAGACTGTGCAGCCTCATGGCCGCGGCATGCGAGAAGGGATCAGCAGAGGCCGCCCAGTCTGAAGCAAGTGTAAGGACGTGTGTGAGCAGCCAAAATATTTACTGCTCAAGGCCACGAATCCCAGCACCGCAGTGTGACTTTATGAAAAGGCACTGTGGGTCTGGGATTTATGGCCATCGTTAACCGCATCGGCCAACATGAAATGAGGTCATAAGACGGGCAGCGCTGACAGGGCATTGCCAAGGGATAACACAAGAGCGCAGACTCCTGTACAGCAAATAACAACGCTCAGGAAGCTGCGCCAAGCACCAAGGCGTTATTTGGGACACCTGTGCTGCATCTCCTGAAAAAGCCAAGTCACGCATCCACTACAGTTTGACTGTAGAATGGGCTAAATTGTGTACGTCTTTCATTCAGCGTGTGCAAGTAGACAAATTAATAGAGCAACCTTTCACTTGTGCACCATTAATACTGCACAAGGTGTGTCTCTTGTACTTTGTAACACCAGAGGGGGGGTTAAAGGTTTCCTTTGAAATTGGTTCAACTAGGCTTCGGCCTACACTCTGCACCTCTCCTCCTCCTCCTGCTTCACCACGGGCTCTAACATCGCTAGTTTTTGCCCGCAAGTGCTAGCTGCACAGAGAAAAACACCCGCCATTGTGTTAGTGGGGTTCAGCAACGCCAGCTGTTCCCCCACTGTGTAGCCGGCAAAGTGTCCTGCAAACGCAACGCAGACACAAAGCTGCCTCCAGTGCAGGCTTCGGCCTACACTCTGCTCCCCCTGCTTACCCTTTGCTCCAGCACCGCTAGTTGGGGCTCTAGGAAGACAATCTGTCATAGGCAATGCATCTGGGTTCCAGCACCGCCAGCTGGTTCTTGGCAGTGTTTTTGTCACGGGTACTCCCTTATGCCCAGCCTGGTTCCAGCACCGTCAGCTGTTTCCGGGTTGTGTCAAACTCGCTGAGACGCCTATGCTTGCCCCGTCGTGTTGCGGTCGGGTTAGCCAACTCCAGGGTGCCTCCAGTTTAGGAGCTTCCTATGTGGGCTGCATGAATTGGTAGTCAAGGCTGGTTCTGTAGTGCCAGTAGGCCCAGCTCCCCCTGTAGGACTGTTGGGGTTCGGTAACTGCGGCTGCCTCGCGGCCTAGCTGTTCTCTCCTCTCCTGTGGGCCTTCGGGTCCACCACCTGGTTCCAGCACCGTCAGCTGGTTCCGGGCAGAGCCTTTGGCTTAGGTGCCTCCTCCTGGGTATCCGAGTTCCGCCAACGCCTGGCGGTCCTTGGTAGTGCTTTTAAGCGCGGGCACCTACAGCTTAGTAACCGGGTTCCAGCACCGTCAGCTGGTCCTCGGTCGTGCCATTGGCTCTTGCACACTGGGGCAACGCATCCGGGTTCCAGCACCGCCAGCTGGTTCTCGGCAGTGTTTTTGTCACAGGTACTCCCTCGTGCCAAACCTGGTTTCAGCACCGTCAGCTGTTTCCGGGTTGTATCAAACTCGCTGAGACGCCTATGCTTGCCCCGTCGTGTTGCGGTCGGGTTAGCCAACTCCAGGGTGCCTCCACTTTAGGAGCTTCCTATGTGGGCTGCATGAATTGGTAGTCAAGGCTGGTTCTGTAGTGCCAGTAGGCCCAGCTCCCCCTGTAGGACTGTTGGGGTTCGGTAACTGCGGCTGCCTCGCGGCCTAGCTGTTCTCTCCTCTCCTGTGGGCCTTCGGGTCCACCACCTGGTTCCAGCACCGTCAGCTGGTTCCGGGCCAAGCCTTTGGCTTAGGTGCCTCCTCCTGGGTATCCGAGTTCCGCCAACGCCTGGCGGTCCTCGGTAGTGCTTTTAAGCGCGGGCACCTACAGCTTAGTAACCGGGTTCCAGCACCGTCAGCTGGTCCTCGATCGTGCCATTGGCTCTTGCACACTGGGGCAACGCATCCGGGTTCCAGCACCGCCAGCTGGTTCTCGGCAGTGTTTTTGTCACAGGCACTCCCTCGAGCCAAACCTGGTTTCAGCACCGTTAGCTGTTTCCGGGTTGTGTCAAACTCGCTGAGACGCCTATGCTTGCCCCGTCGTGTTGCGGTCAGGTTAGCCAACTCCAGGGTGCCTCCAGTTTAGGAGCTTCCTATGTGGGCTGCATGAATTGGTAGTCAAGGCTGGTTCTGTAGTGCCAGTAGGCCCAGCTCCCCCTGTAGGGCTGTTGGGGTTCGGTAACTGCGGCTGCCTCGCGGCCTAGCTGTTCTCTCCTCTCCTGTGGGCCTTCGGGTCCACCACCTGGTTCCAGCACCGTCAGCTGGTTCCGGGCCGAGCCTTTGGCTTAGGTGCCTCCTCCTGGGTATCCGAGTTCCGCCAACGCCTGGCGGTCCTCGGTAGTGCTTTTAAGCGCGGGCACCTACAGCTTAGTAACCGGTTTCCAGCACCGTCAGCTGGTCCTCGGTCGTGCCATTGGCTCTTGCACACTGGGGCAACGCATCCGGGTTCCAGCACTGCCAGCTGGTTCTCGGCAGTGTTTTTGTCACAGGTACTCCCTCGTGCCAAACCTGGTTTCAGCACCGTCAGCTGTTTCCGGGTTGTGTCAAACTCGCTGAGACTCCTATGCTTGCCCCGTCGTGTTACGGTCGGGTTAGCCAACTCCAGGGTGCCTCCAGTTTAGGAGCTTCCTATGTGGGCTGCATGAATTGGTAGTCAAGGCTGGTTCTGTAGTGCCAGTAGGCCCAGCTCCCCCTGTAGGACTGTTGGGGTTCATTAACTGCGGCTGCCTCGCAGCCTAGCTGTTCTCTCCTCTCCTGTGGGCCTTCGGGTCCACCACCTGGTTCCAGCACCGTCAGCTGGTTCCGGGCCGAGTCTTTGGCTTAGGTGCCTCCTCCTGGGTATCCGAGTTCCGCCAACGCCTGGCGGTCCTCAGTAGTGCTTTTAAGCGCGGGCACCTACAGCTTAGTAACCGGGTTCCAGCACCGTCAGCTGGTCCTCGGTCGTGCCATTGGCTCTTGCACACTGGGGCAACGCATCCGGGTTCCAGCACCGCCAGCTGGTTCTCGGCAGTGTTTTTGTCACAGGTACTCCCTCGTGCCAAACCTGGTTTCAGCACCGTCAGCTGTTTCCGGGTTGTGTCAAACTCGCTGAGACGCCTATGCTTGCCCCGTCGTGTTGCGGTCGGGTTAGCCAACTCCAGGGTGCCTCCAGTTTAGGAGCTTCCTATGTGGGCTGCATGAATTGGTAGTCAAGGCTGGTTCTGTAGTGCCAGTAGGCCCAGCTCCCCCTGTAGGACTGTTGGGGTTCGGTAACTGCAGCTGCCTCGCGGCCTAGCTGTTCTCTCCTCTCCTGTGGGCCTTCGGGTCCACCACCTGGTTCCAGCACCGTCAGCTGGTTCCGGGCCGAGCCTTTGGCTTAGGTGCCTCCTCCTGGGTATCCGAGTTCCGCCAACGCCTGGCGGTCCTCGGTAGTGCTTTTAAGTGCGGGCACCTACAGCTTAGTAACCGGGTTCCAGCACCGTCAGCTGGTCCTTGGTCGTGCCATTGGCTCTTGCACACTGGGGCAACGCATCCGGGTTCCAGCACCGCCAGCTGGTTCTCGGCAGTGTTTTTGTCACAGGTACTCCCTCGTGCCAAACCTGGTTTCAGCACCGTCAGCTGTTTCCGGGTTGTGTCAAACTCGCTGAGACGCCTATGCTTGCCCCGTCGTGTTGCGGTCGGGTTAGCCAACTCCAGGGTGCCTCCAGTTTAGGAGCTTCCTATGTGGGCTGCATGAATTGGTAGTCAAGGCTGGTTCTGTAGTGCCAGTAGGCCCAGCTCCCCCTGTAGGACTGTTGGGGTTCGGTAACTGCGGCTGCCTCGCGGCCTAGCTTTTCTCTCCTCTCCTGTGGGCCTTCGGGTCCACCACCTGGTTCCAGCACCGTCAGCTGGTTCCGGGCCGAGCCTTTGGCTTAGGTGCCTCCTCCTGGGTATCCCAGTTCCGCCAACGCCTGGCGGTCCCCGGTAGTGCTTTTAAGCGCGGGCACCTACAGCTTAGTAACCGGGTTCCAGCACCGTCAGCTGGTCCTTGGTCGTGCCATTGGCTCTTGCACACTGGGGCAACGCATCCGGGTTCCAGCACCGCCAGCTGGTTCTCGGCAGTGTTTTTGTCACAGGTACTCCCTCGTGCCAAACCTGGTTTCAGCACCGTCAGCTGTTTCCGGGTTGTGTCAAACTCGCTGAGACGCCTATGCTTGCCCCGTCGTGTTGCGGTCGGGTTAGCCAACTCCAGGGTGCCTCCAGTTTAGGAGCTTCCTATGTGGGCTGCATGAATTGGTAGTCAAGGCTGGTTCTGTAGTGCCAGTAGGCCCAGCTCCCCCTGTAGGGCTGTTGGGGTTCGGTAACTGCGGCTGCCTCGCGGCCTAGCTGTTCTCTCCTCTCCTGTGGGCCTTCGGGTCCACCACCTGGTTCCAGCACCGTCAGCTGGTTCCGGGCCGAGCCTTTGGCTTAGGTGCCTCCTCCTGGGTATCCGAGTTCCGCCAATGCCTGGCGGTCCTCGGTAGTGCTTTTAAGCGCGGGCACCTACAGCTTAGTAACCGGTTTCCAGCACCGTCAGCTGGTCCTCGGTCGTGCCATTGGCTCTTGCACACTGGGGCAACGCATCCGGGTTCCAGCACCGCCAGCTGGTTCTCGGCAGTGTTTTTGTCACAGGTACTCCCTCGTGCCAAACCTGGTTTCAGCACCGTCAGCTGTTTCCGGGTTGTGTCAAACTCGCTGAGACGCCTATGCTTGCCCCGTCGTGTTGCGGTCGGGTTAGCCAACTCCAGGGTGCCTCCAGTTTAGGAGCTTCCTATGTGGGCTGCATGAATTGGTAGTCAAGGCTGGTTCTGTAGTGCCAGTAGGCCCAGCTCCCCCTGTAGGACTGTTGGGGTTCGGTAACTGCAGCTGCCTCGCGGCCTAGCTGTTCTCTCCTCTCCTGTGGGCCTTCGGGTCCACCACCTGGTTCCAGCACCGTCAGCTGGTTCCGGGCCGAGCCTTTGGCTTAGGTGCCTCCTCCTGGGTATCCGAGTTCCGCCAACGCCTGGCGGTCCTCGGTAGTGCTTTTAAGCGCGGGCACCTACAGCTTAGTAACCGGGTTCCAGCACCGTCAGCTGGTCCTTGGTCGTGCCATTGGCTCTTGCACACTGGGGCAACGCATCCGGGTTCCAGCACCGCCAGCTGGTTCTCGGCAGTGTTTTTGTCACAGGTACTCCCTCGTGACAAACCTGGTTTCAGCACCGTCAGCTGTTTCCGGGTTGTGTCAAACTCGCTGAGACGCCTATGCTTGCCCCGTCGTGTTGCGGTCGGGTTAGCCAACTCCAGGGTGCCTCCAGTTTAGGAGCTTGCTATGTGGGCTGCATGAATTGGTAGTCAAGGCTGGTTCTGTAGTGCCAGTAGGCCCAGCTCCCCCTGTAGGACTGTTGGGGTTCGGTAACTGCGGCTGCCTCGCGGCCTAGCTTTTCTCTCCTCTCCTGTGGGCCTTCGGGTCCACCACCTGGTTCCAGCACCGTCAGCTGGTTCCGGGCCGAGCCTTTGGCTTAGGTGCCTCCTCCTCGGTATCCGAGTTCCGCCAACGCCTGGCGGTCCTCGGTAGTGCTTTTAAGCGCGGGCACCTACAGCTTAGTAACCGGGTTCCAGCACCGTCAGCTGGTCCTTGGTCGTGCCATTGGCTCTTGCACACTGGGGCAACGCATCCGGGTTCCAGCACCGCCAGCTGGTTCTCGGCAGTGTTTTTGTCACAGGTACTCCCTCGTGCCAAACCTGGTTTCAGCACCGTCAGCTGTTTCCGGGTTGTGTCAAACTCGCTGAGACGCCTATGCTTGCCCCGTCGTGTTGCGGTCGGGTTAGCCAACTCCAGGGTGCCTCCAGTTTAGGAGCTTCCTATGTGGGCTGCATGAATTGGTAGTCAAGGCTGGTTCTGTAGTGCCAGTAGGCCCAGCTCCCCCTGTAGGACTGTTGGGGTTCGGTAACTGCGGCTGCCTCGCGGCCTAGCTTTTCTCTCCTCTCCTGTGGGCCTTCGG
Organism: Ranitomeya imitator; assembly: GCF_032444005.1. Lineage (NCBI taxonomy): Eukaryota > Metazoa > Chordata > Amphibia > Anura > Dendrobatidae > Ranitomeya > Ranitomeya imitator. The sequence goes on from NC_091285.1 coordinate 461,245,791, forward strand.
GTCCACCACCTGGTTCCAGCACCGTCAGCTGGTTCCGGGCCGAGCCTTTGGCTTAGGTGCCTCCTCCTCGGTATCCGAGTTCCGCCAACGCCTGGCGGTCCTCGGTAGTGCTTTTAAGCGCGGGCACCTACAGCTTAGTAACCGGGTTCCAGCACCGTCAGCTGGTCCTCGGTCGTGCCATTGGCTCTTGCACACTGGGGCAACGCATCCGGGTTCCAGCACCGCCAGCTGGTTCTCGGCAGTGTTTTTGTGACAGGTACTCCCTCGTGCCAAACCTGGTTTCAGCACCGTCAGCTGTTTCCGGGTTGTGTCAAACTCGCTGAGACGCCTATGCTTGCCCCGTCGTGTTGCGGTCGGGTTAGCCAACTCCAGGGTGCCTCCAGTTTAGGAGCTTGCTATGTGGGCTGCATGAATTGGTAGTCAAGGCTGGTTCTGTAGTGCCAGTAGGCCCAGCTCCCCCTGTAGGACTGTTGGGGTTCGGTAACTGCGGCTGCCTCGCGGCCTAGCCATAGGCTCTTGAACCTTCGGGTAGCCATCCGAGTTCCAGTTCCATCAGCTGGTTCTTGGCATTTTCTCAGCCTTCTCGTACCTTCTGCTACATTTCCAAGTTGAAGACCCTAACGTCGACGACCAGAAAGACCACCCCGATGACAACGACGACGGCGGAGACGACGACACTGGAGACGACGACACTGGAGACGACGACCCTGGAGACGACGAGATGGAAGACCGAGAAGCAGAAGAACAAGAGGCTGCAGAACAAAGAGCAGAAGAACATTAAGCATAACACTTAATATCAGAGCAAAAGATATTTTCTAAATTATATGCAGAAGAAGACTAAGCAGTGTATGGGGGTGAGTCCGTTCCTCCTCGTGGTGCCCCTGGATAAAGCCTGATGCTGCAGGCCAAACTGAACGCGGACAAATGTAACTTTTGTGACTGGCAGAACGGAAGGTGTAATCTTCCAACTTTTATAGATAACAACTACGGGAATGCCTGTCACAAATGAGAATATGATAAAGAAGTAGAATAGGAAGAATAATAACAGTTGAATAAAATGAATATGTAGAATAGGAAGAATAATAATAGTTGAATAAAATGAATATGAAGAATGTAATTAAAAAAAAAAAGGTAAAGGATGAAGAAGAAGATGAATAAGGTGAAGAAGTTGATGTCAAAGATGCTGATGATGATGAAGATGAAAGTGTGGGAAAAGTAAAAAAAAAAGAAGGGGAAGGGCGTGGAATAGTGAAACATCAATATCTGACAAAATAAAAAAAAAATTTACATAGTCAATATCTTTGTCACTCCGAACGTCTTTCAAAAAAAAACAAACATGCTATTCTATTTGATTGGGCTAAACCTCTATGACTTTAATGTCTCCGCCACCTCCCCAAATACATCCTGCATTATTCTTAGTTGTTTTCCTTCAAGTAGAATGAACCTACAAGGAAAGAAAGGGTTTATTTTAATTCCGATATTTTGGTCCCATTGACTTGCATTGGGATCGGGTATCGGTATCGGCGATATCCGATATTTTTTGAATATCGGCCGATCCTATCCGATACCGATACTTTCCGATATCGGAAGGTATCGCTCAACACTAGTGGGAGATTAATATTGGCCTTTGGGCTTGTGTGCCAGTCCTAAGCGTGCCATCTCTCTCACAAATAGTGGGCCATAGAAAGCCTATTTATTTATTTTTTTTGGTTTTATAAATTCTCCCTGAAAAAAAAAGGGAGATTAATATTGGCCTTTGGGCTTGTGTGCCAGTCCTAAGCGTGCCATCTCTCTCTCTCAGATAGTGGGCCATAGAAAGCCTATTTATTATTTTTTTTATTGGGTTTATAAATTTTCCCTGAAAAAAAAAAAAAAAAAGTGGGAGATTAATATTGGCCTCTGGGCTTGTGTGCCAGTCCTGAGCGTGCCATCTCTCTCACAAATAGTGGGCCATAGAAAGCCTATTTATTTTTTTTTTTTTGGGTTTATAAATTCTCCCTGAAAAAAAAAAAGGGAGATTAATATTGGCCTTTGGGCTTGTGTGCCAGTCCTAAGCGTGCCATCTCTCTCTCTCAGATAGTGGGCCATAGAAAGCCTATTTATTATTTTTTTTATTGGGTTTATAAATTTTCCCTGAAAAAAAAAAAAAAAAAGTGGGAGATTAATATTGGCCTCTGGGCTTGTGTGCCAGTCCTGAGCGTGCCATCTCTCTCACAAATAGTGGGCCATAGAAAGCCTATTTATTTTTTTGGTTGATTTGGGTTCCAAAATCTACCTGAAAAAATCACTAAATCAATCAGTGGGAGATAAATATTGGCCTCTGGGCTTGTGTACCACTCGTGACTCCTGTGTGCGTCATCTCTCACTCAGTGGGCCATAGAAAGCCTATTTTTTGTTTTATTTGTTTTCTAAATTCTCCCTGAAAAAATCATTTTATTTTATTTGGTTTCTAAATTCTTCCTGAAAAAATCATTTTTTTTAAATTTTTTTTTCTAAAGTCTCCCTGAAAAAAAAAAAAAATCAGATCAGTGGGAGATTAATATTGCCCTTTCTGCTTGTGTGCCAGTCTTGACTCCTGGGTGTGCCATCTCTCTCTCTCTCTCTCTCCAATTGTGGGCCATAGAAAGCCTATTATTTTTTTAGCTTGATTTGGGTTCCAAAATCTACCTGAAAAAATCACAACATCAATCAGTGGGAGATAAATATTGGCCTCTGGGCTTGTGTGCCACTCCTGACTCCTGTGTGCGTCATCTCTCACTCAGTGGGCCATAGAAAGCCTATTTTTTGTTTTATTTGTTTTCTAAATTCTCCCTGAAAAAATCATTTTATTTTATTTGGTTTCTAAATTCTTCCTGAAAAAATCTTTTTTTTTTATTATTTTTTTTTCTAAAGTCTCCCTGAAAAAAAAAAAAAAATCAAATCAGTGGGAGATTAATATTGCCCTTTCTGCTTGTGTGCCAGTCTTGACTCCTGGGTGTGCCATCTCTCTCTCTCTCTCTCCAATTGTGGGCCATAGAAAGCCTATTATTTTTTTTGCTTGATTTGGGTTCCAAAATCTACCTGAAAAAATCACTAAATCAATCAGTGGGAGATAAATATTGGCCTCTGGGCTTGTGTGCCACTCCTGACTCCTGTGTGCGTCATCTCTCACTCAGTGGGCCATAGAAAGCCTATTTTTTGTTTTATTTGTTTTCTAAATTCTCCCTGAAGAAATCATTTTATTTTATTTGGTTTCTAAATTCTTCCTGAAAAAATCATTTTATTCTATTTTTTTTTTTTTCTAAAGTCTCCCTGAAAAAAAAAAAAAATCAAATCAGTGGGAGATTAATATTTACATTTGTGCTTCAGTGACAGTCCTGCGTGTGTGGCATCTCTCTCATTTGGTGCCACCAAAAACAGAGTGTGTAACATTGTGCCTGATTTTCGTTGTGGTCTCACCCACCTGTAAAGGGGTAGCTAAATCATACTGAAGTTATAGCTCACCGTGTAAGTTGTGTGACAGCAACAAATACCGTTAGTTTGGTTACGTTTTTAAAACAATGAGGAAGTCTGGTGGAAGAGGTCGTGGCCGGGGGCGTTCATTGTCAGCTGGTAATGAGGGTAGTGGTAGTGGTGGAGCATCAGGTGGTCGTGGGAAAAAAAATATTGCACCTAAGTCTGGAGCTGTGGAGCCAGGTTCGTCGTCTGGCTACACAAGGCCTCGAACGCTCCTTTTTCTGGGAGTAGGAAAACCGCTTTTAAACCCGGAGCAGCAAGAGCAAGTTTTGGCTTATCTTGCTGACTCAGCCTCTAGCTCTTTTGCCTCCTCTCGTGAAACTGGTAAATGTAAAAGCAGCGCGTCGTTAGTGGATGTTCACGGTCAGGGACAAGTCGCTTCCTTGTCCTCTTCAGAAAAAACAACAACAGAGAAGAATGCAGCAGGCGACACAACGGGTTACTCCATGGAGCTCTTTACACATACCGTCCCTGGCTTAGAAAGTGAAGCAGTTAACAGTCCATGCCCATTACAAGTTGAATCTGACATGGAGTGCACTGATGCACAGCCACAGCCAGACTACTATGCTGGTCCTTTGACTCAGACCACAACATTGCCCTCGCAGGGTAATGATCAAGAATCAGACCCTGATGAGACTATGTTGCCCCATCACGAACGCTATACCACCGACCGACATGGTGACACAGACGAAGTTGCACACGAGCTACAAGAAGAGGTAATAGATGACCCAGTTCTTGACCCCGATTGGCAGCCATTGGGGGAACAGGGTGCAGGCAGCAGCAGTTCTGAAGCGGAGGAGGAGGGGCCGCAGCAGGCATCAACATCGCAACAGGTTCCATCTGCCGGGCCCGTATCTTGCCCAAAACGCGTGGCAAAGCCAAAACCTGTTGGAGGACAGCGTGGCCATCCGGTTAAAGCTCAGTCTGCAATGCCTGAAAAGGTATCCGATGCTAGAAAGAGTGCAGTCTGGCATTTTTTTAAACAACATCCAATTGATCAGCGCAAAGTCATCTGTCAAAAATGTTCAACTACCTTAAGCAGAGGGCAGAATCTGAAAAGTCTCAATACAAGTTGCATGCATAGACATTTAACCACCATGCATTTGCAAGCTTGGTTAGTGCAGACAACGCCATAATAAGCATGAGCATCCCCCTAATGCGTCTGCTGATGCAAAGTTTGACGCACATAAAGGATCAGGCGTCTGCAGCTGAGGAAGAGGAAAGCCTTGATGACAGTCAGCCATTGTCTGGCCAGGGCAGTGTACAGGACGAGGTAGCGGGCGAAGAGGAGGAGGAGGACGAGGAGGATGATGGGGATGATTATATTTTTAATGAGGAAGCTTTTCCGGGGCCACTGGAAATTGTTGGCGCGGCAAGGCCGGGTTCTGGTTTTTGGAGGGACACAAGTGACGTGGATTTGCCTGAAACTGCCCCTCAACCAAGCACAACCGCAGATTTGAGAACTGGAACTTTGGCCCACATGGCGGATTATGCCTTACGTATCCTCAAAAGGGACACACGCATTACTAAAATGATGAACGATAACGATTACTGGTTGGCCTGCCTCCTTGATCCTCGCTATAAAGGCAAATTGCAAAATATAATGCCACATGACAACTTGGAAATAATATTAGCAACCAAACAATCAACTCTTGTTGACTGTTTGCTTCTGGCATTCCCTGCACACAGCGCCCGTGATCGTTCTCACACGAGTTGCAGGGGCCAGCAGACCTGAGGTGTTAGAGGGGCAGAAATCAGAAGTGGCGTTGGCCAGAGGGGTTTTCTGACCAGGTTGTGGAGTGATTTTGCTATGACCGCAGACAGGACAGGTACTGCAGCATCAATTCAAAGTGACAGGAGACAACATTTGTCCAGTATGGTTACAAACTATTTTTCATCCCTTATCGACGTTCTCCCTCAACCATCATTCCCATTTGATTACTGGGCATCCAATTAGACACCTGGCCAGAATTGGCAGAATATGCATTGCAGGAGCTTGCTTGCCCGGCAGCTAGTGTCCTATCAGAAAGAGTATTCAGTGCTGCAGGTTCAATACTAACAGAAAAAAGGACTCGTCTGGCTACCCAAAATGTAGATGATCTAACCTTCATTAAAATGAACCACAACTGGATTTCGAAATCTTTTGCCCCACCTTGCCCGGCTGACACCTAGCTTTCCTATGAAAAGGTCTTGCCTGTGGACTATTCTGAATGACTTTTCCAATCTCGTAATTTACTGCTCCTGATTGTCCAGCATACGACATGTTTACACCTCACTAAATGGCCAAACTCCCCACACGGGGCCGTGGTATCGCCACTTGGCGCCAGCACCCGTGAGAGTGCTGTTTGTCTGAAGAGGTGGGTGTGCCCGCTTTTGGTCGACGGCACTGCCACTGGGTCCCTCATAGTACAATAAAGTGTCTCTGGCGGTGGTGGTGCGCACCCAACGTCAGACACACCGTTGTAATATGAGGGGCCCTGGGCCTGTACCGCCGGCCACAAGACTGTTCCCCCCCCCAGCTCAAACAGTGCTCTACCACTTGCAAAATTATCTCTCACAGCTCCACCAATGTTTAGTCTATGCGCTGACATTCTTCAATGCCTGGCACTGACAATACCATTGTATTGACATTTTTGTTATGTTAGGCCTTCGATGCCTGTCTGCGGTCCCTCCTTCCACTAGGCCTCCACTGACCATTGTACTGCTGCCCGTGTACCCCTGGAACCAATTTTAAATTGCCAACAGCCCTATTTTTTTATGTTAGGCCTTTGAAGCCTGTCTGCGGTCTCTCCTTCCACTAGGCCTCCACTGACCATTGTACTGCTGCCCTTGTACCACTGGAACCAATTTTAAATTGCCAACAGCCCTATTTTTTTATTTTAGGCCTTCGAAGCCTGTCTGCGGTCCCTCCTTCCACTAGGCCTCCACTGACCATTGTACTGCTGCCCGTGTACCCCTGGAACCAATTTTAAATTGCCAACAGCCCTATTTTGTTATGTTAGGCCTTCGAAGCCTGTCTGCGGTCCCTCCTTCCATTAAGCCTCCACTGACCACACCACTGCTGCCTGTGTACCCCTGGAACCAATTTAAAATTGCCTACAGCCATCTGTTATTATGTTAGGCCTTCGATGCCTGTCTGCGGTCCCTCCTTCCACTAGGCCTCCACTGACCACACCACTGCTGCCCGTGTACCCCTGGAACCAATTTAAAATTGCCTACAGCCAGCCCAATTTTTTTATTTTAGGCCTTCGATGCCTGTCTGCGGTCCGTTCTTTCTACTACTACTACACTGACCAGGCCACTGCTGCCCGTGTTCCCCTGGAACCAATTTAAAATTGCCTACAGCCATGTGTTATTATGTTAGGCCTTCGATGCCTGTTTGCGGTCACTCCTTCCACTAGGCCTCCACTGACCACACCACTGCTGCCCGTGTACCCACGGAACCAATTTAAAATTGCCTACAGCCATGTGTTATTATGTTAGGCCTTCGATGCCTGTCTGCGGTCACTCCTTCCACTAGGCCTCCACTGACCACACCACTGCTGCCCGTGTACCCCTGGAACCAATTTAAAATTGCCTACAGCCAGCCCAATTTTTTTATTTTAGGCCTTCGATGCCTGTTTGCGGTCACTCCTTCCACTAGGCCTCCACTGACCACACCACTGCTGCCCGTGTACCCACGGAACCAATTTAAAATTGCCTACAGCCATGTGTTATTATGTTAGGCCTTCGATGCCTGTCTGCGGTCACTCCTTCCACTAGGCCTCCACTGACCACACCACTGCTGCCCGTGTACCCACGGAACCAATTTAAAATTGCCTACAGCCATGTGTTATTATGTTAGGCCTTCGATGCCTGTTTGCGGTCACTCCTTCCACTAGGCCTCCACTGACCACACCACTGCTGCCCGTGTACCCACGGAACCAATTTAAAATTGCCAACAGCCATGTGTTATTATGTTAGGCCTTCGATGCCTGTCTGCGGTCACTCCTTCCACTAGGCCTCCACTGACCACACCACTGCTGCCCGTGTACCCCTGGAACCAATTTAAAATTGCCTACAGCCAGCCCAATTTTTTTTATTTTAGGCCTTCGATGCCTGTTTGCGGTCACTCCTTCCACTAGGCCTCCACTGACCACACCACTGCTGCCCGTGTACCCACGGAACCAATTTAAAATTGCCTACAGCCATGTGTTATTATGTTAGGCCTTCGATGCCTGTCTGCGGTCACTCCTTCCACTAGGCCTCCACTGACCACACCACTGCTGCCCGTGTACCCACGGAGCCAATTTAAAATTGCCTACAGCCATGTGTTATTATGTTAGGCCTTCGATGCCTGTCTGCGGTCACTCCTTCCACTAGGCCTCCACTGACCACACCACTGCTGCCCGTGTACCCCTGGAACCAATTTAAAATTGCCTACAGCCAGCCCAATTTTTTTATTTTAGGCCTTCGATGCCTGTCTGCGGTCCGTTATTTCTACTACTACTACACTGACCAGGCCACTGCTGCCCGTGTTCCCCTGGAACCAATTTAAAATTGCCTACAGCCAGCCCAATTTTTTTATTTTAGGCCTTCGAAGCCTGTCTGCGGTCCGTTCTTTCTACTACTACTACACTGACCAGGCCAGTGCTGCCCGTGTTCCCCTGGAACCAATTTAAAATTGCCAACAGCCATGTGTTATTATGTTAGGCCTTCGATGCCTGTCTGCGGTCACTCCTTCCACTAGGCCTCCACTGACCACACCACTGCTGCCCGTGTACCCACGGAACCAATTTAAAATTGCCTACAGCCATGTGTTATTATGTTAGGCCTTCGATGCCTGTCTGCGGTCACTCCTTCCACTAGGCCTCCACTGACCACACCACTGCTGCCCGTGTACCCCTGGAACCAATTTAAAATTGCCTACAGCCATCTGTTATTATGTTAGGCCTTCGAAGCGTGTCTGCGGTCCTTCCTTCCAATAGTTCTCCACTGACCAGACCAATGCTCGCCGTGTACCCCTGGAACCCAGCTGAAAGTGCATGTAGCCTCCTTTTTTTCTTTGTTTTATATTTAGAAAGCCCAGATGAACTACGCTGTGCAACGGTTCAAGCTACCCAGTCGACATTTCTTTTGCGAGAAAAGCCATCCCAGCCCTCCACCGGCATGAAAAAGTCTGCATTGTCATAGCACTCAGGCAATCAAACAGTAGAAAGGTGCACCTGACAAGAGACGCATGGACCAGTAGGCATGTCCACAAAAAGTTACGTTTCCATTACGGCGCACTGGGTTAATGTGTTGGATGCATGGTCCACAGGGGACAGCCTACAAAGTCTGTCTGCAGTCCCTAATTCCAATTTTCCTCCGCTGACCACACCACTGCTGCCCGTGTACCGCTGGAACCAATTTTACAGTGTCTACAGCCTAATTTTGTTATGTTACGCCTACTACGCCTGTCTGCGGTCCCTCCTTCCAATACTCGTCCACTGACCACACCACTGCTGCCCGTGGACCCCTGGAACCTATTTTTAATTGCATAGAGCATCCTTTTTTTAATAGTAGGCGTACAAAGTCTGTCTGCTGTCCACTATTGAAATTGTCCTCCACTGCCCAGAGCACTGCTGCTTGTGTACCCCTGTAACTTTTTTAAGCTGCAGTTAGCCACATTTTTGGTTTAAGTCCTACTACCTGTGTCTGTCTGCGCCACTCAATTCAGCTGTGTTCCTTTGAAAAAAGCTGAGTGTCAATAGTCTTGTTTTCAGCCTCTAGGAATTTTAAAACTGCATTGGGGGTACAACTTTGGTAAGGCCTACTAACGGTGTCTGCCTCCCCAAGGTGTGCCCCAGGTTTCCTCGCCATTGCTTCGATCTTAATGCTCTCGTTTAGTAGTTGTTGGAAACTACACTGCATTAGGCCTACAAATTGGATATGGGGTGTAGAGAGATGGTGTGTTCCACTCCAAAAGTGTTCCCCAGGTTTCCTCTCCATTGCTTCGATCTTCATGCTCTCGTTTAGTAGTTGTTGGAAACTACACTGCATTAGGCCTACAAATTGGGTATGGGGTGTAGAGAGATGGTGTGTTCCACTCCAAGGTGTTCTCCAGGTTGCCTTTCCTGAGCTTCGATCTTCCGGCTCTCGTTTAGTAATTGTTGGAAACTACGCTGCATTAGGCCTACAAATTGGGTATGGGGTGTAGAGAGATGGTGTGTTCCACTCCAAGGTGTTCCCCAGGTTTCGTCCACATTGCTTCGGTCTTCCGACTCTCGTTTAGTAGTTGTTGGAAACTACACTGCATTAGGCCTACAAATTGGGTATGGGGTGTAGAGAGATGGTGTGTTCCACTCCAAGGTGTTCTCCAGGTTGCCTTTCCTGAGCTTCGATCTTCCGGCTCTCGTTTAGTAGTTGTTGGAAACTACGCTGCATTAGGCCTACAAATTGGGTATGGGGTGTAGAGAGATGGTGTGTTCCACTCCAAGGTGTTCCCCAGGTTTCCTCGCCAATGCTTCGATCTTCATGCTCTCGTTTAGTAGTTGTTGGAAAATACACTGCATTAGGCCTACAAATTGGGTATGGGGTGTAGAGAGATGGTGTGTTCCACTCCAAGGTGTTCCCCAGGTTTCGTCCACATTGCTTCGGTCTTCCGACTCTCGTTTAGTAGTTGTAGAAAACTACACTGCATTAGGCCTACAAATTGGGTATGGGGTGTAGAGAGATGGTGTGTTCCACTCCAAGGTGTTCCCCAGGTTTCGTCCACATTGCTTCGGTCTTCCGACTCTCGTTTAGTAGTTGTAGAAAACTACACTGCATTAGGCCTACAAATTGGGTATGGGGTGTAGAGAGATGGTGTGTTCCACTCCAAGGTGTTCCCCAGGTTTCCTCTCCATTGCTTCGATCTTCATGCTCTCGTTTAGTAGTTGTTGGAAACTACGCTGCATTAGGCCTACAAATTGGGTATGGGGTGTAGAGAGATGGTGTGTTCCACTCAAAGGTGTTCCCCAGGTTTCCTCGCCAATGCTTCGATCTTCATGCTCTCGTTTAGTAGTTGTTGGAAAATACACTGCATTATGCCTACAAATTGGGTATGGGGTGTAGAGAGATGGTGTGTTCCACTCCAAGGTGTTCCCCAGGTTTCCTCTCCATTGCTTCGATCTTCATGCTCTCTTTTAGTAGTTGTTGGAAACTACACTGCATTAGGCCTACAAATTGGGTATGGGGTGTAGAGAGATGGTGTGTTCCACTCCAAGGTGTTCCCCAGGTTTCGTCCACATTGCTTCGGTCTTCCGACTCTCGTTTAGTAGTTGTAGAAAACTACACTGCATTAGGCCTACAAATTGGGTATGGGGTGTAGAGAGATGGTGTGTTCCACTCCAAGGTGTTCCCCAGGTTTCGTCCACATTGCTTTGGTTTTCCCACTCTCGTTTAGTAGTTGTAGAAAACTACACTGCATTAGGCCTACAAATTGGGTATGGGGTGTAGAGAGATGGTGTGTTCCACTCCAAGGTGTTCCCCAGGTTTCGTCCACATTGCTTCGGTCTTCCGACTCTCGTTTAGTAGTTGTAGAAAACTACACTGCATTAGGCCTACAAATTGGGTATGGGGTGTAGAGAGATGGTGTGTTCCACTCCAAGGTGTTCCCCAGGTTTCCTCTCCATTGCTTCGATCTTCATGCTCTCGTTTAGTAGTTGTTGGAAACTACGCTGCATTAGGCCTACAAATTGGGTATGGGGTGTAGAGAGATGGTGTGTTCCACTCCAAGGTGTTCCCCAGGTTTCCTCGCCAATGCTTCGATCTTCATGCTCTCGTTTAGTAGTTGTTGGAAAATACACTGCATTAGGCCTACAAATTGGGTATGGGGTGTAGAGAGATGGTGTGTTCCACTCCAAGGTGTTCCCCAGGTTTCCTCTCCATTGCTTCGATCTTCATGCTCTCTTTTAGTAGTTGTTGGAAACTACACTGCATTAGGCCTACAAATTGGGTATTGGGTGTAGAGAGATGGTGTGTTCCACTTCAAGGTGTTCCCCAGGTTTCGTCCACATTGCTTCGGTCTTCCGACTCTCGTTTAGTAGTTGTAGAAAACTACACTGCATTAGGCCTACAAATTGGGTATGGGGTGTAGAGAGATGGTGTGTTCCACTCCAAGGTGTTCCCCAGGTTTCCTCTCCATTGCTTCGATCTTCATGCTCTCGTTTAGTAGTTGTTGGAAACTACACTGCATTAGGCCTACAAATTGGGTATGGGGTGTAGAGAGATGGTGTGTTCCACTCCAAGGTGTTCTCCAGGTTGCCTTTCCTGAGCTTCGATCTTCCGGCTCTCGTTTAGTAGTTGTTGGAAACTACGCTGCATTAGGCCTACAAATTGGGTATGGGGTGTAGAGAGATGGTGTGTTCCACTCCAAGGTGTTCCCCAGGTTTCCTCGCCAATGCTTCGATCTTCATGCTCTCGTTTAGTAGTTGTTGGAAACTACACTGCATTAGGCCTACAAATTGGGTATGGGGTGTAGAGAGATGGTGTGTTCCACTCCAAGGTGTTCTCCAGGTTGCCTTTCCTGAGCTTCGATCTTCCGGCTCTCGTTTAGTAGTTGTTGGAAACTACACTGCATTAGGCCTACAAATTGGGTATGGGGTGTAGAGAGATGGTGTGTTTCACTCCAAGGTGTTCCCCAGGTTTCCTCTCCATTGCTTCGATCTTCATGCTCTCGTTTAGTAGTTGTTGGAAACTACGCTGCATTAGGCCTACAAATTGGGTATGGGGTGTAGAGAGATGGTGTGTTCCACTCCAAGGTGTTCTCCAGGTTGCCTTTCCTGAGCTTCGATCTTCTGGCTCTCGTTTAGTAGTTGTTGGAAACTACGCTGCATTAGGCCTACAAATTGGGTATGGGGTGTAGAGAGATGGTGTGTTCCACTCCAAGGTGTTCCCCAGGTTTCCTGTCCATTGCTTCGATCTTCATGCTCTCGTTTAGTAGTTGTTGGAAACTACACTGCATTAGGCCTACAAATTGGGTATGGCGTGTAGAGAGATGGTGTGTTCCACTCCAAGGTGTTCTCCAGGTTTCGTCCACATTGCTTCGGTCTTCCGACTCTCGTTTAGTGGTTGTTGGAAACTACGCTGCATTAGGCCTACAAATTGGGTATGGGGTGTAGAGAGATGGTGTGTTCCACTCCAAGGTGTTCTCCAGGTTGCCTTTCCTGAGCTTCGATCTTCCGGCTCTCGTTTAGTAGTTGTTGGAAACTACGCTGCATTAGGCCTACAAATTGGGTATGGGGTGTAGAGAGATGATGTGTTCCACTCCAAGGTGTTCCCCAGGTTTCCTCGCCAATGCTTCGATCTTCATGCTCTCGTTTAGTAGTTGTTGGAAACTACACTGCATTAGGCCTACAAATTGGGTATGGGGTGTAGAGAGATGGTGTGTTCCACTCCAAGGTGTTCTCCAGGTTGCCTTTCCTGAGCTTCGATCTTCCGGCTCTCGTTTAGTAGTTGTTGGAAACTACACTGCATTAGGCCTACACATTGGGTATGGGGTGTAGAGAGATGGTGTGTTCCACTCCAAGGTGTTCCCCAGGTTTCCTCTCCATTGCTTCGATCTTCATGCTCTCGTTTAGTAGTTGTTGGAAACTAGGCTGCATTAGGCCTACAAATTGGGTATGGGGTGTAGAGAGATGGTGTGTTCCACTCCAAGGTGTTCTCCAGGTTGCCTTTCCTGAGCTTCGATCTTCTGGCTCTCGTTTAGTAGTTGTTGGAAACTACGCTGCATTAGGCCTACAAATTGGGTATGGGGTGTAGAGAGATGGTGTGTTCCACTCCAAGGTGTTCCCCAGGTTTCCTGTCCATTGCTTCGATCTTCATGCTCTCGTTTAGTAGTTGTTGGAAACTACACTGCATTAGGCCTACAAATTGGGTATGAGGTGTATAGAGATGGTGTGTTCCACTCCAAGGTGTTCTCCAGGTTGCCTTTCCTGAGCTTCGAACTTCTGGCTCTCGTTTAGTAGTTGTTGGAAACTACGCTGCATTAGGCCTACAAATTGGGTATGGGGTGTAGAGAGATGGTGTGTTCCACTCCAAGGTGTTCCCCAGGTTTCCTGTCCATTGCTTCGATCTTCATGCTCTCGTTTAGTAGTTGTTGGAAACTACACTGCATTAGGCCTACAAATTGGGTATGGGGTGTAGAGAGATGGTGTGTTCCACTCCAAGGTGTTCTCCAGGTTTCGTCCACATTGCTTCGGTCTTCCGACTCTCGTTTAGTGGTTGTTGGAAACTACGCTGCATTAGGCCTACAAATTGGGTATGGGGTGTAGAGAGATGGTGTGTTCCACTCCAAGGTGTTCTCCAGGTTGCCTTTCCTGAGCTTCGATCTTCCGGCTCTCGTTTAGTAGTTGTTGGAAACTACGCTGCATTAGGCCTACAAATTGGGTATGGGGTGTAGAGAGATGATGTGTTCCACTCCAAGGTGTTCCCCAGGTTTCCTCGCCAATGCTTCGATCTTCATGCTCTCGTTTAGTAGTTGTTGGAAACTACACTGCATTAGGCCTACAAATTGGGTATGGGGTGTAGAGAGATGGTGTGTTCCACTCCAAGGTGTTCTCCAGGTTTCGTCCACATTGCTTCGGTCTTCCGACTCTCGTTTAGTGGTTGTTGGAAACTACGCTGCATTAGGCCTACAAATTGGGTATGGGGTGTAGAGAGATGGTGTGTTCCACTCCAAGGTGTTCCCCAGGTTTCCTCTCCATTGCTTCGATCTTCATGCTCTCGTTTAGTAGTTGTTGGAAACTAGGCTGCATTAGGCCTACAAATTGGGTATGGGGTGTAGAGAGATGGTGTGTTCCACTCCAAGGTGTTCTCCAGGTTGCCTTTCCTGAGCTTCGATCTTCTGGCTCTCATTTAGTAGTTGTTGGAAACTACGCTGCATTAGGCCTACAAATTGGGTATGGGGTGTAGAGAGATGGTGTGTTCCACTCCAAGGTGTTCCCCAGGTTTCCTGTCCATTGCTTCGATCTTCATGCTCTCGTTTAGTAGTTGTTGGAAACTACACTGCATTAGGCCTACAAATTGGGTATGGGGTGTAGAGAGATGGTGTGTTCCACTCCAAGGTGTTCCCCAGGTTTCGTCCACATTGCTTCGGTAATCCGACTCTCGTTTAGTGGTTGTAGAAAACTACACTGCATTAGGCCTACAAATTGGGTATGGGGTGTAGAGAGACGGTGTGTTACACTCCAAGGTGTTCCCCAGGTTTCGTCCACATTGCTTCGATCTTCATGCTCTCGTTTAGTAGTTGTTGGAAACTACACTGCATTAGGCCTACAAATTGGGTATGGGGTGTAGAGAGATGGTGTGTTCCACTCCAAGGTGTTCCCCAGGTTTCCTCTCCATTGCTTCGATCTTCATGCTCTCGTTTAGTAGTTGTTGGAAACTACACTGCATTAGGCCTACAAATTGGGTATGGGGTGTAGAGAGATGGTGTGTTCCACTCCAAGGTGTTCTCCAGGTTGCCTTTCTTGAGCTTCGATCTTCCGGCTCTCGTTTAGTAGTTGTTGGAAACTACACTGCATTAGGCCTACAAATTGGGTATGGGGTGTAGATAGATGGTGTGTTCCAATCCAAGGTGTTCCCCAGGTTTCCTCGCCATTGCTGCGATCTTAATGCTCTCGTTTAGTAGTTGTTGGAAACTACACTGCATTAGGCCTACAACTTGGGTATGGGGTGTAGAGAGACGGTGTTCTACACTCCAAGGTGTTCCCCAGGTATCCTCTCCATTGCTTCGATCTTCTGGCTCTCGTTTAGTAGTTGTTGGAAACTACACTGCATTAGGCCTACAAATTGGGAATGGGGTGTAGAGAGATGGTGTGTTCCACTCCAAGGTGTTCCCCAGGTTTCGTCCACATTGCTTCGGTCTTCCGACTCTCGTTTAGTAGTTGTAGAAAACTACACTGCATTAGGCCTACAAATTGGGTATGTGGTGTAGAGAGATGGTGTGTTCCACTCCAAGGTGTTCTCCAGGTTGCCTTTCCTGAGCTTCGATCTTCCGGCTCTCGTTTAGTAGTTGTTGGAAACTACACTGCATTAGGCCTACAAATTGGGTATGGGGTGTAGAGAGATGGTGTGTTCCACTCCAAGGTGTTCCCCAGGTTTCCTCTCCATTGCTTCGATCTTCATGCTCTCGTTTAGTAGTTGTTGGAAACTACGCTGCATTAGGCCTACAAATTGGGTATGGGGTGTAGAGAGATGGTGTGTTCCACTCCAAGGTGTTCTCCAGGTTGCCTTTCCTGAGCTTCGATCTTCTGGCTCTCGTTTAGTAGTTGTTGGAAACTACGCTGCATTAGGCCTACAAATTGGGTATGGGGTGTAGAGAGATGGTGTGTTCCACTCCAAGGTGTTCCCCAGGTTTCCTGTCCATTGCTTCGATCTTCATGCTCTCGTTTAGTAGTTGTTGGAAACTACACTGCATTAGGCCTACAAATTGGGTATGGGGTGTAGAGAGATGGTGTGTTCCACTCCAAGGTGTTCCCCAGGTTTCGTCCACATTGCTTCGGTCTTCCGACTCTCGTTTAGTGGTTGTTGGAAACTACGCTGCATTAGGCCTACAAATTGGGTATGGGGTGTAGAGAGATGGTGTGTTCCAATCCAAGGTGTTCTCCAGGTTGCCTTAAATGAGCTTCGATCTTCCGGCTCTCGTTTAGTAGTTGTTGGAAACTACGCTGCATTAGGCCTACAAATTGGGTATGGGGTGTAGAGAGATGGTGTGTTCCACTCCAAGGTGTTCCCCAGGTTTCCTCGCCAATGCTTCGATCTTCATGCTCTCGTTTAGTAGTTGTTGGAAACTACACTGCATTAGGCCTACAAATTGGGTATGGGGTGTAGAGAGATGGTGTGTTCCACTCCAAGGTGTTCTCCAGGTTGCCTTTCCTGAGCTTCGATCTTCCGGCTCTCGTTTAGTAGTTGTTGGAAACTACACTGCATTAGGCCTACACATTGGGTATGGGGTGTAGAGAGATGGTGTGTTCCACTCCAAGGTGTTCCCCAGGTTTCCTCTCCATTGCTTCGATCTTCATGCTCTCGTTTAGTAGTTGTTGGAAACTACGCTGCATTAGGCCTACAAATTGGGTATGGGGTGTAGAGAGATGGTGTGTTCCACTCAAAGGTGTTCCCCAGGTTTCCTCGCCAATGCTTCGATCTTCATGCTCTCGTTTAGTAGTTGTTGGAAAATACACTGCATTATGCCTACAAATTGGGTATGGGGTGTAGAGAGATGGTGTGTTCCACTCCAAGGTGTTCCCCAGGTTTCCTCTCCATTGCTTCGATCTTCATGCTCTCTTTTAGTAGTTGTTGGAAACTACACTGCATTAGGCCTACAAATTGGGTATGGGGTGTAGAGAGATGGTGTGTTCCACTCCAAGGTGTTCCCCAGGTTTCGTCCACATTGCTTCGGTCTTCCGACTCTCGTTTAGTAGTTGTAGAAAACTACACTGCATTAGGCCTACAAATTGGGTATGGGGTGTAGAGAGATGGTGTGTTCCACTCCAAGGTGTTCCCCAGGTTTCGTCCACATTGCTTTGGTTTTCCCACTCTCGTTTAGTAGTTGTAGAAAACTACACTGCATTAGGCCTACAAATTGGGTATGGGGTGTAGAGAGATGGTGTGTTCCACTCCAAGGTGTTCCCCAGGTTTCGTCCACATTGCTTCGGTCTTCCGACTCTCGTTTAGTAGTTGTAGAAAACTACACTGCATTAGGCCTACAAATTGGGTATGGGGTGTAGAGAGATGGTGTGTTCCACTCCAAGGTGTTCCCCAGGTTTCCTCTCCATTGCTTCGATCTTCATGCTCTCGTTTAGTAGTTGTTGGAAACTACGCTGCATTAGGCCTACAAATTGGGTATGGGGTGTAGAGAGATGGTGTGTTCCACTCCAAGGTGTTCCCCAGGTTTCCTCGCCAATGCTTCGATCTTCATGCTCTCGTTTAGTAGTTGTTGGAAAATACACTGCATTAGGCCTACAAATTGGGTATGGGGTGTAGAGAGATGGTGTGTTCCACTCCAAGGTGTTCCCCAGGTTTCCTCTCCATTGCTTCGATCTTCATGCTCTCTTTTAGTAGTTGTTGGAAACTACACTGCATTAGGCCTACAAATTGGGTATTGGGTGTAGAGAGATGGTGTGTTCCACTTCAAGGTGTTCCCCAGGTTTCGTCCACATTGCTTCGGTCTTCCGACTCTCGTTTAGTAGTTGTAGAAAACTACACTGCATTAGGCCTACAAATTGGGTATGGGGTGTAGAGAGATGGTGTGTTCCACTCCAAGGTGTTCCCCAGGTTTCCTCTCCATTGCTTCGATCTTCATGCTCTCGTTTAGTAGTTGTTGGAAACTACACTGCATTAGGCCTACAAATTGGGTATGGGGTGTAGAGAGATGGTGTGTTCCACTCCAAGGTGTTCTCCAGGTTGCCTTTCCTGAGCTTCGATCTTCCGGCTCTCGTTTAGTAGTTGTTGGAAACTACGCTGCATTAGGCCTACAAATTGGGTATGGGGTGTAGAGAGATGGTGTGTTCCACTCCAAGGTGTTCCCCAGGTTTCCTCGCCAATGCTTCGATCTTCATGCTCTCGTTTAGTAGTTGTTGGAAACTACACTGCATTAGGCCTACAAATTGGGTATGGGGTGTAGAGAGATGGTGTGTTCCACTCCAAGGTGTTCTCCAGGTTGCCTTTCCTGAGCTTCGATCTTCCGGCTCTCGTTTAGTAGTTGTTGGAAACTACACTGCATTAGGCCTACAAATTGGGTATGGGGTGTAGAGAGATGGTGTGTTTCACTCCAAGGTGTTCCCCAGGTTTCCTCTCCATTGCTTCGATCTTCATGCTCTCGTTTAGTAGTTGTTGGAAACTACGCTGCATTAGGCCTACAAATTGGGTATGGGGTGTAGAGAGATGGTGTGTTCCACTCCAAGGTGTTCTCCAGGTTGCCTTTCCTGAGCTTCGATCTTCTGGCTCTCGTTTAGTAGTTGTTGGAAACTACGCTGCATTAGGCCTACAAATTGGGTATGGGGTGTAGAGAGATGGTGTGTTCCACTCCAAGGTGTTCCCCAGGTTTCCTGTCCATTGCTTCGATCTTCATGCTCTCGTTTAGTAGTTGTTGGAAACTACACTGCATTAGGCCTACAAATTGGGTATGGCGTGTAGAGAGATGGTGTGTTCCACTCCAAGGTGTTCTCCAGGTTTCGTCCACATTGCTTCGGTCTTCCGACTCTCGTTTAGTGGTTGTTGGAAACTACGCTGCATTAGGCCTACAAATTGGGTATGGGGTGTAGAGAGATGGTGTGTTCCACTCCAAGGTGTTCTCCAGGTTGCCTTTCCTGAGCTTCGATCTTCCGGCTCTCGTTTAGTAGTTGTTGGAAACTACGCTGCATTAGGCCTACAAATTGGGTATGGGGTGTAGAGAGATGATGTGTTCCACTCCAAGGTGTTCCCCAGGTTTCCTCGCCAATGCTTCGATCTTCATGCTCTCGTTTAGTAGTTGTTGGAAACTACACTGCATTAGGCCTACAAATTGGGTATGGGGTGTAGAGAGATGGTGTGTTCCACTCCAAGGTGTTCTCCAGGTTGCCTTTCCTGAGCTTCGATCTTCCGGCTCTCGTTTAGTAGTTGTTGGAAACTACACTGCATTAGGCCTACACATTGGGTATGGGGTGTAGAGAGATGGTGTGTTCCACTCCAAGGTGTTCCCCAGGTTTCCTCTCCATTGCTTCGATCTTCATGCTCTCGTTTAGTAGTTGTTGGAAACTAGGCTGCATTAGGCCTACAAATTGGGTATGGGGTGTAGAGAGATGGTGTGTTCCACTCCAAGGTGTTCTCCAGGTTGCCTTTCCTGAGCTTCGATCTTCTGGCTCTCGTTTAGTAGTTGTTGGAAACTACGCTGCATTAGGCCTACAAATTGGGTATGGGGTGTAGAGAGATGGTGTGTTCCACTCCAAGGTGTTCCCCAGGTTTCCTGTCCATTGCTTCGATCTTCATGCTCTCGTTTAGTAGTTGTTGGAAACTACACTGCATTAGGCCTACAAATTGGGTATGAGGTGTATAGAGATGGTGTGTTCCACTCCAAGGTGTTCTCCAGGTTGCCTTTCCTGAGCTTCGAACTTCTGGCTCTCGTTTAGTAGTTGTTGGAAACTACGCTGCATTAGGCCTACAAATTGGGTATGGGGTGTAGAGAGATGGTGTGTTCCACTCCAAGGTGTTCCCCAGGTTTCCTGTCCATTGCTTCGATCTTCATGCTCTCGTTTAGTAGTTGTTGGAAACTACACTGCATTAGGCCTACAAATTGGGTATGGGGTGTAGAGAGATGGTGTGTTCCACTCCAAGGTGTTCTCCAGGTTTCGTCCACATTGCTTCGGTCTTCCGACTCTCGTTTAGTGGTTGTTGGAAACTACGCTGCATTAGGCCTACAAATTGGGTATGGGGTGTAGAGAGATGGTGTGTTCCACTCCAAGGTGTTCTCCAGGTTGCCTTTCCTGAGCTTCGATCTTCCGGCTCTCGTTTAGTAGTTGTTGGAAACTACGCTGCATTAGGCCTACAAATTGGGTATGGGGTGTAGAGAGATGATGTGTTCCACTCCAAGGTGTTCCCCAGGTTTCCTCGCCAATGCTTCGATCTTCATGCTCTCGTTTAGTAGTTGTTGGAAACTACACTGCATTAGGCCTACAAATTGGGTATGGGGTGTAGAGAGATGGTGTGTTCCACTCCAAGGTGTTC
Source organism: Ranitomeya imitator (assembly GCF_032444005.1). Classification (NCBI taxonomy): domain Eukaryota; kingdom Metazoa; phylum Chordata; class Amphibia; order Anura; family Dendrobatidae; genus Ranitomeya; species Ranitomeya imitator. The sequence goes on from NC_091285.1 coordinate 461,265,990, forward strand.
TCCAGGTTTCGTCCACATTGCTTCGGTCTTCCGACTCTCGTTTAGTGGTTGTTGGAAACTACGCTGCATTAGGCCTACAAATTGGGTATGGGGTGTAGAGAGATGGTGTGTTCCACTCCAAGGTGTTCCCCAGGTTTCCTCTCCATTGCTTCGATCTTCATGCTCTCGTTTAGTAGTTGTTGGAAACTAGGCTGCATTAGGCCTACAAATTGGGTATGGGGTGTAGAGAGATGGTGTGTTCCACTCCAAGGTGTTCTCCAGGTTGCCTTTCCTGAGCTTCGATCTTCTGGCTCTCATTTAGTAGTTGTTGGAAACTACGCTGCATTAGGCCTACAAATTGGGTATGGGGTGTAGAGAGATGGTGTGTTCCACTCCAAGGTGTTCCCCAGGTTTCCTGTCCATTGCTTCGATCTTCATGCTCTCGTTTAGTAGTTGTTGGAAACTACACTGCATTAGGCCTACAAATTGGGTATGGGGTGTAGAGAGATGGTGTGTTCCACTCCAAGGTGTTCCCCAGGTTTCGTCCACATTGCTTCGGTAATCCGACTCTCGTTTAGTGGTTGTAGAAAACTACACTGCATTAGGCCTACAAATTGGGTATGGGGTGTAGAGAGACGGTGTGTTACACTCCAAGGTGTTCCCCAGGTTTCGTCCACATTGCTTCGATCTTCATGCTCTCGTTTAGTAGTTGTTGGAAACTACACTGCATTAGGCCTACAAATTGGGTATGGGGTGTAGAGAGATGGTGTGTTCCACTCCAAGGTGTTCCCCAGGTTTCCTCTCCATTGCTTCGATCTTCATGCTCTCGTTTAGTAGTTGTTGGAAACTACACTGCATTAGGCCTACAAATTGGGTATGGGGTGTAGAGAGATGGTGTGTTCCACTCCAAGGTGTTCTCCAGGTTGCCTTTCTTGAGCTTCGATCTTCCGGCTCTCGTTTAGTAGTTGTTGGAAACTACACTGCATTAGGCCTACAAATTGGGTATGGGGTGTAGATAGATGGTGTGTTCCAATCCAAGGTGTTCCCCAGGTTTCCTCGCCATTGCTGCGATCTTAATGCTCTCGTTTAGTAGTTGTTGGAAACTACACTGCATTAGGCCTACAACTTGGGTATGGGGTGTAGAGAGACGGTGTTCTACACTCCAAGGTGTTCCCCAGGTATCCTCTCCATTGCTTCGATCTTCTGGCTCTCGTTTAGTAGTTGTTGGAAACTACACTGCATTAGGCCTACAAATTGGGAATGGGGTGTAGAGAGATGGTGTGTTCCACTCCAAGGTGTTCCCCAGGTTTCGTCCACATTGCTTCGGTCTTCCGACTCTCGTTTAGTAGTTGTAGAAAACTACACTGCATTAGGCCTACAAATTGGGTATGTGGTGTAGAGAGATGGTGTGTTCCACTCCAAGGTGTTCTCCAGGTTGCCTTTCCTGAGCTTCGATCTTCCGGCTCTCGTTTAGTAGTTGTTGGAAACTACACTGCATTAGGCCTACAAATTGGGTATGGGGTGTAGAGAGATGGTGTGTTCCACTCCAAGGTGTTCCCCAGGTTTCCTCTCCATTGCTTCGATCTTCATGCTCTCGTTTAGTAGTTGTTGGAAACTACGCTGCATTAGGCCTACAAATTGGGTATGGGGTGTAGAGAGATGGTGTGTTCCACTCCAAGGTGTTCTCCAGGTTGCCTTTCCTGAGCTTCGATCTTCTGGCTCTCGTTTAGTAGTTGTTGGAAACTACGCTGCATTAGGCCTACAAATTGGGTATGGGGTGTAGAGAGATGGTGTGTTCCACTCCAAGGTGTTCCCCAGGTTTCCTGTCCATTGCTTCGATCTTCATGCTCTCGTTTAGTAGTTGTTGGAAACTACACTGCATTAGGCCTACAAATTGGGTATGGGGTGTAGAGAGATGGTGTGTTCCACTCCAAGGTGTTCCCCAGGTTTCGTCCACATTGCTTCGGTCTTCCGACTCTCGTTTAGTGGTTGTTGGAAACTACGCTGCATTAGGCCTACAAATTGGGTATGGGGTGTAGAGAGATGGTGTGTTCCAATCCAAGGTGTTCTCCAGGTTGCCTTAAATGAGCTTCGATCTTCCGGCTCTCGTTTAGTAGTTGTTGGAAACTACGCTGCATTAGGCCTACAAATTGGGTATGGGGTGTAGAGAGATGGTGTGTTCCACTCCAAGGTGTTCCCCAGGTTTCCTCGCCAATGCTTCGATCTTCATGCTCTCGTTTAGTAGTTGTTGGAAACTACACTGCATTAGGCCTACAAATTGGGTATGGGGTGTAGAGAGATGGTGTGTTCCACTCCAAGGTGTTCTCCAGGTTGCCTTTCCTGAGCTTCGATCTTCCGGCTCTCGTTTAGTAGTTGTTGGAAACTACACTGCATTAGGCCTACACATTGGGTATGGGGTGTAGAGAGATGGTGTGTTCCACTCCAAGGTGTTCCCCAGGTTTCCTCTCCATTGCTTCGATCTTCATGCTCTCGTTTAGTAGTTGTTGGAAACTAGGCTGCATTAGGCCTACAAATTGGGTATGGGGTGTAGAGAGATGGTGTGTTCCACTCCAAGGTGTTCTCCAGGTTGCCTTTCCTGAGCTTCGATCTTCTGGCTCTCGTTTAGTAGTTGTTGGAAACTACGCTGCATTAGGCCTACAAATTGGGTATGGGGTGTAGAGAGATGGTGTGTTCCACTCCAAGGTGTTCCCCAGGTTTCCTGTCCATTGCTTCGATCTTCATGCTCTCGTTTAGTAGTTGTTGGAAACTACACTGCATTAGGCCTACAAATTGGGTATGGGGTGTAGAGAGATGGTGTGTTCCACTCCAAGGTGTTCCCCAGGTTTCGTCCACATTGCTTCGGTAATCCGACTCTCGTTTAGTGGTTGTAGAAAACTGCACTGCATTAGGCCTACAAATTGGGTATGGGGTGTAGAGAGACGGTGTGTTTCACTCCAAGGTGTTCCCCAGGTTTCGTCCACATTGCTTCGATCTTCCGACTCTCGTTTAGTAGTTGTTGAAAACTACACTGCATTAGGCCTACAAATTGGGTATGGGGTGTAGAGAGATGGTGTGTTCCACTCCAAGGTGTTCTCCAGGTTGCCTTTCCTGAGCTTCGATCTTCTGGCTCTCGTTTAGTAGTTGTTGGAAACTACGCTGCATTAGGCCTACAAATTGGGTATGGGGTGTAGAGAGATGGTGTGTTCCACTCCAAGGTGTTCCCCAGGTTTCCTGTCCATTGCTTCGATCTTCATGCTCTCGTTTAGTAGTTGTTGGAAACTACACTGCATTAGGCCTACAAATTGGGTATGGGGTGTAGAGAGATGGTATGTTCCACTCCAAGGTGTTCCCCAGGTTTCGTCCACATTGCTTCGGTCTTCCGACTCTCGTTTAGTGGTTGTTGGAAACTACGCTGCATTAGGCCTACAAATTGGGTATGGGGTGTAGAGAGATGGTGTGTTCCACTCCAAGGTGTTCTCCAGGTTGCCTTTCCTGAGCTTCGATCTTCCGGCTCTCGTTTAGTAGTTGTTGGAAACTACGCTGCATTAGGCCTACAAATTGGGTATGGGGTGTAGAGAGATGGTGTGTTCCACTCCAAGGTGTTCCCCAGGTTTCCTCGCCAATGCTTCGATCTTCATGCTCTCGTTTAGTAGTTGTTGGAAACTACACTGCATTAGGCCTACACATTGGGTATGGGGTGTAGAGAGATGGTGTGTTCCACTCCAAGGTGTTCCCCAGGTTTCCTCTCCATTGCTTCGATCTTCCGGCTCTCGTTTAGTAGTTGTTGGAAACTACGCTGCATTATGCCTACAAATTGGGTATGGGGTGTAGAGAGATGGTGTGTTCCACTCCAAGGTGTTCTCCAGGTTGCCTTTCCTGAGCTTCGATCTTCTGGCTATCGTTTAGTAGTTGTTGGAAACTACGCTGCATTAGGCCTACAAATTGGGTATGGGGTGTAGAGAGATGGTGTGTTCCACTCCAAGGTGTTCCCCAGGTTTCGTCCACATTGCTTCGGTCTTCCGACTCTCGTTTAGTGGTTGTTGGAAACTACGCTGCATTAGGCCTACAAATTGGGTATGGGGTGTAGAGAGATGGTGTGTTCCAATCCAAGGTGTTCTCCAGGTTGCCTTAAATGAGCTTCGATCTTCCGGCTCTCGTTTAGTAGTTGTTGGAAACTACGCTGCATTAGGCCTACAAATTGGGTATGGGGTGTAGAGAGATGGTGTGTTCCACTCCAAGGTGTTCCCCAGGTTTCCTCGCCAATGCTTCGATCTTCATGCTCTCGTTTAGTAGTTGTTGGAAACTACACTGCATTAGGCCTACAAATTGGGTATGGGGTGTAGAGAGATGGTGTGTTCCACTCCAAGGTGTTCTCCAGGTTGCCTTTCCTGAGCTTCGATCTTCCGGCTCTCGTTTAGTAGTTGTTGGAAACTACACTGCATTAGGCCTACACATTGGGTATGGGGTGTAGAGAGATGGTGTGTTCCACTCCAAGGTGTTCCCCAGGTTTCCTCTCCATTGCTTCGATCTTCATGCTCTCGTTTAGTAGTTGTTGGAAACTAGGCTGCATTAGGCCTACAAATTGGGTATGGGGTGTAGAGAGATGGTGTGTTCCACTCCAAGGTGTTCTCCAGGTTGCCTTTCCTGAGCTTCGATCTTCTGGCTCTCGTTTAGTAGTTGTTGGAAACTACGCTGCATTAGGCCTACAAATTGGGTATGGGGTGTAGAGAGATGGTGTGTTCCACTCCAAGGTGTTCCCCAGGTTTCCTGTCCATTGCTTCGATCTTCATGCTCTCGTTTAGTAGTTGTTGGAAACTACACTGCATTAGGCCTACAAATTGGGTATGGGGTGTAGAGAGATGGTGTGTTCCACTCCAAGGTGTTCCCCAGGTTTCGTCCACATTGCTTCGGTAATCCGACTCTCGTTTAGTGGTTGTAGAAAACTGCACTGCATTAGGCCTACAAATTGGGTATGGGGTGTAGAGAGACGGTGTGTTTCACTCCAAGGTGTTCCCCAGGTTTCGTCCACATTGCTTCGATCTTCCGACTCTCGTTTAGTAGTTGTTGAAAACTACACTGCATTAGGCCTACAAATTGGGTATGGGGTGTAGAGAGATGGTGTGTTCCACTCCAAGGTGTTCTCCAGGTTGCCTTTCCTGAGCTTCGATCTTCTGGCTCTCGTTTAGTAGTTGTTGGAAACTACGCTGCATTAGGCCTACAAATTGGGTATGGGGTGTAGAGAGATGGTGTGTTCCACTCCAAGGTGTTCCCCAGGTTTCCTGTCCATTGCTTCGATCTTCATGCTCTCGTTTAGTAGTTGTTGGAAACTACACTGCATTAGGCCTACAAATTGGGTATGGGGTGTAGAGAGATGGTATGTTCCACTCCAAGGTGTTCCCCAGGTTTCGTCCACATTGCTTCGGTCTTCCGACTCTCGTTTAGTGGTTGTTGGAAACTACGCTGCATTAGGCCTACAAATTGGGTATGGGGTGTAGAGAGATGGTGTGTTCCACTCCAAGGTGTTCTCCAGGTTGCCTTTCCTGAGCTTCGATCTTCCGGCTCTCGTTTAGTAGTTGTTGGAAACTACGCTGCATTAGGCCTACAAATTGGGTATGGGGTGTAGAGAGATGGTGTGTTCCACTCCAAGGTGTTCCCCAGGTTTCCTCGCCAATGCTTCGATCTTCATGCTCTCGTTTAGTAGTTGTTGGAAACTACACTGCATTAGGCCTACACATTGGGTATGGGGTGTAGAGAGATGGTGTGTTCCACTCCAAGGTGTTCCCCAGGTTTCCTCTCCATTGCTTCGATCTTCCGGCTCTCGTTTAGTAGTTGTTGGAAACTACGCTGCATTATGCCTACAAATTGGGTATGGGGTGTAGAGAGATGGTGTGTTCCACTCCAAGGTGTTCTCCAGGTTGCCTTTCCTGAGCTTCGATCTTCTGGCTATCGTTTAGTAGTTGTTGGAAACTACGCTGCATTAGGCCTACAAATTGGGTATGGGGTGTAGAGAGATGGTGTGTTCCACTCCAAGGTGTTCTCCAGGTTGCCTTAAATGAGCTTCGATCTTCCGGCTCTCGTTTAGTAGTTGTTGGAAACTACGCTGCATTAGGCCTACAAATTGGGTATGGGGTGTAGAGAGATGGTGTGTTCCACTCCAAGGTGTTCCCCAGGTTTCCTCGCCAATGCTTCGATCTTCATGCTCTCGTTTAGTAGTTGTTGGAAACTACACTGCATTAGGCCTACAAATTGGGTATGGGGTGCAGAGAGATGGTGTGTTCCACTCCAAGGTGTTCTCCAGGTTGCCTTTCCTGAGCTTCGATCTTCCGGCTCTCGTTTAGTAGTTGTTGGAAACTACACTGCATTAGGCCTACACATTGGGTATGGGGTGTAGAGAGATGGTGTGTTCCACTCCAAGGTGTTCCCCAGGTTTCCTCTCCATTGCTTCGATCTTCATGCTCTCGTTTAGTAGTTGTTGGAAACTAGGCTGCATTAGGCCTACAAATTGGGTATGGGGTGTAGAGAGATGGTGTGTTCCACTCCAAGGTGTTCTCCAGGTTGCCTTTCCTGAGCTTCGATCTTCTGGCTCTCGTTTAGTAGTTGTTGGAAACTACGCTGCATTAGGCCTACAAATTGGGTATGGGGTGTAGAGAGATGGTGTGTTCCACTCCAAGGTGTTCCCCAGGTTTCCTGTCCATTGCTTCGATCTTCATGCTCTCGTTTAGTAGTTGTTGGAAACTACACTGCATTAGGCCTACAAATTGGGTATGGGGTTTAGAGAGATGGTGTGTTCCACTCCAAGGTGTTCCCCAGGTTTCGTCCACATTGCTTCGGTAATCCGACTCTCGTTTAGTGGTTGTAGAAAACTACACTGCATTAGGCCTACAAATTGGGTATGGGGTGTAGAGAGACGGTGTGTTTCACTCCAAGGTGTTCCCCAGGTTTCGTCCACATTGCTTCGATCTTCCGACTCTCGTTTAGTAGTTGTTGAAAACTACACTGCATTAGGCCTACAAATTGGGTATGGGGTGTAGAGAGATGGTGTGTTCCACTCCAAGGTGTTCTCCAGGTTGCCTTTCCTGAGCTTCGATCTTCTGGCTCTCGTTTAGTAGTTGTTGGAAACTACGCTGCATTAGGCCTACAAATTGGGTATGGGGTGTAGAGAGATGGTGTGTTCCACTCCAAGGTGTTCCCCAGGTTTCCTGTCCATTGCTTCGATCTTCATGCTCTCGTTTAGTAGTTGTTGGAAACTACACTGCATTAGGCCTACAAATTGGGTATGGGGTGTAGAGAGATGGTATGTTCCACTCCAAGGTGTTCCCCAGGTTTCGTCCACATTGCTTCGGTCTTCCGACTCTCGTTTAGTGGTTGTTGGAAACTACGCTGCATTAGGCCTACAAATTGGGTATGGGGTGTAGAGAGATGGTGTGTTCCACTCCAAGGTGTTCTCCAGGTTGCCTTTCCTGAGCTTCGATCTTCCGGCTCTCGTTTAGTAGTTGTTGGAAACTACGCTGCATTAGGCCTACAAATTGGGTATGGGGTGTAGAGAGATGGTGTGTTCCACTCCAAGGTGTTCCCCAGGTTTCCTCGCCAATGCTTCGATCTTCATGCTCTCGTTTAGTAGTTGTTGGAAACTACACTGCATTAGGCCTACAAATTGGGTATGGGGTGTAGAGAGATGGTGTGTTCCACTCCAAGGTGTTCTCCAGGTTGCCTTTCCTGAGCTTCGATCTTCCGGCTCTCGTTTAGTAGTTGTTGGAAACTACACTGCATTAGGCCTACACATTGGGTATGGGGTGTAGAGAGATGGTGTGTTCCACTCCAAGGTGTTCCCCAGGTTTCCTCTCCATTGCTTCGATCTTCCGGCTCTCGTTTAGTAGTTGTTGGAAACTACGCTGCATTAGGCCTACAAATTGGGTATGGGGTGTAGAGAGATGGTGTGTTCCACTCCAAGGTGTTCTCCAGGTTGCCTTTCCTGAGCTTCGATCTTCTGGCTATCGTTTAGTAGTTGTTGGAAACTACGCTGCATTAGGCCTACAAATTGGGTATGGGGTGTAGAGAGATGGTGTGTTCCACTCCAAGGTGTTCCCCAGGTTTCCTGTCCATTGCTTCGATCTTCATGCTCTCGTTTAATAGTTGTTGGAAACTACACTGCATTAGGCCTACAAATTGGGTATGGGGTGTAGAGAGACGGTGTGTTCCACTCCAAGGTGTTCCCCAGGTGTCGTCCACATTGCTTCGGTCTTCCGACTCTCGTTTAGTGGTTGTAGAAAACTACACTGCATTAGGCCTACAAATTGGGTATGGGGTGTAGAGAGACGGTGTGTTACACTCCAAGGTGTTCCCCAGGTTTCGTCTACATTGCTTCGATCTTCCGACTCTCGTTTAGTAGTTGTTGAAAACTACACTGCATTAGGCCTACAAATTGGGTATGGGGTGTAGAGAGATGGTGTGTTACACTCCAAGGTGTTCTCCAGGTTGCCTTTCCTGAACTTCTATCTTCAGGCTCTCATTAAATTGTGGTTAAATGGAACAACTGCATTTGGCGTACTAGTTGGGTTGGGGCCTACTATCGGTGTCTGCCACTCCTTGCTGTTCTCCTCCACTGAACAAAGCTGTGCCGCCTGTTTACTACGGTTGCCAATTTTGAACTGCATTTCGACTACTTACTGATTTAGGCCTACTCTCTGTGTCAGCCTCTCATTCCAGTTGTCCTCCACTACAATGCCCCCTGGTTAGTCCTGTGTTACCAATTTTGAACTGCATTTAGCCAACTTTATTCTTTGGGCCTATATCTGTGTTTCCTCCTCATCCTGCCCATTGCCCAGCCAGTGATAGATGAGTCTGCTGGTACATTGACCCATAACGCAAAATTCGCCGTGCACGCTACACAGCAAGATTGTGACCCTGCTGAAAGTCAGGTTCCTCTTCCCGCATACCATACCACCTTACACGGGGACAAAGAGGAAGGTGCAGATGAAAGTGCAGGTTCCTTCATCAGGTGGGGGGAGGAATACTAGTTGGCGACGTCACTGGCACAGGGCCTCTCATAGTACGCAAAAGTGTTGCTGCCGGTGGGAGGCGCCCCCGCTGTGCAAACACACCGCTGTACTTTGAGGGGCCCTGTGCCAGTGCCAATGCCAACGAGTGGGCCCCCCCTGCTTGCTCAGGATCACAGCACTTGCAAAGTTGAAATACTTACCTCTCCCTGCTCCACTGCCGTGACGTGGTCCAGATTTACTGGGCCCACTAATTACTTGAACCAGCCCTACCCCCCACAACTTTAGCCAAATGACCCCCAATTTCAAATGCCTTCCAATTATTATAAGCTAAATTACGATTGACAAGCTTCTGTAACAAGAATGGATGTTTTTGCCATTAAAATGGGCAGTGTAGGTGTTTTCCTGGCCTCCACTCACTGCCGACTATGCTCCCCCATTGACTTGCATTGGGTTTCGTGTTTCGGGCGATACCCGACTTTTCGCCATAATCGGCCGATTCCACTCGACTTGACTTCTAAGATAGTCGGGTTTCGCGAAACACGACTCGACTCTAAAAAGGTCAAGGTCGCTCAACCCTAGTGGTGACCATGTCCCATTCCCTACAAGTAGGACCATCCTCTCCCCATTTCCATCCCAATGTTAGTGTGTTTTGCTCAGCTGATCCAGACCCTCACTGATGAGGAGCAGTTGTTGGGGTTCTGGGTCTCGGCTCATGTGCAGGCTCGACCGGAACCCAAGATATCTCTCCCAGACAGGTTCTCTGGAGGGAGAGATACAGTACAGACCAAAAGTTTGGATACACCTTCTCATTTAAAGATTTTTCTGTATTTTCATGACTATGAAAATTGTAAATTGACACTGAAGGCATCAAAACTATGAATTAACACGTGTGGAATTATATACTTAACAAAAAAGTGTGAAACAACTGAAAAACGGTGGCGCAGTGGTTAGCACAGCAGCCTTGCAGCGCTGGAGTCCTGGGTTCTAATCCCACCTTGGACAACATCTGCAAAGAGTTTGTATGTTCTCTCCGTGTTTGCGTGGGTTTCCTCCGGGCACTCCGGTTTCCTCCCACATTCCAAAGACATACTGATAGGGAATTTAGATTGTGAGCCCCATCTGGGACAGCGATGATAATGTGTGCAAACTGTAAAGCGCTGCGGAATATGTTAGCGCTATATAAAAATAAAGATTATTATTATTATTATTATTATATCTTATATTCTAAGTTCTTCAAAGTAACTACCTTTTGCTTTGATGACTGCTTTGCACACTCTTGGCATTCTCTTGATGAGCTTCAAGAGGTAGTCACCAGAATTGGTTTTCACTTCACAGGTGTGCCCTGTCAGGTTTAACAAGTGGGATATCTTGCCTTATAAATGGGGTTGGGACTATCAGTTGTGTTGAGCATAAGTCTGGTGGTCCTACTGAATAGACTGTTAGAATTTGTATTATAGCAATAAAAAAGCAGCTAACTAAAGAAAATCAAGTGGCCATCATTACTTTAAGAAATAAAGGTCAGTCTGAAAAGTTGTGAAAACTTTGAAAGTATCCCCAAGTGCAGTTGCAAAAACCATCAAGCGCTACAAAGAAACTGGCTCACATGAGGACAGCCCCAGGAAAGGAAGACCAAGAGTCACCTCTGCTTCTGAGGATAAGTTTATCCGAGTCACCAGCCTCAGAAATCGCAGGTTAACAGAAGCTCAGATTAGAGACCAGATCAATGCCACACAGAGTTCTAGCAGCGGACACATCTCTACAACAACTGTAAAGAGGAGACTTTGTGCAGCAGGCCTTCATGGTAAAATGGCAGCTAGGAAACCACTGCTAAGGACAGGCAATAAGCAGAAGAGACTTGTTTGGGCTAAAGAATAGGGTTGAGCGAAATGGGTCGGCCATTTTCAGAAGTCGCCGACTTTTGGCAAAGTCGGGTTTCATGAAACCCGACCCGACCCCTGTGTGGGGTCGGCCATGAAGTCGGCGATCTTCTGAATCTGGAATCGGAATTCCGATACCGATTCCCGATATGTTTAAGATATCGGGAATTGGTATCGGAATTCAGATTTAAGTGTAAAATAAAGAATAAAAATAAAAAATATTGCTATACTCACCCTCGGACGCGCCCTGGTTGTAACCGGGAGCCTTCCTTCCTAAGAATCAGCGCTTGAAGGACCTTTCGATGGCGTCACGGCTTCTGATTGGTCGCGTGACGCCCATGTGACCGCTCACGCGACCAATCACAAGCCACGACGTCATCGAAAGGTCCTACAAGCGCTGATTCTTAGGAAGGAAGGCTCCCGGTTACAACCAGGGCGCGTCCGAGGGTGAGTATAGCAATATTTTTTATTTTTATTCTTTATTTTACACATTAATATGGATCGCAGGGCCTGAAGGAGAGTTTCCTCTCCTTCAGACCCTGGGAACCATTAGAAACCCAATGCACTGCATTGGGTTTCGTGTTTCGGCCGACCCCGACCCCGAATTTTCTATAGGAAAAAGTCGGGTTTCGTGAAATCCGACCCGATCCTATAAAAACAAAAGTCGCTCAACCCTACTAAAGAACACAAAGGAATGGACATTAGACCAGTGGAAATCTGTGCTTTGACCTGATGAGTCAAAATTTGAGATCTTTGGTTCCTACCACCGTGTCTTTGTGCGACGCAGAAAAGGTGAACGGATGGACTCTACATGCCTGGTTCCCACCGTGAAGCATGGAGGAGGAGGTGTGATGGTGTGGGAGTGCTTTGCTGGTGACACTGTCAGGGATTTATTCAAAACTCAAGGCATACTGAACCAGCATGGCTACCACAGCATCTTGCAGTAGCATGCTATTCCATCCAGTTTGCGTTTAGTTGGACCACCATTTATTTTTAAAATGGACAATTACCCCAAACACACCTCCAGGCTGTGTAAGGGCTATTTGACCAAGAAGGAAAGTGATGGGGTGCTATGCCAGATGACCTGGCCTCCACAGTCACCAGACCTGAACTCAATCGAGATGGTTTGAGGGGAGCTGGATGGCAGAGTGAAGGCAAAAGGGCAAACAAGTGCTAAGCATCTCTGGGAACTCCTTCAAGATTGTTGGAAGACCATTCCTGGTGACTACCTCTTGAAGCTCATCAAGAGAATGCCAAGAGTGTGCAAAGCAGTCATCAAAGCAAAAGGTGGCTACTTTGAAGAACCTAAAATATAAGACATATTTTAAGTTATTTCACACTTTTTTGTTAAGTATATAATTCCACATGTGTTAATTCATAGTTTTGATGCCTTCAGTGTGAATTTACAATTTTCATAGTCATGAAAATACAGAAAAATCTTTAAATGGGAAGGTGTGTCCAAACTTTTGGTCTGTAATGTACATTTTTGTTTTTTTAAGGAGGCCTCTAAATTGTATTTCAGGCTCCACCCTTGTTCTTCAGGGAGTTAGGAACAACTTGTGGGGATTATAGTCTCCCTTCTGATGGGTGATGCCCAATACTGGGCCTTCTCCTGGCCAACCTATTCACCATCTTGGCAGTTGGTGGACGAGTTTTTTGCAGCATTGGCACTGGTGTATGGGGACCCTGATGGCATTTCTCTGATGGAGTCTAGACTTCATAAAATGAAGCAGAGGGGTGGCCGGCTGAGGAGTACTGCTCAGAGTTTAGGAGGTGGGACACTGATACGCAGTAGAACAACCCTGCTCTTAGGAGTCATTTTTATCAAGTTCTGTCACCTAGGCTACAAGATACTCTTGTGCAGTATTTGACTCCTGGGTCTTTGAAAGCTGCCATGGCCCTTGCTATCCAGTGGATATATGCCTCAGGGAGAAACATACACCAAATCTGCCCCTGTTGTCCTTCCTAGGGATAAGGACACATAGGTGCAGATGGACGAACCTATGCAGGTGGGAGGAGTCTCTTCTCAAACGGGGTAGCCTGTTGTTCACCGTGGTATGGGGGCATGTTTCTTAATTTGTCAGACTGGTCATTTCATCAACGTCAGCCCAACTCGCCCCAAAGTATGTACACCACCTCAAAAACCACATCCCCCTGGTTGTGAGGAGGGAGGCAACCAGGTTGTGTATATTTCCTCTCTCTTTTCACCTCAGTTTACCATACCTGCTGAAGTGATGTTTGGTAGGGTTACTGAAACTATTCCGGTGCTTGTGGACAGTGGAGCAGGAGTCAATTTGGTGGATGCTCCCTTTGTTCAGACCCATGGCCTTATGGGTAGGATACTGGCGATACCCATTAGGGTTCAGGCAAATGACTCTGTTCCTCTCAGCCAGGGGAGAGTGACCCAAGTCATAAACGTTAATCTGCGTATAGGGACTCTTAATGAGGAGTCCCTGTCATGCTACGTTTTGGAGGGTATGCCAACTCCCATCGTCCTAGGCCTTCCCTGGCTGAAGAAACACCACTTGGTCATAGATTGGTGGTCAGTTGGGACCAGTCTTGCAAAGACAGCTGCCTGAGAGCTACTGTCTCTACCATCCTTTTTAAACCTACCCCTTTGTCTCCATTGCAGGCAGCTAAGGAGCTGCCAGGGGGTAGGGGCAAGACTCAACCCTCACCATAAGTAAACCCTGAGTCTCAGAGTCCTCTTAGGAGGATTGGTCAGGGGTGGGTGGTGATTCACTCTATGTGTAGTGGGGGTATGGGTTTGGAGATGCAGGGGGATGCCTCTGTTGCCAGTTCCTCACAGAGTTCACCATCTTGTGGCAAACGCATGCTTGGAAATAAACGTTCAGGTCCGGACCTGGGTGTGAATGAGTACTTGTGGGTATCCAACAAAAACATCAGGTGGAAGTATGCTTCTGGGATCTGCAGTTCTAGGGTGATTGGGCCATATTGGGTGTCAACCATTCTCATCCAGCTGGAGTTACCCCAGTAATGCACATACACAACGTATTACCCAGGTCGGTGCTCTTGAGATTTTGGTGCCTCCGGAGTCTACGTTATTACCATCTCCATTGGGCTCCGTTGTCATAACCCTGAGGATCAAGCGACTGCAGAGGTGAACTCTGGTGGATCGAGGCATCCTCACCGTACGTCGTTTCTGATGATGTCCAGTGTTGAGGGTCCAGAGGCCCCTCATTAAAAGGAGGGTACTGTCATGATCCATGTTTGGATTCATGGCAGCTCTGGTTTCACTCTGTTTTAAATATAGCCTTTTCCTTTCAGGACCAGCAGGGGTTAATATAAGTTTCCCCCACTATCAATGAGCTGTAACTGTAGTCCTGGTGCCTTTATTCTGCGGTGCAGTGCACTGCAGCAGAGGAAGTTGAAGCTAAGTTGTTTTTTTAACCCATCTCTTTCGTGTTTGTCACTTTGCCTTGTGTGGTTTTATCTGCAGTGGTGAGGCTAGCGCCCTTTGCTGGCCAATGCACTAGCTAGGGTAGAATTAGATGACAGTGAGGGATGAGGATCCTGATGGCAGTGGGGGGAAGGATCCACTTAGGTTGTTAGGGGAGTGCAGGGACAGGCTCAGGTTTGAGCTCAGGTGGTGACCATCCCCCATTTCCCTATCAGTAGGGCCATCCTCTTCCCATTTCCATCCCATTTTAGTGTTGCACCATTCGCTGACCGAACCTCCGTTGGGTTGAGTCACATCGTGACACTTACCAATTATGCAGTCATATCACAGTCTCCCACAAAGGTTTTCCATGAATGAGCGCTTGCACACGTCTCTTCCGCCGGAGGTGCCGCACTCCATGGAGACGAGTCGCTCTGACCGAAAGTGACATGTGGTTGTACCATGCATGGGCAATAGGATCCGTATATGTACCAGGTGTTCCCATTAATCATTTGTGCTTGCAATTGGTCACAGGGGGTTTATATACCTCTCCCCACCACAAACACATGTTCCCTTGTCAAAGCAGAGGCGAAACACGCGTTGGGCACACGCTGTGAGCGCTGGGTTAGTACCTTTATCAGTACTTACACCTTTTGTTACAGCATTTAATTCATTTGATCCTCCTATTCCTTTAGGCTACTGGCAATCTGTAGAGACTAGTCACTAAATACATTAACTTTTTGCTCTTTAGAAGAATTTTTACTTTTTTTGATCTATTAATATAGGCACTTAGCATTTTATTTTGTATTCTATTATTATTATTATTATTATAGTCAATTTGATGGCCCACATGAATTTTGTTTCGTATTATTGTGTCCTGTACGTAGTGAAGCCAGAATTGTTCACATACTGTATATCTAACACTGTCATGCTACTAGTTGCATTTTTGGGGGGGAAACTTTGACTTTCCTTCTAAAAGAATTTTGGGACTGTGCTTTGTCCACAGTACACCATTTCAGGTTTAGAATATTCTTTATATTATAATTCATATGTATAATTTTTTTACCTGACTTGGCTATTTATCAATTGTTGTATTATTTAATCATTTAAAATCAGCCTTATATTTCCATCCAAACCCACCTCCTCTGCTATTTTAACCATTTTATCTTGTTGAGTCTTTTCCAAATAATTAGTCATGTTTATTGTTTTGATGTAATAAAACTTATTTACTTTTCTATAACATGTGTTTTGCATCATGTTTTAGGTTAAAATTGAATAAGATTACACAACAATTTTTGATGATTTCATATAATTTTTCATGGATAAACTGTGTAACAGGTGCGAAACATGCATAACGGGGATTAGAGTTTTCCATCTGGCAATGCGCAATGCTCGCCAAGTATCAAGTACATCCGAGCATCCAAATACTTCGGTGATATCTGAGTATCACAGAGCACGTTCGCTCATCCCTAGTCACAATCAATTAGGGGGTGTCAGAAGATGTTACTAGGGTCTCATAATGAAATGGGGTGTGGAGAGGATGCTCTCACATAATAATTGGGCTTCCAGTAATAATGTCCCCCATATTGGGCCACTTCCTGGGATAATGTCTCCAAACCAAGCCTCCTTCTTACTATAGTTTGCCCCACCATGGTCTTCTTCCTGAGATAATGTGCCCCTTTGTAGTATAATATGTTCCATCCTGGTCCCCTTCCTGTGGTAATGTACTCCATCCTGGTATAAGGTCGCTCATCCTGGGCCCCTTCCTCTGGTAGTGTGTCCATTCCTGAGGATAATGTGCCCAATCCTGTGCCCCTTCCTGAGGTAATGTGTCCCTTCATGGGGCAGTGTGCCCCTTCCTGGGATAATGTGCCCCATCCTTAGCCCCTTTCTGGTATAAGGTGCCCCTTCCTGGGGTAGTATGCCCAATCTTGGGGTAATTTGCCCTTCCCTGGGGTAATGTGCCCCATCCTGGGTCCCTTTCTGGGGTAATGTGCCTCATCCTGGACCCCTTCCTTTGGATGCACATCAAGATGAAATAGTCACTGGTGCCTGCAGCTCTGAGACCCAATACATCTGCACTGGGTGCAGCGGCGATATATCTACCCATGATGAGCGCTATTTCTCCTATTTTCACCCATTCCTGATTTTGGCTTATAAATACTTATGTAAAATACCTTAGATTAGTCATCGAAGAAGCTTGATCGCGAGTTAGATTTTCAAAAAATGTTTTTCTCTGAAACACTGTACAATTTCGGAGTAAACAATGGTCAGCGGAAGTAACATAGACACTGATTTATTCTGCTTGTGGTTTGGGCAGCTTGAGTTTTATATCAGATTTCATCTAATATGAGTAAACAACTGCTACATCATTCAGTTACTGTTCTCTGACTAAGTGCATCTAACTCGTTTTTACTAATATCTTAATGCTACAAGAGATGACAGCAATAGATGCAGAGATTGATAGATTTTCACAATCCCATGTGGACAATCACTTTCTCTCTTCCCAGGGGAATCTTTGCTTTGTCTTTCTGCAATAATAAATCAGAGAGCAGAGGGTACTGGCTTCAGACCAAACCTTTATGTGCTAATTACTGTGTCCCACATAGAGCTACTTCAATGTCACCACTATATACACAGTTTAATCATAACTCAGGCTTTGTTAAACACCATAAAAACATTGTGTACTTCTCTCTCCATGTACATAAAGAGTTTAATGTGATTTAGAATCAACTGCTGAATGCTGAATGGATGGCAGCAAAACAACCGTCTCCTCTTTTCTCAAGAGTGCATAACGGAATACAGTATATAGTTTCCAACTGTCTTCTGTTGTTATGGTCACAGGTCCTAATTTTTCTTGGAATTTATTGCCAATTCTCTAAATTTGGGGCAAATTAAATTATAGTTATTACTATAGTTAATATGTTTTAAAAACATATTTCAAAGCTGTACAGATACAGTGGGGAAAATAAGTATTTTATACACTGCCTATTTTGCATGTTTTTTCAACTACAAAGAATGGAGAGGTTTGCAATTTTTATCGTAGGTAAAGTTCACCTGTGAGAGACAGAATCTTAAAAATAAATCCAGAAAATCACATTGTATGATTTCTACATAATTAATTTGCATTTTATTGGATGAAATAAGTATTTGATCACCTACCAAGCAACAATAATTCTGGCTCTTACAGGCATGTTAGCCATCCTACTCTGCACCCATTGTCTGTATTAATTGCACCTGTTGAAACTTGTTACAAAAGGCACCTGCTCATACACTCAGTCAATCACACTCTAAACTCTCCACCATGGCCAAGATCAAACAGTTGTCTAAGGACACCAGTGACAAAATTTTAGACTGGCACAAGGCTGGGATGGGCTACAGGACAATAGGCAAGCAGCTTGATGGGAAGGCAACAACTGTCGTCACAATTATTAGAAAAAGGAAAAAACACAAGATGTCTGTCAATTTTCTTTGGTCTAGAGCTCAATGCAAGATCTCGTTGGGTAAGCATTATTCTGAGAAAGGTCAGAAATCAGCCCAGAACTACACGGGAGGACTTGGTCAATGACTTGATGAGAGCTGGGACCACAGTCTTAAATAGGGTTGAGCGACCTTGAACTTTTTAGAGTCGAGCCGTGTTTCGCGAAACCCGACTATCTTAGAAGTCAAGTCGAGTGGAATCGGCCGATTATCGCGAAAAGTCGGGTATCGACCGAAACACGAAACCCAATGCAAGTCAATGGGGGAGCATAGTCGGCAGTGAGTGGAGGCCAGGAAAACACCTACACTGCCCATTTTAATGGCAAAAACATCCATTCTTGTTACAGAAGCTTGTCAATCGTAATTTACCTTATAATAATTGGAAGGCATTTGAAATTGGGGGTCATTTGGCTAAAGTTGTGGGGGGTAGGGCTGGTTCAAGTAATTAGTGGGCCCAGGAAATCTGGACCACGTCACGGCAGTGGAGCAGGGAGAGGTAAGTATTTCAACTTTGCAAGTGCTGTGATCCTGAGCAAGCAGGGGGGGCCCACTCGTTGGCATTGGCACTGGCACAGGGCCCCTCAAAGTACAGCAGTGTGTTTGCACGGCGGGGGCGCCTCCCACCGGCAGCAACACTTTTGCGTACTATGAGAGGCCCTGTGCCAGTGACGTCGCCAACTAGTATTCCTCCCCCCACCTGATGAAGGAACCTGCACTTTCATCTGCACCTTCCTCTTTGTCCCCGTGTAAGGTGGTATGGTATGCGGGAAGAGGAACCTGACTTTCAGCAGGGTCACAATCTTGTTGTGTAGCGTGCACGGGGAATGTTGCGTTATGGGTCAATGTACCAGCAGACTCATCTATCACTGGCTGGGCAATGGGCAGGATCAGGAGGAAACACAGATATAGGCCCAAAGAATAAAGTTGGCTAAATGCAGTTCAAAATTGGTAACACAGGACTAACCAGGGGGCATTGCAGTGGAGGACAACTGGAATGAGAGTCTGACACAGAGAGTAGGCCCAAATCAGTAAGTAGTCGTAATGCAGTTCAAAATTGGCAACCATAGTAAACAGGCGGCACAGCTTTGTTCAGTGGAGGAGAACAGCAAGGAGTGGCAGACACTGATAGTAGGCCCCAACCCAACTAGTAGGCCAAATGCAGTCTAACATTAACAACTACTTAACGAGAGCCTGAAAATGGAATTTCAGGACAGGAAACCAGGTGAACAGCAAGGAGCGGCAGACACTGTTAGTAGGCCCCAAACCAACTAGTACGCCAAATGCAGTTGTTCCATTTAACAACTATTTAACAAGAGCCTGAAGATAGAAGCTCAGGAAAGGCAACCTGGAGAACACCTTGGAGTGGAAGACACCGTCTCCACACCCCATACCCAATTTGTAGGCCTAATGCAGTGTAGTTTCCAACAACTACAAAACGAGAGCATTAAGATTGAAGCAATGGAGAGGAAACCTGGGGAACACCTTAGAGTGGAACACACCGTGTCTACACCCCATACCCAATTTGTAGGCCTAATGCAGTGTAGTTTCCAACAACTACTAAACGAGAGCATTAAGATTGAAGCAATGGAGAGGAAACCCGGGGAACACCTTGGAGTGGAACACACCGTCTCTACACCCCATACCCAATTTGTAGGCCTAATGCAGTGTAGTTTTCACCAACTACTAAACGAGAGTAGGAAGATCGAAGCAATGTGGACGAAACCTGGGGAACACCTTGGAGTGTAACACACCGTCTCTACACCCCATACCCAATTTGTAGGCCTAATGCAGTGTAGTTTCCAACAACTACAAAACGAGAGCATTAAGATTGAAGCAATGGAGAGGAAACCTGGGGAACACCTTGGAGTGGAACACACCATCTCTACACCCCATACCCAATTTGTAGGCCTAATGCAGTATAGTTTCCAACAACTACTAAACGAGAGCATTAAGATTGAAGCAATGGAGAGGAAACCTGGGGAACACCTTGGAGTGGAACACACCGTCTCTACACCCCATACCCAATTTGTAGGCCTTATGCAGTGTAGTTTTCACCAACCACTAAACGAGAGTAGGAAGATCGAAGCAATGTGGACGAAACCTGGGGAACACCTTGGAGTGTAACACACCGTCTCTCTACACCCCATACCCAATTTGTAGGCCTAATGCAGTGTAGTTTCCAACAACTACTAAACGAGAGCATTAAGATTGAACCAATGGAGAGGAAACCTGGGGAACACCTTGGAGTGGAACACACCGTCTCTACACCCCATACCCAATTTGTAGGCCTTATGCAGTGTAGTTTTCACCAACTACTAAACGAGAGTAGGAAGATCGAAGCAATGTGGACGAAACCTGGGGAACACCTTGGAGTGTAACACACCGTCTCGCTACACCCCATACCCAATTTGTAGGCCTAATGCAGTGTAGTTTCCAACAACTACTAAACGAGAGCATTAAGATTGAAGCAATGGAGAGGAAACCTGGGGAACACCTTGGAGTGGAACACACCGTCTCTACACCCCATACCCAATTTGTAGGCCTAATGCAGTGTAGTTTCCAACAACTACTAAACGAGAGCATTAAGATTGAAGCAATGGAGAGGAAACCTGGGGAACACCTTGGAGTGGAACACACCGTCTCTACACCCCATACCCAATTTGTAGGCCTTATGCAGTGTAGTTTTCACCAACTACTAAACGAGAGTAGGAAGATCGAAGCAATGTGGACGAAACCTGGGGAACACCTTGGAGTGTAACACACCGTCTCTCTACACCCCATACCCAATTTGTAGGCCTAATGCAGTGTAGTTTCCAACAACTACTAAACGAGAGCATTAAGATTGAAGCAATGGAGAGGAAACCTGGGGAACACCTTGGAGTGGAACACACCGTCTCTACACCCCATACCCAATTTGTAGGCCTAATGCAGTGTAGTTTCCAACAACTACTAAAAGAGAGCATTAAGATTGAAGCAATGGAGAGGAAACCTGGGGAACACCTTGGAGTGGAACACACCGTCTCTACACCCCATACCCAATTTGTAGGCCTAATGCAGTGTAGTTTGCAACAACTACTAAACGAGAGTAGTCTGATCGAAGCAATGTGGATGAAACCTGGGGCACACCTTTGGGCGGCAGACACCGTTAGTAGGCCCTACCAAAGTTGTAGCCCCAATGCAGTTTTAAAATTCCTAGAGGCTGAAAACAAGACTATTGACGCTCAGCTTTTTTCAAAGGAACACAGCTGTATTGAGTGGCGCAGACAGACACAGGTAGTAGGCCTTAAACCAAAAATGTGGCTCACTGCAGCTTAAAAAAGGTTACAGGGGTACACAGGCAGCATTGCTCTGGGCAGTGGATGACAATTTCAATAGTAGACCGCAGACAGACTTTGTACACCTACTATTAAAAAAAGGATGCTCTATGCAATTAAAAATAGGTTCCAGGGGTACACGGGCAGCAGTGGTCTGGTCAGTGGAGGAGTAGTAGAAAGAACGGGCCGCAGACAGGCTTCGAAGACCTAACATAAAAAAATATTGGGCTGTAGGCACTTTAACATTGGTTCCAGGGGTACACGGGCAGCAGTAGACTGGTCAGTGTAGTAGTAGTTGAAAGAACGGGCCGCAGACAGGCTTCGAAGGCCTACAATAAAAAAATATTGGGCTGTAGGCACTTTAACATTGGTTCCAGGGGTACACGGGCAGCAGTAGACTGGTCAGTGTAGTAGTAGTTGAAAGAACGGGCCGCAGACAGGCTTCGAAGGCCTAACATAAAAAAATATTGGGCTGTAGGCACTTTTAAATAGGTTCCAGGGGTACACAGGCAGCAGTGGTCTGGTCAGTGTAGGAGTAGTAGAAAAAATGGGCCGCAGACAGGCTTCGAAGGCCTAACATAAAAAAATATTGGGCTGTAGGCACTTTAACATTGGTTCCGGGCCTAACATAAAAAAATATTGGGCTGTAGGCACTTTAACATTGGTTCCAGGGGTACACGGGCAGCAGTAGACTGGTCAGTGTAGTAGTAGTAGAAAGAACGGGCCGCAGAAAGGCTTCGAAGGCCTAACATAAAAAAATATTGGGCTGTAGGCACTTTAACATTGGTTCCAGGGGTACACGGGCAGCAGTAGACTGGTCAGTGGAGGCCTAGTGGAAGGAGGGACCGCAGACAGGCTTCGAAGGCCTAACATAATAAACTGGGCTGGCTGTAGGCAATTTAAAATTGGTTCCAGGGGTACACGGGCAGCAGTACACAGGTCAGTGCAGGCCTAGTGGAAGGAGGGACCGCAGACAGGCTTCGAAGGCCTAACATAATAAAATTGGACAGGCTGTAGGCACTTTATAATTGGTTCCAGGAGTACACGGGCAGCAGTAGACAGGTCAGTGGAGGCCTAGTGGAAGGAGGGACCGCAGACAGGCTTCGAAGGCCTAACATAATAAATTGGGCTGGCTGTAGGCAATTTAAAATTGGTTCCAGGGGTACACGGGCAGCAGTACACAGATCAGTGGAGGCCTAGTGGAAGGAGGGACCGCAGACAGGCTTCGAAGGCCTAACATAATAAAATTGGACAGGCTGTAGGCACTTTATAATTGGTTCCAGGGGTACACGGGCAGCAGTAGACAGGTCAGTGTAGTAGTAGTTGAAAGAACGGGCCGCAGACAGGCTTCGAAGGCCTAACATAATAAAATTTGACAGGCTGTAGGCACTTTATAATTGGTTCCAGGAGTACACGGGCAGCAGTAGACAGGTCAGTGGAGGCCTAGTGGAAGGAGGGACCGCAGACAGGCTTCGAAGGCCTAACATAATAAATTGGGCTGGCTGTAGGCAATTTAAAATTGGTTCCAGGGGTACACGGGCAGCAGTACACAGGTCAGTGGAGGCCTAGTGGAAGGAGGGACCGCAGACAGGCTTCGAAGGCCTAACATAATAAAATTGGACAGGCTGTAGGCACTTTATAATTGGTTCCAGGAGTACACGGGCAGCAGTAGACAGGTCAGTGGAGGCCTAGTGGAAGGAGGGACCGCAGACAGGCTTCGAAGGCCTAACATAATAAATTGGGCTGGCTGTAGGCAATTTAAAATTGGTTCCAGGGGTACACGGGCAGCAGTACACAGGTCAGTGGAGGCCTAGTGGAAGGAGGGACCGCAGACAGGCTTCGAAGGCCTAACATAATAAAATTGGACAGGCTGTAGGCACTTTATAATTGGTTCCAGGGGTACACGGGCAGCAGTAGACAGGTCAGTGTAGTAGTAGTTGAAAGAACGGGCCGCAGACAGGCTTCGAAGGCCTAACATAATAAAATTGGACAGGCTGTAGGCACTTTATAATTGGTTCCAGGAGTACACGGGCAGCAGTAGACAGGTCAGTGGAGGCCTAGTGGAAGGAGGGACCGCAGAAAGGCTTCGAAGGCCTAACATAATAAATTGGGCTGGCTGTAGGCAATTTAAAATTGGTTCCAGGGGTACACGGGCAGCAGTACACAGGTCAGTGGAGGACTAGTGGAAGGAGGGACCGCAGACAGGCTTCGAAGGCCTAACATAATAAAATTGGACAGGCTGTAGGCACTTTATAATTGGTTCCAGGAGTACACGGGCAGCAGTAGACAGGTCAGTGGAGGCCTAGTGGAAGGAGGGACCGCAGACAGGCTTCGAAGGCCTAACATAATAAATTGGGCTGGCTGTAGGCAATTTAAAATTGGTTCCAGGGGTACACGGGCAGCAGTACACAGGTCAGTGGAGGCCTAGTGGAAGGAGGGACCGCAGACAGGCTTCGAAGGCCTAACATAATAAAATTGGACAGGCTGTAGGCACTTTATAATTGGTTCCAGGAGTACACGGGCAGCAGTAGACAGGTCAGTGGAGGCCTAGTGGAAGGAGGGACCGCAGACAGGCTTCGAAGGCCTAACATAATAAATTGGGCTGGCTGTAGGCAATTTAAAATTGGTTCCAGGGGTACACGGGCAGCAGTGGTCTGGTCAGCGGAGGCCGATTGTAATGAGTGTCTGCCAGTTAGTAGTCCAAAACAATAAATAAATGTGAATGTCTCGCATTAAAACAAAACGAAAACACTAAAGGGTGCAATCATTAGCTACAGGGGTGGGATCCTCTGCGTAGTTTCAGACCTACTAATTTAGTGCAAAGTATTTACTGTGGTAAATAGAGGACACGGCCCCTGACTATGTTAAGTACCATCATACATGTCAACACAATGGTATTGTCAGTGGCAGGAATGGAAGGATGTCAGCGCATAGACTAAACATTGGTGGAAGTGTGAGAGATAACTGTGGAAGTGGTAGAGCAATGTTTGACCTGGGGGTGGGTGAACTCTCTTGTGGCCGGCGGTACAGGCCCAGGGCCCCTCATGTTACAACAGTGTGTCTGACGTTGGGTGCGCACCACCACCGCCAGAGACACTTTATTGTACTATGAGGATCCCAGTGGCAGTGCTGTCGACCAAAAGCAGGCACACCCACCTCTTCAGACAAACAGCACTCTCACGGGTGCTTGCGCCAAGTCGCGATACCACGGCCCCGTGTGGGGAGTTTGGCCATTTAGGGAGGTGTAAACATGTCGTATGCTGGACAATCAGCTGCAGCAAATTAGACATTAGAAAAGTAATTCACAGTAGTCCACAGGCAAGAGCTTTTCATAGGAAAGCTAGGTGTCGGCCGGGCAAGGTGGGGCAAAAGAATTCGAAATCCAGTTGTGGTTCATTTTATTGAATGTTAGATCATCAACATTTTGGGTAGCCAGACGAGTCCTTTTTTCGGTTAATATTGAACCTGCAGCACTGAATACTCTTTCTGATAGGACACTAGCTGCCGGGCAAGCAAGCTCCTGCAATGCATATTCTGCCAATTCTGGCCAGGTGTCTAATTTTGATGCCCAGTAATCAAATGGGAATGATGGTTGAGGGAGAACATCGATTAGGGATGAAAAATAGTTTGTAACCATACTGGACAAATGTTGTCTCCTGTCACTTTCAATTGATGCAGCAGTACCTGTCCTGTCTGCGGTCATAGCAAAATCACTCCACAACCAGGTCAGAAAACCCCTCTGTCCAACGCCACTTCTGATGTGTGCACCCCTAACACTCCTGGTCTGCTGCCCCCTGGAGCTCGTGTGAGAACGATCACGGGCGCTGTGTGCTGGGAATGCCTGAAGCAAACGGTCAACAAGAGTTGATTGTTTGGTTGCTAATATTAGTTCCAAGTTCTCATGTGGCATAATATTTTGCAATTTGCCTTTATAGCGAGGATCAAGGAGGCAGGCCAACCAGTAATCATCATCGTTCATCATTTTAGTAATGCGTGTGTCCCTTTTGAGGATACGTAAGGCATAATCCGCCATGTTCCAGTTGTCAAATCTGCGGTTGTGATTGGTTGAGGGGCAGTTTCAGGCAAATCTACGTCACTTGTGTCCCTCAAAAAGCCAGAACCCGGCCTTGCCACGCAACCAATTTCCAGTGCCCCCGGGAAAGCTTCCTCATTAAAAATATACTCATCCCCATCATCCTCCTCGTCCTCCACCTCCTCTTCGCCCGTTACCTCGTCCTGTACACTGCCCTGACCAGACAATGGCTGACTATCATCAAGGCTTTCCTCTGGTGCAGACGCCTGATCCTTTATGTGCGTCAAACTTTGCATCAGCAGACGCATTAGGGGGATGCTCATGCTTATTATGGCGTTGTCTGCACTAACCAGCCGTGTGCATTCCTCAAAACACTGAAGGACTTGATACATGTCTTGTATCTTTGACCACTGCACACCTGACAACTCCATGTCTGCCATCCTACTGCCTGCCCGTGTATGTGTATCCTCCCACAAAAACATAACAGCCCGCCTCTGTTGGCACAGTCTCTAAAGCATGTGCAGTATTGAGTTCCACCTTGTTGCAACGTCTATGATTAGGCGATGCTGGGGAAGGTTCAAAGACCGCTGATAGGTCTGCATACGGCTGGAGTGTACAGGCGAACATCGGATATGTGAGCAAAGTCCACGCACTTTGAGGAGCAGGTCGGAGAACCCAGGATAAGTTTTCAATAAGCACTGCACCACCAGGTTTAAGGTGTGAGCCAGGCAAGGAATGTGTTTCAGTTGGGAAAGGGAGATGGCAGCCATGAAATTCCTTCCGTTATCACTCAATACCTTGCCCGCCTCAAGATCTACTGTGCCCAGCCACGACTGCGTTTCTTGCTGCAAGAACTCGGACAGAACTTCCGCGGTGTGTCTGTTGTCGCCCAAACACTTCATAGCCAATACAGCCTGCTGACGCTTGCCAGTAGCTGGCCCATAATGGGACAACTGGTGTGCAACAGTGTCAGCTGCCGATGGAGTGGTTGGCCGACTGCGGTCTGTGGAAGAGCTCTCGCTTCTACAGGAGGACGAGGAGGAGGAGGAGGGGGTGCAAACGCCTACAGCCAACTGTTTCCTAGACCGTGGGCTAGACACAACTGTCCCGAAATTGATGTCCCCTGTGGACCCTGCATCCACTGCATTCACCCAGTGTGCCGTGATGGACACGAAACGTCCCTGGCCATGCCTACTGGTCCATGCATCTGTAGTCAGGTGCACCTTTGTACTCACAGATTGCCTGAGTGCATGGATGATGCGCTGTTTAACATGCTGGTGCAGGGCTGGGATGGCTTTTCTGGAAAAAATTGTCGACTGGGTAGCTCGTAGCGTGGTTCAGCGTACTCCATCAGGGCTTTGAAAGCTTCGCTTTCAACTAACCGGTAGGGCATCATCTCTAATTAGTCTAGCTATGTGGGCATTAAAACCCTGTGTACGCGGATGCGAGGATAAGTACTTCCTTTTTCTAACCAGAGTCTCATGTAGGGTGAGCTGGACTGGAGAGCTGGAGATCGTGGAACTTGCGGGTGTGCCGGTGGACATGGCAGACTGAGAGACGGTTGGAGACGGTATTGTTTCCGCCGGTGCCCTAGATGCAATATTTCCTCCTACAAAACTGGTGATTCCCTGACCCTGACTGCTTTTGGCTGGCAAAGAAACCTGCACAGATACTGCCGGTGGTGCGGAAAATGGTGGCCTTACAGTGACGGAAGGGATGTTGCGTTGCTGACTAGCTTCATTGGCCGAGGGTGCAACAACCTTAAGGGACGTTTGGTAGTTAGTCCAGGCTTGAAAATGCATGGTGGTTAAATGTCTATGCATGCAACTTGGATTGAGACCTTTCAGATTCTGACCTCTGCTTAAGCTAGTTGAACATTTTTGACAGATGACTTTGCGCTGATCAATTGGATGTTGTTTAAAAAAATGCCAGACTGCACTCTTCCTAGCATCGGATCCCTTTTCAGGGATTGCAGACTGAGCTTTAACCGGATGGCCACGCTGTCCTCCAACAGGTTTTGGCTTTGCCACGCGTTTTGGGCCAGATACGGGCCCGGCACATGGAACCTGTTGCGATGTTGATGCCTGCTGCGGCCCCTCCTCCACCTCTGCTTCAGAACTACTGCCGCCTGCACCCTGTTCCCCCAATGGCTGCCAATCGGGGTCAACAACTGGGTCATCTATTACCTCCTCTTCTAGCTTGTGTGCAACTTCGTCTGTGTCACTGTGTCGGTCGGTGGTGTAGCGTTCGTGACGGGGCAACATAGTCTCATCAGGGTCTGATTGTGGATCAGTACCCTGAGAGGGCAATGTTGTGGTTTGAGTCAAAGGACTAGCATAGTAGTCTGGCTGTGGCTGTGCATCAGTGCACTCCATGTCAGAATCTACTTGTAATGGGCATGGCCTGTTAACTGTTTCACTTTCTAAGCCAGGGACGGTATGTGTAAAGAGCTCCATGGAGTAACCCGTTGTGTCGCCTGCTGCATCCTTCTCTTTTGTTGTTGTTTTTGCTGAAGAGGACAAGGACCAGTTTCAGAAGAGGAGGCAAAAGAGCTAGAGGCTGAGTCTGCAAGGTAAGCCAAAACTTGCTGTTGCTGCTCCGGCTTTAAAAGCGGTTTTCCTACTCCCAGAAAAGAGAGCGTTCGAGGCCTTGTGTAGCCAGACGACGAACCTGGCTCCACAGCTCCAGACTTAGGTGGAATATTTTTTTTCCCACGACCACCTGATGCTCCACTACCACTACCATCATTACCAGCTGACAATGAACGCCCACGGCCACGACCTCTTGCACCAGACTTCCTCATTGTTTTAAAAACTTAACCAAAGTAACTTTATTTGTTGCTGTCAAACAACTTACACGGTGAGCTATAACTTTAGTATGATTTCGATATCCCTTTACAGGTTGGTGAGACCGCAAGGAAAATCAGGCACAATGTTACACACTCTGTTTTCTGTGGCACCAAATCACAGAGATGGCACACACACAGGACTGTCACTCAAGCACAAATGTCAATATTAATCTCCCATTTTTTTTATTTTTTTTTCAGTGAGACTTTAGAAACAAAATAAAATAAAATGATTTTTTCAGGAAGAATTTAGAAACCAAATAAAATAAAATGATTTTTTTCAGGGAGAATTTAGAAACCAAATAAAAAAATAAATAGGCTTTCTATGGCCCACTGAGTGAGAGATGGCACACACAGGAGTCAGGAGTGGCACACAAGCCCAGAGGCCAATATTTTTCTCCCACTGATTGATTTAGTGATTTTTTCAGGTAGAATTTAGAACCCAAATCAAGCAAAAAAATAAATAGGCTTTCTATGGCCCACTGAGTGAGAGATGGCACACACAGGAGTCAGGAGTGGCACACAAGCCCAAAGGCCAATATTTATCTCCCACTGATTGATTTATTGATTTTTTCAGGTAGAATTTAGAACCCAAATCAAACAAAAAAATAAATAGGCTTTCTATGGCCCACTGAGTGAGAGATGGCACACACAGGAATCAAGAGTGGCACACAAGCCCAGAGGCCAATATTTATCTCCCACTGATTGATTTATTGATTTTTACAGGTAGAATTTAGAAACCAAATCAACCAAAATAAAATAGGCTTTCTATGGCCCACTGAGTGAGAGATGGCACACACAGGAGTCAGGAGTGGCACACAAGCCCAGAGGCCAATATTTTTCTCCCACTGATTGATTTAGTGATTTTTTTCAGGTAGAATTTAGAACCCAAATCAAGCAAAAAATAAATAGGCATTCTATGGCCGACTGAGTGAGAGATGGCACACACAGGAGTCAGGAGTGGCACACAAGCCCAGAGGCCAATATTTATCTCCCACTGATTGATTTATTGATTTTTTTCAGGTAGAATTTAGAACCCAAATCAAGCAAAAAAATAAATAGGCTTTCTATGGCCCACTATTTGAGAGAGAGAGAGATGGCACACCCAGGAGTCAAGACTGGCACACAAGCATAAAGGGCAATATTAATCTCCCACTGATTTTTTTTTTTTTCAGGGAGACTTTAGAAACAAAATAAAATAAAATGATTTTTTCAGGAAGAATTTAAAAACCAAATAAAATAAAATGATTTTTTTCAGGGAGAATTTAGAAACCAAATAAAAAAAATAAATAGGCTTTCTATGGCCCACTGAGTGAGAGATGGCACACACAGGAGTCAGGAGTGGCACACAAGCCAATGTTAGGAGTCGAGTTTCCTCTGCGGCACAGGGGGAATCTCGATCCGTGTCTACTCCGGTCTCCCATTCTGCTTCGCCCGCAGTGGGCTCTGCTCAGCAGAGGCGTCGCTCCCAGCGTCTTGCTGGGACTGATTCGGTGCAGGGAGTTACTGCTGCCTTTCCTGGCTCTCCTGTTGTACTCTGCACTGATCTGCGGCGAGCTGGCTTCTCTGGGACTAAGTCCTTATTTGCACACACTGAGCATGCCCAGGGCAAGATCTCCCATTGGAGATCAAGGGTCACATGCTCAGGTACTGCAGCACATTCTATTGGTCCTCCTGGAAGGTCTTGGAAGGGCAAAACTTCAGTAGCAGCTTCCTGTGCTGCACCTATATAAACTGCGCATGACCACACGGCCATGCGCTAGTATTGTCTTGTTATAATGTGTGTGTGTAGATGGATGTATGTCGAAGGATGAAAGCTCCTAAGTATCCCTCCCTAGTGTTGTTGACTGTTCGCGGATGATGGTAGCTATCTAGCGCCCGACTTGCCATCTACACGTAACACACATCTCAGCGTCCTTGGGCTGTGTCCGCCAGTACGGCGCCGTGCGCTTCCTCTGCGCTTTCCTTACCCAAGCCTGGGTGGATAGTGGCGTCCGTCAGTGCGGCACCGCACGCACTCTCGTGTCTTAAGTTTCTATTTATAAGTTTCCTTTCACACCCAGTTGTGGTGTTGTGCCAGCAAGAGTCTAATCGGACTTCAATCCCGGATTGGGGTTGTGTTCGCTGACTCCTTGCTCGCATTCTATGTGCGGTACTGCGGTCCTGTGACGTAACAGAATCGCTTCTTTCACGCAGGGTGCAGTTAACCCATGTGTGTATACCTAGTACCGCCATATTGTCCGTCTTGCTAGCTGCAGGGTCTTTTACCTGCACGGTGGACCTCGGACTGCGAACGCACCTAGTTTCTTACCATCTATACTTGGTGCGTTCCGCCAGTCCTTAACATAATACTAGCGCCAAGGTCTGGCTAGTATGGCGGACATTCAGCAATCTTTGCGGTATATCCAGCAGTTGGAGGGTAGGTTGAAGGTTCTCGAGAACTCAACCTCAGCTGTGGATGTTACCGCAGTTGCTGTAAAGGCTGCTGGCGTGGCGGCAGCAACCTTGTCCACTGCCACCCCTGTTCCGACATTATCCCGCCTCCCATTGCCAGAAAAATTTTCTGGAGATTGCAAAACTTGTAGGGGATTCGTGAGTCAGTGCTCTATCCACCTCGAGCTCCTGGCTGCACGTTTTCCTACAGAGCGGGCTAAGGTGGGATTTATTGTCTCGCTGTTGTCGGACAGGGCGTTGGAGTGGGCTACGCCGCTGTGGGAGCGTGATGATCATGTGGTGCAGAGTGCTCCATTGTTTCTGGGCACGCTGAAAAAGGTCTTTCTAGGACCTCAACTCACCCATGATACAGCGCTCCAACTACTGGCATTAACTCAGGGTGAGTCCTTGGTCAGCCATTTTTCCGTCCGATTCCGTACTTTAGCTTCCGAGCTGGAGTGGTCGGATAAAGCCCTTATCCCCATATTCTGGAGGGGCCTGGCTGACCATGTTAAGGACGCTCTGGCCACTAGGGAGATTCCTGCCACACTGGAGGAGTTAATATCTATTTCTACTCGTATAGACCTCCGTTTTAACGAGCGGAGGTTGGAACGAGCCCAGTGTAGGCAGAGGTTTCGGCTGGCCCCTACCTTCGCCAAGCCTTTGGAATCTCCAGTCCAGGCATCTGAGTCACATGAGGCCTTGGAGGTGACACGAGCGGGATCCAAGTCTCAGTCCGCTCGTGCACATAAGGTTCGTCATGTTTGCCAGCAGTCAGGACGTCTTGCCTCCAAGAGTCCTCAGCGGTCGGGGAAACGTCAGCGTCTAGTGGCAGTTGGAGGAGGTACACTAGACACGGCGACGTTTGCCTCAAAGTTGTCCTTCAAGGGGACAATTACCATAGGCCCATCCACTCTTACGGTCGAGCTATGCTTGGATTCTGGGGCAGAGGGTAACTTTATGTCCTCCGCCTTTGCCCAGCGTCACGCAATACCCTTGGTGATGCTCGCCCAGCCAGTGACCGTTCGAGTGGTAAATGGGTCAACACTACCTTCACAGATTACCCACCAAACCATTCCTTTCACACTATCTGTGTCTCCATCACATCAGGAGATAATCTCCCTATTAGTCATTCCTGAGGGAATTGATGAGGTCCTGTTGGGGATGCCATGGCTTCGCTACCATTCTCCTCATATTGAGTGGTCCTCTGGGAGAATTTTGGGATGGAGTAAATCCTGTGAGGGTAGATGTCAGAGGGAGTGCATTCAGGTTGCTACTACACAGGTACCCGCAGATCTTTCCTCTCTCCCCAAGCACTATTGGTCCCATGCAGACGTGTTCTCCAAAAGAGCTGCGGAGACCCTTCTGCCTCACCGCCCCTATGACTGTCCTATTGACCTCTTGCCTGGTGCTGAGCCTCCCCGGGGTCGAGTCTACCCGTTATCTCTCCCGGAGACGGAGGCAATGTCCCAGTATATTCAGGAGAATCTGGCAAGAGGATTCATTAGGAAGTCAGTGTCACCGGCAGGGGCTGGGTTCTTCTTCGTACAGAAGAAGACTGGAGACTTACGTCCATGCATAGACTACAGGGGTCTTAACGCCATTACCGTTAAGAACAAGTACCCATTACCCCTGATATCTGAGCTCTTTGATAGGCTACGGGGAGCAAAGGTATTTACAAAGTTAGATCTGCGGGGTGCTTACAACCTGATTCGCATCCGTGAGGGGGATGAATGGAAGACGGCTTTTAACACCAGGGATGGTCACTATGAATATCTAGTGATGCCCTTTGGGCTCTTTAATGCCCCAGCCGTTTTCCAAGACTTTGTGAATGACATCTTTCGGGATATGCTCACCACCTCGGTCGTAGTCTATCTGGATGACATTCTCATCTACTCTCCAGATATAGACTCCCATCTGAGAGATGTTCGCAAAGTCTTCGACCTCTTACGGGCAAACTCCCTCTACGCTAAGTTGGAGAAGTGTGTGTTTGAGCAGGAGTCCTTGCCTTTCCTTGGTTATATCATTTCTGCCCAGAGTTTGGCTATGGATCCTGCCAAGCTACAGGCGGTAATGGACTGGCAGGAACCCCATTCTCTTAAAGCGGTGCAGCGCTTTATGGGGTTCATTAATTACTATCGCCAGTTCATTCCACACTTCTCAACTTTGGTAGCTCCCTTGGTCGCCCTCACCAAGAAGGGAGCAAATCCCAAGTTGTGGTCAGAGGAGGTCTCCAAGGCCTTTCTCTCGATTAAGTCACACTTCGCTAGCGCTCCCATCCTACATCGCCCCGATGTAGATAAGCCATTCATCTTGGAGGTGGATGCCTCATCCGTTGGTGCTGGAGCAGTCCTTTTCCAAAAGGATGCTCAAGGTCGGAAGCATCCTTGCTTCTTCTTCTCCAAAACTTTCACACCAGCGGAGAGGAATTATTCCATCGGGGACAGGGAGTTGCTAGCCATGAAGTTGGCTTTTTCAGAGTGGAGACACCTCTTGGAGGGAGCTCGCTTTCCCTTCCAAGTCTTCACTGACCACAAGAACTTGGTGTATATACAGACGGCCCAGCGGCTAAATTCTCGCCAGGCTAGATGGTCCCTGTTTTTCTCCCGGTTCCATTTTACCCTCCATTTTCTCTCCGGGGAGAAGAACGTTCGTGCCGACGCTCTCTCCCGCTCCGTAGTGTCATCTGAGGAGGAGGAGGAGGAGCCTCGGCTTATTGTCCCGCCTGAGAGCCTGAGAACTGTAGCTCGGGTTTCGCTGGAGTCTGTGCCCCCGGGCAAGACTTTCGTGCCAGCTAACTTGCGACCGGAGGTTCTCTCTTGGGCTCACTCCTCCAGAGTGGGTGGGCATTTTGGGACCAAGAGGACAACTGAGCTTTTGGCGAGAACATATTGGTGGCCGCATATGGTCCGAGATGTCAAGGACTATATTCAGGCGTGCGTTTCTTGTGCCCAGAATCGGTCTCCTCGGCAACGGCCTGCTGGGTTGCTTTACCCTCTACCGGTGGCAGACAGGCCCTGGGAGATGGTCGGAATGGACTTTGTGGTGGGCTTACCCAAGTCGCGTGGCTGCTCCATTATTTGGGTTGTCACCGACCATTTCTCTAAGATGGTACATTTGGTACCGCTACCTCGGTTACCCTCAGCACGGGCCTTGGCGGTGTTGTTCATGAAGCATGTTTTCCGATTGCATGGTATGCCTGATAAGATTGTCAGCGATCGGGGTCCCCAGTTCGCGTCTCGGTTTTGGAGAGAGCTCTGCCGTTTGCTCAGCATAGAGTTAAACCTCTCCTCTGCATATCATCCCGAGACGAATGGGTTGGTGGAGAGAACCAACCAGACTCTGGTGACATATTTGCGACATTTCGTCTCCGCTAGGCAGGATGACTGGGCATCTTTGCTACCTTGGGCGGAATTTGCCTTGAACAATGCCGTAGCCGATTCCACTGGCCAAACTCCTTTTCTCCTTAATTACGGCCAGCATCCGCGTGTTCCTGTGCCCATGCCCGTGTCATCCACCGATTCTAGGGTGGCAGACTGGGTGGTGGAGGCACGGGACATCTGGGACCGCACACAGGATGCCATTCGGGCTTCCAAGGAGAGAATGAGGGTTTCGGCTGATACACACCGGCGTCCCGCTCCGGTCTTTGCTCCCGGCGACTTAGTGTGGCTCTCCGCCCGTAACATCAGGCTGCGAGTTGAGTCCACTAAGTTTGCTCCTCGCTACATTGGCCCGTTTAAGGTTCTGGAACAGGTCAACCCTGTGGTTTACCGTTTGGCTATTCCTCCACGCCTTGGTATCACCGATACCTTTCACGTTTCCCTCTTAAAGCCCGTTCGTTTGTCTCGCTTTTCTGAGTTATCTGCTGGGACATCGGGTTCATCCACGGATGAGTTTGAGGTGAATGCTATTGTGGGAAGCAAGGTGGTACGTGGCAAAAAATTTTATTTGGTGGATTGGAAGGGTCATGGTCCAGAGGATAGAACCTGGGAGCCTGTGGAGCACATTCGGGCTCCGCTGCTTATTGCGGCTTTTGAGCGTAGGGAGGCTCAAGGAGGGGGGGGCCCTAGGAGGGGGGGTAATGTTAGGAGTCGAGTTTCCTCTGCGGCACAGGGGGAATCTCGATCCGTGTCTACTCCGGTCTCCCATTCTGCTTCGCCCGCAGTGGGCTCTGCTCAGCAGAGGCGTCGCTCCCAGCGTCTTGTTGGGACTGATTCGGTGCAGGGAGTTACTGCTGCCTTTCCTGGCTCTCCTGTTGTACTCTGCACTGATCTGCGGCGAGCTGGCTTCTCTGGGACTAAGTCCTTATTTGCACACACTGAGCATGCCCAGGGCAAGATCTCCCATTGGAGATCAAGGGTCACATGCTCAGGTACTGCAGCACATTCTATTGGTCCTCCTGGAAGGTCTTGGAAGGGCAAAACTTCAGTAGCAGCTTCCTGTGCTGCACCTATATAAACTGCGCATGACCACACGGCCATGCGCTAGTATTGTCTTGTTATAATGTGTGTGTGTAGATGGATGTATGTCGAAGGATGAAAGCTCCTAAGTATCCCTCCCTAGTGTTGTTGACTGTTCGCGGATGATGGTAGCTATCTAGCGCCCGACTTGCCATCTACACGTAACACACATCTCAGCGTCCTTGGGCTGTGTCCGCCAGTACGGCGCCGTGCGCTTCCTCTGCGCTTTCCTTACCCAAGCCTGGGTGGATAGTGGCGTCCGTCAGTGCGGCACCGCACGCACTCTCGTGTCTTAAGTTTCTATTTATAAGTTTCCTTTCACACCCAGTTGTGGTGTTGTGCCAGCAAGAGTCTAATCGGACTTCAATCCCGGATTGGGGTTGTGTTCGCTGACTCCTTGCTCGCATTCTATGTGCGGTACTGCGGTCCTGTGACGTAACAGAATCGCTTCTTTCACGCAGGGTGCAGTTAACCCATGTGTGTATACCTAGTACCGCCATATTGTCCGTCTTGCTAGCTGCAGGGTCTTTTACCTGCACGGTGGACCTCGGACTGGGAACGCACCTAGTTTCTTACCATCTATACTTGGTGTGTTCCGCCAGTCCTTAACAGCCCAGAGGCCAAAATTTTTCTCCCAGTGATTGATTTAGTGATTTTTTTAGGTAGAATTTAGAACCCAAATCAAGCAAAAAAATAAATAGGCTTTCTATGGCCCACTGAGAGAGATGGCACACACAGGAGTCAGGAGTGGCACACAAGCCCAAAGGCCAATATTTATCTCCCACTGATTGATTTATTAATTTTTTCAGGTAGAATTTAGAACCCAAATCAAACAAAAAAATAAATAGGCTTTCTATGGCCCTCTGAGTGAGAGATGGCACACACAGGAATCAAGAGTGGCACACAAGCCCAGAGGCCAATATTTATCTCCCACTGATTGATTTATTGATTTTTACAGGTAGAATTTAGAAACCAAATCAACCAAAAAAATAAATAGGCTTTCTATGGCCCACTGAGTGAGAGATGGCACACACAGGAGTCAGGAGTGGCACACAAGCCCAGAGGCCAATATTTTTCTCCCACTGATTGATTTATTGATTTTTTCAGGTAGAATTTAGAACCCAAATCAAGCAAAAAAAATAAATAGGCTTTCTATGGCCCACTGAGTGAGAGATGGCACACACAGGAGTCAGGAGTGGCACACAAGCCCAGAGGCCAATATTTTTCTCCCACTGATTGATGTATTGATTTTTTCAGGTAGAATTTAGAACCCAAATCAAGCAAAAAAATAAATAGGCTTTCTATGGCCCACTGAGTGAGAGATGGCACACACAGGAGTCAGGAGTGGCACACAAGCCCAGAGGCCAATATTTATCTCCCACTGATTGATTTAGTGATTTTTTCAGGTAGAATTTAGAACCCAAATCAAGCAAAAAAATAAATAGGCTTTCTATGGCCCACTGAGTGAGAGATGGCACACACAGGAGTCAGGAGTGGCACACAAGCCCAGCGGCCAATATTTATCTCCCACTGATTGATTTAGTGATTTTTTCAGGTAGAATTTAGAACCCAAATCAAGCAAAAAAATAAATAGGCTTTCTATGGCCCACTGAGTGAGAGATGGCACACACAGGGATGGCACTCTAGCAGAAATGCCAATCTTAATCTCCCACAAAAAAAAAAAAAAAACAGGGACTGTCCTACAATTACTATCTCCCTGCAGTAATCTCAGCCAGGCATGGCAGGCAGCAATAAGGAGTGGACTGATGCACAAATTAAATAAAAAGTGTGGACAAACAAAAAAGATAGCTGTGCAGAAAGGAAGGAACAAGAGGATTTGTGCTTTGAAAAAAGCAGTTGGTTTGCACAGCGGCGTACACACAGCAATGCAGCTATCAGGGAGCCTTCTAGGGCAGCCCAATGAGCTACAGCGCTGAGAAAAAAAAAAATGTAGCTTCCACTATCCCTGCACACCGAAGGTGGTGTTGGACAGTGGAAATCGCTACAGCACAAGCGGTTTGGGGGTTAATGGACCCTGCCTAACGCTATCCCTGCTTCTGACGAAGCGGCAGCAACCTCTCCCTAAGCTCAGATCAGCAGCAGTAACATGGCGGTCGGCGGGAACGCCCCTTTATAGCCCCTGTGACGCCGCAGACAGCAAGCCAATCACTGCAATGCCCTTCTCTAAGATGGTGGGGACCAGGACCTATGTCATCACGCTGCCCACACTCTGCATTCACCTTCATTGGCTGAGAAATGGCGCTTTTCGCGTCATTGAAACGCGACTTTGGTGCGAAAGTCGCGTACCGCATGGCCGACCCCGCACAGGGGTCGGATCGGATTTCATGAAACCCGACTTTGCCAAAAGTCGGCGACTTTTGAAAATGAACGACCCGTTTTGCTCAACCCTAGTCTTAAACATTACCATTAGTAACACACTATGCCATAATGGATTAAAACCCTACTGGAACAAAAGGTCCCCCTGCTCACATCAGCACATGTCAAGGCCTATTTGAAGTTCCCCAATGATCATCCATCATGCTGTGAAGCTAAATCCATTTAGTATGAGACACAAATCACACCATCTCTAAAGAAGACCTGCCATTCATTACCCGACTTGACCATCTACCTTCAGGTCTTTCAGGGGTACTTGACATCCTATTGACACCATCTGAATTATCCAGAGGAGGCATAGGAGAATGTTATGTGGTCAGATAAGAGCAAATAAAACTGTTTGGTATCAACTCCACTTCCTGTGTTTGGAGGAAGAAAAGAATGAGCACAACCCCAAAAACACCATTGCAACCGTGAAGCTCGGTGGGGAAACATCATAGTTTGTCAGGCGCTTTTCTGCAAAGGGGGCTGGACAACTGCACCATATTGAAGGGAGGATGGATAGGGTCATGTATTGTGAGATTTTGTCCAACAACCTCCTTCTCTCAGTAAGAACATTGAAGATGGCCTAGCCAATCTTCAGACCTGAACCCAATAGAATCCAACAGCTGCCCCAGAAAAGGTGCATCTATTAAATGCACCACTTCTTCCTATTTGCCCTGGTGTGGTGTGGTGGCAAGTGGGGTAGTATTTGTGTGGTTCATGTCAGCTTTGTAAAGTCAGCTGATCAAGCCCACAGGTTAGTAATGGAGAGGCGTCTATAAGATGCCCCCTTTACTAACCCCATAGTAAGATTGTAATAAAAACACAACAAGAATAAAGCACTTTATCTGAAATAAATCTCTCCACCTTCTTTTACTTATTTTTTTTAATAAAAAAAATAAAAACACCATTTTCCTCACATAATCAAAATGGGAGAATCAAGAGTCAAAATTGGCCACAACAATTCACAAAAAAGTAATATTTATTAAATAAATCATAAACAGAAATACAATAAATAATAATCAATAGTATATAAAGTGCATAGCAACTATATCCATAAATACATCCGTGTCATCCAGGTACACAGGACAGGACCAAGGTAAGTATACGAAAATAGTATATATAATCATAGGAATCAAAATTAGGTACTACCCACACATGAGCTGTACTACCTCAGACATGTGGCGATCAAATTAGATGGTATACTCCCAGTGGCCATACTCCAAAGATCACCACATGAACTAAGTGTACCGATAATCACATTTAGAAGATGTTCAGATAGATAAATTACCCATGTGTGCAGAGAAGTCCTGTCAGGGTCCTGGATCACGTACCCCAACGTGCGTTTCGCGTTCTATTGTTACCGCTTCCTCAGGGGGCGTGGTTTAATACGGATCTCTATCTGGTTTAAATGGTGTGTGCGTCCGATCACGTGATCTAATAATAGTAAAGTGCGCAAGCGTGAGACGCCGGACTTTCCCCACACTGCGCTCCAAGCCTTAGTCCCGGCCGACAGATCCCAGTCACGTGAGCGGGCAGGCGCCACACTCACACCACGCGACCCAGGACTGCTACCAGGAAGGGGGCGAGACGAAGTCAGTTCTATGTACCAGCGTATAAAGTAACAGTGCCTATAAGGTGCAAGACAGTGATAGTATTACCAATATTACGATAGTGTACATATATTCATAACAACAGGGAATACTCTACATATATCTTAATCCTCTGTCCCCATTGGTGTGCCAATAAATATCCTCACCACCAATGCTAGACAAACCTCGAAGAAAAAGGTGAATCTGTAATAGTAAAAGCAGGCAAACTGCTAGTGAATAATTACAAGTACAATTATTATAAATAATAATACAATATACAATATACAATATTCAATACAAAGTACAGAATAAAAGTGACACGTGCATGTAAGCCGGATAAACTATAATATCCCCTATATGGATAACTAGATAGGAAATAGTTAATACACATAAACAAAAACAGAAAATAGGCAAAAATGAGATAAAATATACAAACATCATAAGCAATGCACCCCTGACATTGGGGATGTATATATGGAAAATGTACATGCCATCGTTCACCTATGTAAAGGTCATAGGTCACATTGGCAAAAAAGCCATCTAATATGTCCAACACATTACCATCTGATAATTATAATATAGAACGGTGTGTCAATTTTCCCAAAACTGTTCATTTCAGATCTTTAATTTTCCTCCATTACGGCTGTGGAAGTTCTTCAATCTTTGGATTTCTCCACCCAGAAGTCACCAACGTCAGAAGTCATATGGGTATAGATGTAAGTATAAGCACACTAAAGATAGATAAAA
The DNA here is from genome assembly GCF_032444005.1 of Ranitomeya imitator. Classification (NCBI taxonomy): domain Eukaryota; kingdom Metazoa; phylum Chordata; class Amphibia; order Anura; family Dendrobatidae; genus Ranitomeya; species Ranitomeya imitator. The sequence goes on from NC_091285.1 coordinate 461,305,525, forward strand.
GAGATACCATATTAAAACTGATGGTGCATAGAAGAGAAAAAGAGGAAGACCCGACTCGGGGAATATATCCCCACAGACAGCTACTTCATAAGAAAGAGGAGAATCCATGAGTTTCGTTAAGGCCCACGGGTGCCATGGTGCCCAATATGCTAATCCAGCGGCATTCTCTTTGGGCTAAAATACGCCTAATATCGCCCCCTCTGATACCACATTATATGTGATCGATTCCCCGTGCCATAAAGGACTTGGGGTCACAGCCATGGTGCTGTTTATAATGCCGTGGTATGGTCTTTAGTTTCATCATGTCCGTCTCATCTCTTGCGGCCACTATGTTACGCACATGTTCACGTGTGCCCAAACGACGAGATGTTAATCCTATATATATTTTGGGGCAATTGCACACGGCGTAGTACACAACTTGTGTAGTATTACAAGTTATATGATAGTTTATGGAGAAAGTTTTTTTCCCATCAACTGAATCAAAAGTGGCCGCACGAGAGATGTTCGGACATGAGTCAGAGTCACCACAGGGGAAACATCCCCTGGGTGGTCCACCAGATCCAAAATTGTACCTGCTGAGCCTAGGAACATAGTGGCTTGACACCAGTAGGTCTTTTAAATGTTTACTCCTTCTCGCGGTCATTGAAGGATAATCATTAAGGCATTTAGAGAGCAATGGGTCACTTTTGAGGATGCCCCAATGCTTTTGGAGACACCTCCTCATAGTGGCCCATTCTCCATTGTAAGTGGAGATAAATCGTACTGTGTCCTGTTGTTTAGACATCTCCTTATGTTTCCGATTACTGTTGTTGCTACTTGGACACAGTAGTTCATCCTTGCTTGTTTGGTATGTTAATTTGATGTTATATGTATTCTCATTGAGCTCTCCACCTTCTTTTACTTATTTTTTTTAATAAAAAAAATAAAAACACCATATTCCTCACATGCCCAACAAGAAGATATTCCTTATCTGTCACATGATGATCCAGATGTTTTGGAAAGCAGTCACATCAGTGATGGGATTGTTCTCTACACCAGTCAGAACACACTGAGCAGAGTGTGAGAAGCGCTGCCTGCCTGTAGGCAGCAGTGATGCCATTAAGGTTACCGCCAGTCACAGACAGAGTTTCCCACACTCTACTCATTGTGTTTCAGCTGTCTTGGAAAGCAATCGCATCACTGATGTGACTGCTCTCCAAACCATCTGGATCATTATAGGACATACAGCTCTGGCAAAATTTAAGAGACCACCACATCAAAACCCTGTCATTGGCAGCTTTTTTCAAAGCACAAAAGCCCAGAGCAGATTTTCCCTAAATCTGCCTTGGACAACCAGCATGTCCAAGACCTATACTCACTTTAGTCTGCATTGCAACCAAAGCTATGCCTGTGACTGCAATGCACCCTTTTGGCCTCAATACACCTCCGTGCACATCCTTGGGAGAACATACAGTAAACCTCATATGTAACACCAGTCACCGTCTCACAGCTACCAAAACTTTTGCAATTTCACCCACAGATGTCGGCCTTTAAACTGTATATCTCAAAACTTCATTTATGACATTCATCTATCTCTGCCCTTCTCTGGCTCTATCACATCAGAGCTGTCAATCAATCAAGAGAGAGCAGTGGAAACTGGAAACAGAGGTAAAACAAGCAGGTGGGAAGATGCCCTAAAATGTTTGGCCATGCCATGGTGCATCATGGTCCAGTGCATTTTGGCTCAGCTAGTGAGGTGGATCCTCCAAGCCTAAGGTGAGATGGCATATTGGCCTCGGGTGACAGTTCAGCAAGAAGTTGAGGCTTGCGCGGGATGGGTAGTAGAATCACTGAAGGCCTTGGGCAGACAAGACCAAGAAGCAGATAGCAGAGTTACTGGAAGCTGTAGGCTGACTGGACTCAGAAACACTAAAACATTTAATACTGAACCTATGTGTTTTGGTTCACCTTATATAGGCCAGGGCATATGATCACAAAGGAGAACATTGGGCCACCTGCAAAGCCTGAAGATCCCCCTGCAAACTTCAGCTGAGAGGGTGAGTGGAGCAAAAGAGGTGTGTAACACTGCACTTGATTTGAACAGTCATTCTGTGGTGATAGAGATTATTTAAGCATTTCTATTGGTATCTGTCATGATGAACTGTCGGTTCTAATTTCTTATCCCTAGGCTGTAAAAACTAAACTGAACACTAATTCCCTCCATCTTACTCCCTGCTATATTCCCCACTCATTGGCTGCGAAAGCCCATGTGATGTGATAAGTTCAAAGAGACGAACGGCACCAAGACTCAACAATGCAGTATTGGGAGTGCTGAATCAAATACACCTCTTTAGACCCACAACGTGCGGTATCCATGCAGTACTGGAGCGTGGTGCTCAGCATCAATAGCCATAACAGCACAGTAAAACTTTGCACAAGAAAGTAGAAAAATGCGGCACTCACCCAGGTTGCGAAGTGAATATCTTTAATCTGTCTTTAATCCATGTACAGACTTTGCATAAAAGACAAGCGGAGACTTGAGGTGTGTCTTATGGTCCGATGCATATTATAGTCCGAAAAATACAGTAAGAGACCACCACATCAAAACCCTGTAATGGGCAGCCCAATCTCCAGACCTGAACCCCATTGAAAACCTCTGGAATGTAATCAAGAGGATGATGGATAGTCACAAGCCATCAAACAAAGAAGAACTGCTTAAGTTTTTTGCACCAGAAGCAGTGTGACTGGTGGAAAGCATGCCAAGACGCATGAAAGCTGTGATTAAAAATCATGGATATTCCGCTAAATATTGATTTCTGAACTATTCCTGAGTTAAAACATTAGCATTGTTGTTTCTAAATGATTACAAACTTGTTTTCTTTGCATTATTTGAGGTCTGAAAGCACTAGTTTTTTTATTTTGACCATTTTTACTTCGGAGACATGTTGTCAGAAGTTTATAGAATAAAAGAACAATTTATATTTTACTCCAGTCCAAAGTATACCTATAAAGAGAAAAATCAGACAAACTGAACATTTTGCAGTGGTCTCTTAATTTTTTCCAGAGCTGTATATAGAATTGAGAGTCCTCAGTGTTTGATACCTTTTAATGGCTAACTGAAAAGATGGTAACAAATTGCAAGCTTTCAAGACTACTCAGGTATCTTCATCAGTCATAGACTAATACAAAATCTGAAAAATCACATATTTATACACAACACAGCAGTGAAATAATGCAATAGATAAGACAAGTGACGTGAAGCAGAACTATCATTATGGGAGAGGGATAAACAGTTGTATCCATAAATATTTGAACAGTTTATAGATAAGGAGTATTACAGTTTTATTGTCCTCTGTTTGGGGTCTGGTTCTGTGTTGTGATGCCCCTATAAGGTCTGAGGAGCAAATTCCTTAATTGATGTAAAAAGGCATAAATCCATGTGACACATTCATTCCTGCTTTGAGTGTGTCAAAGGTTGCCATGTGTTTATACTCCCAGACTCTTCTGTCTCTCTGAGATTTGAAGTTACCTTTTAATACAAGTAATCTCATGTCCATGGTGCTGTGATCAGGGAGACAAAAATGTTTGGCCACAGGTAGATTCATTCTTTTTTCTCTGATTGTGTGGCGATGAGAATTCATCCTTGTTCTCAGTTTTTGCCCTGTCCTCCCTACATAAATACATTTGGAACATATATTTAGGTACATCACATTAGATGTGATGTAACTAAAAGTACCTGGGATCTTGTAGTCCTTATGTGAGTTGGGGATCTTTATCTTGTTCGTGGTCATTATAAATGGACAAGTTTTAAATTTTTTCTGGTTGCAAGGAAAGGTTCCTATAGCTGTTGGAGAGGACAGGGAGCTTCTGACAATGAGGCTTTTTAGATTTTGGGGCTGCCTGAAACACCGTAGTGGGGGTCTAGAAATATCGATTGTAATCGGGCAACTTTTTGTAGTAAAGGTTGTACTTTCCAAGCAGCTCCCCTTAGTGAGTCGCCCGACAGGGCCGTGGTGTACTCGGTCCGGTCACAATTAAAGGGGTGGTCACGGTGGCAGCAACCCGGTCCGTGGCCCTGGGCACCCAAGTAAAAGGGACGGTCTTTTAAGGGGTTATGGAAATAAGGAAAGTTTGTGACGCCACCTGTGGTTCTCGGTCAGAGGTGACCGACGCTGCTTAAAGGGGTCCTCTGGGGGCAATGGTGCTGCAGCAAAGATAGTGTCATTTCCCACAGGTGAAGCAGTGTCCCCAGGGCTCCCGGTGTATTTGACAGGGATGATGAATGCCGCAAATAATTGGAGGACACAGGGCTGAAGTCTTTACCTGGTTTACTGAGATGGTATTCAGCCTCAGTCCAGGGTACCACTAGAAGGTGTAGCTGGAGTCCAGGCAGCCTGAAGACAGGTGGGAATCCCCTTGACAGGTCAGTTTGGGAGCCTTCCACTATGAGCTGGTCTGTGGTCCCTTGCTGCCTGTAGCTCTCTAACAAGGCCCTCTTTTGTACCTGCATGGTAGGCAACTTGAGCTGTCTCTTTTGGGTCTCTGTTCGCGGTGACTCTGGAGTCTGATTGCTGCTGTACCTCAGGTATAATGTGTGCAAGTCCCTTTTAGTTTCCTGCCCTCCGCTTCTGCCGTGGGGCTTGCAGCCCCCTCAGCTTCGGGCTCTCGGTACCCGGTTTCTGCGCTCAGCTTAGAGAGGCCCAGTAGTAGTCTTTCTCTAGCTCCTAAGTACCTCTTAGCTCCTTCACTGTCTGCTACCAACAGTCAACTGTCGGCTTGTCTGCCTAGCAACTTCCTAGCAACTGACATCCTCCCGACCAGGGAGAGCAGCTCCTCTCAAGTCGGGTTAGAGCTCCCCCTTCTGGCCTGGAGTCAGAATGTGTTGCATGTAAGGTTACCTGCCAAAGGGATTCCTCCTGTCTCCAGGCATGGCATTACACTCCCCGAGAGGAAGGCACTAATATCACTGTGGTACCTGAACTCCTGGGGTGCCACATTAGCACTTCCAGATTTGGATTGTAGGTTTGTAGTGTAGAAGATGAGTCTTAAAATCAATTGATTTTAACAACATTTATTATTACTATTACAAAGATGAATAACAGGAACACATGGGCTACTTGCACAGTGAACAAGTCTGTAGGAACATGTTCACACACCACCAAGAAACTTGAAGACACAAAAAAGCATAGTAGAACCAAAAACACTCAGTTTCATGTTCCTACAGACTTGTTCACTGTGCAAGTAGCCCATGTGTTCCTGTTTCCATAATTGTTCTCTTGTGTTTACAGGACTAGGGAGTTACCCACCACTTCTCTTGGGCTATCTGCACAAAAGCTGTTCCACTCAGCATGTCCACATGGACTTTTCCTCTCTGAACCCTGTTCACACAGGTAATATACAGATGATCAGGTTTTTAAATACATCAGATAGGGATTGCATACATCAGTTAGGACTGCTCTGATATGGGTATACCTTGACGATTGGTGGAGCAGCTTAGCATACATTTTTTGCAAAAAACGTATCAACCAAATACCCTGTTTTTTACATCTTTTACTAGCACTTGCAGATTACTGTGATTTTTTGAAACTGAGTGTTTTTGGTTCTACTATGCTCTTTTGTGTCTTCAAAAGATGAATAACATTATAATATTGTAATAGTCGCTATGCAGATATTTGGCATAGTTTTATCACAAACCGCCCCTCTAATTATCCTGATGCTGCTGGAATCATGAAATAACTACTGTATGGACTATTGTGTTATTTATTGGCCATTTTCTTGCTTACATGTGTCTAATGTGCAGGGCTATGAGTGGTTTTACAGGACAATCAGTTTTAAGTAACATCATCCATCACATAATGGGATAGAAGGTACAATATTTCCTTGGATGCTATGAATTATACAAGGGTCAGCAAGATAAAGTCGCGGTTGACAACACAAACATTGGCCTGAGGAATCAAAACCATCTAACCAGCTGTTCTCTTCCATATGGGTTCAATGAACTGAGGAGAGTACAAGACTTTGCTCGTTGACAACGCTTGTGAGATTCTATTTCATGTCAATGGTATCATAAAACAACCATTGGGGAAAGTGACTACAATTCATCAAAAGCTCATCTGGTAGCCAGTTACCGAGAAAAGCAAAAATATCGATATTAGAAATAAACAGATGTGTTGTGTCAATTCAGATGCTCGAAATATTCAGTAAAGCTAAAATTTGAAGTATGAGCAGAAGTGGGCATTGCACCTGTGCTTCATTCACCATATGGGTAGTACATTAGAAATCATAAAGATGTCGTAAACCTTTTAACAATAACTCTGGAGCTTAATAATGCTAATAAAAGTCATCGAGCAATACATGATATCAGATTCCGATATATTCCATCATGCCAGGGCATGGGTTCAGTGATATTGAGGTCCATAAATAACATTCGATCTCTCTTCATTTTTTGCATGATAGTTAACGTATTGCTTAGAAAACAATAAAGGTTAATTATGAACCTAAGCATTTGAGTACAGTGTGAAAAAGGAAAGCGATGCAAGGTTGGACCAGCCTATGTAGAATTCATGCCAGATTTCTTGCAAGTTCACTTTGGTATTTGGATTTATAGAACAGAAAGCTTCAAATAAGATACAAGATTACATGAGCCTTGTTCTGTATATCACTACTCATATAAATGTGAAAAAAAAAAATAATTTGCAGGTTTTATGCAGAAGAAACTCCTTCCAGCCTAGCTCAGTATTTGACCGTGGCATTAAGCAAAGATCTGTCAGTCATTGGAATACCCTTGTATAACTACTAATTGTCTGTCAATAGTACAAATCACCTAAAGCGACTAAACGTAAAGCCAGTCTGTCTATGAAGATAGATCTCACAGCATTCAAATAAGTATGAAATAATGAAGTAGAGAAATGAAGGTGACTTGTTTCAGCTCCAGACCTTCTGCACCTTGCTTTGCAATGTTTCTACAGTATATAGCCCAATGAGGTCTAGCACAAATACATGTGCACACTTACAGTTAGGTCCATATATATTTGGACAGAGACAACATTTTTCTAATTTTGGTTATAGACATTACCACAATGAATTTTAAAAAAAACAATTCAGATGCAGTTGAAGTTCAGACTTTCAGCTTTCATTTGAGGGTATCCACATTAAAATTGGATGAAGGGTCTAGGAATTTCAGCTCCTTAACATGTGCCACCCTGTTTTTAAAGGGACCAAAAGTAATTGGACAGATTAAATAATTTTAAATAAAATGTTCATTTTTAGTACTTGGTTGAAAACCCTTTGTTGGCAATGACTGCCTAAAGTCGTGAACTCATGGACATCACCAGATGCTGTGTTTCCTCCTTTTTGATGCTCTGCCAGGCCTTCACTGTGGTGGTTTTCAGTTTCTGTTTGTTTTTGGGTCTCTCTGTCTGAAGTTTAGTCTTTAACAAGTGAAATGCATGCTCAATTGGGTTGAGATCAGGTGACTGACTTGGCCATTCAAGAATATTCCACTTCTTTGCTTCAATAAACTCCTGGGTTGTTTTGGCTTTATGTTTTGGGTCATTGTCAATCTGTAGTATGAAACGACGACCAATCAGTTTGGCTGCATTTGGCTGGATCTGAGCACACAGTATGGCTCTGAATACCTCAGAATTCATTTGGCTGCTTCTGTCCTGTGTCACATCATCAATAAACACTAGTGACCCAGTGCCACTGGCAGTCATGCATGCCCAAGCCATCACACTGCCTCCGCCATGTTTTACAGATGATGTGGTATGCTTTGGATCATGAGCTGTACCACGCCTTCGCCATACTTTTCGCTTTCCATCATTCTGGTAGAGGTTGATCATGGTTTCATCTGTCCAACTTTTTTAGATTTTTTTTAGCAAAGTCCAGTCTAGCCTTTTTATTCTTGATGCTTATGAGTGGCTTGCACTGTGCAGTGAACCCTCTGTATTTACTTTCATGCAGTCTTCTCTTTACGGTAGATTTGGATATTGATACGCCTACCTCCTGGAGAGTGTTGTTCACTTGGTTGGCTGTTGTGAAGGGGTTTCTCTTCACCATGGAGATTATTCTGCGATCATCCATCACTGTTGTCTTCCGTGGGCGCCCAGGTCTTTTTGCATTGATGAGTTCACCAGTGCTTGCTTTCTTTCTCAGGATGTACCAAATGGTAGATTTTGCTACTCCTAATATTGTAGCAATTTCTCGGATGTTTTTTTTTCTGTTTCCGCAGCTTAAGGATGGCTTGTTTCACCTGCATGGAGAGTGCCTTTGACCACATGTTTACTTCACAGCAAATCCTTCCAAATGCAAGCACCACACCTCAAATCAACTCCAGGCTTTTTATCTGCTTAATTGAGAATGACATAACGAAGGGATTGCCCACACCTCTCCATGAAATAGCCTTGGAGTCAATTGTCCAATTACTTTTGATCCCTTTAGAAACAGGGTGGCACATGTTAAGGAGCTGAAACTCCTAAACCCTTCATCCAATTTTAATGTGGATACCCTCAAATGAAAGCTGAAAGTCTGAACTTCAACTGCATCTGAATTGTTTTTTTTAAAATTCATTGTGGTAATGTCTATAATCAAAATTAGAAAAATGTTGTCTCTGTCCAAATATATATGGACCTAACTATATATGCACCCATGCGGGAACGTGTTTATATGGCTGTTTCTATGGACTGATTTTAGAAGAATCATTTGAACGAATGTTTTCTTATGATATCCTTATGTGTTTTCTTGTTTTGATGCAGATCTGGTGCTGTTAGAGAATAATAGAAAAATGATATGGACATGACAAAGAGTTTTTTGTATACATGGTTTTTGGTATATAGAATTCTGCAAGAGAAGTTTTTGGTTTTTTTTAATACTGGGATCATCTTGGAGCACTACAAGGGCCAAGACTGTCCAAAAGAGAATTTGGGGCATTACTATTACTCTATACCACTTCAAAGATAAACAGTCTGTTACATTGTTTATATTTATAGATTTACAAGCCTACCACGATAAGAATTTCTATCATGGCCACCGCTAGCTTTTTTGTGGGATCGAACTAGATGGGCTAGCCTTCACTCCCCATGAACATCAGTGAACCTTGAGTCCAATCACACTGTCACCAATTCGCCAGTTATTCTTTCCTGGATCACTTGCATATACTAATAGTAATCATTAATTACTGGGGACAACCAACAGATGGAGATGCCCCGACTCGCGTTCTTGGAAACATGATTTGCCAAAACATTGTATTTGATATATAATAGAATTATTAATATATTTTAATATATTCTAATGCTTAATGATGCACTCAAAAGTATTAAAATGCAATAGATTGGTCTGTGCATAGATTGATAGATGCTAGGAAGATAAATTGATCTGTACATAGATAAAGTGATAGATAGATAGATAGATAGATAGATAGATAGATAGATAGATAGATAGATAAATAGATAGATATGGGATAGATAGATAGATAGATAGATAAATAGATAGATATGGGATAGATAGATAGATAGATAGATAGATAGATAGATAGATAGATAGATAGATAGATAGAAAAAGAAAACAAAAAGCAGCACCAAAAGAAAACAAAGGGTGCAAAAAATCCTCCCAGGTATGTGCCAAACCTCATGCTATTATCCAGAAAAATGAAGGCAGCACTCCAATAGAAAAAATAAATGTGGTTTATTGGCCCATGTGCGATGTTTCGGTCCAGGATGTGGACCTTTCTCAAGCCAAGAAAGGTCCACATCCTGGACGGAAACGTCGCACATGGGCCTATACACCACATTTATTTTTTCTATTGGAGTGCTGCCTTCATTTTTCTGGATGACAGATAGATAGACAGATAAATAGATAGATAGATAGATAGATAGATAGATAGATAGATAGATAGATAGATAGATACAGTAGATAGATAGATAATTAAAAGACAGAGAAATCTGCCGAAATGTTGCTGCTAATGGATCAGTCAGCCACGGTTTTACACTTTATTTTCGGAGTGCTGCCTGGTTTTTTTTTGTTTGTTTTTTTTTTTTTTTGTAGTGCTGCCAAATTTTCTTCTATTAGATAGATATGAGATAGATAGATAGATAGATAGACAGACAGACAGAAAGAAAGATAGGTATGGGATAGATAGATAGATAGATAGATAGATAGATAGATAGATAGATAGATAGACAGATATGGGATAGATGGATAGATAGATAGATAGATAGATAGATAGATAGATAGATAGATAGATAAATTCTTTATTGTTCACACCTACTATTACAGTGATTCTATTTGCTACACAAGGCAGAACTGAATCTCGGTGCTTCTGTGGTTAAATCCCGTTAATAGCCTACAATAATCTGTGAAATTGAGGATAAGAAAGCCTATTGATTTTGTGTCACTGAAATGTAGGTAAGAACAGCTAAGTATTAAATAACGTTCCTTGGACACTTTCAGTATGACCAGCAGACGCAGGAGAGCACAACATATTTAATGATCTGTAGCACGCAGCTTCTGGGAGGTCAATCACGTGTACTTAACCTCTGCACTTTCCATGTTGTCTGCTTGTCTAACTGGTTTATGAAGTGTGTGTTAACGTGATTGGGGATTTAGGGCAGAGGCACCTTGATCTCTAAAATTTCACATAAATTGTAGAAACAATTATTCAAGCCTAAATATATCATGGAACCATTAAGTCTTCTTATACAATAGTGTATATTTATATCAATGAGATCTAAAACTGCCATTTGTAACTGAGTGAGTCGGAGACTGCAATAGCTCATAACTATATCCTGCACACCTCCAGTCACATGTATTCCAGGTACATCATCCTCACATGCTTTGGTTTTATGTTCAATTTGAACAACGCCTTAATTTATTGACCCATGCTAAAAAAAACATTTTCATGTACCGTATGTCAGCCTGACCACTGCAGCCAGTGATTGGCTGCAGCAGTCACATGATTAAAGGACATAATATCTAATATGGAAGAATGGACCAGGGATCCAATAGATACATTTTTTACTGCTTTGTTTTGGAACACAAATATATATTACAGTAACATTTCAGCAGAAGACCTTCCTCAAACTGTATACAGTATGACGCACAGCACCCTATAACTCAGTGAACGCACTGTCCTGCTGCTAGACCCATTGGTTGCTCTTAAGATATCAAAGGTCACTTTATAATGTAAAACATATCAACTGTAGACATATTCAAGATAGAGAGGATACATAGTAAACATGATTATGGTGTAACACATTAATGAATGGTGGGCAAACCATTGATAGAACCTGTGCAACGGCACAGTGGCCCAAAAGGTAAGGGAGTCCACTTCTACAACATCAAGTAGCGTAATATTGAATTGTAAAGAGGCCTTGGACTCTGTTTGAACAGGTTGTCTATTTATTTTTTGGACCATTAATTTCAACAGCACGTTACACATATCATCGCTGTCCCCATTGGGGCTCAGATTATAAATTCTCTATCAGCATGTCTTTGGAGTGTAGAGATAAACCCACACAAACACAAGGAGAACATCCAAGCTCCTTGCAGATGTTCTCCTTGATGGTCGCGATCTAATTGTAAATTTATGTCTGTGGTCAGCACCACATTTATCCCTGTGAAGCAAGCAGAGCAAGAGAAACTAGTAACATTGCGAAGGGAGCCTGCTAGAACCAAATACTAACAAAGAGGAAGTATAGTAGACATTCTCCAGAAAATCATAGCCTAAGAATACACAGTGCTGATGGCACGATGTTAAGAGCAAGATATCACATCCAATAAATCATCACTGTAGAATTAGCAGGAGCCATCAGCGCTGCAATGGTAGTAATATAAATAGCTGAGCTTATTTGATACCATTTACTGCCAAAACCCATTTTTGAAAAAAAACTCAAAGTCCCTTTAAGTATCTATATTTTTACCCCATAGCACGTAAACACTGTCTAGTCCGCTGCTAGTCGCTATTTCCATTTGCAGTAATGATGTCTAATCACAGGGACATGTGACCACTGCAGACAATCACTGGCAGCAGTGGTGAGCCACTACAGCAGTGATTGTCTGAAGCAATCATGTGTTCCTGTGATGGCATGCCTTGGCTACATCTAGAAGTAAAGGCGTCAGGTGCTCAGACGGTGTCAGAACAGGAGAAGACAGGTGTTGTGGAGGTACATATTGCATTTTGTCACTTATTAACAGCATTTTAGAAACAAATATCACTTCCCAGACAGCTTCATAATGCAATAATGGACCTATTGTAAGTCAATATGAGCAAAGCGCCTTTGTATTTTGTCATTGATTCCACAAAATACTTGATGACTGACCTTTTATGTATATTGTCAGGCAATATAGCAGATACAGTTGGATACATTAAATAAAAAAGGTGTTCGAATCAGATAGTTGTTTCCATGACCAAACTTAGAATTGGGAATTTCCTTGTATTTGTAGCCTCCCAGGTTCCCTGGAGAACAAAATATCACAGAATATCATATTGTCTTTGAGGTGTTAGTACGGTATGTTATATAACGCTATATTCATATTGATCTAGATGGTATGTTTAACCTTACTGTCACTATTACACACCCAGGGGTCTTTTTCTATTAAAGATACAATGTTTAATCCCACTTTTAAGACTACATTATAGATGAGATTTTTTTCATCAGAAACATTAGCAGACTTCTGCCTGTACACCAAATTTCTATTGAACTTCCCCATCTTGATAATCGTATCTAAATGCACTTGTAATTGTCCGGCTTTTTAATTGGTTTTGAAATCTACCATGTATGAGTTTGTCTTTTTATGTTTGTGAGCTAGGCAGGCAATGATATGATGAAAGATATGGAAATGCATCCCTTCTGGGCAGCTGAGAAGAGTCTGGTGACGGATGAAAGGGTTAGCTGTTCACTAGGATTACTAACAAGAGGCTGTGCTGCTGTGGGCTTCTTGCAAACTCATTAGCCAACATGCATTGTCTTAATATGAGACTCTATCATAAAGGTATTTGGTTAAAACCCCAGTTCTGCAAGCCCATGGCTGAGGACGTGCAAAGTTATATGCTCTATAAAGAGGGCCCAGAAGTAATTGGAGAAAATACCTTAGTGGTGAAGGTTATTGCTTCATAAAAGTTTTTTGGACCAACATACTGCATCTGGTCTGAATCTGCAGTAAGATAAGTATTATGGGAAATCGCAAAATCCATTTCTTAAAAGGATTTTCCACCACACTGATATTGATGACCTATTTATACTACAAATAGTAAAAATAAGGCATGTGTTCCTTTAGAGTTAAATTTATGTACATGTGCACAAATACGTTATGTGGCCAATATACAAATATACATATATACACAATCTTGGAAAAGCAAAGGAAACACCTTGGCACTATCAGAGTTGCTGAAATGGAGCTGTCAGCAAATGCGCATATAGCATGATAAAAATAAGGGAGTGAAAACCAGTGGTGCTCATGATTTTACATGGTGAGTGCAGCTTTCCTTTCCTTTTGACATATACACAATCGTGTATTTTTTATTTTTTGTAGTACATCAGCGCGTGTGAACCCCTTTAGGGCCTAGCACTCTTATCCACCGGTCTTTGCAACACAATGTTTTAATTGAGAACTCCATCTGGTTTCACTCGCCAGGTGTCACAATGGTGTCACGTGCGGCGCCCCAGGGTCGTTGCAGTAGTATTGCTTTCCTCTCGGGGAGAATGATGCTACGTTTGGAGGCAATGAAGGATAACTGCATCCAGGTATCACAAACATGCAACACATTTCACACTCCAGGCAACCAGGTGGAGCTTCTGCTCCTATTTATTAGGTCACTCCCCATATATATATATATATATATATATATATATACAGTATAACTGGTAGTCTGTAGGGAGAGTTATAAAGTTCCAGACAGTAATCTGAGGTGGACAGAGGGTCCAAAGGAGCTGTGCATGCCCTCAGAGCTGCAGCTCCCAGAAAGAGACATTGGAGCCAGAATTGTATTGCAGCGAGCATGTAAGGAGAGGAAGCAAAGGAGAGGATACCAGAAGGGGACCAGCCCTGCACAGGCTGCCTCCTTCTGAGGCGCAGGATCCTGGTAGCCAAAACACCGAGGGTGTAAGGACCTTTATGCTTTACTTCAGAGACCGGCAGGACAGTTAATTTCACATTACCTGTCCACCCCTACACCCAGGAGGCACGGTGGCACCCCTTAGAGGCTGGGGCATGATAGAGTCCCTATAAACTGCCTCAAGCCACCAGTCATACGAGTTTGTCCTATCCTATCTGGGGACAGAGAAAGACAGAACATATGCAACAGTTGTGAAGACCTTATGAGAAGCTTAGCAGTAAGGGACTACAACACCACGGCGCTAGAGGAAGGCTTTTATTTCCACCTAGACAAGGGGACTCTGGACTTGCCTCCAAACCGGCCAGACTCTGCCTGCCCTGCGATCTGGTTCCCTAGACTGTGGATGCTGAAGTCTTCAGTAAAGGTAAAGAAACTGCAACCTTGTGTCCTGGTTCTTCACTGCGCCATTCACCATACCACCATCTACACACCGGGAAGCCCTGGGGACACACTTCACCTGTGGAAAGGTATACCTTCTAGCTGCCATAACATCACCCCAGCGGACCCCGTAAAGCAGCATCGGTCACCCTGACCGAATACCACAGGTGGCGCCACGAACACAAACTTTATCCCTTTAAATACCTTTCCCTTTTACACGGACGTCCCAGGGCCACGGACCAGGTCAGCCACCGTGACATCCCCCTGTGAACCGAAGGACCTGGTACCGAGTACCCCACGGCCCCATAGGCACTGTATCACGTCCCCCTAGAAGACCTGGATTTAGACGTTCACGTCGGGTAATGATTCATAGATCTTTAGAGATGGTGGCATTTGTGTCCCTTATAAAATGGATTTAGTATCCTTTAGTGCTGAAGAGGTTAATGACCCCTTTCTATGCTGGTCAGAAAACATATCTCCATTGAAGCTGCTTCTGATCTGGTCATTACTTATTCCTATAAAAACTGGTCAGACCTTCTTGTCCATGCCAGTGAAAGATTCATCTTCCTTTACTGTGTGCTAAAGCTAAATAGTTGGAATAGAGTTGTTGTAGTAATGTTCTGTGGTTTACTGTAGTACATGTGTGTTTATCTCCTGGTTCCTGTTCCCATTTAGTTTATTCCTCCCTGTCCCTGTCCTCCTCCCTATTGTTGGTTAGTGCTTTTGTACAATAGAGATTTTCTGTTATCCCTATTTTGTTGTAGTATCTTGTTTACCTTACGTTTCTATCCCAGGCTCCATGGGGTGGGGGAGGGGACAGATCAGGGTTTAACAGGAGCATAGTAAGGTCAGAGATTCAGGCCTCAATACCTTCAAGAGTACCCCCGGGACAGGGATAGTTAGGGTTCCTGTCACATGGATAATTTGAGGACCCCCATCCTTATGGAAGACCGTCACAGCATATCACCTGGTTTGGCACATGGAAAGGTAAAACAATTAGTGGTTGGAGACCATTCATAGTTAAGGGACACCTTGATGTTGTTGGATGGCTTTTGCACTCCTTGATCAAAAGGCGCTAACTGAGTACCTTGCTTTTTAATGGTTGGATCAATATTGTAGTTCATGTATTCATTAATTGCAGTGTGCTGATTCATCCTATCATAACGTTAGTCATCATTGTGGGGAGGGGAAACATCTGGAACCCTCACAAATTATCTATGGATGTAAATATTGTGATGTACAGTAGCTACCATCACAGCTCCATCACACTGTTAAGTACCTGTGACTGGGTATTGTAGAATAGCTCTATTAATTTGAATGAGAACTGATCTGAAGTACCCAAGAGGGGCCATTAAAGAGTGTGATGGAGGGGTGGTGTATCGCTCCATCTCACTGTTTACATCCCACTACTGCTAGAAGTTATAACAGCTGATCGCTAGGGGTGCCAGGTCCCAGCCACCCACCCAAGAGATATCATTGACATATAATATGGTCATTGATATCAGTCTGATGCAAAAACCCTATATAATTACGTTTCACTGAAAAAATATATATTTTTTATAGAAAAACACTGGCCAACTGGAAAAAAAAAATCACCAGCAAACTACGGTTGGTAAATCGGAAAGGGCTACTAGCAACTCATCTATGCATATTGTCCCAACTTAAAGCATGCACAAGGTTGGTGCCTCCTTGGATACTACTACACTTGTTTGACTCTTTGGATGCTGAACCATTACTTTAATTCTTTAGATATCTGACTGCTAAGATAATTTGTCATTTGTCAGAGAAAAATAAGCAAAACTTTTCTGCTCTAAAGGTGCCCAAATACCCCCTTCTGTGCTCCTATCTTGCCTTACACCATGTCTCAAGGTATTATTCCTGTTACTTATTGATCCATGTCTTGGACTTTATATTCTATAAGTTCTCATACAGTAACAGGTGTATGACGGTGATATTACTTTCTATGCTATTGTAGAAAAATATTTAGAATTGAGAGTCCTCAGTGGTTGCTACCTTTTAATGGCTAGCTAAAAAGATGGTAACAAATTGCAAGCTTTCGAGACTACACTGGTCTCTTCATCAGGCATAGACTAATAGAAATTCTGAAGAATCACATATTTAGGCACATCATAGCACAGAAAAAAAAAACCATGGATAAGACAGGTGACATGAAGCAGAATTACCATGAGTGATAAACAGTTATGGCCATAAATATTGGACCAGTTCTTAGATAAGGATTGTTTTATTGGGGTCTGGTTCTGTTGTGATGACCCCTCATAGTTTGAGGGGCAAGTTCCTTAGTTGATGTAAAAAGACATAAATCTGTGCGACACATTCATTCCTGCAGTGAAAGTGTCATCAGTTTATATTCCCATACTCTTCTGTCTCTCTTAGATTTGGAGCTACCTTTTAACACAAGTAATTTCATGTCCATAATGTTATGATTTTGGAGATAAAAATGTATTTTCACAGGTAGATCCATTCTTTTTTCTCTTATTGTGTGGCGGTGAGAATTCCTTCTTGTTCTAAGCTTTTTCCCTGTCTCCCTCACACACAGACCCCCAGTTGGACATTTAGTACAAATAATTAAGTACACCACATTAGAAGTGTCGCAGCTGAAAGTACCTGGTATCTTGTAGACTTGTATATGCTATTGTATGCATACACCAATCCAATGCAATCTTATTGCTTGTGCTTGCACATGTGCACAACTACTCTGGTCCTCATCTGGCATTACAATGTATATATTTTGTTCTAAATAAAAATATGTATATTTAGCGTATGCTTATATTTTGTTCATAAAGTAGACATGCATAGATTGTATTTATATAGGTCCATCTGTGCTCAATATCTCTTTGATACGTATAGGGCCTATCATCCTTTAGGGGCACAGGGTTGCTGGGATAATGCTCTCTCACATATAGGGATTTTTGCATCTTTTCTTTATATTTTTAGCTGTACTTCTTTCTGATTTCCATGTTTGTACAGTATCATAGTATTATTATTATATTTTTGTAATAAACTTTACAATCAAATTGAATCTCTTTTGTTTTTGGATTTCTCTATAGTCCTTGTTATTTATACAAATATTATTTTTCTCATTTATTTTCCTTGTAGGAACTTGGTAGAGACACTCTTTTTGGTTTCTCATTTTATTTATGGATTATTCCATACTATCATATATTTATATTTCTCATCTGAGAAAATCTATCTGATTATGCTAATGAGACTTTGATCAGAGTGGGATCTGATTTTCTCGGAGGTGGAGAAAAAAAAGTTTCTCCACCTTCTCTACATTGTCAGCCTGTGAAAATCAGACCGCACTCACATGTCATCCGAAGGTGGTCCAATTTTTCAACGGACCCATAGAGATGAATAGGTGAGGGCCATCTGTATATAGGATCAAGTATGTCCAAGGCAAAAAATCGGACAAGCGCACAGCCCCGTAGAATAACATGGGGATGAATGCTATCTGTCATAACAGCAACCCCATGCAAGACCTACCAGCACCACAATTTGGTACCTCGGCACTGACATAGTACTTTCATTCCATCAGTTAAGATTACAATAAAAGTCCCTTCTGGGTTTTACAGAGTCAATGAGTCAGTGTTTTCGTATGGTCTGCTGCTGTCAGGATATAATAGGGTAGTAGTCTGGCTGCCTTGAAGGCTTTGAACACTTCAAGAGTCACAAGTTGGAGATCAATATTTTTTATTTTAATATTTTATTTTACTTATAGACCCCCATTAATTTCCCCAGTGCTTTCTGGTGTATAGAATAGATTTACTATCTCATTGCAGTAGTAATGTATCATCATTTCTGTATAATTAATCCACATATAATATTCACAACGCTGCAATGAGTAAATTTGTCAAAATTCATTGTTATTAATACAATGTTGTAGATAAAGAGGAGTAGAAAATACAAAGTTTCAATTTGATAATACTCTTACCATTCTTAAATGAAAGGTCAATGAACAATGAAACAAGTACTATCTAATTAAAACCCCACTATTGCCCCTCTTTATTATCACTGCTATATTTTAATAAGATTACATTTTGCAGCATTATGTATATCAAATATGGAATAATTATACAGTTGTTCAATTCCTTGTAAACAGACAATATTTTTTAGCAATTCTTTCTTTTTTTCCGGCAACTCGCAAATGAAAATATATATTTTTAATGATTTGCCACAAGTTGACTTTTTATCAATTCCCTGAAGGAAAAAAAAACATAGATAATAAAAACTCACAAAATAATCTTCAGCTCTCTGTGTTCTTTTCTACCTGCCCTGATCTGACTATACGTGTAATTAAAAATACAAATGTTCCAAGCCGGCAGCTTCTTATTAGTAAGAATTTTGGAAACAAAACTTAATTTATTCACATTCGATATGGTCGGTAATACCTACTATTACATGCATTCTGCTGGCCTTTGATTAGCTATGGATTAATAAAACTTTTATATCTTCTTTGTCAGCCTCATTTTGAACTCTGTTTTTGCATACTGTTACTATTAAATAAATGAATTAGTGTCTAGAAATGTGTCATGCATATTACCTAGCAGCAGGACGTCTAATACAGTGGTCAGCTCCCTGAGAGCGTTATAAATCCGAACACGCACACTAACCTGCTTGTGTGGCCCTATTAAAAGCGTGGTGATTTAGTGTGAAGCCGTATTTGTGCTTAACAATGAAATTTCTGTTAATTCAAAACAATGTAAATCATCCCCAATTACTGTATTTGAATATTCACAACTTCTACACAGGCATATTTGCTGTTGCTGGAAAAAAGCAATGTAAAGGTTGACTGGAGCTTAGATTCTGGCATCTAGTGTTTAAACAGAATGTTTTATGGCTGGATGTAACCAGATGTAATATTGTTATAGCTTATTTACAGCACTCAACATCTTGCATCTCCCAGCAAAGTCCATTCAATCGGCAAGTGTTATACCTATAAATTGCCGTAGGCTCGATGCCAAATTGAGAGTAAAATGTAAATCTACATAGAGTGATCGTAAAACCTATAAGTGGGATTTTTCTGTTTTTCAGTAGCCTAAGAATTAAAAGTATTCAGAATTTCTAGCAACAAGTGCCCTGTTAGTTTAACCCCTTTACCCCCAAGGGTGGTTTGCACATTATGGACCGGGACAATTTTTACAATTCTGACCACTGTCCCTTTATGAGGTTATAACTCTGGAACGCTTCAACGGATTCCGGTGATTCTGACATTGTTTTCTCGTGACATATTGTACTTCATGATAGTGGTAAAATTTCTTTGATATTACCTGTGTTTATTTGTGAAAAAAACGGAAACATGGCGAAAATTTTGAAAATTTCGCAATTTTCCAACTTTGAATTTTTATGCAATTAAATCACAGAGATATGTCACACAAAATACTTAATAAGTAACATTTCCCAAATGTCTACTTTACATCAGCACAATTTTGGAACCAAAATTTTTTTTGTTAGGGAGTTATAAGGGTTAAAAGTTGACCAGCAATTTCTCATTTTTACAACACCATTTTATTTTAGGGACCACATCTCATTTGAAGTCATTTTGAGGGGTCTATATGATAGAAAATACCCAAGTGTGACACCATTCTAAAAGCTGCACCCCTCAAGGTTCTCAAAACCACATTCAAGAAGTTTATTAACCCTTCAGGTGTTTCACAGGAATTTTTGTAATGTTTAAATAAAAATTAACATTTAACTTTTTTTCACAAAAAATTTACTTCAGCTCCAATTTGTTTTATTTTGCCAAGAGCTACAGGAGAAAATGGACCCCAAACCTTGTTGTACAATTTGTCCTGAGTACGCCGATACCCCATAAGTGGAGGTAAACCACTGTTTGGGCGCATGACATAGCTTGGAAGCGAAGGAGCGCCATTTGACTTTTTAATGCAAAATTGACTGGAATTGAGATGGGACACCATGTTGCGTTTGGAGAGCCACTGATGTGCCTAAACATTGAAACCCCCCACAATTGACACCATTTTGGAAAGTAGACCCCCTAAGGAACTTATCTAGAGGTGTGGTGAGCACTTTGACCCACCAAGTGCTTCACAGAAGTTTATAATGCAGAACCGTAAAAATAAAAAAACATTTTTTTTTCACAAAAATTATCTTTTCGCCCCCAATTTTTTATTTTCCCAATGGTAAGAGAAGAAATTGGAACCAAAAAGTTGTTGCACAATTTGTCCTGAGTACTCTGATACTCAATATGTGGGGGTAAACCACTGTTTTGGCGCATGGGAGACCTCGGAAGGGAAGGAGCGCCGTTTGACCTTTCAATGCAAAATTGATAGGAATTGAGATGGGACTCCATGTTGCGTTTGAAGAGCCACTGATGTGCCTAAACATTGAAACCCCCCACAAGGGACACCATTTTGGAAAGTAGACCCCCTAAGGAACTTATCTAGAGGTGTGGTGAGCACTTTGACCCACCAAGTGCTTCACAGAAGTTTATAATGCAGAACCGTAAAAATAAAAAATAATTTTTGTGAAAAAAAATGATCTTTTCGCCCCCAATTTTTTATTTTCCCAATGGTAAGAGAAGAAATTGGAACCAAAAAATTGTACAATTTGTCCTGAGTATGCTGATACCCCATATGTGGGGGTAAACCACTGTTTGGGCGCATGGGAGAGCTCGGAAGGGAAGGAGCGCCGTTTGACTTTTCAATGCAAAATTCACAGGAATTGAGATGAGACACCATGTTGCGTTTGGAGAGCCACTGATGTGCCTAAATATTGAAACCCCCCACAAGTGACACCATTTTGGAAAGTAGACCCCCTAAGGAACTTATCTAGATGTGTGGTGAGCACTTTGACCCACCAAGAGCTTCACAGAAGTTTATAATGCAGAGCCGTAAAAATAAAACAAAAATTTTTTCCCACAAATATTATTTCTTAGCCCCCAGTTTTGTATTTTCCCGAGGGTAACAGGAGAAATTGAACCCCAAAGTTTGTTGTGCAATTTGTCCTGAGTGCGCTGATACCCCATATGTGGGGGGGAACTACCGTTTGGGCGCATGGGAAGGCTCGGAAGAGAAGGAGCGCCATTTGAAATACAGACTTAGATGGAATGGTCTGCAGGCGTCACATTGCGTTTGCAGAGCCCCTAATGTACCTAAACAGTAGAAACCCCCACAAGTGACCCCATATTGGAAACTAGACCCCCCAAGGAACTTATCTTGATGTGTTGTGAGAACTTTGAGCCCCCAAGTGTTTCACTACAGTTTCTAACGCAGAGCCGTGAAAATAAAAAAAAACATTCCCCCAAAATTATTTTTTAGCCCCCAGTTTTGTATTTTCTCAAGGGTAACAGGAGAAATTGGACCCCAAAATTTGTTGTCCAATTTGTCCTGAGTGCGCTGATGCCCCATATGTGGGGGGGACCACCGTTTGGGCGCATGGGAAGGCTCGGAAGGGAAGGAGCACCATTTGGAATGCAGACTTAGATGGAATGGTCTGCAGGCGTCACATTGCGTTTGCAGAGCCCCTAATGTACCTAAACAGTAGAAACCCCCACAAGTGACCCCATATTGGAAACTAGACCACCCCACGAACTTATCTAGATGTGTTGTGAGAACTTTGAGCCCCCAAAGTGTTTCACTACAGTTTATAACGCAGAGCCGTGAAAATTAAAAAATCTTTTTTTTCCCACAAAACTTATTTTTTAGCCCCCAGTTTTGTATTTTCCCAAGGGTAACAGGAGAAATTGCACCCCAAAAGTTGTTGTCCAATTTGTCCTGAGTACGCTGATACCCCATATGTTGGGGTAAACTCCTGTTTGGGCACACGGGAGAGCTCGGAAGGGAAGAAGCACTGTTTTACTTTTTCAATGCAGTATTGGCTGGAATTGAGATCGGACGCCATGTCACGTTTGGAGAGCCCCTGATGTGTCTAAACAGTGGAAACCTCCCAATTATAACTGAAACCCTAATCCAAACACACCCCTAACCCTAATTCCAACGGTAAGCCTAACCACACCTCTAACCCAGACACACCCCTAACCCTAATCCCAACCCTATTCCCAACCGCAAATGTAATCCAAACCCTAACCCTAACTTTAGCCCCAACCCTAACTGTAGCCTTAACCCTAACTGTAGCCTTAACCCTAACTGTAGCCTTAACCCTAACTGTAGCCTTTACCCTAACTGTAGCCTTTACCCTAACTGTAACCTTAACCCTAGCCCTAACCCTAGCCCTAACCATAACCCTAGCCCTAACCCTAGCCCTAACCCTAGCCCTAACCCTAGCCCTAACCCTAACCCTAGCCCTAACCCTAGCCCTAACCCTAACCCTAGCCCTAACCCTAGCCCTAACCCTAACCCTAGCCCTAACCCTAACCCTAACCCTAGCCCTAACCCTAATGGGAAAATGGAAATAAATACATTTTTTAATTTTTTTTTATTTTTCCCTAACTAAGGGGGTAATGAAGGGGGGTTTGATTTACTTTTATAGTGGGTTTTTTAGCGGATTTTTATGATTGGCAGCCGTCACTCACTGAAAGACGCTTTTTATTGCAAAAAATATTTTTTGCGTTACCACATTTTGAGAGCTATAATTTTTCCATATTTGAGTCCACAGAGTCATGTGAGGTCTTGTTTTTTGCGTGACGAGTTGACGTTTTTATTGGTAACACTTTCAGGCACGTGACATTTTTTGATCGCTTTTTATTCAGATTTTTGTGAGGCAGAATTAGCAAAAACCAGCTATTCATGAATTTCTTTTGGGGGAGGCGTTTATACCGTTCCGCGTTTGGTAAAATTGATAAAGCAGTTTTATTCTACGGGTCAGTACGATTACAGCGACATCTCATTTATATCTTTTTTTATGTTTTGGCGCTTTTATACGTTAAAAACTATTTTATAGAAAAAATAATTATTTTTGCATCGCTTTATTCTGAGGACTATAACTTTTTTGTTTTTTTGCTGATGTTGCTGTATGGTGGCTCTTTTTTTGCGGGACAAGATGACGCTTTCAGCGGTACCATGGTTATTTATATCTGTCTTTTTGATCGCGTGTTATTCCACTTTTTGTTCGGCAGTATGATAATAAAGCGTTGTTTTTTGCCTCGTTTTTTTTTTTATTTCTTACCGTGTTTACTGAAGGGGTTAACTAGTGGGCCAGTTTTATAGGTCGGGTCGTTACGGACGCGGCGATACTAAATATGTGTACTTTTATTGTTTTGTTTTTTTTATTTAGATAAAGATATGTATTTATGGGAATAATATTTTTATTTTTTTTTCATTATTTAGGATTTTTTTTTTTTTTTTACACACTTGTAAAAAATTTTTTTTACTTTTTTACTTTGTCCCAGGGGGGGACAATACAGATCGGTGATCTGCCAGTTTGCACAGCACTCTGACAGATCACCGATCTGTCAAACAGCGCTGCAGCGTTACCAAGTGCCTGCTCTAAGCAGGCACTTGGTAAGCCACCTCCCTCCCTGCAGGACCCGGATCCGCGGCCATCTTGGATCCGGGATTTGCTGCAGGGAGGAAGGTAGGAGACCCCCGGAGCAACGTGATCACATCGCGTTGCTGCGGGGGTCTCAGGGAAGCACGCAGGGAGCCCCCTCCCTGCGCGATGCTTCCCTGCACCGCCGGCACATCGCGATCATGTTTGATCACGGTGTGCCGGGGTTAATGTGCCGGGGGCGGTCCGTGACCGCTCCTGGCACATAGTGCCGGATGTCAGCTGCGATAAGCAGCTGACACCCGGCCGCGATCGGCCGCGCTCCCCCCATGAGCGCGGCCGATCGCCTATGACGTACTATTCCGTCCTTGGGAAGTAAAGCTCACCCCACATGGACGGAATAGTACGTCTAATGGCAGAAAGGGGTTAAAGAGAACCTCCATGGGATCACCCTCACAAGTCCAGGGTCCGGTAACAAACTATCAAAAAGTCAGAATGCTGAGAACAAGGCACAGAAGAACAATCCACACATAGATGAAAGCTTTGACTGACAACTGGGTTCACTTATCACTACTCACAAATGATCCGAATTGTTGCCATGTTGGACCAATAAACACTACCATTTTTTGGGGATCTGGACCTTTTTTATATTTAAAATTAGGTGAAAAGTACCGCAAATGTTTTCTTAAATTTTATAGAAATAAAGAAAATTAAAAGTTTTAACCCCGTCTAACTTTCTTCATCCAAAAGTAATGAAACTAAAAATTTAATAAAAAACATAGCGTGTTTATTATCACTTGAGAGATCTCTCCTTATAAGTCTATAAAGAGACACCTGTCAAGATTTCATTGGGGACCAACCTCAGACTAGTCATCCAAGATGCATATTCCTTATGTATGTTACCTCTAAAAGGCTGCTGTGTTTTAGAGTCAATCATACATGGATGCAATAAAGCAGCCAGTGTCTGGTTCAGGTTACCTGGAGTACAACTAGCATGTATCTTCTGTGAGGTTGTCTTTGAAGGCCTACAGCTGCAAAGCCTCTAATTTTGAAGCCCTATGGCTTCAAGCCTCTAGTTTTGTAGACCCAGGGCTGCTAATTCCAAATCCAATTGAAGCCGTACGGCTTCAACGTTCTGTTTCAATGTATCTCTATGGGAAATCTGTGTGTTACCAATATTTCTTTTGGAAGCCCTACGGCTTCAAGGTTCTATTTCAAAGGGAAATCTGTGCATGACCAATATATATTTTCATTGTTTTTGATAAAAAATATTGACCCCTTCCAGTTTTCGGGGGGCTGGCTGAATGTTTTTTTTTGTTTTACTTAATACACTAGTTATTTATAGTGATTATTTCTGGGCTACATTTGTTAGGAGTCGAGTTTCCTCTGCTGCACAGGGGGAATCTCGATCCGTCTCCGCTGCGGTCTCCCATTCTCCTCCAGCCGCAGTGGAGTCTGCTCAGCAGGGACGTCGCTCCCAGTGTCTTGCTCGCTCTCACTCTGTACAGAGAGTTACTGCTGCTTCTTCAGCTCCTGCCATTAACCCCTTCATGACCCAGCCTATTTTGACCTTAAAGACCTTGCCGTTTTTTGCAATTCTGACCAGTGTCCCTTTATGAGGTAATAACTCAGGAACTCTTCAACGGATCCTAGCGGTTCTGAGATTGTTTTTTCGTGACATATTGGGCTTCATGTTAGTGGTAAATTTAGGTCAATAAATTCTGCGTTTATTTGTGATAAAAACGGAAATTTGGCGAAAATTTTGAAAATTTTGCAATTTTCACATTTTGAATTTTTATTCTGTTAAACCAGAGAGATATGTGACACAAAATAGTTAATAAATAACATTTCCCACATGTTTACTTTACATCAGCACAATTTTGGAAACAAAATTTTTTTTTGTTAGGAAGTTATAAGGGTTAAAATTTGACCAGCGATTTGTCATTTTTACAACGAAATTTACAAAACCATTTTTTTTAGGGACCACCTCACATTTGAAGTCAGTTTGAGGGGTCTATATGGCTGAAAATACCCAAAAGTGACACCATTCTAAAAACTGCACCCCTCAAGGTACTCAAAACCACATTCAAGAAGTTTATTAACCCTTCAGGTGCTTCACAGCAGCAGAAGCAACATGGAAGGAAAAAATGAACATTTAACTTTTTAGTCACAAAAATTATCTTTTAGCAACAATTTTTTTATTTTCCCAATGGTAAAAGGAGAAACTGAACCACGAAAGTTGTTGTCCAATTTGTCCTGAGTACGCTGATACCTCATATGTGGGGGTAAACCACTGTTTGGGCGCACGGCAGGGCTTGGAAGGGAAGGAGCGCCATTTGACTTTTTGAATCAAAAATTGGCTCCACTCTTTAGCGGACACCATGTCACGTTTGGAAAGCCCCCGTGTGCCTAAAAATTGGAGCTCCCCCACAAGTGACCCCATTTTGGAAACTAGACATCCCAAGGAACTTATCTAGATGCATAGTGAGCACTTTGAACCCCCAGGTGCTTCACAAATTGATCCATAAAAATGAAAAAGTACTTTTTTTTCACAAAAAAATTCTTTTAGCCTCAATTTTTTCATTTTCACATGGGCAACAGAATAAAATGGATCCTAAAATGTGTTGGGCAATTTCTCCTGAGTACACCAATACCTCACATGTGGGGGTAAACCACTGTTTGGGCACATGGTAAGGCTCGGAAGGGAAGGAGCGCCATTTGACTTTTTGAATGAAAAATTATTTCCATCGTTAGCGGACACCATGTCGCGTTTGGATAGCTCCTGTGTGCCTAAACATTGGCGCTCCCCCACAAGTGACCCCATTTTGGAAACTAGACCCCCCAAGGAACTTATTTAGATGCCTAGTGAGCACTTTAAACCCTCAGGTGCTTCACAAATTGATCCGTAAAAATGAAAAAGTACTTTTTTTTCACAAAAAAATTATTTTCGCCTCAATTTTTTCATTTTCACATGGGCAGTAGGATAAAATGGATCATAAAATTTGTTGGGCAATTTCTCCCGAGTGCGCCGATACCTCATATGTGGGGGTAAACCACTGTTTGGGCACTCGGCAGGGCTCGGAAGGGAAGGCGCGCCATTTGACTTTTTGAATGGAAAATTAGCTCCAATTGTTAGCGGACACCATGTCGCGTTTGGAGAGCCCCTGTGTGCCTAAACATTGGAGCTCCCCCACAAGTGACCCCATTTTGGAAACTAGACCCCCCAAGGAACTTATCTAGATGCATATTGAGCACTTTAAACCCCCAGGTGCTTCACAGAAGTTTATAACGCAGAGCCATGAAAATAAAAAATAATTTTTCTTTCCTCAAAAATGATTTTTTAGCCTGGAATTTCCTATTTTGCCAAGGATAATAGGAGAAATTGGACCCCAAATATTGTTGTCCAGTTTGTCCTGAGTATGCTGATACCCCATATGAGGGGGTAAACCACTGTTTGGGCGCAAGGCAGGGCTCGGAAGGGATGGCACGCCATTTGGCTTTTTAAATGGAAAATTAGCTCCAATCATTAGCGGACACCATGTCACGTTTGGAGAGCCCCTGTGTGCCTAAACATTGGAGATCCCCCAGAAATGACACCATTTTGGAAACTAGACCCCCAAAGGAACTAATCTAGATGTGTGGTGAGGACTTTGAACCCCCAAGTGCGTCACAGAAGTTTATAACGCAGAGCCATGAAAATAAAAAAAAAAATTATTTTCTCAAAAATGATCTTTTAGCCTGCAATTTTTTATTTTCCCAAGGGTAACAGGAGAAATTTGACCCCAAAAGTTGTTGTCCAGTTTCTCCTGAGTACGCTGATACCCCATATGTGGGGGTAAATCACTGTTTGGGCACATGCCGGGGCTCGGAAGTGAAGTAGTGATGTTTTGAAATGCAGACTTTGATGGAATGCTCTGTGGGCGTCACGTTGCGTTTGCAGAGCCCCTGATGTGGCTTAACAGTAGAAACCCCCCACAAGTGACCCCATTTTGGAAACTAGACCCCCAAAGGAACTTATCTAGATGTGTGGTGAGCACTTTGAACCCCCAAGTGCTTCATAGACGTTTATAATGCAGAGCCGTGAAAATAATAAATACGTTTTCTTTCCTCAAAAATAATTATTTAGCCCAGAATTTTTTATTTTCCCAAGGGTTACAGAAGAAATTGGACCCCAAAAGTTGTTGGCCAGTTTCTCCTGAGTACGCTGATACCCCATATGTGGGGGTAAACCACTGTTTGGGCACATGCCGAGGCTCGGAAGTGAAGTAGTGACGTTTTGAAATGCAGACTTTGATGGAATGCTCTGTGGGCGTCACGTTGCGTTTGCAGAGCCCCTGATGTGGCTTAACAGTAGAAACCCCCCACAAGTGACCCCATTTTGGAAACTAGACCCCGAAAGGAACTTATCTAGATGTGTGGTGAGCACTTTGAACCCCCAAGCGCTTCATAGAAGTTTATAATGCAGAGCCGTGAAAATAATAAATACGTTTTCTTTCCTCAAAAATAATTATTTAGCCCAGAATTTTTTATTTTCCCAAGGGTTACAGGAGAAATTGGACCACAAAAGTTGTTGTCCAGTTTCTCCTGAATACGCTGATACCCCATGAGTGGGGGTAAACCACTGTTTGGGCACACGTCGGGGCTCAGAAGGGAAGTAGTGACTTTTGAAATGCAGACTTTGATGGAATGGTCTACGGGTGTCACGTTGCGTTTGCAGAGCCCCTGGTGTGCCTAAACAGTAGAAACCCCCACATGTGACCCCATTTTAGAAACTAGACCCCCCAAGGAACTTATCTAGATATGTGGTGAGCACTTTGAACCCCCAAGTGCTTCACAGACGTTTACAACGCAGAGCCGTGAAAATAAAAAATCATTTTTCTTTCCTCAAAAATTATGTTTTAGCAAGCATTTTTTTAGATTCACAAGGGTAACAGGAGAAATTGAACCCCAGTAAATGTTGCGCAGTTTGTCCTGAGTATGCTGGTACCCCATATGTGGGGGTAAACCACTGTTTGGGCACACGTCGGGGCTCAGAAGTGAGGGAGCACCATTTGACTTTTTGAATACGAGATTGGCTGGAATCAATGGTGGCGCCATGTTGCGTTTGGAGACCCCTGATGTGCCTAAACAGTGGTAACCCCTCAATTCTACCTCCAACACTAACCCCAACACACCCCTAACTCTAATCCCAACTGTAGCCATAACCCTAATCACAACCCTAACCGCAACACACCCCTAACCACAACCCTAACCCCAACACACCCCTAACCCTAACCACAACCCTAATTCCAACCCTAACCCTAAGGCTATGTGCCCACGTTGCGGATTCGTGTGAGATATTTCCGCACCATTTTTGAAAAATCCGCGGGTAAAAGGCACTGCGTTTTACCTGCGGATTTTCCGCGGATTTCCAGTGTTTTTTGTGCGGATTTCACCTGCGGATTCCTATTGAGGAACAGGTGTAAAACGCTGCGGAATCCGCACAAATTATTGACATGCTGCGGAAAATACAACGCAGCGTTTCCGCGCGGTATTTTCCGCACCATGGGCACAGCGGATTTGGTTTTTCATATGTTTACATGGTACTGTAAACCTGATGGAACACTGCTGCAAATCCGCAGCCAAATCCGCACCGTGTGCACATAGCCTAATTCTAAAGGTATGTGCACACGCTGCGGAAAACGCTGCGGATCCGCAGCAGTTTCCCATGAGTTTACAGTTCAATGTAAACCTACGGGAAACAAAAATCGCTGTACACATGCTGCGGAAAAACTGCACGGAAACGCAGCGGTTTACATTCCGCAGCATGTCACTTCTTTGTGTGGATTCCGCAGCGGTTTTACAACTGCTCAAATAGAAAATCGCAGTTGTAAAACCGCAGTGAAATGCGCAGAAAAAAACGCGGTAAATCCGCCATAAATCCGCAGCGGTTTAGCACTGCGGATTTATCAAATCCGCAGCGGAAAAATCCACAGAGGACCAGAATACGTGTGCACATACCGAAGCCCTAACCCTAGCCCTAACCCTAGCCCTAGCCCTAACCCTACCCCTAACCCTAGCCCTAACCCTAGCCCTAACCCTAGCCCTAACCCTACCCATAACCCTACCCCTACCCCTAGCCCTAACCCTACCCCTACCCCTAACCCTAACCCTACCCCTAACCCTATTCTAACATTAGTGGAAAAAAAAAATTTCTTTATTTTTTTATTGTCCCTACCTATGGGGGTGACAAAGGGGGGGGTCATTTATTATTTTTTTTATTTTGATCACTGAGATAGATTATATCTCAGTGATCAAAATGCACTTTGGAACGAATCTGCCGGCCGGCATATTCGGCGTGCGCACTGCACATGCGCCCGCCATTTTGGAAGATGGCGGCGCCCAGGGAGAAGACGGACGGGACCCCGGCTGGATCGGTAAGCATGATGGGGTGGGGGGGGACCACGGGGTGGGGGGGGACCACGGGGTGGGGGGGGACCACGGGGGGGGGGATCGGAGCACGGGGGTTGGATCTGAGCACGGGGGGGGGAATCGGAGCGCGGGAGGGGTGGAACGGAGCACGGGGGGGCTGGAATGGAGCACGGGGGGGCTGGAATGGAGCACGGGGGGTGTGGATCGGAGTGCAGGGGGGGTGATTGGAGCACGGGGGGGTGATTGGAGTACGGGGGGAGCGGACAAGAGCACGGGGGGGAGCGGAGCACTGGACGGAGGGGAGCCGGAGCAGTGTACCGGCCAGATCGGGGGGCTGCGGGGGCAATCGGTGGGGTGGGGTGGGGGCACATTAGTATTTCCAGCCATGGCCGATGATATTTCAGCATCGGCCATGGCTGGATTGTAATATTTCACCCGTTATAATAGGTGAAATATTACAAATCGCTCTGATTGGCAGTTTCACTTTCAACAGCCAATCAGAGCGATCGTAGCCACGAGGGGGTGAAGCCACCCCCCCTGGGCTAAACAACCACTCCCCCTGTCCCTGCAGATCGGGTGAAATGGGAGTTAACCCTTTCACCCGATCTGCAGGGACGCGATCTTTCCATGACGCCGCATAGGTGTCATGGGTCGGAATGGCACCGACTTTCATGACGCCTACATGGCGTCATGGGTCGGGAAGGGGTTAAAGTCAGTGCTGGTCAGCGGCGATCGGACTTCCCTGGGACTAAGTCCTTGTTTGCGCACACTGAGCATGTCCAGAGCAAGATCTCCCGTTGGAGATCGAGGGTCATGTGCTCTGGCTCTGCAGCGCATTCCATTGCTCCTCTTGGCAGGCCCTGGAAGGGCAAAGTTTCTGTGGCCACTTCCTGTCCTGCAATTATATAAACTGCGCATGACCGCATGGCCATGCGCTAGTGTACAATTGAATACGTGTGTTTGTTGTGAGTGCAAGTCGTTCATTAAATACCCCTACCCTATTGTATGACTGTTCGCGTATGGAGTATGGCTGCTATCTAGCGCCCGACAAATCACTCAACGTGTCACACACGTATCAGCGTCTATTGCTGTGACCGCCAGTGCGGCGCCACGCGCCAGTAGTGCGCTTCCTGACCCACGTCTGGGTGCTTAGTGGTGCCTGCCAGCACGGCACAGTTCGCACTTCGGTGCTCTAATTATAAGAGTTGCCTAAGGCTACGTTCACATTAGCGTTGCGCGCCGCTGTGTCGGCGACGCAACGCACGACGCACAAAAAAACGCGCGCAAAAACGCTGCGTTTTGCGACGCGTGCGTCGTTTTTTGACGAAAATCGGACGCACGAAAAATGCAACTTGTTGCATTTTCTTGCGTCCGACGCTAGCGTCGGAAACGACGCACGTGTCGGAAAACGCAACAAAAAAAACGCACGCGTCCCCCATGTTAAACATAGGGGCGCGTCGCCGCTGCGTCAGCGACGCACATTAGCGGAACGCTAATGTCAACGTAGCCTAACACACCCTGTTGCCGTGTTGTGTCAGCAAGTGGTCTAATCGGACTTCAATCCTAGTTGGGGTTAAGTTCGCTGACTGCTTGCTCGCCTTCTATGTGCGGTACCGCGATCCTGTGACGCAACAGGATCGCTTCCTTCACGTTGGGTGAAGTTTAACCCACGCGAGTATACTTATGAGTACCGCCATATAGTCCGTCATTACTCAGCAGCAGGTTCCATCTCTGCACGGTGGACCCCTGGCTACGAACGCACCGTACACTATCAGTCTTATTATTTGGTGCGTTCCACTAGCCCTAACATTACACTAGCGCCAGGGTCTGGCTAGTGATGACGGACAAACAGCAATCCCTGCGGTATATACAGCAGCTGGAGGGTAGGTTGGCGGCTCTCGAGAGCGCAACCTCAGCTGTGGATGTTACCGCAGTTGCTGTACAGGCTGCCAGCGTGGCTGCAGCAACTTTGTCCATTGCCACCCCTGTTCCGACATTTTCTCGCCTCCCGCTGCCAGAAAAATTTTCTGGTAATAGCAAATTTTGTAGGGGATTCGTGAGTCAGTGCTCTATTCATCTCGATCTTCTGGCTGCACGTTTCCCCACAGAGCGGGCTAAGGTGGGATTTATTGTGTCTCTATTGTCGGACAGGGCGTTGGAATGGGCTACGCCGCTGTGGGAGCGTGGCGATCAGGTGGTGCAGAGTGCTCCTCTGTTTTTGAGCACTTTAAAACAGGTCTTTTTAGGACCTCAAGTCACCCATGATACTGCGCTCCAACTGCTGGCATTAACTCAGGGTGAGTCCTTGGTCAGTCATTTTGCCGTCCAATTCCGCACTTTAGCATCTGAGCTGGAATGGTCGCATAAAGCTCTTATCCCCATATTTTGGAGGGGCTTGGCTGACCACGTAAAGGACGCTCTGGCCACTAGGGAGATTCCTGCCACACTGGAGGAGTTAATAACAGTCTCCACTCGAATTGACCTCCGTTTTAACGAGCGGAGGTTAGAGCGAGTCCAGTGTAGGCAGAGGTTTCGGCTGGCTCCTACTTTCGCCAAACCTCTGGAATCTCCGGTCCTGGTTCCTGAGTCACATGAGGCCAGGGAAGTGTCACAAGCGGGACCTAAGTCCCGGACCGCTTGTGCACTCAGGGTCTGTCATGTTTGCCAGCAGTCTGGACATTTAGCCACAAGATGTCCTCAGCGGTCGAGGAAACATCAGCGTCTAGTGGTCGTAGGTGGAGGTACACTAGACACGGCGACGTTTGCCTCTAAATTGTCCTTTAAGGGGACAATTACTATAGGCTCATTCTCCCACTCGGTAGAGCTCTGCGTGGATTCTGGGGCGGAGGGCAATTTTATGTCTTCAGCCTTCGCCCAACGCCACGCAATACCTCTGGTTATGCTAGCTCAACCTGTAACGGTACAAGTGGTGAATGGGTCGACTCTGCCCTCACAGATAACTCACCAGACCATCCCTTTTACTCTGTCCATGTCGCCATCTCATCAGGAGATTATTTCTCTGCTCGTCATTCCAGAGGGAATTGATGAGGTCCTGTTGGGAATACCTTGGCTACGGTACCACTCTCCTCATATCGAGTGGTCCTCTGGCAGAATTCTGGGATGGGGTGAATCTTGTGGGGGTAGGTGTCAGAGGGAGTGCGTTCAGGTAGCTACAACTGAGGTACCCGCAGATCTTTCCTCTCTCCCCAAGCAGTATTGGTCGTATGCAGACGTATTCTCCAAAAAGGCGGCGGAGACCCTTCCGCCCCATCGCCCCTATGACTGTCCTATTGACCTCTTGCCTGGTGCTGAGCCTCCCCGGGGTCGAGTCTATCCGCTATCTCTCCCGGAGACGGAGGCAATGTCACAGTACATCCAGGAAAACCTGTCAAGAGGGTTCATTAGGAAGTCAGTGTCACCTGCTGGGGCAGGGTTCTTCTTCGTGCAGAAGAAGAGTGGGGAATTGCGTCCATGCATAGACTACAGAGGTCTTAACGCCATCACCGTTAAGAATAAATACCCTTTGCCTTTGATATCTGAACTGTTCGATAGGCTTCGGGGAGCAAGGGTATTTACTAAATTAGATCTGCGGAGTGCTTACAACCTGATTCGCATCCGTGAGGGGGACGAATGGAAGACGGCTTTTAACACCAGGGATGGGCACTATGAATATCTGGTGATGCCCTTTGGGCTCTGTAATGCCCCAGCCGTTTTCCAAGACATTGTGAACGATATCTTCCGGGATATGCTTTCCACCTCGGTCGTAGTCTATCTGGATGATATTCTCATCTACTCTCCAGATATTGCCTCCCACCGGAGAGATGTTTGCAAAGTCTTCGACCTCCTACGGGCAAACTCCCTCTATGCCAAGTTGGAGAAGTGTATGTTTGAGCAGGAGTCCTTACCTTTCCTAGGCTACATCATCTCAGCCCAGGGATTGGCTATGGATCCTGCCAAACTACAGGCTGTGATGGACTGGCAGGAACCCCATTCTCTTAAAGCGGTGCAGCGCATTATGGGGTTCATCAATTATTATCGCCAGTTCATCCCGCATTTCTCAACTTTGGTGGCTCCCTTGGTTGCCCTCACCAAGAAGGGGGCGAATCCCAAATTGTGGTCTGAGGAGGTCTCCAAGGCCTTTGTCTCTATAAAGTCACACTTCGCTAGCGCTCCCATTCTTCATCGCCCCGATGTTGATAAGCCATTTATCATGGAGGTGGATGCCTCTTCTGTTGGTGCTGGAGCAGTCCTCTTCCAAAAGGATGCTCAAGGTCGGAAGCATCCTTGCTTCTTTTTCTCAAAGACCTTCGCACCAGCAGAGAGGAATTATTCCATCGGGGACAGGGAGTTGCTAGCCATGAAGTTGGCTTTCTCGGAGTGGAGACATCTCTTGGAGGGAGCACGTTTTCCCTTCCAAGTCTTCACAGATCACAAAAATTTGGTGTATCTGCAGACAGCTCAGCGGTTGAATTCTCGCCAGGCCAGATGGTCCTTGTTCTTCTCCCGGTTTCATTTCACCCTCCATTTCCTTTCTGGGGAGAAGAACATTCGGGCCGACGCTCTCTCTCGCTCCGTTGTGTCATCTGCGGAGGAGGAGGAGGAGCCTCGGCTTATTGTCCCCACCGAGAGTTTGAGAACCGTGGCCCCGGTTTCGCTGGAGTCTGTGCCCCCGGGCAAGACTTTTGTTCCATCTAGTTTGCGACCGGAGGTTCTCTCTTGGGCGCAGGGTGGGTGGACATTTTGGTACTAAAAGGACATCAGAGTTACTGGCGAGGACATACTGGTGGCCGCATATGGCTCGTGATGTCGCGGAGTACGTTCGGGCGTGTGTCTCTTGCGCCAGGAACAAGACTCCTCGGCAACGGCCAGCTGGTTTGCTTTATCCTCTGCCCGTGGCTGACAGGCCCTGGGAGATGGTCGGGATGGACTTTGTGGTTGGCTTACCCAAGTCTCGTAATTGCACCATTATCTGGGTGATCACCGATCATTTTTCCAAGATGGTGCATTTGGTGCCTCTTCCACGGATACCATCTGCACGGGCGTTGGCTGTCTTGTTTATCAAGCATATCTTTCGCTTACACGGTATGCCAGACAAAATTGTCAGTGACCGGGGTCCCCAGTTTGCGTCTCGATTCTGGAGGGAGCTATGTCGTCTACTCAGTATTGAGTTAAATCTCTCTTCGGCATATCATCCCGAGACGAATGGGTTGGTAGAAAGGGCCAACCAGACCTTGGTCACATATCTGTGACATTTTGTTTCTGCCAGACAGGATGACTGGGCATCCTTGCTACCGTGGGCAGAGTTTGCACTTAACAATGCCGTAGCCGACTCCACCGGTCAGACTCCATTCCTCTTAAATTACGGCCAGCATCCGCGTGTTCCTGTGCCCATGCCTGTGTCTTCCGCTGATCCCAGGGTGGCAGACTGGGCTGTGGAGGCACGGGACATTTGGGATCGCACGCAGGATGCCATTCGGGCCTCCAAGGAGAGAATGAGGTCCTCCGCCGATGTTCATCGGCGCCCCGCTCCGACTTTTGCCCCTGGCGACTTGGTGTGGCTCTCCGCCCGTAACATCAGGCTGCGAGTTGAGTCCACTAAGTTTGCTCCTCGCTACTTGGGTCCCTTCAAGGTTCTCGAACAGGTTAATCCTGTGGTCTACCGCCTGGCTCTTCCTCCACGCTTGGGTATCACCGACACCTTTCATGTGTCCCTCTTGAAACCCGTATACATGTCTCGGTTTTCCGAGTCATCTGCCGGGACATCGGGTTCGTCTACGGACGATTACGAGGTGAACGCTATTTTGGGGTGCAAGGTGGCACGCGGCAAAAAATTTTATTTGGTGGATTGGAAGGGTTATGGTCCAGAGGACAGGTCTTGGGAGCCTGCTGAAAACATTCGGGCCCCACAGCTCATTGCTGCCTTCGAGCGTAGCGAGGCCCAAGGAGGGGGGGGCCCTAGGAGGGGGGGTAATGTTAGGAGTCGAGTTTCCTCTGCTGCACAGGGGGAATCTTGATCCATCTCCGCTGCGGTCTCCCATTCTCCTCCAGCCGCAGTGGAGTCTGCTCAGCTGGGACGTCGCTCCCAGTGTCTTGCTCGCTCTCACTCTGTACAGAGAGTTACTGCTGCTTCTTCAGCTCCTGCCATTAAAGTCAGTGCTGGTCAGCGGCGAGCGGACTTCCCTGGGACTAAGTCCTTGTTTGCGCACACTGAGCATGCCCAGAGCAAGATCTCCCGTTGGAGATCGAGGGTCATGTGCTCTGGCTCTGCAGCGCATTCCATTGGTCCTCTTGGCAGGCCCTGGAAGGGCAAAGTTTCTGTGGCCACTTCCTGTCCTGCAATTATATAAACTGCGCATGACCGCACAGCCATGCGCTAGTGTACAATTGAATACGTGTGTTTGTTGTGAGTGCAAGTCGTTCATTAAATACCCCTACCCTATTGTATGACTGTTCGCGTATGGAGTATGGCTGCTATCTAGCGCCCGACAAATCACTCAACGTGTCACACACGTATCAGCGTCTATTGCTGTGACCGCCAGTGCGGCGCCACGCGCCAGTAGTGCGCTTCCTGACCCACGTCTGGGTGCTTAGTGGTGCCTGCCAGCACGGCACAGTTCGCACTTCGGTGCTCTAATTATAAGAGTTGCCTAACACACCCTGTTGCGGTGTTGCGTCAGCAAGTGGTCTAATCGGACTTCAATCCTAGTTGGGGTTAAGTTCGCTGACTGCTTGCTCGCCTTCTATGTGCGGTACCGCGATCCTGTGACGCAACAGGATCGCTTCCTTCACGTTGGGTGAAGTTTAACCCACGCGAGTATACTTATGAGTACCGCCATATAGTCCGTCATTACTCAGCAGCAGGTTCCATCTCTGCACGGTGGACCCCGGGCTACGAACGCACCGTACACTATCAGTCTTATTATTTGGTGCGTTCCGCTAGCCCTAACATTATTCATGTCTTGGGGTCCATTTGAGAAGACACATTTTTTGGGGTGCAGGCACCTCAAGTAATAAATACTGCCTCCCACAGCCCTTAACGTACCGAATCCTGTTTTTATGTCCTCCCAAGTCGTTTTTCTAGAAATCTGACAGATTTGGGGGGTACATTTGAGGAGACATATTTTAGGGTGCATCCGCGAAAATGCTAATTACTGCCTCCCACAGCCCCTAAAGTACTGATACTGTTTGTTTTTTGTCCCCAAGTTATTATTTCTAGAAATCTGACACATTTTGGGGGTATATTTGAGGAGATATTTTTGGGGGTGCATCCACTAAAGTGCTAAATACTGCCTCCCGCAGCCCATAATATACTGATTCCTGTTTTTTTTTACCCCAAGTGATTATTTGTGGGCCACAGTCACATTTTGGGGTACATTTGAGAAGACGCATTTTGGGGTGCATCCCCTAAAGTGCTAAATACTGCCTCCCATTTCACGATTTCCTGGGCTAGATGCAGCTAAAAATTAGTAATTAGATCAACAGGCGGTGTAGCTTGCTTCATGGGTGGGCTACTCTGCTGACGTGCAGACACTGCTCCTAGGCCCTAAACAACAACAGCTGAATCTTAAGCAAATTGTTCGGGTTCGTCGAACGACTCGAACACCGCCAAAAACAGCTCGAATTTGAAATTGGCAAACAGTTCAACTCGAACACCGCTCATCTCTACGTATACTGTTATGTAGGCTATCCAGTGACACAGTGTGCCAGCAATCAGAGCACATACAGTGATCTGACAATAACCCAAAAACAATAGAACGAGCTCTGAGACGTGGAATCTCTGTAGACCGCAATACCTGAACCTAACCTTAACACAACTAAAGGCAGCTGTGGATTGCGCCTAACACTACCTATGCAACTCGGCACAGCCTGAGGAGCTGACTAGCCTGAAGATAGAAAAACAAGCCTGACTTGCCTCAGAGAAATACCCCAAAGGAAAAGGCAGCCCCCCACATATAATGACTGTTAGCAAGATGAAAAGACAAACGTAGGGATGAAATAGATTCAGCAAAGTGAGGCCCGATATTCTAGATAGAGCGAGGATAGCAAAGAGAACTTTGCAGTCTACAAAAAAACCCTAAAGCAAAACACCACGCAAAGGGGGCAAAAAGACCCACCGTGCCGAACTAACGGCACGGCGGTACACCCTTTGCGTCTCAGAGCTTCCAGCAAAACGAAAAGACAAGCTGGACAGAAAAAGTAGCGACAAAAGCAAAAAGCACTTATCTAAGCAGAGCAGCAGGCCACAGGAAGATCCAGAAGCTCAGATCCAACACTGGAACATTGACAAGGAGCAAGGAAGACAGAATCAGGTGGAGTTAAATAACAAAGCAGCCAACGAGCTCACCAGAACACCTGAGGGAGGAAGCTCAGAAGCTGCAGTACCACTTGTGACCACAGGAGTGAATTCAGCCACAGAATTCACAACAGTACCCCCCCCTTGAGGAGGGGTCACCGAACCCTCACCAGAGCCCCCAGGCCGACCAGGATGAGCCACATGAAAGGCACGAACAAGATCTGGAGCATGGACATCAGAGGCGAAAACCCAGGAATTATCTTCCTGAGCATAACCCTTCCATTTAACCAGATACTGGAGTTTCCGTCTAGAAACACGAGAATCCAAAATTTTCTCCACAATATACTCCAATTCCCCCTCCACCAAAACCGGGGCAGGAGGCTCAACAGATGGAACCATAGGTGCCACGTATCTCCGCAACAACGACCTATGGAATACATTATGTATGGAAAAGGAGTCTGGGAGGGTCAGACGAAAAGACACAGGATTGAGAATCTCAGAAATCCTATACGGACCAATAAAACGAGGTTTAAATTTAGGAGAGGAAACCTTCATAGGAATATGACGAGAAGATAACCAAACCAGATCCCCAACACGAAGTCGGGGACCCACACGGCGTCTGCGATTAGCGAAAAGTTGAGCCTTCTCCTGGGACAAGGTCAAATTGTCCACTACCTGAGTCCAGATCTGCTGCAACCTGTCCACCACAGAATCCACACCAGGACAGTCCGAAGACTCAACCTGTCCTGAAGAGAAACGAGGATGGAACCCAGAATTGCAGAAAAATGGAGAGACCAAGGTAGCCGAGCTGGCCCGATTATTAAGGGCGAACTCAGCCAACGGCAAAAAGGACACCCAATCATCCTGGTCTGCAGAAACAAAACATCTCAGATATGTTTCCAAGGTCTGATTGGTTCGTTCGGTCTGGCCATTAGTATGAGGATGGAAAGCCGAGGAAAAAGATAGGTCAATGCCCATCCTACCACAAAAGGCTCGCCAAAACCTTGAAACAAACTGGGAACCTCTGTCAGAAACAATATTCTCAGGAATGCCATGCAAACGAACCACATGCTGGAAGAACAAAGGCACCAAATCAGAGGAGGAAGGCATTTTAACCAAGGGCACCAGATGGACCATTTTAGGAAAGCGATCACAGACCACCCAAATGACTGACATCTTTTGAGAAACGGGAAGGTCAGAAATGAAATCCATCGAAATATGTGTCCAAGGCCTCTTTGGGACCGGCAAGGGCAAAAGCAACCCACTGGCACGTGAACAGCAGGGCTTAGCCCTAGCACAAATCCCACAGGACTGCACAAAAGTACGTACATCCCGTGACAGAGATGGCCACCAGAAGGATCTAGCCACTAACTCTCTGGTACCAAAGATTCCAGGATGACCAGCCAACACCGAACAATGAAGTTCAGAGATAACTTTACTAGTCCACCTATCAGGGACGAACAGTTTCTCCGCCGGACAACGATCAGGTTTATTCGCCTGAAATTTTTGCAACACTCGCCGCAAATCAGGGGAGATAGCAGATACAATGACTCCTTCCTTGAGGATACTCGCCGGCTCAGATGAACCCGGAGAGCCGGGCACAAAACTCCTAGACAGAGCATCCGCCTTCACATTTTTAGAGCCCGGAAGGTACGAAATCACAAAATCGAAGCGGGCAAAAAATAACGACCAACGGGCCTGTCTAGGATTCAAGCGCTTGGCAGACTCGAGATAAGTAAGGTTCTTATGATCAATCAATACCACCACGCGATGCTTAGCTCCTTCAAGCCAATGACGCCATTCCTCGAATGCCCACTTCATGGCCAGCAACTCTCGGTTGCCCACATCATAATTACGCTCAGCAGCCGAAAACGTCCTGGAAAAGAAAGCACATGGTTTCAACACTGAGCAACCAGAACCTCTCTGTGACAAAACCGCCCCTGCTCCAATCTCAGAAGCATCAACCTCGACCTGGAACGGAAGAGAAACATCTGGTTGACACAACACAGGGGCAGAACAAAAACGATGCTTCAACTCCTGAAAAGCTTTCACAGCAGCAGAAGACCAATTAACCAAATCAGCACCCTTCTTGGTCAAATCGGTCAATGGTTTGGCAATGCTAGAAAAATTACAGATGAAGCGACGATAAAAATTAGCAAAGCCCAGGAATTTTTGCAGACTTTTCAGAGATGTCGGCTGAGTCCAATCCTGGATGGCTTGGACCTTAACCGGATCCATCTCGATAGTAGAAGGGGAAAAGATGAACCCCAAAAATGAAACTTTCTGCACACCGAAGAGACACTTTGATCCCTTCACAAACAAAGAATTAGCACGCAGGACCTGGAAAACCATTCTGACCTGCTTCACATGAGAGTCCCAATCATTTGAGAAGATCAAAATGTCATCCAAGTAAACAATCAGGAATTTATCCAGATACTCACGGAAGATGTCATGCATAAAAGACTGAAACACAGATGGAGCATTGGCAAGTCCGAACGGCATCACTAGATACTCAAAATGACCCTCGGGCGTATTAAATGCAGTTTTCCATTCATCTCCTTGCCTGATTCTCACCAGATTATACGCACCACGAAGATCTATCTTAGTGAACCAACTAGCCCCCTTAATCCGAGCAAACAAGTCAGATAACAATGGCAAGGGATACTGAAATTTCACAGTGATCTTATTAAGAAGGCGGTAATCAATACACGGTCTCAGCGAACCATCCTTCTTGGCTACAAAAAAGAACCCTGCTCCCAGTTGTGATGACGATGGGCGAATATGTCCCTTCTCCAGGGATTCCTTCACATAACTGCGCATAGCGGCGTGTTCAGGCACGGATAAATTAAATAATCGACCTTTAGGGAATTTACTACCAGGAATCAAATTGATAGCACAATCACAATCCCTATGCGGAGGTAGGGCATCGGACTTGGGCTCTTCAAATACATCCTGATAATCAGACAAGAACTCTGGGACCTCAGAAGGAGTGGATGACGAAATAGACAAAAATGGAACATCACCATGTACCCCCTGACAACCCCAGCTGGATACCGACATAGAGTTCCAATCCAATACTGGATTATGGGTTTGCAGCCATGGCAACCCCAACACGACCACATCATGCAGATTATGTAGCACCAGAAAGCGAATAACTTCCTGATGTGCAGGAGCCATGCACATGGTCAGCTGGGTCCAGTACTGAGGTTTATTCTTGGCCAAAGGTGTAGCATCAATTCCTCTCAACGGAATAGGACACCGCAAAGGCTCCAAGAAAAACCCACAACGTTTAGCATAATCCAAATCCATCAGATTCAGGGCAGCGCCTGAATCCACAAACGCCATGACAGAATACGATGACAAAGAGCATATCAAGAAAAACCTGTTAAGCGGGCACCATCATATATTCATATTGAAATCTTCTGGGATCACTACTATGCATGTAAAAACAGATTGCACCACAGTATGTAAGAAGAAAAAGCACATGCAAATGAATGTAGGATCACCACTCTGTATTTCCACAAAATCTCCAAAAGTTTATTTCACATACCAAAAATTGACATTACACACAAATTAAAAACATTTAAAATGTTCCACTAGGGAACATGTCTGTTGAATCCAATATCAAGAACAAATAAACAAATAATGTCCAAGTCAATACAAAGATATATACCGTTCCCGGCTGCAGGTGACAATGTTATCATACATTGCAAACAAACCCCATACACCTATATAGTATGGTATAGGATTTTAAATGTTAATTGTCTGCAGAATAGGTAGAGGTCTTTGGTAAGTTCAAATTTATCCAGACCACACATAGGTGAAAAGGATAATCCCTTAGTCAGTAAATTTATTTCTATTTCTGATAACTGGTATGTAGAAAGGTTAATGATGCGCAGTCTGTTCACATCATTACTAGATCCCTCAATGGGGGAATTCGGGTTCAGAGACGTTTCTGATTGCCGAGACGTGTTTCTCGTCTCGTGCTCGGAGACCAAACTCTGAGGTTTCGATTTTTCTTGGTGCGATTTTGCGGGTTTTCTACGCCCCCTTCTATGCTGCTTTCTCGGTCGCTTGTGTCTGTAGATAAAAAATCACTGCTCGCACTGGGGCCTAGATCATTATTGGGTACCCCTCCTACATTTGTTTTTGCCCTCATATTGATTCTCCTCCTATTCCCTTGATGTGACCATTTATACATCCTCTGCTTTTCCATGTCCAGCTTATCCCGTTGAAATTTATTTTTCTTGCCCCTGATAATGTCTTTCTCATATTTATCTATTATTTCCTTTAAGTGGATTTTGAACGGGTCTAACTGAGTCTTTAAATCAAAAGTGTTCAAATCCACCTCTTTTTTCTTTATATCCTCCCTGATTTGTGTTAACACTAAGTTATCCTGTTCTATC
The DNA here is from genome assembly GCF_032444005.1 of Ranitomeya imitator. Lineage (NCBI taxonomy): Eukaryota > Metazoa > Chordata > Amphibia > Anura > Dendrobatidae > Ranitomeya > Ranitomeya imitator. The sequence continues at coordinate 461,348,525 of NC_091285.1, forward strand.
AACATGTCAATGAGGATATAAGAACATCTCTGTAGACCATTTTCCCAGGTAGTCCTGAATTCTTGGTCCACCTCCCAGGCCGGGAATATCTGGACCCTCAGACCACGGGGCACCAGACCCAATTTCTTATACTCAGTCAAACTTGTAATGTTCCACCATGTCCTAGTCAGCCTTTTATGTAAGTCAATCAACTCTGTTGTCAAATTTTGGAAATCACTATCGTTACTAGAACCACTTGCACCTACCACACAATCCCCTGCACCAAATATATCCTTCATTTGTTGCTGCCAAGCCGCCTCTCTGGCTGTTAAATCCATTTAAATAATTAATTCTATTCGATGTGCCACCACTTGGAAAATGCCCTTTAAATGGGCCAAAAAACATATACAGAAAAACCTGTTAGGCGGGCACCATCATATATTCATATTGAAATCTTGTGGGATCACTACTATGCATGTAAAAACAGATTGCACCACAGTATGTAAGAAGAAAAAGCACATGCAAATGAATGTAGGATCACCACTCTGTATTTCCACAAAATCTCCAAAAGTTTATTTCACATACCAAAAATTGACATTACACACAAATTAAAAACATTTAAAATGTTCCACTAGGGAACATGTCTGTTGAATCCAATATCAAGAACAAATAAACAAATAATGTCCAAGTCAATACAAAGATATATACCGTTCCCGGCTGCAGGTGACAATGTTATCATACATTGCAAACAAACCCCATACACCTATATAATATGCTGCACACTGGTTACAGTCCCATACATAAAGTATATAAGGAACATATAGTACAAGCAGGGTGATCCAAAATTATGCAGAGTATACCAGAATACAGACCGTAGAGCTAGTTGTGCACTCCACATGGAGGTCTACATGGAGGTCTACAGAGATGCTTATGCATGAAATAAAGCAAGTCATATCCTAGACATGGTATAGAGCTGGCAATCACCATTTAGGCATATCTCATACTTCACCCTAATCAGTCCTACAGTCCACTAGCATCACCCCTTGGTCCTGTATACAGCAGTGCAGTCCGGGAACAACGAATAGGATAACAGAGCCCACGCGTTCCGACACCCTGAGGTGTCTTTCTCAAGGTAGTAATGTCAGATATGGATGCTACTGAGCCTTTTATAGATACCTTAATTACAGCGGATCAGCCATTACACAGCTGAGAGAGGCGGTTGCGTCCGACGTCATTGAAGCAACCCGGAAATGAAGGTCAGCAGTCACTGGCCATACTGCGCCTGCGTGCGTGACACAGCAACCTCAATTTCCATATGCGCTTGCGCAGCACCCATTCACTGTTTCCCTTTTTCCCTATGGGTGTCACTGTTCGCTAAATTAAGACGAACTACGCTTGCGCATAAGTAAATAATTGTTTGCATTACACCCGTATCCAAATAAGATGAAAATTATGGGTGTAATACGCATTTCAAGGTCTGTATGGAACGAGTCCCACAGACCCAAATACGCTATTGCGCTACATACCAGATAAACAGCCCATTTTGGTGCCGGTGGCAGCAAAACATGATAGAATATATGGGCAAATATAATTCCAGGAAACGTATCCCGGAGAATAGTACATTTATGCGCTATCTTTATGTTATATAGAAGGTGAGTGTTCAAGCAACACGAGGGGGTAAATACCAATAATCACTCTGGTTGTCTTATATGCCCATATGTAGATTCTCTGAGGGAAGCCCACATATACGTATCGTATGCTAATGTTAATAATAGTTGTTATTCAATATTGCAGAGGGCAATATTGATAACTAATATAGTCTTATGATAGTCTTAGCGTAAGTAGATGAAATTACAAGTGTAAACCTTGAAAATACATCCCTAACCAACATATATGGTATATCCTATTGCCTAAGGTGGCATATTAAATATATGTATGAAAGCAATATAGACCAAAATATGTGCGCATATATATATTAATAATTTACATAAAATGTAGTTGATCCAGATGATGTATTTATGACGCATTCCACTCAAATAAGTGAGAAACAGGTCAGAAGTTCCTGGATAGGAGAACGGGTCTTCAATCTTCCTGTGAGTATAGGCTTCAAAAAACTTCATTGGTCTATGGAGTCTCTTCCATGCTATGAAATAAATAAAATAGAAATAAATAAAGTAAAATAACATGGAATGAAAAGCCATATTTCAAACCCCCCCCCCCCCTAGACAGCTAAGGTCCACATGAGGTAGATGGCTCCAAATGAGGGCTACTTCTTTTTGTAAAAACCAGAGTAGAGTAGCTCCTCGTTGAGGCCATCTGGCGTGAGGCTATTTAACTCATAGATCCACCTCGCTTCCAGACGAAGAAGGTCTTCTGTTGGATCTCCCCCTCTAATATTCATGTGAACCCCCTCTAAGCCCATTACTCGTAAGGACTCCCCCGAACCTGCATGGACCTCCAAAAAGTGCGTTGCCACCGAAGTGATTGCTTTACCTTTTGATTTATCCGATCTTGCCATCGCAATATTTGATAGATGTTGCTGGGCCCTCCGCCGGAGTTCCTGCGTAGTTTGTCCTACGTAGATTTTATCACAGCCACAGATCAATGCGTAAACCAGGTTACGTGACCGGCAGTTAAAATACGCTTTGGACTGTACCTGTGTAGACAAATGAGGAACTGAGATACCCTTACTTGCAATCATCCGTGGACATATTGAGCAATTACCACAAGGAAAAGATCCCTTAATGGGGTGGCCTGTTCTCAATTTAAGAGTGGGGCGTTTGAAGTGACTATTAGAAAGATAGTCCTTTAGATTTTTCGCCCTTCTAGCCACCACTGTAGGCCGATCCCCAATAAATGGTCTCAATCTAGGCTCACTCCTCAGGATCCCCCAATTGGCATTCAGTATGCGATAGATGTCATTCCACTGGTTATTGAATTTAGTAATCAGATTGAGTTTGTTGGATTCTGATCTTACCCTGGGTCTTAAAGCCTCCTCTCTTGTTTTGCCTTTTGAGAATTCGAAGGCTCCTGAAATAGTCCTTCTAGGGTATCCACGTTCACGGAACCTATTGGTCAGATGTCGAGACTCGGTAAGGAAGTCCTCTCTTCTACTACAGTTCCTCCTAAGTCGGAGGAATTGTCCCTTTGGAATACCTTTGCGTAAATGTGCCGGGTGGAAGCTCTCAAAATGCAGAAGGTTGTTTGAAGCCGTTTGTTTCCTAAATAGCGTGGTGGTTATACGGTTCTGATCAATCGACAATTTAAGGTCCAAGAAATCAACTGAAACAGTAGAAAAAGCATAGGTGAGTTTGATGTTCCAACAATTGTTGTTAAGCCCTTCTATAAATGAACATAACTCCTCAGACGACCCTGACCAAATGATGATAATGTCGTCGATATATCGTAACCATTTTACCACATGTGTCGAAAAAACATGGAGTTTCTGTACATGGGTCTCCTCCCACCACCCCATAAAGAGGTTAGCGTAGGAGGGCGCACATTTTGCCCCCATAGCTGTACCTGCGACTTGTTTATAATAGTTCCTATCGAACACAAAGTAGTTTTTCTCCAAAACGAACTTGAGTAGTTCCAAGATGAAGATGTCATGTCCTCTATCCCCTGTGGACTGTTTGTCCAAAAAATAGGAGGTTGTTGTCATACCTTGTTGGTGTTCAATGTTTGTATATAATGCTTCCACATCAAGGGTCGCTAGGATCGCATTGTCTGGTACCTCCAGCGCTTGGCACAATTCTATGAGATGCGATGAATCACGTACATAGGAGTTCAAGGACTTCACCATTGGCTGTAAGAAAAAATCAAGATAGGAACATGGTTTCTCATAGAGCCCCCCCAATCCAGACACAATAGGTCTACCTGGTGGCGAGCTGATTGACTTATGTATCTTTGGCACCAGATAGAATGTCGGAATTACTGGGTGAGATGTGGTTAAATATTCTCTTTCCCTTTTGTCTATGATGCCACAAGAAAATGCCCTCCATAGTAGCCTGTCTAATTGGGTCTTAAAGATGGACGTGGGATCTGAGGGTAATTGTTGGTAATACTGGATATTATCCAGTTGGCGTCTTGCTTCCTGACTATACATATCTTTCGGCCACAACACGATGTTTCCACCTTTATCCGCTTCTTTTATTTCTATTGAATCATTATTTTTTAGGGCAGATAGTGCTCGTCTTTCTTCCAATGTCAGATTGTTTTGGCTATTCTTGTCCAGCTGAAGTCTTTTTATGTCATTACAGGTGGTTTCAAAAAATACCTGTATGGCGGGACACATTGAAAATTTTGGAGTTGCCCGAGATGGAAGTCTGCCATTGAATCTTTTTCTACCCTGTGTGTTGTCATTCTCAGATAGGAGATCCAGCAGATCTCGAAAGGTTTGTCTGTCCTGGTCTGGGAGTTCGTCTATTAGAGATGGTTGGTGGTATAGGATTTTAAATGTTAATTGTCTGCAGAATAGGTAGAGGTCTTTGGTAAGTTCAAATTTATCCAGACCACACATAGGTGAAAAGGATAATCCCTTAGTCAGTAAATTTATTTCTATTTCTGATAACTGGTATGTAGAAAGGTTAATGATGCGCAGTCTGTTCACATCATTACTAGATCCCTCAATGGGGGAATTCGGGTTCAGAGACGTTTCTGATTGCCGAGACGTGTTTCTCGTCTCGTGCTCGGAGACCAAACTCTGAGGTTTCGATTTTTCTTGGTGCGATTTTGCGGGTTTTCTACGCCCCCTTCTATGCTGCTTTCTCGGTCGCTTGTGTCTGTAGATAAAAAATCACTGCTCGCACTGGGGCCTAGATCATTATTGGGTACCCCTCCTACATTTGTTTTTGCCCTCATATTGATTCTCCTCCTATTCCCTTGATGTGACCATTTATACATCCTCTGCTTTTCCATGTCCAGCTTATCCCGTTGAAATTTATTTTTCTTGCCCCTGATAATGTCTTTCTCATATTTATCTATTATTTCCTTTAAGTGGATTTTGAACGGGTCTAACTGAGTCTTTAAATCAAAAGTGTTCAAATCCACCTCTTTTTTCTTTATATCCTCCCTGATTTGTGTTAACACTAAGTTATCCTGTTCTATCAACATGTCAATGAGGATATAAGAACATCTCTGTAGACCATTTTCCCAGGTAGTCCTGAATTCTTGGTCCACCTCCCAGGCCGGGAATATCTGGACCCTCAGACCACGGGGCACCAGACCCAATTTCTTATACTCAGTCAAACTTGTAATGTTCCACCATGTCCTAGTCAGCCTTTTATGTAAGTCAATCAACTCTGTTGTCAAATTTTGGAAATCACTATCGTTACTAGAACCACTTGCACCTACCACACAATCCCCTGCACCAAATATATCCTTCATTTGTTGCTGCCAAGCCGCCTCTCTGGCTGTTAAATCCATTTAAATAATTAATTCTATTCGATGTGCCACCACTTGGAAAATGCCCTTTAAATGGGCCAAAAAACATATACAGAAAAACCTGTTAAGCGGGCACCATCATATATTCATATTGAAATCTTGTGGGATCACTACTATGCATGTAAAAACAGATTGCACCACAGTATGTAAGAAGAAAAAGCACATGCAAATGAATGTAGGATCACCACTCTGTATTTCCACAAAATCTCCAAAAGTTTATTTCACATACCAAAAATTGACATTACACACAAATTAAAAACATTTAAAATGTTCCACTAGGGAACATGTCTGTTGAATCCAATATCAAGAACAAATAAACAAATAATGTCCAAGTCAATACAAAGATATATACCGTTCCCGGCTGCAGGTGACAATGTTATCATACATTGCAAACAAACCCCATACACCTATATAATATGCTGCACACTGGTTACAGTCCCATACATAAAGTATATAAGGAACATATAGTACAAGCAGGGTGATCCAAAATTATGCAGAGTATACCAGAATACAGACCGTAGAGCTAGTTGTGCACTCCACATGGAGGTCTACATGGAGGTCTACAGAGATGCTTATGCATGAAATAAAGCAAGTCATATCCTAGACATGGTATAGAGCTGGCAATCACCATTTAGGCATATCTCATACTTCACCCTAATCAGTCCTACAGTCCACTAGCGTCACCCCTTGGTCCTGTATTCAGGTATCTATAAAAGGCTCAGTAGCATCCATATCTGACATTACTACCTTGAGAAAGACACCTCAGGGTGTCGGAACGCGTGGGCTCTGTTATCCTATTCTTTGTTCCCGGACTGCACTGCTGTATACAGGACCAAGGGGTGACGCTAGTGGACTGTAGGACTGATTAGGGTGAAGTATGAGATATGCCTAAATGGTGATTGCCAGCTCTATACCATGTCTAGGATATGACTTGCTTTATTTCATGCATAAGCATCTCTGTAGACCTCCATGTAGACCTCCATGTGGAGTGCACAACTAGCTCTACGGTCTGTATTCTGGTATACTCTGCATAATTTTGGATCACCCTGCTTGTACTATATGTTCCTTATATACTTTATGTATGGGACTGTAACCAGTGTGCAGCATATTATATAGGTGTATGGGGTTTGTTTGCAATGTATGATAACATTGTCACCTGCAGCCGGGAACGGTATATATCTTTGTATTGACTTGGACATTATTTGTTTATTTGTTCTTGATATTGGATTCAACAGACATGTTCCCTAGTGGAACATTTTAAATGTTTTTAATTTGTGTGTAATGTCAATTTTTGGTATGTGAAATAAACTTTTGGAGATTTTGTGGAAATACAGAGTGGTGATCCTACATTCATTTGCATGTGCTTTTTCTTCTTACATACTGTGGTGCAATCTGTTTTTACATGCATAGTAGTGATCCCACAAGATTTCAATATGAATATATGATGGTGCCCGCTTAACAGGTTTTTCTGTATATGTTTTTTGGCCCATTTAAAGGGCATTTTCCAAGTGGTGGCACATCGAATAGAATTAATTATTTAAATGGATTTAACAGCCAGAGAGGCGGCTTGGCAGCAACAAATGAAGGATATATTTGGTGCAGGGGATTGTGTGGTAGGTGCAAGTGGTTCTAGTAACGATAGTGATTTCCAAAATTTGACAACAGAGTTGATTGACTTACATAAAAGGCTGACTAGGACATGGTGGAACATTACAAGTTTGACTGAGTATAAGAAATTGGGTCTGGTGCCCCGTGGTCTGAGGGTCCAGATATTCCCGGCCTGGGAGGTGGACCAAGAATTCAGGACTACCTGGGAAAATGGTCTACAGAGATGTTCTTATATCCTCATTGACATGTTGATAGAACAGGATAACTTAGTGTTAACACAAATCAGGGAGGATATAAAGAAAAAAGAGGTGGATTTGAACACTTTTGATTTAAAGACTCAGTTAGACCCGTTCAAAATCCACTTAAAGGAAATAATAGATAAATATGAGAAAGACATTATCAGGGGCAAGAAAAATAAATTTCAACGGGATAAGCTGGACATGGAAAAGCAGAGGATGTATAAATGGTCACATCAAGGGAATAGGAGGAGAATCAATATGAGGGCAAAAACAAATGTAGGAGGGGTACCCAATAATGATCTAGGCCCCAGTGCGAGCAGTGATTTTTTATCTACAGACACAAGCGACCGAGAAAGCAGCATAGAAGGGGGCGTAGAAAACCCGCAAAATCGCACCAAGAAAAATCAAAACCTCAGAGTTTGGTCTCCGAGCACGAGACGAGAAACACGTCTCGGCAATCAGAAACGTCTCTGAACCCGAATTCCCCCATTGAGGGATCTAGTAATGATGTGAACAGACTGCGCATCATTAACCTTTCTACATACCAGTTATCAGAAATAGAAATAAATTTACTGACTAAGGGATTATCCTTTTCACCTATGTGTGGTCTGGATAAATTTGAACTTACCAAAGACCTCTACCTATTCTGCAGACAATTAACATTTAAAATCCTATACCACCAACCATCTCTAATAGACGAACTCCCAGACCAGGACAGACAAACCTTTCGAGATCTGCTGGATCTCCTATCTGAGAATGACAACACACAGGGTAGAAAAAGATTCAATGGCAGACTTCCATCTCGGGCAACTCCAAAATTTTCAATGTGTCCCGCCATACAGGTATTTTTTGAAACCACCTGTAATGACATAAAAAGACTTCAGCTGGACAAGAATAGCCAAAACAATCTGACATTGGAAGAAAGACGAGCACTATCTGCCCTAAAAAATAATGATTCAATAGAAATAAAAGAAGCGGATAAAGGTGGAAACATCGTGTTGTGGCCGAAAGATATGTATAGTCAGGAAGCAAGACGCCAACTGGATAATATCCAGTATTACCAACAATTACCCTCAGATCCCACGTCCATCTTTAAGACCCAATTAGACAGGCTACTATGGAGGGCATTTTCTTGTGGCATCATAGACAAAAGGGAAAGAGAATATTTAACCACATCTCACCCAGTAATTCCGACATTCTATCTGGTGCCAAAGATACATAAGTCAATCAGCTCGCCACCAGGTAGACCTATTGTGTCTGGATTGGGGGGGCTCTATGAGAAACCATGTTCCTATCTTGATTTTTTCTTACAGCCAATGGTGAAGTCCTTGAACTCCTATGTACGTGATTCATCGCATCTCATAGAATTGTGCCAAGCGCTGGAGGTACCAGACAATGCGATCCTAGCGACCCTTGATGTGGAAGCATTATATACAAACATTGAACACCAACAAGGTATGACAACAACCTCCTATTTTTTGGACAAACAGTCCACAGGGGATAGAGGACATGACATCTTCATCTTGGAACTACTCAAGTTCGTTTTGGAGAAAAACTACTTTGTGTTCGATAGGAACTATTATAAACAAGTCGCAGGTACAGCTATGGGGGCAAAATGTGCGCCCTCCTACGCTAACCTCTTTATGGGGTGGTGGGAGGAGACCCATGTACAGAAACTCCATGTTTTTTCGACACATGTGGTAAAATGGTTACGATATATCGACGACATTATCATCATTTGGTCAGGGTCGTCTGAGGAGTTATGTTCATTTATAGAAGGGCTTAACAACAATTGTTGGAACATCAAACTCACCTATGCTTTTTCCACTGTTTCAGTTGATTTCTTGGACCTTAAATTGTCGATTGATCAGAACCGTATAACCACCACGCTATTTAGGAAACAAACGGCTTCAAACAACCTTCTGCATTTTGAGAGCTTCCACCTGGCACATTTACGCAAAGGTATTCCAAAGGGACAATTCCTCCGACTTAGGAGGAACTGTAGTAGAAGAGAGGACTTCCTTACCGAGTCTCGACATCTGACCAATAGGTTCCGTGAACGTGGATACCCTAGAAGGACTATTTCAGGAGCCTTCGAATTCTCAAAAGGCAAAACAAGAGAGGAGGCTTTAAGACCCAGGGTAAGATCAGAATCCAACAAACTCAATCTGATTACTAAATTCAATAACCAGTGGAATGACATCTATCGCATACTGAATGCCAATTGGGGGATCCTGAGGAGTGAGCCTAGATTGAGACCATTTATTGGGGATCGGCCTACAGTGGTGGCTAGAAGGGCGAAAAATCTAAAGGACTATCTTTCTAATAGTCACTTCAAACGCCCCACTCTTAAATTGAGAACAGGCCACCCCATTAAGGGATCTTTTCCTTGTGGTAATTGCTCAATATGTCCACGGATGATTGCAAGTAAGGGTATCTCAGTTCCTCATTTGTCTACACAGGTACAGTCCAAAGCGTATTTTAACTGCCGGTCACGTAACCTGGTTTACGCATTGATCTGTGGCTGTGATAAAATCTACGTAGGACAAACTACGCAGGAACTCCGGCGGAGGGCCCAGCAACATCTATCAAATATTGCGATGGCAAGATCGGATAAATCAAAAGGTAAAGCAATCACTTCGGTGGCAACGCACTTTTTGGAGGTCCATGCAGGTTCGGGGGAGTCCTTACGAGTAATGGGCTTAGAGGGGGTTCACATGAATATTAGAGGGGGAGATCCAACAGAAGACCTTCTTCGTCTGGAAGCGAGGTGGATCTATGAGTTAAATAGCCTCACGCCAGATGGCCTCAACGAGGAGCTACTCTACTCTGGTTTTTACAAAAAGAAGTAGCCCTCATTTGGAGCCATCTACCTCATGTGGACCTTAGCTGTCTAGGGGGGGGGGGGGGTTTGAAATATGGCTTTTCATTCCATGTTATTTTATTTTATTTATTTCTATTCTATTTATTTCATAGCATGGAAGAGACTCCATAGACCAATGAAGTTTTTTGAAGCCTATACTCACAGGAAGATTGAAGACCCGTTCTCCTATCCAGGAACTTCTGACCTGTTTCTCACTTATTTGAGTGGAATGCGTCATAAATACATCATCTGGATCAACTACATTTTATGTAAATTATTAATATATATATGCGCACATATTTTGGTCTATATTGCTTTCATACATATATTTAATATGCCACCTTAGGCAATAGGATATACCATATATGTTGGTTAGGGATGTATTTTCAAGGTTTACACTTGTAATTTCATCTACTTACGCTAAGACTATCATAAGACTATATTAGTTATCAATATTGCCCTCTGCAATATTGAATAACAACTATTATTAACATTAGCATACGATACGTATATGTGGGCTTCCCTCAGAGAATCTACATATGGGCATATAAGACAACCAGAGTGATTATTGGTATTTACCCCCTCGTGTTGCTTGAACACTCACCTTCTATATAACATAAAGATAGCGCATAAATGTACTATTCTCCGGGATACGTTTCCTGGAATTATATTTGCCCATATATTCTATCATGTTTTGCTGCCACCGGCACCAAAATGGGCTGTTTATCTGGTATGTAGCGCAATAGCGTATTTGGGTCTGTGGGACTCGTTCCATACAGACCTTGAAATGCGTATTACACCCATAATTTTCATCTTATTTGGATACGGGTGTAATGCAAACAATTATTTACTTATGCGCAAGCGTAGTTCGTCTTAATTTAGCGAACAGTGACACCCATAGGGAAAAAGGGAAACAGTGAATGGGTGCTGCGCAAGCGCATATGGAAATTGAGGTTGCTGTGTCACGCACGCAGGCGCAGTATGGCCAGTGACTGCTGACCTTCATTTCCGGGTTGCTTCAATGACGTCGGACGCAACCGCCTCTCTCAGCTGTGTAATGGCTGATCCGCTGTAATTAAGGTATCTATAAAAGGCTCAGTAGCATCCATATCTGACATTACTACCTTGAGAAAGACACCTCAGGGTGTCGGAACGCGTGGGCTCTGTTATCCTATTCGTTGTTCCCGGACTGCACTGCTGTATACAGGACCAAGGGGTGACGCTAGTGGACTGTAGGACTGATTAGGGTGAAGTATGAGATATGCCTAAATGGTGATTGCCAGCTCTATACCATGTCTAGGATATGACTTGCTTTATTTCATGCATAAGCATCTCTGTAGACCTCCATGTAGACCTCCATGTGGAGTGCACAACTAGCTCTACGGTCTGTATTCTGGTATACTCTGCATAATTTTGGATCACCCTGCTTGTACTATATGTTCCTTATATACTTTATGTATGGGACTGTAACCAGTGTGCAGCATATTATATAGGTGTATGGGGTTTGTTTGCAATGTATGATAACATTGTCACCTGCAGCCGGGAACGGTATATATCTTTGTATTGACTTGGACATTATTTGTTTATTTGTTCTTGATATTGGATTCAACAGACATGTTCCCTAGTGGAACATTTTAAATGTTTTTAATTTGTGTGTAATGTCAATTTTTGGTATGTGAAATAAACTTTTGGAGATTTTGTGGAAATACAGAGTGGTGATCCTACATTCATTTGCATGTGCTTTTTCTTCTTACATACTGTGGTGCAAAGAGCATATCAAGGTAATGGACAGAAGGAATTTGGATTGTACAGTACCAATGACGGCAGACCTATCGAACCACTTAGTGCGCTTAGGACAATCAGAAATAGCATGAGTGGAATCACCACAGTAGAAACACAGACCATTCAGATGTCTGTGTTCTTGCCGTTCAACTCTGGTCATAGTCCTATCGCACTGCATAGGCTCAGATTTAATCTTAGACAATACCGCCAAATGGTGCACAGATTTACGCTCGCGCAAGCGTCGACCGATCTGAATGGCCAAAGACATAGACTCATTCAAACCAGCAGGCATAGGAAAACCCACCATGACATCCTTAAGAGCCTCAGAGAGACCCTTTCTGAACAAAGCTGCCAGCGCAGATTCATTCCACAGAGTGAGTACTGACCACTTCCTAAATTTCTGACAATATACTTCTATATCCTCCTGACCCTGGCACAAAGCCAGCAAATTTTTCTCAGCCTGATCCACTGAATTAGGCTCATCGTAAAGTAATCCGAGCGCCAGGAAAAACGCATTGACATTACTCAATGCAGGGTCTCCTGGTGCAAGAGAAAATGCCCAGTCCTGAGGATCGCCGCGCAAAAAAGAAATAATAATCAAAACCTGTTGAATAGGATTACCAGAAGAATGAGGTTTCAAGGCCAGAAATAGCTTACAATTATTTTTGAAATTAAGAAACTTAGTTCTATCACCAAAAAACAAATCAGGAATAGGAATTCTTGGTTCTAACATAGATTTCTGATCAATAGTATCTTGAATCCTTTGTACATGTGTAACGAGATTATCCATTGAAGAGCACAGACCCTGAATATCCATGTCCACACCTGTGTCCTGAAACACCCAAATGTCTAGGGGAAAAAAAAGACTGAACACAGAGCTGAGAAAAAAAAATGATGTCAGAACTTCTTTTTTCCCTCTATTGAGAATCATTAGGTTGGCTCCTTGTACTGTTATGTAGGCAATCCAGTGACACAGTGTGCCAGCAATCAGAGCAAATACAGTGATCTGACAATAACCCAAAAACAATAGAACGAGCTCTGAGACGTGGAATCTCTGTAGACCGCAATACCTGAACCTAACCTTAACACAACTAAAGGCAGCTGTGGATTGCGCCTAACACTACCTATGCAACTCGGCACAGCCTGAGGAGCTGACTAGCCTGAAGATAGAAAAACAAGCCTGACTTGCCTCAGAGAAATACCCCAAAGGAAAAGGCAGCCCCCCACATATAATGACTGTTAGCAAGATGAAAAGACAAACGTAGGGATGATTAAGGAAATAGATTCAGCAAAGTGAGGCCCGATATTCTAGATAGAGCGAGGATAGCAAAGAGAACTTTGCAGTCTACAAAAAAACCCTAAAGCAAAACACCATGCAAAGGGGGCAAAAAGACCCACCGTGCCGAACTAACGGCACGGCGGTACACCCTTTGCGTCTCAGAGCTTCCAGCAAAACGAAAAGACAAGCTGGACAGAAAAAGTAGCAACAAAAGCAAAAAGCACTTATCTAAGCAGAGCAGCAGGCCACAGGAAGATCCAGAAGCTCAGATCCAACACTGGAACATTGACAAGGAGCAAGGAAGACAGAATCAGGTGGAGTTAAATAACAAAGCAGCCAACGAGCTCACCAGAACACCTGAGGGAGGAAGCTCAGAAGCTGCAGTACCACTTGTGACCACAGGAGTGAATTCAGCCACAGAATTCACAACAGTATACCATTGGCCAGATATAATCTTTGCATACTGGTCTGTTGTGTTATTACCTCTACTCTGTTCATCTGAGTCATGTTCCTTTATCTTGGCACGTATATTGACTCCTCCTTTGCCTGATGATTCTACTCCTATTTTTGACATCCCGGCAATGACTTGCTCTCCCAACCATCATTTTCCAAACTGAAGTAGCCAGCCTGTCAATAGGAGCACTATTCAGACCTGCCTGGCTACCTTGAAGAAAGACTGCATTACAGTTCTCTTATGTAGCTAAGCCATATTTCCAGGAGCACCAAAATGGTGGAAAAAGGGCATTCACACAGCTATATGTGTAGCATCTGATTACAGTTCAATAGTGATTAGTTCCACTTCACTCCTAGGTTTAAAGGGGTTGTCCACTACTAGGACAACCCCTTTCTAAACTAAATGTTCTGCCCAATAAAATACTAACGCTTATACTCACTTCCCGTGCCAGTGCCATTTCCGCGGTGTCAGCACTCGCCCTCACCGTGGTTGTGATATGGGGTTGTGACACGTGATGCCGACACCTAATCAGTGCTAGTGTCACTGTCTCCACCTTCAGAAAAACTGAACTTGAAGAGGAAGCCAGGGATCAGCTGCCGCCTGGACTTTGACTTCCTCTTCATATTAATTTTGTCCAAAGGCGGAGACGGTGACGCTGGTGCTGATTGGGCGCTGGGCATCATGTGTCATTCCACCACATCACTGCTCGGGTCTGCGAAGGTTGAAACCTCTGGAACGGAGCCGGCATGGGAAGAGTATATAGGCTTTCATTATTTTATCGGGGCCAAAAATTTACTTTAAGAAGGGGCTATTCTAGTAGTGGACAACCCCTTTAAATCTCACCATGCTTTTTTCAAGCAACACATACAATCATCCACAGGATAATTTGATTATCAGGAGTAATTAACAAATTAACTACTCACCCTTAGTTAAATTACCACACTTTGTTATCCAATTTATATCCAATGTTCACAACACTACACATGCAGATGGCTGCTATGGTAACAAATTGGCATCTCTCAGTCATGTCGTTGGCAACAGATGATCTTCCAAGATTGCACCAATTAAACACTGCACTCAGAGATTGAAAGTGACATTTAAATGGTTAAACAGCTCCAACTCTAATGGCTCTGTTTGAAACAGTTGCTGGCTATATGCGCCTTCTTCATGACGTAACAGTGTGACATAGAGCAGGATAAGATTAAAAATGTGATCGGCTGCTTCAGGTGTTGGCGACAATCGGAATTGCTCAATTGCAGAGCTGCACAACTCTGTCAATTGTATAGTGGCCACAGGTGGGTACTGCACATCTGACCTCTATTGAAATCCATAGGGGACAGATGTCTAGTAGCCACTATTTTGGTTGATGGATCTGTGTTGTGCAGCTCCATAACAGGGCAGTTCCGGGTTCCGGCAAACAACAGGAACAGCTGATCAGCAGAGGTATCTCATCCCCACCGATCAAACATGGATGACCTATCCTAAGGATAGGTGATTAATGTTACAGTACTGGATAACCCCTATAATCAAGTTAAGCATACATGTAAATGGAGGAGTTCACATGAATAGCTTGACAAGAACAAATGTTCAAAAGCTGTCTAATGTATAAGACCATGTGAACGAATAATCAAAAATGTAAAAATATTAAAAACAAAAAGTCAACTTCAAACAATCGATCATTGTCAAGTGATGGTGACGGCGTGCTTATCATGGATTGTTAGCTTATAACATGTAAAATAATGATGCATACATTGATCAGTATGTATAGATAATGGTGATAACAACAGAAAGCATTCTGCATAATCACTTGTCCACCAAGTTAGGTGATCCGATTTAATCATTTACCAGCAGTTGTCAATGGTACAGGTTCCCTACCCATTGCTGACTAAATCTTTTCGTTTCCTGCCAAGGATTGGCATTCTATGTAAGGGATTACTTTTCTCAAGGTCTTTAGTTCACTCATTCATCTTGATTGATCGATAATTAGTGCTGACAAAAGAACAGCCCAACACAAGCTACCAGGACAAAAACATCTGGGACTCTTAGTAATAAGAAGGGCCCAGCTTCTCTTTAGTGCTAATTGCACAGTATGCAAAAGATTGTATTCACAGTTGTCTTTCCAAATGGCACACATTAACACATCATAAAGCACTGAAGTGGCTCAATATGCTGTTTTAGAGACATTATGTTGGTTCGTATTAGGTTACCAGCTCTTAAATATGAAAGACCGATCCAAGCTTGCCACGCATGACAAGACTTTAGCCGAATGTAGATGTGGCTTATTAATTATCTTTGCCTGCTTCAGAATAACAAATTAAAATAATCTTAATGTTTAAATTGTTTTATCACAATTAGAAATGTTCCATCACAATTAGAAATGTTCCATAAAATACGTATTAAGATAAAACATTAGATGACTTTTATTTGATATATTTGATCTATTTCATAACATCCATATGTTAGAAATCATCAGCATTGTATCAAATTTGAAATAAAAGCATAAAGAAACAAAGAGATACATTTTATATCTACAATTCCACTTACTAATTGCAATATTAGCCCTGATATTACATTTAAAATAAAGATGTCATCATTAGGTTGCTCATAAAATTAACACAAGAATTCCATATTAACCCAAACCTCATTATTTGATCAAATCAAAATGAGTCAATTTTTTCGCCACTCATCACATTTATCCTATCTATCACTCTTTCAATTCATATAACTATTTTTCCATCCAGTTTTGGAAAGCTAAACTTTTCCATCACAAAATGTATGTTGATATTTTGATCTCTTTCTGATAAAAAAAATCTACCTCCCAACAAGAAAATAGACGGTGACAAGCCTAAAATTGTTGAAGTTAATTCTGTTATATTCTGATTTTACTAAAACATTAAAGTAAATAAAAAACTGCAGCATATTAGTAAAATACTTGTTATTTAATCATATTTGTTACTTATTAGTGTTATAGTGCTAAAATATTCTCCACAGCTTTATAAAGAATTTTCTCATATAATCCCTCTAAACATTAGGGGCTCGGAGTAATTCTTTTTTCCGATGCTGTAGCGTTGCTCATCTTTGTCATCTTTGTCAGTTGCAGCAGCTCGTCTTGTCAACGGGAATGGGAGGAGTGTTGGCAGTGAATGGCACTATGCTTGAATTATGGACAGTTAATTTGACCAATCCAGGTGTCCATTAATAATAATAATTTTTATTTATATAGCGCCAACATATTCCGCAGCGCTTTACAAATTATAGAGGGGACTTGTACAGACAATAGACATTACAGCATAACAGAAATACAGTTCAAAACAGATACCAGGAGGAATGAGGGCCCTGCTCGCAAGCTTACAAACTATGAGGAAAAGGGGAGACAGGAGAGGTGGATGGTAACAATTGCTTTAGTTATTCGGACTGGCCATAGTGTAAGGCTCGGGTGTTCATGTAAAGCTGCATGAACCAGTTACCTGCCTAAGTATGTAGCAGTACAGATACAGAGGGCTATTAACTGCAACTGGCCAGACAATAAGGGACATCAGTCAGACAACCAATCAAAGAATGTGTTTGTGGCCAATCAGCAGTCCTGGTGGTTTATTTCAGTTTTCTGCTTTTCTTTGCTCATAGCCACTTACTGTATTCTCCAAATATTACATGAGATTTGTTGGACTGTTTTCTAGTGTTCGTTCAAAATTGTTGTCCAACTCTTCTTGTGTATCTTTTTTCTGATTCTAAACCAGACCATTTTGTGTTTTCCTCAGTTGACTCTGATAGTTAGTGACTACTTTGAAGACACAATTTGGGAATCCTTGCAGCAAAGTTCAGGACCCTATAAAGGAGTCAAAGAGTACATACTATGATGCCCCATAGATTTTGCTAAATAGAATGGACAATGGGAAGCTTGATGGCAAAAGACTGTTTTCAACTGACAGTTTTGTTACACCATATTAGATTAAAAACACCCAGCTGAGCAAAGAATGAGTATGGCCAGCTTAAAAAGTAAAAGAAGGGCAGGGACATTTCAAAATAATTGATTACAAGAGAAAACTGGTTGAAAGTAAGAGAAGCCAGCAATGTTTAGATACTTAAATAATGGCAGAGAATGATACACTGTGTCAGAAAAAGGACACTTGGGACACATCTTAAATTGAGGTATTTCACTCAGTCACATTTCCAGTTTTATGCACCAAGCCATACAGCATGCCTCTATTAACATTTCTGAAAAAATGGGTTGTTCTAATTGCTCACTGTATTCGAGTTAAGCTTTGCAGTAGGGTGCCACAATTGCATCAATTCAGCTTGTTGTGATGTTTTTTTTCTCCTAAATTTTCCACAATTATGAGCTGTATTTAAGTGGAAAGGTGAAGCTTTTAGGAAACAAAACAACTTAGTTTTAAAGTGGCAGACCATCTAAACTTAAAGCGATATGTTGCAATAGCAGAGGTGCATGGTGCATAAATGTCACCAATAGTGATGAGTGGGTTCATGGTTGTTCAGGTCCATCGCGTTCGGACAAACATTTAACCCCTTCATAGTCTCCCAGTGTTTGCTTGGGTTTCCGCTGGGTACTCCGGTTTACTCCTCAAATTGCCACGTTCCTAGACTGCTGGCCTGGAAATATTGCTGTTTAGGCTTGTGAAGACAGAACCTTTCCTCAACCTCACGATGGCGGCCGTCCCTTGGTACTCGGTCCCCAGCTGCCACTATTTCTCCCAGTATGCTGTCCCAACCTTACACAAGCATGTATCTCATAACATCAGCCGTGACCTGACCAATGCTGTGATTGGGAAGCCCCACTTAACCACGGACATCTGGACAAGTGCTTGTAGTCAGGGATGCTACATTTCACTCACAGCACACTGGGTGAACATTGTGAAAGCCATCAAGCTGTGCCGAAGTGAATCTGCTTAGGTGACAAACCATACACCGCCAAAGAGATGTTAAAAGGTCTAACAGACCAGACTGATCTGTGGCTATTGTCCCTGAACCTACAATTAGGCATGTTCATGTGTGACAATGGCCATAACCCGGTGGCAGCTCTGAAGCTTTGTAACTTCGTACACGTACCATGCCTGGCCCATGTTCTGAACTTAGTGGTTCAGCAGTTTCTAAAAATCTAATCAGATCTGCCTGAGATACTTGTGCAAACATGTCATGTGTGCCCATTTCTGCAAATTATCTACAGCTGCCGCCGCCCTGGCAGAGCTGCAGCAGCGTTTGCCACTTCCAGCTTACCGATTGGTGCACAATGTCAGCACTCTTTGAAACTCAACGTTACATATGTTGGCAAGGCTTTGTGAGCAGCATAGGGCAGTAGTTGAATATCAGCTACACCATGCACACCGGTACTCCGGTCAGCCTCCACACATAAGAGCTTATGAGTGGGCATGGATATCTGACATCTTTGTGGTTCTACGTAACTTTGAGGACTCGACCAAGATGATGAGCAATGATAATGACATAATCAGTGTCACCGTCCCGCTTCTCTGCCTACCGAAACACTCACTTCTCACAATTAAAGAGGGGGCTTTGGAGGTGGAGTAAGTTGAGATGGAGCAAGAAACTATACTGGGTGATGCTACACAGCCCAGCCTCATCTCATCTTCTCAATGCAGATTGGTTGAAAATGAGGAGGAGCAGAAGCTTGTTGCCTGCGCTACAAACAGTAGTATCCACACCACCTTTATTCATCTTTTCGGCATGGATGACCTGAAGATGAGGAGGAGAGGGAGGATGAGGAGGAGGACAAGGAGGAAAACATGGTCAATCACCCTCTTGGTGGGGACAGGGAAGTCTTGACTGTTGGCAGTCTGGCACACATGGCTGAGTTTATGTTCTGCTGCCTTTCCTGTGACCCTTGTGTTGCACACATTTTGTTCAACACTAATTACTGGTCAGTGATCCTTCTAGACCCATGCTACTAGGAGAACTTTACATCTCTCCTTCCCATTACAGAGAGGTCTAATAAAATGTTGCAGTACCAGAAGGCCCTAGTTGAAGCTCTGCTATGTGTATGAATTTTTTAGCTTCAAGTCTCTTATAGTGTTATAGCAGCATGTAGAAAGTGTAATTTTTATTTTTAATTTTAAAAATTATATAAAAAGTTCAAATCAACCTTTATTTGTCCCATACAAAACAATAAAAAACATAAATTTGGTATTGTTGCAATCAGAAACACCTGATCTATCAAAATATAATAATAATTAATCCGAAGATCAAAAAATAAGTCCTCACCCAGCCCCAGATCCTAAAAATTGGAGACACTACAGGTCTGAAAAAATTGCTTCATTTTTTTTCAACAAACTTTGGATTTTTTTTCAGCACCTAAATAAGAAAGAACCTATACATGTTTGAAATCTGAGAATGACCTGGAGAATCTTAATGCCAGGTCAATTTTAGCATTTAGCGAACATGGTAAAAAAATTGTGAAATTCACAAATTTTTAAATTGCATCACACTTGGAAATGTTTTCTGCATTCCAGTACATTGTATGGTAAAAATCAATGGTGTTGTTGATAAGAACAACTTGTCCTGCAAAAAACAAGCCTTTACATGGCCATTTTGATGGTAAAATAAAAAAGTTATGGCCCCGGGAAGAAGGGGAGCAAAAAACAAAAATGGTAGAGGGGTGAAAGGATTAAAAAGGGTTTGGTGTGGGTACCAAAATGGCATGTAAACTCGAACCCAAACCCAGACCCTATTCAAATGAATAAAGATCCCAAACATCTGGCATTTCCCACGCTGTCATCTGTCATCTGTGTGACAGCTCGAGAAACACCTGCTCTGATTGGTAGTAACTTCGTTAAAGATGACAGCACATTAGCCAGCAGCTACGACTGGTGGTCAAAATGTTACCATCAATCACAAATGTCTTCTGATGAGAGTACGACTCTCATGATAGTATGCCTGGTCTCACTGATAGCAGCAAAAGCAGGTGTATGATGATAAGAGTATTAATCAGCTGGTGCCTGTGCAATAAATACATAAAATGAAAAAAATGGCATGGGACCCCTCTATTTTTGTTAACCACTTGAGGTAAAACTGACAGCTGCGGGTTTCAGTCCCCAGCTGTCAGCTTTATATTGGCTGGTTATCAAAAATAGAGGGGTCACACGACTTTTTTAATTATTTAAATAAATAATTAAAAAAATGGTGTGGGGTGCTCTCCATTTTTAACAATCAGCCGAGCTAAAGCAGACAGCCGGAGTCTGGTAATTTCAATCTAGGAATGGGCAAAGAATATTTGCCCTCCCCAGCCTAAAAATTGCAGTCTGTAGCCACCCCAAAAGAACACATCTATTAGATGTGCTCATTCTGGTGCTTTGCCTGGCTCTTCCCACTTGATGAGGCACATGGAGTCATATCCGAAGCATTAATGTTAGCTTTTGTACTTTGTCAGTACTATCCCCGTACTGAAAGTTAAATAAAGACACAAACAGAAAAAATCATTTCATTTCAATAAACAAACAAGAACTCCTTTATTTGAAATAAACATTTCCCACCCATTTTTACCCATATACTGTATTAATGTAGAATTAAATATAATAAAATACCATATTCCTCACCTTTTCGACGACAATCCATTTGTTCCAGGAAGAGGCCAACTCTGCTTTATCTTAATTGCATGCCTGAGTGGTGCCATGATGTGGTTGCTCAGCCGTGAATCTAAAAAACAGTGAGCTGCGCCTGAGAACCGCTAGCTGTGACTAGCGGTAACCTCAATGACATCTCTGCAGGTCACTCTCAGCTCACTGTCTCCTGGATTCATGGCTGAACGGTCACAACATGTCATCTCTCAGCCATGCAATCCAAATGAAGTTTGGTCTCTTTGTGGGATAAATGGATTGTCCTTAGACAGGTGAGAAATATGGGGTTTTATTATTTTTAATTTTACAGTAATAAATGGGTAGATAGGGTGGGGAGTGTTTATTTAAAAAAAAGGACTTTTTCACGTGTGTGTCTTTATTTTAATTCTCACAGTGGTGTTAGTAATGGGGGTGTCTTATAGATGCCTCTCCATTACTAACCCCTGGGGTTCATGTCAATAGACATAAAGCAGCTGACATCCACCTCAAATTATTATTCCACTTGACACGGCATCAGAGCAAGTAGGAAGAGCAGAGGCTAAGCGTTAGATTTGGCGCATCTAATGGATGTGCCATTTCTAGGGTGGCTGATAACTGGTGTTTTTAGTCTAGGAGGGGGCCAACATCCATGGCCCCTTCCCAGCCTATTAATATCAGCCTACAGTTGTCTATTTAGTCTGTGCTGGTTAGTAATATTAATGGGGGCCCCATGTCATTTTTCTGAGGGCGTCTGTCCATTACTAACCAGTAAAGACTACACAGACAGCTGTGAGCTGAAATTAATAGCCTGGAAAGCTTCATGGATATTGGTGTTAGGTGTCGAGTTCCCATCGCTGCACAGGGGGAATCTCGAATCATGTCCGCTGCAATCTCCCATTCTCCTCCAACTGCAGTGGAACCTGCTCAGCAGAGGCGTCGATCCCAGCGTCTGGCTCAAGCTGATACTGTGCGCTTGGTTACTGCTGACTTTCCAGGGTCACCCCTTGTAGCCAGCACTGATCAGTGGAGAGCAGGCGTTCCAGGGACTATGTCCTGCTTTTCCCCTACTGAGCATGCCCACGGGTCGACCTCTCATTGGAGATCGGAGGTCACGTGCTCAGGTCCTGTAGCAGCTCCTATTGGACCACTATGAAGGTCCTGGAGATCTTCCGCTATAAAAGTTTTGCATGGCCGCATGGCCATGCGCTAGTATAAATCTGTTATTGTATGTGTGTGGATGTATGCCTGTTCTGATGAAAGCTCAGAATCATACCCATCCCTAGTGCTGATGAATGCTCGCTAATGTTGGAGCTGTCAAGTGCCAGTTAGTGCCATCCAGCATGAGGCACAATCTATAGCATCTATCGGCAGCATTAGCCAGTGCGGCACCGTGTGCAACCAGCGAACTTAACTGTCCCTAGATAGGGCGGATAGTGGTTTCCATCAGAGCGGCGATGCACGCACCCAGTGTGCTTCATCTATTTTGTGTTTATTTTCCCTGGCACCGCAGTTCCGGTGCCAAACGCAAGTGGTCTAGAGGGACTCTAACCCCAAGTCTTGGGGCAGAGTTCTGTGACTCTTTACTTGTGTTACCTCTGCGGTATTGCAGCCCTCTGATGCAACAGAGTTCGCTTCCTTCGTACCGGGAGTAGCCAACCCATGTGTGTGTTTTCATTATACCACCATTTACTGTCCGGCATTACCTATCAGCAGGTATCATCTCTGCACAGTGGACCCCGGGCTGTGAACGCACCTTATTCCATCTTTATAATTATTTGGTGAATTCCGCCAGCCCTAACAATTGGTCCCTTCCCAGAAGAACACCAGACCCAGCTGTTGGCTTTCTTTCAGCTGGTTAGGAAAATTAAGTGAAAGCCACAACTTTTTTCAAACGTTTATTTATTGAGCCATTCTTTCTTCTTTCTCTTCTGCCCCACAAATAGGGCCAATAGAGCTAGCAGGGTGAACTGTCAATGAGTGGGGGCACCAGTGCGCTGATTCTAGGGTGTCAACATCCGCTGGTAGATAGGGTAACTATAGGATGTCATAGGGATAGGCACCTCCCTAGGTATTTTTCCTAAGTGTCCTTTGATACTTTGGTGGTGGTATGTGTGCAAATCACTTGTTTGATTAATTTTAATCTTAATATTAAAAGTTATATTTTTCTTGATTCGGTGACTTCCAGCTTAACAGGAGTACTAATATGGCAGCCATGGGGTGTCTTTAGAAAGCTTCTGACTGGCAGATTGCTTAGCAGGGAAAGACAATGGGCACACAAAATGGACTGCTCTCTTTAAATGCTACTGTCAAAAATTGACAGTGGCATTTATAGGGTTAACCCCTTCATGACCCAGCCTATTTTAACCTTAATGACCTGGCCGTTTTTTGCAATTCTGACCAGTGTCCCTTTATGAGGTAATAACTCGGGAACGCTTCAACGGATCGTAATGGTTCTGAGAATGTTTTTCATAACATATTGGGCTTCATGTAATGGTAAATTTAGGCCAATAATTTTTGCGTTTATTTGTGAAAAAATGGAAATTTGGCTAAAATTTTGAAAATTTTGCAATTTTCAAAATTGGAATTTTTATTCTGTTAAATCAGAGAGTTATGTGACACAAAATAGTTAATAAATAACATTTCCCACATGTCTACTTTACATCAGCACAATTTTGGAAACAACATTTTTTTTTGCTAGGAAGTTATAAGGGTTAAAATTTGACCAGCGATTTCTCATTTTTACAACGAAATTTACAAAACCATTTTTTTTAGGGACCACCTCACATTTGAAGTCAGTTTGAGGGGTCTGTATGGCTGAAAATACCCAAAAGTGACACCATTCTAAAAACTGCACCCCTCAAGGTACTCAAAACCACATTCAAGAAGTTTATTAACCCTTCATGTGCTTCACAGCAGCAGAAGCAACATGGAAGGAAAAAATGAACATTTAACTTTTTAGTCACAAAATGATGTTTTAGCAACAATTTTTTTATTTTCCCAAGGGCAAAAAAAGAAACTGGACCCCAAACGTTATTGTACAATTTGTCCTGAGTATGCGATACCCCATATGTGGGGGGGAACCACTGTCTGGGCGCACGACAGGGCTCTGAAAGGAAGGAGCGCCATTTGACTTTTTCAATGAAAAATTGGCTCCAATCTTTAGCGGACACCATGTCACGTTTGGGGAGCCCCTTTGTGCCTAAACATTGGAGCTTCCCCACAAGTAACCCCATTTTGTAAACTAGACCCCCAAGGAGCTTATCAAGATGCATAGTGAGCACTTTGAACCCCCAGGTGCTTAACAAATTGATCCTTAAAAATGAAAAAGTACTTTTTTTCACAAAAAATTTATTTTAGCCTCAATTTTTTCATATTCACATGGGCAGCAGGATAAAATGGATCCTAAAATGTGTTGAACAATTTCTCCTGAGTACACCGATACCTCATATGTGGTTACAAACCACTGTTTGTGCACACAGCAAGGATCGGAAGGGAAGGAGCGCCATTTGATTTTTGAATTACAAATTATCTCCAATCGTTAGCGGACACCATGTCGCATTTGGAGAGCCCCTGTGTGCCTAAACATTGGACCTCCCCCACATGTAACCCCATTTTTGAAACTAGACCCTCCAAGGAACTTATGTAGATGCATAGCGAACACTTTGAACCCCCAGGTGCTTCACAAATTGATCCAAAAAAATGAAAAAGTACTTTTTTTTCACAAAAAATTTCATTTAGCCTCAATTTTTTCATTTCCACATGGGTAACAGGATAAAACGGATCCTAAAATTTATTGGGCAATTGCTCCTGAGTACACTGATACCTCACATGTGGGGGTAAACCACTGTTTGGGCACGCGGCAGGGCTCGGAAGGGAAGGAGTGCCATTTGATTTTTTGAATGAAAAATTAGCTGCAATCGTTAGCGGACACCATGTCGCGTTTGGAGAGCCCCTGTGTGCCTAAACATTGGAGCTCCCCCACATGTGACCCCATTTTGGAAACTAGTCCTCCCATGGAACTAATCTAGATGTGCGGTGACCACTTTAAACCCCCAAGTGCTTCATAGAAGTGCATAACGCAGAGCCGTGAAAATAAAAAATCATTTTTCTTTCCTCAAAAATTATTTTTTAGCCTGCAATTTTTTATTTTCACAAGAGTAACAGGAGAAATTGGACCCCAAAAGTTGTTGTCCAGTTTGTCCTGAGTACGCTGATGCCCCATATGTGGGGGGGAACCACTGTTTGAGCACACGTCGGGGCTCAGAAGGGAAGTAACTTTTGAAATCCAGACTTTGATGGAATGGTCTGCGGGCATCACGTTGTGTTTGCAGAGCCCCTGATGTGCCAAAACAGTAGAAACCCCCCACAAGTGACCCCATTTTGGAAACTAGACTCCCCAGGGAACTTATCTAGATATGTGGTGAGCACTTTGAACCCCCAAGTGCTTCACAGAAGTTTACAACGCAGAGCCGTGAAAATAAAAAATCATTTTTCTTTCCTCAAAAAAGATGTTTTAGCAAGCAATTTTTTATTTTCACAAGGGTAACAGTAGAAATTGGACCCCAATATTTGTTGCCCAGTTTGTTGTGAGTATGCTGATACTCCATATGTGGGGGTAAACCACTGTTTGGGTGCATGTCAGGGCTCGGAAGGGAAGTAGTAACATTTTGAAATGCAGATTTTTATGGAATGGTCTGCGGGCATCACGTTGCATTTGCAGAGCCCCTGATGTGCCTAAACAGTAGAAACCCCCCACAAGTGACCACAATTTGGAAACTAGACCCACCAAGGAACTTATCTAGATGTGTGGTGAGCACTTTCAACCCCCAAGTGCTTCACAGAAGTTTATAGCGCAGAGCTGTGAAAATAAAAAAATAATTTTTCTTTCCTCAAAAATTATGTTTTAGCAAGCAATTTTTATTTTCACAAGGGTAACAGGAGAAATTGGACCCCAATAGTTGTTGCCCAGTTTGTCCTGAGTATGCTGGTACCCCATATGTGGGGGTAAACCACTGTTTGGGCGCACGTCGGGGCTTGAAAGGGAGGGAGCACCATTTGACTTTTTGAACGCAAGATTGGCTGGAATCAATGGTGGCTCCATGTTGCGTTTGGAGACCCCTGATATGCCTAAACAGTGGAAACCCCTCAATTCTAACTTCAACACTAACCCCAACACACCCCTAACCCTTATCCCAACTGTAGCCATAACCCTAATCACAACCCTAACCCCAACACACCCTTAACCACAACCTTAACCCCAACACACTCGTAACCCTAATCCCAACCCTAACCCTAATCCTAACCCTAATCCTAACCCCAACCCTAACCACAACTTTAACCCCAACACACCCCTAACCCTATCCATAACCCTAACCACAAGCCTCACAAAGGGGTACGCAGGGGCCAATTTGTGAGGAGGATGAGGAGGAGTCAATGGAGGAGGAAGAGCTCCGTCCAGAGGAGGGAGCGACACAATTGTCCAGTGGTCAGTGTGTACAGCGAGGGTGGGGTGATGACGAGCGGGCAGAGATCATGTCTCAAGCAGGGGACAGCGTTTCTGGGCCAGTTGGCACTCTGCAGCACATGGTGGATTTCATGCTGCAGTGCCTGAGAAACGACCGCCGCATCGACCACATTCTCAACATGCCTGATTATTGGGTGTTCACCCTCCTCGATCCTCGCTACCGGGACAACGTCCAAAACCTCATCCCTGCGTTGACCCGGGAGCGTAAATTGCGGGAGTACCACGACACACTGGTGAATTCCATCATCTTCTCCTGTCCAACTGAGAGGAGTGCTGCTAGTGCTTTACAAAGCAGCTCAGTGCGTCGAGGCAGTGGGGGAGGCTCTGCCCAAAGAGGGAGCAGAAGCAGTGCCTCTGCCCAAGGCAAGCCCAGTATGGCACAACTCTGGCACACTTTTGTGTGCCCGCCCCAAATGTCTACACCATCACCGGCGGCTCCAGTCAGCAGGAGGCAACGGTTCCGTCAGATGGTGACAGACTACATGGCTTGCCCTCTTACTGTACTCCCAGACGGCTCTTCCCCGTTCAAGTTTTGGGTCTCTAAGCTGGATACATGGCCAGAGCTAAGCCAGTATGCATTGGAGGTGCTGGCTTGCCCTGCGGCTAGTGTCTTATCGGAACGTGTCTTTAGTGCCGCAG
Source organism: Ranitomeya imitator (assembly GCF_032444005.1). NCBI lineage: Eukaryota > Metazoa > Chordata > Amphibia > Anura > Dendrobatidae > Ranitomeya > Ranitomeya imitator. The sequence goes on from NC_091285.1 coordinate 461,375,896, forward strand.
GTGGTGTACTAACAGACCGTCGCATGCGACTATCCTCCGATAACGTTGACCGGCTTACTTTCCTGAAAATGAACCAGGCCTGGATCTCGCAGGAATTTGCCACTCCTCTGCCTGATTAAGTAATTGGGTGTCATCCAGGTCTCCTGCTGTGTTCATCTTTCTACCACCTGAACTGCTATTCCTGAGCTCCAACACCGCCAGTTGCGGCTCAGAAGTGCAGGCTGCACAGTAAAAACATACGACCCAGTGTTATTGGGTTTCAGTAACGTCAGCTGATCCCCAGCTGTGTAGCCGGCAATGTGTCCTGCGACCGCCACGCTGGCACAACAACCTAAATGTAAGGGAACCTGTCCCCCCCCCCGTCGTTTGTTACTGAAAGAGCCATCTTGTGCAGCGGTAATGCTGCACAAGGAAAAGGTAGCTCTTTTTTTTTAGCTCTTTGCACACGCAGAACTTAACACTTATAAAATGTGTTCACTGATACCGTTATACCGTCCCGGAGCTGGGACTTTCCTTCGTAATGTGACGCAGCACTGCTGTCATTCCAACCCCCTTGGTGCCATGCGCTGCCTCCTCAGCGTTGTTTTAAGCTGTCACGGAGCCTGCGCTGTTCTGTTATCCCTTGGGCATGCCCTATTTGCGCTGCCTGTCTTCTGACATAATTTGGTGTCAGGCTGGCTGCGCCTGTGCGGCCGCGCTGCCCGAGATCCCGCCTCGCAGTGTCTTCTGATTGAGTCACACTGCGGGCCTGGGATCCATGGGCATGCGCAGTGCATATCTTCCCCTCGGGCTCTCGCTCATTTCCCTCCGCCTTCTTTAGACTGTGCGCCGTCAGATGATCCCTAGCATGCCACGGCCATGACACCGCACAGTCTGAAGAAGAGGGAAGGAGGGGAGTGAGAGTCGAGGTTATGCACTGTGCATGCCCATGGTTCCAAGGCCCGCAGTGGGATTACGTTAGACGAGACTGCGAGGTGGGATCTGGAGCAGCGTGGACGCACAGGCACTGACAGCCTGACACCAAATTATGTCAGAAGACAGGCAGCGCTAATTGGGCATGGCCAAGGGCTAACAGAACAGCGCAGGCTCCGTGACAGCTTAAAACAACGCTGAGGAGGCAGCGCACGGCATCAAGGGGATAGGAATGACAGCTGTGCTGTGTCCCATTACGAAGGAAATTCGCACCTCCGGAACGGTTTAACGGTATAAAGGGACACATTTTTAGTGTTTACTTCGGTGTTTGCAAGGAGCATAATTAAAAGAGCAACCTTTTCCTTTTGCATCCTTAGTGCTGCACAAGATGGCTCTTTCAGCTACAAACGTCTTGGGGGGGGGGGGTTAAAGGTTTCCTTTCAACTTGCTCCAATCAGGCTTCGGCCTACACTCTGTTCCTCTGCTCCTCCTGCTGTCCCTGGGCTCTAACACCGCCAGTTGGTGCCTGGAAGTGCTGTGTGCACAGTCAACAGTCGCTCCTCTGTTATTGGGGTTCAGTAACGTCAGCTAATCCCCAGCTGTGTGTGCGGCAATACCTCCAATCTGCTCCTCCTGCTGTCCCTGGGCTCTAACACCGCCAGTTGGTGCCTGGAAGTGCTGTGTGCACAGTCAACAGTCGCTCCTCTGTTATTGGGGTTCAGTAACGTCAGCTGATCCCCAGCTGTGTGTGCGGCAATACCTCCAATCTGCTCCTCCTGCTGTCCCTGGGCTCTAACACCGCCAGTTGGTGCCTGGAAGTGCTGTGTGCACAGTCAACAGTCGCTCCTCTGTTATTGGGGTTCAGTAACGTCAGCTGATCCCCAGCTGTGTGTGCGGCAATACCTCCAATCTGCTCCTCCTGCTGTCCCTGGGCTCTAACACCGCCAGTTGGTGCCTGGAAGTGCTGTGTGCACAGTCAACAGTCGCTCCTCTGTTATTGGGGTTCAGTAACGTCAGCTGATCCCCAGCTGTGTATCCGGCAACGTGTCATGCGACCGCCACGCTGGCACAACTAAAATGTAAGGGGACCTGTCCCCCCCCCTAGGCGTTTGTTACTGAAAGAGCCACCATGTGCAGCACTAATACTGCACAAGGGAAAGGTAGCTCTTGAAATTATGCTCCTTGCAAACGCTGAACTACACACTCATGTAATGTGTCCCCTCACACCGTCCAACCGTCCCGGAGGTGGGACTTTCCTTTGTAATGTGACGCAGCACAGCCGTCATTGCTACCCCCTTGGCACCGTGCGCTGCCTCCTTAGCGTTGTTTGATTCTGTCATGGACCCTGCGCTGTTATGTTATCCCTTGGCCATGCACAGTTTGCTCTGCCCGTCCTCTGACATCATTTGTTGTCGTCCTGGCTGCGCCTGTGCGTCCACGCTGCCCGAAATCACACCTCGCAGTGTCGTCTAATGTGATCCCACAGTGGGCCTGGTATCCATGGCCATGCGCAGTGCATATACTAGCCTCTCACTCCCCTTCTTCACGCTTCTTCAGACTAGGCGGCGTCAGCTGATCCCTAATAGCATGCCACGGCCGTGACGCCGCACAGCCTGAAGAAGCAGGAAGGAGGTGAGTGAGAGGCGATGATATGCACTGCGCATGCCCATGGATCCCTGGCCCGCAGTGGGACTACATTAGATGACACTGCAAGGTTGGATCTCGGGCAGCTTGGACGCACAGGCACTGCCAGCCTGACACCTACATGATGTCAGAAGACGGGCACCGCTAACTGTGCATGGCCAAGGGATAACATTACAGCGCGGGCTCCGTGACAGAACCAAACAACGTTGAGGAGGTGGCGCCCGGCACCAAGGGGGTTGGAATGACGGCTGTGCTGTGTCACATTACAAAGGAAATTATATGAGTGTGTACTTCAGCGTTTGCAAGGAGCATAATTTTCGGAGCCACCATTTTCCATGTGCAGTATTACTGCTGTACAAGATGGCTCTTTCAGCAACAAATGCCTGGGGGGGGGGGTTAAAGGTTCCCTTTCAACTTGCTCCACTGCAGGCTTCGGCCTACACTCTGCTCCTCTTTGATTCCCTGGGTTTCAACACTGTCAGTTGCCACCTGGAAGTGTTGTCTACACAGAAAAAACACTAGGTGATGTGTCAGTGGGGTTCAGCACCGCCAGCTGTTCCCTTGCTGTGTAGTCGGCAACGTGTCCAGCACAAGCCACGCTGGCACAACAGAACAAAAGCTGCCACCAGTGCAGGCTTCGGCCTACACTCTGCTCCTCTCCTCCTCCTGCTGACCCTGGGCTCAAACACCGCTAGTTTTTGCCCGGAAGTGCCAACTGCACAGAGAAAAACACCAGCCAATGTGTTAGTGGGGTTCAGCAACGCCAGCTGTTCCCCTGCTGTGTAGCCGGCAACGTGACCTGCAAACGTCACGCAGGCACATGAACTGAAATTAAAGGGAACCTGGCCCCACCCCCCCAGGTGTTTCTATGTATAACAGCCACCTAGTACAGCAGTACTGCTGCATTTGTACATGGTGGCTGACTTTTTCTCCTTGCCCACGTGGAACTCAACACGTACAAAATGTGTCTCATTGAGATCATTCCACTGTCCCTGAGGTGTGACTTTCCTTTCTAATGATACGCAGCACCCCCCTTGGTAGCGTTTCCCGTCTTTTGTCATCATGGTTAGCTGGCTGCGCCTGTGCATCCGCCCTGCTAGAAACAACGCCCCTCGTTGTCATATTTATTTTGTCAGCGAGGGTGTGGTTTATGGGCACGAGCAGTGCATATGTTCGCCTGTCTTAACTCATCTCCTTCCGCCTTCTTCAGACTGTGCGGCCTCCTGGCCGTGGTAGGCGATAAGGGATCAGCTGAGGCCGCCCAGTGTGGAGCAGGTGTAAGGACATGTGTAAGCGGCAAACCTATTTACTGCACAAGGCCACGAATCCCAGCCACGCAGTGTGATTTTTTGAAAACACACTGTGGGTCTGGGATTCATGTCCATCGCTAACCGCAACGGCCGAAATGAAATGAGGTCAGAAGACAGGAAGCGCTCACAGCGCATGGCCAAGGGATCACAATAGCGCAGACTCCTGTACAGCAAATAACAACGCTCAGGAATCTGCGCCCAGTACCTAGGTGCAAATTTTGACACCTGTGCTGCGTCTCCTTAAAAAGACAAGTCACGCCTCCACAACTGTTTGACAGTATAATGGGCTAAATAGTGTACGTGTTTTAGTCAGCGTGTGCAAGGAGCAAAACAAATAGAGCAACCTTTTACTTGTGCAGCATTAATGCTGCACAAGGTGTGGCTCTTGTACCTTGCAACACCTGAGGGGGGTTAAAGGTAACCTTTGAAATTGGTTCAACTAGGCTTCGGCCTACACTCTGCTCCTCTCCTGCTGACCCTGGGCTCAAACACCGCTAGTTTTTGCCCGGAACTGCTAGCTGCACAGAGAAAAACACCAGTCAATGTGTTAGTGAGGTTCAGCACCGCCAGCTGTTCCCCTGCTGTGTAGTCGGCATCGTGTCCAGCACAAGCCACGCTGGCACAACTGACCAAAAGCTGCCACCAGTGCAGGCTTCGGCCTACACTCTGCTCCTCTCCTCCTCCTGCTGACCCTGGGCTCAAACACCGCCAGTTTCTGCCCGGAAGTGCTAGCTGCACAGAGAAAAACACCAGTCAATGTGTCAGTGGGGTTCAGCACCGCCAGCTGTTCCCCTGCTGTGTAGCTTGCAACGTGACCTGCAAACGCCACGCAGGCACATGAACTGAAATTGAAGGGAGCCTGCCCCCCACCCCCAGGTGTTTCTATGTAAAACAGCCACCTTGTACAGCAGTACTGCTGCATTTGTACAAGGTGGCTGACTTTTTCTCCTTGCCCACGTGGAACTCAACACGTACAAAATGTGTCTCATTGAGACCATTCCACTGTCCCTGAGGTGTGACTTTCCGTTCTAATGATACGCAGCACCACCCTTGTTAGCGCTGCCCGTCTTTTGACATCATTGGTTAGCTGGCTGCGCCTGTGCGTCTGCCCTGCTCGAAACAACGCCCCTCGGTGTCTTATTTTTTTGAACAGCGAGGGTGTGATTGATGGGCATGTGCAGTGCATATGTTTGCCTGTGTTCACTCATCTCCTTCCGCCTTCTTCAGACTGGGTGTCCTCATGGCCGCGGCAGGCGATAAGGGATCAGATGAGGCCGCCCAGTCTGAAGCAGGTGTAAGGACATGTGTGAGCGTCAAACATATTTACTGAACAAGGCCACGAATCCCAGCCACGCAGTGTGATTTTTTGAAAACACACTGTGGGTCTGGGATTCATGTCCATCGCTAACCGTAACGGCCGACATTAAATGAGGTCAGAAGACAGGAAGCGCTCACAGCGCATGGCCAAGGGATCCCAATAGCGCAGACTCCTGTACAGCAAATAACAACGCTCAGGAATCTGCGCACAGCAGCTAGGTGTAAATTTTGACACCTGTGCTGCATCTCCTTAAAAAGACTAGTAGTCACGCCTCCACTACTGTTTGACAGTATAATGGGCTAAATAGTGTACGTGTTTTATTCAGCGTGTGCAAGGAGCAAAATTAAATAGAGCAACCTTTGACTTGTGCATCATTAATGCTGTTCAAGGTGTGGCTCTTGTACCTTGCAACACCTGAGGGGGGGTTAAAGGTAACCTTTGAAATTGGTTCAACTAGGCTTCAGCCTACACTCTGCTCCTCTCCTCCTCCTGCTGACCCTGGGCTCAAACAACGCCAGTTTCTGCCCGGACATGCTAGCTGCACAGAGAAAAACACCAGCCAATGTGTTAGTGGGGTTCAGCACCGCCAGCTGTTCCCCTGCTGTGTAGTCGGCATCGTGTCCAGCACAAGCCACGCTGGCACAACTGACCAAAAGCTGCCACCAGTGCAGGCTTCGGCCTACACTTTGCTCCTCTCCTCCTCCTGCTGACCCTGGGCTCAAACAACGCCAGTTTCTGCCCGGACATGCTAGCTGCACAGAGAAAAACACCAGCCAATGTGTTAGTGGGGTTCAGCACCGCCAGCTGTTCCCCTGCTGTGTAGTCGGCATCGTGTCCAGCACAAGCCACGCTGGCACAACTGACCAAAAGCTGCCACCAGTGCAGGCTTCGGCCTACACTTTGCTCCTCTCCTCCTCCTGCTGACCCTGGGCTCAAACAACGCCAGTTTCTGCCCGGACATGCTAGCTGCACAGAGAAAAACACCAGCCAATGTGTTAGTGGGGTTCAGCACCGCCAGCTGTTCCCCTGCTGTGTAGCTGGCAACGTGTCCTGCAAACGCCACGCAGGCACATGAACTGAAATTGAAGGGAGCCTGCCCCCCACCCCCCCAGGTGTTTCTATGTATAACAGCCACCTTGTACAGCAGTACTGCTGCATTTGTACAAGGTGGCTGACTTTTTCTCCTTGCACACGTGGAACTCAACAAGTACAAAATGTGTCTCATTACAGACCATTACAATGTCCCTGAGGTGTGACTTTCCTTTTTAATGACACGCAGCACCCCCATTGTTAGCGCTGCCCGTCTCCTGACATCATTGGTTGGCTGGCTGTGCCTGTGCGTCCCCCCTGCCCGACACAACGCCCCCCGTTGTCTCATATATTTTGACTGCGAGGGTGTGATTGATGGGCACGAGCAGTGCATATGTTCCCCTGTCTTCACTCCCCTCCTTCCGCCTTCTTCTGACTGTGCGGCCTCATGGCCGCGGCATGCGATAAGGGATCAGCTGAGGCCGCCCAGTCTGAAGCAGGTGTAAGGACATGTGTGAGCGGCGAACATATTTACTGCACAAGGCCACGAATCCCAGCACCGCAGTGTGACTTTAGGAAAAGCCACTGTGGTTCTGGGATTTATGGCCATCGTTAACCGCAACGGCCAACATGAAATGAGGTCATGAGACGGCCTGCACTAACAGGGTATTGCCAAGGGATAACACAAGAGCGCAGTTTCCTGTACTGCAAATAACAACGGTAAGGAATCTGCGCACAGCACCTAGGTGTAAATTTGTACACCTGTGCTGCGTCTCCTTAAAAAGACTAGTAGTCACGCCTCCACTACTGTTTGACAGTATAATGGGCTAAATAGTGTACGTGTTTAATTCAGCGTGTGCAAGGAGCAAAATTAAATAGAGCAACCTTTGACTTGTGCATCATTAATGCTGTTCAAGGTGTGGCTCTTGTACCTTGCAACACCTGAGGGGGGGGTTAAAGGTAACCTTTGAAATTGGTTCAACTAGGCTTCGGCCTACACTCTGCTCCTCTACTCCTCCTGCTGACCCTGGGCTCAAACACCGCAAGTTTCTGCCCGGAACTGCTAGCTGCACAGAGAAAAACACCAGCCAATGTGTTAGTGGGGTTCAGCACCGCCAGCTGTTCCCCTGCTGTGTAGTTGGCATCGTGTCCAGCACAAGCCACGCTGGCACAACCGACCAAAAGCTGCCACCAGTGCAGGCTTCGGCCTACACTCTGCTCCTCTCCTCCTCCTGCTGACCCCGGGCTCAAACACCGCCAGTTTCTGCCCGGACATGCTAGCTGCACAGAGAAAAACACCAGTCAATGTGTTAGTGGGGTTCAGCACCGCCAGCTGTTCCCCTGCTGTGTAGTTGGCATCGTGTCCAGCACAAGCCACGCTGGCACAACTGACCAAAAGCTGCCACCAGTGCAGGCTTCGGCCTACACTTTGCTCCTCTCCTGTTATGTTTGCTAATGACAGGTGTTATGAAGGCAATCCAGAAACACAGTGTGCTTAGCGATCAGAGTGCACACAGTGATCTGACAAATACCCAAAAATACAAGAACGAGCTCTGAGACGTGGAAACTCTGTAGACTGCACACCTGATCCTATCCTAAACACAACTAAAAGCGGCTGTGGATTGCGCCTAACAACTACCTAGGCAACTCAGCACAGCCTAAGAAACTAGCTAGCCTGAAGATAGAAAAATAGGCCTGACTTGCCCCAGAGAAATTCCCCAAAGGAAAAGGCAGCCCCCCACATATAATGACTGTGAGTAAGATGAAAAGACAAAACGTAGGGATGAAATAGATTCAGCAAAGTGGGGCCCGATATTCTAGGACAGAGCGAGGACAGTAAAGCGAACTTTGCAGTCTACAAAAAACCCTAAAGCAAAACCACGCAAAGGGGGCAAAAAAAAACCCACCGTGCCGAACTAACGGCACGGCGGTACACCCTTTGCGTCTCAGAGCTTCCAGCAAAACAAAAGACAGGAACACAGGAACAGGTCACAGGAACAATCAGGAGACGCTCAGATCCAACACTGAAACATTGACAAGGAGCAAGGATAGCAGCATCAGGCGGAGTTAAGTAATGAAGCAGTTAACGAGCTCACCAGAACACCTGAGGGAGGAAGCTCAGAAGCTGCAGTACCACTTGTGACCACAGGAGTGAATTCAGCCACAGAATTCACAACAGTACTCCCCCTTGAGGAGGGGTCACCGAACCCTCACCAGAGCCCCCAGGCCGACCAGGATGAGCCGCATGAAAGGCACGAACAAGATCGGAAGCATGAACATCAGAGGCAAAAACCCAGGAATTATCTTCCTGAGCATAACCCTTCCATTTAACCAGATACTGGAGTTTCCGTCTAGAAACACGAGAATCCAAAATCTTCTCCACAATATACTCCAATTCCCCCTCCACCAAAACCGGGGCAGGAGGCTCAACAGATGGAACCATAGGTGCCACGTATCTCCGCAACAACGACCTATGGAATACATTATGTATGGAAAAGGAGTCTGGGAGGGTCAAACGAAAAGACACAGGATTGAGAACCTCAGAAATCCTATATGGACCAATAAAACGAGCTTTAAATTTAGGAGAGGAAACCTTCATAGGAATATGACGAGAAGATAACCAAACCAGATCCCCAACACGAAGTCGGGGACCCACACGGCGTCTGCGATTAGCGAAAAGTTGAGCTTTCTCCTGGGACAAGATCAAATTGTCCACTACCTGAGTCCAGATCTGCTGCAACCTATCCACCACAGAATCCACACCAGGACAGTCCGAAGACTCAACCTGTCCTGAAGAGAAACGAGGATGGAACCCAGAATTGCAAAAAAATGGAGAAACCAAGGTAGCCGAGCTGGCCCGATTATTAAGGGCGAACTCAGCCAACGGCAAAAAGGACACCCAATCATCCTGGTCTGCAGAAACAAAACATCTCAGATATGTTTCCAAGGTCTGATTGGTTCGTTCGGTCTGGCCATTAGTCTGAGGATGGAAAGCCGAGGAAAAGGATAGGTCAATGCCCATCCTACCACAAAAGGCTCGCCAAAACCTTGAAACAAACTGGGAACCTCTGTCAGAAACAATATTCTCAGGAATGCCATGCAACCGAACCACATGCTGAAAGAACAAAGGTACCAAATCAGAGGAGGAAGGCAATTTAGCCAAGGGCACCAGATGGAACATTTTAGAAAAGCGATCACAGACCACCCAAATGACTGACATCTTTTGAGAAACGGAAGGTCAGAAATGAAATCCATCGAAATATGTGTCCAAGGCCTCTTTGGGACCGGCAAGGGCAAAAGCAACCCACTGGCACGAGAACAGCAGGGCTTAGCCCTAGCACAAATCCCACAGGACTGCACAAAAGTACGTACATCCCGTGACAGAGATGGCCACCAGAAGGATCTAGCCACTAACTCTCTGGTACCAAAGATTCCAGGATGACCAGCCAACACCGAACAATGGAGTTCAGAGATAAGTTTATTAGTCCACCTATCAGGGACGAACAGTTTCTCTGCTGGACAACGATCAGGTTTATTCGCCTGAAATTTTTGCAGCACCCGCCGCAAATCAGGGGAGATGGCAGACACAATGACTTCTTCCTTGAGGATACCCGCTGGCTCAGATAAACCCGGAGAGTCGGGCACAAAACTCCTAGACAGAGCATCCGCCTTCACATTTTTAGAGCCCGGAAGGTACGAAATCACAAAGTCGAAGCGGGCAAAAAATAACGACCGACCAACGGGCCTGTCTAGGATTCAAGCGCTTGGCAGACTCGAGATAAGTCAAGTTCTTATGATCAGTCAATACCACCACGCGATGCTTAGCTCCTTCAAGCCAATGACGCCACTCCTCGAATGCCCACTTCATGGCCAGCAACTCTCGATTGCCCACATCATAATTACGCTCAGCGGGCGAAAACTTCCTGGAAAAGAAAGCACATGGTTTCATCACTGAGCAATCAGAACCTCTCTGTGCCAAAACCGCCCCTGCTCCAATCTCAGAAGCATCAACCTCGACCTGGAACGGAAGAGAAACATCTGGCTGACACAACACAGGGGCAGAACAAAAACGACGCTTCAACTCCTGAAAAGCTTCCACAGCAGCAGAAGACCAATTAACCAAATCAGCACCCTTCTTGGTCAAATCGGTCAATGGTTTGGCAATGCTAGAAAAATTACAGATGAAGCGACGATAAAAATTAGCAAAGCCCAGGAACTTTTGCAGACTTTTCAGAGATGTCGGCTGAATCCAATCCTGGATGGCTTGGACCTTAACTGGATCCATCTCGATAGTAGAAGGGGTAAAGATGAACCCCAAAAATGAAACTTTCTGCACACCGAAGAGACACTTTGATCCCTTCACAAACAAAGAGTTAGCACGCAGGACCTGAAAAACCATTCTGACCTGCTTCACATGAGACTCCCAATCATCTGAGAAGATCAAAATGTCATCCAAGTAAACAATCAGGAATTTATCCAGATACTCACGGAAGATGTCATGCATAAAAGACTGAAACACAGATGGAGCATTGGCCAGTCCGAACGGCATCACTAGATACTCAAAATGACCCTCGGGCATATTGAATGCAGTTTTCCATTCATCTCCTTGCCTGATTCTCACCAGATTATATGCACCACGAAGATCTATCTTAGTGAACCAACTAGCCCCCTTAATCCGAGCAAACAAGTCAGATAACAATGGCAAGGGATACTGAAATTTAACAGTGATCTTATTAAGAAGGCGGTAATCAATACACGGTCTCAGCAAACCATCCTTCTTGGCTACAAAGAAGAACCCTGCTCCCAGTGGTGAAGACGATGGGCGAATATGTCCCTTCTCCAGGGATTCCTTCACATAACTGCGCATAGCGGCGTGTTCGGGCACGGATAAATTAAATAATCGACCTTTAGGGAATTTACTACCAGGAATCAAATTGATAGCACAATCACAATCCCTATGCGGAGGTAGAGCATCGGACTTGGGCTCTTCAAATACATCCTGATAATCAGACAAGAACTCTGGGACCTCAGAAGGGGTGGATGACGAAATCGACAAAAATGGAACATCACCATGTACCCCCTGACAACCCCAGCTGGATACCGACATGGAATTCCAATCCAATACTGGATTATGGGTTTGTAGCCATGGCAACCCCAACACGACCACATCATGCAGATTATGCAACACCAGAAAGCGAATAACTTCCTGATGTGCAGGAGCCATGCACATGGTCAGCTAGGCCCAGTATTGAGGTTTATTCTTGGCCAAAGGTGTAGCATCAATTCCTCTCAATGGAATAGGACACCGCAAAGGCTCCAAGAAAAACCCACAACGTTTAGCATAATCCAAATCCATCAGATTCAGGGCAGCGCCCGAATCCACAAACGCCATGACAGAAAACGACGACAAAGAGCATATCAAGGTAATGGACAGAAGGAATTTGGACTGTACAGTACCAATGACGGCAGACCTAGCGGACCGCTTAGTGCGCTTAGGACAATCAGAAATAGCATGAGTGGAATCACCACAGTAGAAACACAGACCATTCAGACGTCTGTATTCCTGCCGTTCCACTCTAGTCATAGTCCTATCGCACTGCATAGGCTCAGGTTTAACCTCAGGCAGTACCGCCAAATGGTGCACAGATTTACGCTCGCGCAAGCGTCGACCGATCTGAATGGCCAAAGACAAAGACTCATTCAAACTAGCAGGCATAGGAAATCCCACCATGACATCCTTAAGAGCCTCAGAGAGACCCTTTCTGAACAAAGCTGCCAGCGCAGATTCATTCCACTGAGTGAGTACTGACCATTTCCTAAATTTCTGACAATATACTTCTATATCATCCTGACCCTGGCACAAAGCCAGCAAATTTTTCTCAGCCTGATCCACTGAATTAGGCTCATCGTACAGCAATCCGAGCGCCAGGAAAAACGCATCGACACTACTCAATGCAGGGTCTCCTGGCGCAAGAGAAAATGCCCAGTCTTGAGGGTCGCCGCGCAAAAAAGAAATAATAATCAAAACCTGTTGAATAGGATTACCAGAAGAATGAGGTTTCAAGGCCAGAAATAGCTTACAATTATTTTTGAAACTTAGAAACTTAGTTCTATCTCCAAAAAACAAATCAGGAATAGGAATTCTTGGTTCTAACATAGATTTCTGATCAATAGTATCTTGAATTTTTTGTACATTTATAACGAGATTATCCATTGAAGAGCACAGACCCTGAATATCCATGTCCACACCTGTGTCCAGAATCACCCAAATGTCTAGGGGAAAAAAAAAAGTGAACACAGAGCTGAGAAAAAAAAAAAAAATGATGTCAGAACTTTCTCTTTCCCTCTATTGAGAATCATTAGTTAGGCTCCTTGTACTGTTATGTTTGCTAATGACAGGTGTTATGAAGGCAATCCAGAAACACAGTGTGCTTAGCGATCAGAGTGCACACAGTGATCTGACAAATACCCAAAAATACAAAAACGAGCTGAGACGTGGAAACTCTGTAGACTGCACACCTGATCCTATCCTAAACACAACTAAAAGCGGCTGTGGATTGCGCCTAACAACTACCTAGGCAACTCAGCACAGCCTAAGAAACTAGCTAGCCTGAAGATAGAAAAATAGGCCTGACTTGCCCCAGAGAAATTCCCCAAAGGAAAAGGCAGCCCCCCACATATAATGACTGTGAGTAAGATGAAAAGACAAAACGTAGGGATGAAATAGATTCAGCAAAGTGGGGCCCGATATTCTAGGACAGAGCGAGGACAGTAAAGCGAACTTTGCAGTCTACAAAAAACCCTAAAGCAAAACCACGCAAAGGGGGCAAAAAAAAACCCACCGTGCCGAACTAACGGCACGGCGGTACACCCTTTGCGTCTCAGAGCTTCCAGCAAAACAAAAGACAAGCTGGACAGAAAAAAAGCAACAAAAAAGCAAAAAGCACTTAGCTATACAGAGCAGCAGGTCACATGAACAATCAGGAGAAGCTCAGATCCAACACTGAAACATTGACAAGGAGCAAGGATAGCAGCATCAGGCGGAGTTAAGTAATGAAGCAGTTAACGAGCTCACCAGAACACCTGAGGGAGGAAGCTCAGAAGCTGCAGTACCACTTGTGACCACAGGAGTGAATTCAGCCACAGAATTCACAACACTCTCCTCCTCCTGCTGACCCTGGGCTCAAACAACGCCAGTTTCTGCCCGGACATGCTAGCTGCACAGAGAAAAACACCAGCCAATGTGTTAGTGGGGTTCAGCACCGCCAGCTGTTCCCCTGCTGTGTAGCTGGCAACGTGTCCTGCAAACGCCACGCAGGCACATGAACTGAAATTGAAGGGAGCCTGCCCCCCACCCCCCCAGGTGTTTCTATGTATAACAGCCACCTTGTACAGCAGTACTGCTGCATTTGTACAAGGTGGCTGACTTTTTCTCCTTGCACACGTGGAACTCAACAAGTACAAAATGTGTCTCATTACAGACCATTACAATGTCCCTGAGGTGTGACTTTCCTTTTTAATGACACGCAGCACCCCCATTGTTAGCGCTGCCCGTCTCCTGACATCATTGGTTGGCTGGCTGTGCCTGTGCGTCCCCCCTGCCCGACACAACGCCCCCCGTTGTCTCATATATTTTGACTGCGAGGGTGTGATTGATGGGCACGAGCAGTGCATATGTTCCCCTGTCTTCACTCCCCTCCTTCCGCCTTCTTCTGACTGTGCGGCCTCATGGCCGCGGCATGCGATAAGGGATCAGCTGAGGCCGCCCAGTCTGAAGCAGGTGTAAGGACATGTGTGAGCGGCGAACATATTTACTGCACAAGGCCACGAATCCCAGCACCGCAGTGTGACTTTAGGAAAGCCACTGTGGGTCTGGGATTTATGGCCATCGTTAACCGCAACGGCCAACATGAAATGAGGTCATGAGACGGCCTGCACTAACAGGGTATTGCCAAGGGATAACACAAGAGCGCAGTTTCCTGTACTGCAAATAACAACGGTAAGGAATCTGCGCACAGCACCTAGGTGTAAATTTGTACACCTGTGCTGCGTCTCCTTAAAAAGACTAGTAGTCACGCCTCCACTACTGTTTGACAGTATAATGGGCTAAATAGTGTACGTGTTTAATTCAGCGTGTGCAAGGAGCAAAATTAAATAGAGCAACCTTTGACTTGTGCATCATTAATGCTGTTCAAGGTGTGGCTCTTGTACCTTGCAACACCTGAGGGAGGGGTTAAAGGTAACCTTTGAAATTGGTTCAACTAGGCTTCGGCCTACACTCTGCTCCTCTACTCCTCCTGCTGACCCTGGGCTCAAACACCGCTAGTTTTTGCCCGGAACTGCTAGCTGCACAGAGAAAAACACCAGTCAAAGTGTTAGTGGGGTTCAGCAACACCAGCTGTTCCCCTGCTGTGTAGTCGGCAACGTGTCCTGCACAAGCCACGCTGGCACAACAGAACAAAAGCTGCCACCAGTGCAGGCTTCGGCCTACACTTTGCTCCTCTCCTCCTCCTGCTGACCCTGGGCTCAAACAACGCCAGTTTCTGCCCGGACATGCTAGCTGCACAGAGAAAAACACCAGCCAATGTGTTAGTGGGGTTCAGCACCGCCAGCTGTTCCCCTGCTGTGTAGCTGGCAACGTGTCCTGCAAACGCCACGCAGGCACATGAACTGAAATTGAAGGGAGCCTGCCCCCCACCCCCAGGTGTTTCTATGTATAACAGCCACCTTGTACAGCAGTACTGCTGCATTTGTACAAGGTGGCTGACTTTTTGTCCTTGCCCACGTGGAACTCAAAACGTACAAAATGTGTCTCATTGAGACCATTCCACTGTCCCTGAGGTGTGACTTTCCTTTCTAATGATACGCAGCACCCCCCTTGGTAGCGCTTCCCGTCTTCTGACATCATTGGTTGGCTTGTTGCGCCTGTGCGTCCGCCCTGCCTGAAACAATGCTCCTCGTTGTCTTATTTTGACTGCGAGGGTGTGATTGATGGGCACGAGCAGTGCATATCTTCACCTGTCTTAACTCATCTCCTTCCGCCTTCTTCAGACTGTGCAGCCTCATGGCCGCGGCATGCGAGAAGGGATCAGCAGAGGCCGCCCAGTCTGAAGCAGGTGTAAGGACGTGTGTGAGCGGCCAAAATATTTACTGCTCAAGGCCACGAATCACAGCACCGCAGTGTGACTTTATGAAAAGGCACTGTGGGTCTGGGATTTATGGCCATCGTTAACCGCACCGGCCAACATGAAATGAGGTCATAAGGTCTAACAGGGCATTGCCAAGGGATAACACAAGAGCGCAGACTCCTGTACAGCAAATTACAACGCTCAGGAAGCTGCGCCAAGCACCAAGGCGTTATTTGGGACACCTGTGCTGCGTCTCCTTAAAAAGCCAAGTCACGCATCCACTACAGTTTGACTGTAGAATGGGCTAAATTGTGTACGTCTTTCATTCAGCGTGTGCAAGTAGACAAATTAATAGAGCAACCTTTCACTTGTGCAGCATTAATACTGCACAAGGTGTGTCTCTTGTACTTTGTAACACCTGAGGGGGGGTTAAAGGTTTCCTTTGAAATTGGTTCAAATAGGCTTCGGCCTACACTCTGCTCCTCTCCTCCTCCTCCTGCTTCAACACGGGCTCTAACATCGCTAGTTTTTGACCGCAAGTGCTAGCTGCACAGAGAAAAACACACGCAATTGTGTTAGTGGGGTTCAGCAACGCCAGCTGTTCCCCCACTGTGTAGCCGGCAAAGTGTCCTGCAAACGCAACGCAGACACAAAGCTGCCTCCAGTGCAGGCTTCGGCCTACACTCTGCTCCCCCTGCTTACCCTTTGCTCCAACACCGCTAGTTGGGGCTCTAGGAAGACAATCTTTAATAGGCAACGCATCTGGGTTCCAGCACCGCCAGCTGGTTCTCGGCAATGTTCTTGTCACAGGTACTCCCTCGTGCCAAGCCTGGTTTCAGCACCGTCAGCTGTTTCCGGGTTGTGTCAAGCTCACTGAGACGCCTATGCTTGCCCCGTCGTGGTGCGGTCGGGTTAGCCAACTCCAGGGTGCCTCCAGTTTAGGAGCTTCCTATGTGGGCTGCGTGAACTGGTAGTCAAGGCTGGTTCTGTAGTGCCAGTAGGCCCAGCTCCCCCTGTAGGACTGTTGGGGTTCGGTAACTGCGGCTGCCTCGCGGCCTAGCTGTTCTCTCCTCTCCTGTGGGCCTTGGGGTCCACCACCTGGTTCCAGCACCGTCAGCTGGTTCCAGGCCGAGCCTTTGTCTTAGGTGCCTCCCCCTGGGTATCCGAGTTCCGCCAACGTCAGGCGGTCCTTGGTAGTGCTTTTAAGCGCGGGCACCTACAGCTTAGTAACCGGGTTCCAGCACCGCCAGCTGGTCCTCGGTCGTGCCATTGGCTCTTGCACACTGGGGCAACGCATCTGGGTTCCAGCACCGCCAGCTGGTTCTCGGCAGTGTTCTTGTCACAGGTACTCCCTCGTGCCAAGCCTGGTTTCAGCACCGTCAGCTGTTTCCGGGTTGTGTCAAGCTCGCTGAGACGCCTATGCTTGCCCCGTCGTGGTGCGGTCGGGTTAGCCAACTCCAGGGTGCCTCCAGTTTAGGAGCTTCCTATGTGGGCTGCGTGAACTGGTAGTCAAGGCTGGTTCTGTAGTGCCAGTAGGCCCAGCTCCCCCTGTAGGACTGTTGGGGTTCGGTAACTGCGGCTGCCTCGCGGCCTAGCTGTTCTCTCCTCTCCTGTGGGCCTTGGGGTCCACCACCTGGTTCCAGCACCGTCAGCTGGTTCCGGGCCGAGCCTTTGGCTTAGGTGCCTCCTCCTGGGTATCCGAGTTCCGCCAACGTCAGGCGGTCCTTGGTAGTGCTTTTAAGCGCGGGCACCTACAGCTTAGTAACCGTGTTCCAGCACCGCCAGCTGGTCCTCGGTCGTGCCATTGGATCTTGCACACTGGGGCAACGCATCTGGGTTCCAGCACCGCCAGCTGGTTCTCGGCAGTGTTTTTGTCACAGGTACTCCCTCGTGCCAAACCTGGTTTCAGCACCGTCAGCTGTTTCCGGGGTGTGTCAAACTCGCTGAGACGCCTATGTTTGCCCCGTCGTGTTGCAGTCGGGTTAGCCAACTCCAGGGTGCCTCCAGTTTAGGAGCTTCCTATGTGGGCTGCGTGAACTGGTAGTCAAGGCTGGTTCTGTAGTGCCAGTAGGCCCAGCTCCCCCTGTAGGACTGTTGGGGTTCGGTAACTGCGGCTGCCTCGCGGCCTAGCTGTTCTCTCCTCTCCTGTGGGCCTTGGGGTCCACCACCTGGTTCCAGCACCGTCAGCTGGTTCCGGGCCGAGCCTTTGGCTTAGGTGCCTCCTCCTGGGTATCCGAGTTCCGCCAACGTCAGGCGGTCCTTGGTAGTGCTTTTAAGCGCGGGCACCTACAGCTTAGTAACCGTGTTCCAGCACCGTCAGCTGGTCCTCGGTCGTGCCATTGGCTCTTGCACACTGGGGCAACACATCTGGGTTCCAGCACCGCCAGCTGGTTCTCGGCAGTGTTTTTGTCACAGGTACTCCCTCGTGCCAAACCTGGTTTCAGCACCGTCAGCTGTTTCCGGGGTGTGTCAAACTCGCTGAGACGCCTATGTTTGCCCCGTCGTGTTGCAGTCGGGTTAGCCAACTCCAGGGTGCCTCCAGTTTAGGAGCTTCCTATGTGGGCTGCGTGAACTGGTAGTCAAGGCTGGTTCTGTAGTGCCAGTAGGCCCAGCTCCCCCTGTAGGACTGTTGGGGTTCGGTAACTGCGGCTGCCTCGCGGCCTAGCTGTTCTCTCCTCTCCTGTGGGCCTTGGGGTCCACCACCTGGTTCCAGCACCGTCAGCTGGTTCCGGGCCGAGCCTTTGGCTTAGGTGCCTCCTCCTGGGTATCCGAGTTCCGCCAACGTCAGGCGGTCCTTGGTAGTGCTTTTAAGCGCGGGCACCTACAGCTTAGTAACCGTGTTCCAGCACCGTCAGCTGGTCCTCGGTCGTGCCATTGGCTCTTGCACACTGGGGCAACACATCTGGGTTCCAGCACCGCCAGCTGGTTCTCGGCAGTGTTTTTGTCACAGGTACTCCCTCGTGCCAAACCTGGTTTCAGCACCGTCAGCTGTTTCCGGGGTGTGTCAAACTCGCTGAGACGCCTATGTTTGCCCCGTCGTGTTGCAGTCGGGTTAGCCAACTCCAGGGTGCCTCCAGTTTAGGAGCTTCCTATGTGGGCTGCGTGAACTGGTAGTCAAGGCTGGTTCTGTAGTGCCAGTAGGCCCAGCTCCCCCTGTAGGACTGTTGGGGTTCGGTAACTGCGGCTGCCTCGCGGCCTAGCTGTTCTCTCCTCTCCTGTGGGCCTTGGGGTCCACCACCTGGTTCCAGCACCGTCAGCTGGTTCCGGGCCGAGCCTTTGGCTTAGGTGCCTCCTCCTGGGTATCCGAGTTCCGCCAACGTCAGGCGGTCCTTGGTAGTGCTTTTAAGCGCGGGCACATACAGCTTAGTAACCGGGTTCCAGCACCGTCAGCTGGTCCTCGGTCGTGCCATTGGCTCTTGCACACTGGGGCAACGCATCTGGGTTCCAGCACCGCCAGCTGGTTCTCGGCAGTGTTCTTGACACAGGTACTCTCTCGTGCCAAGCCTGGTTTCAGCACCGCCAGCTGTTTCCGGGTTGTGTCAAGCTCACTGAGACGCCTATGCTTGCCCCGTCGTGGTGCGGTCGGGTTAGCCAACTCCAGGGTGCCTCCAGTTTAGGAGCTTCCTATGTGGGCTGCGTGAACTGGTAGTCAAGGCTGGTTCTGTAGTGCCAGTAGGCCCAGCTCCCCCTGTAGGACTGTTGGGGTTCGGTAACTGCGGCTGCCTCGCGGCCTAGCTGTTCTCTCCTCTCCTGTGGACCTTCAGGTCCACCACCTGGTTCCAGCACCGTCAGCTGGTTCTCGGCAGTGTCTTTTGCTCTTGTACCTTCTGCTCCCCATCCTGGTTCCAGTACCGTCAGCTGGTTCCGGGCAGAGCCTTTGGCTTAGGTGCCTCCTTCTGGGTATCCAAGTTCCACCAACGTCAGGTGGTCCTTGGTAGTGCTTTCGGGCACGGGTACCTCCTGCTTAGTAACCGGGTTCCAGTAACGTCAGCTGGTCCTCGGTAGTTCCATTGGCTCTTGGACCTTCGGCTACCCATCCGGGTTCCAGTACCGTCAGCTGGTTCTCGGCAGTGTCTTTTGCTCTTGTACCTTCTGCTCCCCATCCTGGTTCCAGTACCGTCAGCTGGTTCCGGGCAGAGCCTTTGGCTTAGGTGCCTCCTTCTGGGTATCCGAGTTCCGCCAACGTCAGGCGGTCCTTGGTAGTGCTTTTTAGCACGGGTACCTCCTGCTTAGTAACCGGGTTCCAGTAACGTCAGCTGGTCCTCGGTAGTTCCATAGGCTCTTGAACCTTCGGGTAGCCATCCGAGTTCCAGTTCCATCAGCTGGTTCTTGGCATTTTCTCAGCCTTCTTGTACCTTCTGCTACATTTCCAGGTTGAAGACCCTAAAGTCGACGACCCGGAAGACCACCCCGATGACGACGACGACGACGACCCGGAAGACCACCCCGATGACGACGACGGCGGAGACGACGACGGCTGAGACGACGACGGCGGAGATGACGACACTGGAGACGACGACCCTGGAGACGACGACATGGAAGACCGAGAAGCAGAAGAACAAGAGGCTGCAGAACAAAGAGCAGAAGAACATTAAGCATAAGACTTAATATCAGAGCAAAAGATATTATCTAAATTATATGCAGAAGAAGACTAAGCAGTGTATGGGGGTGAGTCCGTTCCTCCTCGTGGTGCCCCTGGATAAAGCCTGATGCTGCAGGCCAAACTGAACGCGGACAAATGTAACTTTTGTGACTGGCAGAACGGAAGGTGTAATCTTCCAACTTTTATAGATAACAACTACGGGAATGCCTGTCACAAATGAGAATATGATGAAGAAGTAGAATAGGAAGAATAATAACAGTGGAATAAAAAGAATATGTAGAATAGGAAGAATAATAATAGTTGAATAAAATGAATATGAAGAATGTAATAAAAAAAAAATAGGTAGAAGATGAAGAAGAAGATGAATAAGGTGAAGAAGAAGTTGATGTCAAAGATGCTGATGATGATGAAGATGAAAGTGTGGGAAAAGTAAAAAAAAAAAAGAAAAAAAAGAAGGGGAAGGGCGTGGAATAGTGAAACATCAATATCTGACAAAATAAAAAAAAATTTACATACTCAATATCTTTTTCACGCCGAACGTCTTAAAAAAAAACAAAAACATGCTATTCTATTTGATTGGGCTAAACCTCATTGCCTTTAATGTCTCCGCCACCTCCCACAATACATCCTACATTATTCTTAGTTGTTTTCCTTCATGTAGAATGAACCTACAAGGCAAGAAAGGGTTTATTTTAATTCCGATATTTTGGTCCCATTGACTTGCATTGGGATCGGGTATCGGTATCGGCGATATCCGATATTTTTTGAATATCGGCCGATCCTATCCGATACCGATACTTTCCGATATCGGAAGGTATCGCTCAACACTACTGCTGAGCTTTCCAGTCCATTCTTTTTTTTATTAAGAATGCACCATGTGGTTGATTCGGACCCTCTTTTTTGCTATTTCCTGATTGTTCCTGGTTTTGGTTTACAAATACTGATGTAAAATACTGACCAAATACCTAAGTGTGAACGTGACCTTAGGGACAAAATTATATACTAATTGTTTTCTTAAATTGACTCTATCTGCTCACACTGATAGCCCCTATACTATTGCATCTTTGGTCTTCTAATCGCTGCCTCCATTCTGCAAAAACTGAAGTGTAATAAAGTATGCTAATTATGGTGCTCGGTGCTCTCTCGGTGTGGCCAAGAGGCTCAGTGCCCACCAAGCTCCCTAATTAATATATTTGAATAAACTTCAAGTTTTGCAGAATGGAGGCACCAAAGGTGCGACTTTATAAGTTCTAGATCTCCTACAAGGCTATGTGCTTGGTCAGCTAGGGCTGATAGGCTCCCATTAGTACATATTAATAACCGTCAGAGCTTTGTATGAGATAAGTACAGATATCAGAAAATTTTAAGAAATGAATCAGCACAGAATAAAGGGGTCTTCAAATGTGCAAATTCACCTTCAGATCCTCAGCAAATTTTAGTGATGCACACCCAGTTGTTTCAGTGAAGAAAATAAGTTTGTACTGATTTGTCAGTTTTGCTGAAATAATAATTTTCCATTTTCTACACTGTAAACTACATTTATGTACATAGTAATGAAATAATGATGTTTAGTACACAGAGCGGAATTGTCATGTGAAAATAATGTGCCTCATATAGAGCCACCAGGTCACTTTCCTGTACCATCTGCATGTGGCATCTGTGCAATGCTGGAGCAAAACATCTGGATTTGAGTCTTTTTCCTGATATACATCCTATTAAAACTGTATGAGATAAAGATGCCTAAAGTGGCAGCCTATTGTGTTGTGTGAAAAGAGCAAACTCGGAATAACTGTGTTTATCATCATGCAAAATGCAGTGAGCTATTCTCCCACAGGGTGAGCATCTAGAATAGTATTAGTTGCGCTTTTCCACTGTAATGAATTCCCAGTCTAATTCACTATGAGGTTTCAATTTATACCACATTTACAGTACTCCAGATCCAAGTAATCACAGCAGTAATTAGCTTATTTCCACTCCTTCAAAACGAACCCACTAATTTTTGCAATCAGCCTTCATTTGGTTAATCACCAGTTTAATTGATTTAATTAGTTTGATCTGCAAAATTAGTCAAGTGTAAATACTGTTTTGTAAACAGACTTTAGCTTCAAGCTGTAATATGGGGAATTCTCATTTAGACCTAGAATTAAGAATAAAACCAACAAATATTCGATTGTAAAATTATCTTTATCAAGACCAAATCTGTTTATATTTAGGCTTTGCAAACTCATTTTTAATTACTATGCTCAAATTCTTCTGTTGTTGAACGGTTTGTTAAGGGCATGCGTCTATGGAGAATAACATTTAGATTTAGCTATCAATAATATCACATTGAATACAAAATTAATGAAAAAAACTAATTCATTCTTAAAGGATATAAAACCTAAGTTTTGTTCAATAAGTCATTATGCAGCTTTTTAAATAATATCGCTTATTTCAATTTCTCACAGACCTCTGCTTGCTACGATTGCATAAACTGTTCAATGTTTTGTTCATGTCCTATTTGAACTACGGAAGGATTTGTTAAAGTGCATCCTGTTTTCTAAAATTCAATTTAGATATTGTAGTCATTGGGTATGATTTTTTTGCCTGGAAATGTTAGGAAACAATTTTGCAATCACACAATACTATGATTATTTGCATTAAAATAAATCCTTTATTTCTTACTTGCTTGCCACTTTTAAAGTTTTAAATTAATGAAGTAATAATTGACCAAAAATATGGAAAATGAAGCGTACATTTTATGCTCAGTTGACTTTCATTTGAGATGGTTTTAATTGATAAGTATAACCTGAAGCAGTGGCCAAGTCAGCAATTTGTGGTCATGTGACAGAAGCCCAGTGATCCACCATTTATCTGAAGCCATCCCTGGCCTCTGTATTGATTGACTGGCTGGCCTGGAGCAACATCATCATCATGGTGTGATGCACATGTGACATCGCGCCATACCAACTAATCAAAAGGAGAGCCGAGAATGACGTCAGATAAATTGTGGTTCTTGGAACTCCAATCTGACGGACAAAAAATACTTTTTGCTTATCCATGAACAATGAATCTCCGGGCCTCCTCATGCTAGGATCAGATGAGGTCTGGGAGGTTTCTGTGCAAAGGTGGAAAAGATCACAACATCACTACCTTGAATGTGCATGCACAGAATCTTTGCAGGTTATCCCGGTCTACCATGACGATGTGGCAAAGACAGGGCAGATGACTTGCGGAGCAGAAGAGGTGAAAAGCTGAGTGATAAGAAGAGTACAAGGATTTTTTTTATTTTTGAACTTTTTGATGGCCCTTTACAGGGCATTTTGCTAAATCCATGTAGAATTGTATAACAAAACATCGGCATTTTGGTGAACATGTTATGTATGAATATGTATGTAATGTATGTAAAATTCGAGTAGAATTTAAATCCAACATATGGCAATATATTTTCTCATCTCTAGTTGCAATATATTACCTCAAAATGTATAGAGAGTTATAAAATGTCCTACAAGTAAAGACCCCGATTCCTCTTGATGAGGAGGCATGTGAGGTGCCTGATTCATTAAGAAGCACATAACTCTTAATAATTTAGGCGCGGTGCGAAATGATGTGTCCCCCCATGCGCACCTAGCCATAAAATAATTTGACTAGTGGGGATCGACATTCCTCATCATGTCCCCATTCCATCACTTTGTCAGAGCTGGGCAAAAATTGAGTGAAAATGTTAAGAGTCACAACACTTTGCTGAAACCCCATATTGCACAAAAATGTTGTGACTTTTCAAAGCTTTTTATGAAACTGGCATAAAAGATTTGATGAATCAGGACCAAAAGATTTGTTTTGGGTTTTCTGCTAGGGGCATTTTTGGGTGCTTTGTGCTATGTTTACACATTTTGCCCTTTTACTTTCAAACTACAGCATGCCTTTGGCATATTGTTTTTTTTTATTTGTAACACTTAAAAAACAGCAGAAAAAAAAATTTGCATATTGAAATAAAAGAATAAATCCTTAAAAAAAAAATAAAGTGTTAGAATTGCATGCATTCACAAAACCTTAGAAAACCTTAAATAGTATACACTTTATAAAATGGCCCACATATTAATAAATTGCTTATTACAGTAGTTGTCAATGTTTGTTTCTTTTGTTATCAGTGATTTTCCATTTTAGCTGTGGTCAAATTTTCCAGAAAATGACAGTAAGAATTGAATTTTTTATTATGGCTGATTCACAATTTCCGAGAGGCTAATTGAAGGGCACATAATCAAAAATGGATCATAACAATCAAAGTTTGATTATAGTTCTAAAATCTCACTTACTAATCTTTGGCTTTTGTTTTGAGTAGAAATTCTCCTTACTAGGGTTGAGCGAAACAGGTCGAAAATATTCAAAAGTCGCCGACTTTTGGCAAGGTCGGGTTTCATGAAACCCGACCCGACCCCTGTGTGGGGTCGGCCATGAAGTCGGCGATCTTTTGAATCTAGAATCGGAATTCCGATACCGATTCCCGATATGTTTAAGATATCGGGAATTGGTATCGGAATTCAGATTTAAGTGTAAAATAAAGAATTAAAATAAAAAATATCGCAATACTTACCCTCTGACGCGCCCTGGTACTAACCGGGAACCTTCCTTCCTTAGAATCAGCCTTCCAGGACCTTGCGGTGACGTCGCGGCTTGTGATTGGCCGCGCAGCCGCCCATGTGACTGCTCGCGCGACCAATCACAAGCCGCGACGTCACCGAAGGTCCTGGAAGGGCTGATTCTTAGGAAGGAAGGCTGCCGGAAAGAAGCAGGGCGCGTCCGAGGGTGAGTATATACCTAATAGGAATATACTCACCCTCGGACGCGCCCTGCTTCTTTCCGGCAGCCTTCCTTCCTAAGAATCAGCCCTTCCAGGACCTTCGGTGACGTCGTGGCTTGTGATTGCACGAGCGGTCACATGGGCGGCCGCGCGGCCAATCACAAGCCGCTACGTCACCGCGACGTCACCGCAAGGTCCTGGAAGGCTGATTCTAAGGAAGGAAGGTTCCCGGTTAGTACCAGGGCGCGTCAGAGGGTAAGTATTGCGATATTTTTTATTTTAATTCTTTATTTTACACTAAAATATGGATCGCAGGGCCTGAAGGAGAGTTTCCGCTCCTTCAGACCCTGGGAACCATGGAAACCCAATGCACTGCATTGGGTTTCGAGTTTCGGCCGACCCCGACCCCGACTTTTTTATAGGATCGGCCGATTTCACTCAACCCGACTTTTGAAAAAGTCGGGTTTCGTGAAACCCGACCCGATCCTATAAAAGTAAAGGTCGCTCAACCCTACTCCTTACATGAAAACTTTGGGCAAAACTGAGGGGCACAGCATGACACAGACATTCTCTTTGGTGCCATTCTCCTCTGCACTAGGCATAACAGAGTGTTCCAGTTTAGCCTAGAGAGTTTCTTTAGTTTGACATTTTTAAGAGGAAAGAATAAATTATTATTTGTTATTATTATTATTATTATTATTATATTTTTTCTACATGAATATAGACTATCTTGTTTGAAGTCCTGTAAAAAGCATATAGACATATGCCCTACAGCAGCTACATATAACCATATAACAAACAGTTAACATAGACTACAACAGAGAATGGATCAGAAAGACAATAGTCAGGACCTGTGTATTGAGGCCTATGGGCGAGTGTTCTAGACATACTTTGCCATCTGTGCAGAAGTAACTGTGCGCGGAGGAGGAGGAAGTGAGCTATGGCTATCCCTTTTTATGAATGGAATGATCCTGTATTTTCTTGATACTTTCCATCATAGTCATGTTTGTGATAATGAGATGAAGTGTTCTCTACAAAACAGCAAGTATCAGCCTAATATTAGGCTTACTGGCCACTTCACTGAAAAATATATCAAATTCACAACACGTCATTTAAGGACTATGCTATACTCACCCATTGTAAAAATTCCAGTTCACTCTATTATATATTTATTTTATTTATTTTACTTAGTCATATAGCACTATTCACTTATGCAGTACTTTACAGACATTATCATTGCTGTCCGCAATGGGGCTCAAAATCTAAATTCCCTATCAGTATGAAATTAGGAGTGTCAAAGGAAACCTCAGAATCCAAAGGATCCCAAGCAAACACAGGGAGAGCATATATGCTTCTTGATGGGATTTAGCTTTGTTGTACTGTTCAAATCGCAACAAAGGCAACATTTGCAAGGCGTTGTGTACGAGAAAAGTCACTGAAGTCTCAATTAGCCCTTGGGTACAAACAGACATCCATTTCCATTTTTATTTCGATAAAACCCAAACCATTTGTCTCCTACATGTAATTCATTCTGCATCAGTTTTCTTTCTAATCCATTGTTAAAAAGGTAACAAGATGACTGTATGAACTTTTTTTCACATTGGTTTAGCAATTAATCAGCTAAAACACAGGAAAAAATGAATGCAAATTGGATGTAAAACAGATGTCTTCCTTTTTTCAGTTGCTTTGACAGATCATGATAGACCTTTTTGGCCAATTCTGATCCACCAAAAACTGATCAGTAAAGGACATGCTCTAAGTTTCATGGATTGGACACACAGATATATTTTTTCATGGATGTGTGAATAGATCAGTGAAACTCTGGGTTTGTGTGCTGTCATGTCTTAGAATAACCGTTGTCTGATTGCAGCCTAATCAGTCTGTATTTATAATACAAAGCATCTGCCCCTCTCACGGAAGAGAAGTGTGGATGTTCATCAGTATTTTGAACATGTGCTACTTCCATATCATACCCCTGGGACCTGACTGCATCCTCTAGTATTTTAAACATGTGTTGGCAATTATGCTTTTTTATAGATATGTTCTAGAATTAGTGGTCAAAGTGAAAATTAAAAGATTTCAGAATTGGAAAATTAACAAAGCAAAAAGAAAGAAAATATGTTTGAGATAAAGAAAAACTGTACTTAATTAATAGGCCATTTCCTCATGATACATTTCCTTGAAAACAACAATACTACGGTATGTTATTTTCAATAAAGAAGACAATACATCGAGAAGACATTTTAGAACTGTCTCGCTTGCAATTTATTGTATTAACAATATGTATTATTCACTCATGTTTATAACCTAAATTCTCCAGAACATGTTCAGTATGCCAGATCACTGTCTCTCCATTTAATTAAACAAGTGGTCATTTTGTTATAGAGATTAGATTCAGTTATGCTTCCTCAAGGGCCAGTAATTACAGGGATTTGCAATTTCACATTATTTTCCAGTTAACAAGTACAACTTCTCATTAACAACATCCCTTCATAAAGCTTGTCATGGTGTTTAATGTGGCTTCATTTATTAATTGATAAGATGGTTCTGAGTGATGGATGTGCGGGATTTGTATTTATCTGGAACTCATTGTAACAATATTACATTTAGTGAGTAAACACATTAAGCCCTATTATTCATATTGTCAGGTGTGTGTGGATATACTCTTGGATCATGATTAGTATTATTCCCAAAAAACAATGCATCTAGCTGTAGATGAGATATGTTCTAACTGAATCATGCTATGCACTATGAAGATTCACTCCTAGTAACAGAATGTATAGGGTGTCAATGAATGGGACTGAGCTACCATGAGCTGTAATACTAGTCACGGCCCCTACAAAATGCAATAGAATCATGGTCCCTTAAGTCAACTATTGTTAGAGAAGCAAAGAGGTAGACCTCCAAGAATACGATATTTATTTATTTTTACTCACTTGTATTGTGCCATTAATTTCATAACGCTTTATAGACCTTAGTATCGCTGTCTCCATTGGGGCTCACAATCTAAATTCCCTATTGGTATGTCTTTGAAGTTTGGGAGTAAATCAGAGTACCTGGAGGAAACCCACGAAAACACAGAGAGAACATATAAACTCTGTGCAGATGTAGCCATTGTTGGGATTTTACTGCAGCACTGCAAAGAAACAGTGCTAACCATTATCGTACTACCCACTATTGATGGCCTAAGCTATTTAATGACTATCAATATTTTAATTAAAAAATCCCCCTTTTCTATTCAATGCATTAAGGGCATGCTCATCCCATTACAGCTTTCCCTCTGATGAGTTTCGGTCAAGAAATCATTTCATCACACTCCATTCAAGTGAGCTTCAGAGTGCCGTTCTCAGGGTTCCAGGGCCCAAATCTTGGTAGACTTTCGAATACCACTAGTCCAAACCCCAATTAGTAAGTTATCCCCAATTTGGTAAATAAGAACTAAGGCTAAGTCCACATGTCCAGTAATTTTCTAGCAGTGATCAGCAAAAAAATTCATTGTAACTGAATCCATTTTTTAACATTGAAGTTAATGGAGAAAGATCTTTAAATAGCCATCCATTTTCTTCCATTTGAAATTAATCCATTTTTTGTTACTGGATTGGTTTCAAATGGATCATTACCTGACAGTTCGCATATCCAGTAGTCAAATAGAAGTTAAGCAGATGACTACTTAATGGATCCATATTCCATAGACTTCAATGCTAAAAGAACAGATCCAGTGGAATTTAGTTTTTTTAGCCTGAGAAAAAAGTTTTCTCTACACAACTTTTTTTGTCCTGCTAAGATAACTGATTACCTCTGGATCCATTTCAAATGGATGATTTCACATGTGAACTTAGTCTAACTTGTTATTTTATAGAATAAACCTTTATACTTTTAGCAACTGGGTCACTAGTATATTGTGTTACTCTCTTTATTATGGGATTGCTTCTACATAAACTTCATGAGTGAAATTATAACATTCAATTAATAGAATTCTAATGTTTGTAGCCTTCACTCCAGAACACTGAACAGTAATTTACTGAAAGAGAAATTAACAGTCTCTTTGCATTATAAGAACTCACAATGTCGACACAATGCACAGGGCATTACAGTTTGTAACCAACCATCATATGTTTGATTTTAGAATAAATGCTAGTCAGAGGAACGTCTTTTATTGTGTGACGAGGAGATAAAACAATGATTACCTTTCCTTTACATGCCTCTGTAACTATTGTTTCATAAGGTTGAAACGTATGTTGAGTAATCGACAAGAGCAGTCATCCATAATAGCTGCTATTCAGGAGGATTGCCTCTGAAATGAAATTATTCACCATCCATTAAAGTTCAATTTCACGTTTCATGGGGTCACTGATAATTTTGCTCACATGTAAAAAGTGTGATTTAGGTAATGAATACGGTGAATATACAGGGCAGTGGTTTATGTTATGTAAAAGATGGTTTATTCAGAAAGCTCTTCTGCATACTTTATATTCATCTGTATATTCGTGTAGTAATATAATTTGTTGCAACATCTAGACACTTAAGTTTTGAAAATATCTATCATTCTAATTTATTTTCAAGAATATATTAAGCCCCAAAAAATTAGCATATGCAACATTTTATAATATTAAAGACTCAAGTAAAAATGTATAATGAATTAAAATATTATCACAGCACTTATTCTTTTAATCCCCTCCTTCACTATTTTATTTTGTCCCATTTTACACCTAAAATTGAGAAATATACAGTGCCTTGCGAAAGTATTCGGCTCCCTGGAACTTTTCAACCTTTTCCCACATATCATGCTTCAAACATAAAGATACCAAATGTAAATTTTTGGTGAAGAATCAACAACAAGTGGACCACAATTTTGAAGTTGAATGAAATTTATTGGTTATTTTACATTTTTGTGGAAATTCAAAAACTGAAAAGTGGGGCGTGCAATATTATTCGGCCCCTTTACTTTCAGTGCAGCAAACTCACTTCAGAAGTTCATTGTGGATCTCTGAATGGTTCAATGTTGTCCTAAATGCCTAAAGATGATAAATATAATCCACCTGTGTGTAATCAAGTGTCCGTATAAATGCACCTGCTCTGTGATTGTCTCAGGGTTCTGTTTGAAGCACAGAGAGCATCATGAAGACCAAGGAGCACAACAGGCACGTCCGTGATACTGTTGTGGAGAAGTTTAAAGCCAGATTTGGATATAAAATGATTTCCAAATCATTAAACATCCCAAGGAGCACTGTGCAAGTGATCATATTGAAATGGAAGGAGTATCATACCACTGCAAATCTACAAAGACCCTGCCGTCCCTCTAAACTTTCATCTCAAACAAGGAGAAAAATGATCAGAGATGCAGCCAAGAGACCCATGATCACTCCGGATGAACTGCAGAGATCTACAGCTGAGGTGGGACAGTCTATCCATAGAACAACAATCAGTCGTACACTGTACAAATCTGGCGTTTATGGAAGAGTGGCAAGAAGAAAGCCATTTCTCAAAGATATCCATAAAAAGTGTATTTTAAAGTTTGCAACAAGCCACCTGGGAGACACACCAAACATGTGGAAGAAGGTGCTCTGGTCAGATGAAACCAAAATCGAACTTTTTGACAACAATGCCAAATGATATGTTTGGCGTAAAGGCAACACAGCTCATCACCCTAAACACACCATCCCCACTGTCAAACATGGTGGTGGCAGCATCATCGTTTGGGCCTGCTTTTCTTCAGCAGGGAAGATGGTTAAAATTGATGGGAAGATGGATGGAGCCAAATACAGGACAATTCTTGAAGAAAACCTGTTGGAGTCTGCAAAAGACCTGAGACTGGAACAGAGATTTGTCTTCCAACAAGACAATGATCCCAAACATAAAGCAAACTCTACAATGGAATGGTTCACAAATAAATGTATCCAGGTGTTAGAATGGCCAAGTCAAAGTCTAGACCTCAATCCAATTGAGAATCTGTGGAAAGAGCTGAAAACTGCTGTTCACAAACGATCTCCATCAAACCTCACTGAGCTCGAGCTGTTTGCCAAGGAAGAATGGGCAAGAATTTCAGTCTCTCGATGTACAAAACTGATAGAGACATACCCCGAGCGACTTGCAGCTGTAATCGCAGCAAAAGGTGGCACAACAAAATATTAAGTTAAAGGGGCCGAATAATATTGCATGTCCCACTTTTCAGTTTTTGAATTTCCACAAAAATTTAACCCCTTCATGACCTTGGGATTTTCCATTTTTTCGTGTTACTTTTTCACTCCCCTCCTTACCGGAGCCATAACTTTTTTATTTTTCCATAAATATGGCCATGTGAGGGCTTATTTTTTGCAAAACAAATTGTACTTTTTAACGACATCATTGGTTTTACCATGTAATGTACTAGAAAATGGGAAAAAAATTCTAAGTGTGATGAAAATGCAAAAAAAGTGCAATCCCACACTTGTTTTTTGTTTGTCTTTTTTACTAGGTTCACTAAATACTCAATCGGACCTGTCATTATGATTCTCCAGGTCATTTCGAGTTCATAGACACCAAACATGTCTAGGTTCTCTTTTATCTAAGTGGTAAAAAAAGTTCCAAACTTTGCTAAAAAAAAAAAATTGAGCCATTTTCCGATTCACGTAGCATCTCCAGCATTCTCCATCTTCTTCAGCAAAAATTTGCATTTGGTATCTTTATGTTTGAAGCATGATATGTGGGAAAAGGTTGAAAAGTTCCAGGGAGCCGAATACTTTCACAAGGCACTGTATAAAGAAAGCCTGGTGTATCTCATAGGCTTAGCCATGTCTCCTCTCCTCCCCCAGTCTTGTGTGTGGCTGGAACATATTGGCTGTGGCAAAAGTCTTCCTGATGTGCTCTGCACTAGAATACAAGTTTGCTTAGTCCCACCCTTTTTGCTAATGGGATGGAGGTTTTGGCAAAGATGGAACTGACCATAAGGAGACTACTACCCGTGTCCTCTGCAAGATTTGTTCCAGTATCATAAAGAAAATTCTCCAGCCTGAAAGGTTTAGTGTTCTTTTAATATAAGAATACAGTGTGGCCTTATAGTTTGTGAACCATTCAGAATTATACAAAATGTGACCATAAGTTTGATAGAGATCCAAATAAAACAAATGATTCAGAAGATTAGACTTTGCCATCTTTTTAACCCTTTAACGACCAGAGGTATTTTTGTTTTTGCATATTTGTTTTTTGCTCCCCTTATTCACAGGGCCATAACGTCTTAATTTTTTCGTCAAAATGGCCATGTGAGGACTTATTTTTTGCAGGACTAGTTGTACATTTTGAAACAACATTGATTTTAACATATTATGTACTGAAAAATGGGAAAAAAAATCCAAGTGCTGTGAAATTGCAAAAAAGTACAATCTCACAGTTTTTTTTTTTACCATGTTCACTAAATGCTAAAACTGACTTGCCGTTATGATTCTCTGGGACATTATGAGTTCATAGAAACCAAACATGTAAAGGTTCTTTTTTATTTAAGTAGTGAAAAAAATCCAAAGTTTGTAAAGAAAAAAAATGGTGCCATATTCCGTTACCCATAGCGTCTCCATTTTTCATGGTCTGGGGTTGGGTGAGGGCTAATTTTTTGCATGCTGTTTTTAATTATACCATTTCGGTGCAGATACGATCTTTTGATCTCCCATTATTGCACTTTAATGCAATGTTGCAGTGACCAAAAAACCTCATTCTGGTGTTTTGACTTTTTTTCTCATTCCGCCGTTTAACAATCAGGTTAATTTTTTTATATTGATAGATCGGGCGATTCTGAACGCGGCGATACCAGATATGTGTAGGTTTGATTTTTTTTTATTGTTTTATTTTGAATTTGGGCGAAAAAAGGTTGAGATTTAAACTTTTATATATTTTTATTTTTTTATATTTTTAAAAACTATTTTTTATTACTTTTTGCATGCTTCAATAGTCTCCATGGGAGACTAGAAGCTGCAATTGTCTGATTGGCTCTGCTACATACAGGCGATTATCAGATCTTCTGTATATAGCAGAAATGCCCACTTGCTATGAGAGCCAGCCACCAGATTGGCAGACCTTGGTGGCCATTCAACTGGCCCACAATGACCAATCCACTTTCCAGGCCCCCAAGGTCTCCTGATCTGACCCCTTTAAACTTTTATCTTTGGGGTCATCTGAAGGCAATTGTCTATACTGTGAAGATAGGAGATGTGCACCATCTGAAACAACAGATACTGGAAGCCTGTGGTAGCATTTCTTCTGCGTTGTTGCAATCAGTGTGTCAAGAGTGGGAGAAGAGGGCAGCACTTTGAACACATTTTATAAGTGGTCATATACTTGTAAATAACTCATGAAAGAATAAAGTTACGTTAAAACCAGGCACACCATTGTTTTTCATGTGAAATTCTCAATAAGTTTGATGTGTCACGTGACCCTCTTCCCATTAAAAAAACAAAGTTGGATCCAAAATGGCCAACTTCAAAATGGTCTCCATGGTCACCACTAGTGTTGAGCATTCCGATACCGCAAGTATCGTGTATCGGCCGATATTTGCGGTATCGGAATTCCAATACCGAGTTCCGATATTTTTGTGATATCGGGAATCGGTATCGGAATTAAGATTAATGTGTAAAATAAAGAATAAAAATAAAAAATATTGATATACTTACCCTCTGACGCGCCCTGGTCGTCACCGCTGCAACTGCCTTGCTTTCGTCCCGAAGAATGAGCGCGTAAAGGGCCTTCGATGACGTCACGGCTTGTGATTGGTCGCTGAAAGGTCACATGACCGCTCAGCGACCAATCACAAGCCGCGACGTCATCGAAGGCCCTTTACGCGCTCATTCTTTGGAACGAAAGCAAGGCGGTTGCAGCGGTGATGACCAGGGCGCATCAGTGGGTAGGTATATCAATATTTTTTATTTTTATTCTTTATTTTACACATGAATATGGATCCCAGGGCCTGAAGGAGAGTTTCCTCTCCTTCAGACCCTGGGATCCATTACAGGATACCTTCCGATATTTGCGTCCCATTGACTTGTATTGGTATCGGATATCGGATATCGGTATCGGCGATATCCGATATTTTTCGGATATCGGCCGATACCATCCGATACCGATACTTTCAAATATCGGACGGTATTGCTCAACACTAGTCACCACCCATGTTGAAAAGTTTTCCCTCTCCCATATACTAATGTGCTATCACCAACCATTCCCATTTTTTATTTAGGTGTATCCATAAAAATGGCCCAGCCTGTACAATGTCAGCTGTTTTATATAGAAAATGTCCAATAAGTATCGTTTCTCCTTGCAGAGATTGACATACTAGGCATGCCAAGATGAGGAGACTTAAAGCCGCAATGCTCCTCTGGGAAATATGCTAATTATGCATATTGTCACTTCAGAGAGGAAGAGAACTACATAGTAACATAGTAACATAGTTAGTAAGGCCGAAAAAAGACATTTGTCCATCCAGTTCAGCCTATATTCCATCATAATAAATACCCAGATCTACGTCCTTCTACAGAACCTAATAATTGTATGATACAATATTGTTCTGCTCCAGGAAGACATCCAGGCCTCTCTTGAACCCCTCGACTGAGTTCGCCATCACCACCTCCTCAGGCAAGCAATTCCAGATTCTCACTGCCCTAACAGTAAAGAATCCTCTTCTATGTTGGTGGAAAAACCTTCTCTCCTCCAGACGCAAAGAATGCCCCCTTGTGCCCGTCACCTTCCTTGGTATAAACAGATCCTCAGCGAGATATTTGTATTGTCCCCTTATATACTTATACATGGTTATTAGATCGCCCCTCAGTCGTCTTTTTTCTAGACTAAATAATCCTAATTTCGCTAATCTATCTGGGTATTGTAGTTCTCCCATCCCCTTTATTAATTTTGTTGCCCTCCTTTGTACTCTCTCTAGTTCCATTATATCCTTCCTGAGCACCGGTGCCCAAAACTGGACACAGTACTCCATGTGCGGTCTAACTAGGGATTTGTACAGAGGCAGTATAATGCTCTCATCATGTGTATCCAGACCTCTTTTAATGCACCCCATGATCCTGTTTGCCTTGGCAGCTGCTGCCTGGCACTGGCTGCTCCAGGTAAGTTTATCATTAACTAGGATCCCCAAGTCCTTCTCCCTGTCAGATTTACCCAGTGGTTTCCCGTTCAGTGTGTAATGGTGATATTGATTCCCTCTTCCCATGTGTATAACCTTACATTTATCATTGTTAAACCTCATCTGCCACCTTTCAGCCCAAGTTTCTAGGCCTCTAGTGCCACCTATTGGAAGGTAGCAATCCTACAAGTCAATGACGACCCTTTTATGAGCCTTGTCATGTGACTTAGGATAATAGCCAAACTAGAATCTCAGTTTGCAGACACTGTGTTTTGGGGTGCTGCCCCTTGTCAGTGCAAAGTGGAGATCTGGTTTGGCTGTAGAAAATGTAAAAGATATATAATGTATTTAGTAAAAACACAGAATTGTTTTCCAAGTAATACAATTTTCCATACTTACATATTATCTATAGCAGTTTCTAGGGTATATAATTTAAAAAATTGCAATATGTAATTGCTATATACAAGTAAAATTCTAGAAATTCCAAATAGCCTTATTTGCATTCTCCAAAGTCATGGTTTTATAGAATACAAGATGGTGGCCCGATTCTAATGCATTGGGTATTCTAGAATATGCATGTCTACGTAGGATATTGCCCAGCCACGTAATATATTGCCCAGTCATGTAGTATATTGCCTAGCCACGTAGTATATTTCGCAGCTCACGTAGTATATTGCCCAGCCACGTAGTATATTGCCCAGCCACGTAGTATATTGCCCAGCCACGTAGTAAATTGCCCAGCCACGTAGTATATTGCCCAGCCATGTAGTATATTGCACAGCCACGTAGTATATTGCCCAACCACGTATTATATTGCCCAGTCATGTAGTATATTGCCCAGTGACGTAGTATATTGCCCAGTCATGTAGTATATTGCCCAGTGACGTAGTATATTGCCCAGTGACGTAGTATACAGCACAGAGCCATGTAGTATATTGCACAGCGACGTAGTATACAGCACAGAGCTACGTAGTATATTGCACAGCGACATAGTATACAGCACAGAGCCACGTAGTATATTGCCCAGCCACATAATATATTGCCCAGCTACGTAGTATATTGCCCAGCCACGTATGTCACAGGTTAAAAAAGAAAAAATAAACATATACTCACCTTCCGAGGGCCCCTTGTACTTTGGTCACATGACTGTGACGTCATGGCAGGTCCTTCTTGCGCAGACCCTGTGATGACGTCGCGGTCACATGACCATGATGTCATGGCAGGTCCTTCTCGCGCAGGCGCGCAGGACCTATGATGACATCGCGGTCACATGACCATGACGTCATGGCAGGTCCTTCTCGCGCAGGCGCGCAGGGCCTGTGATGACGTCATGGTCACACTGACTGTGACGTCATGGCAGGTCCTTCTCCCATACCATCCTTGGCAACGGAACCTGCCACTAGCATGGAGCGGTCACCGGAGCGTCGCGAAAGGTGAGTATATAATGATTTTTTATTTTTTTAAATTATTTTTAACATTAGATCTTTTTACTATTGACGCTGCATAAGCAGCATCAATAGTAAAAACTTGGTCACACAGAGTTAATAGCGGCGGTAACGGAGTGAGTTACCCGTGGCATAACGCGGTCCGTTACCGCTGGCATTAACCCTGCGTGAGCGGTGACTGGAGAGAGTATGGAGCTGGCGCCGGGCACTGACTGCAGGGGAGGGACTAATCGAACTGTGGCCATCGCTGAATGAATATCCGTGACAGACAGAAGGACAGACAGAAAGACGGAAGTGACCCTTAGACAATTATATAGGAGATGATGAGATTATGAAGGCTTAAAGATTTAAGGCGCATCTATAGTGTAGATGATTTGTGCACAGTAGTTATGCCCTTTGTATGAGTAATTGTTAACTATTCTTACATTTACAGTCATAGCAGCTGAATTTGTGAACAATTAGATGGGCTGCGGTTTTATTACTATTATTTTTCTTTGATAAATACGCATTTATTTTTCAATTTGTTTTGCAATTGTTTGTAAAGTGACCTCTATACTATAATTAAAAGCGATTGCAGTATTCCATCCCTTATTTTCTGAAAGAAAATACTTCTGTCTTTCCTTCTAAAACCGTTGATTGGATGAATACTAATGTGTTCATCTTTTCACTTGGGATACCACTTGATATATCCCATTTTCTAGAGTCTAATTATTCCATTTGTAGACATGAATGCCATTTAGATGTAAGCTAATTCAGCATGGTAACTCAATTAGATTTGTAGTGACTAGGATTTATGAAACATCAATGGGTTCTTGGTGAGACCAATGGGACTGGTAGTTATTTATCCCTATGCCTCACTGATATTGCATCTCAGGAGTTCAATTAAACAGGCTAGAGATGAGTCTGTTTTGGAGGAGTCGTCTTTCACAATTAGACAACTTCTTGCAATACACTGTATATGGCTGGAGTATTAGAAAGCCTACAAAGCAGATTTTCCTGTTGTTGATTAGAAACAAAGCAGCTGGATAAGACTTCTTCGGTACAGAAACATTTTAAGTACATTTGACTGACAATTTTTACCATTCATAATTTTATCATATGTTGACATGTTTATTTTGCTGCTGATACACATTGTAATGAGATATTGTACACTACTATTCTTTAGGCTACTTCAGTATCCTTATACATTATTTCTAAACACTCCTTTTCGGTGATTACTTTGTATCTCCGTTCATAATGCACCCACATACTAAAATGATACACCATTTGAAAGGTAAACTTGCCCCCTTCAGAAAGAAAATAGCCAAACAAACAACACATCTACAATGTGATCACAAAATACAGTTTAAACATTAATTTTCATAAACCTGCAGTAAGGAAAAATGACCTGCAGGTGGCACCACACTACCCCAAAACACACTACCACAAAGCTGATTACACACATCACAAACAAATCCAAACAGATTGCACACTTCACTGCAGGTGAGTCAGATATGCAAATACATTTGGAAACATGCACTGCTTATTTTATTGGAAACATGCACTGCCTATTGTACATTTCAAGTGGAATTTGGAGCGCAGACGTGACATTGTTTGGGTTTGAAATTACTTTGCAGGATGACTAGGAAGAGGCGTATAAAAAGCAGGCCTCGAGGCATGCCAACACAAACGAGATGTCCCAGACCTCTTCAAACACCATCTCAGTGAACATCAAACAGGCTACAACCTCATGAACAAAGGCAACAAAGACTTGGAAACCATAGACAGGCTCAACAGAAGCACAGACTACAGACAGTGAATCAGCATAGAACACTACTGCAAGAGCACTGTATTGTTTTAGTTCCACCTGATTACTTCCTACGTCTACAACAAGACATCTGTGAAAGGAAGTGCCAACATTCCCTTCCAAAGACATACTGTTGTGCTCGCTTATTACTTCCAGACAATAAAGTTAAAGCCCACAGTGTTGGGAGTATGGATAAAGTATGTCCACATTGTTCAGCAAAGCTCTAATTAGGTGAAGTTGGTCATGACCAATCTGCTTCCATCTGTTGCCACAAGGGAAAGGTTCAATTACATGCCTGACATGCTGCTGCAGTGCAGTATAGCGCCAGAGGGCGTTTGTGAGGGAAATGAGACTGTGGACACAGAGTAACACCACAGAGCAGCAGCACAGGAGCCACCAAGTGGCGTGAGAGTGGTCAGACAAGCTGAGTCAAAAACAATTAGAGGCAGAAGAACCAAAAGGATCAGCAATACACGTGGTCAGGAACAAGCCAGGAGGTTCAGCAATGGTCAGAAGTGGATAAGTCAATGTCAGAAGGCAAAAGCGAGTCTGAATACAAGCCAAGTCAGAAACCAGAGAATCAAACAGACAAAGAGGGAAACGCTGGGAAACGGACAGACAGAATGAGTCAACAGACACGGGGCAAGTCAGGGATCACAGCAGGACAAATCAAGAGCTACCAGAGTCAGATTCACAAGCCAAAGGCAAAACTATAGCAGACACCGCCAGCAGGACGCATAGGAGCTAAAAAGCAAACCTGAACCTAGACTGAGGAAGAGCAAAGTTAACCCTAGACATGATCCGCCCAGAAAAAGGACAGACAGGATTAAACCCTGGAACGGATCATGACAATACCCTCCTCTTAAGGGACGGCCACCGGACCCCTAGGCTTCCCAGGATAACATGCGTGAAATGCCCAAACCAATCGAACAGCATGGACAGACCCAAGTTCGATCCTCAGTACCTTAACCCCTCCAATGGACCAAATACTGAAGTGAACTATGGACCATGTGAAAATCCACAATCCGTTCCACTTCATACTGGACTGACCATTCACAGAGACAGAAGGCAGAGACGATGGAGGCCCAGCGGAAGATGGTACAAGTTATTTAAGAAGGGATTTATAGATTACATTGGGGATCCGAAGAGACGGAGGAAGGTGTAAGCGAAAGGCAACTGGATTTGCCACCTCAATGATCTCATAAAGACCAATACACCTGTGACCTAGCTTAGCAGAAGAAACCTTTAAACGAATGTTCTTGGTAGACAACCACACTTTTTCTCCTACCAGGTATATAGGTCCTACAGACCGTTGCTTATCTGCAAAAAGTTTATGTTTGCCCTGAACCTCCCCAATGTTCTTCTGGACCTCCCTCCACACTTCCCCCAATCATTGCACTGCCATATCAGCCCCTGGAAATCCTGAATCCAGCCTAGAAAATGTGCCAAAATAGGGGTGAAAACCATAGTTACAGAAGAATGGAGAGGTGCCAGTGGACTGGTAAGTCCGATTTTTACATGAAAACTCAGCCACAGGCAATAAAGAACACCAATCATCCTGCTGAGATGTAGCAAGACACCTCAAAATCTGTTCAATTGACTAATTGGTCCTCTCCATCTGACCGTTGGTCTCAGGATGGTAAGCTGAGGAGAAGGTCAAGCAAATACCCAATCTTTTACAAACTGCCCTCCAAAATTTGGACACAAATTGCACCCCTCTATCAGAAACCACACTCAAAGGCACGCCATGCAGCCTTGCAATGTGCTCAAGAAACAACTTAGATAGTGTTTCAGCATTAGGCAATCCTGGCAGAGATACAAAATGTGCCTGTTTGCTGAATCTGTCAACCACTACCCAGATTACAGTTTTGCCATTGGAAGGAGGGAGATCAGTGATAAAATCCATGGACAAATAAGTCCAAGGTCTATCTGGAATTGGCAATGGCATCAATTCCCCAGCCGGCCGGTTATGGGAGCTCTTAGCACGGGCACAGGTATCCCAAGCAGACACAAACACAGTGATATCAGAGGTCATGGCGGTCCAACAAAACAGCCTAGCAATGGTTTTCTGGGTGGCTGAGATCCCCGGGTGTCCACTGAGAGCAGAATCGTGGAATTCCTGGAGAACCTTCAACTGGTACTGAACTGGGACAAAGAGCTTATTATCAGGCAAAGAGGGAGGACCAAGAGACTGAGCCTTCCGAATCTCCTGCTCCAATTCAGAGGATACCCCCGCAACAACCAACCCATCCTGAAGAATGGAGGAAGGAGGTTCGAGGGGTGATATCGGATCAAAACTGCGAGATAAGGCATCAGCCTTGACATTCTTGGAACCAGGCCAAAAAGTGATTGAAAAATGAAAACGAGAAAAAAAAGCGACCACCTAGCCTGTCTAGGAGTTAACCATTTGGCAGATTCAATATAAGACAAGTTCTTGTGGTCTGTAATCACCGTGATCCGATGATCTGCCCCCTCCAAAAAATGCCTCCATTCTTCAAAAGCCAATTTTATTGCCAATAACTCCCGCTTATCAACGTCATAGTTCCTCTCTGCAGAAGAAAACATCCTGGAGATAAAGGCACATGGTCTTAAATTGGTCAAAGTAACGGGTCCCTGAGACAACACCGCCCCTACTCCCACCTCTGATGCATCCACCTCTACAATGAACGGTTCAGATGGATCGGGCTGAACCAATACAGGTGACGACATAAAATACTTCTTTAAAATAACAAATGCTTCAACTGCCAAGGGTGACCAATCTTTGAGATCAACCCCCTTGCGAGTGAGATCGGTGAGTGGCTTGATCACTTGAGAAAACCCCTTGATGAATTTTCGATAATAATTGGCGAAACCCAGAAAATGCTGCAACCCCTTGAGGTCTCTGGGTTGCATCCAATCAACAATGGCCTGTACCTTTCCGGGATCCATCCGTAACACATTGGCAGATGATCCCCAGAAAGGAAAGCTCCTGGACACAAAATAAACATTTCTCGGGTTAAGCGAACAGAGAATTTCCCCGTAACCTGTGAAAAACAGCACGTAAATGACCATTGTGGTATTTCTTGTCAGGCGAGAAAACAAGGATATCATCCAGGTATACAACCATAAAGCGCCCGATAAAAATCAGAAAAAACATCATTCATGAAGTTCTGAAACACCGCCGACGCGTTCATGAGACCAAAGGGCATGACCAAATTTTCAAACCAGAGTCAGGTTCACAAGCAGAAGGCAGATCTATAGGTGACACTGCCAGCAAGATGCATAGGAGCTAAATAGCAAACCTGAACCCAGAATGAGGCAGAGCAAAGATAACCCTAGACATAATCCGCCAAGAAAAAGGGCAGACAGGATTAAACCCTGGAACGGATCATGACAATGCCATTACTGTTTGTAAAGAACTTCAGACACTTATTGAAAAGCATTTGTATGTAGAAAAGTCATGGAGACACCATCACGTGTTTCTCAACGCAAGCAATAAATAGCCAGGTCTTTCACCAGGAAGGAACAACCACGGGAAGGGCGCATCCAGAAAGGAAAACCAACTATGCCAAAATGGTATCCATCCACAGACAGCTGTTTCGGGGTATTTGCCCCTCATCAGTGTGGAGTAGGAAACTGGCTATTAGGAGCAGTGCCTAGTAAAAGGACTATAAACATAAGGATGAATGACCTCAGGGAGATCAAAACATCCAACACCGCAGAGACACCATCACGTGTTTCTCAACGCAGTGATCCAGAACACTGCCCCCATCCCTTATGGGAAATATGCAAATGCATGTAGAAAAGCCAGCAGAGCAGGGGGCCGGGGCTGGAGGTCACTGGCAAGATTGGATCTTGCCTTGTGGTATCTGCAGTCGAGCTGAGGCAGGTGAGATTTATTGCGCAGCTTGAAGCTTGACACAGATCTGGTTGCGCTGTCAGTGGGGTCATCAGCCCCAGTGTGGCCTGATCTGTGTGTAAGAACAAGCTGCAGCAATAACTCACAGCAGAGAGCTGTATACAGGATCATAGGCTGATCACTCCTGAGCCTGGCTGCAGGACATCATACACTGTATATATATATATATATATATATATATATATATATATATATATATATATATATGTATATATATATACAGTCATGGCCAAAAGTATTGACACCCCTGCAATTCTGTCAAAATATACTCATTTTCTTCCTGAAAATGATTGCAAACACAAATTATTTGGTATCATTATCTTCATTTAATTTGTCTTAAATGAAAAAACACAAAAAGAATTGTCCTAAAGCCAAATTGGATATAATTCCACACCAAACATAAAAAAGGGGGTGGACAAAAGTATTGGCACTGTTTGAAAAATCATGTGATGCTTCTCTAATTTGTGTACTTAACAGCACCTGTAACTTACCTGTGGCACCTAACAGATATTGGCAATAACTAAATCACACTTGCAGCCAGTTGACATGGATTAAAGTTGACTCAACTGCTGTCCTTTGTCCGTGTGCGTGTACCACATTGAGCATGGAAAAAAGAAAGAAGACCAAAGAACCGTCTGAGGACTTGAGAAACCAAATTGTGAGGAAGCATGAGCAATCTCAAGGCTACAAGTCCATCTCCAAAGACCTGAATGTTCCTGTGTCTGCCGTGCGCAGTGTCATCCTGAAGTTTAAAGCCCATGGCACTGTGGCTAACCTCCCTAGATGTGGACGGAAAAGAAAAATTGACAAGAGATTTCAACGCAAGATTGTGCAGATGTTGGATAAAGAACCTTGACTAACATCCAAACAAGTTCAAGCTGCCCTGCAGTCCAAGGCTACAACAGTGTCAACCCGTACTATCCGTCGGCGTCTGAATGAAAGGGGACTGTATGGTAGGAGACCCAGGAAGACCCCACTTCTTACCCCGAGACATAAAAAAGCCAGGCTGGAGTTTGCCAAAACTTACCTGAAAAAGCCTAAAACATTTTGGAAGAATGTTCTCTGGTCAGATGAGACAAAAGTAGAGCTTTTTGGGCAAAGGCATCAACATAGAGTTTACAGGAGAAAAAAAAGAGGCATTCAAAGAAAAGAACACGGTCACTACAGTCAAACATGGCGGAGGTTCCCTGATGTTTTGGGGTTGCTTTGCTGCTTCTGGCACTGGACTGCTTGACCATGTGCATGGCATTATGAAGTCTGAAGACTACCAACAAATTTTGCAGCATAATGTAGGGCCCAGTGTGAGAAAGCTGGGTCTCCCTCAGAGGCCATGGGTCTTCCAGCAGGACAATGACCCAAAACACACTTCAAAAAGCACTAGAAAATGGTTTGAGAGAAAGCACTGGAGACTTCTAAGGTGGCCAGCAATGAGCCCAGACCTGAATCCCATAGAACACCTGTGGAGAGATATAAAAATGGCAGTTTGGAGAAGGCACCCTTCAAATATCAGGGACCTGGAGCAGCTTGCCAAAGAAGAATGGTCTAAAAGTCCAGCAGAGCTTTGTAAGAAACGCATTGATGGTTACCGGAAGCGGTTGGTCGCAGTTAATTTAGCTAAAGGTTGTGCAACCAAGAATTAGGCTGAGGGTGCCAATACTTTTGTCTGGCCCATTTTTGGAGTTTTGTGT
This sequence comes from Ranitomeya imitator, assembly GCF_032444005.1. Lineage (NCBI taxonomy): Eukaryota > Metazoa > Chordata > Amphibia > Anura > Dendrobatidae > Ranitomeya > Ranitomeya imitator. The sequence continues at coordinate 461,419,530 of NC_091285.1, forward strand.
GTAATGATCAATGTTTTGCTTTTTGCTTCATTCTCTTTTGTGTTTTTTTTCATTTAAGACAAATTAAATGAAGATAATAATACCAAATAATTTGTGCTTGCAATCATTTTCAGGAAGAAAATGAGTATTATCTGACAGAATTGCAGGGGTGTCAATACTTTTGGCCATGACTGTATATATATATATATATATATATATATATAGAGAGAGACACCATATATTATATCATGTATGGCCTGTAGCCAAGTCCAGGAACGATCAGTCAGTGCATATATCTTAGTATACACAGTGTATAGGAGAATATGTCACTGACATATCCTATACTGTGTGCACAGACATCTGATCTTATATACAGGATAATCTGTGATGACACAGAAATAACACTAGCTGAAGAGCCCGGCGTTGCCCGGGCATAGTAAGTAACTGCAGTCCCGCTCTCTCCCTCTGCAGCCCCACTCTCCACTTGCCATCCCGCTTTGTCCCTCAGCAGCTCCGCAGCCCTGCTGTCTCCCTCTGCAGCCCAGCTGTCTATCCACTGTTACTCTCTCTCCTTCTGCAGCCCGACTCTGCAATCACCATCCCGCATTCTCCCTCTACAGCCCCGCTCTCCCCCTCAGCAGCCCCACTCTCCACTGGCCGTCTTGATGTCTCCCTCCGCAGCCCCGCTCTCCAATGGCCGTCCAGCGCTCTCCATCCACAGCCTCGCTCCACTCACCATCCCTCTCTGCACTCGCTGTCCCGCTCTCAACCCACCATCCAGCTCTCCATTCATCCATGCACATGAGGTCTGGCATTGTCCTGTATTAGGAGAAACCCAGGGCCAACTGCAACAGCATATGGTCTCACAAGTGGTCTAAGGATCTCATCTCGGTACCTAATGGCAGTCAGGTTACCTCTGGCGAGCACATGGAGGGCTGTGCGGCCCTCCAAAGAAATGCCAACCCACACCATTACTGACCCACTGCCAAACCGGTCATGCTGAAGGATGATGCAGGCAGCAGATAGCTCTCTACTGCATCTCCAGACTCTTCACGTCTGTCATATGTGCTCAGTGTGAACCTGCTTTCATCTGTGAAAAGCACAGGGCACCAGTGGCGAATTTGCCAAACCTGGTGTTCTGTGGCAAATGCCAAGCATCCTGCACGGTGTTGGACTGTGAGCACAACTCCCATCTGTGGATATCAGGCACTCGCACCATCCTCATGGAGTCGGTTTCTAACCATTTGTGCAGATACATGCACATTTGTGGCCTGCTGGAGGTCATTTTGCAGGGCTCTGGCAGTGCTCCTCCTGTTCCTCCTTGCACAAAAGCTGAGGTAGCGGTCCTGCTGCTGGGTTGTTTCCCTCCTACGGCCCCCTCCATGTCTCCTGGTGTCCTGGCCTGTCTCCTGGTAGCGCCTCAAGCCTCTGGACACCAAGCTGACAGACACAGCAAACCTTCTTGTCACAGCTTGCATTGATGTGCCATCCTGGATGAGCTGCATTACCTGAGCCACTTGTGTGGGTTGTAGAGTATGTCTCATGCTGCCATGAGTGGAAAGCACAACCAACATTCAAAAGTGACCAAAACATCAGCCAGAAAGCATTAATACTGAGATGTGGTCTGTGGTCCCCACCTGCAGAATCACTGCTTTATTGAGTGTGTCTTGATAATTGCCAATAACTTCATCTGTTGTCTATTCCAGTTGCACAACAGCATGTGAAACTGATTGTCAATCAGTGTTGCTTCCTAAGTGGACAGTTTGATTTCACAGAAGTTTGATTTACTGGGAGTTATATTCTGTTGTTTAAGTGTTCCCTTTCTTTTTGAGCAGTGTATATAACTGTACTGTGATATCTTATATGTTCTGCAGATCTGATATCTAACAGTATATGGTCACGATATGGCGGCAACACAGATCTTGGCATATGTAGAGATCTTTTGTGGCTTACTGATTAGCACTTTTGCTTTGCAGCACTGGGGTCCTGAGTTCAAATCCTACTAAGGGCAACATCTGCAAGGAGATTGTATGTTCTCCCCCGTGTTTGCGTGGGTTTCTTCCAGGTACTCTGGTTTTCTCACACACTCCAATGACTCATATGGAATGTAGATTGTGAGCCCAAATGGGGACAGTAAAGATAACATCTGTAAAGTGCTGTGGAATTAATGGCGCTATATCAGTAAGTAAAATAAATAGATAAATAATAGCTCAGTGGGTATATGACTCTTTGCATCATTGTCCATCAGCTATATGAAGATGCCGCAGCATCATCTTCATTATCTATGAGACTCAGCTCTGTGTGTAAAATAGCAGCTTTGCCTGATCCTGCACCTAAGAGCAATAAAAAGGACTGAGCTGCAATACTGGGCACAGCTCTATGCTATATAGTCGTGTTACATGCACCTCACTTCTTGTGACCTATAGGTACACATAGATATTACATATTCACCATGCGACAAGTGGGCCTGTGTACCTTCAAATGCCAGGGTTGAATTTTAGTCCCAGTCCGGCCCTGATCACCCCCAATGTTTTAAGGAGGTTTTATAACAGCGATATTTTATTTTGCCAAGACTTTTTTTGGCCTCTACTTATCAAACCAATTTTTTGTATTAACAATCTACATATATAAATACCTGTCTGTGTTCATCATGTCATTAAATACATTTACATTTGACCAGCTTGCTTTTTCGGAAATTACCTGCGCACCCGATGACCAGTGGGTGAAAATTTTGCACATGCCAACTAGTATTACATATTGGCTAGGTTCACTCAACTGGTTTCTCTCCATCCAAGAAAAAAGGTCCTATTATTCTGAGCAGACTTTGATCAGAGTGATGTCAGTTTTTCTAGGACATGAAGAGGAAAAGAAAATGATCCACCTTCTCCATTCTGTCAGTCTGTGAAAAACAGACTGCAGTAGACTGTCTTCCGTATATGGTCCATTGTTTTTTATGGACCCATAGACTCGTACTGCTGATTGTGATCTGACACTCAGATGAAAATCGGACATGCTTCCTATTTTTTACTTGGACCATTAGGAAAAAAATCAGACATCCCCATAGAATTTCATGGGTATGAGTGTCAAAACCACACATAACACTTGTCTAACATATTTCGTCTTGAGCATGAGCCCATATAGTACCTTCAGTCACTGCAATCATTGGACTTCTACTAAAGGTACCGTTACACTAAACGACTTACCAACGATTACGACCAGCGATACGACCTGGCCGTGATCGTTGGTAAGTCGTTGTGTGGTCGCTGGGGAGCTTAGTAACCCGATATTTACCCTGGTTACCAGTGAACACATCGCTGGATCGGCGTCACACACGCCGATCCAGCAATGACAGTGGGTGATCAGCGACCAAAAAAAGGTCCTGATCATTCCCCAGCGACCAACGATCTCCCAGCAGGGGCCTGATCGTTGGTCGCTGTCACACATAACGAGATCATTAGCGGGATCGTTGCTACGTCACAAAAAGCGTGACGTTGCAACGATATCGTTAATGAAATCATTATGTGTGAAGGTACCTTTACAAGGTATGTTTATTTTACATACTGGTGCAATGTGGAATGATACTAATCACTGAGTCTGCCAAGCAATCAGTTGTGGTCAAATGTATATGACCAACCAACATAGGGATAAAGTAAATGATCTCAGACACTGTTTTAAGACTGTCAAGTCTGTTCACACATACAGAGCCAACAGATCAAAGTCAGTATTGTTCTTCTCAAATGTTAGCTCTCTTGTATAGAAAGAATAATGTGAGTATGGCTTTGAGACAATTACTGGTGTTAATTATGTTTCAAGCAGGTTGAATAATACATTTCCACCACTCAAGGTCATGGGCATGGTACTCTAGGATGGAGCAATAATTGTAAGGGTTCAGTAATGTAAGTTCCCTGCCCCTAGTAGCCTACCTCTGTCTTCAGTTGCTCTTGGCGCTGCTCTGCTCCTTATCCTCAATCTTGTGACCACAACTTCTGACTGACTGGAAGCCAGAGGTAACGGTCACAAGCTCTGTGTAAGTTTATGATAACCTTGTTCTCCCATATACTTACATTGAGAAGTGATTTCTGGTTTGTTTAGCAAACACTGGAGCAATTCTATAGGTCACAATGTGCATAAGAATACCAGAGTTGCGCTGATAACCGATGAAGACGGTAAGTATAATACTAAAAGCAGGGACCTTACATAAGTGACACCACTCCATGGCTGAGGCTGTGTGCACACGGATTTTTCGCGTTTTTCATGATAAAAATGCATAAAAAACGCATACATATGCATCCCATCATTTAGAATGCATTCCACAATTTTTGTGCATATGTTTTCGCGGAAACGCATCGTGGTAAAAAACGCAGCATGTTCATTAATTTGGCGGATTTTTTGCGGATTTCCCACTATATTATTGCATTGGGAACCTCCGGAAAAAATCAGCGAAAAAAACGCATGCGGATTTCTTGCAGAAAACGTCTGGTTTTGATCAGGAAATTCTGCAAGAAATCCTGACGTGTGCACATAGCCTGAAATAAACCAAAAAAGCTGCAGTGGTGCTTTAATCAACTATCTGATCCTTAAAAGGGGTTGTACAGACTTGGGGTTCAAGTCTACAGTCACTTTATGTGACTGCACACTTGTGAATCCTCACAGCACACACACCATGTGTTATCAGGATTCTGCTATGTCGGTGCTGGGAACGGATGGGTGAGTGACTGCAAGAATTCAAGTTGCATAAATTGTTTCACATGTCAACTAGACGTATACTTGAGGTTACCGTATATGCCCGCCTGCTCCCAGTACTGTAGAATCCTGACCTCACAGAGTGTGCACACTGTGAGAATTCACGAGTCAAATGACTGCAGACTTGAACACCAAACCTGGACAACCCATTTAATGTGTTAAAACACCCTATGTTTGTTTAGGTACAAATAATGCTGGAGCTAGTACTGATCAACATCTTAAGCTGTTAAGATCTTAACAGCTTAAGCTTAAGCTTGCAGCAAGTGTTGCAAGAGCTACTGGTAGCTCACAAGCCACAGGTTAGAAAACACTGAATTAGAAATTGAGAAAGGTTGAATTTGGAAGGTCAAGCTGGCAGTAGTACATTAATAATGGACAGAATGGTGGCTCAGTGACTAACACTGTTGCTTTGAAGTACTGAGGTCCTAGATTCAAATCCCACCAAAGATGACATCTGCAAGAAGTTTGAATGTCTCTCCCCATGTGTGTGTGGGTTTCCTCACTCACTCCAAATACATAATAAGGATTTTATATTGTGAGCCCCAATGGAGACAGTGATGATAGTGGAATTATGGTATTATATAAGTAAGCTAAATACTGTAAATAATATTAGCAAACTTTTTGAGTAATCAGAAAAAAAAAAATTCTATAGTAAAAGGCAAGAGAATAACTATTGTTAGCACAAGCAATTTTCTTATTAAAAAAACATGTCAGTACTACTCAACCTAGAAATACCTTACAATTGTTTTGTCATTGAGGAAATAAATATTAATTTTTATTTTGCCTTATTGCATTCTGCTGGTCATTACCTTTATTATTCATATATCTCAGTTTTTGTTTTTCATGCCTTTTAGGATGAGTTATACTTTATACAGGTACTGTTAGAATATCCATCAACACTAAATGTGTCCGTAGATACACTTCGAACAAGCCTATCCTTTGAGCTAGTCCTATGAGCTTCCTGTTGTTCACCCTTCAGACAAATGTAATGTTGTTGGGTATGCACATGGACAACCTACAGATACAACTCTGGCAAAAATTAAGAGACCGCTACATAGTTTTCTAAAAATCACCATCTCTATATGTCTGACAGCCATTTCATTCCAGTGTCAGTTGAATTTCAACCAAAGTACACCTCATTCTAATGTGCTTCTGATTAGGTGATCACCTGAACCAAATCTTATTTAACGAGGGAAAGTATGAAAAACATCTGCTCTGGTCTTCACAATCCTCTTGCAATAGGACAAGCTGAATGGCAAAGCAAGTGCTAGGAATAGCCCAAAAGTAAGTTGAGTGAAAAAATAACTTTTAACCATGCCAAAGGAGTTGAAAACAAAAAGTCTTGCGTAAGGAAACGAATGGCTCAATTCTGGCTTTACTAGCAGAGGGATACAGTGAGTGTCATGTTGCCTCCATCCTTAAAATTTTGAATATGGCAGTCCATTACAGCAAGATCAAGCAGCAGACATTGGGGACAACAAAGCTACAGACCGGCAGAGGGTGAAAGCGACTCTCCACTGAGCGGGATGACCGTCATCTTATTCGAATGTCACTCAGCAACCGCAGGATGACATCACGTGACCTACAAAAGCAATGGCAAATGGCAGCTGGGGTGAAGTGCATGGCAAGAATAGCTCGTAACAGGCTCCTAGAGGCAAGCCTCAAGTAATTTTAAGCTAGAAAAAAAGCCTATCATCAATGAGAAGCAAAGACCATAAGGATCGGACCATAGAGGACAAGAGTAAGGTGATCTTCTCTGATGAGTCTAATTTTCAGCTTCGCCCAATACCTGGTCGTCTAATGGTTAGACAGAGACATGGAGAGGCGTACAAGCCACAGTGTCTTGCACCCACTGTGAAATTTGGTGGAAGATTGTTGATGATCTGGGGATGCTTCAGCAAGGCTGGAATTGGGCAGGCTAATCTTTGCGAAGGACGTATGAATCAAGCTGCATACAAGGTTATCCTTGAAAATCAGTTGCTTCCTTCTGCTGAAGCAATGTTCCCCCACTCTGAGGACTGTTTTTTCCAGCAGGACAATGCCCCATGCCTCACAGCTACGTCATTCAATGTGTGGATGAAGGAGCACCACATTAAGACCCTGTCATGGCCAGCCCAATCTCCAGACCTGAACCCCATTGAAAACCTCTGGAATGTAATCAAGAGGAAGAAACATATTCACAAGTCATCAAACAAAGGAGAACTGCTTACATTTTTGTGCCAGGAGTGGCATAAGGTCACCCAAAAGCAGAGTGAAAAGGATAGGCACTGGGATTCTTCCTCTGCACAGGGTAGACCCCAAGCCCTATCTTCCTCTGAAGTCTCCCATTCGGTCCCAACCACAGCAGATGCTGCTCAGCAAAGATGTCGGTCTCGTCATCTTGCTGTCTTGCTCAGTCTCAGTCTGTGTATCATCTGGATATTTGCAGATGATACAAAATTATGTAAAGCAGTTAATACAAGAGAAGATAGTATTCTGCTACAGATGGATCTGGATAAGTTGGAAACTTGGGCTGAAAGGTGGCAGATGAGGTTTAACAATGATAAATGTAAGGTTATACACATGGGAAGAAGGAATCAATATCACCATTACACACTGAACGGGAAACCACTGGGTAAATCTGACAGGGAGAAGGACTTGGGGATCCTAGTTAATGATAAACTTACTTGGAGCAGCCAGTGCCAGGCAGCAGCTGCCAAGGCAAACAGGATCATGGGGTGCATTAAAAGAGGTCTGGATACACATGATGAGAGCATTATACTGCCTCTGTACAAATCCCTAGTTAGACCGCACATGGAGTACTGTGTCCAGTTTTGGGCACCGGTGCTCAGGAAGGATATAATGGAACTAGAGAGAGTACAAAGGAGGGCAACAAAATTAATAAAGGGGATGGGAGAACTACAATACCCAGATAGATTAGCGAAATTAGGATTATTTAGTCTAGAAAAAAGACGACTGAGGGGCGATCTAATAACCATGTATAAGTATATAAGGGGACAATACAAATATCTCGCTGAGGATCTGTTTATACCAAGGAAGGTGACGGGCACAAGGGGGCATTCTTTGCGTCTGGAGGAGAGAAGGTTTTTCCACCAACATAGAAGAGGATTCTTTACTGTTAGGGCAGTGAGAATCTGGAATTGCTTGCCTGAGGAGGTGGTGATGGCGAACTCAGTCGAGGGGTTCAAGAGAGGCCTGGATGTCTTCCTGGAGCAGAACAATATTGTATCATACAATTATTAGGTTCTGTAGAAGGACGTAGATCTGGGTATTTATTATGATGGAATATAGGCTGAACTGGATGGACAAATGTCTTTTTTCGGCCTTACTAACTATGTTACTATGTTACTATGTCTTCCTGGAGCAGAACAATATTGTATCATACAATTATTAGGTTCTGTAGAAGGACGTAGATCTAGGGATTTATTATGATGGAATATAGGCTGAACTGGATGGACAAATGTCTTTTTTCGGCCTTACTAACTATGTTACTATGTTACTATGTTACCGCTGCCTCTACGGTTAAGCTATGGTAACTAATAATAGACAGCAGAGAGCGATCCCTCTAGAGACTAAGTCCAGGATTCGCTCTACTGAGCATGCTCATGAGGTGACTTCTCATTGGTGGTCAGCCGTCACATGCTCAGGTCCTGGTCTGGATTTGGATTGGCCTGTGAGCAAGGTCCTGTCTGATTGGCAAAAACTATAAACGGATCTTTGGCGATCCCGTCGGTGCGCTAAGATCATTTCTGTTCTGTGAGAGTGTGGAACCTATCGGTAGTGTGGACCTATTTGCATGTGCACAGGGCAGGCCTAGAGCCTTTAGAATTCCGGCACCTCTTGAGAGGAGATAGTTTGTGTGGGTTCAGGGCTGGCATTTAGCATTTAGAATGCCAGCACTCTAGTGCCGTGTGTGCACGTGCTGTGTTTGAGTCCACTACCGGTTCCCTTGTCTCAGTGAGGTAACGAACAGCTGTGAAGTTAACAGGGTTCACGTTTAGTGCCATTTTCTCTCTGTGGCTATTAACACAGCTCTGCTGCAGAGTCTCTCTCTCCATGCTTCTCCGCTGAGTGATGTTTATATCAGTGCGAGTCACTTATGCTCGCTGCTTGTTTCGCCATTGTCCTCTCAGCTGCAGTATACCATCTCTGCACGGTGGACCCCGGGTGGTGAACGCGCTTTATTATTATATCTTATTTAGTGCATTCCACCGACCCTGACAGAAAGACTGATGGAAACCATGCCAAGATGCATGAAAGCTGTGATTAAAATCATGGTTATTCCACCAAATATTGATTTCTGAACTCTTCCTGAGTTAAAACATGAGCATTGTTTTTTCTAAATTAGTAAGAACTTGTTTTCTTTGCATTATTTGAGGACTAAAATCACTGTTTCTTTTTTATTATTACAACGATTTCTCATTTGCTGCAAATAAATACAAAATTTTTAGCTTTGAATTTCGGAGACATGTTGTCAGTAGTTTATAGAATAAAACAATGTACATTTTACTCAAAATTATACATATAAAGAGAAAAATCAGAGAAACTGAAAATTTTGCAGTGGTCTCTTAATTTATGCCAGAGCTGTATGTTCACATTGACTTTTTTCCACATGGATATCAGGTAAGCATGAAAATAAAATTGCAGCATGTGTTAGTCAGCTCAGATTTATTGGCCAGACGGGGTGCATGCAAATAGCAACTCCTGTATGAATCCACTTTGCGGGCAAGCACACAAAGCTGTACATGGAACCAATCTTGCCCGCAATTTGTGGTTGTGACTAGTTCTCATAGTTCAGCACTCTCCTAAACTTAGCACTGTACAGTATTTCTGGCCCTAACTGCAGGGGCCACTTGGTAGCTGCTGGCTTGTAAAGTGAGATAAAGGAGAAAGCATATAAAAGCTGAGTTAGAACCAGAAAAGTTGAAAATCAAAGCCAAAAATGTAGGCATTAAGGAACAGACCAGTTCAAGTTCAGTGTATCAGAACAGAAATATAAGGCAAGTCCAGGGACCAAATCCAATAGGGAAATCAGGATGCAAAGCAGAGTTACTAGCATCCAATTATAAGTGCAACAGGACAACAAGGATTTAAAGGGAACCTGTCACCCCATTTTTTCGATATGAGATAAAAATATGGTTCAATAGGGCCTGAGCTCTGCTTTACATCAGTACCTTTCATATCCCCCTATTCCCCACAGAGCTCAGGCCCAATTGAACCATATTTGTATTTCAAATCAAAAAAACGGGGTGACAGGTTGCCTTTAAACTGAGTGCCTAGTGTACCCATTGGCTGCCAAACACCCCCCCTGTTTGCTCCACTGACCAACCCTAGTAACACGCCTATTAGCAGGATCCTAACCAAAACTAACAGTGCTGTTATAGAACCTGACTGGGTGGTGAAAGCATCATCCAGAATGAAAGCAGAACACTGACGCTCCTCAATCACCTGTGTGTGGAATACTGGCCAACCAGCAAGTGTGCTGTCCAGCATGAGAGCAATCTTCACCTACACCGCTCTCAGCACGTCCACCAGGACTAGAGCATCAGTGTCTGACAGCAATGTGCTCTAATTTAATTAATGTTTATTTACAGAAAAAATGCATAAGAAAGCAATTTGTAATAATTATATGGGTACTACGGAATCTGATAGCATGGGATAAAGCCAGTCTGAGAGCAAAGTTGCAACAAAAGATGTATTTACTCAAAAACAGAAATGTAAACAGAACTAACAGATATCTCTGCAATTGTAATGAGGTCCTCAGCTCTATATAGAAAGTCACAGCAAACAGAATAGCGAACAGAACATGGTACAGATATTCCTGCAATAGTAACGAGGTCATAGTGCGAATGCACACAGTACTTAAATGATGAAGTCCAGCAAACTTGCTCACACGTGCGCACAGTACTTGTTAGTAGAAGACCAATTGTTCACAGATGGTGCGTCATGTGAATGACGTCCTGGAAAAGAGAGGACGAGGGGAGAAAGAGGGAGAGCGCTATCTAAGCGTAGTAGATGAGTACATCTTTCTTGGAGAGAAAAGCACAGCTTGAATCTTGCTCACCCGGTATGGTTGTGCAAAGAGGCACAACACTGGGAAAAGTTTTGTACACAAATGAAATCCTTCCACTGGTGTGCTGCACGTTGCAGCAGTTCCAGAGGCGAGAGGTAGCTGAATGGGGTGAAGCAGACCACCGAGTAGAGAGCAGCAGAAGCAGGGAGTTAGCCAGCAAACAGGCAGATGCTCAGGAGCCAGCAGCACAAAATACTCAAGCACAGGTGAACAGAAGACCCGGACTTAGATAGTCAGGACAGACAGGAAGTTCCATGACAGGGCGAGATCCAAGACTCCATCTTGGATCAGGGCGAACAGACACCAGGAAAGTCCGGAATCCTTACACAATTCTTGTATTTATAAGCCAGGACATTATCCTGTGTTCTAATAATACAGTCCATTTTTAAGGCATCTCTATATATAATTGTCTAAGGTCCACTTCCGTCTGTTTGTCTGTCTGTCTGTAACAGAAATCCCATGTCGCTGATTGGTCGCGACAAATCAGCGACAGACACAGTCCAGACGCGAATTGGCCCCTCCCTACTCCCCTCCAGTCAGTGCCCCCTCCATACTCCCCTCCAGTCAGCACCCACATAGCATTTTAGCAGTTCGTTAAATGGACTGCATTACACAGCGGCATAATACGGTGTAACACAGTCCATTAACCCTGCCATTAACCCTATAAGTGTGACCAACTTTTTACTATTGATGCTGACCATTCATTTAGGAGGCCTTTATGGCACAGCGAATATAAAAAACGTAGTGTAGGACTGCCCCAATATGAGAATGCCGTGAAGAGGCGGGGTGGCTCAAAGAATCGATCAATTGTTTGCTAAATGTCTCATTTTGAAAATACAGTTAGAAATTAATATGTGCATTTTCACTTTATGTATTGCGTCTTAACCTTAGGCTGCGCTGGCTTCTCCCCTCTTTTGCTCTAACAAATTATATGGTCCATTTTCTCCTGTTACCCTTGTGGAATGGAAAAATTGGGGGCAAAATAACATTTTGGGGGGAAAAATGTATTTTGTCATTTTCACTGCTCAATGTTATAAAATTCTGTGATGCACCTGTTTGATTAAGGTGCTCTCTATACCTCTAGATAAGTTCCTTGAAGGGTATAGTTTCCAAAATGGGGTAAGGGTTTTTCCACTGATAAGGCACATCAGGGGCTCTGCAAACTTGACATGGCATCCACTATCTATTCAAGTCTATTTTGTACTCTAAAAGTCAAATGGTACTTCTTCCCTTCCAAGCCTTGTCATTCACCCAAACAGTAGTTTTCCATGACGTGTGGGGTCCAATTTCTCTTGTTACCCTTGTAAAAATGAAAAATTTGAATTGAAGTGTCCCAGAGTTATTACCACATAGAGTGACACTGGTCAGAATTGTAAAACCTGGCCTGGTCAGGAAGGTTAAAACAGGCTCGGGGGCGAAAAGGGTTAAAAAAGGATGAGAAATAAATGGAAGTGAAATAGAGATAAAAAAGAGTAGCACATAGGTGTAAAACAGTCCATGCAAACAGTCTATGCAAACAAAGTAACTGTTGTGTAAATGTAGCTTTACAGAAGAGCTCCAATAAATTACATGTGTTGCTCTACTCCTGATCACACAAGCATAGGGCAATGTCTCCACAATTAGTATGTTAATTATACTCATTATTATGCAACTGTGTCTGCTGTTCATGATTCTCTGCAGGACAAAAATAACAGTGAAAAAAAACCTTCCATGCTAAAATCAGAAAACTTTAAGGAGAATTTTTTTTTTATTCACCACTAGGGGCTGCTATGTATGGTAATGGACCTGGCGAGGAATGACCTCTATATGAATGCAAAGAAGTGAAAAGCTGTTGGCACCCCTTCTGTATACTTTGTCTCAATCAAGAGCATTTTTATCAGTGTTATATCTTGCATGTGTCATGCAACAGTTTCGTTAGCCTATCACTGACAGGGTTAACAAATGGGTTAACCCATGGTTTGGGTTGAGTTAAGTGGGCATTAGGTAAGAAGTTAAGGCCTCTTTCACACTTCCATCTTTGTAGTCCCGTCATGATACGTCGTTTTTTGAGAAAACAGGATCCTGCAAAAAAATTAGCAGGATCCTGCATTTTCTCATAGACTTGTATTAGCAATGTATTGCGACGTGTGGCCACACATTTAGGCTTCTTTCACACTAGCGTCGGAATCTCCCCGTCGCAATGCGTCGAGGAGAGATTCCGACGCTAGCGTTTGCTGCATTGCACAATGGAGGCAGCGGATGCATTTTTCCGGCGCATCCGCTGCCCCATTGTAAGGTGCGGGGAGGTGGGGGCGGAGTTCCGGCCGCGCATGCGCGGTCGGAAAAAGTGGTCCGTCAGGAGAAAAAAACGTTACATGTAGCGTTTTTTTCTCCCGACGGTCCGCCAAAGCACGACGCATCCGTCGCAAGACGGATGCGAAGTGTGGCAATCCGTCGCAAATGCGTCGTCAATAGAAGTCTATGGGGAAAAAGCGCATCCTGCAAGCACTTTTGCAGGATGCGTTTTTTCTGCAAAACGACGCATTGTGACGGATTTAAAAAAACGCTAGTGTGAAAGTACCCTTAGTCAATCGTGCACTGGATCCTGCGGAATTTGACGGCCGGTCTTTTGCAAAAAAGGTTCAATGAAACGTTTTTTGTCTGCAGTGGAAAAACGTTCCCCGATGCCTCCTGTGGCATACGTCGTTCCACAGAATGGGGGCCTATGGACTCTGGATTTTGGGCACACTGTGAATCGCAGGAATACAGTGACGGATGCAGTTTTACCATCTGAGCATGCCTGGAAGCATATTCCAACCCGGGGAAAAGTCTCTCTCTCTCTCTCCTCCAGAATCTTAATAAAATTCTGGCAGGAACTCACAAGACGCATCCGTCATAATACTGGATGCATCCCACACGTTTTCCTCTATTCTCACAATGTCCGTCGATGCGTCATTTCACTGCACTATGACACACAGCCAGCGACTGAAGTGTGAAAGAGGCCTATTGCTTGTAGGCAGTTAGTAAGAAAATTTTGAAGAAGTATTCCTAGTGCAGACCAACGTTGTTTTTTGGTAGTGTTGTGTGAAGAGAGAAGGCATCCAGAATACCCAGCTCTCTCATTAATCTTGAAATCATCGGGGACTGGTATTTCATATTACTCGACAGCACGTAGTCTGAAACTGCATTTAATTGAAGTAGCAGCACACACAACCAACCAGGTACCCAGTGATATGGTGTTTAGGGCCTCTACATCACAAGTCGTCCAGAGTGCATGCTCCCTTACACTAACACCAGTCTATTCATGGATTATCTAATGAATGCACTTCGTCACTAAATATCAAGTCAAAGTTACATCACCATTTAGTACAGATAATACCATGAATTAAAAAATGATTTCTAAAATGGTCACTGTCATTTCAACTAACTTTTGCTTATTAGACTACCAGGAGACATGTATACCATCTAACCATATGTACAATAAAGAAAATGGAGCGCCCATCAGGGCCGTGGGGTACTTGGAACCGGGCCGGTTCTTAAAGGGATGTGTCATGGTGGCAGTGACCTGGTCTGTGAAAAGTAAAAGGTAAAGGTCTTTAAAGGGGTTGTTGAATAAAGACTAAAGTTTGTTCGTGACGACACCTGTCGTATTCGGTCAGGGATGACCAACGCTGCTTAAAGGGGTCCACTGGGAATGATGGTACTGCAGCAGGGATGATGTGGCTTCCCACAGGTGAAGCTGGATCCCTAGGGCTCCCTATGTAGTAGGAACAGGTGGTAGGTGGTGTAGAAAGAACCAGAGGACACAAAGTTGCAGTCTCATTACCTTTTTACTGGTGTAAGGCAGCCACAGTCCAGGGTATGGATCACAGGTGCTGGTGTGGTCTGGCCAGCTTGGACGTGATTCGGGAATCCCAATAGCCAGGTGGGGTTGGAAGCCTTCCTCTCTGCGCTGTGTTGTAATCCCTTGCTGCCTTAGGAATCGCACAAAGTCCTCACTTTCTCTCTATCCCTTTTGGTAGGACACTACCCGCATGGCAGGCAACTTGAGCCTTTTTACAGGGGTCTCTCAGATGACTCTGGGCTCTATTCCCTGCTGTGCTTTCGGGAGTTAATGGTGGACAAGCGACTTGCAATTTGCTGTCCGCTAGTTTCTGCTGTGGGGCATACAGTCCCACACAGCCTTGGACTTTCGGCCACCGGTTCCTGCTAGTTTCTGCTGTGGGGCATACAGTCCCACACAGCCTTGGACTTTCGGCCACCGGTTCCTGCTAGTTTCTGCTGTGGGGCATACAGTCCCACACAGCCTTGGACTTCCGGCCACCGGTTCCTACGCTTCAGCATGGAGGAAGCTCAGTCGCAGCTTCTCTCTAGCTCTTCACTCTCCTTTGCTTCTCTTCCCCTATCAGTCTCCTACAGACTGCTCTGTTTCTCTTTCCTCCTTCCAGAAGATGAAGCACCACTTGTCTGCACAGCCCCGGCTTTCCTCTCTCAGACTCTGTCTGCTTCCTCTCTCATCTGTCTCTCTGACAGACTGACTCACTCCTCCTCCAGCCAGAATATATATAAGGGAGCCACCCACAAACTGGATCAGAGCTCCCTCTTCTGGCCTGGAGTCAGAACATGTCGCATGTATGTGTTAGCTGTTAAAGGGATCCTTCCTCATTTCCAGGCATGGCATCACCCTCCCCGTGAGGAAAGCAATACCACTGTAACAACTGGTTACCTTGGGTGTTGCAGAAACTCATATCAGGAGAAAGACGTTCAAGTCTAATATTTGAAATAAAACCAAATTTTTATTAATACGTTTCAAATGAATAACACAGACAGAATTTGTATAGATACAGCAAAAGATCTAAAAAAATACTGACAATGGAAAACACCTTGATAAAAGTGTCTATCACAAGATGGCAATGTATAAGCGCAAGGGCAAAAAAACCAAAAGGAGCATGTAGTTTAAATCCAATCATCCAATGCTTTTCTTCCACCACTATCTGCAGATAGAGAAGAGTCAGAAGGTCCACAACTACATTAAATAGTCGCCCACTACCCAAACAATTACAGGTTTTGGTGAATATGTATCCAATGTGTATGGCCAGGGTAAAGGGGTGTTTGGTTGCCAGATATTGATGAATTTTCTTTAGGTCATTAATATTAGATCAATGGGGGACAAGAAACTCAGAGCTGTTCTGCTGTACCCAGCAACAGCTGCTACACATCAAAATATTTACATCCAGCCGCAGCCAAACCTTATAGCAGCTGATTGGAGAGGTTGCTGGTTGTCAAATCTCCACTGATGAAACATCAATGACCGGAAAACACCTTTAAATCTGAATGTGAAAATTCTTGTCCCTTGCCATATTGCTTGAATAAAGTGAAATTTCTAAACCACCGATATAAACCACTGTAAGCGTACAGCCTTCCTGTTCTTGTGCTCCCTTGGTGTTCTGTTTTATTGTGATGAATGTAAATCCATTAAATAACCTCTTAAAGAGTTGGTGTAATTATCTGTAAACAATAATGTTAGGGAAAAGGTCAAGTTGTCCCACTATTACATGTTTATGGGTATTAAAACGATTTATGTTTCAATAAACCACAACTAGTCTACCCAGATTAATTCTACGAAACCTAAACCAACTGTGGTAATATTTAGAAACAATAAAACGATACCAATTAACACGTTTCTATTTTTTCACTGTCACATTGATTAACGAGATATTAAAATTAACAGGAGACCTTAAAATTCTGAATGGCTTCAGCAAAGTATCCAGAGCCCGGCAAAAAAAAAAAAGAAGAAAAAAACACCAACAAAAGAAGCTGTTAAGTAAGACAGCTCCGCAAAAAGTATGAATATTTAATTAATAATTAGTCATGTAATTTCTCCTCAGGAATTATTATCCCTCAAACTGGTTGGTGAATTTAATTATTAGCAGGCTTTTTGTTTCCTTGTCCCCTCATTACTGTCAGGATTGATGTAACATAAACTTCATTAAAAATTAAAGCAAGAGTCTTAATTACAAGGCTACCCTGACTGAAGTTGGAATTAGCCAACTCAGTGATGTGCAAATGAAAGCATTATTTAAGGAACACGCTGGAAGTAGTTATGCTAATTTGAAAGGTTCACAGTTGCAGACCTTTTCACTTGCAGTTGCATATTCATTAAATGCACTATGCAAATTTAATGTAGCAGCTTTAGTAATACGTTGTTAATTTATTCAGATTTATTGAGTACGACTTGTAAGAGAAAAAAAGTACAAATTTAATTACTCCTCCTACTTTGATATGAAGGCTGATAGTCTAGGCTGAAAATGTGTAAATCTGGATTATTGCATTTTGATGGAGAATGTGGTATCAAAGGACATGATATGTATTGCTACCCAGGAAAAAAAAAATGTTTGATTTACTTAAAGAATTATCTAAGAAATCACTACAAATGCATATCTTCCTTCCCAACAGGAATGTAAAAAAAGTCTCAGTTGTATTAAGTGAAGAGCCAAAGCAGTGCTGAGTCTACAGTCTAATGGGTCTAATGACCCTATGGAGACCACTAAAGGTTATATATTGATGTCTGTAGGAGGGAAACTGTCTTTGGCAGAAGTTCATTGGCGGTTCAGTTTTTCTTGCATGCTGCACATGATGAAGTATAACAACAGGGAGCTTGTCTTTATTCAAAACTCCTACATCCCCAGGAAGCCTTGATAACTTGAACGTATAAAGTGAGTATTTTGGCATATTTAGACATAAGTTTCTTGCATGCATCTACAATGTATTACAAGATAAGATATTATATATATATATATATATATATATATATATATATGTATATATATATATATATATATATATATAATGTAGATTGTCCTCTCTCCTCCTGTACCAGTTATGACTTGTATTGTTTAAGATTATTGTACTTGTTTTTTTAATATGTATACCCCTTTTCACATGTAAAGTACCATGGAATAAATGGTGCTATAATAATAAATAATAATAATAATCTTTATTTATATAGCGCTAACATATTCCGCAGCGCTTTACAGTTTAACAGTTCATACACAACAGTCATAAGTAACAATGTAATACAATAATTAAAGCAAAATATGATGACCCGGCTTGTGAGAGCTTACAGTCTACACTGAGGTGGGGGAGACACAAAGTATAGGAGGGTATTTTCAATGATGAACCAGCCATCTTGAGGGAATTGGGAATAGATAAAGGCTGCATGAAGTAGTCACTAGGCAGTATTTGTGGTGCTTTAGGGTGCAGTGGAGTTTGGTGGAGGGTTATTCTCAGATAGATAGTGAATGGGTTATATACATACATAAATATACACACACACACACACACACATACATACACATAGATATCACTGAATGAAATATTCCAGTTGTTAATATTTATTCATTACATAGTGGAATGTGTTGAGAACAATAAAACCTAAAAATAGTCAACATAAATCATAACGGAGGTCTGGAGTTGGAATGATGCTCAAAATTAGTGTGGAAAATGAAGTTACAGGCTGACCCAACTTCACTGGAAATGCCTCAAGACAAGGAAATGAGGCTCAGTAGTGTTGGTGGCCTCCATGTGCCTGTATGATCTCCTTACAATGCCTGGGCATGCTCCTGATGGGGCGGCGGATGGTCTCCTGAAGGATCTCCTCCCAGACCTGGACTAAATCATCCGCCAACTCCTGGACAGTTTGTGGTGCAACATGACGTTGGTGGATGGGGTGAGACATGATGTCCCAGAGTGTGTTCAATCGGATTCAGGTCTGGGGAATGGGCAGGCCAATCCATAGCTTCAATGCCTTCATCTTCCATGACCTGCTGACACACTCCAGCCACATGAGGATCTATTCTTGGTACCTAATGGCAGTCAGGCTACCTCTGACGAGCAAATGGAGGGCTGTGCGGCCCTCCAAAGAAATGTCAACCCACACCATTACTGACCCACTGCCAAACCGGTCATGCTGAAGGATGTTGCAGACAGCAGAGCATTCTCCACGTCATCTCCAGACTCTGTCATGTCTGTCACATGTGCTCAGTGTGAATCTGCTTTCATCTGTGAAGAGCACAGGGTGCCATTGGCGAATTTGCCAATCCTGGTAATCTGTGGCAAAGGCCAAGCATCCTGTACTGTGTTTGGCTGTGAGCACAACCCCCATCTGTGGACTTCGGGCACTCAGATCATCCTCATGGAGTCAGTTTCTAACCATTTGTGCAGACACATGCACATTTGTGGCTTCTGGAGGTCATTTAGCAGAGCTCTGGCAGTGCTCCTCCTGTTCCTCCTTGCACAAAGGCTGAGGGTCCAGTCCTGCTGCTGAGTTGTTTCCCTCCTACGGCCCCCTCCACGTCTCCTGGTGTACTGGCCTGTCTCCTGGTTGCGCCTCCAGCCTCTGGACACTATGCTGACAGACACAGCAAACCTTTTTGCCACAGCTTGCATTGAGGTGCCATCCTGGATGAGCTGCACTTCCTGAGCCACTTGTGTGGGTTGTGGAGTCTGTTTCATGCTACCACGAGCATGAAAGCACAACTAACATTCAAAAGTGACCAAAACATTAGCCAGAAAGCATTGGCACTGAGATGTGATCCCCACCTGCAGAACCACTCGTTGATTGAGTGTGTCTTGATAATGGCCAGTAATTTCCATCTGTTGTCTATTCCATTTGCACAACAGCATGTGAAATTGATTGTCAAACAGGGTTGCTTCCTAAGTGGACGGTTTGATTTCACAGAAGTTTGATTTACTTGGAGTTATATTCTGTTGTTTCAGTGTTCCCTTTATTTTTTTGAACAGTGTATATACATATATATATATACAGTGGGGCAAAAAAGTATTTAGTCAGTCAGCAATAGTGCAAGCTCCACCACTTAAAAAGATGAGAGGCGTCTGTAATTTACATCATAGGTAGACCTCAACTATGGGAGACAAACTGAGAAAAAAAAATCCAGAAAATCACATTGTCTGTTTTTTTAACAATTTATTTGCATATTATGGTGGAAAATAAGTATTTGGTCAGAAACAAACAATCAAGATTTCTGGCTCTCACAGACCTGTAACTTCTTCTTTAAGAGTCTCCTCTTTCCTCCACTCATTACCTGTAGTAATGGCACCTGTTTAAACTTGTTATCAGTATAAAAAGACACCTGTGCACACCCTCAAACAGTCTGACTCCAAACTCCACTATGGTGAAGACCAAAGAGCTGTCAAAGGACACCATAAACAAAATTGTAGCCCTGCACCAGGCTGGGAAGACTGAATCTGCAATAGCCAACCAGCTTGGAGTGAAGAAATCAACAGTGGGAGCAATAATTAGAAAATGGAAGACATACAAGACCACTGATAATCTCCCTCGATCTGGGGCTCCACGCAAAATCCCACCCCGTGGGGTCAGAATGATCACAAGAACGGTGAGCAAAAATCCCAGAACCACGCGGGGGGACCTAGTGAATGAACTGCAGAGAGCTGGGACCAATGTAACAAGGCCTCCCATAAGTAACACACTTCGCCACCATGGACTCAGATCCTGCAGTGCCAGACGTGTCCCACTGCTTAAGCCAGTACATGTCCGGGCCCGTCTGAAGTTTGCTAGAGAGCATTTGGATGATCCAGAGGAGTTTTGGGAGAATGTCCTATGGTCTGATAAAACCAAACTGGAACTGTTTGGTAGAAACACAACTTGTCGTGTTTGGAGGAAAAAGAATACTGAGTTGCATCCATCAAACACCATACCTACTGTAAAGCATGGTGGTGGAAACATCATGCTTTGGGGCTGTTTCTCTGCAAAGGGGCCAAGACGACTGATCCGGGTACATGAAAGAATAAATGGGGCCATGTATCGTGAGATTTTGAGTGCAAACCTCCTTCCATCAGCAAGGGCATTGAAGATGAAACGTGGCTGGGTCTTTCAACATGACAATGATCCAAAGCACACCGCCAGGGCAACGAAGGAGTGGCTTCGTAAGAAGCATTTCAAGGTCCTGGAGTGGCCTAGCCAGTCTCCAGATCTCAACCCTATAGAAAACCTTTGGATGGAGTTGAAAGTCCGTGTTGCCAAGCGAAAAGCCAAAAACATCACTGCTCTAGAGGAGATCTGCATGGAGGAATGGGCCAACATACCAACAACAGTGTGTGGCAACCTTGTGAAGACTTACAGAAAACGTTTGACCTCTGTCATTGCCAACAAAGGATATATTACAAAGTATTGAGATGAAATTTTGTTTCTGACCAAATACTTATTTTCCACCATAATATGCAAATAAAATGTTAAAAAAAACAGACAATGTGATTTTCTGGATTTTTTTTTCTCAGTTTGTCTCCCATAGTTGAGGTCTACCTATGATGTAAATTACAGACGCCTCTCATCTTTTTAAGTGGTGGAACTTGCACTATTGCTGACTGACTAAATACTTTTTTGCCCCACTGTATATATGTATATATATATATATATATATATATATATATATACACACACATACACATACATATACATACAGATACATACACGTAAATACATAAAAGGACTTCGAGTAGGGAACATGATAGGTTGGTCTAAACAGATGTGTTTTGAGGAAGCACCTAAAACTGGGTAAGTTGTGGATAGTCCTAATTTCTTGGGATAGAGCATTCCAGAGGATTGGCACAACTCGGGTGAAGACTTGGAGCTGGGAGTGGGAGGCACAGATAAGTGCAGAGGTTAGTCGAAAGTTGCTTGCGGAGCGTGACGAGTGAGTAGGCCGATAAACAGAAATGAGAGAGGAAATGTAGGGGGGTGCCATACTGTGGAGAGCTTTGTGGGTGAGAACAAGCAATTTAAATTAGATCATATAACGAATGGGCAGCCAGAGCAATGAGAGGCAAAGACCGGACACATCCGAGTACTGATTACCCGATAGACAACACAAGCTGCTGCATTAAAGATGGACTGGCGAGGGTAAAGTCGAGTGTGGAGGAGGCCAATTAATAGAAGATTACAGTAGACAAGGTGGGAGTGGATCAGGGCAACAGTGAGGGTTTTGTTATTTCCATAGTGAGAAAGGGACGGATTCTGAAGATGTTCTTTAGGTGCATATGACAAGAGCAGGCAGGAGTTTGTATAAGGGAGGTGAAGGAAAGATTGGTGTCAAATATAACACCCAGACAGAGTGCCTGCTGCCTAGGCATTATTATGGTGCCACACACTGAGAGGAAGATGTCAGATTTAGGCAGGTTAGTGGATGGTGGGAGCAGAAGAAGTTCAGTTTTGGAAAGGTTGGGCTTCAGATAGAGAGTGAGCATGATGATTGAGTCAGTAACAGTAACTGGTGTTCTGTAGTACAGAGGGGGTAAGGTCAGGGGATAACATGTATAGTTGTGTGTCATCAGCATAAAGATGGTACTGAAAGCCAAATCTGCTGATGGTCTGTAAAATTGGGGCCATGTAGAGAGAGAAGAGAAGGGGGCCAGTGACTGAGCCCTGAGGGACCCCAACAGTGAGAGGAAGAGAAGACAAAGTGGAGCCAGAAAAAGAAACACTGAAGGAGCGATCAGAAAGATAGGAAGAGAACCAGGAGCGGGCAATGTCCTTTACGCCTATTGATTGGAGCAAAGAGAGTAGGAGATGGTGGCCAACAGTGTCGAAAGCTGCAGTGTGGTCAAGAAGAATGAGTAGAGAGTGGTCACTGTTACATTATGCTGTCAGAAGGTCACTTTGATGAGAGCAGTGGAAAAGTAACTGGTAAGGTGGAAGTAGACCAGGCACTCCAAGAGTTTAGAGATGAAGTGGAGATTGGAGACTGGTCTGTAGTTATTTATGCAGGATGGATCAAGAGAGGGTTTTTTAAATAATGGAGTAATGATGGAGTGGTTGAAGGAGGAGGGGAAAATGCAAGAGGAGAGGGAGAGATTGAAGATTGTAGTTAGGTGAGTAGTGATGACTGGAGAGAGAGACTAGAGGAGATGTGAGGGAATGGGGTTAGTAGTGCATGTCGTAGGACGAGAAGAAGAGAGGAGTCTGAAGACTTCTTCTTCTGTGATGTGATCAAATGTGGAGAGTAAGCCTAAGGAGATGCAGGGAGGGATGGGAGTCACATCACTTGGTGTTCTGTATATAAAGATATATATATGATGTAATGTGGTGTGTGTATATACATATATATATACTAGCTATTGAACCCGTTCTACGCCCGGGTGGCGAGCATTTATATTGGTATATGGTCTCCATCCTGTCATGTGCTGCTCCATACTGCGTCCCCATCCTGTCATGTGCTGCTCCATCCTGTGTCCCCATCCTGTCATGTGCTGCTCCATCCTGCGTCCCCATCCTGTCATGAGCTGCTCCATCCTGCGTCCCCATCCTGTCATGTGCTGCTCCATCCTGCATCTCCATTCTGTCATGTGCTGCTCCATCCTGCATCTCCATCATGTCATGTGCTGCTCCCATCCTGCGCCCCGTTCTGTCATGTGCTGCTCCCATCCTGCGCCCCCGTTCTGTCATGTGCTGCTCCCATCCTGCGCCCCCTGCACACTGCAGTTTGTCTTAAAGAAAATGGCGCCGGAAAGCGCGGACTGCGCAGGCGCCGATTCCGGCAGCAGGACCAAGAAAATGGCGGCGGAAAGGAATCAGGTGGCGTAAATAACAAATTGCTGTGGTATGAAGTGTCACAGCTTCATGCCACAGCAATTTGTTACTTACGCCATTCCTTTCCGCCCATTTTCTTCGTCCTCCGGCAGCAGGAATCGGCGCCTGCGCAGTCCGCGCTTTCCGGTGCCATTTTTTTGAAGACACACTCCGGCTCCTCTGCCTGTGACTGGTAAGTCAGAGGGCGGCGCCGGCGCGCATTAAGCGCGTCATCGCGCCCTCTGAACTGTCACAGCAGAGGACTCGGGAGATGGAGCGGCACGCAGCGCTGGAACGGGGAAAGGTGAACATACTTACCCTCCTGGCGGTCCCTGACTCTCCGGTGGAGATCGCGGTATGCGTTCAGTGCTTACGCATACCGCGATCTCTTGGGAGCGTCACTCTGTGGGTGCCAGACTGCGCCGGCGCTTGTGCTTGCGCAGTCCATAAAGGCTTTGGACAGAGTGACGCTCCCAGCGTTATATTATAGATATATATATAATGTTCGTCCTTCGTAGTCGAAGATGACCATGACTTCAGGGTTAGCAAAGAATTAGGAGTTATGGGTCCAGAGATGGCTGATGAGTCCAGTCCTGGCCCTGAAGGTTTGCCCACATACTTAACATAAGGAAGCAGATGTGGTCAGTACACCAGATTCTACTTGTGCCTTGCGTACAGCACGCTTTCTTTTTGTGTCAAAGATTTTCCTGTCTTCTGCAGCACGTGCTTCTGAGGTGATCCTGGCCCGCCAACCTGGCCGATCCAGGGCAAGCTCTTCCCATTCATTGGTGTTGACTTCCAGGTTTTTGAGAGACACCTTAAGGCAGACTTTATAGTGCTTCTTCCGCCCCCAAACTGCTCGCTTTCCTTGGCACAGTTCTCCATACAGCAGTTGTTTTGGTAGTCGGCTGTCAGGCATTCTAACCACATGTCCAGCCCATCTGGCTTGGACTTTCAGCAGGAGAATGTAAACGCTGCAGAGCCCAGTTTGTTCCATAATTGCCGTGTCCGGGACATTGTCTTGCCACTTGATGTGAAGGAGTCTGTGGTGTCATCTCATGTGGAAATGATTAAGCTGTTTAGCATGCCGGCTGTACACTGTCCAGGTCTCGCTAGCATAGAGAAGTGTGGTGAGGACAACCGTGCAATAGACCTTCAGCTTGATGGTAAGGCTGAGTCCCCTTCGCTCCCAGACGTTCTTACGCAGTCTCCCAAAGGATATATATATAATTGCGTAATTTGCGGAATATTGCGTAATTTGTTTAATGTGACACTGCGACCAAAGTCGCGGTGATTGACTTAAAATTCCAGAGCCATCTTACCTGTGGGTAGATGGTGCCATCATCCTGGAGGGTGTTGCTGCCCACACACACTCACGATTGCTGTGATTGGCTGTTGAGAATTAAAAAGCCAATCGCAGCCTCTCTCATTGTTTCAGACAATCAGATTGCCTGAAACAGTGATGACCCAGCCTAGGATCGAGTATTGACGTACTCGATCCTAGGCTGGTGCCTGGCAACACCAGGCATCGCCAAAAACTGCTCTGATTGGCGTGATCGACAATCACATCGATCGTGCCAATCACGGGGCACAGCTGGGATGAGACTGCACTGTGCCCTCTTGGTGACCTGCCTAGGATCGGTGCTGTAAGACCACCGATCCTAGGCCGGTGCCTAGCAAAGGCCAGGCATGGACTGGAACTGCTGATTGGCACAATCGACTATTACATCAATCATGCCAATCACAGGGCACAGCCGTGGTATGACCGCGCTGTACCCTGCCCTGTGAACTCCAATTCTAGGCCGCTGCCTAGCAACACCAGTGTCACTAGGGCCAGCTCTAATTGGTGTGATTGATGTTGTCATCAATCACACCAATGACAAGGTACAGCAGCGGTATGACTGCTCTGTGACCTGTCTGTGACCGCACTCCAGGTCCTCACAGTAGATGAGGATTCCAACAGTTTGGTCATGCTACAGGATCTCCTGCTGTGCTGGGCATTGTGGTGCCACAGAAGCCTGTGACACCACAATCCCTGCTGAAGTAAGAAGACAAGACAGAAGAAAGAAGAGAGACTACAACTATAAGTGTTTTGATCCCTGATCCCAGCCCGATCTCTCTTCATCCACCCCAATCCTTCATCCCACCTTCCCCTTCCCTTTCCCCCTCTTTCTACCCCATCCACCCCTCTTTGCGCCACCTCCATGTGCACATTTAGCAGCCGCCGAGCATTGATTAGTGGCGCAGTTTAGTCACCAGAGCTCATGCCTGCTGTTTTACATTTTTCTTTCTCACCCCCCCTTGTGCCACCCCTGTGCACACATCCAGCAGCCACGGAACTCTGATAAGTGACACAGTTCACTCATCAGGGCTTGTGCCTGCTGTTTTAGACACTTTTTCTTTTTGAACACCTTCGGGCGCACATCCAGCAGACACCAAACTTTGATTAGTGACGCAGTTCACTCATCAGAGCTCGTGCCTGCTGTTTTACACTTTTCTTTTCACAGACACTTTTTTCTCCCTGGTTGTGCTTTTTTCTTTTAGATTTTTCTTTTCAGACAAATGTTTACACCAAGCACTATCCCCCACACAAACAGTTAAAAATAAAGTACTGACACAATCACCATATTCATAAAAAAAGTCGTCCTGCCCGACCCATTTGTTTTGTTCGTCCCAACAACGCTATTCGGTGGAGGAGGCATATGCTTTCCTTGCCTCTGACACTGATAGTGAGGCAGAGGACCCCACATTTCTTTATTTCTCAGATTCATCGACCTCTTCCTCCTCCTCATCGTGCTACCCAGGTTCTGCTGAACCGCCACGCAGACATTCCAGGACAGAGGAGGAAGCAGCACCCACCATTCCAGAAGATGAACCAGTGCACCCCATTACGGACCCCGTATGGACCTTGCCCCCTGAAAATTACAAGCCACTGATTCTTGATTTTGTGGCAGAATCAGGAATTAAGTTTGACACCACCAGCCTCACAGAACTATACTTTTTCAAAGTCTTTTTGTCTGAGGATTTTGTTAACCTCATGGTGGGCCAAACTAATTGGTATGCTCATCAATATTTGCCAAAAATCCCGGTTCATCATTTTTTAACTGGTCTCCTGTAGACTCAGTTGAAATGATGCAGTTTAAAGGTACCGTCATACATAGCGACGCTGCAGCGATACCGACAACGATCCGGATCGCTGCAGCGTCGCTGTTTGGTCGCTGGAGAGCTGTCACACAGACAGCTCTCCAGCGACCAACGATCCCGAGGTCCCCGGTAACCAGGGTAAACATCGGGTAACTAAGCGCAGGGCCGCGCTTAGTAACCCGATGTTTACCCTGGTTACCATCCTAAAAAGTAAAAAAACAAACGCTACATACTTACCTTCCACTGTCTGTCCTCGGCGCTCTGCTTCTCTGGTCTGGCTGTGAGCGCCGGGCAGCCAGAAAGCAGAGCGATGACGTCACCGCTCTGCTTTCCGGCTGACCGACGCTCACAGCCAGAGCAGGAGGAGAGCAGAGCACAGCGCTGGAGGACAGACAGCGGTAGGTAAGTATGTAGTGTTTGTTTTTTTACTTTTAGGATGGTAACCAGGGTAAACATCGGGTTACTAAGCGCGGCCCTGCGCTTAGTTACCCGATGTTTACCCTGGTTACCAGCGAAGACATCGCTGAATCGGTGTCACACACGCCGATTCAGCGATGTCTACGGGGAGTCCAGCGACAAAATAAAGTTCTGGACTTTCTTCCCCGACCAGCGATCTCCCAGCAGGGGCCTGATCGCTGCTGCCTGTCACACTGGACGATATCGCTAGCGAGGACGCTGCAACGTCACGGATCGCTAGCGATATCGTCTAGTGTGACGGTACCTTTAGGGCCTGGTCCTTCACATGGGGCTCCTGAAGAAACCAGAACTTCTTCAATAATGGAGTGTTGATGTTTTATACAACACTCCTTTGTTCCGAATGGTCATGGCCCGGATGCATTTTGAGGCCATCCACAAATTCCTGCATTATACCGATAATGCACAGTGTCCCCCCACGATATGACCCAAACTTTGACCATCTGCTCAAAGTTCGGCTGTCCCCGCTGGGGCTCACAATCTAAATTCCCTATCAGTATGTCTTTGGAATGTGGGAGGAAACCCACGCAAACACGGAGAGAACATACAAACTCTTTGCAGATGTTGTCCTTGGTGGGGTTTGAACCCAGGACTCCAGCGCTGCAAGGTTGCTGTGCTAACCACTGCTCCACCACGCTGCCCCACGTACCTCAGCATACACCCACAGGTTTAGAGTTTACGAAGGGAAGGATACAGGACTGAACCCCCTGAATGTCCCCTTGTCCTGGGCATGAGTGGGAAAATTGTGTGGGATTTGGTGCACCCACTGCTGGATAAAGGTTATCACCTCAACACCGATAACTTTTATATCAGGATTCCATTCTTCAAATCCCTCTCTGCATGAGGTACCGCAGCCTGTGGTACTGTCCACAAAAATCAGAGAGGCATCCTGAAAACCCTACTTGAGCAGATGCCCAGAAGGGGTGACAGCAGAGCCCAATGTAGCAACAACCTGCTTGTGGTCAAGTACAAGGACAAGAAGGATGTCTTTTTCTTGTCCACCATACACGGTGATGGCAGCGCCCTCAGTACTGTACGAGGCATCTCTACACAGGTCTGCAAACCTGACTGTGTATTGGGGTACAACAAAAACATGAGGGACAATGATATCTGTCTCTGATCTCTCTGGCCAAGGTGTGATACAAAAAGCAGGCCATGCACATTGTACAAATGGCAATGCTCAACGCTTCCCTGCTGTCACAATGTGCAGGCCACATGATACGTCGTACCTTCAGTTCTAGGAGGTAGTGGTTAAGGCCTTGATATTTGGCACTCAGGAAAGAGTGGGCCCCAGTACTTCCGGAACTGAAAGTGCTCGTATCATGCCGGGCGCTCCTTGTAAGGAACAGTGTTTGACACATTAAATGATATTATTAATGAACTTTATCCACCACTGTGAATGGGATTTAATTAAAGATTTCCCCGAATATTCATATGCTGTTATTTGGGGGCGACACATTTAATATCATGCATTCCAGAGTTTGGAGCGCACCAGAAATAGCCGGGCTGACATCACCGGAAGTGACGCATACAACATGGCATCGCTGTTTCCGGTATGCATGCGTTCCAAAGCTTGGAGCATATCTATTCGACATGGGCGGAAGTGAGGTATCTAATATGGTGCCGCTACTTCCGGTTGGTATGCGTTCCAGCACTTGGAGCGCATTCGGTCGGCATGATAGCTGGTTGGTAACAATGGCGCCACGTGCTGTAAGTATGTCCCCTGTTTCCAACCTTTCCCCCCTCCTCCCAACCTGTACTTATGGTGAATGAAGGTACGGAGGATCACGATTGGATATGACATCACGCACTATGGATGGACTTCACATTTGGGCGTGAATTAAAAGGAGACCCGCACAAGGCGGCATTGAGGATTCACTATGGGCTGTAAACACAGATGGCCATTCTGACCGATGGGTACCTAGCCACTGTGGGACCTGTTTTATAACCACAACAACCTCTTTGACATAATTCTGTCAGCATAGAGGGCTACAGTTAGCCCATACAACAAGAGAGAGTATACCCACTCAAGAAGACATACTTACAAGGAGAAATAAGAGCTTTCTTGGGTAATAAAGGTAAAAGCCAAAGTTTATTTGAAAATTCACATAGCATATCATAAACAATTACCGTCACGGTCGGAGGCCCCCAGGAAGAGGCGGACCACATCAATACCATGTTGGTGGTCAATACAAGTGTAAAGGCTCTCCACATCGGCGGTCACCATCAAAGTGTCATGGTCCACAAGAATGCCGTCGACCCTCGCCAGGGCGTCCGTCGTGTCCCGTACATATGACGGTAGTGTCTCTACTAAAGGTTTGAGATAAAAGTCAATAAATTGACAGATCGGATTACAGAGACCCCCAATGCCAGACACGATAGGACGCCCTGGGGGGTCGAGGGCATTCTTGTGAATCTTAGGAAATTTGGAAATTTCAAAATTTCACCGTTAGACCCTCTAACACCTGTTTAGTGATAATATCTCTGTCCAGAGCTCGAACCAAAATGCCCTGTAGATCGAGAGAGAAGCTAACCAGAGGATTATAGGATAATCTGGAATATGTGTCGGAGTTCCTCAATTGTCTGAGGGCCTCACGCTCATTACTTACCTGTGCTATACTCTATTGCATATGCACTTTATGATTAGAGGGACTGTTTTGCACTAAGGGGCAAATGCTGTTGGTGGCTCCTGGTTACCCTGGTATTGTGTCTGCACATGTATCACTTTATCTGAATTTTTCTCTGGTAATTGTTTATGATATGCTATGTGAATTTTCAAATAAACTTTGGCTTTTACCTTTATTACCCAAGAAAGCTCTTATTTCTCCTTGTAAGTGTGGGACCTGTTTTATGTGCGGACTTACGCTGGATTCCTTTTATGTGACCTATTGGCACTGATCTTCATTTGTCTCCCCTGATGAGTCTCTGCTATTGGAGACGAAACGCGTAGAGAGTAATACTGAATATGTCTATTTAATGGTGGTTGTCCATAGTAGGGTTCACTTGAGGCCTGTCCTTGTGAGGACAGGAGTCTTGCAGGGGCACGACAGGGTAGAAAGGGAAAACACCCTGCCCCCTACCCTTACTGTTCAACCACCAATGTCCAGCTCAGGAGACTGAGAAACAAACCACTACGGTGAAGCGTCCGTCATCATTGGTGAGACCGAACCAATTTTTAAATTTTGAGCACTGGTTCACATGAGCACTTTACTGTTTTGTTATTGTCTGTTTTTTGTTGGGTGTCCAGGTTTTACATTTTGTATTAAAAGTTATATTTTATTATTGGGATATCCTCCGAGCTATATTCTCCTCTCGTATCGTACCAGGTCAGAACTTCCCGGGGGAGGTCCCGCAAACTGGAAAAAAAAGGTACGTTGCAAAAAAAAGGTCCTGAGTGTGTTACAAAAGGGGAATACGCAAGGCCACGATTTATCAATGTGACACCTGCCCCAAAAAACCTGACCTGTGTATGAAAGAATGTTTCAAACTGTACCACACCTCCATGCACTGCTAATTTACTTAAATTAGCATAACAGGAAACAGTAGATTAGTTCCAGAAAGGGGGCACTTGTTGGGCATTGCCACTGTTTAGGTACATCTAAATAAGTTCCTTAGGGGGTCTAGTTTCCAAAATGGGGTCACTTGTGAGGGTTTAAATTGTTTAGGCACAGCAGGGGCTCTCCAAACGCGACATGGCATCTAATCTCAATTCCGGCCAATTTTGGTTTGAAAAACTCAAATGGCGCTCTTTCCCTTCCGAGCTATGCCGTGTGCCCAAACAGTGGTTTTCCCTTACATATGGGGTGTCAGGGTACTCAAGGGAAATTGCACAATAACTTTATCTTTCCATTCTCTCATTTTACTCTTGTGAAAATAAAAAAAATTGCTGCTAAAAGATAATTTTTGTGTTAAATATTCATTTGTCCTTCCATGTTGCTTCTGCTCCTGTGAAACACCTGAAGGGTTAATACACTTCTTTAATGTGGTTTTAATCAGCTTGAGGAGTGCAGTTTTTAGAATGGTGTCACTTTTGGGTATTTCTGCCATACAGACCCCTCTAAGTGACTTCTAATGTAAGGTGGTGTCTAAAAAAATGGTTTTGTAAATTTTGTTGTAAAAATGAGAAATCGGTGGTCAACTTTTAACCCTTATAACTTCATAAAAAAAATAAATTTTGTTTCCATAATTGTGCTGACATAAAGTAGACTGTGCATAATGCATAACACACTGCAGGGCTGGGATTCCCAAGGTGGGTGGCCGCACTGGCCGCACAGGCGCAGTCTGCAAGACTGCATGTGAGGTCAGACGGCCAGAGCTCACTGCGCCAGCACCAGCCAATACTAAACAGCGCAGGCGCCAGATTCCATGGGAAAACAGCGCGGAGGGGGCGGCGGCGCCCCTGATGATTTGAGTGATGGCAGGGTGGCGTTTCCAGCAGGGGGGTTAAGACCTGCCTCCCTGTCTAAAGAAAGGTATTTTGGCGAAATTATAAAACGCTTTATTTTGGCAATAACTGCACCAAAAACTAAAAGAGCCACCTTGTTAGAATGCAGCATTACTGCTGCACAAGGTGGCTCTTTTAGTTTATAATGGCTGGAGGGGGTGAAAGAGGCCCTTTAAATTATGAGTAACCGATTATACCAAGCGGTTGATAATGAACATCATTTTTAAATGTTAGTTGAAATACAGTCATTAACTGAAACAGATACAACTGTGTATAAGGCTTGAAACTGGGTGAAGAACAGCCAAAGTCTGCTACAAAGGAAGGTGACTGGGTGAGGTTGTGGAAGGGAGATTAGATTTTCAAGTCACGAGTCATATACCATGGTAAGACTGAGCACAGCAACAAGATGCAAGGTCGTTCAACTGCATTAGCAAGATCTCTCCCAGGCAAAAATTTCAAAGCAGACTGAGGTTTCAAGATGTGCTGTTTAAGCTCTTTTGAATTAGCACCAAGAATTGGGAACATTGAGGACCGTAGAGCGCAATGACCAGTCAAGGAAACTTGAGAGACACAACATACTTACTTCCCTTCAAAATTGGAAGATGTCCATCAGATGTCAAAACAAGCAGCAACTAATGGGATCTACACTCTGTTAGGGTTGGCGGAACGCACCGAATATATTTATTAGAAGAGATAGGTGTGCTTGCAACCCGGGATCCACCGTGCAGGAAAGAACCTGCTGCTAAGCAAGGCGGCGAAGCAAATTAGTACAAACAAACTCTGTTACTACACAGAGCCCATAATAAAGAGGACGCTGTGCCCTGTTTATCTCACAGGGAACACAGCTACTGTGTAGAGCCGACAGTGGTCATGCAGTCCAACCAACATGCAGATCCTTTCCGGTGGAGCAGGAATTCTAATGTCTATTAGCCAGCCCTGAATTCAGACATAAACTCGTCGCCGGAGGTGCCAGCATTCTAGGGGCTTATTTCAGCCGGGTCCCTGACTGCATACACAAAACTCCTTGCCGGAGGTGTCAGCATTCTAGGGGCTTATTTCAGCCGGGTCCCTGACCACAAACACGACCACACTGGCACTGAGCTTGTACATATTTGATACTAGCGCATGGCCGTGCGGTCATGAGAAACTTTTATAGCTGCAGCACCTACAGGACCTTCCCAGAAGGACCAATGGAAGGCTGCCACAGAACTTGATCAGGTACAGGACCTTCCTGGAGGACCAATGGACGTTGCTGCAGTACCTGAGCATGTGACCCTTGATCTCCACTGAGAGATCTTACCCTGGGCATGCTCAGTGTGTGCAAAGCACGACTTAGTCCCAGAAAAGCCTGCTTGCCACAGACCAATGCAGGGTACAATAGCAGAGCCTGGAGAGGCAGCAGTAACCATTTGCACAGTATAAGATTCAGTGAGATGCTGGGACCGACGTCTCTGCTGAGCAGGCTCCACTGCGGCCGATGCAGAATGGGAGACCGTAGCAGACATGGTTCGAGATTCCCCCTGTCCAGCGGCGGGAACTCGACTCCTAACACACTCATCTATTTTGTGGAAAAGTCTGTCGAGAAGTGACCTTCATGAAGTAACTGTGGCCAAAAAGTGATGTCTTTTGATATGCAAACAAGGCGAAGTGACTCAATATGCACAAAAACATAGGAACTGTGGTGCAGAAAAATGGCAGCAAGAGCTCTAGACTGATTAAACAAAATTTGAAAACTTTAGCTGAAATAGAAGGCAGTTTGTTGATTGAAGAGCTCGAGAGTGGTACAATAATGTCTGCAAACAGTGAACCACGACAGGAGTTCCTTGCAATTTTGGGGCTGCATTTCAGTAAATTAAGATTTTGATTTGGCCAGAATTATGTCATCAATGCTGAGAAATAATCACATGACATGACAGTTTCACATGACCTCAGACTGGCTTCTCAACAATGCCTTGCAGCTATCACATCACATTATATATCAACTCCAATATAAAAGCTGAAGTAGAACCCGTTTTATGGTGAATCTCTATAATTAGAGAATGTCACAGCTTAACCACAGAGATAAGAAGAGACAGCTATAAAACACTAATGAAATAAGACTGCATTCACAAGCAGCTTTGCACTTTTCATTCTTTTGCCTGCAGTTGCAGCAGCAATACACCATTTTGCCTAAAGGTCTATGCCAGTTAAGAAGTGATGGTATCTCAATCTCCAGTTATCTGATCATACAGTTAATCATTGGACTCTTAAATCACCTTTGATCATCATTACATCATCACTAGAGTGGTGGACATGTTCCAGTGGTAAGAATTGTTTATTTTTTTCTGTTATAAGGGTGAATTACCTCTGTTAAAGACCTTAATGATCTGGCAATTTTTTGCAATTCTGACCAGTGTCCCTTTATGAGGTAATAACTCAAGAACGCTTCAATGGATCCTAGCGATTCTGAGATTCTTGCAGCATCGGCCATGGCTGGATTGCAATATTTCACCAAGTTTCATTGGTGAAATATTACAAATTGCTCTGATTGGTTGTTTCACTTTCAACAGCCAGTCAGAGCGCTCTTAGCCACGTGGGGGCAAAGCCACCCCCTGGGTTGAAGTACCACTCCCCCTGTCTCTGCAGATCGGGTGAAATTGGAGTTAACCCTTTCACCCGATCTGCAGGGACGCGATCCCTCCATGACGCCACATAGGCGTAACAGGACGGATTGGCATCGACTTTCATGACGCCTATGTGGCGTCACAGGTCGGGAAGGGGTTAATAATTGTTCTGTGCAGGTCATTTGGAACCATGCAGCAGAAAATGTGAGCAAATGTTAGTATAAATGTTATTAAATTTCTTAGAACAAATGTTTTGTCCCATTTAGATTAAACAAATGAAAATGGAAATCATGAGTGAATATTACATGTAAAGTAAATAATAACAGTGAATGCCTCATTACTTTACAACACTGGGGTGTAAGAACTAGAGATGAGCGGTGTTCGAGTTGAACTGTTCGCCAATTTCAAATTCAAGCTGTTTTGGGCGGTATTCGAGTCGTTCGTTGAACTCGAACAATTTGCTTAAAATTCGTCGGTTCGAGTTTCTGTTCGATAACTGTTCGTTCACCAAAAGCCTAACTTGATTTGCACATTAAAACTGTTTATCATTGTTAATAGACTGTTTCAGTGTATAGTGGGCGGGGGATAGATCTGTGCTGAAATAACGCCGATCTCCTTTTTTTTTTCTTTCCAGCATTTACAGTGGGGCCGTGCAGTCTCTCAGCCTATCAGCAGTGCGCACACACAGCAATGTGCATGTGATGTACACAAGCAAGAGCATGTGTCATTGGCTGTGTATGTCACATGTCCTTGCCCTATAAGAACCAGCCATTTTCCCCATCGCCACCATTTCCTCACTGCTGCAGCTTAGTGTTAGACAGCACCACTGCTGCTGTGGGCGCTATACAGACTGAGTCTTTTTTGGGAGCAAATTTTCAGAGAGATAGGTTTAGGGAGTTGGGAGTCGGGACTAGTTGCAATATCAGCCCTTTTCAGGGTAGGTTACAGCAGTTCCTAGCACTTTTTGCCAGGCAGGTCTGTTCCAGTGCTGTGCAAGTGTTCGTCACAGCATTTGGTGTAATCTAGCTCAGCCAATCCTTTTGGGCTAGTAGCATTGTCTGATAGACATCTGAGTAGCCGGCCTGTGTAGCTACACAACCTGTGTATTTACATTTTTACTGAACCTAACCCAGTAAATCTTTTTGGGCTTAGTAGCAGTGTCTCCATGTCAGCGGAGTAGCCTGCCTGTGAAGCTAACCACACCGCCTGTGTATCTAAATTTTTACTGCATCTAACCTAGTAAATAGTTTTGGGCCTAGGAGCAGTGCCTGCACGCTTGTGTATCTAAATTTTTACTGCACCTAACCCAGTAAATTGTTTTGGGCCTAGGAGCAGTGTTTGTACGCCTGTGTATCTAAATTTTTACTGCATCTAACCCAGTAAATAGTTTTGGGCCTAGGAGCAGTGTCTGCACACCTGTGTATCTAAATTTTTATTTAATCTAAACCAGTAAATCTTTTTGGGCTTTGTAGCAGTGTCTCCATGTCAGCGGAGTAGCCCTCCTGTGTAGCTAGCTACACCGTCTGTGTATCTAAATTTTTACTGAATCTAACCGAGTAAATAGTTTTGGGCCTAGGAGCAGTGTCTGCACGTCAGCGGAGTAGCCCGCCTGTGAAGCTAAGTACACCGCCTTTGAATCTAAATTTTTACTGTAACTAACCAAGTAAATTGTTTTGGACCTAGGAGCAGTGTCTGGACGTCAGCGGAGTAGCCCGCCTGTGAAGCTAACTACACTGCCTGTGTATCTAAATTTTTACTGCATCTAACTCAATAAATCATTTTGGGCTTAGTAGCAGTGTCTGCACGTCAGCGGATTAGCCTGCCTGTGAAGACAGCTATACCGCCTGTGTATCCAAATTTTTACTTCATCTAACCCAATAAATTGTTTTGGGCCTAGGAGCAGTGTCTGCACGCCTGTGTATCTAAATTTTTACTGCTTCTAACCCAGTAAATCTTTTTGGGTTTAGTAGCAGTGTCTGCACGTCTGCGGAGAAGCCCACCTGTGAAGCCAGCTACACCACCTGTTTATCTAAATTTTAACTGCATCTAACTCAATAAATTGCTTTGGGCCTAGGAGCTGTGTGTGTATGCCTGTGTATCTAAATTTTTACTCCATCTAACCCAGTAAATAGTTTTGGGCCTAGGAGCAATGTCTGCACACCTGTGTATCAAAGTTTTTACTTCATGTAACCCAGTAAATCTTTTTGGGTTTAGTAGCAGTGTCTGCATGTCTGCGGAGAAGCCCACCTGTGAAGCTAGCTACACCACCTGTTTATCTAAATTTTAACTGCATCTAACTCAATAAATTGCTTTGGGCCTAGGAGCTGTGTGTGTATGCCTGTGTATCTAAATTTTTACTCCATCTAACCCAGTAAATAGTTTTGGGCCTAGGAGCAGTGTCTGCACACCTGTGTATCAAAGTTTTTACTTCATGTAACCCAGTAAATCTTTTTGGGCTTTGTAGCAGTGTCTCCATGTCAGTGGAGTAGCCGCCTGTGAAGTTAGCTACACTGTGTATCTACATTTTTTCTGAATCTAACCGAGTAAATTGTTTTGGGCCTAGGAGCTCTGTCTGCACGTCAGTGGAGTAGCCCGCCTGTGAAGCTAAATACACCGCCTTTGCATCTAAATTTTTACTGCATCTAACCCAGTAAATTGTTTTGGGCCTAGGAGCAGTGTCTGGACGTCAGCGAAGTAGCCCGCCTGTGAAGCTAACTACACCACCTTTGTATCTAAATTTTTACTGCATCTTACTCAGTAAATCATTTTGGGCTTAGTAGCAGTGTCTGCACGTCAGCGGATGAGCCTGCCTATGAAGCTAGCTATACCACCTGTGTATCTAAATTTTTACTGCATCTAACCCAGTAAATTGTTTTGGGCCTAGGAGCAGTGTCTGCACTGCAGTGTCTGCACGCCTGTGTATCTAAATTTTTACTGCATCTGACCCAGTAAATCTTTTTGGGCTTAGTAGCAGTGTCTGCATGTCTGCGGAGTAGCCTGCCTGTGAAGCCAGCTACACCGCCTGTGTATCTAAATTTTATCTGCATCTAACTCAATAAATTGTTTTGAGCCTAGGAGCAGTGTATGCATGCCTGTGTATCTAAATTTTTACTGCATCTAACCCAGTAAATCTTTTTGGGCTTAGTAGCAGTGTCTGCACGTCAGCAGAGTAGCCCGCCTGTGAAGATAACTACACCGCCTGTGTATCTAAATTTTTACTGCATCTAACCCAGTAAATTGTTTTGGGCCTAGGAGCAGTGTGTTAGGTGTCGAGTTCCAGCCAGCAATGTTCAGCAGCGAGCAGGTCTTTCTGGGACTAAGTCCAGATTTTCCCTTTCTGAGCATGCCCACGGGATGACCTCCCATTGGAGGTCGGGGGTCACATGCTTAGATACTGCAGCTAATCCCATTGGTCCTCTAGGAAGGTCCTAATGGCGTTCTTCTTCTGTGGCAGACTCCCATTGGTCCTTCTCGGAAGGTCTTGTACTTGCTGCAGCTATAAAAGGTTTGCATGGCCGCACGGCCATGTGCTAGTATACAATTGTTATCGTGTGTGTTGATGAGTGCAAGTCGTTCCTTAAAGAACCCATCCCTTGTGTATGACTGTTGGCGTAAGGTGTATGTCTGCAATCTAGCGCCCGGCTGAACTCACAGCTTTAACACACAAAACAGCGTCTAACTGCTGTGAATGCCAGTGCAGCGCCGTGCGTAATTAGAGCGCTTACCTTACCCAAGTCTGGGTGGTTAGTGGCATCCGCTAGTGTAGCACAGCATGCACTTCTGTGCATATTAGTAAATACCACAACCTCAGTGACATAATAACTATGCCACACCTATACGGCTCAATTGAGCCAGGCTCACAAAACAGAAACCCTGCTCAGATAAACATATTGTACATCAGGAGGAAAAAGAGCAATCAGGTACCAATTAAAACTCAACAAAATTTATTAATACCATTAAAATACAACATCAAGTAATACACAAAATAGCAGGAGGAAGCACCATAAGGGAACACAGGGCTCCACACTAAATGCCTAGCCGAAAAATGCAACGCAGGTTACATATATAGCGTTAAGGTGCAAGTGCAATGTCCATGCTGCATATAGGCAGCATCCCCATACACCCCAAGAGTAATCACAATATTAAGGTATCAAAAAGAAGCCATTGGGGGTGGAATGCTTACCAAGGGCCAGGGTGTGGAGGTACTGGACCGGGTGTGCGTGCCCCGACGCGCGTTTCGCGGGTAGAACAACCCGCTTGGACATTGCACTTGCACCTTAACGCTATATATGTAACCTGCGTTGCATTTTTCGGCTAGGCATTTAGTGTGGAGCCCTGTGTTCCCTTATGGTGCTTCCTCCTGCTATTTTGTGTATTACTTGATGTTGTATTTTAATGGTATTAATAAATTTTGTTGAGTTTTAATTGGTACCTGATTGCTTCTGTGCATATTAGTTACCTCTGATACCCCAATTGTGGTGTCGATCGCAAGAGGTCTACACTACCTCTAATCCTGTGTCCTGGGATAGAGTTCTGTGGTTCCTTGCTTGCGCTCTCTGTGCGATACCGCGACCCTGTGACTTAACAGGGATCACTTTCTTCATACAGGGTGAAGTTAACCCATGTGTGCATCCTCATTGTACCACCATATAGTCTGTCATTACTTAGCAGCAGGTTCCATCTCTGCGCAGTGGACCCCAGGCTGCGAACGCACCTTATTATATCTATTTAATTATTTGGTGCGCTCTGCTAGCCCGAACATTATACTAGCGCCAGGGTCTGGCTAGTAATGACAGACAAACAGCAATCTTTGCAGTACATCCAGCAGTTGGAGGGTAGGTTGGCGGCTCTTGAGCGCACAACCTCAGCTGTGGATGTAACCGCAGTTGCTGTTCAGGCTGCTAGCGTGGCAGCAGCAACCTTGTCCACTGCCACCCCTGTTCCGACTCTATCTCGTCTCCCGCTGCCAGAAAAAATTTCTGGTGATAGTAAATCTTGTAGGTGTTTCGTGAGTCAGTGCTCTATTCATTTCGAGCTTCTGGCCGCACATTTCCCCACAGAGCGGGCTAAGGTGGGATTTATTGTGTCTCTCCTGTCGGACAGGGCGTTAGAGTGGGCTACGCCGCTGTGGGAGCGTGGCGATCATGTGGTGCAGAATGCTCCGTTGTTTCTGAGCACTCTGAAACAGGTCTTTTTAGGACCTCGTGTCACCCATGATACGGTGCTCCAACTGTTGGCATTAACTCAGGGCTCGTCCTTGGTCAGCCATTTTGCTGTCCACTTTCGCACACTAGCATCTGAGCTGAAGTGGTCAGATAAAGCCCTTATTCCAATATTTTGGAGGGGGCTGGCTGACCACGTGAAGGATGCTCTGGCCACTAGGGAGATTCCAGTCACAATGGAAGAGTTAATAGCAGTGTCCACTCATTTTGACCTCCGTTTTTACGAGCGGAGGTTAGAGCAAGCCCAGTGTAGGCAGAGGTTTCGGCTGGCTCCTACCTTCGCCAAACCTTTGTAATCTGCAGTCCAGGCCCCTGAGTCCCATGAGCATATGGTAGTGTCATGAGTGGGATCTAAGTCCCGGACCGCTCGTGCACTCCAGGTTTGTCATGTTTGCCAGCAGTCAGGACATCTTGCCACCAGATGTTTCCAGCGGTCAAGGAAACATCAGCGTCTAGTGGTAGTAGGTGGAGGTACACTAGACACGGCGATGTTTACCTCCAAATTGTCCTATAAGGGAACAATTACTACAGGCTCATTTTCCCATTCGGTAGAGCTCTGCGTGGATTCTGGGGTGGAGGGCAATTTTATGTCATCTGCCTTCGCCCAACGTCACGCAATTCCCCTGGTAATGTTAGCTCAACTAGTGACCGTACGAGTGGTAAATGGGTCGACACTGCCCTCACAGATAACACACCAGACCATCCCTTTCACTCTGTCCATGTCGTCATCTCAGCAGGAGATTATATCTCTGCTTGTCATTCCTGAGGGAATTGACGAGGTCCTGTTGGGGATGCCTTGGCTACGGTACCACTCTCCTCATATTGAGTGGTCCACAGGCAGAATTTTGGGATGGGGTGAATCTTGTGGGGGTAGATGTCAGAGGGAATGTGTTCAGGTTGCTACTACTGAGGTACCCGCAGATCTATCCTCTCTCCCCAAGCAATATTGGCCCTATGCAGATGTGTTCTCCAAAAGAGCTGCGGAGACCCTTCCGCCTCACCGCCCCTATGACTGTCCTATTGACCTCTTGCCTGGTGCTGAGCCTCCCCGGGGTCGAGTCTATCAGTTATCTCTCCCGGAGACGAAGGCAATGTCACAGTACATCAAGGAAAATTTGGCAAGAGGATTCATTAGGAA
Source organism: Ranitomeya imitator (assembly GCF_032444005.1). Classification (NCBI taxonomy): domain Eukaryota; kingdom Metazoa; phylum Chordata; class Amphibia; order Anura; family Dendrobatidae; genus Ranitomeya; species Ranitomeya imitator. The sequence goes on from NC_091285.1 coordinate 461,459,933, forward strand.
GTCAGTGTCACCTGCAGGGGCTGGGTTCTTCTTCGTGCAGAAGAAGAATGGGGAACTATGTCCATGCATAGATTACAGGGGTCTTAACGCCATCACTGTTAAGAATAAGTGTCCTTTGCCCCTGAAATCTTAGCTCTTTGATAGGCTTCGAGGAGCAAGGGTATTTGCAAAATTAGATCTGCGGGGTGCTCACAACCTGATTCGCATCCGTGAGGGGGATGAATGGAAGACTGCTTTTAACACCAGGGATGGGCACTATGAATATCTGGTGATGCCCTTCGGGCTCTGTAATGCCCCAGCCGTTTTACAAGACTTTGTGAATGACATCTTCCGGGATATGCTCTCCACCTCTGTCGTAGTCTATCTGGATGATATTCTCATCTACTCTCCAGATATTGACTCCCACCAGAGAGATGTTTGCAAAGTCTTCGACCTCCTACGGGCAAACTCCCTCTATGTCTGTTGGAGAAGTGTGTGTTCGAGCAGGAGTCCCTACCTTTCCTAGGCTATATCATCTCCGCCCAGGGATTGACTATGGATCCTGCCAAACTACAGACTGTGATGGACTGGCAGGAACCCCATTCTCTTAAAGCGGTGCAGCGCTTTATGGGGTTCATTAATTACTATCGCCAGTTCATTCCACTCTTCTCAACTTTGGTAGCTCCCTTGGTTGCCCTCACCAAGAAGGGAGCAAATCCCAAATTGTGGTCTGAGGAGGTCTCCGAGGCCTTTCTCTCCATTAAGTCTCACTTCGCTAGCACTCCCATCCTACATCGCCCCGATGTAGATAAGCCATTTATAATGGAGGTGGATGCCTCATCTGTTGGTGCTGGAGCAGTCCTTTTCCAAAAGGATGCTCAAGGTCAGAAGCATCCTTGCTTCTTTTTTTCTAAGACCTTCTCACCAGCAGGGAGGAATTATTCCATCGGGGACAGGGAGTTGCTAGCCATGAAGTTGGCCTTCTCGGAGTAGAGACATCTCTTGGAGGGAGCTCATTTTCCCTTCCAAGTCTTCACAGATTATAAGAATTTGGTGTACCTGCAGACAACCCAGCAGTTAAATTCTCGCCAGGCCAAATGGTCCTTGTTCTTCTCCCAGTTTCATTTCACCCTTCATATTCTTTCCGGGGAGAAGAACATTCGTGCCAACGCTCTCTCTCGCTCCGTTGTATCATCTGTGGAGGAGGAAGAGGAGTCTCGGCTTATTGTCCCCACCGAGAGCCTGAGAACTGTGGCCCCGGTTTCGCTAGAGTCTGTGCCTCTGGGCAAGACTTTTGTACCATCCAGTTTGCGTCCAGAGGTTCTCTCTTGAGCTCATTCGTCCAGAGTGGGTGGACATTTTGGGTCCAAAAGGACATCTGAGTTACTGGCGAGGACATACTGGTGGCCGCATATGGCTCGTGATGTCACAGACTATGTTCGGCGTGTGTCTCTTGCACCAAGAACAAGTCTCCTTGGCAATGGCCAGCTGGGTTGCTTTACCCCCTGCCGGTGGCGGACAGGCCCTGGGAGATGGTCGGGATGGACTTTGTGGTGGGCTTACCCAAGTCTCGTAGCTGCACCATTATCTGGGTGGTCACCGACCATTTTTCCAAAATGGTTCATTTGGTGCCTCTTCCACGGCTACCTTCTGCACGGGTTCTGGCAGCATTGTTCATCAGGCATATCTTTCGCCTACACGGTATCCCGGAAAAAATTGTCAGTGACCGGGGTCCCCAGTTTGCGTCTCGCTTCTGGAGAGAGCTTTGTCGTCTACTCAGTATTGAGTTGAATCTCTCTTCGGCATATCATCCCGAGACAAATGAGTTGGTTGAGAGGGCCAACCAGACCCTGGTCACATATTTACAACATTTTGTTTCTGCCAGGCAGGATGACTGGGCATCCTTGCTACCATGGGCAGAGTTTGTGCTTAACAACGCCATAGCCGACTACACCGGTCAGACTCCATTCCTCCTAAATTATGGCCAACATCCGCGTGTCCCTGTGCCCATGCCTGTGTCTTCCGCTGACTCCAGGGTGGCAGACTGGGCTGTGGAGGCACGGGACATTTGGGACCGCACTCAGGATGCCATTCGGGCCTCCAAGGAGAGAATAAGGACCTCCGCTGATGCACATCGGTGCCCCGCTCCGACTTTTGCTCCTGGTGACTTGGTGTGGCTCTCCACCCGTAACATCAGGGTGCGCATTGAGTCCACTAAGTTTGCACCTCGCTACTTGGGTCCCTTCAAGATCCTCGAACAGGTTAATCCTGTGGTCTACCGTCTGGCCCTTCCTCCAAGCCTGGGTATCACCGACACCTTTCATGTGTCCCTCTTGAAGACCGTATACATGTCCCGGTTTTCCAAGTCATCTGCTGGGACATCGGGTTCATCTACGGACGATTACAAGGTGAACGCTATTTTGGGGTGCAAGGTGGTACGTGGCAAAAAATTCTATTTGGTGGATTGGAAGGGTTATGGCCCAGAGGACAGATCCTGGGAGCCTGCTGATCACATTCGAGCTCCACAGGTCATTACGGCCTTTGAGCGTAGCGAAGTCCAAGGGGGGTAATGTTTGGTGTCGAGTTCCCGCCTCTGCACAGGGGGAATCTCAAACCATCTCCTCTGCGGTCTCCCATTCTACTCCAGCCACAGTGGAGTCTGCTCAGCGGAGACGTCGGTCCCAGCGTCTAGCTCAGGCTAATACTGGATGACTGGTTACTTCTGCCCTTCCAGGCTCTGTTCTTGTAGCCAGCAATGTTCAGCAGCGAGCAGGTCTTTCTGGGACTAAGTCCAGATTTTCCCTTTCTGAGCATGCCCACGGGATGACCTCCCATTGGAGGTCGGGGGTCACATGCTTAGATACTGCAGCTAATCCCATTGGTCCTCTAGGAAGGTCCTAATGGCGTTCTTCTTCTGTGGCAGACTCCCATTGGTCCTTCTCGGAAGGTCTTGTACTTGCTGCAGCTATAAAAGGTTTGCATGGCCGCACGGCCATGTGCTAGTATACAATTGTTATCGTATGTGTTGATGAGTGCAAGTCGTTCCTTAAAGAACCCATCCCTTGTGTATGACTGTTGGCGTAAGGTGTATGTCTGCAATATAGCGCCCGCCTGAACTCACAGCTTTAACACACAAAACAGCGTCTAACTGCTGTGAATGCCAGTGCAGCGCCGTGCGTAATTAGAGCGCTTACCTTACCCAAGTCTGGGTGGTTAGTGGCATCCGCTAGTGTAGCACAGCATGCACTTCTGTGCATATTAGTTACCTCTGATACCCCAATTGTGGTGTCGATCGCAAGAGGTTTACACTACCTCTAATCCTGTGTCCTGGGATAGAGTTCTGTGGTTCCTTGCTTGCGCTCTCTGTGCGATACCGCAACCCTGTGACTTAACAGGGATCACTTTCTTCATACAGGGTGAAGTTAACCCATGTGTGCATCCTCATTGTACCACCATATAGTCTGTCATTACTTAGCAGCAGGTTCCATCTCTGCGCAGTGGACCCCAGGCTGCGAACGCACCTTATTATATCTATTTAATTATTTGGTGCGCTCTGCTAGCCCGAACATTATACTAGCGCCAGGGTCTGGCTAGTAATGACAGACAAACAGCAATCTTTGCAGTACATCCAGCAGTTGGAGGGTAGGTTGGCGGCTCTTGAGCGCACAACCTCAGCTGTGGATGTAACCGCAGTTGCTGTTCAGGCTGCTAGCGTGGCAGCAGCAACCTTGTCCACTGCCACCCCTGTTCCGACTCTATCTCGTCTCCCGCTGCCAGAAAAAATTTCTGGTGATAGTAAATCTTGTAGGTGTTTCGTGAGTCAGTGCTCTATTCATTTCGAGCTTCTGGCCGCACATTTCCCCACAGAGCGGGCTAAGGTGGGATTTATTGTGTCTCTCCTGTCGGACAGGGCGTTAGAGTGGGCTACACCGCTGTGGGAGCGTGGCGATCATGTGGTGCAGAATGCTCCGTTGTTTCTGAGCACTCTGAAACAGGTCTTTTTAGGACCTCATGTCACCCATGATACGGTGCTCCAACTGTTGGCATTAACTCAGGGCTCGTCCTTGGTCAGCCATTTTGCTGTCCACTTTCGCACACTAGCATCTGAGCTGAAGTGGTCAGATAAAGCCCTTATTCCAATATTTTGGAGGGGGCTGGCTGACCACGTGAAGGATGCTCTGGCCACTAGGGAGATTCCAGTCACAATGGAAGAGTTAATAGCAGTGTCCACTCATTTTGACCTCCGTTTTTACGAGCGGAGGTTAGAGCAAGCCCAGTGTAGGCAGAGGTTTCGGCTGGCTCCTACCTTCGCCAAACCTTTGTAATCTGCAGTCCAGGCCCCTGAGTCCCATGAGCATATGGTAGTGTCATGAGTGGGATCTAAGTCCCGGACCGCTCGTGCACTCCAGGTTTGTCATGTTTGCCAGCAGTCAGGACATCTTGCCACCAGATGTTTCCAGCGGTCAAGGAAACATCAGCGTCTAGTGGTAGTAGGTGGAGGTACACTAGACACGGCGATGTTTACCTCCAAATTGTCCTATAAGGGAACAATTACTACAGGCTCATTTTCCCATTCGGTAGAGCTCTGCATGGATTCTGGGGTGGAGGGCAATTTTATGTCATCTGCCTTCGCCCAACGTCACGCAATTCCCCTGGTAATGTTAGCTCAACTAGTGACCGTACGAGTGGTAAATGGGTCGACACTGCCCTCACAGATAACACACCAGACCATCCCTTTCACTCTGTCCATGTCGTCATCTCAGCAGGAGATTATATCTCTGCTTGTCATTCCTGAGGGAATTGACGAGGTCCTGTTGGGGATGCCTTGGCTACGGTACCACTCTCCTCATATTGAGTGGTCCACAGGCAGAATTTTGGGATGGGGTGAATCTTGTGGGGGTAGATGTCAGAGGGAATGTGTTCAGGTTGCTACTACTGAGGTACCCGCAGATCTATCCTCTCTCCCCAAGCAATATTGGCCCTATGCAGATGTGTTCTCCAAAAGAGCTGCGGAGACCCTTCCGCCTCACCGCCCCTATGACTGTCCTATTGACCTCTTGCCTGGTGCTGAGCCTCCCCGGGGTCGAGTCTATCAGTTATCTCTCCCGGAGACGAAGGCAATGTCACAGTACATCAAGGAAAATTTGGCAAGAGGATTCATTAGGAAGTCAGTGTCACCTGCAGGGGCTGGGTTCTTCTTCGTGCAGAAGAAGAATGGGGAACTATGTCCATGCATAGATTACAGGGGTCTTAACGCCATCACTGTTAAGAATAAGTGTCCTTTGCCCCTGAAATCTTAGCTCTTTGATAGGCTTCGAGGAGCAAGGGTATTTGCAAAATTAGATCTGCGGGGTGCTCACAACCTGATTCGCATCCGTGAGGGGGATGAATGGAAGACTGCTTTTAACACCAGGGATGGGCACTATGAATATCTGGTGATGCCCTTCGGGCTCTGTAATGCCCCAGCCGTTTTACAAGACTTTGTGAATGACATCTTCCGGGATATGCTCTCCACCTCTGTCGTAGTCTATCTGGATGATATTCTCATCTACTCTCCAGATATTGACTCCCACCAGAGAGATGTTTGCAAAGTCTTCGACCTCCTACGGGCAAACTCCCTCTATGTCTGTTGGAGAAGTGTGTGTTCGAGCAGGAGTCCCTACCTTTCCTAGGCTATATCATCTCCGCCCAGGGATTGACTATGGATCCTGCCAAACTACAGACTGTGATGGACTGGCAGGAACCCCATTCTCTTAAAGCGGTGCAGCGCTTTATGGGGTTCATTAATTACTATCGCCAGTTCATTCCACTCTTCTCAACTTTGGTAGCTCCCTTGGTTGCCCTCACCAAGAAGGGAGCAAATCCCAAATTGTGGTCTGAGGAGGTCTCCGAGGCCTTTCTCTCCATTAAGTCTCACTTCGCTAGCACTCCCATCCTACATCGCCCCGATGTAGATAAGCCATTTATAATGGAGGTGGATGCCTCATCTGTTGGTGCTGGAGCAGTCCTTTTCCAAAAGGATGCTCAAGGTCAGAAGCATCCTTGCTTCTTTTTTTCTAAGACCTTCTCACCAGCAGAGAGGAATTATTCCATCGGGGACAGGGAGTTGCTAGCCATGAAGTTGGCCTTCTCGGAGTAGAGACATCTCTTGGAGGGAGCTCATTTTCCCTTCCAAGTCTTCACAGATTATAAGAATTTGGTGTACCTGCAGACAACCCAGCAGTTAAATTCTCGCCAGGCCAAATGGTCCTTGTTCTTCTCCCAGTTTCATTTCACCCTTCATATTCTTTCCGGGGAGAAGAACATTCGTGCCAACGCTCTCTCTCGCTCCGTTGTATCATCTGTGGAGGAGGAAGAGGAGTCTCGGCTTATTGTCCCCACCGAGAGCCTGAGAACTGTGGCCCCGGTTTCGCTAGAGTCTGTGCCTCTGGGCAAGACTTTTGTACCATCCAGTTTGCGTCCAGAGGTTCTCTCTTGAGCTCATTCGTCCAGAGTGGGTGGACATTTTGGGTCCAAAAGGACATCTGAGTTACTGGCGAGGACATACTGGTGGCCGCATATGGCTCGTGATGTCACAGACTATGTTCGGCGTGTGTCTCTTGCACCAAGAACAAGTCTCCTTGGCAATGGCCAGCTGGGTTGCTTTACCCCCTGCCGGTGGCGGACAGGCCCTGGGAGATGGTCGGGATGGACTTTGTGGTGGGCTTACCCAAGTCTCGTAGCTGCACCATTATCTGGGTGGTCACCGACCATTTTTCCAAAATGGTTCATTTGGTGCCTCTTCCACGGCTACCTTCTGCACGGGTTCTGGCAGCATTGTTCATCAGGCATATCTTTCGCCTACACGGTATCCCGGAAAAAATTGTCAGTGACCGGGGTCCCCAGTTTGCGTCTCGCTTCTGGAGAGAGCTTTGTCGTCTACTCAGTATTGAGTTGAATCTCTCTTCGGCATATCATCCCGAGACAAATGAGTTGGTTGAGAGGGCCAACCAGACCCTGGTCACATATTTACAACATTTTGTTTCTGCCAGGCAGGATGACTGGGCATCCTTGCTACCATGGGCAGAGTTTGTGCTTAACAACGCCATAGCCGACTACACCGGTCAGACTCCATTCCTCCTAAATTATGGCCAACATCCGCGTGTCCCTGTGCCCATGCCTGTGTCTTCCGCTGACTCCAGGGTGGCAGACTGGGCTGTGGAGGCACGGGACATTTGGGACCGCACTCAGGATGCCATTCGGGCCTCCAAGGAGAGAATAAGGACCTCCGCTGATGCACATCGGTGCCCCGCTCCGACTTTTGCTCCTGGTGACTTGGTGTGGCTCTCCACCCGTAACATCAGGCTGCGCATTGAGTCCACTAAGTTTGCACCTCGCTACTTGGGTCCCTTCAAGATCCTCGAACAGGTTAATCCTGTGGTCTACCGTCTGGCCCTTCCTCCAAGCCTGGGTATCACCGACACCTTTCATGTGTCCCTCTTGAAGACCGTATACATGTCCCGGTTTTCCAAGTCATCTGCTGGGACATCGGGTTCATCTACGGACGATTACAAGGTGAACGCTATTTTGGGGTGCAAGGTGGTACGTGGCAAAAAATTCTATTTGGTGGATTGGAAGGGTTATGGCCCAGAGGACAGATCCTGGGAGCCTGCTGATCACATTCGAGCTCCACAGGTCATTACGGCCTTTGAGCGTAGCGAAGTCCAAGGGGGGTAATGTTTGGTGTCGAGTTCCCGCCTCTGCACAGGGGGAATCTCAAACCATCTCCTCTGCGGTCTCCCATTCTACTCCAGCCACAGTGGAGTCTGCTCAGCGGAGACGTCGGTCCCAGCGTCTAGCTCAGGCTAATACTGGATGACTGGTTACTTCTGCCCTTCCAGGCTCTGTTCTTGTAGCCAGCAATGTTCAGCAGCGAGCAGGTCTTTCTGGGACTAAGTCCAGATTTTCCCTTTCTGAGCATGCCCACGGGATGACCTCCCATTGGAGGTCGGGGGTCACATGCTTAGATACTGCAGCTAATCCCATTGGTCCTCTAGGAAGGTCCTAAAGGTGTTCTTCTTCTGTGGCAGACTCCCATTGGTCCTTCTCGGAAGGTCTTGTACTTGCTGCAGCTATAAAAGGTTTGCATGGCCGCACGGCCATGCACTAGTATACAATTGTTATCGTGTGTGTGTTGATGAGTGCAAGTCGTTCGTTAAAAAAACCCATCCCTTGTGTATGACTGTTCGCGTAAGGTGTATGGCTGCAATCTAGCGCCCGGCTGAACTCACAGCTTTAACACACAAAACAGCGTCTAACTGCTGTGACCGCCAGTGCAGCGCTGTGTGCTATTAGAGCGCTTACCTTACCCAAGTCTGGGTGGTTAGTGGCGTCCGCTAGTGTGGCACAGCATGCACTTCTGTGCATATTAGTTACCTCTGATACCCCAATTGTGGTGTCGATCGCAAGAGGTCTACACTAACTCTAAACCTGTGTCCTGGGATAGAGTTCTGTGGTTCCTTGCTTGCGCTCTCTGTGTGGTACCGCGACCCTATGACTTAACTGGGATCGCTTTCATCATACAGGGTGTAGTTAACCCATGTGTATATCCTCATTGTACTGCCATATAGTCCGTCATTACTTAGCAGCAGGTTCCATCTCTGCACGGTGGACCCTGAGCTGTGAACGCACCTTATTATATCTATTTAATTATTTGGTGCGTTCTGCTAGCACTAACACAGTGTCTGCACGTCAGCGGAGTAGCCTGCCTGTGAAGCTAAATTCACCACCTGTGTATCTAAATTTTTACTGCATCTAACCCAGTAAATCTTTTTGGGCTTAGTAGCAGTGTCTGCACGTTTGCGGAGTAGCCCACCTGTAAAGCTAGCTACACCACCTGTGTATCTAAATTTTAACTGCATCTAACTCAATAAATTGTTTTGGGCCTAGGAGCCGTGTCTGAACGTCAGCGGAGTAGCCCGCCTGTGAAGCTAACTACACAGCCTGTGTATCTAAATTTTTACTGCATCTAACACAGTAAATAGTTTTGGGCCTAGGAGCAGTGTCTCCACACCTGTGTATCTAAATTTTTACTGCATCTAACCCAGTAAACCTTTTTGGGCCTAGGAGCAGTGTCTGCACGTCAGCGGAGTAGCCTGCCTGTGAAGCTAAATACACCACCTGTGTATCTAAATTTTTACTGCATCTAACCCAGTAAACCTTTTTGGGCCTAGGAGCAGTGTCTGCACATCTGCGGACTAGCCCGACTGTGAAGCTAGCCACACCGCCTGTGTATCTAAATTTTAATTGCATCTAACTCAATAAATTGTTTTGGGCCTAGGAGCAGTGTCTTAATGTCAGCGGAGTAGCCCGCCTGTGAAGCTAGCTACACCGCCTGTGTATCTAAATTTTTACTGCATCTAACCCAGTAAATTGTTTTGGGCCTAGCAGCAGTGTCTGCAAGCCTGTGTATCTAAATTTTTACTGCATCTAATCCAGTAAATTGTTTTGGGCCTAGGAGCAGTGTCTGCACGCCTATGTATCTAAATTTTTACTGCATCTAACCCAGTAAATCTTTTTGGGCTTAGTAGCAGTGTCTGCACGTTAGCGGAGTAGCCCGCCTGTGACGCTAACTACACTGCCTGTGTATCTAAATTTTTACTGCATCTAACCCAGTAAATTGTTTTGGGCCTAGGAGCAGTGTCTGGACGTCAGCGGAGTAGCCCGCCTGTGACGCTAACTACACGGCCTGTGTATCTAAATTTTTACTGCATCAAACCCAGTAAATAGTTATGGGCCTAGGAGCAGTGTCTGCACGCCTGTGTATCTAAATTTTTACTGCATCTAACCCAGGAAATCATTTTGGGCTTAGTAGCAGTGTCTGCACATCAGCGGAGTAGCCCGCCTGTGGAGCTAGCAACACCGCCTGTGTATCTAAAATTTACTGCATCTAACCCAGTAAATAGTTTTGGGCCAAGGAGCACTGTCTGCACGTCAGCGGAGTAGCCCGCCTGTGAAGCTAACTACACTGCCTGTGTATCTAAATTTTTACTGCATCTAACCCAGTAAATTGTTTTGGGCCTAGCAGCAGTGTCTGCAAGCCTGTGTATCTAAATTTTTACTGCATCTAATCCAGTAAATTGTTTTGGGCCTAGGAGCAGTGTCTGCACGCCTATGTATCTAAATTTTTACTGCATCTAACCCAGTAAATCTTTTTGGGCTTAACAACACCTAATAATATCCCAAATAATTGGCCATGAAGGGCAATATGTAGATACACCGAAAAACTAACTTCACAAGAAAAGCCAAAGATAAAATATAACTTTTATTGATGAACAATAATAGTAAAAAAGTAACATTGGTGAAAGCACAACTCAAACACAGAACAGAAAAGGTGGGTAGTCCAGAGAGGCTCCAAGATGAAAGTCAATACAATATGAACAGTACTTATCCGGACATGTGTCCATATGCAGTTAATCATGTACCTATTCACACAGATATACAAGCACTAGTAAGAGCATTATACAATAAGGTATAGTTACCAATAAGGAGCGCTCCTGGAGACCCACCACACCCGACGCGCGTTTCGCTTGAAATGCTTCGTCTGGGTCTACCCACCTTTTCTGTTCTGTGTTTGAGTTGTGCTTTCACCAATGTTACTTTTTTACTATTATTGTTCATCAATAAAAGTTATATTTTATCTTTGGCTTTTCTTGTGAAGTTAGTTTTTCGGTGTATCTTTTTGGGCTTAGTAGCAGTGTCTGCACGTTAGCGGAGTAGCCCGCCTGTGACGCTAACTACACTGCCTGTGTATCTAAATTTTTACTGCATCTAACCCAGTAAATTGCTTTGGGTCTAGGAGCAGTATCTGCACGTCAGCGGAGAAGCCCGCCTTTGAAGCTAGCTACACCGCCTGTGTATCTAAATTTTAACTGCATCTAACTCAATAAATTGTTTGGGCCTAAGAGCAGTGTCTGAACTTCAGCGGAGTAGCCCGCCTGTGAAGCTAACTACTCCGCCTGTGTATCTATATTTTTACTGCATCTAACCCTGTAAATCTTTTTGGGCTTAGTAGCAGTGTCTGCACGTCAGCAGAGTAGCCCGCCATTGAAGCTAGCTACACCGCCTGTGTATCTAAATTTTTACCGCATCTAACCCAGTAAATCCTTTTGGGCCTAGTTCCACAGTTTGGCCACTAAGTTCTGCTCGGTTTTCATCCATCGGTTTTTGTGCCAACAACTAAAGATACAGAGTTGCCAATTATTTAAGCACCAAAATGAGTGGCAAAAGGCCTGCTGCTGGTGGAAAAGGGAATAGGCGTGTTGGAAAGGGAAAAAAAGATTGTGTCCGTGGGGTAGGTGGTAAAGCAACAGTAACATCTGCAGAAGAAAGACCATCTTCCAGCCAAAGTAAGATGTCTTTTCGTAGACAATCTGATATGATCCCTTTCTTACCACCATCGCTACGAGTATCGCCAAAAATTCCAGATGAGGCACAAAAACAGCAGGTGCTTGAACAGAAGTCAAGTACTCATTCAAGTGGGCTCTCCTCCATGTCAACTTCAACATCACAACTACTCCAGTCATCAGAGTTGTCACCCTAATCGCACTTGCTTCCTCACAGCTCCCAAGTCTCCAGCTGCCCGTCTGAGTATGGGGTAACACAGATGGTTGAGTCTGCAGAGCTGTTTACTCATACTATAGCCTGGGAATCAGAAGTCTGCTCCAGAGCTTCTGTGAATCCAGACGAGGAAATGATTTGCACTGATGCCCAGAATCTTTGTGAGTTGGATCCAGGCCCAGATGAAGAAGGTTCTGAGCATAATGTAGACCCTCGTTCCCAAACTGTAACTCCTGTTGCTGGAGACAATGAGGAAGATGATGATGAGACTGAGATACCTGATTGGAATGAAAACTTGACTTTTCGGTCAGTGCAGGAAGAGGTTGGCTCTGAGGACGACGGGTGTGAGAACACACAGGATGATGATGACGAGGTTGGAGACCCCACTTACTGTCAACCCACAGTCCGCCAGTCCATGAGGTCAGCAGAGGAGGTGGAGGAGGATGCTAGTGACGAGTCTGATGACGAGGTTAGGTTGCGCCTTCCTAGACAGAGACGGAGTACTGGAAGCACTTCAACAACTGCATCCTCAACCCCAACTGTGCCTCTGAGCAGAAGTCGTGGTGGCTCTTCAGGTCGCACGGGCTCTAACCCTTTCATAGCCTGGGCATTTTTTGACATCGCAAAGGATGATCCAACTCATGTTGTCTGTAAGATTTGTTACTAGTGTTGAGCATTCCGATACCGCAAGTATCGGGTATCGGCCGATACTTGCGGTATCGGAATTCCGATACCGAGTTCCGATACTTTTGTGGTATTGGGAATCGGTATCGGATCCATATTAATGTGTAAAATAAAGAATTAAAATAAAAAATATTGATATACTCACCTCTCCGGAGGCCCCTGGACATCACCGCTGGTAACCGGCAGCCTTCTTTGTTTAAAATGAGCGCGTTTAGGGACTTCCATGACGTCACGGCTTCTGATTGGTCGTGTGCCGCTCATGTGACCGCCACGCGACCAATCAGAAGCCGCGATGTCATTCTCAGGTCCTAAACTCCTCATTCTAGGAATTTAGGACCTGAGAATGACGTTGCGGCTTCTGACTGGTCGCGTGGCGGTCACATGAGCGGCACGCGACCAATCAGAAGCCGCGACGTCATTCTCAGGTCCTAAACGCGCTCATTTTAAGCAAAGAAGGCTGCCGGTTACCAGCGGTGATGTCCAGGGGCCTCCGGAGAGGTAATTATATCAATATTTTTTATTTTAATTCTTTATTTTACACATTAATATGGATCCCAGGGCCTGAAGGAGAGTTTCCTCTCCTTCAGACCCTGGGAACCATCAGGATACCTTCCGATACTTGGTGTCCCATTGACTTGTATTGGTATTGGGTATCGGTATCGGCGATATCCGATACTTTTCGGGTATCGGCCGATACTATCCGATACCGATACTTTCAAGTATCGGACGGTATCGCTCAACACTATTTGTTACCAAAATCTCAGTAGAGGCCAAAAAATGACTAGCTTGAGTACTTCATGCATGAACCGTCACATGGATATGAGGCATAAGTTGCAGTGGGAAGCTCACTGTGCTACAAAGCGGCCTATTGGGCCGGGTCAACCACTGTCTGCCCCATCAAGTGTATCCACGTCCTTTTCATCCTGTGACTGTGGGGACAGAAGTCACACATGGTTTTAGATGCAGACCTTCCACCTCTTTGCCCCCAACAGCCAGTGTGATTGGCAGGTCATCAGGACATTTGCAAGTGGAAACAAATGCTGGAGTTGAGCGCTCTCCGACATTGAGACCACATTTTGATCAAGACAACATAACATTCCCACCTGCACCTTCCTCACAGACCAGCAGTTTGCCGGGACACCCTACTCAACTCCGTCTAAGCATGGCAGCCAGCCCTCAGTCCCTCAGATGTGGACAAGTAAAAGACCATTTCCTCCTAGCCATGACAAAGCTAAGAGGTTGAAATCACCATCTGCAAGCTGTTGGCTACGGAAATACTGCCTTTCCGCCTGGTGGACACAGAGGATTTTTGAGACCTTATGTCCGTCGCAGTGCCCCAGTACCATATGCCCAGGCGCCACTACTTCTCAAGGAGAGCTGTGCATCAGCATGTCGCACACAACATCACCGCTTCCTTGAGAAACTGTGTGTGTGACAGAGTGCATTTCACCAAAGCAAATTGGACGAGTAGACATGCACAGGGGCGTTGCATGTCGGTGACTGGGCACTGGGTAACTATGGTGACATCAGGAGAAGGGGCTGCTGTCCAAGTCTTGCCATCCCCACGAGTTGCTCATTGATCCTCTGTATCTAGAAGTTCTTCCACTGCTTCTGCCTCCTCAACCTCCTCTCAGTCCTCCACCTGCACCCAAAACCTGTCTGGTAATACCACCCACGTTCTCACTGCGCAGAAGGAATCCTGCACACCTCCTTACTATGCTGTCACCAGGGCTCAATGGCATCAGGCGGTGATTACATTGAAATGTCTGGAAAATGTGAGTCACACACCTGAGGAGTTGTGGTCAGGTCAGCTCTGGAGACTGAGTTACATCAATGGTTGTCTCCACCCAACCTGCAGCCAGGGAAGGCCTTGTGCGACAATGCTGCAAACCTGGGTTTGGCCCTTCGCTGGGGCAATGTCACACATGTGCCTTGTATGGCTCATGTTTTGAACCTGGTTGTCCAGCAATTTTTATTCAACTATCCCAGACTAGATGGGCTTCTGCAGAGGGCACGGAAACTGTGTGCTCACTTCCGCCGTTCGCATCCTGCAGCTCAACGACTTACATCTCTACAGAAGTCGTTGGGCCTGCCAGTTCACCGACTGAAATGCGATGTGCCCACACGGTGAAATTCAACTCTGTACATGTTGCAGCGACTGTGGCAGCACCGATGAGCCCTGGTGCAATATGTTATGACGTATAGCCTGGGCCAACGAGATCCAGAGATGGGGCAAATCAAGCTGCAGGAGTGGTCTCAGATCAGGGACCTATGCACCCTTCTGCACAGTTTTGAAATAGCGACAAAGATGTTTAGTGCTGACGATGCCATTATCAGCATGACTATTCCGGTGATTTACATGCTGGAGCACACCATAAACAGTATTTGGAGTCAGGTAGTGGCACAAGAGGAGGAGGAGGAACAGGAGGAGTCGTATGCGGAAGGGATGATATCTCCAAGGTCCAGATGGTCGGCAGCACCAAGGCGGCTGGCATTCGAGGCTGGGGGAGAGGGATTGATGAGGGCACATGGTAGCAGCCAAACTGTTGAGGAAGGTGCAGGAGGCGAGAAAGAAGTGGAGGATGAACTGGCACTGGGCATAGAAGACTCATCAGATGAGGGAGACCTTGATCAAATTTCTGTTGTACGAGGTTGGAGGGAGAGGGCAGAAGAAGGAAGTATGATTCTCACTTTGCCGCCACCAAGACTACAAGGACTTGGTCCTCCTGGATGCGCAAGACACATGAGTGCCTTCTTGCTGCACTACCTGCAACATGACCCTCGGATTGTCAGAACCCGAAGTAATGCCGACTACTGGGTTGCCACACTCTTAGATCCCCGGTACAAAAGCAAATTTGGCGAAATAATTCCTGCCATAGAAAGGGATTCAAGCATGCAGGAGTATCAGCAGAGACTGTTACAGAATCTTACATTTGCTTTTCCACAAAACACCAGTGGTGCATGTAGTCAATCTCTGAGTTCTAACTTGCCAACCGTGGGCCTATCGAGTCATCATTCAAACCGTTACAGTAACATCGTATCTGGTGGTAACAGCAATTTTTTCCAATCGATTCAAGATTTTTTTAGACCATCCTTTGCAAGGCCACAGGAGACAAGCAGTCTGACACATAGCCAACGCCTAGAGAGGATGGTACAAGAGTATCTCCAAGTTAACATCGATGCCATGACTGTGGAACTGGACACTTGCTCATTTTGGGCTTCCAATCTTGAAAAATGGCCTGAGCTCGCCACTCACGCCTTGGACATCTTGTCGTCCCCCACAGCCAGCGTTCTCTCTGAACGTGTGTTCAGCGCTGTTGGTGGTGTGCTGACAAATAAGCGCACGCGGCTGTCCAGTGACAATGTAGATAGACTAACATTCATCAAAATTAACAAATCCTGGATCTACAAGGACTTTTCTATCCCTTTGACATCCTGGGGAGAGCTTGATGATTTTTGAAAATCACCTCACCAACAGTTTTAAAAAACTCTGACGAAATGATGCCACTTAAGTGGTGTCTGTGGCCGAATTTTTGGAAAAAATGGAGACTCTTTATTGAGTCCCCTTCCTGTGTTTTAAATGACGTTGCCATTGTCAATTCCAGGTAGGTGGGGTCTTCTGCAGAGTTGTTTACTCATACTATGGCCTGGGATTCAGAGGTCTGCTCGAAAGCTTCAGTGTCTGCTAGTCAGCAGAGTAGCCCACCCACCCACCACCTGTTTATCTAAGTAATAATTTTTAACTGCATCTAGCCCAGGAAATCCTTTTGGGCCTAGTAGAATTTTGTGCTACTCAGCAGAGTACCCCACCCATGAAACTAGCTACACCGCCTGTTTACTTAAGTACTATTTTTTAACGGCATCTAGCCCAGGAAATCCGTTTGGGCCTAGTAGAATTTTGTGCTACTCAGTAGAGTACCCCACCCATGAAGCAAGCTACACCGCCTGTTTACCTAAGTACTATTTTTTAACGGCATCTGGCCCAGGAAATCCTTTTGGGCCTAGTAGAATTTTGTGCTACTCAACAGAGTACCCCACCCATGAAGCAAGCTACACTGCCTGTTTATCTAATTACTAATTTTAATCTCCATCTAGCCCAGGCAATACTTTGGGCCTAGTAGCAATTTCTGCTAGTCAGCAGAGTATCCACCCATGAAGCAAGCTACACCGCCTTCTTCCTTTCTCAATCTAACCCCTCGGCTCTGGGGTGTCCACTCTCCCTCCAGCTCTCTCCTTCTCACAGGTGGACTACCGCGTGTTTTCACACTGTGGCGAATCTTTTGGGCCCAGGCATAAGAAGTCATCGAGGTAATGGATAATATGTACCGCCTTACAAACGTCCATGACGACGCATTCGAGGAAGCAACTAAACGCCTCAAATAGTGAGCAGGATATGAAGCACCCCATGGGCAAACAGCGATCTATGTAGTATGCTCCTTCACAGAATCAGCCCAATGGGAGGACACTATTCGGAGGCACAGGTAGTAACCGGAGCGCCCCCTCAATGTCTGTTTTGGCCTATAGAGTGCCCCTTCCCAACTTCTTGTACTGCCTGATTGCCTCGTCAAAGGAGGTACAGTACATAGCACTGTACTTGGATCCGCGTCGATGTTGTTGTTTACTGACCTGCCCCTTGGTTATGACAAATGGTGGATTAGTCTGAATTTATTGGGTTCCTTTTTTGGCACAACTCCCAACGAGGGTACCACTATTTCTTCTAAGGAAAGTGTTCTGAATAGACCCGCCGCCATTCTACCTAAAGATATTTCTTTTTTAATTTTTTTGTCACGACGTCTGGGTGTTGGTAGGGTGATTTTACATTTTTACTCCAGCCTATCTTGATTTTAGAAGGGCATGACATGCCTATATCTGTGTCTCCTCCTCCTTTTACTCCTCCATCTCTTTTCTTTTCGCATGACTATATGTAGTTGTGGCTTTTCCGTGTGTTTGTTGTGTCTTCTGAGCAGTTTGTCAGCTTTTGGATACCTTTTAAGGTGTTTTCTATGTGTTTTCTATGTGTTTGTATGTGGTTGTGTTTACCTGCCTGTGGTTTCAATTGGGTTCGACGGTGTTCGACAAACCGAACCGAACTCGAACACTAGGGGGGTGGCTCAACACAAGTAAGAATCATCAGCTCAAACTGTGTTTCGATAGCCAGGTTTTGAGCTGGCTAATTTGATTAACACATTCTACAGCACCCACAGTCATATCCTATTTCTCATCACTTCCTAAAACTCAATGTGGATAAAACCGAACTCATCATCCCTGATTCATCAACGCTTTATTCTAAAAAACTGGTGTAAAAACTTTAAAAAGTTGTAACATTTTTGTGCAACTTGGAGTTTGGCAACTTCATTCCAATTTCACCTACCTCTTCCAAAATGGGACAGGGGCAAAGCAGGATCTTGGTGCAATATGTACCTTACAGCAGAAATCTTATTCCAGTCCTTTACTGGAATAAGATTTGTGTAATGGAATAGCTCACACAGTCACACAGCACTTGTCAGATGCTCCTGATCCATCCAGACTGGTGTGCACATCCCGGGTTTTGGTGAATCTGGGTCATTATTTTTCCTCCATCTCACTCAACTATCTATCAGATCTATAACAATAAGGTACGTCACGCTTTTCCTTGTTTCACAAGCTCTCTGCCTTGGTATAACCCTTGACTCTGCTCTGTCCTTCAAACCACATGTCCAAACCTTTGCCACCTTCTGCCACCTCCTAATCAAAAATATTTAAATAATTTGTCCTTCCTTCAACCCAAAATCAACTAGCATATTAGTGCATGTCCTCATAATTTCCCACCTTGACTATTTTAATTATACTAAAATGTCCAAGACTATTGTTTTAGGCACTTCAACAATATATACACAGGTGCATTTCACAAAATGAGAATACCATCAAAAAGTAAATTTATTTCAGTTCTTAATAGTAATATTGAGCTAACATTTCAGATTTTAAAATAATTTTTCAGTCTGGTGTTAGAAATTATTCTAACTTACTGAAATAATTACTTTGGGTTTTCATTGGGTGTAAGCCATAATCATCAACATTAACAGAAATAAACACTTGAAATAGATCACTCTGTATGTAATAACTTTATATAATATATGATTTTCACTTTTTGTATTGAAGAACTGAAATAAATTAACTTTTTGATGATATTCTAATTTAGTGAGAAGCACTTGTAGTATAATGGTAATAGTAATAACTATAACTAAGATGGAGTTTGCTTATTTTACCTTTCTTTTTAAAAAAAAATATTTTTAGCATTATCACATGTCTTTTTATCAGAAAAGGCCTCCTTACAAAATGCAATTATGCATTTTTTCCTTTTTCAAGTAGGTTCCTAGCTACTGGTATATAATTTTTGGCCCTTCTGTTGGAATTCCTACTGGGCAAGTTAACAATCTGTGGAATTGTCAGGAACACAAGTGCCCCGATATGGGACACACTCCATTCTGTTGTGATGCCGGAGCCTGTGCAATCTGGCTGGGAGCGGAAAACCTATGGTTTTCACCAGAAAAGTCAGTTTCCCAACTGCATCAGGACCTTGGATTGAAAACACATCAGGGTCAAGACACAGCCGAACTCTGGCTCCCAAATTTCATTTATAAACAGTATTTTTCTGTTGTAATAATGGCATTAGTTGACAGTAACTACATGTGTATAATTGTTGATATTGGGGCCTATGGGAGAACAGGAGATTCCGGAATCTTCAAAAATTCAGCAATGGATCGGGGCTTCTAAATAATGAACTTGGCCTCCATGTGTTCTTCTGGGATCAAGGGCTAAACCAGCACCATAAGTTACATTACACATGTTATGTTACATATGTTATATTATAGGAGACGAGGTATTCAGTGGAATTAGGTGTTAGGTGAGTATAACAGTGTTTGTTTTTGTTTTTGTTTTTTTAAAGTAAAATTGTTTAAATAAAAGACTTTATTCTGGCTGTGTGTTTAGTTATTATATAACTATAGGATTAGTAATGGATCGGTGTCTTATAAACGCCTCTCCGTTAGCAATCTGTGGGCTTGATGTCACCTTACAATACAAAGATGACATCAACTCCACAAATATGAACCCTGCTTGCTATCGCGACATGGCAAGTGGGAGAAGCCATGCAAAGCACCAGAATTGGCTCATCTAATAGATGCACCTTCTCTGGGAGGCTGCAGGCTGCTATTTTTAGGTTGTGGAGCCAATATCCATGGCCCCTTACCAGCCTGAGAATACCAGCCTCCAGCTGACTGCTTTAACTTGGCTGATCAAAAATAGAGGGACCCATGCCATTTTTAAAAATAATTTATTTAACCCCTTAAGCCCCGAGGGTGGTTTGCACGTCAATGACCGGGCCAATTTTTTCAATTCTGACCACTGTCCCTTTATGAGGTTATAACTCTGGAACGCTTCAACAGATCTTGGCGATTCTGACACTGTTTTCTCGTGACATATTGTACTTCATTTTAGTGGTAACATTTATTCGATATAACTTGCGTTTATTTGTGAAAAAAACGGAAATTTGGCGAAAATTTAGAAAATTTCGCAATTTTCCAACTTTAAATTTTTATGCCCTTAAATCACAGAGATATGTCACGCAAAATACTTAATAAGTAACATTTCCCACATGTCTACTTTACATCAGCACAATTTTGGAACCAAAATTTTTTTTTGTTAGGGAGTTATAAGGGTTAAAAGTTGACCAGCAATTTCTCATTTTTACAACACCATTTTTTTTTAGGGACCACATCTCATTTGAAGTCATTTTGAGGGGTCTATATGATAGAAAATACCCAAGTGTGACACCATTCTAAAAACTGCACCCCTCAAGGTGCTCAAAACCACATTCAAGAAGTTTATTAACCCTTCAGGGGTTTCACAGGAATTTTTGGAATGTTTAAATAAAAATGAATATTTAACTTTTTTTCACACAAAAATTATTTCAGCTCCAATTTGTTTTATTTTACCAAGGGTAACAGGATAAAATGGATGCCAAACGTTGTTGTACAATCTGTACTGAGTACGCTGATACCCCATATGTGGGGGTAAACCACTGTTTGGGCGCATGGCAGAGCTCGGAAGGAAAGGAGCGCCATTTGACTTTTCAATGCAAAATTGACAGGAATTGAGATGGGACGCCATGTTGCGTTTGGAGAGCCCCTCATGTGCCTAAACATTGAAACCCCTTACAAGTGACACCATTTTGGAAAGTAGACACCCTAAGGAACTTATCTAGATGTGTGGTGACCACTTTGACCCACCAATTGCTTCACAGAAGTTTATAATGCAGAGCCGTAAAAATAAAAAATCATATTTTTTCACAAAAATGATTTTTTGCCCCCAATTTTTTATTTTCCCAAGAGTAAGAGAAGAAATTGGACCTCAAAAATTGTTGTCCAATTTGTCCTGAGTACGCTGATACCCCATATATGGGTGTAAAGCATTGTTTGGGCGTATGGCAGAGCTCGGAAGGGAAGGAGCGCCATTTTACTTTTCAATGCAAAATTGACTGGAATTGAGATGGGATGCCATGTTGCGTTTGGAGAGCCCCTGATGTGCCTAAACATTGAAATCCCCACAAGTGACACCATTTTGGAAAGTAGACCCCTTAAGGAACTTATCTAGAGGTGTGGTGAGCACTTTGACCCAACAAGTGCTTCACAGAAGTTTATAATGCAGAGCCGTAAAAATAAAAAATCATATTTTTTCACAAAAATGATCTTTTCGCCACCAATTTTTTATTTTCCCAAGGGTAAGAGAAGAAATTAGACCACAAAAGTTGTTGTGCAATTTGTCCTGAGTGTGACGATACCCCATATGTGGGGGTAAACCACTGTTTGGGCGCATGGCAGAGCTCGGAAGGAAAGGAGCGCCATTTGACTTTTCAATGCAAAATTGACTGGAATTGAGATGGGACGCCATGTTGCGTTTGGAGAGCCCCTGATGTGCCTAAACATTGGAACCCCTCACAAGTGACACCATTTTGAAAAGTAGACCCCTTAAGGAACTTATCTAGATGTGTGGTGAGCACTTTGACCCAACAAGTGCTTCACAGAAGTTTATAATGCAGAGCCGTAAAAATAAAAAATCTTATTTTTTCACAAAAATGATCTTTTCGCCCCCAATTTTTTATTTTACCAAGGGTAAGAGAAGAAATTAGACCACAAAAGTTGTTGTGCAATTTGTCCTGAGTGCGACGATACCCCATATGTGGGGGTAAACCACTTTTTGGGCGCATAGCAGAGCTCGGAAGGGAAGGAGCGCCATTTGACTTTTCAATGCAAAATTGACTGGAATTAAGATGGGACGCCATGTTGGTTTGGAGAGCCCCTAATGTGCCTAAACATTAAAACCCCCCACAAGTGACACCATTTTGGAAACTAGACCCCCTAAGGAACTTATCTAGATGTGTTTTGAGAGCTTTGAACCCCCAAGTGTTTCACTACAGTTTATAATGCAGAGCCGTTAAAATATATATATTTTTTTTTTCGCAAAAATTATTTTTTAGCCCCCAGTTTTGTATTTTCACAAGGGTAACAGAATAAATTGGACCCCAAAAGTTGTTGTCCAATTTGTCCTGAGAACGCTGATACCCAATATGTGGGGGGAACCACTGTTTGGGCGCATGGCAGAGCTCGGAAGGGAAGGAGCGCCATTTGGAATGCAGACTTAGATGGATTGGTCTGCAGAAGTCACGTTGCATTTGCAGAGCCCCTGATGTACCCAAACAGTACAAACCCCCCACAAGTGACCCCATATTAGAAACTAGACCTCCCAAGGAACTTATCTAGATGTGTTGTGAGAACTTTGAACCCCTAAGTGTTTCACTACAGTTTATAACGCAGAGCCGTGAAAATAAAAATTCTTTTTTTTTTTCACAAAAATGATTTTTTAGCCCCGAGCTTTGTATTTTTACAAGGGTAACAGAATAAATTGGACCCCAAAAGTTGTTGTCCAATTTGTCCTGAGTACGCTGATACCCCATATGTGGGGGGGAACCACTGTTTGGGCGCATGGCAGAGCTCGGAAGGGAAGGAGCGCCATTTGGAATGCAGACTTAGATGGATTGGTCTGCAGGCGTCACGTTGCATTTGCAGAGCCTCTGATGTACCCAAACAGTACAAACCCCCCACAAGTGACCTCATATTGGAAACTAGACCTCCCACGGAACTTATCTAGATGTGTTGTGAAAACTTTGAACCCCCAAGTGTTTCACTACAGTTTACAACGCAGAGCCGTGAAAATAAAAAATCCTTTTTTTTCCCACAAAAATGATTTTTAGCCCCCCAAATTTTTATTTTCCCAAGGATAACAAGAGAACTTGGACCCAAAAAGTTGTTGTCCAATTTGTCTCGAGTACGATGATACCCCATATGTTGGGGTAAACCCCTGTTTGGGCGCACGGGAGAGCTCGGAAGTGAAGGAGCACTGTTTTACTTTTTCAATGCAGAATTGGCTGGAATTGAGATCGGATGCCATGTCGCGTTTGGAGAGCCCCTGATGTGCCTAAACAGTGGAGACCCCCCAATTATAAATGAAACCCTAATCCAAACGCACCCCTAACCCTAATCCCAACTGTAACCCTAACCACACACCTAACCCTGACACACCCCTAATTCTAATCCCAACCCTAATCCCAACCGTAAATGTAATCCAAACCCTAACCCTAGCCCTAACCCTAGCCCTAACCCTAGCCCTAACCCTAACCCTAGCCCTAACCCTAGCCCTAACCCTAATGGGAAAATGGAAATAAATACATTTTTTTTTATTTTATTATTTTTCCCTAAGGCTAGGTTCACATTGTGTTAGGGAAATCCGTTTAGCGATAGCGGATTGCGCTAACGCAATGTCTTTTTAGGTGTCGTGTTTAGTGGTCGCGTTAACGTCCCCACTCTGGAAGATCGGGGATCGGACCTCGAGCGCGCCGCAAAAGAACGGCACCTTGCTAGCGCGAGCCAAAAATGGCACGCTCTAGCGATGCGCTACACCCGAAAATCACATTGCTGTCAATGGGTGTGCCAACGGACCCATTGCACGGCGTTAATTGTGACATTTTCGCCGTGCAACGCTGTCCGTTAGCGTTAACCCATTAACGCAATGTGAACCTAGCCTAACTAAGTGGGTGATGAAGGGGGGTTTGATTTACTTTTATAGCGTTTTTTATATCGGATTTTTATGATTGGCAGCCGTCACACACTAAAAGACGCTTTTTATAGCAAAAAAGTTTTTGCGTCTCCACATTTTGAGACCTATAATTTTTCCATATTTTGGTGCACAGAGTCATGTGAGGTCTTGTTTTTTGCGGGACGAGTTGACGTTTTTATCGGTAACATTTTCGGACACGTGACAGTTTTTGATCGCTTTTTATTCCGATTTTTTGTGAGGCAGAATGACCAAAAACCAGCTATTCATGAATTTCTTTTGGGGGAGGCGTTTATACCGTTCCGCGTTTGGTAAAATTGATGAAGCAGTTTTATTCTTCGGGTCAGTACGATTACAGCGATACCTCATTTATATCATTTTTTTTATGTTTTGGCGCTTTTATACGATAAAAGCTATTTTATAGAAAAAATAATTATTTTGGCATCGCTTTATTCTGAGGACTATAACTTTTTTATTTTTTTGGTTATAATGCTATATGGTGGCTTGTTTTTTGCGGGACAAGATGATGTTTTCAGACGTACCATGTTTATTTATATCCGTCTTTTTGATCGCGTGTTATTCCACTTTTTGTTCAGCGTTATGATAATAAAGCATTGTTTTTTGGCTCGTTTTTTTTTTTTTTCTTACGGTGTTCACTGAAGGGGTTAACTAGTGGGCCAGTTTTATAGGTCGGGTCGTTACGGACGCGGCGATACTAAATATGTGTACATTTATTGTTTTTTTTCTTTTAGATAAAGAAATGTATTTATGGGAATAATATTTTTTTTTTCTTCTTTATTTAGGAATTTTTTATTTTTTTTTTTTTTTACACGTGTGGAATTTTTTTTTTTTACTTTTTCACTTTGTCCCAGGGGGGGACATCACAGATCACCGATCTGACAGTGTGCACAGCACTCTGTCAGATCGGTGATCTGACATACAGCCGGGCAGGATTAGAGCTGCAGCTGCAGCCTGATCCTGACCCGGGACTGCTCCTGCAGGACCCGGATGCAGCCCCGCGGCCATTTTGGATCCGGGGACTGCAGGGAGAAGACGCTCGGTACACGGTGAGTACATCACCGTGTACCGATCGTCTCAGGGAAGCCCGCAGGGAGCCCCCTCCCTGCGCGATGCTTCCCTGCACCGCCGGCACACCGCGATCATCTTTGATCGCGGTGTGCCGGGGGTTAATGTGCCGGGAGCGGTCCGTGACCGCTCCTGGCACATAGTGCCGGATGTCAGCTGCGATAGGCAGCTGACACCCGGCCGCGATCGGCCGCGCTCCCCCCGTGAGCGCGGCCGATCGCATATGACGTACTATCCCGTCACTGGGAATTAAGTCCCAGGTCACCTGGACGGGATAGTACGTCATATGGGATTAAGGGGTTAAATAATTAAAAAAATAAGGCATGGGGACCCCTCTATTCTTGATAATCAGCCTTGCTGAAGCTGACAGCTAAGGGTTGCCACCCCCAGCTTTGAGTTTTGCCTGGCTGGTTATAGAAAATACAGGGGAACCACGCTGTTTCATTAATTATTGTTTATTTACAGCGCGGGTGCAGGCTAATGAATACTCCCATCCACTGACATCAATGACCGAAGGTAAGCTTTACACATCCAATCACAGCTGCAGGCTAACGCTATCTTTTGAAGGCGTGGGAACCGCAACTGTCTGACTGTCGGTGATGATTTTACTGCCAATCAGAAGCAATGTTTGCAGCGCTGTCATGCACATGACAGTGTGAGAAGCACCCGGTGTTCGAGGGCAGAAACTGAAAGTAACAAGGACTTCCTGGAGAGTGTCCATGCCTGTACAGTAGGTGCCTCATTTTGCCTCATTTTAACTCTGTATGCCTCATTTTCTTATATTACAATACTCCCTGTCATTTAGACATATTTAGAAGCTGGACAACTCCTTTATGACCATTCATACCATGCTTTTTCTCTGTTTTTCTTTGTGTTTGTAGGAAAAAAATTCTGAAGTACAAGTTTAATGTGTCCATAGGCTTCCATTGCTAGACAGAGACCAAACTCAGTGTTCATTTGACTTCCATATTCTAGCCATTATAAACAGTATAGTGCTTAAACATATGGACTAGTTTAGTAGACTACACTGTTGCATTCAAGGGTGAAGTCAATCTGCTAATGCATGGCACAAAATAGCATCCATCACAGGCCTCTGTTAAACATTTACAGTAAGCCTTGAAGCTCCAGTGACTTATAAGGACAGTTAGGTCAGCAGAGTTGTCAGTAATCTTGTGCCTGTTCTAACCAAGGGCTTGTTTTTTTTACAGCAGTGTGCCAGACAGGACTTCACCTAAAAAAGCATAGCAAGCACCAACCTTTCCTGCTTTTTTGTATTGAACCCAGAGCTGGAGTCTCACCTGTGCTCTCTATCTTTGCACCTCTTTCTATGCACTTCTGATTTCAAAATCTGAGATCTTCTGACATTAGTGTCCTATACTGCCAATTGTAACCTGAAGCTACCTGAATCAGTGACTTATTCTCCAATCCCCAACAGTGTAATCTTCCCCGGTCATTGATTTGCCTGTTATTACTGCTCAAGCCTCCACACCTGTACTCTGTGTTTTACTCATACTCCAGATACATACTCTTCAAGTGTGACCCTCTGTTTTAGGAACATAACATAAAACAAGAGCAGAGTAGACTTTTCCCTTCAGCCTCTATCTTGCAAACCTGGGGTGTATGGGTTGTCCAAATAGAGGTAGCGCCCCTGGGGAAGGGCTTGCGGTGTCCTTTTATGACAGCATGCCCACCTTTGGTCCTCATCTGGTACTCAACTCTCACCTGTATGTCCAAGTAACTGCTAGAATGCGTCAGTGGGTACAACCTGGAACACCATCTCGGCAGTTGGGCAAAATTTTAATGTATAAATATATGAGGGGACAGTACAGAGACCTTTCTAATGACCTTTTTACTCGTAGACCTGAGATGGGGACAAGGGGCATCCTCTACGTCTGGAGGAAAGAAGGTTTAAGCATAATCACAGATGCGGATTCTTTACTGTAAGAGCAGCGAGACTATGGAACTCTCTGCCTTATGATGTTGTAATGTGTGATTCATTACTAAAATTTAAGAGGGGACTGGATGCCTTTCTTGAAAAGCATAATATTACAGGTTATATACACTAGTTTCCTTGATAGGGCGTTGATCCAGGGATACCAGTCTGATTGCCATAAGTGGATTCGGGAAGGATTTTTTTCCCCAATGTGGAGCTTTCTGTTTGCAACATGTTTTTTTTTTGCCTTCCTCTGGATCAACATGTTAGGGCATGATAGGTTAGGCTATGGGTTGAACAAGATGGACTTAAAGTAGAGTTGAGCGACTTTTTCTTTTTTCAGATCGAGACGGGTTTCGCGAAACCCGACTTTCTCAAAAGTCAGGTTGGGTGAAATCGGCCGATTATTGAGAAAAGTCAGGGGCCGACTGAAACACGAAACCCAATGCAAGTCAATGGGGAACCAAAGTCGGCAGTGAGTGGAGGACAGGAAAACACCTACAGTGCCCATTTTAATGCCAAAAACATCAATTCTTATTACATAACCTTGTCAATCTTAATTTACTTTAGAATAATAGTCAGGCATTGAAAACTGGGGGTCATTTGGCTAAAGTTGTGAGGGGGTAGGGCTGGCTCAAGATTTTCTTGGGCCCAGGAAACGCGGAATACGTCACGACAGTGGAGCAGGGAGAGGTATGTATTTCAATTTTGCAAGTGCTGTGATCCAGAGCAAGCAGGGGGGGCACTCATTGGCACTGGCAGAGGGCCCCACATATTATGGCGGTGTGTTTGACGGCGGGTGGCGCCTCCCACTGGCAGAGACACTTTGCGTACTATGAGGGGCACTGTACCAGTGATGTCACCAATGAGTATGCCCCCCCACCTGATGAAGGAACCTGCACTTTCATCTGCACCTTCCTCTTTGCCCCCGTGTAAGGTGGTATGTAGTATGCGGGAAGGGGAACCTGACTTTCAGCAGGGTCAGATTCTGGCTGTGTAGAGTGCAAGGGGAATGTAGTGGTCTGGGTCAATGTACCAGCAGACTCATCTAGCAGTGGCTGGGCAATGGGCAGGATGAGGAGGAAACACAGATATAGGCCCAAATAATAAAGTAGGCTAAATGCAGTTCAAAATTGGTAACAGGACTAAACAGGTGGCATAGCTAGGTACAGGGGTGAGCTCCTCTGCTGAGTAGCAGACAATGGTAGTAGGCGCAAAGTATTAACTGGTCTAAATGGAGGCCAGGGCCCCTGTATATTTTAACTATCATCTGTCATTTCAACAAATTTGTATTGGCAGTGCCATTGAAGGATTTAACAGCACAGACTACACAGTGGTGGAGCAGGGAGAGGTAAGTATTGCAAGTGGTAGAGCACTGTTCGAGCTGGGGGGAACACTCTCTCGTGGGCGGCGGTACTGGCACAGGGCCCCTCATGTTACGACGGTGTGTCTGACATTGGTTGTGCACCACCACCGTCAGAGACACTTCATTGTACTATGAGGGACCCTGTGCCAGTGCTGTCGCCCAAGAGTAGGCACAACCACCTGTCCAGGCAAATGGCACTCGCATGGGTGCTTGCGCCAGTTGGTGACCACGGCCCTGTGGGGGGAGTCAGCCCATTTAGGGAGGTATAAAAATGGCCTATGGTGGAAATTCAGCAGCTGCAAATGGAGGAATTTGGAGAAGTCAGTAAGAGGAGGCCAAAAGCAAGACATTTTTCAGGCAAGCTACATGTCAGCAGGGGAAGGTGAGGCAAAATAATTTGAAATCCATGATTGGTTCATTTTAATGAAGGTTAGATCATCCGGCTTTAAAAGCTGTTTTCCTGCTCCCAGATAAGGGAGCCTTCTAGGCCTTGTGTAGCCAGACGATGACGCTGGCTCAACACCTCCAGCCTTAGGTGCTATTGTGCTTTTGCCACTAGCACCAGATGCACCACCACCACCATCAGCACCAGCTGGCAACCACCGCCCATGGGCTCTTCCACCAGACTTTCTCATTTTTTGGAAAATCTAACCAAAATAACAACCGTTATATGGTGCTGTAAAACAAGGTAGAAGGTGTATATAAACTTGTTGAGAATTTAAATCTCCCTTTTTTTGGGAGACTGAACCAAAACTTAGGCCCTGTGCATAAAACAACACAATGTAAGTGGCAGAAAGTGGCTGGCTGATATACGACAAACTAACAGGACTGAAGTATATCCACTTTGTGAGAATTAGAATCTCCCCTTTTTTGGGGGGAGACTGAACCAAAATTCAGGCCCAGTGTATATAACAACGCAATCTAAGTGGCAGAAAGTGGCTGGCTGACATACGACAAAATAACAGGACTGCAGTAGATCCACTTTGTGAGAATTTGAATCTCACTTTTTTGGGGGAGACTGAACCAAAATTCAGGCCCAGTGTATAAAACAACACAATGTGTTGGCAGCAATAAAAAGGACTGCTGCACACAAAAGTGTGGACAAATAAACAAGATAACTGCAGAAAGGAGCAACAGGATTTTTGCTTTTAAAAAAGCAGTTGGTTTGCACAGCAGCGTGCAAACAGCAATGCAGCTATCAGGGAGCCTTATAAGGCAGCCTAATAAGCTACAGAGATGATGCACAAAAATATAGCCTCCACTGTCCCTGCAAAAAAATGGTGATGTTGGACAGTGGAAATCGCTACAGCACAAGCAGTTTGGGGGTTAATCTTCCCTCCCTAACTATATCCCTTCTTCTGATGAAGCTGCAGCAACCTCTCCCTATGCTAAGATCGCCAAAAGTAAGATGGCGGCCGGTGAGCACGCCCCTTTATAGCCCCTGTGACGCCGCAGAAAGCAAGCCAATCAGTGTCATGCCCTTCTTTAAGATGGTGGGGACCGAGACCTAAGTCATCATGCTGCCCACACTCTGCGTCCTCCTTCATTGGCTGAAAATTGGCAATTAAGGTGTCATACGAAATGCGACTTTTGCGCCCAGATCGCCGACCTCATGGCCGATCCCGCACTAGGATCGGGTTGGGTTTCATGAAACCCGACTTTGCCGAAAGTCGGCGATTTTTGAATTTGTCTGATCCGTTTCGCTCAACCCTAACTTAAAGTCTTCCTTCAACCTTAATAACTATGTTACTATGTTACTAAAACCAGGTTTGGGTAACCATCTGTTTTGAGGTCCATGGTGACTTTAAGGGTTTGCCTACCTGTGCATATGAAGGCTGGATTCGGTGGACTGAAATTATCTAACATTTAAAGGACATATACAACTTCAGTTTTATTATCAATACTAGAAATACCAAAGTTATGGATTAAACTGCTCCATGAAAACCATGCCAGCAGCCACGCATTGTAGTGAAGGAGCACAAGGTCAAAGCAATTGACAACTTTACCTACCTTGGCAGCACACTCTCTTGCGTAGTGACCATAGACAGTGAGGTCAACGACAGAAGTGCCAAATCCAGCGCTGCCTTTGAGAGACTGCATAAGAACGTCTGAGAATGAAGGTCTGCTGCATGGTGGTCTTTACCACACTTCTCTATGCCAGAAAAACCTGCACTGTCTACACCCAGTATGCCAAACAACTCAATCACTTTCACCAGAGACTTCTCCAAATAAGGTGGCAAGACAATGTCTCCTACATGGCAATCCTGGACAACCTCGCCTCTGCAGCATTTATACTCTCCTGCTGAAAATCCAAGGCAGGTGGGCTGGTGTGGTCAGAATGCCGGACAGCCAATTGCCTAAACAACTGCTGTATGGAAAACTGTGTAAGGGATGGTGAGCTGTCGGGGGCAGAAGAAACGTTAAACAATTGCATTAAAGAATCTTTTTAAAACCTGGAAGTTGACATCAACGAAAGGTAGAAGCTTGCTCTGGACCATCTAGATTGGTGAGGCAGGATCATCTCAAGAGCACGTGCAGCTGAAGATAGGAGAATCTGTGAGGCAAAAAGAAAGCAAGCTGTGAGCAAGGCACAATCGGTATCCACTGCCCTGACCACATCTACTTACGTCATGTAAGCTTTCAAGGCCAGGATTGGTCTCTTCAGTCACCTCTGGACCTACAGCCACTGATCTTCCTCTAAACCCTGAATTCATTGACATCTTCGACTACAAATGACGAACAGCATTTTGAAAACCTCACATCTCCCACTGCTCTTGTTTGGCTACCAAAAGTAATTGCTGAGATCCCTGTTGAGAAGACAGGCAAGCTCAATAGTTACAACTGTACACATTTGGACAGTTGCATCACTGGAGTTGCTCAGGGAAACTCCAATTCCCTTACTGCCTGTATTGGTTATGGGGTAGTGGACTTAGGCTGGAGCTGGCATGAGGAGAGAAATTCCAACAATGGGACTCCTATTAGCTACAAAAGACTAGGTGAGTCAAATAGACAAAAAAGAGGCAAGTGGCCTAGAGTTGGCTGCTTTCTTCCATCCAAGTTTCTGCTACTCCTAGGGAAACCTCTGGGCACCTCCTCGTACAGTAAAACAGCTTCAGGATTCTTGGTTACTGATATAGAGAAAGGGCTGAAAAGACCACGTATACCCCTATATACTATACAATTTAATACATTGTTGCATAATATAGCAGATGAAAAAAGTGTTTAAAATATTTAATAAAGGTTTCAATCTCAGAATACTTTTTTTTCTTTTTTTTGCATAAAAGTATATATTTTTCAAACAATTAATAAATGTGACAAATGGCGCTTGAGTCAGAATGTTATTTCAATTTTTGCAAGACATATTTTGATAAGCAAATCTGTCCCATTACTCACAAAGTTTTCTAAATATACCGTAATTGTCCATTTAAATATATTATTAAAATGTTTTAATGTTCTGCTTTTAAAACTTCCAGACTAATTACTAATGCTGTAACTTTACCAGATTCTGTACTCATTCAAACGCTAAGGTTTTCTTAATACAGTAGGACATGTTACTGCATTCTGAATAAATGTTATGTTTGGGAAGATTAAACCCAAGAGTCAGAGGTGCAGAGTTAATTAAAGAAGAGTCACATTTCCACTTTCAAGCATTGTTAATACCTTCATCAATATGCTTCTCTGATTTACATTGCAAGTTCAGATTTATAAAATTATTCTGCTAATTTTATGCCACCGATACATAAATATGTTAGTTAGGCTCCAAAGTTTGGATTTTAAGGATAGGGAAAATCTCACATTTAAAATAAATATATCTTAATATGCAATGTTAAAGAAAACTGACAGGTAATATATGCTGCCAATCCACGGCTACGCTGATTTCAGCAATTCATGTTGGAACGCTGTGATGTTTCGGAGAAAACATACTTTAGAAGCAGCTGGGAACCGAGCTGAACGGTAGACTAGTCAGAAAGGAGAGTCCCCAAAGGCTTCTCCCTGCCTGTTCCTTTGGAGTGATCGGTCTCTGCGTATATATGCACACAGGGAGAGATCTGTCACTGCACGGGAGCAGGAGGGGAGAATCGATCAACGACCCAACTGTCCGACTAATTTCCAGTCCAGCTCGACTTTAAAAGTATGCTTTTCACTAAACGGCCTCAGCATTTCAGAGTCAAACATATCTGGCTGGAATTATGTAGCCATTGCCTGATACATGAATGTATCAGCTGTCAGGTTCTAGCCTAAAACACTGAAATATGTTTAGCATTGCTCCAAAAATATTTTTCCCAAGTTGTGAAAATAGTTTTCAGGAGTTAGCATAATAGTTGAAGCAAGGGCAGTAAGGTAGATAGATGTTAAAAAGTATTTTAATTAAAAAAATATATATATTAATTTGGTGACCCCAAATTATTTATTTCTAGATTTGTACATCGCCCATTCAGTGATTTTTCTACTTCACCTTTATAATAGTTAGACACTAAAGACTCTTTTTAAAAATCTGTTTTTTGCCTTTTTTTTTAAATATTGTGTGTAAAAGGTATGTATTTGAAAAATCCTTGAAATTATACGCAACAGCAAAACCAAGCAATTCTCTAATTTGCCTGGAAATATAGCTGAATCTTGGTAGTTATACATATAGCAAGCGGATTTGTAATATGTAGGTGTTTAAAATTAAAAGAATGTAAGCCTTTAGGACAGAGAATCATCTATTTTTCTATTCTGAGAGTGATGTTCCAATTTTTCAGGTGTTTATTTAGCCTGTCATAAGAAGTCTGCCATCGTATGCACAATGGGGTGTCATCCCAGTCTTTAGGATCCGCTCTCGAATGTCTTTGAAATAATTAATATGGAGGCCATAATTATCAGGTGTATTAATAAGCAGATTCCTGTCAAAAATCTAATTTAGTCAGTAAAGTTAATTGGCAAACCTTTATATTATGCCTAAAAAAAGACTCTTTGGAAAATGTAAATCATACATGTCACGGGTTGATTGTCAAAAAGAATGATGATGTAGTTTGTGTTAAACACAGCCCAACCAGAATTACCCACATTAATCTTACTAAAAAGTCTGTCACTTTCTTCTCTTTCTCCCTTTTACTTCCCATTTATTTAACAGATTGGCCTCAAAGTTGTTTGTAGACTATAGATAAGTTACATGTATTTATATGTAAATCTTCTATATTTTTGGTTTTTGGTGTTGGCTGGTCTTAATTCTTTTTATACAAACAAAAAATGACTCCAACTTACCTTTTCTACATTATTTGAAGAGAAAGTATGAAGTCCATTTTTTTCTCATAAAATGATTAGGTATTAAAGAAAATTTGCTGTTTGAAGCATGTCTTCCACTGTCACTTGCAACAAATTCTTGTCCTCCCATGTTTCATAAAGGACAACATTTTTTTATTCAAGGTACAGTTCCCACAATGAGATTTTGGTGAATTTATGAAGCTGCGTATTTTTGAAAAAGTGCAACTTACCTATTTTACTTTATGGGTTCAGAAATGCTGCAGAAAACCTGCAGCATAAAATAATTAATCAAAAACTCATGGTTGGAACATGGTTTTAAACAATACATTCTCCTCATTATCTTAAAGACTATTGTAACAACCCTGCCGGCATCACTGCATGGCTTCCCAACTCCCCTCTTACTCACCACTCCGGGCCATGCTGTAAGTTCGGTCCTCTGCCGGCTCCTTGCTGTGGGCCTCATGTCCTTGCTTGCTGGATACTTCCTCGCTGTATGCTTAGGGCGGCGGCCCCAGAACTTCCTGTTTCTTGTAGATACTGTGTGCACCTTCCTAAGGTGTTCCCTGCCAATTGCCAAGAAGCCACAGGTACTTAAGGTGTCCCCACCCATAAGGGGATGCCTGAGCAACTTTCTCCCTCAGTTAGTGTCTTGCTACTGAGCTGCCAGGTAGTGTCCTGTCTCTGCCATCCTGGGGGCTGGACACTCAGGCCTGAATCCTTGTCCTGTACTTGTTCCCGTGTCTGTCCCTGTCTGAACTTTGGCCTATAACTGTATTTGTTTGTATCCTAGTCTGTTTGCCTTTCCTAATCAGCTGTGCATACCCTTCTGTCCACTCTCTCTGCTCTGCTCGCCTCAACCTGCTGCTCTGCCCTGTTCTGCTCTGCTTGCAGCAATCTGCAGTTCTGCGCTGTTCTGCTCTGCTCGCCACAACCTGCGACTCTGTGGTTCTGCTCTTCTCGCCACTACCTGCGGCCCTGCCCTGCTCACCGCTACTTGCGGCTGTGCTCTGCTTGCCGCTACCTGCAGCTCTATGCCTCTCTGCTCTGCTCGCCGCAACATGCAGCTCTGCCCTGTTCTGCTCTGCTCACTGTGGCCCTGTGCCTCTCTGCTCTACTCGCTGCAACCTGCGCCTCTGCCCTGTTCTGCTCTGCTCGCCGCAACCTGCAGCTCTGCTGCTCTGCTCATTTCGCTGCTACCTGTGGCTCTGCTCTTCTTGCCGCTACCTGCAGCTCTGCTCTGCTCGCCAATACCTGTAGCTCTGCTCTGCTGGGCTTTGCTCACCACATACTGTGGTTCTGCTCTGCACCGCATTCTGTGGTTCTGCTCTGTTCCGCATCCTGCAATTCTGCTCTGCTCTTCATCCCACGGTTCCTGCCCTTTAGTCTGTACTGGCTCCTACCTGTTCCTTCCCTCCAGTCTGAACTGGTTCCTAACAGTTCCTCTCCCTCCAGTCAGAACTGGTTCCTACCTGCTTCCTTATCCTACCTGTGCCTGCCAGAGTGCCAGCCGTGCCCACCTTCCTGACAGATTGCCAGCTGTGCCCGCGAGAGTACTAGTCGTGCCCATCTGTATTAGCCCACACTTGTCTATAGGCTTCCGTTTCTTAGTGGGATCAGCTGCTACGGCCAGACACGGCCCTTGAGTGGTACCTGGCAGCCACCTGCCGCACAAGCCTGACCTTACCACTAGAGGTTCCAGTGAACGCCAAGGTAGCTACTTAGTCACGCCCCTCCAGGGTAGTCAGGTTTGTGGCACAGTGGGGCCACAACCCTTGCTCGTGCCTCCCCGTCTGGGCATAAGCATTACAAGTATTTACTTCATTCCATCTGTGTTCTCATACACAAAGTTATGTGATCACTGTAGCGAATCAGCAGCTGCTGATTGGCTGTAGTCTTCATATTTACATTTAAACAGCAGAAACACTGATTGGATGTAATTGTGGAGCCTGCAGCTGATCAGGCACTGTTGATTGGCTGCAGTGATCATGTGATATTATTTATAAAAAGGAAGCGAGACTGGTCCAAGATGTTAGTGTAGATTTTTTTAAATTTATGCAGCACCCAGGGGATATTGAAGCAGCTGTCTAGTAATGGACAACTCCATTTAATAAATTCTTTTTTAAGCTGCTTGAGAACTGCAGTTTTTAAATTGGGGTGATTTTTAGGGCATTTCTAATGCAGAGACAAGACAGACTGCCGTATTTCTCGTGCGAGAATCGCATCGTAAACCTCGTACTGGCTGTCGGCTCTCATGACCTCAGCTTGACAGTTGCATAGAAATACATCATTCTGTCTTGCTCAGGTTAGGAGAGGTGCCAATGCAGTGTGATGCGATCATTGCATGAGTTATACGGCAGCCTGGCTCAGCCCTAAGGCCGGAATCACACTAGCATTAAATACGGACGAGTGCTATGTGAGAAAACATTGCATAGCACTCGGACCAATGTTAATCTATGGGGAAGCTCACATCACCGTTTTTTTTTTAGGGCGTATTCTACGCGCAGGTGAATTCACAGCATACTGCAATTTTAAGCATATATCGGCCGGGTCTTGCCAATGCAAGTCTATGGGTGCAAGAAAAAAAAAATCCACAGCACTCACAACATGCGAATGTTGTCCATTTTTTGCGCACCAGTGTCCTTTGAAAAGCCGGTATTTCATGTGTGGCGTACAGTAAAATCACACTGACAGGTTAGAATAGAATAGATAGAATAGAAATATACACATAGAATACATATATCTATAATATAAGGCTGGGAGCGTCACTCTGTCCGAAGCCTGTATAGACTGCGCAAGCGCAAGCACCGGTGCAGTCTGGACCCCACAGAGTGATGCTCCCAGGAGATCG
The DNA here is from genome assembly GCF_032444005.1 of Ranitomeya imitator. Lineage (NCBI taxonomy): Eukaryota > Metazoa > Chordata > Amphibia > Anura > Dendrobatidae > Ranitomeya > Ranitomeya imitator. Next base: position 461,495,819 of record NC_091285.1, read on the forward strand.
CGGTATGTGTAAACACTGAACGCACACCGCGATCTCCACCGGAGAGGCAAGGACGCACCAGGAGGGTAAGTATATTCACCTGTCCCCGTTCCAGCGCTGCGTGCAGCTCTGTCTCCCGGGTCCTCTGCCTGTGACGTTCACAGATCAGAGGGCGCGATGACGCGCTTAATGCGCGCCTCCCTCTGACTGAACAGTCACAGCCAGAGGAGCGGACGCAGCGCTGGATCAGGGCCAGGTGACTATAGCAAGTGTCGGGGGCCTGAGCGAGCGGCGACTCCGGCACCTGACCCCCACAGCGCGCCGGTGTCCCCGCCTGCTCAGGCCCCCCAGCACTCGGCGCCCAGCGACGATAGGTGAGTATGGTATTTTTTTTTACATATCGCAGCAGCATACGGGGCATACACTATGGAGCATCTTATGGGGCCATCAACCATAATGGAGCAGTGAACGGGGGCATATAATACTATGGAGCATGTTATGGGGGCCATCAACCATAATGGAGCAGTGTACGGTGGGCATATAATACCATGGAGCATCTTATGGGGCCATCAACCATAATGGAGCAGTGTACGGGGGCATATAATACCATGGAGCATCTTATGGGGCCATCAACCATAATGGAGCAGTGTACTGGGGCATATAATACCATGGAGCATCTTATGGGGCCATCAACCATAATGGAGCAGTGTACGGGGGCATATAATACCATGGCGCATCTTATGGGGCTATAAACCATAATAGAGCAGTGTACGGGGGCATATAATACCATGGAGCATCTTATGGGGGCCATCAACCATAATGGAGCAGTGTACGGGGGCATATAATGCCATGGAGCATCTTATGGGGCCATCAACCATAATGGAGCATTGTACGGGGGCATATAATACCATGGAGCATCTTATGGGGCCATCAACCATAATGGAGCAGTGTACGGGGCATATAATACCATGGAGCATGTTATGGGGGCCATAAACCTTTATGGAGCAGTGTACGGGGCATATAATACTATGGAGCATGTTATGGGGGCCATAAACCTTTATGGAGCAGTGTACAGCACATATACTATGGAGCATCTTATGGGGGCCATAAACCTTTATGGAGCAGTGTACGGGGCATATACTATGGAGCATCTTATGGGGGCCATAAACCTTTATGGAGCAGCATATGGGGCATATGGATGGGAGCAGCAAATTACAGAATGGGGGCGCAGGATGGGAGCAGCACATGACAGAACGGGGGTGCAGGATGGGAGCAGCACATGACAGAACGGGGGCGCAGGATGGGAGCAGCACATGACAGGATGGGGGAGCAGGATGGGTGCAGCACATGTCAGAATGGAGGCGCAGGATGGGAGCAGCACATGTCAGAATGGGGGCGCAGGATGGAGCAGCTCATGACAGGATGGGGACGCCGGATGGAGCAGCACATGACAGGATGGAGACCATATACCAATATAAATGCTCGCCACCCGGGCGTAGAACGGGTTCAATAGCTAGTATATATATATATATACAGTGGGGCAAAAAAGTATTTAGTCAGTCAGCAATAGTGCAAGTTCCACCACTTAAAAAGATGAGAGGCGTCTGTAATTTACATCATAGGTAGACCTCAAATATGGGAGACAAACTGAGAAAAAAAATCCAGAAAATCACATTGTCTGTTTTTTCATCATTTTTTTGCATATTATGGTGGAAAATAAGTATTTGGTCAGAAACAAACAATCAAGATGTCTGGCTCTCACAGACCTGTAACTTCTTCTTTAAGAGTCTCCTCTTTCCTCCACTCATTACCTGTAGTAATGGCACCTGTTTAAACTTGTTATCAGTATAAAAAGACACCTGTGCACACCCTCAAACAGTCTGACTCCAAACTCCACTATGGTGAAGACCAAAGAGCTGTCAAAGGACACCAGAAACAAAATTGTAGCCCTGCACCAGGCTGGGAAGACTGAATCTGCAATAGCCAACCAGCTTGGAGTGAAGAAATCAACAGTGGGAGCAATAATTAGAAAATGGAAGACATACAAGACCACTGATAATCTCCCTCGATCTGGGGCTCCACGCAAAATCCCACCCCGTGGGGGTCAGAATGATCACAAGAACGGTGAGCAAAAATCCCAGAACCACGCGGGGGGACCTAGTGAATGAACTGCAGAGAGCTGGGACCAATGTAACAAGGCCTACCATAAGTAACACACTACGCCACCATGGACTCAGATCCTGCAGTGCCAGACGTGTCCCACTGCTTAAGACAGTCTGAAGTTTGCTAGAGAGCATTTGGATGATCCAGAGGAGTTTTGGGAGAATGTCCTATGGTCTGATGAAACCAAACTGGAACTGTTTGGTAGAAACACAACTTGTCGTGTTTGGAGGAAAAAGAATACTGAGTTGCATCCATCAAACACCATACCTACTGTAAAGCATGGTGGTGGAAACATCATGCTTTGGGGCTGTTTCTCTGCAAAGGGTCCAGGACGACTGATCCGGGTACATGAAAGAATGAATGGGGCCATGTATCGTGAGATTTTGAGTGCAAACCTCCTTCCATCAGCAAGGGCATTGAAGATGAAACGTGGCTGGGTCTTTCAACATGACAATGATCCAAAGCACACCGCCAGGGCAACGAAGGAGTGGCTTCGTAAGAAGCATTTCAAGGTCCTGGAGTGGCCTAGCCAGTCTCCAGATCTCAACCCTATAGAAAACCTTTGGAGGGAGTTGAAAGTCCGTGTTGCCAAGCGAAAAGCCAAAAACATCACTGCTCTAGAGGAGATCTGCATGGAGGAATGGACCAACATACCAACAACAGTGTGTGGCAACCTTGTGAAGACTTACAGAAAACGTTTGACCTCTGTCATTGCCAACAAAGGATATATTACAAAGTATTGAGATGAAATTTTGTTTCTGACCAAATACTTATTTTCCACCATAATATGCAAAAAAAATGATAAAAAACAGACAATGTGATTTTCTGGATTTTTTTTTCGCAGTTTGTCTCCCATAGTTGAGGTCTACCTATGATGTAAATTACAGACGCCTCTCATCTTTTTAAGTCGTGGAACTTGCACTATTGCTGACTGACTAAATACTTTTTTGCCCCACTGTATATATATATATATATATATATATATATATATATACTGTATATACATGTCAGCAGGGCTGGACTGGGACTATAATTCAGCTCTGGCATTTGAAGTTACACAGGCCCACTTGTCACATGGTGACTGTATAATATCTTTGTACACTTGTAGGTAATAAGAAGTGAGGGGAGTGTAACACAACTATATAACATAATCACAACTGTATCCAGCATTACAGCTCGGTCCTATTTATTGCTTTTAGTTGCAGTACCAAGAAAAGCCGCTACTTTACCTACATAACTGGATCTCGTAGATAATGAAGGGATTGAGACAACCAAAGGCTATGGAACCTCATTCTGAAGCTCCATAAACTTTGCCTACAGCCACTTTTGGTTCCTCTGCGCAGCACGAGACCCGATGACTCTGAAGAGCGGTGACATCAGTAACATCACCGCTCTTCAGATATTCCAGGTCTTGCACTGAGCTCGGCGACTTTGAAGAGCGGTATTGTTACTACCGTCACCGCTCTTCAGTGTCAATGGGTCTCGCCAGGTCTGGCTGGTAGTGGGGGTGTCTGATAGACACCTCTCCATTACTTACACCAGGGATTGATAGCAGCTGACATTATGCAGCTGACAACCCTAAAAATCATTACACATACCAGAATTAAATGCTCTGGCAGCTGGGAAAAGCAGTAGAGTTAGCGCTATTCCCTGGCGCCGGGTGCTAACTACAACTGTCATCATCCTTGCCTGGTCTCCCTGCGAAGCATTTCTGCTGTATTTACATGCGCTGATCTTAGGCCACTAAACGAGTGTGACCAACAATGCTGAAGTCGTTCGCTTCTTTCCCGGCCTCTTTACACCAACTGAGAAAGAATGAAGGGAACAGAACAATCACAATTAGATCAGTCTGTCCCCATACAATATTATGTTATCAGCAGCACATCTGCAGTTTACAGCGGGCAATGTGCTGCTGAGAACAAGGATTTCTGTTCCCACATAAACAATCCAATCACTCGATCAATAAGCAGCATTTTGCTTGTTTAGTATAATACACTCCATAGTCCTCCATATATTATAATGTGCACCTCAGTCCTCCATATAGTATAATACACTCCTCAGTCCTCCATACAGTAGAATACACTCCTCCATATAGTATAATACACTCCTCATATTCTTCCATATATTAAAATACAGTGCAATTGCTCAATATAGTATAATACACTCCTCAGTCCTCCATATACTATAATGTACTGCCAAAGTCCTCCATATAGTATAACACACTCCTCAGTCATCCAGATAGTATAATACATCCCTCATAGTGCTCTATATAGTAAAATGCCTCACCATTGTCATCCATGTAGTACAATTCACTTCCCAGAGTATAATGCACCCCATCGTTCTTCATACAGTACAGTATAATGTATTCCCCATAGTCCTCGATACAGTATAATGCAGCCCACATATAGTATAATGATGCCACCCCAGAGTATAATGCAGCCACCCCACAGAATATATTGTAGCCCCCTGAGTATAATGGTCAGCCCCCCATAGAATGTAACGCAGCCAACCCCCATAGAATGTAATACAGCACATCCCGCACAGCCCCCATAGAATGTAATGCAGCCAGCCCCCATAGAATGTAATGCATCCAGCCCCCATAGAATGTAATGCAGCCAGCCCCCCATAGAATGTAATGCAGCCAGTCACCCATAGAATGTAATGCAGCCAGCCCCCATAGAATGTAATGCAGCCAGCCCCAATAGAATGTAATAAATCCCCCCATAGAATGTAATACAGCACAGCCCCCATAGAATGTAACACAGCCCCCCCAATGGCCCCACAATCCAGTTATCACTCATTGATATATTTTTTTTAAAAACACTCTCCACCTCTCCTTGTGCCCCATGCTGCTCCCGACTCCAGTCCCAGCAGCTGCAGTCTGCCCGCTGACACACAGCAGGTACGCGATGATATAACGTCATCACGCACCCGCAGTGTCAGAGGCAGTGCGGGGAATGATGGGAGAGGGAGCAACAGCAGACACTCTCTCCTCCACCATTGAATTAAACTGTATTGGCGTCATAGACGCCAGTATAGTTAAATGTGGAGGCGCTGGCGGGGGGCAGTCAGCACTGGGGGGGAGACGGCACTGGCGAGTGGCCCACTACTGCCACCGGCCCTTCTGGCATTTGCCCCGATGGCCAGTCCGGCCCTGCATGTCAGTGACACACACACACATATATATATATATATATATATCTATAATATAACGCTGGGAGCGTCGCTTTGTCCGAAGCCTTTATAGACTGCGCAAGCGCCAGCGCAGTCTGGCCCCCACAGAGTGACGCTCCCAGGAGATCGCGGTATGCGTAAACACTGAACGCACACCGCGATCTCCACCGGAGAGTCAGGGACCGCCAGGAGGGTAAGTATATTCACGTGTCCCCCGTTCTAGCGCTGCGTGCAGCTCCGTCTCCCGGCTCCTCTGCTGTGACATTCACAGTTCAGAGGGCGCGATGACGCGCTTAATGTGCGCCGGCACCACCCTCTGACTGACCAGTCACAGGCAGAGGAGCCGGAGTGTGTCTTCAAGAAAATTGAGCCAGAAAGCGCGGACTGCGCAGGCGCCGATCCCGGCAGCAGGAATTGGCGCCTGCGCAGTCCGCACTTTCCGGCGCCATTTTCTTGAAGACACACTGCAGTGCGCAGGTGCCGATTCCGGCAGCAGGACAAAGATAATGGCGGCACCTGCGCACTGCAGTGTGTCTTCAAGAAAATGGCGCCGGAAAGCGCGGACTGCGCAGGCGCCGATTCCTGCTGCCGGAATCGGCGCCTGCGCAGTCCGTGCTTTCCGGCGCCATTTTCTTGAAGACACAGGAAAAAGAAAATGGCGGCACCTGCACACTGCAGGTGTGTCTTCCGGCAGCAGGAGGACGAAGAAAATAGTAAGTAACAAGTAAGTAGCAAATTGTTGTGGCATGAAGCTGTGGCACTTCATGCCACAGCAATTTGTTATTTACGCCACCTGATTCCTTTCCGCCGCCATTTTCTTGGTCCTGCTGCCGGAATCGGCGCCTGCGCAGTCCGCGCTTTCCGGTGCCATTTTCTTGAAGACACACTGTAGTGTGTCTTCAAGAAAATGGCACCTGAAAGCGCAGACTGCGCAGGCGCCGATTCCGCCAGCAGGAGGACCAAGAAAATGGCGGCGGAAAGGAATCAGGTGGCGCAAGTAACAAATTGCTGTGGCATGAGGCTGTGGCACTTCATGCCACAGCTATTTGTTACTTACGCCACATGATACGGGGCATATACTATGGAGCATCTTATGGAGCAGCGTATGGGGCATATGAATGGGAGCAGCAAATTAAAGAACGGTGCCACAGGATGGGAGCAGCACATGACAGAACGGGGGCGCAGGATGGAAGCAGCACATGACAGAATGGGGGTGCAGGATGTGAGCAGCACATGACAGAACGGGGGTGCAGGATGGGAGCAGCACATGACAGAACGGGGGTGCAGGATGGAAGCAGCACATGACAGAACGGGGGCGCAGGATTGGAGCAGCACATGACAGAACGGGGGCGCAGGATGGGAGCAGCACATGACAGAACGGGGCGCAGGATGGGAGCAGCACATGACAGAATGGGGGCGCAGGATGGGAGCAGCACATGACAGGATGGGAGCAGCAAATGACAGAATGGAGGTGCAGGATGGGAGCAGCACATGACAGAACGGGGGTGCAGGATGGGAGCAGCACATGACAGAACAGGGGTGCAGGATGGAAGCAGCACATGACAGAACGGGGGCGCAGGATGGGAGCAGCACATGTCAGAACGGGGGCGCAGGATGGGAGCAGCACATGACAGAATGGGGGCGCAGGATGGAAGCAGCACATGACAGGATGGGAGCAGCAAATGACAGAATGGAGGTGCAGGATGGGAGCAGCACATGACAGAACGGGGGTGCAGGATGGGAGCAGCACATGACAGAACGGGGGCGCAGGATGGGAGCAGCACATGACAGAACAGGGGTGCAGGACGGAAGCAGCACATGACAGAATGGGGGCGCAGGATGGGAGCAGCACATGACAGAACGGGGGCGCAGGATGGGAGCAGCACATGACAGAACGGGGGCGCAGTATGGGAGCAGCACATGACAGAACGGGGGCGCAGGATGGGAGCAGCACATGACAGGATGGGAGCAGCAAATGACAGAATGGAGGCGTAGGATGGGAGCAGCACATGACAGAATGGAGGCGCAGGATGGGAGCAGCACATGACAGGATGGGGACGCAGGATGGAGCAGCACATGACAGGATGGGAACGCAGGATAGAGCAGCACATGACAGGATGGAGACCATATACCAATATAAATGCTCGCCACCCGGGCGTTGAACGGGTTCAATAGCTAGTATATATATGTGTGTAATGCATAGAAAGATGGAAGAAAAGCCGGTAACTCATCTGCCGGCTTCTGTAAAATCACTGGAGGAGCCAACAGGATAGAAGCGATGGATTACATACAGTAAATACATACAGAATAGGAAGATATATAGATGTCAGTGACAAATACAATTAGTACAGTGTGTGTGCAAATTACTGGAAATGTATTTAATTAATAAAAAATGTACGGTACTTTACAGAAAAAAAGAGCGTTGGAAAATGACAGTGCATTTTCCCACAGTCCAGAGTTAATCGCAGTTAAGGCTGTGATGGAGAGCACCTTCATTAGTCACCACTAATCGCTGAAAGTCCGCTCTCAGCAACTAATTCCCCAGTGGTTTTCAGCCGGGCATATTGGCACCGTCCTGGTTGAAAACTGTATATCCCCCAGATATGGATTACTGTTTGGGACACAACAACGGACAGGTATGGGTATATTGTTGGTTTACTATTTTACTTTTATTACAGGAGATCGAGAGAGTCGGGAAATTAGTGGTGACAGTAAGTATAGTTTAAGTTAGAACAACTCAAAGTTTAAGTTGCAACTCAAAAATATTTCACGAATCCGTTCATTCCTCAACCATGAATCTGCAAAAACCCTAGTCCATGCCCTCATCATCTCTCGCCTTGACTACTGCAACCTCCTGCTCTGTGGCCTCCCCGCTAACACTCTCGCACCCCTCCAATCTATTCTAAACTCTGCTGCCCGACTAATCCACCTGTCCCCCCGCTATTCCCCGGCCTCTCCCCTCTGTCAATCCCTTCACTGGCTCCCCATTGCCCAGAGACTCCACTACAAAACCCTAACCATGACGTACAAAGCCATCCACAACCTGTCTCCTCCATACATCTGTGACCTCGTCTCCCGGTACTTACCTACCCGCAACCTCCGATCCTCACAAGATCTCCTACTCTACTCCCCTCTTATCTCCTCTTCCCACAATCGTATACAAGATTTCTCTCGCGTATCACCCCTACTCTGGAACCCTCTACCACAACACATCAGACTCTCGCCTACCATCGAAACCTTCAAAAAGAACCTGAAGACCCACCTCTTCAGACAAGCCTACAACCTGCAGCTACCACCGATCGACCAAACCGCTGCATGACCATCTCTACCCTCACCTACTGTATTCTCACCCATCCCTTGTAGATTGTGAGCCCTCGCGGGCAGGGTCCTCATTCCTCCTGTACCAGTTATGACTTGTATTGTTTAAGATTATTGTACTTGTTTTCATTATGTATACCCCTCCTCACATGTAAAGCGCCATGGAATAAATGGCGCTATAACAATAAATAATAATAATAATAATAACATTAAAGGAGTCTGTGTCTTATTTTAATTAAAGGATTTTTTACTGGGTGTCCGTGTTTTCTTAACAATTTGACTATGGGGTTAGTAATGGGGGCGTCTTATTGACACCTCTCTATTACTAACCTTGGGGCTGGATGTCGCAAATGTGATATCAACCCCCTACAACTATTACCCCACTTGCCACCACTACAGGAAGAGCGAGGCTAAGTGCCACAATTGGCGCATCTTAGAGATGCGCCTTTTCTGGGGTGGCTGAGAGCTGTTGTTTTTAGCCAGGGGGCCAGTATCCATGGCCCCTTCATAGGATATTAATATCAGCCTGCAGCTATCTGCATAGCCTTTGCTGGTTATTAATTATGGGGGAACCCCATGTCATTTTTTGGGGGGGTCCCCCATTTTAATAGCCAGTAAAGGCTAAGTATACAGTTGTGAGCTGATATTAATAGCCTGGGAAGCTCTATGGTTATTACCCCCATCCCACGCTATAAACATCTGCCCCCAGTCGCTGGCTTTCCCTCTGCTGGTTGTGAAAAGTGTGCGGGAGCCCACACCATTTTTTTCCATAAAATAATCTTTTATTAATTAAATACATGTCCAGTAATTTGCACACACACTGAACTAATTGTATTTGTCACTGACTTCTATATATCTTCCTATTCTATATGTATTTACTGTATGTAAACCATTTCTTCTATTTTGTCGGCTCTTGCAGTGATTTTACAGAAGCCGACAGATGAATAACCGGGTTTTCTTATATCTACCTTTCTGTGCAATATAAATACATGTATATATGTGTGTGTTACTGCTATATATATATATATATATATATATATATATATATATATATACAGTACGGACCAAAAGTTTGGACATACCTTCTCATTTAAAGATTTTTCTGTAATTCATGACTTTGAAAATTGTACATTCGCACTGAAGGCATCAAAACTATGAATTAACACATGTGGAATTATATACTTAATTATACTCGGCTGTCCAGCTCACCCCAAACCATCTCGATTGGGTTCAGGTCCAGTGACTGTGGAGGCCAGGTCATCTGGCGTAGCACCCCATCACTCTCCTTCTTGGTCATATAGCCCTTACCCAGCCTGGAGGTGTGTTTGGGGTCATTGTACTGTTGAAAAATAAATGATGGTCCAACTAAACGCAAACCGGATGGAATAGTATGCCGCTGCAAGATGCTGTGGTAGCCATTCTAGTTCAGTATGCCTTCAATTTTGAATAAATCCCCAACAGTGTCACCAGCAAAGCACCCGCACACCATCACACCTCCTCCTCCATGCTTCACGATGGGAACTAGGCATGTAGAGTCCATCTTTCTGCGTCGCACAAAGACACAGGGGTTGGAACCAAAGATCTCAAATTTGGACTCATCAGACTAAAGCACAGATTTCCATTGGTCTAATGTCCATTCCTTGTATTCTTTAGCCCAAACAAGTTTCTTCTGTTTGTTGCCTGTCCTTAGCAGTGGTTTCCTAGCAGCTATTTTACCATGAAGGAGTGCTGCACAAAGTCTCCTCTTAACAGTTGTTGTAGAGATGTGTCTGCTACTAGAAGTCTGTGTGACATTGACCTGGTCTCTAATCTGAGCTGCTGTTAATCTGCGATTTCTGAGGCTAGTGACTCGGATAAACTTATCCTCAGAAGCAGAGGTAACTCTTGGTCTTCCTTTCCTGGGGCGGTCATCATGTGAGCCAGTTTCTTTGTAGCGCTTGATGGTTTTTTGCCACTGCACTTGGGGACACTTTCAAAGTTTTCCCAATTTTTCAGACTGACTGACCTTCATTTCTTAAAGTAATGATGGCCACTCGTTTTTCTTTACTTAGCTGCTATTTTCTTGCCATAATATAAATTCTAACAGTCTATTTAGTAGGACTATCAGCGGTGTATCCACCAGACCTCTGCACAACACAATTGATGGTCCCAACCCCATTTATAAGGCAAGAAATCCCACTTATTATACCTGACAGGGCACACCTGTGAAGTAAAAACCATTCCGGGTGACTGCCTCTTGAAACTCATCAAGAGAATGCCAAAAGTGTGCAAAGTAGTCATCAAAGCAAAAGGTGGCTACTTTGAAGAACCTAGAATATAAGACATATTTTCAGTTGTTTCACACTTTTTTGTTAAGTATATAATTCCATATGTGTTAATTCATAGTTTTGATGCCTTCAGTGTGAGTGAAGTCATGAAAATACAGAAAAATCTTTAAATGAGAAGGTATGTCCAAACTTTTGGTCTGTACTGTATATACTGTATGTATACAGGGTGGGCCATGTATATGGATACAAAAATAAAGTGGGAATGGCTGGTGATATCAACTTCCTGTTTGTGGCACATTAGCATATGGGAGGGGGAAAACTTGCTACTGCAACCCCCGACCTACTGTCTCCTTTCCCATAATCCTGTAGAGTGTAAGCCCGCAAGGGCAGGATCCTCTTCCCTCTGTATCAGTCTGTCATTGTTAGTTTTGTTTATTGTAAGTGATATTTGTATTTTGATGTAAACCCTTCTCATGTACAGCACCATGGAATTAATGGTGCTATATAAATAAATAATAATAAATAATAATAATAATAACTGTGGTGCACTAAGCTCAGGGGTAGCAAAAGTGTGTGTAGAAAATAGGATAGTGCTTAGGTAGTGATAGAAACATTAGCAAAGGTATTGCAGTGGTGGGCCTTATTAGCATACAGTAATAGAGATAGAGTAGAATACAATTAAATGTTTTGGACCAGCCCAGCATGGGAGTGCATGACAATGCAAGGACCATCGGAGGCTCTGATCGACGACAACGTGTCTGATAACAACGTGAGCCCGCACCTGTAGCCATAGGTAACATTATATCTTCAGTTACAAGCATCAGCTGATGGCACTACTACTGCCATCAGCCTGCTGCCGCTAATAACAGCAAGAGCAGGGGGAGGCTGATGGGAGTATTCATCAGCCAGCTCCTGCGCTATAAATAAATACTTTTTTTGTTAAAATGACGTTGGTTCCCCTGTATTCTTGATAGCCAGCCAGGCAAAACTGACAGCTGCGGGCTGCAACCCTCAGCTGCCAACTTTAGCAAGGCTGCCTATCAAGAATAGAGGGGTCCCCAAGCCACTTTTTGAAAATTGTTTGTCATGGTAAGCTGCAGAAGCTGATGCGGCCCAGCCCATAAACGACCGACCACGACGGCGTGAGGCATGCGTCCCCCAGGGACGCAATACGGACCCTTTGTACCGCAGAGGGGGACCCAGGCATTCCCGAAGTATGGGAGGGCAGAGACTGGGGTTCTTTGGCAGCTGAGCATGTGGACAAGGAAATAGACACATAGGACTTGATTACACCGCACAACTTCAGGTATATAGTAGAGAAAGTAAAGTTTACTAAAGTAAAGTCACACAGTACATAAACCAAACATGACTATGCCAGACTCCTGATTCCACACCTCCCAGAAGGGTACCACCCAGTGGACCCCAAGGCACGAAGGGATCACCGAGGCACACATAGGTGGGACATCGAGACATCAGGACACAGGTAGGACATCAGGGTACACAAGGTCATCAGGACGCAAGCAAAACATCAGGGCACACGAGGATGTCAGGACATCAGGGAATATGAGGTCATCCGGACATCAGGGTACATCAAGTTATCAGGACATCTGGGTACATCAGGTCATCAGGTCATCAGGAGATCAGGGTACACAAGGTCATCGGGATGCAGGCAGGACATCAGGGTACACAAGGTCATCAGGATGCAAGCAAAACATCAGGGCACACGAGGATGTCAGGACATCAGGGTATATGAGGTCATCAGGACTTCAGGGTACATCAGGGTATCAGGACATCTGGGTACATCAGGTCATCAGGACATCAGGGTACACAAGGTCATCGGGATGCAGGCAGGACATCAGGGTACAGACAGGACATCAGGACATCTGGACACAGGGTCACCAGCAGACATCAGACAGGAGTCGTTGGGTTCCGGACAGCCGACATGACCTACAGGCACCACCACAGTCATCAGGCTCCAAGCTCCAGGCAGTGGTCATCAGGTTCCAGACTGTGGTCGTCAGTCTCCTGGCATTCGACCTAGGAAGGAACTCAAGCAGGATGGCGCTAGAACTGCAGGGTTGCTGGGCCTTCCAGGAGCTAGCACTGCATGGTACCCAGAGCACAGAGTAGTAGATGCTCAGCAGAAACACCAGTTACAAAAGACTCAAAGTCACTGGGTGCTAGGCTCCAGATGCAGAGGGATTCCAGGAATATAACACAGCAGACACATTTCAGACAGGGTCTGGTACAGGACAGCTACAGGATCAACGATTCAGGCCTGGATATACTGCCTCCAGGAGAGGCGCCAGAACAGGGCATAAGAGGAATCAAGGCAAAGACTTTGGTACTAAAACATAGACAGGAGAGGTGCAGGAACACAAAACACACATAGCAAAGTTCAGGAGCTTTGTGAGTAGCTCAGCCCCCGCCCATAGGGCAGGGGAACTATATATAGGAGTTGCCCCTCAGCAATTGGCTGGGAACCGCATTTCAAGTACACACACTAACCCTAATAAAAGCAGTGGAGGTGTGGCTGCGTACACCCTTAGTACAAACAGAAAGCATTACAGCACAATCAGTGCAGGAACTGAGGCTCAGGGCACCTGGCAGCGGCTGCACACCCAGACACACGTGGAAAGTCATGCACCAGCTGCAAATGACCTCGCAACCCGTAGACAGCTTCCACAGTGGCAACCAGGGACCGCACATGCAGATGGGCATGCAGCTGAGCAAAGACCAAACCACCCATGTACGGCTACACAGCTCCATACAGGTAACAGCCAGCAGTATCCCAGCTCAATTAGGAGAAAAGGAGCAAAGGATTAAAGCAAAGACATGCATTGTCACGCCGAAAACCAGATACAGACAGAACAGCGTGACATTATTTAAATTGTTAGAAAAAAAAGTGGTGAGGTCCCCACCATTTTTGACTGCCAGCCAAGCTAAAGCAGACAGTTGGGGGCTGGTATACTCAGACTGGTACGGTGCCTTGGATATTGCCCCTCCAGACAAAAAATAGCAGCCTGCAGCTGCTCCAGAAAAGGTGTAGCTATTAGATGCACCAATTATGGTGTTATGCCCCGTTCTTCCCACTTGTCCTGTGGTAGTGGCAAGTGGGGTTCATATTTGTGGGGTTAATGTACTCTTTGTATTGTCCAATGACATCAAGCTCACAGCTTAGTACATGATATCATGGCATATACTGTTGTAATGTTTGGGCCCCCCATTCATGTAAATGGGCTCCGGGTTCAGGTACTGTTCTGGTATCCGAAACCAAACTTTTTTAACTTTGTCCGAACCCACCGGACCAGAACATCCATGGGTTCTTTTATCACTATTCATGACAATTGGAAATGCAAGGTGCAGTGAGCTCGAGGCACATGGAGTATATATCATTCTGACAGCATGAGGTCATTCCAAATTTCCAGCAGACCTTCCTGTATTGTTTGGGGCCTACAGCCCAAACAAGGCACTCTGGAATGTGCCTTAATCCCTTCCAGACAGAGGATGAAGGTCTGGGAATCACAAGAGGGAGATGTAACAGCTCTTGGGATTGCTGTGGGGCCGGATGAGAAAACTTTGGGGCTGACAGGATGATTAAGCGTAGGGATAGTCCAAGCTGAACATAAGCAAAGGCTTGAAATTTACTGTGTTGATGGAACTGGAACCAGAGGATTCATTAGGATCAGAGGATTTGTTAATATGAGCTAAGTATTCCCTGATGTGTGTGCGGCTGATCCAGGAGCTTAGGATGTGGATGCAATTGAGGCCATTGGCCTGCAAGTGAGTGCAAAGCAAGAGTCACAGCATAACACATAAAGACTTGGACACTGCTTATGGAGTCGCATAGCGTGGAGAAGCAACAGCTCGCCCACGGCTACCTCCCTGTGCACCTTACATCACTGCAAACACCGCTTACTGTTTTGATTTCAAGGAACTCTTGGCTCAGCTGGAAAGTCAGTCCTGCCACACCTGCTGCCCAGAGATGAAAGCTGCAGAAGTATTTGTAATGATGACACATAATGCAGATCTATTGTCCTCTACACAGCTGGTTCAGCGATCACAGGGGAGAGAAGGAGGCTGTATGATTACATGTCTCATAAGAGAAAGCATGATGTAAGCTTTTCTGGGTACATGTTCTTTTTTTCCCCTGCATGATGCATCTTGCTTGTGATAGATCAACATCATGCCGGGTAAAAACTGCATGCCCCCCAAGACAAATATCTGCTAATGCCCCCTTGAATGTAGAGCTTATATTAAACTAGATAATACCTCCACAAAAGAGATAAGAAATTAAAGTTGACAGTTAATCCAGCACCTTTAAAATCAAATTCCATAGTTAAAACTTGACCTAGTGTCTTCCGATGTATAGTGCTATGATTTATAGAGAAGAAATATAAACCAGCTCACCTGTAATGCATTAGCTGAGTTTCGGGAGCACGCACCCACTGTGTCCAAGCACGTATAATCCAAAAAAAGAAAAATGTCCAGCACCACCAAATCCGTGAAGATAAAGTTTCTTTCTTCACAAACTTGTAACATGGAGAGCACAAACTTCAGCACAAACCATATGGGTATGTATCTCAATGTGTTTCTGGAGACTGAGCTAACTTAATCCTGACATGACATGATTAAGGGCGCTCAGTCTCCAGAAAAGCATTGAGATTCATACCCATAAAGTTTGTGCTGAAGTTTGAACCCTCAGTTAGGAGTCAAGTTCCCGTCGCTGCACAGGGGGAATCTTGAACCATGTCTGCTGCAGTCTCTCATTCTGCATCAGCCACAGTGGAGCCTGCTCAGCGGAGACGTTGGTCCCAGCGTCTTGCTCAGTCTAATTCTGTGCAAACGGTTACTGATGCCTTTCCAGGCTCTGCCATTGTAGCCTGTATTGATCAGTGGCGAGCATACGTCTCTGGGACTAAGTCCTACTTTTTCCCTTCTGAGCATGCCCAAAGGAAGACCTCTCAGTGGGTCACAAGCTCAGGTACTGCAGCAGCTCCTATTGGTCCTCTAGGAAGGTCCTGAAGTTGCTCAGTTACTGTAGCAGTTCTCATTGGTCCTCTAGGAAGGTCCTGAACTTGCAGCTATAAAAGGTTTGCATGGCCGCACGGCCATGCGCTAGTATACTCTTGTTTACGTGTGTGTGTTGTGAGTGAAAGTCACTCTTTAAACATCCCCTCCCTTGTGTTTGAATGCTTTCATAAGGAGGATGATTGTAATCTAGCGCCCGACTTGTTACAAACACTAGTACACAAACAGCGTCTATTACTGTGACCATCAGTGCGGCACCGTGTGCTATCTCCGTGCTTTCCTAACCCAAGTCTGGGTGGTTAGTGGCTACATTTCAAAAACCTGACCGGCACATCCAAACATAGACTCAGTGTGAACAGGTGCTGAACCTAGAGTCGCCAACTCGTATGTAGTTAAGTAAATAAGGCAGCACACTGCAGCGCTAGAACATACAAACTTGAAAAACGAAATTTGAACTGCATTACTGCACTAGAAATATGAAAAATGAGAGCGTTTAGCGCATAAAAATGGCCAATTTTATGTGTACCTGGTAGCCCCTTTACGGCATCTCTCTTATACCAGGTCCTACACTTGCCTTACCTCGCTGAGAATAAACGTCTCCATCTGAATGGGTACATGTGAAACCTCTTCCTAGACCAAAATTCTCTCTCTCTGTGGAGGGGTATCGGACCTGCTGTAATTAAAACACCTGTGGCTAGGAGGCGGAGTGCACGATCAGAAGGCTAGAGAATACATTTCAAAAACCTGACTGGCACATCCAAACATAGACTCAGTGTGAACAGCTGCTGAACCTAGAGTCACCAACTCGTATATAGTTAAGTAAATAAGGCAGCACACTGCAGCGCTAGAACATACAAACTTGAACAACGAAATTTGAACTGCATTACTGCACTAGAAATATGAAAAATGAGAGTGTTTAGCGCATAAAAATGGCCAATTTTATGTGTACCTGGTAGCCGCTTTACGGCATCTCTCTTATACCAGGTCCTACGCTTGCCTTACCTCGCTGAGAATAAACGTCTCCATCTGAACGGGTACATGTGAAACCTCTTCCTAGACCAAAATTCTCTCTCTCTGTGGAGGGGTATCAGACCTGCTGTAATTAAAACACCTGTGGCTAGGAGGCGGAGTGCACGATCAGAAGGCTAGAGAATACATTTCAAAAACCTGACCGGCACATCCAAACCTAGACTCAGTGTGAACAGGTGCTGAACCTAGAGTCACCAACTCGTATATAGTTAAGTAAATAAGGCAGCACACTGCAGCGCTAGAACATACAAACTTGAAAAACGAAATTTGAACTGCATTACTGCACTAGAAATATGAAAAATGAGAGCGTTTAGCGCATAAAAATGGCCAATTTTATGTGTACCTGAGATCTGGAGACTGGCTAGGCCACTCCAGGACCTTGAAATGCTTCTTACGAAGCCACTCCTTCGTTGCCCTGGCGGTGTGCTTTGGATCATTGTCATGTTGAAAGACCCAGCCACGTTTCATCTTCAATGCCCTTGCTGATGGAAGGAGGTTTGCACTCAAAATCTCACGATACATGGCCCCATTCATTCTTTCATGTACCCGGATCAGTCGTCCTGGACCCTTTGCAGAGAAACAGCCCCAAAGCATGATGTTTCCACCACCATGCTTTACAGTAGGTATGGTGTTTGATGGATGCAACTCAGTATTCTTTTTCCTCCAAACACGACAAGTTGTGTTTCTACCAAACAGTTCCAGTTTGGTTTCATCAGACCAAAGGACATTCTCCCAAAACTCCTCTGGATCATCCAAATGCTCTCTAGCAAACTTCAGACGGGCCCGGACATGTACTGGCTTAAGCAGTGGGACACGTCTGGCACTGCAGGATCTGAGTCCATGGTGACGTAGTGTGTTACTTATTGTAGGCCTTGTTACATTGGTCCCAGCTCTCTGCAGTTCATTCACTAGGTCCCCCCGCGTGGTTCTGGGATTTTTGCTCACCATTCTTGTGATCATTCTGACCCCACGGGGTGGGATTTTGCGTGGAGCCCCAGATCGAGGGAGATTATCAGTGGTCTTGTATGCCTTCCATTTTCTAATTATTGCTCCCACTGTTAATTTCTTCACTCCAAGCTGGTTGGCTATTGCAGATTCAGTCTTCCCAGCCTGGTGCAGGGCTACAATTTTGTTTCTGGTGTCCTTTGACAGCTCTTTGGTCTTCACCACAGTGGAGTTTGGAGTCAGACTGTTTGAGGGTGTGCACAGGTGTCTTTTTATACTGATAACAAGTTTAAACAGGTGCCATTACTACAGGTAATGAGTGGAGGAAAGAGGAGACTCTTAAATAAGAAGTTACAGGTCTGTGAGAGCCAGAAATCTTGATTGTTTGTTTCTGACCAAATACTTATTTTCCACCATAATATGCAAATAAAATGTTAAAAAAAACAGACAATGTGATTTTCTGGATTTTTTTTCTCAGTTTGTCTCCCATAGTTGAGGTCTACCTATAATGTAAATTACAGACGCCTCTCATCTTTTTAAGTGGTGGAACTTGCACTATTGCTGACTGACTAAATACTTTTTTGCCCCACTGTACACCTCAAGCGCCTGGCTGCACGTTTTCTCACAGAGCGGGCAAAGGTGGGATTTTTAATTTATCTGCTGTTGGATAGGGCATTGGAGTGGGCTACACCGCTGTGGGAGCGCGACAATCATGTGGTGCAGAGTGCTCCTCAGTTTTTGAGCACTCTGAAACAGGTCTTTTAGGACCCCAAGTCACCCATGAAACGGCGCTCCAACTGCTGGCATTGACTCAGGGTTCATCCATGGTCAGCCATTTTGACGTCCACTTCCGGACATTAGCGTCTGAGCTGGAATGGTCAGATAAAGCCCTTATCACGGTATTTTGGAGAGGGCTGGCTGACCATGTGAAGGACGCTTTGGCCACTAGGGAGATTTCTGCCACACTGGAGGAGCTCATAGCTATGTCAACCCGCATCGACCTTTGTTTTCACGAGCGAAGGTTGGAGCTAGCCCAGTGTAGGCAGAGGTTTCGGCTGGCTCCCACCTTTGCCAAACCTCAGGAATCTCTGGTCCAGGCTTCTGAGCCACATGAGGCCGTAGACGTGCTGCGTGTGGGATCTAAGTCCCAGCCCGCTTGTGCACTTAAAGTCTGTCATGTTTGCCGGCAGTCAGGACATCTTGCCTCCAAGTGTTCTCAGCGGTCGGGGGAACGTCGGTGTCTAGTGGTAGTTGGCAGAGGTACAATAGATATGGAGACGTTTTCCTCTAAATTGTCCTTCAAGGGGACAATTACCATAGGCCCATCCACTGTTATGGTAGAGCTTTGCCTGAACTTCGGGGCGGAAAGCAATTTCATGTCATCTGCTTTCACCCAGCATCACGCAATTCCCCTGGTGATGCTCGCCAAACCTGTGACCGTTCGAGTGGTAAATGGGTAGACACTACCCTCAGAGATTACACATCAAACCATTCCATTCAATCTTTCTATGTCTCCATCACATAAGGAGATTATCTCCCTATTAGTCATTCCTGAGGGAATTGATGAGGTCCTGTTGGGGATGCCATGGCTTCGCTATCATTCTCCTCATATAGAGTGGTCCTCAGGGAAAATTTTGGGTTGGAGTAAATCCTGTGAGGGTAGATGTCAGAAGGATTACGTCCAGGTTGCTACTACAGAGGTAACCGCAGATCTTTCCTCTCTCGCCAAGCACTATTAGTCCTATGCGGACGTGTTCTCCAAAAGGGCTGCGGAGACTCTTCCGCCTCGCCTCACCGCCCCTATGACTGTCGTATTGACCTGTTGCCTGGTGCAGAGCCTTCTCGGGGTCGGGTTTATCCGTTATCTCTTCAGGAGATGGACGCAATGTCCCAGTACATTCAAGAGAATCTGGCAAGAGGATTCATTAGGAAGTCAGTGTCACCTGCAGGGGCTGGGTTCTTCTTCGTGCAGAAGAAGAATGGAGAACTATGTCCATGCATAGACTACAGGGGTCTTAACGCCATCAACGTTAAGAATAAATACCCACTACCCCTGATATCTGAACTTTTTGATAGGCTACGGGGAGCAAGGGTATTTACTAAGTTAGATCCACGGGGTGCTTACAACCTGATTCGCATCCGTGAGGGGTACGAATGGAAGACGGCTTTTAACACCAGGGATGGGCACTATAAATATCTGGTGATGCCCTTCGGGCTCTGAAATGCCCCAGCCGTTTTCCAAGACTTTGTGAACGACATCTTCTGGGAGATACTCACCACCTCGGTCATAGTCTATCTGGATGATATTCTCATCAACTCTCCAGATATTGACTCCCATCGGAGAGATGTTCGCAAAGTCTTCGACCTCTTATGGGCAAACTCCCTCTACACCAAGTTGGAGAAATGTGTTTTTGAGCAGGAGTCCTTGCCTTTCCTTGGCTATATCATCTCTTTGGCTATGGATCCTGCCAAGCTACAGGCTGTGATTGACTGGCAAGAACCCCATTCTCTTAAAGCAGTGCAGCTCTTTATAGGGTTCATTAATTACTATTGACAGTTTATCCCGCACTTCTCAACTTTGGTTGTTCCCTTGGTTGCCCTCACCAAGAAGGGAGCAAATCCTAACTTGTGGTCGGAGGAGTTCTTCAAGGCCTTTCTCTCAATTAAGTCACACTTCGCTAGCGCACCCAACCTACATCGCCCGATGTAGATAAGCCATTTATTATGGAGGTGGATGCCTCATCCGTTGGTGCTGGAGCAGTCCTCTTCCAAAAGAATGCTTAAGGTCGGAAGTATCCTTGCTTCTTCTTCTCCAAGACCTTTTCACCAGTGGAGAGGAATTATTCCACCAGGGACAGGGAGTTGCTACAATGAAGTTGGCTTTCTCAGAGTGGAGACACCTCTTGGTGGGAGTTCGCTTTCCCTTCCAAGTGTACACAGACCACAAGAACCTGGTGTACTTACAGACGGCCCAGCGGCTGAATTTTCGCCAGGCTAGATGGTCCCTGTTCTTCTCCTGGTTCCATTTTACTCTCCATTTTCTCTCCGGGGAGAAGAACATTCGTGCCGACACTCTCTCTCGCTCCATAGTGTCATCTGAGGAGGAGGAGGAGCCTCGGCTTATTGTCCCTTCTAAGAACTGTGGCTCCGGTTTCACTAGAGTCTGTGCCCAAGGCAAGACTTTTGTTCCAGCTAATTTGCGACTGGAGGTTCTCTCTTGGGCTCACTCGTCCAGGGTGGGTGAACATTTTGGGACCAAGAGGACATCTGAGCTCTTGGCGAGGACGTACTGGTGGCTGCATATGGCCTGTGACATCGAGGACTATATTCGGGCGTGTGTCTCCTGCACCAAGAATCAGTCTCCTCGGCAACAGCCTGCTGGGCAACTTTACCCCTTCTGGTGGCAGGCAGGCCCTGGGAGATGGTCTGGATGGACTTCATGGTAAGCTTACCCAAGTCTCATAACTGCACCATTATCTGGGTAGTCACCGATCATTTCTCTAAGATGGTGCACTTGGTGCCACTTCCACAGTTACCTTCTCCATGAGCCTTGGTGGCGTTGTTCATTAAACACATTTTCCATTTACATGGCATGCCTGATAAAATTGTCAGTGACCGGGGTCCCCAGTTCGCATCTCGGTTTTGGAGAGAGCTCTGTCGTCTACACAGCATAGAACTAAATTTCTTCTTTGCATATCATCCCAAGATGAATGGGTTGGTAGAGAGGGCCAACCAGACTCTGGTGACATATTTGCGGCATTTTGTCTCTGCTAGGTCGGATGACTGGGCATCTTTGCTACATTGGGCAGAAGTTGCTCTGAACAACGCCGTAGCCGATTCCACTGGGCAGACTCCTTTTCTCCTTAATTACGGCCAGCATCTGCGTGTCCCTGTGCTCATGCCCATGTCATCCAATGATTCCAGGAAGGCAGACTGGGCAGTGGAGGCACGTGACATTTGGGACCGCACACAGGATTCCATTCAGGCTTCCAAGGAGAGAATGAGGGTTTCTGCCGATGCTCACCGGCGCCCTGCTCCGACTTTCACTCCTGGCGACTTATTGTGGCTCTCTGACTGTAACATCAGGCTGTGAGTTGAGTCCACTAACTTTGAGCCTCACTACATTGGTCCTTCCAAGGTTCTGGAACAGGTTAACCCTGTTGTCTACCGTTGGCTATTCCTCTGCGCCTTGGTATCACCGATACCTTCCATGTTTCTCTCTTAAAGCTCATCTATATGTCCCGGTTTTCTGAGTCATCTGCCGGGACATTGGGTTCATCCACGGATGAGTACGAGGTGAATGCTATCGTGGGGTGCAAGGTCGTACGTGGCAAAAAATATTATCTGGTGGACTGGAAGGGCCATGGTCCTGAGTACAGAACCTGGAAACCTGTAGAGCACATTCAGGCTCCGCTGCTCATTGCGGCCTTTGAGCGTAGCGAGGCCCAAGGAGGGGGGCCCTAGGAGGGGGGTAATGTTAGGAGTCGAGTTCCCGCCACTGCACAGAGAGAGTCTTGAACCATGTCTGCTGCAGTCTCTCATTCTGTATCAGCTGCAGTGGAGCCTGCTCATCAGAGACATCAGTCCCAGCGTCTCGCTCAGTCTGATTTTGTGCAAAGGGTTACTGCTGCCATTCCAGGCTCTGCCATTGTAGTCTGTACTGATCAGCAGCGAGCATACGTCTCTGGGACTAAGTCCTGCTTTTTCCCTTCTGAGCATGCCCAAAGGAAGACCTCTCAGTGGGTCACATGCTCAGGTACTGCAGCAGCTCCTATTGGTCCTCTAGGAAGGTCCTGAAGTTGCTCAGTTACTGTAGCAGTTCTCATTGGTCCCCTAGGAAGGTCCTGAACTTGCTGCAGCTATAAAAGGTTTGCATATACTCTTGTTTACGTGCGTGTGTTGTGAGTAAAAGTCGCTCTTTAAACATCCCCTCCCTTGTGTTTGAATGCTCGCCTAAGGAGGATGATTGTAATCTAGCGCCCGACTTGTTATCAACACTAGTACACAAACAGCGTCTATTACTGTGACCGCCAGTTCGGCGCCGTGCACTATCTCCGCACTTTCCTTACCCAAGTCTGGGTAGTTAGTGGCATCCGCCAGAGCGGCACTGCATGCCCTCTCGTGCTACTTTATTATTATTTCTGTTACATGCGGTACTGCGGCTCTGTGACGCAACAGGGATAGCTTCTTTCACACAGGGTGAAGCTAACCCATGTGTGTATCCTCATTGTAGCGCCATATAGTTCGTCATTGCTTAGCAGCAGGTTCCATCTCTGCACGGTGGACCCCGGGCTGCGAACGCACCTTATTCCTTTTCTCTAATTATTTGGTGCGTTCCGCTAGCCCTAACACCCTCCATGTTACAAGTTTGCTATAGCCCCGAACTGGGACTCATACACCCTTCCAGGGATCTATGCCCTCCGCTCTGCTCCTACAATTATAAGTAAGGTTTGAGAAAGACCCTGCGGGTCGAAATGTTGCCTACCTTGAAACACTGCGGTGATACCTTTATCTTTATGTTGGTGTTTATAATAAAGAGAAAACACATTTGTCAGCAAAAACCGAAACTCTGAAAATCTTTCTTTGAGTGCGACTGTTGTTGTATGACTATAGTTTGGAGTATCCCTCCATGTTCAGTCTGCACCACCATTAGCGAGAGTTCACGTCTTGTTCGTTAATAATAAAGAAATTTTATCTTGACGGATTCTGTGGAGCTGGACATTTTTCTTTTTCTTTTTTTGAACTATGTTTCTTATACAACTTAATTTTATAGATGTGAAGTTTTAACTGCAGAATTGGATTTTGTGGATCCTGGATCACCTGTTAACTTTTGCTGCTCATGTTCACTCAAGGACTGGCCAGGAGTCATTCGTGCACTGCACCTGTTATGGAATTTCTCCTACTCTGAGAGCTGATTTTATACACCTTTTTATAAAAAAAAAATTTTTATAATTCATAAGAAATTAAACTATTAGAAAATGTTTTATGAAACTTTGCAGCCAGTATTTTATGATGTGTGCAATTTAATGTGATAAACTGGAGAAAGATCCTCTGTAAAATCTAAAAGATTTATTGTGGATTTTTAATGTACTGTGAGAATGCGCTCCTTGAGTGTGTTGGGGGACACTCGCTTGGCAACGGGATTAATGCACACAGGAACAGTTTCTCACTTAATCATACCATCTTGTTTATTTAAATACAGCGTAAACCTGTAAGAGTACAGTCCGTACTGTTACATCCATGAATCTTAGTAAGACACCAGTCTGTTCATGTAGCAGATACACCTCTCTGCCCCCTTGTCTGAAGTTACCTTCTAGGAGCTCTGTTCCACATGCTGACTCCTTGTCACTCCTGACTTCCTAGGAAGCTGCCCTACTTGGATCACTGTCCCAGATGATGCCTTGCTCCACAGGTCAAACCTGACAGTTCCAGACCCTTACAAGGTAGGTAGCTTCCCCAATGCAGTTAGCCATCACAGGCTCTGCAGGAACATTGTCTCACCGCGTGCTAATCAGGAGTCTCCACTCGCAGGAGCTTCCATCACAGACCATACAGGTATATGGCCTCACCATGTGTTCTTCAGGAAGTCTCCACTCACAGGACCTTCCAACACAGAGACCATGTGACTAAACCACAGTTTCCTTATATCGCATGAGACACACCCCTTAATAGGAGGTAAGTGGTTGGCCAGACCCATCCAGCTCTCTGGCCAACTCTGTAAGCCCAGCCCCTTACAAGCTAAACAAAGCTCGTGGAACTACAGTCCCAGAGCAACATTTCAGGCTTACAGAGCAGAGGACCTCCTCCTCTGTGACACATACCGGCTATCCACTACAACGCCGGTCACTGTCTCACAGTACCCATAAACATTTTGTTTAAGTTTTTGAGTTAAGTTTGTAACTCTGCAGTGGCATCAAGTTTTGGCCTTAGTAGTATGCAACTGTTATACAGACTGAAGATTTGTGCATGTGAGTTGGTGCAAGATGACCCTGCCAACTGTGTTCTACTTTATCACCGTGTAATCACTTCATGTGCTCATAATCTAAAACCTGAATCCAGGTTTCTGCAAAACCTATGCAGGAAAATACATAATATGTCCTTTTAGATAAACTTATTCTATTTAACACCTGCAATTGAGCATTTAGAATTTCAGAAACTCTTAAAAATTTGTTACATTCCGTCAAGTATATCAGGAGTGTCCATTTATTCAGGTGGCCCAGATCTGAAATTCGCTTGAGTAATTAAAGGAAAAGGACGCATGGTGAATCACTTGTACCATAAATCCTATTGTATTTCCAAGATCATATTGGATATGACAAAAATGAATAGGCTTTTTAGCTAGTAAATGACAACTGATTCCTTTATCTGTGCTGTTAATATTAAAATCAATCTATTTAATGAATTGCATCTGACGTGTGCCAGGGATACTTCCCTAGCAATCCAGCAGAACCTCTCCATAGGTAATGAGGGTTTCACTCTCAGGCTGTTATATGTAATTATAAAGTCAGTGCTTGATTAGTTTAATCAAGTTCATCAGAATGGACAGTCTGTCTCATCTCATTGTCTCCCAAAGCTCTCTCGGCACCACACTACCTTGCCTAATAAAAGAAAAAAGAATTTATGACCTCGTTAGTTTCTGTGCGGATTCACTTAGAACAAATTGGTCCTTAGAATTATAATTCACTACTAGAATCCTTAACAAAGATTACATCTTCTAAGCCATTAAAAGAAAATATTGAAAATGTAAAATGTGCAGTGCAGGTCCCAGCCAAGAGAAAAACAATGAACATTTAACTGAAATCAATATATAGATACTTATGAATGCAATATTTAAACATGGAGGTGATAACTATTAGTTTTGAATTTTCTTCTAATCAAGATAGATCAATATTTGTTTCCATTTTTATGTATACTTACAGAAAATCTATTTGTTTCATGGATTATTCCCATATCT
Source organism: Ranitomeya imitator (assembly GCF_032444005.1). Taxonomy (NCBI): domain Eukaryota; kingdom Metazoa; phylum Chordata; class Amphibia; order Anura; family Dendrobatidae; genus Ranitomeya; species Ranitomeya imitator. The sequence continues at coordinate 461,521,679 of NC_091285.1, forward strand.
ATTTCAACTTTGCAACTGTAAAATAAGAGACCGTTTTTCACTTATGTAATGGACTGCTCCTTTTACCTCTGTTTAAGGCTCTGTGTGTCTGTCTTTACAGCCACAAGTCATCCATTTTTCTCAAACCATAAAATAAAATGGATGTTTCCCAAGCATCCTATAACCGATGCCACCCATGTACCAGGGGCATAACTAGTGAGGGACATGAGGGGCATGCGTCCCAAGTGCAATCAGAAGGGGGCACCATCGGCCTGCTTCTGCCATGGGTTAAGATTAGAATCTCACTTCATATGGTGGTCAGAGATGACACCCAAAGGACGTAGTTTTGCTGCACCCAGGAGTTTGATTTGGCCTATCTCCAACACCCATTTGGAAGAACATGTAAAAGGCCGGTTCCCTGCTGTCAATTGTACTTGTGTTTTTCAGATGCAAAAACAATTGCAGCTCTGACATTCTTCCAATTTCAAGGCAATGTACAGTACTATGATGAGATCATCTGATCATCCTGCTGACATCATTAATTCTCAGAGAGAAGAGTGTGAGATATGGGAAAATTATATCTAATTGATATCATTTTAATATCCAATGGAATTCCCTATCAGATACAGTTTGGCCCATAATACTTGCTCCCAAACTCAGCCCCCACCTCTGGCATTCCCTTAGGCCAAAAGGGATGTTGAATGCACATCAATCAGTGGGCTTCATTATCCAGTGAAGGCAATTCCTTCGACAGAGCAGACCAATGGCTTTTTTTAATTAGCTCAAGCAAAAAGGCCTTCGAAACTCACCCCAGGGGGTCAAAAAGAATAGACCCTGTGTCCCCCAGCACCAAGTCCAGCAATTATTACAGGGGTGTGAACTCTTGTGCAGTTACCAGCCAACTGGCATCCTTTGTTGGACTCAGGCTGACATGCAGACATATTGCATGCAGACCGCAGATCCCAGGCTCAACAGCACAAAGCTCTGAGATATTGAATTTAGAAAATGACCTATAAAAAAAGAATGCAATATCTATGAACCTAGCCGAGCACATAATCGGAATCTGCATTTCTTTCCCCACAAGCCCATACCATGCAGCCACCTTTAAAACTCTGCGTTATTGAGTTATAAAGCATAGCTACTAGAAATTAAATATGGCTGCCATATTTGGTCTCCCTGCACAAATAAAATCCAGCACAACCCAGTGGCACCTCCGCCGACCCATTTAGAGCTTCGGGTGGAAAGTTATGGGCATCCATGGTTCTGACCAGAATATCATTCTCTCAGATATGGGAGGAGAGGCTGCACAGCCCAGAGGTTGGTGCAGTGTTGTGGGAGGGAGCAGCCTAGGGGATAATAGGCAGCTCCTCATTCTGGACTGAGTTTTTCTACTGGCAGGAGGCTCGTTAGCTGATGCGGCCAGGGAATCACGTAACAAAGATTTGAACCTGTGATTCATCAGCACCTCCATGTGGTCACATGCTACATAACACAGTAATTGTAATCTATCTGTATCCTACCCCTGTACTACACTCCTGACTGTATACTTTTTATTATTATTATTCATTTTTATAGCGCCATTTATTCCATGGTGCTTTACATGTGAATTAGGGCAAATATAGACAAGTACAATAAACATGAGTAAAACAAGGCACACACAAGTACAGGAGAGGACCCTGCCCGCGAGGGTTCACAGTCTACAGGGGATGGGGAGGATACACTAGGTGAGGGTAGAGCTGGTCATGTGGCGGTTCAGTATACTGGGGATCACTGCAGGTTGTAGGCTTGTCAGAAGAGGTGGGTCTTCAGGTTCCTTTTGAAGGTTTCCGTGGTAGGTGAGAGCCTGATGTGTTGGGGTAGAGAGTTCCAGAGTATAGGGAAAACACAGGAGAAGTCTTGGATGCGGTTGTGGGAGGAAGAGATGTGAGAAGAGTAGAGAAGGAGATCATGAGATGATCGAAGGTTGCGTGTAGGTAGGTAACGGGAGACCATGTCACAGATGTATGAAGGAGTCAGATTGTGAATGGCTTTGTATATCATTGTTAGTTTTTTGAACTGTAGCCTCTGGGCAATAGGAAGCCAGTGAAGAGCCTGGTAGAGAGGAGAGGCTGGGGAGTAACGGGGAGACAGGTGGATTTGTCAGGCAGCAGAGTTTAGGATGGATTGGAGTGGTGCCACAGTGCTAGAGGGGAGGCCAGAGAGTACGAGGTTGCAGTAGTGGAGGCGGGAGATGATAAGGGCATGTACTAGTGTTTTTGTGGTTTCATTGACAAGGAATGCACGGATCTGGGAATGTTTTTGAGTTGGAATCAGCAAGAGGAGGCAAGGGCTTGGATATGTGGCTTGAAAGAGAGGGTAGAGTCAAGGATCACCCCGAGGCACCGAGCGTGCGGGACCGGGGAAAGTGAGCAGCCATTGACATTGATGGATAGGTCAGGTGGAGGGGTAGAGTGAGGTGGGGGAAAGATGATGAATTTTTTTACACTAAGGTTAGAATAGGGTTAGGGTTAGGGGTAGGATTAGGGGTAGGGTTAGGGGTAGGGTTAGGGTTAGGGGTAGGGTTAGGGGTAGGGGTAGGGGTAGGGTTAGAGTTAGGGGTAGGGTTAGGGGTAGGGTTAGGGGTAGGGTTAGGGTTTCGGTATGTGCACACGTATTCTGTTCCTCTGCGGATTTTTCCGCTGCGGATTTGATAAATCCGCATAAACCGCTGTGGATTTATCGCGGATTTACCGCGGTTTTTCTGCGCATTTCACTGCGGTTTACAACTGCGATTTTCTATTGGAGCAGTTGTAAAACCGCTGCGGAATCCGCAGAAAGAAGTGACATGCTGTGGAATGTAAACCGCTGCGTTTCCGTGCAGTTTTTCCGCAGCATGTGCACAGCGATTTTTGTTTCCCATAGGTTTACATTGAACTGTAAACTCATGGGAAACTGCTGCGGATCTGCAGCGTTTTCCGCAGCGTGTGCACATACCTTTAGAATTAGGCTATGTGCACACGGTGCGGATTTTGCTGCGGATCCGCAGCAGTGTTCCATCAGGTTTGCAGTTCCATGTAAACATATGGAAAACCAAATCCGCTGTGCCCATGGTGCGGAAAATACCACGCGGAAATGCTGCGTTGCATTTTCCGCAGCATGTCAATTCTTTGTGCGGATTCCGCACCGTTTTACACCTGTTCCTCAATAGGAATCCACAGGTGAAATCCGCACAAAAAAACACTGGAAATCCACGGTAAATCCGCAGGTAAAACGCAGTGCCCTTTACCCGCGGATTTTTCAAAAATGATGCTGAAAAATCTCACACGAATCCGCAACATGGGCACATAGCCTTAGGGTTAGGGTTGGAATTAGGGTTGTGGTTAGGGTTGTGATTAGGGTTATGGCTACAGTTGGGATTAGAGTTAGGGTTGTGATTAGGGTTATGGCTACAGTTGGGATTAGGGTTAGGGGTGTGGGGGGGTTAGTGTTGGAGTTAGAATTGAGGGGTTTCCACTGTTTAGGCACATCAGGGGTCTCCAAACGCAACATGGCGCCACCATTGATTCCAGCCAATCTTGTATTCATAAAGTCAAATGGTGCTCCCTCAATTCCGAGCCCCGACGTGCGCCCAAACAGTGGTTTACCCCCACATATGGGGTACCAGCATACTCAGGACAAACTGCGCAACAATTACTGGGGTCCAATTTCTCCTGTTACCCTTGTGAAAATAAAAAAATGCTTGCTAAAATATCATTTTTGAGATAAGAAAAATTATTTTTTATTTTCACGGCTCTGCGTTGTAAACGTCTGTGAAACACTTGGGAGTTCAAAGTGCTCACCACATATCTAGATAAGTTCCTTGCGGGGTCTAGTTTCTAAAATGGGGTCACTTGTGGGGGGTTTCTACAATTTAGGCACACCAGGGGCTCTGCAAACGCAACGTGACGTCCGCAGACCATTCCATCAAAGTCTGCATTTCAAAAGTCACTACTTCCCTTCTGAGCCCCGACGTGTGCCCAAACAGTGGTTTACCCCCACACATGGGGTATCAGCGTACTCAGGAGAAACTGGACAACAACTTTTGTGGTCCAATTTCTCCTGTAACCCTTGGGAAAATAAAAAATTCTGGGCTAAAAAATTATTTTTGAGGAAAGAAAACGTATTTATTATTTTCACGGCTCTGTGTTATAAACTTCTGTAAAGCACTTGGGGGTTGAAAGTGCTCACCACATATCTAGATAAGTTCCTTTGGGGGTCTAGTTTCCAAAATGGGGTCACTTGTGGGGGGTTTCTACTGTTTAGGCACATCAGGGGCTCTGCAAACGCAACGTGACGCCCGCAGACCATTCCATCAAAGTCTGCATTTCAAAAGTCACTACTTCCCTTCTGAGCCCCGACGTGTGCCCAAACAGTGGTTTACCCCCACACATGGGGTATCAGCGTACTCAGGACAAACTGGACAACAACTTTTGTGGTCCAATCTCTCCTGGAACCCTTGGGAAAATAAAAAATTCTGGGCTAAATAATTATTTTTGAGGAAAGAAAACGTATTTATTATTTTCACTGCTCTGTGTTATGAACTTCTGTGAAGCACTTGGGGGTTCAAAGTGCTCACCTCACATCTAGATAAGTTCCTTTCGGGGTCTAGTTTCCAAAATGGGGTCACTTGTGGGGGGTTTCTACTGTTTAGCCACATCAGGGGCTCTGCAAACGCAACGTGACGCCCGCAGAGCATTCCATCAAAGTCTGCATTTCAAAACGTCACTACTTCACTTCCGAGCCCTAGCATGTGCCTAAACAGTGGTTTACCCCCACAGATGGGGTATCAGCGTACTCAGGAGAAACTGGACAACAACTTTTGGGGTCAAATTTCTCCTGTTACCCTTGGGAAAATAAAAAATAGCGGGCTAAAAAATCATTTTTGAGAAAAGAATTTTTTTTTTTAATTTTCATGGCTCTGCGTTATAAACTTCTGTGAAGCACTTGAGGGTTTAAAGTGCTCAGTATGCATCTAGATAAGTTCCTTGGGGGGTCTAGTTTCCAAAATGCTGTCATTTCTGGGAGATCTCCAATGTTTAGGCACACAGGGGCTCTCCAAACGTGACATGGTGTCCGCTAATGATTGGAGCTAATTTTCCATTTAAAAAGCCAAATGGCGTGCCTTCCCTTCTGAGCCCTGCCGTGCGCCCAAACAGTGGTTTACCCCCACATATGGGGTATCTGCGTACTCAGGACAAACTGGACAACAACATTTGTGGTCCAATTTATCCTATTACCATTGGCAAAATAGGAAATTCCAGGCTAAAATATCATTTTTGAGAAAAGAAAAATTATTTTTTATTTTCATGGCTCTGCATTATAAACTTCTGTGAAGCACCTGGGGGTTTAAAGTGCTCAGTATGCATCTAGATAAGTTCCTTGGGGGGTCTAATTTCCAAAATGGGGTCATTTGTGGGGGAGCTCCAATGCATAGGCACACGGGCTCTCCAAACGCTACATGGTGTCCGCTAACAATTGGAGCTAATTTTCCATTCAAAAAGTCAAAAGGCGCGCCTTCCCTTCCGAGCCCTTCCGTGTGCCCAAACAGTGGTTTGCCCCCACATATGAGGTATCGGCGTACTCGGGAGAAATTGCTCAACAAATTTTCGGATCCATTTTATCCTATTGCCCATGTGAAAATGAAAAAATTGAGGCGAAAATAAATTTTTTGTGAAAAAAAAGTACTTTTTCATTTTTACGGATCAATTTGTGAAGCACCTGAGGGTTTAAAGTGCTCACTAGGCATCTAGATAAGTTCCTTGGGGGGTCCAGTTTCCAAAATGGGGTCACTTGTGGGGGAGCTCCAATGTTTAGGCACACAGGGTCTCTCCAAATGCGACATGGTGTCCACTAACGATGGAGATAATTTTTCATTCAAAAAGTCAAATGGCGCTCCTTCCCTTCCGAGCCTTACCATGTGCCCAAACAGTGGTTTACCTCCACATGTGAGGTATCAATGTACTCAGGAGAAATTGCCCAACAAATTTTAGGATCCATTTTATCCTGTTGTCCATGTGAAAATGAAAAAATTGAGGCTAAAAGAATTTTTGTGTGAAAAAAAAGTACTTTTTCATTTTTACGGATCAATTTGTGAAGCACCTGGGGGTTTAAAGGGCTCACTATGCATGTAGATAAGTAACTTGGGGCATGTAGTTTCCAAAATGGGGTCACTTGTGGGGGAGCTCCAATTTTTAGGCACACGGGGGCTCTCCAAACGTGACATGGTGTCCGCTAAAGAGTGCAGCCAATTTTTCATTCAAAAAGTCAAATGGCGCTCCTTCCCTTCCAAGCCCTGCCGTGCGCCCAAACAGTGGTTTACCTCCACATATGAGTTATCAGCGTACTCAGGACAAATTGGACAACAACTTTCGTGGTTCAGTTTCTCCTTTTACCATTGGGAAAATAAAAAAATTGTTGCTGAAAAATCATTTTTGTGACTAAAAAGTTAAATGTTCATTTTTTCCTTCCATGTTGCTTCTGCTGCTGTGAAGCACCTGAAGGGTTAATAAACTTCTTGAATGTGGTTTTGTGCACCTTGACGGGTGCAGTTTTTAGAATGGTGTCACTTTGGGTATTTTCAGCCATATAGACCCCTCAAACTGACTTCAAATGTGAGGTGGTCCCTAAAAAAAATGGTTTTGTAAATTTCGTTGTAAAAATGAGAAATCGCTGGTCAAATTTTAACCCTTATAACTTCCTAGCAAAAAAAAATTTTGTTTCCAATATTGTGCTGATGTAAAGTAGACATGTGGGAAATGTTACTTATTAACTATTTTGTGTCACATAACTCTCTGGTTTAACAGAATAAAAATTCAAAATGTGAAAATTGCGAAATTTTCAAAATTTTCACCAAATTTCCGTTTTTATCACAAATAAACACAGAATTTATTGACCTAAATTTACCACTAACATGAAGCCCAATATGTCACGAAAAAACAATCTCAGAACCGCTAGGATCCATTGAAGCATTCCTGAGTTATTACCTCATAAAGGGACACTGGTCAGAATTGCAAAAAACGGCAAGGTCTTTAAGGTCAAAATAGGCTGGGTCATGAAGAGGTTAAAGAAAGAGGCAAATTCTTCAGCTGAAATGAGAGGGGAGCAAGGAGATGCTGGAGGATGGAGTAGAGAATTGAAAGTGTTGAACAGCTGTTTAGGGTTGTGAGTCAGGGAGGATATGAGGGATGAGAAGTAAGTTTGTTTTGCGGCAGTGAGCGTGGACTTGAAGCTGGCAAGGGACTGCTTGTATGCAGTGAAGTGCTCAGCAGAACGAGATCTCTTCCATCGCCGTTCAGCGATCCTGGAAGCCCATTTCAGTTCTTTGGCCAGGCTGGTTAGCCAGGGCTGCCTGTTGATTCTACGAGTTTTGCTATGCATGAGTGGGGCAGCCGAAATGAGTGTTGCTGTTATTGTGGAGTTATAAAAAGAGGCAGCAGCATCTATTTCATGAAAGGAAGCTATGTCTGTAAGAGGGAGAAGGGACTCAGAGAGTGATTGTAAATTGAGGTGTTTGAGATTTCTGCGAGGGTGAGTGAGTTTGTGGAGTGGAGGTTGCGCGCTAGGAGGGGAGAGAGAAGAAAATGTCAGTAGGTTGTGGTTAGACAGGGGGAGGGGTGAGTTAGTGAGATTAGTAAGGGAACAGAGGTGGGTGAAGATGAGGACCAATGTGTGGCCATCTTTATGGGTGGCTGCAGATAACCATTGAGTGAGACCAAATACTTGTATATTGTTCTTGTGTATATACATATATACCTGTATCTTTCTAGTGCACCTTTCGGAGATTAAATACAAAAGCGCCTTAATAACTCCTACCTATAAGGGAAGCCTTTCCGGTGACTATTTGCCCTCTGTGCACTTCCCTGACTGACATGGGGTAAGTGGGAGCACCAGAGAGCTGATCTCTGCTGGGTCCTTTTCTTCCCTCCCCAGAGGTGAATGAAGTTGACACACCACTTCCCCTGTACAATACGTCACAAAGAGGATAGCAGGAAGGTAAGTGTTCCAATGGAGCTGAATATACAGAGGAGTTTCATTGGGGAAAAACAGTTTGAGGGGACAATATGGAGGACATTTTAGAATATGGCAGCATGGGAGACAGTGTAAGGTTACAGTATGAGGTAAAATATCAGAAGGAGGAAAATTCAGAGGAGGTGCACAATATATAGACTGAACGGTGTAGGGGTGACACAGTGTGAGGGGCCAGTAGGTGGACAGTATAGAGAAGGGGCGACATAGGGGGTATTGTGAGGGTACAGTACAGTGTGAAGGGGACAGTTGAAAGAGAGCAGATAAGTGTGAGGAGGGGGCACACAATAACAACTGGATAGTGGTGGCGACACAGTCTGAGGTGACAATATATAGAAAGGGCAGTGTCAGGACAATGTGAAGGATCATTATGGAGAAGATAGTATGCAGAGGGGGGAATTTTGAGGAGGGACACAGTATAGAATCTGGGCAGCATGGGGAAACACAGTGTGAGGATATAGAAACATACACCGTAAAGAGAGAGGGCAGCATAGGGGAAAAAGTGTATGGAAAAGTATGCAGAGGTGAGATGTGTAGCAGGCACACTATAGAGAGGGGACTATAGGGGGGGGACACACTGTGAGGAAACAGTGTGAAAAAGGGGCCCAGTATTTAAAAGGGCCAGAGTCGGCAGGGACACTGAAGATAAAGACAGTTTGGCAGCTATAGTTAATAAGGGTGGACAGTGTGGCAGTTATAGCTCATAAGGATGAACAGTGTAATGGTTATAGTTAAAGTGGTTGTCTCACAAACAAAGTACATTTTAATCAATAGATCTTAGAAAAAATAAGTTCCAAAATTTCATGTGTTAAAAAAAGTTCCTGTCCTGAGATAATCTTATGAAGGTGTAATGGACGTGTCTGACCATGCAGGAACATGGTTGGATATACCACAGTGCTGGGGTCTTGGGTTGAAATCCTACCAAGGACAACATCTGCAAGGAGTTTGTATGTTCTCCTCGTGTTTGCTTGGTTTCCTCTGGGTACTATAATTTCCTCTTACACTCCAATAACACATTAATAGGCCATTTAGATTGTGTGCCACAATGGGGACAGTGACGATAATGTCTGTAAAGCGCTGTGGGGTTAATGGTGCTATATAAGTGAGTAAAATAAATAAAAATATGCAAGGTTAGGCATGGGAAAAAATAGCCTGGTGTTGAACTGGTTAAGTTATTGCTGTTTTGGTTCTATGTTGTTTTTTTTTTTTCTTTTTGCAGAAGCAGTATTACTTTTGTCTAGAGGTTATGCTCAGTATTCACTCAAATCAACCGATCTCCTAATATTAAAAGAGGTCCACCACTTACAGATCACTGACAGTCTGACTGCTTGGACACCTACAGATGCTTAATTAAAATGAAGGGCAAAGTGGATTCCAACTAATCAGAATTGTACGGCACATCAAAGTGTTATTTCATAGATTTTATTGTGAGAGTGCATCTTTAAAAACCCCATATGATGGCAAATGTCAATGTTTTATATAACATACACCAAACTAGGACACATTTACTACAGCAATTGTAATAAACTGATGATGTTATTCCATTTAATGACCTGTACTACTGTAGACCCAGATATGTAATTGATGAACTTGTAAGAGTAAATCAGGTGGTCATATGTCTTGATGGTACAGATGGGAAAAAGATAAAATGCCATGTATTCAATGTTTAACTTGCCCTATTGCTCTACCACCTAAAATTAAATTCAAATCTCATGAAGTTGGTTCTGTCCATAATCATTACATCACAGTCTAATCAATGAGATACATTCCTGTAATACATTGTACTAATTGAAAAGGTAATGTGCTGGAAAATGCAAATTTTAGATAGATCATTCCACTATTGTGATTAATTCCTAAACAGTTTGATGTATGTGTCCTGCTTTTTTAATGTAGAACTAAAGAGATGTTCAAAAAAACGGGGAAAAAAATTATTTGACCATGTTGACAGGAAAACAAAAAGCAAAAAATAGGAAAATTGATGCTTACAATTTGTATTTGTGTCTTGCTTTTGTTTTTCATACTGACCTGAATAAATGTTCATTCAAATAGCATACATGGTTTTAGATGATTTTTCGACAATTTAACTTTACTTTGTTGGATACATCTGTCAGATAATGTATAAGAAAATATTTTGTTTGAAGCATCCTTTCAATTTCCATTTACCCTCATTAAAAGGGTAGAAAAAAACATTATTACTTCCTTCCTGAAACAGTGCCACTCTTGACTAGGGACTTTGTCATCAAGTGCAGCTTAACAGAATTTATCAAGCTTTCGACAAATCTCTGTACTCACTCTATTAGACTGCAGATTGCTGAATAATGAAAGTGTGCAATGCACACACTGTTAGAATTCCTCTTTATTTTCAGCACAGGTGACCACAAGTATAACATTTGCAGACACGTGCCAAGTAGATTCTCATCGAATTCTCTTAATGTTATATTGAGGGAAGCAGTAAAAAATTGGGGGAAGTGGAATAGAATCTAGTACTGTATCTGTCAAAAAAACTGAACTCCTTGTGCTTCCTCCATCTATTGAACTTCCCAAAACAAATATTGCCATTTCTGTGTGTTTCTGTTTACTATATGGAGATATACTGTACATTATTAATTTATTACATATTCTTTTATGTATTAATTTGTATTTCTAATATTTATCTTTTAAATTTCAGTTTTGTATTTTTTATGGATATCTATGATCATTCAAGTGGATTCATATATAAGTTTGCTCCCCACTAACTTGGTCCTTTCAAAGTCCTTGAGCAGGTAAATCCTGTATATCATCCGTCCCTTCCACCGCACCTGAATATTACTGACATCTTTCATGTCTCCCTCTTAAAACCCGTTCACATGTCTCGGTTTTCTGAGTCATCTGCCGGGACTTCGGGTACGTCTTTGGATGAGTTTGAGGTGAATGCGATTGTTGGTTCCAAGGCGGTGCATTGCAAAAAAATGTTTTTGGTCGACTGGAAGGGTCATGGGCTGGAGGATAGGACCTGGGAGCCCTTTGAGCACATTCGTGCCCACCAGCTTATTGCGGCCTTTGAGCGTGGCAAGGCTCATGGGGGGGGTGCTAGGAGGAGGGTAATGTTAGGCGCTGAGATTCTCCCTCTGCACAGGATGGATCCCAAGCCTTATCTTCTCCTGCAGTCTCCAATTCGGTCTCGACCACAGTAGATGCTGCTCAGCAAAGACGTTGGTCTCAGCATCTTGCTCAGACTCAGGCTGTGCGCATTATTTCCACTGCCTCTCCAGGTTCAGCTTTGGTAACTAACAATAGAAAGCAGCCAGCAGTCATTCCTGTGACCATGTCCAGGATTTGCTCTACTGAGCATGCTTGTGAAGTGGTGACCTCTCATTGGTTGTCGGTCGTCAGCTGCCAGGTCCTGTTGTAGTTCCAGATTGGCCAGCGAGCTAGGTCCTGTCTGATTGGCACAGTCTATAAAAGGATCTTTGGCACACCCGGCAGTGCGCTAAGATCATTTATGTTTTGTGAGTGTGTGGAACCTAACGGTAGTGTGGCCTTGTCTGCGTGTGCTGAGGGCAGGTGTATAGCCTTTAGAATTCTGGCACCTCCGGAGAGGCATTTGAGTGAATCTATGGCAGGTGTTAAGCCTTTAGAATTCCGGCACCTCTGGAGAGGAGTTCGTGTGCATGCACACACTGTGTTTGTGTCCACTACCTGTTCCCTTGCCCCAGTGAGGGTAGCATTCTCCTGTGAAGTTAACAGGGTTTATGTTTAGCGCTATACCTGCTCTGTTACTGTGTGTGAGTGACATAGCTCTACTACAGAGCATCTTTTCTGTTGCTATATGTGATTGACACAGTCTCGTGTGCTATACACTGAGTTACATTTAACTCAGTGCGAGCTAACTAGTGCTCGCTGTCTTGTTCCGCCATTGCTCATACTAGCTGCAGTTTTCCATCTCTGCATGGTGGACCCCAGATTGTGATCGCACTTCATCTTAATTTATATTTAGTGCGATCTGCAACCCTAACACTCATAATCGTTTTTAGTTTCTGTAAAATATTTGCTCTTTTCATTTAACATGTCTCCATGCATATATTAATGTATTTGGGGAGACAAATAGAAAAGTAAAGCCAGTACCATTCAACCTGTGTGTTTTAACTTGTCCTTAATCTGAACTTTGGACTGAGCAATCAAGCCTGCAGGTACCAATTGCTCACATAATAAGGTGCACTGCAAACATGTTTTTGAGCAGACACTCACCAGTCCTGTAAAAGCCAATGGATTATTCAGAAAAACATGTTTAAAACAGGCTGAAGTGAGGGAAGGCGCAAGTCCCGGGCTTTATTTACACTTTACACATGGCATATAACTATTGGTCCAGGCTGGTATTTAATGTGCCTCCTGCTCGTCTGACGCCAAACCCCCTGACGAAGGCTAACGCCGAAACACGTGTCGGGAACTGGCACCATTCCAACAGGAGGAGAGGAATGCAGGTAAATTTATGGATATATCCTTCTAATATGGTTACCTTTATTAATTTAGTGTTACAAGAGTTTGCAGCCCCATAGTATCGAGTGGACTTTTGTCCTACCATAATTACTTACGAATTGGCACTGCTTATATGCTCTACTTTTTTTACTGCATCTACCTGATCCCATCCTGTTGTTATGTGTTGGCCTTAGTGTTTGATCACCGTGCTTTAATTTAATAATGAAAGATTTTCTGTAGTCTCCAAATAAAGATTTATCACTTTTTTCATTGCCTTGTTTAGCTATATTTGGTGAATAGGCTTAAATACTAAAAGAAGTGCAGGAGACAAGGATTTATATGTAGGTGTGGTGGAGACAGCAAGAGATCCACTGCTCCTGATGCACGATTCACAAAGAATGCTTCATAAGTAGTGTTGAGCGATACCATCCGATATTCAAAGGTATCGGTATCGGATGGTATCGGCCGATATCCAAAAAATATCGGATATCGCCGATACCGATACCCGATACCAATGCAAGTCAATGGGAAACAAATATCGGAAGGTATCCTGGATGGTTCTCAGGGTCTGAAGGAGAGGAAACTCTCCTTCAGCCCCTGGGATCCATATTCATGTAAAAAATAAAGAATAAAAATAAAAAATATGGATATACTCACCCCTCCGACGAACCCTGGCTGTCACCGCTGCAAGCGTCTGCCTCCGTCCCTAAGAATGCAGTGAGTGAAGGACCTTCGATTACGTCGTGGCCGCTCATGTGACCGTGACGTCATCGAAGGTCCTTCACTCACTGCATTCTTAGTAACGGAGGCAGACGCTCGCAGCGGTGACAGCCAGGGTTCGTTGGAGGGGTGAGTATATCCATATTTTTTATTTTTGTTCTTTATTTTTTACATGAATATGGATCCCAGGGCCTGAAGGAGAGTCTCCTCTCCTCCAGACCCTGAGAACCATACGCACCGCACAGGCCGATTCCGATTTCCGATATCGCAAAAATATCGGAACTCGGTATCAGAATTCCGATACAGCAAATATCGGCCGATACCCGATACTAGCAGTATCAGAAGGCTTAACACTATTCATAAGGTTGAATATTTTGTGGAGCTGTGGGAGATATACATATAGCTGTCCAGGTATTCCCACCTTCAGCCTCACTACTGCCTCATTTTTTACATGTTGTTAGATTTCTTACATATGTTTCAATAAAGATTATTTGTAGTCGTCTACTTGTTTTTTTTTTTAATTTTTTTTGGTGGTATATTTGATATGTGACCAGGCCCCAGTTATATTGATAGTGGTTTTAGGTGTGTTCTCTACAAATAAAGTATAATTCAGACTCACATGGGCCGTATATCTTGCACTTTGGTTGATTGATTGCCTCATTGTTCATCTTTTACATGTTGGACACTGAGCTTCCCTTTTTAAAGTATGTTTAGAATACAATTCAGCATTTTGCCAGTCTTAGCTACTTTATCATTCTGGTAGTTCTCTTCAATAATATTTATTGAGAGTTTACAACACAAATACAACACTAACAATATCTTATGTTAGAATATTGGCAAACTATTGTGCAGCTGCAATCCTCTGCTGTAACGTCTGTATACTCTTTTGCTTCCCCCCTGCCCAGGAGATGTGGTATGATCAGACCATGTTCCTGCACAGTCAGACACAGCAATTACACAGTACACAGCAGGGGCACATTTATATGATTATCTCAGCACAGGAACATTTTTTAACAAATCCAAGTGTGGAATTTATGATTATTCCAAGATCTATTAATTAGAATGTACTTCATTTGTAGAAAAAATACATTTAAATCAGAGATGGGACAAAAAAAAGGAATGTGAAATTAGAAAGAAACAAAACAGTATTAACAACAACCTTGGAAGCCTGATTCTGTGGGATTTTCAATAAACAGCCTGAAGGAACACTGAGCAGGATAGGTGAGAGTAATGAAGAAGAGTTATTTCAGCTTTATCCATTTTCCATGTAGGACTCCCAACTTCAAGTAAAGTTGGCAAATGTGAGATTCACAATTGCAATGATTCCTTTGAATATAAAAGACGTTTAGGTTAGCAATAACTTCCTCTGTGGATGGAATTAGAGGGATTTTCCATTTATTGGGTAACCACTATTTTTGCAATTATTAATAATTTGCATATTAAAGGTCTTGATTGTGGAGGGACTGATTACAGGCCAATAAATAGGAGGGCTAAGTGTGTATAATATAGCTGCCTGTAGTATGCATAGTGTATGTCAGGGGACTGTATGGGGTAGAAGAAGATGTTGAGTCAAGAAAAGTTATAGTGAACAGTAATGAATGTGAAGTATTTGCATTTTATCCTTATGGCCGGTTTGTGTCTCGCCATTCACAAGTATTGGGGAGATCTCTCAACTACGGAAACCATTACAAAACATAGCGATATGGTTTGCATCACTCAGGGTAGTATAGAGTTAACAGAAAAAGCAAGGGATTAGCCCATACACTGGGAGGGTTAGATCTGATAAGAAGTAGAAGAAGCACTTCCTGCTTTAGGCAGTGGAAGAGAGTCAGGTGGAGAGTCAAGTTTAGAGTCCAGTACTGATGAAGTTCAGTCAGAAGGAGTGCTAGCCAGTGACAGTATTTGACAAGTTTCAAGGTAGAATATAGCAGCGGCAAAGTAGTCCTGTCAAGTCTCCAAACAGTACAAGCACACATCTGAAGCTTTGTGCAGATCCAGGGCATTCTTGGGCATAGTGTTGTGAATTCTGCTCTTGGGCTCCCTCCGGTGGTTGTTGATGGTAATGCAGTTATTCCTGAGCAGCAGTCTTGGACAGGTGTTTCTGCTAATTGCAATTTTGACTGGGGTATTTAGCTGTGCAGGACTCATTAGTCCTTGCCAGTAGTCAATGTTCCTTTGGGAGTGTTGGTCCTCTGCCTGGCCTCTCCTGCTTGCTGCCATTTCAGCTAAGATAAGTGTTTGCTTCATTTTTTTAGACACACTGCTGTGTGTTTATTTTCTGTGCTTATCCTGTTTCTATTTTTGTTCCTGCTAGACTGTGCCTGATGTTTTTCTCAGTCTAGTTGGACTCGCTGGAGTCGCAGATATACTCTCCACATCTTTAGTTAGGTGGTGGAGTTTTTGTATTTTTCTGCTGTGGATATTTTGTAGTGTTTTATGCTGACCGCATAGTATCCTGTACTTTCCTTTCCTATCTAGGTAGAAGTGGCCTCCTTTGCTTATCCCTGTTTTCTGTCTGCGTGTGTCTTTTCCTCTCCTACTCACAGTCATTATTTGTAGGGGGCTACCTATCCTTTGGGGATCTACTCTGAGGCAAGAGAGTTTTCCTATTTCCATCTTTAGGAATATTTAGTCCTTAGGCTGTGTCGAGGTGTCTAGGTCTGGTTAGGCACACCCCACGGCTACTTCTAGTTGCTGTGATAGGATCAGGGTTTGCGGTCAGTAAAGTTACCACTGCTCCAGCGAAGGTCATTTCATGCTGCTCCAAGGCCACCTGATCATAACAGCATAGGGCCTGGAAAAGACATTGAGTGCCATGTTTCTGTTTCCCCTGTGAGGAAGATGTCAGCCTGGTCTCAACAAGAGGGAAGGATATTGGGCCTCAGAAAGCTGCCATGCCAGATAGAAGGTCCTTGGTACCAACAGGAGCTGTTGGGGTGCGGACAGGTCAGACAGAATAGAGTTGAGCATTGATAGTACACTGGACAAAGAGAACATCATTTAGAGATAATTCTGTCTCACTCTCTGTGTCACAACCGCATGTATTTGAATTGCACAGTAAAGCTGAACCTGTAGAACCGGACCTAAGGTCTCCTGTCATGTGTGCAACTGCATCCGATCCCATGCATGGGGAAGTAACAGAGACTCCCGAACGACAAGTAAGTAAAGAAAGCACCCCACAGCACATCACACTCAACTCTGATTCCTGTTCAGCAGAGGGGTTTCAGGGCAAAGAGATCTCAGTTCAGGCCCACAGCCACCATCTCTGTCCCCCCTCAGGACCATTTGAAGTTACCTCCTAGCAGTATGCGCAAAACATCTCCTAATCATTTGGCTCAGTCCCGATTTTGTGTAACATTAAGTCTTGATGGGAAAGTTTGTGAATATGAACACTGCATTCTGAGCAATGTAATTGCATTGGGAGACTAATTGAGAAAATGGTCAAATAAATAAACTAAACTAAAAGTATTGCCAGTCTCACAACCTAGTGCAATGCATGCATTGTTAATGGATATGCTGCACTGCCAGAAAGGTTGTGAAAATATATCTGAAAGCATATAATCTTGGAATAATACTATTATGTTAGATATGGGTCTATTATGTATATTAAATTGGTGGTCTAGTTATAGAAGGGATGTGGTACTGTAAAGTTGATGTGTAACAATGCTTACATTCCTGCCAAAAGCCTAGAATTCTATGTAAAATGTAAGATATATCACAAATGAAAAGTAATTTCATTTTTTAGTGAAATATTATTTTTTTTTACATCTGCTTCTACACCCCCTGGTACTTTTCTGTGTCAAAATTAGATTATTTGTAATGAGTTCATTAGACAGATGTACCTTGTTCTGTGTTTCAATGGGTCAAAGCCTTGATGAATGGTTTAGCTTGTAAGTAGCTTTAGGGAAAGATTCTGTCGCTGAGCTGGCACCACCTTAATTAAGAAGACCAAGACAAAAAGGATATATTGAACACTAGAGGATTCATTTCCAAAGTCTCAGGTCTTACAAAATATTACATATATAATGTAGCATTATTCTTCAATCAACCATAATCCTTAAATTTCCCTCCTTGGGTCTGAAGCTTTAATAGACCAGGGGTTTTGGATCAGTTTCTATGTGAATCTGTCAGTGCTCAAGAGAGGCCCTTGACACCATTCTGACTTAATATGAGATGCATCTGCAGCTACTTTGACAAAATTGACATAGTCTAGAGAGGAAAGCAATCACCCAGTGCAGCATTACCGAGCATTTACACTTGAGCCGTGCAGCCAGAGAGCAAATCTTGACCTTTAGAAGTTCTCAGATTATATTTCTTTGCCTAAAGCCAGCAAGTTATTGTTAGGAATTTGTTGCTATTCAAAGTAGATTTCATGGGGTTACTTGTGGGTTTAGTTCAATACATCAATCATTTTGGGTAGGATTTTTTAAAGCCAGTGGTTTTTCTAGAAGACAGGAGCATTTCTATAACATTTCCAATCTTCCATAAAGCCCCACAGAAATATCTGTCATGAAATACTGTCATTTACTTTTCTATGCATGTTTGTGTTTCTAAATTGTGAATTTATCGAAAGTTGTGAGGTTTCCTCACTAAAAAAGTTTAAAAAAAAATATGATTAAAATGAAAAAATATATGTTTACAACACCACCTCTCACCGTTTTCCCCATTAAAAATAAATAATACAAAAAAGGCACATGCTGTATCGCTGTGTCTGGAAATGTCCAATCTATTAAAATATAAAATATATATTTACGGTAAAAATGGTAAAGAAAAACAAAAATCAAAACTTGAGAAATGGACGTTCTTCAGTAGTCACAGCACTGCAAGAAAACACAATAAAAAAATGAATAAATGTTCAAGGAATAATAGGACAAATAGAATTAAGGCTAAAATACCTTTATTAGTGAGGTAACACGCAGCACTACAAGCAAAGAGAGGTGCATGCACAAGTAGTAAAATATGATTATACAAAATAGTAAAATATATTAAAATGTATTATAAAGCAACATACCAGGTAATGTATGCAAGAAAATAATGTGCAGATATAGCAGCATAATTATCTGGAAAACCCATAAAAAGACTATCTTACACTGTCAGTATGACAAAGCGTAATAGTGTGACTAAAATAGTAGAACAATCATATGATCAAAGTGTCAAACCAATTGTGAAAAAAAATCAACTAATGTGCAATAAAAAGGAATAACACTGAAATATAAAACTTATATAGGAACACAAAAATAATACATCACTCAAAAGTGCGTGTGCAAGGAGAGGAAAAGAAACGAATGCAAGACTAATCAAAAAATATAACTAAAGAATTAATTTGCGATTACAATGAATCACATTGAATGATCACACTGAATTAGCTGGCTGTGAACAGGAGGAGTGCAATAGATTCCATAAAATGATCACAATGAATCATGTAAAGCCAATAGCTGTACACAGGGGGTGCAATGCCTGTTAAATATGGGAGATAATAAATGGGATGCAGTATTGTGGACTAGAGTACAATGAATTACCTGAGTGTATGGTGGTCACTGGTGCGGCACACACCACGACACGCATTTTGGAACATGTCCTTCATCAGAGAGTGTCAGCCATTGTGAACCGGTGGCTTATAAAGGATGAGACAAGGCTGCTGATAGGAGAAGTTCAAAGGGTAATTGACACATGTGCGTCAGGGGAAACTGGAAGTCACTGGCACCCGCGTCATATGACTGATGAAGCCAAGTCACATGATCGCGACTTGGCATCTCGGAGCCATGGAGATGTAAGGAGGTGGTGGAGACTTTCAGTGCTCCCTCTCCCCTCTATGTAGGGCATGTGTCCCCCATGCGGTGCTCTGCTAATTTGGCTATGTATCAACGTATTACTGTTATGAACTACTGTTTTAATGCTGTACTTGTACTTTGTGATGTTTGCCTGATTTCTTGTCTTTGTATTACTTTGCACTGTATTGAACATGACTGGTTCAGGGACAGTAAGGGTTAACAAAAAGTGGCTGGGTTAGCAGCCTGTAAGAAGCAGCAATTTCCTGCTTCTGCAGCAGAGCCTGGGCAGGTTTGTCCATGGCAAGATGTGCTCCTCTGATGGAAGCATAACATTCCCCCAGAGGGGAAAAAGTGCTGCCTAAGGACAGCTGGGCAGCTGGATGGGCACTAGGACTAAGGAGGGGCCCTCCAAGAGACTGTTAGCTCGCAGGAGCCAATTGGGAGCTGATGCTTCTGCTGCTGCTGCCGATCGAGCAGCATCTTTGAAAAGGGAGAGCTCAGGAATTGTTATCTTCTTCTCTTTTTCATCTTCATTAAACAAGTTGCCACTATTGAGCTCTAAAAAGTGTGATGCATGGTGCATCCATAGAACGCTGTTCAAGCATGGAGAGCAGCTGTGTGACAGAGGTAACAAACTGTGACCTAGGGTTGGGAGTAGAACTGTCTTTTCATGTGCAAGGGGCTAGGGTGCTCACTGACAATAACCTATTGAACTTGCCCATGACTACCACTCCATGTCACCTTGTTACAGAGACACTGTAAGCAGGAAACCGCCGGAGAGCAGATAGCACATGCGTACAGCTCGGATCCAATTCTATAGGTATGTGGAATTGTATGGCATGACTAATGAAATGAGAAAAGGTTAAGGTGAGCGGATAATATGAAATTTATGTACTGCTGGGATTGTATAAGAAGAGACATGTAAAGGTAGGTGGTGAAAATGACATAAGAATTCTTAAATAATAAAATGGCCAATTGCAGCAATGTGAGCATAAATTAGAAAAAACATTAATGGAAAAATCATTGATGAGAGAATTAAATTTGAAGTGAAGGGTAAATAAAGTAAAATAAAATTATTGAGATTCACGTCACTTATGGCCCAAGAATCCAGAACCTGCGCCCTGCACTCACTCAGAAATACATACCCCATCCTCCCTTCTATGGCCGCTGCATTCTGGGATCTTCTGCGCCGGCTACTTCTGCTCCAGTGACCTCTGGTGTGCGCGCTGATAAGGTGCACTCCTCACTTCCTCCATGTATAGTCATCACTATGTACACATGGTTCCTAGTGATGACTATGCAGGGAGAAAGTAGGGAGAGCACCTTATAGGCACGCACACCAGATGTCACAGTGACTCACCAGCACCTGCACAGATGATTCCTGAGTGCAGTGCCCATAGAAGGGAGGATGAGGTATGTATTTCTACGAGAGTGCAGGGCACAGGGACAGGATTCCGTGGCCATAACTGACGTGCATGGTAGGGGGGAAACCTGCACCTGCGCCCTGCACTACCTCTGAAATACAGGTCCGAAGGCAGGTCCGAAATGCAAATCGGGAAGGATGCATGTACACTGAGTGTCTCCCTCCATGATGTCTTTCTTAAGGAATGGTACCATGGTGTTTTATTGTACTATGCATAGCATACAGTCCATACCTGCACTATGACTATACTGCCATGCCACTATGTTGGTTTAATTGATTGATGCCGAGCCACTCGGTGTCTATAGAGGGTTTGAAAACACTTTCAACATTGTGGTATTAGTTGATAGTGTAGCAGTCACCGGCTTACTCTTGTTTATATATAAAATTCAATTTTTGGCTCTGTTCTGTGTGTCCCATGCACTTTTTTTACGGTACATCGGCACTTTTTTTCCGCTCTCTAACCTGTAGTTATATATATGTCATAATAAAGTGATTTAATTTTTTGCTATACTTTGGACTTTGTGATTGTTTTCTTTCCCCCTCTATGCTGTGGAGCCTAGTAGCAGAGCCCAAGCTGAGTAGTTTCCTTTTTGTCTGTCCCCTGTTCATCTCTTCCCCTATGTGTTACCTTCTGCAGAGGCGAAGCTAGCGTTCTTAATAGGCACTGAACTAGCCAGGGTTCATAGAGGAATAGAGGTGACAGTCGGAGACTAGGAACATGACGGAGGTGGAGGGAAGGACCCGCATAGGGAATTAGGAAACTTAGGTTGGTGTCAGGAGGGCCTTCCTCTCCTTTTTCCCTCCAGTCTTATTTTTATGCTTTGGTGTCTGCCGGACTTACCCATGTCCGACCATGACAGGTATAGAAAGTACGACACTGGCCTAATGTGGAAAACTTGGGAGCTACATTTGCAATTATAGTACAGGAGACCGTTAATACAAAATTATTGATTTTACAGAAAAAGTATCAGAAACAAGTAAACAAAAAAAAAATGGGAAACGAAAATAATATGGAAAGTATTAATAAAACCCCATATTTAAAAACTTTAACCTATTTAAACGTATTGTTGGTGTATGTTATGTTGAAACAACATCTATGGGCTCAAAAAAGTTAAAATAAAAAGTCTGCAAAAGTCTGTAGTCTAAATAAGATTAAAAATTAAACATACACATCATTAAAATAATTAAACAACTAACTCTCAGCTCTGCCATACCAAACATAATAATCCTCATAATGCATAAGGTACATAGACCCTTATTCATTAAGACTGGCCAGTCTTAATGAAGGGGCACTCTAAAGTACTGTTCACCTAATTCATTAGGCGGTGCACACCAAAGGACTAAATAAGGCCGGTTTCACATGTCAGTGGCTCCGGTACGTGAGGTGACAGTTTCCTCACGTACCGGAGACACTGACTCACGTAGACACATTAAAATCAATGTGTCTCTGCACATGTCAGCGTGTTTTCACGGACTGTGTGTCCGTTTGGAAAACACAGAGATATGTCAGTGTTCGTGGGAGCGCACGGATCACACGGACCCATTAAAGTCAATGGGTCCGTGTAAAACACATACCGCACACGGATGTTGTCCGTGTGCAGTCCGTGTGCCGTGCAGGAGACAGCGCTACTGTAAGCGCTGTCCCCCCTGCGTGTGGTGCTGAAGCCCCATTCATTTCTTCTCTCCAGCAGCGTTTGCTGGAAAGAAGGAATAAATAATCTTTTTTTTTATTTATTTTTGTTTTTAAAATAAAGTTGCCGGTAATCGGCCCCCTCCCACCCCCTGTGTGCCCCTCCGCTGGCATTAAAATACTTACCCAGCTCCCTCGGCGCTTACATCCTTTCAGCATCGCTGCTTGTCCTGTATGAGCGGTCACGTGGTGCCGCACATCACAGTGATGAATATGCAGCTCCACCTCCCATAGGGGTGGAGCCGCATATTCATTGCTGTAATAAGCGGCATGTGTGCCACACTGATGTTCAACATAAGCACATGGACACACGGACACGGATAATTCCGGTACCGATTTTTCCGGTACCGGAATTATGTGGACGTGTGAGACTAGCCTAAGACAGACAAGTAAAAAAATTACTTTCAATACCTGGCTGACCAAGAAGTACAGAAAAGGAGAGTGGTATCTGCCTGCGAGAAACTACCTTTATATACACCCTTAAAATAGTGTGAGCTTTCTTTTAGTATAAAATTCCACATTTGTTATTGGAATAAACTGAACAAATAGTGAATGTCATGAGAGGTCAAAGGAAAACAAAAAAAACAATAGTTTTCACTATTTCCCCCTTAGTAAGACTAAGGCTGTGTGCACACTATGCGGAATTAGTGCGGATCCGCAGCGGATTTTTCTGCGCAGAAACGCTGCACTTCCGCACAGTGATTTACAGTACAATGTAAATCAATAGAAAAAAAAAGGATGTGCTAATGGTGTGGAAAAATCCGCATGAAATCCGCTGCGGATCAAAAGAAGTAGCATGCTACTTCTTTTGTGCGGAACTGCAGCGTTTCTGACCCCTTCCATTATAGCAATCCGCAGGGGTAAAAAAGGCAGAAAATGCACAAAAAATCCGCATCAATTCCGCAACAAAAATGCACAAAATCCGTGGCAAATCCGCACCTGCGTTTTCTGCCAGGAGATGCAGATTTTGTGCGGAAAATTCTGCACTCCAATCCGCAATGTGTTCACATAGCCTTACAATATCAGAAGCAAGTCCTGTGCGATAGGGAAGTCTACTTTTTCCCAGAAAAAAATGAAAACCACTTTTGAGTGCAGTATTCCAAATGATGGAGTGTCTTGGTCACAAAGGGCTAAAAAACTGATAATGAATGAGATGAATTTAATCTATTGATATTAAAATGTAAATTGTCCCCGAATTGCTTTGAGAAAACTTCAGACATATTGAACAAATAAAAATACTCTTACTGACATGAAAAGGATTTCTACGTGGTACTCCGTTCTCCACCGCCGAGGGGTTTAGTAAATACTGTAGATGTTATACACAGATCGCTATGAACCGAGGTTCACCTGTCTAATGTAAAACAGCATAGACCCCACTGAAGTCAATACTACTCACTTTATTATAAATCTGACTTACAGAAGAAAACACATTTCATTTATTTCAAACAATCTTCGTTTTTTTTGTCCTAGATAATCCTTAACATTTAAATATCCACTACTCTGTTTTATTCCATATTGTTATCTGAAGAGTATTGTTTTGTTACTATGTTAATAATAAATCTTCTTTAATCTTACTTTTTCATCTCCTGCATTAGCTCTTTATATCTAGGTGGAATTGACTTTTAAGAATTCCTCATTTGTGCGGCATTCAGGCTCAAATTGTTGTGCACAGTAGTGCCATTGTAACATTATGCCAAGCAAAATGCTTTATCATGTGTTGTAGGACAAGATGAAATGTTCGTAGAGGAGCCAAGGGATTCCATTGGAGAAACGCATTCATATTCATAAACTAAGTTATTATACTTGAAAAGGAAAAAGCAGAGGAAAACCTGTGTTTTTCTTAGTATTAGACATTTTAAAGCTTCCTGGATAGCTGTCATCCATTTGTTTTCATTCCATTTTCGACAGATGAAACACTTAACTATTTGAGTGCTACGATGTGACATATTCAGGTAATTTAGTAAGAGCAGACACAGCTGCATCTCCTGTGAATGTGACCAGCATTGTGAGCACTGATGATCACGCATCAACACTGCTATGGATACTGCGTTGGGCAAACTGGTTGCAGCGGTCAGATTATTGGAACTTGAGAACATTACTTAGGGTTGGTTCACACAAGCGTATAAATAATCGCAGGATGATTTTTTTTCTCTCATTTGTTAGCCATATACAATCTGGTTTTTTTACACTCAGCAAATATTAATCATTTACAAGACCCTCTACTGTTTCCTATGCTAGAGAATTACAATGTATCTGTAAACATTGGATGTTATACTGTGCCTCCATATGGCATCTGATTTTTTTCATTCACCCATAAATTTGAATGGATGAATCTCCTCCGATTTCGGAAGAAACTAGTCCATTCTGCAAATTATTATACCCGCAGATTCAGGCAGTGAAATAAATTGTTCATCTGCACTAGTGTTGAGCCACCTCCCTAGTGTTCGGGTTTGGTTCGTCGAACAGGGAGGTGTTTGCCGAACTGTTCGTCGAACGTTCGACGAAGACTCCGTCAAACCCCATTGAAACCAATGGCAGGCAAACACAAACACATACAAACACATAGAAAACACATAGAAAACACCTTAAAAGGTGTCCAAAAGCTGAAAAACTGCTCAGAAGACACAACAAACATGGAAAAGTCCCAACTACATATAGTCATTCGAAAAGAAAAGAGGTGGAGAAGTAAAAGGAGGAGGAGGACACAGAGATATAGGCATGTCATGCCCTTCTAAACACAAGAAAGGCTGGAGTAAAAATCTAAACTCATTCTACCAACACCCAGACGTCTTGACAAAAAAAATTAAAAAAGAAATATCTTTAGGTAGAATGGCGGCGGGTCCATTCAGAACACTTTCCTTAGAAGACGTAGTGGTACCCCCGTTGGGAGTTGTGCCAAAAAATGAACCCAATACATTCAGACTAATTGTCAGTAAACGACAACAACGACGCGGAACCAAGTACAGTACTATGTACTGTACTTCCTTTGATGAGTGCCTCCGAATAGTGTCCATAGGGTGCTCCATATCCTGCTCACTATTCGAGGCATTTAGTTGCTTCCTCGAATGTGTCGTCATGGACGTTTGTAAGGCGGCACATATTATCCATTACCTCGACGACTTCTTATGCCTGGGCCCAAAAGATTCACCACAGTGTGAAAACACGTGGTAGTCCACCTGTGAGAAGGAGAGAGCTGAAGGGAGAGTGGACACCCCAGAGCCAAGGGGTTAGATTGAGAAAGAAAGAAGGCAGTGTAGCTTGCTTCATGGGTGGGGTACTCTGCTCAGTAGCAGAAATTGCTACTAGGCCCAAAAGGATTTCCTGGGCCAGATGCCGTTAAAAAATATTACTTAGGTAAACAGGCGGTGTAGCTTGCTTCATGGGTGGGGTACACTGCTGAGTAGCACTAAATTCTACTAGGCCCAAAAGGATTTCCTGGGCTAGATGCCATTAAAAAATAGTACTTTGGCAAACAGGTGGTGTAGCTTGCTTCATGGGTGAGGTACGCTGCTGAGTATCACTAAATTCTACTAGGCCCAAACGGATTTCCTGGGCTAGATGCCGTTACAAAATAGTAGTTAGGCAAACAGGTGGTGTAGCTTGCTTCATGGGTGGGGTACGCTGCTGAGTATCACTAAATTCTACTAGGCCCAAATGGATTTCCTGGGCTAGATGCCGTTACAAAATAGTAGTTAGGTAAACAGGTGGTGTAGCTTGCTTCATGGGTGGGGTACGCTGCTGAGTATCACAAAATTCTAATAGGCCCAAATGGATTTCCTGGGCTAGATGCCGTTAAAAAATAGTAGTTAGGTAAACAGGCGGTGGGTGGCTGGGCTACTCTGCTGACTAGCAGACACTGAAGCTTTAGAGCAGACCTCTGAATCCCAGGCCATAGTATGAGGAAACAACTCTGCAGACGACCCCACCCACCTGGAATTGACGATAGCAACGTCATGTAAAACTCAGCAAGGGGACTAAATAAAAGAGTCTCCATTTTTTCCAAAAATTCGGCCACAGACACCACTTAAGTGGCATCAATTTCGCCAGAGTTTTTTAAAACGGTTGGTGAGGTGATTTTCAAAAATCATCAAGCTTTTAGTCTCCCCAAGATGACACAGGGGTAGAAAACTCCTTGCGGATCCAGGATTTGTTCATCTTGATGAACGTCAGTCTGTCTACATTGTCACTGGACAGCGGCGTGCGCTTATCAGTCAGCACACCACCAGCAGTGCTGAACACACGTTCAGAGAGAACACTGGCTGCGGGGCATGACAAGATCTCCAAGGCGTGAGTGGCGAGCTCAGGCCATTTTTCAAGATTGGAAGCCCAAAATGAGCAAGGGTCCAGTTCCACAGTCATGGCATCGATGTTAACTTGGAGATACTCTTGTACCACCCTCTTTAGGCGTTGGCTGTGCGTCAGACTTCTTGTCTCCTGTGGCCTTGCAAAGGATGGTCTAAAAAAATCTTGAAATGATTGGAAAAAATTGCTGTTACCAACAGATACGATGTTACTGTTACGGTTTTATTGATAACTCGATAGTCCCATGGTTGGCAAGTTAGAACTTAAAGATTGACTACATGCACCACCGGTGTTTTTTGGAAAAGCAGAAGTTAGATTCTGTAATAGTCTCTGCTGATACTCCTGCATGCATGAATCCCTTTCTATGGCAGGAATTATTTCACCAAATTTGCTTTTGTAACGGGGATCTAAGAGTGTGGCAACCCAGTAGTCGGCATTACTTCGGGTTCTGACAATCCGAGGGTCATGTTGCAGGTAGTGCAGCAAGAAGGCACTCATGTGTCTTGCGTATCCAGGAGGACAAGTCCTTGTTGTCTTGGTGGTGGCGAGGTGAGAATCATGCTTCCTTCGTCTGCCCTCTCCCCCCAACCTCGCACAACAGAAATTTGATCAAGGTCTCCCTCATCTGATGAGTCTTCCATGCCCAGCGCCAGTTCATCCTCCACTTCTTCTTCGCCTCCTGCACCTTCCTCAACAGTTTGGCAGCTACCATGCGCCCTCTGTAACCCCTATCCCCCAGCCTCCAATGCCAGCCGCCTTAGTGCTGCCAACCTTCTTGACCTTGGAGATATGATCCCTTCCGCATACGACTCCTCCTGTTCCTCCTCCTCCTCTTGTTCCACCACCTGACTCCGAACACTGTGCAAGGTGTGCTCCAGCATGCCATTCGCCGGAATGGTAATGCTGATAATGGCATCGTCAGCACTAAACAATTTCGTTGCTATTTCAAAACTGTGCAGAAGGGTGCATAGGTCCCTGATCTGAGACCACTCCTGCAGCGTGATTTGCCCCACCTCTTGATCTCGTTGGTCCAGGCTATACATCATAACGTATTGCACCAGGGCTCGTCGGTGCTGCCACAGTCGCTGCAACATGTGCAGAGTTGAATTCCACTGTGTGGACACATCGCATTTCAGCCGGTGAACTGGCAGGCCCAATGACTTCTGTAGAGATGCAGCTTCTGTAGAGCTGCGGGATCCGAATGGCGGAAGTGAGCACACAGCGACCGTGCCCTCTGCAGAAGCCCATCTAGTCTGGGATAGTGGGATAAAAATTGCTGGGCAACCAGGTACAAAACGTGAGCCATACAAGGCACGTGTGTGACATTGCCACAGCGAAGGGCTGCACCCAGGTTTGCAGCATTGTCGCACACAGCCTTCCCTGGCTGCAGGTTGAGTGGAGACAACCATTGATGGCACTCGGTCTCCAGAGCTGACCACAACTCCTCTGCTGTGTGACTCACATTTCCCAGACATTTCAATGTAAACACTGCCTGATGCCATTGAGCCCTGGTGACAGCATAGTGAGGAGGTGTGCATGAGTCCTTCTTTGCAATTACAACGTGGGTGGCATTACCAGACAGGCTTTGGGTGCAGATGGAGGACCGAGAGGAGGTTGAGGAGGCAGAAGCAGTGGAGGAACTTCTAGATACAGAGGATCGACGAGCAACTCGTGGCGATGGCAAGACTCGGACAGCAGCCGCTTCTCCTGATGTCGCCGTATTTACCCAGTGCCCAGTCACCGACATGTAACGCCCCTGTCCATGTCTACTCGTCCAAGTGTCTGTGGTGAAATGCACCCTATCACACACAGAGTTTCTCAAGGAAGCGGTGATGTTATGCGCGACATGCTGGTGTAGCGCAGGCACAGCTTTCTTTGAGAAGTAGTGGCGACTGGGCATCTGGTACTGGGGCACTGCGACGGACATAAGGTCTCGAAAATCCTCTGTGTCCACCAGGCGGAAAGGCAGCTTTTCTGTAGCCAACAGCTTGCTCATGGAGAAATTCAACCTCTTAGCTTTGTCATGGCTAGGAGGAAATGGTCTTTTACTTGTCCACATCTGGGGGACTGAGGGCTGGCTGCCGTGCTTAGACGGAGTTGAGCAGGGTGTTCCCGGCAAACTGCTGGTCTGTGAGGAAGGTGCAGGTGGAGATGTTATGTTGCCTTGATCAAAATGTGGTCTCGATGTTGGAGAGCGCTCAACACCAGCAGGTGTTTCCACTAGCAAATGTCCTGATGACCTGCCAATCACACTGGCTGTTGCGGGTAAAGAGGTGGAAGGTCGGCATCCAAAACCATGTGCGACTGCTGTCCCCACAGTCACAGAGGATGACGAGGACGCGGATGCACTTGATGGGGCAGACGGTGGTTGACCCGGCCCACTAGGCCGCATTGTAGCACAGGGAGCTTCCCACTGCAACTTATGCCTCATATCCATGTGACTGTTCATGCATGAAGTACTCAAGCTAGTGATTTTTTGGCCTCTACTGAGATTTTGTTGACAAATCTTACAGACTACATGAGTTGGGTCATCCTTTGCGATGTCAAAAAATGCCCAGGCTATGCAAGGCTTAGAGCCCGTGCGACCTGAAGAGCCACCACGACTTCTGGTCTGAGGCACAGTTGGGGTTGAGGATGCAGTTGTTGACGTGCTTTCATTACTCCATCTCTGTCCAGGAAGGCGCACCGTTACCTCGTCGTCAGACTCATCACTAGCATCCTCCTCCACCTCCTCTGCTGATCTCATGGACTGGCGGACTGGGGGTTGACAGTAAGTGGGGTCTACAACCTTGTCATCATCATCCTGTGTGTTCTCAAACCCGTCATCCTCAGAGCTAACCTCTTCCTGCCCCGCCCAAAAAGTCAACTTTTCGTTCCAATCAGGTATCTCAGTCTCATCATCATCTTCCTCATTGTCTCCACCAACAGGAGTTACAGTTTAGGAACAAGGGTCAACATTATGCTCAGAACCTTCTTCATCTGGGCCTGGATCCGACTCACAAAGATTCTGGGCATCAGTGCAGATCATTTCCTAGTCTAGTTTCACAGAAGCTCTGGAGCAGACCTCTGATTCCCAGGCTATAGTATGCGTAAACAGCTCTACAGACTCAACCATGTGTGTTACCCGATGCTCAGACGGGCGGCTGGAGACTTGGGAGCTGTGAGGAAGCAAATGTGATTGGGGTGACAACTCTGAGGACTGGAGTAGTTGTGATGTTGAAGTTGACATGGAGGAAAGCCCACTTGAACGAGCACTTGATATCCATTCAAGCACCTGCTGTTTTTGTGCCTCATCTGGAATTTTTGGCGATGCTCGTAGCGATGGTCGTAAGAAAGGGATCATATCAGATTGTCCACGAAAAGAAGTAGACATCTTACTTTGGCTGGAAGATGGTCTTTCTTCTGCAGATGTTACTGTTGCTTTACCACCTACCCCACGGACACAACCTTTTTTTTCCCTTTCAAGCACGCCTATTCCCCTTTCCACCAGCAGCAGGCCTTTTGCCACTCATTTTAGTGCTTAACTAACTGGCAACTCTGTATCTGTAGTTGTTGGCACAACAACCGATGGATGAAAACCGAGCAGAACTGAGTGGCCAAACTGTGGTACTAGGCCCAAAACTAATAACTGGATTAGATGCATTGAAAATTGAGATACACAGGCGGTAAAGTTTGTTTCACAGACGGCCTACTCTGCTGACGTGCAGACACTGCTCCTAGGCCCTAAACTATTAACTGGATTAGATGCTGTGAAAATAAAGATACACAGGCGGTATAGTTTGTTTCACAGGCAGGCTACTCTGCTGATGTGCAGACACTGCTCCTAGGCCCTAAATTAATAACTGGATTAGATGCAGTGAAAATAGAGATACACAGGTGGTATAGTTTGTTTCACAGGCGGGCTACTCTGCTGACATGCAGACACTGCTCCTAAGCCCTAAACTATTAACTGGATTGGATGCAGTGAAAATAGAGATACACAGGTGATATAGTTTGTTTCACAGGCGGGGTACTCTGCTGACGTGCAGACACTGCTCCTAGGCCCAAAACTAATAACTAGATTAGATCCAGTGAAAATAGAGATACCCAGGTGGTATAGTTTGTTTCACAGGCGGGCTACTCTGCTGACGTGCAGACACTGCTCCTAGGCCCAAAACTAATAACTGGATTAGATGCAGTGAAAATAGAGATACACAGGCGTTATAGTTTGTCTCACAGGCGGGCTACTCTGCTGGCGTGCAGACACTGCTCCTAGGCCCTAAACTAATAACTGGATTAGATGCAGAGAAAACAGAGATACACATGTGGTTTAATTTGCTTCACAGGCGGGCTACTCTGCTGACGTGCAGACACTGCTCCTAGGCCCTAAACTATTACCTGGATTAGATGCAGTGAAAATAGAGATACACAGGTGGTGTAGTTAGTTTCACAGGTGGGCTACTCAGATGACTATCAGACAATGCTTCTAGACCAAAAGGATTGGCTGAGCTAGGTTACACCAAATGCTGTGACAAACACTTGCACAGCACTGGCACAGACCTGCCTGGCAAACAGTGCTATGAACTGCTGTAACTTACCCTGAAAAGGGCTGATATTACAACTAGTCCCGACTCCTCCTGTCTCCCTAAACCTATCTCTCTGACAATTCGCTCCAAAAAAACACTCTTTGTCTGTATAGCGGCCACAGCAGCAGTGGTGCCGTCTAACACTAAGCTGCAGCAGTGAGGAAATGGTGGCGATGGGGCAAATGGCTGGTTCTTATAGGGCAAGGACATGTGACATACACAGCCAATGACACATGCCCTTGCTTGTGTGCATCACATGCACATTGCTGTGTGTGTGCGCACTACTGATAGGCTGAGAGACTGCACCGCCCCACTGTAAATGCGGGAAAGAAAAAAAAATGGAGATCGACGTTATTTCAGCACAGATCTATCCCCTGCCCTCCCGCCCACTATACACTGAAACAGTCTATTAACAATGATAAATAGTTTTAATGTGCTTTTGCTGAACGAACAGTTATCGAACAGAAACTCGAACAGCCGAATCTTAAGCAAATTGTTCGGGTTCGTCGAACGACTCGAACACCGCCCAAAACAGCTCAAATTTGAGATTGACGAACAGTTTGACTCGAACACCGCTCATCTCTAATCTGCACTGCCCCATTAAATAACATTGGTCTGAGTGGGATCAGTTTTTCTCATGATTAACACTCGGACCAAAAATACAGTTGTGTGAACCATTGTGTAACATAATAAGACAAAAGCAATTTACTCTGTTGTTTACATATCAGTAATATCAGATTGAGCCGTAAATTGCATCATATTGTTTCTAGTAATCTAAATGTCAAATGCATCCATCAGTCCTAAACTGACAGGATTCTTACATCACAACTTTGGACCATATCTATAGGATACTGCTCATTACAATATTAATCTTTCACAGTATATGGTTTTCTACTGATGTTTTTCTACATCTACTCACAATATTACAACTATGACATATATAGACCAATACAAAGTGAAATACATCTTTTGAGCTAAGGTAACTATTAGTGATGAGCGAGTGTGCTCGTTACTCGAGTTTTTACAAGCATGCTCGGGTGTTCTCCGAGTATTTGGGCATAAATTTAGTTTGTCATGATTTGCGGCTGCTAGACAGCCTGAATACATGTGGGGTTCCCTAACAAACAGGCAATGCCTGAATGTATTCTGGCTGTCTAGCAGCCACAAATCATGCAGCTGCAGAGACACAAACTAAATTTATGAGCACGCCCAAATACTCAGTGAACACAACCGAACATGCTTGGGAAAACTCGAATAACAAGCACACTCGCTCATCACTAGTGACTAGTGTTGAGCGATACCGTCCGATACTTGAAAGTATCGGTATCGGATAGTATCGGCCGATACCCGAAAAATATCGGATATCGCCGATACCGATATCCGATACCAATACAAGTCAATGGGACACCAAGTATCGGAAGGTATTCTGATGGTTCCCAGGGTCTGAAGGAGAGGAAACTCTCCTTCAGGCCCTGGGATCCATATTAAGGTGTAAAATAAAGAATTAAAATAAAAAATATTGATATATTCACCTCTCCGGCGGCCCCTGGACATCACGCTGGTAACCGGCAGGCTTCTTTGTTTAAAATGAGCGCCTTTAGGACCTGCGAATGACGACCGCCACGCGACCAATCAGAAGCCGCGACGTCATTCGCAGGTCCTTAATTCCTAGAATTAGGAGTTTAGTGAATGAGAATGACGTCGCGGCTTCTGATTGGTCGCGTGGCGGTCACATGAGCGGCACGCGACCAATCAGAAGCCGCGACGTCATTCGCAGGTCCTAAAGGCGCTCATTTTAAACAAAGAAGCCTGCCGGTTACCAGCGTGATGTCAAGGGGCCGCCGGAGAGGTGAATATATCAATATTTTTTATTTTAATTCTTTATTTTACACATCCCTATGGATCCGATACCGATACCCGATACCACAAAAGTATCGGATCTCGGTATCGGAATTCCGATACCGCAAGTATCGGCCGATACCCGATACTTGCGGTATCGGAATGCTCAACACTACTAGTGACTATACAATAAAAGTTACTTTTTGGGAGGATATCTCCATACAAACCTAGACCAATGGCTCTTTACTACAGCCTTCACGCATGGCCATACAGTCTCCTTGTACTGTCATACAGACATGCACAATTCCTGAGAGCTTGAAAAGTGACTATCATGAAAAAGAGGTAAACAAAAATCATATTCATTGTAGAGTTGGTGCTGACTTTATGGTTCAGACTTTGGGATCAGCAGAGGTTTGTTGCAGATGCAATTACAAGGTTAGAAATAATGCAAACTTTTTTGTACATGAAAAATATTTAGTTCAATTAAGGAAATATTTTTCATTTTTTACAGGAAATATTTTTATTTTTTCCATAATAAGTGTTTTAACTTCCCTTTACAATTTAGACACTTTTCTTACCTGCTTCACTAAAGAAAAAATAATTGTGCCATAGAAACATACATATTCAACATTTTAAGCAAATGACAAAAGAAATCAACCACTGTCACTTTATTTAAGTCGTTGTGTGTTTAAATGCAGGTCTGTGTGGGTTACTCCTCATCTCTTTAAAATCTTTTTCTTCTAATGATTTATGGATTCCAAGAGTCGACTCATCTTCCCAATTATTTAACATCCTCCAGCAGTCAGTGAAAGGTGATAAAAATTTAAACAATGCTCTGTACTTAAAAGTAATTGTCCCTCATATTTAATATGTGTTCATGCAAACTGTGTGCCCAATTTTTGGACATTGAAAAATTATACATAAAGTCATTGTGCAAGTTTTTAAAACCTTTGTCTATATCTAATAGTGAACATTTTAGTAACCAAAAGTGTTGTATATCATTATCTTGAAAGCATCATTTTCATCAAAATAGCTTTTAGCTGTAGTTATATAGTTGTCCTTGTTCTTAACATGTTTACTTGGTTCATGTTGAGCTTCATTTTTATTTCCACTTTAAGATGGTGGGTACTTGGGTACGGTGGGGTATCTGGAACCCACAATTAGAATT
The DNA here is from genome assembly GCF_032444005.1 of Ranitomeya imitator. NCBI lineage: Eukaryota > Metazoa > Chordata > Amphibia > Anura > Dendrobatidae > Ranitomeya > Ranitomeya imitator. The sequence continues at coordinate 461,555,634 of NC_091285.1, forward strand.
AACTCTAGGTGCCCACACTACAGCTAAATGCAAATACCCATTAGGCATTATCCCCGTTAGAGTGGAGTGTGGACTTTAAAAAACAGATTGCTCCTGCACAGCGGTTTGCATTAAAGAGGTTCCCGGCTGAAAACAAGTCATCACTAGGGTTGAGCGAAACGGATCGTTCATTTTCAAAAGTCGCCGACTTTTGGCAAAGTCGGGTTTCATGAAACCCGACCCGACCCCAGTGTGGGGTCGGCCATGCGGTACGCGACTTTCGCGCCAAAGTCACGTTTCAATGACGCGAAAAGCGCCATTTCTCAGCCAATGAAGGTGGATGCAGAGTGTGGGCAGCGAGATGACATAGGTCCTGGTCCCCACCATCTTAGAGAAGGGCATTGCAGTGATTGGCTTGCTGTCTGCGGCGTCACAGGGGCTATAAAGAGGCGTTCCCGCCGACCGCCATCTTACTGCTGCTGATCTGAGCCTAGGGAGAGGTTGCTGCCGCTTCGTCAGAAGCAGGGATAGCGTTAGGCAGGGTCCATTAACCACCAAACCGCTTGTGCTGTAGCGATTTCCACTGTCCAACACCACCTTTTGTTTGCAGGGACAGTGGAAGCTCCTTTTTTTTTCCTCAGCGCTGTAGCTCATTGGGCTGCCCTAGAAGGCTCCCTGATAGCTGCATTGCTGTGTGTACGCCGCTGTGCAAACCAACTGCTTTTGTCAAAACACAAATCCTGCTGTTCCTTCCTTTCTGCACAGCTATCTTTTTTGCTTGTCCACACTTTTTATTTAATTTGTGCATCAGTCCACTCCTTATTGCTGCCTGCCATACCTGGCTGAGATTACTGCAGGGAGATAGTAATTGTAGGACAGTCCCTTTTTTTTTTCTTTTTTTTTTAATTCTCCCTAAAAGAATAAGTTGTGGGAGATTAAGATTGGCATTTCTGTTAGAGTGCCATCCCTGTGTGTGCCATCTCTCTCACATAGTGCATTAGTGGGCCATAGAAAGCCTTTTTTTTTTTTTTTCATTGGGTTTATAAATTCTCCCTGAAAAAAAAAAAAAACAGTGGGAGATTAATATTGGCCTTTGGGCTTATGTGCCAGTGCTGAGTGTGCCATCTCTCTCTCAAATAGTGGGCCATAGAAAGCCTATTTATTTATTTATTTTTTTAATTTGGTTTCTAAATTCTCCCCGAAAAAATAGCAAAAAACCGTGGGAGATTAATATTGGCCTTTCTGCTTGAGTGCCAGTCCTGACTCCTGAGTGTGCAATCTCTCTCTCTCAAATAGTGGGCCATAGAAAGCTTATTTTTTTTTATATATTTGGTTTCTAAATTCTCCCTGAAAAAATAAAAAAAAACAGTGGGAGATTAATATTGGCCTTTCTGCTTGTGTGCCAGTCCTGACTCCTGAGTGTGCAATCTCTCTCTCAAATAGTGGGCCATAGAAAGCCTATTTATTTTTTTTTTATTTGGTTTCTAAATTCTCCCTGAAAAAATAAAAAAAAACAGTGGGAGATTAATATTGGCCTTTCTGTTTGTGTGCCAGTCCTGACTCCTGAGTGTCCAATCTCTCTCTCTCAAATAGTGGGCCATAGAAAGCCTATTTTTTTTTTATATTTGGTTTCTAAATTCTCCCTGAAAAAAATAAAAAAAAAACAGTGGGAGATTAATATTGGCCTTTCTGCTTGTGTGCCTGTCCTGCCTCCTGAGTGTGCAATCTCTCTCTCTCAAATAGTGGGCCATAGAAAGCTTTTTTTTTTTTTTTTTTTGGTTTCTAAATTCTCCCTGAAAAAATTTTAAAAAAACAGTGGGAGATTAATATTGGCCTTTCTGCTTGTGTGCCAGTCCTGACTCCTGAGTGTGCAATCTCTCTCTCTCAAATAGTGGGCCATAGAAAGCCTATTTTTTTTTATATTTATTTTTGGTTTCTAAATTCTCCCTGAAAAAAATAAAAAAAAAACAGTGGGAGATTAATATTGGCCTTTCTGCTTGTGTGCCTGTCCTGACTCCTGAGTGTGCAATCTCTCTCTCAAATAGTGGGCCATAGAAAGCTTATTTTTTATATATATTTGGTTTCTAAATTCTCCCTGAAAAAATAAAAAAAAACAGTGGGAGATTAATATTGGCCTTTCTGCTTGTGTGCCAGTCCTGACTCCTGAGTGTGCCATCTCTCTCTCAAATAGTGGGCCATAGAAAGCCTATTTTTTTTTATTTGGTTTCTAAATTCTCCCTGAAAAAAATAAAAAAAAACAGTGGGAGATTAATATTGGTCTTTCTGCTTGTGTGCCAGTCCTGACTCCTGAGTGTGCAATCTCTCTCTCAAATAGTGGGCCATAGAAAGCCTATTTTTTTTTATATATTTGGTTTCTAAATTCTCCCTGAAAAACATAAAAAAAAAACAGTGGGAGATTAATATTGGCCTTTCCGCTTGTGTGCCTGTCCTGGCTCCTGAGTGTGCAATCCCTCTCTCTCAAATAGTAGGCCATAGGAAGCTTTTTATATATATATTTGGTTTCTAAATTCTCCCTGAAAAAATGCAAAAAACACCAGTGGGAGATTAATATTGGCCTTTCTTCTTGTGTGCCTGTCCTGACTCCTGAGTGTGCAATCTCTCTCTCTCAAATAGTGGGCCATAGAAAGCTTATTTTTTTATATATTTGGTTTCTAAATTCTCCCTGAAAAAATAAAAAAAAACAGTGGGAGATTAATATTGGCCTTTCTGCTTGTGTGCCAGTCCTGACTCCTGAGTGTGCAAACTCTCTCTCAAATAGTGGGCCATAGAAAGCCTATGTTAGGGCTAGCGGAACGCACCAAATAATGAGACAGATAGAGTATGGTGCATTCGCAGCCCGGGGTCCACCGTGCAGAGATGGAACCTGCTGCCAAGTAATGACGGACTATATGGCGGTACTCATAAGTATACACACGTGGGTTAGACTTCACCCAGCGTGAAGGAAGCGATCCTGTTGCACAGCGCCGTACTGGCGGTCACAGCAACTGGACACTGTAATGTGTGATTTGTGCTGTAGGATAAGTCGGGCGCTAGAAAGCAACCTTCCGCGAACAGACATTCAATAGGGAAGGGGTATCCAAGGACGACTTGCACTCACAGCAAACACACGTAAGCAAATGTACACTAGTGCATGGCCGTGCGGTCATGCGCAGTTTATATAGTTGCAGCACAGGAAGTGGCCACAGAAACTTTGCCCTTCCAAGACCTGCCAAGAGGACCAATGGAATGTGCTGCAGGACCTGAGCACATGACCCTCGATCTCCAACGGGAGATCTTGCCCTGGGCATGCTCAGTGTGTGCAGACAAGGACTTAGTCCCAGAGAAGTCTGCTCGCTGCTGACCAGCACTGGCTTTAATGGCAGAAGCTGAAGAAGCAGCAGTAACTCTCTGTACAGAGTGAAACTGAGCAAGACGCTGGGACCGACGTCCCTGCTGAGCAGACTCCACTGCGGCTGGATAAGAATGGGAGACCGCAGTGGAGATGGCTCGAGATTCCCCCTGTGCAGAAGCAGGAACTCGAGACCTAACATTACCCTCCCTCCTAGGGCCCCCCCGTCCTTGGGCCTCGCTACGCTCGAAGGCAGCACTGAGCTGTGGGGCCCGAATGTTTTCAGCAGGCTTCCATGACCTGTCCTCTGGGCCATAACCCTTCCAATCCACCAGATCAAGTGTCAAGAGGGACACATGAAAGGTGTCGGTGATACCCAAGGAGGAAGAGCCAAACGGTAGACCACAGGATTAACCTGTTCGAGAACCTTGAAGGGACCCAAGTAGCGAGGAGCAAACTTAGTGGACTCAACTCGCAGCCTGATGTTACGGGCGGAGAGCCACACCAAGTCGCCAGGAGCAAAGGTCGGAGCGGGGCGCCGATGAACATCGGCAGAGGACCTCATTCTCTCCTTGGAGGCCCAAATGGCATCCTGCGTGCGGTCCCAAATGTCCCGTGCCTCCACAGCCCAGTCTGCCACCCTGAAGTCAGCAGAAGACACAGGCATGGGCACAGGAACACGCGGATGCTGGCCGTAATTTAGGAGGAATGGAGTCTGACCGGTGGAGTCAGCTACGGCATTGTTAAGTGCAAACTCTGCCCACGGTAGCAAGGATGCCCAGTCATCCTGCCTGGCAGAAACAAAATGTCGTAAATATGTGACCAAGGTCTGGTTGGCCCTCTCTACCAACCCATTCGTCTCGGGATGATATGCCGAAGAGAGATTCAACTCAATACTGAGTAGACGACAAAGCTCTCTCCAGATTCGAGACGCAAACTGGGGACCCCGGTCACTAACAATTTTGTCTGGCATACCGTGTAGGCGAAAGATATGCTTGACGAACAAGAATGCCAACGCCCGTGCAGAAGGTAGCCGTGGAAGAGGCACCAAGTGCACCATTTTGGAAAAATGGTCGGTGATCACCCAGATGATGGTGCAGTTACGAGACTTGGGTAAGCCCACCACAAAGTCCATCCCGACCATCTCCCAGGGCCTGTCCGCCACCGGCAGAGGATAAAGCAAACCAGCTGGCCGTTGCCGAGGAGTCTTGTTCTTGGCGCAAGAGACACATGCCCGAACATACTCTGCGACATCACGAGCCATATGCGGCCACCAGTATGTCCTCGCCAGTAACTCAGATGTCCTTTTGGTACCAAAATGTCCACCCACCCTGGACGAGTGTGCCCAAGAGAGAACCTCCGGTCGCAAACTGGATGGTACAAAAGTCTTGCCCGGAGGCACAGACTCTAGCGAAACCGAGGCCAAAGTTCTCAAGCTCTCGGTGGGGACAATAAGCCGAGGCTCCTCCTCCTCCGCAGATGACACAATGGAGCGAGAGAGAGCGTCGGCCCGAATGTTCTTCTCCCCAGAAAGAAAATGGAGGGTGAAATGAAACCGGGAGAAGAACAAGGACCATCTGGCCTGGCGAGAATTCAACCGCTGGGCTGTCTGCAGGTACACCAAATTTTTATGGTCTGTGAAGACTTGGAAGGGAAAACGTGCTCCCTCCAAGAGATGTCTCCACTCCGAGAAAGCCAACTTCATGGCTAGCAACTCCCTGTCCCCGATGGAATAATTCCTCTCTGCTGGTGAGAAGGTCTTGGAGAAAAAGAAGCAAGGATGCTTCTGACCTTGAGCATCCTTTTGGAAGAGGACTGCTTCCAGCACCAACAGAAGAGGCATCCACCTCCATGATAAATGGCTTATCAACATCGGGGCGATGTAGGATGGGAGCGCTAGCGAAGTGTGACTTTATAGAGTTAAAGGCCTTGGAGACCTCCTCAGACCACAATTTGGGATTCGCCCCCTTCTTGGTGAGGGCAACCAAGGGAGCTACCAAAGTTGAGAAGTGCGGAATGAACTGGCGATAATAATTAATGAACCCCATAAAGCGCTGCACCGCTTTAAGAGAATGGGGTTCCTGCCAGTCCATCACAGCCTGTAGTTTGGCAGGATCCATAGCCAATCCCTGGGCTGAGATGATGTAGCCTAGGAAAGGTAAGGACTCCTGCTCAAACATACACTTCTCCAACTTGGCATAGAGGGAGTTTGCCCGTAGGAGGTCGAAGACTTTGCAAACATCTCTCCGGTGGGAGTCAATATCTGGAGAGTAGATGAGAATATCATCTAGATAGACTACGACCGAGGTGGAAAGCATATCCCGGAAGATATCGTTCACAAAGTCTTGGAAAACGGCTGGGGCATTACAGAGCCCGAAGGGCATCACCAGATATTCATAGTGCCCATCCCTGGTGTTAAAAGCCGTCTTCCATTCGTCCCCCTCACGGATGCGAATCAGGTTGTAAGCACCCCACAGATCTAGTTTAGTAAATACCCTTGCTCCCCGAAGCCTATCGAAGAGCTCAGATATCAAGGGCAAAGGATACTTATTTTTAATGGTGATGGCGTTAAGACCCCTGTAGTCTATGCATGGACGCAATTCCCCATTCTTCTTCTGCACGAAGAAGAACCCTGCCCCAGCAGGTGACACTGACTTCCTAATGAATCCTCTTGCCAGATTTTCCTGGATGTACTGTGACATTGCCTCCGTCTCCGGGAGAGATAGCGGATAGACTCGACCCCGGGGAGGCTCAGCACCAGGCAAGAGATCAATAGGACAGTCATAGGGGCGATGGGGCGGAAGGATCTCTGCCTCCTTTTTGGAGAACACGTCTGCATAAGACCAATACTGCCTGGGGAGAGAGGAAAGATCTGCGGGTACCTCTGTAGTAGCAACCTGAACGCACTCCCTCTGACACCTACCCCCACAAGATTCGCCCCATCCCAGGATTCTGCCAGAGGACCACTCGATATGAGGAGAGTGGTACCGTAGCCAAGGTATTCCCAACAGGACCTCATCAATTCCCTCAGGAATGACGAGCAGAGATATAATCTCCTGATGAGATGGCGACATGGACAGAGTAAAAGAGATGGTCTGGTGTGTTATCTGTGAGGGCAGTGTCGACCCATTCACCACTCGTACCGTTACTGGTTGAGCTAGCATAACCAGGGGTATTGCGTGACATTGGGCGAAGGCAGAAGACATAAAACTGCCCTCCGCCCCAGAATCCACGCAGAGCTCTACCGAGTGGGAGAATGAGCCTATAGTAATTGTCCCCTTAAAGGACAATTTAGAGGCAAACGTCGCCGTGTCTAGTGTACCTCCACCTACTACCACTAGACGCTGACGTTTCCTCGACCGCTGAGAACATCTGGTGGCTAGATGTCCTGACTGCTGGCAAACATGACAGACCTTGAGTGCACAAGCGGTCCGGGACTTAGATCCCGCTTGTGACACTTCCCTGGCCTCATGTGACTCAGGAACCAGGACCGGAGATTCCAGAGGTTTGGCGAAGGTAGGAGCCAGCCGAAACCTCTGCCTACACTGGGCTCGCTCTAACCTTCGCTCGTTAAAACGGAGGTCAATTCGAGTGGAGACAGTTATTAACTCCTCCAGTGTGGCAGGAATCTCCCTAGTGGCCAGAGCGTCCTTAACGTGGTCAGCCAGGCCCCTCCAAAATATGGGGATAAGAGCTTTATCCGACCAATCCAGCTCAGAAGCTAAAGTTCGGAATTGGACGGCAAAATGACTGACCAAGGACTCACCCTGAGTTAATGCTAGCAGTTGGAGCGCAGTATCATGGGTGACTTGAGGTCCTAAAAAGACCTGTTTCAGAGTGCTCAGAAACAGCGGAGCACTCTGCACCACATGATCGCCACGCTCCCACAGCGGCGTAGCCCATTCCAACGCCCTGTCCGACAAGAGAGACACTATAAATCCCACCTTAGCCCGCTCTGTGGGAAAACGTGCAGCCAGGAGCTCGAGGTGAATAGAGCACTGACTCACAAATCCCCTACAAAATTTGCTATCACCAGAAAATTTTTCTGGCAGCGGGAGGCGAGAAAATGTCGGAACAGGGGTGGCAATGGACAGGGTTGCTGCAGCCACGCTAGCAGCCTGTACAGCAACTGCGGTAACATCCACAGCTGATGTTGTGCTCTCAAGAGCCGCCAACCTACCCTCCAGCTGCTGGATATACCGCAAGGATTTCTGTTTGTCCGTCATTACTAGCCAGACCCTGGCGCTAGTGTAATGTTAGGGCTAGCGGAACGCACCAAATAATGAGACAGATAGAGTATGGTGCGTTCGCAGCCCGGGGGCCACCGTGCAGAGATGGAACCTGCTGCCAAGTAATGACGGACTATATGGCGGTACTCATAAGTATACACACGTGGGTTAGACTTCACCCAGCGTGAAGGAAGCGATCCTGTTGCGTCACAGGATCGCGGTACCGCACATAGAGCGCGAGCAAGTAGTCAGCGAACTCAACCCCAACTAGGATTGAAGTCCGATTAGAACCTTGCTGGCACAACACCGCAACTGGGTGTGTAAGGAAGCTAAGTAGCAATATTAGGGCACAAGAGTGCATGCGGTGCCACACTGACGAACGCCACTAACCACCCAGGCTTGGCTAAGGAGAGCACAGAGGAAGTGCACGGCGCCCTACTGGCGGTCACAGCAACTGGACGCTGTAATGTGTGATTTGTGCTGAAGGATAAGTCGGGCGCTAGAAAGCAACCATACACCTTCCGCGAACAGACAATGAATAGGGAAGGGGTATCCAAGGACGACTTGCACTCACAACAAACACACATAAGCAAATGTACACTAGCGCATGGCCGTGCGGTCATGCGCAGTTTATATAGTTGCAGCACAGGAAGTGGCCACAGAAACTTTGCCCTTCCAAGACCTGCCAAGAGGACCAATGGAATGTGCTGCAGGACCTGAGCACATGACCCTCGATCTCCAACGGGAGATCTTGCCCTGGGCATGCTCAGTGTGTGCAGACAAGGACTTAGTCCCAGAGAAGTCTGCTCGCTGCTGACCAGCACTGGCTTTAATGGCAGAAGCTGAAGAAGCAGCAGTAACTCTCTGTACAGAGTGAGACTGAGCAGACTCCACTGCGGCTGGATAAGAATGGGAGACCGCAGCGGAGATGGCTCGAGATTCCCCCTGTGCAGAAGCGGGAACTCGAGACCTAACAGCCTATTTATTTTTTTTTATTTGGTTTCTAAATTCTCCCTGAAAAAATAAAAAAAAACAGTGGGAGATTAATATTGGCCTTTCTGCTTGTGTGCCAGTCCTGACTCGTGAGTGTGCAATCTCTCTCTCTCTCTCAAATAGTGGGCCATAGAAAGCTTATTTTTTTTTTATATATTTGGTTTCTAAATTCTCCCTGAAAAAATAAAAAAAATCAGTGGGAGAATAATATTGGCCTTTCTGCTTGTGTGCCAGTCCTGACTCCTGAGTGTGCCATCTCTCTCTCAAATAGTGGGCCATAGAAAGCCTATTTATTTATTTTTTATTTGGTTTCTAAATTCTCCCTGAAAAAATTTAAAAAAACAGTGGGAGATTAATATTGACATTTGTGCTTGAGTGACAGTCCTGCGTGTGTGGCATCTCTCTCATTTGGTGCCACAGAAAACAGAGTGTGTAACATTGTGCCTGATTTTCCTTGCGGTCTCACCCACCTGTAAAGGGATATCTAAATCATACTGAAGTTATAGCTCACCGTGTAAGTTGTTTGACAGCAACAAATACCGTTACTTTGGTTACGTTTTTAAAACAATGAGGAAGTCTGGTGGAAGAGGTCGTGGCCGTGGGCATTCATTGCCATCTGGTTATGATGGTAGTGGTAGTGGAGCATCCGGTGGTCGTGGGAAAAAAAATATAGCACCTAAGTCTGGAGCTGTGGAGCCAGGTTCGTCGTCTGGCTACACAAGGCCTCGAACGCTCCCTTTTCTGGGAGTAGGAAAACCGCTTTTAAAGCCGGAGCAGCAAGAGCAAGTTTTGGCTTACCTTGCTGACTCAGCCTCTAGCTCTTTTGCCTCCTCTTCTGAAACTGGTAAATGTAAAAGCAGCGCGTCGTTAGTGGATGTTCACGGTCAGGGACAAGTCGCTTCCTTGTCCTCTTCAGCCAAAACAACAAAAGAGAAGGATGCAGCAGGCGACACAACGGGTTACTCCATGGAGCTCTTTACACATACCGTCCCTGGCTTAGAAAGTGAAACAGTTAACAGGCCATGCCCATTACTAGTTGAATCGGACATGGAGTGCACTCAGGGCTGGCTCCAGGTTTTCGAGGGCCCCGGGCGAAAGAGTCTCAGTGGCCCCCCCCCCTTTAACACATACCCCGATTTATGATGCACAGATACGGCAGAGAAATGTATAGTACAATGCCAGATTTCACTTCTTACATGAGTGACAGCTATTGTAAATTCTGCAGTGTATATATACAGGACAGGAGGAGTGGTACTGTGCAGTGTATATATACAGGACAGGAGGAGTGGTATTGTGCAGTGTGTATATATACAGGAGGAAAGGTGCTGTGCAGTGTATATATACACAGGAGAGGTGCTGTGCAGTGTATACATACAGGAGGAAAGGTGCTGGGCAGTGTATATATAGGACAGGAGGAAAGGTGCTGTGCAGTGTACATATACAGGAGGAGCGGTACTGTGCAGTGTATATATACAGGAGAAGTGCTGTGCAGTGTCGTGAGCAGGGTGTTGTTGTATCAGAAAATCTCTTCTGTTTTGAGTTTTTCTATGAAACAAAGACTTTTCTACATAAACAACGTTGTTTGGTTTTGCGGCCCCGACAGATCTGTGCTACAAAGTAACAGGCGGCTCGGGCATTAATGAGGGACCTGATGCTGAATCCTTTCCACAAACCCTAATGACCCAATTAGTGCCCCGTCATTAGAAGCTCATTAAACGCCTCCCTGTCCCGAGCAGTCATGTACAGTATGGGGGGATCCTGCAGCTCACCCCGACTGCTCCATACCATACACTGCCCTCTGTCGCGCTCACTATTATCCTGTGCATTTCTCCTTCATCGTTACCCCATGTTACACTTGTCACCCCCCACTACAGAGTAGCAGGGCAGCCAATGTCACCCCCTCCCGGGGTTGGAACCTGATTTAATCAAGGAATAGTGTGGATTTGTTGCCGGTGGCTGCAGGGGAAGGGTTAAGTGATGCAATGTCCTTGGTGGGAGCAGTGGCAGCTGCTGGGACCTGGACAGACAGAACCAATGTTGCTGTGACTGCATAGTGTGATGTGGAGGAGAGAAGCTGAGACTCCGGAGCAGAAATCACCCACATGCCAGCACTGGGCAGAGTCCCTCAAGTCACCAGCCTGGGGCCACGGGGCCCCAACGTACAGCCCACAGCTCAGTTTTATCCATGGCAGCAGATCCCCTTCCTCCTGGCATCTGGTTAACCCCATTTATGCGGATCGGATTGTTATCTTTAAGGTTCAGCAATAACCTTCATACAGATGGGAAGGGGTTAAGCTTCTTCCTACCCCACTGGTGCAGGTTTGGTGCAGCATGCATGTATTCTGGGAGAGCTGGGTGGCTGCAGGTTGCAGGCTGCACCCCACCAGCTGCTCCTCCAGACATCACCCACATTTTTAGGCAGCGGAGACAGCAGCAGACTGAGCCATAAGACCAACTGCAACCACTGCTGGATACCATAGCACTCGCACTGGTAGGAGCTCAAGAATCTGCCTGATAAGTTCAGCAGCACTGCAGCCAGCCAGGGGCGGAGATGAGAGCAGAGAACGTGCTCTCTCCGCCCACAAACAATGTCACACTGTCTGCCTTCTCTTAACCCCTATGTGTGCCTGCCTGGCTGCACTGAGTGAGAAGACGCTTGTGTCAGAACTGGCACATAGGGGTTAAGAGAATGCAGCCAGCAGTGACTTTGTGGGCGGAGAGAGCATGTTATCTCCTGCTCTGCTCTCCCAGCTGTATCTATGACAGCCTGAGTGGGCCCCCTTCTCTCCCCAGGGCCCCGGCATTTGCCCAGGTGCGCCGGGTGCTGACGCCGGCCCTGAGTGCACTGATGCACAGCCACAGCCAGACTACTATGCTGTTCCTTTGACTCAGACCACAACATTGCCCTCGCAGGGTACTGATCCAGAATCAGACCCTGATGAGACTATGGTGCCCCGTCACGAACGCTATACCACCAACTTACACGGTGACACAGACGAAGTTGCACACGAGCTAGAAGAGGAGGTTATAGATGACCCAGTTGTTGACCCCGATTGGCAGCCATTGGGGGAGCAGGGTGCAGGCGGCAGTAGTTCTGAAACGGAGGAGGAGGGGCCGCAGCAGGCATCAACATCGCAACAGGTTCCATCTTCCGGGCCCGTATCTGGCACAAAACGCGTGGCAAAGCCAAAACCTGTTGGAGGACAGCGTGGCCATCCGGTTAAAGCTCAGTCTGCAATGCCTGAAAAGGGATCCGATGCTCTAAAGAGTGCAGTCTGGCATTTTTTTAAACAACATCCAATTGATCAGCGCAAAGTCATCTGTCAAAAATGTTCAACTACCTTAAGCAGAGGTCAGAATCTGAAAAGTCTCAATACAAGTTGCATGCATAGACATTTAACCACCATACATTTTCAAGCCTGGACTAACTACCAAACGTCCCTTAAGGTTGTAGCACCCTCGGCCAATGAAGCTAGTCAGAAACGCTACATCCCTTCCGTCACTGTAAGGCCACCATTTTCCGCACCACCTGCAGTATCTGTGCAGGTGTCTTTGCCAGGCCAAAGCAGTCAGGGTCAGGGAATCACCAGTTTCGTAGTAGGAAACACTGCATCTAGGGCACCGGCGGAAACAATACCGTCTCCAACCGTCTCTCAGTCTGCCATGTCCACCGGCACACCCGCTAGTTCCACGATCTCCAGCTCTCCAGTCCAGCTCACCCTACATGAGACTCTCGTTAGAAAAAGGAAGTACTTATCCTCGTATCCGCGTACACAGGGTTTGAACGCCCACATAGCTAGACTAATCTCGTTAGAGATGATGCCCTACCGGTTAGTTGAAAGCGAAGCTTTCAAAGCCCTGATGGACTACGCTGAATCACGCTACGAGCTACCCAGTCGACACTTCTTTTCGAGAAAAGCCATCCCAGCCCTCCACCAGCATGTTAAAGAGCGCATCGTCCATGCACTCAGGCAATCTGTGAGTACAAAGGTGCACCTGACAACAGATGCATGGACCAGTAGGCATGGCCAGGGACGTTACGTGTCCATCACGGCACACTGGGTGAATGTGGTGGATGCAGGGTCCACAGGGGACATCAATTTCGGGACAGTTGTGCCTAGCCCACGGTCTAGGAAACAGTTGGCTGTAGGCGTTCGCACCCCCTCCTCCTCGTCCTCCTGCAGAAGCGAGAGCTCGTCCACAGACCGCAGTCGCCCAAAGACTCCATCCGCAGCTGCCACTGTTGCACACCAGTTGTCCCATTATGGGGCAGCTACTGGCAAGCGCCAGCAGGCTGTATTGGCTATGAAGTGTTTGGGCGACAACAGACACACCGCAAAAGTTCTGTCCGAGTTCTTGCAGAAAGAAACGCAGTCGTGGCTGGGCACAGTAGATCTTGAGGCAGTCAAGGTAGTGAGTGATAATGGAAGGAATTTCATGGCTGCCATCTCCCTTTCCCAACTGAAACACATTCCTTGCCTGGCTCACACCTTAAACCTGGTGGTGCAGTGCTTCCTGAAAAGTTATCCGGGGTTATCCGACCTGCTCCTCAAAGTGCGCGGACTTTGCTCACATATCTGCCGTTCGCCCGTACACTCCAGCCATATGCAGACCTATCAGCGTCTTTGAACCTTCCCCAGCATCGCCTAATCATAGACGTTACAACAAGGTGGAACTCAACACTGCACATGCTTCAGAGACTGTGCGAACAGAGGCGGGCTGTTATGTTTTTGTGGGAGGATACACATACACGGGCAGGCAGTAGGATGGCAGACTTGGAGTTGTCAGGTGTGCAGTGGTCGAAGATACAAGACATGTGTCAAGTCCTTCAGTGTTTTGAGGAATGCACACGGCTGGTTAGTGCAGACAATGCCATAATAAGCATGAGCATACCCCTAATGCATCTGCTGATGCAAAGTTTGACGCACATAAAGGATCAGGCGTCTGCAGCAGAGGAAGAGGAAAGCCTTGATGACAGTCAGCCACTGTCTGGTCAGGGCAGTGTACAGGACGAGGTAGCGGGCGAAGAGGAGGAGGAGGAGGAGGATGATGGGGATGAGTATATTTTTAATGAGGAAGCTTCTCCGGGGCCACTGGAAATTGGTGGCGTGGCAAGGCAGGGTTCTGGTTTTTTGAGGGACACAAGTGACGTAGATTTGCTTGAAACTGCCCCTCAACCAAGCACAACCGCAGATTTGACAACTGGAACTTTGGCCCACATGGCGGATTATGCCTTACGTATCCTCAAAAGGGACACACGCATTACTAAAATGATGAACAATGACGATTACTGGTTGGCCTGCCTCCTTGATCCTCGCTATAAAGGCAAATTGCAAAATATTATGCCACATGAGAACTTGGAACTAATATTAGCAACCAAACAATCAACTCTTGTTGACCGTTTGCTTCAGGCATTCCCAGCACACAGCGCCCGTGATCGTTCTCACACGAACTGCAGGGGCCAGCAGACCAGAGGTGTTAGAGGTGCAGAAATCAGAAGTGGCGTTGGCCAGAGGGGTTTTCTGACCAGGTTGTGGAGTGATTTTGCTATGACCGCAGACAGGACAGGTACTGCTGCATCAATTCAAAGTGACAGGAGACAACATTTGTCCAAGTATGGTTACTAACTATTTTTCATCCCTTATCGATGTTCTCCCTCAACCGTCATTCCCATTTGATTACTGGGCATCCAAATTAGACACCTGGCCAGAATTGGCAGAATATGCATTGCAGGAGCTTGCTTGCCCGGCAGCTAGTGTCCTATCAGAAAGAGTATTCAGTGCTGCAGGTTCAATATTAACCGAAAAAAGGACTCGTCTGGCTACCCAAAATGTTGATGATCTAACCTTCATTAAAATGAACCACAACTGGATTTCGAATTTTTTTGCCCCACCTTGCCCGGCCGACACCTAGCTTTCCTATGAAAAGGTCTTGCCTGTGGACTACTCTGAATGACTTTACCTATCTCGTAATTTGCAGCAGCTGATTGTCCAGCATACGACATGTTTACACCTCCCTAAATGGCCAAACTCCCCACACGGGGCCGTGGTATCGCGACTTGGCGCAAGCACCCGTGAGAGTGCTGTTTGTCTGAAGAGGTGGGTGTGCCCGCTTTTGGTCGACAGCACTGCCACTGGGTCCCTCATAGTACAATAAAGTGTCTCTGGCGGTGGTGGTGCGCACCCAACATCAGACACACTGTTGTACCATGAGGGGCCCTGGGCCTGTACCGCCGGCCACAAGAGAGTTCCCCCACCCCCAGCTCAAACATTGCTCTACCACTTGCACAATTATCTCTCACAGTTCCACCAATGTTTAGTCTATGCGCTGACGTCCTTAAATTCCTGCCACTGACAATACCATTGTGTTGATATGTATGATGGTACTTAACATAGTCAGGGGCAGTGTCCTATATTTACCCAAGTAAATACTTTGCGCCAAATTACTAGGTCTGAAACTACGCAGAGGAGCCAACCCCTGTACCTAATGATTGCACCCTTTTGTGTTTTCGTTTTGTTGTAATGCGAGACACTAAGATGTATTTATTGTTTGGGACTACTAACTGGCAGACACTCATTACAATTGGCCTCCGCTGACAACACCAATGATGCCTGTGTACCCCTGCAAGAGAATTCCAAGTGTCTACAGCCAAATTTTATTATGTTAGGCCTACTACGCCTGTCTGCGGTCCCTCCTTACACTAGGCCTCCAATGACCAGACCACTGCTGCCCGTGTACCCCTGGAACCAATTCTAAAGTGCCTACAGCCCAATTTTATTATGTTAGGCCTTCGAAGCCTGTCTGCAGTCCCTCCTTCCACTAGGCCTCCACTGACCAGACCAATGCTGGCCGTGTACCCCTGGAACCCAGCTGAAAGTGCATGGAGCCTACTTTTTTTCTTTGTTTTATATTTATAAAGCCCAGATGAACTACGCTGTACCACGGTTCAAGTTACCCAGTCGACACTTCTTTTGCGAGAAAAGCCATCCCAGCCCTCCACCGGCATGAAAAAGTCTGCATTGTCATTGCACTCAGGCAATCAAACAGTAGAAAGGTGCACCTGACAAGAGACGCATGGACCAGTAGGCATGTCCACAAAAAGTTACGTGTCCATTACGGCGCACTGGGTTAATGTGTTGGATGCATGGTCCACAGGGGACAGCCTACAAAGTCTGTCTGCAGTCCCTAATTCAAATTGTCCTCCGCTGACCACACCACTGCTGCCCGTGTACCCCTGGAACCAATTTTAAAGTGCCTACAGCCATATTTTATTATGTTAGGCCTACTACGCCTGTCTGCGGTCCCTCCTTACACTAGGCCTCCACTGACCAGACCACTGCTGCCCGTGTACCCCTTGAACCAATTCTAAAGTGCCTACAGCCCAATTTTATTATGTTAGGCCTTCGAAGCCTGTCTGCGGTCCCTCCTTCCACTAGGCCTCCACTGACCAGACCAATGCTGGCCGTGTACCCCTGGAACCCAGCTGAAAGTGCATGGAGCCTACTTTTTTTCTTTGTTTTATATTTATAAAGCCCAGATGAACTACGCTGTACCACGGTTCAAGCTACCCAGTCGACACTTCTTTTGCGAGAAAAGCCATCCCAGCCCTCCACCGGCATGAAAAAGTCTGCATTGTCATAGCACTCAGGCAATCAAACAGTAGAAAGGTGCACCTGACAAGAGACGCATGGACCAGTAGGCATGTCCACAAAAAGTTACGTGTCCATTACGGTGCACTGGGTTAATGTGTTGGATGCATGGTCCACAGGGGACAGCCTACAAAGTCTATCTGCAGTCCCTAATACAAATTGTCCTCCGCTGACCACACCACTGCTGCCCGTGTACCCCTGGAACCAATTTTAAAGTGCCTACAGCCATATTTTATTATGTTAGGCCTACTACGCCTGTCTGCGGTCCCTCCTTACACTAGGCCTCCACTGACCAGACCACTGCTGCCCGTGTACCCCTGGAACCAATTCTAAAGTGCCTACAGCCCAATTTTATTATGTTAGGCCTTCGAAGCCTGTCTGCGGTCCCTCCTTCCACTAGGCCTCCACTGACCAGACCAATGCTGGCCGTGCACCCCTGGAACCCAGCTGAAAGTGCATGGAGCCTACTTTTTTTCTTTGTTTTATATTTATAAAGCCCAGATGAACTACGCTGTACCACGGTTCAAGCTACCCAGTCGACACTTCTTTTGCGAGAAAAGCCATCCCAGCCCTCCACCGGCATGAAAAAGTCTGCATTGTCATAGCACTCAGGCAATCAAACAGTAGAAAGGTGCACCTGACAAGAGACGCATGGACCAGTAGGCATGTCCACAAAAAGTTACGTGTCCATTACGGCGCACTGGGTTAATGTGTTGGATGCATGGTCCACAGGGGACAGCCTACAAAGTCTGTCTGCAGTCCCTAATTCAAATTGTCCTCCGCTGACCACACCACTGCTGCCCATGTACCCCTGGAACCAATTTTAAAGTGCCTACAGCCGTATTTTATTATGTTAGGCCTACTACGCCTGTCTGCGGTCCCTCCTTTCACTAAGCCTCCACTGACCAGACCACTGCTGCCCGTGTACCCCTGGAACCAATTCTAAAGTGCCTACAGCCCAATTTTATTATGTTAGGCCTTCGAAGCCTGTCTGCGGTCCCTCCTTACACTTGGCCTCCACTGACCAGACCACTGCTGCCCGTGTACCCCTGGAACCAATTTTAAAGTGCCTACAGCCATATTTTATTATGTTAGGCCTACTACGCCTGTCTGCGGTCCCTCCTTCCACTAGTCCTCCACTGACCAGACCACTGCTGCCCGTGTACCCCTGGAACCAATTCTAAAGTGCCTACAGCCCAATTTTGTTATGTTAGGCCTACTACGCCTGTCTGCGGTCCCTCCTTCCAATACTCCATACTGGAATTGCTTGCTTGAGGAGGTGGTGATGGCGAACTCAGTCGAGGGGTTCAAGAGAGGCCTGGATGTCTTCCTGGAGCAGAACAATATTGTATCATACAATTATTAGGTTCTGTAGAAGGACGTAGATCTGGGGATTTATTATGATGGAATATAGGCTGAACTGGATGGACAAATGTCTTTTTTCGGCCTTACTAACTATGTTACTATGTTACTCCTCCAATGACCACACCACTGCTGCCCGTGGACCCCTGGAACCTATTTTTAATTGCACAGAGCATCCTTTTTTTAATAGTAGGCGTACAAAGTCTGTCTGCGGTCCATAATTGAAATTGTCCTCCACTGACCAGACCAATGCTGCCTGTGTACCCCTGTAACCTTTTTTAAACTGTATTAAGCCACATTTTTGGTTTAAAAAGGCACAGATGATTGGCCTCGGGGAGACCAAAACATCCAACACCGCGGAGACACCATCACGTGTTTCTCAACGCAGTGATTCCAGAACACTGCCCCCATCCCTTATGGGAAATATGCAGATGCATGAAAAGAAGCTGCGGAGACACCATCACGTGTTTCTCGACGCAAGCAGTGAATAGCCAGGCCTTTCCCCGGGAAGGAACAACCACGGGAAGGGCAGCATCCTATGAAGGAAAGCCACCTATGCCAAGCATGGTATCCATCCACAGACAGCTGTTTCGGGGTTTTTGCCCCTCATCAGTGTGGAGTAGGAATCTGGCTATTAGGAGCAGTGCCTAGTAAAAAGGCTATAAAGGCACAGATGATTTTTTTTCGTGGGCCCAGGAAACGCGGAATACGTCACGGCTGTGTGGAGCAGGGAGAGGTAAGTATTTAAAGTTTGCAAGTGCTGTGATCCTGAGCAAGCAGGGGGGGCCCACTTGTTGGCACTTGGCACTGGCACAGGGCCCCTCATAATATGGCGGTGTGTTTGACGGTGGGTGGCACCTCCCACTGCCAGAGACACTTTTGTGTACTATGAGGGGCCCTGTGCCAGTGACGCCGCCAACAAGTATGCCCCCCACCTGATGAAGAAACCTGCACTTTTATCTGCACCTTCCTCTTTGTCCCCGTGTAAGGTGGTATAGTATGCGGGAAAGGGAACCTGACTTTCAGCAGGGTCAGATTCTGGCTGTGTAGAGTGCAAGGGGAATGTAGTGGTCTGGGTCAATGTACCAGCAGACTCGTCTAGCATAGGCTGGGCAATGGGCAGGATGAGGAGGAAACACTGATATAGGCCCAAATAATAAAGTAGGCTAAATGCAGTTTAAAATTGGTAACAGGACTAAACAGGCGGCATTGCTTTGTTCAGTGGAGGACAACTGTAATGAGTGGCGCAGACACAGTTAGTAGGCCCAAAATAACAAAGTAGGCTAAAAGCAGTTCAAAATTGGTAACAGGACTAAACAGGCGGCCTAGTTTGTTGAGTGGATGACAACTGTAATGAGTGGTGCAGACACAGTTAGTAGGCCCAAAATAAAAAAGTAGGCTAAATGCAGTTCAAAATTGGTAACAGGACTAAGCAGGCGGCATAGCTTTGCTCAGTGGAGGACAACTGTAATGAGTGGCGCAGACACAGTTAGTAGGCCCAACTAAAAAAGTAGGCTAAATGCAGTTCAAAATTGGTAACAGGACTAAACAGATGGCATAGCTTTGTTCAGTAGAGAACAACTGTAATGAGTGGCGCAGACACAGTTAGTAGGCCCAAAATAAAAAAAGTAGGCTAAATGCAGTTCAAAATTGGTAACAGGACTAAACAGGCGGCATTGCTTTGTTCAGTGGAGGATAACTGTAATGAGTGGCGCAGACACAGTTTGTCGGCCCACAATAAAAAAGTAGGCTAAATGCAGTTCAAAATTGATAACAGTACTAAATAGGCGGCATTGCTTTGTTCAGTGGAGGACAACGGTAATGAGTGGCGCAGACACAGTTAGTAGGCCCAAAAAAAAAAGTTGGCTAAATGCAGTTCAAAATTGTTAACAGGGCTAAACAGGTGGCCTAGCTTTGTTCAGTGAAGGACAACTATAATGAGTGGCGCAGACATGGTTAGTAGGCCCAAATACAAAAGTAGGCTAAATGCAGTTCAAAATTGGTAACAGGACTAAACAGGCGGCATTGCTTTGTTCAGTGGAGGACAACTGTAATGAGTGGTGCAAACACGGTTAGTAGGCCCAAATACAATCGCCCCATATTTTTGCTCCCATTTGCTTCCAAACTCCTAGAGCAGCATGTCCATGCTGAACTTTCCTCTCACTTTGCATCTAACTCTCTCTTCGACAACCTACAATCTGGCTTCCGTCTCCACCATTCCACTGAGACTGCCCTGACCAAAATTACTAACGACTTACAGCCAAAGCTAACAGACAATTCTCTATACTCCTCCTCCTAGACCTGTCCTCTGCCTTCGACACAGTTGACCACTGCCTCCTACTACAGATCCTCTCTTCCTTTTGGGTCAAAGACATTGCCCTATCTTGGATCTCCTCATACCTTGCCAACCACAAATTTAGCGTTTCCTACTCCCATACTACCTCCTCATCTCGCCCCCTTTCTGTTGGAGTCCCCCCAAGGCTCTGTCCTAGGACCCTTACTCTTCTCTATACACTTGGCCTGGGACAACTCATAAGGTCCTATGGCTTCCAGTACCATCTATATGCTGATGACACTCAGATCTACCTCTCTGGCCCAGATGTCACCTCTCTGCTCTCCAGAATCCCAGAGTGTCTATCAGCCATATCCTCCTTCTCCTCTCGCTTCCTCAAGCTCAATGTGGACAAATCTGAACTCATCATCTTTCCTCCATCACGAATATCTCCCCTACCTTATCTATCTATCAAAATAAATGAAATCACACTTTCCCCTGTCCCCAAAATCCGCTGCCTCGGAGTAACCCTTGACTCTGCCCTGTCCTTCAAACCGCACATCCAAGCTCTCGCCACCTCCTGTCGCCTCCAGCTCAAAAATATTTCCAGAATCCCTTCTTTCCTCAACCCACACTCTACCAAAATGCTCGTGCATGCCCTTATCATCTCCCGCCTCGACTACTGCAACATACTCCTCTGTGGCCTACCTTCTAACACTCTCGCACCCCTCCAGTCCATCCTTATCTCTGCTGCCCGACTAATTAATTTCTCTCCTCGCTGCACTCCTCCTTCACCTCTTTGCAAATCCCTTCACTGGCTCCCAATTTCCCAGCGTATCCAGTTTAAATTACTAACACTGACCTACAAAGCCATCCATAACCTGTCTCCTCCGTATATTTCCACACTAATCTCTCAATATCTTCCCTCACGTAATCTCCGGTCCTCCAAAGACCTCCTCCTTTCCTCCACGCTTATTTGCTCCTCACTCAATCACCTCCAAGACTTCTCCCGAATATCTCCCATCCTCTGGAATTCAGTGCCCAACAGATCGGTTATCCACTAATTTTGGATCCTTCAAAAGAAACCTGAAAACCCACCTCTTCAAGGAAGCTTACAGCCTGTAAAGACCACACGGCCACCTGAATACCATTGGAGCTACTGCAACCCTCGACCTACTGTCTCCTTCCCCATAATCCTGTAGAATGTAAGCCCGCAAGGGCAGGGTCCTCTTCCCTTTGTACCAGTCTGTCATTGTTAGTTTTGTTTACTGTAAGTGATATTTGTATTTTGATGTAACCCCTTCTCATGTACAGCACCATGGAATTAATGGTGCTATATAAATAAATAATAATAAAAAAAAAATAATAATGAGTGGCGCAGACAAAGTTTGTAGGCCCAAAATAAAAAAGTAGGCTAAATGCAGTGCAAAATTGGTAACGGGAGTACACAGGCGGCATAGCTTTGTTCAGCGCAGGACAACTGTAATGAATGGTGCAGACACAGTTTGTAGGCCCACAATAAAAAATTAGGCTAAATGCAGTTCAAAATTGGTAACAGGACTAAACAGGCAGCATAGCTTTGTTCAGTGGAGGACAACTGTAATGAGTGGCGCAGACGCAGTTAGTAGGCCAAAATAATAAAGTAGGCTAAATGCAGTTCAAAATTGGTAACAGGACTAAATAGGCGGCATAGCTAGGTACTGGGGTGGGCTCCTCAGCTGAGTAGCAGACAGTGGTAGTAGGCGCAAAGTATTAACTGGACTAAATGGAGGCCAGGGCCCCTGTATATTTTAACTATCATCTATCTTTCTTTTCAATGTTCTTTTTATTGATTTTCATAAAAGAACAGATATACAAACATACGTAAAATACAAGAAGCAATTAATAGAACGACAATAGTTAAACTTCGAGTAAGAGCTCTTAGAACAGTTATAGAGCTTTGAGAATCAAGAAGTATATATGAAGTTAAGACAAGTGTAATATATGAATGACAAGCAGTAATCAATTGAAGGGTATAGAAATCCAGTTATATATTAAACTAGCTGAAGAGCCCGGCGTTGCCTGGGCATAGTAAATATCTGTGGTTAGTTATAGCACGTCACTTCTCTTATTTTCCCATCACGCCTCTCATTTTCACAATCACATCTTTAATTTTCCCCCTCACATCTCTCATTTTCTCCCTCACACCTCTCATTTTCTCCCTCACTCCTCTCATTCCCCCCTAACACGTCATTTCAACCTCACATCTGTCATTTTCCGATCACTACACTATTTTCCCTCACTTCTCTCATTTTGCACTCACACCTTTTCATTTTCACCTCACACCTCTCATTTTCACCTCAGTATATACATGTTTGTCATCTCCCTTATATATAGTATACACCTGTATGTCATCTCCTGTATATAGTATATACCTGTATGTCATCTCCCCTGTATATAGTATATACCTGCTGTGTGTCATCTCCCCTGTATATAGTATATACACCTGTATGTCATCTCCTCCTATATATAGTATATACCTGTATGTCATCTCCTCCTATATATAGTATATACCTGTATGTCATCTCCTTCTATATATAGTATATACCTGTATGTCATCTCCTCCTGTATATAGTATATACCTGTGTGTCATCTCCCCTGCATATAGTATATATCTGTGTGTCATCTCCTCCTGTATATAGTATATACCTGTATGTCATCTTCTATATATAGCATATACCTGTATGTCATCTCCTCCTGTATATAGTATATACCTGTAGGTAATCTGCTCCTGTATATAGTATATACCTGTGTGTCATCTCCTCCTGTATATAGTATATACCTGTATGTCATCTCCTCCTGTATATAGTATGTACCTGTATGTCATCTCCTCTATATAGTATATACCTGTGTGTCATCTCTCCTATATATAGTATATATCTGTGTGTCATCTCCCCTGTATATAGTATATACCGTGTGATCTCCTGTATTAGACCTCATTCACACGTTATTTGGTCAGTATTTTAACCTCAGTATTTGTAAGATAAATTGGCAGCCTGATAAATCCCCAGCCAACAGGAAGCCCTCCCCCTGGCAGTATATATTAGCTCACACATACACATAATAGACAGGTCATGTGACTGACAGCTGCCGTATTTCCTATATGGTACATTTGTTGCTCTTGTAGTTTGTCTGCTTATTAATCAGATTTTTATTTTTGAAGGCTAACACCAGACTTGTGTGTGTTTTAGGGCGAGTTTCGTTTGTCAAGTTGTGTGTGTTGAGTTGTGTGTGGCGACATGCATGTAGCGACTTTTGTGAGCTGAGTTTTGTGTGGCAACATGCGTGTAGCAAGTTTTTGTGTGTCGAGTTGCATGTGACAGGTTAGTGTAGCAAGTTGTGTGCAGCAAGTTTTGCGCATGGCGAGTTTTGCGCGTGGTGAGTTTTATATCTGGTGCCTTTTGAGTATGTGCAAGTTTTGTGTGAGGCAACTTTTGCATGTGTTGCAAATTTTGTGCATGTGGCAATTTTTCCGCGTGTGCAAGTTTTGCGTGTGGTGAGTTTTCCATGAGGTGAGTTTTGCACTTGTGGCGAGTTTTGCGTGAGCCTAGTTTTTGCATGTGGCGAGTTTTGCGCGTGGCGAGTTTCGAGCGGCGACTTTTGTGTTTCGACTTTTATGTGGCGAGGTTGGTGTATGTGTGGTGAAATGTGTGCTGAGGGTGGTCTATGTGTTCAAGCACGTGGTAGTGTGTGGCACATTTTGTGTGTGTCCATATCCCTGTGTGTGGTGAGTATCCCATGTCGGGGCCCCACCTTAGCAACTGATCGGTATATACTCTTTTGCGCCATCGCTCTCATTCTTTAAGTCCCCCTTGTTCACATCTGGCAGCTGTCAATTTGCCTCCTACACTTTTCCTTTCACTTTTCCCTATTATGTAGATAGGGGAAAAATAGTTTGGTGAATTGGAAAGCGCGGGGTTAAAATTTCGCCTCACAACATAGCCTATGACGCTCTCGGGGTCCAGACGTGTAACTGTGCAAAATTTTATGGCTGTAGCTGCGACGGTGCAGATGCCAATCCCGGACATACACACATACACACGCACACACACACACATTCAGCTTTATATAGTAGACTAGCTGAAGAGCCCGGCGTTGCCTGGGCATAGTAAATATCTGTGGTTAGTTATAGCACCTCACTTCTCTTATTTTCCCATCACGCCTCTCATTTTCCCAATCACATCTTTCATTTTCCCCCTCATATCTCTCATTTTCTCCCTTACACCTCTCATTTTATCCCTCACTCCTCTCATTCCCCCCTAACACTTGTCATTTCGACCTCACATCTGTCATTTTCCGATCACTCCACTATTTTCCCTCACTCCTCTTTCGACCTCACATCTGTCATTTTCCGATCACTCCACTATTTTCCCTCACTCCTCTCATTTTGCACTCACACCTTTTCATTTTCACCTCAGTATATACATGTTTGTCATCTCCCTTATATATAGTATACACCTGTATGTCATCTCCTGTATATAGTATATACCTGTATGTCATCTCCCCTGTATATATAATATACCTGCTGTGTGTCATCTCCCCTGTATATAGTATATACCTGTATGTCATCTCCTCCTATATATAGTATATACCTGTATGTCATCTCCTTCTTTATATAGTACTAGCTGAAGAGCCCGGCGTTGCCTGGGCATAGTAAATATCTGTGGTTAGTTATAGCACGTCACTTCTCTTATTTTCCCATCACGCCTCTCATTTTCACAATCACATCTTTAATTTTCCCCCTCACATCTCTCATTTTCTCCCGCACACCTCTCATTTTCTCCCTCACTCCTCTCATTCCCCCCTAACACTTTTCATTTCGACCTCACATCTGTCATTTTCCGATCACTACACTATTTTCCCTCACTCCTCTCATTTTGCACTCACACCTTTTCATTTTCACCTCACACCTGTCATTTTCACCTCAGTATATACATGTTTGTCATCTCCCTTATATAGTATACACCTGTATGTCATCTCCTGTATATAGTATATACCTGTATGTCATCTCCCCTGTATATAGTATATACCTGCTGTGTGTCATCTCCCCTGTATATAGTATATACCTGTATGTCATCTCCTCCTATATATAGTATATACCTGTATGTCATCTCCTCCTATATATAGTATATACGTGTATGTCATCTCCTCCTATGTATAGTATATACCTGTATGTCATCTCCTTCTAGATATAGTATATACCTGTATGTCATCTCCTCCTGTATATAGTATATACCTGTGTGTCATCTCCCCTGTATATAGTATATATCTGTGTTTCATCTCCTCCTGTATATAGTATATACCTGTATGTCATCTTCTGTATATAGCATATACCTGTATGTCATCTCCTCCTGTATATAGTATATACCTGTAGGTAATATGCTCCTGTATATAGTATATACCTGTGTGTCATCTCCTCCTGTATATAGTATATACCTTTATGTCATCTCCTCCTGTATATAGTATGTACCGGTATGTCATCTCCTCCTCTATATAGTATATACCTGTGTGTCATCTCTCCTGTGTATAGTATATATCTGTGTGTCATCTCCCCTGTATATAGTATATACCTGTGTGATCTCCTGTGTTAGACCTCGTTAACACGTTATTTGCTCAGTATTTTTACCTCAGTATTTGTAAGATAAATTGGCAGCCTGATAAATCCCCAGCCAACAGGAAGCCCTCCCCCTGGCAGTATATATTAGCTCACACATACACATAATAGACAGGTCATGTGACTGACAGCTGCTGTATTTCCTATATGGTACATTTGTTGCTCTTGTAGTTTGTCTGCTTATTAATCAGATTTTTATTTTTGAAGGCTAATGCCAGACTTGTGTGTGTTTTAGGGTGAGTTTCGTTTGTCAAGTTGTGTTTGTTGAGTTGTGTGTGGCGACATGCATGTAGCGACTTTTGTGAGATGAGTTTTGTGTGGCAACATGCGTGTAGCAACTTTTTGTGTGTCGAGTTGCATGTGACAGGTTAGTGTAGCAAGTTGTGTGCAGCAAGTTTTGCGCATGGCGAGTTTTGCGCGTGGTGAGTTTTATGTCTGGTGCCTTTTGAGTATGTGCAAGTTTTGTGTGAGGCAACTTTTGCATGTGTTGCAAATTTTGTGCATGTGGCAATTTTTCCGCGTGTGCAAGTTTTGCATGTGGCGAGTTTTCCATGAGGTGAGTTTTGCACTTGTGGCGAGTTTTGCGTGAGCCTAGTTTTTGCATGTGGCGAGTTTTGCGTGTGGCGAGTTTTGAGCGGCGACTTTTGTGTTTCGACTTTTATGTGGCGAGGTTGGTGTATGTGTGGTGAAATGTGTGCTGAGGGTGGTATATGTGTTCAAGCACGTGGTAGTGTGTGGCGCATTTTGTGTGTGTGTTCATATGCCCATGTGTGGTGAGTATCCCATGTCGGGGCCCCACCTTAGCAACTGATCGGTATATACTCTTTTGCGCCATCGCTCTCATTCTTTAAGTCCCCCTTGTTCACATCTGGCAGCTGTCAATTTGCCTCCAACACTTTTCCTTTCACTTTTCCCCATTATGTAGATAGGGGAAAAATAGTTTGGTGAATTGGAAAGCGCGGAGTTAAAATTTCACCTCACAACTTAGCCTATGACGCTCTCAGGGTCCAGACGTGTGACTGTGCAAAATTTTGTGGCTGTAGCTGCGACGCCTCCAACACTTTTCCTTTCACTTTTTTCCCCATTATGTAGATAGGGGCAAAATTGTTTGGTGAATTGGAAAGCGCGGGGTTAAAATTTCACCTCACAACGTAGCCTAGGACGCTCTCAGGGTCCAGACGTGTGACTGCAAAATTTTGTTGCTGTAGCTGCGACGCTTCCAACACTTTTCCTTTCACTTTTTTCCCCATTATATAGATAGGGGCAAAATTGTTTGGTGAATTGGAACGTGCGGGGTTAAAATTTCGCCTCACAACATAGCCTATGACGCTCTCGGGGTCCAGACGTGTGACTGTGCAAAATTTTGTGGCTGTAGCTGCGACGGTGCAGATGCCAATCCCGGACATACACACACACATACACACATTCAGCTTTATATAGTAGATATACCTGTATGTCATCTCCTCCTGTATATAGTATATACCTGTGTGTCATCTCCCCTGTATATAGTATATATCTGTGTGTCATCTCCTCCTGTATATAGTATGCGCGTGGCGAGTTTTGAGTGGCGACTTTTGTGTTTCGACTTTTATGTGGCGAGATTGGTGTATTTGTGGTGAAATGTGTGCAGAGGGTGGTATATGTGTTCAAGCACGTGGTAGTGTGTGGCGCATTTTGTGTGTGTGTTCATATCCCCGTGTGTGGTGAGTATCCCATGTCGGGGCCCCACCTTAGCAACTGTACGGTATATACTCTTTGGCGCCATCGCTCTCATTCTTTAAGTCCCCCTTGTTCACATCTGGCAGCTGTCAATTTGCCTCCTACACTTTTCCTTTCATTTTTTCCCATTATGTAGATAGGGGCAAAATTGTTTGGTGAATTGGAAAGTGCGGGGTTAAAATTTCACCTCACAACATAGCCTATGACGCTCTCAGGGTCCAGACGTGTGACTGTGCAAAATTTTGTGGCTGTAGCTGCGACGCCTCCAACACTTTTCCTTTCACTTTTTCCCCATTATGTAGATAGGGGCAAAATTGTTTGGTGAATTGGAACGCGAGGGGTTAAAATTTCACCTCACAACGTAGCCTATGACGCTCTCAGGGTCCAGACGTGTGACTGTGCAAAATTTTGTTTCTGTAGCTGCGACGCCTCCAACACTTTTCCTTTCACTTTTTTCCCCATTATGTAGATAGGGGCAAAATTGTTTGGTGAATTGGAACACGCAGGGTTAAAATTTCGCCTCACAATATAGCCTATGACGCTCTCGGGGTCCAGACGTGTGACTGTGCAAAATTTTGTGGCTGTAGCTGCGACGGTGCAGATGCCAATCCCGGACATACACACATACACACACACACACATACACACATTCAGCTTTATATAGTAGATGATAGGTAATATATCCTGCAATCAACTATTATTTAAGGTCAGTCTAAGATTGCTGGTCGTCTGAGAAAAAAACACAATTTAAAGGGATAGAATATAGAGAAGGAAAGAGGGTGGAAAAGGAGGGACCAGGATTTAGGGAAACAGATGGGGGGAAGCTGTTCTGCAGCTGATTTTGTTTAAGGTAAGTTTTCAGGTATCAGATGTTTATTAGACCTATAGAGAACCCAAGGGTTCCATATTTCTTTGAACTGTGGGGTCGTATGATTCACGGAGGCTGCTAATTCAGCCATTCTGTAAAGTTGGTCAATTTTGGATAATAATTGTGAGAGTGTGGGTATTTTTGTTGATTTCCAAAGTGTCAGCACCAGTAGCTTAGCAGCCACTATGATGTTGTAGGCTAAGGAAGAGGAGCTGCGAGGTAGATTGGGGCAAATGGGGAGGTTTAAAAGAGCGGACTCTGGTGTCAGCTTCAGTTTTTTCCCTGTGATACCTAGGATGGTCGCCTCTACAAGAGACCAAAATTGTTTTAGGATGGGACATGACCACCATAAATGTAAATAGTCATCTGTTCCTTTTTTGCATAACCAACACAAGGTAGAAGCATCTGGTTTCCAATTCCGTATTTGGGTTTGTGAGGTATACCACCTGGATACTATTTTAAAGGAATTTTCCTGTGTTTTCACACAGCTTGTGGGGCCATGTGAGTATTTGTAGATATGTTGGATTTATTAAATGTATATCCTAAGTCCTTTTCCCAGCTTGTTATATATGCTCTTTTTAAGCAATGGCCTTCAGTTAGAAGAGTTTGGTATAGAGTGGATAGCGTTTTCGGTGGTTTGGATACTCTGGCGCATTGAGTTTCGAAAGTCGTGAGGTTTCGGGTAGTGTCAGAGTTGTATTGCATTATTCTCAGTGATTCTTTGAGGGCGGAGTACTGTATAAAATTAAAATTCGATAGGCCCGCTAATTTTTTAATTTCAGAGAGCGGCAGAAGCACTCCTTCCCCAAATGGCTGGTCTATGGGTGTGTTTGGGCCTTGCTGGCTGTTATGTTCTTTATTATCAGTTTTGATTGTGTGGGTTAGGACGTCTGAAAGTTTGAGTAATGGAGATGAGGGAGGTATTAGTATGTTATGTACTTTCGCCCAAATCTTGATGAGTGTTTGAGTGAGTGGGTTGGATTGTGAGGGGGGAGGTCGCTTCTTGACGTAAGTCATCAGGAGCGATCTAATAGGTAGAGATGAGAGCTCATTCTCTAACGTAAGCCATTGCTTACTCTGTGTGCCGCGTATTAGGTCCACTGAGCGTGCCAATATTGCAGTGTAGTAGTATTTCATAGCATCAGGTGCACCCATTCCGCCATTAGATTTAGCCAATACTAGCGTGCGGTAAGTTATTCGTGGTTTGATATTTTTCCAAATATACCTGAGGAACAATGAGTTTACCTTAGCCAGGTAAGATTCTGGGACGTGGATAGGTAGCATTTGAAACAGGTAAACAAACTTGGGAAGTATTAAAATTTTTAATAAATTTTTCCTCCCAGACCATGATAGGAATTAGTCTCTCCAGGATTGTATGCTAGTCTTAGCTTTGTCAAATAGTGGGTCGTAATTAAGTTTAAATAAGTCTTTATGGTTTCTGGGTATCTTAATTCCAAGGTACGTGTTGTATTGTTTGGGCCAAGTGTAAGGATATAGTTTTTCAGTTTAACAAGAGTGTGAGTAGGTATGTTGAGATCTAGGGCTTCTGATTTGGAAAGATTAACTTTAAAGTTTGCCAAGGTACTATATTCCTCTAGCAATTACATTAAAGCTGGGAAGCTTTTGAGTGGTCTAGTCATCAGAACAAGAAGATCGTCAGCAAAGGCCGCCATTTTGTAATGCGCTTTTCCTATCTTGATGCCCTCAATTTCAGGATTTTGTTGGATAGCACTTATTAGGGGTTCCATCGCTAACACGAAGAGTATCGGCGATAGGGGGCAGCCTTGGCGAGTGCCGTTTGAGATTGTAAACGTGTCTGTCAAAGAGCCATTTATTCTAATACGTGCCTTGGGTTCTCGATACATACTCATTATTGAGGAAGTTAGTTGATGTGGAAATCCAAAGCAAGTCAAGGTCTCTCCTAAGTATGTCCAGTCCACCCTGTCGAAGGCTTTCTCCGCGTCAGTCCCTAGGAGAACTAAAGGTAGTTTTCTTTCTCTAGCATAGTGCATAAGGTGCAATATTTTATAAGCGTTATCTTTCCCTTCCCTTCCCATAACGAAGCCTGTTTGGTTTAAAGATATCAATGACGG
The DNA here is from genome assembly GCF_032444005.1 of Ranitomeya imitator. Taxonomy (NCBI): domain Eukaryota; kingdom Metazoa; phylum Chordata; class Amphibia; order Anura; family Dendrobatidae; genus Ranitomeya; species Ranitomeya imitator. The sequence continues at coordinate 461,585,800 of NC_091285.1, forward strand.
CAAAAATCCTGCTATTCTGAGTGCTATCATGTTTGCAAATAATTTCTGACTACCTTCATTCTGAGCAGGTGCACCAAAGGTACGGGACGTTTGGTAGTTAGTCCAGACTTGCAAGTGCATGGTGGTTAAATGTCTAAGCATGCACGTTGTATTTAAATTTTGAAGATTCTTCCATCTGCTAAAGGTCTTTGAGCATTTCTTACAGATAACTTTTGACTGATCATTCGGATCTTGGTTAAAAAATTGCCACACTGCACTCTTCCTACTATGGAATACCTTTTCAGGCATTGCACACTGTGCTACTTTCATCGGATGGCCACACTTTCCTAAAACTGTTTTTGACAAATGTTTTTGGCCTGATACGGGCCTGCCAGATGACATCTGTTGCGATGTAGATGGCTGCTGCGGATCATCCTCCTCTGCTTCTGAGCTACTGGCAGTGGCACCCTCTTCCCCCAATGGCTGCCAATCTGGGTCAACAACTGGATCATCTATCACCTCCTCTTCAATGTCATGTGCACCTTCCTCTGTGTCACCGTGTAAGGTGCTATAGCGTTCGGGAAAGGGCACCATAGTCTCATCAGGGTCAGATTCTGGCTCAGTACACTGCAAGGGCAATGTAGTGATCTGAGTCAATGGAACAGCATTATAATCTAGCTGTGGCTGTGCATCAGTGCACTCCATGTCGTCTTGTAATGGGTAGTTAACAATTTCCCGTTCTATCCCAGGCACGGTATGTGTAAAGAGCTTCATGGAGTAACCTGTAGTGTCGCCTGACGCATCCTTCACTTTTGGTTTGGGTGAAAAACAAAAGGAAACGTCTTGTTCCTGACCGGGAGCATCCACTGATGATTCGCTGCTTTTATATTTGGAACTTTCTGAAAGGGAGGCGAAAGAGCTAGAGGCTGAGTCAGCAAGGAAAGCCAAAACTTTTTCCTGCTGCTCCGGCTTTAAAAGCCATTTTCCTACTCCCAGGTAAGGGAGCCTTCGAGGCCTTGTGTAGCCAGACGATGACGCTGGCTCAACACATTCAGCTTTAGGTGCTATTGTGCCTTTGCCACTGCCACCAGATGCACCACCACCACCATCAGTGCCAGCTTGCAACCACCGCCCACGTGGAAGACCACCTGACTTCTTCATTTTTTGGAAAATCTAACCAAAATGACAACCATTATATGGTACTGTAAAACAAGGTAGAAGGTGTATATAAACGTGTTGAGATTTTAAATCTCCCTTTTTTTGGGAGACTGAACAAAAAATCAGGCCCTGTGCAAAAAACAACACAATGTAAGTGGCTGAAAGTGGCTGGCTGATATAAGACAAACTAACAGGACAGAAGTTTATCCACTTTGTGAGAATTTGAATCTCCCCTTTTTTTTGGGAGACTGAACCACAACTTAGGCCCAGTGTATATAACAACGCAATCTAAGTGGCAGAAAGTGGCTGGCTGATATACCACAAACTAACAGGACTGAAATATATCCACTTTGTGATAATTTGAATCTCACTTTTTGTTTGGGGAGACTAAACCTAACCTCAGGCCCTGTGCATAAAACAACACAATGTAAGCGGCAGAAAGTGGCTGGCTGATATACCACAAACTAACAGGACTGAAATATATCCACTTTGTGACAATTTGAATCTCACTTTTTTGGGGGGAGACTAAACCAAACCTCAGGCCCTGTGCATAAAACAACACAATATAAGTGGCAGAAAGTGGCTGGAAGATATATGAAAAAATACAAGGACTGTAGTACAATTTCAATCTCCCTACAATGATCTCAGGAAAAGTATGGCAGCAATAAAAAGGACTGCTGCACACAAAAAGTATGGACAAATAAACAAGATAACTGTGCAGAAAGGAGCAACAGGATTTTTGCTTTAACCCCTTAGCGACCGCCGATACGCCTTTTAACGGCGGCTGCTAAGGGTACTTAAGCCACAGCGCCGTTAATTAACGGCGCTGTGGAAAAAGTACATAGCGCCCCCCAAAGGCCGATTTTCTCTGGGGTCTCGGCTGCCGGGGGTAGCCGAGACTCCAGAGAACATGATTCGGGGTTTTTTTTACCCACCCCGCTTTTGCGATCGCCGGTAATTAACCGTTTACCGGCGATCGCAAAAAAAAAAAAAACGCATTAGTATTGTGTTTCTCTCCCCTCTAATGTGATCGGACATTAGAGGGGAGAGAAATAGGGTCCCCCGAGCCCCCCACGGTACCTTATGTACCGGAGAAGGTGCCCCCCCGGTCCCCGACCCTCCTCCTTCATGTCCGGGCTCCAAAATGGCGGGCGCATGTGCAGATGCGCCCGCCAAAACCTTACGTCCCCCGGTGTATTGGGGTCGGTTTTTACCAACCCCCTGAAGCGATCGCAATCCCGGGGGTCTTTACAGACCCCCGGGGTTGCGATCGCTGCAAATAGTTTGTAAAAAAAAAATGCTTTGCATTTCTCTCCCCTCTCATGTGATCGCACATCAGAAGGGAGAGAAATAGAGCCCCTGAGCCCCCCACCATACCTCCTGCTGATGTGCCCCGGTCCCCAGCCCATGGTCCCCGGTCCTCAGCCCATGGTCCCTGGTCCTCAGCCCACGGCTCCTGGCCCCCCTTCTTCTTCTCTGCTGGAAGAAAATGGTGGGCGCATGCGCAGTGCGCCTGCCATGATTTGCCAGCAGAGACCCAGTAACCTATGAGAATTTTCTCATTGGCTGCTGGGTTTTGATTACTGTAATATGTCCAATTACAGTGATCAAAACCCCAAATGTTTGATAAACATGGCAGCACTTGGGCTGTACCTCTCTCTTCTCTCCTTGTAGTTGTTCTAGGAGAGAAGAGAGAGAGACTTCAGTTCAAGTGCTGCCCTGTCAGTTACAAAAAACACTTTATTTATATCCGCCAGCATCCAATTTACCCACCCCTGTTCTTCGTAATCCCTGCATCATCAGCAGAGGATTATAAAAAAAAAAGAAAAAAAAAATTATAAATTTTTTTTTTTTTAATTTTTAGGGTTAGGGTCAGGGTTAGGGTAGGAATTAGATAAAATGGCCCACAGAACTTTTAGCGCGGAGCAAGCTTACAGCCTGCTTTGCTCCGGCAGCTCTGGCAGCGAAACAGATTCTGCCCCTGAAGCTGAGCAGCTTTCAGACAGTGATGACGACTCTTCCTCCACGGGATCCCCCAGCCCGGTGGTAGCGGAGTCGGTCGTCACTGCTGAAGCTTCAGAGGCAGGACCAAGTACCGCAGTCCCCCCCCCCCCCCCCGCTGTGGTATAATGACACCTCATTTTCCCCTCAAATTCCCCCTTTTTCTGCAGTCCCTGGAATAAAAGTAGATGTCGCCAATTTTACCCCCATTAATTTTTTTGAAATTTTCATTAGCCCCGAAGTCCTGCAATTAATCGTCCACCAAACAAACCTATATGCCCGGCAATATATTTAGCAAAAACCCACTGCCTTTCATTCCCGTTCCTGGATCCCCACAAATGTCCCCGAAATTAAAAAATTCTTAGGCCTCACCCTGAATATGGGTATAGTAAAAAAAACCACTCTCCGCTCTTACTGGGCAACAAAAGCTGTCCACTGCACCCCTGTATTTGCAGCGATCATGTCCCGAGCCCGTTACAAAGCCCTGATGAGATTCCTCCACTTCAGTGACAATTCCCAAGCTCTCCCAAGAACTGACCCCAACTATGATCGGCTAAATAAATTAAGACCCCTAATTTCCCTCCTAAAAACTTCCTTTCTAAATTCCTATACCCCAGAGCAAAATGTGGCAGTCGACGAGTCCTTGATGAGCTACAAGGGCCGTCTGTTATTCCGCCAATTTATTCCCTCCAAGAGAGCCAAATACGGCGTAAAATTATTTAAAACTTGCGAGAGCTCATCAGGGTACACGTCCACCTTCCTAATTTATGAAGGTAGGGACCGCCAAATAAACCGCCCAAACTGCCCCCAGACAATTGGTATCCCAGGCAAAATTGTCTGGGAGCTAATGACGCCCTTTCTCAATCAAGGGTACAACGTGTATACCGACAACTATTACACGAGCATCCCCCTATACAAATCCCTCCATGCTGCAAATACAGGGCCCTGTGGGACAGTGAGGAAAAACAGAGTGGGGTTTCCGTCACAGTTGGTGTCCAGACGTTTGGAGAGGGGGGCGTCATTTTCACTTGCAAGCGACCAACTACTTGCAGTGAAGTGGAAAGACAGGAAGGACGTCTATATGCTTTCCACACTGCATACGGACACCACTGTGACGGTCAGAGAGAGGGGTGCCACAAGGGACAAAGAAAAACCTGTCTGCGTCACAGACTATAACAGTCATATGGGTGGCGTAGACCTGTCAGACCAGGTTCTGCAACCATACCTGGTCAAGAGGAAGACCAGGGCGTGGTATAAAAAAGTGGCAATCTATCTAATTCAGACTGCCACATATAACAGTTTTGTCCTATATAAAAAATCTCAAGGACCGCTAACTTTCCTGCACTTTCAGGAAAAACTAGTAGAGAGCCTCATATTTGAGTCCATGGCACCGGGGGAAGCCTTCGACTCTGTGGATTCCCGGAGACTTTCAGAACGCCATTTTCCTCACCCTGTCCCTGTCACTCCCACCCAAAGGTATCCTCAAAAAAGGTGCCGAGTTTGCAGAAAGCATGGCAGACGGAGTGATTCCCGATTCTATTGCCCCACATGCCCATCCCAAACAGGCCTTTGTATCTCCCCCTGTTTTGAGACCTACCACACCACCTACAATTATTAGTTTGTTTTTTTTCAATAATTTTTATTTTCTGCTTAGTGGCCCCAGTAGTACAATTTGGAACAATTGATAAATAATATTTTAATTAGTAGATTCCATTTTACCCCATTTCACAATTAATTCCAGAACTTGATCAATCCCATACCAAACTACTATCCCAACAAATTCTCATCCACGTACCCACGTCTGTACGCTCTAGAGTGTGGACCCCACAAATGTTCTTGCAAAGTCAGGTCATCTGAAAATTCTACGACTCGATCAATCCCATACCAAACTACTATCCCAACAAATTCTCATCCACGTACCCACGTCTGTACGCTCTAGAGTGTGGACCCCACAAATGTTCTTGCAAAGTCAGGTCATCTGAAAATTCTACGACTCGATCAATCCCATACCAAACTACTATTCCAACAAATTCTCGTCCACGTACCTATGTCAATAAGCGTTAGAATGTGGACTCCAGAAATGATCTTGAAAAGTGAGATTATCTGAAAATGAATTCTAGGACTTGATTACTCACAAACATTTTTGACCATTTATCTAACTTTGACTGTTTTTATAACTGTCTTGCTACACAAAACTTTGGCTTCAATTTATATTACTCATATTTATGTTGATGATACGGGCATGATAATTTTATTGTAGGATTTCTAAAAAATGAGGAAGTTCCGTACTTATATACTATGGGCTTTACTTTATGGTTCTTGCCGAACCTCTGGTACCAGACAATGCTTTCTATAGAGAACTGGTTGTTTTGTGCATATAGCGGTTCTGACCTTGGCGGGTGGGAGCTTGCTATGGTGTACCACGTCTATTGGCACATTCGTCTCTCATATAGGGATTGATGGAGCTAAAAGGACGTTGTACGACCAGTCTCTGAAAGTGTCTGCCATTCTAGCCCTGATGGTGTTCTTTCATCTTTGGAACAAACTCCGCTTTGGCACATAGTTGGCTGCATTTTCCTACACATTTTGCCCTTCATTCCAGTACAGTATATTCTTCCTGCTACAATATACGCAAATGCGGGACAACTGTTTTGTTAGCAAGACCAATTTTATAGTCAGCCATTGTGTTTTAGGAGCATGCCTCCCTCTGTGAGTAATAATTCCTGGAAGGATTTTCTTTTTTGCTTAATGTCTCTAGAAGCTTTGAATGGGTCCTGGATCTTCAATTTCAAATAAAGCCAAATTTGTCACATTGTGCCCCTTTCTGTCCAAGCCCTGCCATTTGTCCAAACAGAACTTTTTTACTACATATGGGATATCGCTGCACTCATAATAAAGTGGGTAACGAATTGTGGGGTCCACTTTTTGATGTTATTTCTGAAATAGTGAGACATTCAGGTCTAAAACAAGATTCTCGTGGAAAAAATGAATTTTTTCAATATGACGACCTAATGTTATCAAACTCTGTGTCATACATGTGGGTTCAAATTGCTCAATATACCCCTGATTAAAATCTTTGAGGGGTGTAGTTTCCAAAACGGGGTCAGTTGTGGGGGGTTTCTGCTGTTAGGCACATCTACAAACCCAAAATGGCGTCCGCTCTCACAATTAAGAGATTAAAAAGTCAAACGGCGCACCTTCCCTTCCAAGCTCCGCAGTGCGCCCAAACAGAGGTTTACCCCCACATACGGGGTATCGACATACTCAGGACAAATTGCTCAACAACTTTTGGGGTCCATTATGTCTTGCTACCCTTGGGAAAATAAAAAATTGGGGGTGAAAAGATCATTTTTGTGAAAAAAAAATGATTTTTAATTTTTTTGGCTCTACGTTATAAACTTGTGTGAAGCACTTGGGGGTTCAAAGTGTTGACCACACACCTAGATAAGTTCCTTAGGGGGTCTAGTTTCCAAAATGGTGTCACTTGTGGGGGGTTTCCACTGTTTAAGCACATCAGGGGCTCTCCAAACGCGACATGGTGTCCGATCTCAATTCCAGAGAATTCTATGTTGAAAAAGTCAAATGGCGCTCCTTCCCTTCTGAGCTCTACTGTGCACCCAAACAGAGGTTTACCCCCACATACGGGGTATCGACATACTCAGGACAAATTGCACAACAACTTTTGGGGTCCTTTATGTCTTGCTACCCTTGGGAAAATAAAAAATTGGGGGTGAAAAGAACATTTTTGTGAAAAAAAATGATTTTTAATTTTTTTGGCTCTACGTTATAAACTTGTGTGAAGCACTTGGGGGTTCAAAGTGTTGACCACACACCTAGATAAGTTCCTTAGGGGGTCTAGTTTCCAAAATGGTGTCCCTTGGGGGTTTCCACTGTTTAAGCACATCAGGGGCTCTCCAAACGCGACATGGTGTCCGATCTCAATTCCAGAGAATTCTATGTTGAAAAAGTCAAATGGCGCTCCTTCCCTTCTGAGCTCTACTGTGCACCCAAACAGTGGTCCCTCCCCACATATGAGGTATCGGCATTCTCCGGACAAATTGCACAACAAATTATGTGGTTCATTTTCTTTTTTTACACTTGTGAAAATAAAAAAAATTGGTTCTGAAGTAAAATGTTTGTGAAAAAAAAGTAAAATGTTCATTTTTTCCTTCCACATTGCTTCAGTTCCTGTGCAGCAACTGAAGGGTTAATAAACTTCTTGAATGTGGTTTTGCGCACCTTTAGGGGTGCAGTTTTTAGAATGGTGTCAATTTTGGGCATTTTCTGCTACATAGACCCCTCAAACTGACTTCAAATGTGAGGTGGTCCCTAAAAAAAATGGTTTTGTAAAATTTGCTGTAAAAATAAGAAATTGCTGGTCAAATTTTAACCCTTATAACTCCCTAATAAAAAAAAAATTTTTTCCAAAATTGTGCTGATGTAAAGTAGACATATGGGAAATGTTATTTATTGACCATTTTGTGTGACATATCTCTTTGATGTAAGGGAATAAAAATTCAAATTTTGAAAATTGCAAAATTTTCAAAATTTTCGCCATATTTCCGTTTTTTTAATAAATAAAAGCAAGTAATATCAAATAAATGTTACCACTAACATGAAGTACAATATGTCACGAAAAAACAATCTCAGAATCAGCAGGATCCGTTGAAGCGTTCCAGAGTTATAACCTCATAAATTGACAGTGGTCAGAATAGTAAAAATTGGCCTGGTCATTAAGTACCAAATTGGCTCTGTCACTAAGGGGTTAAAAAAGCAGTTGGTTTGCACAGCAGCCTGCAAACAGCAATGCAGCTATCAGGGAGCCTTATAAGGCAGCCTAATAAGCTACAGAGCTGATGCACACAAATATAGCCTCCACTGTCCCTGCAAACAAATGGTGGTGTTGGACAGTGGAAATCGCTACAGCACAAGCAGTTTCGGGTCTTAATCTTCCCTCCCTATCTATATCCCTTCGTCTGATGAAGCTGCGGCAACCTCTCCCTATGCTACGATCCGCAGAAGTAAGATGGCGGTCGGCGTGCACGCCCATTTATAGCCCTTGTGACTCCGCAGAAAGCAAGCCAATCACTGTCATGCCCTTCTCTAAGATGGTGGGGACCGAGACCTATGTCATCACGCTGCCCACACTCTGCGTCCTCCTTCATTGGCTGAAAAATAGCACTGAAAGCATCATACGAAACGCGACTTTGGCACGAAGATCGCCGACCTCATGGCTGATCCCACACTAGGATCGGGTCAGGTTTCATGAAACCCGACTTTGCCGAAAGTCGGCGATTTTTGAATTTGTCCGATCCGTTTCGCTCAACCCTAGTAGTAACTGTATTTGTGTCCTGAATCCTTCCTTCCAGCCCTCTCCGCCTCACATGACCAGTCACGTGATCGTGACATCATCACAGGTCCTGAAGCTGAAGTTGCTTTTCTCCTACATCTGTTTGGCCTGCTCATAGAAGGCTGTACTGTGCACACAGAACCTGTGATGAGGTCACAGGGGGGAAGAAGTCAGGGGTCAAATGATCAGGTGCCTCCGTGTATGCAGGACTCTGCTGTGCTGGTTGTCTTGGTGCTGGATGAGGTGAAGTTTATGTGTGGGGTCAGGAGGGGTTTACAGCATGGATGTAGCGGAGCCTTGTGTGTCCAAGGTGTATGGAGTGGAGCCGCGTGTGTACAAGGTGTACGGAGAGGAGCAGTGTGTGTACAGAGTGGAGCGATGTGTGTACAAGGTGTACGAAGCGGAGCCATGTGTTTAAGAGGTGTACGGAGCAGAGCCACGTGTGTACGAGATGTACGGAGCGAAGCCGTGTATCTACAAGGTGTATGGAGCGGAGCCATGTGTGTACGAGGTGTACGGAGCGGAGCCATGTGTGTACGAGGTGTATGGAGTGGAGCCATTTGTGTACAAGGTGTACGGAGTGGAGCCGTGTGTGTACGAGGTGTGTGGAGCGGAGCCATGTGTGTACGAGGTGTGCAGAGCTGAGCCGCATATGTACGAGGTGTACGGAGCGGAGCTGCGTGTGTACAACGTGTATGGAGCAGAGCCGTGTGTGTTTGGGGTGTACAAAACGGAGCCCTGTGTGTGCGAAGTGTATGGAGCTGAGCCGTGTATGTGTACGGAGCAGAGCAAATCATGTGTCTACGGGGTGTACGGCACGACCCGCATAAGTACGGGGTGTACGGTGCGGACCCGCATAAGTACGAGATGTACGGAGTGGAGCCGTGTGTGTAATTGGTGTACGGAGCAAAGCCGTGTGTGTATGGGGTGTACGAAATGGATCCGTGTGTACGGGGTGTACGAAATGGAGCCCTGTGTGTACAAAGTGTACAGAGCGGAGCAGAGCCTTGTGTGTACAGGGTGTACGATGTGGAGCTTCTTAAGTACAAGGTGTATGGAGCAGCGCTGCATGTCTTCAAGGTTGAGTGGAGCCATGTGTGTACGAGGTGTACGTAGTGTGGCCATGTGTACACAAGGTGTACAGAGCAGAGTCGCATGTGCACTGAGTGGAGCCGTGTGTGTGCGCGAGGTGTACGGAGCGGAGCTGTGTGTGTACGAGGCATACAAAGCGGAAACGTGTGTGTATGAGGTGTGTGGAGCCGTGCGTGTATGAAGTTGGTGAATGGTGAGGAGCAAATGTCATACCTCCCAACCGTCTTGGATCCAGCAGTATAGTCCCGATTTTGAGAGTCTGCCCCACTGTCCCGGCCGGGAGCTTACTTTTCCCGTGCACACAGGAGTCTCGAGGAGCACTTTAAAACTCGCACGTGACGTTCCACCGGAAGTGACATGGTGGAAGCTGACCGGAAATGAGGTGATTTCGGGAGGAGACTGTGACGGAACTATGAAGGCACTTCAGGGAATGATTCAGATCCATCACTGTGTCCTCCGACAGCACGGACAGCGGGATCAACTTTGAATCAGGAATGCCGGCCATGTGAGCGGATCATGATATGTCCTGCATCAGGAGGCTCAGGTGAGCATTACAATGGTAGCTGGGCTGCTGTAGTATCTTTATAGAATCTTTCTTTCTCTCTCTGTTTCTTTCTCTCTCTCTCTGTTTTTTCTTTCCCTCTCTAATCTTTCTTTCTTTCTCTCTCTGTTCTTTCTCTCTCTGTTCTTTTTTCTCTTTTCTTTCTTTCTATCTCTGTTCTTTCTTTCTCTCTCTGTTCTTTCTCTCTCTCCTTTCTTTTTTCACTCTCTGTTCTTTCTATCTCTCTGTTGTTTCTTTCTTTCCCCTCTTTCTTTCTCGCTCTCTCTGTTTTCTTTCTTTCTTTCTTTCTCTCTCTGTTCTTTCTTTCCCCTCTTTCTCTCTCTCTCTGTCCTTTCTTTCCCCTCTTACTCTCTGCCTGTGTTCTTTCTTTCACTCTCTGTTCTTTCTTTCGCTCTCTGTTCTTTTTCTTTCGCCTCTTTCTTTCTCTCTGTTCTTCCTTTCTCTCTCTGTTCTTTCTTTCCCTCTCTGTTCTTTCTTTCTTTCTTTCCTTCTTTCTTTCCCCTCTTTTTTTCTCTCTCTGTTCTTTCTTTCCCCTATTTCTTTCTTTCCCCTCTTTCGTTCTCTCTGTTCTTCCTTTTTCTCTCTGTTCTTTCTTTATTTCCCCTCTTTCTTTCTTTCTTTCTTTCTTTCTCTCTCTGTTCTTACTTTCTCTCTCCTTTCTTTCTCTCTCTCTGTTCTTCCTTTCCCTATAACAACTATAGTCATTTTGCTATCAGGTCAGATTAATATTGAGGATCCGAGAGGCCAGTGGTACCTTTTTATCAACCCCCCCCCCCTTTTTCGGTTCATTTGTTATAGGGCAATTCCTTCACAGTGGTACCCCTTTGTTTTTGTTTCACTAATTTGGCTTTTTACAATTTTACGTAATAAAGGATAAGTTTTAATATGCACCTTTTTGAGGGTACTGTTTTAAATGGAGGAGGTGATCCTGTTAATGTGCAGAGCAACACTGTCACATTTTTTCTTCATCTGGTGTAGTTTAGAATTCGGGATAAAATTAAGTAATGTGTTTTGGAAGTGGTGCTCTAGAGAACTTTTGTTATTTCCTGCAGAGATGAGCCCTGGTTGGAAGACGTGATGGCGGTCTGTGCTGGATGAAGATTAAAAGCGAAGATGAAGGACTTCACCTAGAGTTGTCACTGCTGAGTTAGTGTATTACATATACACGCACACTATACACTGCATGCTATATACAGCGGTCCGTTGTATAATGTCACCGGTGATCACTGTATTACCTACAGTTAGGGCCAGAAATATTTGGACAGTGACACAATTTTCGCGAGTTGGGCTCTGCATGCCACCACATTGGATTTGAAATGAAACCTCTACAACAGAATTCAAGTGCAGATTGTAACGTTTAATTTGAAGGGTTGAACAAAAATATCTGATAGAAAATGTAGGAATTGTACACATTTCTTTACAAACACTCCACATTTTAGGAGGTCAAAAGTAATTGCACAAATAAACATAACCCAAACAAAATATTTTTATTTTCAATATTTTGTTGCAAATCCTTTGGAGGCAATCACTGCCTTAAGTCTGGAACCCATGGACATCACCAAACGCTGGGTTTCCTCCTTCTTAATGCTTTGCCAGGCCTTTACAGCCGCAGCCTTCAGGTCTTGCTTGTTTGTGGGTCTTTCCGTCTTAAGTCTGGATTTGAGCAAGTGAAATGCATGCTCAATTGGGATTAGATCTGGAGATTGACTTGGCCATTGCAGAATGTTCCACTTTTTGGCACTCATGAACTCCTGGGTAGCTTTGGATGTATGCTTGGGGTCATTGTCCATCTGTACTATGAAGCGCCGTCCAATCAACTTTGCAGCATTTGGCTGAATCTTTTTTCTTCCCATCATTCTGGTACAGGTTGATCTTTGTCTCATCTGTCCATAGAATACTTTTCCAGAACTGAGCTGGCTTCTTGAGGTGTTTTTCTGCAAATTTAACTCTGGCCTGTCTATTTTTGGTATTGATGAATGGTTTGCATCTAGATGTGAACCCTTTGTATTTACTGTCATGGAGTCTTCTCTTTACTGTTGACTTAGAGACAGATACACCTACTTCACTGAGAGTGTTCTGGACTTCAGTTGATGTTGTGAACGGGTTCTTCTTCACCAAATTAAGTATGCGGCGATCATCCACCACTGTTGTCATCCGTGGACGCCCAGGCCTTTTTGAGTTCCCAAGCTCACCAGTCAATTCCTTTTTTCTCAGAATGTACCCAACTGTTGATTTTGCTACTCCAAGCATGTCTGCTATCTCTCTGATGGATTTTTTCTTTTTTTTCAGCCTCAGGATGTTCTGCTTCACCTCAATTGAGAGTTCCCTTGACCGCATGTTGTCTGCTCACAGCAACAGCTTCCAAATGCAAAACCACACACCTGGAATCCACCCCTGACCTTTTAACTACTTCATTGATTACAGGTTAACGAGGGAGATGCCTTCAGAGTTAATTGCAGCCCTTAGAGTCCATTGTCCAATTACTTTTGATCCCTTGAAAAAGAGGACGCTATGCATTACAGAGCTATGGTTCCTAAACCCTTTCTCCGATTTGGATGTGGAAACTATCATATTGCAGCTGGGAGTGTGCACTTTCAGCCCATATTATATATATAATTGTATTTCTGAACATGTTTTTGTAAACAGCTAAAATAACAAAACTTGTGTCACTGTCCAAATATTTCTGGCCCTAACTGTATACATTATACACAGAGCTCCCGTGTATAATGTCACCAGTGATCACAGTATTACCTGTACACTGACACTGTATACAGAGCTCCTGTGTATAATGTCACTGGTGATCACTGTATTACCTGTACATTGACACTATATACAGAGCACCTGTGTATAATGTCACTGGTGATCACTGTATTACCTGCACACTGACTTTTTATACAGAGCTCCTGTGTATAATGTCACTGGTGATCACTGTATTACCTGTACACTATATACAGAGCTCCTGTGTATAATGTCACCAGTGATCACTATATTACTTGTACACTGACACTGTATACAGAGCTCCTGTGTATAATGTCATTGGTGATCCCTGTATTACATGTATACAATTCATAGAGCTCCTGTGTATAATGTCACTGGTGATCACTCTATTACCTGTACACTGACACTATAGACAGAGCTCCTGTGTATAATGTCACCGGTGATCACTGTATTACCTGTACACAGACACTGCATACTTAGTACAGATCTCCTGTGTATAATGGCAATAAAGGTGATATTAGTATTGTGTTTTTTTTGTTAATGATCAGTATTGTAGTATTCAGTCACTATGTGGTGGTAATATGTTGTCCGGCTATGGTGTGGCGTTATTTGTTCTTTGTATGTGGTGGTAATATGTGGTCTCGTCATGGTGTGGTGGCAGTTGTCCCTTGTATGTGGTATTATTCGGTCACCATGTGGTGGTAATATGTTGTCTGGACATGGTGTGGTGGTATTTGTTCCTTTGTATGTGGTATTATAGGTCACTATGTGGTGGTAATATATGGTTTGGTCATGGTGCGGTTGATCATTTTAAAAATTGAAAAATAAAAATATACCTAAATTGTATTTGATATTTTAACAAATGTTTAATACGTTAGAGTAGAGTGGAGCTGGGCCAAAAGAGTCTACCTTGTCGTGGTGGAGGATTAAAAAATCTTTCCTATTTCCTAAATATATTCCTATTTAAAAGTGTATGTATTTTACATGTGTGTCAGGTTAGGCTAGTAGAGTAAACCAGATTTATTTGTACTGATTTTACGACGGGGGGGGGGGGGTGCCATTTTGCAGTTCGCCTCAGGCAGCAGAGAGGCTAGGTTCACCACTGGTTATAGAACCTAATGACGATCTATGCATTTCGACCTGGTGGTCTTAGTCATGATCATGACTAAGACCACCAGGTCGAAACGCGTAGATCGCCATTAGGTTCCATAACCAATGCATACTGCGTGCTGGATACCATATACAGTATATGGATATATTTTTAATTTATTTTCATTAAAAGTTATTTTTTACCTTCACCACTCGCTGGACACTCCAGCTTTTCGGTTAAATTCCTAAAGGGGTATAATTTCCAAACTGGGGTTACTTGAGGGGGATTCTGCTTTCATGGCATTTAGAGGTTCTTTCTATAGAGTCTGGAAACAATTCTATAATAATTTGTTTTCCAAGATTCAAATAGCACTCTCTCCCTCCAGAGTCTTGCTGTGTGGCTAAGCAGTACTGTACGGCCACATGTGAGGTATTGCCAAGTTCTGAAGAAGTTGTGTAACACATTTTGGCACCATTTTAACCCATTTACTAGTGTGAAAATGTGAAATCTGGGGCTAAAACATTTTTTTTTTATTTTGATGGCTCAATATTATAAAATTTTGTGAAGCCCCTGGAGGTTCAAGGTGCTCACTAGACATCTAGATAAATTCCTTGAAAGGTCTAGTATCCAAAATGTGGTAACTTGCTGGGGGTTTCCACTGGTTAGACACGTCAGGGGCTCTCCAAATGCAACATGATATCCGCTATTGATTCCAGCCAATTTTGCATTCCAAAAGTCAAATGGTGCTCCTTCCCTTCCGAGCCCTGCCGTACACCCAAACAGTAGTATTCCCCCACATATGGATTATCAGCGTGCTCAGGAGAAATTGTACAACAAACTATATGGTGCAATTTCTCCTGTTACCTTTATGAAAATGCAAAATATGGAGCTAAAAAGATTTATTTGGGAAAAATTTTATTTTTTTTATTTCCACGGCTCTACGTTATAAACTTCTGTGAAGCACCTGTGGATTTAAGGTACTCAATGCACCTCTAGATAAGTTCCCTAAGGGGTCTAGTTTCCAAAATGGGGTCACTTTTGGGGGGTTTCCACTGTTTAGGCACGTCAGGGGCTCTCCAAATGCAACATGGCGTCCGCTATCGATTCTAGCCAATTTCGCATTCCTGAAGGGTTAATAAACTTCTTTAATGTGATTTTCCGCACCTTGATGGGTGCAGTTTTTAGAATGGTGTAATTTTGGGGTATTTTCTTTCATATAGACCCCTCAAAATGACTTCAAATGTGAGGTGGTCCCTACAAAAATGTTTTTTTTAATTTTGTTGAAAAAATGAAAAATCACTGGTCAAGTTTTAACCCTTATAACTTCCTAAGAAAAAAAAATTGGGGTTCCAAAATTGTGCTGGTGTAAAATAGACATTATGTGAAATGTTATTTATTAACTAATTTGTGTGATGTGACTCTGATTTAAGGGCATAAAAATTAAAATTTGCAAATTGCTAAATTTTCAAGATTTTCACCAAATTTCTGTTTTTTTTCATAAATAAATGTAAGCCATATCGAAGAAATGTTACCACTGTCATAAAGTACAATATGTCACAAGAAAAAAATATCAGAATCACTGGGATCTGTTGGAGCGTTCCAGAGTTATGACCTCATAAACTGACAGTGGTCAGAATTGTAAAAATTGTCCCGGTCATGAAGGCAAAAACAGGCCCAGGCACCAAAGGGTTAAGCTTCACTGTATACTCAGGTACAGAAGTCCTTACCCCTCTGACAGCAGTATACAATCAGTATCTGCCACAAATTCGTGCAGCTCCTTTAATGTTGCTGCAGGCCTTTTGATGGCCTTTTGGAAATATTTTCTTCTTGTCATTTCATCAATTTTTGAAGATTGTCCAGTTCTAGGTAATGTCACTATTGTGCCAATATTTACCATATTTTTCAGACTATAAGAGGGTCTTTTTTCCTCCCAAAATGTGGAGGAAAATGGGAGGTGCATCTTATAGTCCGGATGTATGAGCTGTGGCTGTGGTGTGGAGGTCGGGGAGCGGTTTTGGTGGAGCATCGGGTCACAGGAGGCTGGAGCCGCTGCTAAAGAGAAATGAATATGCACTGCATTCCCCACCCATGGGCGTGGAGGGCAATGCATATTCATTTTTCTGGCATCCCTGGTATAAATGGCCCCATCCTGTTCCTGGAATGTGGGTCCAATCCTTTTTCTTTTATAATTGGCCACATCTTTTTCCTGGTATCCATGGCCCCATCAGGAAAGATTTAAACAAAAAACCATTACACTTACCTACACAGCGCTCTCTCGCAGAATCCTGCTCCAGTGCCAGCAGCTGCTTAATGCTTGTAAGCAGTGCACGGCAGGGACATCATGCACTGCTCAAAAGCAGAGCGAGCACAGCTGCCAGAATGCTCACCTCTTCCTGATAACTTTCAGCAATGAGTTGTAAAATTCAACTAAGAAAATGTCAGGAAAATTTAATACAACAACTAAATTTTATTGGGATTAATAAGAATCCCTGTAAATTATGGCAGCTGTGAACTTACTATTATTTGACAAGAGTTTAAACGTGATTGGGTAATTTCGAACACAAACATATCCCCAATTAAAAGGTGTTCACAATTATGAAACTACAATATTTTAGTTTTGTTAATTTTATTTTCTCCCTCAAAATTATTTCAGATTGTTTCTGTAATGGATTTGTACAGATTATGGATGACATTAAATGTGCAAAACATTCTGAAATTAGTCTTCTTGGTTTGATTTTTTTTTACATAAAAAGCTGGTATTTTTAAAGGAGTGTGTTGACCTCTATATCCACTGTATGTCTCTCTTTGTGATCTCTGTACAATAGTAAAATGCTTCTTTGTGCCCAAAGAAAGTATTAATGTCCATCTTTTATCTAAAATACAAAATACGGCAATAAAGCCCCCTCCTCAGTGGGACCCATACAGTAGTAATGTATATCATTTATGTCCCCATACAGTAATAGTATCCAACTTTTAAGCCTAAATATAGTTGGAATATGAAAAATTGTGGTCCACCCTCTAAATAATGTATGAGGTCACAAGGTAGGCATTGTTAATGCATGGGCCCAAAAGGGCACATTTAATGTATGGGAACATCGTAATGTTCACCAATATGGCCCCATAGATCAACAAAGTCCCCAAAGTCACACAGCAATAGTGTTCCAAATTATGGTTTCTTACATTAATTGATGTTAAGCATAATGTTCTCCTTTGTGTTCTCTATACAGTATGATGTACCCCTCTGTGACTACCATGCAGTATAACATCCCCTTAGGGTCCCAATATAATATAATGTCCCCCTCTGCGACTCTTTAACAGTATAATGTTCCAGTAGAAATGTCTCAGATTTTGGCTCCCATGCAGTAGTAATACAGTACTATCTCCTATTTTTGACCCACTACAGTATTATTGTCCCCCTTACTGTATAATGTTCTCCTCTGTGGCCCCCATACAGTATTAATATGCTCTATTTTGTCCCCATACCAACATATCTCCCATTTTTAATCAATATAGTAATAATGTCCCCCATAGAGTATAGTTTCTTGCTCTGTAGCCTCCATACAAAATAATGCACCCCTCTGTGGCCCCCATACAGTAGGATGTCGCTCTGTCTCGATATTGTATAATGTCCCCCTTACAATATAATGTCCCTGATTGTTTTCCCATTCAGTGTAATGTCCCCACTGTGTCCCCCATTCAGTCTAATGTCCCTTTCCGTCGCTCCCATTTAGTGATGTCTCTATGGCCCGTATTCAGTATAATGTCCCCCATTTTGGCTCCTATACAGTATGATGTTCATGTTTGAAGCATCCAATTTTCAGTATAACTCCTCACACGACAATTAAAAAATAAATATTCCTCTCACCTGTCCCTGCTTCCATGTTGCAGATCTGTAGCTGGATCCCCAGGTGCTCCGGGCCTCTGAGGCTGCTATTGTTAGACCCAGAGTCAGTAACCCACTGGTGGGCTAAATCAAACCTGCTTGGTTATATAATATTATTTTTATACGATTTGTACAGCGAATCATTTGAGTTTGAGAAATAATGAGGGTTTCTTGACCTGAAGCTTGTTTGCAAAATGTTTCTTGCAAATGATATATTTGGTATTAATTTTGTTTGTTTGTTTTAGTGTTTAGTCTATTGCATTTGGAATTGCCAAAAATAATGTCTTATTTGGAATTTAAAACAAATTCTACTGGCTTTTCTAAATAATTGCATTAAAGGCTTCTTGTCATATGGATTTATAACTTTAACCATGGTCCCTTGTAGATTGTGAGCCCTCGCGGGCAGGGTCCTCTCTCCTCCTGTACCAGTTGTGACTTGTATTTTTCAAGATTATTGTACTTGTTTTATTATGTATACCCCTCCTCACATGTAAAGCGCCATGGAATAAATGGCGCTATAATAATAAATAATAATAATAATAATAATAATGGTCACTCAATTAATTGGCTGTCTTATTGACTTACTAGCATGTTTCATGTAGAATTTTGAGAAAAGGCATAGAGTTAAAAAATATATATTATACTCTGTTGTGTGGCATGTGCAAATTATAGACAGCAGGTTGTAATCACTCCCATTTAGGAGTAATTGATGTGGAGAAGAGGGTCTGACTTCATTGCAATCGGACTAGAAAAATTTTGTATGCCTAAGTTCTCCCTGCTCCCTTGTCAGACACAGTGAGGCCAGGTGAACTTTTCCTAACTTCATCAACCAACTGCACATACAGCAAAGGCAGGAGAGGTACTGACTCACTGGGTTGACAGCTTTGAAAGATCTGGATTTAAAGTGAACCTGTCACCAGTAGTGTTGAGCATTCCGATACCGCAAGTATCGGGTATCGGCCGATACTTGCGGTATCGGAATTCCGATACCGAATTCCGATACTTCCCGCGTATCAGATACCGGAATCGGAAGTTCCCAGAATTCAAACTGAACGCAGCAGCCAATGAGGAATGAATGGAAGTGTGGGCACATCCTGTTTAGCATGGTGGGCATGTACAGTTAGGGCCAGAAATATTTGGACAGTGACACAATTTTCGCGAGTTGGGCTCTGCATGCCACCACATTGGATTTGAAATGAAACCTCTACAACAGAATTCAAGTGCAGATTGTAACGTTTAATTTGAAGGGTTGAACAAAAATATCTGATAGAAAATGTAGGAATTGTACACATTTCTTTACAAACACTCCACATTTTAGGAGGTCAAAAGTAATTGGACAAATAAACATAACCCAAACAAAATATTTTTATTTTCAATATTTTGTTGCAAATCCTTTGGAGGCAATCACTGCCTTAAGTCTGGAACCCATGGACATCACCAAACGCTGGGTTTCCTCCTTCTTAATGCTTTGCCAGGCCTTTACAGCCGCAGCCTTCAGGTCTTGCTTGTTTGTGGGTCTTTCCGTCTTAAGTCTGGATTTGAGCAAGTGAAATGCATGCTCAATTGGGTTTAGATCTGGAGATTGACTTGGCCATTGCAGAATGTTCCACTTTTTGGCACTCATGAACTCCTGGGTAGCTTTGGCTGTATGCTTGGGGTCATTGTCCATCTGTACTATGAAGCGCCATCCAATCAACTTTGCAGCATTTGGCTGAATCTGGGCTGAAAGTATATCCCGGTACACTTCAGAATTCATCCGGCTACTCTTGTCTGCTCTTATGTCATCAATAAACACAAGTGACCCAGTGCCATTGAAAGCCATGCATGCCCATGCCATCACGTTGCCTCCACCATGTTTTACAGAGGATGTGGTGTGCCTTGGATCATGTGCCGTTCCCTTTCTTCTCCAAACTTTTTTCTTCCCATCATTCTGGTACAGGTTGATCTTTGTCTCATCTGTCCATAGAATACTTTTCCAGAACTGAGCTGGCTTCTTGAGGTGTTTTTCTGCAAATTTAACTCCGGCCTGTCTATTTTTGGTATTGATGAATGGTTTGCATCTAGATGTGAACCCTTTGTATTTACTGTCATGGAGTCTTCTCTTTACTGTTGACTTAGAGACAGATACACCTACTACACTGAGAGTGTTCTGGACTTCAGTTGATGTTGTGAACGGGTTCTTCTTCACCAAATTAAGTATGCGGCGATCATCCACCACTGTTGTCATCCGTGGACGCCCAGGCCTTTTTGAGTTCCCAAGCTCACCAGTCAATTCCTTTTTTCTCAGAATGTACCCAACTGTTGATTTTGCTACTCCAAGCATGTCTGCTATCTCTCTGATGGATTTTTTCTTTTTTTTCAGCCTCAGGATGTTCTGCTTCACCTCAATTGAGAGTTCCTTTGACCGCATGTTGTCTGCTCACAGCAACAGCTTCCAAATGCAAAACCACACACCTGGAATCCACCCCTGACCTTTTAACTACTTCATTGATTACAGGTTAACGAGGGAGACGCCTTCAGAGTTAATTGCAGCCCTTAGAGTCCATTGTCCAATAACTTTTGGTCCCTTGAAAAAGAGGACGCTATGCATTACAGAGCTATGATTCCTAAACCCTTTCTCCGATTTGGATGTGGAAACTATCGTATTGCAGCTGGGAGTGTGCACTTTCAGCCCATATTATATATATAATTGTATTTCTGAACATGTTTTTGTAAACAGCTAAAATAACAAAACTTGTGTCACTGTCCAAATATTTCTGGCCCTAACTGTAAGTACTGGCAAGGCTGTGATTGGCTGCTGAAATGATGTCACTCTGCACTATAAAAAACGCTGCCGCCATTTTGCGCTCACTCTGCTGTGATTTCAGTTAGGGACAGGACGCTGTGTTCTAACTGAGGGCCAGTTGAGATAGCTAATTGCTTTATTTTGCTTTTCCAAGGCTAATTTAGCAAACGCTGTGTTCACTGTTCAGTTCACCTTGCTCTTGCCTTGCAGCGCTGTTTTAACAGCGTTCTGCAAGGTCTCAGTGTGTGTGTGTGTGCAGCTCACTCTGTAGTCTGTGTGCAGCCATATACCAGGTTGTATTCAGCTCAGGGGGGGTTCACACTGCCTCACACAGTTCTATCCATTGTCCTTTTTTGCTCATAGTGCAGCCTGCTGCACATTTTTTTCTAAAATTTCCTATTAGTGTCTTTCCACCCGTCTCCATCCAAATAGTGGAAAAACACTAGATAGGATAACCTAGAGGGGTTTTTTTGGGCCTTGCAGCGCCGTTTACGGCTGTCTGCACGGTCTCCGTGTGAGCGCAGCTCGCCCTGTAGTCTGTGTGCAGCCACAGCCGGTTGTATTCAGCTCAGGGTTTTGTCACTGCCTCATACTGTAAAATAACTTGTCCTTTTTTCAAATAGTGCAGCCTGTTGAAAAATGTTTTAAAAATTTCCTATTAGTGTCTTTCCACCCGTCTCCAGCAAAATAGTGGAAAAACACTAGATAGGATAACCTAAAGGAGGGTTTTTGGGCCTTGCAGCGCCGTTTACGGGTGTCTGCACGGTCTCCGTGTGAGCGCAGTTCGCCCTGTAGTCTGTGTGCAGCGACAGCCCGTTGTATTCAGCTCAGGGTTTGTCACTGCCTCATACCGTTCAATAACTTTTCATATTTTTCAACTAGTGCAGCCTGTTTAAAAATTATTTTAAAAATTCCTATTAGTGTCTTTCCACCCGTCTCCAGCTAAATAGTGGAAAAACACTAGATAGGATAACCTAGAGGAGGGTTTTTGGGCCTTGCAGCGCCGTTTACGGCTGTCTGCACGGTCTCCGTGTGAGCGCAGCTCGCCCTGTAGTCTGTGTGCAGCCACAGCCCGTTGTATTCAGCTCAGGGTTTGTCACTGCCTCATACCATTAAAAAACTTTTCCTTTTTTTCAACTAGTGCAGCCTGTTTAAAAATTATTTAAAAAATTCCTATTAGTGTCTTTCCACCCTTCTCCAGCTAAATAGTGGAAAAACACTAGATAGGATAACCTGGAGGAGGGTTTTTGGGCCTTGCAGCGCCGTTTACGGCTGTCTGCACAGTCTCCGTGTGATTTAAACTCGCTCTGTAGCCCGATCTGCACAAAAAAAAAAGTAAAGTTCACCAAACACCACTTAACACTTGTGTAGGCCACATTTTATCAATAATAAAGTCTAGTCCACACTTTACAACATTAGTGTTTCTTACACCTGTTAGGAGGAGCATTTCAGGAATAAGCACACTAAGGCCTTAGTACTTTTCTGCTTATCTTTATCTGTCAACCAAGATGAAGAGGGCAGGGAGTAAGGGTCGTGGGCGTGGGCGTGGAGCAGGGAGAGGAGCAGGGAGAGGACGTGGTGATTATGTGCCTGCTGCTGGCACCGGTGACTCACCATCACCCAGTTTCAGCAGGGAACAGTCCTTCATGCGCAGCTTTGTCGGAGAGCGCCGTGCACCGCTGCTGCGTGAAGATCAAATTGAAGCCGTTGTCGGGTGGATGGCAGCTAACGCATCGACTTCAATTAGTGCCACATCCTCTCAGGCACAGACCACTGGAGAGCAGCCATCTGTCTCTTCACCACCTGCCAAATTGGCCAGGCAGTCAGAGAGCCCAGGACAGGAGCAGTCTCTACTTCTGTTCTCTGAATCTCTTGGCTTGGAAACAGGGGGCCAGCCAAGCAGTATTGGAGAAATGGAAGAAGAGGCAGTGTGCAGTGATGCCCAACAGCTTTGTCTCTCTGACTCTGAAGAGGCGGGTGGGTCAGTGCCTGCGGTGACCACAGCGCACTACGCATCTGATGATGAAACTCAGGTGCCACTTTCTGGTGCGTACTGTGCTGCCGAGACTACCCAGGAGGAGCAGTTGGTGGCAGAGGGTAGTGGAGATGATGAGGTCCTTGACCCATCGTGGCGTGAGGAACAGGAAGGTGGTGGGAGCAGCTCAGAGGAAGAGATTCCCCTAACGGGACAAAGAGGGAGAGGGAGGGGGAAGACTGTGGAGCCTGTAGCCTCCACTTTGGCACCAGTTAGGAGCCTGTCTCTTTCAAAAGCCAAAAAGGGCGCTCCCAAGACTTGCAGTGCCTGGTCCTTTTTTGACACAGTTGCAGATGACATTTGTTTTGTCAAATGCAAGCTGTGTCATCAGAAAGTAAAAAGAGGTAAAAGTGTCAGCAACCTCAATACCACAAATATGTGGAAACATGTGCGGACCAGGCACGCGGTGGAGTTCCAAAAACACACTGAAGACCTAGGCCAACCAACAGCGGCAGCTGCCACCTCTTCAGCTCGTGTTGCTTCTTCCTCCAGCTCACGCACAGCTGGTTCGGCTTCCTCCTTGGATCGCCATGGAAGAACCTCTGGCACTGTTGTCCAGAGACCTAGTGTAATTCCACCCACAGCACCACGTTCCCAGTCATCCTCACAATCCCAGCCTAGTCTACAGCCATCGGTAGTACAGGCATGGGAGAAAAGGCGGGCATTCTCGGCAAACCACCCCCGAGCACAGGCTCTGAATGCAGGCATTGCCAAACTTCTGTCCCTGGAAATGCTCTCATTCAGGCTGGTGGAGACTGACAGCTTCCGTGACTTGATGGCATTTGCAGTCCCACAGTACCAGGTGCCCAGCAGGCAAGCTGTCCCTGCCCTGCACAAGCATGTGGAGGGACAAATCAAACATGCGCTACTGAACGCCGTCAGTAGCAAGGTCCACCTCACCACCGATGCGTGGACCAGTCAACATGGACAGGAGCGATACCTTTCCGTCACTGCCCTTTGGGTTAATGTTGTTGAGCCGGGTACAGACCGTGCGAGTGGTGCAGGACGTGTCCTGCCCACTCCAAGGATTGCAGGAATCCAGTCTGTACGCATTGACTCCTCCTCTTACACCAGTTCCTCAGATTCCTCGCTGCAGGATCCGTCACAGTCCACCTCCACATGGACCGGTGAATGTTTACCTGTTACGACTGACATGAGCACAGCCGTGGCCAAACGTCAGCAGGTCGTCTTGAAATTAGTTTCTTTGGGGAATCGAAGCCACACAGCGCAGGAGCTCTGGAATGCCCTAAAGCAGGAGAGCGATGTGTGGTTTGTGCCAGCGAATCTCCAGCCAGGCATGGTAGTGTGTGACAATGGCCGAAATCTGGTGGCAGCTTTAGGCCTTGGCAACCTCACTCACATCCCATGTCTGGCACATGTGCTCAATTTGGTTGTGCAGAGTTTTCTGAGGGACTATCCGGATCTTGATGCACTTCTGCACAAGGCCCGCCTAGAGTGTACTCACTTGCGGCGTTCCAGCTTGGCAAGATCCCGCATTGCTGCTCTGCAGCGTCGGTTTCGCCTTCCTGAACATCGCATCATATGTGACCTACCTACCAGGTGGAATTCCACGTTACATATGTTGGAGCGGTTGTGTGAGCAGCAGCAAGCAGTAATGGAGTACCAGCTGCATCAGGCGCAATAAAGTCGCAGTCAGCGCCGCTCAGACTTCACAACCACAGAGTGGGCCACTATGAAGGACGTCTGCCAGGTTTTGCGTCCTTTTGATTATTCCACGCGGATGGCAAGTGCAGATGATGCACTAGTCAGCATGACTGTCCCCCTTATCTGCTTGCTTCAAGAAACCCTGCAAGGGATAAGGGATGATGTGGAAGAGGTGGAGGATGAGGAGTCACCTTTTCCATCAGGTTCTGGACAGTCAGCGCCACGTGGTTCCTCACAAAGGGGTCGGCAGGGGACCCTTTGTGAGGAGGATGAGGAGGAGTCAATGGACGAGGAAGAGCTACGTACAGAGGAGGGAGTTCCACCATTGTCCAGTGGTCAGTGTGTACAGCGAGGGTGGGGTGATGAAGAGCGGGCAGAGATCATGTCTCAAGCAGGGGACAGCGTTTCTGGGCCAGTTGGCAGTCTGCAGCACATGGTTGAGTTCATGTTGCAGTGCCTGAGAGACAACCCCCGCATCAACCACATTCTCAACGTGCCTGATTATTGGGTGTACGCCCTCCTCGATCCTCGCTACCGTGACAATGTCCAAAACCTCATCCCGGCGTTGACACGGGAGCGTAAAATGCGGGAGTACCACGACACACTGGTGAATTCCATCATCTTCTCCAGTCCAACTGAGAGGAGTGCTGCTAGTGCTTTACAAAGCAGCTCAGTGCGTCGAGGCAGTGGAGGAGGAGGCTCTGCACAAAGAGGGAGCAGAAGCAGTGCCTCTGCCCAAGGCAAGCCAAGTATGGCACAACTGTGGAAAACTTTTGTGTGCCCGCCCCAAATGTCTACACCATCACCGGCGGCTCCAGTCAGCAGGAGGCAACGGTTCCGTCAGATGGTGACAGACTACATGGCTTGCCCTCTTAGTGTACTCCCAGACGGCTCTTCCCCGTTCAAGTTTTGGGTCTCTAAGCTGAATACATGGCCAGAGCTAAGCCAGTATGCATTGGAGGTGCTGGCTTGCCCTGCGGCTAGTGTCTTATCGTAATGTGTCTTTAGTGCCGCAGGTGGTGTACTAACAGACCGTCGCATGCGACTATCCTCCGATAACGTTGACCGGCTTACTTTCCTGAAAATGAACCAGGCCTGGATCTCGCAGGAATTTGCCACTCCTCTGCCTGATTAAGTAATTGGGTGTCATCCAGGTCTCCTGATGTGTTCATCTTTCTACCACCTGAACTGCTATTCCTGGGCTCCAACACCGCCAGTTGCGGCTCAGAAGTGCAGGCTGCACAGTCTAAACATACGACCCAGTGTTATTGGGTTTCAGTAACGTCAGCTGATCCCCAGCTGTGTAGCCGGCAATGTGTCCTGCGACCGCCACGCTGGCACAACAACCTAAATGTAAGGGAACCTGTCCCCCCCCCCCTCGGCGTTTGTTACTGAAAGAGCCATCTCGTGCAGCAGTAATGTTGCACAAGGAAAAGGTAGCTCTTTTATTTTAGCTCCTTGCACACGCAGAACTTAACACTTATAAAATGTGTTCACTGATACCGTTATACCGTCCCAGAGCTGGGACTTTCCTTCATAATGTGACGCAGCACAGCCGTCATTCCTACCCCCTTGGTGCCATGCGCTGCTTCCTCAGCGTTGTTTTAAGCTGTCACGGAGCCTGCGCTGTTCTGTTATCCCTTGGCCATGGCCAGTTTGCGCTCTCTGTCTTCTGACATAATTTGGGGTCAGGATGGCTGCGCCTGTGCGCCCGCGCTGCCCGAGAACCCGCCTCGCAGTGTCTTCTGATTGAATCACACTGCGAGCCTGGGATCCATGGGCATGCGCAGTGCATATCTTCACCTCGGGCTCTCGCCCATCTCCCTCTGCCTTCTTTAGACTGTGCGCCGTCAGCTGATCCCTAATAGCATGCCACGGCCGTGACGCCGCACAGTCTGAAGAAGAGGGAAGGAGGGGAGTGAGAGTCGAGGATATGCACTGTGCATGTCCATGGATCCAAGGCCCGCAGTGCGATTACAATAGACGACACTGCGAGGTGAGATCTGGAGCAGCGTGGACGCACAGGCACTGACAGCCTGACACCAAATTATGTCAGAAGACAGGCAGCGCAAATTGGGCATGGCCAAGGGATAACAGAACAGCGCAGGCTCCGTGACAGCTTAAAACAACGCTGAGGAGGCAGCGCACGGCACCAAGGGGATAGGAATGACAGCTGTGCTGCGTCCCATTACGAAGGAAATTCCCACTTCCGGGACGGTTTTACGGTATAAGGGGACACATTTTTAGTGTTTACTTCTGTGTTTGCAAGGAGCATAATTAAAAGAGCAACCTTTTCCTTTTGCATCCTTAGTGCTGCACAAGATGGCTCTTTCAGCTACAAACGTCTTGGGGGGGGTTTAAAGGTTCCCTTTCAACTTGCTCCAATCAGGCTTCGGCCTACACTCTGTTCCTCTGCTCCTCCTGCTGTCCCTGGGCTCTAACACCGCCAGTTGGTGCCTGGAAGTGCTGTCTGCACAGTCAACAGTCGCTCCTCTGTTATTGGGGTTCAGTAACGTCAGCTGATCCCCAGCTGTGTGTGCGGCAATACCTCCAATCTGCTCCTCCTGCTGTCCCTGGGCTCTAACACCGCCAGTTGGTGCCTGGAAGTGCTATCTGCACAGTCAACAGTCGCTCCTCTGTTATTGGGGTTCAGTAACGTCAGCTGATCCCCAGCTGTGTATCCGGCAACGTGTCATGCGACCGCCACGCTGGCACAACTAAAATGTAAGGGGACCTGTCCCCCCCCCTAGGCGTTTGTTACTGAAAGAGCCACCTTGTGCAGCACTAATACTGCACAAGGAAAAGGTCGCTCTTGAAATTATGCTCCTTGCAAACGCTGAACTACACACTCATGTAATGTGTCCCCTCACACCGTCCAACCGCTCCGGAGGTGGGACTTTCCTTTGTAATGTGACGCAGCACAGCCGTCATTGCTACCCCCTTGGCACCGTCCGCTGCCTCCTTAGCGTTGTTTGATTCCGTCATGGACCCTGCGCTGTTATGTTATCCCTTGGCCATGCACATTTTGCGCTGCCCGTCCTCTGACATCATTTGTTGTCGTCCTGGCTGCGTCTGTGCGTCCACGCTGCCCGAAATCCCACCTCGCAGTGTCGTCTAATGTAATCCCACAATGGGCCTGGTATCCATGGCCATGCGCAGTGCATATACTAGCCTCTCACTCCCCTTCTTCACGCTTCTTCAGACTAGGCGGTGTCAGCTGATCCCTAATAGCATGCCACGGCCGTGACGCCGCACAGTCTGAAGAAGCAGGAAGGAGGTGAGTGAGAGGCGATGATATGCACTGCGCATTCCCATGGATCCCTGGCCCGCAGTGGGATTACATTAGATGACACTGCGAGGTTGGATCTCGGGCAGCTTGGACGCACAGGCACTGCCAGCCTGACACCTAAATGATGTCAGAAGACGGGCACCGCTAACTGTGCATGGCCAAGGGCTAACATTACAGCGCGGGCTCCGTGACAGAACCAAACAACGTTGAGGACAGGGGCGGAATGGGCCGGGAGGCAGGAATGCATATGCCCCCCGGGCCGGTGCCTGAGCAGCTGGACAGGGCCGCTGGAGGACCGGCAGCGATTTTAATACGTAGCGCATTCCGCCAGCCGGCCCTTTAAATCTTGTAAAGTCAGGTCCTGTGTGTGCACGCGCATTGCCGGCGCTGAGAAGCGCCGCGGCGGCCGTGCTAGTGCACGAGCACGGCCGCGTTCCTAGGTCCTGCGCGCGCTCGTCTGCTGCCTGTGCCAGCGCGGGCACGCAGGAGATCAGACCACGCGCGCGCATTGAAAGATTTGAAATGTCCGGCGCCTCCACCTGACTGTGTGTGTGTCTGACGCTGGCCGGCCTGCACCAGCGTCAGAGAAAACTGCTCACCAATGCCTGGGATCCTCTTCACCGCCGACGCTGTCACGCTGGACAGGACCCGTCCCACCTCAGCCCTTCATCCTCCCGACCTCACCAGGGACCTGAGTGAGTCCCAAGATGAATTTTTTTATGTATATACAGCAGTTGCACCTATATAATGTGTATAGACTGCTATATATACATTATATAGGTGATACTGCTGTGTATAATCACTATACTACCTATATAATGTATATATAGCAATCTATATCTTATATAGGTGACAGCTACTGATGCATATATACCTTATATAGATGATACTGCTGTTGTGTTTATGTGTGTGTATATATATATATATATATATATATGTACATGTATACACAACAGCAGTATCATCTATATAACATATATACATCAGTAGCAGTATTGCCTATATAACATATAGACTGCTATACGTAAATTATATAGGTGGTACAGTGATTATATACAGCAGTTGCACCTATATAATGTGTATAGACTGCTACATATACATTATATAGGTGATACTGCTGTATATAATCACTATACCACCTATGTAATGTACGTATAGCAGTCTATATGTTATATAGGTGACACTCTGCTACTGATGCGTATATACCTTATATAGGTGACACTGGGGTGTGTGTGTGTGTATATATCACACCACTGTATACACAGCAGTATCACCTATATAACGTATATACACATCAGTAGCATTATTGCCCACATATATAAGATACAGACTGCTATATATACATTATATAGGTGATACTGGCTGCTACTGCTGTATATAATCACAATATCACCTATATAATGTATATACAGCAGTCTATATATAGGCAATACTGCTACTGATGTGTATATACATTATATAGGTGATACTGCTGTGTATATACTGTATATTGTTATATAGGCGATACTGGTGTGTGTGTGTGTGTGTGTGTATAAATACACACACGTACATATATACACAGCAGTATCACCTATATATAATGTATATACACACCAGTAGCAGTATTGCCTATATAATGTATATAGACTGCTGTATATACACTATATAGGTGATACTATCAAATACAGCAGTAGCAGTATCGCCTATATAATGTGTATCCAACATTTGCAGTATCACCTGTATAATATGTAGAATACTGCATATACGTTATATAGGTGACACTGCTGTGTATAGTCGCAGTATATATCTATGTATACACACACACACACACACACACACACACACACACACACACACACACTAGATGGTGGCCCGATTCTAACTCATCGGGTATTCTAGAATATGCATGTCCACGTAGTATATTGCCCAGCCACGTAGTATACAGCACAGAGCCGCGTAGTATATTACCCATGCAGTTTTGTCACAGGTTAAAAAATAAACATATAATTGTAATGACCAGAGGTCCGAATAAGATCCAGTGAGTCACAAACCAAGACCAAGGCAGAAATCTCCAACGGTATTTACTCAAAGGCAAAATAATCAAGGTAATATAGAGAATATTAAGACAGATGCACCCCAAAGATACACCAATTCAGCAGCAGCTGAAATCACTGTGCCACTCAAAGGTCTCCTGAGAACTGTATACTACAACAGACTAGTAAGAAATTTACCTAACAGGCAACTAAAAACAGGAACAAGTGTAAATTGAATGTAGTGTTATTAAGGGAGCCCCTGGAATGGCACATTGAGTATAACTTACACAACTCTAATATAAGATACACCTCTAAAGTAACAATTTAACACTCTGAGCAGAGATACCCGGGTATCTATAACTATGGTACCGTATCCTGAGATGGATTTCCTCTCAGGCAGGAATCCGCACAGGCTGCAGCCAGTTCATATTTTCAGCGCCAATAAGTTACAGCAAACTCCTCTTGTCTTGTCTTGTCGGCCGATGCCGAGCCCAAACGCCGGGGACTTAGTTAGTGGTCTCACGATGTAGTCTCTGCTTCTGTAGCTCCTAGGAATGCTTCCACGACAATCCGTCCGTCTCTGTATCAGCCGTCTGTCCAGACTTGGTTCTCCACTCAATGCACAGGGAATCCACAGACTTCCAAATACGTACTGGGTTCTTAGTAAAGTCTCAGTCTTTTGTTAAATAAAGGGTTAACTCCTCTCCAGGAAACGTTAGCCACACAAGTCTCTCACAGAGTTAAACAAAAGGTTAATTCTTCTCCAGGGGAACGTTAGCAACAAAAAGTCTCTCAAAAGCTTCTTTTCCTCCAAAAACACTTGCAGTAAATCCACACAGTCTCTCTTTAAGATATCACAGCAGCTTCTGCCTTTGCTTCCCGCCTTTTTCTCTCTCAGCTCTCACTTCCTAGTTTCACTTTACACCCGAGACACTAGACCCCACCCAGCAGCACACATTGTCTCTGGGAGTTTTGCACGGTCTGTTCTCTTCTGCAATAGGCAAAAACCACAGGGTCCTAGTGCCCTCTCAGTGGGACTACAGTTCACCCTCTTACATGCCACCCCACTAGAGGTTGGCGTCCTCGACATACCTTCCCACTCAAATTCATCTTGAGCATATCGCTGAGGCGGTATTCCTGCCGTAGATCGTGTAGTTCTCCTGAGTCCTACATCAACAGGTGCGACCTTAGAGGGAGCTAGAGTCTCTTCCATGGTCGTGTCTGTGGGCGTAAGTGGAGTTGTCTCCTCCTGCGGCTCGATGTCCTGTGATACAGCGTCAGGACCAAGCAGTTGACCTGATGCACTCTCCTCAACAACATCCTCCATATCCCCAACATTCTCATCACCCGAGGCCAGATCGGTCACAGGGGGCAAATAAGCAGGCGCAGGAGTAAGCACACCATCAAACTCAAGATCATTCAGAGCTTCCGCCCCTTGAAACATGGCCTCTGGCTCTAGGGGGGTAGGCGCCGAATCTTCAAACCAGCACCGCTGTAACATGTTACGATGCAAATTACGGGTTGGCCCCCCTGTCCCCACCGGTTCGACCTCGTACACTGGAATCTCAGGGTTCACCTGTTTTTTTATCAGATACGGTATCGCCTCCCATCGGTCACTCAGCTTTCCTGACCGTCGTTTTGTCCTCACCAACACTCTGTCTCCCGGAGAGAACAGCTCTGTTTGTACAGGTCGCGTGTCCTTATGGACCACCTGGCGAAGGCGGTCACCCACCACCTGATGCACCACCCTCAACCGCCGCTGATGCTCTCGTACCCACTCGGATGCAGTCCGAAGGGGGGCGGAGGAGGGATCTGGCATGCTCAAATCCTCAATGTCTCGGCCAGGTCTACCAAACATCAACATGTGTGGTGAGTAACCAGTAGTACTGTGCACCCTGTTATTGTAAGCCCACATCAATTCGGGGAGATACTCAGGCCAGCATGTCTGTTGCTGACTCTCTAATGACCTCAACATTTGCAACAGGGTCCGATTAAAACGCTCACACGCCCCGTTACCCTGAGGGTGGTAAGGCGTTGTTCTCGACTGCTCGATACCATAGAGCTGGTGCAA
Organism: Ranitomeya imitator; assembly: GCF_032444005.1. Taxonomy (NCBI): domain Eukaryota; kingdom Metazoa; phylum Chordata; class Amphibia; order Anura; family Dendrobatidae; genus Ranitomeya; species Ranitomeya imitator. Next base: position 461,617,490 of record NC_091285.1, read on the forward strand.
CTCTTTCATCAGCGTTCCCTGAAAGCAGGCCCCTTGATCTGAATGTATTCTCTGCGGACACCCGAACACTTGGAAGAAATGTCGGCACACTGCCTCAGCCGCCGACTTGGCCGTCTGATCTCTTGTCGGCACCGCTACAGCATACTTGGTAAAGTGATCTGTCATCACCAGGCAGTAGGAGTACCCTGATGTAGAGTACCCTATCAACACGTAGTCAATCATGAGTAGTTCCAGTGGAGCTGAAGTCTTAATAGACTGTGTGGGAGCCCGCTGCTCAGGGCTTTTGTTGAGCCCACAAATTCGGCACTGCCGACACGCGTCGGCCACCATCCCTCCCAACTCAGGGCAGTAGAGGACTCGCTGCAACCACTGAAGTGTCTTTTCACTTCCAAAATGGGCCCCCTTCTCATGCGCCTCACGAGCGACCACCGGCCCCATCCCCACAGGAATTATCAGTTGGTACCGATGCTGCAGCTCCGATGGCAGGTACACCTTACGATACAAAAGACCTTGTTCCACACACAATTTATCCCATTGTCGAAGGAGTTTCATTCCTTCCATGGACAACTGAGCCTTGTCCTCTGCACTGGGCCAGGCCTTGTTTTGTACCCAACGGCGCACAAGTGCAACGTCCGGACACTCATCCTGGACTCTTGTCCAATCTGAGGGTGTTTTACCCAGGACACAGGGCATCCCGGTGGCCACCCCACTTGAGTGTACCACACTTTGGAAGATAGGTATTTGCCCCAAAGCTGGAGTTTCAGTATCCTCAAGTTGTTCATCAACATCTTCCCCGGATGACCCAAGGGGCACTCTTGACAATGCATCTGCATTGCCGTTCTCTCGACCAGAGCGAAATTTAATGCGGTAATTGAACTTGGCCAGTCTGGCGACCCACCGCTGCTCCAACGCCCCCAGTTTTGCATTCTCTAAGTGAGCTAGCGGGTTGTTATCTGTCATGACTAGCACCTCAGCTCCTGTTAGATACTCGGCGAAGCGTTCTGTCATTGCCCACACCAGGGCCAGCAATTCCAGACGGAATGATCTGTAGTTAGCCGGATTTCGCTCGGAGTCTCTTAAAGATCTGCTGCCATAAGAAATCACTCGTTCTCGGCCGTCCTGCACCTGTGCTAGTACTGCCCCCAACCCATGAAGACTACCATCGGTATACAACAAAAAAGGGGTGTCAAACCGGGCGTAGGCCAGCAATGGGGCACTCGTTAGGGCGGTTTTCACTCCATCAAATGCCTTTTTCTGTAGGGGCCCCCATGGAATGGGGCGATTTCGAGGACCCAGCGCTGTCCCTCTCAAAAGTTCATTCAAGGGACTCACCACTTGTGAGAATTTAGGCACAAACCGCCGATAGTATCCTGCTAGGCCCAGGAAGGCCCGCACTTCTCGCAGGTCACAAGGAGGTGGCCACTCTTGTACCGCCTTAATCTTACTGGCTAAAGGTAGTACCCCGTCCGGGGTCACCAGATGCCCCAAATATTCAATCTGGTTTCGTAACAGCTGACATTTTTTTGGCTTTATTTTCAGGCCGTAGCTCTTGAGCCGCCGGAGAACTTGACGCAGCTTCTCCAGATGATCTTCAAATGAGGTTCCGAACACCACAATGTCGTCCAAATATATCAGGACTGATTCAAAATTTAGATCACCCAAGCAATGTTCCATCAGGCGTTGGAAGGTTCCCGGGGCGGTAGCGAGGCCAAAGGTCATCCGGTTGAACTCAAAGAGCCCCATTGGCAATACAAACGCCGTCTTGGCCCGATCTTTTTCAGCCATTGGGACCTGCCAGTACCCGCTTGCCAAATCCAATGTTGAGAAATACTTGGCCCGACCCAGGGCCGACAGGGATTCTTCAATACGGGGTAAAGGATAGGCGTCCCGTACGGTGTGGGCATTCAATTTCCGATAGTCCACACAAAATCGGAGTGTCCCATCCTTCTTGCGGACCAAGACTACAGGGGCCGCCCAGGGACTCCGGCTCTCTCGGATCACTTGGTTGTCCAGCATACTGGCCACCATGCTCTTCACCTCTTGATAGAGCGCCGGAGGAATTTGGCGATATCTTTCTCTAATGGGTGGAGTATCCCCCGTTGGAATCTCATGCTCAATCGTCTGGGTACACCCGAAGTCCTCTCCATGTCGGGAAAAGGTCTCTTGATGTTCCCACAAAACTCTCTCCAACTGCTCCAACTGCACGGGGGTCAGCTTCTCCCGATCCACTCCCATCTGCTCCATGATCACATGAACATTCCATTCCTCCGTAGGAGGTTCAGTCCGGCCTACCTCGACCGCGAATGTCCAGGATGACTGTTGGTCTGGTCGCAATTCGAACCCTGCATTTTCCGGCACCTTCTCTGCCGGTACGAACAGTTCAGCCAGTATGGTCCCAGCGGGAATTGCAACAGCTTCATCTAAAACATTGATGCATCGGACCGGTACTCGTCCATTCTTCACAATCGCCAAAGAACGGGCCACATGTACCTTGGCAAATGAGGAACCCTCTCGGGCGGGCTCAAGTAGCACTTCAAGCCCATTCAATCTCTGTGCAGCTCCCACAGGCAGCATTAAGAGTTCCTCTTGTCTGGGTCCCAGCAGGATCGGGGCCCTCGAAGTCACTCGGACCCGGCCCACCCGGCCACCTGGGACCGCACTTTTCAGCAAGTCGCAACTCAGCACTAGACGGTGTAGAATTCTCTGTGTGGGTCGGTGTCTTGTCGCACGGGCCCAGTATCGGGGTCCTTCACTGGCATACATCTGGTGATTCAAATCTCGCAGCACGTTCATTCCGAGCGTCACTTCCATCCCTCTTCTAGGGGGGTGATCCACCAGTACTACCCCTTTCTGCCCCAGCTCTTGACCAAACATTTTTAGTTGCATCCACACGATCCCTTTTACTGACAATTGACCATTATTTGCGGCGGTCAGTCGTATCACTCGGCCATCCTCTGGAATCACTAGTCGACTGAAGTATCTCTCATATACTTCTAGAGGCATTATAGTAAATTCGGATCCCGTGTCAACCAAGCACCTCATCTTCCGCCCTTCAAACTCTGCTTCTATCACTGGACTACATGCAAACAAATCTTGTTCATTCCGTCGAGGGCTTTGTGTGGGTGGGGCCGCTGCTGCTTGCCCTCTCATGGCAGCGGCCGGAAGTTTAAAGCCGGCGACGGGGTTTCTGGGGCTGTAAGCGCCCGGCAGTAACGCGAGATGTGTCCCTGGCGGCCACACTTCCAGCAGGTGATTGTTCCTCGTGGGCGAGGGCTTGACTCATTCTGATAGGACGACCTGGCCATTTGCGGGGTCACCGTTCCAGGGGGTGAGGCAGGAGGTTCCCGCGAGGGGGTAGAGGCGGGATCAACTGTCAGTTGAGACAATTTCAACTTCAACTCCTTCACCTCAGCACGCAGAGCTTGTACCACGCTTACCAGCCCCTCTCCCCCCCGACCCTGATAAACCACCTTCCTCCAGCTGGGCACTGTTCACTGACCCCTCAGGAACATAGGCCGATTTCTCTTCCCTTTCCACTGCAGCTCGGTAAATCTGCCAGAAAGATAACTCTGGTGCAACCCGTGCCATTTCTAACAGTTTGTCCCGGAGAAGTCTATTGGCTACACCGGTGATGAATTGGTCCCGGAGCAAGCGGTCTACCTCCCGGAATGCCCCCATGGCCCCCGGGTCTAGTCGCTGCATCTCATTCAACATCTCTTGCAAAATATTAGAGTACTGCATCAGGGACTCACACTCTCTCTGGGGACGATTAAAGAATAGGGACCGAAGCTGAGCCACACGCGCTCGGCCCCCCAAACTCCCCTCTAACAGTTCCAAAATCTTTTCTAATGTATCCCTCTCTGATTCTGGGCGCACCATCACCATACGCCTAATATCACCCTCCAGTGCATTTAATGCCAGCTCAGCGCGTAACGCGGGGGTCAAATTACACATGCGCAGAATACTCCGGATTCTCTCAGCCCAATCTTGCAACGCCATATTGCGCCCATCGTATTTCGGCATGTGCTGAAGTAAAGCCCCTACAGGCACATACCCTCCCGGAGTCGCAGCGGCTGCCAAGGGAACCCCAACCCCTGAGGAGGATGCGGATACAGCGGGGTCATTTCCACCCTCGCCCTCGTCCATGACAAACACTGGATCCTGCCGACTACGCCAAAAATGTAATGACCAGAGGTCCGAATAAGATCCAGTGAGTCACAAACCAAGACCAAGGCAGAAATCTCCAACGGTATTTACTCAAAGGCAAAATAATCAAGGTAATATAGAGAATATTAAGACAGATGCACCCCAAAGATACACCAATTCAGCAGCAGCTGAAATCACTGTGCCACTCAAAGGTCTCCTGAGAACTGTATACTACAACAGACTAGTAAGAAATTTACCTAACAGGCAACTAAAAACAGGAACAAGTGTAAATTGAATGTAGTGTTATTAAGGGAGCCCCTGGAATGGCACATTGAGTATAACTTACACAACTCTAATATAAGATACACCTCTAAAGTAACAATTTAACACTCTGAGCAGAGATACCCGGGTATCTATAACTATGGTACCGTATCCTGAGATGGATTTCCTCTCAGGCAGGAATCCGCACAGGCTGCAGCCAGTTCATATTTTCAGCGCCAATAAGTTACAGCAAACTCCTCTTGTCTTGTCTTGTCGGCCGATGCCGAGCCCAAACGCCGGGGACTTAGTTAGTGGTCTCACGATGTAGTCTCTGCTTCTGTAGCTCCTAGGAATGCTTCCACGACAATCCGTCCGTCTCTGTATCAGCCGTCTGTCCAGACTTGGTTCTCCACTCAATGCACAGGGAATCCACAGACTTCCAAATACGTACTGGGTTCTTAGTAAAGTCTCAGTCTTTTGTTAAATAAAGGGTTAACTCCTCTCCAGGAAACGTTAGCCACACAAGTCTCTCACAGAGTTAAACAAAAGGTTAATTCTTCTCCAGGGGAACGTTAGCAACAAAAAGTCTCTCAAAAGCTTCTTTTCCTCCAAAAACACTTGCAGTAAATCCACACAGTCTCTCTTTAAGATATCACAGCAGCTTCTGCCTTTGCTTCCCGCCTTTTTCTCTCTCAGCTCTCACTTCCTAGTTTCACTTTACACCCGAGACACTAGACCCCACCCAGCAGCACACATTGTCTCTGGGAGTTTTGCACGGTCTGTTCTCTTCTGCAATAGGCAAAAACCACAGGGTCCTAGTGCCCTCTCAGTGGGACTACAGTTCACCCTCTTACATACTCACCTTTCCGAGGGCCCCTTGTAGTCCACGGCAGCTTCCGGTCCCAGGGTTGGTATGAGCGCAGGACCTGTGATGACGTCGCGGTCACATGACCGTGACGTCATGGCAGGTCCTTCTCCCATACCATCTTTGCCACCGGAACCTGCAACGGAAGAAGGCGGCCGGCGCGAGCGACTACGGAGGGTGAGTATAGCAGGTTTTTTTTATTATTATTTTTAACATTACATTTTTTACTATTGATGCCGCATAGGCAGCGTCAATAGTAAAAAGTTGGGGACACACAGGGTTAATAGCGGCGGTAACGGAGTGCGTTACCCGCGGCATAACGCCATCCGTTACTGCCGGCATTAACCCTGTGTTAGCGGTGACCGGAGGGGAGTATGCGGGTGACAGGCACTGACTGCGGGGAGTAAGGACTGTGCCCGTCGCTGATTGGTCGCGGCAGCCATGACAGGCAGCTGGCGAGACCAATCAGCGAATGAATAACCGTGACAGACAGACAGACGGAAGTGACCCTTAGACAACAATTATATAGTGTGTATATATATATATATATGTATATATATATATATATATATAATCAGTTTCACCTATATAATGTATGTACAGCAGTCACAGTATCACATACAATATATAGGTGATACTACAACTATACACATCAGTCGCAGTATCAACTATATATTGTATATACAGTAGTTTCAATGTGATATATATTCAGCAGTCGCAGTGTCTCTTATGTGATGTATGCATCATAACATAGTATAATGCTGTCTTAAATATGTATATATATATATATATATATATTTGTCTAAAGGTCACTTCCGTCTGTCCTTCTTTCTTTCTGTCACGGTTATTCATTCGCTGATTGGTCTCGCCAGCTGCCTGTCATAGCTGCCGCGACCAATCAGCGACAGCCACAGTCCGGAAGAAAATGGCCGCTCCTTACTCCCCGCAGTCAGTGCTTGGCGTCCGCATACTCCCCTCCGGTCAGCGCTCACACAGGGTTACTGGCAGCATTGACCGCGGTGTAACGCACTCGGTTAACGCTGCTATTAACCCTGTGTGACCACATTTTTACTATTCATGCTGCCTATGCAGCATGAATAGTAAAAATATCTAATGTTAAAAATAATAAAAAAATAAAAAATAGTTACATACTCACCCTCCGGTGGCCCCCCCGGATCAGGAACCGGCCTTTTCCGCTCCGTGCGACGTCCCGGTGACCGCTGCATGCATTGCGGTCTCGCGAGATGATGACGTACATTCTCGCGAGACCGCAATGCAATCTTCAGACCGGACCACGCGCCAAGCATCGGGGAACGGACGCTTCGATCCGGAGGCTCCAGGAGGTGAGTATGTAACTATTTTTTTATTTTAATTCTTTTTTTTTAACAGGGATATGGTGCATACTACGTGACTGGCCAATATACTACGTGATTGTGCTGTATACTATGTGACTGGCCAATATACTACGTGATTGTGCTGTATACTACGTGACTGGCCAATATACTACGTGATTGTGGGGTATACTACGTAACTGGGCGTACTGCCCAGCCACGTAGTATATTGCCCAGCCACGTAGTATACTGCCCAGTCACGTAGTATATTGCCCAGCCATGTAGTATACAGCACAGAGCCACGTAGCATACTGCACAGTTACGTGGCTGGGCAGTATACTACGTGGCTCTGTGCTGTATACTACGTGGCTCTGTGCTGTATACTACGTGGCTCTGTGCTGTATACTACGTGGCTCTGTGCTGTATACTACGTGGCTCTGTGCTGTATACTACGTGGCTCTGTGCGTAGCTGGGCAATATACTACATGAACTACGTGGCTGGGCAATATGCTACGTGGCTAAAGAGCACCATGTAAATGGACCTGTGGTCGATCATGCGCACTTCGGCGCCATTCACATGTGGCTCTTCAAATAACGCCTTTAAGAGGAGTGTTGAAGGGCAGGACAAAGTATAGCAAAATTCACTGATTGGGGGTGGGGAGTGTTTGAGTATGTGGACTGGTGGGGTTTTTTGTGGCAGGGCTGCTTTTTTGTCCCTGTCCGGCCCTATGTGTGTGTGTGTGTGTGTGTGTGTGTGTGTGTGTGTGTGTGTGTGTGTGTGTGTGTGTGTGATTATACAGTGGGATTGTGCGTGTGTGCACTATATATACAGTGGGGCTGTGCGTGTGTCAATTATACATTGGGACTGTGCGTGTGTGTTATATATATATATATATATATATATATATCTCGCATGTTTTCCGTCACAGGACAACCTGTTCCCGGCGCAGGCACCGGAGAATCCTCACAGAGCATAGTGCGCACGATATGAGGATTCACACATAGTGACTGTAGACATGTAGCTTAAAGGGAACCTGTCACCCCGAAATTCGCGGGTGAGGTAAGCCCACCGGCATCAGGGGCTTATCTACAGCATTCTGTAATGTATTCTGTAATGCTGTAGATAAGCCCCCGATGTTACCTGAAAAAGGAGAAAAAGACGTTAGATTATACTCACCCAGGGGCGGTCCCGCTGCTGGTCAGGTCGGATGGGCGTCTCCGGTCCGCTGCGGAGCATTACAGAATGCTGTAGATAAGCCCCTGATGCCGGTGGGCTTACCTCACCCGCGATTTTCGGGGTGACAGGTGCCCTTTAAGATCCGACAACCCCTTTAAGGATGGGCCGCTACTAATGGGCCACTGCTGTGTACTTGCCTCCCAGGCTAAAATTTGCCAGTCAGCCCCTGGTTGAGGAGGTGGCGCACGGCACCAAGGGGGTTGGAATGACGGCTGTGCTGTGTCACATTACAAAGGAAAGTCCCACTTCCGGGACGGTTTGACGGTGTGAGGGGACACATTATATGAGTGTGTACTTCAGCGTTTGCAAGGAGCATAATTTTAGGAGCCACCATTTTCCATGTGCAGTATTACTGCTGTACAAGATGGCTCTTTCAGCAACAAATGCCTGGGGGGGTTAAAGGTTCCCTTTCAACTTGCTCCACTGCAGGCTTCGGCCTACACTCTGCTCCTCTTTGATTCCCTGGGTTTCAACACTGTCAGTTGCCACCTGAAAGTGTTGTCTACACAGAAAAAACACTAGCTGATGTGTCAGTGGGGTTCAGCACCGCCAGCTGTTCCCCTGCTGTGTAGTCGGCAACGTGTCCAGCACAAGCCACGCTGGCACAACCGACCAAAAGCTGCCACCAGTGCAGGCTTCGGCCGACACTCTGCTCCTCTCCTCCTCCTGCTGACCCTGGGCTCAAACACCGCTAGTTTTTGCCCGGAAGTGCTAGCTGCACAGAGAAAATCACCAGCCAATGTGTTAATGGGGTTCAGCACTGCCAGCTGTTCCGCTGCTGTGTAGCCGGCAACGTGACCTGCAAACGCCACGCAGGCACATGAACTGAAATTAAAGGGACCCTGCCACCCACCCCAAGGTGTTTCTATGTATAACAGCTACCTTGTACAGCAGTAATGCTGCATTTGTACAAGGTGGCTGACTTTTTCTCCTTGCCAACGTGGAACTCAACACGTACAAAATGTGTCTCATTGAGACCATTCCACTGTCCCTGAGGTGTGACTTTCCTTTCTAATGGTACGCAGCACCACCCTTGGTAGCGCTGCCCGTCTTCTGACATCATTGGTTGGCTGCCTGTGCCTGTGCGTCCGCCCTGCCCGACACAACCCCCCTCGTTGTCTCATATATTTTGGCTGCGAGGGTGTGATTGATGGGCATGTGCAGTGCATATGTTCGCCTGTCTTAACTCATCTCCTTCCGCCTTCTTCAGACTGTGCGGCCTCATGGCCATGGCAGGCGATAAGGGATCAGCTGAGGCCGCCCAGTCTGAAGCAGGTGTAAGGACATGTGTGAGCGGCAAACATATTTACTGCACAAGGGCACGAATCCCAGCCACGCAGTGTGGTTTTTTGAAAACACACTGCGGATCTGGGATTCATGGGCATTGCTAACCGCACCGGCCAACATGAAATGAGGTGAGAAGACAGGCAGCGCTCACAGCGCATGGCCAAGGGATCACAATAGCGCAGATTCCTGTACAGCAAATAACAACGCTCAGGAGGCTGCGCCCAGCACCAAGGCGTTATTTATGTGCACCTGTGCTGTGTCTCCTTAAAAAGACAAGTCACGCCTCCAATACAGAACTGAACTACTGTTCAATGGGCTAAATTGTGTACGTCTTTCATTCTGCGTGTGCAATAAGCAAAACTTAAAGAGCATCCTTTAACTTGTGGAGCTTTACTGCTGCACAAGGTGTGGCTCTTCAACATTGTAACACCTGAGGGGGGGTTAAAGGTTACCTTTGAAATTGGTTCAAGTAGGCTTCCGCCTACACTCTGCTCCTCCTGCAGACCCTGGGCTCTAACTACGCCAGTTGGGGCCCGGAAGTGCTGGCTGCACAGAGAAAAACACCCACCATTGTGTCAGTGGGGTTCAGCACCGCCAGCTGTTCCCCTGCTGTGTAGCCGGCATCGTGTCCAGCACAAGCCACGCTGGCACAACCGACCAAAAGCTGCCACCAGTGCAGGCTTCGGCCTACACTCTGCTCCTCTCCTCCTCCTTCTGACCCTGGGCTATAACACCGCCAGTTGTAGCCTGGAAGTGCTAGCTGCACAGAGAAAAACACCCGCCAATGTGTTAGTTGGGTTCAGCACCGCCAGCTGTTCCCCTGCTGTGTAGCCGGCATCGTGTCCAGCACAAGCCACGCTGGCACAACAGACCAAAAGCTGCCACCAGTGCAGGCTTCGGCCTACACTTTGCTCCTCTCCTCCTCCTGCTGACCCTGGGCTATAACACCACAAGTTTTTGCCCGGACGTGCTAGCTGCACAGAGAAAAACACCAGTCAATGTGTCAGTGGGGTTCAGCACCGCCAGCTGTTCCCCTGCTGTGTAGCTGGCAACGTGTCCTGCAAACGCCATGCAGGCACCTGAACTAAAATTAAAGGGAACCTGGCCCCACCCCCCCAAGGTGTTTCTATGTATAACAGCCACCTTGTAGAGCAGTACTGCTGCATTTGTACAAGGTGGCTGATTTTTTCTCCTTGCCCACCTTGAATTAAACACGTAAAATATGTGTCTCATTACAGACCATTACAATGTCCCTGAGGTGTGACTTTCCTTTTTAATGACACGCAGCACCCCCCTTGGTAGCGCTGCCCGTCTTCTGACATCATTGGTTGGCTGCCTGTGCCTGTGCGTCCGCCCTGCCCGACACAACCCCCCTCGTTGTCTCATATATTTTGCCTGCGAGGGTGTGATTGATGGGCATGTGCAGTGCATATGTTCGCCTGTCTTAACTCATCTCCTTCCGCCTTCTTCAGACTGTGCGGCCTCGTGGCCGTGGTAGGCGATAAGGGATCAGCTGAGGCCGCCCAGTCTGAAGCAGGTGTAAGGACATGTGTGAGCGGCAAACATATTTACTGCACAAGGCCACAAATCCCAGCCACGCAGTGTGATTTTTTGAAAACACACTGCGGGCCTGGGATTCATGGCCATTGCTAACCGCACCGGCCAACATGAAATGAGGTGAGAAGACAGGCAGCGCTCACAGCGCATGGCCAAGAGATAACAATAGCGCAGACTCCTGAACAGCAAATAACAACGCTCAGGAATCTGCGCCCAGCACCTAAGTGTAAAATTTGACAACTGTGCTGCGTCTCCTTAAAAAGACAAGTCACGCCTCCACTACTGTTTTACAGTATAATGGGCTAAATAGTGTACGTGTTTTATTTAGCGTGTGCAATGAGCAAAATTAATAGAGCAACCTTTGACTTGTGCAGCATTAATGCTGCACAAGGTGTGGCTCTTGTACCTTGCAACACCTGAGGGGGGGTTAAAGGTAACTTTTGAAATTGGTTCAACTAGGCTTCGACCTACACTCTGCTCCTCTCCTCCTCCTGCTGACCATGGGCTCTAACACCGCTAGTTTTTGCCCGGAAATGCGCGCTGCACAGAGAAAAACACCAGCCAATGTGTTAGTGGGGTTCAGCACCGCCAGCTGTTCCCCTGCTGTGTAGCCGGCATCGTGTCCAGCACAAGCCACGCTGGCACAACTGACCAAAAGCTGCCACCAGTGCAGGCTTCGGCCTGCACTCTGCTCCTCTCCTCCTCCTGCTGACCCTGGGCTCAAACACCGCCAGTTTTAGCCCGGACATGCTAGCTGCACAGAGAAGAACACCAGCCAATGTGTTAGTGGGGTTCAGCACCGCCAGCTGTTCCCCTGCTGTGTAGCCGGCAACGTGACCTGCAAACGCCACGCAGGCACATGAACTGAAATTGAAGGGAGCCTGCCCCCCACCCCCAGGTGTTTCTATGTATAACAGCCACCTTGTACAGCAGTAATGCTGCATTTGTACAAGGTGGCTGACTTTTTCTACTTGCCAACGTGGAACTCAACACGTACAAAATGTGTCTCATTGAGACCATTCCACTGTCCCTGAGGTGTGACTTTCCTTTCTAATGATACGCAGCACCCCACTTGGTAGCGCTTCCCGTCTTCTGACATCATTGGTTGGCTGGCTGCGCCTGTGCGTCCGCCATGCCTGAAACAATGCTCCTCGTTGTCTTACTTATTTTGACTGCGAGGGTGTGATTGATGGGCACGAGCAGTGCATATCTTCGCCTGTCTTAACTCATCTCCTTCAGCCTTCTTCAGACTGTGCGGCCTCATGGCCGCGGCATGCGAGAAGGGATCAGCTGACGCCCAGTCTGATGCAGGTGTAAGGACATGAGTGACAGGCGAAAAAATTTACTGCACAAGGTCACGAATCCCAGCCCCGTAGTGTGACTTAAAGAAAAGACACTGCGGGTCTGGGTTTCATGGCCATCGCTAACCGCACCGGCCAACATGAAATGAGGTCAGAAGACAGGCAGCGCTCACAGCGCATGGCCAAGGGATAACAAGAGCGCAGACTCCTGTACAGCAAATAACAACGCTCAGGAAGCTGCGCCCATGCACCAAGGTGTTATTTTGGACACCTGTGCTGCGTCTCCTTAAAAAGACAAGTCATGCCCCCAGTACTGTTTGACAGAATAATGGGCTAAATAGTGTACGTGTTTTATTCAGCGTGTGCAAGGAGCAAAATTAATAGAGCAACCTTTTACTTGTGCAGCATTAATGCTGCACAAGGTGTGTCTCTTGTACCTTGCAACACCTGAGGGGGGGTTAAAGGTTACCTTTGAAATTGGTTCATCTAGGCTTCGGCCTACACTCTGCTCCTCTCCTCCTCCTGCTGACCCTGGGCTCTAACACCGCTAGTTTTTGCCTGGAAGTGCTAGCTGCACAGAGAAAAACACCAGCCAATGTGTTAGTGGGGTTCAGCACCGCCAGCTGTTCCCCTGCTGTGTAGCCGGCATCGTGTCCAGCACAAGCCACGCTGGCACAACAGACCAAAAGCTGCCACCAGTGCAGGCCTCGGCCTACACTCTGCTCCTCTCCTTCTCCTGCTGACCCTGAGCTCAAACACCACTAGTTTTTGCCCGGAAGTGCTAGCTGCACAGAGAAAAACACCAGCCAATGTGTTAGTGGGGTTCAGCACCGCCAGCTGTTCCCCTGCTGTGAAGCCGGCAAAGTGACCTGCAAACGCCACGCAGGCACATGAACTGAAATTGAAGGGAGCCTGCCCCCCACCCCCAGGTGTTTCTATGTATAATAGCCACCTTGTACAGCAGTACTGCTGCATTTGTACAAGGTGGCTGACTTTTTCTCCTTGCCCACGTGGAACTCAACACGTACAAAATGTGTCTCATTAGAGACCATTACAATGTCCCTGAGGTGTGTCTTTCCTTTCTAATGGTACGCAGCACCACCCTTGGTAGCGCTGCCCGTCTTCTGACATCATTGGTTGGCTGCCTGTGCCTGTGCGTCCGCCCTGCCCGACACAACGCCCCTCGTTGTCTCATATATTTTGACTGCGAGGGTGTGATTGATGGGCACGAGCAGTGCATATCTTCGCCTGTCTTCACTCCCCTCCTTCCGCCTTCTTCAGACTGTGCGGCCTCATGGTCGTGGCAGGCGATAAGGGATCAGCTGAGGCCACCCAGTCTGAAGCAGGTGTAAGGACATGTGTGAGCGGCGAACATATTTACTGCACAAGGCCACGAATCCCAGCACCGCAGTGTGACTTTATGAAAAGGCACTGTGGGTCTGCGATTTATGGCCATCGTTAACCGCACCGGCCAACATGAAATGAGGTCATAAGACGGGCTGCACTAACAGGGTATTGCCAAGGGATAACACAAGAGCGCAGACTACTGTACTGCAAATAACAACGCTCAGGAATCTGCGCCCAGCACCTAGGTGTAAATTTTGACACCTGTGCTGCGTCTCCTTAAAAAGACAAGTCACGCCTCCACTACTGTAAGACAGTATAATGGGCTAAATAGTGTACGTGTTTTATTCAGCGTGTGCAATGAGCAAAATTAAGAGAGCAACCTTTGACTTGTGCAGCATTAATGCTGCACAAGGTGTGGCTCTTGTACCTTCCAACACCTGAGGGGGGGTTAAAGGTTACCTTTGAAATTGGTTCAGCTAGGCTTCGGCCTACACTCTGCTCCTCTCCTCCTCCTGCTGACCCTGGGCTCAAACACCGCCAGTTTTTGCCCGGACATGCTAGCTGCACAGAGAAGAACACCAGCCAATGTGTTAGTGGGGTTCAGCACCGCCAGCTGTTCCCCTGTTGTGTAGCCGGCATCGTGTCCAGCACAAGCCACGCTGGCACAACTGACCAAAAGCTGCCACCAGTGGAGGCTTCGGCCTACACTCTGCTCCTCTCCTCCTCCTGCTGACCCTGGGCTCAAACACCGCTAGTTTTTGCCCGGAAGTGCTAGCTGCACAGAGAAAATCACCAGCCAATGTGTTAGTGGGGTTCAGCACCGCCAGCTGTTCCCCTGCTGTGTAGCCGGCAACGTGACCTGCAAACGCCACGCAGGCACATGAACTGAAATTGAAGGAAGCCTGCCCCCCACCCCCAGGTGTTTCTATGTATAACAGCCACCTTGTACAGCAGTACTGCTGCATTTGTACAAGGTGGCTGACTTTTTCTACTTGCGCACATTGAACTGAACACGGAGAAAATGTGTCTCATTGAGACCATTCCACTGTCCCTGAGGTGTGACTTTCCTTTCTAATGATAAGCAGCACCACCCTTGGTAGCGCTTCCCGTCTTTTGACATCATTGGTTAGCTGGCTGCGCCTGTGCGTCCACCCTGCTCGAAACAACGCCCCTCGGTTTCTTATTTATTTTGTCAGAGAGGGTGTGGTTTATGGGCACGAGCAGTGCATATGTTCGCCTGTCGTCACTCATCTCCTTCCGCCTTCTTCAAACTGTGCAGCCTCATGGCCGCGGCATGCGAGAAGGGATCAGCAGAGGCCGCCCAGTCTGAAGCAGGTGTAAGGACGTGTGTGAGCGGCGAAAATATTTACTGCTCAAGGCCACGAATCCCAGCACCACAGTGTGACTTTATGAAAAGGCACTGTGGGTCTGGGATTTATGGCCATCGTTAACCGCACCGGCCAACATGAAATGAGGTCATAAGACAGGCAGCGCTAACAGGGCATTGCCAAGGGATAACACAAGAGCGCAGACTCCTGTACAGCAAATAACAACGCTCAGGAAGCTGCGCCAAGCACCAAGGCGTTATTTGGGACACCTGTGCTGCGTCTCCTTAAAAAGACAAGTCACGCCTCCACTACAGTTTGACTGTAGAATGGGCTAAATTGTGTACGTCTTTCATTCAGCGTGTGCAAGTAGACAAATTAATAGAGCAACCTTTGACTTGTGCAGCATTAATGCTGCACAAGGTGTGACTCTTGTACTTTGTAAGACCTGAGGGGGGGTTAAAGGTTTCCTTTGAAATTGGTTCAACTAGGCTTCGGCCTACACTCTGCTCCTCTCCTCCTCCTGCTGCCCCTGGGCTCTAACACCGCAAGTTTTTGCCCGGAATTGCTAGCTGCACAGAGAAAAACACCCGCCATTGTGTCAGTGGGGTTCACCAACGCCAGCTGTTCCACCACTGTGTAGCCGGCAAAGTGTCCTGCAAACGCAACGCAGACACAAAGCTGCCTCCAGTGCAGGCTTCGGCCTACACTCTGCTCCCCCTGCTTACCCTTTGCTCCAACACCGCTAGTTGGGGCTCTAGGAAGACAATCTTTAATAGGCAATGCATCAGGGTTCCAGCAGCTGGTTCTCGCCAGTGTTTTTGTCACGGGTACTCCCTCGTGCCCAGCCTGGTTCCAGCACCGTCAGCTGTTTCCGGGTACTGTCAAACTCACTGAGACACCTATGCGTTGCCCCGTCGTGTTGCGGTCGAGTTAGCCAACTCCAGGGTGCCTCCAGTTTAGGAGCTTCCTATGTGGGCTGCATGAATTGGTAGTCAAGGCTGGTTCTGTAGTGCCAGTAGGCCAAGCTCCCCCTGTAGGACTGTTGGGGTTCGGTAACTGTGGCTGCCTCACGGCCTAGCTGTTCTCTCCTCTCCTGTGGACCTTCGGGTCCACCACCTGGTTCCAGCACCGTCAGCTGGTTCCGGGCCGAGCCTTTGGCTTAGGTGCCTCCTCCTGGGTATCCGAGTTCCGCCAACGTCAGGCGGTCCTTGGTAGTGCTTTTAAGCGCGGGCACCTACAGCTTAGTAACCAGGTTCCAGCACCATCAGCTGGTCCTCGGTCGTGCCATTGGCTCTTGCACACTGGGGCGACGCATCCGGGTTCCAGCACCGCCAGCTGGTTCTCGGCAGTGTTTTTGTCACGGGTACTCCCTCGTGCCCAGCCTGGTTCCAGCACCATCAGCTGTTTCCGGGTAGTGTCAAGCTCAATGAGACGCCTATGCTTGCCCCGTCGTGTTGCGGTCGGGTTAGCCAACTCCAGGGTGTCTCCAGTTTAGGAGCTTCCTATACGGGCTGCATGAATTGGTAGTCAAGGCTGGTTCTGTAGTGCCAGTAGGCCAAGCTCCCCCTGTAGGACTGTTGGGGTTCGGTAACTGCGGCTGCCTCGCGGCCTAGCTGTTCTCTCCTCTCCTGTGGACCTTCGGGTCCACCACCTGGTTCCAGCACCGTCAGCTGGTTCCGGGCCGAGCTTTTGGCTTAGGTGCCTCCTCCTGGGTATCCGAGTTCCGCCAACGTCAGGCGGTCCTTGGTAGTGCTTTTTAGCACGGGTACCTCCTGCTTAGTAACCGGGTTCCAGTAACGTCAGCTGGTCCTCGGTAGTTCCATTGGCTCTTGGACCTTCGGCTACCCATCCGGGTTCCAGTACCGTCAGCTGGTTCTCGGCAGTGTCTTTTGCTCTTGTACCTTCTGCTCCCCATCCTGGTTCCAGAATTGTCAGCTGGTTCCGGGCAGAGCCTTTGGCTTAGGTGCCTCCTTCTGGGTATCAGAGTTCCGCCAACGTCAGGCGGTCCTTGGTAGTGCTTTTTAGCACGGGTACCTCCTGCTTAGTAACCGGGTTCCAGTAACGTCAGCTGGTCCTCGGTAGTTCCATAGGCTCTTGAACCTTCGGGTAGCCATCCGAGTTCCAGTTCCATCAGCTGGTTCTTGGCATTTTCTCAGCCTTCTTGTACCTTCTGCTACATTTTCAAGTTGAAGACCCTAAAGTCGACGACCCGGAAGACCACCCCGATGACGACGAAGACGGCGGAGACGACGACGGCGCAGACGACGACGGCGTAGACGACGACCCTGGAGACGACGACCCTGGAGACGACGACATGGAAGACCGAGAAGCAGAAGAACAAGAGGCTGCAGAACAAAGAGCAGAAGAACATTAAGCATAACACTTAATATCAGAGCAAAAGATATTATCTAAATTATATGCAGAAGAAGACTAAGCAGTGTATGGGGGTGAGTCCGTTCCTCCTCGTGGTGCCCCTGGATAAAGCCTGATGCTGCAGGCCAAACTGAACGCGGACAAATGTAACTTTTGTGACTGGCAGAACGGAAGGTGTAATCTTCAAACTTTTATAGATAACAACTACGGGAATGCCTGTCACAAATGAGAATATGATGAAGAAGTAGAATAGGAAGAATAATAATAGTTGAATAAAATGAATATGAAGAATGTAATAAAAAAAAAATAGGTAGAAGATGAAGAGGAAAATGAATAAGGTGAAGAAAGTTGATGTCAAAGATGCTGATGATGATGAAGATGAAAGTGTGGGAAAAGTAAAAAAAATAAGGGGAGGGGCGTGGAATAGTGAAACATCAATATCTGACAAAATAAAAAAAAAATTACATAGTCAATATCTTTGTCACTACGAACGTCTTTAAAAAAAAAAAAAAAAAAAAGGTTATTCTATTTGATTGCGCTAAACCTATATGACTTTAATGTCTCCGCCACCTCCCCAAATACATCCTGCATTATTCTTTGTTGTTTTCCTTCATGTAGAATGAACCTACAAAGAAAGAAAGGGTTTATTTTAATTCCGATATTTTGGTCCCATTGACTTGCATTGGGATCGGGTATCGGTATCGGCGATATCCGATATTTTTTGAATATCGGCCGATCCAATCCGATACTGATACTTTCCGATATCGGAAGGTATCGCTCAACACTAGTCACCAAGGTTGGCTGATAAGAGATACGGCCATCAGCTTTCAGGGCTGATATATAGCATTCTATAATGCTGTATATCTGCCCCCAACCTGACCTGTAAGAGAAGAAAAATAACTTTTATTATACTCACCTGCGGGGCAGTCCGGTGCGATGGGCTTCGCTGGTCTTGGTCCGGCGCCTCCCATCTTCTTACAATCCCCATCCTCCAGTTTGCTTCATGTGGATGATGTGTCCCTTTGTCATCCACACAGCCTTCTCAGCACTGCACTCCTGTGCAGATGTACTTCTCTGTCCTGTCGAGTGCAGATCAAAGTACTGCAGTGCGCATGCTCAGGGGCTCTTTGACCTTTCCTGGCACCTGTGTACTGCAGTACTTTGCTCTGCCCTCAACAGAGCATAGAAATGCGCTTGCACAGGAGTGCAGTGCTGAGGAGATGTGTTATCCACACTAAGCAAGCAGTAGGGCGGCATCGCAAGAAGAAGGGAGGCGCTGGATCAAGAAGAGCGACACCCATCGGCTGTATATCAGCTCTGAAAGGTTATGAATGCTTCTCATATTGGCCAAACCTGGTGACAGGTTCAGTTTAACTAGTGTCTCTGTCCTGTCGAGTGCAGATCAAAGTACTGCAGTGCGCATGCTCAGGGGCTCTTTGACCTTTCCTGGCACCTGTGTACTGCAGTACTTTGCTCTGCCCTCAACAGAGCATAGAAATGCGCTTGCACAGGAGTGCAGTGCTGAGGAGATGTGTTATCCACACTAAGCAAGCAGGAGGGCGGCATCGCAAGAAGAAGGGAGGCGCTGGATCAAGAAGAGCGACACCCATCGGCTGTATATCAGCTCTGAAAGGTTATGAATGCTTCTCATATTGGCCAAACCTGGTGACAGGTTCAGTTTAACTAGTGGTTTGACCTACTCAGGATAGGACATATATCTGGTGCAGCCTGTTCAGCTGCACCGGTCCTCAGAGGAGTGCCGTTACAGGGTGATTAATAATGATTGCAATCTGGCCAGTCACTTGGAGCCTAAGGCTTCTGTAAGGAGGAAGACCAGGCTGCGGGTACCTGTATTGAGCCAGGTCCGGAACTATAGAGGCTGCTTCCCATGTTGCCAGGGAAAGGAATAGAGAACCAGACAGGTCACATGACCCAGGAAGAGGGGGCATGTTTAAGCCGGAAACAGAGCAAACAGCGCGCAAAGTGAGTTTGTGGCCGGCAGTGTGAGCAGAACCAGGCATGCAGCACGCTCAACAGGGTGACAGACAGCGCGGAGATGAGCCTCAGCAAAGATTAAGCGAGTGCTCCAGATGGACAGTGAGTGTGCAGAGCGCCGTGCGCCTGACTAAGCATAAGTCCACACACATGAAGAGAAGCGTGGGCCAGTTATAGGACATTGTAAGGTGATGTGTGCTATCCAGCAAATGGAACTGCACTTAAGTCAGCACAGAAGCTTCTGCATCTTTTCCCGCTTTGATTGCAAGGGCTTATGGACTGGGGGCTCAGTGAGTAAAACCGGAGACTGCCCGCTGCCGCCAGAAGACGGATCGCTAACCTTGGACCCCATCAGAGGACCCTACACTGGCCACTGCCAGTACTACAACCCTCAGCGGATCATCTGCGGTGGAGGACCATAAGGGCACTGTGACATGCAGAAATAGTGCTAACTGCTGTTGCTTCAAAAGCATCAAGCAACAAGAGGGGTTAACACAGTCACAGAAGTCATACAAGTAAAAGGTCGTAATAATAGGTTGTTGTTAATGTTTATGAATGTTATGTCAATATGTATATGAAGTGACATGACTCCCACCACTGTGTTAGAATTGGCCAGATCGATCAATTGAGGCAAATGTTGAGGATGACATTCAAAAAGGAGGGAAGAGTGTGACATGCAGAAATAGTGCTCACTACTCTTGCTTCAAAAGCCTCTCGCAACTAGAGGGGTTAACACAGTCACAGGAGACAGGGAGTGGTTAGCAGAGCCCCAGGGGGATTGTGGGAAACTTGTTTACTGTTTGGTCAGTAGCCAAAGGAATGAGTGGTGTGTGATCTCTCTCACAGAAGTTCAGGCAAGTGAACCATAGGGACACAGGATTCCATTGCAGAGTGGAGTTTGGCTAACCCCCTGTACTGCTAGTTGAGGAAATCTAACAGGAGCAGGAAGCTAAGGACTGGAAGAAGTTGTGTTACAGAGATCATCTCCCTCAGCAAACCCTCCCCCCTCCTCCATTACACTGTGCTGGAAAGAATGCTGTGTACTACTCTGCTTTTGTAAAGAGTTTTGATCTGTGCTTAACTTTGCTATTAAAAGAGACTGTTAGTCAATGTGCCTCTAAGAAGCAGCTGTACTGTTTGTAAAGCCTGTGCTTAAGAGACATGAATTGTACTAGATGTGTTGTGACATCAAACTACACAGTTCAAGTTCATGAGGACTCTATCAATTGCATCTGTGTGAGCAAGTGGATCCATCTTGTGCCTGAGGAAGCTGCAGTGCATGGTCGCCCTGAGTAACGGTTCCCCCAGAGTTCCAAAGAATTCATGAGACCTCTCCTGCCCCTATCTGAACCTAGCAGCGTACACGTAACATTGGTGGCCCTTATGGGGAATTCTGAGCGGGAATTAGCTTGTAGAGGGAAAAGAGGCAAAGTGACTGGAAAATACAGCAGCACAGCCCCTAAACTTAACTCTGCTACACCAGTTAAAGGGGACCAGCTCTAAAGCCGCACAGCAACTCAACTCAACTTTGCTTCACCAGTTAAAGGGGAACAGCCCTAAAGCAGCACAGCACCTCAACTCAACTCTGCTACACCAGTTAAAGAGGACAAGCCCTAAAGAAAATTCACTAGCAGCAATGGATGTGGAAATACAAATGGACAGGATCAGTGAACTGCTTCTTCAGTTAACATGTGAAAAATTGAGAACAGTAGCAGAACATATAAAGATGTAAGAACAGATCTCTAATGCCCGCTCCCGCAGACAACTTGCAGCCACCATTAATACACAGATGGATGAGCTGGGGGAGAAAAAAGCTGAAGATATCATGGAGACGTTCCTCCAGCAGCTAAGATAGTTTCTAACCGGGATGAAGTTGGAAGATGGAGGGGCGGTGCCAATTACCAAGAGCGTGAATCTCCTCCCACAGATGGAACTACAGGAATTGAAAGAACAATTCAAAGCTTTAACAACAGCCCTGCAGAAATCTACCCAACCCTGTGAACATGTGACAGACTCTAATCGAACCTTTAACCTGCTTGGGTTTGATAAATCAGGGAAACAGTATTCTCCAACACCACAATTCACCATAAGGAAAGAGTTCAAGATCTTGGGACAGATTGGAGAGTGTGAGAAGAAAGAGAAACTGTCTTATATGATCTTTATTCCACCAGATCAATGCAGGATAATTGAAAGGCTACCAGCTAGATGAGATCAGTGAGGGGGTGGTAAAAGCAATTAGCCCAGGAATAAACCTCCACAGTATGCTAGAGATGAAAAGTCAATTGACCCGACCACAGTTGAAGATGATTTTAAAAGGACACTATAAATAAGAGAGTCCTGCAGAATTGTTCCACTGACTCATTAACATCTCACAGGACAATAATGAATCTCACCAAAGTTTCTTGTTCAGAGCAATAGAACGTAAGGATAGATTGTTGTTCGCATGCAGAAGTGTAGGGACGGAGGAGAAGTTTGATGCTGGGCTAGTTCAGAAGAAGTTCTTGCAATCGTTTGGAACAGGCTTAATCAGCAAAGATATTAAGTTACAGCTGAAACAGTACTTAGATCCTGGCATTCTGGACGAAGTCCTAACTGAAAAAATGAATGAGGCAGCTAGTATTGAGTCAGAGAGCAAACAGAAGTTAAAGAAGGGCTCCGCTCCTAAAACCACCAAAATGAGTCAGCTGAAGTTGGAGACCCCCAGTTGCTAGTCCAAAGATCATGATGAAAACCCTCCAGTACCACCACTGAGAGTGAACCTTGAACCACCGACAAAAGGGAGGACAGCCAGAGCTGACTGGGAAGAAGTAATAGAAGAACTGCGAGCTGAGCTGATGGAGGTGAAAGAGTTGATTCGTTCCAAGCCAGAATCTATATCTCTCAGACCAAGGAGTGGGTTCCAAAACAGAAGATACCCGGCTTGTGAGGTGTGCCATTCATCAAATCAGAGTGCGGTATGTGTCAACTGTTAAAGATGTGGTGAAGAAGGACATTATGCCAAGGAATGCCAATGGTCACTGTCGTTTGGGTTAAAAGACAGGAGGTTGCCAGTGCGGGGCGACTGGTAACCATGACACAGAGGAGGCCCTAGAAGCAAATTCAAATCCCACCAACCCCCAGAATGGCGCATGAGGTAAAACAGCTGCATCAGCACTATCACCAAGTGTGTTCCAGTCTACAACAACTGCAAGAGACACAGGGGCATCAGTTACTTAATGCCCAGTGCGGAGGTCTAACGTCATACTCTGGGGAGGAGGATTCCTCGGTCAGTAAAGATAGCCTCATCAGCCTAATTGGTGAAAGGTGCTATAAACAGTGCCAGCTAGATGGACTCCTGGTAAAAGCACTGTGGGATAAAGGAGACCAAGCAAGCTTTTAAAGGGACTCTGTCACCTGAATTTGGAGGGAACAATTTTCAGCCATAGAGGCGTGGTTTTCGGGTGTTTGATTCACCCTTTCCTTACCCGCTGGCTGCATGCTGGCTGCAATATTGGATTGAAGTTCATTCTCTGTCCTCCGTAGTACATGCCTGCACAAGGCAATCTTGCCTTGCGCAGGCATGTACTACGGAGGACAGAGAATGAACTTCATTCCAATATTGCAGCCAGCATGCAGCCAGCGGGTAAGGAAAGGGTGAATCAAACACCCGAAAAACCCGCCTCTATGGCTGAAAATTGTTCCCTCCAAATTCAGGTGACAGAGTCCCTTTAAATGAAGAATGGAGAACTAGTCACCTGCCACATACCTTCCTTCGGTCGCTAAAGGAACTCTTAGGACCAGTGGAAGTCCATGGCAAAGCTATCAACCAGACCGAAATTCCTTTCATCCTTTCATAGGCTGGGTGGAAGTGACTTTCCAACTCACGGTCACGAAGAACAGCAATACCATTAAAATTTTGGTATCTTTTCTTGTGACCAGTGATCAGAACGTGGCAGAGGATCCTATCCTGGGTTATAATGTAATTAATGAGGTCATCAAAAAACACAAGTCAGGGAAACTGATGGTGGATACAATTGCCCCATCATTCACCATATCCAACGTCGTGGCAGAAAATGTGATTCATAGAGTAAAGAAAGTATGGAATACAATGGACCTGGAAGAAGTCAAGGTAGGCCTGCGCTCAACCATCATCACTGCAAACCAAATGGCGGGAGTGAGGTGTAGAGTCCAGGTGGAACCGGGAAGAAAAGTCCAGAAGAGACTGTGCTTACGATTCCTACTGCTGCGTTTGCCCAAGTGACAGTGCCGGCCACCTCGGGATCCTGGGATTCCCCAGTATCCCTGGAACACTTGTGTGCTGAAGATCTAGCGGTAGTAAAACAGATGCAGAGAGAAGAGTGTTATGCATTTTCTAAAGATGACTCTGATATAGGCTGCATTCCATTGTTTCAGTTGAAAATTACTTTGAAAGACACGACCCCAGTAACCAAAAGTTACATGTCGGTGCTGAAACCATTACACTGTGAAGTGAAAGAGTATTTACAAGATCTAATCAATAGAACTTGGGTCCAAAAGTCAAAAGTCATCTTAATCCTCTCCTATTGTCTGTGTTATGAAGAAGGATGGTATGTTGAGACTCTGCTGTGATTACCTGGAACTAAACTGAAAGTCAGTACCTGATCGATACAGGATACCATAGATCCAAGATATGCTGGATAGCCTCTCAGGAAGTACCTGGTTCTTGGTCCTTGGTCAGGGTAAGTCATACCACCAAGGCTTTGTCGAGGAGTCCAGTAGACCCTTGAAAGCATTCATCACACCATGGGGACTATACGAGTGGATCCGTATACCATTTGGGCACAGTTCAGCTCCAGCAGAATACCAAAGGAGCATTGAGACATGTTTAGAAGGATTAAGGGACGATATCTGTCAGCCGTACTTATTTGACAATGTGGTACACAGCAAAACCTTCTGAGAGCGTGTTGAACACGTGAGGACCATACTTCAGCGATATCAACAACACAGAGTTAAGTTGACCCCAAAGATGTATGAACTCTTCAAAAGGCATGTCCGATTTCTAGGGAAAATTGTGTCCTGAGAAAGATATACCATGGACCCAGCAGAAATCACCCTGAAACTGGCCTTAAAAGACAAGTGCCCTTCTATGGGGAGGTGAGGCAGATCATAGGATTCTTCTCCTACTATCGTACTTATATCCAAAACTTCTCCAGGGTTGCCACCCCACTATCTCCTCTTGGGGGGGGATGACAGAGTCAACAACGCCCTTGGAGAAAAAGAAGAATGCGGGCAGGACGGGACTTAAAAGAAACAATGCCGTTTCATCCCAACAGCCCATTGTCTGGACATCAGAGCACCAGGAGGTATTGGAAGAACTAGTGGATTACTGTTATGAACTGGTGATTCAGAAACACAATGGACCTGGTGGTTAAGAGCACACAAAGTGACCTGATAGTTACTAATAACATAGGACGAGCTCTGAGACGTGGGAACTCTGCTGACCGCAATCCCTAATCCTATCATACCACACTAGAGGTAGCCGTGGAGCGCTCCTGTCCAGACCTAGGCGCCTCGGGCACAGCCTGAGAAACTAGCTAGCCCTGAAGATAGAAAAATAAGCCTACCTTGCCTCAGAGAAATTCCCCAAAGGAAAAGGCAGCCCCCCACATATAATGACTGTGAGTAAGATGAAAATACAAACACAGAGATGTAATAGATTTTAGCAAAGTGAGGCCCAACTTACTGAATAGACCGAGGATAGGAAGGATAGCTTTGCGGTCAGCACAAAAACCTACAAACAACCACGCAGAGGGCGCAAAAAGACCCTCCGCACCGACTAATGGTGCGGAGGTGCTTCCTCTGCGTCTCAGAGCTTCCAGCAAGCAAGAAAAACCAATATAGCAAGCTGGACAGAAAAAATAGCAAACAAAAGTAACACCAGCAAAACTTAGCTTATGCAGGGCAGACAGGCCACAAGAACGATCCAGGAGAGAGCATGACCAATACTGGAACATTTACTGGAGGCCAGGAATAAAGAACTAGGTGGAGTTAAATAGAGCAGCACCTAACGACTTAACCTTGTCACCTGAGGAAGGAAACTCAGAAGCCGCAGCCCCACTCACATCCATCAGAGGAAGCTCATAGACAGAACCAGCCGAAGTACCACTCATGACCACAGGAGGGAGCTTGACCACAGAATTCACAACAATACCCCCCCCTTGAGGAGGGGTCACCGAACCCTCACCAGAGCCCCCCGGCCGACCAGGATGAGCCAAATGAAAGGCACGAACCAGATCGGCAGCATGAACGTCAGAGGCAAAGACCCAGGAATTATCTTCCTGACCATAACCCTTCCACTTAACCAGGTACTGGAGTTTCCGTCTCGAAATACGAGAATCCAAAATCTTCTCCACTATATACTCCAACTCCCCCTCAACCAAAACCGGGGCAGGAGGATCAACGGATGGAACCACAGGTGCCACGTATCTCCGCAACAATGACCTATGGAATACATTATGGATGGAAAAAGAAGCTGGAAGGGTCAAACGAAAAGACACAGGATTAAGAACCTCAGAAATCCTATACGGACCAATGAAATGAGGCTTAAACTTAGGAGAGGAAACTTTCATAGGAATATAACGAGACGACAACCAAACCAAATCCCCAACACGAAGTCGGGGACCCACACAGCGCCTGCGGTTAGCGAAATGTTGAGCCTTCTCCTGGGACAATGTCAAATTGTCCACTACATGAGTCCAAATCTGCTGCAACCTATCCACCACAGTATCCACACCAGGACAGTCCGAAGACTCAACCTGCGCTGAAGAGAAACGAGGATGGAAACCAGAATTGCAGAAAAACGGCGAAACCAAAGTAGCCGAGCTGGCCCGATTATTAGGGGCGAACTCCGCCAAAGGCAAAAAGGACACCCAATCATCCTGATCAGCAGAAACAAAACATCTCAGATATGTTTCCAAGGTCTGATTGGTTCGTTCAGTTTGGCCATTTGTCTGAGGATGGAAAGCCGAGGAAAAAGACAAATCAATGCCCATCCTAGCACAAAAGACTCGCCAAAACTTCGAAACAAACTGGGAACCTCTGTCAGAAACGATGTTCTCCGGAATGCCATGTAAACGAACCACATGCTGGAAAAACAATGGCATCAAATCAGAGGAGGAAGGCAATTTAGACAAGGGTACCAAATGGACCATCTTAGAGAAGCGATCACAAACCACCCAAATGACCGACATCTTTTGAGAAACGGGGAGATCCGAAATAAAATCCATAGAGATATGTGTCCAGGGCCTCTTCGGGACCGGCAAGGGCAAAAGCAACCCACTGGCACGAGAACAGCAGGGCTTAGCCCGAGCACAAATCCCACAGGACTGCACAAACGAACGCACATCCCGCGACAGAGACGGCCACCAAAAGGATCTAGCCACCAAATCTCTGGTACAAAAGATTCCAGGATGACCAGCCAACACCGAACAATGAACCTCAGAGATAACTCTACTCGTCCATTTATCAGGGACAAACAGTTTCTCCGCTGGGCAACGGTCAGGTCTATTAGCCTGAAATTTTTGCAGCACCCGCCGCAAATCAGGGGAGATGGCAGACAAAATTACCACCTCTTTGAGAATACCCGCCGGCTCAGGCAAACCCGGAGAGTCGGGCACAAAACTCCTAGACAGGGCATCCGCCTTCACATTCTTAGAGCCCGAAGGTACGAAACCACAAAGTCAAAATGGGAGAAAAACAGCGACCAACGAGCCTGTCTAGGATTCAACCATTTGGCAGACTCGAGATAAGTCAAGTTCTTGTGATCAGTCAAGACCACCACGCGATGCTTAGCTCCTTCAAGCCAATGACGCCACTCCTCGAATGCCCACTTCATGGCCAGCAACTCTCGATTGCCAACATCATAATTACGCTCAGCAGGCGAAAACTTCCTGGAAAAGAAGGCACATGGTTTCATCACTGAGCCATCAGAACTTCTTTGCGACAAAACAGCCCCTGCTCCAATCTCAGAAGCATCAACCTCGACCTGGAACGGGAGCAAAACATCTGGCTGGCACAACACAGGGGCAGAAGAAAAACGACGCTTCAACTCCTGAAAAGCTTCCACAGCAGCAGAAGACCAATTGACCACATCAGCACCCTTCTTGGTTAAATCAGTCAACGGTTTGGCAATACTAGAAAAATTATTGATGAAGCGACGATAAAAATTAGCAAAGGCCAGGAACTTTTGCAGACTCTTCAGAGATGTCGGCTGAGTCCAATCATAAATGGCCTGAACTTTAACAGGGTCCATCTCGATAGTAGAAGGGGAAAAAATGAAACCCAAAAATGAAACCTTCTGAACACCAAAGATACACTTTGACCCCTTCACAAACAAAGAATTCGCACGCAGGACCTGGAACACCATTGTAATCTGCTTCACGTGAGACTCCCAATCATCCGAGAAGACCAAAATATCATCCAAGTATACAATCAGGAATTTATCCAGATACTCTCGGAAGATGTCATGCATAAAGGACTGAAATACTGATGGAGCATTGGAAAGCCCGAATGGCATAACCAGGTACTCAAAATGGCCCTCGGGCGTATTAAATGCTGTTTTCCATTCATCGCCCTGTTTAATACGCACAAGATTATATGCACCACGAAGATCTATCTTGGTGAACCAACTAGCCCCCTTAATCCGAGCAAACAAATCAGACAGCAGCGGCAAGGGGTACTGAAATTTGATTGTGATTTTATTTAGCAGGCGGTAATCAATACAAGGTCTCAACGAACCATCCTTCTTGGCCACAAAAAAGAACCCTGCTCCCAATGGCGACGACGACGGGCGGATATGACCCTTCTCCAAGGATTCCTTTACGTAACTCCGCATAGCGGCGTGCTCAGGCACAGACAAATTAAACAGTCGACCTTTAGGAAACTTACTACCAGGAATCAAATCGATAGCACAATCGCAATCCCTATGCGGAGGTAGGGCACTGGACTTGGGCTCATCAAATACATCCCGGTAATCCGACAAAAACTCTGGGACCTCAGAAGGGGTGGATGATGAAATAGACAGAAATGGAACATCACCATGTACCCCCTGACAACCCCAGCTGGACACAGACATAGACTTCCAATCCAATACTGGGTTATGGACTTGTACCCATGGCAACCACAACACGACCACATCATGCAGATTCTGCAACACCAAAAAGCGAATATCCTCCTGATGCGCAGGAGCCATGCACATGGTCAGTTGAGTCCAGTACTGAGGCTTATTCTTGGCCAAAGGCGTAGCATCAATTCCTCTCAATGGAATAGGATACTGCAAGGGCTCCAAGAAAAACCCACAGCGCCTAGCAAACTCCAAGACCATCAAATTCAGGGCAGCGCCTGAATCCAGAAATGCCATGACAGAATAGGATGACAAAGAGCAGATCAAAGTAACGGACAAAAGAAATTTCGACTGTACCGTACCAATGGTGGCAGACCTAGCGAACCGCTTAGTGCGCTTAGGACAATCGGAAATAGCATGAGTGGAATCACCACAGTAAAAACACAGCCCATTCCGACGTCTGTGTTCTTGCCGTTCAGCTCTGGTCAAAGTCCTATCACATTGCATAGGAAATGTAGATGACCGACAGCACTCCCTTATTCGGGCGCTCGTTCCATATCCAGGGAACCCACCTGGGTAACACGTCACAATCTGCACAAAGGAACAGCGCTCCACCGGGTGTATGAATCAAAAGAAATCCTTTATTCAGCCATTAAGCACAAGCATGAAAAAGACCAGCATATGGTCGAAACGTCGCTTGTGCTTAATGGCTGAATAAAGGATTTCTTTTGATTCATACACCCGGTGGAGCGCTGTTCCTTTGTGCAGATTATCACATTGCATAGGTTCAGGTTTATACTCAGATAATACCGCCAAATGGTGCACAGTTTTACGCTCACGTAAGCGTCGATCGATCTGAATGGCCAAAGACATAGACTCATTCAGACCAGCAGGCATAGGAAATCCCACCATGACATCCTTAAGGGCTTCAGAGAGACCCTTTCTGAAAATTGCTGCCAGCGCACATTCATTCCATTGAGTGAGCACAGACCACTTCCTAAACTTCTGACAATATATCTCTACCTCATCCTGACCCTGACACAGAGCCAGCAAATTTTTCTCTGCCTGATCCACTGAATTAGGTTCATCATAAAGCAATCCGAGCGCCAGAAAAAACGCATCAATATTACATGATACAGGATCTCCTGGCGCAAGGGAAAATGCCCAGTCTTGAGGGTCGACACATAATAAAGAAATAATGATCTTAACTTGTTGAACTGGGTCACCAGAGGAGCGGGGTTTCAAAGCCAGAAACAGTTTGCAATTATTTTTGAAATTCAGAAATTTAGCTCTATCTCCAGAAAATAAATCAGGAATAGAATTTCTAGGTTCTAACATAGATTTCTGAACCATAATATCTTGAATTTTTTGTACTCTTGCAGTGAGATTATCCACACAAGAAGACAGACCTTTAATGTCCATCACTACACCTGTGTCCTGAACCACCCAAATGTCTAGGGGAAAAGAAAGACAAAACACAGTGCAGAGAAAAAAAAATGGTCTCAGAACTTCTCTTTTCCCTCTATTGAGAAGCATTAGTACTTTGGGCCTCCAGTACTGTTATGAACTGGTGATTCAGAAACACAATGGACCTGGTGGTTAAGAGCACACAAAGTGACCTGATAGTTACTAATAACATAGGACGAGCTCTGAGACGTGGGAACTCTGCTGACCGCAATCCCTAATCCTATCATACCACACTAGAGGTAGCCGTGGAGCGCTCCTGACCAGACCTAGGCGCCTCGGGCACAGCCTGAGAAACTAGCTAGCCCTGAAGATAGAAAAATAAGCCTACCTTGCCTCAGAGAAATTCCCCAAAGGAAAAGGCAGCCCCCCACATATAATGACTGTGAGTAAGATGAAAATACAAACACAGAGATGTAATAGATTTTAGCAAAGTGAGGCCCAACTTACTGAATAGACCGAGGATAGGAAGGATAGCTTTGCGGTCAGCACAAAAACCTACAAACAACCACGCAGAGGGCGCAAAAAGACCCTCCGCACCGACTAATGGTGCGGAGGTGCTTCCTCTGCGTCTCAGAGCTTCCAGCAAGCAAGAAAAACCAATATAGCAAGCTGGACAGAAAAAATAGCAAACAAAAGTAACACCAGCAAAACTTAGCTTATGCAGGGCAGACAGGCCACAAGAACGATCCAGGAGAGAGCATGACCAATACTGGAACATTGACTGGAGGCCAGGAATAAAGAACTAGGTGGAGTTAAATAGAGCAGCACCTAACGACTTAACCTCGTCACCTGAGGAAGGAAACTCAGAAGCCGCAGCCCCACTCACATCCACCAGAGGAAGCTCATAGACAGAACCAGCCGAAGTACCACTCATGACCACAGGAGGGAGCTTGACCACAGAATTCACAACAGATTACCTGATAAAACTACCCATATTTGGATATCCTGATTTCAACTTACCATTTGTTCTTCATTTTGACGCTTCTCAACTTGGACTTGGAGCTGCCCTATATCAGCATCAAGATGGGTAATTGAGAGCCATTGGTTACGGTTCCAGAACATTGACAAACGCCAAAAGAAATTACCATCCACATTCTGGAAAATTGGAGTTCCTGGCATTGAAATGGGCTATTTGTGAATGATTTAGAGATTATCTCTATTACAACAGCCATGTTGACCTATGTTCTCACTACAGCCAAACTGAATGCAACGGGTCAGAGATGCGTAGCTGAGCTAGCTGACTTTAACTTCAGTATTAAGTATAGGCCAGGGAAATGCAATGTGGATGCTGACGGATTTTCGAGAATGCCACTAGAGCCTATGGAGTTTATGAAGAATGCTCAGAGGAAACCAGTCTGGAAGCTATTGAGAGCATTACCCACGCAGTACAAGTTCATCAAGAGGAAGATACACCATTGTGGTATCAAATGACAGTGGAAACCACCATAAAAGCGAAAGAACGAGATCACCTCCTGTCCATTCAACAACTGCCAAAAAGAACAATCCGTAGAGCACAAAGGAAGATCAGATAATTGGCAGAATACTTCCTTGTGTGGACCAAAATTATTTTCCAAGTAAATGAGTGAAAGATAATCAGTCACCAGCAGTATCGGTTTTAGTTAAAGAATGGACGAAGCTCCACCTCAGTGAAAACGGTATCCTGTATCGTAAAGGAGGGCAAAAACAACAGCTGGTACTACCCAGAGTGTACCGTAGGTTGGTCTTCAAAGAACTCCATGAAAACATGGGACACCTGAGAGTGGAAAGAACAACAAGCTTGATCCGTGAACATTTCTTCTGGCCATACATGCAGAGAGATATAGAGAGGTTAGTGACTAGGGAGTGTGGGTGTCTGAAAGATAAACGTCCCAACACATCAACCCAAGCACCTATGGGCAACATCCAGACTACGTATCCATCTGAGATGGTCTCAATAGACTTTTTACATCTCGAGACGTGCAAGAAAGGTTATGAATACATCTTGGTGGTGATGGACCATATTACTCGATTTTCTCAAGCATATGCCACCACTAATAAATTTTGTTGGACAGCAGCAGAGAAGATCTTCAATGATTTTTTTTTTTTAATTTTGGGTTCCCTACGAGGTTACACCATGACCAAGGAAGAGAATTTGAGAAACAGCTCTTTGCCAAATTAGGAAAATACTGTAGAATTCAGAGATCCCATACAATGCCCTATCGCTCAGAGGGTAATGAACAAGTGGAATGTATTAACCGGACATTATTGTCAATGATGCGCGCTTTAACAGCTGACAAGGAGAAAGATTGGAAGAGTTCTCAGTCAAAAGTGGTACATGCATATAACTGTACCAAAAGCGAGGCCACGGGTTACTCACCTTTCTTCCTGGTGTATGGACAATCGCCACGACTGACAATCGACATCATGTTCAACACTCCGGCGTCACAGACTTACAAAACGTATCAGGAGTATGTTCGGAAATGGAAGGAACGGATGACAGAGGCACACAACATAGCCTCCAAAGTGGCTACCCAAGAGCAGAGCAAGAGTAAGGAGTACTATAATTGAAAACATTATGGAGCAAAATTAACACCGGGAAGTCGGGTGCTAGTCAAGAACGTACATGAAAAAGGTGGTCCAGGAAAACTTTGTTCGTACTGGGAAGACAAGGTGTATGTGTTCGTAAGGAGGAAAGCCAATGACAGTCCAGTGTATGAAATTTAATTGGAAATGGGTAACAAGAAAACCAGAATAGTCCATCAAAATTTACTACTACCCTGTGATTATCTCCTACCACAAGTCTCCCCAGAAGTATACCGACATCGATTGAGATCGACTACAGGACTACCACAGACTGAAGCTCCAGAGGTGGATAGTGACCTTTAACGTTCCGATGAAGAAGAGCACATTGTTGTACCTCTCAGACTCACAAAGAGAGGGATGTACTATCCTCAGGAGAGTGAACTAGGTCCAGGGGAGCCAGAATTTGTACCGAGGAGTACAGATAAAGTCCAAGTCAGTTCTGATGATCGAACACCGATCACTGCAGTGACTAATCGACTCTCAGGAGGAGCGGTATTACCAGACTGTGCAACAACATACTCTTGCCAACCATGGAAACCTTCAAAAAGAACCTGAAGATCTACCTATTCCAACAAGCCTACAACCTGCAGTAACCACCAATCCACCAAATCAAAGGAAACAACCAACTCTGCCCTCACCTACTGTATCCACACCCATCCCTTGTAGATTGTAAGCCCTCACAGGCAGGGTCCTCTCTCCTCATGTACCAGTCATGACTATTGATTAAGATTATTGTGCTTGTTTTTTATTATGTATATCCCTCCTCACATGTAAAGTGCCATGGAATAAATGGTGCTATAATAATAAATAATAATAATAATAACCAAATGATTCAGTAGAAGTTCAGGAACTTACAGAGGCAGTTACAAGAGCATCTGAGGAAGTACGAGAAATGAGTGCGGCGGAAGAAACTCCTGCAACCTAAGAACCCGTAGTATCTGAGGAACTACCCATCAGGAGGATGTCAACTCGACACGTGAGGAGGCCCGTGATGCTGACATATGAGACACTTGGTGAACCGAGTCAAGTGCCAAGGACTGTTGATTGGAAACAGGTATCCCTGCCTACGGACCAGGTAAGCCCACTTGAGTGGTATTATCCACCGAGATGCAGTATGGAAGATGTTGCCTGTTGGAAAGACTTGTTTTCATGCTCTGATTTTCCTTAAAAGACTTTGTAAAAACAAAGAACTGTAAAGGCCTAGTGAGAGAGAGAGCTGGTTGAAGACGCATGAAAAGCTACAACTGAAGAAATGCTGTTTGTTTTAATTGTTTATTTCTTACAGAGTCCTACAAGTAAAAGGTCGTAATAATAGGTTGTTATTAATATTTATAAATGTTATGCCAATATGTATATGAAGTGACATAACTCCCACCATTGTCTTAGAATTAGTCATATCGATCAATTGAGAGAAATGTCGAGGACAACATTCAAAAAGGAGGGAAGAGGGTGACACGCAGAAATAGTGCCAACTGCTGTTGCTTCAAAAGCCTCCAGCAACTAGAGGGGTTAACACAGTCACAGGAGACAGGGAGTGGTTAGCAGAGCCCAAGGGGGATTGTGGGAAACTTGTTTACTGTTTGGTCAGTAGCCAAAGGAATGAGTGGTGTGTGACCTCTCTCACAAAAGTTCAGGCAAGTGAACCATAGGGACACAGGATTCCATTACAGAGTGGAGTTTGGCTAACCCCCTGTACTGCTAGTTGAGGAAGTCTAACAGGAGCAGGAAGATAAGGACTGGAAGAAGTTGTGTTACAGAGATCATCTCCCTCAGCAAACCCTCCCCCCTCCTCCATTACACTGTGCTGGAAGGAATGCTGTGTACTACTGTGACTTCATGAGTCATGTAACAACACGATAAGTTTGATAATTGGACTGCTCTCATCTGACATTTGCTCTTGTTTCAAATGTAACTGTTTATCTCCCTGCGAAGACTTTTCTCCTTTATGTTAGTTAAATTGTTATTTTGTTAACCTATGCTCTGTCTCCCTTGCATCACTGCATCCCGCAACCTGCTTACTCTTTGATGGACCAATAGAACGATTGCTGTCATCAAAGGCAGTGGTCATGGCAGAGAGGAAACCTGCAGTTCTGCTTTGTACAGTAGAAAATGGCTGCAAAGCTACAGAACTTTTTCTGTGGCACAAGCACATGACTTGATGATGTCAGCATGCAGCCCACGTCTGAGTTATTTAGAAAGTTCACAAGAAGAAGAGGAAAACAATGATGCCAGGGGGAAACGGATGGAGTGGAAAGTGAGGTTTTTTTCTTTAATACATTGGGGAGAGGACATGGAGGAGGGGGTTAGGAGAGGGTTGTGATGGGATGGGAGTAAGGAGTGGTAGAGGGACTTCATGGGCTTCCAGTAAACCAGGAAAAACACTGCATAAACAATGCGTTTTTTCTACTTATTTTTTTTACATGTGTTTATTTTGCAGATTTTATCCTCCCTTATTAGGCTATGGTCATACATTCAGTATTTTGTCAGTATTTCACATTTGTAAGCCAAAACCAGGAGGTGGTGATGAATACAGAAGTGGTGATGTGCTTCTATAGTACTTTTTCTCTGATTGTACCTTACCTGGTTTAGGCTTAATCAGAGATAAAGTATAATAGAA
This sequence comes from Ranitomeya imitator, assembly GCF_032444005.1. Taxonomy (NCBI): domain Eukaryota; kingdom Metazoa; phylum Chordata; class Amphibia; order Anura; family Dendrobatidae; genus Ranitomeya; species Ranitomeya imitator. The sequence goes on from NC_091285.1 coordinate 461,652,243, forward strand.
ATATGTGCACCACCTTTGCATTTTTCATTCACACCTGGTTTTAGCTTACACATACTGATCTAAAATACTGACCAAATACTGATAGCTAGGGTTGAGCGACCTTGACCTTTTAAGAGTCGAGCCGTGTTTCGCGAAACCCGACTATCTTAGAAGTCGAGTCGAGTGGAATCGGCCGATTATCGTGAAAAGTCGGGTATCGCCCGAAACACGAAACCCAATGCAAGTCAATGGGGGAGCATAGTCGGCAGTGAGTGGAGGCCAGGAAAACACCTACACTGCCCATTTTAATGGCAAAAACATCCATTCTTGTTAAAGAAGCTTGTCAATCGTAATTTACCTTATAATAATTGGAAGGCATTTGAAATTGGGGGTCATTTGGCTAAAGTTGTGGGGGGTAGGGCTGGTTCAAGTAATTAGTGGGCCCAGCAAATCTGGACCACGTCACGGCAGTGGAGCAGGGAGAGGTAAGTATTTCAACTTTGCAAGGGCTGTGATCCTGAGCAAGCAGGGGGGGCCCACTCGTTGGCATTGGCACTGGCACAGGGCCCCTCAAAGTACAGCGGTGTGTTTGCACGGCGGGGGCGCCTCCCACCGGCAGCAACACTTTTGCGTACTATGAGAGGCCCTGTGCCAGTGACGTCACCAACTAGTATTCCTCCCCCCACCTGATGAAGGAACCTGCACTTTCATCTGCACGTTCCTCTTTGTCCCCGTGTAAGGTGGTATGGTATGCGGGAAGAGGAACCTGACTTTCAGCAGGGTCACAATCTTGCTGTGTAGCGTGCACGGGGAATTTTGCGTTATGGGTCAATGTACCAGCAGACTCATCTATCACTGGCTGGGCAATGGGCAGGATGAGGAGGAAACACAGATATAGGCCCAAAGAATAAAGTGGGCTAAATGCAGTTCAAAATTGGTAACACAGGACTAACCAGGGGGCATTGCAGTGGAGGACAACTGGAATGAGAGGCTGACACAGAGAGTAGGCCCAAATCAGTAAGTAGTCGACATGCAGTTCAAAATTGGCAACCGTAGTAAACAGGCGGCCCAGCTTTGTTCAGTTGAGGAGAACAGCAAGGAGTGGCAGACACCGATAGTAGGCCCCAACCCAACTAGTAGGCCAAATGCAGTCTAACATTAACAACTACTTAACGAGAGCCTGAAAATGGAATTTCAGGACAGGAAACCAGGAGAACAGCAAGGAGTGGCAGACACCGATAGTAGGCCCCAAACCAACTAGTACGCCAAATGCAGTTGTTCCATTTAACCACAATTTAATGAGAGCCTGAAGATAGAAGTTCAGGAAAGGCAACCTGGAGAACACCTTGGAGTGTAACACACCATCTCTCTACACCCCATACCCAATTTGTAGGCCTAATGCAGCGTAGTTTCCAACAACTACTAAACGAGAGCCGGAAGATCGAAGCTCAGGAAAGGCAACCTGGAGAACACCTTGGAGTGGAAGACACCATCTCTCTACACCCCATACCCAATTTGTAGGCCTAATGCAGTGTAGTTTCCAAGAACTACTAAACGAGAGCCGGAAGATCGAAGCATTGGCGAGGAAACCTGGGGAACACCTTGGAGTGGAACAGACCATCTCTCTACACCCCATACCCAATTTGTAGGCCTAATGCAGTGTAGTTTCCAACAACTACTAAACGAGAGCATTAAGATCGAAGCAATGGCGAGGAAACCTGGGGCACACCTTGGAGTGGAACACACCATCTCTCTACACCCCATACCCAATTTGTAGGCCTAATGCAGTGTAGTTTCCAACAACTACTAAACGAGAGCATTAAGATCGAAGCAATGGCGAGGAAACCTGGGGCACACCTTGGAGTGGAACACACCATCTCTCTACACCCCATACCCAATTTGTAGGCCTAATGCAGTTTAGTTTCCAACAACTACTAAACGAGAGCATTAAGATCGAAGCAATGGCGAGGAAACCTGGGGCACACCTTGGGGAGGCAGACACCGTTAGTAGGCCCTACCAAAGTTGTACCCCCAATGCAGTTTTAAAATTCCTAGAGGCTGAAAACAAGACTATTGACGCTCAGCTTTTTTCAAAGGAACACAGCTGAATTGAGTGGCGCAGACAGACACAGGTAGTAGGACTTAACCCAAAAATGTGGCTCACTGCAGCTTAAAAAAGTTACAGGGGTACACAAGCAGCAGTGCTCTGGGCAGTGGAGGACAATTTCAATAGTGGACCGCAGACAGACTTTGTACGCCTACTATTAAAAAAAGGATGCTCTATGCAATTAAAAATAGGTTCCAGGGGTACACGGGCAGCAGTGGTATGGTCAGTGGAGGCCTAGTGGAAGGAGTGACCGCAGACAGGCATCGAAGGCCTAAAATAAAAAAATTGGGCAGGCTGTAGGCAATTTTAAATTGGTTCCAGGGGTACACGGGCAGCAGTGGTGTGGTCAGTGGAGGCCTAGTGGAAGGAGTGACCGCAGACAGGCATCGAAGGCCTAAAATAATAACACATGGCTGTAGGCAATTTTAAATTGGTTCCAGGGGTACACGGGCAGCAGTGGTGTGGTCAGTGGAGGCCTAGTGGAAGGAGTGACCGCAGACAGGCATCGAAGGCCTAAAATAAAAAAATTGGGCAGGCTGTAGGCAATTTTAAATTGGTTCTAGGGGTACACGGGCAGCAGTGGTGTGGTCAGTGGAGGCCTAGTGGAAGGAGTGACCGCAGACAGGCATCGAAGGCCTAAAATAAAAAAATTGGGCAGGCTGTAGGCAATTTTAAATTGGTTCCAGGGGTACACGGGCAGCAGTGGTGTGGTCAGTGGAGGCCTAGTGGAAGGAGTGACCGCAGACAGGCATCGAAGGCCTAAAATAATAACACATGGCTGTAGGCAATTTTAAATTGGTTCCAGGGGTACACGGGAAGCAGCGGTGTGGTCAGTGGAGGCCTAGTGGAAGGAGTGACCGCAGACAGGCATCGAAGGCCTAAAATAATAACACATGGCTGTAGGCAATTTTAAATTGGTTCCAGGGGTACACGGGCAGCAGTGGTGTGGTGAGTGGAGGCCTAGTGGAAGGAGTGACCGCAGACAGGCATCGAAGGCCTAAAATAAAAAAATTTGGGCAGGCTGTAGGCAATTTTAAATTGGTTCCAGGGGTACACGGGCAGCAGTGGTGTGGTCAGTGGAGGCATATTGTAAGGAGTGACCGCAGACAGGCATCGAAGGCCTAAAATAATAACACATGGCTGTAGGCAATTTTAAATTGGTTCCAGGGGTCCACGGGCAGCAGTGGTGTGGTCAGTGGAGGCCTAGTGGAAGGAGTGACCGCAGACAGGCGTCGAAGGCCTAAAATAATAACACATGGCTGTAGGCAATTTTAAATTGGTTCCAGGGGTACACGGGCAGCAGTGGTGTGGTCAGTGGAGGCCTAGTGGAAGGAGTGACCGCAGACAGGCATCGAAGGCCTAAAATAATAACACATGGCTGTAGGCAATTTTAAATTGGTTCCAGGGGTACACGGGCAGCAGTGGTGTGGTCAGTGGAGGCCTAGTGGAAGGAGTGACCGCAGACAGGCATCGAAGGCCTAAAATAATAACACATGGCTGTAGGCAATTTTAAATTGGTTCCAGGGGTCCACGGGCAGCAGTGGTGTGGTCAGTGGAGGCCTAGTGGAAGGAGTGACCGCAGACAGGCATCGAAGGCCTAAAATAATAACACATGGCTGTAGGCAATTTTAAATTGGTTCCAGGGGTACACGGGCAGCAGTGGTGTGGTCAGTGGAGGCCTAGTGGAAGGAGTGACCGCAGACAGGCATCGAAGGCCTAAAATAAAAAAATTGGGCAGGCTGTAGGCAATTTTAAATTGGTTCCAGGGGTACACGGGCAGCAGTGGTGTGGTCAGTGGAGGCATATTGTAAGGAGTGACCGCAGACAGGCATCGAAGGCCTAAAATAATAACACATGGCTGTAGGCAATTTTAAATTGGTTCCAGGGGTCCACGGGCAGCAGTGGTGTGGTCAGTGGAGGCCTAGTGGAAGGAGTGACCGCAGACAGGCATCGAAGGCCTAAAATAATAACACATGGCTGTAGGCAATTTTAATTTGGTTCCAGGGGTACACGGGCAGCAGTGTTGTGGTCAGTGGAGGCCTAGTGGAAGGAGTGACCGCAGACAGGCATCGAAGGCCTAAAATAATAACACATGGCTGTAGGCAATTTTAAATTGGTTCCAGGGGTACACGGGCAGCAGTGGTGTGGTCAGTGGAGGCCTAGTGGAAGGAGTGACCGCAGACAGGCATCGAAGGCCTAAAATAAAAAAATTGGGCAGGCTGTAGGCAATTTTAAATTGGTTCCAGGGGTACACGGGCAGCAGTGGTGTGGTCAGTGGAGGCATATTGTAAGGAGTGACCGCAGACAGGCATCGAAGGCCTAAAATAATAACACATGGCTGTAGGCAATTTTAAATTGGTTCCAGGGGTCCACGGGCAGCAGTGGTGTGGTCAGTGGAGGCCTAGTGGAAGGAGTGACCGCAGACAGGCATCGAAGGCCTAAAATAATAACACATGGCTGTAGGCAATTTTAAATTGGTTCCAGGGGTACACGGGCAGCAGTGGTGTGGTCAGTGGAGGCATATTGTAAGGAGTGACCGCAGACAGGCATCGAAGGCCTAAAATAACAACACATGGCTGTAGGCAATTTTAAATTGGTTCCAGGGGTACACGGGCAGCAGTGGTGTGGTCAGTGGAGGCATATTGTAAGGAGTGACCGCAGACAGGCATCGAAGGCCTAAAATAATAACACATGGCTGTAGGCAATTTTAAATTGGTTCCAGGGGTCCATGGGCAGCAGTGGTGTGGTCAGTGGAGGCCTAGTGGAAGGAGTGACCGCAGACAGGCTTCGAAGGCCTAACATAACAAAAATGTCAATACAATGGTATTGTCAGTGGCAGGCATTGAAGGATGTCAGCGCATAGACTAAACATTGGTGGAGCTGTGAGATAATTTTGCAAGTGGTAGAGCACTGTTTGAGCTGGGGGGGGAACTGTCTTGTGGCCGGCGGTACAGGCCCAGGGCCCCTCATATTACAACGGTGTGTCTGACGTTGGGTGCGCACCACCACCGCCAGAGACACTTTATTGTACTAGGAGGGACCCTGTGGCAGTGCCGTCGACCAAAAGCGGGCACACCCACCTCTTCAGACAAACAGCACTCTCACGGGTGCTGTCGCCAAGTGTCGATACCACGGCCCCGTGTGGGGAGTTTGGCCATTTAGTGAGGTGTAAACATGTCGTATGCTGGACAATCAGGTGTAGAAAATTACGAGATTGGAAAAGGCATTCAGAATAGTCCACAGGCAAGACCTTTTCATAGGAAAGCTAGGTGTCGGCCGGGCAAGGTGGGGCAAAAGATTTCGAAATCCAGTTGTGGTTCATTTTAATGAAGGTTAGATCATCTACATTTTGGGTAGCCAGACGAGTCCTTTTTTCTGTTAGTATTGAACCTGCTGCACTGAATACTCTTTCTGATAGGACACTAGCTGCCGGGCAAGCAAGCTCCTGCAATGCATATTCTGCCAATTCTGGCCAGGTGTCTAATTTTGATGCCCAGTAATCAAATGGGAATGACGGTTGAGGGAGAACATCGATAAGGGATGAAAAATAGTTTGTAACCATACTGGACAAATGTTGTCTCCTGTCACTTTGAATTGATGCTGCAGTACCTGTCCTGTCTGCGGTCATAGCAAAATCACTCCACAACCTGGTCAGAAAACCCCTCTGGCCAACGCCACTTCTGATTTCTGCCCCTCTAACTCCTCTGGTCTGCTGGCCCCTGCAGCTCGTGTGAGAACGATCACGGGCGCTGTGTGCAGGGAATGCCAGAAGCAAACGGTCAACAAGAGTTGATTGTTTGGTTGCTAATATTAATTCCAAGTTCTCATGTGGCATTATATTTTACAATTTGCCTTTATAGCAAGGATCAAGGAGGCAGGCCAACCAGTAATCGTCATCGTTCATCATTTTAGTTATGCGTGTGTCCCTTTTGAGGATACGTAAGGCATAATCCGCCATGTGGGCCAAAGTTCCAGTTCTCAAATCTGCGGTTGTGCTTGGTTGAGGGGCAGTTTCAGGCAAATCCACGTCACTTGTGTCCCTCCAAAAACCAGAACCCGGCCTTGCCGCGCCACCAATTTCCAGTGGCCCCGGAAAAGCTTCCTCATTAAAGATATAATCATCCCCATCATCCTCCTCGTCCTCCTCCTCCTCTTCGCCCGCTAACTCGTCCTGTACACTGCCCTGGCCAGACAATGGCTGACTGTCATCAAGGCTTTCCTCTTCCTCAGCTGCAGACGCCTGATCCTTTATGTGCGTCAAACTTTGCATCAGCAGACGCATTAGGGGGATGCTCATGCTTATTATGGCGTTGTCTGCACTAACCAGCCGTGTGCATTCCTCAAAACACTGAAGGACTTGACACATGTCTTGAATCTTCGACCACTGCACACCTGACAACTCCATGTCTGCCATCCTACTGCCTGCCCGTGTATGTGTATCCTCCCACAAAAACATAACAGCCCACCTCTGTTTGCACAGTCTCTGAAGCATGTGCAGTGTTGAGTTCCACCTTGTTGCAACGTCTATGATTAGGCGATGCTGGGGAAGGTTCAAAGAACGCTGATAGGTCTGCATACGGCTGGAGTGTACGGGCGAACGGCGGATATGTGAGCAAAGTCCACGCACTTTGAGGAGCAGGTCGGATAACCCCGGATAACTTTTCAGGAAGCACTGCACCACCAGGTTTAAGGTGTGAGCCAGGCAAGGAATGTGTTTCAGTTGGGAAAGGGAGATGGCAGCCATGAAATTCCTTCCGTTATCACTCACTACCTTGCCTGCCTCAAGATCTACAGTGCCCAGCCACGACTGCGTTTCTTTCTGCAAGAACTCGGACAGAACTTCCGCGGTGTGTCTGTTGTTGCCCAAACACTTCATAGCCAATACAGCCTGCTGACGTTTGCCAGTAGCTGCCCCATAATGGGAGACCTGGTGAGCAACAGTGGCAGCTGCGGATGGAGTGGTTGTGCGACTGCGGTCTGTGGACGAGCTCTCGCTTCTGCAGGAGGATGAAGAGGAGGAGGAAGGGGTGCGAACGGCTACAGCCAACTGTTTCCTAGACCGTGGGCTAGGCAGAACTGTCCCAAACTTGCTGTCCCCTGTGGACCCTGCATCCACAACATTCACCCAGTGTGCCGTGATGGACACGTAACGTCCCTGGCCATGCCTACTGGTCCATGCATCTGTTGTCAGGTGCACCTTTGTGCTCACAGATTGCCTGAGTGCATGGACGATGCGCTCTTTAACATGCTGGTGGAGGGCTGGGATGGCTTTTCTGGAAAAAAAGTGTCGACTGGGTAGCTCGTAGCGTGGTACAGCGTAGTCCATCAGGGCTTTGAAAGCTTCGCTTTCAACTAACCGGTAGGGCATCATCTCTAACGAGATTAGTCTAGCTATGTGGGCGTTCAAACCCTGTGTACGCGGATGCGAGGCTAAGTACTTCCTTTTTCTAACCATAGTCTCATGTAGGGTGAGCTGGACTGGAGAGCTGGAGATCGTGGAACTAGCGGGGGTGCCGGTGGACATGGCAGACTGAGAGACGGTGGGAGATGGTATTGTTGCCGCCGGTGCCCTAGAAGCAGTGTTTCCTACTACGAAACTGGTGATTCCCTGACCCTGACTGCTTTGGCCTGGCAAAGAAACCTGCACAGATACTGCAGGTGGTGCGGAAAATGGTGGCCCTACACTGCCGGAAGGGATGTTGCGTTGCTGACTAGCTTCATTGGCCGAGGGTGCTACAACCTTAAGGGACGTTTGGTAGTTAGTCCAGGCTTGCAAATGCATGGTGGTTAAATGTCTATGCATGCAACTTGTATTGAGACTTTTCAGATTCTGTCCTCTGCTTAAGGTAGTTGAACATTTTTGACAGATGACTTTGCGCTGATCAATTGGATGTTGTTTAAAAAAATGCCAGACTGCACTCTTTCTAGCATCGGATACCTTTTCAGGCATTGCAGACTGAGCTTTAACCGGATGGCCACGCTGTCCTCCAACAGGTTTTGGCTTTGCCACGCGTTTTGGGCAAGATACGGGACCGGCAGATGGAACCTGCTGCGATGTTGATGCCTGCTGCGGCCCCTCCTCCTCCGCTTCAGAACTGCTGCCGCCTGCACCCTGTTCCCCCAATGGCTGCCAATCGGGGTCAAGAACTGGGTCATCTATTACCTCTTCTTGTAGCTCGTGTGCAACTTCGTCTGTGTCACCGTGTCGGTCGGTGGTATAGCGTTCGTGATGGGGCAACATAGACTCATCAGGGTCTGATTCTTGATCATTACCCTGCGAGGGCAATGTTGTGGTCTGAGTCAAAGGACCAGCATAGTAGTCTGGCTGTGGCTGTGCATCAGTGCACTCCATGTCAGATTCAACTTGTAATGGGCATGGACTGTTAACTGCTTCACTTTCTAAGCCAGGGACGGTATCTGTAAAGAGCCCCATGGAGTAACCCGTTGTGTCGCCTGCTGCATTCTTCTCTGTTGTTGTTTTTGCTGAAGAGGACAAGGAAGCGACTTGTCCCTGACCGTGAACATCCACTAACGACGCGCTGCTTTGACATTTACCAGTTTCACGAGAGGAGGCAAAAGAGCTAGAGGCTGAGTCAGCAAGATAAGCCAAAACTTGCTCTTGCTGCTCCGGCTTTAAAAGCGGTTTTCCTACTCCCAGAAAAGGGAGCGTTCGAGGCCTTGTGTAGCCAGACGACGAACCTGGCTCCACAGCTCCAGACTTAGGTGCAATATTTTTTTTCCCACGACCAGCTGATGCTCCACCACTACCACTACCCTCATTACCAGCTGACAATGAACGCCCCCGGCCACGACCTCTTCCACCAGACTTCCTCATTGTTTTAAAAATGTAAACAAACTAACGGTATTTGTTGCTGTCACACAACTTACACGGTGAGCTATAACTTCAGTATGATTTAGCTACCCCTTTACAAGTGAGTGAGACCACAACGAAAATCAGGCACAATGTTACACACTCTGTTGTTGGTGGCAACAAATGAGAGAGATGCCACACACGCAGGACTGTCACTGAAGCACAAATGTAAATATTAATCTCCCACTGATTTGTTTTTTTTTTTTTTCAGGGAGACTTTAGGAAAAAAAAATAATAGAATAAAATGATTTTTTCAGGAAGAATTTAGAAACCAAATAAAATAAAATGATTTTTTCAGGGAGAATTTAGAAAACAAATTAAAAAAAAAGGCTTTCTATGGCCCACTGAGTGAGGGATGACGCACACAGGAGTCAGGAGTGGCACACAAGCCCAGAGGCCAATATTTATCTCCCACTGATTGATGTAGTGATTTTTTCAGGTAGATTTTGGAACCCAAATCAAGCTAAAAAAATAAAAGGCTTTCTATGGCCCACAATTGGAGAGAGAGAGAGAGATGGCACACCCAGGAGTCAAGACTGGCACACAAGCAGAAAGGGCAATATTAATTTCCCACTGATTTGTTTTTTTTTTTTTCTCAGGGAGACTTTAGGAAAAAAAAATAATAGAATAAAATGATTTTTTCAGGAAGAATTTAGAAACCAAATAAAATAAGATGATTTTTTCAGGGAGAATTTAGAAAACAAATAAAAAAAAAAAAGGCTTTCTATGGCCCACTGAGTGAGAGATGACGCACACAGGAGTCAGGAGTGGCACACAAGCCCAGAGGCCAATATTTATCTCCCACTGATTGATGTAGTGATTTTTTCAGGTAGATTTTGGAACCCAAATCAAGCTAATAAATAAAAGGCTTTCTATGGCCCACAATTGGAGAGAGAGAGAGAGATGGCACACCCAGGAGTCAAGACTGGCACACAAGCAGAAAGGGCAATATTAATCTCCCACTGATTTGTTTTTTTTGTTTTTTTCAGGGAGACTTTAGGAAAAAAAAATAATAGAATAAAATGATTTTTTCAGGAAGAATTTAGAAACCAAATAAAATAAAATGATTTTTTCAGGGAGAATTTAGAAAACAAATAAAAAAAAAAGGCTTTCTATGGCCCACTGAGTGAGAGATGACGCACACAGGAGTCAGGAGTGGCACACAAGCCCAGAGGCCAATATTTATCTCCCACTGATTGATGAAGTGATTTTTTCAGGTAGATTTTGGAACCCAAATCAAGCTAAAAAAATAAAAGGCTTTCTATGGCCCACAATTGGAGAGAGAGAGAGAGATGGCACACCCAGGAGTCAAGACTGGCACACAAGCAGAAAGGGCAATATTAATCTCCCACTGATTTGTTTTTGTTTTTTTTTCAGGGAGACTTTAGAAAAAAAAATAATACAATAAAATGATTTTTTTCAGGAAGAATTTAGAAACCAAATAAAATAAAATGATTTTTTCAGGGAGAATTTAGAAAACAAATTAAAAAAAAAGGCTTTCTATGGCCCACTGAGTGAGAGATGACGCACACAGGAGTCAGGAGTGGCACACAAGCCCAGAGGCCAATATTTATCTCCCACTGATTGATGTAGTGATTTTTTTAGGTAGATTTTGGAACCCAAATCAAGCTAAAAAAATAAAAGGCTTTCTATGGCCCACAATTGGGGAGAGAGAGAGAGATGGCACACCCAGGAGTCAAGACTGGCACACAAGCAGAAAGGGCAATATTAATCTCCCACTGATTTGTTTTTGTTTGTTTTTCAGGGAGACTTTAGGAAAAAAAAATAATAGAATAAAATGATTTTTTCAGGAAGAATTTAGAAACCAAATAAAATAAAATGATTTTTTCAGGGAGAATTTAGAAAACAAATAAAAAAAAAGGCTTTCTATGGCCCACTGAGTGAGAGATGACGCACACAGGAGTCAGGAGTGGCACACAAGCCCAGAGGCCAATATTTATCTCCCACTGATTGATGTAGTGATTTTTTCAGGTAGATTTTGGAACCCAAATCAAGCTAAAAAAATAAAAGGCTTTCTATGGCCCACAATTGGAGAGAGAGAGATGGCACACCCAGGAGTCAAAACTGGCACACAAGCAGAAAGGGCAATATTAATCTCCCACTGATTTGTTTTTTTTTGTTTTTCAGGGAGACTTTAGGAAAAAAAAATAATAGAATAAAATGATTTTTTCAGGAAGAATTTAGAAACCAAATAAAATAAAATGATTTTTTCAGGGAGAATTTAGAAAACAAATAAAAAAAAAAAGGCTTTCTATGGCCCACTGAGTGAGAGATGACGCACACAGGAGTCAGGAGTGGCACACAAGCCCAGAGGCCAATATTTATCTCCCACTGATTGATGTAGTGATTTTTTCAGGTAGATTTTGGAACCCAAATCAAGCTAAAAAAATAATAGGCTTTCTATGGCCCACAATTGGAGAGAGAGAGAGAGATGGCACACCCAGGAGTCAAGACTGGCACACAAGCAGAAAGGGCAATATTAATCTCCCACTGATTTGTTTTTTTTTTTTTTTTCAGGGAGACTTTAGGAAAAAAAAATAATAGAATAAAATGATTTTTTCAGGAAGAATTTAGAAACCAAATAAAATAAAATGATTTTTTCAGGGAGAATTTAGCAAACAAATAAAAAAAAAAGGCTTTCTATGGCCCACTGAGTGAGAGATGACGCACACAGGAGTCAGGAGTGGCACACAAGCCCAGAGGCCAATATTTATCTCCCACTGATTGATGAAGTGATTTTTTCAGGTAGATTTTGGAACCCAAATCAAGCTAAAAAAATAAAAGGCTTTCTATGGCCCACAATTGGAGAGAGAGAGAGAGATGGCACACCCAGGAGTCAAGACTGGCACACAAGCAGAAAGGGCAATATTAATCTCCCACTGATTTGTTTTTTTTTTTTTTTCAGGGAGACTTTAGGAAAAAAAATAATAGAATAAAATGATTTTTTCAGGAAGAATTTAGAAACCAAATAAAATAAAATGATTTTTTCAGGGAGAATTTAGAAAACAAATAAAAAAAAAAGGCTTTCTATGGCCCACTGAGTGAGAGATGACGCACACAGGAGTCAGGAGTGGCACACAAGCCCAGAGGCCAATATTTATCTCCCACTGATTGATGTAGTGATTTTTTCAGGTAGATTTTGGAACCCAAATCAAGCTAAAAAAATAAAAGGCTTTCTATGGCCCACAATTGGGGAGAGAGAGAGAGATGGCACACCCAGGAGTCAAGACTGGCACACAAGCAGAAAGGGCAACATTAATCTCCCACTGATTTGTTTTTGTTTGTTTTTCAGGGAGACTTTAGGAAAAAAAAATAATAGAATAAAATGATTTTTTCAGGAAGAATTTAGAAACCAAATAAAATAAAATGATTTTTTCAGGGAGAATTTAGAAAACAAATAAAAAAAAAGGCTTTCTATGGCCCACTGAGTGAGAGATGACGCACACAGGAGTCAGGAGTGGCACACAAGCCCAGAGGCCAATATTTATCTCCCACTGATTGATGTAGTGATTTTTTCAGGTAGATTTTGGAACCCAAATCAAGCTAAAAAAATAAAAGGCTTTCTATGGCCCACAATTGGAGAGAGAGAGATGGCACACCCAGGAGTCAAGACTGGCACACAAGCAGAAAGGGCAATATTAATCTCCCACTGATTTGTTTTTTTTTGTTTTTCAGGGAGACTTTAGGAAAAAAAAATAATAGAATAAAATGATTTTTTCAGGAAGAATTTAGAAACCAAATAAAATAAAATGATTTTTTCAGGGAGAATTTAGAAAACAAATTAAAAAAAAAGGCTTTCTATGGCCCACTGAGTGAGAGATGACGCACACAGGAGTCAGGAGTGGCACACAAGCCCAGAGGCCAATATCTATCTCCCACTTATTGATGTAGTGATTTTTTCAGGTAGATTTTGGAACCCAAATCAAGCTAAAAAAATAATAGGCTTTCTATGGCCCACAATTGGAGAGAGAGAGAGAGATGGCACACCCAGGAGTCAAGACTGGCACACAAGCAGAAAGGGCAATATTAATCTCCCACTGATTTGTTTTTGTTTTCTTTTTCAGGGAGACTTTAGGAAAAAAAAATAATAGAATAAAATGATTTTTTCAGGAAGAATTTAGAAACCAAATAAAATAAAATGATTTTTTCAGGGAGAATTTAGAAAACAAACAAAACAAAAAAAGGCTTTCTATGGCCCACTGAGTGAGAGATGACGCACACAGGAGTCAGGAGTGGCACACAAGCCCAGAGGCCAATATTTATCTCCCACTGATTGATTTATTGATTTTTTCAGGTAGAATTTAGAACCCAAATCAACCAAAAACATAAATAGGCTTTCTATGGCCCACTATTTGTGAGAGAGATGGCACGCTCAGGACTGGCACACAAGCCCAGAGGCCAATATTAATCTCCCACTTTTTATTTTTTTTTCAGGGAAAATTTATAAACCCAATAAAAAAATAAATAAATAGGCTTTCTATGGCCCACTATCTGAGAGAGAGAGATGGCACGCTTAGGACTGGCACACAAGCCCAAAGGCCAATATTAATCTCCCTTTTTTTTTTCAGGGAGAATTTATAAAACCAAAAAAAAATAAATAAATAGGCTTTCTATGGCCCACTATTTGTGAGAGAGATGGCACGCTCAGGACTGGCACACAAGCCCAGAGGCCAATATTAATCTCCCACTTTTTTTTTTTGGTTCCAGGGAAAATTTATAAACCCAATAAAAAAAAATAAATAGGCTTTCTATGGCCCACTATTTGTGAGAGAGATGGCACGCTCAGGACTGGCACACAAGCCCAGAGGCCAATATTAATCTCCCACTTTTTTTTTTTTTGTTCCAGGGAAAATTTATAAACCCAATAAAAAAAATAATAAATAGGCTTTCTATGGCCCACTATCTGAGAGAGAGAGATGGCACGCTTAGGACTGGCACACAAGCCCAAAGGCCAATATTAATCTCCCACTGATTGATTTATTGATTTTTTCAGGTAGAATTTAGAACCCAAATAAAGCAAAAAAAAAAAAAAAAAAGGGCTTTCTATGGCCCACTGAGTGAGTGATGATGCACACAGGAGTCAGGAGTGGCACACAAGCCCTGAGGCCAATATTTTTCTCCCACTGATTGATGTAGTGATTTTTTCAGGTAGATTTTAGAACCCAAATCAAGCAAAAAAATAAATAGGCTTTCTATGGCCCACTGACTGAGAGATGGCACACACAGGAGTCAAGAGTGGCACAAAAGCCCTGAGGCCAATATTTTTCTCCCACTGATTGATGTAGTGATTTTTTCAGGTAGATTTTATAACCCAAATCAAGCAAAAAAATAAATAGGCTTTCTATGGCCCACTGAGTGAGAGATGGTGTTAGGACTGGCGGAACGCACCAAGACAGATGATAAAGGTGCGTTCGCAGTCCGGGGTCCACCGTGCAGGTGAGAACCTGCTGCTAGCAATTAGCAGACAATATGGCGGTACACTAAAGTATACACGCGTGGGTTAAACCTCACCCAGCGTGAAGAAAGCGATCCTGTTAATTCACAGGACCGCAGTACCGCACTAGTGCGCGAGCAAGTGGTCAGCGGACTTAACCCCAGAAGGGATTGGAGCCCGATTAGACCCTTGCTGGCGTAACACCGCAACTGGGTGTGTAGAGAACCTTAAGCAATCTGTGCACAAGAGTGCGAGCGATGCCGCACTAACGGACGCCACTAACCACCCAGACTCGGGTATGGAAAGCGCAAGGCAGGCGCACGGCGCCGTACTGGCAGGCACAGCTACAGGACGCTGTGATGTGTGTTAGTGCTGTAGGCTAAGTCGGGCGCTAGGTAGCAGCCATACACCTTCCGCGAACAGACATTCAATAGGGTAGGGGTTTCCAAGGACGACTTGCACTCACAACATACACACATAAGCAATTGTAAAACAATACTAGCGCATGGCCGTGCGGTCATGCGCAGTTTATATAACAGCAGCACAGGAAGTGGCCACAGCACTTTTGCCCTTCTAGGACCTGCCAAGAGGACCAATGGAATGTGCTGCAGAGCCTGAGCACATGACCCTCGATCTCCAACGGGAGACCTTACGCTGGGCATGCTCAGTACATGCAGACAAGGACTTAGTCCCAGAGAAGTCCGCTCGCTGCTGACCAGCACTGACTTTAAAGGCAGAGACTGGAGAAGCAGCACTAACTCTCAGAACAGAGTGAGAATGAGCAAGACGCTGGGACCGACGTCCTTGCTGAGCAGGCTCCACTGCGGCTGGACAAGAATGGGAGACCGCAGCGGAAGTGGCTCGAGATTCCCCCTGTGCAGAAGCGGGAACTCGACCCCTAACATTACCCCCCCTCCTAGGGCCCCCCCCTCCTTGGGCCTCGCTACGTTCGAAGGCAACAATGAGCTGCGGGGCCCGAATGTGCTCAACAGGTTCCCAGGACCTGTCCTCGGGGCCATAACCCTTCCAGTCCACCAAATAAAATTTTTTACCACGCACCACCTTGCACCCCAAAATAGCGTTCACCTCATAATCGTCCGTAGACGAACCCGATGTCCCAGCAGATGACTCGGAAAAGCGGGACATATACACGGGTTTCAAGAGGGACACATGAAAGGTGTCGGTGATACCCAGGCGTGGCGGAAGGGCCAAACGATAGACCACAGGATTAACCTGCTCGAGGACCTTGAATGGACCCAAGTAGCGAGGAGCAAATTTAGTGGACTCAACTCGCAGCCTGATGTTACGGGCGGAGAGCCACACCAAGTCGCCAGGAGCAAAGGTCGGGGCGGGGCGCCGATGAGCATCAGCGGAGGACCTCATTCTCTCCTTAGAGGCCCGAATGGCATCCTGAGTGCGGTCCCAAATATCCCGTGCCTCCACAGCCCAGTCTGCCACCCTGGAGTCGGCGGAAGACACGGGCATAGGCACAGGTACCCGTGGATGCTGACCATAGTTGAGGAGGAATGGGGTTTGTCCAGTGGAGTCGGCAACGGCGTTGTTCAGTGCAAACTCTGCCCATGATAGCAAGGATGCCCAGTCATCCTGCCTGGCTGAAACAAAATGTCGCAGGTATGTGACCAAGGTCTGGTTGGCCCTCTCTACCAACCCATTCGTCTCGGGATGATAAGCGGAAGAGAGATTCAACTCAATACTGAGAAGACGACAGAGCTCTCTCCAGAACCGAGACGCAAACTGGGGACCCCGGTCACTGACAATTTTGTCTGGCATACCATGTAGGCGGAAGATATGTCTGATGAACAACGCTGCCAAGGCCCGTGCAGAAGGTAACCGCGGCAGCGGCACCAAATGCACCATTTTTGAGAAATGATCGGTGATGACCCAAATGATGGTACAGCCGCGAGACTTGGGCAAACCCACAACAAAGTCCATCCCGACCATCTCCCAGGGCCTATCTGCCACCGGCAAGGGATAGAGCAAACCAGCTGGCCTTTGACGCGGAGATTTATTTTTGGCGCAGGAGACACACGCCAGAACGTAATCCCTGACATCCCGGACCATATGCGGCCACCAGTACGTCCTCGCCAGTAGCTCAGATGTCCTCTTTGTCCCAAAGTGTCCACCCACCCTGGACGAATGAGCCCAAGAGAGAACCTCCGGTCGCAAATTAATGGGCACAAAAGTCTTGCCCGGAGGCACAGACTCTAGCGATACCGGCGCCACGGTTCTCAGGCTCTCGGAAGGGACAATAAGCCGAGGCTCCTCTTCCTCCTCCTCAGTTGACATAAGGGAGCGAGAGAGAGCGTCAGCACGGATATTCTTCTCCCCGGCGAGATAATGCAGGGAAAAGTGGAACCGGGAGAAGAACAGGGACCATCTGGCCTGGCGAGAATTTAGCCGCTGGGCTGTCTGCAAATAGACCAAATTTTTGTGGTCCGTGTAAACTTGGAAGGGAAACCGCGCACCTTCCAGAAGGTGTCTCCACTCCGAAAAGGCCAACTTCATTGCTAGCAACTCCCTGTCCCCGATGGAGTAGTTCCTCTCCGCTGGCGTGAAGGTCTTGGAGAAGAAGAAGCATGGATGCTTCCGACCTTGAGCATCCTTTTGGTAGAGGACTGCTCCAGCACCAACGGACGAGGCATCCACCTCCAGTAGGAATGGCTTATCCACATCGGGACGATGTAAGATGGGAGCGCTAGCAAAGTGGGACTTAATAGAAGTGAAGGCCTTGGAGACCTCTTCCGACCACAATTTGGGATTCGCTCCCTTCTTGGTGAGGGCTACCAAGGGAGCCACCAGAGTTGAGAAGTGGGGAATGAACTGGCGGTAATAGTTTATGAACCCCATAAAGCGCTGCACCGCTTTAAGAGAATGGGGCTCTTGCCAGTCCATCACAGCCTGTAGTTTGGCAGGATCCATAGCCAATCCCTGGGCGGAGATGATATAGCCCAGGAAAGGTAAGGACTCCTGCTCAAACACACACTTCTCCAACTTTGCGTAAAGAGAGTTTGCCCGTAGGAGGTCGAAGACTCTGCCAACATCTCTCCGGTGGGAGTCAATATCTGGAGAAAAGATGAGAATATCATCCAGATAGACTACAACCGAAGTGGAAAGCATATCCCGGAAGATGTCGTTGACAAAGTCTTGAAAAACGGCAGGTGCATTACAGAGCCCGAAGGGCATCACCAGATACTCATAGTGCCCATCTCTGGTGTTAAATGCCGTTTTCCACTCGTCCCCCTCACGGATGCGAATCAGGTTGTAAGCACCCCGCAGATCTAGTTTCGTAAACACTCTAGCTCCCCGAAGCCTATCGAAAAGCTCAGATATCAACGGCAAAGGGTACTTGTTCTTAACTGTGATAGCATTAAGACCCCTGTAGTCTATGCATGGACGTAGTTCTCCATTCTTCTTCTGCACGAAGAAGAACCCTGCCCCAGCAGGTGACACTGACTTCCTAATGAACCCTCTTGCCAGATTCTCTTGTATGTACTGAGACATTGCCTCCGTTTCCGGGAGAGATAATGGGTAGACTCGACCCCGGGGAGGCTCAGCACCAGGCAAGAGATCGATAGGACAGTCATAGGGGCGATGGGGCGGAAGGGTCTCCGCCGCCTTCTTGGAGAACACGTCTGCATAAGACCAATATTGCTTGGGGAGAGAGGATAGATCTGCGGGTACCTCAGTAGTAGCAACCTGAACGCACTCTCGGTGACACCTACCCCCACATGATTCACCCCATCCCAGAATTCTGCCTGAGGACCACTCGATGTGAGGAGAGTGGTACCGTAGCCAAGGTATCCCCAACAGGACCTCATCAATACCCTCAGGAATGACGAGTAGAGAAATAATCTCCTGATGGGATGGCGACAGGGACAGAGTAACAGGGATGGTCTGATGTGTTATCTGTGCGGGGAGTGTCGACCCATTCACCACTCGTACCGTTACTGGTTGGGATAGCATAACCAGGGGTATTGCGTGACGTTGGGCGAAGGCAGAAGACATAAAATTGCCCTCCGCCCCAGAATCGACGCAGAGGTCTACCGAGTGGGAGGATGAGCCAAAGGTAATTGTCCCCTTAAAGGACAATTTGGAGGCAAACGTCGCAGTGTCTAGTGCACCTCCACCTACTACCACTAGACGCTGACGTTTCCTCGACCGCTGATGACATCTGGTGGCAAGATGTCCTGACTGTTGGCAAACCTGGCAACCCTGGAGTGCACGAGCAGTCTGGGACTTAGATCCCGCTCGTGACACCACCTTAGGTTCCTGAACCTCAGGAGCCTGAACTGGAGATTCCAAAGGTTTGGCGAAGGTGGGAGCCAGCCGAAACCTCTGCCTACACTGGGCTCGCTCTAACCTCCGCTCGTGAAAACGGCGGTCAATGCGAGTAGATACTGCTATTAACTCCTCCAGTGTGGCGGGAATCTCCCTAGTGGCCAGAGCGTCCTTAACGTGGTCAGCCAGCCCCCTCCAAAATATAGGGATAAGGGCTTTATCCGACCACTCCAGCTCAGATGCCAGAGTGCGGAAATGGACGGCAAAAAGGCTGACCAAGGACGAGCCCTGAGTCAGTGCCAACAGTTGGAGCGCCGTGTCATGGGTGACACGAGGTCCAAGAAAGACCTGTTTCAGAGTGCTCAGGAATAACGGAGCACTCTGCACCACATGATCGCCACGCTCCCACAGCGGCGTAGCCCACTGCAACGCCCTGTCCGACAATAAGGAAATTATAAAGCCCACCTTAGCCCGCTCTGTAGGGAAACGAGAGGCCAGAAGCTCGAGATGTATTGAGCACTGACTCACGAAACCCCTACAGGACTTACTGTCACCAGAAAATTTCTCTGGTAGCGGGAGGCGAGATAGCGTCGGTACAGGAGCGGCAGTGGACAAGGTAGCTGCAGCCACACTTGCAGCCTGAACAGCGACAGCAGTAACATCCACAGCTGAGGTTGAACGCTCAAAAGCCGCCAACCTTCCCTCCAGCTGCTGGATGTACCGCTGTAAACGCTGATCGTCCGCCATTTTACTAGCCAGACCCTGGCGCTAGTATTCTGTTAGGACTGGCGGAACGCACCAAGACAGATGATAAAGGTGCGTTCGCAGTCCGGGGTCCACCGTGCAGGTGAGAACCTGCTGCTAGCAATTAGCAGACAATATGGCGGTACACTAAAGTATACACGCGTGGGTTAAACCTCACCCAGCGTGAAGAAAGCGATCCTGTTAATTCACAGGACCGCAGTACCGCACTAGTGCGCGAGCAAGTGGTCAGCGGACTTAACCCCAGAAGGGATTGGAGCCCGATTAGACCCTTGCTGGCGTAACACCGCAACTGGGTGTGTAGAGAACCTTAAGCAATCTGTGCACAAGAGTGCGAGCGATGCCGCACTAACGGACGCCACTAACCACCCAGACTCGGGTATGGAAAGCGCAAGGCAGGCGCACGGCGCCGTACTGGCAGGCACAGCTACAGGACGCTGTGATGTGTGTTAGTGCTGTAGGCTAAGTCGGGCGCTAGGTAGCAGCCATACACCTTCCGCGAACAGACATTCAATAGGGTAGGGGTTTCCAAGGACGACTTGCACTCACAACATACACACATAAGCAATTGTAAAACAATACTAGCGCATGGCCGTGCGGTCATGCGCAGTTTATATAACAGCAGCACAGGAAGTGGCCACAGCACTTTTGCCCTTCTAGGACCTGCCAAGAGGACCAATGGAATGTGCTGCAGAGCCTGAGCACATGACCCTCGATCTCCAACGGGAGACCTTACGCTGGGCATGCTCAGTACATGCAGACAAGGACTTAGTCCCAGAGAAGTCCGCTCGCTGCTGACCAGCACTGACTTTAAAGGCAGAGACTGGAGAAGCAGCACTAACTCTCAGAACAGAGTGAGAATGAGCAAGACGCTGGGACCGACGTCCTTGCTGAGCAGGCTCCACTGCGGCTGGACAAGAATGGGAGACCGCAGCGGAAGTGGCTCGAGATTCCCCCTGTGCAGAAGCGGGAACTCGACCCCTAACAGATGGCACACACAGGGATGGCACTCTAGCAGAAATGTCAATCTTAATCTCCCACAAAAAAAAAAAAAAAAAACAGGGAGTGTCCAACAATTACTATCTCCCTGCAGTAATCTCAGCCAGGTATGGCAGGCAGCAATAAGGAGTGGACT
This sequence comes from Ranitomeya imitator, assembly GCF_032444005.1. NCBI lineage: Eukaryota > Metazoa > Chordata > Amphibia > Anura > Dendrobatidae > Ranitomeya > Ranitomeya imitator. Next base: position 461,672,851 of record NC_091285.1, read on the forward strand.
GATGCACAAATTAAATAAAAAGTGTGGACAAACAAAAAAGATAGCTGTGCAGAAAGGAAGGAACAAGAGGATTTGTGCTTTGAAAAAAGCAGTTGGTTTGCACAGCGGCGTACACACAGCAATGCAGCTATCAGGGAGCCTTCTTGGGCAGCCCAATGAGCTACAGCGCTGAGGGGGAAAAAAAAAAAAATGTAGCTTCCACTGTCCCTGCACACCGAAGGTGGTGTTGGGCAGTGGAAATCGCTACAGCACAAGCGGTTTGGTGGTTAATGGACCCTGCCTAACGCTATCCCTGCTTCTGACGAAGCGGCAGCAACCTCTCCCTAAGCTCAGATCAGCAGCAGTAACATGGCGGTCGGCGGGAACGCCCCTGTGACGCCGCAGACAGCAAGCCAATCACTGCAATGCCCTTCTCTAAGATGGTGGGGACCAGGACCTATGTCATCACGCTGCCCACACTCTGCGTTTACCTTCATTGGCTGAGAAATGGCGCTTTTCGCGTCATTGAAACGCGAATTGGGGCGAAAGTCGCGTACCGCATGGCCGACCCCGCACAGGGGTCGGATCGGGTTTCATGAAACCCGACTTTGCCAAAAGTCGGCGACTTTTGAAAATGAACGCCCCGTTTCGCTCAACCCTACTGATAGCGAGACCGCTACGTCATCATCTCGTGAGACTGCAATGCACTTTTGGGACCAGAGCGTCGCGAGGAGCATTGGTAAACACCTCGCCTGGATCCGGGGGCCGACAGAGGGTGAGTATAGAGCTATTTTTTATTTTAATTCTTTTTTTTAGCAGGAATATGGTGTTCATGTTGCTATATACTACGTGAGCTGAGTTAGATACTGTGTGGGCTGTGTTATATACTACATCTCTGTGCTATATACTATGTGGGCTGTGCTATATACTACATGGCCGTGTTATATATTACATCGCTGTGCTTTATAGTACGTGGCTGTGCAATATACTACGTGTCTGCTATATACTACGTGGCTGTGCTATCTACTGCGTGGGCTGTGTTATATACTACATCGCTGTGCTATATACTACATGGCTGTGCTATATACTACGTAGCTGTGCTATATACGACGCGACCAATCAGCGATATTGGCGCGGAATTTAACCCCCACTCACAGTGCGACGTACATACATACAACCATATTCTAGAATACCCAATGCGTTAGAATCGAGCCACCATCTTGTATATATATAATCATCTAAGGGTCTGTTTGTCTATAATGGAAATCCCGTGTCACTGATTGGTCACAGGTGGCTGGCGCGGCCACTCAGCAACAGGTGCACTCAGGCCATGAACCGTAAATTGGTGCAGGATTTAAATCACGCTCCGCTGATTGCTCGCGCCTGGCTGGCCGGGACCAATCAGCGATATTGCAGCAGGATTTAAACACCACTTCGTAAAAAAAGTGCATACATATTCTAGAATACCCGATGCTTTAGGATGGGGCCACCATTTAGTAGATATATAATAGCAAGGCCGATGTTTATGACTGAACGTTTAATTTAAAAAAAATGTAAAACAAAATGGTGTGGGCTCCCACGCAATTTTCTGCGCCAGATGGGGAAAGCCGACAGCCGGGGGCCAATATTTGTAGCTTTGGAAGGGGGTAATACCCATGGTCCCTCCCAGGATATGAATATCAGCCCACAGCTGTCTGCATAGCCTTTACTGGGTATTAAAATAGGGGGACCCAAAAAAAAAATTATGTGGGGTCCCCCTATAATTTATAGCCAGAAAGGCTACGCAGACAGCTACGGGCTAATATTGATAGCCTAGAGAGCAGCCATAGATATTGCCCCCCCCCCCTGCCCCCCGGCTACAAATACCAGCCCACAGTTGCCCCAGAAATGGCGCATCTGTAAGATGCACCAATTCCGGCACTTAGCCCCTCTCTTCCCACTCCCGTGTAGCGGTGGGATATGGGGTAATAAGGGGTTAATGTCACCTTGCTATTGTAAGGTGACATTAAGCCAGGTTAATAATGGAGAAGCGTCAATAAGACGCCTCTCCATTATTAATCCTAGAGTAATAAAAGAGTTAAAAAAGAAGTAAAGACACAGCCAGAAAAAAATATTTTATTATTCTTAATTTCACCATACTTACCATACTCGATCGCCTGCAAAAAACGTAAAATAATAAACCATATACTACATGTCCGACGCAGTCCAAATAATAAAGAGTGTCTCACGACGATCTCCCCTATAGAACAGTGACATTGGGTGATGAAACTTCTCTATAGGACCCTCAGTGACACACTGACAGGAGACAATGGCTCCTGCAGTGCATCACTGAGAGGTTACTATAGTTCACTGGTCTCACTTTATGGCAATTGCTGCGTGGGAACTTTCTCACACAGCAATGCCAAAAGTGAGACTAGGGACTATTTTCTCACAGGATCGTAGGAATACATTGTGAGGAATACATTGTGGAAGGATACCTTCCATCATTGTATTCCTGGAGCCCCTGGAGAGCGGTCGCATCTCCATGGGAGATCGTCGTGGGACACTCGTTTTAATTGGATTTCTGCGGATCAGGGAGTATAGTGTTTATTATTTTAATATAACAATTGTGACAATGGCTTCGGGGATCAAAGTGACAAGTGATGGTGAGTATGTAATCTATGTTTAATATACTGTATGTCTATATGTATGTTGTATGCATGTACTGTATGTATGTGTTTTATGGCTTATGTTGCATGTCGTATAGTGCATGGTGTATGGTGCATGTCGCATGTTGCATGACGCATGTTGTTGCATGTCGCATGTTGTAGCATGTCGCATGTTGTCACATGTCGCATGTCGCATGTTGTTGCATGTCGCATGTCATCGCATGTTGCATGTCATTGCATGTTGTATGCTGCATGTTGCCACATGTCACATTTCGCATGTTGTCGCATGTAGTCGCATGTTGCATGTCGTCACATGTTGTCGCAAGTTGCATCTTGTCGCATGTTGCATGTCACATGTTGTCGCATGTTGCATGTCACGTGTTGCATGAAGCATGCTGCATGTCGCATGTTGTCGCATGTCATCGCATGTTGCATGTCACATGTTGCCGCATGTTGCATGTCACATGTTGCATGTCGCATGTTGTTGCATGTTGTCGCATGTTGTTGCATGTTGCATGTCATCGCATGGTGCATGTCATCGCTTGTTGTCGCATGTTGTTGCATGTTGCATGTTGTCGCATGTCGCCGCATGTTGTATGTCACATGTTGCATGTCACATGTCGCATGTCGCATGCCGTCGCATATTGTATGTCACATGTTGCATGTCACATGTTGCATGTTGCATGTTGTCGCATGTTGTCGCATGTTGCATGTCGTTGCATGTTGCATGTCGTCGCATGTTGCATGTCACATGTTGTGTGTAGCATGTTGTCGCATGTTGCATGTCATATGTTGTTGCATGTTGTATGTAGTATGATGTATGTTGTGTGTTGTATGTGCACACAGTGTAGACGAGTCCGGCTCTGCTACATTTGGATGCCTGACAGATGATTGCCGGAGATAACTCTCCAGCGATCACCTACACTACAGCGTTCTCACAAACAGTTGATCAGCTGTTTGCGAGAAGCAGACTAGTGACCGGAGACAAGTCCCGGTCACGTGCACGGCAGTTCTCGCGATAACATAAGTTATCGCGAGAACTGCAGTGGACGATGAACTTCTGGCGGCGGGAGAGGTGAGCCGGCAGACATGCGTAGTAAGCTGCTTGTACGCAGTTTCTACGCATGTGACTAATCATTAGATACGATTTTATTGCGTCTAATGATAGTCTATGGTAAATATATGGCGCGGCGACGGAGCGTCGCTGCTTTGTAAACAGACATGCTGCATTCTGAAAAGACGCGCCGCATGTCCGTTTACGTGGGTCTGCCGCCTCCGTGTTTTACCGCATAGTGGAGACAGGATTTTATGAAATTCCCTCCACTATGCTGTAACATCTGGACGCTGCGTATTTGATGCTGCGGCTCTACGCAGCGTCAAACACGCAGTGTTTCCTGAACGTGGAAACATACGCTTACAATGCTGAAGCAATGCAAGGATAAGGCAGGTGACCTGCCAGTGACCTCAGGATCAGGATTGCATCAGGATTTGGTCAGGATTTTACTCAGGTAAAATCCTGACCAAATCCTGATGCAATCCTGAACGCGGACACATACCCTGAACCTCATGTTTGCACTTTAAGGGCTTGTTTTCACTTGCGAGGAACACGTCCATGTCTCGCATGTGGAAACGAAGCTCTGGTGCCGGCACTCCGGAGCGGAGCGTGCGGCTCCATGTGTTCCTATGTGGCCGCACGCTCTGCTCCCAAGCGCCGGCGCGAGAGCTTCGTTTCCACATGCGAGACACGGACGTGTTCCTCGCAAGTGAAAACAAGCCCTTAAAGTGACACTTCTTTTGCACACTTTGCACTTTTTACTCACCTACTTTTTATAACACTGATTGGATTGTTATTCTTGGAGGTATCTTATTTTGCATTATATATTTTCCTTCTGGGTCCAGTAAGTTACATTTTGTCTCAATGCATACTGCTTTATTTTATTATATTTTAAGTCTGGCATAATTATTATTCTCTCATGTGCACACTTTTAAATTCTATTTTTTGTACTACTGTGACTTGTATTAGAACAATAGTAGTGGACAGTATAAAATCAAACGGGCAAGATTTATAGGCTAAATAAAAATAAAATAATAGTAGTGCGATTGTGCCCAAAGTGCCGGATAGAATGCACGTGAAGAACTATCCCCACTAAATAAATGAATGGCAGACCATTCGGTTATAAATACAACAGAAGAACCTACGTATGGAAGTCAAAATATCAATAAATACAGATAAAGTACCAATGAAAAAAGGCCAAAAAAATTAAAATGAATGTGATACTTAAAATTAAGGAAGAGATGAAGTCAAACGATGACAATCAAATAAAATGCCTTTATTAAAAAATAATATGAATATACATATTTATTTGGGCAATAATTGACAACAACAATATGTGCCTGTAACTGGAGGGGAATTAATACAAAAAAATAATATATAGCAATAGTAGTGAAATGTTTATAACGGAAACGGACTCCACAGGAGGTGAGGTAAGTATATAAAAAATAAAAAATAATAAATAATCAGGTACTCTAAAATGTCTGGCTCTGCATAGGTGGTACGAGGTAGAATGTGTACATAAAAATTATATATATAAAAATATATGAATAGATGTGTATGGAAAGAGTGCATGTGTATGTATATATGTGAGAGGTATATCAATTGTGCAAAAATCAAAGAAAGAAAAAATATATATAAAAGAAAATGAAAAAGTGAAAAAATAATTAATTAAAAAACGGGTAAAAAATGTGAGTAAAATATATATACAGTGCCTACAAGTAGTATTCAACCCCCTGCAGATTTAGCAGGTTTAATAAGATGCAAATAAGTTAGAGCCTTCAAACTTCAAACAAGAGCAGGATTTATTAACAGATGCATAAATCTTACAAACCAAAAATTTTTATTGCTCAGTTAAATTTTTATAAATTTTAAACATAAAAGTGTGGGTCAATTATTATTCAACCCCTAGGTTTAATATTTTGTGGAATAACCTTTGTTTGCAATTACAGCTAATAATCGTCTTTTATAAGACCTGATCAGGCCGGCACAGGTCTCTGGAGTTATCTTGGCCCACTCCTCCATGCAGATCTTCTCCAAGTTATCTAGGTTCTTTGGGTGTCTCATGTGGACTTTAATCTTGAGCTCCTTCCACAAGTTTTCAATTGGGTTAAGGTCAGGAGACTGACAAGGTCAGGAGACTGACTAGGCCACTGCAACACCTTGATTTTTTGCCTCTTGAACCAGGCCTTGGTTTTCTTGGCTATGTGCCTTGGGTCTTTGTCTTGTTGGAAGATGAAATGACGACCCATCTTAAGATCCTTGATGGAGGAGCGGAGGTTCTTGGCCAAAATCTCCAGGTAGGCCGTGCTATCCATCTTCCCATGGATGCGGACCAGATGGCCAGGCCCCTTGGCTGAGAAACAGCCCCACAGCATGATGCTGCCACCACCATGCTTGACTGTAGGGATGGTATTCTTGGGGTCGTATGCAGTGCCATCCAGTCTCCAAACGTCACGTGTGTGGTTGGCACCAAAGATCTCGATCTTGGTCTCATCAGACCAGAGAACCTTGAACCAGTCAGTCTCAGAGTCCTCCAAGTGATCATGAGCAAACTGTAGACGAGCCTTGACATGACGCTTTGAAAGTAAAGGTACCTTATGGGCTCGTCTGGAACGGAGACCATTGAGGTGGAGTACGTTACTTGTGGTATTGACTGAAACCAATGTCCCCACTGCCATGAGATCTTCCCGGAGCTCCTTCCTTGTTGTCCTTGGGTTAGCCTTGACTCTTCGGACAAGCCTGGCCTCGGCACGGGAGGAAACTTTCAAAGGCAGTCCAGGCCGTGGAAGGCTAACAGTAGTTCCATAAGCCTTCCACTTCCGGATGATGCTCCCAACAGTGGAGACAAGTAGGCCCAACTCCTTGGAAAGGGTTTTGTACCCCTTGCCAGCCTTGTGACCCTCCACGATCTTGTCTCTGATGGCCTTGGAATGCTCCTTTGTCTTTCCCATGTTGACCATGTATGAGTGCTGTTCACAAGTTTGGGGAGGGTCTTAAATAGTCAGAAAAGGCTGAAAAAAGAGATAATTAATCCAAACATGTGAAGCTCATTGTTCTTTGTGCCTGAACTACTTCTTAATACTTTAGGGGAACCAAACAGAATTCTGGTGGGTTGAGGGGTTGAATAATAAATGACCCTCTGAAAAGACTTTTCACAATTTTTAAAAAAAATAAACAAAGAAATAACATTCTTTTTTGCTGCAGTGCATTTCACACTTCCAAGCTGATCTACAGTCCAAATGTCACAATGCCAAGTTAATTCCAAATGTGTAAACCTGCTAATTCTGCAGGGGGTTGAATACTACTTGTAGGCACTGTATGTGCTCAAAATAATAATATCAATGTATGTAAATAATAAAAAATAAATAAATAAAAGTGTGTGCAAAAAACAATAGTGGACTAATGTATGTGAAAAATATATATATATGTATATATATGATAAAATAAAATAAAAAACAAAAAACAAGATGAATGTGTGTATATATTGATGTGAAAGTAATAAATAGTGTAGTAGAAGAACAATGTTAGTACACTAAAATAAATAAGTAAGGTGCCCAACCAGGTATGTACAAACAGGAAAGCCGGAAAAACCGTCACATGCGGTAACTATGCCGGAATACACCGTAATGTTAAAAGGCAATCAGGTCAGCACCACCACAGTGTAAAAAGGTAAAGTGCAATGTGCATATGTGCAGAGTAAATGGCGTTTGTACCTAGGAACGCCAGAGCCATAGATTGAAGAAGCAAGGCACAGAACGTGGAGTACCAGAAAGTAAGATACTAATAGCAACAAATAGCTAATTACCTCCTCCTGAAGCAGCCCGATCCTCCAGATACAGCGCACCCCGACGCGCGTTTCGGACTGTGTCCTTCATCAGGGGGTGATGTATAGGAAGAACCGGAGGTCTATTTATATCATGGGGGATACCGCCGATGAAAGGAGCTGAAGCTTAGCGGCGCATGCGCGACCCAGAGACCCGGAAGTGCACGAGGACGCCATGCAACCCGGCAGAGGGACCCGTGCCGCGCACGCGCACAGCGACAGCACCTAATCATCAAATAGCGTATGTATCAAAAAATGCCGATGAGAGGAGCAGGCGCATAGCGGCGCATGCGCCGCCAGGAGGACACGGAGGTGTGCGGAACCCGTGCCGTGACATCATGCAGAGAAAGGCTGCAATGATGACACATGCACAGGACGCAAAACCAGCGGGCCACAGGCGGCGCACGCGCACAGCGAGTGCAACCGATCATGGGACAGGGAAAAGGTATGCAAGGTAACTAATATCTGAGAAATACCAACGTCAGATTATAACAGGTATGATTAAATAACATATCTTATCAAGATTGTGATGACATAAGAGGGCTACATAAATACAGATATAACACCAACAATTTACATAAACATAAATAGACAATAAGGACAAAACATAATAATCACATAGAAACAACGGAAACGAATATATGAAAAAAAAAATATATATATATATATATAATCAGGAGGGCGTTAAACTAGAAGAAGAGGGGACGGGAAGAAAAACATTAGACTTGAACAAAGAAGATCCAGGAAAACATACTCAGAAGGGAGGTAAGAACATTTCTAAAACAATCCACAGCGAGGAGATTGGAACAAAACAAAATCCTCTAAACTGCATGCTTGCAAACGCCAGAAGACTGACAAACAAGATGGAAGAACTAGAAGCAGAAATATCTACAGGTAACTTTGACATAGTGGGAATAACCGAGACATGGTTAGATGAAAGCTATGACTGGGCAGTTAACTTACAGGGTTACAGTCTGTTTAGAAAGGATCGTAAAAATCGGAGAGGAGGAGGGGTTTGTCTCTATGTAAAGTCTTGTCTAAAGTCCACTTTAAGGGAGGATATTAGCGAAGGAAATGAGGATGTCGAGTCCATATGGGTCGAAATTCATGGAGGGAAAAATGGTAACAAAATTCTCATTGGGGTCTGTTACAAACCCCCAAATATAACAGAAACCATGGAAAGTCTACTTCTAAAGCAGATAGATGAAGCTGCAACCCATAATGAGGTCCTGGTTATGGGGGACTTTAACTACACGGATATTAACTGGGAAACAGAAACCTGTGAAACCCATAAAGGCAACAGGTTTCTGCTAATAACCAAGAAAAATTATCTTTCACAATTGGTGCAGAATCCAACCAGAGGAGCAGCACTTTTAGACCTAATACTATCTAATAGACCTGACAGAATAACAAATCTGCAGGTGGTCGGGCATCTAGGAAATAGCGACCACAATATTGTACAGTTTCACCTGTCTTTCACTAGGGGGACTTGTCAGGGAGTCACAAAAACACTGAACTTTAGGAAGGCAAAGTTTGACCAGCTTAGAGATGCCCTTAATCTGGTAGACTGGGACAATATCCTCAGAACTAATAATACAGATAATAAATGGGAAATGTTTAAGAACATCCTAAATAGGCAGTGTAAGCGGTTTATACCTTGTGGGAATAAAAGGACTAGAAATAGGAAAAACCCAATGTGGCTAAACAAAGAAGTAAGACAGGCAATTAACAGTAAAAGGAAAGCATTTGCACTACTAAAGCAGTATGGCACCATTGAAGCTCTAAAAAACTATAGGGAGAAAAATACTTTATCTAAAAAACTAATTAAAGCTGCCAAAAAGGAAACAGAGAAGCACATTGCTAAGGAGAGTAAAACTAATCCCAAACTGTTCTTCAACTATATCAATAGTAAAAGAATAAAAACTGAAAATGTAGGCCCCTTAAAAAATAGTGAGGAAAGAATGGTTGTAGATGACGAGGAAAAAGCTAACATATTAAACACCTTCTTCTCCACGGTATTCACGGTGGAGAATGAAATGCTAGGTGAAATCCCAAGAAACAATGAAAACCCTATATTAAGGGTCACCAATCTAACCCAAGAAGAGGTGCGAAACCGGCTAAATAAGATTAAAATAGATAAATCTCCGGGTCCGGATGGCATACACCCACGAGTACTAAGAGAACTAAGTAATGTAATAGATAAACCATTATTTCTTATTTTTAGGGACTCTATAGCGACAGGGTCTGTTCCGCAGGATTGGCGCATAGCAAATGTGGTGCCAATATTCAAAAAGGGCTCTAAAAGTGAACCTGGAAATTATAGGCCAGTAAGTCTAACCTCTATTGTTGGTAAAATATTTGAAGGGTTTCTGAGGGATGTTATTCTGGATTATCTCAATGAGAATAACTGTTTAACTCCATATCAGCATGGGTTTATGAGAAATCGCTCCTGTCAAACCAATCTAATCAGTTTTTATGAAGGGGTAAGCTATAGGCTGGACCACGGTGAGTCATTGGACGTGGTATATCTCGATTTTTCCAAAGCGTTTGATACCGTGCCGCACAAGAGGTTGGTACACAAAATGAGAATGCTTGGTCTGGGGGAAATTGTGTGTAAATGGGTTAGTAACTGGCTTAGTGATAGAAAGCAGAGGGTGGCTATAAATGGTATAGTCTCTAACTGGGTCGCTGTGACCAGTGGGGTACCGCAGGGGTCAGTATTGGGGCCTGTTCTCTTCAACATATTCATTAATGATCTGGTAGAAGGTTTACACAGTAAAATATCGATATTTGCAGATGATACAAAACTATGTAAAGTAGTTAATACAAGAGAAGATAGTATTCTGCTACAGATGGATCTGGATAAGTTGGAAACTTGGGCTGAAAGGTGGCAGATGAGGTTTAACAATGATAAATGTAAGGTTATACACATGGGAAGAAGGAATCAATGTCACCATTACACACTGAATGGGAAACCACTGGGTAAATCTGACAGGGAGAAGGACTTGGGGATCCTAGTTAATGATAAACTTACCTGGAGCAGCCAGTGCCAGGCAGCAGCTGCCAAGGCAAACAGGATCATGGGGTGCATTAAAAGAGGTCTGGATACACATGATGAGAGCATTATACTGCCTCTGTACAAATCCCTAGTTAGACCGCACATGGAGTACTGTGTCCAGTTTTGGGCACCGGTGCTCAGGAAGGATATAATGGAACTAGAGAGAGTACAAAGGAGGGCAACAAAATTAATAAAGGGGATGGGAGAACTACAATACCCAGATAGATTAGCGAAATTAGGATTATTTAGTCTAGAAAAAAGACGACTGAGGGGCGATCTAATAACCATGTATAAGTATATAAGGGGACAATACAAATATCTCGCTGAGGATCTGTTTATACCAAGGAAGGTGACGGGCACAAGGGGGCATTCTTTGCGTCTGGAGGAGAGAAGGTTTTTCCACCAACATAGAAGAGGATTCTTTACTGTTAGGGCAGTGAGAATCTGGAATTGCTTGCCTGAGGAGGTGGTGATGGCGAACTCAGTCGAGGGGTTCAAGAGAGGCCTGGATGTCTTCCTGGAGCAGAACAATATTGTATCATACAATTAGGTTCTGTAGAAGGACGTAGATCTGGGGATTTATTATGATGGAATATAGGCTGAACTGGATGGACAAATGTCTTTTTTCGGCCTTACTAACTATGTTACTATGTAATAATAATAAATAATAAATCAATGGACATAATGATAAAAAATAAAAATAAAAAAACAAAGCATGAAAAAGACATAAAGGTGGTGGGAAAAATGAACAATATCACTCCCTAATAGTCCTGGAATTGGTATAGTGTTGCGTGGATGCATCAGAGGGAATATCAGATGGATCGGTAGAAATGCATCAGGTGGTCCAGGATGAGCAACATAATAGCAAGGTGAGTAAAGTATCAAATCATCACAAGGGATCAACTAGACAAGAAAAATAAATAAAAATAACACTGTTAAGATAAATACATATATACTACATACATAGTATCGCAAGATCGTGCTACATGTAAAGGAAAATATGTTGAATAAAATATATATATATATATACATATGTATATACATATGTATATACATACCTAGAAAAAAGGAAAAAGGAAATAATAAATAAAAATGAAAAATACTAATAAAAATAAAAATAAAAAAAATATATATAAAAAATGAATAGAAATGAGTACAAAAATGTACATAAAATGAAACCTGTTCAACTACAAGAGAATAAAAAATGGAATAAAAACACAAAAGGGTTCACAGAAAAGCAGCAAAGTTAAAATTCTCATTGAGGCCTAATGGAGAAACTGTTTTGAGGGTCCAAATCCATTTGGATTCTAATCTCGCCAATGGTATACTTACCTTCCCACCCCTAGGAGATGGTTTAATCACATCAATACCGATGACCCGTAATAAAGAAGCATCGGACCCATGATGTATCCTAAAATGCTTAGGAAGGGTCTTAAGCATAGATAGATCTTCGGTGTCCTTAGCGGCAATAATGCCAAGGACATGTTCGCGAATTCTGACTTTGAGGTGGCGAGTGGTTAAGCCAATATAAATCAGAGAGCACGGGCAAGTAGCATAATAGATCACCGCCTTAGTGGTACAGGTAATAGAGGACATAATTTGAAAGGTATTAAGGCCATCCGAGCTAGTAAAGCTCTGAGCCCTCTCCACATTCGGGCACGCTACGCACTTACCACAGGGGCGACATCCCATTGTCGGTTTAAAATCGGATAGAAAAGAACGTGGTTCGTTGACATAATGGCTTTTTACTAGTTTATCGCCAAGATTGGTTGCCTTTTTAAAGGTCATACTGGGTTTTATCCCAATATACTGGGATAATACAGGGTCCGCTTGCAAAATAGGCCAAGATTTTTTCAAGTATTTCATCATCAGTTCAGATTGTCCATTATATTGTGTAATAAATCTGACTGTTTGATTAGGTGTACTGGGTCTTGAGGAATAAAGTGCCTGATGTCGGGTGGTATACTTGGCACGATTATATGCTCTCTTGATTGAGCGATGACTGTAGCCTCTTTCCAAGAACCTCAATTTAAGATCAGCAGCTTGTTTATTAAAATCTTCGTTGGTAGAGCAAATCCTACAAAGTCTTAAAAATTGACCTATTGGAATCGAGCGTATCATTGCTGGTGGGTGTGATGAGGACGCATGTAGAAATGAATTTACTGATGTCGTCTTCCGATATAGATCAGTCTGGAGACAGTCATCAATTTCCCTGTAGACCCTAACACCCAAAAAATCAATTTGGTCCCTATTGCACTGGTGAGTCAGGCGAATGTTATATGGGTTTTGATTCAAAGAAAGTAAAAATTTATAAAGGGTTTCCATGGACCCCTGCCAGATCAGAAAAATGTCGTCAATGTACCGTGCCCAAAAGAGGACACGGCCCATTGACGGTGACTGATCTGACAGGAAAAGGTCCCTCTCCCACAGCCCCAGGAAGAGATTAGCATATGCAGGTGCAAAAGAAGCACCCATTGCTGTCCCCTGGAGCTGTAGGTAGAGGGACCCTTTAAAAAGAAAAAAATTATGTGTTAAGGTGAAGGCCAACAACTGTTCAACCAAGGTACTGGTGTGAGTAGACACTGTGGAAGACTGCAGGAAAAAATGAACTGCCCTTAGACCATCATCATGGCGGATATTGGTATACAGGGAATCTATATCACATGTAACCAAAAGGGTGTCTGTGCCAATATGCAAACCATCAATTTTCTTTAGGAAGTCATTTGTATCCTTGATAAATGAAGGTAGTGTTTCCACTAACGGCTGGAGTTCAAATTCAACGAACTTGTTGACATTCTCCAAATAATTTCCACAGCCAGAGATGATCGGTCTGCCAGGAGGGGTTGTCCGATTTTTGTGGACTTTGGGCAGCAAGTAAAGGGTGGGAATGGAAGGCTCTTGTACTTGTAAAACATTGAATACTTCATTAGTAATAAATTCATCATCTTTAGCCTTCTTCAGGATGGTGAGTAATTCTGTTTGAAATTTGATGAGGGGATTGTATGTCAATCTTCTATAGCAGGAAGTATCATGTAATTGGCGAAAGGCTTCGGTCTCATATAGAGATTTCGGCCAGATTACCACATTCCCACCCTTATCTGCTGGTTTGTAAACCACATCCTGCAGTCCCTGGAGTCTTTTAAGGGCAGAGTTCTCATCTCTAGTCAGATTAGTGGCCTCCGGATAGCGAGGAATACTCTCAAAATCTCTGCTAACAGTCCTGACAAATACTTCGACAGTGGGGCAGGACGATAATGGAGGAAATTTCTTGGACTTGGGCTTAATAGATGGGGGAATCTTACCTCCTGGAGGAGTATCATGATCACGTTTCAATTCCTCAAGGATCGCTAGCGTCTCTTGTTCTGCTTCTGTTGGAAATAATTTAAGGAGAGTTTCATCATGGAAATGACGCTTAAAAATAAGTTTCCGGTTGTCAATTATTGCCCAAATAAATATGTATATTCATATTATTTTTTAATAAAGGCATTTTATTTGATTGTCATCGTTTGACTTCGTCTCTTCATTAATTTTAAGTATCACATTCATTTTAAATTTTTTGGCCTTTTTTCATTGGTACTTTATCTGTATTTATTGATATTTTGACTTCCATACGTAGGTTCTTCTGTTGTATTTATAATTGAATGGTCTGCCATTAATTTATTTAGTGGGGATAGTTCTTCACGTGCATTCTATCCGGCACTTTGGGCACAATCGCACTACTACTATTTTATTATTATTTTTATTTAGCCTATTAATCTTGCCCGTTTGATTTTATACTGTCCACTACTATTGTTCTAATAATTCTCTGTGTTTTGCACAGGCCTTTTTGTTCCTTAGTATGGATTTCAAATCTAGAGAGATGTCTTGGAAAGGCCAAATTAACGAAGTCTTTGGTAACAACAGTACTAATATGTCTACACCAAATGGTTCACAGTTTGATAATCTGTTTAAATCCATCAAAAATTGACCTATAGAAGAACTCGCACATGGTGGAATCAGGCCTTCTTAGATAATTATATTCAGAAACAACTTATTCCCAGGGGCCTCAGGATCCAAGTTACACCTGCATTTTTGGTAAATGATGATGATTTTATAAAGGACTGGGAGAAAATCTGTAATGATACCTCCAAAAAACTGATGGAGCTTTTGATCAAATTCCATCTGAACACCATATCGGAGATTGATAACACCTTAGACGCAACATATGGGGATGCTAAAGGCCCCTTCACATTAAGCGACGCCGCAGCGATACCGACAACGATCCGGATCACTGCAGCGTCGCTGTTTGGTCGCTGGAGAGCTGTCACACAGACCGCTCTCCAGCGACCAACGATGCCGGTAACCAGGGTAAACATCGGGTAACTAAGCGCAGGGCCGCGCTTAGTAACCCGATGTTTACCCTGGTTACCATCCTAAAAGTAAAAAAAAACAAACACTAGATACTTACCTACAGCCGTCTGTCCTCCAGCGCTGCGCTCTGCTTCTCTGCACTCCTCCTGTACTGGCTGTGAGCCGGAAAGCAGAGCGGTGACGTCACCGCTCTGCTTTCCGGCTCACAGCCAGTACAGGAGGAGTGCAGAGCACAGCGCTGGAGGACAGACGGCTGTAGGTAAGTATCTAGTGTTTGTTTTTTTTTTACTTTTAGCATGGTAACCAGGGTAAACATCGGGTTACTAAGCGCGGCCCTGCGCTTAGTTACCCGATGTTTACCCTGGTTACCAGTGAAGACATCGCTGGATCGGTGTCACACACGCCGATCCAGCGATGTCAGCAGGAGTCCAGCGACGAAATAAAGTTCTGGACTTTATTCAGCGACCAACGATCTCCCAGCAGGGGCCTGATCGTTGGTCGCTGTCACACATAACGATTTCATTAACGATATCATTGCTACGTCACAAATAGCAACGATATCGTTAACAATATCGTTATGTGTGAAGGTACCTTAAGACTACACTGTCAACGGAACAGTTGAATTCAATTGACACTCAGCTGGACAAACTCATTACCCAGTGGGCCAAAGACATACAAACAAACCAAGCTAGCAAGCTTGCTCGTGATCAAAAGGACTTTAACCAGGGTAGAATATACAAATGGCGTAAACAACCACCTATAGACGATACACGTGATCTTGGTGGAAGCTGGACTCCCTCTATATCATCAAATCCCTTGATGAGCGATATGTCTGACACTTTATCTTCTGCTTCACGTTTGAATCCTACGAGTTTTACTCCTAATTGAAAACGTAATCTACGCTTTCCACCGTCTAAGAGATCCTTCAGATATTCTCCGGAGAATTATAGGAGCAACCTTAAGGTAATTAATTTGAGTACACATACTATCTCACCAGTAGAAAACGATTTATTATGTAAGGGCCTTATGTTCTGTCCAACTGCATACTTTGACCAGTTTCAGGCTATTAAGGATCTACATCTCTTCGCCCGGAAACTTATTTTTAAGCGTCATTTCCATGATGAAACTCTCCTTAAATTATTTCCAACAGAAGCAGAACAAGAGACGCTAGCGATCCTTGAGGAATTGAAACGTGATCATGATACTCCTCCAGGAGGTAAGATTCCCCCATCTATTAAGCCCAAGTCCAAGAAATTTCCCCCATTATCGTCCTGCCCCACTGTCGAAGTATTTGTCAGGACTGTTAGCAGAGATTTTGAGAGTATTCCTCGCTATCCGGAGGCCACTAATCTGACTAGAGATGAGAACTCTGCCCTTAAAAGACTCCAGGGACTGCAGGACGTGGTTTACAAACCAGCAGATAAGGGTGGGAATGTGGTAATCTGGCTGAAATCTCTATATGAGACCGAAGCCTTTCGCCAATTACATGATACTTCCTGCTATAGAAGATTGACATACAATCCCCTCATCAAATTTCAAACAGAATTACTCACCATCCTGAAGAAGGCTAAAAATTATGAATTTATTACTAATGAAGTATTCAATGTTTTACAAGTACAAGAGCCTTCCATTCCCACCCTTTACTTGCTGCCCAAAGTCCACAAAAATCGGACAACCCCTCCTGGCAGACCGATCATCTTCGGCTGTGGAAATTATTTGGAGAATGTCAACAAGTTCGTTGAATTTGAACTCCAGCCGTTAGTGGAAACACTACCTTCATTTATCAAGGATACAAATGACTTCCTAAAGAAAATTGATGGTTTGCATATTGGCACAGACACCCTTTTGGTTACATGTGATATAGAATCCCTGTATACCAATATCCGCCATGATGATGGTCTAAGGGCAGTTCATTTTTTCCTGCAGTCTTCCACAGTGTCTACTCACACCAGTACCTTGGTTGAACAGTTGTTGGCCTTCACCTTAACACATAATTTTTTTCTTTTTAAAGGGTCCCTCTACCTACAGCTCCAGGGGACAGCAATGGGTGCTTCTTTTGCACCTGCATATGCTAATCTCTTCCTGAGGCTGTGGGAGAGGGACCTTTTCCTGTCAGATCAGTCACCGTCAATGGGCCATGTCCTCTTTTGGGCATGGTACATTGACGACATTTTTCTGATCTGGCAGGGGTCCATGGAAACCCTTAATGAATTTTTACTTTCTTTGAATCAAAACCCATATAACATTCGCCTGACTCACCAGTACAATAAGGACCAAATTGATTTTTTGGATGTTAGGGTCGACATGGGAATTGATGACTGTCTCCAGACTGATCTATATCGGAAGACGACATCAGTAAATTCATTTCTACATGCGTCCTCATCACACCCACCAGCAATGATACGCTCGATTCCCATAGGTCAATTTTTAAGACTTCGTAGGATTTGCTCTACCAACGAAGATTTTAATAAACAAGCTGCTGATCTTAAATTGAGGTTCTTGGAAAGAGGCTACAGTCATCGCTCAATCAAGAGAGCATATAATCGTGCCAAGTATACCACCCGACATCAGGCACTTTATTCCTCAAGACCCAGTACACCTAATCAAACAGTCAGATTTATTACACAATATAATGGACAATCTGAACTAATGATGAAATACTTGAAAAAATCTTGGCCTATTTTGCAAGTGGACCCTGTATTATCCCAGTATATTGGGATAAAACCCAGTATGACCTTTAAAAGGGCAACCAATCTTGGCGATAAACTAGTAAAAAGCCATTATGTCAACGAACCACGTTCTTTTCTATCCGATTTTAAACCGACAATGGGATGTCGCCCCTGTGGTAAGTGCGTAGTGTGCCCGAATGTGGAGAGGGCTCAGAGCTTTACTAGCTCGGATGGCCTTAATACCTTTCAAATTATGTCCTCTATTACCTGTACCACTAAGGCGGTGATCTATTATGCTACTTGCCCGTGCTCTCTGATTTATATTGGCTTAACCACTCGCCACCTCAAAGTCAGAATTCGCGAACATGTCCTTGGCATTATTGCCGCTAAGGACACCGAAGATCTATCTATGCTTAAGACCCTTCCTAAGCATTTTAGGATACATCATGGGTCCGATGCTTCTTTATTACGAGTCATCGGTATTGATGTGATTAAACCATCTCCTAGGGGTGGGAAGGTAAGTATACCATTGACGAGATTAGAATCCAAATGGATTTGGACCCTCAAAACAGTTTCTCCATTAGGCCTCAATGAGAATTTTAACTTTGCTGCCTTTCTGTGAACCCTTTTGTGTTTTTATTCCATTTTTTATTCTCTTGTAGTTGAACCGGTTTCATTTTATATACATTTTTGTACTCATTTCTATTCATTTTTTATATATATATTTTTTATTTTTATTTTTATTAGTATTTTTCATTTTTATTTATTATTTCCTTTTTCCTTTTTTCTAGGTATGTATATACATATGTATATAGTATATATATATTTTATTCAACATATTTTCCTTTATATGTAGCACGATCTTGCGATACTATGTATGTAGTATATATGTATTTATCTTAACAGTGTTATTTTTATTTATTTTTCTTGTCTAGTTGATCCCTTATGATGATTTGATACTTTACTCACCTTGCTATTATGTTGCTCATCCTGGACCACCTGATGCATTTCTACCGATCCATCTGATATTCCCTCTGATGCATCCACGCAACACTATACCAATTCCAGGACTATTAGGGCACGATATTGTTCATTTATTCCACCACCTTTATGTCTTTTTCATGCTTTGCTTTTTTATTTTTATTTTTTATCATTATGTCCATTGATTTATTATTTATTATTATATACAGTATATATATATTTTTTTTCATATATTCATTTCCGTTGTTTCTATGTGATTATTATGTTTTGTCCTTATTGTCTATTTATGTTTATGTAAATTGTTGGTGTTATATCGGTATTTATGTAGCCCTCTTATGTCATCACAATCTTGAGAAGATATGTTATTTAATCATACCTGCTATAATCTGACGTTGGTATTTCTCAGATATTAGTTACCTTGCATACCTTTTCCCTGTCCCATGATCGGTTGCACTCGCTGTGCGCGTGCGCTGCCTGTGGCCCGCTGGTTTTGCGTCCTGTGTATGTGTCATCATTGCAGCCTTTCTCTCCATGATGTCACGGCACGGGTTCCGCACACCTCCGTGTCCTCCTGGCGGCGCATGCGCCGCTATGCGCCTGCTCCTCTCATCGGCATATTTTGATACATACGCTATTTGATGATTAGGTGCTGTCGCTGTGCGCGTGCGCGGCCCGGGTCCCTCTGGTGGCGCGGCTGGCGTCATGGTTGCCTTGGCAGCTGCCGGGTTGCATGGCGTCCTCGTGCACTTCCGGGTCTCTGGGTCACGCATGCGCCGCTAAGCTTCAGCTCCTTTCATCGGCGGTATCCCCCATGATATAAATAGACCTCCGGTTCCTCCTATACATCACCCCCTGACGAAGGACACAGTCCAAAACGCGCATCGGAGTGCCCTGTATCTGGAGGATCGGGCTGCTTCAGGAGGAGGTAATTAGCTATTTGCTGCTATTAGTATCTTACTTTCTGGTACTCCACGTTCTGTGCCTTGCTTCTTCAATCTATGGCTCTGGCGTTCCTAGGTACAAACGCCATTTACTCTGCACATATGCACATTGCACTTTACCTTTTTACACTGTGGTGGTGCTGACCTGATTGCCTTTTAACATTATGGTGTATTCCGGCATAGTTACCGCATGTGACGGTTTTTCCGGCTTTCCTGTTTGTACATACCTGGTTGGGCACCTTACTTATTTATTTTAGTGTACTAACATTGTTCTTCTACAACACTATTTATTACTTTCACATCAATATATACACACATTCATCTTGTTTTTTGTTTTTTATTTTATTTTATCATATATATACATATATATATTTTTTTCACATACATTTTTCCACTATTGTTTTTTGCACACACTTTTATTTATTTATTTTTTATTATTTACATACATTGATATTATTATTTTGAGCACATATATATATTTTACTCACATTTTTTACCCGTTTTTTAATTAATTATTTTTTCACTTTTTCATTTTCTTTTATATATATTTTTTCTTTCATTGATTTTTGCACAATTGATATACCTCTCACATATATACATACACATACACTCTTTCCATACACATCTATTCATATATTTTTATATATATAATTTTTATGTACACATTCTACCTCGTACCACCTATGCAGAGCCAGACATTTTAGAGTACCTGATTATTTATTATTTTTTATTTTTTATATACTTACCTCACCTCCTGTGGAGTCCGTTTCCGTTATAAACATTTTACTACTATTGCTATATATTATTTTTTTGTATTAATTCCCCTCCAGTTACAGGCACATATTGTTGTTGTCAATTATTGCCCAAATAAATATGTATATTCATATTATTTTTTAATAAAGGCATTTTATTTGATCGTCATCGTTTGACTTCGTCGCTTCATTAATTTTAAGTATCACATTCATTTTAATTTTTTTGGCCTTTTTTCATTGGTACTTTATCTGTATTTATTGATATTTTGACTTCCATACGTAGGTTCTTCTGTTGTGACTTGTATTAATAAAGACATTTGTTAACATTATCTTCCCTGCCTGAGATTTTTTATGGTCATCCATAGTGTTGGTCTCTTTCACTTTGTGAGTAACGACTTACTCAATTGTTTTAAGGACAGGTGGAGGGCAGGATGCATCTGCTTCAATGTCATGGATAGGGGATTGGGAAGCACTTAGCTCAGGGGAAGAGGCAGTGGTGTCACTGCTGGCACCAATCGTTTAATCTAGAAAAAAAATGTAACAGTTATTTGAAGTTTTCTATGCCACCATAATGTAAGACTAAGACTACTTTCACACTAGCGTTGTTTGCTGTACGTCACAATGCGTCGTTTTGGAGAAAAAATGCATCCTGCAAAGTTGCCCGCTGGATGCGTTTTTTTTCTCCATAGACTTTCATTAGCGACGCATTGCGACGTATTGCCACACGTGCGACGAATGCGCCGTGTTTTGGCGCACCGTCGGCACAACAAAAGTTACATGTAACTTTTTTTGTGCGTTGAGTCCGCCATTTCCGACCGCGCATGCGCGGCCGGAACTCTGCCCCCTCCTCCCTGGACCTTACAATGGGGCAGCGGATGCATTGTAATACTGCATCCGCTGCCCCCATTCTTTTTTTTCGCAGTTTGCATCGGTACGTCGGGCCGACGCATGGCGACGGCCCCGTACCGACGCAAGTGTGAAAGTAGCCTAAACTCTATGGATGACTAATAGAATCCAGAAAAAAATGTTGAACTTTTTTTTAGTTTTATATACCATTGTAATGTAACTCTAACCACGTTGAACTCCATGGATGACTAATTCAATCATTCGGGCAAATAAATCTGATGACTTCAATCCGATATTACCATTGGATAATACACTGACCCATGTTATTCAATGAGCCAGTTCAGATGGCCGATTTTTTTCACTGACTGACTGTGTGAAAAAAATTACAGCATGCAAATGGATTAGAGTCACCCATTCAAATCTATGAATGCAAGAAAAAAATTGGATGCCACAGTATGGCATCCAATTTTTAAGGACACATTGCAATTCTATAACATAGGAACATTTAAATGGTGCTGTAAATGATTAATAGCTGCTGATGTAAATAATGTATTTGACTTGGATGACAAGTGAGAAAAAAAATTGGCCCACTTTTCTGCATGAAAACCAGACTGATTTTTGTTATACTGTTTTGTGACTCTAGACTAACACTGTGACCTGCAATGAGCAGTAGAATGAGTGCTTAAAGGTTTACATAAGTTCAACATCTGGTCTGTTCTAATGACTGTGTCTACTGTAGAATTTCAGTACTAAGTTCTAAGGACTAGGTGGCTGCAAAAGAAAGCTAATGGGGGTAAGAGCAGGACAATTGCTCATGGTCCGCCATGATGAGGCTTGCTACCGCCTGTCCCAGCCCCACTGCCTCCCCAATGCTATTGCCTTAGAGTCTATGGGGACTAAAGTGTTTCCCTTTAAAAAATTAGAGTTCAAAACAGGCAACCATTCCTGAATACCTCAACTAGGGATAATGGAATAGTACTCAGTTTCTTTTTTTTTTTGTTTGTTCAGACTGGGGCCATGATTAAGAGGGGACCACAAAGGAACTGGAGGTACTCTCAGTCATCCAATCTCAAAGCGCCCACAGGTAGGGTTGCAGAGTACAAACGGTCAACCTGATAAACGTTAACCCAGGGGCGGATTATCAGAGGGTCAATGTGGGCGGTAGCCCAGGGCCCAGTGGTCTGGGGGGCCCTGGGCTACCGCACAGATTGACCCTCTGATAATCATCTGTGAATGCCGGCGGCCACCTCCGGCATTTATGTGCCCCCGCCGTACCCGGTGGGCAGAGAGAGGGGGCCCGCATCTGGCCCATTCTCATCTGCTCACCGGGCCCCTTCCGGCGCTGCGGCGGTTTCCTATTGACGTGCGGGCATGTTCCCGCACGTCAATAGTTAACAACAGCCGCCAGCCAATTGGAGGCTGGCGGCTGATGTCGGCCGCAGCGCACACGTCGCCGGCGTCTGACGTCATTGTCAGTCGCCAGCGAGTGTGCTCTGTTGGAGGGAGCTCGTCGCTGGAGCGCGGACAGGTGAGGAGACTTTGTTTTTTGTTTTGTTTTGTTTTTTATAACGGTGGACACACTGAGGGCAATGCTGGAGGACACTGGGGCAGATTGTGGAGGACACTGGGGCAGATGGCTGGAGGACACTGGGGCAGATTGCTGGAGGACACTGGGGCAATGCTGGAGGACACTGGGGCAGATTGCTGGAGGACACTGGGGCAGATTGCTGGAGGACACTGGGGCAGATTGCTGGAGGACACTGGGGCAGATTGCTGGAGGACACTGGGGCAGATTGCTGGAGGACACTGGGGCAGATTGCTGGAGGACACTGGGGCAGATTGCTGGGGGACACTGGAGCAATGCTGGAGGACACTGGAGCAATGCTGGAGGACACTGGGGCAATGCTGGAGGACACTGGGGCAGATTGCTGGAGGACACTGGGGCAGATTGCTGGATGACACTGGGGCAGATTGTGGAGGACACTGGGGCAGATGGCTGGAGGACACTGGGGCAGATTGCTGGGGGACACTGGAGCAATGCTGGAGGACACTGGGGCAATGCTGGAGGACACTGGGGCAATGCTGGAGGACACTGGGGCAGATTGCTGGAGGACACTGGGGCAGATTGCTGGATGACACTGGGGCAGATTGTGGAGGACACTGGGGCAGATGGCTGGAGGACACTGGGGCAGATTGCTGGAGGACACTGGGGCAATGTTGGAGGACACTGGGGCAGATTGCTGGAGGACACTGGGGCAGATTGCTGGAGGACACTGGGGAAGATTGCTGGAGGACACTGGGGCAGATTGCTGGAGGACACTGGGGCAGATTGCTGGGGGACACTGGAGCAATGCTGGAGGACACTGGGGCAATGCTGGAGGACACTGGGGCAATGCTGGAGGACACTGGGGCAGATTGCTGGAGGACACTGGGGCAGATTGCTGGATGACACTGGGGCAGATTGCTCGAGGACACTGGGGCAGATTGCTGGAGGACACTGGGGCAGATTGCTGGAGGACACTGGGGCAGATTGCTGGGGGACACTGGGGCAATGCTGGAGGACACTGGGGCAATGCTGGAGGACACTGGGGCAATGCTGGAGGACACTGGGGCAGATTGCTGGAGGACACTGGGGCAGATTGCTGGAGGACACTGAGGCAGATTGCTGGAGGACACTGAGGCAGATTGCTGGAGGACACTGGGGCAATGCTGGAGGACACTGGAGCAATGCTGGAGGACACTGGGGCAGATTGCTGGAGACACTGGGGCAGATTGCTGGAGACACTGGGGCAGATTGCTGGAGACACTGGGGCAATGCTGGAAACACTGGGGGAAATGCTGGACATACTGGGGCAGATTGCTGGACACACTGGTGGTAATATTCTGGACACACTGTCTGGGGGCAATGCTGGACGCACTGGGGCAGATTGCTGGACACACTGGGGGCAATATGCTGGACATACTGGGGCAATATGCTGAACATACTGGGGCAGATTGCTGGACACACTGGGGGTAATATGCTGGACACACTGGGGCAGATTGCTGGACACACTGGGGCAGATTGCTGGACACACTGTCTGGGGGCAATGCTGGACACACTGGGGGCAATATGCTGGAGACACTGGGGTAGATTGCTGGACACTGGGGCAATATGCTGGACATACTGGGGCAGATTGCTGGACACACTGGGGGCAGGACTGGAGGCATGGGCAGAATGTAGACACGGGGCATGATTGGAGACACGGGGCAGAATGAAAGACATGGGGCAGGATTGGATCATGGGGCAGGATGGATACGATGGAGACATATGGGGCAGGATGTGGAGATCATATGGGGTAGAATGGATACTCATGAGGGCAGGATGCGAGAACATATGGCTGGAGCCAGGAATGAGACACACGGGGCCAGGATGTGGAATATTATTACCATAGGGGCTAATTAAGGGATATTATTACTGCAGTGATGTATTTATTTTATTTTTTGAGTATACTGTTTTAAATGGGGGAGCGGTCCTCTTACTGTGCAGAGTGACATTATATCGCCTTTTTTTCTTCATGTGGTGTAATGTAGAAGTTGTGAAAAATTAAGTAATGTGTTCTGCAAGTGGAGCTCGAGATAACTGTGTTATTTCCTGCAGAAACGTGTCCTGGCTGGAAGAAATGATGGCGGTCTGTGCTGGATGAAAGATGAAGGACTTCACCTAGAGACGTCACTGGTGAGTCAGTGTTACCTATACACTGACACTATACACAGTGATCTCTGTATTACCTCTACACAGACACTGCATACTAAGTACAGATCTCCTGTGAATACTGGCACTTATGGTGATAGTATTGTGTTGTTTTTTACTGATCAGTATTGTAGTATTCAGTCACTATGTGGTGGTAATATGTGGTCTGGAAATGGTGTTGTGGTATTTGTCCCTTGTATGTGATATTTGGTCACCAAGTGGTGGTAATATGTGGTCTTGAAATGGTGCGGTGGTATTTGTTCCTTGTATGTGATATTATTCGATCACTGTGGTTGTAATTTGTGGTCTGGTCATGGCGCGGTGGTATTTGTTCCTTGTATGTGATATTATTCGATCACTGTGGTTGTAATTTGTGGTCTGGTCATGGTGCGGTGGTATTTGTTCCTTGTATGTGATATTATTGGTCAAAATATACCTAAATTGTATTGCAGATTCTAACAAATATTTAATAGGTTACAGTAGAGTAGGGCCCGGCCATTTTTCTGGAATAATCTGGTTCGGGTATATCATGACCCCCGTCACATGACCCCCATCACATGACCCCCATCACATGACCCCCGTCACATGACCGGGGGGGGGGGCCCACAGTGTCTGAACAGCCCTGGGCCCTGGCTAACCTTAATCCACCCCTGCGTTAACCACATCCAAGGAAGACAGCATTCTGCAGCAGTGCCACCCACAGAGCATGTTTCCACATTTATCCCACAGAAGCTGATAATAAATTATACCCACAGAGCATGTTTACACATTTCACTCACAGAAACTGATAAACGAATTTCACCCACAGAGCATGTTTACACATTTACCCCACAGAAGCTGATAACAAATTTCACCCACAGAGCATGTTTTCACATTTCCCTCAGAAAGCTGATTAATAATTTTACATCCAGGAAATTAGGCACAGTACCCCCACAGGCAGGTTTGCAGAGTACACACAGCGGCTTCAAGGCACACTACTCCGGTTTCCTCCCACAATGCAAATACATACTAATAGGGAAATTAGATTTTGAGCCCTGATGGGGACAGTGACGATAATGTCTGTAAAGCACTGTGACTTAATAACTGAGCAAAAAGATTAAATTAAATAAATGGTCAAGGGAGGAGTAATCCAACAATGTTTTTATGTGGTTTTCTTTTTGCATTTTTTTGCGTTTCGTTTCTTTAATCCTTTTTCTCTTTTTTTGTTTTTTTCTTTTTGTTATGGAGCTGACTTAATACAACCTACAATTTACAAAACTAAACTAGCTACCTAGAATTACGAGACGTAGGTCCAAATGGAGGAAGAGGTGAAGGTGTTAGTATGAGTGGTAGAGGCAAAGGAAGAGTAATCCAGCACTATTTGTGTGTTTTTTTTTTTGTTTTTTTATGCAATTTTTTCTGTTTTCATAGCTTTTTCACAGCTGTTATAGTTGTCTAGTCATCCCATGGTATGAACAAGGCGTGTGGGATCCACACCTGGTTCATTTTAAGGAATTTGAGCTTCCCCACATTGGATGTGGACGGTCTGTGATGACGCCCCCTGCAGTGCTAAACACACGTTTCTACAGTACACTGACCACAGGGTAGACCAGCATCTCTAAGGCTTAAAAGACAAGCCATGTGTCCTATTTGTAGACCCAGAAGTTAAATGGGACAAACCCATCTGTTAGTGGAGATGTGTGGACACATACTCTTCCACCATGTTGTTGTAATGCTGACTCCTGCTAATGCAGACCATATCAGATGGCAGTGCCGAATGTTATGGCATGCTCGTAAAATTTTGCCACATTTCGGCCACGCTAACACTGCTTTCCGAGGTGCTGATGGAGCCCAAACTGTGTTGGCGACTTCCTCCTCTGCCTCTGCATTGCTGTTCTACTGAGCCACCGCTGTCAGGTGGGAAAGCCATTATTAATAGTTTTTCTACCAGCATGTGCTTGCGATCCCACTCCAGTAACAAAAGTATGATGTTACATGGTCCTTGTAGTGGGGATCCAGCAGGGTGACGACCCAGTAATCTGTACTTGTAACAACACTGGCAACTCGACAGTCATTGCTCAGGCACTGCAGCATGTATTAATAATAATAATAATAATAATCTTTATTTTTATATAGCGCTAACATATTCCGCAGCGCTTTACAGTTTTGCACACATTATCATCACTGTCCCCGATTGGGCTCACAATCTAGAATTCCTATCAGTATGTCTTTGGAATTGTATTGGCTTATATGTGCCAGGCTGCCCAGAGACAACGACAAGCTGTCCTCTGTACCCCCCCCAGCCACGCTCCAGTGATGCCCGTAAGCTGATCTGAGTGTCACCCACCTGTGAATACAGTTGTTCCTCTTACTCCTCATCATCATCATCCTCCCAAACTGTACCCTGGCTGTACAGTTGGGTACCTGGCTGATGTTGGGACAGTAACCCACCCTCCAAGCCATGTGTGGACAACAGGCATGATAACGGTGTGAATTTACTCTGCGTCTCCTCATGCTCCTCTTCCTCCTGTGCCCCCCATCTAATCCATAAAAGTGGTATAGTAATACTGATGATGACATCATCAGCGCTGGCCATATTAGTAGAATATTTGAAGCACACCACATATCTTGCATGGAGGCCAAGTCATTGGCAGTGTAGTGAAGTGGTGTTGTTCTGCAGCTGAAACTCCACCAATGCCTTCTGCAGCTCACACAGTCTCTCCAGCATATATAAAAGTTTAGTTCCACCTTGTTGATACATTGCATATCAACCTGTGAGAACAAAGAACACACACTGGCCACACTTTCAGCAGCAGCTCCGACATGTGTGAGTAGTTTTTCAGGAAACTCTGCACCTACAAGTTAAGGGTTGGGGGTCACTTGGGGAATACTGATCGCAAAATAATAAGTTTTAATGTATCCTTTAATAAGATGTGTAGTAGAGGGGTTACAAGG
This sequence comes from Ranitomeya imitator, assembly GCF_032444005.1. Taxonomy (NCBI): domain Eukaryota; kingdom Metazoa; phylum Chordata; class Amphibia; order Anura; family Dendrobatidae; genus Ranitomeya; species Ranitomeya imitator. The sequence goes on from NC_091285.1 coordinate 461,700,616, forward strand.
ACACTAAACTTCAGGAGGGCAAATTTCCAACAGATGAGAGATGATCTTAGTGTAATTAACTGGGAAGATATCCTGAGACATAAAAACACACAAAGAAAATGGGAGACGTTTATTAGCATCCTGGATAGGACCTGTGCACAGTATATACCGTATGGGAACAAACATACAAGAAATAGGAGGAAACAACATGGCTAAATAGAGCTGTAAGGGGTGCAATAAGTGACAAAAAGAAAGCATTTAGAGAATTAAAGGAAGTAGGTAGTGATGAGGCATTAAATAAATACAGAAAATTAAATAAATTCTGTAAAAAAGCAAATCAAGGCAGCTAAGATTGAGACAGAGAGACTCATTGCCAGAGAGAGTAAAAATAATCCCAAAATATTCTTTAACTACATAAATAGTAAGAAACTAAAAAATGATAGTGTTGGCCCCCTTAAAAATAGTCTGGGTGAAATGGTGGATGAGGATGAGGAAAAAGCCAATATGCTAAATTACTTTTTTTCATCAGTATTTACACAAAAAAATCATATGGCAGACAATATGATCAGTGAAAACAAAAATTCCACATTAAATGTCACCTGCTTAACCCAGCAGGAAGTACGTCGGTGTCTAAAAATCACTAAAATTGACAAATCTCTGGGCCTGGATGGGATACACTCCCAAGTACTGCAGGAATTAAGTACAGTCATTGATAGACTATTATTTGTAATCTTTAAAGAGTCCATAATAACAGGGTCTGTACCACAGGACTGGTGTATAGCAAATGTGGTGCCAATATTCAAAAAGTGGAAAAAACTGAACTCAGAAATTATAGGCCAGTAAGCTTAACCTCTACTCTGGGTAAAATCCTGGAGGGCATTCTAAGAAATGCTATGCTGGAGTATCTGAAGATGAATAACCTCATGACCTAATACCAACATGGGTTTACTAGGGACCGTTCCTGTCAGACTAATCTGATCAGTTTCTATGAAGAGGTAAGTTACGGACTGGATCAAGGGAACTCAGTGGACATAGTGTATATGGACTTTTCAAAAGCTTTTGATACGGTGCTACACAAAAGGTTGATACATAAAATGAGAATAATGGGGATAGGGTAAAATATTTGTAAGTGGGTTAAGAGCTGACTCAGGGATAGGAAACAAAGGGTGGTTATTAATGGAGCACACTCGGACTGGGTCGCGGTTAGCAGTGGGATACCACAGGGGTCAGTATTGGGCCCTCTTCTTTTTAACATGCCGTATTTTCCGGCGTATAAGACGACTGGGCGTATAAGACGACCCCCCAACTTTTCCAGTTAAAATATAAAATCTTAAAAATCGGGGGTCTTCTTATACGCCGTATGTCATCTTATACGGCCGGTGACTAATGTGCCTTTTTTTTGGGGGGGAGTGGTCCCGATGACGGAGGGGCGTCTCACAGGGAAGTGTGAGTATGCCCCATTACCTCATATTGTAGCTGCAGCGTCAGCGTGGGGTGCTGGGGAGCGGCGGCGGCATACTCACACTTCCCTGTGAGACGCCCCCTCCGTCATCGGGACCACTCCCCCCCCACCCACCATAGATACCCGGCGTATAAGACGACCCCCGACTCTTAAGAAGATTTTCAGGGGTTAAAAAGTCATCTTATACGCCGGAAAATACGGTATTTATTAATGATCTTGTAAGAAGCATACAGAGTGGAATTTCAATATTTGCAGATGACACTAAACTCTGCATGGTAATCAATACAGAGGAGGACAATTTTATATTGCAGGATGATTTATGTAAACTAGAAGCTTGGGCTGATTAATGGCAAATGAGCTTTAATGGGGATAAAGTTAAGGTCATGCACTTGGGTAGAAGTAATAAGATGTATAACTATGTGCTTAATTCTAAAACTCTGGGCAAAACCGTCAATGAAAAAGACCTGGGAGTATGGGTGGATGACAAGCTCATAGTCAGTGGCCAGTGTCAGGCAGCTGCTACAAAGGCAAATAAAATAATGGGATGCATTAAAACAGGCATAGATGCTCATGAGGAGAATATAATTTTACCTCTATACAAGTCACTAGTTCGACCACATTTAGAATACTGTGCACAGTTCTGGTCTCCGGTGTATAAGAAAGACATAGCTGAACTGGAGCGGGTACAGAGAAGAGCAACCAAGGTTATTAGAGGACTGGGAGGTCTGCAATACCAAGATAGGTTATTACACTTGGGGCAATTTAGTTTGGAAAAACGAAGGCTAAGGGGTGATCTTAGGTTAATGTATAAATATATGAGGGGACAGTGCAAAGACCTTTCTGATGATCTTTTTAATCATAGACCTGAGACAGGGACAAGGGGGCATCCTCTATGTCTGGAGGAAAGAAAATTTAAGCATAATAACAGATGCGGATTCTTTAAAGGGACACTGTCACCTGAATTTGGAGGGAACAATCTTCAGCCATGGAGGCGGGGTTTTTGGGTTTTTGATTCACCCTTTCCTTACCCGCTGGCTGCATGCTGGCTGCAATATTGGATTGAAGTTCATTCTCTGTTCTCCGTAGTACATGCCTTGCCAAGGCAATCTTGCCTTGTGCAGGCGTGTACTATGGAGGACAGAGAATGAACTTGAATCCAATATTGCAGCCAGCATGCAGCCAGCGGGTAAGGAAAGGGTGAATCAAACACCCAATAACCCCGCCTCCATGGCTGAAGATTGTTCCCTCCAAATTCAGGTGACAGTGTCCCTTTAATGTAAGAGCAGGAGACTATGGAACTCTCTGCCGTATGATGTTGTAATGAGTGATTCATTACTTAAATTTAAGAGGGGACTGGATGCCTTTCTTGAAAAGTATAATGTTACAGGGTATATATACTAGATTCTTTGTTAGGGTGTTGATCCAGGGAACTAGTCTGATTGCCGTATGTGGAGTCGGGAAGGAATTTTTTTCCCCAAAGTGGAGCTTACTCTTTGCCACATGGGTTTTTTTTGCCTTCCTCTGGATCAACATGTTAGGGCATGTTAGGTTAGGCTATGGGTTGAACTAGATAGACTTAAAGTCTTCCTTCAACCTTAATAACTATGTTACTATATTACTATGTTACATGCCCCAGACAATGGATATGTGTCAAACCGGCTAGGCCCAGAGCTGCTGCAAGATTTCTCCCATTTCTGCACACCACCAAGGCGGGCTTGAAGTTATCCGGGACCAACCACTCATCTGTCTGCTGTTTGATCCAGGGAGCTCTTTTGAGCTGTCTTTGTCGTGCTTAATTCAGCTGCGCGGAGGGCAGTAGCTGCAGACGTACTGGCTAGGGGCTACCCATTGTGCATTTGCAACCAGCTCCTTCTGCAGTGCTACTGTGGCAGCATGGCCAACTCCTCTTCCTCTGAATTACTCACATCACTAGGATGGCTTCCACTCCATGTGGTGTCTAGGATATCATCATCCCCTGCATCATATTCCACCCACTCCTCAACTGTGCCTTCCTTGTTGGTCTGCACACTGCAGAAAGAGGCTGCAGTTGGCAACTGGGTTTCGTCATCCTCTGATATGTGCTGCGGTGGTCCAGTGTGCATTAGACCTCTCAGGTACTCATGTTCCGACCTGACAACTGGTTGGGCATCAGTCACAAAAAAGCAGAAAGGACTGCTGCATGACTTGTAGCTCAGACTACATGTGACAGAATGGAAACTAAGGCAGAACCTAATTTACTGTTAATATTGTGTTTGCAGAAATGTATTGAAATAATTCTCCAACTTCAACAAGGAGATAGACCTCTTTTTAGGATTTAGCCCATGGCCATTTAAAGGGACACTGTCACCTGAATTTGGAGGGAACAATCTTCAGCCATGGAGGCGGGGTTTTTGGGTTTTTGATTCACCCTTTCCTTACCCGCTGGCTGCATGCTGGCTGCAATATTGGATTGAAGTTCATTCTCTGTCCTTCATAGTACACGCCTGGGCAAGGCAATCTTGCCTTGTGCAGGCATGTACTACGGAGGACAGAGAATGAACTTCAATCCAATTTTGCAGCCAGCATGCAGCCAGCGGGTAAGGAAAGGGTGAATCAAACACCCAAAAACCCCGCCTCCATGGCTGAAGATTGTTCCCTCCAAATTCAGGTGACAGTGTCCCTTTAAAAAGAATTCAACCTGGATTTTTCATACCTAGCAAATAAGTGATGTGTCACACAGATTAAAGATCATTTATTAACTCAGATCCTGGATGCAATAATGTTTTGCAGCTTTGGCATTGCTAAGAAAAGACAATGTAAAGTACAAATTCATTGATACCTGTTTTTAACCAGATCTTCCCTATCAAAAAGAGAATATTGTATAATATGAGAGAATATCTTGTCCTTGAAAACTCAGTAAAGTATTGCTAGCTCAGTGAGGCTCATTTCTAAAGCCCTTGAGTGAGACATCCCGCAGTCCCTCAGGAGACCATAGTCTAAGGCACAGCAATGGCTTTTGTCACTTTGAAGGCATAGATTAATTAGGTGGAGATGTATGCCAGCCTCTGTGAGGGATAGCATCAGTTATTGGAGTATTTCAACATTTTTATTTATGTCCTGAATTCAAGCCTACCAATCTGTTTCCCTCCATGAGATTTTATTGGCCAGACCTATCATAACAGTTTAATTGAGTATGGATGACAGTTCATCTTGCTCAGTATTCCTTCTAGTGAACACAATGGTTGAGCTGTGACTCTAGCTGACTTGTTTTATTTTCTTCTAACAAGGAGAATGATGGTTTTGTCGGGGAATGGCACAACATATTCAAGCCCATATTTCTTCTTAAAGGGGAAAGCATGTTTTATTACGTCTTCATTATTTAGCGTTAACCCTATGATGTATTTTTGTTGTGTTGTGGAGTAGACAGAAGGTTTCTACTAGACATTGAAGTACCTTTCATAGCATCCATCATCTTCGATGTTAAGTTTAAAGCTGACAACATACGTAATTGTAACAACTTATGACGCTAACCAGAAAAAAAAATATTTGTCAACTGTCAAACTAAGATACTTGGAGAGTTACGTATTGTAACCTGCACACATACTGCAGTACAATTAATATGATCATTGTCTGTGATCCCTGCAGTAATTCCCACAAGTAATTAAAGGAGTTTACCATCCCTGTGTTTTTTTATTTTAAATATAATGCAGAACTTTCTAAAATAAAGAATTATTACTCGCTTTATAGATCTCCAACCACTCTTCCTTCGATGCCGGTCAAGACTTCATGTTTATTCTTATTACAACATTACTGCTGCGACCAGTGATTGGCAGCATCAATCACATATTCACATGGCAGGAAGAACAAAGACTATCGGAATTAGTTTAGAGCCTACTTTAAAAAAAATGAAATACCAGAGAATAATTTGGTTTTCACTCTCTCATGAAGCTAACAGTAGAAGAGTAGACAAACACGGACAGTACAAGAGGGACAATGCAGATGACAGAATCAGTAGATATTCACATGGTCAGGAGAAGAACAGTGGTAGAGGCAAACAATTTGAGAAATAGTCAATCTTAAAGTTCAGTTAACCCCCTTCCTGACATCAGCTGCATATGTATGGCACAAATCAGGTGCAGGTGTGCGGAACAGGCTCAGGACCTGAGCCTACAATATCTGGCTGATGCCAGAATTTGTCTGTAACAGCAGTGATTGCAGATATCCTTTGATTGCGGCTGTTTACACCTTAGATGCAACAGCATAATATTCCAGCCGAACAACACCCTCTTCCCGCAATGTGATTATGGTGTACTGATGGGCTGCCTTGGGAGGCAGGAGTCTACTGAAGGACTCCATGGGTGCCATATTGGTACTCCTCAGAAGTGCAGCCATAGGTTGAGCTTCATAAAAGTTTGTCATTTCAGTTATATGCTGCACTATATAGAAGAAGTAGTCAGATGATTGCAGAATCAAGTCCTGTAAGGGGATTAAAAGGGAAAAACAAATGCTTTTAAAAATATTTTAAAAATTAAAAAAAAAATACAAATTTGGACCAAGCAAAAACATTTAGTGTGGCTTGGTCTGCGAAAGTCCCATCTATTATAATATAAATAATTTAATCTGTTCGGTAAATACTATAAAGCAAAATCAAATCAAAGTGCCAGAATTACGTTTTTTTTACCCACTGAAAAAAGTGCAATAAAACTGGTCAAAACATTGTATGTACCCCAAAACAATGTCACTTAAAATATCAGTTTGGTATGTAAGCTCACCCTCTGCATTTGATTTTTTTTTTCAAATTTCTGATTTTTTTCACTACCAAAATTTAAAAAAATCGAAGTTTTAATCATACTGACCACGAGAAACATGGCACGATGTTATTTTTACCACATAATAAATGCGAAAACACAGCAACAGGATACACAAATTAAAAAAAATCAGAAAAAAGGCATCCGTATTTGCCAACATAGTTCACAAAATGAATGCGCTGACAGGATGCAGCAGACTCCAATCATAAAGGCAGAGGCAATAGAATACTGATGAAGCAATCGCTCACTAAGATACCTATTTATGGGGTGGGTGGTTGCCTATTATTGCATATGGATAAAGCTTGTATAGAAAGCTAGCCACACAAATGTAGAGGACAGTGTCTGGCTTACAGCCTATTAGTGATGCCCATAATATTAGGTCAGATGGGCTATAATGGTTACCCTGGCCCCCCACACAGTATGAGGGTGACAATAGCCCCCTACAGAGAGTGATGGCCCTTACAACCCCTGCACAACATGATGGCCACCACAGCCCTCCCAAGCGTCCAGCCCTAATAATATAATACTAAACAAAAGCATATACTCATCTAATCTTTGTTCCCTGTCCAACACATCCAACATCTTCTATTGTAGCTGTCATAAACAGTGGGCCAGCACAGGCAACGTGATGCACTGATGGCAATTCATCACACAATGTCCCCTATGTGTTGCCAGTGTCTTGCAGGCAGAAATCAGCTTGCTATAGTAAGTGGCGCAGCACAACGCCATTAGTTCTATTCTCCACTACAGCTGCCAATGCCGATACTGTTTAAAGAGCTGTGACCAATGCAGCCCACTATGAAGCCAGCCAGTCTGGCATTTGCATGGCCATTTGGCAAGGCCTGTCGAGCCCTATATGTAGCTTATTGGCCACAAACTTCTGTCCTGCTAGAGGTTTGTCCATCGCTGGCAGCCATTGGCCATTCAACTAAATCTAATCTACATATAATTAAACACTAACTAAAATATCTAAATGGCTAGAGTGTGATAGATGATTTTGGAGCAAGGACAAATAAATATTTGATAATATATTAAATACAGAGCTGTTATTGACCAAATCTGTCTTCTATCTTTTCTAGGTCAAGTTATAGATTACGTGTCATCATTTTTTTTTTCAATTCACACAAGTGAAAACATCGGAAAGGCTATACAATTTAGTTTCAAAGGTAAAACCAGAGCTTTGAGTAGAAAATATAGTTCTTATAGCAGAACGCAAAAGGTCAAGACCTGACACGCTTCGAAGAAGAAGAACACAGGATGAACATGTCCAGGCCAAATTCAGGAAATAATCCTCAGAATAACAGAAGCCCTTCACAGTCTTCATAAAAAGGCCACATAGCAGAAGGAGGATTATTACTATTAATGTAATATGGTGACCTGACCTAAAACAGATTGTAGGCTGCAGAATCAATATCTTGTTAGGAATACTGACACATTTTACTAAATAAAACATGATACTTAAAAGTAGATCTCAAGCACGGTACTTATCTAGCTGTATAGTGATTCAATTTAGATTTCCCTGTACATACAAACTTAATACATAATGGATGTTACACCGTGTCTTATGGACACAATAATCACAATTTTTTGAGTAAAAATCCATTGTGGTCGATCACACAGCAAAAAAAAGACGATATATCATTACACACACCACACACTCATATATGCTTACTATATAGATATAATTCCTTCTTCCAAAATGACAAACCCACCTTAGAGTGCATGCGTGGAAACCTCTGTATGCCTGTGACCCCCTATCCCGGATCATCTTCCTATTTAGTATGTGCTTTACTTGATCCGGAAGGAACCAATGAGCCATACTTGGCAGGCCTCTTTTTACATTTTTATGAGGTCATTTGATTAGTGATCCACTATACGGTCATTAAGCTATACCTCAGACATGTACATGGTTTATATTTTAACATTTTTGGTGTTTATTGTATGTAATCCCATGACATGTATCAAGTAAGTATCCTTATTTTAGGGAATGATATGCTATTTATACATAAATTTAGAAGATTCTTTTTAAGTCACTGTTGTCCACCATGTAATTGCTTGACAAGGTTCAACTATAAACCAAAACATTTCTATTATGCGTATAGGCGAATAAATCATTGATTTCCTACATATGACCTATTGGAGTGCTGCATCTCTTCAGTGGCATGTAAAAGTTTGGGAACCCTGGTCCAAGTTACTGTTATTGTGAACAGTTAAGCAAGTTGAAGATGAAATGATCTAAAGTTAAACATGACACATTTCATTTGTATTTTAGGCAAATACTATCAATATTGTCATTTTTTACATTTTAAAAATTGCAAAAAGGAAAATGGACAGCCTTTGAGATTTGTGCGCTCAGATAACTTTGACCAAGGTTTCAGACCCTAACTAGCCTGTCAGGGTTATGGTTGTTCATGATCATCGTTATGGAAGGCAAGGGGATGCAAATTTCACAGCTTTATAAAAAAGCAGCGACCTCTATCCTTGTGACAAAAAGCAGCAGCCATGGATTCTTCTAAGTAGCTGCCTAGCACTCTGAAAATGAAAACGATGGAGTCCCACAAAGTAGGAGAAGGCTAAAAGAAGTTCGAAATGTATGTAATTAAGAAGTAGCAATTAACAGGAACAGTTGAGTTCAAGGTAAGGTCTGGAAGACCAAGCAAAATTTCAGTGAGCGACACTTGTTGAAATACTAGAGAGGCAAATCAGAATCCACGCTTGACAGCAAAAGACCTTCAAAAAGATTTAGCAGACTCTGGAGTTGTGGTACATGGTTCTACTATTCAGAGACACCTGCACAAATCTGGCCTTCATGCAAGAGTCATCAGAAGAAAACCTATCTTGCATACTCATCATAAAATTCGGCATGTTAAGTATGCACAAGAGCATCTAAACAAGCCTGATGAGTTTTGGAAACAGGGTTTAGTACAAACTTTCTATCATGAGAAAAGTTTAGCCCCTTTCCGACATGTGCCTGTTGTGAATTCTGTTGTCAGGCTCCCTCCTGTGGTCATGAATGGTACTTCGGCTGGTTCTGTCCATGGACTTCCTCTGGGGGGTGTTTCTGAGTTTCCTTCCACAGGTGACGAGGTTAATTCGTTAGCTGGCTGCTCTATTTAACTCCACTTAGATCTTTGCTCCATGCCACCTGTCAATGTTCCAGTATTGGTCTAGTTCACTCCTGGATCGTTCTTGTGACCTGTCTTCCCAGCAGAAGCTAAGTTCCTGCTTGTTTTTCTTTGGTTTGCTATTTTTCTGTCCAGCTTGCTATTTTTATTGTTGTCTTGCTTGCTGGAAGCTCTGGGACACAGATGGAATGCCTCCGCACCGTGAGTCGGTGCGGAGGGTCCTTTTGCGCCCTCTGCGTGGTCTTTTTGTAGGTTTTTGTGCTAACCGCAAAGCAACCTTTTCTATCCTCAGTCTGTTCAGTAAGTCGGGCCTCACTTTGCTAAATCTATTTCATCTCTGTGTTTGTATTTTCATATTTACTCACAGTCATTACATGTGGGGCGCTGCCTTTTCCTTTGGGGAATTTCTCTGAGGCAAGGTAGGCTTTATTTTTCTATCTTCAGGGCTAGCTAGTTCCTTAGGCTGTGCCGAGTTGCATAGGGAGCGTTAGGAGCAATCCACGGCTATTTCTAGTGTGTGTGATAGGATTAGGGATTGCGGTCAGCAGAGTTCCCACATCCCAGAGCTCGTCCTTTATTATCAGTAACTATCAGGTCATTCCGTGTGCTCTTAACCACCAGGTCCATTATTGTCCTGACCACCAGGTCATAACAGTACAGGTGGCCCAAAGTACTAATGCATCTCAATAGAGGGATAAGAGAAGTTCTGAGACCATTTTTTTTTCTTTGCAGTGTGTTTTGTCTCTCTTTTCCCCTTTACCTCTGGGTGGTTCAGGACACAGGTGTAAACATGGACATTCAAGGTCTGTCCTCTTGGATGGATAATCTCACTACAAGGGTACAAAACATTCAAGATTTTGTGGTTCAGAATCCGATGTCAGAGCCTAGGATTCCAATTCCTGATTTGTTTTTTGGTGATAGATCTAAGTTCTTGAGTTTCAAAAATAATTGTAAATTGTTTCTTGCCTTGAAACCTCGCTCCTCAGGTGACCCTGTTCAACAAGTAAAGATCATTATTTCTTTGTTACGTGGTGACCCTCAAGACTGGGCATTTTCCCTTGCGCCAGGAGATCCGGCATTGCGTGATGTTGATGCGTTTTTCCTGGCGCTTGGATTGCTTTATGACGAGCCTAATTCAGTGGATCAGGCAGAGAAAATCTTGCTGGCTCTGTGTCAGGGTCAGGATGATGCGGAGATATATTGTCAGAAGTTTAGAAAGTGGTCTGTGCTCACTCAGTGGAATGAATGTGCCCTGGCAGCAATCTTCAGAAAGGGTCTCTCTGAAGCCCTTAAGGATGTCATGGTGGGATTTCCCATGCCTGCTGGTCTGAATGAGTCTATGTCTTTGGCCATTCAGATCGATTGACGCTTGCGTGAGCGTAAAGCTGTGCACCATTTGGCGGTACTATCTGAGCATGGGCCTGAGCCTATGCAATGTGATAGGACTTTGACCAGAGCTGAACGGCAAGAACACAGACGTCGGAATGGGCTATGTTTTTACTGTGGTGATTCCACTCATGCTATCTCCGATTGTCCTAAGCGCACTAAGCGGTTCGCTAGGTCTGCCACCATTGGTACGGTGCAGTCTAAATTTCTATTGTCCGTTACTCTGAATTGCTCTTTGTCATCCTATTCTGTTATGGCATTTGTGGATTCAGGCGCTGCCCTGAATTTGATGGACTTGGAGTATGCTAGGCGCTGTGGTTTTTTCTTGGAGCCCTTGCAGTATCCTATTCCATTGAGAGGAATTGATGCTACGCCTTTGGCCAAGAATAAGCCTCAGTACTGGACCCAATTGACCATGTGCATGGCTCCTGCACATCAGGAGGATATCCGCTTTCTGGTGTTGCATAATCTGCATGATGTGGTCGTTTTGGGGTTGCCATGGCTACAGGTTCATAATCCAGTATTGGACTGGAAATCTATGTCTGTGTCCAGCTGGGGTTGCCAGGGGGTACATGGTGATGTTCCATTTTTGTCTATTTCGTCTTCCACTCCTTCTGAAGTTCCAGAGTTTTTGTAGGATTATCGGGATGTATTTGATGAGCCCAAAGCCAGTGCCCTACCTCCTCATAGGGATTGCGATTGTGCAATTAATTTGATTCCTGGTAGTAAGTTTCCTAAGGGCTGATTGTTCAATTTATCTGTGCCAGAACACGCCGCTATGCAAAGTTATATAAAGGAATCCTTGGAGAAAGGCCATATTCGCCCGTCGTCATCACCGTTAGGAGCAGGGTTCTTTTTTGTGGCCAAGAAGGATGGTTCTTTGAGACCTTGTATTGATTACCGCCTTCTTAATAAAATTACAGTCAAATTTCAGTATCCTTTGCCGTTGCTGTCTGATTTGTTTGCTCGTATTAAAGGGGCTAGTTGGTTCACCAAGATAGATCTTCGAGGGGCGTATAATCTTGTGCGTATTAAACAAGGCGATGAATGGAAAACAGCATTTAATACGCCCGAGGGCCATTTTGAGTACCTGGTTATGCCATTCGGGCTTTCCAATGCTCCATCAGTATTTCAGTCCTTTATGCATGACATCTTCCGAGAGTATCTGGATAAATTCCTGATTGTGTATTTGGATGATATTTTGGTCTTTTCGGATGATTGGGAGTCTCATGTGAAGCAGGTCAGAATGGTGTTCCAGGTCCTTCGTGCGAATTCCTTGTTTGTGAAGGGGTCAAAGTGTCTCTTTGGAGTTCAGAAGGTTTCATTTTTGGGGTTAATTTTTTCCCCTTCTACTATCGAGATGGACCCTGTTAAAGTCCAGGCCATTTACGATTGGACTCAGCCGACATCTGTGAAGAGCCTGCAAAAGTTCCTGGGCTTTGCTAATTTTTATCGGCGCTTCATCGCTAATTTTTCTACTGTTGCTAAACCATTGACTGATTTGACCAAGAAGGGTGCTGATGTGGTCAATTGGTCTTCTGCAGCTGTAGAGGCTTTTCAGGAGTTGAAGCGTCGTTTTTCTTCTGCCCCTGTGTTGTGCCAGCCAGATGTTTTGCTCCCGTTTCAGGTTGAGGTTGATGCTTCTGAGATTGGAGCAGGGGCTGTTTTGTAGCAAAGAAGTTCTGATGGCTCGGTGATGAAGCCATGTGCTTTCATTTCTAGAAAGTTTTCGCCTGCTGAGCGTAATTATGATGTTGGTAATCGAGAGTTGTTGGCCATGAAGTGGGCATTCGACGAGTGGCGTCATTGGCTTGAAGGAGCCAAGCATCGCGTGGTGGTCTTGACAGATCACAAGAATTTGACTTATCTTGAGTCTGTTAAACGGTTGAATCCGAGACAGGCTCGTTGGTCGTTATTTTTCTCCCGTTTTGATTTTGTGGTTTCGTACTTTCCGGGCTCTAAGAATGTGAAGGCTGATGCCCTGTCAAGGAGTTTTGTGCCTGACTCTCCGGGTGTTCCTGAGCCGGCGGGTATTCTCAAAGAGGGGGTAATTTTGTCTGCCATCTCCCCTGATTTGCGGCGGGTGCTGCAAAAATTTCAGGCTGATAGACCTGACCGTAGCCCAGCGGAGAAACTGTTTGTCCCTGATAGATGGACTAGTAGAGTTATCTCTGAGATTCATTGTTCAGTGTTGGCTGGGCATCCTGGAATCTTTGGTACCAGAGATTTGGTGGCTAGATGTGTCTTTGTCATGGGATGTGCGTTCTTTTGTGCAGTCCTGTGGGACTTGTGCTCGGGCTAAGCCCTGCTGTTCTCGTGCCAGTGGGTTGCTTTTGCCCTTGCCGGTCCCGAAGAGGCCCTGGACGCATATTTCTATGGATTTTATTTTGGATCTCCCCGTCTCTCAAAAGATGTCGGTCATTTGGGTGGTTTGTGATCGCTTTTCTAAGATGGTCCATTTGGTACCTTTGTCTAAATTGCCTTCCTCCTCTGATTTGGTGCATTATTTTTCCAGCATGTGGTTCGTTAACATGGTATCCCGGAGAACATCGTTTCTGACAGAGGTTCCCAGTTTGTTTCGAAGTTTTGGCGAGCCTTTTGTGCTAGGATGGGCATTGATTTGTCTTTTTCCTCGGCTTTCCATCCTCAGACAAATGGCCAAACCGAACGAACTAATCAAACTTTGGAAACATATCTGAGATGCTTTGTTTCTGCTGATCAGGATGATTGGGTGTCCTTTTTGTCGTTGGCTGAGTTCGCCCTTAATAATCGGGCCAGCTCGGCTACTTTGGTTTCGCCATTTTTCTGCAATTCTGGTTTCCATCCTCGTTTCTCTTCAGGGCAGGTTGAGTCTTCGGACTGTCCTGGTGTAGATACTGTGGTGGATAGGTTGCAGCAGATTTGGACTCATGTGGTGGACAATTTGACATTGTCCCAGGAGAAGGCTCAACGTTTCGCTAACCGCCGGCGCTGTGTGGGTCCCCGACTTCGTGTTGGGGATTTGGTTTGGTTGTCGTCTCGTTATGTTCCTATGAAGGTTTCCTCTCCTAAGTTTAAGCCTCGTTTCATTGGTCCGTATAAGATTTCTGAGGTGATCAATCCTGTGTCATTTCGTTTGGCCCTTCCTGCTTCTTTTGCCATCCATAATGTGTTCCATAGGTCGTTATTGCGGAGATACGTGGCGCCTGTGGTTCCATCCGTTGATCCTCCTGCCCCGGTGTTGGTTGAGGGGGAGTTGAAGTATGTAGTGGAGAAGATTTTGGATTCTCGTATTTCGAGACGGAAACTCCAGTACCTGGTCAAGTGGAAGGGTTATGGTCAGGAAGATAATTCCTGGGTTTTTGCCTCTGATGTTCATGCTGCCGATCTGGTTCGTGCCTTTCATTTGGCTCATCCTGGTTGGCCTGGGGGCTCTGGTGAGGGTTCGGTGACCCCTCCTCAAGGGGGGGGTACTGTTGTGAATTCTGTTGTCGGGCTCCCTCCTGTGGTCATGAATGGTACTTCGGCTGGTTCTGTCCATTGACTTCCTCTGGTGGGTGTTTCTGAGTTTCCTTCCACAGGTGACGAGGTTAATTCGTTAGCTGGCTGCTCTATTTAACTCCACTTAGATCTTTGCTCCATGCCACCTGTCAATGTTCCAGTATTGGTCTAGTTCACTCCTGGATCGTTCTTGTTACCTGTCTTCCCAGCAGAAGCTAAGTTCCTGCTTGTTTTTCTTTGGTTTGCTATTTTTCTGCCCAGCTTGCTATTTTTATTGTTGTCTTGCTTGCTGGAAGCTCTGGGACGCAGATGGAGTGCCTCCGCACCGTGAGTCGGTGCGGAGGGTCCTTTTGCGCCCTCTGCGTGGTCTTTTTGTAGGTTTTTGTGCTGACCGCAAAGCAACCTTTCCTATCCTCAGTCTGTTCAGTAAGTCGGGCCTCACTTTGCTAAATCTATTTCATCTCTGTGTTTGTATTTTCATCTTTACTCACAGTCATTATATGTGGGGGGCTGCCTTTTCCTTTGGGGAATTTCTCTGAGGCAAGGTAGGCTTTATTTTTCTATCTTCAGGGCTAGCTAGTTCCTTAGGCTGTGCCGAGTTGCATAGGGAGCGTTAGGAGCAATCCACGGCTATTTCTAGTGTGTGTGATAGGATTAGGGATTGCGGTCAGCAGAGTTCCCACGTCCCAGAGCTCGTCCTTTATTATCAGTAACTATCAGGTCATTCCATGTGCTCTTAACCACCAGGTCCATTATTGTCCTGACCACCAGGTCATAACATGTGCCATATATATTCTGCTTTCCCACAAAGTCAAGTATATATGCAGCGCCAGCATTTCCAGTCACCGAGTTAAGATGGCTGCTGTCTCAGCCCTCTTCCCGCGTCTGACCAGACATTCACAGCAAGGTCACATTAAAGTTACAAAAAAATCCATGTGACGTGCTGTGATTGGTGCTGTCTGAGACAAAACCAATCAAGCAGTCACAATGGGTAGGTGATCTCCACATCACCTCTCCTGATTAACCTCTTTGGTGCTGATTGGCTAAACAATAGTCATTGACCAATCAGCACCAAAGGGGTTAATCTAAAATAGCAATTACCGCTCTGCACGCCATCTTTACCTCAAAGTTGGCATGCATAGTGATTGTATTATCTCTCTGCATGCCTGAATGAGAGAAAAATCATTGGTGGCCAGAGTGATCCTCTCGCAATCTGTCTTCTCCTGTGTCTCCTGCGATCTGTGCCTCCTGCAATCTGTGCTGTGTGTTGTGTGCTGGTTGTGGTATGACTGCGCTGCGTCCTGTGCTGACTAGGGTTGAGCGACCTTCACTTTTATAGGATCGGGTCGGGTTTCACGAAACCCGACTTTTGGAAAAGTCGGGTCGAGTGAAATCGGCCGATCCTATAAAAAAGTCGGGGTCGGGGTCGGCCGAAACTCGAAACCCAATGCAGTGCATTGGGTTTCCATGGTTCCCAGGGTCTGAAGGAGCGGAAACTCTCCTTCAGGCCCTGGGATCCATATTTAAGTGTAAAATATAGAATTAAAATAAAAAATATCCTTATACTTACCCTCTGACGCGCCCTGGTACTAACCGGGAACCTTCCTTCCTTAGAATCAGCCTTCCAGGACCTTCGGTGACGTCGCGGGTGACGTCGCGGCTTGTGATTGGCCGCGCGGCCGCCCATGTGACCGCTCGCGCGGCCAATCACAAGCCGCGACGTCACCCGCGACGTCACCGAAGGTCCTGGAAGGGCTGATTCTTAGGAAGGAAGGCTGTCGGAAGGAAGCAGGGCGCTTCCGCGGGTGAGTATATTCCATATTAGGTATATACTCACCCTCGGAAGCGCCCTGCTTCCTTCCGACAGCCTTCCTTCCTAAGAATCAGCCCTTCCAGGACCTTCGGTGACGTCGCGGGTGACGTCGCGGCTTGTGATTGGCCGCGCGAGCGGTCACATGGGCGGCTGCGCGGCCAATCACAAGCCGCGACATCACCGCGACGTCACGGCAAGGTCCTAGAAGCGCGGATTCGAAGGAGGAAGGCTGCCGGTTAGTACCAGGGCGCGTCAGAGGGTAAGTATTGCAATATTTTTTATTTTAATTCTATATTTTACACTTTAATCTGAATTCCGATACCAATTCCCGATATCTTAAACATATCGGGAATCGGGATCGGAATTCCGATTCCAGATTCAAAAGATCGCCGACTTCATGGCCGACCCCCCACTGGGGTCGGGTCGGGTTTCATGAAACCCGACCTTGCCAAAAGTCGGCGACTTTTGAACAATTTCGACCCGTTTCGCTCAACCCTAGTGCTGACCATTCATGCTCTTCCTGTGGCCGCAGTGCTCTGATCAGTATCGCTGCAGATCAGTGTCTGTACCAAGGGACTTTTTCTTTTTTTTAGCTAGTTAGAGTAGCGGGTATCGAAGTGTAAGTGATGTCTGATTTTTTTTTTTTAGAAAAAAAATAATTGTAGTAAGTACAGTGTAGTTTCATAAGTAGGGAGATAGCATATTAGAGTAGCACTACAACACTGTGAAGTCCAATTTTCATTTTGAAAAAAAAAATAGTAGTACAGTGTAGTTTTATAGGTATGGAGGTTTATTATTCAGTGTTAGTGAAGTCAGTTTTTCTTTTGCCAAAAAAAAGAATAGTTAGCACACAGTAAATTTATAGCTAGTGTATTAGGGGAGCATACGTCGCAGTGTTAATGACATTTGTTTTTCTTTTGAAAAAAAAAAAAAAGAATAGTTAACGCTAATTAACGTTATAGGTAGATCATTAGTGTAGTGAACATCACTGTAATTTTTTTTACACAAAATTTTTTTCACATCTACTGATTTTTCTTTTTCTTTTTTCATTTTAAGTGTTTCTTCTAAATTTTTCCTTTTTACTTTTTTCTCTCTACTTTTTATAATAAATAGTACACAAGCCCCACACAATACATATGTAAAAGAACTACTTACACACACTTTCCCAGTGTTTTAAAGAAAAAAATAAAAATGACCCATTAGTCAAGAAGACTCTATTCACCAGAACAGGCATGCACTTTCCTTGCCTCTGACACAAATTCAGACAGTGATGAAGATCCCACATTCCTTTATTTCTCTTCCTCATCTAGAGAGGAGGGACCCCCAGCAAGGCACTCTAGGACCCAGGCAATCAATCTCATTTGGACTCCAACACCCCCTCCCGAACATTATCAGCATGTTATTCCGGATTTCATGGACAGCTCAGGAATTTAATTTGATGTTACAAGCCTCAATGAAATTGAATTTTTAAAATTATTTTTCAGTTAGGAAATAATAAATCTTATCGTGGCCCAGAAAAATTTGCCCATCAATGCCCATCAATTTTTCACCCATAATTCCATGACATCATACTTCAGATGGACCCCTGTAAATGCAGCATTGATGATGACATTTTGGGGCATTGTGCTGTATATGGGCATAGTCCGAAAACCAGAGCTTCGCAATACCGGAGTACTAATATTCTCTATAACACACCGGTATTCCATATGGCCATGACAAAGATACGATTTGAAGTGATCCCAAAAATCTTGTATTATAGTGATAATGCACTGTGTCCTCCATGAGACGATACTAACTTTGATCATCTATTTAAAATTCCACCAGTAGTTGAACACTTCAGCAGAAAATTTGCTGAGGTATTCAACCCCAAAGGGACATCTGCATAGATGAATCACTGGTTTATTTCAAAGGGAGGCTAAAATACTGACAATACATGTCCAGTAAGATGGCCAGGTACGGAATTAAACTGTACAAGCTGTGCGAGCGTACCTCTGGGTACACCCACAGATTTAGGGTAGACAAAGGAAAGGACACCCAGATTGACCCCCCTGAATGTCCCCCTGTTATCACCTCTAGAGGGATGTCCTTATGTTGACCACCATACACGGTGACAACAACTCCCTTCTCAATGTCTGGGTTAACACAGCAGAAGTCTCAAAGCCAGATTGTATCCTAGATTGTAATAAGTACACCAGGGGGGTAGCTCTTTCATATCTGGTCATCAAACCATACAATTCCATGTGAAAAGCTAAAGTATGGTACAAAAAATTAGCCATGCACATTGAACAGATGGCACTGTAAAATGCTTTTGTGCTGTTTCGATCTGCAGGCAATATTGGGACCTTCCTTCAGTTTCAGAAGGTAGTCATCAAGGCCCTAATGCTTGGCACTCAGAAAGGAGAGGGTCCAAAACCTCTGAAACTGATGGCGCCCATATTGTCCCATGTCAACATTTTGCAGGAAAGATTCCCCAAATAACGAAGAGGGGATGTTCACAAAAAAGGTGCAGAGTATGCTTCAAGAGGGGAATACAAAAAGACACAATTTACCATTGTGAAACCTGCACTGAGAAACATGGACTTTGCATTAAGGATTGGTTAAAAGCATACCACGAGTCCATAAATTAATAAAATTTGTCTTTACCCTGTTGATACAACACACTTTTATAATCTAATGTACTCCACACAACTTTCACTTGCCACCACATTATAAATTCATTCACAAATAAAACCAAAAGCATTATAATCATTACTATAAAACTATGTCTCTAAATAAATTCCTTGAGGGGTACAGTTTCCAAAATGGGGTCACATGTGGGGAATTTCAACTGTTTAGGCACTTCTGGGGCTCTCCAAATGTGACATGGCACAAGTAGACTATTCCATCAAAGTGTGTACTTCAAACTATTACTCCTTCCCTTCTGAGCACTGCCCTGCAACCAAACAGTGGTACTCAGGAGAAATTGCTCAACAATTTTTGAAGACCAGTTTCTCCTGTTACCTTTGTGAAAATAAAAAACTGAGGCCAAAAGATAATTTTGTGGAAAGAATTTGATCCTTTATTTTCACAAGTCTATATTATAAACTTATGTAAAGCACCTGGGGGTTTAAGATGGATGCTCACCACACATATAGGTAATTTCCTTCAGAGGTCTAGTTTCCAAAATGGGGTCACTTGTGGGGCTTTCCACTGTTTAGGCACATCAGGAGCTAACAAAACACAGCATGGCACCTGCAGACCATTCCATAAAAGTCTGGGCTCCAAAACATCACTTCTTCCCTTCTGAGCCCTGCCTTACGCCCAAACAGTAGTTTTACACGACATATGGGGTATTGCCATATTCAGGGGAAGTTGCACAATAGTTTTTTCTGTTTATTTCTCCTATTATCCTTGTGAAAATAAAAAAATTAATTTCAACTTTATTAATTTCTGAGAAGCACCAGGGGGATTAAGATGCACAGAACACATCTATATAAATTGGGAGGTCCAGTTTCCAAAATGGAATTACTTTTGGTGGGTTTCCACTGTTTAGCCACATCAGGTGCTCTCCAAACGCAACATGGGGTCAGCTGTCAATTAAAGCCAATTTTGCATTCAAAAATTGAAACGTTGCTTCTTCCCTTCTGAGCACTACCGTGCATCCAAATAGTGGCTTACTCAGGAGAAATTGCACAACAATTTTTAGGTCCAGATTGTCCTGACACATTTGTGAAAATAAACAAATTGGGTTAAAAGATCGTTTTGGTGGAAATAATTTTATTTTTTATTTTCATGAGTATCTTATAAACTTCTTTAAAGCACCTGGGGATTTAAGATGCTCAACAAACATCTAGATAATTTCCTTGAGAGTTCTGGTTTTCAAAATGGGGTAACATAGTAACATAGTAACATAGTAACATAGTTAGTAAGGCCGAAAAAAGACATTTGTCCATCCAGTTCAGCCTATATTCCATCATAATAAATACCCAGATCTACGTCCTTCTACAGAACCTAATAATTGTATGATACAATATTGTTCTGCTCCAGGAAGACATCCAGGCCTCTCTTGAACCCCTCGACTGAGTTCGCCATCACCACCTCCTCAGGCAAGCAATTCCAGATTCTCACTGCCCTAACAGTAAAGAATCCTCTTCTATGTTGGTGGAAAAACCTTCTCTCCTCCAGACGCAAAGAATGCCCCCTTGTGCCCGTCACCTTCCTTGGTATAAACAGATCCTCAGCGAGATATTTGTATTGTCCCCTTATATACTTATACATGGTTATTAGATCGCCCCTCAGTCGTCTTTTTTCTAGACTAAATAATCCTAATTTCGCTAATCTATCTGGGTATTGTAGTTCTCCCATCCCCTTTATTAATTTTGTTGCCCTCCTTTGTACTCTCTCTAGTTCCATTATATCCTTCCTGAGCACCGGTGCCCAAAACTGGACACAGTACTCCATGTGCGGTCTAACTAGGGATTTGTACAGAGGCAGTATAATGCTCTCATCATGTGTATCCAGACCTCTTTTAATGCACCCCATGATCCTGTTTGACTTGGCAGCTGCTGCCTGGCACTGGCTGCTCCAGGTAAGTTTATCATTAACTAGGATCCCCAAGTCCTTCTCCCTGTCAGATTTACCCAGTGGTTTCCCGTTCAGTGTGTAATGGTGATATTGATTCCCTCTTCCCATGTGTATAACCTTACATTTATCATTGTTAAACCTCATCTGCCACCTTTCAGCCCAAGTTTCCAACTTATCCAGATCCATCTGTAGCAGAATACTATCTTCTCTTGTATTAACTGCTTTACATAGTTTTGTATCATCTGCAAATATCGATATTTTACTGTGTAAACCTTTTACCAGATCATTAATGAATATGTTGAAGAGAACAGGTCCCAATACTGACCCCTGCGGTACCCCACTGGTCACAGCGACCCAGTTAGAGACTATACCATTTATAACCACCCTCTGCTTTCTATCACTAAGCCAGTTACTAACCCATTTACACACATGTTCCCCCAGACCAAGCATTCTCATTTTGTGTACCAACCTCTTGTGCGGCACGGTATCAAACGCTTTGGAAAAATCGAGATATACCACGTCCAATGACTCACCGTGGTCCAGCCTATAGCTTACCTCTTCATAAAAACTGATTAGATTGGTTTGACAGGAGCGATTTCTCATAAACCCATGCTGATATGGAGTTAAACAGTTATTCTCATTGAGATAATCCAGAATAACATCCCTCAGAAACCCTTCAAATATTTTACCAACAATAGAGGTTAGACTTACTGGCCTATAATTTCCAGGTTCACTTTTAGAGCCCTTTTTGAATATTGGCACCACATTTGCTATGCGCCAGTCCTGCGGAACAGACCCTGTCGCTATAGAGTCACTAAAAATAAGAAATAATGGTTTATCTATTACATTACTTAGTTCTCTTAGTACTCGTGGGTGTATGCCATCCGGACCCGGAGATTTATCTATTTTAATCTTATTTAGCCGGTTTCGCACCTCTTCTTGGGTTAGATTGGTGACCCTTAATATAGGGTTTTCATTGTTTCTTGGGATTTCACCTAGCATTTCATTTTCCACCGTGAATACCGTGGAGAAGAAGGTGTTTAATATGTTAGCTTTTTCCTCGTCATCTACAACCATTCTTTCCTCACTATTTTTTAAGGGGCCTACATTTTCAGTTTTTATTCTTTTACTATTGATATAGTTGAAGAACAGTTTGGGATTAGTTTTACTCTCCTTAGCAATGTGCTTCTCTGTTTCCTTTTTGGCAGCTTTAATTAGTTTTTTAGATAAAGTATTTTTCTCCCTATAGTTTTTTAGAGCTTCAATGGTGCCATCCTGCTTTAGTAGTGCAAATGCTTTCTTTTTACTGTTAATTGCCTGTCTTACTTCTTTGTTTAGCCACATTGGGTTTTTCCTATTTCTAGTCCTTTTATTCCCACAAGGTATAAACCGCTTACACTGCCTATTTAGGATGTTCTTAAACATTTCCCATTTATTATCTGTATTCTTATTTCTGAGGATATTGTCCCAGTCTACCAGATTAAGGGCATCTCTAAGCTGTTCAAACTTTGCCTTCCTAAAGTTCAATGTTTTTGTGACTCCCTGACAAGTCCCCCTAGTGAAAGACAGGTGAAACTGCACAATATTGTGGTCGCTATTTCCTAAATGCCCGACCACCTGCAGATTTGTTATTCTGTCAGGTCTATTAGATAGTATTAGGTCTAAAAGTGCTGCTCCTCTGGTTGGATTCTGCACCAATTGTGAAAGATAATTTTTCTTGGTTATTAGCAGAAACCTGTTGCCTTTATGGGTTTCACAGGTTTCTGTTTCCCAGTTAATATCCGGGTAGTTAAAGTCCCCCATAACCAGGACCTCATTATGGGTTGCAGCTTCATCTATCTGCTTTAGAAGTAGACTTTCCATGCTTTCTGTTATATTTGGGGGTTTGTAACAGACCCCAATGAGAATTTTGTTACCATTTTTCCCTCCATGAATTTCAACCCATATGGACTCGACATCCTCATTCCCTTCGCTAATATCCTCCCTTAAAGTGGACTTTAGACAAGACTTTACATAGAGACAAACCCCTCCTCCTCTCCGATTTTTACGATCCTTTCTAAACAGACTGTAACCCTGTAAGTTGACTGCCCAGTCATAGCTTTCATCTAACCATGTCTCGGTTATTCCCACTATGTCAAAGTTACCTGTAGATATTTCTGCTTCTAGTTCTTCCATCTTGTTTGTCAGGCTTCTGGCGTTTGCGAGCATGCAGTTTAGAGGATTTTGTTTTGTTCCAATCTCCTCACTGTGGATTGTTTTAGAAATGTTCTTACCTCCCTTCAGAGTATGTTTTCCTGGGTCGTCTTTGTTCGAGTCTAATGTTTTTCTTCCCGTCCCCTCTTCTTCTAGTTTAACGCCCTCCTGATGAGTGTAGCGAGTCTTCTGGCGAATGTGTGTTTCCCAGGTTTGTTGAGGTGTAGTCCGTCTCAAAAATTGTACTTGAGATACGTTTGACTGAAAATAACGCATCAGTAGTTAGTACAGAAAAGGGTACTTTCCCATACCGGGAGTCGAACCCGGGCCGCCTGGGTGAGAACCAGGAATCCTAACCGCTAGACCATATTGTTTTTTTTTTCACTGACAGGGTGTCCGCTCTCAATTCCAGGCAATTTTGCATTCAAAAAGAGAAACAGTGCTCCCTACCTTCCAATCCCTGCCGTGCGCCCAGACAGTAATTTTTCCCCCACATTTCGAGTATTGCCGATAAATTGCACAACAAAATTTTTGGGTCCATTTTCTCTTAATACCCTTGTGAAAATAAAAAAATTGGGTCTAAACTAAAATAAAAAACTAAAAATCCAAAATTCCATTAATTCTTCTGAAGCACATGAAGGGTTAATAAACTTCTTGTCCTTGAATGTGGTCTTGAGCACCTTGAAGGGTGCCGTTTTCAGAATTATGTTGCTTTTTGGTATTTTCTGTCATTTAGACCCCTTAAAGTCACTTCAAATGTGATTAGAAATTTCTGGTCAACTTTTAAGCCTTCTAATCTCATAGCAAAAAATATGTTTAAAAAATTGTTCTAGCATAAAGTAGACATGTGGGAAATGTTATTTAATAACTATTTTGTGTGACATAAGGCTCTGGGTTAAGTGCATCAATTTTCACAAATAAACGCAAGTCGTATCAAACAAATTTTACCTCTGTCATGAAGTACAATATGTCCCGAAAAAACAATCTCAATTAAAAAAATTGGCCTGGTCAGGAAGGTGAAAGCAGGCTTCGGGGTGAAGGGGTTAAGAGAGGTAGATGATTCGCATAAACATCAATGATGGGCTTTCATATGCTGACATACTCCTGAGTAGCTTTTCAGTCTCTGTGACATGTGCTGTAATGTAATGTTTAGATATTGTATCTGTCATGTACTGTTTATAGGGATAGGGATAGAATAGAATTTTAGGTAGTGTAGGACAGTAGTGGGGTAGAATAGAGGGGGGCATGTTGGAGGTATTAAACAGCATAGAATAGATTAGGAGATAGGCAGCACAGGGGTTAATTTAATTGGAGGGGCAAAATAGAGTGGGGACTTGTAACTAGGTTGCTTCCTGGTTGTGTCAGTCACCCGGGCAACCTGCCCACGGGCAGGACATATGAGCAGTGATAGAGCAGAGGATTATAGCCACGGGAATAAAGCTGCTGTACCACTAAGGGGCCCCAGGCAGCAAACAGTGCAGATGGGCACCAGCTCGAATAGGACCATTCCCAATCAGGATCCGGTGTCTATGACCAGGGCAGGAGCCGCAGTGGAATTATTCCTGGCACCTATTCCCACTGGAGCCAGACAAGGGGCTAATAAGGAGCTGGTGACAGGAAAGAATAAGAGGGACACGGATTGTCCAAATGATATGGCCGAGCTTGCCGAGCAGAGGAAGCTGCTAGTAAGAACAGGGCCTATCTGGATGACAGGGAAAGAAAGGAAGACAACTCTGTATGTGTTGTGTGCTGCCAAAGTAAAGACTGTTTTAATGTTGAGTAAAGTTACACTGTTGAGCAAGAACATGGAGTACAGAGTGATTTATGGGACTCATGTATCTGTGAGCAGGTTGCGGGATGCACTGACAGAAAGGAGGCAGAGCAAGGGTTAACAATTTTAATTAGCACTGGAATACTCCTCGCAGGGAGATAAACAGTTAATAGGGGCAGACAGTTGAAAATATAAATAGTATGCAGGGTTAAAGAACAGTAAAAAAGTTATTAACAGTTCTTGTTGGGTCAACTTATCCTGTCAGTCATTTCTTTGGATGTGGTGGATCACAGAGCAGGAACCCACAACGTCTGGAGCTGCGCTTGTCCGATGAGGTTCTGAAGGCAATGATGATCCATCTTCTGGTGGCAGCGGTTGGTCTCCAGTACCTTCTGCTAAGCCCCTAGTCCATATACTGATGTGGCTGGGGTAGCATGGGTCACTGCACTGTCTGAGCTCAGCGTAGTCTGCCAGATATACACTGGGAATCGAGGCGCAGATGGCGGTCCTGCACCTGGTCTCTCTTAGGCGACGCAATAGGCTCACAATATTCACGGGCTCAGGGCATTTGGCACCTTGCTTCATGGTGGCCAACAGGCACACCACAAGCCTCTCCTCAGAGTCTCTGTCAGTGGTGACAGCGATGCTGTGCTGTACTGATACTTACGGGCTGCAGCACTCATTTCTCCCTGCTGCGCACTGCCTGTTCCTGCCAAATCTGCCTGTTTCCGGTGCGCTGAAGCTGTGTACCCTTAGCCACTCCCCCTGCTTCTGCCTGCAAGGATTGGGCTGGATGCTTAAGCTTTCCCCTGTACAACAGAGGAGACAGTCCTGACAGTTCCGGAACCGACACAGAACAGGTATCCACAGCACGGTCCCTCTTCTTACACATCAGAGGCTGAAGTGATGAGGATTGTGGAGGCTCCAGCAGCTGAAGTGAGTAGAGTACTGTATGCAGAGCTGAAAGGACTTGTTGTTTTTTAATTTGTGAGGCGCCAGGGTGTGGGAACAATATAGTCCGTTGCCACGACTACCACCCTGGTCGCCTTACAGTAGTGTAAAATTTAATAAAGCTCTAAACCACTTCTAAGAATGTGTGACCCCCTAGAGCAGAAGCACCACTACCATTACTGGCACCAGGTGTCTAGGCAGAATTACTACCAAATGCAGGTCACAATTGGCGTTCTTTGCCTCAGGCAAATGTATCAGTGTTGTGGAAGTGTAAGGGGTGTACCGGGACAGTGTCAAACTCCATTCCCCCATGTAACATTATTGTCATATAAATGTTATATTTATCATTATGTTTAGCTTGTGCATAGGGAAAGCATAGAACCCTGTTTGGCCCACCAGATGGGGCTCATGACACTGCTTCATAAGTAGTGGTCTAAATAGTTAACCATATGAGGAGCTAGCTCAGGTAAGGTAGGAACAGCTTCCTAGTGAGATTCAGAAGGAGCCAGGGTGCCCAAGCAGCTTGGTCAGGTGACAGAGCGCAGGCTACTCAGCAGCTGTACATTAAAGTGCAGTGCCAAGCCATCCAGGGACCATTGGGCTAGATATATAGCAGTGCAGCAGACTGGCATCAGTGATGAATCGGAAGATGAAAGCAGAGCCAGGACAGTAATGGGACGCAGGTGGCTCCATAATGTGGCAACTTGTTGCATGGACTGATGCCCTCTGATCCAATGTGAAACGGCTGAAGGAATTCCCAAGCACAGTGAGTTTGGACAGGGTGAACGCTGCATTGCCGCAAGAAGCGGTATGACCAGGGCATATACTCGAGGCCGAAAGAGTAGAAGCACGGAAAGTGAGAAATGTGGAATGTTTGGAGCCCGCTGCTATAACTGTAGCTGAGAAGGATGTGCTGTGAACAGTAAAAAGTAAAGTTTTATGTTTGAAGTTAAAGCTGGACTGTGTCTCGATTTGTGAGAATTTGGGTGAACAGAGCCTGCAACAGCTAGGTGGAATTCCGGAAGGTACAGATAACAGAGAGGCAAGTACCCTCATAAAAGAGCCTTGTTTGTATGTGAAGGGAGGGGAGACCAGGGCACACAAGAGCCACTAGCCTCAGCCACTTTTTTAATTTAAAAAAACAAGAAAAGTCTGTCAGCGCTGTGCTATTAAATGGCTTGTTGGTTAATGATGGGCTACCATTTGTTTTAGGCCACATTCACACGTTGAGTATTTGATGAATTTTTTACATCAGTATTTGTAAGCCAAAACCAGAAGAGGAACAATCAGAGGAAAAGTATAATAGAAACAAGTCATCACTTCTGAATTTATCACCCACTCCTCGTTTTGGCTTACAAATACTGAGGTAAAAAACTGACCAAATATTGAATGTGTGAATGTGGCCTTATAGTGAGGTAATTTTGATATTACTAAGACTGTGTTTGAGTTAAAGTGCTTGAAAGGGGTTGGATCAAATCTAGGAGACCTCAGAGTGTTAGGGCTCATAATCATCTGCGTATACAAAATTCGGATTGCACTCTGACTAATGTTATTCACTGATTAAGTGATCATCTGCATTTTTTTGTCAGCTGGAATTTGGATGACAAAAAAAATCGCAACATGCTGCAAGTGACCGATCTGGCGGCTGAGGTAACTCCCAAGTACAGTGAGTTTGGACAGGGAGAACACTGTGTTACCGCAGGAAGTGGTCTGACCCGGGCACGTACTCAAAGCCGAAAGAGGAGAAGCAGGGAAAGTGAGAAATGTGGAATGTTTGAACCCCTATAACTGTAACTGAGAAGGATGTGCTGTGAACAGTAACAAGTAAAGTTTTATGTTTGAAGTTAAAGCTGGACTGTGTCTCAATTTGTGAGAATTCACGTGAACGGAGCCTGCAAAAGCTGGGAAAGGTTCCAGAAGGCACAGATAACAGAGAGGCAAGTGTCATCATAAAAGAGCCTTGTTTGTATGTGAAGGGAGACCAGGGCGCACAAGAGACACTAGCCTCAGCCACGACCTGGTGCTCCCTCACACTTGGCGTAGTCAGCAAGATGCCACAACCGTGCCATGCGGAAACACTACGAAAGATATCGCTGAAGTCGAAAAAAGTGCAAAGAGAATGTGGATGTGCTTCAAATGCTGGACTTGACTAAAACTTTGAATGTGACTGATACTGTGGTGGCCAAAATGGCATCTTTGCAAATGGCAGAGGATGGAGTGCAAATGGACAATGACAGCTCTGATCCCACCCTTCGTGGGCCTCGTGATGGAGAAATGGCGCGAGAAACTGTCTGGCAAAGACTGTGCCTAATCATGGTGCCCTCCCCTGGTGGATGCGCTGGAGGAGATGAAGATCCCACCCCCTACAACAGATAGCTAGGAAATGGGTGCAGTGGCCGGACTTGACATCACCTTGGAACAGGCGGGGCCAACAAGAAACCATGTGTGCTGCTGCGTGGCACCGGCAGCGATGGACCACTCTTGCACTCATCATTGCAGAGGCGCAGGCCATGTGGAGCAAAAATGGGGGCAGGAGGAGGAGAGGACCCGACTCGGATGACAGAAAGGAGTATAGGATGAGTTCTGGACTGACCGTTTTCCAGAGCTTCGACAGGAGCAGGACCAGCGGTTGGCGGAGCCAGAATGTCACTGACAAATGGAATTTCCTCGTCAGGGGCCAGACCCATTTTATCGGAAGCCAGAACACTGTCATTTGGAGCCGGAGCATTGCCGAGAGATGGAACGACATCATCGAGAGCTGGAGGTCGACGGCCCGGAAACATTGACTGCCCCAGAGGAACCCGCGCCGGAAGTGAAGGCTGAGCCAGGACTACAACCTCAGGAACTGGACTGCGCAGTCACCGTGGAAGAATCCAATGATTGCGGATGGGCACGGATGGGCTGTTGAGACGAGGGGTGGTGAGTAAACATCAGCCCTTGATTCCAGAGGGATGGTCCCCACCCCGCTCCCTCACCTCAGAAGGCCGGTCAGGTTCCCAGTTCAGTATTCCAGGGAGTGAGTCTCCGTGTAGTGACCTGGGTCCCCTAGATTTGTCGCACGAACTTCGTGCTCAGGAGGCCAGACCTGTGGCCAGTGTTGGGACATCTTGGGGCACCTTCCATTTTCATTAGTCAGTGGAGGGCCTATTTCCGTCCCCTGGCCAGTCTGCCTGGATCACAGGTGTTATTGGATCGCCCCCCTTAGGGCAGTGGGGTACTCGGTATCGGCTCCTTCGGTTCTCAGTGGGGATGTCACGATGGCTGACCCGGTCCGTGGCCCTAGGTGATGTCCATTAATAAATGGGGAAAGGTCTTTAAAGGGAAAATGTTCGTGATGCCACCTGTGGTATTCGGTCAGGGTGACCGATGCTGCTTAGGGGTCCGCTGGGGTGATGTGATGGCAGCTAGATGGTATACCTTCCCACAGGTGAAGTATGTCCCCAGGGCTTCCCAGAGTGTAGGTGGTGAATGGTGGGTGCTGTAAGGCACAGTGAATAGCGAGGACACAAGGTTGCAGTCTCTTTACCTTTACTGAAGGCTTCAGCATCCTCAGTCCAGAGCACCAGATCACAGGGCAGGCAGAGTTCAGCCGGTCTGAAGGCAATTCCAGAGTCCCCTTATCAAGGTGGAAATCAGTAGCCTTCCTCTAGCGCCTGAGTGTTGTAGTACCTCCCTGCTGAGCTTCTCGGTCAGGTTCTCACAACTGATGTTGGTGTTCTAGATGTTCTGTCTCTTTCTCTCTGTCCCCCAGATGGATAGGAACAACCCGTATGACTGATGGCCTGAGGCTTTTTACAGGGACCCTACGACGCCCCAGCCCCCACAAGTTGCCACCGTGCCTACTGGGTATGGGTCGGGCAACTAATATGGAACTAGCTGTCCTGCCAGTCTCTGAAGCAAGGCTTGGAGACGATTGCTCCCTCGGTGTTCTGGCTACCGGCTTTTGCGCCTCAGAGGGAGGCAGCTTATTGCAGGGCAGAACTCTCTCTGGATTCCTCTCCTTGTGCTATGACTTTGTTTCTCACTCTCAGCAACGCAATTCCCTTCGTGTACTTTCTTAGGATGCTGCCGCAATCGGGGGCAGGCGCAGCTCCGTGGCCTTCTATCTAGGCCTCTGACAGGATCCCACCCCTGTCAGGGACCTCTCTGTCCGCAGCTGTTTGGTGTTCCTCCTTTCCCCTGTCTGTCTGACAGGTGCTGCCTGGGTCAAGCCCAGTCAGATTCTGCCTAACTTCCTATCCAGCCCACCAGTTTTACCTAATTGTGAAGAGTGCCCTACTAAATAGGAGCATAGCTGGTGGACTGGAGTGTGAAGTGTGTTGTGTGGTTTGTGATACCTGGTAAGGTGATCTCCTTTATTGCCATCAGACGTAACATCACTCCCCCTGGTGGAAGAATGACATTACTGCAACGACTAGAACCCTGGGGCACTGCACTATCAAAAAGAAGCAGAGGGAGGAGATTTGGGTGGAGCTGCGCCGGCCAGGAGGGGGCGCAATGGCTGGTCACTGTCCTTATGGCCAGCACGGTGGCACAGTGGTTAGCACTGCAGCCTTGCAGCGCTGGGGTCCTGGGTTCTAATCCCACCCAGGACAACATCTGCAAAGAGTTTGTATGTTCTCTCCGTGTTTGCGTGGGTTTCCTCCGGGTA
This sequence comes from Ranitomeya imitator, assembly GCF_032444005.1. Lineage (NCBI taxonomy): Eukaryota > Metazoa > Chordata > Amphibia > Anura > Dendrobatidae > Ranitomeya > Ranitomeya imitator. Next base: position 461,730,777 of record NC_091285.1, read on the forward strand.
CTCCGGTTTCCTCCCACATTCCAAAGACATACTGATAGGGAATTTAGATTGTGAGCCCCATCGGGGACAGCAATGATAATGTGTGCAAAATGTAAAGCGCTGCGGAATATGTTAGCGCTATATAAAAATAAAGATTATTATTATTATTGTGTACACTAATACATATAGAAGATATGGCTTTATCAGTCAGTTGGAAACCAACAATAAGATTAAGTTAATGCCTCCTCTATAAAGTTTGGAAGACCCTTGGATGAAGGGGATTGGGTCTCCTTCTACAAAGAGGACTGCCCCAGGGGCTATTTAGTGGTGGCAGTTACCTTAAGTACAGAGGAGGAAGTAGAACTGTATGCAAGCTTTGACCTAGTATGGCCGGAGCCCTATGATTTACCTACCTGTCAGCCCCACATCGCTACAGCCATGTCTTTGCACCCCACAACTTCTGCGGCTGCAGATTCGTCAGCCCGAACACGGGCATGGAGTCCTCGGAGGAGTAATGGAGTACGGGATGAGGACTGTTGAACACTGAGTATACTAAAAACATTTTTTTAAGTTGTGCTTGCTGAACCAGTAAGAATTATGGGACTGTTCTGCGTCCCCGCTGGCGAAGGAGCGTATATCGGATGAGATTCACCAATGCAAGTCAATGGGTGCGAGAAAAATGATCTATGTGTATGTCGTCCGATTTTTGCAGATATATTACCATTCTGTACAACAGAACACTGTAAATTGTCCTGTAAATGATTGCAGAATGACAGTTGCAGAGAAAAAATCCATTGCCTACGCATGTCATACGGATGTCTTACAGAAGCTATGTGAGAAAAATTGCATTGTACTGGCAAGACACTCGTCCGACTTCTCTGGATCAACATTGGAGCAATGTTTTAAATGCAGATGAGAGCAAGCCCTAATACCCATCTTTTTAGGGCACTTAGAGGCTTTACAGTTTTGCTATTTGCACCACATCAATTTGCTTTGAGTCAAATGTTTGGGAACAATTGTTTAAACTGGTGTATTCCAGTTTCAAACATTTGGTCATCTCTGCCATTATTTCTTAGTCCCCCCACCACTAAGCTAAACTAGACAGTTCTGAATTTAGGATCCATAAAGTTACACAAGATTCAATTTAATGTTATATTTCGAATTGTAGCACCATACGGTGGCTCAGTGAGTAGCACTTTTGCTTTGCAGCTCTGGTGTCCTGGGTTCAAGTTCAACCAAGGGCAACATCTACAAAGTTGTATGTTCTCCCCGTGTTTGCGTGGGTTTTCTCCAGGTTCTCTGGTTTCCCCCCAAATTCCAAAGACATACTGATAGAAAATTTAGATTGAGAGCCCCAATGAGAACGGTGATGATAATGTATGAAAAGCGCCGTGGAATTAATGGCACTATATAAGAGATTAAAATAAATAAATTGCACCTTTTATATAAAAATCGAAACCTTCCATATCCTTAAATTTAGTCTTGCATATAAATGTTCTGAAATTTATCCATCTGAATGGAAGTATTTTCATTTCCCCCTCAATAAACCCCTTTCCTTCATCCTCCCTTTTCTGATGGCTTATTATGTTTTACAGGGGTTGTCTTCTACTTGGAAAACCCCTTCTTAAATGAAAAGTGCCTCATATAAAATAAAAATACCATATACTTACCTGCCAGACGAACGCGGTTACAGTAATGTCAGCGATGTGTCTGCGGGTGGTGGTGTGACATTGTTATGTCATATGAGCACTGCAGCCAATTAATGGCTGACATCATAAATGAAAAAAAAAAAAAAAAGAAAAAAGATTTTCAGTTTTTTTGTTTTTTTTTCGTTTTTCAATCTTATTCAATATTTTTTGCTATTTTTGTATTTTTTGCATTAACTTTAGAAATATTGTATGTGTGTATTTTTCTATATGTTTATGTGTATTTAATTGTTAGTTTTGCACAAATTTACGCATTTTATATAGAGGTTCATTGTTAGTATTTAGGACCTTCGGGTCATGTGAGGACTCACTATCATTTTATTGGTTCCTGGTTCTTTTTATACCTGAGGAATCAGTGAGTAGATCAGCTGTGATAAAGACCGCTGTGTCGGTCGAAACGCGTAGCCTACCTCGCATGTGCTATGGTGCTGTCCCAGGAGTTGTTTCTCCATTTTAAAAATTGGAATAAATTTTCATGATTTTATTGAAGCTGGAACCATTCTCTTTTCATTTATGGAATCCTACTGCGTCTTGTCAGGACGAAGTTCCGGGCTTCTTGCAATGATCGGTGAGCTGGCTTTTGCCCTATATTCTGTTAATGGCTGACATCACTGGAATGGTGCAGGCCTGAATGGTGAGATCATGCTATTTTGATTTTATATGGGGCACTATTTCATTTAAAAAGGTGTCCAAGTACTAGATAACCCCTCTAATGATTTATGTATAAATTTATACCTCCATTTTTATCCTATCATGCTGAAAGGCTCACTGTAGAGTCGATATTGACTTTTACGATAGCTTTTAGGATTGCTACATTCAATAGGTGGCTCTAGAGTTCTAGTCTTCATCCTCTCTGAAGAGGCTATTTGCATATTTAAATTCCAAAAGGCGTATTGCATGGCCTGTAAGTCTCCTTACGTCACCTTGGTGTTCTCTACCAGCAGAACATTCTCCCTTATACCTCCATTTTTTAATTGCATCTTACATTTCCCCACTGCTATATATGTCATTGTCAATGTTTTATAGTATATTACTTTACTGCACATTCCAAACCTATACTTATTCATACATTGTTATGATATCCAAGTGTCTATTAAGTTTATAATTAAAGAATTGCAAAGAAACTGTAGGCACAATTCTGGAAGCAGGCATATTACCAACAGCCTAGTGGCTGGCTAAATACACAGCAGGAACATGCCAAAAATCAGCATAATTAACACATTTACAAATAATGAACTCAGCCATGGTACGTTTCATTCTGAATCTGCAGCACTTCAGAGAAAAACACAATTCAATAACCACTGGGGACCAGGCCCCACGTGAGACTGGTCAGGCAGGCTAGTCCCTGGCAGCTTCTCCCTGCCCGCTCTCCTTGAGTAATCGGTCTCTCACTATACATGCAAAGAGAGAACCGCCGTTGACCTGCCTGTCCAACTAGTCTCACATGGGGCTTGGACCCCGGAAGCTATTAAACCATGTTTTTCTTTGAAATGCCGCAACGTTTAAGGGTTAAGCATATAGGGTTAACACAATTCAGCCAGTGCCTGACACATGCTGCCTGTAGATCAGGCAGCATAGATCAGCTGTCAGATTCGCTTTAAGTAAAAAAATAAAACTTTCCCACTTGCATCCAATTCCATGTTAGTAACCCCACTATGATGGTTGCCACTAGGCTTGAGCGAAATGGATCGGACAAATTCAAAAGTCGACGACTTTTGGCAAAGTCGGGTTTCATGAAACCCGACCCGATCCTAGTGTGGGATCGGCCATGCAGTCGGCGACGCGTTTGGCACCATTTTTTCAGCCAATGAAGGAGCGTGGGCAGAGTGATGACATAGGTCTTAGGGGCATGGACGCCTATCACCATCTTGTGACTTGTGCGCTGTAGCGATTTGCAATGTGTAACACCAGCTTTTCTGTTCAGGGACGGAGGAAAGAGAGAGAGAGAGAGAGAGAAAAAAAGATTTCCCATTGACTTTGCATTGGGTTTCGTGTTTCGGTCGATCCCCGACTTTTCGCCATAATCGCCCGATTTCACTCGACTCGACTCGACTTTTAAGATAGTTAGGTTTCGCGAAACCTGACTCAACCCTAAAAAAGTAAAAGTCGCTCAACCCTAGTTGCCACCAGTCCTGCAGCCATGATGTCCTGACCATATTAACTATTTACTGCCTCACTTTTACAACAGTATTGGTTTAGAGACATACGTCTTTGTACAGACCCAGTGGCTACAAGGTACGAAAAGGAGACAGCACTCTTAAAGTAAAGGAGTATGTGTGCTACAAACCCTTAATAAATCCAAAGAAATTCCAGACTGGGATCCTAAAATGAAAAATACTTTAAAAATTCTTATTTAAAATCTTTGCCATGAATTTAGGAATATGCATAGATCCATATTATTACTGCAAGCAGCACAGTTGTCATCCTCCATGATTAGCGCTGGGAAATGACTGCTCATTTTGGTGGATATTGATGATATTATTCATTGCATTGGTGACAAATCTTTCACAGACTAAGCTGTTTCCTGTTGTTTACAGCCCCATTTGAATGTTAATACGTTTACTTACTGTCACTTGTCTAATAATGTATGAAAGGCGTTTGAACAAAACATATGTGGACTTTTACATTAAAAAGCTAAGAGATAATTCAGATATCACATTGATAAATGCAGGCAGAGGATCTGGCGCCAGAGATAACTAGATACTGATGTATTGAATTGTAGAATGTAACGGCTGCAGAATTGTTAACTAAGGGAAACACAAGCATAATGATTATATTTTTCTTAAAGGGAACCAGTCATCTGATTCATGCTGCAGGAACCATGGGCAGGATCAATCAGAGTCTGCTTGCACGATTGAAACCTGGTACATTTTTCTCTGAAATGCTTTGGCTTTTTAGAAGAAATACAGTTAGAGGATCCAGCTGTGGACCAGACTATTCAATCACCTAGAGAGAGGTTCAGGGAGATGGCAGACTAGTCTCGTCTCTGGCTATGGTACTAACTATATTTTTCCTGACGCGCAAGAGCTTTTCAGAGAAAAATAAACCTAGCTGCAATTGTGAAGTTGAAACGGAAGCCAGGGAGGTAGTCGTGGCTGAGGGTCGCAGCACTGGCACACCCTGGCCCTCTGTCCCATAAACATATTGTCCCTTCTGTGGTGCACTTACTTGTAAATTAGGGTCCTTCTCAGTGTGTTGGGGCTCCATTCCTTTGAGCACACTTAATGACAAGCGGACTCTGCATTCAGTTCCAACAAAACAACTTTACTCAGTTCTTTACACAGCTCGTCCAGGTTAGTCAGAGAGATAGCTCAAGATTCTTCACAAAGTATAACCTTTCATTTTCCTGTGCTGTCCCTCACTCCTCCAGGAATATCACAGGGTCATACCATCGCCTTCGGTACTGCAGCTTTCTGACTGGCCAGCCTATCTCGCTTCAGGAGTTCTCTGTCCGTTTTGCACCAGACATTTAGGATAGTTCACATGAAATTAGCTGCTACCATCTTGATGCTGCCCTGTATTCCTCCACCACCATGTGACTGACAGCCCATAGGCCCTGGATGGCTGGGCTCCAACAGCTTCAACATTGCAGGACACAACTGCCCTGTCCTGGCTCCCAGCCTTGACTAACTAACTCCTATTAGTTTATCTTATCCTATTATACCCCCCCTCTAGTGAGCTAATCTGAGTACTACACTTTCCCTACATTTATACAATATGAAAAATATATGTACATTACATTAGACATTATAGCAGCATTGTAAGACATACAGTACAGACCAAAAGTTTGGACACATCTTCTCATTTAAAGATTTTTCTGTATTTTCATGACTATGAAAATTGTACATTCACACTGAAGGTATCAAAACTATGAATTAACACATGTGGAATTATATACTTAACAAAAAAGTGTGAAACAACTGAAAATATGTCTTATAATGTAGGTTCTTCAAAGTAGCCACTTTTTGCTTTGATGACTGCTTTGCACACTCTTGGCATTCTCTTGATCAGCTTCAAGAGGTAGTCACCGGACATGGTTTTCACTTTACAGGTGTGCCCTGTCAGGTTTAATAAGTGGTATTTCTTGCCTTATAAATGGTGTTGGGACCATCAGTTGTGTTGAGCAGAAGTTTGGTGGATGCACAGCTGATAGTCCTACTGAATAGACTGTTAGAATTTGTATTATGGCAAGAAAAAAGCAGCTAAGTAAAGAAAAACGAGTGGCCATCATTACTTTAAAAAATGAAGGTCAGTCAGTCCGAAAAATTGGACAAACTCTGAAAGTGTCCCCAAGTGCAGTTGCAAAAACCATCAAGCGCTGCAAAGAAACTGGCTTACATGAGGACCGCCCCAGGAAAGGAAGACCAAGAGTCACCTCTGCTTCTGAGGATAAGTGTATCCGAGTCACCAGCCTCAGAAATCGCAGATTAACAGCAGCTCATATTAGAGACCAGGTCATTGCCACACAGAGTTCTAGCAGCAGACACATCTCTACAACAACTGTTAAGAGGAGACTTTGTGCAGCAGGCCTTCATGGTAAAATAGCTGCTAGGAAACCACTGCTAAGGACAGGCAACAAGCAGAAGAGACTTGTTTGGGCTAAAGTACACAAGGAATGAACATTAGACCAGTGGAAATCTGTTCTTTGGTCTGATGAGTCCAAATTTGAGATCTTTGGTTCCAACCACCATGTCTTTGTGCGACACAGAAAAGGTGAACGGATGGACTCTACATGCCTGGTTCCCACCGTGAAGAATGGATTAGGAGGTGTGATGGTGTGGGGGTGCTTTGCTGGTGACACTGTTGGGGATTTATTCAAAATTGAAGGCATACTGAACCAGCATGGCTACCACAGCATCTTGCAGCGGCATGCTATCCCATCCGGTTTGCATTTAGTTGGACCATCATTTATTTTTCAACAGGACAGTGACCCCAAACACACCTCCAGGCTGTGTAAGGGCTATTTGACCAAGAAGGTGAGTGATGGGGTGCTACGCCAGATGACCTGGCCTCCACAGTCAGCAGACCTGAACCCAATCGAGATGGTTTGGGGTGAGCTGGACCGCAGAGTGAAGGCAAAAGGGCCAACAAGTGCTAAGCATCTCTGGGAACTCCTTCAAGAATGTTGGAAGACCATTTTCGGAGACTACCTCTTGAAGCTAATCAAGAGAATGCCAAGAGTGTGCAAAGCAGTCATCCAAGCAAAAGGTGGCTACTTTGAAGAACCTAGAATATAAGACATAATTTCAGTTGTTTCACACTTTTTTTGTTAAGTATATAATTCCACATGTGTCAATTCATAGTTTTGATGCCTTCAGTGTGAATTTACAATTTTCATAGTCATGAAAATACAGAAAAATCTTTAAATGAGAAGGTGTGTCCAAACTTTTGGTCTGTATGCAGCGCCCAGAGTCCTGGTCGTTGCAGTAATGTTATTCTTCCACCAGGGGGGAGTGATGTCACGTCTGAAGGGAATGAAGGAGATCTTCTGTCCAGGTATCACAACCACAAAACACACTTCACACTCCAGTCCACCATGGGGAGCCATGCTGCTATCTATTAGGGCACTTCTCACACTTAGGTAAAACTGGTGGGATGGTTAGAAAGTCAGACAGAAGCTGACTGGAGGGAGTAGGAGATAGTCAGTGAGTCTCGACCGAGTTTGGCAGAGGCTGGTTAGAGTAGGTTCCAGCCAGCTTCAGACTGCGGCCTGCAGAAGACGAGGGTACACGGAGCTGCGCCTGCATCCCATGCGGCAGCATCCCACAAAAGAGACATTGAAAGGAATTGTGTTGCAGTGAGTGAGCAACGAAGTCATAGCAACATGAGAGGAACATCAGTGCGAGACCAGCTAGAAGCAGGCTGCCTCCTTCTAAAGCGCAGTACCGGTAGCCAGAACACGGAGAGAGTAAGGATCTCTATGCCGTTACTCCAGAGACTGGCAGGATAGTTGATTTCATGTTGGCTGCCCGACCATATACCCAGGAGGCAGGGTGGCAACTTGTGGGGGCCGGGGCGTCTCTAGGGTCCCTATAAAAAGCCTCAGGCCACCAATCATATGGGTTTGTCCTATCCATCAGGGGGACAGAGAGGAAGAGACTTAACATCTACAATAGTTGTGAGGACCTTACCGAGTTGCTCAGCAGGGAGGGACTACAATGCCCAGGCGCTAGAGGAAGCCTTTTGAATTCCACTTGGATAAGGGGGACTCTGGATTTGCCTTCAGAGCGGCCGGACTCTGCCTACCCTGTGGTCCCTACCCTGACCTGTGGATGCTGAAGCCTTCAGTAAAGGTAAAGAGACTGCAACCTTGTGTCCTCGTTATTCACTGCGCCTTACATCAACCACCATCCACCATCTACACTCTGGGAAGCCCTGGGGACATACTTCACCTGTGGGAGATATACCATCTAGCTGCAATAACATCACCCCAGCGGACCCCTAAGCAGCTTCGGTCCTCCTGACCGAATACCACAGGTGGCATCACGAACATTATCCTATAAACTTTTGTCCTTTTATTGGACGCCCTTCAAAGGGCCACGGACCAGGTCTAGCCAACGTGACATCCCCACTGAGAACCGAAGGACCCGGTGCCGACTACTCCATTGCCCTGACGTGGGGGCGCTCCATGTACTGTATGAGGTAATAGGTATATCTACAGGACATTATACAACATAACATTACCACAAGAAATATACCAGTCCTTCAGGGACGTATGCAAGGTATGTGGGGCATGAACCAGTCTCTGTACCCCCTTACACAGTCACAATCTAATTTGTGCTATCTGTGGTTTGGACAGAGAGAATAAGCTGACAGGTTCCCTTTTAAAGGGGTTTTATGGTTAAATGGTTTCTTGTCTCCAATGGTATGCAATGGATTATAAAAATAAAATCATATGTAACTCAACTTCTACATTTTTTATTATTTTACCCCAGAGCGGGCCAATAGAGGCCAGAAATCTATAGCTAGATAACCCTTTTAATATGAATTCCTAGTGATGAAGTGCAGGAGCTGTGCATGAAGCATAATATATGACAACTAGCTGAAGAGCCCGGCATTGCCTGGGCATAGTAAATATCTGTGGTTAGTTATAGCACCTCACTTCTCTTATTTTCCCATCACGCCTCTCATTTTCCCAATCACATCTTTCATTTTCCCCCTCACATCTCTCATTTTCTCCCTCACACCTCTCATTTTCTCCCTCACTCCTCTCATTCCCCCCTAACACTTGTCATTTCAACCTCACATCTGTCATTTTCTGATCACTCCACTATTTTTCCTCACTTCTCTCATTTTGCACTCACACCTTTTCATTTTCACCTCACACCTCTCATTTTAACCTCATCACCTCAGTATATACATGTTTGTCATCTCCCTTATATATAGTATACATCTGTATGTCATCTCCTGTATATAGTATATACCTGTATGTCATCTCCCCTGTATATAGTATATACCTGCTGTGTGTCATCTCCCCTATATATAGTATATATCTGAATGTCATCTCCTTCTATATATAGTATATACCTGTATGTCATCTCCTCCTGTATATAGTATATACCTGTGTGTCATCTCCCCTGTATATAGTATATATCTGAGTGTCATCTCCTCCTGCATATAGTATATACCTGCATGTCATCTTCTATATATAGCATATACCTGTATGTCATCTCCTCCTGTATATAGTATATACCTGTGTGTCATCTCCCCTGTATAGAGTATATATCTGAGTGTCATCTCCTCCTGCATATAGTATATACCTGCATGTCATCTTCTATATATAGCATATACCTGTATGTCATCTCCTCCTGTATATAGTATATACCTGTATGTCATCTCCTCCTGTATATATATGTACCTATATGTCATCTCCTCCTCTATATAGTATATACCTGTGTGTCATCTCTCCTGTATATAGTATATATCTGTGTGTCATCTCCCCTGTATATAGTATATACCTGTGTGTCATCTCCTCCTGTATTAGACCTCGTTCACACGTTATTTGCTCAGTATTTTTACCTCAGCATTTGTAAGCTAAATTGGCAGCCTGATAAATCCCCAGCCAACAGGAAGCCCTCCCCCTGGCAGTATATATTAGCTCACACATACACATAATAGACAGGTCATGTGACTGACAGCTGCCGTATTTCCTATATGGTGCAATTGTTGTAGTTTGTCTGCTTATTAATCAGATTTTTATTTTTGAAGGATAATACCAGACTTGTGTGTGTTTTAGGGCGAGTTTCGTTTGTCAAGTTGTGTGTGTTGAGTTGCGTGTGGCGACATGCATGTAGCGACTTTTGTGAGATGAGTTTTGTGTGATGACATGCGTGTAGCAACTTTTTGTGTGTCGAGTTACATGTGACAGGTTAGTGTAGCAAGTTGTGTGCAGCAAGTTTTGCGCATGGCGAGTTTTGCGCGTTGCGAGTATTATGTGTGGTGCCTTTTGAGTATGTGCAAGTTTTGTGTGAGGCAACTTTTGCATGTGTTGCAACTTTTGTGCATGTGGCAATTTTTCCGCGTGTGCAAGTTTTGCGTGTGGCGAGTTTTTCATGAGGAGAATTTTGCACTTGTGGCGAGTTTTGCAAGAGCCTAGTTTTTGCATGTGGCGAGTTCTGCGCGTGGCGAGTTTTGAGTGGCGACTTTTGTGTTTTGACTTTTATGTGGCGAGGTTGGTGTATTTGTGGTGAAATGTGTGCTGAGGGTAATATGTGTTCAAGCACGTGGTAGAGTGTGGCGCATTTTGTGTGTGTTCATATCCCCGTGTGTGGTGAGTATCCCATGTCGAGGCCCCACCTTAGCAACTGTACGGTATATACTCTTTGGCGCCATCGCTCTCATTCTTTAAGTCCCCCTTGTTCACATCTGGCAGCTGTCAATTTGCCTCCTACACTTTTCCTTTCATTTTTTCCCATTATGTAGATAGGGGCAAAATTGTTTGGTGAATTGGAACGCGCGGGGTTAAAATTTCACCTCACAACGAAGCCTATGACGCTCTCAGGTTCCCGACGTGTGGCTGCGCAAAATTTTGTTTCTGTAGCTGCGACGCCTCCAACACTTTTCCTTTCACTTTTTTGCCCATTATGTAGATAGGGGCAAAATTGTTTGGTGAATTGGAAAGCGCGGGGTTAATATTTCACCTCTCAACATAGCCTATGACGCTCTCGGGGTCCAGACGTGTGACTGTGCAAAATTTTGTTGCTGTAGCTGCGACGCTTCCAACACTTTTCCTTTCACTTTTTTCCCCATTATGTAGATAGGGGCAAAATTGTTTGGTGAATTGGAACGCGCGGGGTTAAAATTTCGCCTTCACAATATAGCCTATGACGCTCTCGGGGTCCAGACATGTGACTGTGCAAAATTCTGTGGCTGTAGCTGCGACTCCTCCAACACTTTTCCTTTCACTTTTTCCCCATTATGTAGATAGGGGCAAAATTGTTTGGTGAATTGGAACGCGCGGGGTTAAAATTTCACCTCACAACGTAGCCTATGACGCTCTCAGGGTCCAGACGTGTGACTGTGCAAAATTTTGTTTCTGTAGCTGCGACGCCTCCAACACTTTTCCTTTCACTTTTTTCCCCATTATGTAGATAGGGGCAAAATTGTTTGGTGAATTGGAAAGCGCGGGGTTAACATTTCACCTCACAACGTAGCCTATGATGCTCTCAGGGTCCAGACGTGTGACTGTGCAAAATTTTGTTGCTGTAGCTGCGACGCTTCCAACACTTTTCCTTTCACTTTTTTCCCCATTATGTAGATAGGGGCAAAATTGTTTGGTGAATTGGAACGCGCGGGGTTAAAATTTCGCCTCACAATATAGCCTATGACGCTCTCGGGGTCCAGACGTGTGACTGTGCAAAATTTTGTGGCTGTAGCTGCGACGGTGCAGATGCCAATCCCGGACATACACACACACACACACACACACACACACACATTCAGCTTTATATAGTAGATGTAGATAGGGGCAAAATTGTTTGGTGAATTGGAACGCGCGGGGTTAAAATTTTGCCTCACAATATAGCCTATGACGCTCTCGGGGTCCAGACGTGTGACTGTGCAAAATTTTGTGGCTGTAGCTGCGACTCCTCCAACACTTTTCCTTTCACTTTTTCCCCATTATGTAGATAGGGGCAAAATTGTTTGGTGAATTGGAACGTGCGGGGTTAAAATTTCACCTCACAACGTAGCCTATGACGCTCTCAGGGTCCAGACGTGTGACTGTGCAAAATTTTGTTTCTGTAGCTGCGACGCCTCCAACACTTTTCCTTTCACTTTTTTCCCCATTATGTAGATAGGGGCAAAATTGTTTGGTGAATTGGAAAGCGCAGGGTTAATATTTCACCTCACAACGTAGCCTATGACGCTCTCAGGGTCCAGACGTGTGACTGTGCAAAATTTTGTTGCTGTAGCTGCGACGCTTCCAACACTTTTCCTTTCACTTTTTTCCCCATTATGTAGATAGGGGCAAAATTGTTTGGTGAATTGGAACACGCGGGGTGAAAATTTCGCCTCACAATATAGCCTATGACGCTCTCGGGGTCCAGACGTGTGACTGTGCAAAATTTTGTGGCTGCAGCTGCGACGGTGCAGATGCCAATCCCGGACATACACACATATACACACACACACACACACACACACACACACATTCAGCTTTATATAGTAGATAAAACTGCCACCAAGGCAGGAATTTTTTCCTTTATTTTTATTATTGCATGGAGTCATTACTCTATGGAATCTGTTGTCTAAGATTTCTTAAAAACAGTTCAGATAGAACTGGATACCTGTCTTATACTACATAATATTACAGGCTGTACAAGAGTTTGTCCTCGATTTCTCAGTGTTACCTGCGTGATAAAAAAGGGATTTATTCTGAAATCAGAAATTCAATTAGATAACTGGTAGCTATGGTAACACTAAAAGTAATGTGAATTTGATTTCTACATCCTTATTATGTAACCTTAATAATAAAGTATATTTGCCTATAGATTTCTGTTGGTTATGTAGGGGCATACAGTAATCCAAACAACCTTATACAGAAGGTATTCAAGAAGGGATACCAACTGGACATTAAAATGATTGTGCAAGTAGGTCTTATTTACTGTCTTCCCCAGTGTAGGATAAAAAATAAAAACATGTCTCCAGCTCCGTCACAGTTCCAGTGATGTCGGCATCAGGTCTCTGTTATGACCTGGTGGTCAAGACAATAATGGACCTGGTGGTTAAGAGCACACGGAATGACCTGATAGTTACTGATAATAAAGGACGAGCTCTGGGACGTGGGAACTCTGCTGACCGCAATCCCTAATCCTATCAAACACACTAGAAATAGCCGTGGATTGCGCCTAATGCTCCCTATGCAACTCGGCACAGCCTAAGGAACTAGCTAGCCCTGAAGAAAGAAAAATAAAGCCTACCTTGCCTCAGAGAAATTCCCCAAAGGAAAAGGCAGCCCCCCACATATAATGACTGTGAGTAAAGATGAAAATACAAACACAGAGATGAAATAGATTTAGCAAAGTGAGGCCCGACTTACTGAACAGACCGAGGACAGGAAAGGTTACTTTGCGGTCAGCACAAAAACCTACAAAAAGACCACGCAGAGGGCACAAAAAGACCCTCCGCACCGACTCACGGTGCGGAGGCGCTCCCTCTGCGTCCCAGAGCTTCCAGCAAGCAAGACAACAATAAAAATAGCAAGCTGGACAGAAAAATAGCAAACCAAAGAAATACAAGCTGGAACTTAGCTTCTGCTGGGAAGACAGGTCACAAGAACGATCCAGGAGTGAACTAGACCAATACTGGAACATTGACAGGTGGCATGGAGCAAAGATCAAAGTGGAGTTAAATAGAGCAGCCTGCTAACGAATTAACCTCCTCACCTGTGGAAGGAAACTCAGAAACACCCACCAGAGGAAGTCCATGGACAGAACCAGCCGAAGTACCATTCATGACCACAGGAGGGAGCCCGACAACAGAATTCACAACAGTACCCCCCCTCCTTGAGGAGGGGTCACCGAACCCTCACCAGAGCCCCCAGGCCGACCAGGATGAGCCAAATGAAAGGCACGAACCAGATCGGCAGCATGAACATCAGAGGCAAAAACCCAGGAATTATCTTTCTGACCATAACCCTTCCACTTGACCAGGTACTGGAGCTTCCGTCTCGAAACACGAGAATCCAAAATATTCTCCACCACATACTCCAACTCCCCCTCAACCAACACCGGGGCAGGAGGATCAACGGATGGAACCACAGGCGCCACGTATCTCCGCAATAACGACCTATGGAACACATTATGGATGGCAAAAGAAGCAGGAAGGGCCAAACGAAATGACACAGGATTGATAACCTCAGAAATCTTATACGGACCAATGAAACGAGGCTTAAACTTAGGAGAGGAAACCTTCATAGGAACATAACGAGACGACAACCAAACCAAATCCCCTACACGAAGTCGGGGACCCACACAGCGCTGATGGTTAGCGAAACGTTGAGCCTTCTCCTGGGACAATGTCAAATTGTCCACCACATGAGTCCAAATCTGCTGCAACCTATCCACCACAGTATCTACACCAGGACAGTCCGAAGACTCAACCTGCCCTGAAGAGAAACGAGGATGGAAACCAGAATTGCAAGAAAAACGGCGAAACCAAAGTAGCCGAGCTGGCCCGATTATTAAGGGCGAACTCAGCCAACGGCAACAAGGACACCCAATCATCCTGATCAGCAGAAACAAAGCATCTCAGATATGTTTCCAAAGTTTGATTAGTTCGTTCGGTTTGGCCATTTGTCTGAGGATGGAAAGCCGAGGAAAAAGACAAATCAATGCCCATCCTTGCACAAAAGGATCGCCAAAACCTCGAAACAAACTGGGAACCTCTGTCAGAAACGATGTTCTCCGGGATACCATGTAAACGAACCACATGCTGGAAAAATAATGGCACCAAATCAGAGGAGGAAGGCAATTTAGACAAAGGTACCAAATGGACCATCTTAGAAAAGCGATCACAAACCACCCAAATGACCGACATCTTTTGAGAGACGGGGAGATCTGAAATAAAATCCATAAAAATATGCGTCCAGGGCCTATTCGGGACCGGCAAGGGCAAAAGCAACCCACTGGCACGAGAACAGCAGGGCTTAGCCCGAGCACAAGTCCCACAGGACTGCACAAAAGAACGCACATCCCGTGACTAAGACGGCCACCAAAAGGATCTAGCCACCAAATCTCTGGTACCAAAGATTCCAGGATGCCCAGCCAACACTGAACAATGAATCTCAGAGATAACTCTACTAGTCCATCTATCAGGGACCAACAGTTTCTCCGCTGGGCAACGGTCAGGTCTATCAGCCTGAAATTTTTGCAGCACCCGCCGCAAATCAGGGGAGATGGCAGACAAAATTACCCCCTCTTTGAGAATACCCGCCGGCTCAGGAACACCCGGAGAGTCAGGCACAAAACTCCTTGACAGGGCATCAGCCTTCACATTCCTAGAGTCCGGAAGGTACGAAACCACAAAATCAAAACGGGAGAAAAATAACGACCATCGAGCCTGTCTCGGATTCAACCGTTTGGCAGACTCAAGATAAGTCAAATTCTTGTGATCTGTCAAGACCACCACGCGATGCTTGGCTCCTTCAAGCCAATGACGCCACTTCATGGCCAACAACTCACGATTACCAACATCATAATTACGCTCAGCAGGCGAAAACTTTCTAGAAAAGAAAGCACATGGCTTCATCACCGAGCCATCAGAACTTCTTTGCGACAAAACAGCCCCTGCTCCAATCTCAGAAGCATCAACCTCAACCTGAAACGGGAGCGAAACATCTGGCTGGCACAACACAGGGGCAGAAGAAAAACGACGCTTCAACTCCTGAAAATCCTCTACAGCTGCAGAAGACCAATTGACCACATCAGCACCCTTCTTGGTCAAATCAGTCAACGGTTTAGCAACAGTAGAAAAATTAGCGATGAAGCGCCGATAAAAATTAGCAAAGCCCAGGAACTTTTGCAGGCTCTTCACAGATGTCGGCTGAGTCCAATCGTAAATGGCCTGGACTTTAACAGGGTCCATCTCGATAGTAGAAGGGGAAAAAATGAACCCCAAAAATGAAACCTTCTGAACTCCAAAGAGACACTTTGACCCCTTCACAAACAAGGAATTCGCACGAAGGACCTGGAACACCATTCTGACCTGCTTCACATGAGACTCCCAATCATCCGAAAAGACCAAAATATCATCCAAATACACAGAATGCCCAGCCAACACTGAACAATGAATCTCAGAGATAACTCTACTAGTCCATCTATCAGGGACAAACAGTTTCTCCGCTGGGCAACGGTCAGGTCTATCAGCCTGAAATTTTTGCAGCACCCGCCGCAAATCAGGGGAGATGGCAGACAAAATTACCCCCTCTTTGAGAATACCCGCCGGCTCAGGAACACCCGGAGAGTCAGGCACAAAACTCCTTGACAGGGCATCAGCCTTCACATTCCTAGAGCCCGGAAGGTACGAAACCACAAAATCAAAACGGGAGAAAGATAACGACCATCGAGCCTGTCTCGGATTCAACCATTTGGCAGACTCAAGATAAGTCAAATTCTTGTGATCTGTCAAGACCACCACGCGATGCTTGGCTCCTTCAAGCCAATGACGCCACTCCTCGAATGCCCACTTCATGGCCAACAACTCACAATTACCAACATCATAATTACGCTCAGCAGGCGAAAACTTTCTAGAAAAGAAAGCACATGGCTTCATCACCGAGCCATCAGAACTTCTTTGCGACAAAACAGCCCCTGCTCCAATCTCAGAAGCATCAACCTCAACCTGAAATGGGAGCGAAACATCTGGCTGGCACAACACAGGGGCAGAAGAAAAACGACGCTTCAACTCCTGAAAATCCTCTACAGCTGCAGAAGACCAATTGACCACATCAGCACCCTTCTTGGTCAAATCAGTCAACGGTTTAGCAACAGTAGAAAAATTAGCGATGAAGCGCCGATAAAAATTAGCAAAGCCCAGGAACTTTTGCAGGCTCTTCACAGATGTCGGCTGAGTCCAATCGTAAATGGCCTGGACTTTAACAGGGTCCATCTCGATAGTAGAAGGAGAAAAAATGAACCTCAAAAATGAAACCTTCTGAACTCCAAAGAGACACTTTGACCCCTTCACAAACAAGGAATTCGCACGAAGGACCTGGAACACCATTCTGACCTGCTTCACATGAGACTCCCAATCATCCGAAAAGACCAAAATATCATCCAAATACACAATCAGGAATTTATCCAGGTACTCTCGGAAGATGTCATGCATAAAGGACTGAAATACTGATGGAGCATTGGAAAGCCCGAATGGCATAACCAGGTACTCAAAATGGCCTTCGGGCGTATTAAATGCTGTTTTCCATTCATCGCCTTGTTTAATACGCACAAGATTATACGCCCCTCGAAGATCTATCTTGGTGAACCAACTAGCCCCTTTAATACGAGCAAACAAATCAGACAGCAACGGCAAAGGATACTGAAATTTGACTGTAATTTTATTAAGAAGGCGGTAATCAATACAAGTTCTCAAAGAACAAGCCTTCTTGGCCACAAAAAAGAACCCTGCTCCTAACGGTGATGACGACGGGCGAATATGACCCTTCTCCAAGGATTCCTTTATATAACTCCGCATAGCGGCGTGTTCTGGCACAGATAAATTGAACAATCGGCCCTTAGGAAACTTACTACCAGGAATCAAATTAATTGCACAATCGCAATCCCTATGAGGAGGTAGGGCACTGGCTTTGGGCTCATCAAATACATCCCGATAATCCGACAAAAACTCTGGAACTTCAGAAGGAGTGGAAGACGAAATAGACAAAAATGGAACATCAACATGTACCCCCTGGCAACCCCAGCTGGACACAGACAACGATTTCCAGTCCAATACTGGATTATGAACCTGTAGCCATGGCAACCCCAAAACGACCACATCATGCAGATTATGCAACACCAGAAAGCGGATATCCTCCTGATGTGCAGGAGCCATGCACATGGTCAATTGGGTCCAGTACTGAGGCTTATTCTTGGCCAAAGGCGTAGCATCAATTCCTCTCAATGGAATAGGATACTGCAAGGGCTCCAAGAAAAAACCACAGCGCCTAGCATACTCCAAGTCCATCAAATTCAGGGCAGCGCCTGAATCCACAAATGCCATAACAGAATAGGATGACAAAGAGCAAATCAGAGTAATGGACAATAGAAATTTAGACTGTACCGTACCAATGGTGGCAGACCTAGCGAACCGCTTAGTGCGCTTAGGATAATCGGAGATAGCATGAGTGGAATCACCATAGTAAAAACATAGCCCATTCCGACGTCTGTGTTCTTGCCGTTCAGCTCTGGTCAAAGTCCTATCACATTGCATAGGCTCAGGCCCATGCTCAGATAGTACCGCCAAATGGTGCACAGCTTTACACTCACGCAAGCGTCGATCGATCTGAATGGCAAAGGACATAGACTCATTCAGACCAGCCTGCATGGGAAATCCCACAATGACATCCTTAAGGGCTTCAGAGAGACCCTTTCTGAAGATTGCTGCCAGGGCACATTCATTCCACTGAGTGAGCCCAGACCACTTTCTAAACTTCTGACAATATATCTCCGCTTCATCCTGACCCTGACACAGAGCCAGCAAGATTTTCTCTGCCTGATCCACTGAATTAGGTTCGTCATAAAGCAATCCAAGCGCCAGAAAAAACGCATCAACATCACGCAATGCCGGATCTCCTGGCGCAAGGGAAAATGCCCAGTCTTGAGGGTCACCACGTAACAAGGAAATAATGATCTTTACTTGTTGAACAGGGTCACCTGAGGAGCGAGGTTTCAAGGCAAGAAACAATTTAAAATTATTTTTGAAGTTCAAGAACTTAGATCTATCACCAAAAAACAAATCAGGAATTGGAATCCTAGGCTCTGACATCGGATTCTGAACCACTGAATCTTGAATGTTTTGTACCCTTGTAGTGAGATTATCCATCCAAGAGGACAGACCTTGAATGTCCATGTTTACACCTGTGTCCTGAACCACCCAGAGGTAAAGGGGAAAAGAGAGACAAAACACAGTGAAAGAAAAAAAAATGGTCTCAGAACTTCTCTTATCCCTCTATTGAGATGCATTAGTACTTTGGGCCACCTGTACTGTTATGACCTGGTGGTCAGGACAATAATGGACCTGGTGGTTAAGAGCACACGGAATGACCTGATAGTTACTGATAATAAAGGACGAGCTCTGGCACGTGGGAACACTGCTGACCGCAATCCCTAATCCTATCAAACACACTAGAAATAGCCGTGGATTGCGCCTAACGCTCCCTATGCAACTCAGCACAGCCTAAGGAACTAGCTAGCCCTGAAGAAAGAAAAATAAAGCCTACCTTGCCTCAGAGAAATTCCCCAAAGGAAAAGGCAGCCCCCCACATATCATGACTGTGAGAAAAGATGAAAATACAAACACAGAGATGAAATAGATTTAGCAAAGTGAGGCCCGACTTACTGAACAGACCGAGGATAGGAAAGGTTACTTTGCGGTCAGCACAAAAACCTACAAAAAGACCACGCAGAGTGCGCAAAAAGACCCTCCGCACCGACTCACGGTGCGGAGGCGCTCCCTCTGCGTCCCAGAGCTTCCAGCATGCAAGACAACAATAAAAATAGCAAGCTGGACAGAAAAATAGCAAACCAAAGCAATACAAGCTGGAACTTAGCTTCTGCTGGGAAGACAGGTCACAAGAACGATCCAGAAGTGAACTAGACCAATACTGGAACATTAACAGGTGGCATGGAGCAAAGATCAAAGTGGAGTTAAATAGAGCAGCCTGCTAACGAATTAACCTCGTCACCTGTGGAAGGAAACTCAGAAACACCCACCAGAGGAAGTCCATGGACAGAACCAGCCGAAGTACCATTCATGACCACAGGAGGGAGCCCGACAACAGAATTCACAACAGGTCTCGTTGTACTCACATGTCATAGTTATGCCACGTGACTGCTGCAGCCAATCAGCTGTCACTATTGTGTTACATTGCTCAGGAAAGATATATATCTTGGTACCATGTTAGCCAGTAGATATAAAAATATTTAGAATTGAGAGTCCTCAGTGGTTGATACCTTTTAATGGCTAACTGAAAAGATGGTAACAAATTGCAAGCTTTCGAGACTACACAGGTCTCTTCATCAGGCAAAGACTAAAAAAAACAAATTCAACAAATTTGTCTTATCCATGGTTCCCCCCCCTTTTTTTTTTCTTTATGATGTGCATAAATATGTGATTCTTCAGAATTTGTGTTAGTCTTTGCCTGATGAAGAGACCTGTGTAGTCTTGAAAGCTTGCAATTTGTTACCACCTTTTCAGTTAGCCATTAAAAGGTATCAACCACTGAGGACTCTCAATTCTAAATATTTTACATTGCTCACACATTTCCCTCAGACCAGAGGGATAGCTAGGAGTTCACCTCGGGGGGTGAAATAATTGACTGGGCCCCTAATCAAGCAACCCTGGTTACAACTTCGCTACTGCCTCCTAAGCAGATAACTATGCTGTCACTAGAAATAAATCTCTATGCAAAGACAAACACCCATATTACTGCCATACTGTGACCACATAGTGCTGAATACCAGTTCTGTAGTCCACACAAGTGATTGCAGTGTAGTTAGAGGATAGTGACGTACAGCTGATGTTCTTTCTGATTAAGCCATTCACTTTTCCCATGTTTTCAATCCTACCCAGACCGTCATGACAACTTCTTCCAGTCACAACTCATCTGCAGAGATTACGACAAACACAGATTTGACTTTTCACATTTTCAGCATTGTCCCCCATCTATTCCCAACCTGCACAAACTCCTCATCCTGCTGATACTCCAATGCTGAGCTGCTGTTGCCAGATGTGTCCCTATTACTGCACCTGCTATGTGTTACAAAAATAATGCTCCTCTTACTGCCACCCATAGTAATGCCCACCTCTGTGCCCCTTACATAGTAAAGTGTCTCCTTTGTGCCTTCTAGATGGTAAAATTACCAACTAGAAAATATTAATGCCCTGTGCAAGTGCCATAGAAAACAGTGGCTACATTGGGATTTGGATGTTTCGCCCCCAGCAGTTCGCCCCCTGGTACATTTCGCCCCCACACATTTTGTCCCACAGCATTAGTCCACACACTGAATGATGGCCCCCACAGTAGCATCCACACTGTTTGATGGTTCACATAGAGGCCCCCACACTGTATAATGGCCCCTACAAAGGCCCCCACACTATATAATTTCCCAAACAGTAGTCCCCACACTTTACAAAAGCCAACACAGTAGCTCCCACACTGTATAAAGGCCTTCATGATGTATTATGGCCCACCATTATTCCTCAAACTGCATAATGGTCCTCATATTAGCTTCCACACTGTATATTGGCCCCCACAGCAGTCCACATAGTTTGAAGCCCCCATACTAGCTCCCACACTGTATAAAGACCTGACAGTATATGATGGCCCTCATAATAGTTTACACATTGTATGATGGCCCCCAAACTGTATAATTGCCCCTGTATTAGCTCCCACACTGTATAATGACCCCCACACTGTATGGTGCTCCAAGGTAAGTCCCAAACTGTATAATAGCCCCCACAGAAGCACCAACTGTATAATGGACCCCGAAATAGCTCCAACACCATATAATGGCCCCCACACTAGTCCCTACATGACATAATGGCCCGCAGAGTAGGTCCCAAACTGTGTAATGGACCCCACAGTAGTACTTACAGTGTATGAGGGGCCCCTCACAGTATCCCCATATTGTTTGAGTGTCCCCCATACTATATGATGCCCCACAGTAACACCACACATTTTAATTAAAATAAAAAACATCATATACTAGCCTAATCCAGAATCCTGAAAAGTCCACCGACAAAGCTCAAATAGACCAACGCATTGTTATCATGCAAGCACAAGCACAGGACATCAGAGTCGTGGCATGATGACATCACTGCGCTGGGTCTCTGATATCCTGTATGTATGATAGTGCCTCAGTCAGTGCGTCACCCTGTCATTCTGTAGACCACAGGCTTAAACCAGCTATTGTGTAAAGAAACGGAGAGTGGCAGTGCAGAGAGATCATAGGCTTAACTAGACAGCATGTGACTACAGTTAATAGTGTGGTGGTGGCTCAGGGTAGACCCCTCTGAAAGAGTGTCTTAGGGCAACAGTACCCTCTTCCTCCGCCGGTATCTATGCCACTGCCCTGGACATCTGAGGGAAGTGTAAGTACTACAGTCTGTTAGCTGCTGATAACTGGCTGCAACACCAAGTAGCAGCCGTAACAATGTCACATGAACCCTGGGAGACCCGATGTCAACATCACTAGAACAATACCGCTGTGGGAGGTATCTGGTTTTTTTATTCTATTAATACTGGGGAGTAAAACAGGTAGGCATGGTTTGTAAGAGGCTTGGACAACCCCTTTATGAAATATTTGAATAATGCACAGATTTACAGTAAGACCTCAGGTTGACAAGTTTTTTGTGCACACTGCAACCTGCACCTCTAAATGATTTGTTGCTATGTGATTCCTCACTATCTCAGTAACAAGTTGAAAAACTCACAGTCCTCATCCTGTTTAAACTGTTATAAAAATTATATTCCAGGTGCAAATTGTAAGATCAGCACATTAACAAAGGCATAGTTAATATTTAAGACCCGTTATATATTTAGGTTTTTGCACTGTTACCAGGCACTAGACTAGTCAGCCATTTTATTTGCCATGAGTCAATTTATGAATACTTTACACATTGCCGTGTTACTTTTATTTGAGTTTTATAGCAGTCAGAAATTACTCCCTACACAAATACAATACATATCTAAATTCTCTTTACAATAAACCGACTGCCTCTGAGTTTATTACTTGAGTTGTAATGAAGCTTGAACTGCAAAACGCATGATAAGTGTAAAATATTATGGCTGGCTGCTAATTTTGCTCCAGTTTAATGACTGATAATCCATGTCAATTTAGTGGGAGTCACGTTGGATACAACAAGCTTGGTGGCTATAAAGGTTATTGTAACCCGCACTATTAATATGTCTGCATCATAAAGTCAGATCGAACAGCTTTATGCTGTTTCCAGGTTCTGCTCCAGACTTGTAATTTGCCAGGATGTTATCAAATTATAAAGGACCTTAGTGTAACTATCCATGAGATAACAGACGAATACGGCGGTCTGGGAAATTTACATGGAATTAGGTAGCAAAAATGTGGGTGGGCATTTCACTCAAGATACAATATCAATGATGTCACCTTTTGTACAAAATCAGATTTTTTGTTGTTGTAATCTCCACAATTTGACATCCCCTGACAAAGCTAGATGTACTAGCGACATGCGTTGGGATGACACTGTCAGGCTGAACCTATATTTACAGGCTTCTCTTTCAGTGAGGCAAGAATGTATGTTGAGTGGACCATGTTCCAACTTTACTTACCTGTTTATATTGCTATGGTCATGTTTTGGGCATTATATCTGAGATGAATTTCCATTGCACTTGGCACTTTATCTTTAGTGCACCTACATGTTTGACTATATAAATGTGCGCAGTACAATTATCATCATCTTTCTTTGCACATTTACTGCATCTACCCTAAGACAATATAATATATACGAGTTCTTATGCGTATTATTATTGAATTTATTTTACATCCATGGGTATAATGTGCATAGTGCACTCTATACTTTATAAGTAGTGCACCTTTTTGCTATACCACTGATATGTGGCTATTAGGCCGGCGTCACACCTAGCGTATAAAAATATGGTCCGCTTTTTACAGCCGAGATACTCAGAAAAGTTCCTGAACTGTGATCCATATTCAATGCGAGGATGCAATTTTTTTTCTCCAAAAAGTATCCTTGTATCATCCGTATGGCATCCGTATGGCGAGATTTTCTCACCGGCTTGCAAAATGGACATATAATGGATGCATGGGCTCAAATTTTCGTGAAAACATATATATAGTCTATACAGTACAGACCAAAAGTTTGGACACCCCTCATTTAAAGATTTTTCTGTATTTTCATGACTATGAAAATTGTACATTCACACTGAAGGCATCAAAACTATGAATTAACACATGTGGAATTATATACTTAACAAAAAAGTGTGAAACAACTGAAATTATGTCTTATATTCTAGGTTCTTCGAAGTAGCCAACCTTTTGCTTTGATGACTGCTTTACACACTCTTGGCATTCTCTTGATGTGCTTCAAGAGGCAGTCACCGGGAAGGGTCTTCCAATAATCTTGAAGGAGTTCCCAGAGATGCTTAGCACTTGTTGGCCCTTTTGCCTTCAATCTGCGGTCCAGCTCACCCTAAACCATCTCGATTGGGTTCAGCTCCAGCGACCAACGATCAGGGGAATGACTTCGGCATCGTTGAAACTGTTTTCAACGATGCCGAAGTCCCCCTGCAGCACCCGGGTAACCAGGGTAAACATCGGGTTACTAAGTGCAGGGCCGCGCTTAGTAACCCAATATTTACCCTGGTTATCATTGTAAAAGTAAAAAAAAACCAAAACACTACATACTCACATTCTGATGTTTGTCACGTCTCCCGCCGGCATCCACAGGGTTAAAACTGCTTTCGGCAAGAGCGCTGCTAATGCACGCGCTGCTGCCAAGATGCACTGACTGTGTCAGCGCCGGCAGTAACAGTGGTGACGTCACCGCTGTGCTCTGCTTTACGGCCGGCGCTGACACAGTCAGTGCATCTCGGCAGCAGCGCGTGCATTAGCAGCGCTCCTGCCGAAAGCAGTTTTAACCCTGTGGACGACGGGGGACGTGACAGACATCAGAATGTGAGTATGTAGTGTTTTTTTTTTTACTTTTACAATGGTAACCAGGGTAAATATTGGGTTACCAAGCGCGGCCCTGCGCTTAGTAACCCGATATTTACCTTGGTTACAAGTGAACACATCGCTGGATCGGCGTCACACATGCCAATCCAGCAATGACAGCGGGTGATCAGCAACCAAAAAATGGTCCTGATCATTCCCCAACGACCAATGATCTCCCAGCAGGGGCCTGATCGTTGGTCGCTGTCACACATAGCGAGATCGTTAGCGGGATCATTGCTACATCACCAAAAGCGTGAAGTTGCAACGATATCGTTAACGATATCGTTATGTGTGACTCCAGCTTAACACTTTTTTGTTAAGTATATAACAGCAGCTCAGATTAGAGACCAGGTCATTGCCACACAGAGTTCTAGCAGCAGACACATCTCTACAACAACTGTTAAGAAACTTTGTGCAGCAGGCCTTCATGGTAAAATAGCTGCTAGGAAACCACTGCTATGGACAGGCAACAAGCAGAAGAGACTTGTTTGGGCTAAACAACACAAGGAATGGACATTAGACCAGTAAAAATCTGTGCTTTGGTCTGATGAGTCCCAATTTGAGATCTTTGGTTCGAGCCACCATGTCTTTGTGCGATGTAGAAAAGGTGAACGGATGGACTCTACATGCCAGGTTCCCACCGTGAATGATGGAGGAGGTGTGATGGTGTGGGGGTGCTTTGCTGGTGATACTGTTGGGGATTTATTCTAAATTGAAGGCATCCCGAACCAGCATGGCTACCACAGCATCTTGCAGCGGCATGCTATTCCATCCTGTTTGCGTTTAGTTGGACCATCATTTATATTTCAACAGGACAATGACCCCAAACACACCTTCAGGCTGTGTAAGGGCTATTTGACCAAGAAGGAGAGTGATGAAGTGCTACGCCAGATGACTTGGCCTCCACAGTCACCAAACCTGAACCCAATCGAGATGGTTTAGGGTGAGCTGGACCACAGAGTGAAGGCAAAAGTGCCAACAAGTGCTAAGCATCTCTGGGAGCTCCTGCAAGATTGTTGGAAGACCATTCCCGGTGACTACATCTTGAAGCACATCAAGAGAATTCCAAGAGTGTGCAAAGCAGTCATCAAAGCAAAAGGTGGCTACTTTGAAGAACCTAGAATATAAGACATAATTTCAGTTGTTTCACACTTTTTTGTTAAGTATATAATTCCACATGTGTTAATTCACAGTTTTGATGCCTTCAGTGTGAATGTACAATTTTCATAGTCATGAAAATACAGAAAAATCTTTAAATGAGAAGGTGTGTCAGAACTTTTGGTCTGTACTGTATATATATATATATATATATATATATATATTTATATATATATATATATATATATATACAGTACATGGACTATATATATACGTATATGTCCATTTTGCAAGCCGGCGAGAAAATCTTGCTGTACGGATGTCATATGGATGACACATGGATAATTTTTTGAGGAAAAAAAATCGCATCCTCGCGTTAAATACTGATCAATGTTCAGGAACTTTTCTGCTTATCTCGTCTGTAAAAAACGGACCATATTTTCCTACGCTAGGTGTGATGCCGGCCTTAGATTTGGTGTTTCGTGAATGCTCTTCATCCACAAAACTTCAACACAGACTTAACCCCTTTATCCCCGAGCTTGTTAGCACCTTCCTGACCAGGCCAAGTTTTACAATTCTGACCAGTGTCACTTTATGTGGTAATCATTTTCTCTTCAACGGATCCCCGAGTTCCTGAGAATGTATTTTCAAGACACCTTGTGTTTATGCTAGTGGAAAATATAGGGCAGTTCATTTGTGGAAATATTGGAATTTTGGCGAAAATTTCACAATTTAAAACTCAATTTTTATGTTCTTAAACTTGATAGTTATATCACACAAAATAGTTAATAAATAACATTTGTCTACTTTAGATCAGCATAATTTTTTAAACAACTTTTTTATTTGTTAGGAAGTTAAAAGGGGTAGAAGTTTATCAGCAATTTCTCATTTTTCAAACAAAATAAAAACACTGTTAGGGCTAGCGGAACGCACCAAATAATAAGACTGATAGTGTACGGTGCGTTCGTAGCCCGGGGTCCACCGTGCAGAGATGGAACCTGCTGCTGAGTAATGACGGACTATATGGCGGTACTCATAAGTATACTCGCGTGGGTTAAACTTCACCCAACGTGAAGGAAGCGATCCTGTTGCGTCACAGGATCGCGGTACCGCACATAGAAGGCGAGCAAGCAGTCAGCGAACTTAACCCCAACTAGGATTGAAGTCCGATTAGACCACTTGCTGACACAACACCGTAACAGGGTGTGTTAGGAAACTCTTATAATTAGAGCACCGAAGTGCGAACTGTGCCGTGCTGGCAGGCACCACTAAGCACCCAGACGTGGGTCAGGAAGCGCACTACTGGCGCGTGGCGCCGCACTGGCGGTCACAGCAATAGACGCTGATACGTGTGTGACACGTTGAGTGATTTGTCGGGCGCTAGATAGCAGCCATACTCCATATGCGAACAGTCATACAATAGGGTAGGGGTATTTAATGAACGACTTGCACTCACAACAAACACACGTATTCAATTGTACATTAGCGCATGGCCGTGCGGTCATGCGCAGTTTATATAATTGCAGGACAGGAAGTGGCCACAGAAACTTTGCCCTTCCAGGGCCTGCCAAGAGGACCAATGGAATGCGCTGCAGAGCCAGAGCACATGACCCTCGATCTCCAACGGGAGATCTTGCTCTGGGCATGCTCAGTATGCGCAAACAAGGACTTAGTCCCAGGGAAGTCCGCGCGCCGCTGACCAGCACTGACTTTAATGGCAGGAGCTGAAGAAGCAGCAGTAATTCTCTGTACAGAGTGAGAGCGAGCAAGACACTGGGAGCGACGTCCCTGCTGAGCAGACTCCACTGCGGCTGGAGGAGAATAGGAGACCGCAGCGGAGACGGATCGAGATTCTCCCTGTGCAGCAGAGGAAACTCAACTCCTAACAAACACCAGCTCTTTTCCTACAAAAAGTTTCTAATAGGTAAAACAAAGCCGCACCGGATAATGGCATAATTTTCCCCAATGCCTATGACACTATGTTCAAAAAAATTGTATAGCCTGGCGCAATTGTACCAATATGAATCTAGTTATCAATATTGCAAAACTGACCTGGAGATATGCGGCAAAATTTATCCTGCTCCACTTTGTAGATAAGATGTATGTCTATGCAATACATTTTTTGAATGCAAAGGTGGTAGGTAGGGATGGGCGAACCCGAACTGTAAAGTTCTGGACTAGTGATGAGTGAACGTGCTTGCCACTACTCGTTACTCGCCCGAGTATCACTAACTATGCTCGGCTGGAGCTCGGGTCTCCGCCTTGCAATTCTGGCGCTCTTTAGAGCGCCAATGACAGCGCAGGGATGTTAGCCATGCACTGTAATGCCGCAGCCATCTTTGTTGTGGTATTACAGTGATTAGCTGGCCACACAGCATCATCAGGTCTATAAGAGACCTGGCGCCGCTCTGCTCGCCGCATTCTACTCCGGACTTAGCGAGTGTAGGGAGAGCTGCTGCTGAGATAGGGTCAGAATCGTGCTTTTAAGAGTTAGTGTAGGTCTGCAACTGTTCAGTCCACAACTCCTGAGAAACCAACAGTCCTTTTTAGGGCTAATTCGGGGGTCCCAAGATTGCAGCGCTATGTAGGCAGGGGAGTCTATGTGCGCATATCCACATTAGTGCAAGGCCTGCAGCCACTATATGTGAGTACATAGCTCTCACTGCATACCTCTAAAAGCTCTATTACTGTCTGCTAGAGTTGAGCGACCTTGACCTTTTTAGAGTCGAGCCGGGTTTTGCGAAACCCGACTATCTCCAAAGTCGGGTCGAGTGAAATCGGCCGATTATGACGTAAAGTCGGGATCGACCGAAACACGAAACCCAATGCAAGTCAATGGGGCAGCATAGTCGGCAGTGAGTGGGGGCCAGGAAAACACCTAGAGTGCCCATTTTAATGTCAAAACCATCCATTCTTCTTAATGAAGCTTGTCAAGCGTAATTTACCTTATAATAATTGGAAGGCATTTGAAATTGGGGGTCATTTGGCTAAAGTTGTGGGGGGTAGGGCTGGTTCAAGTAATTAGTGGGCCCAGGAAATCTGGACCACGTCACGGCAGTGGAGCAGGGAGAGGTAAGTATTTCAACTTTGCAAGTGCTGTGAACCTGAGCAAGCAGGGGGGGCCCACTCGTTGGCATTGGCACTGGCACAGGGCCCCTCAAAGTACAGCGGTGTGTTTGCACGGCGGGGGCGCCTCCCACCGGCAGCAACACTTTTGCGTACTATGAGAGGCCCTGTGCCAGTGAAGTCGCCAACTAGTATTCCTCCCCCCACCTGATGAAGGAACCTGCACTTTCATCTGCACCTTCCTCTTTGTCCCCGTGTAAGGTGGTATGGTATGCGGGAAGAGCAACCTGACTTTCAGCAGGGTCACAATGTTGTTGTGTAGCGTGCACGGGGAATGTTGCGTTATGGGTCAATGTACCAGCAGACTCATCTATCACTGGCTGGGCAATGGGCACGATGAAGTGGAAACACAGATATAGGCCCAAAGAAGAAAGTGGGCTAAATGCAGTTCAAAATTGGTAACACAGGAATAACCAGGGGGCATTGCAGTGGAGGACAACTGGAATGAGAGGCTGACACAGAGAGTAGGCCCAAATCAGTAAGTAGTCGAAATGCAGTTCAAAATTCGCAACCGTAGTAAACAGGCGGCACAGCTTTGTTCAGTGGAGGAGAACAGCAAGGAGTGGCAGACACCGATAGTAGGCCCCAACCCAACTAGTAGGCCAAATGCAGTCTAACATTAACAACTACTTAACGAGAGCCTGAAAATGGAATTTCAGGACAGGAAACCAGGAGAACAGCAAGGAGTGGCAGACACCGATAGTAGGCCCCAAACCAACTAGTACGCCAAATGCAGTTGTTCCATTTAACCACAATTTAATGAGAGCCTGAAGATCGAAGCTCAGGAAAGGCAACCTGGGGAACACCTTGGAGTGTAACACACCATCTCTCTCCACCCCATACCCATTTTGTAGGCCTAATGCAGTGTACTTTTCTACAACTACTAAAGGAGAGTCGGAAGACCGAAGCAATGGCAAGGAAACCTGGGGAACACCTTGGAGTGTAACACACCATCTCTCTCCACCCCATACCCAATTTGTAGGCCTAATGCAGCCTACTTTCCGACACCTACTAAACGAGAGCCGGAAGATCGAAGCTCAGGAAAGGCAACCTGGTGAACACCTTGGAGTGTAACACAACCTCTCTCTACACCCCATACCAAATTTGTAGGCCTAATGCAGCGTAGTTTCCAACAACTACTAAACGAGAGCATGAAGATCGAAGCTCAGGAAAGGCAACCTGGGGAACACCTTGGAGTGTAACACAACCTCTCTCTACACCACGGAAGGGCTGATTCTTAGGAAGGAAGGCTGTTGGAAATAAGCATTGCGCGTCCGAGGGTGATTATATTCTTAGTAGGTATATACTCACCCTCGGACGCGCCCTGCTTCTTTATTTGTAATGAATGTTTATTTGCAATGTGCTTTTGACTTACTCGATTATTTTTGTAATTATTGATTTTATTAATTTCATTGTTTAACATCTTCTTGGCAATAATATAAAGAAGACGCGACAGGACAACAGTTGGTGGATGCCATATCTGTGTTTTCAATTAAAAAAACCTTTCAGTTAACTTCTTGCAGGAGAAAGTAATTGTAGCTGGTGGACCTTTTTAGTACAGTTCCAGATTTTTGTTGTGTGTTTGTTTTTAATGTTAAAATGTCTGCATTTGAGATCTCACCAGTATCTTCTTTTTTATAATCAAAATAATTATTTTTTTATTTTAAGATGTTGGTTCAAGGGGTACACGGGCAGCAGTAGACAGGTCAGTGGAGGCCTAGTGGAATGAGTGACGGCAGACAGGCATCAAAGGCCTAACATTGGGCTGGCTGTAGGCAAGTTAAAATTGGTTCCAGGGGAACACGGCCATCAGTGGCCTGGTCAGTGTAGTTGTAGTTGAAAGAACGGGACGCAGACAGGCTTCGAAGGCCTACCATAATAGCATTGGGCTGGCTGTAGGCAAGTAAAAATTCGTTCCAGGGGTACATGGGCAGCAGTGTATGGTCAGTGGAAGTCTAGTGGAAGGAGTGATGGCAGACAGGCTTCGAAGGCCTAACATAACAAAATTGGGCTGGCTGTAGGCACTTTTCAATTGGTTCCAGGGGTACACGGGCAGCAGTGGTCTGGTCAGTGGAAGTCTAGTGGAAGGAGTGACGGCAGACAGGCTTCGAAGGCCTAACATAACAAAATTGGGCTGGCTGTAGGCACTTTTCAATTGGTTCCAGGGGTACACGGGCAGCAGTGGTCTGGTCAGTGGAGGCCTAGTGGAAGGAGTGACGGCAGACAGGCTTCGAAGGCCTAACATAACAAAATTGGGCTGGCTGTAGGCACTTTTCAATTGGTTCCAAGGGTACACGGGCAGCAGTGGTCTGGTCAGTGGAGGCCTAGTGGAAGGAGTGACGGCAGACAGGCATCAAAGGCCTAACATAATAACATTGGGCTGTTGGCAATTTAAAATTGGTTCCAGGGGTACACGGGCAACAGTGGTCTGGTCAGTGGAAGTCTAGTGGAAGGAGTGACGGCAGACAGGCTTCGAAGGCCTAACATAACAAAATTGGGCTGGCTGTAGGCACTTTTCAATTGGTTCCAGGGTTACACGAGCAGCAGTGGTCTGGTCAGTGGAAGTCTAGTGGAAGGAGTGACGGCAGACAGGCTTCGAAGGCCTAACATAACAAAATTGGGCTGGCTGTAGGCACTTTTCAATTGGTTCCAGGGGTACACGGGCAGCAGTGGTCTGGTCAGTGGAGGCCTAGTGGAAGGAGTGACGGCAGACAGGCATCAAAGGCCTAACATAATAACATTGGGCTGTTGGCAATTTAAAATTGGTTCCAGGGGTACACGGGCAACAGTGGTCTGGTCAGTGGAAGTCTAGTGGAAGGAGTGACGGCAGACAGGCTTCGAAGGCCTAACATAACAAAATTGGGCTGGCTGTAGGCACTTTTCAATTGGTTCCAGGGTTACACGGGCAGCAGTGGTCTGGTCAGTGGAGGCCTAGTGGAAGGAGTGACGGCAGACAGGCATCAAAGGCCTAACATAATAACATTGGGCTGTTGGCAATTTAAAATTGGTTCCAGGGGTACACGGGCAACAGTGGTCTGGTCAGTGGAAGTCTAGTGGAAGGAGTGACGGCAGACAGGCTTCGAAGGCCTAACATAACAAAATTGGGCTGGCTGTAGGCACTTTTAAATTGGTTCCAGGGGAACACGGCCAGCAGTGGCCTGGTCAGTGTAGTAGTTGTAGAAAGAACGGACCGCAGACAGGCTTCGAAGGCCTAACATAACAAAAATGTCAAAACAATGGTATTGTCAGTGCCAGGCATTGAAGGATGTCAGCGCATAGACTACACATTGGTGAAGCTGTGAGAGATAATTTTGCTAGTGGTAGAGCACTATTTGAGCTGGGGGGGGAACTGTCTTGTGGCCGGCGGTACAGGCACAGGGCCCCTCATATTACAACGGTGTGTCTGACGTTGGGTGCGCACCACCACCGCCAGAGACACTTTATTGTACTATGAGGGACCCAGTGGCAGTGCCGTCGACCAAAAGCGGCCACACCCACCTCTTCAGACAAACAGCACTCTCAAGGGTCCAAGCGCAAAGTGGCGATAGCACGGCCCCGTGTGGGGAGTTTGGCCATTTAGTGAGGTGGAAACATGTCGTATGCTGGACAATCAGGTGCAGAAAATTACGAGATTGGAAAAGTCATTCAGAAAAGTCCACAGGCAAGACCTTTTCATAGGAAAGCTAGGTGTCAGCCGGGCAGGGTGGGGCAAAAGATTTTGAAATCCAGTTGTGGTTCATTTTAATGAAGGTTAGATCATCTACATTTTGGGTAGCCAGACGAGTCCTTTTTTCTGTTAGTATTGAACCTGCAGCACTGAATACTCTTTCTGATAGGACACTAGCTGCCGGGCAAGCAAGCTCCTGCAATGCATATTCTGCCAATTCTGGCCAGGTGTCTAATTTGGATGCCCAGTAATCAAATGGGAATGACGGTTGAGGGAGAACGTCGATAAGGGATGAAAAATAGTTTGTAACCATACTGGACAAATGTTGTCTCCTGTCACTTTGAATTGATGCTGCAGTACCTGTCCTGTCTGCGGTCATAGCAAAATCACTCCACAACCTGGTCAGAAAACCCCTCTGGCCAACGCCACTTCTGATTTCTGCCCCTCTAACACCTCTGGTCTGCTGGCCCCTGGAGCTCGTGTGAGAACGATCACGGGCGCTGTGTGCAGGGAATGCCAGAAGCAAACGGTCAACAAGAGTTGATTGTTTTGTTGCTAATATTAGTTCCAAGTTCTCATGTGGCATAATATTTTGCAATTTGCCTTTATAGCGAGGATCAAGGAGGCAGGCCAACCAGTAATCGTCATCGTTCATCATTTTTGTAATGCGTGTGTCCCTATTGAGGATACGCAAGGCATAATCCGCCATGTGGGCCAAAGTTCCAGTTGTCAAATCTGCGGTTGTGCTTGGTTGAGGGGCAGTTGCAGGCAAATCTACGTCACTTGTGTCCCTCAAAAAACCAGAACCCAGCCTTGCCACGCCACCAATTTCCAGTGCCCCCGTGAAAGCTTCCTCATTAAAAATATACTCATCCCCATCATCCTCCTCATCCTCCACCTCCTCTTCGCCCGGTACCTCGTCATGTACACTGCCCTGACCAGACAATCGCTGACTGTCATCAAGGCTTTCCTCTTCCTCTGGTGCAGACGCCTGATCCTTTATGTGCGTCAAACTTTGCATCAGCAGACGCATTAGGGGGATGCTCATGCTTATTATGGCGTTGTCTGCACTAACCAGCCGTGTGCATTCCTCAAAACACTGAAGGACTTGACACATGTCTTGAATCTTCGACCACTGCACACCTGACAACTCCATGTCTGCCATCCTACTGCCTGCCCGTGTATGTGTATCCTCCCACAAAAACATAACAGCCCGCCTCTGTTCGCACAGTCTCTGAAGCATGTGCAGTGTTGAGTTTCACCTTGTTGCAACGTCTATGATTAGGAGATGCTGGGGAAGGTTCAAAGAACGCTGA
Organism: Ranitomeya imitator; assembly: GCF_032444005.1. Classification (NCBI taxonomy): domain Eukaryota; kingdom Metazoa; phylum Chordata; class Amphibia; order Anura; family Dendrobatidae; genus Ranitomeya; species Ranitomeya imitator. Next base: position 461,764,594 of record NC_091285.1, read on the forward strand.
TAGGTCTGCATACGGCTGGAGTGTACAGGCGAACGGCGGATATGTGCGCAAAGTCCACGCACTTTGAGGAGCAGGTCGGATAACCCCGGATAACTTTTCAGGAAGCACTGCACCACCAGGTTTAAGGTGTGAGCCAGGCAAGGAATGTGTTTCAGTTGGGAAAGGGAGATGGCAGCCATGAAATTCCTTCCGTTATCACTCACTACCTTGCCTGCCTCAAGATCTACAGTGCCCAGCCACGACTGCGTTTCTTGCTGCAAGAACTCGGACAGAACTTCCGCGGTGTGTATGTTGTCGCCCAAACACTTCATAGCCAATACAGCCTGCTGACGTTTCCCAGTAGCTGCCCCATAATGGGAGACCTGGTGTGCAACAGTGGCAGCTGCGGATGGAGTGGTTGTGCGACTGCGGTCTGTGGACGAGCTCTCGCTTCTGCAGGAGGACGAGGAGGAGGAGGAGGAGGAGGGGGTGCGAACGGCTACAGCCAACTGTTTCCTAGACCGTGGGCTAGTCAGAACTGTCCCAAACTTGCTGTCCCCTGTGGACCCTGAATCCACCACATTTACCCAGTGTGCCGTGATGGACACGTAACGTCCCTGGCCATGCCTACTGGTCCATGCATCTGTTGTCAGGTGCACCTTTGTGCTCACAGATTGCCTGAGTGCATGGACGATGCGCTCTTTAACATGCTGGTGGAGGGCTGGGATGGCTTTTCTGGAAAAAAAGTGTCGACTGGGTAGCTCGTAGCGTGGTACAGCGTAGTCCATCAGGTCTTTGAAAGCTTCGCTTTCAACTAACCGGTAGGGCATCATCTCTAACGAGATTAGTCTAGCTATGTGGGCGTTCAAACCCTGTGTACGCGGATGCGAGGCTAAGTACTTCCTTTTTCTAAACATAGTCTCATGTAGGGTGAGCTGGACTGGAGAGCTGGAGATCGTGGAACTAGCGGGGGTGCCGGTGGACATGGCAGACTGAGAGACGGTGGGAGATGGTATTGTTGCCGCCGGTGCCCTACATGCAGTGTTTCCTACTACGAAACTGGTGATTCCCTGACCCTGACTGCTTTGGCCTGGCAAAGAAACCTGCACAGATACTGCAGGTGGTGCAGAAAATGGTGGCCCTACACTGCCGGAAGGGATGTTGCGTTGATGACTAGCTTCATTGGCCGAGGGTGCAACAACCTTAAGGGACGTTTGGTAGTTAGTCCAAGCTTGCAAATGCATGGTGGTTAAATGTCTATGCATGCAACTTGTATTGAGACTTTTCAGATTCTGACCTCTGCTTAAGGAAGTAGAACATTTTTGACAGATGACTTTGCGCTGATCAATTGGATGTTGTTTAAAAAAATGCCAGACTGCACTCTTTCTAGCATCGGATACCTTTTCAGGCATTGCAGACTGAGCTTTAACCGGATGGCCACACTGTCCTCCAACAGGTTTTGGCTTTGCCACGCGTTTTTGGCAAGATACGTGCCCGGCAGATGGAACCAGTGGCGATGTTGATGCCTGCTGCGGCCCCTCCTCCTCCTCTGCTTCAGAACTGCTGCCGCCTGCACCCTGTTTCCCCAATGGCTGCCAATCTGGGTCAAGAACTGGGTCATCTAATAACTCTTCTTGTAGCTCCTGCGCAACTTCGTCTGTGTCACCGTGTCGTTCGGTGGTATAGCGTTCGTGATGGGGCAACATAGTCTCATCAGGGTCTGATTCTTGATCATTACCCTGCGAGGGCAAGGTTGTGGTCTTAGTCAAAGGACAAGCATAGTAGTCTGGCTGTGGCTGTGCATCAGTGCACTCCATGTCAGAATCTACTTGTAATGGGCATGGCGTGTTAACTGTTTCACTTTCTAAGCCAGGGACGGTATGTGTAAAGAGCTCCATGGAGTAACCCGTTGTGTCGCCTGCTGCATTTTTCTCTGTAGTTGTTTTTGCTGAAGAGGACAAGGAAGTGACTTGTCCCTGACCGTGAACATCCACTAACGACGCGCTGCTTTTACATTTACCAGTTTCACGAGAGGATGCAAAAGAGCTAGAGGCTGAGTCAGCAAGATAAGCCAAAACTTGCTCTTGCTGCTCCGGCTTTAAAAGCGGTTTTCCTAATCCCAGAAAAGGGAGCGTTCGAGGCCTTGTGTAGCCAGACGACGAACCTGGCTCCACAGCTCCAGACTTAGGTGCAATATTTTTTTCCCCACGACCACCTGATGCTCCACCACTACCACTACCCTCATTACCAGCTGACAATGAACGCCCCCGGCCACGACCTCTTCCACTAGACTTCCTCATTGTTTTAAAAACGTAACCAAACTAACGGTATTTGTTGCAGTCACACAACTTACACGGTGAGCTATAACTTCAGTATGATTTAGCTACCCCTTTACAGGTTGGTGAGACCACAGCGAAAATCAGGCCCAATGTTACACACTCTGTTTTTGGTGGCTGCAAATGAGAGAGATGCCACACACGCAGGACTGTCACTGAAGCACAAATGTTAATATTAATGTCCCACTATTTATTTTTTTTATTTATTTTTTTTTCAGGAAGACTTTAGAAACCAAAAAAAAAAAAAAAAGATTTTTGCAGGGAGAATTTAGAAAACAAATGTAACAAACTATAGGCTTTCTATGGCCCACTGAGTGAGAGATGACGCACACAGGAATCAGGAGTGGCACAGAAGCCCAGAGGCCAATATTTTTCTAACAATGATTGATGTAGTTATTTTCTCTGGTAGATTTTGGAACACAAATCAAGAAAAAAAAAATAGGCTTTCTATGGACCACAATTGGAGAGAGAGACAGAGAGAGAGAGAGAGAGAGAGATGGCACACCCAGGAGTCAAGACTGGCACACAAGCATAAAGGCCAATATTAATCTCCCACGGTTTTTTTTTTGTTTGTTTTTTTTTTTTCTTTTTCAGGGAGACTTTAGAAAAAAAAATAATAAAAAAAATATGATTTTATCAGGAAGAATTTAGAAACCAAATAAAATAAAATGATTTTTTCAGGGAGAATTTAGAAAACAAATAAAACCAAAAATAGGCTTTCTATGGCCCACTGAGTGAGAGATGACGCACACAGGAGTCAGGAGTGGCACACAAGCCCAGAGGCCAATATTTTTCTACCAATGATTGATGTAGTTATTTTCTCTGGTAGATTTTGGAACCCAAATCAAGGGAAAAAAAATATAGGCTTTCTATGGACCACAATTGGAGAGAGAGAGAGAGAGAGAGAGAGAGAGATGGCACACCCAGGAGTCAAGACTGGCACACAAGCAGAAAGGCCAATATTAATCTCCCACTGTTTTTTTTGTTTGTTTTTTTTTTTTTTTTTTTTTTCAGGGAGACTTTAGAAAAAAAAATAATAAAAAAAATATGATTTTATCAGGAAGAATTTAGAAACCAAATAAAATAAAATGATTTTTTCAGGGAGAATTTAGAAAACAAATAAAACCAAAAATAGGCTTTCTATGGCCCACTGAGTGAGAGATGACGCACACAGGAGTCAGGAGTGGCACACAAGCCCAGAGGCCAATATTTTTCTACCAATGATTGATGTAGTTATTTTCTCTGGTAGATTTTGGAACCCAAATCAAGGGAAAAAAAATATAGGCTTTCTATGGACCACAATTGGAGAGAGAGAGAGAGATAGCACACCCAGGAGTCAAGACTGGCACACAAGCAGAAAGGCCAATATTAATCTCCCACTGTTTTTTTTTTTTTTTTTTTTTTTTCAGGGAGACTTTAGAAAAAAAAATAATAAAAAAAAAATGATTTTATCAGGAAGAATTTAGAAACCAAATAAAATAAAATGATTTTTTCAGGGAGAATTTAGAAAACAAATAAAACCAAAAATAGGCTTTCTATGGCCCACTGACTGAGAGAGAGAGATGGCACGCTCAGGACTGGCACAGATGGCACGCTCAGGACTGGCACAGAAGCCCAGAGGCCAATATTAATCTCCCTTTTTTTTCAGGGAGAATTTATAAAACCAAAAAAAAAAAAAAATAGGCTTTCGATGGCCCACTATTTGTGAGAGAGATGGCACGCTCAGGACTGGCACAGATGGCACGCTCACAACTGGCACACAAGCCCAGAGGCCAATATTAATCTCCCTTTTTTTCAGGGAGAATTTCTAAAACCAAAAAAAAAAAAAAATTGGCTTTCTATGGCCCACTATTTGTGAGAGAAATGGCACGCTCAGGGCTGGCACAGATGGCACGCTCAGGACTGGCACACAAGCCCAGAGGCCAATATCAATCTCCCTTTTTTCAGGGAGAATTTAGAAAACCCAAATAAAAATTAAATAGGCTTTCTATGGCCCACTATTTGTGAGAGAGATGGCACGCTCAGGACTGGCACAGATGGCACGCTCACAACTGGCACACAAGCCCAGAGGCCAATATTAATCTCCCTTTTTTTTCAGGGAGAATTTATAAAACAACAAAAAAAATAAAATAGGCTTTCTATGGCCCACTTTTTGAGAGAGAGATGGCACACTCAGGACTGGCACACAAGCCCAAAGGCCAATATTAATCTCCCACTGTATTTTTATCAGGGAGAATTTATACACCCCACAAAAAAAAAATACAGAAAAATGAAAAGGCTTTCTATGGCCCACTATGTGAGAGAGATGGCACACACAGGGATGGCACTCTAGCAGAAATGCCAAATTGCCAATCTTAATCTCCCACCAAAAAAAAAAAAAAAAAAAAACAGGGACTGTCCTACAATTACTATCTCCCTGCCTGCAGTAATCTCAGCCAGGTATGGCAGGCAGCTACTATCTCCCTGCCTGCAGTAATCTCAGCCAGGTATGGCAGGCAGCAATAAGGAGTGGACTGATGCACAAATGAAATAAAAAGTGTGGACAAACAAAAAAGATAGCTGTGCAGAAAGGAAGGAACAAGAGGATTTGTGCTTTGAAAAAAGCAGTTGGTTTGCACAGCGGCGTACACACACCAATGCAGCTATCAGGGAGCCTTCTAGGGCAGCCCAATGAGCTACAGCGCTGAGGAAAAAAAAAAAAAAATTAACTTCCACTGTCCCTGCACACCGAAGGTGGTGTTGGACAGTGCAAATCGCTGCAGCACAAGCGGTTTTGTAGTTAATGGACCCTGCCTAACGCTATCCCTGCTTCTGACGAAGCGGCAGCAACCTCTCCCTAAGCTCAGATCAGCAGCAGTAAGATGGCGGTCGGCGGGAACGCCTCTTTATAGCCCCTGTGACGCCGCGGACAGCAAGCCAATCACTGCAATGCCCTTCTCTAAGATGGTGGGGACCAGGACCTATGTCATGACGCTGCCCACACTCTGCGTTTACCTTCATTGGCTGAGAAATGGCGCTTTTCGCGTCATTGAAACGCGACTTTGGCGCGAAAGTCGCGTACCGCATGGCCGACCCCGCACAGGGGTCGGATCGGGTTTCATGAAACCCCGACTTAGCCAAAAGTCGGCGACTTTTGAAAATGTTCGACCCGTTTCGCTCAACCCTACTGTCTGCTGCTGCTGCTTATTTAAAATATATCTAGCTGCAGTTTTCTGTGGGGTTTTTTTCTTTACTTGATACCTGCCCTTTTATTTTAAAGCAATCCATAGCCCCCTTATTTTAACATTTATTTGCTTGTTCACGCTGCCTACTACAGCCAGGTTATTGAAATCTAAAAACGTCCAAATCTACCTTTTTTGTCCCAGACATCGGATGTGAGTGCGCCAAAAAATCTTTTTTTGTGTGTGTCATAGCTAGTGTTGAGCATTCCGATACTGAAATATCAGGTATCGACCATTATTCGCTGTATCGGAGTTCAGATACTGAGTTCTGATATAATTTCTGATATAAGAATATCGAATAACAGAATCGGAAGTTCCCATAATGCAATGAGCCAGTTTGATTTTAATCAGCCAATGAGGATCCTAAGAAGTGTGGGCACATCCTGTTAGGCATGTTAGGCATGTTAACTAATGGCATGGCTGTGATTCGCTGCTAAAATGATGTCATGATGCACTATAAAAGCCGCTGCCGCCATTTTGGGTTCACTCTGCTGTGAATTTACATAGGGACAGGACGCTGCTGTTCTGACTCTGAGGGACAGTTTGAGCTAGCGATTTGCTTTATTGTGCTTTACCCAGGCTACTTTAGCAACCACTGTGTGAGAAGATTTGTTTTGCCTTGCAGTGCTGTTCACAGCTGTTTGCGAGTTCTCTGTGTGTTCTGGCCACCTCCGGTTGTAGTCTGCTCAGCATGCGTCACTGCCTCATACATTGTCCTTTTTTGCATTAGTGCTGCTCATTTTTCCGGATTTCTCCTATTAGTGTGGTTCCATCCGTATCTAGCTAGATTGCTTGCAAACACTATATAGGAGTAGAAAGAGGAGCCTTTCTGCAGCCTTGCAGCGCTAGTGCACAGTTCTCTGCACTGTTCACGGCTGTCTGTGAGGTCTCTGTGTGTGAGTGCAGCTCACGCTGTAGTGTGTTCTGCAGCCACCTCTGGTTGTAGTCCGCTCAGCGTGCATCACTGCCTCATACATTGTCCTTTTTTGCATTAGTGCTGCTCATTTTTCCTTATTTCTCCTATTAGTGTGGTTCAATCCGTATCTGGCTAGATTGCTTGCAAACACTATATAGGAGTAGATAGAGGAACCTTTCTGCTGGCTTGTGCCCTGCAGCCCCAGTCAGTTTAGTATTAGCCTATTTTTTGGAGCCTCATCTATTGCATTGTAGGTTACCTTCCTGCATTGTAATAGCTACAAAAAGTTTGTGATCCTATCGGTTTTTCATCTTTGGGCATATCCAGTGTATTTTTGTGAAAAAAAAAGGAAAAAAAGTTCACCAAACACTCCACTTTACAGTTGTGTAGGCCACATTATCTCATATTAAAATCTAGTCCACACTTTATACAATTAGTGTTTCTTATACCTGTTAGCAGTTGTTCAGGAATAAGCACACTAAGCCCTTAATACTTTTCTGCCTATCTTTATCAGTCTACCAAGATGAAGAAGGCAGGGAGTAAGGCACATGGTCGTGGGCGTGGAGTTTCTGCAGGGAGAGGATGTGGGGATTCTGTGCCTGCTGCGGGCACCAGTGACTCAGCATCCCCAGTTTTACCAGGGAACAGTCCTTTATGCGCAGCTTTGTAGGAGCTCGCCGTAGCCCACTGCTGCGAGAGGACCAAATTGAAGCCGCTGTCGGATGGATGGCAGCTAACGCATCGACTTCAATTAGTTACAGATCCTCTCAGGTCATGAGCACTGAAGAGCACCCATCTGTCTCTTCACCACCTGCCAAATTGCCCAGGCAGTCAGAGAGCCCAGGACAGGAGCCATCTCTACTTCTGTTATCTGAATCTCTTGGCTTGGAAAGAGGGGGCCAGCCAAGCAGCATTCTAGAATTTGAAGAAGAGCTAGTATGCAGTGATGCGCAACAGCTTTGTCTCTCTGAATCTGAAGAGGCGGGTGGGCCAGTGCCTATGGTCAGCACACCTCAGTACACATCTGATGATGAGATTCAGGGGCCACTTTCTGGTGCGTACTGTGCTGTCGAGACTACCCAGGAGAAGCAGTTGTTTGAAGAGGGTAGTGTAGATGATGAGGTCCTTGACCCATCATGGCGTGAGGTACAGGAAGGTGGTGGGAGCAGCTCTGAGGATGAGATTCCCCGAACAGCCAAAAAAGGAGGGAGAGGGAGGGGGCAGACTCGGTTGCCCGTAGCCTCCACTTCGGCACCCATTAGGAGCATGCATCTTGCAGAACCCAAAACGGGCGCTCCCAAGACTTGCAGTGCCTTGTCCTTTTTTGACACAGTTGCAGATGACATTTGCTTTGTTAAATGCAAGCTGTGTAATCAGAAACTTAAAAGAGGGAAAAGTGTCAGCAACCTCAATACCCCAAATATGTGGAAACATGTGCGGACCAAGCACATGGTGGAGTTACAAAGACACACTGAAGACCTAGGCCAACCTACAGCACCACCTACCACATCTTCAGCTCATGTTGTAGCCTCTTCCTCCAGCTCACACACAGCTGGTTTGGCTTCCTCACAGGATCGCCATGGAAAAACCTCTGGCACTGTTGTCCAGAGACCCACTGTAATTCCACCCACAGCATCACGTTCCCTGTCATCCTCACACTCCCAGGCCAGTCTACAGCCATTGGTAGCACAGGCATGGGAGAAAAGGCGCCCATACTCGGCAAACCACCCCCGAGCACAGGCTCTGAATGCTGGCATTGCAAAACTACTGTCCCTTGAAATGCTATCATTCAGGCTGGTGGAGACTGACACCTTCCATAACTTCATGGCATTGGCAGTCCCATAATACAACGTGCCCAGCTGCTTTTATTTCAGCAGGCAAGCCGTCCCTGCCCTGCAAAAGCATATGGAGGGAAAAATTAAACGTGCGCTACTAAACACCGTCAGTAGCGAGGTTCACCTGACCACCGATGCGTGGACCAATAAGCATGGACAAGGACAATACCTTTCCCTCACTGCCCATTGGGTAAATGTTGTGGAGCTGGGTACAGAGTGGCGCTGTATGTGTTCTTCCAACTTCAAGGATTTCAGGAATCCAGTCTGTACACATTGACTCCTCCTCATAATCCAGTTCCTCTGAATCAGCGCTGCAGGAGCCATCATGGTCTACCTCCACATGGACCCGTGAACGCTTACCTGTTATGACCTATATGAGCACAGCTGTGGCCAAACATCAACAGGCTGTATTGAAATTAATTTCTTTGGGGAATCGAAGCCACACAGCGCAGGAGCTCTGGAATGCCATCAAGCAGCAGTGCAACATGTGATTTGTGCCAGAGAATCTCCAGCCAGGCATGGTAGTTTGTGACAATGGCTGAAATCTGGTGGCAGCTCTGGGCCTAGGCAACCTCACTCACATCCCATGTCTGGCACATGTGCTCAACTTGGTCGTGCAGGGTTTTTTGAGGGACTATCCGGATCTTGATGCACTGCTGCACAAGGTCCCCATAGAGTGCGCTCACTTGCGGCATTCCAGCATGGCAAGATCGCGCATTGCAGCTCTGCAGAGTCAATTCCGCCTTCTGGAACATCGCATCATATGTGACCTACCCACCAGATGGAATTCAACTTTACATATGTTGGAGAGGTTGTGTGAGCAGCAGGCAGCAGTAATGGAGTACCAGCTGCATCAGGCGCAAAAAAGTCGCACTGCATGCCGTTCACACTTCACCACCACTGAGTGGGCCTCTATGAAGGACATCTGCCATGTTTTGCGTGCCTTCGATGATTCCACACGGATGGCGAGTGCAGATGATGCACTAGGCAGCATGACTATCCCCTTATCTGCCTGCTTGAAAAAACACTGCAAGCACTAAAGGAGGAGGTTTTGGAAGAGGTGGGGGATGAGGAGTCAAAAATGCCATCTGCTTCTGGACAGTCTGCGCAACGTGGTTCCTCACAAAGGCCTAGGCAGGGGACACTTTGTCAGGAGGAGGAGGAAGAGTCAATGGAGAAGGAAGACATCTGTCCAGAGGAGGGAGTTACACAATGCTCTAGTAGTCAGTATTAGGGTTGAGCGACTTTTACTTTTTTAAGGTCGAGTCGGGTTTCGCGAAACCCGACTTTCTCAAAAGTCGAGTCGAGTGAAATTGGCCGATTATCGCGAAAAGTCGGGGTCGGGGATCGACCGAAACACGAAACCCAATGCAAGTCAATGGGAAATATGTAATCCATATGACATACGGACATACAATGGATCCATGTGCTCAAAAAATCATAAAAACATATGTGCTGTCTATATATATATATATATATATATATATGTCATTGAGACATATATATATATTTATATTTACTTCAGCGCGATATAGCAGAAAAGCCAGTAATTCAATTGCCGGCTTTTCATTTCTCCTTCCTAAACCCGACATGATATGAGACATGGTCTACATACAGTAAACCATGTCATATTCCCATTTTTTTGCATATTACACACTACTAATGTTATTAGTGTGTATGTGCAAAATTTGGGCGCTGTAGCTATTAAATTTAAGGGTTAAATCGCGGAAAAAATTGGCGTAGGCTCCTGCGCAATTTTCTCCGCCAGAATGGTAAAGCCAGTGACTTAGGGCAGATATTAATAGCCTAGAGAGGGTCCATGGTTATTGGCTCCCCCCCGGCTAAAAACATCTGCCCCCAGCCACCCCAGAAAAGGCACATCTGGAAGATGCGCCTATTCTGGCACTTGGCCACTCTCTTCCCACTCCCGTGTAGCCGTGGGATATGGGGTAATGAAGGGTTAATGTCACCTTGCTATTGCAAGGTGACATTAAGCCAGATTAATAATGGAGAGGCGTCAATTATGACACCTATCCATTATTAATCCAATAGCATGAAATGGTTAAAAAACACACACACATTATTGCAGAGTCTTTTAATGAAATAAAGACACAGGTTGTTGTAATATTTTATTAGACTCTTAATCCACCTGAAGACCCTCGCTCTGTAACAAAGGAAAAATAAAAAAAAAACAACATCCCATACCTTCCGATGATCTGTCATGTCCCACGCTGTAAATCCATCTGAAGGGGTTAAATAATTTTACACCCAGGAGCTCTGCTAATGCAGCTGTGCTCGTGGCTGTAAAACCCCAGCGAATGAATGGAAAGTAGGTCAATGAGCTGTAGTTAACTTCATTCGCGGTGATGCGCCCTCTGCTGGATATCCTCATATGACCTCGAACGTGGGAAAATATTCAGAAAAGTTCCCAGGCTCCAGTTCATATGAGGACATCCAGCAGACGGCGCATCACCGCAAATTAAGGTAACTAGGGTTGAGCGAAATGGATCGGACAATTTCAAAAGTCGACGACTTTTGGCAAAGTCGGGTTTCATGAAACTCGACCCGATCCTAATGTGGGATCGGCCATGCGGTCGGCGATCTTGGCACCAAAGTTGGGGTTCGTTTATATATATATATATATATATATATGTAATTGAGACACATATATATATATATATTTATATTTACTTTAGCGCGATATAGCAGAAAAGCCGTTAATTCAATTGCCGGCTTTTCATTTCTCCCTCCTAAAACCTGACATGATATGAGACATGGTTTACATACAGTAAACCATGTCATATTCCCATTTTTTTTGCAAGTTACACACTACTAATGTTAGTAGTGTGTATGTGCAAAATTTGCGCGCTGTAGTTATTAAATTTAAGGGTTAAATCGCGGAAAAAATTGGCGTGGGCTCCCGCGCTCTTTTCTCCGCCAGAATGGTAAAGCCAGTGACTGAGGGCAGATATTAATAGCCTAGAGAGGGTCCACGGTTATTGGCCCCCCCTGGCTAAAAACATCTGCCCCCAGCCACCCCAGAAAAGGCACATCTGGAAGATGCGCCTATTCTGGCACTTGGCCACTCTCTTCCCACTCCCGTGTAGAGGTGGGATATGGGGTAATGAAGGGTTAATGTCACCTTGCTATTGCAAGGTGACATTAAGCCAGATTAATAATGGAGAGGCGTCAATTATGACACCTCACCATTTTTAATCCAATAGCATGAAATGGTTAAAAAAACACACACAATATTGCAAAGTATTTTAATGAAATAAACACACAGGTTGTTGTAATATTTTATTCCACTCTCAATCCACCTGAAGACCCTTGACCTGTAACAAATTAAAAATAATAAACCAACAATATCTCATATTTTCCATAGATATGTCCCACGATGTAAATCCATCTGAAGGGGTTAAATTATTTTACAGGCAGGAGCTCTGCTACAGTGCCTACAAGTAGTATTCAACCCCCTGCAGATTTAGCAGGTTTGCACATTTGGAATTAACTTGGCATTGTGACATTTGGACTGTAGATCAGCCTGGAAGTGTGAAATGCACTGCAGCAAAAAAGAATGTTATTTCTTTGTTCATTTTTTTTTTAAATTGTGAAAAGTCTTTTCAGAGGGTCATTTATTATTCAACCCCTCAACCCACCAGAATTCTGTTTGGTTCCCCTAATGTATTAAGAAGTAGTTCAGGCACAAAGAACAATGAGCTTCACATGTTTGGATTAATTATCTCTTTTTCCAGCCTTTTCTGACTATTTAAGACCCTCCCCAAACTTATGAACAGCACTCATACACGGTCAACATGGGAAAGACAAAGGAGCATTCCAAGGCCATCAGAGACAAGATCGTGGAGGGTCACAAGGCTGGCAAGGGGTACAAAACCCTTTCCAAGGAGTTGGGCCTACCTGACTCCACTGTTGGGAGCATCATCCGGAAGTGGAAGGCTTATGGAACTACTGTTAGCCTGCCACGGCCTGGACTGCCTTTGAAAGTTTCCTCCCGTGCCGAGGCCAGGCTTGTCCGAAGAGTCAAGGTTAACCCAAGGACAACAAGGAAGGAGCTCCGGGAAGATCTCATGGCAGTAGGGACATTGGTTTCAGTCAATACCATAAGTAACGTACTCCACCGCAATGATCTCCGTTCCAGACGAGCCCGTAAGGTACCTTTACTTTCAAAGCGTCATGTCAAGGCTCGTCTACAGTTTGCTCATGATCACTTGGAGGACTCTGAGACTGACTGGTTCAAGGTTCTCTGGTCTGATAAGACCAAGATCGAGATCTTTGGTGCCAACCACACACGTGACGTTTGGAGACTGGATGGCACTGCATACGACCCCAAGAATAACATCCCTACAGTCAAGCATGGTGGTGGCAGCATCATGCTGTGGGGCTGTTTCTCAGCCAAGGGGCCTGGCCATCTGGTCCGTATCCATGGGAAGATGGATAGCACGGCCTACCTGGAGATTTTGGCCAAGAACCTCCGCTCCTCCATCAAGGATCTTAAGATTGGTCGTCATTTCATCTTCCAACAAGACAACGACCCAAAGCACACAGCCAAGAAAACCAAGGTCTGGTTCCAGAGGCAAAAAATCAAGGTGTTGCAGTGGCCTAGTCAGTCTCCTGACCTTAACCCAATTGAAAACTTGTGGAAGGAGCTCAAGATTAAAGTCCACATGAGACACCCAAAGAACCTAGATAACTTGGAGAAGATCTGCATGGAGGAGTGGGCCAAGATAACTCCAGAGACCTGTGCCGGCCTGATCAGGTCTTATAAAAGACGATTATTAGCTGTAATTGCAAACAAAGGTTATTCCACAAAATATTAAACCTAGCGGTTGAATAATAATTGACCCACACTTTTATGTTTAAAATTTATAAAAATTTAACTGAGCAACAAAACTTTTTGGTTTGTAAGATTTATGCATCTGTTAATAAATCCTGCTCTTGTTTGAAGTTTGAAGGCTCTAACTTATTTGCATCTTATTAAACCTGCTAAATCTGCAGGGGGTTGAATACTACTTGTAGGCATTGTATAATGCAGCTGTGCTCGTGCCTGTAAAACCCCAGCAAATGAATGGAAACTAGGTCGTGCTACAGTTCGGGTCCAGGGCAAATAAAAGCATAAAATGAACAATAAACATTATAATTATACTTACTTGTCCAGCGACACGTCCTCCCGTCTCGCTGTCTCCTGGCCACATCTGCTTTCGGGGCAGCTCATTAACTTCTGGCGGTATTCACTGCGCTTGGCAGTCTTCGGCTTTTTCCGGCAGTGTTTGTGAGGTGATGTTAGGGTTCACCCGAGTTCATGGCTCAGGCCATGAACTTGGGTGAACCCTAACATCACTGCATGAACACTACCGACGCCGGCCGAAAATTTCCGAGCAGTGGAGTGAATAAACCGGAAGTTAATGAGTGGCCCCATAAGTAGATGCGGCAGGGAGACAGTGAGACGGGAGGATGCGTTGCTGGATCGGTAAGTATAATTATAATGTTTATCTTTAATTTTATGCTTTGCTTTTCAGTCCCCCAGCCCCATCCCATATCTATAAAGTCCAAGCTCGGAGTTCAGATGCAAGTTCACATCATCTCTGGCCCCGAGCTCGAACACTACAAAAAAACTTGGGCGAACCCACCGATCCTGATCATCGGGGGGTTCGCCCATCACTAGTGGTAGGTGGTGATCACTAGTTTATAATAGATGTCCAGGAGCACAGGTTGAGCTCACTTTTCTGCATATAATGCCGCCCAGCAAGGGAGGTTTAATAAATAACTCTAGTTCTTAACCCACTAAGTCAGAGATGCAAATTCATAGAATTCTGTTTCAGTCTGTACATGAAGTAATCCCATGTGAGAGAGCGAGTCAAAGGTTAAAAATTAGAAATTACAATTATAGCCGCAGTTAATACCACACTATCTGTATTAATAAAATAAGGTCAAGAATCGTGGTGCCACAGTAATACAGCCTGCTAGTCGGTCAGGCTGATCCAGGCTATCCACAAAGAACACATCGCCCTATGCTTTAGTGATGAGCAAACGTGCTTGGATAAGGTCTGATCCGTTATCAGAGCATCTGGGCATGCTCATATGTTATGTTCATGTCTTTGCAGCTGCAATATTTTGCAGCTGTTAGGCTATGTGCACACGCTGCGGATTTTTCCACACTGATTTTGATAAATCCGCAGGGCAAAAACACTGCGTTTTTCCTGCGGATTTATAGCTGATTTTCTGCAGATTTTCCACGGATTCTACTGCGGTTTTACACCTGTGGTTTTTAAATATGGAGCAGGTGTTAAACCGCTGCGGTTTCCGCACAAAGAATTGACATGCTGCGGAAATAAAACACAGCGTTTCCGCGCATTTTTTTCCACAGCATGTGCACAGCGGTTTTTGTTTTCCATAGGTTAACATGGTACTGTACACCGCATGGAAAACTGCTGCGGATCCGCAGCATCAAAAACACTGTGGATCCGCAGTAAAAACCACAACGTGTGCACATACCCTTAAACAGCTTAAAAACATTTGGAGATTGCCTGTTTTGTTAAGCAATACCCACAGGTATTGTTGAGGCTGTTTAACAGCTGCAAATCATGCAGCCGCAGAGACTGGAACCTAACATACGAGCAAGCCCAGCTACTCGAATAACACCCAAGCGTGTTCGGATAACCGTCTTATTGCTAGTACTTGCTCATCACTAGTAGTGACATCATCCGCTGTGTGCTTTCCAAAAAAAATTTAAAATATTAGGTGTCTGCAATCCTAAGCATTTCAAAGGATGTTGTGCTCCTTCCTCAGGGTTATTGCATAGAAATACATATTATCTTCAAAGTGGAACAGGATCATTTTTGCCTCACATCTCCAGGTCAGTATTGTAATATTGATTCCTAGATTGATATCAGTACCATAGCGCATGGCTATACAAGTTTCCGAAAATTTACAAAACCAATTTTTTTAAGGGACCACATAACGTTTGAAGTGACTTTGAGGGGCCTATATGACAGAGAAAAAACAAAAGTAACACCATTTTAAAAACTGCACCCCTCAAAGTGCTCAAAACCACATTCAAAAAGTTTACTAACCCTTCAGGTACTTCACAAGAATTAAAGAATGTGGAATAAAAAAATGAAAATTGTACTTTTCCCACAAAAATGTTGTTTTAACTAACAATTTTGCATTTTCACAAGGGTAACAGGAGAAAATGGATGATACAATTTGTGGTGCAATTTCTCCTGAGTACATCGATACTCAATATGTGGTGAAATACTAGTGCTTGGGCACATGGCAGGGCTCAGAAGGGAAGGAGCGCCATTTGACTTTTAGTATGCAAAATTGTCTGGAATAGATAGCAGATGCCATGTCGTGTTTGGAGAGCCCCTGATGTGCCTAAACAGTGAAAAACCCCAAGTGTCACCCCTCAATAAATTTATTTACAAGTATGGTGAGCACCCTGAACCCACAGGTGCTTCACAGAATCTTTTAACGTTAAGCTGTGGAAATGAAAAAATACAATTTTATAATGTTGGGTCATGAAATTGAAAAAATACTTTTTTCCAACAAAATTGTTGCTTCATCCCCCACAGTTTATTGTGCAATTTCTCCTGAGTGCACCAATATCCTACATTTACTCTGGAAATACTTTTCAGGCACAGTGCGAAGCACAGAAAAGAAGGCATGCCATATTGGAGTGCAGATTTTGCGGCTATGGTTTGCTGGTGTCATGACCCATTGGGCCCCTGAGGTGCCAGAACAGCAGAAACCCACCATCAGTTATTCCAATTTACAAAATACACCTCTCAATAGGCGTAGTGACCATATTAACACCAAGGGTGTGTCACAGAAATTTATATAATTGGGCAGAAAAGAAAAAACATTTTTACCACCCAAAAAAATTGTTTTAGCTGCATATTCAGATTTTGGAGAAATGGGTAAAAATTACATCAAAATGTGTCCCACAATTTCTGCTGAACGTGGCTATACCCAATATGTGGATGTACAGTACTGTTCAGTCGCATGGCAAGACTCATGAGGGACGAACCTCTATTTGAGAATCCCCCCTCAAGTGAACACATTTTGGAAATTACATCCTTCTGGGAATTTATTTATGGGTGTGGAGATGACTGGCTCTATGGGTGTTTTCCAGAAATGAAAAGCAATGGATGTATGTTCCTAAGTGAAAATTGAAAATCTATCATTGTAGTGCCCAGCACGTTGTAGTCTCCAGTACGTTGTAGTTCCCAGCAAACTATGCCCAGCTCATGCTTCTGGAGACATACACCCGTAAATGAAGCAGGCTTTCATCTCTACAGAAATGCCAAACATGTTGACACTAAATGTAATTTAGGCACACTATGGGGCTCAGAAGGGAGGGAGGCATTTGGATTTGGGAGCGTAGAGTTAGCTGCATTTCATTTGGAGGTCAAAGAGCCATAACGCGCTTTCCTGGGGCCTTTGTATTACCAGCAACGTGGAAGCGTGGAGTAGGGACTTGCTTCATTTGTGGATTGATTTGAAATTTTTATTGAAAACATTTTACATAACATTTTGGATCACATTTATCCTGTGCTCTACACTGAGCACTCCGAATGAAGTGATTTAGATGAAATGCCTGAGATATCCATTAACTATAATGAGGCAGCAGAGTTTCTCTGGACTCTGTCTGACCTCTGTTCAACATTGTCCTTCTTTAAAGAGGTGCACAATAGTGTGGTTGACTGGACTTTAATGTACCCTTAAAAATATGGACACTGCCGAACCATAGGCCAGATGGCGTCCACAGTGCCTCCATCTTCTCATTATAGGGAATTTTCCACCAGAGGTTCTGCCTGTATCACATATTTACATTGAAACCCCGGTGTAAGCGCACAGGGCAGGATAAATGTGAGCCGAGCCTTAATGTGATCTTTGGGAGGCAGAATGAACAAATCAACAGCATGTCAATAATTTGTTTTATTTATTTTTTTACACCATTCCTCCTGCAGTGAAAGTGATTAGACAGCTTTATTCTTCTGGTCGGTGCGATTACAGTGATAACAGATTTATATTTAATTTTCTGCTTGGCTTCTGTCACACAATAAAAGATGCTTTTTTTGCAAAAACAAGTTTTTGCATCGTCATATATGAAAACTATAATTTTTCTATATATTTGCCAACAGAGTAATGTGAGGGCTTGTTTTTTGTGGGATGAACTGACAAATATATTGGTACCATTTAACAGCACATAACATATTTTGATCCCTTTATATCCCAATTTTTGAGAGGCAGAATTAACAGAAACAGCATTTCAGGAATTGGTTTTTTTATGCAGTTCACCATGTGGTAAAAGTGCTAAGGCAGCTGTATTCTTTTGTGTCAGTAAGATAACAGCGATACATACTGTTAGGGACTGGCGGAACGCACCAAGTATAAGAAGATATGAAACTAGGTGCGTTCGCAGTCCGAGGTCCACCGTGCAGGTAAAAACCCTGCTGCTAGTATAGACGGACTATATGGCGGTACTATAAGAATACACACATGGGTTAACCTCACCCTGCGTGAAGGAAGCGACCTTGTTGCGTCACAGGACCGCGGTACCGCACATAGAGCGCAAGCAAGAAGTCGGCGAACACAACCCCAAGACTCAGGATTGAAGTCCGATTAGACCACTTGCTGGCACAACACCGCAACTGGGTGTATAAGGTAACTATAATAAATAATATAAAGGCACAAGAGTGCGTGCGGTGCCGCACTGACGGACGCCACTAACCACCCAGACTTGGGTCAGGAAAGCGCAGACCAAGCGCACGGCGCCGTACTGGCGGACACAGCAACTGGTAGCTGTAATGTGTGTTACGTGCTGTTGGATAAGTCGGGCGCTAGATAGCAAACATACACCTTCCGCGAACAGTCATCCAGTAGGGAGGGTTATTTAAAGAGCGACTTTCACTCACAACACACACACATATTTACAAGACAATACTAGCGCATGGCCGTGCGGTCATGCGCAGTTTATATAGTTGCAGCACAGGAAGCTGCTACTGAAGTTTTGCCCTTTCAGGACCTTCCTGGAGGACCAATGGAATGTGCTGCAGTACCTGAGCATGTGACCCTCGATCTCCAACGGGAGATCTTGCCCTGGGCATGCTCAGTGTGTGCAAATAAGGACTTAGTCCCAGAGAAGCCTGCTCGCCGCAGATCAGTGCAGGGTACAACAGGAGAGCCAGAAAAGGCAACAGTAACCCTTTGCACAGAAACAGTCCCAGCAAGATGCTGGGAGCGACGCCTCCGCTGAGCAGGCCCCACTGCGGCCGGTACAGAATGGGAGACCGCAGCAGACAGGGATCGAGATTCCTCCTGTGCAGCAGAGGAAACTCAACTCCTAACACATACCACATTGATATAATATTATTTATGTTTAACGCTTTTACACAACAAAAACTATTTTATAGAAAAAAAATTGATTTTGCATCACTGTTTTCTGGGAGCACAAACTTTTTTATTTCTATGATGCTGACGGAGCTGTATCATGGCTGTTTTTGATAATTGGTTAAGGCAGTAATATGGCTGTTATGCAGAAGTTAATGTACAGCTGTGTAATGCCCATATGAAACCATGGAAGTGTCACATCTGTACTATATACCTTGATGAATGATAGCACCGAAACAGGATCTTGTGCCATTACAGCAGGAAGAGATGAATTCAGGTTTGTGCACCTATTATACTAATAGCAATGTTTTGATTTATATTTGCAGTTATATACAGTGAAGGTCATGATTATTTGATCCCTTACTGATTTTTTGAGTTTGCCCACTGAGAAAGACATGAACAGTCTATAATTTAAAGGGTAGTTTAATTTTAACATTTAGAGACGGAATATCAAAAAATGAAATGCAGAAAATCACATTGTTTAAATTCTATAAATGTATTTGCATTTTGTAGTGAGAAATAAGTATTTGATTCCTTTGGCAAACAAGACTTAATACTTGGTTGCAAAACCCTTGTTGGCAAGCACAGCAGTCAGACATTTTTTGTAGTTGATAATGAGGTTTGAGCACACGTCAGGAGGAATTTTGGTCCATTACTCTTTGCAAATCATCTCTAAATCATTAAGATTTTGAGGCTGTCGCTTGGCAACTCAGAGCTTCAACTTCCTCCATAAGTTTTCTATGGGATTAAGGTCTGTAGACTGGCTTGGCCATTCCATGACCTTAAAGGGAACCTGTTGCCCACAAAATCGAAGGTGAGCTAAGCCCACCACTATCAGGGGCTTATCTACAGCATTCTGGATTGCTGTAGATAAGCTCCCAATGTATCTTGAAAGATGAGAAAAAGAGGTGGGCTTAGCTCACCTTCGATTTTAGGGGTGACAGGTTCCCTTTAATGTGCTTCTTTTTGAGCCACTCCTTTTTGTTGCCTTGACTGTATGTTTTGGGTCATTGCCTTGCTAGAAGACCCAGACACAACCCATTTTTAATGTCCTGGCGGAGGGAAGGAGGTTGTCACTCAGGATTTTAAGGTACATGGCTCCATCCATTCTCCCATTGATGCAATGAAGTAGTCCTATGCCCTAAGCAGAGAAACACCCCCAAAACATAATGTTTCCATCTCCATGCTTGACAGTGTTCTTTAGGTCATAGGCAGCATTTCTCTTCCTCCAAACAAGGAGAGTTGAGTAAATGCCAAAAAGCACAATTTTTGTCTCATCTGACCACAACATCTTCTCTCAATCACTCACAGAATTATCTAGGTGTTCATTGGCACACTTCAGGCGGGCCTGCACATGTGCCTTTTTGAGCAGGGGGACTTTGCGAGCACTGCAGGATTTTAAACCTTTATGGCGTAATGTGGTTCCAGCTGCCTTGAGATCATTAACAAGTTTCCCCAGTGTAGATGTAAGCTAATCTCTCACCTTCCTCATGATTAGGGATACCTGACAAGGTGAGATTTTGCATGGTGCCCCAGATCAATGTCGATCGATTGAGTCATTTTGTATTTCTTCCATTTTCTTACTATTGCACCAACAGTTGTCTTGTTCTCACTCTACATCTTATGTATGGTTTTGTAGCCCATTCCAGCTTTGTGCAGGTCTAATATCTTGTCCCTGACATCCTTAGAAAGCTCTTTGTTCTTGCCCATGTTGTAGAGGCTAGAGTCTGACTGAATAATTGAGTCTCTGGACAGGAGTCTTTTATAAAGGTGATTATCCAATGAGTGCTGTTGGATCAAATAGCGCAAATAGAGTCTTATCCGGGATACAAATGGTTTAATATGATTGAATTGTACTCACTAGCTGGAGCTAAAATTTAGCTTATAGGAGTGTTCGCTGCAGCAGTTCCACAGGTCGAATGGTGAACAACTGAAGGGGAAAAAAATGGGTAAACGTGGATACATTCTGCGCTGCTGAATAACTGGAAGTCCGGGCGTATTATCAATATAAATTGTTGTTTTTATTAATTCAACACGTTTCAAAGTTCTAAGACTTCTTCATCAGGAAACACCACAAAATGTCATTTTGTCGTGTTTCCTGATGAAGAGGTCTTAGAATTGTGAAACGCATTGAAAGAATAAAAACCACAATTTATATTGATAATACGCCCGCCCAGACTTCCAGTTATTCAGCAGAATTTTGTGGTGTTTCCTGATGAAGAAGTCTTAGAACTTTAAACCGCATTGAAAGAATAAAAACCACAATTTATATTGATAATACACCTGGACTTCCAGCTATTCAGCAGCATTTTGTGGTGTTTCCTGATTAAGAAGTCTTAGAACTTTGAAACATGTTGAATGGATAAAAAAACACAATTTACGGTATATTGATAACACGCCCAGACTTCCAGTTATTCAGCAGCACAGAGTGTATCCACGTTTACCTATTATTTTTCCCTTCAGTTGGTCACCATTGGACCTGTGGAACTGCTGCAGCGAATACTTCTATAAGCTAAATTTTAGCTCCAGCAGAGTGAACCCACGTTTACCCATTTTTTTCCCCATAAATGTGACTATGTAAGACAGCTGTCTTTAATGCAGGTAACGAGTTGATTAGGAGCGTCTAACTGGTCTGTAGGTGCCAGAACTCTTAAAAGTTGGTAGGGGATCAAATACTTATTTTTAACTGCAAAATGCAAATTAATTTATATAATTTATACAATGTGATTTTCTTGATTTTATTTTTGATATTCTACCTCTCAATGTTAAAATTAACTTACCCTTAAAATTATAGACTGCTCATGTCTTTGTCAGTGAGCAAAGTTACAAAATTAGCAAGGGATCAGATAATTATTTCCTTCACTGTAGTTGCTCCTGATAGATGGGGTAGTGCTTTTCAGCCTCTTCCGCATTTTATATATCACTTAACTCAGATCCTCTGCTATTTTCTGCTGCCTCTTGTGTGTACTCATTGAGCCTTTCTTAACCCTCTGTGACAATTGTTATTAAATAAAGATTTATACTTTTTTAATCCAAAATCCAAAAACAGAGAAAAAAGGCATATTAGACATCATTTCACACAAAACACCAAAAATGGGCCAGATACCTCTCAACTGGAATTTTGGACCACTCTTCTTTTGCAAACTGCTCCATGTCTCTCACATTTGAAGGGTGCCTTCTCCCAACAGCAAGTTTAAGATCTCTCCACAGGTGTTCAATGGGATTTAGATCTGAACTCATTGCTGGCTACTTCATAACACTCCAGCACTTTATTTCCATCCATTTCTGGGTGCTTCTTGTAGTATGTTTGGGATCATTACCCTGCTGGAAGACCCATGCCTTAGGACGCAAACCTAGATTTCTGACACTGGGTACTACATTGCGAACCAAAATCCTTTAGTAATCTTCTTTTATGATGCCTTGCACACAGTCAAGGCACCCACTGTTAGGTGTCAAGTTCTGCCTCTGCACAGGGGGAATCTCGAACCATCTCCGCTGCGGTCTCCCATTCTTCTCCAGCCGCAGTGGAGTCTGCTCTGCGGAGATGTCGGTCCCAGCGTCTTGCTCAGTCTCACTCTGTGCATAGGGTTACTGCTGCTTTTCCAGCTTCTGCCATTGAGGCCAGTGCTGGGCAGCGGCGAGCAGACGCTTTTGGGACTAAGTCCTGCTTTTCCCCTTCTGAGCATGCCCAGGGCAAGATCTCCCATTGGAGATCGACGGTCACATGGTCAGATACTGCAGCAGATCCCATTGGTCCTCCAGGAAGGTCCTGAAGGTGCTCAACTTCTGTGGCAGCTTCCCATTGGTCCTTCTGGGAAGGTCCTGTACATGCTGCAGCTATAAAAGGTTTGCATGACCGCACGGCCATGTGCTAGTGTAAACTTGTAAACGTGTGTGTGTTGATGGGTGAAAGTCATTCATTAATTATCCCCTCCCTTGTGTATGACTGCTCGCGTAAGGTGGATGATTGCTATCTAGCGCCCGACTTAGCCATCAGCACGTAACACACAAAACAGCGTCTAATTGCTGTGACCGCCAGTGCGGTGCCGTGCGCTTTCACAGCGCTTTCCTGATACAAGCCTGGGTGGTTAGTGGTGTCCGCCAGTGTGGCACCGCATGCACTCTTGTCACGCCCTACAGTCGTGTCTATCTTGTGGACCCACTGGACCGCAAATACAGCTGTTACTGATACCATGAAGGGAGAACCAGACCAGGAAAGCAGGTTCAAATGCTTTATTGTACAGTAATAAAAACCCCAAAGGAAGGCCACAGGGCCACAACACCAGAAAACCTCTAAGGAGACCAAGGCTTGGAGTGACCCCTATACAGGGATTTCCCCTAGACCACCAATAGAGGGTCCGATGAGGCAGACACCTGTGTTAAACCGACCTAGGAGGTAGGAAGAAAAGAATAAACAAAACAGGGCTGAATGTGGAACTTGGAAGCAGGAAGAAGACTGCAGGGAACCACACAGGATACTGGACTCAGGATGCTGTGGAGACCAGACTCGATCCTAGGGAAAAAAGGAACACAGTAAGATAGGAAAATTGGACTGATAAGCCTAGCAGGATCAGACCTGGAGCAGCAACTTCAGGATAATAGAAGTTGCCCAGGCGGCGTCCAGGAGTGACTGAGATCCTTATATACCTCCAGCCTCCAGGTGATAGGCCGGGAGGAGGGGTAGTGAGTAGGGAGGGGCTGACCCTTTAAGAAGCCAGAGAGCTCGCTTGCCCGCCCCCTATGCACTCCCTAGGAGAGGGAGAGAAAGGAGGAAGTGCAGCAGACATGGGAGCAAGGACCCGGACAGCATGTCTGCAGGGACGGACCCCGGAGCACCGGCGGACGACCGGAGCGTGACCCTGCTCGCTAAGGACAGGACCAGAAGAGGTAAGAGCAGGCGGGGAAGAGAAAGAAGGCGCCCCGGACTGCGAGGTGGTGACAACTCTCATGCATCTTTATTATTATTATTTCTGTCACTCTGACACCCCAGTTGCGGTGTCGAGCGCAAGAGGTCTATATGAACTCAAATCCTGTGTCTTTGGATTGAGTCCTGAGACTCCTAGCTTGCGCTCATGGTGCAGTACCACGGCCCTGTGATACAACAGGGTTCGCTTCCTTCGCACAGGGTGAAGTTAACCCATGTGTGTATCCGCATTGTACCACCATATAGTCCGTCATTACTTGGCAGCAGGTTCCATCTCTGCACGGTGGACCCCGGGCTGCAAACGTACCTTACTCTATCTTTCTTATTATTTGGTGCGTTCCGCTAGTCCTAACACCCAGTGCCAGAGTCAGCAAAACAACCCTTAAACATTTTTGAACCTCCACCATCTTTGACTTTACGTACTGTGTTATTTTCTTTGTAGTCCTCATTTCATTTTTGGCAAACATTAGAATGATGTGCTTTACCAAAGTGCTCTATATTGGTTTCATCTGTTCACAAGATGCTTTCCCAGAGGGATTTTGGCTTACTCATGTACATTTTTGTAAACTGCAGTCTAGCTTTTATATGTCTCCATATCAGCTGTGGGATCCTATTGGATCTTGTGCTCAAAGCGTTTAATTTCATTCAAATGTTGATAGTTTGAGCTGACACTGATGCATCCTGAGCCTGCAGGACAGCTTGAATTTCTTTGGATCTTGATTGGGGCTGCTTATCCGCTGTCCGGACTATCCTGCGTTGCAACCTTTCAACAATTTTTCTCTGCCATCCATGTCTAGGGAGATTAGCTACAGAGTAATGGGTTGAAAATTTCTTGATTATGTTGCACACTGTGAACAAAGGAACATCACGATGTTTGGAGATGGGCTTGTAACCTGAGATTCGTGATATTTTTCAATGATTTTGGTTCTACACACAGACACACAATGCAATGAGTCAACTTCTCCCCTTTTTATCTGGTTACAGGTGTTATTTTCACATTGCTGACACCTGTTACTTGCCACAGGTGAGTTTGAAAGAACATCACATGCTTGAAACAAAGCTGTTTACCAACAAGGTGCCAATAATTTTCTTCATTCAACTTTGGGGGTTTTGTGGTATATTATGTCCAAGTTGCCTTTTTTCTCTCTTTACTTGTGTTAGTCCAATACACACAGAGGAAATAAACGTGTATAACAAAACATGCATAATTGCAATAATGTTCTGGGAGAAATACATATTTTTCTGGAACAATTTCAATGGTTCCAACTCTTTCGGCTATGACTGGTCAAGCAGACTATATAGGCTGTTGTTTATTGCCATGGTAAAATAATGTAACTGGGCAATGGTAGAACATCTTCCAAAATCCCCCCTAATGTATCCTAAGACAAGTCAAGCTAATGAAGTATAAAGCTATTCTATTCTGATTATACGGCTACAGTAAAAAATAGGTGTCTTTCTTTTTTTTATTAAACAAGGAAGAGAAGTAGAATAGGACAAAAAATAAACTCCAAAGTGACCTAGATGTAACATTTGTATTATCTAGCACAACACATTTGATTTTTTCTTCTTTCTTTTATTTTTTCTTGGTAATACCTAGTGTACGTTTTTATACGGAACTAGAACTTTACAATTGTTTCACCTACTTCATGTATACAGCGACAGATAAGTGGCAATCAAAGGCCTTCGGAACTGAAGGATCTTCAAAAGCAGTTCTTATGTGTCAAGCAATATTTGCAAGGGATCCTTGCCGATGTACAAAGTTACACATCAGAAGGGACATAAAACAGTTAAACTAGCTCAAAGGCAATGTCACAGTCTAACAATTACACGCATTCTCAGCCTGACAGAAGAACTTGCAGACTCTCTACTATGCGCTCCTGGCTGTAGGCATGCCAGGAAGATTATAAAAATGCCATGCTGTGATATGCTGCCCTCCTGCCTGAGAGGCTACCATTAAGAGCCTTATTTACTGCGTCGGTACAGTCTGCAGTTCAGTGGAGAGTGCTACCTGTCTTGTTGTTTTATAAATTAGTTGTTGGTGTCACAGGATTATTACTGTCTAACTATTCCGTCTGCTGAAGGTGGAGAGAGATGAAAGGATATGATCTGACCTTGTTATGCTTTGTGTGCGATATCTACTGCAATTTCTGCCTCACAGAAGATAACAATGCCAGCTTGGTCCAGACAATGCGCAGTGGAAATCACTCTTACAAATAGAGAAATATTATTGTTTTTCTTTCTATATTTTGTATGCATAATATGTTATGCACAAGCACAATAGAAAAATATGAGCAAAAATCCTCTTGAGGAACAAAATGGATGTGTTAGCACTTAGCAGAAGACAACATTATTAGTTGAAGACAGTTCAGCATGCAATGTTGTTTAACCCCTTAGTGACAGAGCCAATTTGGTACTTAATGACCAGGCCAATTTTTGCAATTCTGACCACTGTCACTTTATGAGGTTATAACTCTGGAACGCTTCAACGGATCCCGCTGATTCTGAGATTGTTTTTTCGTGACACATTGTACTTCATGTTAGTGGTAACATTTCTTCGATATTACTTGCGATTATTTATGAAAAAAACGGAAATATGGCGAAAATTTTTAAAATTTTGCAATTTTCAAACTTTGTATTTTTATGCCCTTAAATCAGAGAGATATGTCATGAAAAATAGTTAATAAATAACATTTCCCACATGTCTACTTTACGTCAGCACAATTTTGGAAACAAAATTTTTTTTTGTTAGGGAGTTATAAGGGTTAAAAGTTGACCAGCAATTTCTCATTTTTACAACACCATTTTTTTTTAGGGACCACATCACATTTGAAGTCATTTTGAGGGGTCTATATGATAGAAAATAATGAAGTGTGACACCATTCTAAAAACTACACCCCTCAAGGTTCTCAAAACCACATTCAAGAAGTTTATTAACCCTTTACGTGCTTCACAGGAACTGAAACAATGTGGAAGGAAAAAATGAACATTTAACTTTTTTTTGCAAACATCTTAATTCAGAACCATTTTTTTTATTTTCACAAGTGTAAAAACAGAAATGTAACCATAAATTATGTTATGCAATTTCTCCTGAATACGCCAATACCCCATATGTGGGGGTAAACCACTTTTTGGGCGCACCGCAGAACTTAGAAGTGAAGGAGCGCCGTTTGACTCTTTCAATGTAGAATTGGCTGGAATTGAGATTGGACGCCATGTCGCGTTTGGAGAGCCTCTGATGTGCCTAAACAGTGGAAACCCACCACAAGTGACCCCATTTGGGAAACTAGACCCCTTAAGGAACTTATCTAGATGTGTGGTGAGCACTTTGAACCCCCATGTGCTTCACAGAAGTTTATAATGTAGAGCCGTGAAAAAAAAATCGCATTTTTTCTACAAAAATGATTTTTTGCCCACAAATTTTTATTTTCACAAGGGTAACAGGAGAAATTAGACCACAAAACTTGTTGTGCAATTTCTCCTGAGTACGATGATACCCCATATGTGGGGGTAAACCACTGTTAGGGCGCACCGCAGAGCTTGGAAGAGAAGGAGTGCCGTTTTACTTTTTCAATGTAGAACTGGCTGGAATTGAGATTGGACGCCATGTCGCGTTTGGAGAGCCTCTGATGTGCCTAAACAGTGGAAACCCCCCACAAGTGACATTATTTTGGAAACTAGACCCCTTAAGGAACTTATCTAGATGTGTGGCGAGCACTTTGAACCCCCATGTGCTTCACAGAAGTTTATAACGTAGAGCCGTGAAAAAAAAAAATTGCATTTTTTCTACAAAAATGATCTTTTTGCCCACAAATTTTTATTTTCACAAGGGTAACAGGAAAAATTAGACCACAAAAGTTGTTGTGCAATTTCTCCTGAGTACATCGATACCCAATATGTGGGGGTAAACCACTGTTTGGGCGCACCGCAGAGCTTGGAAGAGAAAGAGTGCCGTTTTACTTTTTCAATGTAGAATTGGCTGGAATTGAGATCGGACGCCATGTCGCGTTTGGAGAGCCCCTGATGTGCCTAAACAGTAGAAATCCCCCACAAGTGACCCCATTTTGGAAACTAGACCCCCCATGGAACTTATCTAGATGTGTGGTGAGAACCTTGAATGCCCAAGTGCTTCACAGAAGTTTATAATGCAGAGCCGTGAAAATAAAAAATATTTTTTTTTCCACAAAAAAGATTTTTTAGCCCCCAAGTTTTTATTTTCACAAGGGTAACAGGAGAAATTGGACTGCAATAGTTGTTGTCCAATTTATCCCGAGTACGCTGATGCCCCATATGTGGGGGTAACCCACTGTTTGGGCGCACGGCAGAGCTCGGAAGGGAAGGAGCGCCTTTTTGGAATGCAGACTTTGATAGAATGGTCTGTGGGCATTATGTTGCGATTGCAGAGCCCCTGATGTACCTAAACTGTAGTAACCCCCCACAAGTGACCCCATTTTGGAAACTAGACCCCCCAAGGAACTTATCTAGATGTGTGGTGAGAACTTTGAATGCCCAAGTGCTTCACAGAAGTTTAGAATGCAGAGTCGTGAAAATAAAAAATATTTTTTTTTTCACAAAAAAGATATTGTAGCCCCCAAGTTTTTATTTTCACAAGAGTAGCAAGAGAAATTGGACCCCAGAAGTTGTTGTCCAATTTATCCCGAGTACGCTGATGCCCCATATGTGGGGGTAACCCACTGTTTGGGCGCACGGCAGAGCTCAGAAGGGAGGGAGCACCATTTGACTTTTTGAGCGCAAAATTGGCTGTCGTGTTTGGAGACCCCCTGATGTACCTAAACAGTGGAAACCCCCCAATTCTAGCTCCAACCCTAACCCCAACACACCCCTAACCCTAATCCCAACCTGATCCATAATCCTAATCACTAACCCTAACCATAATCACAACCCTTACCCCAAAACAACCCTAATGTCAACCCTAACCATAACCCTAATCAAAATCCTAAATCCAACACACCCCTAATCCTAATCTCAACCCTAACCTCAAACCTAACCCTAATCCCAATACACCCCTAATCACAACCCTAACCTTAACCCTAATCCCAAACCTAACCCTAATCCCAAGCGTAACCCTAATGCCAACCCTAACCCTAATACCAACCCTAATCCAAACCCTAACCCTAATCCCAGCTCTAACCCTAACTTTAGCCCCAACCCTAACCCTAGCCCTAAGGCTTCTTTCACACTTGCGTCGTTTGGCATTCCGTCGCAATCCGTCGTTTTGGACAAGAAACGGATCCTGCAAATGTGCCCTCAGGATGCGTTTTTTGCCCATAGACTTGTATTGCCGACGAATCGTGACGGATGGCCACACGTCGCGTCCGTCGTGCACTGGATCAGTTGTGTTTTGGCGGACCGTCGGCACAAAAAAAGTTCAATGAAACGTTTTTTTGTACGTCGCATCCGCCATTTCTGACCGCGCATGCGTGGCCGTTACTCCGCCCCCTCCTCCCCAGGACATAGATTGGGCAGCGGATGCGTTGAAAAACTACAGCTGCTGCCCACGTTGTGCACAATTTTCACAACGTACGTCGGTATGTCGGGCCGACGCATTGCGACGGCCCCGTACCGACGTAAGTGTGAAAGAAGCCTAACCCTAAATTTAGCCCCAACCCTAACCCTAAATTTAGCCCCAACCCTAACCCTAAATTTAGCCCCGACCCTAGCCCTAACCCTAGCCCTAACCCTAGCCCTAACCCTAACCCTAACCCTAACCCTAACCCCTAACCCTACCCCTACCCCTAACCCTACCCCTAACCCTACCCCTAACCCTACCCCTAACCCTACCCCAACCCTAACCCTACCCCTAACCCTACCCCTACCCCTAACCCTACCCCTAACCCTACCCCTATCCCTACCCCTAACCCTACCCCTACCCCTAACCCTACCCCTAACCCTAACCCTACCCCTAACCCTAACCCTAATTTTAGCCCCAACTGCTGTTCTCCTGCCGGCCGGCAGATGGAGACAGATGGCGGGCGCACTGCGCATGCGCCCGCCATTTTCTTCTGCCGGCGGCCAGGAGTAGCAGCAAGAGGATCCAGGGACACAGGTGAGTATTGTAGGGTCCCCGGATCCCCCTATTTCTCTGTCCTCTGATGTGCGATCACATCAGAGGACAGAGAATTACTTTACTTTTTTTTTTTTTTTTTTTTTGCGGTCGCCGGTAAACAGTTAATTACCAGCGATCGCAAAAAAGGGGTCGGTTTTTACCCCCGGCAGCCGAGACCCCAAAGATTCTCCCGGTGCCGGCCGGCGGGCGCACTGCGCATGCGCCCGACATTTTGAAGATGGCGGCGCCCACCGGGAGACACGAGGAGCATCGGGGGAGATAGGTGAGTATTGGGGGGCCACCTAGGACCCCTTTTCTCTGTCCTCCGATGTGCGATCACATCGGAGGACAGAGAAATTAAAAAGAGATCGCGTTTTGTTTTTTGTTTTTTTGTTTTTTGCGATCGACGGTAAACGGTTAATTACCGGCGATCGCAAATGCGGGGTGGGTTAAAAACCCCCCGAATCATGTTCTCTGGGGTCTCGGCTACCCCCGGCAGCCGAGACCCCGGAGAAAATCGGCCTCTGGGGGGCGCTATTCACTTTTTCCACAGCGCCGTTAATTAACGGCGCTGTGGTTTAAGTACCCTTAGCGGCCGCCGTTAAAAGGCGTATCGGCGGTCGCTAAGGGGTTAAAAGGGTTTTCCTGTTTTTTTATTTTGTAACTCTAAATAGTTACATGACCAAAAGTTCTGTATATTTTATGAAGCTTATTGCACATCATAAAACATCCAAAAGTTAAAAATAATAATGTGTTTTAGGCTGTCAGAGATCAATATAGTCTGTAAAAATGGCATGCAACCAACTGTTATTTGAAGAAAAAGTGATAGAGTATGAGACATTTTTAGGAGTTTTTTTTAACTATGTCCCTGATCTTCCAGTTAAGTGTGACGTATTGATGATTTAATTGGTTATACTACAGATATACAGTGGGGCAAAAAAATAATACTTATTTTCCACCATAATATGCAAATAAAATGTTAAAAAAAACAGACAATGTGATTTTCTGGATTTTTTTTTCTCAGTTTGTCTCCCATAGTTGAGGTCTACCTATGATGCAAATTACAGACGCCTCTCATCTTTTTAAGTGGTGGAACTTGCACTATTGCTGACTGACTAAATACTTTTTTGCCCCACTGTACTATTGATTAGCTGTATGGTGGCCACCCCTAATATAATGTGCATGGACATTTTTACATATGTGCCCCCAGGAGTGGACACAGACAGAAGAGTCCATTATGCAAGAACAATATATGAGCCCTTTTCAGTCCATTATCTTATCATAAGTTAACACAATTCCACCTGCTCTGGGGGTAAAAATAGGTCACCTTTCCTCTTGGGACCCTATGCGGCTGAACAAACTGCAACTAGGGCTGCCATCAGTGCATTACTGCCCTTACTGCTGAATGGGCCCAGCGGCCAGAAGTAAAAATGAGGGGCTCAGACAAAGTCCGGACCCCCCCTCTTGTGCTTTTGCTCACCAGGCCCCAGGGTATAGTGCGCCGAAGCAGGGAGACGTCTTGGAGCTCATGGTCTTCAAAACTGGACAGCCGTGCAGCTCCAAGTGAGTCTCTCTGCCTCTTCTGTCACCCGCTGACGCACTGGTAACTGTGCGTACACAAGCACCACTCCCCAGGAGGACAGCAGAAGTGGAGCTGCAGGGGATCATATAAGAGGTATGTATGAAAAAAATGCTTTTTAATAAAATGAATTAAATGGGCTTGAGGGGAACAGCAAGTGATGATGAAATGAAGATGGGACGGGTGACAGTGGATGAAGAATTGAGAGTGTTGGATGGGGACAGTGAGTGATGAATTGAGTGTGGGGGACAGGAGACAGTGAGTAATGAATTGAGGGTGGGGGCAGAGGACAGTGAATGATGAATTGAGGATGGTGGACAGGACAGTGAATGATGAATTGAATATGGGAGTGGGAAGAGCAATTGATGACTTGAGGGTGGGGAGAGTAAACAATGATGACTTGAGGGTGGGGTACAGCAAATGATAATTAATTGAGGGTGGGGGAGCAAATGATGAATTGAGGGTGGGGGAGAGCAAATGATGAATTGAGGGTGGGCGGAGTAAATGATGAATTGACTGTGGGGAAGAGCAAATGATGAATTGACGGTGGTGGGAGAGCAAATGATAAATTAAGGGTGGGGTACAGCAAATGATAACAAATTGAGTGTAGGGGAGAGCAAATGATGAATTGAGGTTGGAGGGAGAGTAAATTATGAATTGAGGGTGAGGTACAGCAAATGCTTATGAATTTAAGGTGGGGGAGAGCAAATGATGATGAATTGAAGGGAGGAGAGTAAATGAATAAAAAAGTGTGAAGGAGAGCAAATGATGATGAATTGAGACTTGGGGATGGAGGGCAGCAAATGTTTAATTGAGAGTGGGAGGATTATTTCACACAGAGATGAGTCCTGGCTGGAAGAAGTGATGTTGGTCTTCACTTGATGAAGAAGAAAAGCGAAGATGAAGAACTTCAACTAGAGATGTCACCAGAGAAGCAGTGTGTTACCAGTATACTTACACTGTATGCTGTATACAGAGCACTTGTGCATAATGTAACTTGTGATCACTGTATTATCTGTACACTGACAATAACTATATAGCTCCAGCCTCCTGTGCGTAATGTCACTGGCGATCCCAGTATTACCTGTACACTGACGTTATATACCAAGCTCCTGTGTCTAATGTCATTGGTCATCACTGTATACTATGTACAAAGCTCCTGTGTATAATGGCACTTATGGTAATATTAGTATTGTGTTTTTTTATTAATGATCTGTATTGTAGTATTCAGTCACTATATGGTGGTAATATGGGATCTGGTCATGGGGTGGTGGTATTTGTTCCTTGTATGTAGTATTATTCGGTTCATATGTGATCTGGTTATGGTGTGGCAGCATTTGTCCCTTGTATATGGTATTATTGGGTCACTTTGTGGTGGTAATATTTGATCTGGTCAATGTGTGGTGGTATTTGTCCCCTGTAAGTTGTATTATTCAGTCACTATGGGGTTGTAATATGTGGTCTGGCAATGGTGTGATTGTGTTTGTGCCTTCTATGAGGTAATATTGATCTTTTAATAAATATATGTGACACAATCCCTTAAAATAAATAGAAAATATACCTAAAAAGAGTATTGGATATTTTAAGAAATGTTTAATAGGTTAGAGTAACATAGTAACATAGTAACATAGTTTTTTTTTATTCAAATAAATTTTTATTAAGAATAACAAGATAAATGACATGTTACATTCTCATTTTCAATACAAAGCTTTTTTCTCCCCCTTCAAACATTCCCCTTCAATCCCACCACCCCCCAAACCCACCCAACAAAGCAGCTCACCTTGCTTAGCACTTCCATCATTAGACCAATATACTATCTAATCCCTCGGCCAATAATATAAGCCACATTTAACATTACCATTAATTAGGAACCTTAATTAACTCTCCCTCTATAATACCCCTATCCCATAGCAATCCACGGAGACCACATTTTATTGAACATTTCGATTTTCCCTCTTTTTTTATAAATCCCTTTTTCTAGTGTCAGGCCCTGCTTCACATACTGGAGGAACTCTCCTCTTGACGGCGGTTCTTCCCTAATCCAATTTCGAGCTATTACCTTCCTAGCCATGTATAACAATCTGGCAATAGCTATCTTTAGGTTGTTATCCACTCCAATCTCATCCACACATCCCAACAAGCACACAAGTGGATCCCTTGGCACCTTACAGCCATACGCACCTTCCATACGACTCAAAACTACCACCCAAAAAGCAGCCAGTCTCGGACACGTCCACATCATATGGAGTATATCAGCATCTGCAGTTTTACACCTCGGGCATTCAGAATCATCACGCAAACCAGCCTTATATAGCACCATCGGTGACTTATAAACCCTGTGTATCACATAGAGCTGTGACAGTCTATACGGTTCGCTCAGTGACAATCGTGGGACCCATTCTAGCACCGACTCCCAAGTCTCATTCTCCATTGGACCCAGATCCCTCTCCCACTTAGCTCTCGCCATTATTGGAAACCCCAATAGGAAAGTGTGCAACAGATCTTTATACAAAGTAGATATGACTCCCCCAGTAGTCCCTTCATTACACACATACTCCAGTACTATATCCCTCTGAATTCCAATACCTCCGTTTCTACTCTGAGCTCCAAAAGCATGCCTCATCCGCAAATACTGAAATTCCCCCACAGTCCCAAGACCAAATTCCGCCTGTAATTGGGAAAATGATTTCAATTCACCTCGCTCAATTATTTGATACACGTATTGAATCCCTTTGACTTGCCATTCTGTCAGTACCCCCAGTGCCTCAAACTCCTGTAAGTTGCTGTTATGCCATAGCGGTGAGAATCTAGTCAAATCCGTGACCCCCCGTATATGTCTCAGCCTGCCCCACAGCCTGCGTATCAACAACACAGTCGGGTATAATTTCCCCAGAGCCCCCAGGGATCCATCCTCCAAACATTGTACCACTGGCCTTCTTTTTGTCACCACTTCCATCAGCCGCTGTACTGCCCCAGATGACCCTTCATGCGCCCAGCCTTTTAGATGCTGACTCTGGGCTGCAAGAAAATATATTTCAGGGTTAGGCAATGCCAATCCCCCATCTTCGTTGGGTCGCTGAAGTGTCTCCAGTTTGATACGCGGATGCTGTCTCCCCCATATCAAATTCCTGAACAGAGAGTTAATCTGTCTAAATCTCCCGCGTGGTATCCAAACTGGCGCATTATGAAGAATATACAGTATTTTTGGCATCAAAATCATTTTAATAAGATTCACCCTACCTACCACAGATAAATGCAGTTTAAGCCAAGCATCCGCTTTCGCTTTAAGAACACCTAAGATTGGAGTCAGATTTCTATGTATATAGTCAGTAACAGGCATAGATACCCATATTCCAAGGTACTTAAATTGGCTAGTCACCTCCAGTCGCCCATCCTCCAGTGACTCCCCACCATCATCATCCACCTTAAACAAGACAGACTTACTCCAGTTTATCCTAAGTCCCGACACCGATCCGAAACGCTCAATAATCCCAATGGCTCCCTCCAAGGACATACCCGGGTCAGCCAGAAATAGCAGAATGTCATCCGCATACAACGCCACCCTTTCTTCAATCATCCCATATTTAAACCCAGTCACCTCATCAGACTGTCGAAGCTTAGCAGCCAGTGGTTCCACAGCCAGAGCAAACAAAAGAGGAGAGAGCGGACACCCCTGTCTCGTCCCTCTAGCCAGTTGTATGGTCCGTGATAACTCCCCATTTACCCTAACCCTAGCCATCGGCATCGAGTACATTAGTTGAATCCAGGATATGAACTGCGGTCCAAACCCCATACTCCGGAGCACCTGCCAGAGATATCCCCACTCCACACTATCAAATGCCTTATGGGCGTCTAAAGATGCAATAACTCTCTGGCCACAGTTGTCGGATCTGAGTTGCAAATTCATATACAGCCTTCGTAAGTTGATCGCAGTGGACCGATCAGGCATAAAGCCGGACTGGTCTGAGTGCACCAGGCCGGAAATAACACTTGTCAACCTCATCGCCAACACCTTAGCCAGAAGTTTAACGTCTGTAGTAAGCAAGGAGATTGGCCGATATGAATCCGGCTGTGTCGGGTCCTTCCCCTCCTTAGGAATCACCACTATTATGGCCTCCCGCATAGATGCCGGTAGACGACCGCCACTCCTAGCCTCCTCCAGAAGTACCCTTAATTTAGGGATCAGCACTTCCCCAAAGTTTTTATAAATTTCAGCAGGAAATCCATCTACGCCAGGTGCCTTCCCATTAGCCATAGACTGCAGTGCCCGACCCAACTCCTCCTCCGTGATGGGAGCTTCCAAATCTTCTCTATCTATGTCACTCAGCCTTGGGAGCTCCAATTCCTCAAGGAACTCCACCGTGTCCTCCACCAACCCATCTACCTGAGAGGAATATAAGTCCGCAAAAATGTCCAAAATCTCTGAAGTCTCAGAGACAGCCACACCGCTCCCCGATACCAAAGAATGAACAAAGGAAGTGTTTCTCTGGGCAGAAGCCACCATCGATAGCAAATGACCCACAGATTCGCCCTCCTGGTAAAAAGCCAGATTCATGAATTCCCTCTTCCTTTCAGCCTTAATAGTAACATAGTTAGCAAGGCTGAAAAAAGACATTTGTCCATCCAGTTCAGCCTATATTCCATCATAATAAATCCCCAGATCTACGTCCTTGTACAGAACCTAATAATTGTATGATACAATATTGTTCTGCTCCAGGAAGACATCCAGGCCTCTCTTGAACCCCTCGACTGAGTTCGCCATTACCACCTCCTCAGGCAAGCAATTCCAGATTCTCACTGCCCTAACAGTAAAGAATACTCTTCTATGTTGGTGGAAAAACCTTCTCTCCTCCAGACGCAAAGAATGCCCCCTTGTGCCGTCACCTTCCTTGGTATAAACAGATCCTCAGCGAGATATTTGTATTGTCCCCTTATATACTTATACATGGTTATTAGATCGCCCCTCAGTCGTCTTTTTTCTAGACTAAATAATCCTACTTTCGCTAATCTATCTGGGTATTGTAGTTCTCCCATCCCCTTTATTAATTTTGTTGCCCTCCTTTGTACTCTCTCTAGTAGAGTAGAGTAGAGTAGGACCCTGCCAAAAGAGTCTACCTTGTCATGATGGCGGCTTAAAAAAACTTTTGGCCTAACCAAAAGCTGCTGACTGTGTACAGTATGTGATATGGTGTTCAATGGGATCCATTAATATCTGATTGTTGAGTTTTTCCAAAACTGAATCTGCTGTGGGACTGTGAAAGGTTCAAAGGGTGGAGGTGGAACTGGGGTGGAGCCTGGGTGGACCCTCAAGGTGACATGAAAATATTGCTAGTATGGGGCCCTGAAATTCCTAGTGGAAGCCCTGGCTGCACCAATGGTATGTCCTATCCTGTGTACACCCTTTACACATAATCAGGGTAGATTTTCACTTTATCGTTTGATGTTTTTCCCTTCAAATTCTTTTTTTTTTGGTTCCTGGAGCTATACTATTAGTTCATTTTCATAATTTCCAAATTGGGGAGAACCCCAAATAATCCCTCACTAGAAGACCATTAAGTTTATCTTTTATTTCTACTAATTAAAATAAAGAATATACAAGGGGGATAAAACACTTTGTCCCTAATGTGTCTCAGAAGTCTGCAGTTATTTTCTGCAGTATTGCTGCTAATTTATATTTAGAAAGTTTATTGCACCTGGTATGCTAATACATATTGGCAGAATAGGACAACAAATTTTAACAAAAGTGGGGGGACGCTCTCTCACTCTGGTATTCTACAATGTTGAGGTAGATGGTTAGATAGATAAAGCTGTGCTCAAAAGTTTACATACCCTGGCAGAATTTTTGCTTTCTTTGCCTTTTTTCAGAGCATCTGAATGATAACACCAAAACTTTTTCTCCACTCGTGGTTAGTGGTTGGGTGAAGCCCTTTATTGTCAAACTTCATTTTTTTCTCTTTCTAAATCATAATGACAGCCAAAAACATCCAAATGACCCTGATCAAAAAAGTTCACATATCCCATTTCTTAATACCATGTATTGCCCCCTCTAACATCAATGACAGCTTGAAGTATTTTGTGGTAGTTGTGGATGAGGTTCTTTATTTTCTCAGATGGTCAAGCTGTCCACTCCTTTTGGCAAAAAGTATCCAGTTCCTGTAAATTCCTTGGCTGTCTAGCATGAACTGTGTGCTTGAGATCTCCTCAGAGTGGCTCAATGATACTGAGGTCAGTAGACTGAGATGGCCACTCCAGAACCTTCACATTGTTCTGCTGTAGCCTATGACTGGTGGACTTGGCCTTGTGTTTTGGATTATTGTCATGTTGGAACATTATAATACGTCCCATGTGCAGCTTTCGGGCTGATGAGTGCAAATTTGCCTCCAGCATTTGCTGATAACATGCTGTATTCATCTTTCCTTCAACTTTGACCACGTTTCCTGTGCCTTTATAGCTCACACATCTCCAAAACATCAGGGATCCACCTCCGTGCTTTACAGTAGGAATGGTGTTCCTTTCATCATAGGCCTTGATGACTTCTCTCCAAATGTAACGTTTATGGTTCTGGCCAAAATGTTCAATTTTGGTCTCATCACTCCAAATTACCTTGTTCCTGAAGTTTTGAGGCATGTCTCTGTGCTATTTTGAGTATTTTAGGAGATATACTTTGTGTCATTTGTGCAGTAATGGCTTTCTTCTGGCGAATCGACCATCCAGCCCATTTTTCTTCAAGTGCCTCTTTATTGTACATCTTGAAACAGCCACATCGCTAGTTTTCAGAAAGTCCCATATTTCAGCTGATGTTATTTGTGGGTTTTTCTTTGCTTCATGAACAATTTTCATGGTTTTGTTTTTACAGAGCCCTTGATTTTCCATTTGCTAATCACAGCTTGAACACTGCTGACTGGCATTAGCAATTCTTTTTTTATCCCTTTCCTGTTTTATACAGTTCAACTGCCTTTTCCCGTAGATCCATTGACAATTTTTTTGCTTTCCCCATGACTCACAATCCAGAAACATCAGTGGCTGGATGAAAGATTCAAGAATCTGTCTGGATCCCAGAAACTCACTCAGCTTTTATGCACACACACTGATTACAAGCAAACAGGTCACAGGTGAGGATATTGCCTTTAGTAGCCATTCAAACCCATTTGTTTCAACTTCTGTGCATGTTATCAGGACAAAATCACCAGGGTATGTGAACTTTTGATCAGGGTCATTTGGATGTTTTGGGATGTCATTATGATTTAAAAAGAGAAAACACAGTAATTTGACAATAAATGGCCTTGACCAACCACTAACCATGAGTGGAGAAAAGGTTTTGGTGTTATCATTCATATTCTCTGAAAAAAGAAAGCAAAAATTCTGCCAGGTATGTAAACTTTTGAGCACAACTGTAGATAGATAGATAGATAGATAGATAGATAGATAGATAGATAGATAGATAGAAAAAATACAAAAGTATTCCAATAAGCATCATTAGTGGTGCAAAAAACACACTATAATTCAGTAATGGTATATATTCCTAAATATGCACCCACCATCCATGGACAATATGGATAACTGCCAATACTACAATTAGAAAGCAGAACACAATGCAGTCACATAATCCAATAAAAAATACCTTTATTACAAATCAGTCTAAAAAATTACATATGAAAAAAACAAACAAATAGTGCAAATGGAACTAGCAGATGACACAACATATGCCACAGGCAACATGAGAGAAGCAGTCGCCCAAGGTATGGTGACCCCAGCAATGGTCCAGAAATAACCGGCAGGTGTAAAAGAACACACACCACATGTCAACTACCCGCTGCTCAGAAAATAGCCAGCAGCGCTGCCATAAAAGGCTAGAGAGTATCCGGGGCAATTCACCAATAATGTGGTAGCAGACATCTGGAAGACAACAATCCACTGTGCATATTACCTGCTGCAGTGAGTCATCTGCTAGTTCCATTTGCACTATCTGTTTGTTTTTTTCATATGTAATTTTTTAGACTGATTTGTAATAAAGGTATTTTTTATTGGATTCTGTGACTAGATAGATAGATAGATAGATATATTCATCTTTTCAATTTAAAAATTACAAAATGGAAAATGGGCCGATGCAAATATGTGGAAACCCTGAATGGTTAGTACCTACAAACCCCTCCTTTTGAAAGTATTGCAGCTTGTAAATGCTTTTTGTGGCCAGCTAAGTGTTCTTCAATTTTTACTTGAGGGATTTTCATCGATCCTTCCTTGGAAAATTTTTCCAGCTCTGTGAGATTTCTTGTTGTCTTGCATGCACTGCTATTTTAAGATCTAGCCACAGATGTTCTGATCAGGGGACTGTGAGGGCCATTTTAAAACCTTCAGCTTGCACCTTTTGAGGTAGTCTATTGTGAAATCCATTTTTCCATTTACCAGTGAAATGTTTCTCTTGACACTGACTACAATCTGAAAGTATCATTGATCCACCCATATACTTAATGGTTGGTGAGATATTCTTTTCCTTAAATTCTGCTTCCTTTTTTCTCCACACATACCTTTGATCATTGTGGCCAAAGAGTCCTATTTTAACCTCAATGGTCTATGGGACTTGTTTCCAAAATGCATCAGGTTTTTCTAGTTGTTCTTTTGCATACTTCTGATGCTGAATTTTATGGTGACGACGCACAAGAGGTTTTCTTCTGATGACTCTTCCATGAATGCCATATATGTGCAGGTGTGTCTGAACAGTAGAACAATGTACCACAACTCCAGATTCTGCTAAATCTTCCTGAAGGTCTTTTGCAGTCAAGCAGAGGTTCTGATTTGCCTCTCTAACAATCCTACAAGCAGCACTTACTCAAACTTTGCTTGGTCTTCCAGATCTTATCTTGACCTGCACTATTCCTGTTAACTGCCTTTTCTTAATTACATTTTGAACTGAGGAAAGAGCAATTTGAGAGTGCTTTATTATCGTCTTATAGCATTCTCCAGCTTTGCAGGCCTCCAACATTTTCATTTTCAGAGGGATAAGCAGCTGCTTAGAAGAACCCATGGCTGCTGTTTTTGGCACACGGTTAGAGGAGGCTAGGTTTTTATAAAGCTGGGAAATTTGCATCACATTACCTTTCCTAATGATGATAGTGAACAAGCCATAACTCTAATAGGCTAACGAAGGCCTGAAATCTTGCCCAAACTTTTGCATCGGTCCATTTTTCTTTTATAATTTTCAATGTAAAAAATGTCTATATATATTTTTTTGCCTATAATACAAAGGAAATGTGTCATCTTTAACCTTAGGCCTTTTAGAGATCATGTCATCTTCAACTTCCTTAACTGTTCACAATAACAGAAGTGCCCAAACTTTTACATGCCACTGTGGATAGATAGATAGATAGATAGATAGATAGATAGATAGATAGATAGATAGATAGATAGATAGATAGATAGAAAGATAGATAGTAACATAGTATAGTAACATAGTAACATAGTTAGTAAGGCCGAAAAAAGACATTTGTCCATCCAGTTCAGCCTATACTCCATCATAATAAATCCCCAGATCTACGTCCTTCTACAGAACCTAATAATTGTATGATACAATATTGTTCTGCTCCAGGAAGACATCCAGGCCTCTCTTGAACCCCTCGACTGAGTTCGCCATCACCACTTCCTCAGGCAAGCAATTCCAGATTCTCACCGCCCTAACAGTAAAGAATCCTCTTCTATGTTGGTGGAAAAACCTTCTCTCCTCCAGACGCAGAGAATGCCCCCTTGTGCCCGTCACCTTCCTTGGTATAAACAGATCCTCAGCGAGATATTTGTATTGTCCCCTTATATACTTATACATGGTTATTAGATCGCCCCTCAGTCGTCTTTTTTCTAGAATAAATAATCCTAATTTCGCTAATCTATCTGGGTAGATAGATAGATAGATAGATAGATAGATAGATAGATAGATAGATAGATAGATAGATAGATAGATAGATAGATATGAGATAGATTAAAAATGAAGAAACCCAAGCAAAAGTGCATAAGCCAGAATAAAAAGGGAGCAGTATTGACCGGCCACTGCCACGATGAGGACAAACCAGTTGAAGTTAAAATTTGATTTTTATTGAATTTGAACTACGTGTTTCAGGGTAGGGCCATCCCCTTCATCAGGTATACTCAAACAGAAAAGTCAACTTCAACACCTAAAGCGGCTGGGGGTGATGTAATAATTGCACTTGAGTTGTTAACTCATTAGTTACATAAAGCAATACATCCATATTCAGTTTAACTGAATAGGTTTCAAAATCCCAAAGAGACATTGCACTACAGACATAATTTTAAAAGGATACAAATGATTATAGTAATAAAAACAATAATAAAATATACAGTACAGACCAAAAGTTTGGACACACCTTCTCATTTAAAGATTTTTCTGCATTTTCATGACTATGAAAATTGTACATTCACACTGAAGGCATCAAAACTATGAATTAACACATGTGGAATTATATGCTTAACAAAAAAGTGTGAAACAACTGAAATTATGTCTTATATTCTAGGTTCTTCAAAGTAGCCACCTTTTGCTTTGATGACTGCTTTGCACACTCTTGGCATTCTTTTGATGAGCTTCAAGAGGTAGTCACCAGGAATGGTCTTTCAACAATCTTGAAGGAGTTCCCAGAGATGCTTAGCACTTGTTGTTGGCCCTTTAGCCTTCACTCTGCGGTCCAGCTCACCCCAAACCATCTTGATTGGGTTCAGGTCTGGTGACTGTGGAGGGTAGGTCATCTGGCGTAGCACCCCATCACTCTCCTTCTTGATCAAATAGCCCTTACACAGCCTGAACGTGTGTTTGGGGTCATGGTCCTGTTGAAAAATAAATGATGGTCCAACTAAACGCAAACCGGATGGAATAGCATGCCGCTGCAAGATGCTGTGGTAGCCATGCTGTTTCAGTATGCCTTCAATTTAGAATAAATCCCCAAAGTGTCACCAGCAAAGCACCCCCACACCATCACACCTCTTTCTCCATACTTCATGGTGGGAACAGGCATGTAGATTCCTTCCGTTCACCTTTTCTGCGTCACACAAAGACATGGTCGTTGGAACCAAAGATCTCAAATTTGGACTCATCAGACCAAAGCACAGATTTCCACTGGTCTAATGTTCATGCCTTGTGTTCTTTAGCCCAAACAAGTCTCTTCTGCTTG
The DNA here is from genome assembly GCF_032444005.1 of Ranitomeya imitator. NCBI lineage: Eukaryota > Metazoa > Chordata > Amphibia > Anura > Dendrobatidae > Ranitomeya > Ranitomeya imitator. The sequence continues at coordinate 461,807,032 of NC_091285.1, forward strand.
TTGCCTGTCCTTACCAGTGGTTTCCTTGCAGCTATTTTACCATGAAGGCCTGCTGCACAAAGTCCCCTCTTAAAAGTTGTTATAGAGATGTGTCTGCTGCTAGAACTCTGTGTGGCATTGACCTGGTCTCTAATCTGAGCTGCTATTAACCTGCAATTTCTGAGTCTGGTGACTTGGATAAACTTATCCTCAGAAGCAGAGGTGACTCTTGGTCTTCCTTTCCTGGGGCAGTCCTCATGTGAGCCAGTTTCTTTGTAGAACTTGATGGTTTTTGCAACTGCATAGTAACATAGTAACATAGTAACATAGTTAGTAAGGCCGAAAAAAGACATTTGTCCATCCAGTTCAGCCTATATTCCATCATAATAAATCCCCAGATCTACGTCCTTCTGCAGAACCTAATAATTGTATGATACAATATTGTTCTGCTCCAGGAAGACATCCAGGCCTCTCTTGAACCCCTCGACTGAGTTCGCCATCACCACCTCCTCAGGCAAGCAATTCCAGATTCTCACTGCCCTAACAGTAAAGAATCCTCTTCTATGTTGGTGGAAAAACCTTCTCTCCTCCAGACGCAAAGAATGCCCCCTTGTGCCCGTCACCTTCCTTGGTATAAACAGATCCTCAGCGAGATATTTGTATTGTCCCCTTATATACTTATACATGGTTATTAGATCGCCCCTCAGTCGTCTTTTTTCTAGACTAAATAATCCTAATTTCGCTAATCTATCTGGGTATTGTAGTTCTCCCATCCCCTTTATTAATTATGTTGCCCTCCTTTGTACTCTCTCTAGTTCCATTATATCCTTCCTGAGCACCGGTGACCAAAACTGGACACAGTACTCCATGTGCGGTCTAACTAGGGATTTGTACAGAGGCAGTATAATGCTCTCATCATGTGTATCCAGACCTCTTTTAATGCACCCCATGATCCTGTTTGCCTTGGCAGCTGCTGCCTGGCACTGGCTGCTCCAGGTAAGTTTATCATTAACTAGGATCCCCAAGTCCTTCTCCCTGTCAGATTTACCCAGTGGTTTCCCGTTCAGTGTGTAATGGTGATATTGATTCCTTCTTCCCATGTGTATAACCTTACATTTATCATTGTTAAACCTCATCTGCCACCTTTCAGCCCAAGTTTCCAACTTATCCAGATCCATCTGTAGCAGAATACTATCTTCTCTTGTATTAACTGCTTTACATAGTTTTGTATCATCTGCAAATATCGATATTTTACTGTGTAAACCTTCTACCAGATCATTAATGAATATGTTGAAGAGAACAGGTCCCAATACTGACCCCTGCGGTACCCCACTGGTCACAGCGACCCAGTTAGAGACTATACCATTTATAACCACCCTCTGCTTTCTATCACTAAGCCAGTTACTAACCCATTTACACACATTTTCCCCCAGACCAAGCATTCTCATTTTGTGTACCAACCTCTTGTGCGGCACGGTATCAAACGCTTTGGAAAAATCGAGATATACCACGTCCAATGACTCACCGTGGTCCAGTCTATAGCTTACCTCTTCATAAAAACTGATTAGATTGGTTTGACAGGAGCGATTTCTCATAAACCCATGCTGATATGGAGTTAAACAGTTATTCTCATTGAGATAATCCAGAATAACATCCCTCAGAAACCCTTCAAATATTTTACCAACAATAGAGGTTAGACTTACTGGCCTATAATTTCCAGGTTCACTTTTAGAGCCCTTTTTGAATATTGGCACCACATTTGCTATGCGCCAGTCCTGCGGAACAGACCCTGTCGCTATAGAGTCACTAAAAATAAGAAATAATGGTTTATCTATTACATTACTTAGTTCTCTTAGTACTCGTGGGTGTATGCCATCCGGACCCGGAGATTTATCTATTTTAATCTTATTTAGCCGGTTTCGCACCTCTTCTTGGGTTAGATTGGTGACCCTTAATATAGGGTTTTCATTGTTTCTTGGGATTTCACCTAGCATTTCATTTTCCACCGTGAATACCGTGGAGAAGAAGGTGTTTAATATGTTAGCTTTTTCCTCGTCATCTACAACCATTCTTTCCTCACTATTTTTTAAGGGGCCTACATTTTCAGTTTTTACTCTTTTACTATTGATATAGTTGAAGAACAGTTTGGGATTAGTTTTACTCTCCTTAGCAATGTGCTTCTCTGTTTCCTTTTTGGCAGCTTTAATTAGTTTTTTAGATAAAGTATTTTTCTCCCTATAGTTTTTTAGAGCTTCAATGGTGCCATCCTGCTTTAGTAGTGCAAATGCTTTCTTTTTACTGTTAATTGCCTGTCTTACTTCTTTGTTTAGCCACATTGGGTTTTTCCTATTTCTAGTCCTTTTATTCCCACAAGGTATAAACCGCTTACACTGCCTATTTAGGATGTTCTTAAACATTTCCCATTTATTATCTGTATTCTCATTTCTGAGGATATTGTCCCAGTCTACCAGATTAAGGGCATCTCTAAGCTGTTCAAACTTTGCCTTCCTAAAGTTCAATGTTTTTGTGACTCCCTGACAAGTCCCCCTAGTGAAAGACAGGTGAAACTGCACAATATTGTGGTCGCTATTTCCTAAATGCCCAACCACCTGCAGATTTGTTATTCTGTCAGGTCTATTAGATAGTATTAGGTCTAAAAGTGCTGCTCCTCTGGTTGGATTCTGCACCAATTGTGAAAGATAATTTTTCTTGGTTATTAGCAGAAACCTGTTGCCTTTATGGGTTTCACAGGTTTCTGTTTCCCAGTTAATATCCGGGTAGTTAAAGTCCCCCATAGCCAAGACCTCATTATGGGTTGCAGCTTCATCTATCTGCTTTAGAAGTAGACTTTCCATGCTTTCTGTTATATTTGGGGGTTTGTAACAGACCCCAATGAGAATTTTGTTACCAATTTTCCCTCCATGATTTTCAACCCATATGGACTCGACATCCTCATTCCCTTCGCTAATATCCTCCCTTAAAGTGGACTTTAGACAAGACTTTACATAGAGACAAACCCCTCCTCCTCTCCGATTTTTACGATCCTTTCTAAACAGACTGTAACCCTGTAAGTTAACTGCCCAGTCATAGCTTTCATCTAACCATGTCTCGGTTATTCCCACTATGTCAAAGTTACCTGTAGATATTTCTGCTTCTAGTTCTTCCATCTTGTTTGTCAGGCTTCTGGCGTTTGCGAGCATGCAGTTTAGAGGATTTTGTTTTGTTCCAATCTCCTCACTGTGGATTGTTTTAGAAATGTTCTTACCTCCCTTCTGAGTATGTTTTCCTGGGTCGTCTTTGTTCGAGTCTAATGTTTTTCTTCCCGTCCCCTCTTCTTCTAGTTTAACGCCCTCCTGATGAGTGTACTTTCAAAGACACTTTCAAAGTTTTCCCAATTTTTGACCTTCATTTCTCAAAGTAATGAAGGTCACTCGTTTTTCTTTACTTAGCTGCTTTTTTCTTGCCATAATACAAATTCTAACAGTCTATTCAGTAGGACTATCGGCTGTGTATCTACCAGACTTCTGAATAACACAACTGATGGTCCCAACCCCATTTATAAGGCAAAAAATCCCGCTTATTAAATCTGACAGGGCACACATGTGAATTGAAAATCATTCCTGGTGACTACCTCTTGAAGCTCATCAAGAGAATGCCAAGAGTATGCAAAGCAGTCATCAAAGCAAAAGGTGGCTACTTTGAAGAACCTAGAATATAAGACATAAATTCAGTTGTTTCACACTTTTTTGTTAAGTATATAATTCCACACGTGTTAATTCATAGTTTTGATGCCTTCAGTGTGAATGTACATTTTTCATAGTTATGAAAATACAGATATATATATTCTGGCTTCATTATCCAATTCCGTTCTAAGATAATCGGATCGGGCAGTCGGTGCAGCAGCCCTGGGAGCATTCAGCTGTGTTTCTTTTCAATGTTGTGCATGTCCAGCACAACCACTGTACCTCACATGAGCAATCCTGTCCTCCTGAGGTGTTTTCATCCATCCATCATTCGCTCACGGAGAGCTTTTTGTGCATTTCTTTGCAAGGTATAGGTGCCAGCCCACAGCTTGACAAAGGCTTCCTTGCTTTTGATGCCACCTGTTCACATGGGCCAATAAATAATCAGTCGCCTTGCATACAATTTTCTATTGAGTGCTGCCCACTTTCCTTGTTGTTTTAGATTGATATATAAATCAGTAATATAGAATAATAACATATCTGCTTTTAATTCAACACATTAGTTTGTTTTGAGCTGCATATACTGTATCTTGTTGATTGCATCTTTGATTCTGATGATGTACAAAAGCAATCTATTTCTAGAAAAATATATATTTATTAAAAAGATAAATTTAAAGCCATTACATAAATCCTATTACGTACCTTACCTAGGCATATCTTAACCTACCATATATGCTAACCCCTAACGTGCATTACAGAGTTCAGGATCTGTCGTCAATGGTGGCCTTGCTTGAGTCCTCAAAATTGTTAAACAGTCATGTCGCAATAGAAGGAATCACTATAAAAATGAAATATTTATTTCTATAATAAAGAAGCTCAATGTAAGGTGAATACAACATTTTGCAATTACTATGTTCTCTTTTGAGGTACAAGGGTATCTGGGCCTCCTAGGCATAAGTCCCCAACTGTGATTGCCTCTACAAGCCCCTATGGATAGAGCTTCTATTTGTGGACTCCCACAATCCCACTTCCAGCTATTTATCAAACTAAATTAATCACAAAATTATTGAGTCGTCAACCACATGTGCTTTACATAGATTTATTAAAAAATCCTCCTTGTATTCTTCATATCAGTGAAGTTGATTATTACATCTGCTGGTACATTAAAATTATATAGTTGTTTAATCATCACAAGGATTAGCAGACATTGAAAATGACATGTTAACAAAAGGGGTCATAGCACAGTGTAACAATAAGTACACATGTATCATTCAAACACATTTTCTATCAGTAATACTTCTAAAATACTTATGAATAAATGGATGAAAAATTCATATTGTATATAAGAATAATTTTTAAAGCACTGAATTATATCAAAGGCCATTCTATTCCCCAAAAAAACCCTAAATTAAATTAACGTCATTAGAAATACACAATAAAAGAGATACTTATATGGCCCTGCAGGCATAATTATAGAGCAAGGGCTCAAAAAGCCAAGAAAATCTCATTTTTCAACTCTTTCCCATACAATATAAATAAATGATTATCTTTAGTACCATTTGACCCAGATCAAAAGAGAATATGGCAACATTCGTTGTAAATATGTAATTATTTATTTGTCCTGCTACATTTTCTGTTTTGCATTAGTTATATGTTTGTGTTTTATATATGTCTAACAAAAAGGGTGTTTGTAATTAAATAAACTCAGTAGGCATTAAACAACAACCCCTGAAAATGTAATAGTCATTAGGAATGGTTTCAAGGAAGGACAGCTATAAGCGCACATTTATTTATTTATTATTTTTTTAGGGGACAGGACTTTTTTATCAAGATGTAAAATAATTTAATATATTCTCAATAAAAAATATATAAACAGTTAAACTGAACTAATTACTTGCACAATACTAGACGTTAAGATCAGATTTGTAAAGCTTTTTGCCGAACATTCAAAAGAAAATTATCTTTTAATGTTTAATTAGAAGAACTGAAGATTTATTTTAGATAAAAATGCATCTAGCTCATCCTCTGGTTACTTTTCAGTACAATAAAAGTAAAAAATAATTAATTTTACATGTGTATATCAGATGGGTATTGATATATAGTTGGCTTAACCCAGAAAAAAACTACATTTTTGAAGTAATATTGTTTTATTTCACATAGTCACCATTCAACTCTATACATTTATGGCATCGCTCAAAAAATAATTCTAGTTCTATAGAAAAAAATATTGTTGTCCTCTTCTCTAAACCACAGCTCCATAACATCAATTGCGATCTCGGTTTTCGTACATTTTTGTACTTTCAATGATTTTGTGAGTGTCCGCATTTGTGTCCCATGCCTCATCAGAGCTAGAAAAGAGGCGTCCCATGGATTCAGAGCTGGCGGTGGTGATAAGAAGATTCATCAAGGACCGGATGGGTGACAGTGAGAAGAAAAGAAGCCGGAGAGGTGAGCACTATGGTGAGTATTAGAACCCGATTATCAAAGCAATTTTGTCAGAATTATGTCAAATATTGTTTTGAAACGTCACAAATTTTTGGTGCAGCTCAGAGTTGCCCACAAATTTTGTGACTTTTGGCGTTTTCATGCCTAAGTCTCCCAGGTACGCAAAAAGGAGTGGAGCTGGGGTATGATGAGGATGTGCTAGGGGCATGACATCATGGCTTGTCTAACTCATGAAGGACTGTGGCATTGAGGACCCTTGACTTTGGGTTGCGGGCTTATCCATTTTGGCCAAAATTGTAACTAATACCTCATCTAATGTATTACATATATTATTAAATTTTTCATCTTTTTTGCACTTTTTATCATCTTTTTGGAGGGTGCAACAGGGCCCCTTTATGTTGTTCCTTGTGTGTTGCAGGTATATATATAGTGCTGGATGGCCCTCCTGCTAATACTATGGGCGTGATCAATAGGCTGTCCAGACAGTGTGCATCACATTTATCTGTGTGAATAGTGTCTTATAAAAGCCTTACCTGTGTGCATTTTTGCTACTAGGCAGCCAACCCCTCTAATGTTTGGCCGAGTAGGTGGTTGCTCTCATCAGTAGCTTGCACTTGTGCTGCTTTAGCATTTATTATCAGGGGCCTGCTGCACCCTGCAAGTGCATTTGTCATTTGACAAGTTTGGGTGAGTTTGCTCTTCATGTTATGGACTGTGGCATTCCTAATGCCAAAAATATTACTCCAATCAGGGTCTCATATAAGACTTCTGGTCACTCATCAGACGTCGTTCATCAGACACTTCTGACTCATGACAAGGCGTGCACCTCTTCATTAATGAGAAGCGTCTGAATCCACCATGCATCCTGATCAAGACTAGAAAAAAAATCACGGGTCTTGAAGAATTGTGGCCTAAGCGTTTTCTTTTTATTTCATATATCTTTTGCTTATCATACTCTGGGACTTGTAGAATAAGGATATTACATTTATGGAAAATAACTTCTCTGCAAATCAAATTTGCCAGGAAAACCCACAAAAAAAGCTCAATTCAAAATATGCCTGATTTGCTCATCTCTAGTAAATGTAGAAAACAAACCATTGAACATATGATACAAATTTTGCATCAAGTGTTCTAAAATATTAGTAAAACCTTATTAATATGACATTTCTTTTTCATCTACTCAAAAAAAGCTTAACCCTGCTGTTGTCTTCGGTCTGGGGAGACCTATTTTGAACTTTGGTATTTTTTGGGGTGTTCAAGATGCGGTTCTGAAACTTGTGGTTGATTGACTTAAATGAGGATGGGTCGGTCGGCCACGGGTTTCAGAGCTGCATCTTGAATATTTTAAAGAATATTGAAGCTCAAGGTCGGTCGTTTTTGACCGAAGACAATAGCAGGGTTAAAAGTGGGTACATGACAGCATTGTTCTTAAAATTTTAAAAAAGCAGCATGAAAGATGTGTTCACATAAGAAAGGGGAATAGTGGAGAGGATCACAAATTGGTTTGTCAACTGATGGATCAAAACAATGGTGGATTGATTGATTCATCTCTAATTCCAAAGCTGATCACTGGTAGACAGGCTCTAGAAGAAGCCGCAGAGACTAGATTATGGAATGAGCTCTATTAGTACGCATCTATCACACATGCTCAAACAATACTGAAAGAAACCTGGATCAGCTACTCAGAAGGCCAAAAGCAATTATTGGCCATCTATAGGCTGAGGTCTTAAATGAGGTACTGGTAACAATAGTTCTAGTATAATTAGACTTTTTCACACTTTGTAGACAACCTAGACAATCGCTATCATTATTGGCCAAAATATATATATTTTGAAGAACTACTGGATATAATTTTTGATTACACATCATTGATTGTTGATTGATCATTAACTGTTCACCCCCAAAAATGGGCATCTGTGTTTTGGCTCCGAATTCCATCAGCGTTTGGTCCATGCATCAGATTTTACAAACAGAGTTTCACAAGGGATTTTCATGTATGGATAAATAAATTACAAAGTTTCTCCTCTCCATTGCAATGTAAATCACGTACAGCACATGGTCCGCAGAAAAACACGGACATGTGAACAGCCCCATAGGCTATAATGGGTACATGTTCTATCCGTGAAAATCATGGACAGAATATGCACATGAAAAACAGATGCGTTATTATGACTGCAGAATATCTAGAATATTTGTGTATTATAGTCATCTTAAACTGGTGCAGTCCTAATTCATGTATTAGATTAATATATAATTAAAACATTAGAGAATTATACCCATAGTGCAGTTGACAGATAAGTTAACCTCAGGGTTATAACTGCTTTTAATTATCCACTCCACCAGTTATTATGCATGTGGTAGAGATTTGCTGTTGTGTAGTTGTAATGTAATTTTATATTCTCTCTGTCACTTGCATGTTCACATATATGTGCATATTTATAGACATATATTAATCAAAGAAACCCTTCATGAAATAAGGGGGCAAAATGTAAAAGAAGCAGATTACCAGACGTATCAAAGAGAATGCCCCTGGCTCATATTAATAAGCACGTGGGGATTTGTTCTTGTGGATATGTACTTGAAAATTAGGTTCATTGCGCAGATTTGATGGCATTGAGGGCAAGCTGCAGAGGTAGTGACTGTAGTCTTCTGCTATGGATCACGAGCCGCATGTTGAGTCAGCAAGATAACTGGTAAGGTTACAATTCTTGCGATCATTAATCAAAGCTTTCTGACTACGGTTTTGGGACAAAAGAGTTGGAAAAATATTTAATATACGATGCACTGAAGACAGTGAATGCTCGATCGTGTATAGTTGTTTTGCATAGATTGAAACAATAATCCATCTGGAATAATCAATCTACTTCTATAACCAGAATATTACTTTGCAAACTGGAGAGAAACATATTTTAATACAAACTTTCACTATTGATTCACTAGGCATGAAGTATGTACTCATCCTCGGGGAAGTCTATTCAGACGGGTACACTATATGAGTGGCACACCAGTCTCTCCTTCCAGCATGGCATGCACCAGTTTATGGGATGGACATGCTGATTCTACCATAGAACTGTTTGCTCCTGCCATCGTTTTCACCATAATTGTAATAATAAATGAGAAATGCCTTGTGTAAAGACATGTTAACTTTTGTAACACATTTATATGACCCAAATACATATTCTACTCTGTAATGTATTGTAAAAGTAAATACATTGCTGAATTTGAACCATTGTTTCATAATATTAGACAAAGAGTTTTCAATGGTTAGAGAGAAAAAAAAAATTCCTTTCTTGGCGCTTCCGGAAGACAAGGATAGTTTGAAGGTTGAGATAATTTGCTCAGTACCAAATTTATTAGGACACTTTAATAAGAACAAAACAACGCGTTTCAGCCCACAACGGCCTTCATCGGGTATTATATGTGCTTTTAAAATTGTTTTAAAAGAAAGTTATCTTTATAGACTTGTGACTCCTAACACATAGCAGGGGTGTGCCTGAATTAATTGGGATTAACACTCCACCCCAAGTAAGTCAGTGTAATCTTAAACCAATCCTGGTGTATCAAATGTTATAATGGTATAATAAAAAATTAAAAAAAAATTAAAAAAAAAAAGTTTTCACAAATAATAAAATAAAACAATGCTAATTAAAATAACAATAGTTACCACAAGCAGTAAAAAAGTGTTTAGCTACTATGGTTAAGAAAACATATGTTAACCAGATTCAAGCAGTACATATCAGCATTTGGTGTTACCACCCCTTGACTTGGCATTCAAGGAATATTGTAACGTTGAACAAGAGTGATGAACAAAATATAGTTTCCAGCATTTGGAGAACTCTATATTTTTTGGCTGTGTCAACTAATTCTGTCTCTGAAGCTCAAACCCCACATCCTAAGGGTATGTGCACACGTTCAGGTTTTTTCACGATAAAAACGCGATAAAACCGCATTAGAAACTGCAGACATATGCATCCTATCATTTAGAATGCATTCTGCAATTTTTGTGCACATGATGCATTTTTTTTCCGTGAAAAAAACGCATTGCGGTAAAAAAGCAGCATGCTCATTAATTTTGCATTTTTTTCAAGTTTTTCCCGCTATTCTATGCATTTGGAAAAAATGCAAGAAAAAACGCATCAAAAACGTGAAAAAAACGCATGCGGATTTCTGGCAGAAATGTCAGGTTTTTGTCAGGAAAATTTCTGCCAGAAATCCTGACGTGTTCACATAGCCTAAAAGATATTTTTTTATATTGGACAGATACTGTGTGTTTTTTCCAACCACATCTGCTAGATGCTTGTTCCAAGCCCTACTTCTCTTTTGAAAAATAATATTTTTCTTCCAATGGATCATTGAACAGCTACAGATAATAGCTAAGTCCAAACAAATGGTATAGATTGAAAAAATAAAAATTCACAACTGTAAAAACTCTGTCAGAGATACAGATTTTGAGAAAAAGGTAGCGACCATTTAGGTCAGATTCGGATGCAATTATACTCACTTGTAAAGATTTGTGTAAAGTGATACTGACCCACTTGGATTGCATGCCAGGGTTGGCACTATGAAACCAATGAGTGTAATACCTATGTTTAAGCGCAGGTATACGATCCAACCTAATGTGTGTTTCCTCTAGGATGAGTATATGTATACGTTTTTATACATATGGTACAGGATCTGTGATCTTTTTTCAGGGAGGTTAAAGCATCTAACATTAAGAGAACATAGATTTAGGGAGGCCATTTGAATTTGTAAGGATAGGAGAAAAGGAAAGGAGAGAAAAAAATTATAAGTTAGAACAGAGGAAGGAGGAGGGTATATGAAGAAGAGGAGAATGGAAGGGAGAATAAGAAGAGAAGAGAGAAAGAAAAAAAGGTGACAGATAGAAGCTGCACTGTTGATTCAGAATCATCCAGCAACTATAGGGGTTAAAATGGTTATAGCAGACAGGGAGTGGTTAGCTCAGCCCCATAGGATATTGGGAAAGTTATTATTGTGTCCTGAACATTCAAGAGTAAGGGTACCGTCACACAGTTCCACTTTTGTCGCTACGACGGTACGATCCGTGACGTTCCAGCGATATCCATACGATATCACTGTGTCTGACACGCAGCAGCGATCAGGGACCCTGCTGAGAATCGTACGTCGTAGCAGATCGTTTGGAACTTTCTTTCGTCGCTGGATCTCCCACTGTCATCGCTGGATCGGTGTGTGTGACACCGATCCAGCGATGCGTTCGCTTGTAACCAGGGTAAACATCGGGTTACTAAGCGCAGGGCCGCGCTTAGTAACCCGGTGTTTACCCTGGTTACCATCCTAAAAGTAAAAAAAACAAACGCTTCATACTTACCTTCGGCTGTCTGTCAACGGCGCTGTGCTTTCCTGCACTCACTGAGAGCACAGCGGCCGGAAAGCAGAGCGGTGACGTCACCGCTCTGCTTTCCGGCCGCTGTGCTCACAGCCAGAGCAGAGAAGCACAGCGCCGGGGACAGACAGCCGAAGGTAAGTATGAAGCGTTTGTTTTTTTTACTTTTAGGATGGTAACCAGGGTAAACATCGGGTTACTAAGCGTGGCCCTGCGCTTAGTAACCCGATGTTTACCCTGGTTACCGGCATCGTTGGTCGCTGGAGAGCGGTCTGTGTGGCAGCTCTCCAGCGACCACACAACGACTTACCAACGATCACGGCCAGGTCGTATCGCTGGTCGTGATCGTTGGTAAATCGTATAGTGTGACGGTACCCTAAGGTGTGTACTATAGAGTCTCATGTCAAACTGAAATCAGACAAGCTGTCCTTCCTGTGAAGTGATTGCTGTAATCATAGAAGCAGTCAGGACAGCCAGGAGCATCTTTATTATCTCAAGCTAGAAGTGAGAGAGCTACAGCACCGGACTCATCACCCTCCCCTCACCTCACTGCATGAGAAAGGTACAGTTCTGCTTAGTTTAAGACAGTGTATGAAGAGAAGTTATTTGTAAAGAGACTTTCATATATGTTGATGGAGCATTGCATGAAGAGAAGTGATTATGTGTGATGAAAAGAAGCTTGAATAAAACCACTGTGATCAAATTCAGTTCAGAACCATATCATAGTGGTGTGCCTGTAATCTCTTACCTTCCCTGTACTGTTAAGAATTATAATTAATGGTCGCCTTGAAAAAGAGTTCCAGAGAATTCCAAAAATAACTCATGTTTCCATTGCTTAGCCCTCATATACTGAGTTGCGTACATGCAGCAAAAGGATTAAAGGAAAGGACTCCCTTAATTTCGTCCCTGGCTACTAAGCACAAGGATAGTAGTAAAAAAGAAAGGACAAAGGTAAAACCTTAATATTGTGTTCAAAGAACACTCCCTAGTGGGGATTTGGCTTGAAGTGTGAAACAACTCCTTCAGCCAGAGATCACCTGCCTGTGGCAAAGAGGATGAGTACATATAATGTGTTGGAAGAGAGGGAGCGAACTGTAATTAGTTGCTATGAAAGGAGAACCCTTAAACAGGAGTAAACCTAATCTTGCATAAAGAACTTAGTGAGTGTCAGTACGTCTATAGTGCATGTAGTATTAGTTATGCAAATTAGCATAAAAAAATCAAATATACAACCAAATGTAGAGAATAGTAACAATGCAGGCAATATCCTCTTCTGTATATGGATGAGGACTTTGGGAGATATATGAAGGGTATTTCAGGACCTGCAAAAAGAAGAACATAAGAACATAATAGAGGCTACAGTATTTCTGTTTTCTGTGGTAGTTTACTTGACAGTGGGTCCTATACACCCATGAGAAGAAAACTGTTGGTGGAGGTGTTGAGGGGGGAATAGTGCCCTTTTAGGTTCCAGATGGCAGTAAGGTAACCATTGCAAATAGTCAATAGTGAGGTGAGAATGAAGGTTAGGAAAAACTCAGTTTTTAGGCTGTGCTTCCACAGTCAGGAAACGCTGCAGCTTTGACGCTGCATACATTCGCGGCGTCAAACTCGCAGCATCCAGATGTTACAGCATAGTCAAGGGGATTTCATGAAATCCCATCTCCGCTCCACATTTGAAGATGCAGGCGGCAGACCTGCGCATCCGGACATGTGGAGCGTCTTTATAGACCACAGCATGTCTATTTATGATGCGGAGACGCTCAGTCCCAGTAGCATAAATTTCCCATAGACTAACATTAGATGTGGTAAAACTGCATCTAATTATTAGTCACATGCGTAATAACTGCGTAAACGCAGCTTACTATGCATGCAAAGTAATTTAAATAATCTCTTACCTTGTGACTGCCAGAAGTCCGTGTCCACTGCAGTTCTCGCGATGACTGAGCTCACCTCTAGAACTGCCATGCACGTGACCACCGGGGTTACCTCTGGTCCCTAGGCTGATTCTCAAGATCAGCTGATTGTGAGAACTGCAGTGCAGGTGACCACTGGAGAGTTATCTCCGGTGGTCATCTACAAGCTACAAGCTTGTCAGGCATCCAGTTGTAGCAGAGCTAGACTCGTCGTGGGACACTCATTATTAAGGACTGCATTAGAACAGGGAATATTTGTGTTGGTTTACTATTTTATTTTTTTTGCAGGAGATCGAGGGATTCGGGGAATTAGCAGAACAATAAAGATGGGAAAACTGTGTTGTGTTTTATTTCATTATAAGATTTTATTCTGGCTATGTCTTTATTTACCATGTGACAACAATAGGACTAGTAATGGATAGGTATCTTATTGACACCTCTCCATTATTAATGGGCTTTAACCCCTTCACCCCCGAGGGTGGTTTGCACGTTAATGACCAGGCCAATTTTTACAATTCTGACCACTGTCCCTTTATGAGGTTATAACTCTGGAACACTTCAACAGATCCCAGTGATTCTGACAATGTTTTCTCGTGACTAGTATTGAGCATTCCGATAACGCAAGTACCGATACTTTTGTGATATCGGGTATCGGTATCGGATCAATAGGGATGTGTAAAATAAAGAATTAAAATAAAAAATATTGATATGCTCACCTCTCCGGCGGCCCCTGGACATCACGCTGCTAACCGGGAGGCTTCTTTGTTTAAAATGCGCGCCTTTAGGACCTGCGAATGACGTCCCGGCTTCTGATTGGTCGCGTGCCGCCCATGTGACCGGCACGCGACCAATCAGAAGCTGTGACGTCATTCGCAGGTCCTCAATTCCTAGAATTAGGAGTTTAGTGAATGAGAATGACGTCGCGGCTTCTGATTGGTCGCGTGCCGCCCATGTGACCGGCACGCGACCAATCAGAAGCTGCGACGTCATTCTCATTCACAAAAACTCCTAATTCTAGGAATTAAGGACCTGCGAATGACGTCGCGGCTTCTGATTGGTCGCGTGCCGGTCACGTGGGTGGCACGCGACCAATCAGAAGTCGGGACGTCATTCGCAGGTCCTAAAGGCGCGCATTTTAAACAAAGAAGCCTCCCGGTTAGCAGCGTGATGTCCAGGGGCTGCCGGAGAGGTGAGCATATCAATATTTTTTATTTTAATTCTTTATTTTACACATCCCTATGGATCCCAGGGCCTGAAGGAGAGTTTCCTCTCCTTCAGACCCTGGGAACCATGAGAATACCTTCCGATACTTGATGTCCCATTGACTTGTATTGGTATCGGATATCGGTATCGGCGATATCCGATATTTTTCGGGTATCGGCCGATACTATCCGATACTGATACTTTCAAGTATCGGACGGTATCGCTCAACACTACTCGTGACATATTGTACTTCATGATAGTGGTAAAATTTATTTGATATTATCTGCGTTTATTTGTGGAAAAAAACGGAAATTTGGCGAAAAAATTTCGCAATTTCCAACTTTGAATTTTTATGTAATTAAATCACAGAGATATGTCACAGAAAATACTTAATAAGTAACATTTCCCACATGTCTACTTTACATCAGCACTCCCTTTACATTGTTAGGGAGTTATAAGGGTTAAAAGTTGACCAGCAATTTCTCATTTTTACAACACCATTTTTTTTAGGGACCACATCTCATTTGAAGTCATTTTGAGGGGTCTATATGATAGAAAATACCCAAGTGTGACACCATTCTAAAAACTGCACCCCTCAAGGTGCTCAAAACCACATTCAAGAAGTTTATTAACCCTTCAGGTGTTTCACAGGAATTTTTGGAATGTTTAAATAAAAATGAACATTTAACTTTTTTTCACAAAAAATTTACTTCAGCTCCAATTTGTTTCATTTTACCAAGGGTAACAGGAGAAAATTGACCCCAAAAGTTGTTGTACAATTTGTCCTGAGTACGCTGACACCCCATATGTGGGGGTAAACCACTGTTTGGGCGCATGACAGAGCTCGGAAGCGAAGGAGGGCAATTTGACTTTTCAATGCAAAATTGACAGGAATTGAGATGGGACGCCATGTTGCGTTTGGAGAGCCAATGATGTGTCTAAACATTGAAACCCCCCACAAGTGACACCATTTTGGAAAGTAGGCCCCCTAAGGAACTTATCTAGAGGTGTGGTGAGCACTTTGACCCACCAAGTGCTTCACAGAAGTTTATAATGCAGAACCGTAAAAATAAAAAAAATCATATTTTATCACAAAAATTATCTTTTCGCCCTATTTTTTTATTTTCCAAAGATAAGAGAAGAAATTGGACCCCAAAAGTTGTTGTACAATTTGTCCTGAGTACGCTGATACCCCATATGTGGGGGGAACCACCGTTTGGGTGCATGGGAGGGCTCGGAAGGGAAGGAGCGCCATTTGGAATGCAGACTTAGATGGAATGGTCTGCAGGCGTCACATTGCGTTTGCAGAGCCCCTAATGTACCTAAACAGGAGAAACCCCCCACAAGTGACCCCATATTGGGAACTAGACCCCCCCAAGGAACTTATCTAGATGTGTTGTGAGAACTTTGAACCCCCAAGTGTTTCACTACAGTTTATAACGCAGAGCCGTGAAAATAAAAAATCTTTTTTTTCCCACAAAAATTATTTTTTAGCCTGCAGTTTTGTATTTTCCCAAGGGTAACAGGAGAAATTGGACCCCAAAAGTTGTTGTCCAATTTGTCCTGAGTACGCCGATACCCCATATGTTGGGGTAAACCCCTGTTTGGGCACACAGGAGAGCTCGGAGGGGATGGAGCACTGTTTTACTTTTTCAACACAGAATTGGCTGGAATTGAGATCGGACGCCATGTCGCATTTGGAGAGCCCCTGATGTGCCTAAACAGTGGAAACCCCCAATTATAACTGAAACCCTAATCCAAACACACCCATAACCCTAATCCCAACGGTAACCCTAACCACACCTCTAACCCAGACACACCCCTAACCCTAATCCCAACCCTATTCCCAACCATAAATGTAATCCAAACCCTAACCCTTACTTTAGCCCCAACCCTAACCCTAACTTTAGCCCCAGCCCTAACTGTAGCCTTAAGCCTAGCCCCAACCCTAACCCTAGCCCTAACCCTAGCCCTAACCCTAGCCCTAACCCTAACCCTAGCGCTAACCCTAGCCCTAACCCTAGCCCTAACCCTAATGGGAAAATGGAAATTAATACATTTTTTAAATTTTTCCCTAACTAAGGGGGTGTTGAACGAGGGTTTGATTTACTTTTATAGTGGGTTATTTAGCGGATTTTTATGATTGGCACACACTGAAAGACGCTTTTTATTGCAAAAAATATTTTTTGCGTTACCACATTTTAAGAGCTATAATTTTTCCATATTTGAGTCCACAGAGCATTGTGAGGTCTTGTTTTTTGCGGGACGAGTTGACGTTTTTATTGGTAACATTTTCGGGCACATGACATTTTTTGATCGCTTTTTATTCCGATTTTTGTGAGGCAGAATTTAAAAAAACAGCTATTCATGAATTTCTTTTGGGGGAGGTGTTTATATCGTTTCGCCTTTGGTAAAATTGATAAAGCAGTTTTATTCTTCGGAACAGTACGATTACAGCGATATCTCATTTATATCTTTTTTTATGTTTTGGCGCTTTTATATGATAAAAACTATTTTATAGAAAAAATAGTTATTTTTGCATCGCTTTATTCTGAGGACTATAACTATTTTTATTTTTCGCTGATGATGTTGTATGGCAACTCGTTTTTTGCGGGACAAGATGACGTTTTCAGCGGTAGCATGGTTATTTATATCCGTCTTTTTGATCGCGTATTATTCCACTTTTTGTTTGGCGGTATGAGAATAAAGCGTTGTTTTTTGCCTCGATTTTTTTTTTTTACGGTGTTCACTGAAGGGATTAACTAATGATATAGTTTTATAGGTGGGGTCATTACGGACGCGATGATGCTAAATATGTGTACTTTTATTGTTTTTCTATTATTTAGATAAAGAAATGTATTTATAGGAACAGTATTTTTTTTGGGGGGGGATTTAAAAAAAACATTTTTTACACATTGGAATATTTTTTTTTTACACTATAACATTGCCCAGGGAGGAGCATCATGTTATAGTGTAAGATCGCTGATCTGACACTTTGCTGTGCACTGTGTCAGATCAGCGATCTGACGTGCACTTTTCCTATGCTTCCCGACGCCTGCTCTGAGCAGGCGCAGTGAAGCCACCTCCCTGCAGGACCCGGATGCTGTGGCCATCTTGGATCCGGGCCTGCAAGGAGGAGGTAAGAGACCCTCGCAGCAATGCGATCACAATGCCAATGTAAATGTCAATAATATAAGAAAAAATAAGAAAAAATGAGATGCAAACCCAGATCGATCAATCAAGATAGATGAATCCCTAGGGGTTAAATCCCATTTTTGTTTTCAAAAGGACCAAGAGCACATTATAATGACTCCCAGGAAACTATAACATATATGTGTAGCTATTCAAAAGTGGTGCATAATTACCTTGGGACATGTTTCTCATAAGGTGCCGACGTGCTGTAAACAGAGGAGGCTTTCTTATTTTTTCTTATATTATTGACATTTATTCATTATTAACCCTACTATGACCATATAGCACACGCTGGTACGTTGCTGTAACAGAGATGTTCGGATTTTTTTCTATGTGCTTTTTGCCAGCATTACTTTTACCATCTATGGTTAACTTACAGGGTTACAGTCTGTTTAGAAAGGATCGTAAAAATCGGAGAGGAGGAGGGGTTTGTCTCTATGTAAAGTCTTGTCTAAAGTCCACTTTAAGGGAGGATATTAGCGAAGGAAATGAGGATGTCGACTCCATATGGGTCGAAATTCATGGAGGGAAAAATGGTAACAAAATTCTCATTGGGGTCTGTTACAAACCCCCAAATATAACAGAAACCATGGAAAGTCTACTTCTAAAGCAGATAGATGAAGCTGCAACCCATAATGAGGTCCTGGTTATGGGGAACTTTAACTACCCGGATATTAACTGGGAAACAGAAACCTGTGAAACCCATAAAGGCAACAGGTTTCTGCTAATAACCAAGAAAAATTATCTTTCACAATTGGTGCAGAATCCAACCAGAGGAGCAGCACTTTTAGACCTAATACTATCTAATAGACCTGACAGAATAACAAATCTGCAGGTGGTCGGGCATCTAGGAAATAGCGACCACAATATTGTACAGTTTCACCTGTCTTTCACTAGGGGGAATTGTCAGGGAGTCACAAAAACACTGAACTTTAGGAAGGCAAAGTTTGACCAGCTTAGAGATGCCCTTAATCTGGTAGACTGGGACAATATCCTCAGAAATAAGAATACAGATAATAAATGGGAAATGTTTAAGAACATCCTAAATAGGCAGTGTAAGCGGTTTATACCTTGTGGGAATAAAAGGACTAGAAATAGGAAAAACCCAATGTGGCTAAACAAAGAAGTAAGACAGGCAATTAACAGTAAAAAGAAAGCATTTGCACTACTAAAGCAGGATGGCACCATTGAAGCTCTATAAAACTATAGGGAGAAAAATACTTTATCTAAAAAACTAATTAAAGCTGCCAAAAAGGAATCAGAGAAGCACATTGCTAAGGAGAGTAAAACTAATCCCAAACTGTTCTTCAACTATATCAATAATAAAAGAATAAAAACTGAAAATGTAGGCCCCTTAAAAAATAGTGAGAAAAGAATGGTTGTAGATGACGAGGAAATAGTTAACATATTAAACACCTTCTTCTCCACGGTATTCACGGTGGAAAATGAAATGCTAGGTGAAATCCCAAGAAACAATGAAAACCCTATATTAAGGGTCACCAATCTAACCCAAGAAGAGGTGCGAAACCGGCTAAATAAGATTAAAATAGATAAATCTCCGGGTCCGGATGGCATACACCCACGAGTACTAAGAGAACTATGTAATGTAATAGATAAACCATTATTTCTTATTTTTAGGGACTCTATAGCGACAGGGTCTGTTCCGCAGGACTGGCGCATAGCAAATGTGGTGCCAATATTCAAAAAGGACTCTAAAAGTGAACATGGAAATTATAGGCCAGTAAGTCTAACCTCTATTGTTGGTAAAATATTTGAAGGGTTTCTGAGGGATGTTATTCTGGATTATCTCAATGAGAATAACTGTTTAACTCCATATCAGCATGGGTTTATGAGAAATCGCTCCTGTCAAACCAATCTAATCAGTTTTTATGAAGAGGTAAGCTATAGGCTGGACCACGGTGAGTCATTGGACGTGGTATATCTCGATTTTTCCAAAGCGTTTGATACCGTGCCGCACAAGAGGTTGGTACACAAAATGAGAATGCTTGGTCTGGGGGAAAATGTGTGTAAATGGGTTAGTAACTGGCTTAGTGATAGAAAGCAGAGGGTGGTTATAAATGGTATAGTCTCTAACTGGGTCGCTGTGACCAGTGGGGTACCGCAGGGGTCGGTATTGGGACCTGTTCTCTTCAACATATTCATTAATGATCTGGTAGAAGGTTTACACAGTAAAATATCGATATTTGCAGATGATACAAAACTATGTAAAGCAGTTAATACAAGAGAAGATAGTATTCTGCTACAGATGGATCTGGATAAGTTGGAAACTTGGGCTGAAAGGTGGCAGATGAGGTTTAACAATGATAAATGTAAGGTTATACACATGGGAAGAAGGAATCAATATCACCATTACACACTGAACGGGAAACCACTGGGTAAATCTGACAGGGAGAAGGACTTGGGGATCCTAGTTAATGATAAACTTACCTGGAGCAGCCAGCGCCAGGCAGCAGCTGCCAAGGCAAACAGGATCATGGGGTGCATTAAAAGAGGTCTGGATACACATGATGAGAGCATTATACTGCCTCTGTACAAATCCCTAGTTAGACCGCACATGGAGTACTGTGTCCAGTTTTGGGCACCGGTGCTCAGGAAGGATATAATGGAACTAGAGAGAGTACAAAGGAGGGCAACAAAATTAATAAAGGGGATGGGAGAACTACAATACCCAGATAGATTAGCGAAATTAGGATTATTTAGTCTAGATAAAAGACGACTGAGGGGCGATCTAATAACCATGTATAAGTATATAAGGGGACAATACAAATATCTCGCTGAGGATCTGTTTATACCAAGGAAGATGACGGGCACAAGGGGGCATTCTTTGTGTCTGGAGGAGAGAAGGTTTTTCCACCAACATAGAAGAGGATTCTTTACTGTTAGGGCAGTGAGAATCTGGAATTGCTTGCCTGAGGAGGTGGTGATGGCGAACTCAGTCGAGGGGTTCAAGAGAGGCCTGGATGTCTTCCTGGAGCAGAACAATATTGTATCATACAATTATTAGGTTCTGTAGAAGGACGTAGATCTGGGGATTTATTATGATGGAATATAGGCTGAACTGGATGGACAAATGTCTTTTTTCGGCCTTACTAACTATGTTACTATGTTACTATCTATGCATGCTGGCTGTCTTTTAACTGTCGCCTTCCACTCACCATGTGTTGTCCACGTAAATTGCGTATATATTTAATTAATGTTAATGCATATTTGATATCTCAATAAACGTGTATTCATTACCTTTGATACCTCTATTTTTTGGCATGGACGTCTGATGAAAATCTGTGTCTTTATCAATTATGGATAACCAGACTAATTGACAATTGTCATTGTTCCATAGCCTAGTGCTTATTATAGGTTTATATTTTGTGGCTTAGAGGTATGCCCTCTGTTGGCCAAGAGGGCGCTATTGTTTAGGTGTTTTTTATAAAATTAAAAGTTATTTGGTACAATCTTAAACTTAAAGGGGTTGATCACAATTGAAAAACATTTATTTTTTTCTAGGAACAGTACCACTCTTGCATATTGGATTTGTCTTAGTATAGGAGCTTAATATATTGAAGTAATATTAATATTTCATCTTCATGGAAAGCAGTCACAGATATAATTACTAAGGTAGTAAGGAAATCAGCATTTTTTAGCCCAACAACTAAGCTAGCCCATCTCTATACAGAGAGCAGGTCAGTTAATCTTCTGAAACATCACTTTTTACTTCTGTGAAATTACCACATTGTCCCTGAGTTCATTGTTTGTATTATTACACTGCCTGCACTGTTAGGTCACTTAATAAAATATTCTTCCAATGCACCCTCTCTGTGTATTATATTTATGCATTAATGTCTCTAAAGTTTTGTAAGTACACCTGATATGGTGGATTCAGAAAGCTGCAGGTCACAGTGGACACATGGACTAAAAGTGGTGGCACAGCAGGCTAAAGTCATGTGGAACAGAAAGAATCTGAACACACTGAAAGCCACAGAATCAGAAGGACAGATAAAGAGGAAAATGCGAGCACACAAAATACATCAGATTACAATGTAATGTGAACAGACTCTAATAACAGTTTGTGGTGCTTACAGCAAACAATGGGTTAACCAGCAGATGGCAAGGAAAGGGTTAATTAGCAGGTCTGAGGGTTTGTAGAAATCACAGATGTTTGCAATGTGTAGCATGATTAGTCTATAAATATTAGTTCGTAATTCCTAGAGCAAATGATGGGCTAACCAGCAGGTTGAAAATAGAGGGTTAATCAGCTGGTATAAGGGTTTGTAGGAATCACAGGAGTTTGCAAAGAAAACGCAACATAGTATGAATAGTCTTTATAAATCAGATTTTGATGCTTACTGCAAACAATTGGCTAACCAGCAGGTGGCAGGAAGAGGCCTAGCCAGCAAGTTAGTATTTGTAGAAATCATGCGAGCTTGCAAATATGTATGTAACAGAAGGCACTGAATGATTTCAAACTCCAAACAGTAACTGAACACATTACTGTCTAAATTCACAGATATACTGTAGGGGGGTGTTCAAGTGAAGAACGCTGGGCCACTATTAAGACCCAAGGTGGAGCATAGTAAAGGGCAATGGCCATAGGGAAAGGAAGCTCAGTCCTAAAGCCAAGACAGGTGCAAAACAAATTTCTCTTTTGCCACCTATAGGTTCCTGTAAGTCAATGTATGACCCATTAAAGAACCTAGAAACATGACTATATATTTCAGTCCACCACGAGTGCTAAATTGAATACTTTTCTCATGGAACACTGCATGTAAAACACCCTACACAAGCTAGATCTTTGATAACCAGTCCTCTCCAGCCAATACTGTGACAGCACTGTGTGCTTTATTCCTGTGGACATGTCTCTGCTTTTGGGTGGTGTTCATATACTGTAATATATCATGCTTGGGCAGGTTTCAAACTCCACCCACCAATCTACACAGTCCATGTCTTGAGCTTTATAATTAAGCTGATTAGGAACCAACCATGCAGGCTCCTTCAAAAAGGTGAGATGTTCTCATAGCATTTCTCCCAGCAGTGTCAGCCTGGTCCAGAAACATCACCACCAACATGAGGAATTGTATGGAGTATGTCTCATTTTAAAAGGAACCTGTCACCTGAATTTGGCGGGCTCTGTTAACGGTCCAATGGGTGGTGTTTTCTGTACTTCCATGCACCCCTTCCTTTCCCGCTGGCCGCAATATTGACTTGAATTTGATTAGGTTTCCTCCGTAGTACACGCGTGCGCAATGCAATCTCGCCTTGCGCACGCGCAGTATGCTTTGCCCAACTGCGGGCAAAGCCAAAAAGCATTAGTACGCATGCGCCAGCACACTATGTCCCAGAAGTATTTTGCTGTGTTCCGGGACATAGTGCGCCGGTGCATGCGCACTAATGCCCGCCAAATTCAGGTGACAGGTTCCCTTTAAAGTGCTGGTTAGGAAGCTCAGAGCCAGTCTTAGGGCAGAGACACACTGCTTTATTTCTCGCTCGATAATTGCAACACAATGCACGGACTGGCCGGTACCTCTCCTGACCCAAGCATAACAGCATGATGGATTACTATGCAGCTGTCAAGCTCAGGTCAGGAGAGAGAACAGCCAGTACAAGTTTTACGATGCGATTCTCGCACAAGAAATACGGCAATGTGTCTCTGCCCGTAGCGAAAGAATACTGCATTTGTTTAGTTAATGGACAGACAACCAATCATTTATTTTTCCACTATGAAGTATTATTTTTCTGTT
This sequence comes from Ranitomeya imitator, assembly GCF_032444005.1. Taxonomy (NCBI): domain Eukaryota; kingdom Metazoa; phylum Chordata; class Amphibia; order Anura; family Dendrobatidae; genus Ranitomeya; species Ranitomeya imitator. The sequence continues at coordinate 461,830,562 of NC_091285.1, forward strand.
TGTGAAGATAATAGAACTGATGGCAGCCAATTTTAATCCACCTTCACTATTTTTTGTGAAAGTCCTTCTATTGTCAACCAACTAAACCTAAAGTTAGTGATCCAATAAGCTAATTTGCTCCCGCGTTGTCACACTTGCTAGTGCAATTACTTCTCAACACTACTTCTGAAATCATAATACCTTGTGCATTATCCAGAAACATTTTGTGTTTTATGTATATGCACTGTGGAAAGACATTACATTTCCATATTATTATTTTTATGTAAATAACATAAAAAATGTCTGGAACCCAAAATCCCATAAAACACAAAATTATTATTGTTCAGCTTGTTTATTATAAAATCATTTTAGTTTTCATAAATTTTTCTTTGCTGTTTTATCTTATTATCTCTTTTGATCTGTTTTTTTTCCCCCTTTTTTCCTTTTCAGCAATGCTGGTGTTAGTGTAAAAAGATTAATAAAACCCCCAAATATTCAAAATAATTCTTAAGAGAAGTATATATCAGTAAAAAGGTTATCTGTATCCAAATGTCCGAATGAGTTGAAAATTAATCAAAATGTCTTGTGTAATAGACACGCAGTTTAGTCTATCAAGCGTCTGACTGGTGGGGGAATGGGTTGAGTAATCCTTTTGTCTATATGGCATTTTGTCAATACTGTATTGGCAGATCACTTAGAATGGAGCTAAAGGCAATTATTTTACAGTTGGAGGTCAGTGAATTATCCTGTCTGACATCTATCAGCACGCACGCTACTAAGCAAAGGCCACACTGAAGGGTTTCCCTGCAGACTAAATTCATAGAAACAGCCTATTTTTCACATTAGGGAAGAACCCACATGAAAGAGGGAAAATATTGACTTCCACTCCATTATCATACAGAGGTGGATGAGGGTTAAAATCTTTTTTCTGCATCAGAGTGAATTGCTTTATCTTATCAAAATTAATAACATTTATAGCAATATTTCAAATATTTATTGCTGCATATATTTTGTTTTGACCTTTATATAATATTATTATTAGTGACTAGATGGTGGCCCGATTCTAACGCATCGGGTATTCTAGAATATGTATGTAGTTTATTTATGAAGTTTTCAGAATAATGCAATTCATACACAGGATTCAGCCGGCCGGCCGTGACCAATTAGCGAAGCGTGGTTCAAATTCCACGCCAATTCGCGGGCGAACTGCGCCTGTCGCTGATTGTTCACGGCTGGGCGTGACCAATCAATGAAGCCAGGGCCGGCTCCAGGTTTTTGAGGGCCCCAGGCGAAAGAAGTCTCAGTGGGCCCCCTTCTTTAACACATACCACGATTCATGATGCACAGATACAGCAGAGAAATATAGCACAGCCAAGTAGCGTATAACACAGCCCATGCAGTATATAACACAGCCCATGTAGTATATAACACAGCCACGTAGTATATAGCACAGCCACGAAGTATATAACAGCCACGTAGTATATAGCACAGCCACGTAGTATATAACACAGCCACGAAGTATATAGCACAGCCACGTAGTATATTGCCCAGCCACATAGTATATAGCACAGCCCACGTAGTATATTGTCCAGCCACGTAGTATATTGCCCAGCCACGTAGTATATTGCTCAGCCACGTAGTGTATTGCACAGACACGTAGTATATTGCCCAGACACGTAGTATATTGCCCAGCCACGTAGTATATTGCCCAGCCACATAGTATATAGCACAGACACGTAGTATATAGCACAGACATGTAGTATATTGCCCAGCCATGTAGTATATAGCACAGACATGTAGTATATAGCACAGACACGTAGTATATAGCATAGACACGTAGTATATTGCCCAGCCATGTAATATATTGCACAGCCACATAGTATATTGAACAGCCACATAATATATTGCACAGCCATGTAGTATATAGCACAGCCACATAGTACATAGCACAGAGACGTAGTATATAACACTGCCCATGCAGTATATAACACAGGCCACGTAGTATAGAGTACAGCGATGCAGTATATTGCCCAGCCACGTAATTTATAGCACAGCCACAAAGTATATAGCACAGCCCATATAGTATATAGCACAGAGATGTAGTATATAACACAGCCCACGCAGTATCTAACACAGCCCACATAGTATATAGCAATGTGGGCACCATATACCTGTTAAATAAATAATTAAAATAAAAAATAGTTATATACTCACCCTCCGTCAGCCCCCTGGATCCAGCCGAGGCATTTACCGATGCTCCTCACGACGCTCCGGTCCCAAGAGTGCATTGCGGTCTCACGAGATGATGACGTAGTGGTCTAGCGAGACCGCTACATCATCATCTCGTGAGACCGCAATGCATGGACCGGTCACCGGAGCGTCGCGAGGAGCGGGAAAGGCCTTGGCTGGATCCGGGGGCCCACGGAAGGTGAGTATATAATGATTTTATATTTTTTTTACTATTTTTAACATTAGATCTTTTTACTATTGATGCCGCATGGGCAGCATCAATGGTAAAAAGTTGGTCACACAGGATTAATAGCAGCTTAAACGGAGTGCGTTACACTGTGGCATAAAGCGGTCCGTTAACGCTGCCATTAACCCTGTGTGAGCACTGATTGGGGGGGAGAATGGAGTGTTCACTGATGGCAGGAGAGTAGGGAGCGGCCATTTTGCTGCCAGACCAATCAGCGACTTGGGATTTCCATGACAGAAAGAAAGACAGACAGACAGACAGAAAGATGGAAGTGACCCTTAGACAATTATAAAGTAGACTAGATTGTGGCCCGATTCTAACGCATCGGGTATTCTAGAATATGCATGTCTCCGTAGTATATGGACAATGATGATTCCAGAATTTGCGGCAGATTGTGCCCGTTGCTGATTGGTCGAGGCAACCTTTATGACATCATCGTCGCCATAGCAACCATTATGACATCATCGTCGCTGTGCCCGCCGCTGATTGGTCGAGGCCTGGCGGCCTCGACCAATCAGAGACGCGGGATGTCTACGTCCTTTATGACATCATCGTCACTGTGTCCGTCGCTGATTGGTCGAGGCCTGGCGGCCTCGACCAATCAGAAACGCGGGATTTCCAGGACAGACAGACAGACAGACAGACAGACGGAAAAACCCTTAGACAATTATATATATAGATGAGTGAATATACTCGTTATTTGAGATTTCCCGAGCAGGCTCGGGGGTCCTCCGAGTATTTTTTAGTGCTCGGAGATTTAGTTTTTCTTGCCACAGCTGAATGATTTACATCTTTTAGCAAGCTTGATTACATGTTGGGATTCCCTAGCAACTAGGCATTCCCCACATGTACTTATGCTGGCTAATAGATGTAAATCATTCAGCTGCGGCAAGAAAAAATAAATCTCCAAGCACTAAAAAATACTTGGAGGACACCCGAGCATGCTCGGTAAATCTCGAGTAACGAGTATATTCGCTCATCACTAATTATGGTGCATGCTTTTAGAGTACGTTCTATGTCTACGACTAAAACTGTACTTTTATATTGACAGACTTGCTAGGTCGTTGATTCATAAGCATAAATGTGTGTTCACTGGAGTTCTGATCGTTGAATACGAGACCATAGTATGCCGCCGAGTAACAATTCATGGATAAGCTAAGAGACAGGGTGCGGAAGAGGTTGAGGTCAAATACCAGGAGGGCTCATAGTACAGAGGTGCAATACAAAAGCATGGTCAAGTAACAGTCCAGGGTCCAAATAACAGGAGGGTGTACCAAGACATGGGGATAAGACAAATGCATAGTCAAAGGTCAAATCCGGGTCCAGGTGCCTGAGGTCAGAGATCATCAAGAGGAAAAAGAGATAACACACAACAAATCCTAGGTCCAAAAATGAGATCAGGGAATCAGACACAGAGCAAAGCACACACATCACATGGCAAAGCTAGAGTTGACAATGGTCTGCTTTCAGCTAGCCAGCTAAATAGCTAGCAAATAATCAAGGATGCGAGACACCTGGAGGAACACCTGCAGGCTAGGCTAGTTTGAGCAGCAGGGCCCCATCATCAGATTGGATCACTGGCTGTCACTCACAATACTAACAGTCCAGAACACTCAGGATCCAATAGGGCGACCAACCTATCACTCACAGCATTCCCAGGACATATGGAATGATGAAACCATGACACATAGGTCTCTAAGTCTCCTAGGTGAATAGCGCAGTAGTAAGCATGTGCAACACTGCTATGTGTACTGTCTAGTTGAGTGGTGGTTGCACATGTTCAGTACATGTTCACTCTCAAGATCAGTGTGGAGATCTAAGTACCTGGACCCCCAGCGATCATACATTTATAATCTAAACTGTCGATAGGTGATAAATATTGATAATGTGACAACCACTTTAAGTATAGGATGATGATAACCCCCAAAATAAAAAATAGAAGAAAGCCAGTTGGTAAAGCGTTAATTTATGCACATTGCAGAAATATGTTATGAGAAATGTAAAAGTATGTCAAATATGTTAAGGCGATACTGCTCCATCATAGTCTTCATTTATCTTTTATTCAACCAAAGTGAATTAGACTCGCTAATACACAGTGCCAAAGATCTATGAGAAGTACCTAGAATCTTTTGAAGAGCAGAACCATGTAATATTATCACTATTCAATTTTTACAGCACAGTATGTCTTTCATTAAAAATATCATTTAAAGGACGGGGTAATTGACCTGCATTTGATTAAAGCAGGGTCTATTGGCTTAACATGATGAATAGGTAACATTACAAGAAAGTCAGTCAATGTTGGGCAGCCATGGAACATAACATTGTTAAAACTAAGTTATTAAATCAGAAGCAAGAATTATTAGTACTTCGCTGCTTGACATCAGATTACACCTATCCTATCATGAAGAAGTCCTCTAGAAAGCCACATTCTGATGTTGGAGTAATCCTTTCATTACCAGAAAGCAAACGTATGATTACATTTATTTAAGCTTTTAGGGGGTTTTGCAGTACAGGTTCATCATCAAGTGCCGGATTGGGAGATGAGTCTCTGCACAGTGATAAAAATAGTCAATGCGGACTGATCTGTGGTAATGTTCTTTGTCAATCTGACAGAAAACTAACAAGTTATCCATGTTCCAGATAAAGTGAGAAAGTACAAAGTGACTTCTGCTGGGCCAAGCCATTGCCTGATTAACCGATATAGTGCGAGAATATTTTTAACTAGGTTTTACCTGTGGGTAGCCTTAAACTAGACCTTAGGGAATTTCATAAACAGCAATTGCCTAATTTATATAATTGGTATCAATGATCATGATAAAAATGTGTTAACACTTTTGCTGTTATAGGACACACCAGTAGGTCCTTCATCAGGTAATAGGTTTATGGAGTAGGCTGAGGATTGAAGCCCGCTTCATACAAGGCAGAGGCTAGGTGTATGACGTAGGCTGAGGCTCTGAGCCTGCTTCATACGAGGCAGGGTCTAGGTGTATGGCATAGGCAGAGGCTATGAATTTTCTTCATATGAGGCAGGGTCTAGGTATATGGAGTAGGCTGAGGCTCTGAGCCCGCTTCATATGAGGCAGGGTCTAGGTGTATGGAGTAGGCTGAGGTTCTCAGCCTGCTTCATATGAGGCAGGGTCTAGGTGTATGGAGTAGGCTGAGGCTCTGAGCCTGCTTCATATGAGGCAGGGCAAGCTGTTTTGAACAGCAGCATCTACTTCCAACAACAGCATTTGAAGGGTAAAGTCCAACTGCTTAGATGCTACTGTAAATCTCTGATTGTGACATTTAAATGGTACAGGACCCATAGTACGTACAGTACGTCCGAATGTCCCAATGTCCATAGCCTCCCATCCCATGACTCAATCGTGGGCTGATGATGTTTTGCCATGGAAGCCTTGTTTGTATGCCCATGAAGCTCAGCATGTGGCTTAACTTTGAACAAAATTGTACTTATAAAAGGGTTTTCCGGCTGAAGAAGACCCCTCAACCCTGTGCTTAAGATACTGTGCTTTACTCACTCTCTATGAGTCCAGCGCTTTGTCTCCTTGATCTTCCCGATGTCTTTTATTTTCTGGAATCTAAAAACCCCTTTAACTATTTACAGCAATACTGAAGTATCCCAATAGGCAATTCCCAGCTGAAAAATATGTGGCCGTGGCGGCTCAAACATGTCGCTTTAGCACCTGCGATAATCCCGTGCATACCCGAGCACCCTAGGCAAACTCGAGTAACGAGCACTTGCGCTCATCACTAATCACAACATATAGTATGATCGTTCTTTCCAATCCCCTTGGAAGATTAATGAAATAAATGAACAGTAATTAAAAAAAGTTTTTAAATATTAAAAGATAGCATAAACATTTGAATCACCCCTTTTTTGTCAACCTGAAAATCAAACTTTAAAAAAAATAAGCATGCTTGTTATGATTGGAAAAGTCTTTTCTTCGAAAAAAAAAGAATCATACTGAAACAGTCAATAATTAATTTATACCCCCAATTGACTGCATCAGTAGCATAGCTTCCTGGGGGGCAGAGGGGGTTCTACCACTCGGCCCCTATGGGGCCCCTGAGGAGGTGGTGGGGTGCCCAGTGCCATCAGTGGGCCCCCCGCTCATCATCACAAGGTCAACTGTATCGGCTGGATGCAGATACAGCTGACCGTATTGATGGGAGAAGGAGCACTATGCTCCCTCTCCCATCATCCCCTTGACAGCGTCTGACATCACTGACGCTGACACTGACAGGGGTCGTGATGACGTCAGTACTCGGCACCCATGGTCCAGAGATGAGCGGGTGCTCAGAGCACTGCGGTAACAAGGAGGAGAGGAGAGGTGAGTATTGTATTTATTTATTTTTATCGGGGTGCATTATGCTGTACTGGCTGCCTAATGGAGGTGTATTATACTGTACTGGCTGCCTAAAGGGGTGCATTATACTGTACTGGCTGCCTAATGGGGGTGCATTATACTGTTCTGGCTGCCTAATGGGGGTGCATTATACTGTACTTGCTGCCTAATGGGGTGCATTATACTGTACTGGCTGCCTAATGGGGGTCCATTATACTGTACTGGCTGCCTATGGGGGTGCATTATACTATGCATTCTGCCTATGGGGCTGCATTATACTATGGAGGCTGCCTATGGGAGTGCATTGCACTATACTGGCTGTCTATGGGGGTGCATTGTATTATACTGGTTGCCTATGGGGGTGCATTATACTATACAGGCTGCCTATGGGGTATGCATTATACAATACAGGCCTATGGGGAGTGCATTGTACTATACAGGCCTATGGAAAGTGCTTTGTACTATACAGGCCTATGGAAAGTGCATTATACTATACATGCCTATGGGGAGTGCATTATACTATACAGGCCTATGGGGAGTGCATTATACTATACAGGCCTATGGGGAGTGCATTATACTATACGGGCTTATGGGGAATGTATTATACTATATTGAGGACTATCTGGCAAATTATACTATATGGAGGCTATCTAGGGGGCCATCATACAGTGTGGGGATTACAGTGAAGGGGCCATCATACAGTGTGGGGATTACAGTGAAGGGGCCATCACACAGTGTTGGAGCCATCAAGCAGTTTGGGGCTACTAAAGGGTCAGTATACTGTGTGGGAGTATATTACAGTGAGGAGGCATCATATTATGTATAAGAGAGCATCATACTGTGTATAGGGGAGCTGTACGGGGGAGACTCAGGACATTATTCAATGTTAAGTGGGCACTTATTGTTATAGGGGAACTCAGGTTACTATGACTATCAAAGGGGCACAGAGGGCACTATTACTTTCTTTGAAGCAAAATATGGGCACTGTTTTCTAGGGCACTTGCACCCAGCATTGCTATATTATAAAGGGGTGCTTTAGAACTTAGAGGGTGCAGAGAACCACACAGCAGGTGCAGTAATAGGGACACATACGGCAGCAGCCTTGGAGTACCAGTAGGATGAGGAATTTGTGCTGGTTGGGAATAGATGGTGACGTGTTGAAAATATGAGAAGTGAAATATATCTTTGCTGTAATCTCTGCAGACGAGTCCTGGGTGAAAGAAGTTGTGCCGCTCTGGGCCAGATGACAGGAAAAGTGAACAACTCTATCAAAAAGAACGTCAGCAGTAAGTCATTATCTGTAACTGTACTTTGATCTGTTATATGTTCTGCAGGGCGTGTATCTACCACTGACCATATGGCGGTAATATCCATGTTGGTATTTATATAGAAATTATTTTCAGCAACAGCATGGTCATCTGCTGAGGTTCTCCTCCACTATTATGGTGCATTACCCAGTTGTAATCAAGGTTAACTGGTTAGGGTCCAACTCAGAAGCTTCGACCCCCCGAGCGAAAGCCCTAGCTACGCCTCTGGATAGCATTAAAAGCAATAGCAGAAAAATCTAAAAAGTTGTGTGTCTCAGAAAATGGCAACACAACCTAATTTATTTTTCATTTTCTACAAACTTCTGCATTTTTTTCAGTAAAATAAAATATAAATAGAAAGTTTACACGTTTGGTGCTACTGTAATCATACTGTTCTGAAGAATCGAGAAATCGGCTCATTTTTACCAATGAATGCTGTTAAGGCAAAGAAAAATGTTGGGACTGCAGCTTCTCCCCATTTTGCCCCACTTGAAAGGTTCCAGCCATTTCATTTTGTGTATTTTACAGTATAAGTTTTGCATTGTTTGCACCATCTGCTAGCCGATATTTGTTACTAAATATATCTGTAATGCTAATTTAGCATTCATATGGGTGTGTCTCCACTGCAGTTCATGGGTCACATGCTCTCAGCAGCCATTTTTCTTTTCTTCATGACACACATTTGCTAGGCTTGTGAAAGCATCAATTTCTGACCACCACCGAGCATCAGCAAACAAATGCAACCTGTGCCAACAACTTCAGAGAAAGTTTTGTATCGTACCCAAAAGTTTTGTGCTCTATCATGGTTCCAATAAACCAAAATTTGAATTGAACCAACGCTGTGGTACTGCATTCAAGTCTGCGGACACTGAGTATCCAAATGATCCTGCCTGCTCCCCATCTAGGAAAACGGAAGTAAACACATGGAGGGGCACAGCAGCACCCTTGATACAGGCAAATCTCATATCTAGCATGTACTGTAGGGAGTGATACTGCCACAAAAATAACAATTTGAAACTTAGATCAGAAAGTAAATTGCATATTGGGGACTGAAAATGATTAAAATGAGTAAAGAAATAAAAATAATACATAATAAAATAAAAAATAACCAATACAATATGTAAGAATTATTATTTTTTCCATGCCAAAGAAGCACATACAGTCATGGCCAAAAGTATTGATACCCCTGCAATTCTGTCAAAATATACTCATTTTCTTCCTGAAAATGATTGCAAACACAAATTATTTGGTATTATTATCTTCATTTAATTTGTCTTAAATGAAAAAACACAAAAACAATTGTCCTAAAGCCAAATTGGATATAATTCCACACCAAACATAAAAAAGGGGGTGGACAAAAGTATTGGCACTGTTTGAAAAATCATGTGATGCTTCTCTAATTTGTGTAATTAACAGTACCTGTAACTTACCTGTGGCACCTAACAGATGTTGGCAATAACTAAATTACACTTGCAGCCAGTTGACATGGATTAAAGTTGACTCAACCGCTGTCCTTTGTCCTTGCGTGTACCACATTGAGCATGGAGAAAAGAAAGAAGACCAAAGAACCATCTGAGGACTTGAGAAACCAAATTGTGAGGAAGCATGAGCAATCTCAAGGCTACAAGTCCATCTCCAAAGACCTGAATGTTCCTGTGTCTACCGTGCGCAGTGTCATCAAGAAGTTTAAAGCCCATGGCACTGTGGCCAACCTCCCTAGATGTGGACGGAAAAATTGATGAGATTTCAACGCAAGATTGTGCGGATGTTGGATAAAGAACCTCGACTAACATCCAAACAAGTTCAAGCTGCCCTGCAGTCCGAGGGTACAACAGTGTCAACCCGTACTATCCGTCGGCATCTGAATGAAAAGGGACTGTATGGTAGGAGACCCAGGAAGACCCCACTTCTTACCCCGAGACATAAAAAAGCCAGGCTGGAGTTTGCCAAAACTTACCTGAAAAAGCCTAAAACGTTTTGGAAGAATGTTCTCTGGTCAGATGAGACAAAAGTAGAGCTTTTTGGGCAAAGGCATCAACATAGACTTTACAGGAGAAAAAAAAGAGGCATTCAAAGAACACGGTCCCTACAGTCAAACATGGCGGAGGTTCCCTGATGTTTTGGGGTTGCTTTGCTGCCTCTGGCACTGGACTGCTTGACCATGGCATTATGAAGTCTGAAGACTACCAACAAATTTTGCAGCATAATGTAGGGCCCAGTGTGAGAAAGCTGGGTCTCCCTCAGAGGTCATGGGTCTTCCAGCAGGACAATGACCCAAAACACACTTCAAAAAACACTAGAAAATGGTTTGAGAGAAAGCACTGGAGACTTCTAAGGTGGCCAGCAATGAGCCTAGACCTGAATCCCATAGAACACCTGTGGAGAGATCTAAAAATGGCAGTTTGGAGAAGGCACCCTTCAAATATCAGGGACCTGGAGCAGTTTGCCAAAGAAGAATGGTCTAAAAGTCCAGCAGAGCATTGTAAGAAACGCATTGATGGTTACCAGAAGCGGTTGGTCGCAGTTAATTTAGCTAAAGGTTGTGCAACCAAGTATTAGGCTGAGGGTGCCAATACTTTTGTCTGGCCCATTTTTGGAGTTTTGTGTGAAATGATCAATGTTTTGCTTTTTGCTTCATTCTCTTTTGTGTTTTTTTCATTTAAGACAAATTAAATGAAGATAATAATACCAAATAATTTGTGTTTGCAATCATTTTCAGGAAGAAAATGAGTATTATCTGACAGAATTGCAGGGGTGTCAATACTTTTGGCCATGACTGTAGCTTTTAATTATATGAAAAAAATAAGCCTAGGTCATCATAATGCCTTTCACATTTTTTTGCACTACTTGATATCTTCCTTTTGAGACTGGGAGGGAGATCCTTTTTATAGTATTGCTTTTGTTGACTATTTATATTGGGATTGCATTATTCTCATGAGAAGAAGCTACATATCACATATCTACATAATATCACAAATGGAGGGAAATGCATAAATTAGTGAAAACAGGAAGATAATCAGTTACTGAGAGAAAGCTAAACAATAGGGCAATCATACTCATTCAATAGTAATTAGTAAAGTTCTAAAGACTTTTAAGACAATAGTTCATCAACTTTATTTTTACATGTACGTCTTAAGAAATATAAGTACTAAATACTTATATAAAGATATCGAGCAAATAACCTGCTGTACCTCATATTGATAAGATGTACTATAGATGGCATGCATAAATCATAGCTAATAAATAACCTAGAATAAAATATAGTAATATTACAACAGTAAAACATTAGAAATGAAGAAAAAAACATAAAACTGTTTTAGATCTTACTCTCTGCAGCCCCCAGTTGGTTCTCTGATGTAATTTTAAGACCTTTAAAGAACAAAATACCTTACAATATTACCTCTGCTTTCCCAATTAGCTAATAAAAACCATCATGTTTCTCTCCAATTACTTGTTTTTTACATCTCTAAATGTTACTGAGCTAAAAAAGATTTCATCAAAGGCTGTTGCATTGCTAAACCCTCCAGCAAGCATTAAATTGGTCCACTCTATGTCCTTTGCTTACAAATCATTATACTCTAGAGCCCCACCAAGTATGGAAGTGTCTCAATTAAGGGAAAAGATAAAGAAGCATTAGTATTATAAAGCTACATTACTGCCTGTTATTCAAAACATCTTCGGTAAGAAAGAGGAAACTGGCACCAAGCGAAACATTGCTGTAATTTTTCATCATGATCACTTTGTTTCCTATAAACTACTAACGGAAAGATGGGTTACAGAAGCAGCAGATAAACTTTGCCGTTGTTGCCTCTGTAAAACAATGACGCATGTCCTCATGATACTGATAGATGGCCTGTCTTACAGAGCAAAAATGTAGTTAGAGGTGCTCAAAAACAGAGAGGACAAAGATGATATATGGCGGGGGAAGTGAGTCGTCTACGTACACAGTTGACAGTTCTTCAACAATAATAGTTATTTATTTTTTTAATTCACTTTATTGTAATATAAGATATTTCATTACAAGACAATTCCTGTTGATTAAAATACAGTCTATTTAAAGAGGTTGTGCACTTCTATTATATTGATGGTCTATCGTTAGGATAGGCAATCAATGTCTGGTCTGATCGGCCAAGGTCCAAGAACCTACACCTCTGACGATCAGCTGTTATCTATAGCAAAAACTCGGCACTCAACTTAAGGTAATACAGGTGATTTAATGGTGTCCACAAAATAAATCACCTGTATTACGTTAAGTTAAGTGCTGAGTTTTTGCTATATATTACGGTGTGGGAACCTACTCTGGCACCTCTTTACGGCTGTGCACACGTCTACTTTTTCATATTGATCAGCTGTTATCGGCGTCAACAGCAGCGGCTGCAGCCTGAAAATACTTGCCAAACTGCGCCATCTACTTGTAGTGGCTGAGACTTGGTACCACACAACCACTTCTTATTTAAATCATTAGGAAGTGGATGTCTGCGGTAGCCACCACAAGTAGACAGTGCAGCTTGGAAGTGATAACTTCCTGTCAGCGGCCGCTGCTGACACTGATAACAGCAGGTTGGCGGAGGTGTCGGGTATCGGACCCCAGCCAATCAGACATTGATAACCAATCCTAAGGAAAGGCCATCGGTGTAAAAGTAGTGGACAACCTCTTTAACCCTGCTGTTCTGTTCGGTCTGGGGAGACCTATTTTGAACTTTGGTATTTTTTGGGGTGTTCAAGATGCGGTTCTGAAACTTGTGGTTGATTGACTTAAATGAGGATGGGTCGGTCGGCCACGGGTTTCAGAGCCGCATCTTGAATATTTTAAAGAATATTGAAGTTCAAAGTCGGTCATTTTTGACCAACAGAACAGCAGGGTTAAGGCAATTCACTACTAAGGCTCCATGTAGTGGTGACCAGATTGTCTGTTTCTGTCAGAATGTGGAAATTGTCAATACTATCCAGACTGAAGTGTTATGACCTGGTGGTAAGGACAATAATGGACCTGGTGGTTAAGAGCACACGGAATGACCTGATAGTTACTAATAATATAGGACGAGCTCTGAGACGTGGGAACTCTGCTGACCGCAATCCCTAATCCTATCACACACACTAGAAATAGCCGTCGATTACTCCTAACGCTCCCTATGCAACTCGACACAGCCTAAGAAACTAGCTAGCCCTAGAGATAGAAAAATTTAGCCTACCTTGCCTCAGAGAAATTCCCCAAAGGAAAAGGCAGCCCCCCACATATAATGATTGTGAGTAAAGATGAAAATTACAAACACAGAGATGAAATAGATTTAGCAAAGTGAGGCCCGACTTACTGAACAGACAGAGGATAGGAAAGGTAACTTTGCGGTCAGCACAAAAAACTACAAAAAGACCACGCAGAGGGCGCAAAAAGACCCTCCGCACCGACTCACGGTGCGGAGGCGCTCCCTCTGCGTCCCAGTGCTTCCAGCAAGCAAGACAAAAATCAAAATAGCAAGCTGGACAGAAAAATAGCAAACCAGAGAAAAACAAGCAGGAACTTAGCTTCTGCTGGGAAGACAGGTCACAAGAACGATCCAGGAGGGAACTAGACAAATACTGGAACATTGACAGGTGGCATGGAGCAATGATCTAAGTGGAGTTAAATAGAGCAGCCAGCTAACAAATTAACCTCGTCACCTGTGGAAGGAAACTCAGAAGCCGCAGCTCCACTCACAACCACCAGAGGAAGCCCATGGACAGAACCAGCCGAAGTACCATTCATGACCACAGGAGGGAGCTTGACAACAGAATTCACAACACTGAAGGCCCTATACATATTAGAGTAACGTTAGCTGAGCTTGTGGATATCGGCAGGATTGGATCATAGTCTAATGTGTGTAGTGGCCTATCCATTCTTCCCGACAGATGTTTTTTGGGGAAAAGAAGGATCTGACCCATCCTATCCTGATAATTATTTTGTTCTCTCAGAATTAAGCCCCTGCCACAGGAGTGTGAGAGCAGCATAGTCATAGAGAAATCTTAGCATTCCTGTTTGTGGAGGAGGCTGACATTTATTTATTGTGTAAGGGTGGCCTGGGCTATTTTGTTTTTCCTTATCTATTTGCCATCTACTCACATTTAGTAGTGGTACACACTGTGAAACTAAAAGGAAATCAGATTTCTTGACCTTCCACAGGTATATTCTTCAAAGACTCAAGAACTTTTGTGTGCCATTTTGGAGTTATGTTCCATTAAGATTATAGAATAGCAATGTATTAAAAAAAAAGAATAGATGAAAATGAGTACAGTTTTAGACCTAACTCATCTATCATCACATCTGATTAGTAAGTGTTTACTGTGCCAGGAAACATTTAGCACATGGCTATTTTAACAATGGTCTATAACTGGTGCTTTTGTTACAAACTGTGAGCTGCACTTATTTCTGCTAATACATACAAAAGATATAGCTATGTAGTGTCTTGCCAGAGCCTTCTTAATCAATTAAATCACCAAAAAATGCAATTTTAGTAGTCCTAGGAGATAAGTATTGGCTCAGTGCATCTCTCTTTGCGTATATCGCTGTAGTAAATAGAAAGCAGGAGTGTGACAATACGAAAAAAACTTAAATTAAGACAAGACAGGAAAAGACAGGAAGGAGGAGAGATCATAAAATATATTGATGTAATCAGGGGTGGATTAAGGGTAGCCAGGGCCCCGGGCTGTTCAGACACTGTGGGCCCCCCCCGGTCATGTGACGGGGGTCATGTGATGGGGGTCATGTGACGGGGGTCATGTGACGGGGGTCATGATATACCCGAACCAGATTATTCCAGAAAAATGGCCGGGCCCTACTCTACTGTAACCTATTAAATATTTGTTAGAATCTGCAATACAATTTAGGTATATTTTGACCAATAATATCACATACAAGGAACAAATACCACCGTACCATGACCAGACCACAAATTACAACCACAGTGATCGAATAATATCACATACAAGGAACAAATACCACCGCGCCATGACCAGACCACAAATTACAACCACAGTGATCGAATAATATCACATACAAGGAACAAATACCACCGCACCATGTCAAGACCACATATTACCACCACTTGGTGACCAAATATCACATACAAGGGACAAATACCACAACACCATTTCCAGACCACATATTACCACCACATAGTGACTGAATACTACAATACTGATCAGTAAAAAACAACACAATACTATCACCATAAGTGCCAGTATTCACAGGAGATCTGTACTTAGTATGCAGTGTCTGTGTAGAGGTAATACAGAGATCACTGGTGGTATTATACACAGGACCTCTATATAGTATACAGTGTATAGTGTCAGTGTATAGGTAACACTGACTCACCAGTGACGTCTCTAGGTGAAGTCCTTCATCTTTCATCCTGCACAGACCGCCATCATTTCTTCCAGCCAGGACACGTTTCTGCAGGAAATAACACAGTTATCTCGAGCTCCGCTTGCAGAACACATTACTTAATTTTTCACAACTTCTACATTACACCACATGAAGAAAAAAAGGCGATATAGTGTCACTCTGCACAGTAACAGGACCGCTCCCCCATTTAAAACAGTATACTCAAAAAATAAAATAAATACATCACTGCAGTAATAATATCCCTTAATTAGCCCCTATGGTAATAATATTCCACATCCTGGCCCCGTGTGTCTCATTCCTGGCTCCAGCCATATGTTCTCGCATCCTGCCCTCATGAGTATCCATTCTACCCCATATGATCTCCACATCCTGCCCCATATGTCTCCATCATATCCATCCTGCCCCATGATCCAATCCTGCCCCATGTCTTTCATTTTGCCCCGTGTCTCCAATCATGCCCTGTGTCTACATTCTGCCCATGCCTCCAGTCCTGCCCCCAGTGTGTCCAGCAATCTGCCCCAGTATGTCCAGCATATTGCCCCAGTGTCCAGCAATCTGCCCCAGTGTCTCCAGCATATTGCCCCCAGTGTGTCCAGCATTGCCCCCAGACAGTGTGTCCAGCAATCTGCCCCAGTGTGTCCAGCAATCTGCCCCAGTGTGTCCAGCATATTACCCCCAGTGTGTCCAGCAATCTGCCCCAGTATGTTCAGCATATTGCCCCAGTGTGTCCAGCATATTGCCCCCAGTGTGTCCAGCAATCTGCCCCAGTGCGTCCAGCATTGCCCCAGACAGTGTGTCCAGAATATTACCACCAGTGTGTCCAGCAATCTGCCCCAGTATGTCCAGCATTTCCCCCAGTGTCTCCAGCATTGCCCCAGTGTCTCCAGCAATCTGCTCCAGTGTCTCCAGCAATCTGCCCCAGTGTCTCCAGCAATCTGCCCCAGTGTCCTCCAGCATTGCTCCAGTGTCCTCCAGCATTGCCCCAGTGTCCTCCAGCAATCTGCCTCAGTGTCCTCCAGCAATCTGCCTCAGTGTCCTCCAGCAATCTGCCCCAGTGTCCTCCAGCAATCTGCCCCAGTGTCCTCCAGCATTGCCCCAGTGTCCTCCAGCATTGCCCCAGTGTCCTCCAGCATTGCCCCAGTTTCCCCCAGCAATCTGCCCCAGTGTCCTCCAGCAATCTGCCCCAGTGTCCTCCAGCAATCTGCCCCAGTGTCCTCCAGCAATCTGCCCCAGTGTCATCCAGCAATCTGCCCCAGTGTCCTCCAGCAATCTGCCCCAGTGTCCTCCAGCATTGCCCCAGTGTCCTCCAGCATTGCTCCAGTGTCCCCCAGCAATCTGCCCCAGTGTCCTCCAGCAATCTGCCCCAGTGTCCTCCAGCAATCTGCCCCAGTGTCCTCCAGCAATCTGCCCCAGTGTCCTCCAGCAATCTGCCCCAGTGTCCTCCAGCAATCTGCCCCAGTGTCCTCCAGCATTGCCCCAGTGTCCTCCAGCAATCTGCCCCAGTGTCCTCCAGCAATCTGCCCCAGTGTCCTCCAGCAATCTGCCCCAGTGTCCTCCAGCAATCTGCCCCAGTGTCCTCCAGCATTGCCCCAGTGTCCTCCAGCAATCTGCCCCAGTGTCCTCCAGCCATCTGCCCCAGTGTCCTCCACAATCTGCCCCAGTGTCCTCCAGCATTGCCCTCAGTGTGTCCACCGTTATAAAAAACAAAACAAAACAAAAAACAAAGTCTCCTCACCTGTCCGCGCTCCAGCGGCGAGCTCCCTCCAACAGAGCACACTCGCTGGCGACTGACAATGACGTCAGACACCGGCGACGTGTGCGCTGCGGCCGACATCAGCCGCCAGCCTCCAATTGGCTGGCGGCTGTTGTTAACTATTGACGTGCGGGCACATGCCCGCACGTCAATAGGAAACCGCTGCAGCGCCGGAAGGGGCCCGGTGAGCAGATGAGAAGGGGCCAGATGCGGGCCCCCTCTCTCTGCCCACCGGGTACGGCGGGGGCACATAAATGCCGGCGGCGGCCGCCGGCATTCACAGATGATTATCAGAGGGTCAATCTGTACGGTAGCCCAGGGCCCCCCAGACCACTGGGCCCTGGGCTACCGCCCATATTGACCCTCTGATAATCCGCCCCTGGATGTAATTACAAAGGCTTGGTATTTGAGAAAAAAGACCCAAAGACCAAGGAGTAATCCCCTGAGGTATAATGAATGTGCACTCCTTGATTGTCATTGGACATTCAAAGATCAAGATAAAATCTTTCTTTACTTTATAAAAAAAAATGTAAGTTTTGGAGTCAAATAATATTTTTATTCTAACTAGAGGTAAGCTTTGAAGACTAAATTCACGTATTAAACTTTTTATTTACAATATAAAAAAATAACTAGTTGCTTCTTACTGTCAATAATTTTTCGTAACAAGAGAAAGGAGCTGAGCAGATTGACATACAGTTTTGTGTGAAAATATTCAGAATAACCTTTATCTTATTTTTTTAAGCCCCTACTCACTGTATCGGAGTCCAGTAGGCGGTCTGACTTACTGACTGACAGCTATCTCCGCATGCACAGACATGCAAGGAAATCAATTTCTGAATAAGCCCACAGGACTCCTAAACTACTTTTCCTGCTAGAGTATATTTTGTTATATTCTCATCTCCTTACATTTTATACCATTCCACTTCCAGATCAGTCTTCAAGCTCAGCATGACATGTTACTTTGAAAAAATGCTCCTGGAAAGTCCATCATGGAAACACTACACAGAATAAGTTCAGGATGTGTAAAAAATATGATATATATTCAAAAGTTGTAAGTGACTTTAAAAAGCTTAACCAATTTAAGCTTATTTGTGTCTGATCTTTCTTAGCAGGGAGATTGATGTTGCCTAAAGCCAAGAATGCAACTTTGCTTTTAAATGCAAATATTATAACAAGTATAACACACAAAAGCATGAACTATATCAATTATTCCTGGTAGGCATATGCAAAATACTTTGTTTGTCACATTGCTTAATTTCAGCTTCAACTTCAACAACTGTCTACAAAAAGAGCATAAATTAAGTCTGAAAAGGGCATTTAGAAGCTAGCCATTTCAGCTGTTTATTTAATTCTGTATTTAAACAAGGGGACACAAATCAATGTCAAGCTAAGCTGTAGTTTGTGCTCAAAATAATGGCAAAATAGTTATTATTATGCCATAAAAACTGTTTCAAAGTTGTTTATCACATTGAAGTATCCGTACCCTTATATACACTTCTAAAGTTACGTGTCACCTTTTTATTTTATGAAATGCACTGCATAATATATAGACAATGCTAAGAGCAACTTTACATTTTGTAAAATAATGCTGCCACCTATGCCTCAAGTTGGAAGCATTCCCTGGCAGAAAGAGTTGTCCCCTAGTCAGGGAACCTGACAGCTGATACATGCTTCTCGATCCAGGGGCAGCATGTATCAGTCACTAGCTGTTTGATTTCTGCAATGTATGACTCTGAAACGTTGCGCTAATTTGAAAAAAAAATACTTTAAAAACTGACCGTGCACCAATTGCGTGGAAACTACTCGGACAAGTAGGTCCCTGGCAGCTTTTCCCCACCCACTCCCCGAGAGTGATTCTCACCATGCATGCATACAACAAGAGCTTTAGTTTGTTTTCAACTACACATAGAACATTTTTCCTGAAACACTGTGGGTTGTCTAACCTTTGTCAAATTTCGGTAACTCTTTTTCATGTCATTCTTTAAGCAGTGGTGCTTACCTTGGCCTTTATCCATAGAGCACATTATTGTTCGGTGTGCAGTGTACGATTTATGGGATGGATGGATCACTCCAGAGGTCTCCCACTCAGCCTGTAATTCTTGGGATGCTGTACCTTTTGAACCATCTTTTTAGGGGTTTTGTCACAGGGTTACCATGACAGTGGTAGTCCGGCGCTGAGAAGAAGCACTCCTCCTTCATTTTAAATGTGTTTATTTCTTCTTTCAGAACGGGTTAATCGGCCATGTTGGAAATCTGTTGTGAATTCTGTGGCAAAGCTCCCTCCTGTGGTCACAAGTGGTACTTCGGCTGATTCTCTCTGTAAGCTTCCGTTGGTGGAGGGAAGTGATACTGCGGCTTCTGAGTTTCCTCCCTCAGGTGATGTGGTGAGGTCGTTAGGTGCTGCTCTACTTAACTCCACCTAGTGCTTTGATCCTGGCTTCCTGTCAATGTTCCAGTATTGGACTTGTTTTCCTCCTGGATCGTTCCTGTGGCCTGCTGCTCTGCATAGCTAAGTTTTCCTTTGCTATTTTGTTTGCTTTTCTTCTGTCCAGCTTATCTATTTGTTTGCTGGAAGCTCTGGGACGCAGAGGGTGTACCTCCGTGCCGTTAGTTCGGTACGGCGGGTCTTTTTGCCCCCTTTGCGTGGTTTTTAGGGTTTTGTGTTGACCGCAAAGTTACCTTTCCTATCCTCGCTCTGTTCAGAAAGTCGGGCCTCACTTTGCTAAATCTATTTCATCTCTACGTTTGTCTTTTCATCTTACTCACAGTCATTATATATGGGGGGCTGCCTTTTCCTTTGGGGTATTTCTCTGAGGCAAGGTAGGCTTATTTTCTATCTTCAGGCTAGCTAGTTTCTCAGGCTGTGCCGAGTTGCATAGGTAGCGTTAGGCGCAATCCACGGCTGCCTCTAGTGTTGTTGGATAGGATTAGGGATTGCGGTCAACAGAGTTCCCACGTCTCAGAGCTCGTTCTATGTTTTTGGATTATTGTCAGATCACTGTATGTGCTCTGACCTCTATGTTCACTGTGGTACTGAGTTGCCTAATCATAACAGTACAGGAAGCCAAAGTACTAATGATTCTCAATAGAGGGAAAAAAGAAGTTCTGAGACCATTTTTTTTTCTCTGCACTGTGTTTTGCCTTTTTTTTTCCCTAGACATTTGGGTGGTTCAGGACACAGGTGTAGCAATGGACATTAGAAGTCTGTCTTCATGTGTGGATCAGCTCTCGGCAAGAGTACAAAAGATTCAAGACACTATTGATCAGAAATCTATGTTAGAACCAAGAATTCCTATTCCTGATTTGTTTTTTGGTGATAGAACTAAGTTTCTGAGTTTCAAAAATAATTGTAAACTATTTCTGGCCTTGAAACCTCGCTCCTCTGGTGATCCAGTTCAACAGGTTTTGATCATTATTTCTTTTTTGCGTGGCGACCCTCAGGACTGGGCATTTTCTCTTGCGCCAGGAGATCCTGCATTAAGTAATATCGATGCGTTTTTCCTGGCGCTCGGATTGCTGTACGATGAGCCTAATTCTGTGGATCAGGCAGAAAAAAATTTGCTGGCTCTTTGTCAGGGTCAGGATGAGATAGAGTTATATTGTCAGAAATTTAGAAAGTGGTCCGTGCTCACTCAATGGAATGAATCTGCGCTGGCAGCTATGTTCAGAAAGGGTCTCTCTGAAGCCCTTAAGGATGTCATGGTGGGATTTCCTATGCCTACTGGTTTGAATGAGTCTATGTCTTTGGCCATTCAGATTGGTCGACGCTTGCGTGAGCGTAAATCTGTGCACCATTTGGCGGTATTACCTGAGCTTAAACCTGAGCCTATGCAGTGCGATAGGACTTTGACCAGAGTTGAACGGCAAGAACACAGACGTCTGAATGGGCTGTGTTTCTACTGTGGTGATTCCACTCATGCTATCTCTGATTGTCCTAAGCGCACTAAGCGGTTCGCTAGGTCTGCCACCATTGGTACAGTACAGTCAAAATTTCTTCTGTCCGTTACCTTGATCTGCTCTTTGTCATCGTATTCTGTCATGGCATTTGTGGATTCAGGCGCTGCCCTGAATTTGATGGACTTGGAGTATGCTAAGCATTGTGGGTTTTTCTTGGAGCCCTTGCAGTGTCCTATTCCATTGAGAGGAATTGATGCTACGCCTTTGGCCAAGAATAAGCCTCAGTACTGGACCCAGCTGACCATGTGCATGGCTCCTGCACATCAGGAGGTTATTCGCTTTCTGGTGTTGCATAATCTGCATGATGTGGTCGTGTTGGGGTTGCCATGGCTACAAGTCCATAATCCAGTATTAGATTGGAAATCCATGTCGGTGTCCAGCTGGGGTTGTCATGGGGTACATGGTGATGTTCCATTTCTGTCAATTTCGTCATCCACCCCTTCTGAGGTTCCAGAGTTCTTGTCTGATTACTGGGATGTATTTGATGAGCCCAAGTCCGATGCCCTACCTCCGCATAGGGATTGTGATTGTGCTATCAATTTGATTCCTGGTAGTAAGTTCCCAAAAGGCCGATTGTTTAATTTATCTGTGCCTGAGCACGCCGCTATGCGCAGTTATGTGAAGGAGTCCCTGGAGAAGGGGCATATTCGCCCGTCATCATCGCCATTAGGAGCAGGGTTCTTTTTTGTAGCCAAGAAGGATGGTTCGCTGAGACCTTGTATAGATTACCGCCTTCTAAATAAGATCACGGTTAAATTTCAGTACCCCTTGCCGTTGTTATCTGATTTGTTTACTCGGATTAAGGGAGCTAGTTGGTTCACCAAGATAGATCTTCGTGGTGCGTATAATCTTGTGCGAATTAAGCGAGGCGATGAATGGAAAACTGCATTTAATACGCCCGAGGGTCATTTTGAGTATCTAGTAATGCCATTCGGACTTGCCAATGTTCCATCAGTGTTTCAGTCCTTTATGCATGACATCTTCCGAGAGTACCTGGATAAATTCCTGATTGTGTACTTGGATGACATTTTGATCTTCTCGGATGATTGGGAGTCTCATGTGAAGCAGGTCAGAACGGTTTTTCAGGTCCTGCGTGCTAATTCTTTGTTTGTGAAGGGATCAAAGTGTCTCTTTGGTGTGCAGAAGGTTTCATTTTTGGGGTTCATCTTTTCCCCTTCTACTATCGAGATGGATCCTGTTAAGGTCCAAGACATCCATGATTGGACTCAGCCGACATCTCTGAAAAGTCTGCAAAAGTTCCTGGGCTTTGCTAATTTTTATCGTCGCTTCATCTGCAATTTTTCTAGTATTGCTAAACCATTGACCAATTTGACCAAGAAGGGTGCTGATGTGGTCAATTGGTCTTCTGCTGCTGTGGAAGCTTTTCAAGAGTTGAAGCGTCGTTTTTCTTCTGCCCCTGTGTTGTGTCAACCAGATGTTTCGCTTCCGTTCCAGGTCGAGGTTGATGCTTCTGAGATTGGAGCAGGGGCTGTTTTGTCGCAGAGAGGTTCTGATTGCTCAGTGATGAAACCGTGCGCCTTCTTTTCCAGGAAGTTTTCGCCTGCTGAGCGAAATTATGATGTGGGCAACCGAGAGTTGCTGGCCATGAAGTGGGCATTCGAGGAGTGGCGTCATTGGCTTGAAGGAGCTAAGCATCGCGTGGTGGTCTTGACTGATCATAAGAACTTGACTTATCTCGAGTCCGCCAAGCGGTTGAATCCTAGACAAGCTCGTTGGTCGTTGTTTTTTGCCTGTTTTGACTTTGTGATTTCATACCTTCCGGGCTCTAAAATTGTGAAGGCGGATGCTCTGTCTAGGAGTTTTGTGCCCGACTCTCCGGGTGTATCTGAGCCGGCGGGTATCCTCAAAGAGGGAGTAATTGTGTCTGCCATCTCCCCTGATTTGCGGCGAGTGCTGCAAAAATTTCAGGCTAATAAACCTGATCGTTGTCCAGCGGAGAAACTGTTTGTCCCTGATAAGTGGATGAATAAAGTTATCTCTGAGGTTCATTGTTCGGTCTTGGCTGATCATCATGGAATCTTTGGTACCAGAGAGTTAGTGGCTAGATCCTTTTGGTGGCCATCTCTGTCGCGGGATGTGCGTACTTTTGTGCAGTCATGTGGGATTTGTGCTCGGGCTAAGCCCTGCTGTTCTCGTGCCAGTGGGTTGCTTTTGCCCTTGCCAGTCCCGAAGAGGCCTTGGACACATATCTCTATGGATTTTATTTCAGATCTTCCCGTTTCTCAAAAGATGTCAGTCATTTGGGTGGTCTGTGATAGCTTTTCTAAGATGGTCCATTTGGTACCCTTGTCTAAATTGCCTTCCTCCTCTGATTTGGTGCCATTGTTCTTCCAGCATGTGGTTCGTTTACATGGCATTCCAGAGAATATCGTTTCTGACAGTTTGTTTCGAGGTTTTGGCGAGCCTTTTGTGGTAGGATGGGCATTGACTTGTCTTTTTCCTCGGCTTTCCATCCTCAGACTAATGGCCAGACCGAACGAACCAATCAGACCTTGGAAACATATCTGAGATGTTTTGTTTCTGCTGATCAGGATGACTGGGTGTCCTTTTTGCCTTTGGCTGAGTTCGCCCTTAATAATCGGGCTAGCTCGGCTACCTTGGTTTCGCCATTTTTCTGCAACTCTGGGTTCCATCCTCGTTTCTCGTCAGGACAGGTTGAGTCTTCGGACTGTCCTGGTGTGGATACTGTGGTGGACAGGTTGCAGCAGATTTGGACTCAGGTAGTGGACAATTTGACCTTGTCCCAGGAGAAGGCTCAACGTTTTGCTAATCGCAGACGCCGTGTGGGTCCCCGACTTCGTGTTGGGGATCTGGTTTGGTTATCTTCTCGTCATATTCCTATGAAGGTTTCCTCTCCTAAGTTTAAACCTCGTTTCACTGGTCCGTATAGGATTTCTGAGGTTCTTAATCCTGTGTCTTTTCGTCTGACCCTTCCAGATTCTTTTTCCATACATAACGTATTCCATAGGTCATTGTTGCGGAGATACGTGGCACCTATGGTTCCTTCTGTTGACCCTCCTGCCCCGGTTTTGGTGGAGGGGGAGTTTGAGTATATTGTGGAGAAGATTTTGGATTCTCGTGTTTCAAGACGGAAACTCCAGTATCTGGTTAAGTGGAAGGGTTATGCTCAGGAAGATAATTCCTGGGTCTTTGCCTCTGATGTCCATGCTCCCGATCTTGTTCGTGCCTTTCATGTGGCTCATCCTGGTCGGCCTGGGGGCTCTGGTGAGGGTTCGGTGACCCCTCCTCAAGGGGGGGTACTGTTGTGAATTCTGTGGCAGAGCTCCCTCCTGTGGTCACAAGTGGTACTTCGGCTGATTCTCTCTGTAAGCTTCCGTTGGTGGAGGGAAGTGGTACTGCGGCTTCTGAGTTTCCTCCCTCAGGTGATGTGGTGAGGTCGTTAGGTGCTGCTCTACTTAACTCCACCTAGTGCTTTGATCCTGGCTTCCTTTCAATGTTCCAGTATTGGACTTGTTTTCCTCCTGGATCGTTCCTGTGGCCTGCTGCTCTGCATAGCTAAGTTTTCCTTTGCTATTTTGTTTGCTTTTCTTCTGTCCAGCTTATCTATTTGTTTGCTGGAAGCTCTGGGACGCAGAGGGTGTACCTCCGTGCCGTTAGTTCGGTACGGAGGGTCTTTTTGCCCCCTTTGCGTGGTTTTTAGGGTTTTGTGTTGACCGCAAAGTTATCTTTCCTATCCTCGCTCTGTTCAGAAAGTCGGGCCTCACTTTGCTAAATCTATTTCATCTCTACGTTTGTCTTTTCATCTTACTCACAGTCATTATATGTGGGGGGCTGCCTTTTCCTTTGGGGTATTTCTCTGAGGCAAGGTAGGCTTATTTTCTATCTTCAGGCTAGCTAGTTTCTCAGGCTGTGCCGAGTTGCATAGGTAGCGTTAGGCGCAATCCACGGCTGCCTCTAGTGTTGTTGGATAGGATTAGGGATTGCGGTCAACAGAGTTCCCACGTCTCAGAGCTCGTTCTATGTTTTTGGATTATTGTCAGATCACTGTATGTGCTCTGACCTCTATGTTCACTGTGGTACTGAGTTGCCTAATCATAACAGAAATCCCTGTGCTCACAGCTGTGCTCGGTTAGTCACTCCTTTTCCTTTTATAATCTGGGCTCTGTTACTAATCCTCATCAGAGCTAACATTGGCTGCATGGCTATCGGTGGGAGAGGAGTTCATATGAGAAGGAGAGTTGAAGGAGTTATTAGTGACTGTTGCTTGGTTTGTATGCATCGTAATTCCTTATGCTTCTATGTTTTTGTTTATTCCCCTACCTTCACACCCCAATACATTCCTCTGTTACATACAGTATGAGTGAATAATTTGTATGCCTGAAGGCAAGGGTGGAGGCCCCGGCATCTTTACCATCTAAAGTATTCTGGGGAGAAGGGCGAGCTACGGCTCCCCCTAGTGGTAGGGACAGGGAAGGAGCTTTAGTTTGTTTTCAACTAAGCATATAACATTTTTTTTCAGAAACATTGAGGGTTGTCTAACCTTTGTCAAATTTCAGTAACTCTTTTTCATGTCATTCTTTAAGCAGTGGTGCTTACCTTGGCCTTTATCTATAGAGCACTTTATTATCTCTTGGCTGTGTAGCCTTAGCCTTGTTTGTCGGGTTGGTGTACTACGGTGCACAGTAGCGCCCCATCTTCCCTGGGTGAGGGAAGAGACCAGATGGAGAGCTAATTTAGGAGATAAGGCAAGGGTGGAGGCCCCGGCATTTTCATCATCTAAAGTATTCCAGGGAGCAAGGCGAGCTGCGGCACTCCCTAGTGTTAGGGACAGGGAAGGAGCCCCTGGTCCTGGGCTGCGGTCTTCTGGCTCCACTCTGTCACAGTAACCCTGTGACACAAAGCATCTAATTGCCCGGAAAATATGTGCAAAAAATTCTGAGGTCTCTTATGACAATGTTGTACCACTTTATTATAATAATAATAATAATAATAATAATTTTTATATAGCGCCAACATATTCCGCAGCTCTTTACATTTTAGTGGGGACTTGTACAGTCAATAGACATTACAGCATAACAATAAACACAGATCAAAACAGATACCAAGTGGAACGAGGGCCCTGCTCACAAGTTTACAAACTATGAGGAAAAAGGGGAGACACGAGAGGTGGATGGTAACAATTGCTTTTGTTGTTTGGACCAGCCATAATATAAGGATCAGATATTCATGTAAAGCTGCATGAACCATTTAGCAGCCTAAATATGTAACAGTACAGACACAGAGGGCTATTAAATGCTTAAACATATGAGAAGATGATGCGAGGAACCTGACTATGGTTTCAGTTTTTTGAATGCGCAACACAGGAATAGTTAGGTTAATCTGATGAGAAGGTAGACCAGTCTGAACAAATGTGTTTTAAGGGCACACTTTTAAGTGTTGTAGTGCAAATACACTGCTCAAAGAAATAAAGGTAACACTAAAATACCACATCCTAGATATCACTGAATGAAATATTTCAGTTGCAGATCTTTATTCATTACATAGTGGAATGTGTTGAGAACAATAAAACATAAAAATGATCAATGTAAATCAAAATGAATATCCCATGGAGGTCTGGAATTGTAATATGATACTCAAAATCAAAGTGGAAAATCAAATTACAGGCTGATCCAACTTCAGTGGAAATGCCTCAAAACAAGGAAATGATGCTCAGTAGTCTGTGTGACCTCCATGTGCCTGCATGACCTCCCTACAATGCCTGGGCATGCTCCTGATAAGGCGGCGGATGGTCTCCTGAGGGATCTCCTCCCAGACCTGGACTAAAGCATCTGCCAACTCCTGGACAGTCTGTGGTGCAACGTGACGTTGATGGATGGTGTGAGACATGATGTCCCAGATGTGTTCAATCAGATTCAGGTCTTGGGAACGGGCCACCAGTCCATAGTTTCAATGCCTTCATCTTGCAGGAACTGCTGCACACTCCAGCCAGGAGGTCTGGCATTGTCCTGCATTAGGAGGAAGCCAGGGCCAGCCGCACCAGTATATGGTCTCACAAGGGGTCTGAGGATCTCATCTCGGTACCTAATGGCAGTCAGGCTACCTCTGGCGAGCACATGGAGGGTTATATGGCCCTCCAGAGAAATGCCACCCCACACCATTACTGACCCACTGCCAAACCCGTCATGCTGATGGATGTTGCAGGCAGCAGATCACTCTCCATGGCATCTCCACGGTGTCTCCAGATTCTGTCGCATCTGTCAAGTGTGAACCTGCTTTCATCTGTGAAGAGCACAGGGTGCCAGTGGCAAATTTGCCAAACCTAGCGTTCTGTGGCAAATGCCAATCGTCTGCACAGTGTTGGGCTGTGAGCCTCTCTGACCTTTCTCGGTGCCTGCACACTGCAGTACTTTGCTCTGCCCTCAACGGGGCAGCCAATGTACGTCTGCGCTGGAGCCGCGGCAGGAAGACAAGAAGAGTATGTCATTGCATAAAGATAGGAGGCGCTGGACTCGGATCGCGACACCCATCGGAACAGACCGCAGCGGGACCGCCCATGGGTGAGTATGATATAACCTGTTTTTCTTACCTTACAGGTTAAATCGGGGGCCTATCTACAGCATTACAGAATGCTGTAGATAAGTCCCTGATGCCGGTGGCCTTAGCTCATATACGAATTTTGAATTGACAGATTCCCTTTAATCAGTTTTATAGAGCATATAGTATATTGTTCATTGTATCAAACATTTCTACAGCGCCATAGTTCAATATGATGCAATGTTGTACTAAAATAGAGCCAAATACAATGAAACTTGTTGAAAAGACCTACTAATTTGTATGGTTTCAATGTAGTGCTCAGAATGTGCTATACCTCGAAAATATAAAAAGTATATACGCAGTACTAAAAAGTTGTCCAATAGCGTAAAACACATAGTACACACAGTACCAAACAGTGCCCAGATAGTGTCAGCTGCCATAACTT
The DNA here is from genome assembly GCF_032444005.1 of Ranitomeya imitator. Classification (NCBI taxonomy): domain Eukaryota; kingdom Metazoa; phylum Chordata; class Amphibia; order Anura; family Dendrobatidae; genus Ranitomeya; species Ranitomeya imitator. Next base: position 461,858,722 of record NC_091285.1, read on the forward strand.
ACCTCGCACGGGTAAAGTCTCCCGCACCCATCAGAAGAGTTGTGCTGTCATCTACTGGCATTACAGTATACTGTACATAGTAATGTCTCATCCAATGTCCAAGCTATGAAATTTAACAAGATAGATGAGAGACCAGAGGAATATCGCATGGAATCTAAGATGATCCTTGTGGATTTGGGATATCCAGGAGTGATGACCATCTACCTTTATGATTTCATGTTCATCCCATTCTTCACATGTTTGACACTCCTCATACTCAAATATCATACACATATCAAATCTTATATCTATGAAAATAAAAAGTAATGTCTCACTTCCAGTATATAATATATACAGCTGCATATTCTAAGATAATGGTAGCGATTCTATACAATGCAAATCATTAAGATGTGTATATCTGAAGAGTATTTGCAATGATACATGTTACAGGATTGGCGTAATGTAAAACTTACATATATTTTGGTACTAACATTATACATGTTTCCATAGACAAAGCAGTTCTGACATGTACAGAATGCTGACTTTACGGGTTTCATTTTGTATGCATCTGAATCTGATTGCTTATTACTATTTCAGGAGCAATTAACGCTTCCTTGTCAAAGTGAATTAGCATATGTAGCTAATTTTCACAACACTCTTCCTATTTATGCACCTTAAAGGGGTTGACTATTTTTATTTTACTTAAATGCATGTAATTGGAGCTGAAAATCAATTTTGCGATTGGGCTTTATTAAAAATTTTGCACCATGTGCCTCTCATAGACTTTGTGTTAGGCCGGGGTCTCACTGCGAGTGCAATGCGAGAAATTCACATGAGTCTCTCACATCAATACCCGGCACTGCCGCAGGCACTCGGGACTGCATGTATTTTCCCGAGTGCCGGCGGAAGTGCCGGGTATTGATGCGAGAGACTCGTGCAAATTTCCCGCATTGCACTCGCAAGTGTGACCCCGGCCTTACACTATATTGCTGACTGCAGACCACGTCTAAGTAGAATGTGCAGCGAAACCAAAAGCCTGTAAAGGTCAAATAATGCAAAATTTTTACTGAAGTCCAATTGAAAGAAATATTTTTAGCCACAAATGCACAAATTTAAGTAAAGAAAAAATAATTCCCAAAAGGTGATCAAAGTAAAGCTTAAAACATGACATAAAGACATGTATATACAGCATATGAATTACTTCACGATGGGGCCAATTTCCATTTTTGTAGTTTCATGTTTTCCTCCCCTTCTTCTCAGAGCCATAACAGCTTTTATTTTTCTGTTGTACTTTTGAATGACACCATTCATTTTACCACATAGTGTACTGGAAAACGGGAGAAAAATGGGGAAAGATTGTGAAAAAAAAGCATTCTGACATTGTTTTTTGTCAATTGCTTTTATGGTGTACATTTTGTGGTAAAAATGATATTGCAGTATGATTCTGCTCATCAGTACAATTACGACAATACCAAACATGTCCAGGCTATGTTTTTCTATTTTAGTGGTGAAAAAAAAAATAGTTTTCAAAAAAAAAATTAGGGTATTGTGTTACCATTTTCTGAGGCCATTTTAATTTTTCACTCCACGTATGTGTATTTTTTAAAGGGAACCTGTCACCTCCCCAGATGTGCAGTAATGCTGCATTCTGACTAGGTGGCTCTTTCAGTTCGAGTCCCTGGCAATGCTGAAAGAATCGCTTTTTGTCCCTCATACTGTGAAATCGCCACGGGGGCAGGTCTTTCTCCCCTAATCCAGACGCCTCACAGCCGTCAATCATGGCCTCTGCACGCCAGGCGCCGCCTCCTCTTCATTCATTAGCGTCCCCGGTGCCTGCACAGTTGTTTTTTTTTTTCGGGCATGCGCAGTTGCGCTGCCCTTCGAACTTACAGCGCAGGCGCCGGGGACACTAATGAAGGAAGAGGATCCAACAGTCACCAGCAATCACCAAATATGGAGAGTGAGGCAGCACATCCAGTTAAAAGAACCTTTGGGTAACCCATGCGACGTTTCAGCTCCAGTGAGCTTCTCTCAAGCTTGAGGAAATCTCCCTGGAGCTGAAACGATCCCTGGGTTAATAAAAGGTTCGCTTCACTGAATATGCTGCCTCACTTTCCATATTAATTTTCTAATGTAGTATGATGTTCTTAGGGCAAAATTCGATTGCAACTTTCATTGAACAAGCCTAATATAACATCACAAAAATGATCAGATTTCCATAATATGTCGGGGAACTGACTTTGGACATGAACTCTGGGCTTCCGGTCTTTTCCGCCTTTTATGCATTGCTACATAAAGTTTTTTGCTACACCCCTGTCCCCGATATCTCAGGCTTTGCTCCCTTCACCTCAGTCCACTGTCCTCTGTTGTGCTTCACATCAGATTGTCCAGGTTGCGTGGATCTACGATATCTCCCTAGACTTATTTAAGGCCCATTAGAACAAACACCTGTGTCTTTGGATTGTGATTCCATTCACTAGTTTTATGTTCTCCACATCCTCTGCACATTGTGCTCACCTGCTTCTCTTCCTCCTAACTATTTCATCCATCCTGCTGCTGCTAAGACTTTAGTTAGTTTTCTAAATTTTATTCCAATGTGGCTTTTCTAGATGTTTTACATTCATGAGATGCAACCTTTTAAAAACAAGTTACAAACTTTGGCACAACTCTATTCCAATCCCACCTTCCCCCTCCCCTCAGAATCAGTTTATGTAAATCAGTTATATTGGTGCATATTTTAGGAAACGCGCAACGTTCTCAGATACAGAGTCATAGAAACAGAAAAAAAGGACAATTGTTAGCTTAAGTAAAATTCATGAACCAAGTGCGCCATTTTTATGAACCTGTTGCAAAAACCGACTGGGAAAACCTGAAGTCAAAGAAGAAAAGTGAGTTACAAATTGCAAATGATGAATTTATTCCTATAAGTGAATATATATATATGTTCAAAATATTTGTATTTTCTTACAATGGGTACAGTAAAGGGGTTTTCTCAAATTTTGACAAATACTCAGAGAATTCTTTCATTTTCTGCAAGCCTCCTGCATTGCGCTATGCCTAGGAAGAATAAAACCGCTTATTGTCATCTGTAAAGCGTGTTAGGAATTATGGAAGTGATAAATGATGGAGAAAAGTACAATGTAGCAGAGCAGGTCAATTTGGTGAATTAACAGATAACAAATATTGGGAGATAAAACAAACATTTTTGTTAAGTGGTTGGAATGTGCAGAGACCTCACACCTTACCTATACTCCCGCTCCTGACCTTGACTGTGCGCTCATGGTTTGGTGCTCCTTCGGACAGCTTCTTCTAGCATCTGAATAGATTAAACCTTGATCTCATTTATTATCTCAAGAAATGGTCTCAAGGTCACAGGGCTGGAAATTTAATTATGGTGGCAGTATATTAAGTGGCAAATTTAAAGATGCTGAATTGCAGTAATTAATTTTTTGGACGGTGGTCTCCAGGGAGCAGATTTCTTCTCCAAGTGGGTGTTTAGACATTTATCACAGCCATTGAGCTTGACAGCTGTCTTTTAGCTTTTAAACTGCTTCATTATTCTTCTTTTATTGCTGCCTTTAAAAATAGTAGACAACTATATCCTCTTTTATTGTAATATATGTCATCTGCTTGTATTAAGCTATGCTTCACCTTCGCTATAAAACATCATTCCTGGGCTGCCACGAGTTATCATACCAGGGCTGAGCTATGATTACCCGTCACTGACACCTAGTGTCTTGGTATGAGAAACGGTTCTGCTGGAATTTCTATTCCTTTGGCCCTTACATTCCTCTGATGCCTGATGCAGCAGTTCTGTCCATGGTGCTGAAGATCACCATTGTGACTAATCAAAGTCCATTGTTATGTACAATTATATTAGAATTCTTTAGTACTGCAGGAATATTTGTCTATGAACAATGACCTAATCCCATTATGACTAATGATCTGCAAAAAGGAATTTTTCAACAATATGATGAACAACAACCAGACTTAAAAGGGTTGAACACCACTTTGACAACCCCATTTTAAATGAAGTAGTCGCTCTTGTAAAAAATAAATAAATAGATACTTACCACTCTTATCAGCAGCGGGTCTCCCTGGGCTCACATGACATTTTATGACAAGTAAGCCCTGAGCCACTTTCATAGAACAAATGTCAGACAAGCGGAAGAAGTGAGAGTGCAGCAGCCCAATACCAGTCGATGAGTGGCTGCAAGACTCATTTGACATAATAATGTCACAAGAGCCCCAGGAGACCTGGTGCCGACTTTACTGGAAAGGCCATAGGAGCAGGTGAGAATCTGTTATATTTTTCTTACAATGGGAACTATTTTATTAAAAAAAAACAGTTGTCCAGGTAGTGGACAACACCTTTAAATTGGCTTAATAGAAACAGTACACATAGACCCAAAAGTGAGACTCAGTCATTGTAGGAGCCGTTCACTATGGTTTATGAAGATAGATTGTATGGTAAGAACATAGGGTAAGCTCCTTTTAGGATCTTAGTGAACATCCTCTTAAAAAGTAAATGAACTTTCTTACATATTTTTCATTTTTAGAAAACAGTTGAATTTCCTGTAGATTGGTGGGCGTCCAGGCCTTGAAATCCCCACTAATCGCACAACAGACTCTTGAGAAGTGTGCAGCTCAGCAGACAGAAGCGTGAAGCTCCTATCTGAGTGTGCACACCGGCCAGAGTACAGATTCAGTACAAAGCATATGCTTCCTAGCCAGACCGACACCGATCTAAAGGCAATTTATGAGCCACCTAAATATGGAAATTCAGGAAGTTCAGTTACTCTGTAAAGAGTACATATCATTTCACATGTTAAATAAGGTTATGTAAAGAGAAGTGCGCATCTCAGCAGACCAGTCTACGAGCTCAATAGAAAGTACAAGGGTCCATATACCATTATCACTGAGACCCTCCCTAAACACATTCATGTTACCCATGGAAGTTGTTGCACTTGTTGCATGGGCTGGTACTGCGTTACCATTAAAGGTGGTAGGTCCCCGTAAAGTACTGGAGAGTGGAGACCATAGGAAGTAGCACAGGAAAAGCTATGGCAGTGCAGAAGGGCAGGTCACTCGCTATGTGGCAACTGACTTCGGCTACAGATGATCTAACGTCTGGTATGAAACAGACAGAGGAGTGTCTAACCGTGGCAGAGGCAAACAGGGAGGGCGCTGAGAGATCGTCCAAGACGGTCCAACTCAGGTACAGGCTGTGTAGCCATGAGAGAAGCACAGGGAAAGATGAAGATGACTGTATTGTGCAACTTTGCTAAAAGCTGTGAGGTACAAGGATGTGCTGTGTAAAGGAACCAGTAAAGATATTGTTGTTAAAGTGGCAATGGACTGTGCCTCAGTTTGTGTGAAATCATCTGGAGAGAGTCCCCTGCAGAAGAGAGGACTCTGAAGGAGTTGGACACCTGGAGACACAGGTACACTTACTAATGGACACTATGTTTATGTGAGGGGAGGCCAGGGTGTGATGGAGCAGAATTCCTCAGCCACGACTACCGCCCTGGCTCACCCTTACATAGAGACTACTGTGGGTTGGGGGTCTCAAATAGTGTGGGGGCCTCCATAAAGTGTCGTGGTCATTATACAGTTTAGAAACTAATGTTGGGGGTCATTATATGGAGAACAACCCCAACGCTCGCCCCCCGAGGAAGCATCACAGCGAAACGTGCGTTGGGGTTGTTCTCCACATCGTTATACCAAGGTTGGTCTAATATGGTCATTTCCTATTGATTGTTATGCCTTTAGAGTACTTCTTAGGGTCTCTATTGAGCCGTGGCATGATACATATGCATTGGGTGCTTTACATACTTTGCAAATGCGGATCTTATACTTTCTAACCATATAAGAGGCACCCTCTATCCCTTGTGATGTGTGCAGGCTATTTTTTATAATTATATTTATTATTGGCATTTTTGCACACATTTCGTATTGGATTACTCACAGCCTGTTGTATATTGACATTATTATTATTTGACCTAGCTATTTGTTCATTTGGACGTGTCACTTGGTGTTACTGTAACCTTTTCCCCCCTTTTTTGTTTTTTTATGTCTTTTTATATTTATTTATCTAAATGATGATGGAATTTTCTTTTTAATAATAATCATCAATAAAAATTAATATTTTAATTGCTCTGGTATCCATTTTTCTGTTTTAGGATATATTGGTTTTTATTAAGTTGCCTAATAATTCTGCACAGTAATAGTTACCTGCACAAACAGATATCCTCCTAAGATTGCCAAATCTAAAAACATTCCAACTTCCAAATATATTAAGCTTTGATATTTATGAGTCTTTTGGGTTGATTGAGAACATACTGTAGTTGTTGATCAATACAAATCCTCTAAAATACAACTTGCCTAATAATTCTGCACACAGTGTAATGTGTATAGGGGAGCTGTGAGCCCATCATATTGTTTACTGGGGAGCTGTAGGCCCCTCATACTGTGTATTGGGGAGTTTTTTGGGCATTATTCTGCATATAGGGGAGACAGCGGCCATCATACTGTATATAGTGGAGCCGTCGGCCCTTTATACTATGTAAAAAGGAGGCATTATATTGTGTATAGGGGAACTGTGGGCTCATCATACTGCATATAGGGGAGTGGTGAGACCATCATATGGTGTATAGGGCAGTTATGGGCCCATGATGTGTATAGGGGAGCTGTGGGTCCATCATACTGTGTAAAGGGAAGTTATGGGGGCTTTATACTGTGAATAGTGGAGCCGTGAACCCTTTATACTATGTAAAGGAGAGGCATTATATTCTGTATAGGGGAGCTGTGGTTGCCCATCATACTTTGTTTAGGGGAGCTGTTGGCTCATTATTCTGTGTATAGGGGAGCTGTGTGAGCATCACACTCTGTATGGGAGAGCTGTATGTAGGGAGACTCGGGACGTTTTTAAATATTACATAAGCACTTAAGAAGCATTATTGGTTAAGACGCAGGGGCACATGAGACATCACTTTCTAGGGGAAAAATGTGGACACTGTTTTCTAGGCTCTTGCACAGTGCGCTAATTTATCCTAGGGGACAATTTTACCATATTGAGGGCACAAAGGAGGCATTTTACTTTGTAAGGGGCATAATGGAGGGCATTATATGGGGTAGTAAGTGAAGCCGTGTTTTGTACCACACAGTACGTGCAGTAATAGGGACACATATGGCAGCAATGGCTCAGCATTGGGGTATCAGCAGGATGAGTAGTTTGTGCAGGTTGGGAATAGATGGGGACTCGGCTGCAAATGTGAGATGTAAAATGTGTCTTTCATATAAACTCTGCAAACAAGTCTTGGCTAGAAGAAGATGTTATGTCAGTCTGGGCAAGAAGGAAAAAGTGGGAAAATGAACAACTCCATAAGAAGGAACATCAGCTGTATGTCCCTATCTATAAATGCACTGTAATCTACTACATGTTCAGCAGGACTGATATCTACCACTATTTGGCTATCATATGCCAGTAATATCAATGCTGGTATTTGTATAAAGATTTGTTTTTAGTAACAATGGGGTCATTTACCGAGGTTCCCCTATTACCACAATGAGGGTGTGCCACCATAGTTGTAATCAGTGTTACCTGATTAGGAGCCCACTCATATGTTTTGCCCCCTCCACTTTCCCTGAGGTGAACCTCTAGCTACACCTTTGAGTCCCACGCATCACTGACTACTTCTTCAGTTAAACTCTTTCTTATCATGGAGTGAAATGGAACAGCAGACTTGGTATCCCAAAACTAGTTATGGTGGTCCTTACATTGAGGACCACATTAATATTACATTTAACGACTATCCTGTGCATAGATGATTATCATCATTTGTGGGCAAATCCCTTTATAGAAGTTTACAATATTCCTATTGAGGGGTTATTTACTACAGGGTTTGAAGACTAAGTTATTTGGGTCACTCACCATTTAGACTTCAGTTCTAGGAACCATAACCTTGTCACTTGTGAAGGCGAGCTCAGTGTAACGGAACCACAATAACCTTCCAGGACTACAAGGTGAATGAATTCCCTCGGTAAAGCTTTTTCTTACCCAAGTTTAAATATAAACTGTTTCGAGAGACGTTGGTTAATGATATTACATCACACATGATGTAAAACTGAGCATTATAATGGCAATTTCAAGTAATAAGTAAAATAAAAGCAATTTGTTCAGAGGAGCTAAGTGAAATTGTATCGTCATTCTCCTTTTATAAATAGAGATCACCGCCTGGAAGTTCTTCTAACCATCCACCCTGAACCTCATTCAACTTTCCTAAATGAGATTTTATTGAAACTGATTATGATTAGACAAATGGGTGACTTCACTAATGTATAATAAAATTTTCAATTACAGCATTTGTGGTATCATTTACATTTCTTGTAGGATAGTGAATATTTATGTGACGTGTTCAGATGTACATTTGAGGCTGTTTACATAGTACTTTTATATTTCTTTCCCAGCAAGGAATATGCCTATTGATTTTAATGTGCTGTGATGTATGACATACAAAGACTTATGCAATGCATTGGGCAATTGTGGCTTATAGCCGGGTACACAAAAGATGTTTGTATGTATCTCTGTTATAACAATTAAGTGGATCATAAATGTTTCCATTTATTGCTGTAGATAAAGATACACAGCCTTTAAAAACAATGTCACTTATTATAGTGTAGGTATAGTAAAATCAAAGGCTACAATATTCTGGCAACTGCTAAGAGTTAACTCTTACAGGACCTACACAAAAGGATAGCATAAAAGTACAGTGGTAGCTGAATACTTTCATGTAGGGCCAATTTACTACTGGGCAGGAGGTGCCAAGAGAGCGAGCTACTTAAGGCTAGGTTCACATTCGAGTTTCTGTGCTCAGCGTATCATCTGCATGCGTAAACACATGCCAAAGCGCATGCAAAAGCATGGTTACGCCTGCGCATCATCTTGCGCATGACGCAAACAAAAACATTGTCTTTGCATGCGTTTAAATGCGTTTTAGCACGTGTTTACGTTTTTTATGTGCATGGTGGAGGCGATGACATCACTTTCTGGACATGTGCAGTCTAAAGTATGCATGCGTATTGAACACATGCGTACGCATGTCCTTGCATATCAATGCGTTCTCATAGACAGTAATGCATTTTTTAAAGCAATAGTCCACAATCGTCCGCATATGCATGATTGCGCAATGTTTGACACCTCAAAAAATGCAGACTGGGCTGTGGAGGCACGGGATATTTGGGACCGCACTCAGGATGCCATTCGGGCCTCTAAGGAGAGAATGAGGTCCTCCGCCGATGCTCATCGGCGCCCCGCTCCGACCTTTGCTCCTGGCGACTTGGTGTGGCTCTCCACCCGTAACATCAGGCTGCAAGTTGAGTCCACTAAATTTGCTCCTCGCTACTTGGGTCCCTTCAAGGTCCTCGAACAGGTTAATCCTGTGGTCTACCGTCTGGCCCTTCCTCCACGCCTTGGTATCACCGACACCTTTCATGTGTCCCTCCTTAAGCCCGTATACATGTCCCGGTTTTCTGAGTCATCTGCCGAGACATCGGGTTCGTCTACGGATGATTTCGAGGTGAACGCTATCTTGGGGTGCAAGGTGGTACGTGGCAAAAAATATTTTTTGGTGGACTGGAAGGGTTACGGCCCTGAGGATAGGTCCTGGGAGCCTGCTGAGCACATTCAGGCTCCGCAGCATATTGCTGCCTTCGAACGTAGCGAGGCCCAGGGAGGGGGGGCAATGTTAGAGGTCGAGTTCCCGCTTCTGCACAGGGGGAATCTCGAGCCATCTCCACTGTGGTCTCCCATTCTGTTCCAGCCGCAGTGGAGTCTGCTCAGCAAAGACGTCGGTCCCAGTGTCTTGCTCAATCTCACTCTGTTCTAAGAGTTACTGATGCTTCTCCAGCTTCTGCCATTAAAGCCAGTACTGGTCAGCAGCAAGCGGACTTCTCTGGGACTAAGTCCTTGTCTGCACATACTGAGCATGCCCAGGGCAAGATCTCCCGTTGGAGATCGAGGGTCAGGTGCTCAGGCTCTGCGGCACATCCCATTGGTCCTCTTGGCAGGTCTTGGAAGGGCAAAAGTTCTGTAGCCACTTCCTGTGCTGCAACTATATAAACTGCGCATGACCGCACGGCCATGCGCTAGTATTGTCTCATAATTATATATGTGTGTGTGTAGATGGATGTATGTCGATGGGTGAAAGCTCCTAAATATCCCTCCCTAGAGTTGTTGTCTGCTCGCGGATGTTGGTAGCTATCTAGCGCCCGACTAACCATCTGCACGATACACACATTACAGCGTCCTCTTGCTGTGTTCGCCTGTACAGCGCCGTGCGCTTGCCTAGCGCTTTCCATACACAAGCCTGTGTGGTTGGTGGCGTCCGTCAGTGCGGCATTGCTCGCACTCCTGTGCATTTATATATTTCTAATTAGTTTCCTTACACACCCAGTTGCGGTGTAGTGCCAGCAAGGGTCTAATCGGACTTCAATCCCAGTTGGGGTTAAGTACGCTGACTGCTTGCTCGCGCTTTAGGTGCGGTACTGCGGTCCTGTGACGCAACAGGATTGCTTCCTTCACGCTGGGTGAGGTTGAACCCACGTGTCTTTACTTTAGTGTACCGCCATATAGTCTGCAATTTACTAGCAGCGGGTTTTCACCTGCACGGTGGACCTCGGACTGCGAACGCATCTATATCATCTTTCTGGGTGCGTTCCGCCAGTCCTAACATAATACTAGCGCCAAGGTCTGGCTAGTAAATGGCGGACGATCAGCGTTTACAGCGGTACATCCAGCAGCTGGAGGGAAGGTTGGCGGCTCTAGAGCGTTCAACTTCAGCTGTGGATGTTACTGCTGTCGCTGTTCAGGCTGCAAGTGTGGCTGCAGCTACCTTGTTCACTGCTGCCCCTGTACCGACGCTATCTCGCCTCCCGCTACCAGAGAAATTTTGTGGTGACAGTAAGTCCTGTAGGGGTTTCGTGAGTCAGTGCTCAATACATCTCGAGCTTCTGGCCTCTCGTTTTCCTACAGAGCGGGCTAAGGTGGGCTTTATCATTTCCTTATTGTCGGACAGGGCGTTGCAGTGGGCTACGCCGCTGTGGGAGCGTGACGATCTTGTGATGCAGAGTGCTCCGTTATTCCTGAGCAATCTGAAACAGGTCTTTTTAGGACCTCGTGTCACCCATGATACGGCGCTCCAACTGTTGGCATTGACTCAGGGCTCGTCCTTGGTCAGCCTTTTTGCCGTCCACTTCCGCACTCTAGCATCTGAGCTGGAGTGGTCGGATAAAGCCCTTATCCCTATATTTTGGAGGGGGCTGGCTGACCACGTTAAGGACGCCCTGGCCACTAGGGAGATTCCCGCCACACTGGAGGAATTAATAACTATATCTACTCGTATTGACCTCCGTTTTCACGAGCGGAGGTTAGAGCGAGCCCAGTGTAGGCAGAGGTTTCGGCTGGCTCCCACCTTCGCCAAACCTTTGGAATTTCCAGTCCAGGCTCATGAGCCCCATGAACCTAAGGTGGTGTCACGAGCGGGATCTAAGTCCCGGACCGCCCGTGCACTCCAGGTTTGCCATGTATGCCAACAGTCAGGACATCTTGCCACCAGATGTCATCAGCGGTCGAGGAAACGTCAGCGTCTAGTGGTAGTAGGTGGAGGTGCACTAGACACTGCGACGTTTGCCTCCAAATTGTCTTTCAAGGGGACAATTACTTTTGGCTCATCCTCCCACTCGGTAGAGCTCTGCGTGGATTCTGGGGCGGAGGGCAATTTTATGTCTTCTGCCTTCGCCCAACGTCACGCAATACCCCTGGTTATGCTATCTCAACCAGTAACGGTACGAGTGGTGAATGGGTTGACACTCCCCGCACAGATAACACATCAGACCATCCCTTTTACTCTGTCCATGTCGCCATCCCATCAGGAGATTATATCTCTGCTCGTCATTCCTGAGGGGATTGATGAGACCCTGTTGGGGATACCTTGGTTACGGTACCACTCTCCTCACATCGAGTGGTCCTCTGGCAGAATTCTGGGATGGGGTGAATCATGTGGGGGTAGGTGTCACCGAGAGTGCGTTCAGGTTGCTACTACAGAGGTACCCGCAGATCTATCCTCTCTCCCCAAGCAATATTGGTCTTATGCAGACATGTTCTCCAAAAAGGCGGCGGAGACCCTTCCGCCCCATCGCCCCTATGACTGTCCTATCGATCTCTTGCCTGGTGCGGAGCCTCCCCGGGGTCGAGTTTATCCATTATCTCTCCCGGAGACGGAGGCCATGTCTCAGTACATTCAAGAGAATCTGGCAAGAGGGTTCATCAGGAAGTCAGTGTCACCTGCTGGGGCAGGGTTCTTCTTCGTGCAGAAGAAGAATGGGGAACTACGTCCATGCATAGACTACAGGGGTCTTAACGCTATCACGGCTAAGAACAAGTATCCTTTGCCCCTGATATCCGAGCTCTTCGATAGGCTTCGGGGAGCTAGAGTGTTTACTAAATTAGATCTGCGGGGTGCTTATAACCTGATTCGCATCCGTGAGGGGGACGAATGGAAAACGGCGTTTAACACCAGAGATGGGCACTATGAGTATCTGGTGATGCCCTTCGGGCTCTGTAATGCTCCAGCCGTTTTCCAAGACTTTGTCAATGACATCTTCCGGGATATGCTTTCCACCTCAGTTGTAGTCTATCTGGATGATATTCTCATCTTTTCTCCAGATATGGACTCCCACCGGAGAGATGTTGGCAGAGTCTTCGACCTCCTACGGGCAAACTCTCTTTATGCTAAGTTGGAGAAGTGTATGTTTGAGCAGGAGTCTTTACCGTTCCTGGGCTATATCATCTCCGCCCAGGGATTGGCTATGGATCCTGCCAAACTACAGGCTGTGATGGACTGGCAAGAGTCCCATTCTCTTAAAGCGGTGCAGCGCTTTATGGGGTTCATTAACTATTACCGCCAGTTCATTCCCCACTTCTCAACTCTGGTAGCTCCCTTGGTAGCCCTCACCAAGAAGGGAGCAAATCCCAAATTGTGGTCGGAAGAGGTCTCCAAGGCCTTCACTTCTATTAAGTCCCACTTTGCTAGCGCTCCCATCTTACGTCGCCCCGATGTTGATAAGCCATTCCTAATGGAGGTGGATGCCTCATCCGTTGGTGCTGGAGCAGTCCTCTATCAAAAGGATGCTCAAGGTCGGAAGCATCCATGCTTCTTTTTCTCAAAGACCTTTACGTCAGCGGAGAGAAATTACTCCATCGGGGATAGGGAGTTGCTAGCGATGATGTTGGCCTTTTCGGAGTGGAGACATCTTCTGGAGGGTGCACGGTTTCCTTTCCAGGTCTTCACGGACCACAAAAATTTGGTGTATTTACACACAGCCCAGCGGCTGAATTCTCGTCAGGCCAGATGGTCCTTATTTTTCTCCCGGTTCCATTTTACTCTGCATTATCTCGCCGGGGAGAAGAATATTCGTGCTGACGCTCTCTCTCGCTCCCTTATGTCAACTGAGGAGGAGGAAGAGGAGCCTCGGCTTATTGTCCCTGCTGAGAGCCTGAGAACCGTAGCGCCGGTTTCACTGGAGTCTGTGCCTCCGGGCAAGACTTTTGTGCCCATTAATTTGCGACCGGAGGTTCTCTCTTGGGCTCATTCGTCCAGGGTGGGTGGACACTTTGGGACAAAAAGGACATCTGAGCTACTGGCGAGGACGTACTGGTGGCCGCATATGGTCCGGGATGTCAGGGATTATGTTCTGGCATGTGTCTCCTGCGCCAAAAAAAAATCTCCGCGTCAAAGGCCAGCTGGGTTGCTCTATCCCTTGCCAGTGGCAGATAGGCCCTGGGAGATGGTCGGGCTGGACTTTGTCGTGGGTTTGCCCAAATCTCGCGGCTGTACCATTATTTGGGTCATCACCGATCATTTCTCAAAAATGGTGCATTTGGTGCCGCTACCACGGTTACCTTCTGCACGGGCCTTGGCAGCGTTGTTCATTAAACATATCTTCCGCCTACATGGTATGCCTGACAAAATTGTCAGTGACCGAGGTCCCCAGTTTGCGTCTCGGTTCTGGAGAGAGCTTTGTCGTCTACTCAGTATTGAGTTGAATCTCTCTTCCGCTTATCATCCCGAGACGAATGGGTTGGTAGAGAGGGCCAACCAGACCTTGGTCACATACCTGCGACATTTTGTTTCAGCCAGGCAGGATGACTGGGCATCCTTGCTATCATGGGCAGAGTTTGCGCTGAACAACGCCGTAGCCGACTCCACTGGACAAACTCCATTCCTCCTCAACTATGGTCAGCATCCACGGGTACCTGTGCCTATGCCCGTGTCTTCCGCAAACTCCAGGGTGGCAGACTGGGCTGTGGAGGCACGGGATATTTGGGACCGCACTCAGGATGCCATTCGGGCCTCTAAGGAGAGAATGAGGTCCTCCGCCGATGCTCATCGGCGCCCCGCTCCGACCTTTGCTCCTGGCGACTTGGTGTGGCTCTCCGCCCGTAGCATCAGGCTGCGAGTTGAGTCTACTAAATTTGCTCCTCGCTACTTGGGGCCCTTCAAGGTCCTCGAACAGGTTAATCCTGTGGTCTACCGTCTGGCCCTTCCTCCACGCCTTGGTATCACCGACACCTTTCATGTGTCCCTCCTTAAGCCCGTATACATGTCCCGGTTTTCTGAGTCATCTGCCGAGACATCGGGTTCGTCTACGGACGATTTCGAGGTGAACGCTATCTTGGGGTGCAAGGTGGTACGTGGCAAAAAATATTTTTTGGTGGACTGGAAGGGTTACGGCCCTGAGGATAGGTCCTGGGAGCCTGCTGAGCACATTCGGGCTCCGCAGCATATTGCTGCCTTCGAACGTAGCGAGGCCCAGGGAGGGGGGGCAATGTTAGAGGTCGAGTTCCCGCTTCTGCACAGGGGGAATCTCGAGCCATCTCCACTGTGGTCTCCCATTCTGTTTCAGCCGCAGTGGAGTCTGCTCAGCAAAGACGTCGGTCCCAGTGTCTTGCTCAATCTCACTCTGTTCTAAGAGTTACTGATGCTTCTCCAGCTTCTGCCATTAAAGCCAGTACTGGTCAGCAGCAAGCGGACTTCTCTGGGACTAAGTCCTTGTCTGCACATACTGAGCATGCCCAGGGCAAGATCTCCCGTTGGAGATCGAGGGTCAGGTGCTCAGGCTCTGCGGCACATCCCATTGGTCCTCTTGGCAGGTCTTGGAAGGGCAAAAGTTCTGTAGCCACTTCCTGTGCTGCAACTATATAAACTGCGCATGACCGCACGGCCATGCGCTAGTATTGTCTCATAATTATATATGTGTGTGTGTAGATGGATGTATGTCGATGGATGAAAGCTCCTAAATATCCCTCTCTAGAGTTGTTGTCTGCTCGCGGATGTTGGTAGCTATCTAGCGCCCGACTAACCATCTGCACGATACACGATACACACATTACAGCGTCCTCTTGCTGTGTTCGCCTGTACGGCGCCGTGCGCTTGCCTAGCGCTTTCCATACACAAGCCTGTGTGGTTGGTGGCGTCCGTCAGTGCGGCATTGCTTGCACTCCTGTGCATTTATATATTTTTAATTAGTTTCCTTACACACCCAGTTGCGGTGTAGTGCCAGCAAGGGTCAAATCGGACTTCAATCCCAGTTGGGGTTAAGTACGCTGACTGCTTGCTTGCGCTTTAGGTGCGGTACCGCGGTCCTGTGACGCAACAGGATTGCTTCCTTCACGCTGGGTGAGGTTGAACCCACGTGTCTTTACTTTAGTGTATCGCCATATAGTCTGCAATTTACTAGCAGCGGGATTTCACCTGCACGGTGGACCTCGGACTGCGAACGCATCTATATCATCTTTCTGGGTGCGTTCCGCCAGTCCTAACACATGTTGTGTTCGCCGGACACTGCTGCACACCACGAAATGACGCATCTCGCTTTTTACCATTTGCTTTTAAGAGGGATTTATTCATCGGTTGTCTTTCATGAAGTCCACTTTGGCCAAGACAGTGGCAGATGGTGTGATCTGACACTGATGATACCTTGATCTTGGAGTTCACCTCTAATCTCTTCAAATTGTCAGCAATTTTCCTCTTGCAGCCATGTCCAGGGAAGTCGGCTGCAGTCCCATAGATCTTAAACTTCTGAATTATATGTGCAAACTGTAGTAACAGGAATATCAGGTTGTTTGGAGATGGTGTTATAGCCTTTACTTTTTACATATAACATAATTTACTGTCTATTCTCCTGAGACAACTCTCTCCTTAGCTTTCTTTGGTCCATATTCAGTGTTGTACACACAATGATAACAAACAACACAGTGACTACTTTTCACCCTTAAAATAGTAAGCCTGACTGATTACAAGTTTGTAGATACCTATGATGCTAATTCCAGAACAAACATTAGTTTAACATGTCCCTATGAGCAAATTATTTTCAATCTTTTCTAGGAGTACCATCATTTTTGTCCAGGTCATTCAAAAGCAATGTATGATGTTAATTCATTTATATACAAAAAAAGGTTGCACTCTATCGTGCCAAAGCACGTCAGATATGAAATACATGAAATATGAATAGCAAAATTGCTTTTTGAACATTAGGAAAACATTTTTTTGAGATGCTTAGCACAGAATTTGGCCAAATAGTGTGAGCCCATCAACCATCGTCAAGGTGGTCTCATTAAAACTGATGGGTACCTGACCTCCCTGTCCAAATGTGAACACTTACCGAAGGCTAATGTCTGCATGCTTGGGTGAATATGGACACCTCTCTCAGCAACCTTGACGATGGTTGATGGGCTCACACTATTTGGCCAAATTCTGTGCTAAGCCTCTCAAAAGAATGTTTTCCTAATGTTCAAAAAGCAATTTTGCTATTCATATTTCATGTATTTTATATTTGACGTGTTTTGGCACGATAGAGTGCAACCTTTTTTTGTATATTATATATGGAGGTAGCTGCTCCTGGTATGCACCTATTCACATTAGTTTGGATGTGCCGGTCGTTTTTCTGTCATTTCTATGTTAGCTTATTGACTGAGCACTCCTCCCTTCACCATCTGGTTTTTAATTATGCCTATTTACACTTGGTTCTGGTTAATTCATTTATGTTCAGTAAATTTTAATTGAAAATTATTTTTATGAGTCTCAAGTTATTTCAGTGACCATTGTTGGTTTTTCTTACTTTAACATAAGGGTGTTGTAATGCTGGTGGATGAATATAACACTGGTGGGAGAGGACCCACTGTATCATGGACCAGAATTACCCTGCAGGGGCGGGACCATGTGTTTACATGTCTTCATTAGAGCCTCTGGTGGGGAGGATAGACTGGGCTGCCAGTAGACACTAGGTAACAGTTCAAGGCAGTCCCTGGGACTGCAGCAGCTGAGCAGAGGATTTGATGCGTGGCTATGAGACACAGGAAGGAAAAGACGAAGACATGGTCAGAAATTCTAAGGTCAGGACAGAAAGAACAAGTTCAGAATACATAGCTGAGAAGTGAAGAGGTTATAAAGGTATATGAGCCGGGTCAATAACGGGAGAACAAAACACATTCTCCAAAGAACAGAGAGGCGGGCACCGCACTAAAAATATGTTAAAGAAGATCAACCACGTGCATATATAAGGTACACAGAACAAAAAAAAAAGGGAAAGACTATGCACACAGTGGGATCAGCTGCATATAACAAATTTTATTTATCCAAAACACCTCACCCCGCACAAAAGGCACAGTAAGGAAAAGCACACATTTAAAAACAATTAAAACAAAAACAACCTATCCACATCCCCCCCAAAAGCAGTCACAGGGATCCACATAATAACATATAAATCATATAGCAGACATTACAGGATTAGAACAGAATAACATCAACACATATGATTGTCTAATATCCGATGCTGCCCACTAAAAGAGGTCTGACTAAAGAGAATATGTTAATTCGATCCTACATGTGACCAATATACCCCAATCGCACCACTGGTCTGTGATAGGTGTGTAATATTGTCCAAAATAGGATGTCAAACACTAGACCAGAGAAGCTCACTGGTATGACCCATAAGTGCAATATCCTTAATCTGGCACCCCATCCAATACATTACCAAATAAAGCAGAACCTGCTACCGAGTCAGTCCCTCATAGGTATCCAGGGGGAGAAAAAGGAATAAGCGTGCCCCAAAAAAATAGTATGGGCACGGCAGTCATACAATAGCTGGTCCTGTCAAATAAAGTTGGGTGATCCAGAGAATGGAGCTGGGGTGAAAGGAATCCAGATGATATATAAGTGGGGGGAGGGGGAGGAGGATAGGAACCCAACGCGTGTTGACGCTGCTAAGGCGTCTTCGTCAGGGGGAGAACAAAACACACTCACAAAAACAGGATGCTAGCAGAGCAAAATGACTAGGAACCAATGGGCCAAGAGTTGTGAGAGGACCTGCCTAATATAGAGCCTGCTTGCATGGGATATCCAGGGAAATCTAATCTCTGCAGGACACTGCAGGGTTATATTCCTGCAGAGATGGACCACGGCCCCTAAAGCCAAATGGAAACATTCATATGCAGCAGTGCTGCAAGAGGCAAAACTTAGCAAGCCGGCCTGACGTGAGGAGAAGCCGCGTGGTGACCACGGTGAGCAAGATACTGCTTAGTAGGCATGCGAGTTACTGCCATGTCAGGTATCAACAATTTTATCAATGTGTACATATTCCTTTGTGTATCTTATGTCGGTTTGTTGGACAACCACATGATACGCTAAGCCATTATATATGTGGGCCAATAAGGGGGGACTTCACACATAATTGTTCATACAGTAGAGAACACTGTGGCCCACACTCACCAGCCAGAGGGATGGGGACTGAGGTTGAACAATGCTGCTCCACCCACTCACCAGTATAGTGGAGAGGGATTCCTCCTACACACAAAGTGAGTACCCACAAGCACTCTACACTAATTTACAGCTAGATGTGTGCAGTACCAAACTCTCACAAAGTTCAATTCACGCAAAATTCAAAAACTTATATCGCTCAGGAATTGGTGACATAAAAACAACTTTTTTTTAAAGTTTTTTATTGTGCAGTAGTAGTAAAACATAAAAATACTGTATAAATTTGATATCAATTAAATTCTACTGACATACAGATAAAGTTAATATGGCATTTATACTGGGCAATGAACGCTGTAAATTTGATATCCCCTCCCCCCCTAAAAAAATTCCAAAATATTGTGGAATTGCAGATTTTTTTTGTATTCCTGAGAAAAAAATATAAAAGCCAATAAATAACATGCACCCAAAATGGCGCCAGAATACAACTCATCTCTCATAAAGCAAAGCATCAGACAACTACATTGATGGAAAAGTAACAATGTTACAATGTAGGAATACGATGAAAAATGAAAAAGTGGCACCAAAAGTGAAAAGTATGTGGGTCCTTAAGGGACTAATAAGTTCTATGATGAACTTGACATACAGTTAGGGCCAGAAATATTTGGACAGTGACACAATTTTCGCGAGTTGGGCTCTGCATGCCACCACATTGGATTTGAAATGAAACCTCTACAACAGAATTCAAGTGCAGATTGTAACGTTTAATTTGAAGGGTTGAACAAAAATATCTGATAGAAAATGTAGGAATTGTACACATTTCTTTACAAACACTCCACATTTTAGGAGGTCAAAAGTAATTGGACAAATAAACATAACCCAAACAAAATATTTTTATTTTCAATATTTTGTTGCAAATCCTTTGAAGGCAATCACTGCCTTAAGTCTGGAACCCATGGACATCACCAAACGCTGGGTTTCCTCCTTCTTAATGCTTTGCCAGGCCTTTACAGCCGCAGCCTTCAGGTCTTGCTTGTTTGTGGGTCTTTCCGTCTTAAGTCTGGATTTGAGCAAGTAAAATGCATGCTCAATTGGGTTTAGATCTGGAGATTGACTTGGCCATTGCAGAATGTTCCACTTTTTGGCACTCATGAACTCCTGGGTAGCTTTGGCTGTATGCTTGGGGTCATTGTCCATCTGTACTATGAAGCGCCGTCCAATCAACTTTGCAGCATTTGGCTGAATCTGGGCTGAAAGTATATCCCGGTACACTTCAGAATTCATCCGGCTACTCTTGTCTGCTCTTATGTCATCAATAAACACAAGTGACCCAGTGCCATTGAAAGCCATGCATGCCCATGCCATCACTTTGCCTCCACCATGTTTTACAGAGGATGTGGTGTGCCTTGGATCATGTGCCGTTTCCCTTTCTTCTCCAAACTTTTTTCTTCCCATCATTCTGGTACAGGTTGATCTTTGTCTCATCTGTCCATAGAATACTTTTCCAGAACTGAGCTGGCTTCTTGAGGTGTTTTTCTGCAAATTTAACTCTGGCCTGTCTATTTTTGGTATTGATGAATGGTTTGCATCTAGATGTTAACCCTTTGTATTTACTGTCATGGAGTCTTCTCTTTACTGTTGACTTAGAGACAGATACACCTACTTCACTGAGAGTGTTCTGGACTTCAGGTGATGTTGTGAACGGGTTCTTCTTCACCAAATTAAGTATGCGGCGATCATCCACCACTGTTGTCATTCGTGGACGCCCAGGCCTTTTTGAGTTCCCAAGCTCACCAGTCAATTCCTTTTTTCTCAGAATGTACCCAACTGTTGATTTTGCTACTCCAAGCATGTCTGCTATCTCTCTGATGGATTTTTTCTTTTTTTTCAGCCTCAGGATGTTCTGCTTCACCTCAATTGAGAGTTCCTTTGACCGCATGTTGTCTGCTCACAGCAACAGCTTCCAAATGCAAAACCACACACCTGGAATCGACCCCTGACCTTTTAACTACTTCATTGATTACAGGTTAACGAGGGAGACGCCTTCAGAGTTAATTGCAGCCCTTAGAGTCCATTGTCCAATTACTTTTGGTCCCTTGAAAAAGAGGACGCTATGCATTACAGAGCTATGATTCCTAAACCCTTTCTCCGATTTGGATGTGGAAACTATCATATTGCAGCTGGGAGTGTGCACTTTCAGCCCATATTATATATATAATTGTATTTCTGAACATGTTTTTGTAAACAGCTAAAATAACAAAACTTGTGTCACTGTCCAAATATTTCTGGCCCTAACTGTACTTATCTCTGTAATCCCACAGTCAGACAAGCTCATTTTA
This sequence comes from Ranitomeya imitator, assembly GCF_032444005.1. Lineage (NCBI taxonomy): Eukaryota > Metazoa > Chordata > Amphibia > Anura > Dendrobatidae > Ranitomeya > Ranitomeya imitator. Next base: position 461,879,852 of record NC_091285.1, read on the forward strand.
CTCACAGACTTTAATGCTAGAATGGGAACAGATTAACGAAACTGGGAAAGAGTCATTAGGTGAAATGGCATTGGCAAGTAATGGCCTTCTGCTCTTCAAGGCATGCGGGTGAGCTCTCCTGATCTAAAGCCTGCACACAAACAAATACAATGTTATATGGCAACCACAGGAATAACTTCATTGGTCAGGTAGGAAAAATTAATACAAATGAAAAACTGAATAAGAAATTAAAATATTGAATTTCACTCCATGCTGACAAATAAAAAATATAGGGTGGCCGGTGAGAGTAGTTTTTCGATGTTGCTAAATTTCCATAAAACAGTCCGCTTTTAATATTCAATGTTATTGTTTTACACTTTGCAGACAACCTTTTTGAAGGTTTATCCTCTCCAAACTGCTGATGGATTAGCTCATAGTCTTTCTATTGGTCCTTATTTTCCAAAATTAAGGGGCACTTTAATTATTGCACTGTTTTCTCAGTACCTTGATGGAGTAAAGGATATGGTTGGATTAGAGCATGGCCAGCTTGACTCTTCTTCCTGTTGTCTCTATCTCCATGAATCCAGCAAGGTAATTTGTAGAAGAAGAAAGGGTCGATTGATGTGCACTTTTTTTTACAAAATTGTGTGCCAATCAAATAGACCAGTCCAATAGGTAATGGTGGCGATTTGACAAACCTCTTGTCAGTATCCCTTTAAGTTTTTCCAGTTATGGGCTTTCACCAACAGAACATCACGTAAAGAAAATTGCAGAATTTCATACTGATCTTTTATCTGTCATTATTCCCACATACAGCTGTTTTACATTGCTGCTAATTAGTAGAAAGCAATATACTTTATATCAAAGACAACTTCAGGGAGCTGTCTGTATCCTATTCCACTCCACTCATTTTGTGGTACAAATATATTTGGAGTCTGTCCTGTGTGGATGACATAACATACAGTTTATCTGCCATAATCTATTGGTCATGATGATTCATACAGGATCTTATGTTACATTTCCATTCCAGATTCATAGGCTATATATGTTCAGTGCCAAGTTGCCTTTGGTAATTAATGGATCACAGAGACCTCGTTTTTATTAGGGCAATACTTCTACAGTCTATATTTATAGATCTATTAATGAATCTGGCTCATTGGAAAATGGTAGATTTAACACTACAGTATGACTTGTTTCCTGACTAGAATTATGCCCCTTATTCAAAGTATCAAGTTTACTAAAAGTCATCCAGGAGGCAGTGTTACCCTTGGCTACTTTTGGAAGAAACAAAAAAATACAGTTTCTTCCAAAAGACAGTGTGACGATCGTGCTAATTTTTATTTCATAAATCAATAGAAAAATATTTAGAATTGAGAGTCCTCAGTGGTTGATACCTTTTAATGGCTAACTGAAAAGATGGTAACAAATTGCAAGCTTTCGAGACTACACAGGTCTCTTCATCAGGCAAAGACTAAAAGAAATTCTGAAGAATCACATATTTATGCACAACATAGCACAGTAAAAAAACCATGGATAAGACAGGTGACATGAAGCAAAATTACCATGAGTGATAAAGTTATGTTTATAAATATTGGACCAGTTCTTAGATAAGGAATGTTTTATTGTCCTCTGATTGGGGTCTGGTTCTGTTGTGATGACCCCTCATAGTCTGAGGGGCAAGTTCCTTAGTTGATGTAAAAAGACATAAATCCATGTGACACATTCATTCCTGAACTAAGACTGTCAAAGGTCATCATCAGTTTGTATTCCCATACTCTTCTGTCTCTCTTAGATTTGAAGCTACCTTTTAACAAAAGTAATTTCATGTCCATAATGTTATGATGTGGGAGACAAAAATGTTTGGCCACAGGTAGATCCAATCTTTTTTCTCTTATTGTGTGGCGATGAGAATTCATTCTTGTTCTAAGCTTTTGCCCTGTCTCCCCCACATACAGACCCCCTGTTGGACATTTAGTACAAATAATTAGGTACACCACATTAGAAGTGACGCAGCCCAAAGTACCAGGTATCTTGTAGTCCTGATGTGAGTTGGGGATCTTTATCTTGTCCTTGGTCATTATAAATGGACAGGTTTTACATTTTTTCTGATTGCATGGAAAGGTACCTGCAGCTGTTGGAGAGGACAGGGAGCTTCTGACAATGATGCTTCTTAGATTTGGGGGCTGCCTAAAACACAGTAGTGGGGGGTCTGGAAAAATGGATTGTAATTGGGCATCTTTTTGTAGTAAAGGTTGTAATTTCCATGCAGCTCCCCTTAGCACCTCCAGATTTGGATTGTATGTGACTACTAGAGGTATCCGGTTATTTTCTTCTTTAGCTTTGTAATGAAGCAGGTTATTTCTTGATATTCTGGTGGCTCTTGTAAACTGGTTTTCAATTGTTCTTGGATGGTAGCCCTGATTCAAAAAGGTCTTTCTGAGGTGACCAAGGTGTTCATCCCTATCCATTGGGTTGGAACATATACAATTGTATCTGATGGCTTGGCTGTAGACAATGGAGTTTTTTTATGTGTTTTGGATGGAAACTGTCCCATTTAAGGTATGTTGGAGGGTCGATTGGCTTCTGATACAGGGATGTCTCTATTTTATTGTTCTGCAGCTTAAGGATGGTGTCCAAAAAGTTAATTTCAGTACAGGAGGAGTTGAGTGTCAAGTTGATGGTAGGATGAAATTGATTAAACTGTTCATGGACCGTCTTTAGCTGTGGCTTAGACTCCGTCCAGATGATTAAAATATCATCAGTGTAGCGGTAGTAGGCCAGAGGCCTGATGGGACATGAGGACAAAAAGTCATTTTCAAGCTTGGCCATGAAAAGATTTGCATACTGTGGGGCCATTTTAATTCCCATTGCTGTGCCAGTCTCCTGTATATAGATCTTCTTCTCAAATTCAAAGTAATTGTGGGTGAGGATAAAATTTATAAGTTTCACCACAGAATTTGCATCAGTCCCTGTGTTTTCCAGGAAGAATTTGCAGGCATTTAATCCATCCTGGTGTGGGATATTGGAGTACAAAGATTCCACATCCATGGTGGCCAGGATGGTTCCTTCTGGTAGAGGACCTATTGCTGATAGTTTGTTCAATAGGTCAGTTGTGTCCTGAATGAAACTGGGTGTATCCTTTACCAGTGGTTTCAGAATACCCTCTACCCATCCAGGTACCTGCTCAGTAAGGGTGCCCACACATGAAATAATTGGTCTTCCTGGATTTCCAGATTTGTGGATTTTGGGAAGCATGTAGAATATCCCTGTTCTTGGACTTTCTGGTATCAGGTCATTGGCTCTTATGGATTCGTCGGGCAGACAAGATACCAACTTGTTTAGTTCCTTGTAATAGTCCTGTGTAGGATCCGACTCCAATTTTTTGTAATAGTGTGTGTCCATAAGTTGTCTGTTTGCTTCCTTCATATAGTCTGGTGTGTTCATCATGACTATTGTACCTCCCTTGTCAGCAGGTTTGATGATCATTTCTTTGTTGGTTTTCAGAGACTGTATGGCCTTTCTCTCCTGGGCACTGATGTTGGATGCTTGTCTCCTGTTAGTATCTATGATGGTGGATTTTATCACATGTCTGAAGGAGTCTATATATTTATCCAAATGAAGGTTGCATCCAGGTGGAGGTGTCCAGTCTGACCTCTTCTTTGTTGTTAGGATCCTTTTTCCTTCAGTCCAGGTTGGTTCTGAATCTTCTGTATCATTGAAATATTCCCTCAGGTGCAGTCTCCTGAAAAAATGTTCCATATCACTGCAGAGTTCAGTTTTATCCAGGGCCTTAGTAGGACAAAATGAGAGTCCTCTGGAAAGCACGGCCAGCTCCACTTTGTTGGGTTTATAATCTGAGAAATTAATGACCCAGATGCTTTTGTGTCTGGAATGGAGTGGTTTTCCAAGTTGTCAGGTTTTGGCTTTGTTTTGTATCTGTTTGCATAGAGTCCTGAATTGAGGCACAATCTGTGCAGTTTCTTTTCCTTGTTGTGAATCAGAACGGCACGTAGTTTGTTGTAATATTGTTGTAATTTTTGCTCTGTGTCTTCTGTAAGTGCTTCCTCAGAGTTTCAAATTGCCCTTGGACTTTACTCTTTATGCTGTAGCAGACATGCAAAAGATGATTCCTTAATCTCTCAGAAGTCCTGTGACACAGGTTTTGTGCATAATGGGTATTGTAGGTATGAAAATTGGGTTTATAATCCAGAGTTCTTTGGGAATTAGATTCTCCTTTTTGCATTTAGATAGGAAAAAAATGTCGCACAGCACAGACACCGGAATGTAAGTATGTAGTGTTTGTTTTTTTTTTACATTAGCACTGGTAACCAGGGTAAACATCGGGTTACTAAGCGCGGCCCTGCGCTTAGTAACCCGATGTTTACCCTGGTTACCAGGGGACTTCGCATAGTTGGTTGCTGGAGAGCTGTCTGTGTGACAGCTCTCCAGCGACCACACAGCGACGCTGCAGCGATCGGCATCATTGTCTAGATCGCTGCAGCGTCGCTAAATGTGACGGTACCTTAAGCCAAAACCAGGAGTAGGTGATAAATGCAGAAGTGGTCACGTGTTTCTATGATACTTTCCTCTGATTGTTCCACTCCTGATTATAATTTACAAATATGGATGTAAAATAGTGACCAAATACTGAATGTGCGAATGTGGCCTAAATATGAACTTAGTAAAGACAGAATTTCACATTACTGGTATAGGACATGACAGTTGCTGCTTATCAGATTCTATGGAGAAGGAGAGAGGAGGAGGGAGGCAAAAAACAACATTCTACTGCAAGTTCTCCTGAAATGACAATTAACCCCTTCAGTGACAGAGCGAATTTTGACCTTAATGACCAGGCCAATTTTTACAATTCTGACCACTGTCACTTTATGAGGTTACAGCTCTGGAACGCTTTAACGTATCCCACTGATTCTGAGAATATTTTTTTCATGACATATTTACTTCATGTTAGTGGTATAATTTCTTAAATATGTCTTGCGGTTATTTATGAAAAAACGGAAATTTTGCAAAAATGTAGAAAAGTTTGCAATATTCAAACTTTTAATTTTTGCACACTTAAATCAGAGAGTGGTGTCACACAAAATAGTTAATAAATAACATTTCCCACATGTCTACTTTACATTACCACAATTTTGGAAGCATGATGTTTTCGTTAGGACGTTATAAGTGTTAATAGTTGACCAGCGATTTCTCATTTTTACAACAAAATTTACAAAACCATTTTTTTGGGACCACCTCACATTTGAAGTGAGTTTGGGGCAGCGTCGGACTGGAGCACCTTGGGCCCACCAGAGAAAATCATTCTTGGGGGCCCACTATGTAGCTACATAGAAATAGATACAAGACCACCAATTGTGCGGTAAAAAGCGCTAATATCAGGGTATAATATAAGGTAGTTCACGTCTTAATAATGTAGCAAGGGTTGGGGTAGCCCCCTCACAGAATATAATGTAGCCCCCTTATAAAATATAATGCAGTCCCCTCTCATAGAATATAATGCAGCACCCCACAAAATATAATGCAACCCTCTCAGGTATGACGCAGTCCCCACCATAGGATATAATGTAGCACCCATAGGGTATAATGCAGCCCCCCTCATATAGTATAATGCCACCCACCACAGAATATAATGTAGTCCCCTGAGAGAATGCAGTTCCACCACAGAATATAATGCAGCCCCCCATAGAGTATACAGTAGCCCCCTCATATAGTATGATGTAGCCCCCATAATATTATGTAGTCCCCTGAGAGAATAATGCAGCCCCACCACAGAATATAATGCAGCCTCCCATATAGTATACTGTAACCCCTCATATAGTATGATATAGCCCCCCATAATACAATGTAGTACCCTGAGTATAATGCAGTCCCCCCACAGAATATAATGTAGCCCCCCAGGGCCGTATATAGAGTTTCTGCTGCCCTAGGCACTTTTAGTGCTGCCTCCCGCTTTGGTGAGTATGACACTATCGGCAGTGACTTTGGCAAGAATCACTGATGTGAAAGTCGCCTTTTGCAGCAAATCCGGCAGTTTTTCTGCATCTGCCGCGTAACGGATCACGTATGGCAACACTGCGTTCAGCCTCATTCATTCCCTATGGGATTTGCGGCACTTGCCATGATCTGGCAGATGCGGTACCATACCTCCCAACTTTTGAAGAAGGGAAGGAGGTATAAAGTTTGCGGTGCGCGTAGTGCGCCGCGGCAAATTTTAGGCCACGCCTCTGACCACACCCATTTCACAACTAGTCACACCCATATCCACGTCCCAACCGCGGCCATTTAGCACTGCTGATCACACTGTTTTATATACAATAATTATAAGCAAACAAAAATATGGCCACACAGTGCTCCATACTGTATAATGGCCACACATGATGCTCCATACTGTATAATGGCCACACATGATGCTCAATACTGTATAATGGCCACACATGATGCTCAATACTGTATAACGGCCACACATGATGCTCAATACTGTATAACGGCCACCACACATGATGCTCCATACTGTATAATGGCCACACACAGTTCTCCATACTGTATAACGGCCACACATGATGCTCAATACTGTATAATGGCCGCACATGATGCTCAATAGTGTATAATGGCCACACATGATGCTCCATAGTGTATAATGGCCACACATGATGCTCCATAGTATATAATGGGTATAATGGCCACACATTGCTCCATACTGTATAATGGCCAGACAGTGCTCCATACTGTATAATGACCACCCACACATAGTGCTCCATACTGTATAACGGCAGTTCTCCATACTGTATAATGGCCCCACATAATGCTCAATCCTGGATAATGGCCACAAATGATGCTCCATACTGTATAACGGCCACACATGATGCTCCATACTGTATAACGGCCACACATGATGCTCAATACTGTATAATGACCCCCCTCCTGTATGCATGGCTCATCTCCCTCCCATCCCATATACATAGCTCATATTACCCCCCCCTGTATGCATGACTCATATCTCCCCATGTATGCATGGCTCATATTCCCCCCCACCTGTAGGCATGACTCATATTCCCCCCGTATGCATGGCTTATATTCCGCCCCTGTATGCATGGCTCATATCCCCCCAACCTGTATGCATGGCTCATATTCCCCCCCGTATGCATGGCTCATATTCCCCCCTCCTGTATGCATGGCTAATATCCGCCCCCTGTATGCATGGCTCATATTCCCCCCTGTATGCATGGCTTATATCCCCCCCTGTTACTGTATGCATGGCTTATATTCCCCCTGTATGCATGGCTTATATTCCCCCCTGTTACTGTATGCATGGCTTATATTCCCCCTGTATGCATGGCTTATATTCCCCCCTGTTACTGTATGCATAGCTTATATTCCCCCTGTATGCATGGCTCATATTCCGCCCTTGTGTGCATGGCTTATATTCCCCCCTGTTACTGTATGCATGGCTTATATTCCCCCCTGTATGCATGGCTTATATTCCCCCCTGTTACTGTATGCATGGCTTATATTCCCCCCTGTATGCATGGCTTATATTCCCCCCTGTTACTGTATGCATGGCTTATATTCCCCCTGTATGCATGGCTCATATTCCGCCCCTGTATGCATGGCTTATATTCCCCCCTGTTACTGTATGCATGGCTTATATTCCCCCCTGTATGCATGCCTTATATTCCCCCCTGTTACTGTATGCATGGCTCATATTCCGCCCCTGTATGCATGGCTCATATTCCCCCTTGTTACTGTATGCATGGCTTATATTCCCCCTGTATGCATGGCTCATATTCCGCCCCTGTATGCATGGCATATATTCCCCCCTGTTACTGTATGCATGGCTTATATTCCCCCCTGTTACTGTATGCATGGCTTATATTCCCTCCTGTATGCATGACTCATATTCCCCCCTGCATGGCTTATATTCCCCCCTGTTACTGTATGCATGGCTTATATTCCCCCCTGATACTGTATGCATGGCTTATATTCCCCCCTGTATGCAGGCTTATCTCTCCGCACCCGCTCCTGCTCGGTGCGCCGGCTTATGTCCTCCTTCATCCCCCCCCCGTCCCTCATACTCACCTGTCCCACTGCACGGCCGTGCCGACATCCCTCGCGCTCTGTCCCGACTCCAGGCGGTGGCGCCAGCGCAGCACCTTCTTCCTGCTTGAGCGGTCATGTGACACCACTCATTTAAGGTCATGAATATGCGCATAATCATGGCCTTATTGAGCGGTGTCACGTGACCGCTCGTTCAGGACGAGCTGCAGTGCAGACGCCGAGACCATCGCTGGAGCAGGGTGAGTATCTTCTTCAAGCCGGGCGGCGGGGGGGCCCTTTAGGCTGGAGCAGTGCGGGCCCTGGAGCAGTGGGGGCCCTGCCAGCAGGTGTCAGTGCCAGGGCCCACCGGAGGATCCTCCGGTTCTCCGGTGGGCCAGTCCGAGCCTGGTTTGGGGGGTCAATATAACAGAAAACTGCACCCCTCAAGGTATGCAAAACCTCATTTAAGAAGTTCATTAATCCTTCAGGTGCTTCACGAGAACTAAAGCATTTTAGAGCATTTTACTTTTTTAAAAAAATTTTTTTTTACTTTGGAACCATTTTTTTAATTTTCACAAGTATATCAGGAGTAAATGGACCACAAAATTTGTTGTGCAATTTCTACTGAGTATGCTGATACCCCATATGGGAGAAAGCCACTGTTTGGGTGCACGGCAGGGTTCAGAAAGGAGGGAGCACCGTTTGTCTTTTTGAACGCAAAATTGACTGGAATCAATGATGGGCGCCATGTCACATTTGGAGACCCCTTGATGTACCTAAACAGTGGAACCCCCCCAATTCTAACTCCAACCCTATCCCCAAAACACCCTTAACCCTAATCCCAACCCTAACCATAATCCCAACCATAACTACAACCCTAACCCTAATCCCAACGCTAATCATAACCCTAACCACAACCCTAATCCCAACACACCCCTAACCCTAATCCCAACCCTAACCATAATCCCAAATATAACTACAACCCTAACCCTAGCCAAACTCTAACCCTAACCTTAACCCAACCCTAACCTAACTTTAGTCCAACGCTAACCCTAACTTTAGCCCAACCCTAACCCTAATTTTAGCCCAACCCTAACCCTAACTTTAGCCCAACCCTAACAATAACTTTAGCCCAACTCACTTTAGCCGAAATCACTTTAACCCAACTCTAACACTAATGGAAAATGGAAATAAAAACTTTATTTTATTTTTTTACCTAAGGGGGTGACAAAGGAAACAGAGAAGCACATTGCTAAGGAGAGTAAAACTAATCCCAAACTGTTCTTCAACTATATCAATAGTAAAAGAATAAAAACTGAAAATGTAGGCCCCTTAAAAAATAGTGAGGAAAGAATGGTTGTAGATGACGAGGAAAAAGCTAACATATTAAATACCTTCTTCTCCACGGTATTCACGGCGGAAAATGAAATGCTAGGTGAAATCCAAAGAAACAATGAAAACCCTATATTAAGGGTCACCAATCTAACCCAAGAAGAGGTGCGAAACCGGCTAAATAAGATTAAAATAGATAAATCTCCGGGTCCGGATGGCATACACCCACGAGTACTAAGAGAACTAAGTAATGTAATAGATAAACCATTATTTCTTATTTTTAGGGACTCTATAGCGACAGGGTCTGTTCCGCAGGACTGGCGCATAGCAAATGTGGTGCCAATATTCAAAAAGGGCTCTAAAAGTGAACATGGAAATTATAGGCCAGTAAGTCTAACCTCTATTGTTGGTAAAATATTTGAAGGGTTTCTGAGGGATGTTATTCTGGATTATCTCAATGAGAATAACTGTTTAACTCCATATCAGCATGGGTTTATGAGAAATCGCTCCTGTCAAACCAATCTAATCAGTTTTTATGAAGAGGTAAGCTATAGGCTGGACCACGGTGAGTCATTGGACGTGGTATATCTCGATTTTTCCAAAGCGTTTGATACCGTGCCGCACAAGAGGTTGGTACACAAAATGAGAATGCTTGGTCTGGGGGAAAATGTGTGTAAATGGGTTAGTAACTGGCTTAGTGATAGAAAGCAGAGGGTGGTTATAAATGGTATAGTCTCTAACTGGGTTGCTGTGACCAGTGGTGTACCGCAAGGGTCGGTATTGGGACCTGTTCTCTTCAACATATTCATTAATGATCTGGTAGAAGGTTTACACAGTAAAATATCGATATTTGCAGATGATACAAAACTATGTAAAGCAGCTAATACAAGAGAAGATAGTATTCTGCTACAGATGGATCTGGATAAGTTGGAAACTTGGGCTGAAAGGTGGCAGATGAGGTTTAACAATGATAAATGTAAGGTTATACACATGGGAAGAAGGAATCAATATCACCATTACACACTGAATGGGAAACCACTGGGTAAATCTGACAGGGAGAAGGACTTGGGGATCCTAGTTAATGATAAACTTACCTGGAGCAGCCAGTGCCAGGCAGCAGCTGCCAAGGCAAACAGGATCATGGGGTGCATTAAAAGAGGTCTGGATACACATGATGAGAGCATTATACTGCCTCTGTACAAATCCCTAGTTAGACCGCACATGGAGTACTGTGTCCAGTTTTGGGCACCGGTGCTCAGGAAGGATATAATGGAACTAGAGAGAGTACAAAGGATGGCAACAAAATTAATAAAGGGGATGGGAGAACTACAATACCCAGATAGATTAGCGAAATTAGGATTATTTAGTCTAGAAAAAAGACGACTGAGGGGCGATCTAATAACCATGTATAAGTATATAAGGGGACAATACAAATATCTCGCTGAGGATCTGTTTATACCAAGGAAGGTGACGGGCACAAGGGGGCATTCTTTGCGTCTGGAGGAGAGAAGGTTTTTCCACCAACATAGAAGAGGATTCTTTACTGTTAGGGCAGTGAGAATCTGGAATTGCTTGCCTGAGGAGGTGGTGATGGCGAACTCAGTCGAGGGGTTCAAGAGAGGCCTGGATGTCTTCGTGGAGCAGAACAATATTGTATCATACAATTATTAGGTTCTGTAGAAGGACGTAGATCTGGGGATTTATTATGATGGAATATAGGCTGAACTGGATGGACAAATGTCTTTTTTCGGCCTTACTAACTATGTTACTATGTTACTATGATTTACTATTTTTTATTTTGATCACTGTGACAGGGTCTATCACAGTGATCAAAATTAACCAAAAACGAAAATTTCCTATTGTTGCCGGGTGCCGGCAGGCAGATTTCAGCAGGGGCACTGTGCATTCGCCCCCCATTTTCTCCCGGAAGAAGATCCTGGTGGCCCGAAGGACTTCACAGGGGCATGCAGGGACACCAGAGGTACCGGGGGTGATTGGGGTATTGGCAAACCCTATTTCTCTCCTCTCTGATGTGCAATTACATCAGAGGAGGGAGAAATGAACCTCTTTCTGCCATCAGATGTACTATTCCGCCTATGTGAGCTGGGCCCTAATTCACATGGACAGAATAGTACGTCACATGCGATCAGCCGCGCTCACAGGGGTAATCATTATGTGTTTAGGTGATTAAATTATCACCTGTGCAGTACAAGGAAATCCTGAAAACATGACCTGTTTGCAGCCCTTAAGGAATGCAGTTTGACACCCCTGCTTATACATATGTGTTGAAAAACTACTGTTTAAGCGCATAGCACGGCTTGGAAGGGAAGGAGCGCCGATTGACTTTTTTACCCAAAATTGGCTGGAATAGGTTGCAGATGCTATTGCGTGTTTGGAGAGCCCCTGATGTGCATAAACAGAGGAAACCACTAAAATAGAAAATAGAAGGTACAATTTGTTGCACGATTTCTCCTGAGTAAAACTAATTTTGAGAAACATTTCACTCCATATATAGATAAGAGCCAAAAGAGCAGTGACCCCATTTTGGAAATTACACCCCTCTGTGAATTTGTCTGCAGATGTAGTGACAATTGTGACTCTATGGGTGTTTGACAAAAAAAACAACAGTTAATGTTACTGATTTAAAATTGCAAATCTGCCATTGTGGTTCCTAGTAAGTTGCAGTGCCTTTATTAGGTATATGGATAAAAAATTCAACCTCTAAATAACATAACAGACATAAAGGACCTGGGAAGGAATAAACCCTAGTGCTCTAGTGAACCCTAACAACCACAGAAAAGGGAAAGAAAAAGGAGGGTATATAAAAACCAATACCTCTGGCGATGCTGTATGGTCACTTTACCAAAACACACCGTGATACATGTCACATAACCTAGGGTGTCTGGATAGGTGCATCCAAGTATAGTAGGCTGTACCAAAGGATATTACGGTATGTGATCCCTGTATGTTAGTCAACCTATATATATGTTAATCATTACACATGACCTTTATGGTGGGTATTCACTACAACCATCCACCCCATACTGTCACCGGCTCCCCAACTTCATAGGGCCCTGACAATGGTCATGTGTACTTCTCACTTCAACTTTTTAACATCCGTGGCTTACTTTGCCACAGGTATAAAATAAATAAGATGGTCTTAGATAAATCCGACCCACACCGTTATTATCCTCTGTACCATCGCCTTACAAAAAACATGCCATCAGAGGTTTATAGCAGCATAAGAGAGGTATATACAAAAACATGTGACCAATCCAGGAAAAACTATCACTGTATTGTACCTATTACGGGACCATGCTACCTCATGAACATACATCCAGAGCGTCCCTCAGTGGGCACAACAGTGTGGTCACCATTTTTTTACTCCAGCCCCTGTTACCTTCGGGCGTCAATGTATGCAAACTCTGCAATTAGGAGCAATCATGTATTGTATCAATCTCACCCACACTTGGAGAGAGTTAACGTATCTCTCAGAAGGGTAAGTCTGCCTCTCATTCATGTGTGGCATCTCCCGACGCGTTTCGTCCTAATGGGACTCATCAGGGGAGTAAAGTATACCTCTCTTATGCTGCTATAAACCTCTGATGGCATGTTTTTTGTAAGGCGATGGTACAGAGGATAATAACGGTGTGGGTCGGATTTATCTAAGACCATCTTATTTAGTTTATACCTGTAGCAAAGTAACCCACGGATGTTAAAAAGTTGAAGTGAGAAGTACACATGACCATTGTCAGGGCCCTATCAAGTTGGGGAGCCGGTGACAGTATGGGGTGGATGGTTGTAGTGAATACCCACCATAAAGGTCATGTGTAATGATTAACATACAGGGATCACATACCGTAATATCCTTTGGTACAGCCTACTATACTTGGATGCACCTATCCAGACACCCTAGGTTATGTGACATGTATCACGGTGTGTTTTGGTAAAGTGACCATACAGCATCGCCAGAGGTATTGGTTTTTTTATATACCCTCCTTTTTCTTTCCCTTTTCTGTGGTTGTTAGGGTTCACTAGAGCACTAGGGTTTATTCCTTCCCAGGTCCTTTATGTCTGTTATGTTATTTAGAGGTTGAATTTTGTATCCATATACCTAATAAAGGTTAAGTCTTATCCAATAGCTATTTATTACAATTTTTTGGATTAATCACCCAGCTTATATATAAGTTGCAGTGCCCATACACTGCAGTACCCATACATTGTGACCAGCTAGTGCTTCTGGAGACATGGACCGCGTAAATTAAGCGGGATCTCATTGCTACAGAAATGCCAAACATGTAGACACTAAATGTGGCTTGGGCACATTGTGGGGCTCAGAAAGTAGAGGACATTTGGTTTTGGGAGTGAAGAATTAGCTGGATTTCTTTTTGGGGGTAGAGGAGTCATAGTGCTTTTCCAAAGGCATTGTGTTACCAGTACTGTAAAAGCCCACTATATTTCCATTGACGGATGATGGACCTGAGTGGGGACTTGCTTTTTTGTGGATTGAGTTGAAGCTTTTATTGGGAATATTTAGATAATATTTCTCCAAATGATGTGATTCAGATGAAACTCCCAAGGGATCCGTTCATGATAATGAGGCAGCAGAGTTAATCTGGACTCCGTCTGGCCTCTGATCAGCTGTGTCCTTCTTTTCAGAGGTGCACAAAACTGTGGCCGACCATCAACAGCAGGTGAAAAATTGTTTTTATTTATTTTTTTACACTGTTCCTCATGTGCAATAATGATTAGATGACTTTATTTTTTGGATCAGTGTGATTACAGCAATACCAGATTTATTTATTTTTTTTATGTACAGCTACTATCACACACTATGGCCTCTTTCAAACATCCATGTGTTAGGGCTAGCGGAACGCACCAAGTAATAAAGAGAATGATACGAGGTGCGTTCACAGCCCGGGGTCCACGTGCAGAGATACCTGCTGCAAAGTAATGGTGGATGGACACTGAGCTCACACGTGGGTTAAACATCACCCCATGTGAAATGAAAGCGAACTCTGTTGCCTCACAGAGTCGCGCTGTACACAGAGATTAATACGCTAACTAGGGTTGTGCTTGCTCTGGAACTCTTCTGTGCTAACCGCACATATGAAGGAACCAGATGCTAAGCCAAGGCTAATTGCCCCCACTGATGCTAGCTGCCTGCCTGAGAGTACAGCCCTAAAGCTAAACAGATTCACACCACATATATACTGAGTGGTAGAGTATCCACTGGCAACAGCCAAACACAAATGATACTAGAGCATGGCCATGTGGCCAAGCTAACCTTTTATAGTTGTAGCTCTCCAGGACCTTCCTAGTGGACCAATTGGAGCTGCTACAGGACCCGAGCGTGTGACCCCCGACCTCCAATGAGAGGTCTTCCTTTGAGCATGCTCAGAAGGAGAAAAGCAGGACTTAGTCCCAGGAGTGCCTGCTCACCGCCGAACAGTACTGGTTATAATGGCTGAACCTGGAAGGGCAGCAGTAACCAAACGTGCAGTATCTGTCTGAGCCAGGCGCTGGGATCGACTCTACGCTGAGCAGGTTCCACTGCGGCTGGAAAAGAATGGGAGACCACAGCAGACATGGTTTGAGATTCCCCCTGTGCAGCAGCAGGAATTCGACATCTAACACCATGTCTCCGGTATGTGTAGTAACATTTTTCACACATACCAGAGACACGTACACACGTAGACCCATTCAAATGAATGGGTCTGTGCACATGTCAGTGTGTTTCCATGGACCGTGTGTCCGTGTGCCCCACATGTAGACATGTCTGTGTGACACGCATCAGTACCGGGGAAGAAGCGTTACAGTAAGCGCTGTTCCCCAGCAGCAGGTGCTGAAGACAGCTCTCATCATTCTCCCCTGCTTGGACCGATCGCTGGCAGAGCAGGGGAGAATGATGAGAGCTGTCTTCAGCACCCACCACCAGGGAACAGCACTTATTGTAGCGCTTCTTACCCAGCGGCCGTCCATGTGCTACTGATGCGGCACACGGGTGGCACACGGTTGCCACATGTGTGCCGCAAGTATTACATTCACAACACATGGACACGCGGACACAGATATCTTCGGTACCGGTTTTTCCAGTACCGGAAATAAACGGAAATGTGAAACCAGCCTAAAGGACACTTTTCTTTAGCAAAACAAAGTTTTTGCATTGCCATATTTTGAGAGCTATAATTTTTCTATATTTCTGCAGACAGTCATGTGAGGTCTTTTATTTTGTGGGACGAGTTGATGCTCTTATTGTTACCATTTTCGGCCACATAAAAATTTTTGATTGCGTTCTATTCTGATTTTTGCAAGGCAAAATGAACAAAAACTAACAATTCACAATCAGGAATTACATTTTGTGGGGGTTTTATGCCAATCACCGTCTGGTAAAAATGATAAGTCAACTTTATTCTTTATTCAGGATAGCACAATTATAGTGATACCACATACATATAATTTTTTTTTATATTTTTGCGCTTTTACTCAATAAAAACTATTTTGCAGAAAAACGCATCACTCTATACTGAGATCTATAGCTTATCTATTTTTCCACTGATGAAGCTATATGTCAGCCTGCTTTTTGTGGGACAACATGACGTTTTCAGACATATTTTTATTTCCATTCGACATTTTGATCGCATTTTATTACAATTTTTTTCACCTGTATAATAAAAAAGCATAGTTTTTTTACACTTTTTTACAGTGTTCACTGAAGGGTTTAACTAATGTGACAGTTTTATGAGTTAAGTCATCCCAGAAGTGACAATACCAAATATGTGTACTTTGTTTGTTTATTTTTGTTTTTACATAAATATACAGTGCCTTGCGAAAGTATTCGGCCCCCTGGAACTTTTCAACCTTTTCCCACATATCATGCTTCAAACACAAAGATACCAAATGTAAATTTTTGGTGAAGAATCAACAACAAGTGGAACACAATTGTGAAGTTGAATGAAATGTATTGGTTATTTTAAATTTTTGTGGAAATTCAAAAACTGAAAAGTGGGGCGTGCAATATTATTCAGCCCCTTTACTTTCAGTGCAGCAAACTCACACCAGAAGTTCATTGTGGATCTCTGAATGAACAAATGTTGTCCTAAATGCCTAATGATGATAACTATAATCCACCTGTGTGTAATCAAGTCTCCGTATAAATGCACCTGCTCTGTGATAGTCTCAGGATTCTGTTTGAAGCACAGAGAGCATCATGAAGACCAAGGATCAAAACAGGCAGGTCCGTGATACTGTTGTGGAGAAGTTTAAAGCCGAATTTGGATACAAAATGATTTCCAAATCTTTAAACATCACAAGGAGCTCTGTAGAAGCGATCATATTGAAATGGAAGGAGTATCATACCACTGCAAATCTACCAAGACCCGGCCATCCCTCTAAACTTTCATCTCAAACAAGGAGAAGACTGATCAGAGACCGGACATTCAGTGTCTCCCTCTCCCACACCACCTCATCATCTCGCCCCCTGTCTGTCGGTGTTTCCCAAGGCTCAGTTCTAGGACCCCTACTCTTCTCCATCTACACCTTCAGCCTGGGACAGCTCATAGAATCCCACGGTTTACAATATCATCTCTATGCTGATGACACGCAGATCTACCTATCTGGACACGACCTCACTTCCTTACTGGCCAAAACCCACAATGTCTGTCTGCTATTTCATCCTTCTTTTCTGCTCGTTTTCTAAAACTGAACATGGACAAAACAGAATTCATCATCTTTCCCCCACCTCACTCTACCCCTCCACCCGACCTATCCATCAATGTCATTGGCTGCTCACATTCCCTGGTCCCGCACGCTCGGTGCCTCAGGGTGATCCTTGACTCTACCATCTCTTTCAAGCCTCATATCCAAGCCCTTGCCTCCTCTTGCCGATTCCAACTCAAAAACATTTCCCGGATCCGTGCATTCCTTGTCCATGAAACCACAAAAACACTAGTACATGCCCTTATCATCTCCCGCCTCCACTACTGCAACCTCCTACTCTCTGGCCTCCCCTCTAGCACTGTGGCACCACTTCAATCCATCCTACACTCTGCTGCCCGACTAATCCACCTGTCTCCCCGTTACTCCCCAGCCTCTCCTCTCTGCCAGGCCCTTCACTGGCTTCCTATTGCCCAGAGGCTAGAGTTCAAAACACTAACAATGACATACAAAGCCATTCACAACCTGACTCCTCCATACATCTGTGATATGGTCTCCCGTTACCTACCTACATGCAACCTTCGATCATCTCATGATCTTCTGCTCTACTCCTCTCTCATCTCTTCCTCCCACAACCGCATCCAAGACTTCTCCCGTGCTTCCCCTATACTCTGGAACTCTCTACCCCAACACATCAGACTCTCGCCTACCACGAAAACCTTCAAAAGGAACCTGAAGACCCACCTCTTCTGACAAGCCTACAACCTGCAGTGATCCCCAGTCTACTGAACTGCTGCATGACCTGCTCTATCCTCTCCTAGTGTATCCTCACCCATCCCCTGTAGACTGTGAGCCCTCGCAGGCTCACTGGGACAGAGATTTGTCTTCCAACAAGACAATGATCCCAAACATAAAGCAAAATCTACAATGGAATGGTTCACAAATAAAGGTATCTAGGTGTTAGAATGGCCAAGAAAAAGTCCAGACCTCAATCCAATCGAGAATCTGTGGAAAGAGCTGAAAACTGCTGTTCACAAACGATTTCCATCAAACACTGAGCTTGAGCTGTTTGCCAAGGAAGAATGGGAAAAAAATTCAGTCTCTCGATGTACAAAACTGATAGAGACATTCCCCAAGTGACTTGCAACTGTAATCGCTGCAAAAGGTGGTACAGCAAAGTATTGAGTTAAAGGGGCTGAATAATATTGCACGCCCCACTTTTCAGTTTTTTAATTTCCACAAAAATGTAAATTAACTAATAAATTTCGTTCAACTTCACAATTGTGTTCCACTTGTTGTTGATTCTTCACCAAAAATTTACATTTGGTATCTTTATGTTTGAAGCATGATATGTGGGAAAAGGTTGAAAAGTTCCAGGGGGCCGAATACTTTCGCAAGGCACTGTACTTATACTGCAGAAAGTAGAGACAAAACAATGCATAACAGGTAGGGTTGAGCGACCTTGACCTTTTTAGAGTCGAGCCGTGTTTCGCGAAACCCGACTATCATAAAAGTCGAGTCGAGTGGAATCGGCCGATTATCGCGAAAAGTCGGGGATCGACCGAAACACGAAACCCAATGCAAGTCAATGGGGGAGCATAGTCAGCAGTGAGTGGAGGCCAGGAAAACACCTACACTGCCCATTTTAATGGCAAAAACATCCATTCTTGTTACAGAAGCTTGTCAATCGTAATTTAGCTTATAATAATTGGAAGGCATTTGAAATTGGGGGTCATTTGGCTAAAGTTGTGGAGGGTAGGGCTGGTTCAAGTAATTAGTGGGCCCAGTAACTCTGGACCACGTCACGGCAGTGGAGCAGGGAGAGGTAAGTATTTCAACTTTGCAAGTGCTGTGATCCTGAGCAAGCAGGGGGGGCCCACTCGTTGGCATTGGCACTGGCACAGGGCCCCTCAAAGTACAGCGGTGTGTTTGCACGGCGGGGGCGCCTCCCACCGGCAACAACACTTTTGCATACTATGAGGGGCCCTGTGCCAGTGACGTCACCAGCAACGAGTATTCCTCCCCCCACCTGATGAAGGAACCTGCACCTTCATCTGCACCTTCCTCTTTGTCCCCATGTAAGGTAGTATGGTATGCGGGAAGGGGGACCTGACTTTCAGCAGGGTCACAATCTTGCAGTGTAGCGTGCACGGGGAATGTTGCGTTATGGGTCAATGTACCAGCAGACTCATCTATCACTGGCTGGGCAATGGGCAGGATGAGGAGGAAACACAGATATAGGCCCAAAGAATAAAGTGGGCTAAATGCAGTTCAAAATTGGTAACAGGACTAACCAGGGGGCATTGTTTTGTTCAGTGGAGGACAACTGGAATGAGAGGCTGACACAGAGAGTAGGCCCAAATCTGTAAGTAGTCTAAATGCAGTTCAAAATTGGCAACAGTAGTAGACAGGCGGTACAGCTTTGTTCACTGTAGGAGAACAGCAAGGAGCGGCAGACACAGATAGAAGGCCCCAACCCAACTAGTAGGCCCACTGCAGTTTTAAAATTCCGATAGGCTGAAAACCAGATAATTGTAGGTCATTTTTTGTAAAGAGGACAGCTGTATTGAGTGGCGCAGCCAGACACTACAAGTAGGCCTTAAACCATAAAGTTGGCTCGACGCTGGTTTAAAAAAGGTTACATGGGTACACGTTCTGCATTGTTGTGCTCAGTGGAGGACAATTGGAAGGAGGGACCTGTAATGAAAGGCAATTCAGTTCTACAATGGACATAGCGGTCAGAGCACATACAGTGATCTGACAATAACCCAAAATCATAGAACGAGCTCTGAGACGTGGGAACTCTGCAGACCGCAATCCCTAATCCTCTACAAACAACACTAGAGGCAGCCGTGGATTGCGCCTAACTCTGCCTATGCAACTCGGCACAGCCTGAGAAACTGACTAGCCTGAAGATAGAAAATAAGCCTACCTTGCCTCAGAGAAATACCCCAAAGGAAAAGGCAGCCCCCCACATATAATGACTGTGAGTTAAGATGAAAAGACAAACGTTGAGATGAAATAGATTCAGCAAAGTGAGGCCCGACTTTCTTAACAGAGCGAGGATAGGAAAGGTAACTTTGCGGTCTACACAAAACCCTAAAGAAAACCACGCAAAGGGGGCAAAAAGACCCTCCGTACCGAACTAACGGCACGGAGGTACACCCTTTGCGTCCCAGAGCTTCCAGCAAAACAATTAGACAAGCTGGACAGAAAAAATAGCAAACAAATAGCAAAGAAGAACTTAGCTATGCAGAGCAGCAGGCCACAGGAATGATCCAGGGAAAAACAAGTCCAACACTGGAACATTGACAGGAAGCCAGGATCAAAGCATTAGGTGGAGTTAAGTAGAGAAGCACCTAACGACCTCACCACATCACCTGAGGGAGGAAATTCAGAAGCCGCAGTACCACTTTCCTCCACCAACGGAAGCTCACAGAGAGAATCAGCCGAAGTACCACTTGTGACCACAGGAGGGTGCTCTGCCACAGAATTCACAACAGGGACCGCAGAAAGACTTTGTAGGCGTAAAATTACAAAATAGGCTCTATGCAGCTTCGATTATGTGGCAACCTGGAGAACACCTTGGAGCGGCAGACACCGTCTCTACGACTCAGACCCAACTTGTAGGCCTAATGTAGTGTTGTTTCAACAACTACTTAAGACGAGCATGAAGATTGAAGCAATGGAGAGGAAACCTGGAGAACACCTTGGAGTGGAAGACACCGTCTCTACAACCCAGACCCAACTTGTAGGCCGAATGCAGTGTTGTTTTCAACAACTACTAACCAAGAGCTTTAAGATTGAAGCAATGGAGAGGAAACCTGGAGAACACCTTGGAGCGGAAGACACCGTCTCTACACCCCATACCCAATTTGTAGGCCTAATGCAGTGTAGTTTTCAACAACTACTAAACGAGAGTCGGAAGATCGAAGCAATGGAGAGGAAATCTGGGGAACACCTTGGAGTGGAACACACCGTCTCTACACCCCATACCCAATTTGTAGGCCTAATGCAGTGTAGTTTTCAACAACTACTAAACGAGAGTCGGAAGATCGAAGCAATGGAGAGGAAACCTGGGGAACACCTTGGAGTGGAACACACCGTCTCTACACCCCATACCCAATTTGTAGGCCTAATGCAGTGTAGTTTTCAACAACTACTAAACGAGAGTCGGAAGACCGAAGCAATGGAGAGGAAACCTGGGGAACACCTTGGAGTGGAACACACCGTCTCTACACCCCATACCCAATTTGTAGGCCTAATGCAGTGTAGTTTTCAACAACTACTAAACGAGAGTCGGAAGACCGAAGCAATGGAGAGGAAACCTGGGGAACACCTTGGAGTGTAACACACCGTCTCTACACCCCATACCTAATTTGTAGGCCTAATGCAGTGTAGTTTTCAACAACTACTAAACGAGAGTCGGAAGATCAAAGCAATGGAGAGGAAACCTGGGGAACACCTTGGAGTGGAACACACCGTCTCTCTACACCCCATACCCAATTTGTAGGCCTAATGCAGTGTAGTTTTCAACAACTACTAAACGAGAGTTGGAAGACCGAAGCAATGGAGAGGAAACCTGGGGCACACCTTGGAGCGGCAGACATCGTTAGTAGGCCCTACCAAAGTAGTAGCCCCAATGCAGTTTTCAAATTCCTAGAGGCTGAAAACAAGACTATTGACGCTCTGCTTTTTTCAAAGGAGTACAGCTGTATTGAGTGGCGCAGACAGACACAGGTAGTAGGCATTAAACCAAAAATGTGGCTCACTGCAGTTTAAAAAAGGTTACAGGGGTACACAGGCAGCATTGCTCTGGTCAGTGGAGGACAATTTCAATAGTGGACCGCAGACAGACTTTGTACGCCTACTATTAAAAAAAGGATGCTCTATGCAATTAAAAATAGGTTCCAGGGGTCCACGGGCAGCAGTGGTGTGGTCAGTGGACGAGTATTGGAAGGAGGGACCGCAGACAGGCGTAGTAGGCCTAACATAACAAAATTAGGTTGTAGGCACTTTAAAATTGGTTCCAGGGGTACACGTGCAGCAGTGGTGTGGTCAGCGGAGGACAATTTGAATTAGGGACTGCAGACAGACTTTGTAGGCTGTCCCCTGTGGACCATGCATCCAACACATTAACCCAGTGCGCCGTAATGGACACGTAACTTTTTGTGGACATGCCTACTGGTCCATGCGTCTCTTGTCAGGTGCACCTTTCTACTGTTTGATTGCCTGAGTGCTATGACAATGCAGACTTTTTCATGGCGGTGGAGGGCTGGGATGGCTTTTCTCGCAAAAGAAATGTCGACTGGGTAGCTTGAACCGTGGTACAGCGTAGTTCATCTGGGCTTTCTAAATATAAACCAAAGAAAAAAAGGAGGCTCCATGCACTTTCAGCTGGGTTCCAGGGGTACACGGCCAGCATTGGTCTGGCCAGTGGGGAACTATTGGAAGGAGGGACCGCAGACAGGCTTCGAAGGCCTAACATAATAAAATATGGCTGTAGGCACTTTAGAATTGGTTCCAGGGGAACACGGGCAGCAGTAGACAGGTCAGTGGAGGTCTAGTGGAAGGAGGGACCGCAGAGCAGACAGGCTTCGAAGGCCTAACATAATAAATTAGGTCTGTAGGCACTTTATAATTGGTTCCAGGGGTACACGGGCAGCAGTAGACAGGTCAGTGGAGGCCTAGTGGAAGGAGGGACCGCAGACAGGCTTCGAAGGCCTAACATAATAAAATATGGCTGTAGGCACTTTAAAATTGGTTCAAGGTGTACACGGGCAGCAGTAGACAGGTCAGTGGAGGCCTAGTGGAAGGAGGGACAGCAGACAGGCTTCGAAGGCCTAACATAATAAAATATGACTGTAGGCACTTTAGAATTGGTTCCAGGGGAAAACGGGCAGCAGTAGACAGGTCAGTGGAGGCCTAGTGGAAGGAGGGACCGCAGACAGGCTTCGAAGGCCTAACATAATAAATTAGGGCTGTAGGCACTTTATAATTGGTTCCAGGGGTACACGGGCAGCAGTGGTCTGGTCAGTGGAGGCCTAGTGGAAGGAGGGACCGCAGACAGGCTTCAAAGGCCTAACATAATAAAATATTGCTGTAGGCACTTTAAAATTGGTTCCAGGGGTACACGGGCAGCACTAGACAGGTCAGTGGAGGCCTAGTGGAAGGAGGGACCGCAGACAGGCTTCGAAGGCCTAACATAATAAAATATGGCTGTAGGCACTTTAAAATTGGTTCCAGGGGTACACGGGCAGCAGTAGACAGGTCAGTGGAGGCCTAGTGGAAGGATGGACCGCAGACAGGCTTCGAAGGCCTAACATAATAAAATATGGCTGTAGGCACTTTAGAATTGGTTCCAGGGGAACACGGGCAGCAGTAGACGGGTCAGTGGAGGCCTAGTGGAAGGAGGGACCGCAGACAGGCTTCGAAGGCCTAACATAATAAATTAGGGCTGTAGGCACTTTATAATTGGTTCCAGGGGTAAACGGGCAGCAGTAGACAGGTCAGTGGAGGCCTAGTGGAAGGAGGGACCGCAGACAGGCTTCAAAGGCCTAACATAATAAAATATGGCTGTAGGCACTTTAAAATTGGTTCCAGGGGTACACGGGCAGCAGTAGACAGGTCAGTGGAGGCCTAGTGGAAGGATGGACCGCAGACAGGCTTCGAAGGCCTAACATAATAAAATATGGCTGTAGGCACTTTAAAATTGGTTCCAGGGGTACACGGGCAGCAGTAGACAGGTCAGTGGAGGCCTAGTGGAAGGAGGGACCGCAGACAGGCTTCGAAGGCCTAACATAATAAAATATGGCTGTAGGCACTTTAGAATTGGTTCCAGGGGAACACAGGCAGCAGTAGACAGGTCAGTGGAGGCCTAGTGGAAGGAGGGACCGCAGACAGGCTTCGAAGGCCTAACATAATAAATTAGGGCTGTAGGCACTTTATAATTGGTTCCAGGGGTACACGGGCAGCAGTGGTCTGGTCAGTGGAGGCCTAGTGGAAGGAGGGACCGCAGACAGGCTTCAAAGGCCTAACATAATAAAATATGGCTGTAGGCACTTTATAATTGGTTCCAGGGGTACACGGGCAGCAGTAGACAGGTCAGTGGAGGCCTAGTGAAAGGAGGGACCGCAGACAGGCTTCAAAGGCCTAACATAATAAAATATGGCTGTAGGCACTTTAGAATTGGTTCCAGGGGAACACGGGCAGCAGTAGACAGGTCAGTGGAGGCCTAGTGGAAGGAGGGACCGCAGACAGGCTTCGAAGGCCTAACATATTAAAATATGGCTGTAGGCACTTTAGAATTGGTTCCAGGGGAACACGGGCAGCAGTAGACAGGTCAGTGGAGGCCTAGTGGAAGGAGGGACCGCAGAGCAGACAGGCTTCGAAGGCCTAACATAATAAATTAGGGCTGTAGGCACTTTAAAATTGGTTCCAGGGGTACACGGGCAGAAGTAGACAGGTCAGTGGAGGCCTAGTGGAAGGAGGGACCGCAGACAGGCTTCGAAGGCCTAACATAATAAATTAGGGCTGTTGGCATTTTATAATTGGTTCCAGGGGTACACGGGCAGCAGTGGTCTGGTCAGTGGAGAACTATTGGAAGGAGGGACCGCAGACAGGCTTCGAAGGCCTAACATAATAAAATATGGCTGTAGGCACTTTAAAATTGGTTCCAGGGATACACGGGCAGAAGTAGACAGGTCAGTGGAGGCCTAGTGGAAGGAGGGACCACAGACAGGCTTCGAAGGCCTAACATAATAAATTAGGGCTGTTGGCACTTTATAATTGGTTCCAGGGGTACACGGGCAGCAGTGGTCTGGTCAGTGGAGAACTATTGGAAGGAGGGACCGAAGACAGGCTTCGAAGGCCTAACATAATAAAATTGGGCTGTAGGCACTTTTAATTCTCTTGCAGGGGTACACAGGCAGTGGGCACCATTGGTGTTGTCAGCGGCGGCCGATTGTAATGAGTGTCTGCCAGTTAGTAGTCCCAAAAAATAAATACAACAAAAAGAAAAACCAAAAGGGTGCAATCATTAGGTACAGGGGTGGGCTCCTCTGCGTAGTTTCAGACCTAGTAATTTGGCACAAAGTATTTACTTGGGTAAATATAGGACACTGCCCCTGACTATGTTAAGTACCATCATACATGTCAACACAATGGTATTGTCAGTGGCAGGAATTTACGGATGTCAGCGCATAGAGTAAACATAGTTGGAACTGTTAGAGATAATTGTGCAAGTGGTAGAGCAATGTTTGAGCTGGGGGTGGGGGAACTCTCTTGTGGCCGGCGGTACATGCCCAGGGCCCCTCATGTTACAACAGTGTGTCTGACGTTGGGTGCGCACCACCACCACCAGAGACACTTTATTGTACTATGAGGGACCCAGTGGCAGTGCCGTAGACCAAAAGCGGGCACACCCACCTCTTCAGACAAACAGCACTCTCACGGGTGCTTGCGCCAAGTGGCGATACCACGGCCCCGTGTGGGGAGTTTGGCCACTTAGGGAGGTGTAAACATGTCGTATGCTGGACAATCAGCTGCTGCAAATTACGAGATTGGTAAAGTCATTCAGAGTAGTCCACAGGCAATACCTTTTCATAGGAAAGCTAGGTGTCGGCCGGGCAAGGTGGGGCAAAAGAATTCAAAATCCAGTTGTGGTTCATTTTAATGAAGGTTAGATCATCAACATTTTGGGTGGCCAGACGAGTCCTTTTTTCGGTTAATATTGAACCTGCAGCACTGAATACTCTTTCTGATAGGACACTAGCTGCCGGGCAAGCAAGCTCCTGCAATGCATATTCTGCCAATTCTGGCCAGGTGTCTAATTTGGATGCCCAGTAATCAAATGGGAATGACGGTTGAGGTAGAACATCGATAAGGGATGAAAAATAGTTAGTAACCATACTGGACAAATGTTGTCTCCTGTCACTTTGAATTGATGCAGCAGTACCTGTCCTGTCTGCGGTCATAGCAAAATCACTCCACAACCTGGTCAGAAAACCCCTCTGTCCAACGCCACTTCGGATTTCTGCACCTCTAACACTTCTGGTCTGCTGCCCCCTGCTGCTCGTGTGAGAACGATCACGGGCGCTGTGTGCTGGGAATGCCTGAAGCAAACGGTCAACAAGAGTTGATTGTTTGGTTGCTAATATTAGTTCTAAGTTGTCATGTGGCATAATATTTTGCAATTTGCCTTTATAGCGAGGATCAAGGAGGCAGGCCAACCAGTATTCGTCATCGTTCATCATTTTCGTAATGCGTGTGTCCCTTTTGAGGATACGTAAGGCATAATCCGCCATGTGTGCCAAAGTTCCAGATGTCAAATCTTCGGTTGTGCTTGCTTGAGGGGCAGTTTCAGGCAAATCTACGTCACTTGTGTCCCTCAGAAACCCAGAACCCGGCCTTGCCACGCCACCAATTTCCAGTGGCCCCGGAGAAGCGTCCTCATTCAAAAAATACTCATCCCCATCTTCCTCCTCGTCCTTCTCCTCCTGTTCGCCCGCTACCTTGTCCTGTACACTGCCCTGACCAGACAATGGCTGACTGTCGTCAAGGCTTTCCTCTTCCTCGGCTGCAGATGCCCGCTCCTTTATGTGCGTCAAACTTTGCATCAGCAGACGCATTAGGGGGATGCTCATGCTTATTATGGCGTTGTCTGCACTAACCAGCCGTCTGCATTCCTCAAAACACTGAAGGACTTGACACATGTCTTGTATCTTCGACCACTGCACACCTGACAACTCCATGTCTGCCATCCTACTGCCTGCCCGTGTATGTGTATCCTCCCACAAAAACATAATAGCCCGCCTCTGTTCGCACAGTCTCTGAAGCATGTGCAGTGTTGAGTTCCACCTTGTTGCAACGTCTATGATTAGGCGATGCTGGGGAAGGTTCAAAGACCGTTGATAGGTCTGCATACGGCTGGAGTGTACGGGCAAACGGCGAATATGTGAGCAAAGTCTGCGCACTTTGAGGAGCAGGCCGGATAACCCCAGATAACTTTTCAGGAAGCACTGCACCACCAGGTTTAAGGTGTGAGCCAGGCAAGGAATGTGTTTCAGTTGGGAAAGGGAGATGGCAGCCATGAAATTCCTTCCGTTATCACTCACTACCTTGCCTGCCTCAAGATCTACTGTGCCCAGCCACGACTGCGTTTCTGTCTGCAAGAACTCGGACAGATCTTCCGCGGTGTGTCTGTTGTCGCCCAAACACTTCATAGCCAATACAGCCTGCTGACGCTTGCCAGTAGCTGCCCCATAATGGGACAACTGGTGTGCAACAGTGCCAGGTGCGGATGGAGTGGTTTGGCGACTGCGGTCTGTGGACGAGCTCTCGCTTCTGCAGAAGGACGAAGAGGAGGAGGAGGAGGAGGGGGTGCGAACACCTACAGCCAACTGTTTCCTAGACCGTGGGCTAGGCAGAACTGTCCCAAAATTGCTGTCCCCTGTGGACCCTGCATCCACCACATTCACCCAATGTGCCGTGATGGACACGTAACGTCCCTGGCCATGCCTACTGGTCCATGCATCTGTTGTCAGGTGCACCTTTGTACTCACAGATTGCCTGAGTGCATGGACGATGCGCTCTTTAACATGCTGTGGAGGGCTGAGATGGCTTTTCTCGAAAAGAAGTGTCGACTGGGTAGCTCGTAGCGTGGTACAGCGTAGTCCATCAGGGCTTTGAAAGCTTCACTTTCAACTATCCGGTAGGGCATCATCTCTAACGAGATTAGTCTAGCTATGTGGGCGTTCAAACCCTGTGTATGCGGATGCGAGGATAAGTACTTCCTTTTTCTAACCAGAGTCTCATGTAGGGTGAGCTGGACTGGAGAGCTGGAGATCGTGGAACTAGCGGGTGTGCCGGTGGACATGGCAGACTGAGAGACGGTTGGAGACGGTATTGTTTCCGCCTGTGCCCTAGATGCAGTGTTTCCTACTACGAAACTGGTGATTCCCTGACCTGACTGCTTTGGCCTGGCAAAGAAACCTGCACAGATACTGCAGGTGGTGCGGAAAATGGTGGCCTTACAGTGACGGCAGGGATGTAGCGTTGGTGACTAGCTTCATTGGCCGAGGGTGCTACAACCTTAAGGGACGTTTGGTAGTTAGTCCAGGCTTGCAAATGCATGGTGGTTAAATGTCTATGCATGCAACTTGTATTGAGACTTTTCAGATTCTGACCTCTGCTTAAGGTAGTTATACATTTTTGACAGATGACTTTGTGCGGATCAATTGGATGTTGTTTAAAAAAATGCCAGACTGCACTCTTTCGAGCCTCGGATCCCTTTTCAGGCATTGCAGACTGAGCTTTAACCGGATGGCCACGCTGTCCTCCAACAGGTTTTGGCTTTGCCACGCGTTTTGTCCCATCTACGGGCCCGGCAGATGGAACCTGTTGTGATGTTGATGCCTGCTGCGGCCCCTCCTCCTCCGCTTCAGAACTACTGCCGCCTGCTTCCTGTTCCCCCAATGGCTGCCAATCGGGGTCAACAACTGGGTCATCTATAACCTCCTCTCCTAGCTCGTGCGCAACTTCGTCTGTGTCACCGTGTAAGTCGGTGGTAGAGCGTTCGTGACGGGGCAACATAGTCTCATCAGGGTCTGATTCTGGATCAGTACCCTGCGAGGGCAATGTTGTGGTCTGAGTCAAAGGACCAGCATAGTAGTCTGGCTGTGGCTGTGCATCAGTGCACTCCATGTCAGATTCAACTTGTAATGGGCATGGCCTGTTAACTGCTTCACTTTCTAAGCCAGGGACGGTATGTGTAAAGAGCTCCATGGAGTAACCCGTTGTGTCGCCTGCTGCATCCTTCTCTGTTGTTGTTTTTGCTGAAGAGGACAAGGAAGCGACTTGTCCCTGACCGTGAACATCCACTAACGACGCGCTGCTTTTACATTTACCAGTTTCAAAAGAGGAGGCAAAAGAGCAAGAGGCTGAGTCAGCAAGGTAAGCCAAAACTTGCTCTTGCTGCTCCGGCTTTAAAAGTGGTTTTCCTACTCCCAGAAAAGGGAGCGTTCGAGGCCTTCTGTAGCCAGACGACGAACCTGGCTTCACAGCTCCAGACTTAGGTGCAATATTTTTTTTCCCACGACCACCTGATGCTCCACTACCACTACCATCATTACCAGCTGACAATGAACGCCCACGGCCACGACCTCTTCCACCAGACTTCCTCATTGTTTTAAAAACGTAACCAAAGTAACGGTATTTGTTGCTGTCAAACAACTTACACGGTGAGCTATAACTTCAGTATGATTTAGATATCCCTTTACAGGTGGGTGAGACCGCAAGGAAAATCAGGCACAATGTTACACACTCTGTTTTCGGTGGCACCAAATGAGAGAGATGCCACACACGCAGGACTGTCACTCAAGCAGAAATGTCAATATTGATCTCCCACTTTTTTTTTTTTTCAGGGAGAATTTAGAAACCCAAATAAAAAAATGATTTTTTCAGGGAGAATTTAGAAACCAAATAAAAAAAAATAGGCTTTCTATGGCCCACTATTTAAGAGAGAGAGATGGCACACCCTGGAGTCAAGACTGGCACACAAGCAGAAAGGGCAATATTAATCTCCCACTGATTTTTTTTTAATTTTTTCAGGGAGAATTTAGAAACCCAATAAAAAAAAAATAGGCTTTCTATGGCCCACTATTTGAGAGAGAGAGATGGCACACCCAGGAGTCAGTAGTGGCACACAAGCAGAAAGGGCAATATTAATCTCCCACTGATTTTTTTGATTTTTTCAGGGAGAATTTAGAAACCCAATAAAAAAAAAAATTGGCTTTCTATGGCCCACTATTTGAGAGAGAGAGATGGCACACCCAGGAGTCAGGAGTGGCACACAAGCAGAAAGGGCAATATTAATCTCCCACTGATTTTTTTTTATTTTTTCAGGGAGATTTTAGAAACCAAAAAAAGTAAAAAATTAATAGGCTTTCTATGGCCCACTATTTGAGAGAGAGATGGCACACTCAGGACTGGCACACAAGCCCAAAGGCCAATATTAATCTCCCACTGTTTTTTTTTTTCAGGGAGAATTTATAAACCCCACAAAAAAAAACCAGAAAAATAAAAAGGCTTTCTATGGCCCACTATGTGAGAGAGATGGCACACACAGGGATGGCACTCTAGCAGAAATGCCAATCGTAATCTCCCACAACTTATTTTTTTGGGGAGAAAAAAAAAAACAGGGACTGTCCTACAATTACTATCTCCCTGCAGTAATCTCAGCCAGGTATGGCAGGCAGCAATAAGGAGTGGACTGATGCACAAATTAAATAAAAAGTGTGGACAAACAAGATAGCTGTGCAGAAAGGAAGGAACAACAGGATTTGTGCTTTGAAAAAAGCAGTTGGTTTGCACAGCGGCGTACACACAGCAATGCAGCTATCAGGGAGCCTTCTAGGGCAGCCCAATGAGCTACAGCGCTGAGGAAAAAAAATGTAGCTTCCACTGTCCCTGCAAACAAAAGGTGGTGTTGGACAGTGGAAATCACTACAGCACAAGCGGTTTGGTGGTTAATGGACCCTGCCTAACGCTATCCCTGCTTCTGACGAAGCGGCAGCAACCTCTCCCTAGGCTCAGATCAGCAGCAGTAAGATGGCGGTCGGCGGGAATGCCTCTTTATAGCCCCTGTGACGCCGCAGACAGCAAGCCAATCACTGCAATGCCCTTCTCTAAGATGGTGGGGACCAGGACCTATGTCATCACGCTGCCCACACTCTGCGTCCACTGAGAAATGGCGCTTTTCGCGTCATTGAAACGCGACTTTGGCGCGAAAGTCGCGTACCGCATGGCCGACCCTACACAGGGGTCGGGTCGGGTTTCATGAAACCCGACTTTGCCAAAAGTCGGCGACTTTTAAAAATAAACGATCCGTTTCGCTCAACCCTAATAACAGGCTCAAAAAGCTAATTACCTGACATCAGTTTGCGCCTGTTTTTTTTAATTTAATATATTACTAAGCTATTCAGGATTATATAACATAGCAGATATAAAGAGCTTTCTGCAAAGATAAAGCAGTACAACTGCTTTATGATTAATTATTTGTATAGCACTGCACATTACACAATATTGGGTGGACTTATTGTAGCAACAGTTGAAATAAATAATATTTACAAGATACTTAAAGAAGTATTTACAAGATACTAAAAGAATAGGGAAAAAGGACAAAAACTCAGAGGAAAGAGTTCTGGACATTTTAGGGGAAGGCAATGTCATTATGAAATATATTATATCAATCTGTGATGAATGTATTGATACAATATTTCATGTTAATCAATTCATTGCTTTTTACAATTTTTAATGCTCTGCAGAATAAAATGATCAGTTCTAATGGAAGAACTTTGAAGTATATCAGTAAATGTGATGACTTTATGTATTAAGTTTCTTGAGAGCTATTTACATTAACCTACAGACCCCCAATAAATGTATGTGAAAGCCATTTATTATCTTTTGTAGAACCTTAGCAGGTTGCTAAGAAAATGAGATCAGACCTGACATTCTAATGCTTGGTAAAATAATGCAAACAGCTTGACTGGATTTATTTAACCTTCAGCCAAATGCTCAACCAACTTGAAATTATTGATAGCTCATCAGCAATGATCAAGATGAAGAGGTTTAAATGAAGAGGAGCCTTTTTCATACAAGAAAACCATTGAACTGGTAACGGCGCTTGAAAGGCTGTGTCAGCTCAGCAAGCATGGTCAAGGAGCTCAGCTGCGGGAGGGATACAAGGCTGGTAAGTGAGGGTTGCCCGCTAATCAGTCACAGGGGTAATGATGTTTGGCTGTAGTCAGGTTACATGTCAGCAAATATACATCTCTCACACAGCCTTCCACAGACCCTTAAAACTACACTTATTGTTTCTTATAGATAAGGGTGAGAAAGTGATGTATTGTGGTCAAAGGGCAGAGAAATAAATTTCACATCTTTCAGCAGGTAAACTCAATCTCAATACACAAAAGACTGCAAGAGGCCATTTTTGATTGAATATTCATTGCATTGGTAGTGAAAGGGCAATTTTTTTATAAATGGTTGTGCAAATCGCTGGACAGCAAAGTCAATCCTGCTCATTTATCAAGCATAGTGAGAACTTCTGGGAATTGTAGCCCAATAACACATTGTAGCATGTAGTGGAAGCCTATAATAAAAACTTGGTTTGACCTTGTAAGAAGCTTTTTGTAAACTTGAGTCCTCATCACCATAATCCGGCTTCGACCAGATGTAACTTCTCAGGAAAAAGTGCAACTGAAAATCGTATATTGAAACTCAAAGTTGTTTTATTTTATTTTAATATTTTTTTCTATCCTTCCAAGTTTTAGGAGAAACAATAATATCAATATAAATTCAAAAGAAATGGAACAGCTACATTCTGTGCCCATGCACACACAAACTGTAGAGAATGAAAATCTCATAACAAAAATATAAAGTAGCCCTACATCGGTCTCGGTGTCGGTATATCAGAAAACACGGAGTATTAAAATTTGCAAAAATTAATTAATCAGAATGCATAGCATAGCATTGTAGAGTGCAGCATGAACAGTTGAAACCAGAAGTTTACATACACTATATAAAAAGACACATATGTATGTTTTTCTCAATATCTGACATGAAATCAGAATAAACCTTTCCCATTGTAGGTAAATTATCATAATTATTAATATTTGCCAAATGCCAGAATAATAAGAGAGAGAGAATGTTTAAGGCATTTTTATTACTTAATGCAAAGTCAAAAGTTTACATACATTTCATTAGTATTTGGTACCATTGCCCTTTAACTGAATGACTTGGGTCAAACATTTCTTATAAACTTCAACAAGCATCTCACAATAGTTGGTCGGAATTGGGCCCCTTCCTCCTGAACTGTTGTAACTGATCCAGGTTTGTAGGTCATCTTGTTTGCACCTGCCTTTTCAGCCTTGCCTATAAATTTTAAATATGATTGAGATCAGGGCTTTGTGATGACCACTCCAAAACATTGACTTTGCTATCCTTAAGCCACTTTGTCATTTTGGTAGCATGCTTTGGGTCATTGTCCATTAGGAAGACCCATTTCCAGCCAAGCTTTACCTTCCTGGCTGATGTCTTGAGATGCTGTTTTAGTATTACCACATAATCTTCATTTCTCATGGTACCATCTCTTTTGCGAAGTCCTGCAGAAAAACAACCCCACAACGTGATGCTGCCAGTAGGGTTGAGCGACTTTTAGTTTTTCAGGGTCGAGTCGGGTTTCACGAAACCCGACTTTCTCAAAAGTCGGGTCGAGTGAAATCGGCCGATCCTATTGAAAAGTCTGGGTCAGGGATCGGCCGAAACTCGAAACCCAATGTAAGTCTATGGGGGTTTTTGGTTTTTTCTACATTTCCTTCAGGGCGATATAGCAGAAAAGCCGGTAATTCAATTACCGGCTTTTCATTTCTCCTGCCAAAACCCGACATGATATGAGACATGGTTTACATACAGTGAACCATTATATGAAACCAGAACACATGAGCTGCGCGCACAGTGAACAAGCCCGTAGAGACATGTTCACACCACCAAGAGACTTGAAAACACAAAAAAGCACAGTAAAACCAAAAACACACTGTTGCAAAAAAAAAAAATCACAGTGGACAGCAAGTGCTAGTAAAAAGATGGAAAAAACAGGGTATTTGGTTGATACGTTTTTTGCAAAAAATGTATATTAAGCCGCTCTACCAAACGTCAAGGTATACCCATATCAGAGCAGTCCTAACTAATGTATGTAATCCCTATCTGATGTATTTAAAACCTGGTCATATGTACAATACCTGTATGAGCAGGATTCAGAAAAGGAATGTCCATGTGGACACGCTGGACAGAACGGCTCCTGTGCGCACAGCTCAAAAAAAGAGGGGTGGAGGCCTCCCCAGTCTCGTGGACACAAGAAAACAATTATATGAAACCAGAACACATGAGCTGCGCGCACAGTGAACAAGCCCGTAGAGACATGTTCACACCACCAACAGTGTGTTTTTGGTTTTACTGTGCTTTTTTGTGTATACAGTAAACCATGTCATATCCCCCTTTTTTTGCATATTCCACACTACTAATGTTAGTAGTGTGTATGTGCAAAATTTCAGCTCTAGCTCTTAAATTTAAGGGTTAAATCGTGGAAAAAATTGGCGTGGGCTCCCGCACAATTTTCTACGCCAGAGTAGTAAAGCCAGTGACTGAGGGCAGATATTAATAGCCTGGAGAGGGTCCACGGTTTTTGGCCCCCCTGGCTAAAAACATCTGCCCCCATCCACCCCAGAAAAGGCACATCTGGAAGATGCGCCTATTCTGGCACTTGGCCACTCTCTTCAGATTCCCATGTAGTGGTGGGATGTGGGGTAATGAAGGGTTAATGCCACCTTGCTATTGTAAGGTGACATTAAGCCAGATTAATAATGGAGAGGCGTCAATTCTGACACCTATCCATTATTAATCCAATTGTATGAAAGAGTTAAAAATAAACACACACACAATATTAAAAAGTATTTTAACCCCTTCCCGACCTTTGACGCATACGCTGCGTCATGAAAGTCGGTGCCATTCCGACCCATGACGCAGCATATGCGTCATGGTTTGATCGCGTTCCTGCGGGTCGGGTGACCGGGGTCAATGAAATGTCACCCGACCCGCAGGTACGTGAGGACCTCTAGTTGACCCCGGGGGGGTGGCTTTGCCCCCCCCCGTGGCCACGATCGCTCCTGTGCCCTCTGTTTCACCCCCCTCCAGCTCTGATTGGAGAAAGCGTCCATGTGACGCTTTCACTCCAATCAGCGGTGGAGGGGCGGAGTGAAACATGTCTGACATCACTCTCCAGCTTCATCCCTTCCGTGGAAGCTGGAGAGTGAGGTCCCTGCGTGCCGCACCCGCCGCCGCCACTGCCTGATCGCCGCTGCCAGATCGCCGCTGCCCGCTGCCAGATCGCCGCCGCCGCTGCCTGATCGCCCCCTGCTGCCTGATCGCCGCTGCTGCCGCCTTCCGGTACTCCCCCCCTCTGCCTCCCTCTCCCCCCACCATCCGATCCCCCCCCGCCGTCCGTTAACCCCTGCACTCCCTCCCATGCCCCAGAAATCAGCCCCCTGCCCAGTTAACCCCCAGGCTCCTACATCTCCCCTGCCCCCTCCTTCCCCCCCCTCCCGCTCCTGACAGCCACCTTCTGACCCCCCCCGTGATCACCCACCCCAGTGATCACTCTGATCACCCCCTGCCCCCCTGATCACCCTCCCCCCTGCTGCTGCTGGCTCCTGCATTACCTCAGGCCCCTTCGCTTGACTGCTCCCCCGTGCCCCACTGATCGCCGCCTGTCCGCTTTCCCGTCCACTGATCGCCGCCTGTCCGCCTTCTGGTACTCCCACCTCTGCCTCCCGCTCCCCCAACCGTCCGATCCCCCCCTGCCATCCGTTAACCCCTCCACTCCCTCCCACACTCCAGAAATCAGCCCCCCGCCCAGTGATCACCCTTCCTTGCTGCAGGCTCCTACATCTCCCCTGCCCCCTCCTTCCCCCCTGCTCCTGACATCCACCTTCTGCCCCCCCCGTGATCACCCGCCCCAGTGATCACTCTGATCACCCCCTGCCCCCCTGATCACCCCCCCCACTGCTGCTGCCGCCTCCTGCATCTCCTCAGGCCCCTTCGCCTCACAGCTCCCCCGTCTTTGCTGATCGTCGCCTGTCCTCCTTCCGGTCTGCTGATCGCCGCCTGTCCGCCTTCCGGTACTCCCCCTCTCTGCCTCCCGCTCCCCCCGCCGTCCAATCCCCCCTCCCGACCGCCACTCCCTCCCACACCCCCGGAAATCACCCCCCTGCCCAGTGATCACCCTTCCCTGCTGCAGGCTCCTACATCTCCCCTGCCCCCACATTTCCTCCGCACCTGACAGCCACCTCCTGCCCCCCCCGGTGATCACCCGCCCCAGTGATCACCCTGATCCCCCCCCCCCCACGCTGCTGCTGCCGGCTCCTGCGTCTCCTCAGGCCCCTTCGCCTGACAACTCCCCCGCGCCCCACTTATCGCTCCCGCGCCCTGCTGATCGCTCCCGCGTGATCGCTCCCGCACCCTGCTGATCGCTCCCGTGTGATCGCTCCCGCGCCCTGCTGATCGCTCCCGCGTGATCGCTCCCGCGCCCTGCTGATCGCTCCCGCGTGATCGCTCCCGTGCCCTGCTGATCGCTCCCGCGCCCTGCTGATCGCTCCCGTGTGATCGCTCCCGTGCCCTGCCGATCGCTCCCACGCCCTGCTGATCGCTCCCGCGTGATCGCTCCCATGCCCTGCTGATCGCTCCCACGCCCTGCTGATCGCTCCCGTGCCCTGCTGATCGCTCCCCTTACTGCTGCTGCCGGCTCCTGCAGCCCCCCACGCCTGAAAGCCCCCTCCTGCAGTAAAGTTTCACTAAACACTCATACATACACACACGCACACTAATAAAGCTTAGTTTTTTTACACGCACGCACACACAATGTCCCGCTCGTCCCAGTCACAAAGGCTGTACTCGGCAGAGGAGGCTTATTCTTTTATTGCCTCCGAAGCTGATAGTGAGGAAGAGGACCCTACCTTTCTCTATTCCTCCCACTCTTCCTCCTCCAGTTACACGGACTCGCCACCACCACGAAGTCGCAGGACGAGAAATCGTCCGCAGCCCAGGGAAGAAGAGCCGGAGCCCAGGGAAGAAGAGTCGGAGGCCGGGGGAGAAGACCCACAACCAAGTGTGAGTAACCCCCAACCTAGTGCTAGTCACGCCCAACCTAGCACTAGTACCCCCACCTGGACCCCCGTCCCTGAAAATTTTGCTCCACGGATTCCTGATTTCATTCCCCAATCAGGAATCCAATTTGAGACTGCCAACCTCAGGGAAATAGACTTTTTCAAAGTCTATTTCTCGGAGTCAATCGTCAGTCTCATGGTGGAGCAAACAAACTTATATGCCCTGCAATTTTTTGCCCAAAACCCAGTTTCATCATTTTCTGCTTGGAGTCCCGTTGACTCTGCAGAAATGTTGAAATATTGGGGACTGGTCCTTCACATGGGAATTGTGAAGAAACCAGAACTTCGCCAATACTGGAGTACTGATATTTTATATCAAACTCCAATATATGGCATGGTTATGATTCGCAAGCGTTTTGAGGCGATTCATAAGTTTCTCCACTTTAGGGACAACACGGACATCCTTCCCCGCGATGACCCGAATTTTGATAGACTGTTCAAAATTCGGCCGGTCATCGAACACTTCAGCAACAAGTTTGCTGAAGTGTACATTCCCCAAAGGGAAATTTGTGTGGATGAATCCCTCATCCACTTCAAAGGGAGGCTTCAGTTCCGTCAGTACCTGCCCAGCAAGAGGGCGAGGTACGGGATTAAGCTCTATAAGATCTGCGAGAGTACCTCAGGGTACACTCTCAGCTTTAGAGTTTATCAAGGAAAGGACACCAGGATCCAGCCCCCAGAATGTCCACCTGCTCTGGGGGTGAGTGGGAAAATAGTGTGGGATTTGGTCCACCCACTGCTTGATAAAGGTTACCATCTGTACGTTGATAACTTTTATACAAGCATCCCACTCTTTCAATCCCTCTCTGCCAGAGCTACCGTTGCTTGCGGTACCGTGCGCAGAAACCAGAGGGGTCTCCCTTTGTCACTAATTGAGCAGGTTCTCCCAAAGGGTGAGAGCCGGGCCCAATGTAGTGGCAACATGCTTGTGGTCAAGTTCAAAGACAAAAGGGACGTCTTTTTCTTGACAACAATCCATGGTCCCGGCACCACGGCCACCACCGTTCGAGGTACCAAAGCACAGGTCCACAAACCGGACTGTGCGCTGGGGTACGACAAACACATGGGGGGAGTTGATCTTTCTGATCAAGTCCTCCAGCCCTATAGTGCCATGCGGAAGACAAAGGTGTGGTATAAAAAACTGGCTGTGCACATCGTACAAATGGCACTGTATAACGCATACGTGCTATCACGATGTGCAGGCCAGACCAACAACACCTTCCTTCAGTTCCAGGAGGCGGTGATAAAGGCCCTGATGTTTGGAGACGAGGAAGGAGCGGGCCCCAGCACTGCTGGAACTCAAGGTTCCCGTATGGTACCAGGGCAACATTTTCCCGGTGAGGGGCAAAAAAGAAAAAGGTGCCGGGTATGTTATAAAAGGGGGATAAGAAGGGAAACTCGTTTCCAATGTGAAACGTGTCCCGACAAACCTGGACTGTGTTTGGATGAATGCTTCAGAATTCATCACACGTCCGTGGACTAGCCACATCCTGATATTCGACTACAGCACTCACTCATACCAGGCTGATATACACAATACGCCACACACACCAACCTGACGTACACTACACCACACACCAACCTGACATACACTACACCACACACACCAACCTGACCCTACGTCAGGTTGGTATGTGTGGTGTAGTGTATGTCAGGTTGGTGTGTGGTGTGGTGTATGTCAGGTTGGTGTGTGGTGTGGTGTATGTCAGGTTGGTGTGTGTGGTGTAATATACACCACACACACACCAACCGGACGTACACTACACCACATGTACACTACCCACCAACCTGATGTGCACTACTCCACACTCGCCAACCTGACCCTACGTCAGGTTGGTGTGTGTGTTGTAATGTATGTCAGGTTGGTGTGTGGTGTGGTGTAGTATACACCACACACACACCAACCAGACATACACTACACCACATGTACACTACCCACCAACCTGATGTACACTACTCCACACTCGCCAACCTGACCCTACGTCAAGTTGGTGTATGTGTGTGTTGTAGTGTATGTCAGGTTGGTGTGTGGTGTGGTGTACGTCAGGTTGGTGTGTGTGGTGTAATATACACCACACACACACCAACCGGATGTACACT
Organism: Ranitomeya imitator; assembly: GCF_032444005.1. Taxonomy (NCBI): domain Eukaryota; kingdom Metazoa; phylum Chordata; class Amphibia; order Anura; family Dendrobatidae; genus Ranitomeya; species Ranitomeya imitator. The sequence goes on from NC_091285.1 coordinate 461,918,749, forward strand.
ACACCACATGTACACTACCCACCAACCTGATGTGCACTACTCCACACTCGCCAACCTGACCCTACGTCAAGTTGGTGTATGTGTGTGTTGTAGTGTATGTCCGGTTGGTGTGTGGTGTGGTGTACGTCAGGTTGGTGTGTGTGGTGTAGTATACACCACACACACACCAACCTGACGTACACTACACCACATCCTGATGTACACGACGTACACTACACACCAACCTGATGTACACTACTCCACACTCGCCAACCTAACCCTACGTCAGGTTGGTGTGTGTGTTGTAATGTATGTCAGGTTAGTGCGTGGTGTAGTGTACGTCAGGTTGGTGTGTGTGGTGTAGTATACACCACACACACACACCAACCTGACGTACACTACACACCAACCTGATGTACACTACTCCACACTCGCCAACCTGACCCTACGTCAGGTTGGTGTGTGTGTTGTAGTGTATGTCAGGTTGGTGTGTGGTGTGGTGTACATCAGGTTGGTGTGTGTGGTGCAGTATACACCACACACACCAACCTGACGTACACTACAACACACACACACCAACCTGATGTACACTATGTATGTCAAAAAGTCAAATGGCGCTCCGTCCCTTCTGAGCTCTGCTGTGCGCCCAAACAGTGGTTTACCCCCACATATGAGGTATCAGTGTACTCAGGAGAAATTGCTCAACACATTTTAGGATCCACTTTATCCTGTTGCCCATGTGAAAATGAAAAAAATTGAGGCTAAAAGAAAATTTTTGAGAAAAAAAAGTACTTTTTCATTTATACGGTCCATTTGTGAAGCGCCTGGGGGTACAAAATGCTCACTATGCATCTAGATAAGTTCCTTGGGGGGTCTAGTTTCCAAAATGGGGTCACTTGTGGGGGTGCTCCAATGTTTAGGCACACAGAGGCTCTCCAAACACGACATGGTGTCCACTAAAGATTGGAGCTAATTTTTCATTCAAAAAGTCAAATGGTGCTCCTTCCCTTCTGAGCTCTGCCGTGCACCCAAACAGTGGTTTACCCCCACATATGAGGTATCAGTGTACTCAGGAGAAATTGCTCAACACATTTTAGGATCCAATTTATCCTGTTGCCCATGTGAAAATGAAAAAAATTGAGGCTAAAAGAAAATTTTTGTGAAAAAAAAGTACTTTTTCATTTTTACGGATCAATTTGTGAAGCACCTGGGGGTACAAAATGCTCACTATGCATCTAGATAAGTTCCTTGGGGGGTCTAGTTTCCAAAATGGGGTCACTTGTGGGGGTGCTCCAATGTTTAGGCACACAGAGACTCTCAAAACGCGACATGGTGTCCACTAAAGATTGGAGCTAATTTTTCATTCAAAAAGTCAAATGGTTCTCCTTCCCTTCTGAGCTCTGCCGTGCGCCCAAACAGTGGTTTACCCCCACATATGAGGTATCAGTGTACTCAGGAGAAATTGCTCAACACATTTTAGGATCCAATTTATCCTGTTGCCCTTGTGAAAATGAAAAAAATTGAGGCTAAAATAAAATTTTTGTGAAAAAAAAGTACTTTTTCATTTTTACGGATCAATTTGTGAAGCACCTGGGGGTACAAAATGCTCAATATGCATCTAGATAAGTTCCTTGGGGGTCTAGTTTCCAAAATGGGGTCACTTGTGGGGGTGCTCCAATGTTTAGGCACGCAGAGGCTCTCCAAACGCGACATGGTGTCCACTAAAGATTGGAGCTAATTTTTCATTCAAAAAGTCAAATGGTGCTCCATCCCTTCTGAGCTCTGCCGTGCGCCCAAACAGTGGTTTACCCCCACATATGAGGTATCAGTGTACTCAGGAGAAATTGCTCAACACATTTTAGGATCCACTTTATCCTGTTACCCATGTGAAAATGAAAAAAATTGAAAAAATTGAGGCTAAAATAAAATTTTTGTGAAAAAAAAGTACTTTTTCATTTTTACGGATCAATTTGTGAAGCACCTGGGGGTACAAAATGCTCACTATGCATCTAGATAAGTTCCTTGGGGGGTCTAGTTTCCAAAATGGGGTCACTTGTGGGGGTGCTCCAATGTTTAGGCACACAGAGACTCTCCAAACGCGACATGGTGTCCACTAAAGATTGGAGCTAATTTTTCATTCAAAAAGTCAAATGGTGCTCCTTCCCTTCTGAGCTCTGCCGTGCGCCCAAACAGTGGTTTACCCCCACATATGAGGTATCAGTGTACTCAGGAGAAATTGCTCAACATATTTTAGGATCCAATTTATCCTGTTGCCCATGTGAAAATGAAAAAAATTGAGGCTAAAAGAAAATTTTTGTGAAAAAAAAGTACTTTTTCATTTTTACGGATCAATTTGTGAAGCACCTTGGGGTACAAAATGCTCACTATGCATCTAGATAAGTTCCTTGGGGGGTCTAGTTTCCAAAATGGGGTCACTTGTGGGGGTGCTCCAATGTTTAGGCACGCAGAGGCTCTCCAAACGCGACATGGTGTCCACTAAAGATTGGAGCTAATTTTTCATTCAAAAAGTCAAATGGTGCTCCTTCACTTCTGAGCTCTGCCGTGCGCCCAAACAGTGGTTTAACCCCACATATGAGGTATCACTGTACTTAGGAGAAATTGCTCAACAGATTTTAGGATCCACTTTATCCTGTTACCCATGTGAAAATGAAAAAAATTGAGGCTAAAATAAAATTTTTGTGAAAAAAAAAGTACTTTTTCATTTTTACGGATCAATTTGTGAAGCACCTGGGGGTACAAAATGCTCACTATGCATCTAGATAGGTTCCTTGGGGGGTCTAGTTTCCAAAATGGGGTCACTTGTGGGGGTGCTCCAATGTTTAGGCACACAGAGACTCTCCAAACGCGACATGGTGTCCACGAAAGATTGGAGCTAATTTTTCATTCAAAAAGTCAAATGGTGCTCCTTCCCTTCTGAGCTCTGCCGTGCGCCCAAACAGTGGTTTACCCCCACATATGAGGTATCAGTGTACTCAGGAGAAATTGCTCAACACATTTTAGGATCCACTTTATCCTGTTGCCCATGTGAAAATGAAAAAAATTGAGGCTAAAAGAAAATTTTTGTGAAAAAAAAGTACTTTTTCATTTTTACGGATCAATTTGTGAAGCACCTGGGGGTACAAAATGCTCACTATGCATCTAGATAAGTTCCTTGGGGGGTCTAGTTTCCAAAATGGGGTCACTTGTGGGGGTGCTCCAATGTTTAGGTACACAGAGGCTCTCCAAACACGACATGGTGTCCACTAAAGATTGGAGCTAGTTTTTCATTCAAAAAGTCAAATGGTGCTCCTTACCTTCTGAGCTCTGCCGTGCACCCAAACAGTGGTTTACCCCCACATATGAGGTATCTGTGTACTCAGGAGAAATTGTTCAACACATTTTAGGATCCACTTTATCCTGTTGCCCATGTGAAAATGAAAAAAATTGAAAAAATTGAGGCTAAAATAAAATTTTTGTGAAAAAAAAGTACTTTTTCATTTTTACGGATCAATTTGTGAAGCACCTGGGGGTACAAAATGCTCACTATGCATCTAGATAAGTTCCTTGGGGGGTCTAGTTTCCAAAATGGGGTCACTTGTGGGGGTGCTCCAATGTTTAGGCACACAGAGACTCTCCAAACGCGACATGGTGTCCACTAAAGATTGGAGCTAATTTTTCATTCAAAAAGTCAAATGGTGCTCCTTCCCTTCTGAGCTCTGCCGTGCGCCCAAACAGTGGTTTACCCCCACATATGAGGTATCAGTGTACTCAGGAGAAATTGCTCAACATATTTTAGGATCCAATTTATCCTGTTGCCCATGTGAAAATGAAAAAAATTGAGGCTAAAAGAAAATTTTTGTGAAAAAAAAGTACTTTTTCATTTTTACGGATCAATTTGTGAAGCACCTTGGGGTACAAAATGCTCACTATGCATCTAGATAAGTTCCTTGGGGGGTCTAGTTTCCAAAATGGGGTCACTTGTGGGGGTGCTCCAATGTTTAGGCACGCAGAGGCTCTCCAAACGCGACATGGTGTCCACTAAAGATTGGAGCTAATTTTTCATTCAAAAAGTCAAATGGTGCTCCTTCACTTCTGAGCTCTGCCGTGCGCCCAAACAGTGGTTTAACCCCACATATGAGGTATCACTGTACTTAGGAGAAATTGCTCAACAGATTTTAGGATCCACTTTATCCTGTTACCCATGTGAAAATGAAAAAAATTGAGGCTAAAATAAAATTTTTGTGAAAAAAAAAGTACTTTTTCATTTTTACGGATCAATTTGTGAAGCACCTGGGGGTACAAAATGCTCACTATGCATCTAGATAGGTTCCTTGGGGGGTCTAGTTTCCAAAATGGGGTCACTTGTGGGGGTGCTCCAATGTTTAGGCACACAGAGACTCTCCAAACGCGACATGGTGTCCACGAAAGATTGGAGCTAATTTTTCATTCAAAAAGTCAAATGGTGCTCCTTCCCTTCTGAGCTCTGCCGTGCGCCCAAACAGTGGTTTACCCCCACATATGAGGTATCAGTGTACTCAGGAGAAATTGCTCAACACATTTTAGGATCCACTTTATCCTGTTGCCCATGTGAAAATGAAAAAAATTGAGGCTAAAAGAAAATTTTTGTGAAAAAAAAGTACTTTTTCATTTTTACGGATCAATTTGTGAAGCACCTGGGGGTACAAAATGCTCACTATGCATCTAGATAAGTTCCTTGGGGGGTCTAGTTTCCAAAATGGGGTCACTTGTGGGGGTGCTCCAATGTTTAGGTACACAGAGGCTCTCCAAACACGACATGGTGTCCACTAAAGATTGGAGCTAGTTTTTCATTCAAAAAGTCAAATGGTGCTCCTTACCTTCTGAGCTCTGCCGTGCACCCAAACAGTGGTTTACCCCCACATATGAGGTATCTGTGTACTCAGGAGAAATTGTTCAACACATTTTAGGATCCACTTTATCCTGTTGCCCATGTGAAAATGAAAAAAATTGAGGCTAAAGAAAATTTTTGTGAAAAAAAAGTACTTTTTCCTTTTTACGGATCAATTTGTGAAGCAACTGGGGGTACAAAATGCTCACTATGCATCTAGATAAGTTCCTTGGGGTGTCTAGTTTCCAAAATGGGGTCACTTGTGGGGGTGCTCCAATGTTTAGGCACACAGAGGCTCTCCAGACACGACATGGTGTCCACTAAAGATTGGAGCTAATTTTGTCATTCAAAAAGTCAAATGGCGCTCCTTCCCTTCCGAGCCCTGCCATGCGCCCAAACAGTGGTTCCCCCCCATATATGGGGTATCAGCATACTCAGGACAAATTGGACAACAAGTTTTGTGGTCCAGTTTCTCCTTTTAACCTTGGGAAAATAAAAAAATTGTTGCTAAAAGATCATTTTTGTGACTAAAAAGTGAAATGTTCATTTTTTCCTTCTATGTTGCTTCTGCTGCTGTGAAACACCTGAAGGGTTAATAAACTTCTTGGATGTGGTTTTGAGCACCTTGAGGGGTGCAGTTTTTAGAATGGTGTCACTTTTGGGTATATTCAGCCATATAGACCCCTCAAAATGACTTCAAATGTGAGGTGGTCCCTAAAAAAAATGGTTTTGTAAATTTTGTTGTAAAAATGAGAAATCGCTGATCAACTTTTAACCCTTATAACTTCCTAGCAAAAAAAAAAATTTGTTTCCAAAATTGTGCTGATGTAAAGTAGACATGTGGGAAATGTTATGTATTAACTATTTTGTGTCACATATCTCTCTGGTTTATCAGAATAAAAATTCAAAATTTGAAAACTGCGAAATTTTCAAAATTTTTGCCAAATTTCCAATTTTTTCACACATAAACACAAAAATTATCTACCTAAATTTACCACTACCATGAAGCCCAATATGTCACGAGAAAACAATCTCAGAATCGCTAGGATCCGTTGAAGCGTTCCCGAGTTATTTCCTCATAAAGGGACACTGGTCAGAATTGCAAAAAATGGCAAGGTCTTTAAGGTCAAAATAGGCTGGGTCATGAAGAGGTTAATGAAATAAACACACCGTTTGTTGTAATAATTTATTGTACGCTCAATCCACTCGCTGAAGACCCTCATTCTGTAACAAATAAAAAATAATAAACCAACAATATACATACCTTCCGTAGATCTGTAACGTCCCACGTTGTAAATCCATCTGAAGGGATTAAAATATTTTACAGCCACAAGCTCTGCTAATGCAGCGCTGCTCGTTGCTGTAAACCCCAGCGAATGAAGGTAATGTAGGTCAATGACCTGTAGTTACCTTCATTCGCGGTGATGCGCCCCCTGCTGGATGTCCCTGGAGTGTGGGAAAAGTTCCCAGGCTCGAGGTCATATGAGGACATCCAGCAGGGGGCGCATCACCGCGAATGAAGGTAACTATAGGTCATTGACCTACATTACCTTCATTCGCTGGGGTTTACAGCCACAAACACAGCTGCATTAGCAGAGCTTGTGGCTGTAAAATATTTTAACCCCTTCAGATGGATTTACAACGTGGGACGTTACAGATCTACGGAAGGTATGTATATTGTTGGTTTATTATTTTTTATTTGTTACAGAGCGAGGGTCTTCAGCGAGTGGATTGAGCGTACAATAAAATATTAAAACAACCTGTTTTTATTTCATTAAAATACTTTTTAATAATGTGTGTGTGTTTTTTTAACCATTTAATGCAAATGGATTAATAATGGATAGGTGTCAGAATTGACCCCTCTCCATTATTAATCTGGCTTAATGTCACCTTACAATAGCAAGGTGACATTAACCCTTCATTACCCCATATCCCACCGCTACACGGGAATGGTAAGAGAGTGGCCAAGTGCCAGAATAGGCGCATCTTCCAGATGTGCCTTTTCTGGGGTGGTTGGGGGCAGATGTTTTTAGCCAGGGGGGTCAAAAACCGTGGACCCTCTCTAAGCTATTAATATCTGCCCTCAGTCACTGGCTTTACTACTCTGGCGGAGAAAATTGCGCGGGAGCCCATGCCAATTTTTTCAGCGATTTAACCCTTAAATTGCCTTTAACCCTTAAATTTAATAGCTTTCAGCAATTTAAGGGTTAAATCTCTGAAAAAATTGGCGTGGGACAGTCTGTCCATAGGATAACAATCATACACTGCACAAATCTGGCCTTTATGGAAGAGTGGCAAGAATAAAGCCATTTCTCAAAGATATCCATAAAAAGTGTCATTTAAAGTTTGCAACAAGCCACCTGCGAGACACACCAAACATGTGGAAGAAGGTGCTCTGGTCAGATGAAGCCAAAATCAAATTTTTTGGCAACAATGCTAAACTATATGTTTGGCGCAAAGGCAACACAGCTCATCACTCTGAACACACCATCCCCACTCTCAAACATGGTGGTGGCAGCATCATGGTTTGGGCCTGCTTTTCTTCAGCAGGGACAGGGAAGATGGTTAAAATTGATAGGAAGACGGATGGAGCCAAATACAGGACCATTCTTAAAGAAAACCTGTTGGAGTCTGCAAAAGAGCTGAGACTGGGACAGAGATTTGTCTTCCAACAAGACAATGATCCCAAACATTAAACAAAATCTACAATGGAATGGTTCACAAATAAATGCATCCAGGTGTTAGAATGGCCAAGTCAAAGTCCAGACCTCAATCCAATCAAGAATCTGTGGATAGGGTTGAGCGAAACGGGTCGGCCACTTTCAGAAGTCGCCGACTTCTGGCAAAGTCGGGTTTCATGAAACCCGACCCGACCCCTGTGTGGGGTCAGCCATGAAGTCGGCGATCTTCTGAATGTGGTATCGGAATTCCGATCCCAATTTCCGATATGTTTGCAATATCGGAAATCGGTATCGGAATCCATATTTAATGTAAAATAAAGAATTAAAATAAAAAATATCGCTATACTTACCCTCTGACGCGCCTTGGTACTAACCGGGAACCTTCCTTCCTTCGAATCAGCGCTTGCAGGACCTTGCGGTGACGTCGCGGTGACGTCGCGGCTTGTGATTGGTCGCGCGGCTGCCCATGTGACCGCTCGCGCGACCAATCACAAGCCGCGACGTCACCGCGACGTCACGCAAGGTCCTGGAAGCGCTGATTCGATGGAAGGAAGGTTCCCGGTTAGTACCAGGGCGCGTCAGAGGGTAAGTATAGGGTTTCGTGAAACCCGACCCGATCCTATAAAAGTAAAGGTCGCTCAACCCTATCTGTGGAAAGAGCTGAAAACTGCTGTTCACAAACGATCTCCATCAAACCTCACTGAGCTTGAGCTGTTTGCCAAGGAAGAATGGGCAAGAATTTCAGTCTCTCGATGTACAAAACAGATAGAGACATACCCCAAGCAACTTATTCGCAACAAAAGGTGACGCAACAAAGTATTAAGTTAAAGGGGCCGAATAATATTGCACGCCCCACTTTTCAGTTTTTGAATTTCCACTTGTTGACTCTTCACCAAAAATTTACATTTGGTGTCTTTATGTTTAAAGCATGACATGTGGGAAAATGTTCAAAAGTTCCAGGGAGCCGAATACTTTCGCAAGGCACTGTAGGTAACAGATGCTAAGCCAAGTGGCTAATTGCCCCCACTGATGCTAACTGACTGCCTACATGTACAATCCCAAAGCTATACAGACATACCATACTTGCAGACAGAGTGGTAGGGTCTTCACTCACATAGCCACACACAAATGATAATAGTGCACCCGTGGGCACCATTGAAAGTCTTTTATGCAAAAGATTCCACCCCAAACATTCACATCCAGTCGGCTGAGACATCGTCTGCAGGTCAATCTGGAGCTGCCACATCACCAGAGCTGGAGACGTCCGACCACCAATAGAAAGGCGCCACATCACGGACATGCTCAGTAAGATGATTTCTGGATTTAGCCTTCAGAGCATCAGGATTCAGCTGCCTATCACTGATTGCCATAGATTTGGCTGGAGAGCCGGCAGTAACCAAACGAACATTGTGAGCCTGAGCAATATGCTGGGACCAATGTCTCTGCTGAGCAGCATCCGCAGTAGCTGAGTCCGAATGGGAGACCGCAGAGGCAGAAAAGGCTTGGGATCTATCCTGGGCAGTGAGAGAATCCTGATGTCTAATATTACTTTTTTGCTGCATACCACCTTGGACCCGACAATTGCATTGACTTCAAAATCGTCCGAACACGTATCTGAACCCCCAACGGAGGTCTCAGAAAACCGAGACATATGCACAGGTTTTAGAAGTAACACACGGAAAGAATCAGTGATGTTTAAGTGAGGTGGTAGACAGAGGAAGCACAACAGGATTCACCTGCTCAAAGACCTTGAAAGGACCTAAATAGCGAGGAGCAAATTTAGTGAACTCCACACGTAGCTTGATATTACGAGCAGAAAGCCACATTAAATCTCCTGGGCAAAAACTGGAGCTGGATGACAATGCACGTCAGCGGTAGCCCACATTCTCGCCTTAGACAACCTAATTGCATCCTGCGTGCGATCCCAGATATCACAGGCCTCCACTGCCAAGTCCACCACCCTCGGGTCGGAAGATGAGATGGGCATAGGCACAGGGTCACACGGATGCTGACCATAATTCAAGAGAAAATGAGTCTGCCCTGGGGAATCGGCAACGGCGTTTTTTAAGGCAAACTCTGCCCAAGGCAGCAAGGCAGACCAGTTGTCATGCCTGACAGACACAAAGTGCCATAAATAGGTGAACAATGACTGATTGGTCTTCTCCACCATCCCAATAGTCTCAGGATGATATGCAGATGACAAACTGAGCTCTATACTGACTAGGCGACAAAGCTTCCTCCAAAACCGAGATGCAAACTGGGGACCCCGGTCACTGACAATCTTATCTGGCATCCCATGAAGACGGAATATATGTTTAATAAATAAGACTGCCAGCGCCCATGCAGAAGGTATACGGGGCAGAGGAACCAAGTGCGCTATCTTGGAGAAATGGTGAGTAACAACCAAAATGCCCTGGTTGTTCCCAGACTTAGGCAAACCCCCAAAAAAGTCCATCCCGACCATCTCCCATGGCCTCGCTGCCATCGGCAAAGGATAGAGCAGACTTGTGGGTCTCCGCCTGGAAGACCGATTCCTGATACCCGAGATACAGGCTTGGACATAATCTCTGCTATCAGACAACATACAAGGCCACCAATGAGACCTCCCTAGGAGCTCAGTGGTTCTTTTAATGCCAAAATATCCACCGAATTTGGAGGTGTGTGCCCACGAGAGAACCTCTGGCTGCAAATTAGGTGGCACGAAAGTCTTGCCCGAAGGCAGCTGCTCTAAAGACACCAGGGCCACTATTCGAAGCCTCTCCGAAGGGACTATCAGACATGGCTCGTCTCCATCCTTGGAAGAGACTACCAAAAGGGCTGTCCCTTTTGAATTCTTCTCCCTCAACAAAAAATGAATGGTAAAATAAAACCAGGAGAAAAATAGGGACCACCTAGCCTGGCAAGAATTCAACCACTAGGCTGTCTGGGGGTAAAGCAAATTTTTATGGTCCGTAAAGACCTTAAAAGGATGCCAGGCTCCCTCCAGGAGATGTCTCCACTCTGCAAAGGCCAAATTCATGGCGAGCAGTTTCCTGTCCCCGATGGAATAATTCCTCTCTGCTGGAGAAAAGGTCTTGGATAAAAAGAAACATGGATGTTTCTAACCTTGAGCATCCTTTTGATATAGGACTGCTCCAGCTCCAACGGAGAAGGCATCCACCTCCAAGATAAAAGGTTTATCAACATCGGGATGATGCAGAATTAGCACCTTAGCAAAGTGGGACTTCAGGGAGGTAAAAGCCTTGGAGACATCCTCAGACCACAGCTTAGGATTAATTCACTTATTGGTGAGGGCTACCAAGGGAGCCGCCAGAGTAGAGAAGTGAGGAATGAACTGGCAGTAATAGTTAATGAATCCCATAAAGCGCTGCACCGCTTTAAGAGAATGAGGATCCTGCCAGTTCAATACCAACTCCAGCTTGGCAGGATCTATAGCTAGGCCCTGGACAGAGATGATATACCCCAGGAATGGTAGGGACTACTGATCAAACATTTACCACCACAGAAGTGGTTAACATCTCACAGAAGATATTATTCACGACATCCTGAAAGACTGCGGGGGCATTACAAAGACCGAATGGCATTGCTACGTACTTGTTAAAAGCACATCGCTGGATCGGCGTCACACACGCTGATTCAGCGATGACAGTGGGTGATCAGCGACCAAAAAAAGGTCCTGATCATTCCCAGCGACCAATGATCTCCCAGCAGGGGCCTGATCGTTGGTCGCTGTCACGCATAATGATTTCGTTAACGATATCGTTGCTACATCACAAAAAGCAACGATATCGTTTACGAAATCGTTATGTGTGAAGGTACCTATAGCCTCAGTCTCTGGGAGAGACAAAAGGTAAACATGCCCCTGTGAAGGCTCTGTCACCGTTATGAGGTCTATGGGGTAATCAAAGGGACGATGAGAAGGCAGAGCCAGTGGTGCCTAGGTAGGGACGTTAGGTCAGTAGTGACCTCAGAGAACCCGATAGAAACTAGGGCCTCAAGACATTATCCCTCGCAAGAATTACTTCAAACCAGTATGCTCCCTCCCGGGGTGAATTGTGATGCAACCAAGGTAAACCCAGGGGTACCTCATATGTGTCCTCTGAGTGTACTAAAAAAGAGTCTCCTGATGTTTAGGGGACACCATGAGGGTAAGGGGTATGGTTTGATGTGTAACTTGATTAGGAAGAGCGGACTCGAAAACCACCAAAATGATGACTGGGCTATAGAGCCTGACCAAGGAAACTGCTTTCCGCAGGATGAAGGCAGAAGACAAAAAATTGCCCTCGGCCCCTGAATCCACGCAGGCCTCTACAGCAAGGGCAGTTGACCTATAAGACAGGGAAACCTTAAAGGTAAACTTTTGAAACACAACTGCCATGTCTAGTGAACCTCCTCCGACAGCTGCTAGACGTGGTTGCCTTCCCTGACACCTGGGACACTTATTGGCGTAATGTCCAGCCTACCCACAATGAAAGCTGGCTGGCTGTGAACGTACAGGATGGGATTTAGATTCCACCCGAGAGAGCCCCTTGGACTCCACCAGATTGCCCGTCCAAGCAGAAGATCCCAAAGGATTGGTAAAGTTTGGAGCTAACAAATCCTTTGTCTATGGTGGGCTCACTCCAATCTTTGCGTAGCATGCCAAAGATCAATGCGAGTGGACACAGGAATTTAATCCTCCCGTGTAGTTGGGATTTCTCTAATGGCCAACAGATCTTTTACGTGGTCTGCAAGTCCATCCAGAAAACAGAAATGAGGAACTGATCTGGCCACTCCAACTCGGAAGCTAAAGTGAGGAATCGGAGAGCAAACTAGCTGGCCATGGAAGAGCCCTGGGTTAACGCCAAGAGTTGGAGTGTGGCATCATGGGTAACCTGGTGTCCTAAAAAGACCTGCTTCAGTGCACCCAGAAAGCGAGAGGTGCTCCGGATTACCTGGTCCCTACGCTCCCAAAGCAGCGTAGACCACTCCAACACTCTGTAGATCTAGCTGAATTGAGCACTGGATTATGAATCCCCTGCAGGCTTTGCTGTCCCCTGAGAGCTTATCGGGAAGTGGGAAGTATGGGAGAAATGGAACAGGAGTCACAGCAGAAACCTTAGTAGCGGCTTCTCTGGCTGCCTGCGCCACTATTGCGGATGGATCCACAGCTGGCGCTAGTATACTGTTAGGGTTGTCGGATTCGTCTAAATAAAATAAATAATAAAGCGCAATTGCAACCCAGGGTCCACTGTGCAGAGATGAAAAACTGCTGCTAGTGAATGATGACGGAACACGTGGCGAGTGATTACTTGTACACACTGGGTTAACGCCACTCAGTGTGAACAGGATGCTGAGTTCCAAACTCTGTTACTCCACAGAAAGGAACAGTACAAGCAAATACTAAGTGCTCTGTCCTGTTGAACGTCACAGGAGAAGCATGAGAACTGAACTCGCACACAGAAACGAAACAGATGCACTGCACCTGAGCTGTGTCACTCGCACACAGAAACAAAACAGGTGCTCTGCAACTGCCCTGTCACTCACACACAGAAATGAAACAGATGCTCTGTATAATACCCTGACTAGGGTTGACCTTGCTCTGAAACTCTACTGTGCTAACCACACACATGTAGGTAACAAATGCCAAGCCAAGTGGCTAATTGCTCCCACTAATGCTAGCTGCCTGCCTACGTGTACAGTCCCAAAGCTGGATATATGACATTTGCAGACAGAGTGGTAGGGTCTCCACTCACATAGCCACACACAAATGATACTAGCGCTCGCGGGCACCATTGGAAGTCATATACAAAAGACTCCAACCCAAACACTCTAGCCCGGTCAGCTGAGACATCATCCGTGGGCCAATCTGGAACTGCCACATCACCAGAGCCGGAGACGTCTGACCACCAATAGGAAGATGCCACATCATGAATGTGGGGAAATGGGGTGTCGACGGTCGCTCAAGTCTGCTAGCCGAAACCACATGGACCAGGGATCGTCTCGCCTAACACCCGCTCTCCCGTTAAATGTGGGCATAATGCTACTCAGACAATACAGGGTTGGGGTAAAGCAGTGTAGTAATACTTTATTGAACCACAACACACAAAAGTAAAAAGAACAGTCCCAGCAATTACCCCAAGATGATGCACATTACAAGGTCTCACCCTTCTGCTGAATTGTCGGGATAATGGTAGATGTTATGTCCAAACTCCCGGGGTCGCTACTCCACCTGTGGTACACACACAGAGAAGAGATATTTACAAGCATAGGGAGATGACGGAGAACAGTCCATACAGTCCGTACAAGGTCCATACCCAGTTGACCCGATGTCAGAGCTCCCAGGGTCGCTATTTCACCTGTTATACACACACAGAGAAGAGGTAATGACCAGCATAGGGAGATGACAGAGAACAGTACAACGTCCAAAGCCAGTTGACATGAGAGTCACCACCTGGCTTATCCGACCATCTCCATGGAACCAGGTGATCAGCGGGTCCCAGACCTGGCTTTCTCCAAACATATCTATGGTTCAGAGATGGTGACTGGATCAGATCTGTGTCCTTCCAACCGGAGCCAAAAACTCCTAGGTTGTTTCCTTTAGAATCATAGATCCGTGTCCTTCATGATGGTGCCATGATGATTTGGCTGCAGTCCTGTCTCTCATCCATTGGGTGGTTTGCAGAATGTCCGGTTGGTAGCTCTGTGTTTATGTGATCTGCTCTCTGAGTCTTTTTATACCCGAGGCCTGTAAGCTATGTTTAGAATTACCCAGTGTCTTTCAGTCACCCTCACAGCCTTTCCCTATCTTCCTTCAAAGTCTACAAACTGGTTAAAGAATGCAATGCACAATTAGCACATCAGCACACAATAAACAAAGATAAACACTCACCATGTACTGTACAAGTCACTATTACAGAAGTATGTTAAATAGTATATCAGTTTGCAAATCTGTCTTCTTGACCCACCAGACATAAACACTTAAATCCACAAGCCAATATACAGATAAAAAGTCAGTTTTACTTCGTTTGCAAAAACATAGTTGTCTGGGTAATTTAGATATACTCTGATTTTTTCACAACAGACATGCTCAGTAAGGTGATTTCTAGACTTGGCCTCCCGAGCGTCATCATTCAGCTGCCTATCACTGATTGCCATAGACTTGGCTGGAAAGCCTGCAGTAACCAAACGAACATTGTGAGCCTGAGCAAGACACTGGGATCGATGCCTATGCTGAGCAGCGGCCAAGTCCGAATAGGAGACCGCAGAGGCAGATAAGGCTGTGCAGCGGGAGAATCCTGGCACCTAACAAATATAGGCATAAATTAAATTTATGGGATCAAATATCTAAAAATTGGCATGTGCATTTGTATTCACTCCTTTTGGTATGAAGCCCCTAAAAAATTCTGATGAAGGTAATTCCCTTCATAAATCACATGCTTAGGCCTTTTCACATTTCCTTTTCACGTCGGGCCGACGTACCGACAGACGTTGTGAATTCTTTGCACGATGTGGGCAGCGGATGCAGTTTTTCGATGCATCCACTTCCCATTCTGCAGTCTGGGGAAGAGGGGGCGGAGTTTCGGCTGCACATGCGCGGTCGAAAATGGCGGACGCGATGCACAAAAAAGTTACATTGAACTTTTTTTGTGATGACGGTTCACCAAAACACGACAGAGCCGTCGCACGACGGATGCGACATGTGGCAATCCGTCGCGATCCGTCGCTAATACAAGTCTATGGGCAAAAAACGCATCCTGCAAGCACATTTGCAGGATACTTTTTTGCCCAAACTGACAGATTACGACGGATTGCAAAAAATGGAAGTGTGAAAGAGGCCTTAGTGAAAGGAAGTCCACCTGTATGCAATCTAATTGTCACATGGTCTGTCAGTATATACATACCTTTTCTGAAAAGCCACAGAGACTGCAATACCATTAAGCATGAGGCACCATTAACCAAATAACACCATGAAGATCTCCAAACAAGTCAGGGACTTGTTGAGAAGTACAAGTCAGGGTTGGGTTATAAAAAATATCTCAATCTCTGATGATCCCCTGCAGCACCATCAAATCCATTATCATCAATTGGAAAGAACATGGTACAACAACAAACTTGCCAAGAAAGTGCCTCCCACCAAACTAAGTAGCCTGGGCAAGGAGGGCATAAATCAGAGAGACCGCACAGAGACTAAAGGTAACCTTGAAGAAGCTGCAGAGTTTCCAAATAGAGACTGGAGTATCTGTCAATACATAATAAGCTGTACACTCCATAGAGGTGGCCTTTATGGAAAAGTGGGCAGAAAAAAAGCCTTTACTTACACACAAAAACTGTAAGTCTTATTTTGAATTTGTCAAAAGACATGTGAAAGACTCCCCAAATGTATGGTGAAAGATGCTGTGGTCAGATGAGATCAAAATTGAACTTTTTGGCCATCAAGGCAAACACTATGTCTGGAGCCAAACCAACATGGCACATCATCCCAAGAACACCATCCCCACAGTGATTCATGGTGGTGGCAGCAGCATCATGCTGTGGGGATGTTTTTCATCAGCAGGAGCAAGGAAAATGGTCTGAATCGCGGAGAAGATGGATGGTGCAAAATACAGGGATATCCTTGAGCAAACCCTGATTCAATCTATCAGTGATTTGAGACTGGGACAACGGTTCACCTTCCCAGAAGACAATGACCCAAAGCATACTGCTTAAGCAACACTCGAGTGGTTTAATGGGAAAAGTATAAATGTTTTTGAATAGTCTAGTCAAAGCCCAGACTTTAATTCAATTGAAAATCTGTGGTCAGACTTGCAGATTGCTGTTCACCAGAAGAAACCATCCAACTTGAAAGAGTTGGAGCAGTTTTGCCTTGAGAAATTGACAAAAATCCCAATGGAAAGCTCATAGAGTGAGTTGCAACTGTATTTGCCACAAATAGAGGCTCTATTAAAGTATTGACTTTAGGGGGGTGAATAGTTATGCACACTGAATGTTTCAATTATTTTGTCCTATTTGTTGTTTGCCTCACTTAAAAAAAGAAAACCAAATGTTCACAGATGTAGACAAGTTCTTTACATGAACTGATGCAAACCCTAAAAAACCAGTGAATTCCCAGGATGTGAGGTAGCAAACTCAATAAGTGTCAAGAGAGAGAATAATGCACATTTAAAAGCATTTTTTCTTCCCCCAGTCTCACTGCTTTTCTGGAATTTCTGTAAGAAAAAAAAAAGTCACGTGAATCAACTTTGGTATGTATGCATACGTATACACATATATGTAGTAAGATACATACTATATAGTGTTTATATCAATATTTATATTTACAAAGGACACATTTCCTAACTAAGGAGACACTGAAAAATGAGGCATTGTAATAAATTAATTGAATAGTTAATAAGCATTTAATTGGCATTTAACAAGTATGTTATTGCAAGTTAATTATATGTCAATGGCAAATATTATTCAGAATTTTGTAAAAAGCCAAAGGTGGCTTCACATAGTTAGAAAAACCTTTTACCTCTACTCCAATTAAATATTTAATAGAGATGTTTCATTATTGCTATTTCAGGTTAATTAAATTGCAATAGACTGTTAAATATTCCTTCCATTGCGATAAAGCTTCTTTTTTCTTTCATAATGAATACGTAAAATGCATGTCAAATGTTGAGATTATTTAATTTAATGGGTTACTGAAAATTAGAAAGCAGCAACAAAAAAAATAACAGGGCCATTTGTCCTTATTTACCCGATAATAAATTGCTGCACAATGGAGTAATCTAGCTCTTGCTTTAATTTAGAAACAAATATCCCAACAGCTATTGAAGTAGTACAATAAAACAGAACACAGCAACACTGCTTAATGAAGTGGAAAGATTGGATTCAAAAAGTATTAATGAGATTTGCTGAACAATCAGACACCACTATTTCATTCAGGATTTAATAAAACACAGAAGATCCTGGTCTTGCGGATGTGTCCCCCTACAGTATTGCTAGTGGTAATACCACACACGTCATTTCCTAAGATTTTCTAAGATGAAACGTAATACTGATATAAATTATGTTACAAGTAGCTAACGGATAGTACTTGACCGCATGACACAGTGAAGTTGAACAAATGCTTTTGGTTGTGCGACTTGTCTGAAAACTGCTGTCTTGCAACCCGATTGCCCATGCAACACTACCCCAAAACTAAAACATGCTTAAATTTCAACCTAGAATTATATAAAAAATCCTAAGTAAAATGACAAATAAATATGAAAAAAGGAATCTTTAAGTGAATAGAGATTCACTTCAAAAGTTAAGGACTTGTGCCACAAGAAGACCTTTGTTATGTTCTCAACTGTCAAGGACTAGAGTATACTTTGTTCTTATTGCTTTATCCCTGTTTCAGTAGAGATACAACCTGGTTATCTGGTTTGTTTATGTATTACACATACCGTATATACTCGAGTATAAGCCGACCCGAGTATAAGCCGACCCCCATAATTTTGCCACAAAAAACTGGGAAAACTTATTGACTCGAGTATAAGCCTAGGGTGGAAATGCAGCATTTACCGGTGAATTTCAATAATAAAAATAGATCATTATTTCCCCACAGCTGTGCCATATAGTGCTCTGCACCGTTCATTATTTCCCCATAGCTGTGCCATATAGTGCTCTGCACCGTTCATTATTGCCCTATAGCTGTGCCCCATATAGTGCTCTGCACCGTTCATTATTGCCCCATAGCTATGCCATATAGTGCTCTGCACCATTCATTATTGCCCTATAGCTGTGCCCCATATAGTGCTCTGCACCGTTCATTATTGCCCTATAGCTGTGCCCCATATAGTGCTCTGCACCGTTCATTATTGCCCTATAGCTGTGCCCCATATAGTGCTCTGTACCATTCATTATTGCCCCATAGCTGTGCCCCATATAGTGCTCTGCACCGTTCATATTTCCCCATAGAAAGCTCTGCCATTGTCGCTGCTGCTGCAGTAAAAAAAAACAAAAAACACATACTCACCTCTCTTGCTTGCAGCTCCCAGCGTCCGGTCCCGGCGTCTCTCTGCTCTGACTGATCAGGCAGAGGGCGGCGGACACGATATGCGTCATCGCGCCCTCTGACCTGAACAGTCAGAGCGCAGAGACGCCGGGAAGATGGAGCGACGCCCGGCGGCTGGGATGTGGACAGGTGACTATGCGATACTTACCTGGTCCTGGCATCCGGCTCCTTCTCCCGGACAGCTATCTTCGGTGCCGCAGCTTCTTTCTCTATCAGCGGTCCCCGCACCGCTGATTAGAGAAATGACTAGGCGGCTCCACCCCTATGGGAGGTGGAGCCGCCTATTCATTTCTCTAATGAGCGGTCCCACGTGACCGCTGATAGAGGAAGAACTGCAGCACCGAAGACCGTGGGACGGCAGGGGGAGCGTCAGGATCGCTGGAAGCAGGTAAGTATGCCTCAGCGCCCTCTCACCCTCACCCGCCGACCCTGCCACCCACCTTGACTCGAGTATAAGCCGAGAGGGGCACTTTCAGCCCAAAAATTTGGGCTGAAAATCTCAGCTTATACTCGAGTATATATGGTATGCCATAATTTTGCAAACATTGCTATGATTGTTTTTTTATGTTGCAGAATGCAAAATATGGTGGTGCAAGTGTTCTTATATGGGGCTGCATGAGTGCTACTGGTGTCGGGGAACTACGTTTCATTGATGTATCATGAATTCACAGATGCACTGCTCTATAAAGAAAGAGAAGACACTACCATCACTCTGTGCCGTTGCTATATGTGCACTTTTTCAACATGACGATTATCCAAAACACAGATCTGTGGCATTTATGAAGAACAGAGTGAAAGTGATTCAGTGACCAAATAGTATGTCTTCTGATCTGAACCTAATTGACCACATTTTGGGAATTCCGATGAGAAAAGTTGAAAATCACTCTCCATCTAGCATCCAGGCTCTAAAAGGTCATTCTTGAAAAATGGAAAATGATAGATGTTGCAATATATCGTGTTATGACCTGGTGGTCAGGACAATAATGGACCTGGTGGTTAAGAGCACACGGAATGACCTGATAGTAACTGATAATAAGGACGAACTCTGGGACGTGGGAACTCTGCTGACCGCAATCCCTAAACCTATCAAACACACTAGAAATAGCCGTGGATTGCGCCTAACGCTCCCTATGCAACTCGGCACAGCCTAAGAAACTAGCTAGCCCTGAAGATAGAAAAATAAAGCCTACCTTGCCTCAGAGAAATTCCCCAAAGGAAAAGGCAGCCCCCCACATATAATGACTGTGAGTAAAGATGAAAATACAAACACAGAGATGAAATAGATTTAGCAAAGTGAGGCCCGACTTACTGAACAGACCGAGGATAGGAAAGGTTACTTTGCGGTCAGCACAAAAACCTACAAAAAGACCACGCAGAGGGCGCAAAAAGACCCTCCGCACCGACTCACGGTGCGGAGGCGCTCCCTCTGCGTCCCAGAGCTTCCAGCAGGCAAGACAACAAATTAAATAGCAAGCTGGACAGAAAAATAGCAAACCAAAGAAATACAAGCTGGAACTTAGCTTCTGATGGGAAGACAGGTCACAAGAACGATCCAGGAGTGAACTAGACCAATACTGGAACATTGACAGGTGGCATGGAGCAAAGATCTAAGTGGAGTTAAATAGAGCAGCAGCTAGCGAATTAACCTTGTCACCTGTGAAACTCAGAAACACCCACTAGAGGAAGTCCATGGACAGAACCAGCCGAAGTACCATTCATGACCACAGGAGGGAGCCCGACAACAGAATTCACAACAATATCGCCAACTTGTTCATTCCATGCCTAGAAGACCTGATTGTGCCCTTAAAAATCATGGGGGTCATACAAAATATTACATGTAGCAGTTTTTGGTGTGGGGTGTATTCAATTTTTCATGAACTAATTTGAGTAAAACTGTAGGTTCCATAAAATGAAGTGTTATCAAAACTTTGGAAAATGTTGCTATACGGATTAAAATCTTACTTTTCAAATGGGGTGTACTCATGTGTTCTGAACACTGTGTACATATATACAGTGCCTTGTGAAAGTATTCGGCCTCCTGGAACTTTTCAACCTTTTCCCACATATCATGCTTCAAACATAAAGATACCAAATGTAAATTTTTGGTGAAGAATCAACAACAAGGGGAACACAATTGTTAAGTTGAATGAAATTTATTGGTTATTTTAAATTTTTGTGGTTGAAAAGTTCCAGGTGGCCAAATACTTTCGCATGACACTGTATATCTACTATATAATTATCTAAGGGTCACTTCCGTCTGTCTGTCTGTTCAGGATATTCATTGGTCGTGGCCTCTGTCTGTGATGGAAATCTGTTGTGATACTGTTGTGGTACTTCGGCTGGCTCTCTCTGTGAGCTTCCGTTGGTGGAGGAAAGTGGTACTGCGGCTTCTGAGTTTCCTTCCTCAGGTGATGTGGTGAAGTCGTTAGGTGCTGCTCTATTTACCTCCACCTAGTGCTTTGATCCTGGCCTCCAGTCAATGTTCTAGTATTGGACCTGTTTCCTCCTGGATCGTTCCTGTGGCCTGCTGCTCTGCATAGCTAAGTTCCTCTTTGCTATTTGTTTGCTGTTTTTTTCTGTCCAGCTTGTCAATTTGTTTTTTACTGCTTGCTGGAAGCTCTGGGACGCAGAGGGTGTACCTCCGTGCCGTTAGTTCGGTACGGAGGGTCTTTTTGCCCCCTTTGCGTGGTTTTTGTAGGGTTTTGTGTTGACCGCAAAGTTACCTTTCCTATCCTCGCTCTGTTCAGAAAGTTGGGCCTCACTTTGCTAAATCTATTTCATCTCTACGTTTGTCTTTTCATCTTAACTCACAGTCATTATATGTGGGGTGCTGCCTTTTCCTTTGGGGTATTTCTCTGAGGCAAGGTAGGCTTATTTTCTATCTTCAGGCTAGCTAGTTTCTCAGGCCGTGCCGAGTTGCATAGGGAGCGTTAGGCGCAATCCACGGCTGCCTTTAGTGTGGTTGGAGAGGATTAGGGATTGCGGTCAACAGAGTTCCCACGTCTCAGAGCTCGTTCTTGTTTTTTGGGTTATTGCCAGGTCACTGTATGTGCGCTGACCTCTATGTCCATTGTGGTACTGAATTACCTTTCATAACAGTACTGGAGGCCCAAAGTACTAATGATTCCCAATAGAGGGAAAAAAGAAGTTCTGAGACCATTTTTTTTTCTTTGCACTGTGTTTTGCCTTTTTTTTCCCCTAGACATTTGGGTGGTTCAGGACACAGGTGTAGCAATGGACATTAAAGGTCTGTCTTCATGTGTGGATCAGCTCACGGCAAGAGTACAAAGTATTCAAGACTTTGTGGTTTAGAATTCTATGTTAGAACCGAGAATTCCTATTCCTGATTTGTTTTTTGGAGATAGAACTAAATTTCTGAGTTTCAAAAATAATTGTAAACTATTTCTGGCTTTGAAACCTCGCTCCTCTGGTGACCCAGTTCAACAAGTTAGGATCGTTATTTCTTTTTTGCGTGGCGACCCTCAGGACTGGGCATTTTCTCTTGCGTCAGGAGATCCTGCATTAAGTAATATCGATGCATTTTTCCTGGCGCTTGGATTGCTGTGCGATGAGCCTAATTCTGTGGATCAGGCAGAGAAGAATTTGCTGGCTCTGTGTCAGGGTCAGGATGAAATAGAGGTATATTGTCAGAAATTTAGAAAGTGGTCCGTACTCACTCAGTGGAATGAAGGTGCGCTCGCAGCTATTTTCAGAAAAGGTCTCTCTGAAGCCCTTAAGGATGTCATGGTGGGATTTCCTATGCCTGCTGGTCTGAATGAGTCTATGTCTTTGGCCATTCAGATCGGTCGACGCTTGCGCGAGCGTAAATATGTGCACCATTTGGCGGTATTACCTGAGCTTAAACCTGAGCCTATGCAGTGCGATAGGACTTTGACCAGAGTTGAACGGCAAGAACACAGACGTCGGAATGGGCTGTGTTTCTACTGTGGTGATTCCACTCATGCTATCTCTGATTGTCCTAAGCGCACTAAGCGGTTCGCTAGGTCTGCCACCATTGGTACGGTACAGTCAAAATTTCTTCTGTCTGTTACCTTGATCTGCTCTTTGTCATCGTATTCTGTCATGGCATTTGTGGACTCAGGCGCTGCTCTGAATTTGATGGACTTGGAGTATGCTAGGCGTTGTGGGTTTTTCTTGGAGCTTTTGCAGTGTCCTATTCCATTGAGAGGAATTGATGCTACGCCTTTGGCCAAGAATAAGCCTCAGTACTGGACCCAGCTGACCATGTGCATGGCTCCTGCACATCAGGAGGTTATTCGCTTTCTGGTGTTGCATAATCTGCATGATGTGGTCGTGTTGGGGTTGCCATGGCTACAAGTCCATAATCCAGTATTAGATTGGAAATCCATGTCTGTGTCCAGCTGGGGTTGTCAGGGGGTACATGGTGATGTCCCATTTCTGACTATTTCGTCATCCACCCCTTATGAGGTTCCTGAGTTCTTGTCTGATTACCGGGATTTATTTGATGAGCCCAAGTCCGATACCCTACCTCTGCATAGAGATTGTGATAGTGCTATCGATTTGATTCCTGGTAGTAAATTCCCAAAAGGTCGACTGTTTAATTTATCTGTGCCTGAGCACGCCGCTATGCGGAGTTATGTGAAGGAGTCTTTGGAGAAGGGGCATATTCGCCCGTCATCGTCGCCATTAGGAGCAGGGTTCTTTTTTGTAGCCAAGAAGGATGGTTCACTGAGACCTTGTATAGATTACCGCCTTCTAAATAAGATCACGGTTAAATTTCAGTACCCCTTGCCATTGTTATCTGATTTGTTTGCTCGGATTAAGGGGGCTAGTTGGTTCACCAAGATAGATCTTCGTGGTGCGTATAATCTTGTGCGTATTAAGCGAGGCGATGAGTGGAAAACTGCATTTAATATGCCCGAGGGCCATTTTGAGTATCTTGTAATGCCATTCGGACTTGCCAATGCTCCATCAGTGTTTCAGTCCTTTATGCATGACATCTTCCGAGAGTACCTGGATAAATTCCTGATTGTGTACTTAGATGACATTTTGATCTTCTCGGATGATTGGGAGTCTCATGTGAAGCAGGTCAGAACGGTGTTTCAGGTCCTGCATGCTAATTCTTTGTTTGTGAAGGGATCAAAGTGTCTCTTTGGTGTTCAGAAGGTTTCATTTTTGGGGTTCATCTTTTTCCCTTCTACTATCGAGATGGACCCTGTTAAGGTCCAAGCCATCCATAATTGGACTCAGCCGACATCTCAGAAAAGTCTGCAAAAGTTCCTGGGCTTTGCTAATTTTTATCGTCGCTTCATCTGCAATTTTTCTAGTATTGCTAAACCATTGACCGATTTGACCAAGAAAGGTGCTGATTTGGTCAATTGGTCTTCTGCTGCGGTGGAAGCTTTTCAAGAGTTGAAGCATTGTTTTTCTTCTGCCCCTGTGTTGTGTCAACCAGATGTTTCGCTTCCATTCCAGGTCGAGGTTGATGCTTCTGAGATTGGAGCAGGGGCTGTTTTGTCGCAGAGAAGTTCTGATTGCTCGGTGATGAAATCATGCGCCTTCTTTTCCAGGAAGTTTTCGCCTGCTGAGCGAAATTATGATGTGGGCAATCGAGAGTTGCTGGCCATGAAGTGGGCATTCGAGGAGTGGCGTCATTGGCTTGAAGGAGCTAAGCATCGCGTGGTGGTCTTGACTGATCATAAGAACTTGACTTATCTCGAGTCCGCTAAGCGGTTGAATCCTAGACAAGCTCGTTGGTCATTGTTTTTTGCCCGTTTTGACTTTGTGATTTCATACCTTCCGGGCTCTAAAAATGTGAAGGCGGATGCTCTGTCTAGGAGTTTTGTGCCCGACTCTCCGGGTGTATCTGAGCCGGCGGGTATCCTCAAAGAGGGAGTAATTGTGTCTGCCATCTCCCCTGATTTGCGGCGGGTGCTGCAAACATTTCAGGCTAATAAACCTGATCGTTGCCCAGCGGAGAAACTGTTTGTCCCTGATAGGTGGAGGAATAAAGTTGTCTCTGAGGTTCATTGTTCGGTGTTGGCTGGTCATCCTGGAATCTTTGGTACCAGAGAGTTAGTGGCTAGATCCTTTTGGTAGCCATCTCTGTCGCGGGATGTGCGTACTTTTGTGCAGTCCTGTGGGATTTGTGCTCGGGCTAAGCCCTGCTGTTCTCGTGCTAGTGGGTTGCTTTTGCCCTTGCCGGTCCCGAAGAGGCCTTGGACACATATCTCTATGGATTTTATTTCAGATCTTCCCGTCTCTCAAAAGATGTCAGTCATTTGGGTGGTCTGTGATCGCTTCTCTAAGATGGTCCATTTGGTACCCTTGTCTAAATTGCCTTCCTCCTCTGATTTGGTGCCATTGTTTTTCCAGCATGTGGTTCGTTTACATGGCATTCCAGAGAATATCGTTTCTGACAGAGGTTCCCAGTTTGTTTCGAGGTTTTGGCGAGCCTTTTGTGGTAGGATGGGCATTGACTTGTCTTTTTCCTCGGCTTTCCATCCTCAGACTAATGGCCAGACCGAACGAACCAATCAGACCTTGGAAACATATCTGAGATGCTTTGTTTCTGCTGATCAGGATGACTGGGTGTCCTTTTTGCCTTTGGCTGAGTTCGCCCTTAATAATCGGGCCAGCTCGGCTACCTTGGTTTCACCGTTTTTCTGCAACTCTGGGTTCCATCCTCGTTTCTCTTCAGGGCAGGTTGAGTCTTCGGACTGTCCTGGTGTGGATACTGTGGTGGACAGGTTGCAGCAGATTTGGACTCATGTAGTGGACAATTTGACTTTGTCCCAGGAGAAGGCTCAACGTTTTGCTAATCGCAGACGCTGTGTGGGTCCCCGACTTCGGGTTGGGGGCTTGGTTTGGTTATCTTCTCGTCATATTCCTATGAAGGTTTCCTCTCCTAAGTTTAAACCTCGTTTTATTGGTCCGTATAGGATTTCTGAGGTTCTTAATCCTGTGTCTTTTCGTCTGACCCTTCCAGATTCTTTTTCCATACATAACGTATTCCATAGGTCATTGTTGCGGAGATACGTGGCACCTATGGTTCCATCTGTTGATCCTCCTGCCCCGGTTTTGGTGGAGGGGGAGTTGGAGTATATTGTGGAGAAGATTTTGGATTCTCGTGTTTCAAGGCGGAAACTCCAGTATCTGGTTAAGTGGAAGGGTTATGCTCAGGAAGATAATTCCTGGGTCTTTGCCTCTGATGTCCATGCTCCCGATCTTGTCCGTGCCTTTCATATGGCTCATCCTGGTCGTCCTGGGAGCACTGGTGAGGGTTCGGTGACCCCTCCTCAAGGTGGGGTACTGTTGTGAATTCTGTGGCAGAGCTCCCTCCTGTGGTCACAAGTGGTACTTCGACTGGTTCTCTCTGTGAGCTTCCGTTGGTGGAGGAAAGTGGTACTGCGGCTTATGAGTTTCCTTCCTCAGGTGATGTGGTGAAGTCGTTAGGTGCTGCTCTATTTAACTCCACCTAGTGCTTTGATCCTGGCCTCCAGTCAATGTTCTAGTATTGGACCTGTTTCCTCCTGGATCGTTCCTGTGGCCTGCTGCTCTGCATAGCTAAGTTCCTCTTTGCTATTTGTTTGCTGTTTTTTTCTGTCCAGCTTGTCAATTTGTTTTTTACTGCTTGCTGGAAGCTCTGGGATGCAGAGGGTGTACCTCCGTGCCGTTAGTTCGGTACGGAGGGTCTATTTGCCCCCTTTGCGTGGTTTTTGTAGGGTTTTGTGTTGACCGCAAAGTTACCTTTCCTATCCTCGCTCTGTTCAGAAAGTTGGGCCTCACTTTGCTAAATCTATTTCATCTCTACGTTTGTCTTTTCATCTTAACTCACAGTCATTATATGTGGGGTGCTGCCTTTTCCTTTGGGGTATTTCTCTGAGGCAAGGTAGGCTTATTTTCTATCTTCAGGCTAGCTAGTTTCTCAGGCCGTGCTGAGTTGCAT
Organism: Ranitomeya imitator; assembly: GCF_032444005.1. Classification (NCBI taxonomy): domain Eukaryota; kingdom Metazoa; phylum Chordata; class Amphibia; order Anura; family Dendrobatidae; genus Ranitomeya; species Ranitomeya imitator. Next base: position 461,945,229 of record NC_091285.1, read on the forward strand.
AGGGAGCGTTAGGCGCAATCCACGGCTGCCTTTAGTGTGGTTGGAGAGGATTAGGGATTGCGGTCAACAGAGTTCCCACGTCTCACAGCTTGTTCTTGTTTTTTGGGGTATTGCCAGGTCACTGTATGTGCGCTGACCTCTATGTCCATTGTGGTACTGAATTACCTTTCATAACAGAAATCCAAGTCGCTGATTGGTCTCCCCAGCTGCCTGTCATGGCTGCCGCCACCATTCAGCGACGGCCACAGTCCGATTAGTCCCTCCCTACTCCCCTGCAGTCAGTGCCCGGCGCCCGCTCCATACTCCCCGCAGTCAGTGTAGATGGTGGATGGTGGATGATGTGAGGCGCAGTGAATAATGAGGACACAAGGTTACAGTCTCTTTACCTTTACTGAAGGCTTCAGCATCCACAGTCCAGAGCACCAGATCACAGGGCAGGCAGAGTCCGGCCGGTCTGAAGGCAACTCCTGAGTCCCCTTATCCAGGTGGAAATCAGTAGCCTTCCTCTAGCGCCTGAGTGTTGTAGTACCTCCCTGCTGAGCTTCTCGGTGAGGTCCTCACAACTGATGTCGGTTTTCTAGGTGTTCTGTCTTTTCTTTTTCTGTCTGTCCTCTGGATGGTATGGATAGGACAAATCCGTATGACTTATGGCCTGAGGCTTTTTACAGAGATCCTACAATGCCCCAGCCCCCACAAGTTGCCACCGTGCCTCCTGGGTGTAAGGTCGGGCAGCTAACATGGAATTAACTGTCCTGCCAGTCTCTGAAGCAAGGCTTGGAGACAATTGCTCCCTCGGTGTTCTGGCTACCGGCTTCTGCACCTCAGAGGGAGGCAGCCTGTTACAGGGCAGAACTCCCTCTCGATTCCTCTCTTTGTGCTATGACTTTGTTTCTCACTCTCAGCAACGCAATTCCCTTCGTGTCCTTTCTTAGGATGCTGCCACACGTGGGGCAGGTGCAGCTCCGTAACCCTCTGGCTAGGCCTCTGACAGGATCCCACCCCTGTCAGGGACCTCTCTGTCTGCAGCTGTTTGATGTTCCTCCTTCCCCCTGTCTGCCTGACAGGTGCTGCCTGGGTGAAGCACAGTCAGATTCTGCCTAACTTCCTATCCAGACTACTAGTTTTACCTAATTGTGAAGAGTGCCCTACTAGATAGGAGCATGACTCCCCCTGGTGGACTGGAGTGTGAAGTGTGTTGTGTGGTTTGTGATACCTGGTAAGGTGATCTCCTTTATTGCCTTCAGACGTAACATCACTCCCCCTGGTGGAAGAACGACATCACTGCAACGACCAGGACCCTATATACGCTTCTCACAAAATTAGAATATCATCAAAAAGTTAATTTATTTCAGTTCTTCAATACAAAAAGTAAAACTCATATATTATATAGTGTCAGTACAAACAGAGTGATCTATTTCAAGTGTTATTTCTTTTAATGTTGATGATTATGGCCTACAGCCAATGAGAACCGAAAAGTCATTATCTCAGTAAATTAGAATACTTTATAACATCAGCTGAAAAATTATTTTAAAACCCAAAATGTTGGCCTACTGAAATGTATGTTCAGTAAATGCACTCAATTCTTGATCGGGGCTCCTTTTGCATCAATTACTGCATCAATGCAGCGATCAGCCTGTGGAACTGTTGAGGTGTTATGGAAGCCCAGATTGCTTTGATAGCAGCCTTCAGCTCGTTTGCATTGTTGGGTCTGGTGTCTCTCATCTTCCTCTTGACAATAGCCCATAGATTCTCTATTGGGTTAAGGTCAGGCGAGTTTGTTGGCCAACCAAGCACAGTGATACTGCTGTTTTTAAACCAGGTATTGTACTTTTGGCAGTGTAGACAGGTGCCAAGTCCTACTTGAGAATTAAATTTCCATCTCCAAAAAGCTTGTTGGCAGAGGGAAGCATGGAGTGCTCTAAAATTTCCTGGTAGACAGCTGTACTGAATTTGGATTTGATAAAATACAGTGGACCTACACTAGCAGATGGCATAGCTCCCCAAGCCATCACTGATTGTGGAAACTTCACACTAGACCTCAAGCAGCTTGGATTGTGTGTCCCTCCACTCTTCCTCCAGACTCTGGGACCTTGATTTTCAAATGAAATGCAAAATTTACTTTCATCTGAAAACAACACCTTGAGCCACTGAGCAACAGTCCAGCTTTTTTTCTCCTTGGCCCAGGTAAGATGCTTCTGCTGTTGTCTATTGGTTAGAAGTGGCTTGACACAAGGAATGCGACACTTGTAGCTCATGTCCTGGATACGTCTGTGTGTGGTGGCTCTTGAAGCAATGACTCCAGGAGCAGTCCACTTTTTGTGAATCTTCCCCAAATTTTTAAATGGCCATTTCTTAACAATCCTTTCAAGGCTGCGGTTATCCCGGTTGCTTGTGCACCTTTTTCTACCACACTTTTTACTTCCACTCACCTTTCCATTAATATGCTTGGATACAGCACTCTGTGAACAGCCAACTTCTTTAGCAATGACCTTTTGTAGCTTACTCTCCTTGTGGAGTATGTCAATGACTGCCTTCTGGACATCTGTCAAGTCAGTAGTTTTCTCCATGATTATGGGGCCTACTGAAACAGATTAAGGGACCTTTTTATATGCTTAAGAAGCCTTTACAGGTGTTTTTGTTAATTATTCTAATTTACTGAGATAATGATTTTTGGGTTTTCATTGGCTGTAAGCCATAATCATCAACATTAACAGAAATAAACACTTGAAATAGACCACTCCTTTTGTAATGACTCTATATAATATATGAGTTTCACTTTTTGTATTGAAGAACTGAAATAAATTAACTATTTTATGAGAAGCAACTCTGTATATATATGTTTAAACCTTAAGTTAAGAATGAATATAAAGTGCAAGTACCAGGTCTCTAAAATACAGGTGTCATGTTAAGGTAAAGGAACTGGGATAGGAGCTGGAGTGAACAGGGATAGGAGCTGGGATGAGCTGCGATAGGTAATGGGATGAACTGGGAGATCAGATGAGCTGGGAAAGGAGCTGGGATGAGTTGGAGCAGGAGTTGGGATAAGCTGGGAAAGGAGCTGGGATGAGTTGGGAAAGGAGTTGGGATGAGCTGGGATAGAAGTTGGTATGAGCTGAGACAGGAGCTGGGATGAGCTAGGATAGGAGATGGGATCAGCTGGGAAAGGAGCTGGAATAGGATCCAGTCAGCAATATGACATCATGAGTATCGCTTCAAATTGCTATGCACTTGTTTGCAGAATTTTTCTGTCAGCTGAATGTCATTTTCAATGAAGAATTATTTGTATCTGGCATATTTTGAAAGTCCTCTTACAGTTGTTACACCCCACCTTTCTGATAGCTGTTATTCATCTACTGTAGCATTATGTGTCAGGAATTAAGGCTGCTTATTTATTTAGAGCTGTGCCAGCTCTTTTTGTAGTATAATTGTGGAACTACAGGTATCAAAAATATTGGCATTTTTAGTCTTGCCCTCTGATTCCAAGCACAGCAGCAACTAAAAAAACCTCTCAGTGATGTTATACATAACTTCTTTGAATAGAAATATTTGGTAGATATGAGAATTGTCTAGAAAAAGAACAGGTAAAGAAGAGCATTTATAATCAAAAAAAATATATATGGTATGCTATTCACTTGCCCAAAATGGGCTGCATGATGTGGGGTGGTTTTACCCCTTATCATACATACTACAACTTAATGAATTTTGGGTGGCTGCCTGTTGTGAGTTCTGTTTTTGGGCTCCCTCTGGTGGTTACTGATGGTACTGGGTGACTTGTGTTCTCTGCGGTCTCTGGTGTCCACCTGTTCCATCAGGTTATGGGAGTTTCCTATTTAACCTAGCTTTTTTGTCATTTCCTCGCCGGCTATCAATGTAATCAGCGTGTCTTTTTACCTCTGCTCCCTGCGTCTGTTATCTTCAGGACAAGCTAAGTTTTGATTTTCCTGTTCCACGTTTTGCTTAATTTTTGTCTTAGTCCAGCTTGCAGATATGTGATTCCTTGCTGCTGGTTGCTCTAGTGGGCTGAAATTACTCCTCATGTTCCATGAGTTGGCACATGAGTTCAAGTAATTTCAGGATGGTTTTTTGAAGGGTTTTTCGCTGACCGCGCAGTTCACTTTTGTATCCTCTGCTATCTAGCTTTAGCGGGCCTCATTTTTGCTGATTCTATTTTCATAACTACGTATGTGCTTTCCTCTCATTTCACCGTTATTACATGTGGGGGGCTGCTATTTCTGTGGGGTGTTTCTCTGGAGGCAAGTGAGGTCTGTGTTTCTTCTAATAGGGGAAGTTAATCCTTCGGCTGGCGCGAGACGTCTAGGAATCATCGTAGGCACGTTCCCCGGCTACTGCTAGTTGTGTGTTTAGGTTCAGGATCGCGGTCAGCTCAGGTTCCATCACCCTAGAGCTTGTTTTGTTTTTGTGCTTGTCCTTTTGTGATCCCCTGCCATTGGGATCATGACAGTATAGCCGGCCTTAAAAAAAATTGGTCATCGTTTTGGCTGAAGTAGGAGGAATAGTAGTCTGAGGAAGTTTTTTTTTTTTTTTTTTTTTTTTTCCCTCCTCAGTGTTTGCTGCCTAGCCTTAATTGCAGCTTGGCTGCTTCTTTCCTCCTCTTAATCCTTGAATGGCTCTGACCTCAGCTGTTTATCATGGACGTCCAGAGTTTGGCTTCCAGCCTGAATAATCTTGCTGCTAAGGTTCAAAATATACAAGATTTTGTTGTACATACGCCTATGTCTGAACCTAGAATTCCTATCCCAGAGTTTTTTTCTGGAGATAGATCTAGTTTTCTGAATTTTAGGAACAATTGCAAGTTGTTTCTTTCCTTGAAATCTCGCTCCTCTGGAGACCCTGCTCAGCAGGTCAAGATTGTTATATCTTTCCTGCGGGGTGACCCTCAGAATTGGGCATTTGCATTGGCACCAGGGGATCCTGCGTTGCTCAATGTGGATGCGTTTTTTCTGGCATTGGGTTTGCTCTATGAGGAACCTAACCTAGAGATTCATGCTGAAAAAGCTTTATTGGCTCTCTCTCAGGGGCAAGATGAAGCAGAAATATATTGTCAGAAATTTCGGAAATGGTCGGTGCTTACTCAGTGGAATGAGTGCGCTCTGGCTGCAAAATTCAGAGATGGCCTTTCTGAGGCCATTAAAGATGTTATGGTGGGGTTCCCGGCGCCTACAGGTCTGAATGAGTCCATGACTATGGCTATTCAGATTGATCGGCGTTTACGGGAGCGCAAACCTGTGCACCATTTGGCGGTGTCTTCTGAACAGGCACCTGAGATAATGCAATGTGATAGAATTCAGTCCAGAAGTGAACGGCAAAATTATAGGCGGAAAAATGGATTGTGTTTTTATTGTGGTGATTCAGCTCATGTTATATCAGCATGCTCTAAACGCACAAAAAAAGTTGATAAGTCTGTTGCCATTGGTACTTTACAGTCTAAGTTTATTCTGTCTGTGACGCTGATTTGTTCATTATCATCCATTTCCGTCGATGCCTATGTGGATTCAGGCGCTGCCCTGAGTCTTATGGATTGGTCATTTGCCAATCGCTGTGGGTTTAGTCTGGAACCTCTGGAAGTTCCTATTCCTTTGAAAGGAATTGACTCTACACCTTTGGCTATGAATAAACCTCAGTACTGGACACAAGTGACCATGCGTATGACTCCCATTCATCAGGAGGTGATTCGCTTCCTGGTACTGTATAATTTACATGATGTCTTAGTGCTTGGTCTGCCATGGTTACAAAATCATAACCCAGTCCTGGACTGGAAAACAATGTCTGTGTTAAGCTGGGGATGTCAGGGGGTTCATGATGATGCATCTCCGATTTCTATCGCTTCATCTACTCCTTCTGAGGTTCCGGTATTTTTGTCTGATTATCGGGAGGTTTTTGAGGAGCCTAAGCTCAGTTCGCTTCCTCCTCACAGGGATTGCGATTGTGCTATAGATTTGATTCCTGGCAGTAAATTCCCTAAAGGTCGTTTGTTCAATCTGTCAGTGCCAGAGCATACTGCTATGCGGAATTATGTTAAGGAGTCCTTGGAAAAGAGACATATCCGTCCATCTTCGTCCCCTTTGGGAGCAGGTTTTTTTTTTGTGGCCAAAAAAGATGGTTCCTTGAGGCCTTGCATAGATTATCGTCTTTTGAATAAGATTACAGTCAAATATCAGTATCCTTTGCCATTGTTGACTGATTTGTTCGCTCGCATTAAGGGGGCTAAATGGTTCACTAAGATTGATCTTCGGGGTGCGTATAATCTTGTGTGGATAAGGCAGGGTGATGAGTGGAAAACCGCATTTAATACGCCTGAGGGCCATTTCGAGTATTTGGTGATGCCTTTTGGACTTTCTAATGCTCCTTCTGTCTTCCAGTCTTTTATGCACGATATTTTCCGTGAATATCTGGATAAATTTATTATCGTGTATTTGGATGATGTTTTGGTTTTTTCTGATGACTGGGAGTCTCATGTTCAGCAGGTCAGGAAGGTGTTTCAGGTCCTGCGGGCCAATTCTTTGTTTGTAAAAGGTTCTAAATGTCTCTTTGGAGTCCAGAAGATTTCTTTTTTGGGGTATATTTTTTCCCCTTCTACTATTGAGATGGATCCCGTCAAGGTTCAGGCTATTTGTGACTGGACGCAGCCTACATCTCTTAAAAGTCTACAAAACTTCTTAGGCTTTGCTAATTTTTATCGTCGCTTCATAACTACCGTATATACTCGAGTATAAGCCGACCCGAGTATAAGCCGACCCCCCTAATTTTGCCACAAAAAACTGGGAAAACTTATTGACTCGAGTATAAGCCTAGGGTGGAAATGCAGCATTTACCGGTGAATTTCAAAAATAAAAATAGATCATTATTTCCCCATAGCTGTGCCATATAGTGCTCTACACCATTCATATTTCCCCATAGCTGTGCCCCATATAGTGCTCTGCACCGTTCACTGTGCCCCCTAGCTGTGCCATATACAGTGCTCTGCACCGTTCACTGTGCCCCATAGCTGTGCCATATACGGTGCTCTGCACCGTTCATTGTGCCCCCTAGCTGTGCCATATACAGTGCTCTGCACCGTTCATTGTGCCCCATAGATGTGCCATATACGGTGCTCTGCACCGTTCACTGTGCCCCCTAGCTGTGCCTTATACGGTGCTCTGCACCGTTCATTGTGCCCCCTAGCTGTGCCTTATACGGTGCTCTGCACCGTTCATTGTGCCCCCTAGCTGTGCCTTATACGGTGCTCTGCACCGTTCATTGTGCCCCCTAGCTGTGCCTTATACGGTGCTCTGCACCGTTCATTGTGCCCCCTAGCTGTGCCTTATACGGTGCTCTGCACCGTTCATTGTGCCCCCTAGCTGTGCCTTATACGGTGCTCTGCACCGTTCACTGTGCCCCATAGATGCTCCACATTAATCTGTGCTGCCGCTGCTACTGCTGCAATAAAAAAAAAAAAACACATACTCACCTCCCTTGATTGCAGCTCCCGGCGTCTCGTTCCGGCGCCTCCATCTTCCCGGCGTCTCTGCTCTGACTGATCAGGCAAAGGGCGCCGCGCACACTGTATGCGTCATCGCGCCCTCTGCCTGATCAGTCAGAGAGCGCAGACGCTGGGAAGATGGAGGTGCCGGCCGGGAAGATGGATCGGCGCCCGGCGGCTGGAACGAGGACAGGTGAATATAACATACTCACCTAGTCCTGGCGATCCTCGCGCTGTCCCCTCCTGTCTTCGGCGCTGCAGCTTCTTTCTCTATCAGCGGTCACCGGCACCACTGATTAGAGAAATGAATAAGCGGCTCCGCCCCTATGGGAGGTGGAGCCGCTTATTCATTTCTGTAATGAGCGGTCCCACGTGACCGCTGAAGAGAGGAAGAAGCTGCAGCGCCGAAGCCCGTGGGACGGCAGGGACAGCGCGAGGATCGCTGGGACTAGGTAAGTATACCCCAGCGCCCTCAGCCCCTCACCTGCCGACCCCACCGCTACCGTGACTCGAGTATAAGCCGAGGGGGGCACTTTCAGCCCTAAAATTTGGGCTGAAAATCTCGGCTTATACTCGAGTATATACGGTAATTTTTCTAGTGTTGTTAAGCCTTTGATGGATTTGACTAAAAAGGGTGCTGATGTTACTGATTGGTCTCCTGCGGCTGTGGAGGCCTTTCAGGAACTTAAGCGCCGGTTTTCTTCTGCTCCTTTGTTGCGTCAGCCAGATACGTCGCTTCCTTTTCAGGTTGAGGTTGATGCTTCCGAGATCGGAGCGGGGGCGGTTTTGTCACAGAGAAGCTCCGATGGCTCAGTGATGAAGCCTTGTGCGTTCTTTTCTAGAAAATTTTCGCCCGCTGAACGGAATTATGATGTTGGTAATCGGGAGCTTTTGGCCATGAAGTGGGCATTTGAGGAGTGGCGTCATTGGCTTGAGGGTGCTAGACATCGTGTGTTGGTCTTGACTGATCACAAAAATCTGATGTACCTTGAGTCTGCCAAGCGTCTGAATCCTAGACAGGCTCGTTGGTCACTGTTTTTCTCCCGTTTCAATTTTGTGGTTTCATACCTGCCAGGTTCAAAGAATGTGAAGGCGGATGCTCTTTCTAGGAGTTTTGTGCCTGACTCCCCTGGAAATTCTGAGCCCACTGGTATTCTTAGGGATGGGGTGATTTTGTCGGCTGTCTCCCCAGACTTGCGACGTGCTTTGCAGGAGTTTCAGGCGGATAAACCTGATCGTTGTCCGCCGGAAAGACTGTTTGTTCCGGATAATTGGACCAGTAGAGTCATCTCCAAGGTCCATTCTTCTGTGTTGGCAGGTCATCCTGGAATATTTGGTACTAGAGACTTGGTGGCCAGGTCTTTTTGGTGGCCTTCCTTGTCGAGGGATGTGCGTTCTTTCATGCAGTCTTGTGGAGTTTGCGCTCGGGCTAAGCCTTGCTGTTCTCGGGCCAGTGGATTGTTGTCACCTTTGCCTATCCCGAAGAGGCCTTGGACGCACATTTCCATGGACTTTATTTCGGATCTCCCTGTCTCTCAAAGAATGTCCGTCATATGGGTTGTGTGTGACTGCTTTTCTAAGATGGTTCATCTGGTACCCTTGCCTAAGTTACCTTCCTCCTCTGAGTTGGTCCCTCTGTTTTTTCAAAACGTGGTCCGTTTGCATGGCATTCCGGAGAACATCGTTTCTGACAGGGGATCCCAGTTTGTGTCTAGATTTTGGCGGACGTTCTGTGCTAAGATGGGCATTGATTTGTCCTTTTCGTCTGCATTCCATCCCCAGACGAATGGCCAGACGGAACGAACTAATCAGACTTTAGAAACTTATTTAAGGTGTTTTGTTTCTGCTGATCAAGATGACTGGGTTTCCTTTTTGCCGCTTGCCGAGTTTGCCCTTAATAATCGGGCTAGTTCTGCTACCTTGGTTTCTCCTTTCTTTTGTAATTCGGGGTTTCATCCTCGTTTTTCCTCTGGTCAGGTGGAGCCTTCTGATTGTCCTGGAGTGGACATGGTGGTGGATAGGTTGCATCGGATTTGGAGTCATGTGGTGGACAATTTGAAGTTGTCCCAGGAGAGGGCTCAGCAGTTTGCTAATCGCCGTCGCCGCGTGGGTCCTCGACTTCTTGTTGGGGACTTGGTGTGGTTGTCTTCTCGTTTTGTTCCTATGAAGGTCTCTTCTCCTAAGTTCAAGCCTCGGTTCATCGGTCCCTATAGGATCTTGGAAATTCTTAACCCTGTGTCGTTTCGTTTGGATCTCCCGGCATCGTTTGCTATTCATAATGTGTTCCATCGGTCGTTGTTGCGGAAGTATGAGGTACCTGTTGTTCCTTCGCTTGAGCCTCCTGCTCCGGTGCTGGTGGAGGGTGAATTGGAGTATGTTGTGGAGAAGATCTTGGATTCTCGTGTTTCCAGACGGAAACTCCAGTATTTAGTCAAGTGGAAGGGTTATGGTCAGGAGGATAATTCTTGGGTGATTGCCTCTGATGTTCATGCTGCCGATTTGGTCCGTGCTTTTCATAGGGCTCATCCTGGTCGCCCTGGTGGTTCTCGTGAGGGTTCGGTGACCCCTCCTCAAGGGGGGGTACTGTTGTGAGTTCTGTTTTTGGGCTCCCTCTGGGGGTTACTGATGGTACTGGGTGACTTGTGTTCTCTGCGGTCTCTGGTGTCCACCTGTTCCATCAGGTTATGGGAGTTTCCTATTTAACCTGGCTTTTTTGTCATTTCCTCGTCAGCTATCAATGTAATCAGCGTGTCTTTTTACCTCTGCTCCCTGCGTCTGTTATCTTCAGGACAAGATAAGTTTTGATTTTCCTGTTCCACGTTTTGCTTAATTTTTGTCTTAGTCCAGCTTGCAGATATGTGATTCCTTGCTGCTGGTTGCTCTAGTGGGCTGAAATTACTCCTCATGTTCCATGAGTTGGCACATGAGTTCAAGTAATTTCAGGATGGTTTTTTGAAGGGTTTTTCGCTGACCGTGCAGTTCACTTTTGTATCCTCTGCTATCTAGCTTTAGCGGGCCTCATTTTTGCTGATTCTATTTTCATAACTACGTATGTGCTTTCCTCTCATTTCACCGTTATTACATGTGGGGGGCTGCTATTTCTGTGGGGTATTTCTCTGGAGGCAAGTGAGGTCTGTGTTTCTTCTAATAGGGGAAGTTAATCCTTCGGCTGGCGCGAGACGTCTAGGAATCATCGTAGGCACGTTCCCCGGCTACTGCTAGTTGTGTGTTTAGGTTCAGGATCGCGGTCAGCTCAGGTTCCATCCCCCTAGAGCTTGTTTTGTTTTTGTGCTTGTCCTTTTGTGATCCCCTGCCATTGGGATCATGACAGCTGCCTCCCTTCCTTAATGACTAGGTTAGTCTTTTTTCACCTCCTGCCGTTTGACAATGGATATTTTCTCTTTTCGTGAATACTTTTCCTAACTTTCTCGAGCCAATCATTTGTTTTTGACAGGTTTTGTTTTTTGCCTTGTTTTTTTTTATAGCGCTATCTTATTCCACATGGCTTTACATATATTATCATCACTGTCCCCAATGAGGCTCACAATGTACATGCCCTATCAGTATGTCTTTGACTTGTGGGAGGAAACCGGAGAACTAAGAAGAAACCTATGCAAACATTGGGAGAACATACAAACTCCTTGCAGATGTTGTCCTTGGTACCTGCTGCATCTGTCCTATGAGCCTGTCTCATCTGTCCCATGATCCTACCCCATCTGTCCCATGATCCTACCCCATCTGTCCCATCTGTCTCTTGATCCTGCCCCAGTTAGCATGTATCAAGCACTGGCTGTATTTTATCAGCCAGGTATGATTGACTTTCAAACACTGCAGCATTTCATAGACAAACATATTTTAAAAGCTACCGAGGACTGAGCCATGCTGTAGACTAGCTAGCCAGGTGGGTCCCCAGCAGCTTCTACCTGCTTATAAGCAGAAACTTGTCAATCCAGGGCAACAGGTGAAAAAAAGCTGCAAGGGACCTGCCTGTCTGACTAGTCTCCTGGCTCAATTCTTGGTGGCTTCGAAAGTATGCTATTCTATGAAATAATGCAGCATTTCAGAGTCAAACAACCATACCTTTGTTTGTCTTTGCATACAGATGCATACAGATGTGCAATACGGGTCTTTAGCATTATTTTACTTTGCTTGTTTCCTTTTTTGGATGATGAACATACCGGTTAATGAAACATTACTTACATTGGTACAGCAGTACTTTAAGAATTTATTGCTGCCGGTCAAAAGGACAAGGCATATTATTGTATCTGATGCTAGTTAATGGTTTGCTAATTTTGATATAAAGTCCATTTTTTCTCTGATCTCTCACTCATATTATGACTATACCTGTGCTATAAAAAAAAAAAGCTGAGATTGCGATTGAGATCTTTGGCATTATTGAGAATAAGTCCATTACTTGTTTGTTTCCAACATGGGGTAATATTCAATATCTCCAAAAGGCTGTACATGTGCCAGTTCTAGACACCTAAATGCATTACCACCCTAGCTGCTGTTACCTTTAATAACCTATTTTATGTCAGTTTTCTTAGGGGCTGAATGTCAGGCCAGCAAAGCTAAAGTCTTCTTCTTCGTAACGCTCTTACAAACATGAACAAGAAAATGCTAACAAGCCATCATCCATTACCTAATTATATTTATCCAGACAGTGAAAATTGAAAAAAGTCAACGGCAAAAAATATTGTTTCTCATTTGGCAAACAAAGACTAATTTTACAGCTTAATTATTCCTTGTAGTGCCATGGAGAGAGTTTTCTGTTAATCATCACTAAGATATTTCTCTGAGGTTTGAAATGTGTGTTGACTTCCAATTAAGTCTAGTTCCCCTCCTGTAGCTGAGTTCACTAATGGGATTTAAATGTTTGTGAGTCTTTATTGGAGCCACAGACATAGGTCCCTCTGACATTGATAAAGTAGCCCACCCCACAATAATTGGCCTTATTCAGGTTTCTATGGGAATATTTACATTTTTACACAAAACATTTTCTTATACTTTGTATTGTATAGGATAGAAACTATAACCACAGAGCAGTTCCTATCCAATGCTATGCGTAATGGTGGTGATTCACCTTAGTTAGCTCAGTAAGAAAATGGAAATAAACCTCTGCTACTTTTCTCAAGATTGGACACAGGTTCAGGCAATGTTGAAACCTACCTGATCTTTGTTTTTCCTGACATTTGCCAACACACGAGTTGGGATAACCTGATACATACTGTATTAGAAATTCCTGCCATAAATCTAATGTGTATAAGTACCATAAAGGAGTGTGCTCATATTTGTTCTTCAGGAGTGCACTGCTCCTCTGCTTTATGGCTTCCTGTTTTGCCAAGGGCGGTATGCTCAAGAAGATTGACAGTTCAGACCAGCAGGATGGGCATGCCACTGATTCAGTTTGTGTTCTCCAATGCTGCTAACAGAGGCACCTTTACATCTACAGAATGTCAGCAATGCTGGGAAAAAGAAGCTGGCCAGATTCAAAGATTTATAAGCTGTATAGCAAAAAGACTTTAAGTGTGCACTCCTTGCCTAGAAAAACAGCTTCTCTGATACACTGCAGGGTGCCAGGTAACCTAGGCAATGAGCTGTAAACTATGAATTAAAATCCATCAACTCTTGAGTTTTAGAAAGTGATTGATTATTTATTCTAAAGGGTGCAAGCAAATATTAAGTTGAGGGTGCCAATAATTTTGTCTGGACTATTTCTGAGGCTTTATGTGAAACTAGCTGAAGAGCCCGGCGTTGCCCGGGCATAGTAAATATCTGTGGTTAGTTATAGCGCCTCACTTCTCTTATTTTCCCATTACGCCTCTCATTTTCCCCCTCACTCCTCTCATTCCCCCCTAACACTTGTCATTTCAACCTCACATCTGTCATTATCCGATCACTCCACTATTTTCCCTCACTCCTCTCATTATGCACTCACACGTTTTCATTTTCACCTCACACCCCTCATTTTCACCTCACACCTCTCATTTTCCCCTCAGTATATACATTTTTGTCATCTCCCTTATATATAGTATATACCTGTATATAGTATATACCTGTATGTTATCTCCCCTGTAAATAGTATATACCTGTGGTATGTCATCTCCTCCTGTATACTGTATATACCTATGTGTCATCTCCTCCTGTATATAAGAGCCTTACGCATACCCCTAAATCCAACAGACGCTAGATATATATAGTATTGCGTCCACATAATTTACATAGTTTGCACATGTTCTACGCTATATATACAGAAGAAGCCATATGAGAAAAATGCGTATTAAGAACAGATTTTTATTGAAACAAGTATAAAAAATATATACTGAAAACCATAGAAAGACATACAAATTAAAAAGTCTGGTAGCCAACAAAATGCTCAAAATGTGAGCCAAGCAAATATATGCGGCACCCCTCCTGGACAAACAGCATTACAAGTGAATAATAGTCCACATATCAATGTGTTCGTACAACTGACACACATCCAAATAGTAAGTTGGAGAGCAATACTTAGGGTAACCTATCAGCCATAGTGGCACATCTAAATACTCCTACCCGGTAGTGCCCATAAGGCTGTGGCACCATCTCCTGGACATCAGCAAGAACTGACATCTCCGTGTGAGTATACTGGCATATACTGTCCTTATGATTATGGGCACTACCGGGTAGGAGTATTTAGATGTGCCACTATGGCTGATAGGTTACCCTAAGTATTGCTCTCCAACTTACTATTTGGATGTGTGTCAGTTGTACGAACACATTGATATGTGGACTATTATTCACTTGTAATGCTGTTTGTCCAGGAGGGGTGCCGCATATATTTGCTTGGCTCACATTTTGAGCATTTTGTTGGCTACCAGACTTTTTAATTTGTATGTCTTTCTATGGTTTTCAGTATATATTTTTTATACTTGTTTCAATAAAAATCTGTTCTTAATACGCATTTTTCTCATATGGCTTCTCCTCCTGTATATAGTATATACCTGTATGTCATCTCCCCTGTATATAATATATACCTGCTGTATGTCATCTCCTCCTCTATATACCTATGTGTCATTTCCTCTTTTATATAGTATATACCTGTATGTCATCTCCTCCTGTATATAGAATATACATGTGTCATCTCCTCCTGTATATAGTATATACCTGTAAGTCATCTCCTCCTTTATATATATATACCTGTGTGTCATCTGCTCCTGTATATAGTATATACCTGTGTGTCATCTCCTCCTGTATATAGTATGTACCTGTATGTCATCTACTCCTGTATATAGTATATACCTGTGTGTCATCTCCTCCTGTATATAGTATATACCTGTGTCATCTGCTCCTGTATATAGTATATACCTGTGTGTCATCTCCCCTTTATATAGTATATATGTGTGTGTCATCTCCTCCTGTATATAGTATATACCTGTATGTCATCTCCTCCTGTATGTAGTATATACCTGTGTGTCATCTCCTCCTGTATATAGTATATATGTGTGTGTCATCTCCTCCTGTATATAGTATGTACCTGTATGTCATCTCCTCCTGTATATAGTATGTACCTGTATGTCATCTACTCCTGTATATAGTATATACCTGTGTGTCATCTCCCCTGTATATAGTATATACCTGTGTCATCTGCTCCTGTATATAGTATATACCTGTGTGTCATCTCCCCTTTATATAGTATATATGTGTGTGTCATCTCCTCCTGTATATAGTATATACCTGTATGTCATCTCCTCCTGTATGTAGTATATACCTGTGTGTCATCTCCTCCTGTATATAGTATATATCTGTGTGTCATCTCTTCCTGTATATAGTATGTACCTGTATGTCATCTCCTCCTGCATATAGTATATACCTGTGTGTCATCTCCTCCTGTATATAGTATATACCTGTGTGTCATCTCCCCTGTATATAGTATATACCTGTGTGTCATTTCCCCTGTATATAGTATATACCTGTGTGACATCTCCCCTGTGTATAGTATGTACCTGTATGTCATCTCCCCTGCATAGAGTATATACCAGTGTGTCATCTCCTCCTGTATATGGTATATACCTGTGTGTCATCTCCCCTGTATATAGTATATATGTGTGTGTCATCTCCTCCTGTATATAGTATATACCTGTATATCATCTCCTCCTGTATATAGCATATACCTGTGTGTCATCTCCCTGTATATAGTATATATGTGTGTGTCATCTCCCCTGTATATAGTATATACCTGTGTGTCATCTCCTCCTGTATATAGTATATACCTGTGTGTCATCTCCTCCTGTATTTAGTATATACCTGTGTGTCATCTACCCTGTATATAGTATATACCTGTGTGTCATCTTCCCTGTATATAGTATATACCTGTGTGTCATCTCCCCTGTATATAGTATGTACCTGTATGTCATCTTCCCTGTATATAGTATATACTAGTGTGTCATCTCCTCCTGTATATAGTATATACCTGTATGTCATCTCCTCCTGTATATAGTATATACCTGTGTGTCATCTCCTCCTTTATTAGACCGTGTTCACACGTTATTTGGTCAGTATTTTTACCTCAGTATTTGTAAGCTAAATTGGCAGCCTGATAAATCCCAAGCCAACAGGAAGCCCTCCCCCCTGGCAGTATATATTAGCTCACACATACACATAATAGACAGGTCATGTGACTGACAGCTGCCGTATTTCCTATATGGTACATTTGTTGCTCTTGTAGTTTGTCTGCTTATTAATCAGATTTTTATTTTTGAAGGATAATACCAGACTTGTGTGTGTTTTAGGGCGAGTTTCATGTGTCAAGTTGTGTATGTTGAGTTGCATGTGGCTACATGCATGTAGCGACTTTTGTGAGATGAGTTTTGTGTGGCGACATGCGTGTAGCAACTTTTTGTGTGCCGAGTTGCATGTGACAGGTTAGTGTAGCAAGTTGTGTGCAGCAAGTTTTGCGCATGGCGAGTTTTATGTGTGGTGCGTTTTGAGTATGTGCAAGTTTTGTGTGAGGCAACTTTTGCATGTGTTGCAACTTTTGTGCATGTGGCAATTTTTCCGCGTGTGCAAGTTTTGCATGTGGCAAGTTTTCCATGAGGTGAGTTTTGCACGTGTGGCGAGTTTTGCGTGAGCCTAGTTTTGCATGTGGTAAGTTTTGCGCGTGGCGAGTTTTGAGTGGTGACTTTTGTGTTTCGACTTTTATGTGGCGAGGTTGGTGCATGTGTGCTGAGGCTGGTATATGTGTTCAAGCACGTGGTAGTGTGTGGCGCATTTTGTGTGTGTGTTTACAGGGCCGGCTCCAGGTTTTTGAGGGCCCCGGGTGAAACAGTCTCAGTGGGCCGCCATTTAACACATACCACAATTCATGATCGCATATAACACAGCCATGTAGTATATAACACAGCCCACGTAGTATATAGCACAGCCCACATAGCATATAACAGCCCATATAGTATATAGCACAGCCACATAGTATATAACACAGCCCACATAGTTTATAGAACAGCCATGTAGTATACAGCACAGCCCACGTAGCATATAACAGCCCACATAGTATATAACACGGCCCACATAGTATATAGCACAGCCACGTAGCATATAACACAGCCACGTAGCATATAACAAACCATATAGTATATAGCACAGCCATATATATCCTTAATGCGGAAGCCAGGGTTGTCCATCTGGCTAATCGTTACTCGGACACGTCTGCTCTTCGCCAGTCGTTACACTGGCTGCCCATTCATTACAGGATACAATTCAAAGTACTTGTTCTCACCCACAAAGCTCTCCACAGTGCGGCACCCCCTTACATCTCCTCCCTCATTTCTGTCTATCGGCCTAACCGACCTCTGTGCTCTGCAAATGACTTTCGACTAACCTCTGCACTAATCCGTACCTCCCACTCCCGACTCCAAGACTTCTCCCGTGTTGCGCCAATCCTCTGGAATGCTCTACCCCAAGAAATTAGGACCATCCACAACTTGCATAGTTTTAGGCGCTCGCTCAAAACTCATTTGTTCAGAGCGGCCTATCACGTTCCTTAATCAAACTCATTTTATGTTTGTGTGTGTGTAGCCCATTCACTATCTCCATCTTTCCCCCACTCCCTGAAGATGGCTGGACCATCATTGTAAATACATCATTGTAAATACACACCTGTACTTTATATCTCCCCACCTCATTGTAGATTGTAAGCTCTCATGAGCAGGGTCGTCTTATTTTGTCTTATTTTGTCTTATTTTGCTTTATTACTGTATTGTTAACATTGTTACCTGTTGTGTTTGAAACTGATAAACTGTAAATTGCTGCGGGATATGTTGGCGCTATATAAATAAAGATTATTATTATTATCATTATTATTATTATAATACAGCCCACGTAGTATATAGAACGACCATGTAGTATATAGCACAGCCCACATAGCATATAACAGCCCATATAGTATATAGCACAGCCACATAGTATATTACACGGCCCACGTAGTTTATAGAACAGCCATGTAGTATATAGCACAGCCCACATAGTATATAACAGCCCACGTAGTATATAACAGCCCATGTAGTATATAGCACAGCCATATAATATATAGAACAGCCATGAGGTATATAGCACAGACATGTAGTATACAGCACAGCCCCCCTCCCCCAAGAATGGCCCCATAGTCCAGGACCAGTACTCACTGTTAGTGGTCCAGACCCCAGATCCCCATTAGTCCTGCTGTGTATAGCCAGTACTGGTCCAGACACCAGACCCGCAGTAGTCCTGCTGTGTATGGCCAGTACTGGTCCAGACCCCAGATCTCTCAGTAGTCCTGCTGTGTATGGCCAGTACTGGTCCAGACCCCAGATACCCAGTAGTCCTACGGTGTATGAGCAGAGATGGCCACTACCTCTCCACATCTGGCTGTAGTAATGGACACAGCACAGGAAAGGTGACCTTGGAAGTCTGCCCACACATCCACGTGTTAGGTAAGCACATTTGCGTGTCCCCAGATCCATCCTCTCATGCGATATGGGGACGATCTGATTGTATAAGACATGACACATGCATCCTAGATGTAAGCACAGATGATCGGAGGATCTCTGGTTAGTGGGATCACATGTACGGAGACACAGACACGGCTGGGGGATGCACTAATGAGTGCCAGCTCCTATGGTGCAGCGTCACACAGGGGTCTCCTTATAGTTACAAAAAAAAAAACCACTCCTCACCTCTCAACGTTCCTGCGCCGCGCTGCTCCCTCGCTGTGGCTGCTGCTGCACTGCCTGACACACGGTGAGTGCGAGATGACGAGTGCACGATGACGTCATCGCGCACCCGCAGCGGCAGTGTGAGGCAGAGTGGGGAATGATGGGAGAAGGAGTGTCAGATGATGCTCTCTCCTCCATCTTTTGCTTTGAACTTTACCGGCAGAATCATAGCAGCTGCGTGATTTGCCACTAGCTGAGGGCCCCTGAAGGAGCGGGGGCCCCAGGCACTGGCAGCTGCCTGCCCCTAACTCCGGCCCTGAATGGGCCCCCCTGTCTCGCCAGGGCCCCGGCACTAGCCCGGGTATGCCGGTTGCTGACGCCGGCCCTGTGTGTTCATATCCCCGTGTGTGGTGAGTATCCCATGTCGGGGCCCCACCTTAGCAACTGTACAGTATATACTCTTTGGCGCCATCGCTCTCACTCTTTAAGTCCCCTTTGTTCACATCTGGCAGCTGTCAATTTGCCTCCAACACTTTTCCTTTCACCTTTTCCCCATTATGTAGATAGGGGCAAAATTGTTTGGTGAATTGGAATGCGCGTGATTAAAATTTCGCCTCACAACATAGCCTATGACGCTCTCGGGGTCCAGACGTGTGACTGTGCAAAATTTTGTGGCTGTAGCTGCGACGGTGCAGATGCCAATCCTGGACATACACACATACACACACACATAGTAATGTAAAGAGAACTAAGTAATGTAATAGACAAACCATCAAACCATCAAACCATTATTTCTTATATTTAGAGACTCTATAGTGATGGGGTCTGTTCCACAGGACTTGCGTGTCAGGCTGCTGCAATGCAGGTAGGTGCAGGCTTCACTAGACTGCAGTAGAGAGCAAGCAGGTCTGCACCTAAACAGAGCTGACCTGCAGTGCAACAGTGAGGCTACCACAGGTGGCAGCAGAATAGTCAAACAAGCCGATTCTATATAGTCAGTAGCGCAGAACCAAAGGAAAAGACAAAACATAGAGTCAGTGACAAGCCAAGAGGTCAGTAACAGGAGCGGATAAGGCAAAGACAGAAGACAAAAACAGGTCAGGATACAAGCCATGTGAAAACCAGGGGGGTCTGCACACTAAAGGGAAACACTGTGTCAAGACAGGAACAGGGTTAAACAGAGACACAGGTTCAGGCAGCTAAAGCAGCAGGACAAATCAGGATATACCAGAGTAAGCTACACACGCTGTAGGCAGAACTATAACTGACCCCAGCTGCAGGATGCAACAGAGATAAATAGCATAACATAAAACCAGACTGAGGCTGAGAAAAGTTAACCCCTGACATGATCAGACCAGGAAAAGGGAAAACAGGACTCAAACCTGGTCTGGATCATGACATGGCATATAGCAAATGTGGTACGAATATTCAAAAATGGGCTCTAAAAGTGAAACTGGAAATTATAGGCCAGGAAGTCTAACCTCTATTGTTGGTAAAATATTTGAAGGGTTTCTGAGGGATGTTATTCTGGATTATCTTAATGAGAATAACTGTTTAACTCCATATCAGCATGGGTTTATGAGGAATCGCTCCTGTCAAACCAATCTAATCTATTTTTATGAAGAGGTAAGATATAGACTGGACCAAGGTGAGTCATTGGACGTGGTATATCTTGATTTTTCCAAAGTGTTTGATACCGTGCCACACAAGAGATTGGTACACAAAGTGAGAATGCTCAGTCTGGAGAAAAATATGTGTAAATGGGTAAGTAACTGGCTTAGTGATAGAAAGCAGAGGGTGGTTATAAATGGTATATTCTCTAACTGGGTCATTGTGACCAGTGGGGTACCGCAGGGGTCGGTGTTGGGACCTATTCTCTTCAACATATTTAGTAGCGGTCTGGTAGAAGGTCTACACAGTAAAATATCAATATTTGCAGATGATACAAAACTATGTAAAGCAGTCAATACAAGAGAAGATTCTATTCTGCTACAGATGGATCTGGATAAGTTGGAAACTTGGGCCGAGAGGTGGCAGATGTGGTTTAACAATGAAAAATGTAAGGTTATACACATGGGAAGAAGGAATCAATATCACCATTACACACTGAACTGGAAACCACTGGGTAAATCTGACATGGAGAAGGACTTGGGGATCCTAGTTAATGATAAACTTACCTGGAGCAGCAAGTGCCGGGCAGCAGCTGCCAAGGCAAACAGTATCATGGGGTGCATTAAAAGAGGTCTGGATACACATGATGAGAGCATTATACTGCCTCTGTACAAATCCCTAGTTAGACCGCACATGGAGTACTGTGTACAGTACTGGGCACTGGTGCCCTGGGAGGATATAATGGAACTAGAGCAAGTACAAAGGAGGGCAACCAAATTAATAAAGGGGATGGGGGAACAACAATAGCCAGAGTGATTAGCAAAATTAGGATTATTTAGTCTAGAAAAAAGATGACTGAGGGGCCATATTTTAACAATGTATAAGTATGTAAGGGGACAAAACAAATATCTCTCCAAGGATCTGTTTATACCAAGGAAGGTGACGGTCACAAGGGGGCATTCTCTGTGTCTGGAGGAGAGAAGGTTTGTCCACCAACATAGAAGAGGATTCTTTACTGTTAGGGCAGTGAGAATCTGAAATTCCTTGCCTGAGGAGGTGGTGATGACGAACTCACTCGAGGGGTTCAAGAGAGGCTTGGATGTCTTCCTGGAGTATAACAATATTGTATCTTACAGTTACTAGGTTGTTTAGAAGGTCATAGATCTGGGTATTTATTCTGATGGAATATTGGCTGACCTGGATGGACAAATGTCTTTTTTCGGCTGTGCTAACTATGTTACTGTGTTACTAAAGGTAACATCCTCACTTGTGACCTGATTGCTGGTAATCAGTGTGTGTGCATAAAACCTGAGTGAGTTTATGGGATCCAGACAGACTCTTTCATTTTTTATCCAGCCACTGATGTTTCTGGATTGTGAGTCATGGGGAAAACTAAATAATTGTCAGTGGATCTACAGGAACAGGTAGTTGAACTGTCTAAAACAGGAAAGTGATACAAACAGATATCCAAGGAATTGATAATGCCAGTAAGCAGCGTTCAAACAAAAATGTCATCCACAACTGCCAGGAAAATTGTTCAGAATGCAAAGAAAAACCCACAAGTAACATCAGCTTAAATACAGGACTCTCTGAAAATTAGCGGTGTGACGGTTTGAAGATGCACAATAAGGAAGCACTTGAAGAAAAATGGGCTGCATCGTTAAGTCGCCAGAAAAAAGCCATTACTGCGCAAATGCCACAAAGTAACTCCACTACAATACGCAAAACAGCACAGAGACAAGCCTCAAAACTTTTGGAACAAGGTAATTTGGAGTGATGAGACCAAAATTGAACTTTTTGGCCACAACCATAAACGTTACATTTGGAGAGAGGTCAACAAAGCCTATGATGAAAGGAACACCATTCCTACTGTAAAGCGCGGAGGTGGATAGATGATGTTTTGGGGATGTGTGAGCTACAAAGGCACAGGAAACTTGGTCAAAGTTGAAGGAAAGATGAATGCAGCACATTATCAGCAAATACTGGAGGCAAATTTGCACTCATCAACCTGGTAGCTGCGAATGGGACGTACTTGGACGTTCCAACATGACAACAATCCCAAACACAAGGTCAAGTTAACCTGTCATTGGCAACAGCAAAACAAAGTGAAGGTTCTGGAGTGGCCATCTCAGTCTCCTGATCTCAATATCATTGAGCCACTCTGGGGAGATCTCAAGCGCGCAGTTCATACTAGACAGACAGGCAAGTTACAGGAACTGGAGGCTTTATGATAAGAGGAGTGGGCAGCTTCAGCATCTGAGAAAACTTCATCCACAACTACCACAAAGAACATCAAACTGTCATTGATGTTAGAGGGGTCAATACACAGTATTAAGAAATGGGGTATGTGAACTTTTGATCAGGTTCATTTGGATGTTTTGGGTTGTTATTATGATTTAAAAAGACAAAAAACACAGTGTTAGGTGTCAAGTTCCCGCCACTGCACAGGAAAATCTTGAACCATGTCTGCTGCGGTCTCCCATTCTCCTCCAGCCACAGTGGAACCTGCTCAGCGGAGATGTTGGTCCCAGCGTCTGGCTCAGCCTGATACTGTGCAAATGGTTATTGTTGCCTTTCCAGGCTCTGCCCTTGTAGCCAGCACTCGTCAGTTGCGAGCAGGCTTTTCTGGGACTAAGTCCTGCTTTTCATGCACTGAGCAAGCCCACGGGAGGTCCTCTCATTGGAGGTTGGGGGTCACATGCTCAGGCCCTGTTGCAGCTCCTATTGGTCCACCAGGAGGGTCAGTGGGAGTTCGTTCAGGTTACTACAACTGAGGTACCTGCAGATCTTTCCTCTCTCCCCAAGCAATATTGGCCCTATGCGGACGTGTTCTCCAAAAGGGCTGCGGCGACCCTTCCGCCTCACCGCCCCAATGACTGTCCTATTGATCTCTTGCCTGGTGCAGAGCCTCCCCGAGGTCGAGTCTATCCGTTATCTCTTCTGGAGATGGAGGCAATGTCCCAGTACATCCGAGAGAATCTGGCAAGAGGATTCATTAGGAAGTCATTGTCACCTGCAGGGGCTGGGTTCTTCTTCATGCAGAAGACGAGTGGAGAACTACGTCCATGCATGGACTACAGGGGTCTTAATGCCATCACCATTAAGAATAAGTACCCACTACCACTGATATCTGAGCTCTTTGATAGGCTGCGGGGAGCAAGGGTATTTAGTAATTTAGATCTGCGGGGTGCTTACAACCTGATTTGCATCCGTGAGGGGGACGAATGGAAGATGGCTTTTAACACCAGGGATGGGCACTATGAATATCTGGTAATGCCCTTCGGCTCTGTAATGCCCCAGCCGTTTTCCAAGACTTTGTGAATGACATCATCCATGAGTTCCTACCGCTGCACAGGGGGAAGCTCGAACCATGTCTGCTGCGGTCTCCCATTCTCCTAAAGCCGCAGTGGAACCTGCTCAGCGGAGATGTCGGTCCCAGCGTCTGGCTCAGCCTAATACTGTGCGAATGGTTACTGTTGCCTTTCCAGGCTCTGCCCTTGTAGCCAGCACTGGTCAGCAGCGAGCAGGCTTTTCTTGCATTAAGTCCTGCTTTTCACGCGCTGCGCATGCCCACAGGAGGTCCCCTAATTGGAGGTCGGGGGTCACATGCTCAGGCCCTGTTGAAGCACCTATTGGTCCACCAGGAAGGTCCTGTAGAGCTGCAACTATAAAAGGTTTGCATGGCCGCACAGCCATATGCTAGTATCAAATGTGTTTTGCTTATGCCAGTGGATACTATACCACTCTATACATATGTGGTTTGAGGCTGTAGCTTTGGGACTGTACACTCAGGCAGGCAACTAGCGTCAGTGGGAGCAATTAGCCCTGGCTTAGCATCTGGTTCCTTCATGTGTGCGGTTAGCACAGAAGAGTTCCAGAGCAAGCACAACCTGTAGTTAGGGTAATAGTTTTGTGTACAGCGTGACTCTGTGAGTCAACAGAGATCGCTTAAAGTTCACACGGGGTGAAGCTTAACCCACGTGTGAGCTCAGAGGTTATGCGCTGTTTCTTTGCAGCAGATATCTCTGCACGGTGGACCCCGGCTGCGAACGCACCTTGTAGATACCTCTCTATACTCGGTGCATTCCGCTAGCCCTAATACACAGTAGTTTGACAATAAATGGCTTCACCCAACCAATTTTTATATAGCGCTAACATATTCCACAGCACTTTACAAGTTGCACACATTATCATCGCTGTCCCCGGTGGGGCTCACAATCTAAATTCCCTATCAGTATGTCTTTGGAATGTGGGAGGAAACCGGAGTACCTGGAAGAAACCCACGCAAACACGGAGAGAACATACAAACTCTTTGCAGATGCTGTCCTTGGTGGGTTTTGAACCCAGGACTCCAGCGCTGCAAGGCTGCTGTGCTAACCACTGCGCCACCGTGCTGCCCTGGTGTTATGATTCATATTCTCTGAAAAAAGGCCAAGAAAGCGAAATTTCTGCTGAGGTATGTAAAATTTTGAGCACAACTGTATATATACAGCCCTATGTACTAGTTCAAATCACAACAATTTAGTGGCATCACCCTTTGCCTTCAAAACTTCTATTCTTCTAGGTACAGTTGCACAAAATTTTTTAAGTAACTTGGCAGAGACTTTGCTCCACACATTTTAGAGGACCAGCTACTAACTAATCATGTAGGCTTGCACAAATTCTTTGATTTTTTCATGCAATCCCACACAGATTCGCAGATGTACAATACTTACATTGGCTATATGTTTTGGACTGTTGTCCTGCTTTAGAATATATTTGGAGCCAATCAGATCAGATGCCTCCTTTGTGATATTGTATGATGGATAAGTATCTGCCTGTATTTCTCAGCATTCAGGGCACCAAGAAATGGGAAGTATTGAGGACCAAAGATGCAGTGGTCAGTCAAGGAAACTGTGCAGCAGATTAAATACAGATCATGCTTACTTCTCTTCCAAATTGGAAAATGTCCAGTAGTGATCAGCTCAGATTGACATTGTCATGGAGGACACCTGGGGGGTGCGGGTTCGCACAGATCCCATTCTGCCACCAGTTTGTCAGGGGACACAACTTCGCTGTACCCAGGACAATTACGCAATTGACTGACAAGTGATGGAAGAGGCTGCGGCTGCTTCCACTAGTAGGACGCTTATTGGGGAACTCACGTTGAGCTAATGGTATATGCTCCTCCAATTCAAATTCAAGGAATAAATATAAATACCCCGCTACGGTTATTGACAATGCCATAATAAAAAAATGAACTACTAGCTGCCACCACTAATCATTTATACAGGCCGATTGGACACCCGCTGCAGGTAGCCCATGGCTTCAGGGGTGTGGTTTTCACTTTTACACATTAAATCCAGAAAAGTAGGCAGTGCTTTTTAAAAAATTGGAGTTGGCGTGGTTAGAATGACCTTATGGTGATTTGAGTGAATTCGTTATGCTCTCCCCTTCACTACAATGCAGAAAATACAGTATATCTCCCATAAATATCGGATCTTTGCAAACCCCAATATTCATCACTGACCACTGGCTCCAAAAAGTGCAACCAGTGCTTTGATCAGAGAAAGCACATGCATTGGAAGTGTACTTCTCCGCCTCAGAGTAAACAAACCTCAAGCTTAGGGTGGTTTCACACTTGCGTTTTTGTCTGCAGCGTTTTTTTTAAAAAAAACGCATGCGTTTTTTTTTCCTATATTTAACATTGAAAACGCATGCGTTTTTTTGTGTACGCGTTTGGTCGCGTTTTTTGACGCATGCGTTTTTTTACTGCATGCGTTCATTTTCTGAAATGCTACTTGTAGTATTTTTAGAAGCGTTTTTTGGACCAAAAAAAAACGCATGCGTTTTCATGCGTTTTTTTTGGGTCAAAAAATACATTGGAGTCAATGGGGACGCATGCGTTTTTTGGTGCATGCGTTTTTTGCGGTAAAAAACGCATGCGTTTTTTTATTAAAAAAACAGAAAACACACTGATATGCCACCCCCCAATATAAAGGTGATAAAGGGAACCTAACCCTACCCCTAACCCTAACCCTACCCCTAACCCTACCCCTAACCCTAACCCTAACCCTAAGGGATCCTAACCCTAACCCTACCCCTAACCCTACCCCTAACCCTACCCCTAACCCTAACCCTACCCCTAACCCTAAGGGATCCTAACCCTAACCCTACCCCTAACCCTACCCCTAACCCTACCCCTAACCCTAACCCTACCCCTAACCCTAAGGGATCCTAACCCTAACCCTAACCCTAACCCTACCCCTAACCCTAACCCTACCCCTAACCCTTAGGGATCCTAACCCTAACCCTAATCCCTTTATGGTTAGGGTTAGGGGTAGGGGTAGGGTTAGGGTTAGGGTTAGGGTTAGGATCCCTTAGGGTTAGGGTTAGGGGTAGGGTTAGGGGTAGGGTTAGGGGTAGGATCCCTTTAGGGTTAGGGTTAGGGTTATGATCCCTACACCTAACCCTACCCCTATCCCTAACCCTAACCTTAACTATTTCTGTTTATAGTGGGTTTTTTTACTTTATTTTGATGATTGGCAGCTGTCACACATTTCTCAGCATGCATTTAAAAAACGCAAACGCATGTAAAAACGCATGTAAACGCGTCAAAACGCCGCTTTTTTTCACCACATGCAAAAACGCATGCGTCAAAAAAACGCAGCGTTTACACGCGTTTACATGCGTTTTTTCACCATGCGTTTTTTTGCGTTTTTTACCGCAAAAACGCACCCGAAAAAACGCCAATGTGAAACCAGCCTTAGTGTCTGGCTCTCAATTATTTTAGCTTCCCTCCATGTGAAAAGTGTTGAGTCCTTTGTCATTCAATGAAAGAACTTTTAAAGCCATGAGTAATATTGAAAACATAAAGGTCTCTAGCAGAATAACAAAATATGAACAGATTTTTTAAATATTCCTAGTAAAAACCGTAAAAGAATGAAACATGCTAAAAACATTTTGTTAACTTGAACAGAAATATGGATAAAAAAGGAAAAGAAAAGAAAAATAAATACTCAGACATTGATAATTCTGTCAGATGATCTCAGAAATTTTTTTAATATTCCTAGTAAAAACCATAAAAGAATGAAACATGCTAAAAACATTTTGTTAACTTGAACAGAAATATGGATAAAAAAGGAAAAGGAAAGAAAAATAAATACTCAGACATTGATAATTCTGTCAGATGATCTCAGAAATTTTTTTACTTTGTTGAGGAAGATTAAAAATAGATTCCATGTCGTAAAAAAATGGCAACAAGTTTCAAACGCACTCTGGCGTTCTTTGTCTGAGCAAAGAATATTGGAGTGCACTGGATATGCATTGACATTTTTCTGTGACATGGAATCCATTTTCAATCTTGCTCAATAAAGTTTTGAATTTTTAAGGAGCTGGAATTTAGCCTTTTTTCCTTGGATTATGACGGGTGGTTATAACTGCAATCCCTGCTCCTGTACACCATAAGTCAAAATGGTGAGCTGGTTTTAATAATCTTTTTCTGTCATTCTGAAAAAAAGTAAAACTTGAAATATTCTGCTGCAACAGAAAGCAGTTGTTTTGGGAAGGACTAAAAAATGGTTCACTAAAAAATTTCTGCAAGCAACAGTGAAGCATGGCAGAGGTTCCATGCAAGTTTGGGGCTGCATTTCAGGAGTAGTTGGGGAAGCACTCTGTCAGTCTGGCAATGTCCAAAATCCACCAAATCTGGCTTGATTGATAGCAAGTGCCATTGTCCTCTATTGTCTTCTAGTTAAATCAGGAAATGCAGTTCAAAAGGAGTGATACTATCCCACTAAATGAATAGAAAGTGGGTGTTATCTTGTGAATGGGTTTATTAGACTGGAAATGTATGACTAGTCACTGAAATGTGGTTTAATCTTTTTAGAGGCACGAGTAGAAAAACATTTTCATATGGTGCTATTGGGGTTTCAAAGGACACTCCTGTTTTTATTCTGAAAAAAGATGATTGTGAATAGCTGTTCTATCTATGCAACCAAAAATTAAAGCAATTTTATTTTTCCTTGACTATTATCTAAATAACTATAAATGAATACACCCAAAAAATTAGTCAGAAAACCTTCAGTTTCCTTTCAGAATCAACATTTTCTTTGGGATGGCATTAATAGGGATGAGTGAGCACTGAAATGCTCAGATGCTCGTAAACTCAAACAGAACAATTTCTAATGCTCGGATGCTTGTTTCAAGTAACAAGTATAAAGGGAGTCAATGGGGAATCCGAGCATTTTTCCAGCAGACACTACAATAGTTTTGTGAAAATGTTGAAATAAAAGTAAAAAGTGTTGAATGGAAGGAGGACAGCCTGGGGAAGATGCCTGGAAGCATATCTGACTCCTATATCACTGCTGAGAACAATGGTGTCACACTTTTACTTCACTTCAAGGGCTGACAAAACATTGAAAATCGAAGAGAATTTGGAGTTTACATGAAAAAAATGTTAAGAAACATTTTTTCCTGTATAATGACTTGTGTATGAGGCAAAATTAAAAAAAAAGATTAAAAAAAAACAAAAAAAATTAAAGTAACCCAAAATTGAATTTTTTCAGTGTAATGAAGGAAGCAAGAAGTGCCAAAAATTAGGAACTCGGATACACCCTTCATTAGACATAAAGACTGGCCTATCACTTCAACATACTTATCTAAAACAAAATTTTCCACAAAACCAGGACCATCATTTCATCTGCTCATACACCCTACATGCACTTAATAGCCATCTGTGTCCATACACATACTGATTGGTGACTGGTTCATGCAGCATTACGTGAACACCCTATTTACTGTATTATATTGATGGCTGGACCATACAATACAAGCAATTGTTCCCATCCACCTTTCGTGCCTCCCCTATTTCCTCATAGATTTAAAGCTTGTAAGCAGGGCCCTCACTCTTTTTGGTATCTGTTGATTTATGTGATTATTATTATTTTGTAATGTCTTTTATTGTCTGTACAATTCCAGTCTTAAATGTAAAGTGCTGTTCAATATGTTGGCACAATAGAAATAAAATTATTATTATAATTATAAAGAAGGGCCTTACTATGCCTTTTTTCGGCCTTACTAACTATTTTACTATACAGATGGATCTGGATAGGTTGGAAACTTGGGCTGAAAGGTGGCAGATGAGGTTTAACAATGATAAATGTAAGGTAATACACATGGGAAGAAGGAATCAATATCACCATTACACACTGAACAGGAAACCACTGGGTAAATCTGACAGGGAGAAGGACTTGGGGATCCTAGTTAATGATAAACTTACCTGGAGCAGCCAGTGCCAGGCAGCAGCTGCCAAGGCAAACAGGATCATGGGGTGCATTAAAAGAGGTCTGGATACACATGATGAGAGCATTATACTGCCTCTGTACAAATCCCTAGTTAGACCCCACATGGAGTACTGTGTCCAGTTTTGGGCACCGGTGCTCAGGAAAGATATAATGGAACTAGAGAGAGTACAAAGGAGGGCAACAAAATTAATAAAGGGGATGGGAGAACTACAATACCTAGATAGATTAGCGAAATTAGGATTATTTAGTCTAGAAGAAAGACGACTGAGGGGCGATCTAATAACCATGTATAAGTATATAAGGGGACAATACAAATATCTCGCTGAGGATTTGTTTATACCAAGGAAGGTGACGGGCACAAGGGGGCATTCTTTGCGTCTGGAGGAGAGAAGGTTTTTCCACCAACATAGAAGAGGATTCTTTACTGTTAGGGCAGTGATAATCTGGAATTGCTTGCCTGAGGAGGTGGTGATGGCGAACTCAGTCGAGGGGTTCAAGAGAGGCCTGGATGTCTTCCTGGAGCAGAACAATATTGTATCATACAATTATTAGGTTCTGTAGAAGGACGTAAATCTGGGGATTTATTATGATGGAATATAGGCTGAACTGGATGGACAAATGTCTTTTTTCGGCCTTACTAACTATGTTACTATGTTACTATGTTACTATGTTACTAAGGGTCTCATAAACAATCTATTCAAATTGTCATGTAGTGGTCCTGCTAGACTCATAAAGGTATGCACTAAGTGCAAAGTCTGCCAGAAATTACAAGCAGGGTCATCCTTACACCCTTCAAGGCACCAACTGTAGCACCTCATTCAAATATTGTGAACAAAATGTAGTTGTGGTACTTCTACACTCATAAAAGCTCTGTACACAGTGCAAAGCATGCCAAAAATTACAAAAAGGGTCATCCTAACTAGAGATGAGCGAATTTGCTTGACACGAACGTTGCACATTTGAATTCTTGTTCGGATTCCCAATCTTTTTCCTCAAAATCAGCAAAATTCAGTCAAAGTTTGGTAAATGATCAAGTTTCCACAAAGCCTGTGTGCACACGGCGGCTCTGATCGGCAGTAACATTATCGCCAGTAACATCGTTACCAGAGTGCTGCAGGGTCACACTGTCAATGTTCTCCTTGTAGCGTGGGTCTAGCAGGGTGAACAACCAGTACTCTTTTTGGCAAAGATGAATGTAACATGAGGGTCACAGGAAAGGCAGTGGTACAAAAAATCTGCCATATGTGCCAAGGTCCCTATAGTCAACACTTCCTTGTCTCATCCATGATGACTAGTCTCCATCTCATCCTCATCTTCCATATTCCCCTCCTCAGCCGATCAACATAGGAGAGACACGATGAAGCTTGTGTGGGTACCAGCATCTGTTCCTCCTCCTCTTCCTCAGCCGCCATCTCCTTATGGTTACCCAAACCACACTGAGAAGATGAGATGAGGCTGGGCTGGGTAGACTATCCTTGTTTCATGTCATCCTACATCTCTACATGGTTCGCAAGCAAAGCTTCATGTTTAATCATAGAATCATAGAATGTTAGAGTTGGAAGGAACCTCCAGGGTCATCATGTCCAACCCCCTGCTCAATGCAGGATTCACTAAACCATCTCAGGAAAATATCTGTCCAGCCTCTGTTTGAAGACTTCAATTGAATGAGAACTCACCAACTCTCATGGCAGCCTGTTCCACTCATTGATCACCCTCACTGTGAAAAAAAATTTTCTAATATCTAATCTGTATCTTCTCTGATTCATTTCCATTCCATTCAAAAAAATTTGAATGCTTTTTTGGAGAGTTATATACCACCAAAATGTAACACAAAGCATGTAATACTCTATGAATGACTAATTGAATCCAGAAAATTTTTTGCACGCTTTCACGCAAAAAAAAGAATGTGGCGACGTACACCAGCTATATATTTAGCAATTGGTTTTCTGCAACTGTCCCTAGGCTAAATGCAGAATGTTTCTGATTCAAACAGCAAAGCACAAGAGTAGCCCTTAGAAGGACTGTTAGTATGTTGGTTCAGCATCAGCATCAACAGTAGAGAACGTTGATTAGTTTAATTGTGCTGACACAAGTCAAGATAACTGTTCTTTCCCTCCAAGCAGAACTGTCCCTGAGCTGTGCAATTGCGTCAGTGGGCTGAGCGTGTTGGTGCCAGTCCTTTTATAACCTGAGGTAAAGCGGTCAGCCAATCACAGTTATGCCATTACCAAGATGGCTATGGCATTACAGTGATTGCTAGGCAATATCCAAATGCTTGTTGGCTGTGTAACAGGTTTCAAACATGCGGGGCAGGGATTTAAGTTTCAAATGCGAGAACCAGTTAATGCTCATCGAGTGCAGAGCACATCCGAGCACCAAGACACTCGAGTGAAATCCGAATTTTACCGATAACGTTCGCTCATCCCTAGATATCATAATACAAAATATTCCCACAAATGTGGGCCATTGATTGCAAACAAGATTTGTTATTTTGTTTATATTTTGTTCACCCCAAATTGTTTATAATTTGTTCACTACCAAATTTATTTAAGACCATGTTACAAAATTTTAGGAGCAAAGCTAAAGTTTAGACTACAAAATTCTAATTATCAAGACTTCAACCACAAGTCTTACTATTCATTATACAGGTGTCCAGCATCGAGGATCTACAGCAGGCCCTCGTGCTTGTCATTGCAGAGATAATGATTATTGCTACATATAGCAGGACTGTTGTTTTAAAAAATATTTTAAAAATGTGAAAAATATAATCGTTCAAATCAATCCCCCTCTTTGCCCCCTTCAAAATGAAAAAAAAGTACGGTAAATAAATAAAAAATACATATATTTGGAATCGCTGAGTTCAGAAACGCCAGATCTTTCAAAGCACAAAAGCAATTAATCCTATCGGTAAACGGCGTAATGAGAAAAAGAATCAAAAAGCTAGAATCTTTTTTTTGTTGCCGCAACATTGCAATAAATTGTAATAACAGGATATCAAAACCTCGTATCTACCCCAAAATGGTATCAATAAAAACTTCAGCTCAGCGCACAAAAAATGAGTCCTCCCCCAGCCCCAGATACCAGAAAATGGAAAGGCTACAGGTTTTTTTATTTAATTTTTTTTTTTTTTTACAAACTTTGGAATTTTTTTTTACCACTTAAATAAAAAATAAGATATACATGTTTGGTATCTGTGTCCTGGAGAATCATAATTGCAGGTCATTTTACTATTGTGGAATTGCAATTTCATTGCACTTGAAATCGTTCTCCTATTTTTCAGTACACTATCTCATAAAATTAATGGTAAAGTGCAAAAGTACAACTTGTCCTGCAAAAAACAAGCCATATTGACAGAAAAATAAAAGTTATTGCTTTGGGAAGAAGAGAGCAAGAAAACAAAAAAGCAAAAACGGAAAATCTCAAGGTCGTGCCATGAAGGATTTAAGATCAGTAACGCTTTACATATCAATCAGAATACTGTAGCAAAAGTGATACAAAAATGTGACAAAGATTGAACTGCAACCATCCCACAGAAAAATCTAGGCAAACAGTTGGAAGTTAAGACCTAAACAGGGGCATCTTCTGATGAGAAGAGTTGAAGAAAATCGTGCATGTTCACTGCAGTTATCTAAAGAAGTAGAAGGCCAAACTGGGGGTGAGTTTTTCCAATTCACAGCATAGCATACACTGCAGTGGATTGGCATGCATGGGTGTCATCCATGAAGACAGCTCTTCTAAAGCTCATGCACAAAGAAGCCTGGGGACAACTTTCCAGGGCCCATGCTGAATAATATGAAGACTATTGAGACTCTATACTCTGGAATGATGAGACCAAGATAAATGTTTTTGGAAAAGGTTGGCTTCAAAAATGTATGGCGTAACAAAGGTGAGGATTACAAAGAAAAATGCATGGTGCTCAAAGTGAAAATATGGTGGTGGCAATAACCTTACGTGGGCTGCTGCTGTTCACAGATACTGCTCTATATTGAAAGTAGTCCCAGCAAAGCCCCACTGTTAAAAAAAGACATGTACTGAAGTGGATACTATTTGCCAAAGAACACATCAACTGGCCTGAAGAGAAATGGAGAAACAGTTTGTGGACTGAGGAAAGAAAAATTGTTTCTTTATGGGTCCAAGAGCCGCAGCCAGTTTGTCAGATGACCCTCAAACTCTGCATTCAAGCCACAGTACCCTCTGAAGACAGTGAAGCATGGTGGTGCAAGCATCATGGTATGGGCATGTTTCTCTTACTATGGTGCCAGACCTATTTACCGCATATGAGGGATCATGGACCAGTTTGCATATATTAAAATTCTTGAAGAGGTCATGTTGCCTTACACTGAAGAGAATATGCTCTTGACATGGGTGATTTAACAAGACAATGACCCTAAACACACCAGTAAACAAGCAAAATCTTGGTTCCAGTCCAACAAAATTGAGGTTGAGGAGTGGCCAGCACAATCCCCATACCCTAATCTGATAGAACACTTGTGCAGTGACATTAAAAATGCCATTTCTGAGACAAAGACAACAAATGTCAACAGGGTCGGACTGGGACTAAAATTCAGCCCTGGCATTTGAAGGTACACAGGCCCACTTGTCGCATGGTGAATATGTAATATCTATGTGTACCTATAGGTCACAAGAAGTGAGGTACGTGTAACACGAGTATATAACATAGAGCTGTGCCTAGTATTGCAGCTCAGTCCTTTTTATTGCTCTTAGGTGCAGAATCGGGCAAAGCTGCTATTTTACACACAGAGCTGGGTCTTGTAGATAATGAAGATGATGCTGCGTCATCTTCATATAGCTGATGGACAATGATGCAAAGAGTCATATACCCACTGAGCTAATATTTATCTATTTATTTTACTCACTGATATAGCACCATTAATTCCACAGCACTTTACAGATATTATCTTTACTGTCCCCATTGGGGCTCACAATCTACATTCCCTATGAGTCATTGGAGTGTGGGAGAAAACCAGAGTACCCGGAAGAAACCCACGCAAACACGGGGGAGAACATACAAACTCCTTGCAGATGTTGTTCTTAGTAAGATTTGAACTCAGGACCCCAGTGCTGCAAAGCAACAGTGCTAATCACTAAGCCACAAAAAATCTCTACAAAGGCCAAGATCTGTGTTACCGCCATATAGTGACTATATACTGGTAGATATCAGCTCTGCAGAACATATAAAAGATCACAGTACAGTTATATACACTGCTCAAAAAAATAAAGGGAACACTTAAACAACAGAATATAACTCCAAGTAAATCAAACTTCTGTGAAATCAAACTGTCCACTTAGGAAGCAACACTTATTGACAATCAGTTTCACATGCTGTGGTGCAAATGGAATAGACAACAGATTAAATTATTGGCAATTATCAAGACACACTCAATAAAGCAGTGATTCTGCAGGTGGGGACCACAGACCACATCTCAGTACCAAAGCTTTCTGGCTGATGTTTTGGTCACTTTTGAATGTTGGTTGTGCTTTCACACTCATGGTATCATGAGACGTACTCTACAACCCACACAAGTGGCTCAGGTAGTACAGCTCATCCAGGATGGCACATCAATGCAAGCTGTGGCAAGAAGGTTTGCTGTGTCTGTCAGCGCAGTGTCCAGAGGCTTGAGGCGCTACCAGGAGAGAGGCCAGTACACCAGGAGACATGGAGGGGACCGTAGGAGGGCAACAACCCAGCAGCAGGACCGCTACCTCAGTCTTTGTGCAAGGAGGAACAGGAGGAGCACTGCCAGAGCCCTGCAAAATGACCTCCAGCAGGCCACAAATGTGCATGTGTCTGCACAAACGGTTAAAACCGACTCCATGTGGATGGTGTGAGTGCCCGACTTCCATAGATGGGAGTTGTGCTCACAGTCCAACACCATGAAGGACGCTTGGCATTTGCCACAGAACACCAGGATTGGCAAATTCGCCACTGGCACCCTGTGCTCTTCACAGATGAAAGCAGGTTCACACTGAGCACATGTGACAGGCGTGAAAGAGTCTGAAGACGCCATAGAGAGCGATCTGCTGCCTGCAACATCTTTCAGCATGACCGGTTTGGCAGTGAGTCAGTAATGGTGTGGACTGGTATTTCTTTGGAGGGCCGCACAGCCCTCCATGTGCTCGCCAGAGGTAATCTGACTGCCATTAGTTATCAAGATGAGATCCTCAGACCCCTTGTGAGACCATATGCTGGTGCGGTTGGCACTCATGTGGATGGATGAATGGAGAGCGGGACGATGGGTTGAGAGCGGGATGGCGAGTGCAGAGAGGGATGGCGAGTGGAGCGGGGCTGTGGCTGGAGAGCGCCGGATGGCCATTGGAGAGCGGGGCTGCGGAGGGAGACAGTGAGATGGCCAGTGGAGAAAGGGGCTGCTGAGGAGGAGAGCGGGGCTGTAGAGGGAGAATGCGAGACCGTGATTGTAGAGTGGGGCTGCAGAAGGAGAGAGCGTGACGGTGGATATACAGCTGGGCTGTGGAGTGAGACAGCGGGGCTGCAGAGCTGCTGAGGGACAAATCGGGACAGCGAGTGGAGAGCGGGGCTGCAGAAGGAGAGAGCGAGACGGCAGTTACTTATTATGCCCCGGCAATGCCGGGCTCTTCAGCTAGTGTTATATATTACACTATGTATATAGACATCAGGTCTTATATCATCACAGATTATCCTGTATATAAGATCAGATGTCTGTCCACACAGTATAGGATATGTCAGTGACATATTCTCCTATACATTGTGTATACTAAGATATATGCACTGACTGATCGCTCCTGGACTTGGCTACAGGACATAAATGCTATAATATATGGTGGCTCTATATATATATATATATATATATATATATATATATATATATATACATACAGTGTATGATGTCCTGCAGCCAGGCTCAGGAGTGATCAGCCTATGATCCTGTATACAGCTCTCTGCTGTGAGTTATTGCTCCAGCTTGTTCTTACACACAGATCAGGTAACACTGGAGATGATGATCCCACTGACAGCGCGACCAGATCTGTGTCAAGCTTCAAGCTGCGCAATAAATCTCACCTGCCTCAGCTGGACTGCAGATACCACAAGGCAAGATCCGACCCCACCAGTGACCTCCAGCCCCGGCCCCCTGCTCTGCTGGCTGACCTCATCACAGAAGCTCCTCTGATCCCGGTGGCTCGCAGGTGACGTCCACCCTCCCATCATGTGTGTCTGTAATTCTGGGATGGCTGGCCTGCACTTGTACAACTCTATGGTACAGTATAGTGTCGGGACTCGGCCTTAAAAACTTCTGCGCAGGGACCTGCACAGCGCCCCCTGCTTGTGTACATGATCATGCAGCAGAAATTAAATCAGCAGGGCCAAGGGAGGTAGCGGCACAGAACAGTACAGAGCCACCCCCCCCCCGGTCCTGCTGGTTTCATCAGTGCACTGCAGCATGATTCTGTCTGCACGGCAAGCTAATGCTGCCTGACGTGTACGCTGAAGAGGAAGGTGACTGAGCAGCCCATTAGAGGGACCGGCCCTTCTGGCATTTGCCAGAAGTGCCCGATGGCCAGTCCGGCCCTGAATGTCAGCAAATTGTGGGATGTAGTCAAAGCATCCAGTGCTGAATTAACAGTTGACAGGTGCCAGAAGTTGGTTGACTCTATGCAAAATAGATGTAAAGCAGTTATCTAAAAACTGTGGCTAAACAACTAAATATTAAGTTAGAGATTCACAGGAATGCAGAATTGACATAAAATAGTACATATTGTGAGTTTGTAAAGACAAATGCAGACACTGCTATTTTTTAGCCCAATTGCCATTTTTTGTTATTTTCTGTAAAGTAGTTAAAAATTATATACATTTCTCCTCATGTTTTGAATTAGAAAAAAGTGTGCAATGTTCCCAATGCATGGAAATAAAAACTAGTGTAAAGATTTTGGGATTACCTCATGTTTTTAACACACTGCTATTATTTTGAACACTACTGTATCTATATATATATATATATATATATTTTTTTTTTTTTTTACAAAAATAAACTGGGATGACGTAATTGTAGCTATCTTTGTCAGAGTCAATGATCTGAAATCTGGAGAAGGTTAGCCATGATTCAAAATTCAATAACTATATAAGCAAGCGGCATTACAATGACAAATCTAGGCATTGAGCTTAATGCACAGGCAGCCTTCATCGCTCTAGTTTTAATAATCATTAGCTATAAACCATTCATACACTTTAAAAACGATTGTCTCTTGTTGTTGGATGAAGCTCAAGCTTAATTTAGCAATATTACTAATTTTTTAAAAGTTGAACCATTTCCATATTCAATATTTTTAATACGAACTGTAAATAACAAGCCAATTTGGCGGATAATAAATGATCCCTTCTAAATTGCAATCATTTCTAGGCTTAGTTATTACCCTAGTCAAAGCAATATCCTGCGCTGGAAAAATTGCAATGCTCACACTACATGCATATCATTTTTTAAGACCTAGAATAAAGTTCTGGAGTAAGTCCATTTGTTTAATTTATAGATATAAAATACCATAAACGGCTTCTCATTTACAATTTACATTTTATCATGTGTTTCTATTTTACGTTTTTCCTTTTAATCAGGATATGTTATCTTCCCAGTCTATTAATGCTTTAAAAAACGACACAGCATGCCCAGTTTCAGTATAGATGTTCTTTCCAAGAGATCTCCAATCAATGCAGAAAAAAGGTTAACCTGTTGCGTTCTGTTTCTTTCTTTTAAGACTTCAGTGGGTTTTCTTGACACAAATTGTTTTACAATATATTGATTAGATGTTGGGAATTTGCATTTTAGTGGAAAAGTGCTACAATATTTCCTACGGGGAGTCTATCACTCATTTGCATTTAAGCTGTTCCATCCTGCATGTCCACATGGTTTATTCCCTCTCTGAACCCTGCTTATACAGGGACTATACAGATGATCAGGTTTTAAATACATCAGATAGGGATTATATACATTAGATAGGACTGCTCTATAAGGGTTAACATTGACGATTGGTGGAGCAGCTTAGTATACATTTTTTTGCAAAAAATGTATCAATTAAATACCCTGTTTTCTTTACATCTTTTGACTAGCACTTGCTTATTACTGTGATTTTTTTACAACAGAGTATTTTTGACCTCGCTGTGCTCTTTTGTGTCTTCAAGTTTTTGGTGGTGTGAACAGGTTCCTACAGACTTGTTCAATGTGCAAGTAGCCCATGTGTTTCTGGTTCTATAATTGTTCTCTTGTTTCTACAAGACTGGGGAGTCCATCACTCCTCTGTGGATCATTTGCATTTAAGCTATTCCATTCTGCATGTCCACATGGATATTCCTTCTCTGAACCCTGCTTATACAGGTACTATACAGATGATCAGGTTTTAAATACATCAGATAGGGATTATATACATTAGATAGGACTGCTCTATAAGGGTATACCTTGACGATTGGTGGAGCAGCTTAGTATACATTTTTTTGCAAAAAACCATATCAACTAAATACCCTGTTTTCTTTACATCTTTTGACTAGCACTTGCTTATTACTGTGATTTTTTTTTGCAAAAAAACATATCAACTAAATACCCTGTTTTCTTTACATTTTTTGACTAGCACTTGCTTATTACTGTGATTTTTTTACAACAGAGTATTTTTGACCTCACTGTGCTCTTTTGTGTCTTCAATATTTCCTATGAGGTCTTTGAAAGTTTCTCCTTATCAAAAGCACCAAGAGGTAGATGACAGCACATCTAATGGCCCTTACCTTACAAGTCTTCTTAGACAATAATCTCAAAATAGAAGTAGCACTCATAAATAGTACCTTTCAATAAAGATTTATTATAGACACTGATATGCAATGTTTTGGGCATAATACATTGGCGGCATCTTTCAGAATTAGCTTTGATAAAAATTAAATTGTAATTACGTTCCTGGATATTCACTGCAAGGGAGTGGTCTATTCAAGACAACTAGAGATGAGCACTTTTTTATCAAAAAAATTCCTCCTGTGAATTGAAAATATTTCAAAGCCTCCAAATGCCCTGAAACGACAAGTATCAAACTCCGAGGACTGTATGAACTCTTTTCAAGATATTTAACACAAACACAGCTTTAGCAATGTCAAAATGACCTCAACATGTGTGGTTATGGGTAAATGTGTGGAACTTGGTGATAACCAAGAGCCTGTTTAACAACACATTGCACTTTTAGACTATTTATGCTCCTTTTTGGGGGAGATGCCTGCTATGCCAGAGGCTCCACATATGCGATGTATATAGAGGAAGCCATTGTTTTTCAAAAAGCAGCCCAAAAAGTATCCCTTTTGTGCTTTACCACATGTTTGTTGTTGGAAAATTGAAGAAGCATTATCTTGGCTTTTTTAACCACAAAAAAAATTAGTTATTACTTTTTGGCGGAGAAGCCACATGTTTGGCGTTTCTCCCCAAAGTGAATAGGTAATGGAAAAACACTAAGGCCTGGACAATATGGCCAATGAAAAAGCAATGGATACAGCAGCTCAGGGCCCAGACAGTATGGCCCATGAAAAATCAATGACTTGTTACTATGTTAGTTGTGGTCCCTTGACGAAGAAACATTTTGGTGCCTGCATAAGTTTGAATTTTCTTGCCTTTAAATTACAAAGATATGTCACAAAAAATAGTTATTAAGTAACATTTCCCACATGTCCACATCAGTATAATTTTGGAACCAACATTTTTTTGTTAAGAAGTTATAAGGGTTAAAAGTTGATCAACGATTTTTAATTTTTCCAGCAAATTTACAAAACCATTTTTTTAGAGACCGCATTACATTTGAAGTCACTTTGAGGGGTCTATAGGACAGAAAATACCCAAAAGTGACACCATTCTAAAAACTGCACCGCTCAAGGTGCTCAAAACCACATTCAATAAGTTTAACGCTTCAGGTGCTTCACGGGAATTTTTTGAATGTGGAAAAAAAAATTAACATTTAACTTTTTTCAGAAAACTGTTACTTCACGTACAATTTTTTTATTTTGATAAGGGTAACAGGAAAAAATGGACCCCAAAATTTGTTGTGCAATTTCTCCTGAGTATGCTGATACCCCATATGAGTGAGAAAACTACTGTTTGGGCGCACATCAGGGCTCGGAAGGGAAGGAGCTTCATTTGACTTTTTGAATGTAAAATTTCCTGGAATCATTAGTGGACATCATGTTCCATATGGAGAGCCCTTGAAGTGCCTAAACAGTGGAAACCCCTCATAAGTGACCCCATTTTGGAAATTAAATTCCTTCAGGAATGCATTTAGATGTGTTGCAAGCACCTTGAACCTCTAGGTACTTCACAGAAGTTTATAGCAAAAACATCTACACATGTGACAATTTGAATTCTCAACTCGCAGGAGTTTCTTTCATCACACACAGTTGTGTGAGCATGGCCAAAAGTCCTTTTTCTGACCACAATGTTTTTTTTTAACAGTGGCCAAAGTCAAAACACGTTGGCGTTTGATGAAGGACCGCTTCAACAAGGGTCTGTGTCAAGAGAGCCGTGTTCCCAGTGGTTCAAGAGCAAAGATCCGAAGATAGAAAATACCATCGTGTTCTGGCATTTTTAAGACTGGTCCTTGCCCAGAGAACGTGAGTATTTATCATGTGCGTTAGGTTGTATTGTATTGCCATAATCTGTATTTTTATATTCCACAGGATTTTGCGTCTGGTTAGTTTTTGGTATTAATTTTCTTTTTCCTTTTTTCACAGCACATGGAGCACTACTGTTGGCCCAGGTTCTGGAGCAGTCATTCATCCGACAGCCACGGACCCGTCCCAGCCAACCAGCAGCACAGCAGCAAGTGGGCCTTCCACACTAACTGGAGACCAGGGAGCTGGTCCATCAAGTCTTCCCCTTTCACAGACCTCTTCCACTGCCCCTTTCTTTTGGCTCCTCCCAGCAGTGGCAGAGGGCTTTGGACATTCATGCCCGAGTTTTTGCACTTGAGCTTGGTTTTACACGAAGCAATCAAGGCTTTGGGTGACCGAATGGATGTTTCACAAAGCCTCTTGAATGCACGTATCCAAGAGGTCACCAAAAGCCTTGACCAAGTGAAAGCCGACCTCCAGAGGCCAGCACATCATTTTTTTAACCAAATTGAGCAGGGCATGTCGGAACACTTTACTCCTGATCTCCAGTTGAGTGTCATGCAGGCCTGCAATGATGCTTACGTGCAGGCTATGCAGCAGAGTTGGTGTTTCCAGCAGACAGTGTCAGCATATCCACCTGTGCCTTCACTGTCACGATTAACCTCAATGCCGACCTCTGCTGCATACCACTGCATGGCCACCTCAATTCCAACCACAACCGGACACCACTACAACACCACCACCATGCCGAGTGCAGTTGGACATCCCACCGCCATCACCATGACAACCGCTGCTCCTGCTTGGACCTCCTCCACTGACACCACGATGCAGCAGGACCCTGGCATGGCCTTCCGTACCGCCACCACCACGATGCAGCAGGACCCTGGCATGGCCTTCCGTACCGCCACCACCACGATGCAGCAGGACCCTGGCATGGCCTTCCGCACTACAAGCGCTATGGACTCTGGCATGGCTGCACGCTCTACGAGCGCTATGGACTCTGGCATGGCTGTACACTCTTCGAGCACTATGGACTCTGGCATGGCTGCACACTCTATGAGCACTATAGACTCTGGCATGGCTGCACGCTCTACGAGCACTATGGACTCTGGCATGGCTGCATGCACTACGAGCACTATGGACTCTGGCATGGCTGCACGCTCTATGAGCACTATGGACTCTAGCATGGCTGCACGCTCTACGAGCACTATGGACTCTGACATGGCTGCACGCTCTACGAGCACTATGGACTCTGACACAGTGCAGCCGAACCCTGACAGGTCACCCACCACCACGCCATGCCATATGAGCCCACCAAGACCTCCCAGAACCAGGCAAAGCAAAAAAACACAAAAAAACAGAGGACTCTTAGCATTCCTTCCTCTTCACCTCCCAATGTGTCTGTAATGTTAGGTTTGTCTCACCCTTCCAGTGCGTCTCAAGCCTCTCATGTGTCAAGCCCCATCCCCGAACTACCAGACCCCACTAGTTTCATTGCCCCTTCTCCTGTCACCTCTGCGTCATCCATGGTTAGCCAGGCCTCAGTGCTTTACACCCCCCGTTTACATCACTCTACCCCAAGCCGGCGCAGTTAAATAATATTTTTGGGTTGTTAAAAAATAAATACAATTTGATTTGCCCCAATTATGTTTGGTTTATTATGTCTATCGCCGCCGGCAACACACACCGTGCGCCAAATAAGAAACTTTGCCACACACTTAATTTTTGGCCCACATCATATCTCCAGTAGTTATAAAAAAAGACTGCAGCTTTGTGTGTCTTTAGTATAAAGATATGAGGTGGGCCAAAAAATAATAGATGTATTATCTCCATAATCTCTTATTTCTGCTTAGTCTGTGACTAGTGTTGCAGTCTGAAGAGAAAATGGAGGAAATACAGTGCAGAACTCTACTGAACAGGTCAGGTGTCAAAAAACTCATTAGTTAGGACACCTGACCTGGTGAGTAGAGAACTGCCTTGTATAACCTCCATTTTCTCTTCTGTGTACATAATCTATTACAGACAAATTGAAGGGACAATGGTGGTCACACACGGCATATCTATGCTCACCTGCACAGGTGACAGAAATAGTGAATTCATGAGGCTGTTATATGTGCATCATGAATTCATTATTTCTGACACCTGACTTGATGAGTAGAGATCTCTTTAATATGACAGTCATTGTCTCTTCAGTCTGTCCCCAATGGATAC
The DNA here is from genome assembly GCF_032444005.1 of Ranitomeya imitator. Taxonomy (NCBI): domain Eukaryota; kingdom Metazoa; phylum Chordata; class Amphibia; order Anura; family Dendrobatidae; genus Ranitomeya; species Ranitomeya imitator. The sequence goes on from NC_091285.1 coordinate 461,988,600, forward strand.
TGCAGAACAGAATCAGGAAGCAAAGACGTCTCCAAGCATAAAGCAACATGGCTGCCGTCACACTAGCAGTATGTGGTCAGTGTTTTATATCAGTATTTGTAAGCCAAAACAAGGAGTGGAACAATTAGAGGTAAATTATGATATTAACATAATAACTAGCAACTCTGCCTTTATCACCCACTCCTGGTTTTGGATTACAAATACTGATATTAAATACAGACCAAATACTGCTAGTTTTAGGACAGTCTTGGTTTGCAGAGGAAAAACATAGGAGACACGGTCAACACAACCAAAACTAAAGTTTATTAATGATAAATATTATTATCATTTCAGAAAATTACTGGTACAGATCTAATTACAACAGGACATTTACACAACATTGTCCTGCCATGACACAAGTCCAATATCTGAATAAAAAAAAGGCAGCAAATTGGTCCCGCGTGTGACCAACTGCTGCAGTTGACCGCAGCGGGTGATGCTGGAAATCGGGCAGTGGGTGTGCAACTGGTTCATCCAGTTCAATGTTGGGTTGCTCCTTAGCCGTTATATAATTATGCAGAACCACACAGGCTTTGACCACTTCATCGACTGTTTCCACTTTTAGATTTATGGCTGATGCAAGAATGCACCATTTAGAGACCAGAATGCCAAAGGAACACTCTACTGTTCTTCGGGCCCTGGTCAGTCTGTAGTTAAAGATCCTTCTAATGTGGTTCAAGTCCTGACTGGAATAGGGCTTCAGTAGGTTTTCACACATCTGAAAGGCCTCATCCCCAACCATAACAAATGGCATCGGTGGAGCATCCCATGACTGCACACACAGAGCTCTGTGCTGCCATGTGACACTCCAGCCTGCCCTCTTCATGACGTCACACAGGTCTTTATGCCCAGCACTCAGCATCCAGCCCGGCAGGTATGCAGCGATCTTGTCTCGCTCTTCTCTGCACCCGCTCCAGTTCAGCTATGTCTTTCTTATACACCGGAGACCAGAACTGTGCACAGTATTCTAAGTGTGGTCGAACAAGTGACTTTTATAGAGGTAAAATTATGTTCTCCACATGTGCATCTATGCCTCTTTTAATGCATCCCATTATTTTATTTGCCTTTGTAGCAGCAGCCTGACACTGGCCACTGAATATGAGTTTGTCATCCACCCCTACACCCCAGTCTTTTTCATTGACGGTTTTGCCCAGAGTTTTAGAATTAAGCACATTTTTATTTATCTTATTACTTCTACCCAAGTGCATGACATTTATCTCCAATAAAGCTCATTTGCCATTTATCAGCCCAAGCTTCTAGTTTACATAAATCATCCTGTAATATAAAATTGTCCTCCTCTGTATTGATTACCCTGCAGAGTTTAATGTCATCTGCAAATATTGAAATTCCACTCTGTATGCCCCCTACTAGATCATTAATAAATATGTTAAAAAGAAGAGGACCGAATACTGACCCCTGTTGTACCCCACTGCTAACTGCAACCCAGTCCGAGTGTGGTCCATTAATAACCACCCTTTGTTTCCTATCCCTGAGCCAGCTCTTAACCCATTTACATATATTTTCCCCTATCCCCATTATTCTCATTTTATGTATCAACCTTTTGTGTGGCACCGTATCAAAAGCTTTTGAAAGTCCATATACACTATGTCCACTGGGTTCCCTTGGTCCAGTCCAGAACTCTTCATAGAAATTGATGACATTAGTCTGACAGGAACAGTCCCTAGTAAACCCATGTTGGTATTGGGTCATGAGTAGTGTTGAGCATTCCGATACCGCAAGTATCGGGTATCGGCCGATACTTGCGGTATCGGAATTCCGATACCGAGATCCGATACTTTTGTGGTATCGGGTATCGGTATCGGATACATAGAGATGTGTAAAATAAAGAATTAAAATAAAAAATATTGATATATTTACCTCTCCGGCGGCCCCTGGACTCAGCGCGGGTAACCGGCAGGCTTCGTTGTTCAAAATCAGCGCTTTTAGGACCTGAGAATCACGTCCCGGCTTCTGATTGGTCGCGGGCCGCCCATGTGACCGCCACGCGACCAATCACAAGCCGCGACGTCACCGCAAGCTATTAGCGCGCTCATTTTTGAAAAATGAGCGCGTTAATGACTTTCAAAGAGGTAGCGGCTTGTGATTGGTCGCGGCCACGCGACCAATCACAAGCCGCGACGTCACCGCAAGCTATTAACGCGCTCATTTTTAAAAATGAGCGCGTTAATGGCTTTCAAAGACGTAGCGGCTTGTGATTGGTCGCGTGGCCGCGACCAATCACAAGCCGCGACGTCACCGCAAGCTATTAACGCGCTCATTTTTAAAAATGAGCGCGTTAATGGCTTTCAAAGACGTAGCGGCTTGTGATTGGTCGCGGCCACGCGACCAATCACAAGCCGCGACGTCACCGCAAGCTATTAACGCGCTCATTTTTAAAAATGAGCGCGTTAATGGCTTTCAAAGACGTAGCGGCTTGTGATTGGTCGCGGCCACGCGACCAATCACAAGCCGCGACGTCACCGCAAGCTATTAACGCGCTCATTTTTAAAAATGAGCGCGTTAATGGCTTTCAAAGACGTAGCGGCTTGTGATTGGTCGCGTGGCCGCGACCAATCACAAGCCGCGACGTCACCGCAAGCTATTAACACGCTCATTTTTAAAAATGAGCGCGTTAATGACTTTCAAAGACGTAGCGGCTTGTGATTGGTCGCGTGGCGGTCACATGGGCGGCCCGCGACCAATCAGAAGCCGGGACGTGATTCTCAGGTCCTAAAAGCGCTGATTTTGAACAAAGAAGCCTGCCGGTTACCCGCGCTGAGTTCAGGGGCCGCCGGAGAGGTAAATATATCAATATTTTTTATTTTACTTCTTTATTTTACACATCCCTATGGATCCCAGGGCCTGAAGGAGAGTTTCCTCTCCTTCAGACCCTGGGAACCATGAGAATACCTTCTGATACTTGATGTCCCATTGACTTGTATTGGTATCGGATATCGGTATCGGCGATATCCGATATTTTTCGGGTATCGGCCGATACTATCCGATACCGATACTTTCAAGTATCGGACGGTATCGCTCAACACTAGTCATGAGGTTATTCCTCTTCAGATAATCCTGTATAGTATCTCTTAAAATGCCCTCCAGGATTTTACCCACAGTAGAGGTTAAGCTTACTGGCCTATAATTTCCGAGTTCAGTTTTTGTCCCCTTTTTGATTATTGGCACCACATTTGCTATACGCCAGTCCTGTGATACAGACCCTGTTATTATGGAGTCTTTAAAGATTAAAAATAATGGTCTATCAATGGCTGTACTTAATTCCTGCAGTACTCGGGGGTGTATCCCATCCAGGCCCGGAAATTTGTCAATTTTAGTGATTTTTAGATGCCGACGTACTTCCTGCTGGGTTAAGCAGGTGACACTTACTATGGAATTTTTTTTATCACTGATCATATTGTCCGCCATGGAATTTTCTTGTGTAAATACTGATGAAAAAAAGTCCTTTAGCATATTGGCTTTTTCCTCATCATCATCCACCATTTCACCCAGACAATTTTTAAGGGGGCCAACACTATCATTTTTTTAGTTTCTTACTATTTACTTAGTTAAAGAATATTTGGGGATTATTTTTACTCTCTCTGGCAATGTGTCTATCTGTCTCAATCTTTGCTGCCTTGATTTGCTTTTTACAGAATTTATTTAATTTTTTGTATTTATTTAATGCCTCCTCACTACCTACTTCCTTTAATTCTCTAAATGCTTTCTTTTTGTCACTTATTGCACCCCTTACAGCTCTATTTAGCCATATTGGTTTCCTCCTATTTCTTGTATGTTTATTCCCATATGGTATATACTGTGCACAGGTCCTATCCAGGATGCTAATTAACGTCTCCCATTTTCTTTGTGTATTTTTATGTCTCAGGATATCATCCCAGTTAATTGCACTAAGGGTGGTTTCACACTTGCGTTTTTGTCTGCAGCGTTTTTTTTCAAAAAAACGCATGCGTTTTTTTTCCTATCTTTAACATTGAAAACGCATGCGTTTTTTTGTGTACGCGTTTGGTCGCGTTTTTTGACGCATGCGTTTTTTTACTGCATGCGTTCATTTTCTGAAATGCTACTTGTAGTATTTTTAGAAGCGTTTTTTGGACCAAAAAAAAACGCATGCGTTTTCATGCGTTTTTTTTGGGTCAAAAAATACATTGGAGTCAATGGGGACGCATGCGTTTTTTGGTGCATGCGTTTTTTGCAGTAAAAAACGCATGCGTTTTTTTATTAAAAAAACAGAAAACACACTGATATGCCACCCCCCAGCATAAAGGTGATAAAGGGAACCTAACCCTACCCCTAACCCTACCCCTAACCCTACCCCTAACCCTAACCCTACCCCTAACCCTAAGGGATCCTAACTCTAACCCTACCCCTAACCCTACCCCTAACCCTAACCCTACCCCTAACCCTAAGGGATCCTAACCCTAACCCTACCCCTAACCCTACCCCTAACCCTAACCCTAACCCTACCCCTAACCCTAAGGGATCCTAACCCTAACCCTAATCCCTTTATGGTTAGGGTTAGGGGTAGGGTTAGGGTTAGGGTTAGGGTTAGGATCCCTTAGGGTTAGGGGTAGGGTTAGGGGTAGGGTTAGGGGTAGGGTTAGGGTTAGGATCCCTTAGGGTTAGGGTTAGGGGTAGGGTTAGGGGTAGGGTTAGGGGTAGGATCCCTTAGGGTTAGGGTTAGGGGTAGGGTTAGGGGTAGGGTTAGGGTTAGGGTTAGGGGTAGGGTTAGGATCCCTTAGGGTTAGGGTTAGGGGTAGGGTTAGGGTTAGGGGTAGGGTTAGGGTTAGGGGTAGGGTTAGGGGTAGGATCCCTTTAGGGTTAGGGTTATGATCCCTACCCCTAACCCTACCCCTAACCCTAACCCTAACTATTTCTGTTTATAGTGGGTTTTTTACTTTATTTTGATGATTGGCAGTTGTCACACATTTTTCTGCATGCGTTTAAAAAACGCAAACGCATGAAAAAACGCATGTAAATGCGGTAAAACGCCGCGTTTTTTTCACCACATGCAAAAACGCATGCGTCAAAAAAACGCAGCGTTTACACGCGTTTACATGCGTTTTTTCACCATGCGTTTTTTTGCGTTTTTTACCGCAAAAACGCACCCGAAAAAACGCCAATGTGAAACCAGCCTAAGATCATCTCTCATCCGTTGTAAATTTGCCCTCCTGAAGTTTAGTGTCCTTGTAACCCCTCTATTACACATCTTTTTAAAGGATACATGAAAACTTATTATTTTGTGATCACTATTCCCCAAGTGACCCCCAACCCTTATATTTGATATGCGGTCTGGCCTGTTGGTTAATATTAGGTCTAGCAGTGCCCCCCTTCTTGTTGGGTCCTGAACCAGTTGTGAAAGGTAATTGTTTCTCATAGTTGTCTAAAACCGATTACCTTTGCTGGAACTGCAGGTTTCTGTTCCCCAATCTATTTCAGGGTAGTTGAAGTCCCCCATAATAATGACTTCTCCTTGAGTTGCAGCTTCATCTATTTGCTTTATGAGGATATTCTTCGTTGCTTCCATTACTTTTGGAGACTTATAACAAACTTCTATCAGTAATTTATAATTTTTTCCCCCTCCCCTTATCTCCACCCATCTCTACATTTTCATTAGATTCACCTATATTATCACGCAGGATGGGTTTTAAGGATGATTTTACATATAGACACACCCCTCCCCCTCGCTTATCCGTTTGGTCATTTCTGAACAGACTATAACCCTGCAAGTTAACAGCCCAGTCATGGCTCTCATCCAGCCACGTTTCAGATATCCCCACCATGTCATAATTATGCTCCAACACCATTAATTCTAATTCGTCCATTTTGTTGGTGAGGCTTCTGGCATTAGTATACATACATTTTATGTATCTCTCTGCACCTCTATTCTATCTTAAATTATTAATTGATCTAACCCCACTCCCCATGCTACCGCCACCCCCAACTTCCTTATTTGTGCCCAGGTCTCTATCTGCACTATCTTCCCCTCCTATAAATTGAATACCCTCCCCCCCCAATTCCTAGTTTAAACACTCCTCCAACCTTCTAGCCATTTTCCCCCCAGCACAGCTGCACCTTCCCCATTGAGATGTAACCCGTCCCTAGCGTAGAACCTGTGGCCAACTGAGAAGTCGGCCCAGTTCTACAGGAACCCAAAACTCTCCTTCCTACACCAATTCTTGAGCCACTTATTAACCTCCCTAATCTCCTGTTGCCTCTCTGGCGTGGCACGTGGTACAGGCAGTATTTCAGAAAATACCACGTTGGAGGTCCTTGCTTTCAGCTTGCAGCCTAATTCCCTGAAATCGTTTTTAAAGACTTTCCACCTACCTCTAACTTTGTCATTTGTGCCAATGTGCACCATCACCGCTGGGTCTTCACCAGCACCTCCCAGTAATCTGTCCACCCGATCAGCGATGTGTCTGACTCGAGCGCCAGGTAGGCAGTACACCGTGCGATGATCCCTGTCTTTGTGACAGATTGCCCTATCTGTTCCCCTAATAATTGAGTCCCCAACTACCAGCACCTGTCTGGCCTGCCCTGCTCTCCTACTTCCCTCCTTACTGTAGCAGTCACTCCTCCGGCTTTCAGAGGACATGCCTTGCTGCAGCAGTGCTACCCCTGTACTGGCACCCTCCTCATCTACCAACTTAGCAAACTTATTGGGGTGTGCCAGATCAGGACTAGCGTCCCTGGCACTCTTCCCTCTACCTGGCCTTCTAACTGTCACCCAGCTTGCTGCTTCACTCTCCTGCAGCTCCATCCTACTATCCCCCACCTCATCTATCCCATTGAGTGTCTGCTCAGTGAGCAAAAGACTCCTTTCCATATTGTCAATGGATCTCAGTGTTGCCAGCTGCACATTTAGATTCAGAATCTGGGTTTCCAAATGCAGAACGTGCTCACATCTCGCACAGCAATATACACCCTCGACCGGCTGATCAAGGATTGCATACATGTGGCAAGATGTGCACTGGATGGCATTAACAATAGTGGAGCACATTGCCTAATGGGGATTGCACCACACAGAAACGTTAAATAAAAAATAAATGCAAAGTATCAATAAAACACAGACAGCAATTCAGTAATTCCTCCCTTGGAAACTCCCTGAATCTAAAGTCACTGAATCACAAGTCACACTTACTGCCGTTCACACTTACGCTCAGGTCACACTCAGCTTGTTCACACTCGCTAAGCGCCGTTCACACTTACGCTCAGGTCACACTCAGCTCATTCACACTTGCTAAGCTGAAGATTTAAAGATTTTTTTTCTCTTTCCCCTCAGCAGCAATCCACCTTGCTGTTCAATGCACTTCGAATATGATGCTTCTTCCCTTCTGAACTTTGCACTGTCCCTCAAAAGTAGTTTTCACCATATATTGGTTATAGATGTACTCAGAAATATTTGCACAACAAATTTTGGGGCCCATTTTTTCCTACAATAATTGTGAAAATTAAAAAATTTGGGGCTAAAAACATTTTTGTGAAAAATTTTTTTTTTTTCATTTTCACAGATCAACATTGTAAAATTTTGAGAAGCACCTATGGGTTGAAAGTGCTCACCACATATCTACATAAATTCCTTGAGGGGTATAGTTACCAAAATGGGGTCAATTATGGAGGCTCTCCAAACATGACATAGTGTCCGCTAATGATTCCAGCAAAGTTTACGCTCAAAAAGTCAAATGGCGCTCATTCCCTTCTGAGCCCCGCCGTACGCCCAAACAGAAGTTTTCCTCTACATACTGGGTATTGGCATACTCAGGAAAAATTTCATAACAAATTGTATGGTGCATATTATCCTGTTACTCTTGTGAAAAATGCAAAATTTGGGGCTAATAGAACCTTTTTGTGGAACAAATGTGATTTTTTTATTTTAACGACCCTACATTATAAAGTTCTGTGAAGCACCTAGGGGGTCAAGGTGCTCACTACACATCTAGATAGGTTCCTTGAAGGGTCTAGTTTCCAAAATGGAGTAAATTGAGGAGGATTTCTTCTGTCTAGGCACATCTGGGGCCATCAAAATGTGATATGGAGTCCGCAAATGATTCCAGCCAATTTTGCGTTCCAAAAGCCAAATGGCGTTACTTCCCTTCAGGGCCAAGCCATGAGCCCAGACAATAGTTTTCCTCCACATATTGGGTATGAGCGTGCTCAGGAGAAATTGCACAACAAATTGGTGCGTTCTCTCCTGTTACCCTGGTGAGAAAAAAAGTTTGAGGCTGAGGTTAAATTTTTGTGAAAAACAGTAAAATGTTGTTGTTCTCCTTCCACAGTCCATTAGTTCCTGTGAAGCACCTGGAGTGTTAATAAACTTCTTGAATCTGGTTATGAGTACTTTGAGTACAGTTTTTAAATGATGTCACTTTTGGGTATTTTGTGTGATACTGGCCCCCCGAAGTCACTTCAAATGTGATTTGGCCCCTAAAAAAATGGTTTTGTGCTTTTTTGGGGAAAAATTATAAATTGCTGATCAACTTTAAACCCTTCTAACTGCCAAATAAAAACAAATTATGTTTAAAAAATGATGAAGATTTAAAGTAGCCATGTGGGAAATGTTATATTTTAACTATTTTGTATGACAGAAGTCTCTGGTTTAGGCCAGTCTCACACATCCAGATAATTCTGGTACCGGAAAAATCGGTACCGGAATTATCCGTGTCCGTGTCTCCGTGAGCTCCCGTGGTACCACACAGCGCTGTCCCCTGCATCTGGTGGTTAAGCGGCCATTCATATCTTCTTTCCAGCAGCATTCGCTGGAAAGAAGATATGAAAAATCCTTTTTTTTGTCCTCGTGTTTAAAATAAAGATCCCTGTCGCCACCCCCCTCCCACCCCCTGTGCACCCCCCCGCTGTTACTAAAATACTCACGCTTATTACAGTAATGAATATGCGGCTCCACCCCTATGGGAGGTGGAGCCGCATATTCATGACTGTAATCGGCGGCACCACGTGACCGCTCATACAGGAGAAGGTGCGGCGAGGACAGGACACTGCGAGGGAGCTGGGTGAGTATTTTAGTAACAGCTGGGGGGGGGCGCAAAGGGGGTGGGAGGGGGTTGGCGACAGTGATCTTTATTTTAAACACGAGGACAAAAAAAAAGGATTTTTCATATCTTCTTTCCAGCGAACGCTGCTGGAAAGAAGATATGAATGGCCGCTTCAGCACCACGTGGGGGCGACAGCGCTTACAGTAGCGCTGTCTCCTGCACGGCACACGGACTGCACATGGACAGCGTCCGTGTGCGGTACGTGTTTTACACGGACCCATTGACTTTAATGGGTCCGTGTAATCCGTGCGCTCCCATGAACACTGACATGTCTCCGTGTTTTGCACACGGACACACGGTCCGTGAAAACACGCTGGCATGTGCAGTGACACATTGCTTTCAATGTGTCTACGTGAGTCAGTGTCTCCGGTACGTGAGGAAACTGTCACCTCACGTACCGGAGCCACTGACGTGTGAAATCGGCCTTAAGGGCATACATTTTTTACAGGTTTACGATGTTTTCACAAATAAATGCAAGTCATATTGAACACATTTGACCAATATCATGAAGTACAATATGTCACAAGAAAACAGTCTCAGAATCGGTGGGATTTGTTGAAGGGCTCCAGAGTTAAAATGACAGTGGCCAGTATTGTTAAATTTGCTTGGTCATGAAGATGAAACAGACTTGGGGGATAGACGGGTTAAAATATCCTGATTTTATTTATGGGCAATCAGAATGAAGTGTGTTATATGGCACATGTTCTATATCTCAAAATCTAAATCTGATAAGAGAAAACCGGTGCTTTATTTGGAATCAGTCAAAAATTTTAGGCACCAAAATGTGTCTTGGCTAGTGTTGTAAAGAAATAAAATCAGAATTGCAGTATTTTGTTGTTGCTGCAAATGCGGGAATGGGGAGAATACTAATTTGGCTTAGCTCCCTGGAAGCATCACCAACCTAGATGGGCTTGATTGACAGGTCTCTCCCTATTTGCAAACAGGGACCGACCTCTCAATCAAGTCAGGCATTGCAGGGAAAAGTTGGCAGACATCTAGTTTTGGCATAATTGGCTTCTTTTTTTAAACCTGTCCTGATGAGGAGGCATGGTGGGGTCAGACATTGTGGATTCATGAAGAGGTGCATGCTGCTTCAACAATCCAGAGTGTCTGATGAGTGGAGTGGCCATCCACGTGTCACATCAGAAATCTTACTCCAGTCCTTGACTGGATTGAAATATCTGGGGTAGGTAATGCCTATCATGAATTATTAAAGCTGTGGCATTATGCCCCTGATCCACCCCACCTCTGCCCGTTTTGGCAGATCTGGGAGAGACTGGCGTGAAAACACCAAAAGTCACAAAACTTTGGCTCAACTCTGAGTTGCATCAAAGTTTGCAACTGTTCAAAGTTTTTACGCCACTTACTGTTCGTAAAAGCTTTAGTGAACTGGGTCCTATGATTTCTCTGAAAAACAACAACATTTATTAGGTTGAAAAAAGAACTAGTTCCATCAAGTTCAACCTTTCTACCTGACAGGCTCCCTTTAACTTGACAATAAAAACCCTTTTATTTTATATTCCAGAGAAGTATCTTTCAGAGTTGTGTAACATTCCACTCCAAAACATATCTGCGTCCTTAGTAATGGACCTTTAATGTATATTCACTGTCCTGTTCGTGCATTTGAATAATTATTTCATATGACAATATAATTACATTGGAAAAACAATTCCTATTTCCTGAGCGTTTTACGAATTTATCATCATTTCTATCTTTACTTACATATCCTTCTATAAATGATATTGTAAAGAGAGTTAAATAAGTTAAACCAATGCAATTACATTCACAGATTTAAATGATTTCAGGTATCCATTTATAAGGCTTTATACCAGGCACGTACAATTTACTCTGTTCAAATAAATGCACTTGTAGCAGTATATTTATGATGTCAGTGCTGTTTCTGTGTTTGCATTCCCTTTCTGAGTAATAGCCTGTATGTAAGAACTTGACATTTTAACGGTATTTTCAAACAATTTCATTCATTATCAAATAACCATTTAGTGCACTGCTGCAATTTCATACCATTTACTGGCCCTTTTAGACATTGCTAAATAATGATTTATCAGTTCCAGCATACGTTTAAATGCTTATCACAGCACATAGGGTAAGTAGTATGAGGAAGCTGTCACCGCCTGCTTTAAAAGGCCACCTAGCAATAGTTTTACATTCATGCAATTTGCGCAGAAAGAGAGTTAGTCTATTTGGAAACCAGGAGATTTTCATTCAAGTGGAAACACTTTCATTAAGCTTAGAAATCAGGATTTCAGTATTTATGATTTAATACTAAATCTAAGGTAAAATGGATGCAGCGGTGACTCCATATTTATACATACTGACTTGTACGCATTACATGGGTTTTTCGAAAATTTCAAGAGATACAGCTGACTAATTTACAGTACAAACTTCAGCATGTTGTATTCAAATATTGCAACTCCAGCCCCTCCACAGCTTTTTTTTTTTGCAGTTTCGTTTTTTTTCTCCCCATCTTCAAAGAGGTATAACTTATTTTTCTGCTGGCGTAGATATGACAGCTTGTTTTTTTGGAATACTTTTTTTACCATATAATGTACTGAAAGCAGAAAACAAAATAAAATGCAGTGAAATAGTGGGAAAAAATATATATAAATGTGATATCTCTGTAATTGTACTGACCGGCAGAATAAAGTTGCCTTATCAATTTTACCACAAATGGAACGGCATAAAAGAAAACAAAAAAAAAAAATTCCAGAATTTCTGGTTATTGTTCATTCTGCCTCCCAAAATTTAGAAAAGAGAGCGATCGAAAAATGTCATGTGCCCGAAAATGGTACAAATAAAAACGTCAACTCGTCCCACAAAAAGCAAGATCTTACATGATTCTGTCGACAGAAATATGGAAAGATTATAGCTCTCAAAATATTGCCATGATTGCAATAAAAAGGGTTTTTTATTGTGTGACAGCACCCAAACATAAAAAAGCTCTAAATAAGGTATCGCTGTTATCACAACGACCCAAAGAATAAAGTCGTCTAATCTTTTATACCACATGAGGAACGGTGTAAAAAAACTAAATAAAACCAATTCTTCACCTGCTGTTAATTTTCTCATTCTGTCTCCTAAAGATAGCTTTAAGATTGCTCTAAGACTCGGCCCACATTTATCCTGTGCTCTGCGCTGAGTGCTTACAATGGAGTTTCAGTGTAAATCTCTGAAATACGTGATTCACACAGAGGCAAATGGACACACTGTGGAGTCTATCTGGTTAGATATGTATATGGAGTCCACAAACTATTCTAGGAAAATCTAGCTCTAGGAGGCAAATAGCGCTCTGTCCATCTAAAGTCTTGCCGTATGGCTAAGCAGCACTATACAGCAACATATGGGTTATTTCAACATTCAGCAAAAATTGTCTGGTACATTTTGGAGCCATTTTTACTAGTGTGTGAAAATTTTAAATCTATGGCTAAAACAAAATTTTGGAGGTAAAAATGTAATTATTTTTTCTTTACTGCCCAATGGTGTAAAATTTTATGATACACTTGTGGTGTTGATATGATCACAGCACCTCATTGAGAGGTGTGGTTTGTAAAATGGGGCCACTTATGGGGGGTTCTCCTATTCTGGTACCTCAGGGGCTCTCCCAGTGTGTCATGGTATCCACACACCATAACAATAAAATCTGTGCCTTCCCTTCTGAAGTAATATGGTGCGCCTGCCCTTCTGAGCTTTGCACTGTGCCTAAAAAGTATTTACCAATTACAAGTAGGGTATTGACTCACTCAGAATACATTGTTACAACAAACTGAGGTCCCTTTTTTCCTAATGCAGTAAAGAATAGTAATAACGGTCCTAGGAGCGCTGGAAATGAGACCAAAGCAAGGTGAAACTTCAACCTGATGAAGACGGTTTAACCGTTGAAATGCGTTGTGGTTCAACACTAAAATCCTTGTTTTGGTCTTATTTCCAGCGCTCCTGGGACCATTATTACTATTGTTTACTGCATTTTGTATCCTCCTAGAAGGTTAACGGCTGGAGCTGCGGTGGACCTTTTGCTTTCAATTTTAACTGTGACCCTCACAGCACTCCCTAGTGACCGCTTTCTTTTCCCTTGAATTTCCTTTGTTCCTAATAGCCCTTAGAAAAATATTATTGGCAAATATGTAATTATTCTTTCATCACTGCCCAATGGTATAAAATTCTGTGAGGCACATGTGGTGTCAATATGATCACTGCAATCCTAGATGAATTCATTTTGAGGTTTAATTTGTAAAATGAACTCACTTATGAGGGGTTTCTGCTGTTCTAGCACCTCAGGGGTTCTGCCAATGTGACATGGCCCCCTCAAACCACTACAGAAAAATTTATCCTGCTATCCTTGTGCAAATGAAAAAATATTTTGACTAAATCAACATTTTTGTGGGAAAATAATTTTTTTCTTCATTTTTACAAATCTTTGCAAAAATCTGTGACGTACCTGTGGGTTCAAGGTGCTCACTACATGTCTAGGTAAATTCCTTGAGGGGTCTAGTTTCCAAAATGGGGTCACTTGTGGGGGTTTCCACTGTGTAGGCACATCATGGGCTCTCCAAACGTGACATAACACCCTCAGACCATTCCATTAAAATATGTGTTCCAAAATGTCACTCCTTCCTTTCTGAGCACTGCCGTGTGTCCAAACAGTAGCTTTCCCCCACATACTGTATGAGGTATCAGCATACTTAGGAGAAATTGCACATCATATTTTTGGGTCCATTTTCTCTTGTTACCCTTGTGAAAATAAAAAAATGGGGCTAAAAGAACATTTTTGAGGAAAAAATGTGGTTATTTATTTTCATGGCTCAATGTTATAAATTTCTGCGAAGCACCTGGAGGTTCAAGGTGCTCACCACACATATATATAAGTTCCTTTGAGGGGTGTAGTTTTCTAAATGGGGCCAATTGTGAGGTGTTTCTACTGTCTAGGCACATCAGGTGCTCTCCAGACCCGACATGGAGTCTGCTCTCGATTTCACCCAATTTTTAATTCAATAAGTCTATCAATGTTCCTTCCCTTCCAAGCCCTGCCGTATGCCAAAACCAACATATGTGGTATTGGCATGCTCAGGAGAAATTGCATAATACATTTTGGAGTCCATTTTCTCCTGTTACCCATGTGAAAATAAGAAAATTTGGGTCTAAAGTAATTTTTTTGTGAAAAAAAGTTAAATGTTCATTTTTTCCTTCTACATTGCTTCAGTTTCTGTACAGCACATGAAAGATTAATAAACTTCTTGAATGTAATTTTGAGCACATTAAGGCTAGGTTCACATAACTCGCCCATAGACTTGCATTGTCTGACGCATCGTGACGCATGCCAAAATTGGTATGCATTTGTAACATAACGTTTTTTTCTGACGGACCTTGGAACGCGGCTTGCAGCGTTTTCGGGTCCGGCCAAGCTAACGCAATACTAACGGAAGCGTTCATCCTGCCATAGAAGGCTATGGCAAACGCAGTCAGACGCAAATCATGAAAAATTTCCAAATAGAAAAACACGTTTTAATAGCGTTTGAGGGTGGTCCATGTGGTCATGTGACAGGAAATGTGATTTCGGCCAAAGGAGGAATATCCCACCCACACATTTCTCCTGAGGCCTACTGCACGTGACAGAGTGTTGCAAGAGATCACAGGAAATGTAAGTACATTTCTATATATTATATACAGTTAGGTCCATATATATTTGGACAGAGACAACATTTTTCTAATTTTGGTTATAGACATTACCACAATGAATTTTAAACAAAACAACTCAGATGCAGTTGAAGTTCAGACTTTCAGCTTTCATTTGAGGGTATCCACATTAAAATTGGATGAAGGGTTTAGGAGTTTCAGCTCCTTAACATGTGCCACCCTGTTTTTAAAAGGACCAAAAGTAATTGGACAATTGACTCCAATGCTATTTCATGGACAGGTGAGGGCAATCCCTTCGTTCTGTCATTAAAGCAACGAAGTGGAATATTATTGAATGGCCAAGTCAGTCACCTGATCTCAACCCAATTGAGCATGCATTTCACTTGCTAAAGACTAAACTTCAGACAGAGATGCCCACAAACAAACAGCAACTGAAAACCACCACAGTGAAGGCCTGGCAGAGCATCAAAAAGGAGGAAACACAGCGTCTGGTGATGTCCATGAGTTCAAGACTTCAGGCAGTCATTGCCAAAAAAGGGTTTTCAATCAAGTACTAAAAATGAACATTTTATTTAAAATTATTGAATCTGTCCAATTACTTTTGGTCCATTTAAAAACAGGGTGGTACATGTTAAAGAGCTGAAATTCCTAAACCCTTAATCCAATTTTAATGTGGATGCCCTCAAATGAAAGCTGAAAGTCTGAACTTCAACTGCATCTGAATTGTTTTATTTAAAATTCATTGTGGCAATGTCTATAACCAAAATTAGAAAAATGTTGTCTCTGTCCAAAAATATATGGACCTAACTGTATCTCTGTATACAACATGGAAGTCTGTAATGTCCGTCGGATGTGTGTGTACTAAAAATGTATTGCTTTGTTGCACGCAGATGTCGGATACTGATGTCAGCAGCAGCAGCGTGTCTGCGGTGTTTTCTTCGCAATCGGTAGGCTTGCACTTTAAAAAACCACAATAATGTTGTGTGAAACTCCATTGTATTGAGCTAAGCACGTTATAAAAATCATGTTTTTATTGTAAATAGGAGTCTTCTGAGCCCGAGGCTGCTAGCCCCCCCCCCCAAAAAAAAAACAGGCAAAAACCACAAAGGTACATGGCACACATTTTTAATTTTTCAGGCATAAATTTATTGATCCAATTAATGTATTTTTTTTCATTTTACATATACAATAGGTTGTGGCACACGGAGGACACAAGAGAAAGAAGGTTCCTAGCCGTCTGTCGTCGCCACAACCGCCAGTGGAAAATATAAAACTAGAAATTTTCTATCCAATATTTATCAACAATCTATCTATTCACTTTCTATCTACTATATCTATAAACTATCTATCCACTATCTATCGCTCTATCTATGTATCTATCTATCACTCTATCTATGTATCTATCTATCGCTATATCTATGTATCTATCTCTCTATATCTATGTATCTATCTATCTCTATATCTATGTATCTATCTCTCTATATCTATGTATCTATCGCTATATCTATCTATCTATCTATCTATCTATCTATCTATCTATCTATCTATCTATCTATCTATCTATCTATGAATATGGCCATCCAGTGAAATTGACCCTTTCAACATAACGTTTTGTGTTTACATAGTCCAAGTCAGCGACCAAATAAAAAAGGATTGTCGTTGACGAAGAGCCATTGACTATTCACAACGAGACACTGATCAACCTTGTGGAAGCCAACCCCTCCATATGGGACCAGAGCGACAGCTCCCACCATGACATCGTGAAGAACCGCAAGTTGTGGGATCAAATTATCTGTCACTTCGATCCCCGATACATGGAGAAGTCGACAACCTCAAAGAAAAAAATTGGTAAATATTGGTGACGTTACATTGCAAAATGTGAAAAAATAAAAATTAATTTTTCTATCCTATCTACCTATCCACTTGTTGTCTGCTATCTATCTCTCAATTCTCAACTATCTATACACTATTTCTAAACTATTTCTCTATTATCTATCTAATAACTACTATCTAACAACTATCTATCTACTATCTATATATCAACTATCGTAACAAACTATCAACAATATTTCTACTATTAATATTAATATTAATATATCTTCAAACTATCTATCTACTATTTATATAACTCATTGTTTTTTGTTTTTTTTTATTTAAAGCCGATGCTGTCCATACCCATTGGAAATCCATACGCGATCGCTTTGTCCGTGACTACGGCAACAGTCAAAATGCACCAAGCGGATCAGGTGGCAAACGGGTGACCCCGTATGTGCATTACGACCAATTGCTCGTTCTTCAAAAAACATTGTCTCAGCGCTTGTAAGTACAAATAGGTCTGTGTGCGAGACAAAATTGTTGAAAGGAAAATAATTTTTTTTGGGGGGGGTTACAGCACGATATGCAGTACCGCTGCGCCTAGACCGGCAGAGGAACTGGAGCCTTCTCCAGTGGAACCAACCCAACCTGAAGATGTGTCTGGCATCAGCGAGCCACGATCTGTGGAGAGAAGCACTGTTGCTGCTGGTGTGAGTGCCCGGTTGCAATCACAGCATGGATGCAAGCGAGCATCACAAAAAGATGAAGCTGATGCCTTTATCGTCGATGGACTCCAACGGGTAGAGGACATGTGTCGCAGTGAACTCAAAGACCTGAGGCGGGAAATTACCGACCTGCAATCCCGCGAGTCTGTATACTCTGCTAATGAGTGGAAGCTACTTTTTTTGTCCTATGTGCCTGTCGCTCAAAATATCCCGGCACATAGAAACCTTATGTTTAGGCAAAGACTGAACGACCTTCTTGAGGAATTTGTGGGCCCCCAGGAACCCGCTCCATCGGGAACAAGAAGAATGGACATGCCGGCCTACAACCCTCCAAATATAGAGGCCGGGGTGAAACGAGCATGGAACATCATAGACAATGTAGCAGTCCATCATACAGTTGGGCAGACAATACGCCCGTGCAGTACCAAAGTCTATAGTACTGTTCACTGTCCCCAGCCAGGTGCAAGTACTGCGCTGCAAGTTTTGTTGTTTTTTTGTTTTTTTTGTAACACCCAATTTCTATTTTAGTTTTTTTTTCATCCCTATGGGATATCATATGTTAAACCTGTCTACCAACAGTTTGTTGGAAAAAATCCATAAACATTTAGTAAACTGTTTAAAATTTAAGATTCTTGTATGACTTTAACTTTTAACACAACATAATAACATGAAGGTAACTTTTTACACGACATAAGGTTTTGGGAAATAAAACAAACAATAAAAGCCACACACATTTCAGCAAAACATCAGGATACAACTTAAGACTTTAAATTATTTTCACACGTGTCTGTCTTGCCATGGAACATGGCCTTCATGCGTGAAGTAATGTGCAAATTGATCACGAATCCTCATTATTTGTGCTGTAGACCGAACAGCAGTCGATTCAATGCTAATGAGGTTCAACTCACAATCATCGGGGTCTACCACCTGGGGTTCATGTCTCGCCACAAAATTATGCAGACAGATGCACGCCTTCACAACACGGTCAACATTTTCTGGTTGCAGTTGCATGCAGGTTAGTAAAATCTGCCATTTTAATGTCAAAATCCCAAAGGCACACTCCACATAACTTCTTGCCCGGCTCAAGCGATAATTAAAAATGCGCCTGGTGGAGTTTAGACTACGGCTTGAGTACGGCTTGAGGAGATTTTGTCCGAGTTGGAACACCTCATCACCAACTAAAACAAAGGGCAAACTTGGGTCTTCGGTCCCCGGTAGAGGTTGTGATGAGGGTATGTTAAAATTTTGGCTGTACAAACATCAGCCCATGTTGGAGTCTCTGAAGACTCTGGAATCGTTAGTCCGGCCATAAGCACCAATATCCACAGCAACAAAACGGTACATTGCATCCGCAATAGCCATCAAAACAATAGAAAAGTATTTTTTATAGTTGTAGTATAGTGAGCCACTATGCGCTGGTTTCTGAATTCGAATGTGCTTGCCGTCCACGGCACCAATACAATTGGGGAAATTAGCCACATCCTCGAACTGTTGGGAAATCGATAGCCACATTTCTGATGTTGATGTTGGTAGCACAAGTGGTTGCAAGTTGTTCCAAATGGCATCACAATTTTCCCGAACCAGTTGGCAAATTGTTGACTTCCCAAGTCTAAATTGATAATGCAGTGACGCAAAAGATTCTCCGGTTGCCAGATATCTGTCGGCATTCAAAAAGAAAAAAAAATTAGGATTTTAAAGATCAACTAAAAGGCTAGTTACAATAGAATATACAATTGCTAAATGAACATTATGCCACACGATACCGAGATCTAGTCTTTGTCAATAGAATGATAAAAAAATGTATAATTACCTCACAGTCACCACTTAACGTTGCTCCGCACTGATGCTTTCACAAAAAGTGCTGCGATGATGATGTATCTCATCCTTCACATGTGTGAGCAGAACATCAAAGGTCTCAATGGACATCCGTAGATAGCGTTGGAATTCGAAGGGATGATCCCGAAACTGAACATACAGGGTGTGAAAGGCACCATATGTATTCCGCAAGAAATTCACTTCGTGGATCCAATATCTCCTTTGCGAACTACGCTTTCTCTGCCGAAGTCGCAACCGCATCAAGCGAAATCTAACGAGCTCAGACACAAACATCTTGCTAGCAGAAGTTCACTCAATGCTTTCAAAATGGAGAATGAGTCTGCACCCACACCCGACAATGACAAAAGGGAAAAAAAAAAAAAAAAAAAAGGACAACTTTATTGACAGTGACAAACGCCGACAAACGGATACTTCGTAACGGACATCCAAATGAAAAAACGCGATCACATGCGTTAACGCAAGCGTTACCGTGACGACAATTTTACACAAATTTTGGCTCCTTTTCTGTACATGCGTTTAACGAATCCGTTTAACGCCATGTACTTGACGCGATGTGAACCTAGCCTAAGGGGTTCAGTTTTTAGAATGTTGTCAATTTTGGGTATATTCTGTCATATAGGCCCCCAAAGTCACTTCAAATGAGATGTGATCCCTAAAAAATGGTTTTGTAAATTTTGTTTTAAAAATGAGAAATTGCTAGTTAACCCTTCCAACTTCCTAGCAAAAATTATGATTCAAAAATTGTTCTGATGTAAAGTAGACGTGTGGGAAATGTTATTTAACTATTTTGTGTGACATAACTCTATGGTTAAAGGGCATAAAAATGAAAAGTTTGAAAATTGCTAAATTTTTGCCAAATTTCTGTTTTTTTAACAAATAAACGCAAGTCATATCGAACAAATTTTACCACTACAATATGCCTTAAAAATCCAATCTCAGAATCAATTGGATTTCCGTTGGGGAAGAAAGTAAAGGAACTGGATGCACAGGTAGTTTTTTCTTCTATCCTTCCAGTAGATGGGCATGGCACCAGGAGATGGAACAGGATCCTTGATGCAAACAACTGGCTAAGACGATGGTGCAGACAACAAGGATTCGGATTCCTGGACCACGGTGTGAATTACTTGTACGATGGACTCCTCGCCAGAGACGGACTACACCTCAACAAACCTGGGAAACACACATTCGCCAGAAGACTCGCTACACTCATCAGGAGGGCGTTAAACTAGAAGAAGAGGGGACGGGAAGAAAAACATTAGACTCGAACAAAGACGACCCAGGAAAACATACTCAGAAGGGAGGTAAGAACATTTCTGAAACAATCCACAGTGAGGAGATTGGAACAAAACAAAATCCTCTAAACTGCATGCTCGCAAACGCCAGAAGCCTGACAAACAAGATGGAAGAACTAGAAGCAGAAATATCTACAGGTAACTTTGACATAGTGGGAATAACCGAGACATGGTTAGATGAAAGCTATGACTGGGCAGTTAACTTACAGGGTTACAGTCTGTTTAGAAAGGATCGTAAAAATCGGAGAGGAGGAGGGGTTTGTCTCTATGTAAAGTCTTGTCTAAAGTCCACTTTAAGGGAGGATATTAGCGAAGGGAATGAGGATGTCGAGTCCATATGGGTTGAAATTCATGGAGGGAAAAATGGTAACATAATTCTCATTGGGGTCTGTTACAAACCCCCAAATATAACAGAAAGCATGGAAAGTCTACTTCTAAAGCAGATAGATGAAGCTGCAACCCATAATGAGGTCCTGGTTATGGGGGACTTTAACTACCCGGATATTAACTGGGAAACAGAAACCTGTGAAACCCATAAAGGCAACAGGTTTCTGCTAATAACCAAGAAAAATTATCTTTCACAATTGGTGCAGAATCCAACCAGAGGAGCAGCACTTTTAGACCTAATACTATCTAATAGACCTGACAGAATAACAAATCTGCAGGTGGTTGGGCATTTAGGAAATAGCGACCACAATATTGTGCAGTTTCACCTGTCTTTCACTAGGGGGACTTGTCAGGGAGTCACAAAAACATTGAACTTTAGGAAGGCAAAGTTTGAACAGCTTAGAGATGCCCTTAATCTGGTAGACTGGGACAATATCCTCAGAAATAAGAATACAGATAATAAATGGAAAATGTTTAAGAACATCCTAAATAGGCAGTGTAAGCGGTTTATACCTTGTGGGAATAAAAGGACTAGAAATAGGAAAAACCCAATGTGGCTAAACAAAGAAGTAAGGCAGGCAATTAACAGTAAAAAGAAAGCATTTGCACTACTAAAGCAGGATGGCACCACTGAAGCTCTAAAAAACTATAGGGAGAAAAATACTTTATCTAAAAAACTAATTAAAGCTGCCAAAAAGGAAACAGAGAAGCACATTGCTAAGGAGAGTAAAACTAATCCCAAACTGTTCTTCAACTATATCAATAGTAAAAGAATAAAAACTGAAAATGTAGGCCCCTTAAAAAATAGTGAGGAAAGAATGGTTGTAGATGACGAGGAAAAAGCTAACATATTAAACACCTTCTTCTCCACGGTATTCACGGTGGAAAATGAAATGCTAGGTGAAATCCCAAGAAACAATGAAAACCCTATATTAAGAGTCACCAATCTAACCCAAGAAGAGGTGCGAAACCGGCTAAATAAGATTAAAATAGATAAATCTCCAGGTCCGGATGGCATACACCCACGAGTACTAAGAGAACTAAGTAATGTAATAGATAAACCATTATTTCTTATTTTTAGTGACTCTATAGCGACAGGGTCTGTTCCGCAGGACTGGCGCATAGCAAATGTGGTGCCAATATTCAAAAAGGGCTCTAAAAGTGAACCTGGAAATTATAGGCCAGTAAGTCTAACCTCTATTGTTGGTAAAATATTTGAAGGGTTTCTGAGGGATGTTATTCTGGATTATCTCAATGAGAATAACTGTTTAACTCCATATCAGCATGGGTTTATGAGAAATCGCTCCTGTCAAACCAATCTAATCAGTTTTTATGAAGAGGTAAGCTATAGGCTGGACCACGGTGAGTCATTGGACGTGGTATATCTCGATTTTTCCAAAGCGTTTGATACCGTGCCGCACAAGAGGTTGGTACACAAAATGAGAATGCTTGGTCTGGGGGAAAATGTGTGTAAATGGGTTAGTAACTGGCTTAGTGATAGAAAGCAGAGGGTGGTTATAAATGGTATAGTCTCTAACTGGGTCGCTGTGACCAGTGGGGTACCGCAGGGGTCAGTATTGGGACCTGTTCTCTTCAACATATTCATTAATGATCTGGTAGAAGGTTTACACAGTAAAATATCGATATTTGCAGATGATACAAAACTATGTAAAGCAGTTAATACAAGAGAAGATAGTATTCTGCTACAGATGGATCTGGATAAGTTGGAAACTTGGGCTGAAAGGTGGCAGATGAGGTTTAACAATGATAAATGTAAGGTTATACACATGGGAAGAGGGAATCAATATCACCATTACACACTGAACGGGAAACCACTGGGTAAATCTGACAGGGAGAAGGACTTGGGGATCCTAGTTAATGATAAACTTACCTGGAGCAGCCAGTGCCAGGCAGCAGCTGCCAAGGCAAACAGGATCATGGGGTGCATTAAAAGAGGTCTGGATACACATGATGAGAGCATTATACTGCCTCTGTACAAATCCCTAGTTAGACCGCACATGGAGTACTGTGTCCAGTTTTGGGCACCGGTGCTCAGGAAGGATATAATGGAACTAGAGAGAGTACAAAGGAGGGCAACAAAATTAATAAAGGGGATGGGAGAACTACAATACCCAGATAGATTAGCGAAATTAGGATTATTTAGTCTAGAAAAAAGACGACTGAGGGGCGATCTAATAACCATGTATAAGTATATAAGGGGACAATACAAATATCTCGCTGAGGATCTGTTTATACCAAGGAAGGTGACGGGCACAAGGGGGCATTCTTTGCGTCTGGAGGAGAGAAGGTTTTTCCACCAACATAGAAGAGGATTCTTTACTGTTAGGGCAGTGAGAATCTGGAATTGCTTGCCTGAGGAGGTGGTGATGGCGAACTCAGTCGAGGGGTTCAAGAGAGGCCTGGATGTCTTCCTGGAGCAGAACAATATTGTATCATACAATTATTAGGTTCTGTAGAAGGACATAGATCTGGGGATTTATTATGATGGAATATAGGCTGAACTGGATGGACAAATGTCTTTTTTCGGCCTTACTAACTATGTTACTATGTTACTATGTTACTATGAAATGATGGTACAACTGAAAATAATGTGACAAAAGGGACATGATAAATCAAGGTGTGTCCACTAGCTAGCATCACAGGTGTCTTCAATCTTGGAATCAGTGAGTGGGCCTGTGTATAGGGCTACAGATACTCACTGTGCTATTTGGTGACATGGTGTGTATCACACTCAACATGGACCAGAGGAAGCGAAGGAAAGAGTTGTCTCAGGAGATTAGCAAGAAAATTATAGACAAACATGTTAAAGGTAAAAGTTATAAAACTATTTCCAAGCAGCTTGATGTTCCTGTGACTACAGTTGCACATATTATTCAGAAATTTAAGATCCATAGGACTGCAGCCAACCTCCGTGGACGTGGCCGCAGGAGGAAAATTGATGACAAATCAAAGAGACAGATAATACGAATGGTAATAAAAGAGCCCAGAAAAACTTCTAAACAGATTAAAGGTGAACTTCAAGCTCAAGGAACATACAGTGCTGCCCAAACGTTATGGCCCCATATAGTGCTGCACAAACGTTATGGCTCCATATAATGCTGCACAAACGTTATGGTCCCATACAGTGCTGCACAAACGTTATGGCCCCATACAGTGCTGCACAAAAGTTATGGCCCCATAGATGCTCCATACAGACACTTGCCCCATTTGCTGTTGCTGCGATAAAAAAAATCACATACCCACCTCTCCGTCGCTCAGGCCCCCGACACTGTCAATATTCACCTGCTCCATCTCCAGCGTCTCCTGCACTGACATTCAGGCAGAGGATGCGCACTAACCACGTCACCGCGCCCTCTGACCTGAGTGTCACTGCTGAAGACAGAGCAGCGCCGGAACGAGCAGGTGAATATCACACAGCGCAGCCCTCCCCTCCCCGTTATACTCACCTGCTCCTGGTGCGGTCCCTGCATGTCTGTTCCCTGGCGCCGGCAGCTTCTTCCTGTACTGAGCGGTCACCGTTACCGCTCATTACATTAATGAATATGTGGCTCCACCTCTATGGGAGGTGGAGCTACATATTCATTACTGTAATGAGCGGTACCATGTGATCGCTCAGTACAGGAAGAAGCTGCCGACGCTGGGGAAAAGACGTGCAGGGACCGGACAGGAGCAGGTGAGTATAATTAGACAGCCCCTGCTCCCCTGCCAACCCCTGGGTATGACTCGAGTATAAGCCAAAAAATGGGCTGAAAATCTCGGCTTATACTCGAGTATATATATATATATATATATATATTAGATAGATATAAATATGTGACTGAGATCAGTGCTTTGAATGTGTTGCTTACTGTACATGTATTTTATTAGTAAATAGATTATTTTCTGAAAAACATTGAGTGGGATCCCCCAAAATATCCCTACCTTTTATCCTTTTTAAACTTGTGATTTCCTGTTTCCAGAGGTGTGGACATACCTGCTTTTTCACCTAATAGATCCTCGTCTACTATTTTCCTACTTGCTTTAGTGGTTATTACACTCATCATGGCTGGTTCTTTTTTTTACCTTTTTTAATAAATGCAAGAAGTGTCTGTCAGTTCACCAGCCTCCTTTTTCTTTCCATGTCTCTTTCGCTCGGCCAGTGCGCGCTGTTGCTTGGTTGCCAGGTGCCGCCAACGACATCTCTATCGGCCCTGCATCACCTGCGTGACTGCGGGCCTGCTCATATGACCATGTGGGTGGTCCTTCATTTGTGCGCGGTCACATGCACCCGATGATGTCCTTGGTGACCCATGCCTCCTGGTGTGCAGCGGCGCATGCGCCAGTCAATGGCCAGCGTTACTTACTACTTACTTACCTGTTCTGAGGCACTTAATCCAATTGGCTGGCATATGACATTTAACCTCACTTGGACTCAGTGATGCCACGCCCCCGCAAGAAGGCACTTCAAACTCACGAAGGGGTGGTGGCACCACAAGTCTGAGGTAACTACTTACCATCTTTATGTTTTCTTTTCCAGTGGATACTTTAACTACTGATTTTGTAATTGTCATGATCTGTTCCAGGGATAAATCCTGTCTGCCCTATTTCCACGTGGATCATGTCAAGGGTTAACTTTCATATCTCATCAAAGGATAATAAAAGAAGCGGCACTCACCAGTTTGCTGAAAAAAGTGTCTTTAATGCAGCCTTAATCCATGCTTACAGGCTATTCAGACACGTTGCAGGTGATTGTGAGGGTGCGGGGAGTGAAGGAGGACGACGGCCGTTTCGTGCAATCAGCACTTCGACGGGTCCATGGACTCACAATCACCTGCAACGTGTCTGAATAGCCTGTAAGCATGGATTAAGGCTGCATTAAAGACACTTTTTTCAGCAAACTGGTGAGTGCCGCTTCTTTTATTATCCTTTGATGAGATATGAAGATTACTGTTACTTATTGAGCAGAGCACCGTATCCAGTAGCTTTATCTGGAAAACGCAATTGGTATATATCGGTGAAATAAGCAAAGGGGCATAGAACCAGAAGGCGAGCCCTGGTGCTGTTCCAATCTTTATGTTTGTCATGCAGAAAGGGTTAACTTTGCTCTGCCTCATTCTGGGTTCAGGTGTGCTATTTAGCTCCGATGCTTTCTGCTGGCGGTGTGAGCTATAGTTCTGCCTTCGGAGTG
This sequence comes from Ranitomeya imitator, assembly GCF_032444005.1. Lineage (NCBI taxonomy): Eukaryota > Metazoa > Chordata > Amphibia > Anura > Dendrobatidae > Ranitomeya > Ranitomeya imitator. The sequence goes on from NC_091285.1 coordinate 462,014,599, forward strand.
TGAACCTGACTCTGGTAGCTCTTGATCTGTCCTGCTGTGATCTCTGACTTCCCCCGTGCCTGTTGATTCCCTCTGCCTGCCCTTTTCCCAGTGTTTCCCTGTTTTTTGGCTTGATTCTCTGGTTTTTGACTTGGCTTGTATTCTGACTCCCTTCTGCCTTTGTCTTATCAGCTTCTGACCATTGCTGAACCCCCTGGCTTTTTCTTGACCATGTATACTGCTGCTACTATTGGTACTTTTGCTTCTAACATTTTTTTTGACTCGGCTAGTCTGACCACTCTCTCGCCACTTGATGGTGTCTGTGCTGCTGCTTTGTGTGTACAGTGTCACTTCCCTCTCAAGCTCCCCCTGGTGGAGGTAACACTATACTGCACTGCAGCAGCATGACAGTAATGTCTACTAGAAGTCTTATTTCTTTTTCACACTGATCTAACATTCACCTGGTATGTAGATGAATACAGTGATTATAAATAGGCATTTTGAACCTACCTCTTTTTTCCTCTGATCTGCAGTTCCATTCATTTGTTATTCCTCACTGACAAATCACCTTTTGTTTTGGATTATACGGTAATACTTTTGTATATTTTTAACATAATTTTGTTAATAAAATAATATTCTGGTTATTCCTGGTTCTTTTATGTGCATCCCTTTCCTTATGTGTTTCACATGTTTCCATGCACTGTGCCTCTTGATTTAATTACCATATGAGGGCACAAGTGTGTACAATTTATTTGACACTGTGCATTGTTATCAGTTATCAATATCTGATTAATGTTATTACCCAGCAGAGGGAAAGCAGACAGTTGGGGGCTGATGTTTAAGCTAGGGAAGAAAGTAATACATTTGGAACTTCCCAGGCTATTAATATCAATACATAGCTGTATACTTAGCCTTAACTGGTCATTAAAATGGGTGACCCACAAAAATTATGTAGGGTCCCTCTGTAATTAATAACCAGCAAAAGCTAGACAGGCAGCTGCGGGCTGATATTAATAGGCTATAAGGGGCCATGGATATCGGCCCCCTCCCAGACCAAAAACATTAACTCTGTGCCGCCCCAGAAATTACGCATCTACAAGATTCTCCAAATCTGGCACTTAGCCTCGCTCTTCCCAACTGCCCTGTGGCGGTGGCAAATGGGGTGATAGTTGGAGGGGTGATATCAGCTTTGCATTGGCAGCTGACATCAAGCCCAGGGGTTAGTAATGGAGAGGCATCTAAAAGACACCCCCAGTACTAGCCCCATAGTTGTATAGTAAATAAAAAAACATCCTGAATATAGTTCTTTATTTTGAAATAATGACACAGACTCCTTTATTGAATTAAAAATAAAAATACACGTATACTCACCTTTACACCCAATCCATTGAAGCCCATGTCCCCTGTAAAAAAATAATAATAAAGCAAAATAATCCTCATCTGTCCCCAATGTGAAGCTAATCCTCTGATGCACATATCCCCTGTAAAAAAAAGTTTAAGAAAATAAACAGCCAAATTGCTCACCTCTCCGACGGGAAGATAAAAATCTTTGTCAATGGATTACGCTAGCTCTGCTACTTCTAATTGGCATTCTGATCACTGGCATGATGCGAGTATTCTGCATGTCAGGAAGCAGAGATACTGAGCTGAGAGTGCTTGCACAGCTCAGCGACTAACAGTGATGGGAAAAAGGTGAAAGGAATTCATATCCAATGAACTCCTTTCAACGTACTGATGTCAACATGAGCGTGAGAAAGTGCTCACGCTCGCGGGGCTGTCAGAAAGGTCATTGAAGATCACAGCCAATGAACGCCTTTCGCCTCAATGACATCAACGCGAGCACAATGAGAACTTTCCTACAGTACTTGTGCTGATGTTATTTAGGTTAACAGAGTTCATTGGATATGAACACCTCTCACCTTTATCCTGTCACCGTGAGTCATTGAGCTGCCCAAGCATGTGCAGCTCAGTTTCTCTGCTTTCTGACATGCTGAACATGGAGGACCCCCACGTTAGGGCAATGGGGTACTCGGTACCAGGCCCTTCGGTTCTCATCAGGGATGTCACGGTGGATGACCCGGTCCGTGGCCCTAGGGGGACGTCCGTTGTAAATTGGGGAAAGGTCTTTAAAGGGATAGTGTTCATGACGCCACCTGTGGTATTCGCTCAGGGTGACCGACGCTGCTTAGCAATCTGCTGGGGTGATTTATGGCAGCTAGATGACATACCTTCCCACAGGTGAAGTACGTCCCCAGGGCTTCCCAGAATGTAGATGATGGATGGTGTGAGGCGCAGTAAAGAACGAGGACACAAGGTTGCAGTCTCTTTACCTTTACTGAAGGCTTCAGTGTCCACAGTCCAGAGCACCGGATCACGGGGCAGGTGGAATCCGGCCGGTCCAAAGGCAAATCCAGAGAACCCCTTATCCAGGAGGAAATCAGTAGCCTTCCTCTAGCACCTGAGTGTTGTAGTTCCTCCCTGCTGAGCTTCTTGGTGAGGTCCTCACAACTATTGTAGATGTAATGTCTCTTTCTCTGTCCCCCTGATGGATGGAACCAACCCGTATGACTGATGGCCTGAGGCTTTTTACAGGGACCCTATGACGCCCCAGCCCCCACAAGTTGCCACCGTGCCTCTTGGGTATAAGGTCGGGCAGCCAACGTGGAATTAACTGTCCTGCCAGTCTCTGAAGTAAAGCATAGAGATCCTTACTCCCTCAGTGTTCTGGCTACCAGCTTCTGCGCTTCAGAAGGAAGCAGCCTGCTCCTGGCTGGTCTCCCTCTGATATTCCTCTCCATTGCTATGACTTCGTTTCTCACCCCCTACAAGACAATTCCCTTCTGATGTCTATTTCTTTGGATGCTGCCGCACGTGGGGCAGGCGCAACTCCGTGGACCCTCATCCTCCGCAGACCTCAGTCTGCATCTGGCTCCCTCTCTCTCCAGCCAGCTTCAGTCTGCATCTGCCTTGCTCTGCCTAACTTTCTGTCCAGACTCCCAGTTTTACCTAATTCTGAGGAGTGCCCTAATAGATAGAAGCATGGTTCCCCCTGGTGGCCTGGAGTGTGAAGTGTGTTGTGTGGTTTGTGATACCTGGTAAGGTGATCTCCTTTATTGCCTTCAGACGTAACATCACTCCCCCTGGTGGAAGAATAACATTACTGCAACGACCAGGACTCTGGGGCGCTGCAAACACTCATCATGTCAGTGTTCAGTATGTCAAATAGATGTATAATTGTGCTAAAAAGTTTACATACCCAGGCAGAATTTTTGCTTTCTTGGCCTTTTTCCAGAGAATATGAACGATGACTCCAAAACTTTTTCTCCACTCATGGTTAGTGGTTGGGTGAAGCCATTTATTGTCAAACTACTACGTTTTCTCTTTTTAAATCATAATGACAACCCAAAACATCCAAATGACCCTTATCAAAAATTCATATAACCTGGTGATTTTGGTCTGATGACATGCACAGAAGTTGACACAAATGGGTTTGAATGGCTACTAAAGGTAACATTTTCACCTGTGATCTGTTTGCTTGTAATCAGTGTGTGCGCGCATAAAAGCTGAGTGAGTTTCTGGGATCCAGACAGACTCTTGCATCATTCATCAAGCCACTGACGTTTCTGGATTGTGAGTCATGGGGCAACAAAAGAATTGTCAGCGGACCAACGGGACAAGGTAGTTGAACTGTATAAAACAGGAAAGGGATACAAAAAAGATTTCCAAGAATTGATGTCAGTCAGCAACATTCAAACTGTGATTAACAAAAGGAAAATCAGGGGATTGGTAAAAACAAAACCACAGTCAGGTAGACCAACAAAAATTTTGTCCACAACTTCCAGGAAAATTGTTCGGGATGTAAAGAAAAACCCACAAATAAACAGCGGAAATACTGGACTCTCTGAAAACCAGCGGTGTGGCTGTTTCAAGATGCACAATAAGGAGGCACTTGAATAAAAATGGGCTGCATTGTTGAAGAAAGCCATTACTGCGCAAATGCCACAAAGTAACTCCCCTACAATACACAAATCTGCAAAGACCAGCCTAATAACTTCTGAACAAGGTAATTTAGAGTGATGAGACCAAAATTGAACTTTTTGGCCACAACCATAAACATTACATTTGAAGAGAGGTCAACAAGGCCTATGATGAAAGAAACACCATACCTACTCTAAAGCACGGAGGTGGATCGCTGATGTTTTGGAGATGTGTGAGCTACAAAGGCACAAGAAACTTGGTCAAAGTTGAAGGAAAGATGAATGCAGCACGTTATCAGCAAATACTGAAGGCAAATTTGCACTCATCAGCCCGGAAGCTGTGCATGGGACGTACTTGGACAGTCCAACATGACAACGATCCAAAACACAAGGCCAAGTTGACCTGTCATTGGCTATAGCAGAACAAAGCGAAGGTTCTGGAGTGGCCATCTCAGTCTCCTGACCTCAATATCAGTGAGCCACTTAGGGGAGATATCATGCGCCCAGTTCATGCTAGACAGCCCAGGAATTTACCTGAAATGGAGGCTTTTTGCCAAGAGTGGGCGGCTTTACCTTCCGAGAAAATAAAGAACCTCATCCACAACTACCTTAAAAGACTTCAAGCTCTCATTGATGTTACAGGGGGCAATACACAGTATGTGAACTTTTTATCAGGGTTATTTGTATGTTTTGGGTTGTCATCATGATTTAAAAAGAGAAAACATAGTAGTTTGACAATAAATGGCTTCACCCAACCACTACCCATGAGTGGAGAAAAAGTTTTGGTGTTATCATTCATATTCTCTGTAAAAAGACCAAGAAAGCAAAAATTCTGCCAGGGTATGTAAACTTTTGAGCACAACTGTGGCAGAGCTAGAGTAGTCCGAGATACGAGGACAATCACAGCATGCTGCGATTTTTTTTCTTAGTCCGATCTGAGCTGAGAAAAAAAATTGCAGATTAGCAGGGACTCATAGATAACATTGGCCAGAGTGCAATACGATGTTTTTATTGGATTGCACTAGTCCGTTTTTCTTGCAGATGAGTATGAGCCCTTTGTTACTCACCCAACTGCCAACTTGCCTGGTGTTTTTTATTTTTCAGCTGTGTTGCAGGCAATGAAGAAAGATCAGGCATGCTTATATTCGGGTGAGCCAGTAACGCTGAAATCAGGAACAATGTCTACCCAAGTGAATGCTCCTCTATCCAGACACCTGCATGGTCATCCATGAGTGTGGCCTCAATTCAGACAGTTCTACGTAGTGGTCATTACTTGTTTCTAAATAAAAGAATACTACTTCAAAATTACACAAATTGTTGTAAATATATTAATTCGTAATTTTATTAATACAGTCCAATGCTTAGACAATGCAAACAGACTAGACAGTCTTAAAATGTGCCAAATTTATTGAAGTGGGTCCTGCTATTAAATACACTTGTCAAACTTGTAGGCTGTCTAGTCTGAGTTTACACCACCTTTTAGTTAGCCTATTGTGTGTTAGAAATATGCTCATCCCCTCCGTCGTCCTGTCTGCTCCCCCGTCCTCCTGTCCGCTCTTCCGTGCTCCGATCCCACCTCCACGTGCTCCGATCCCACCCCCTGTGCTCCGATTTCCCCCCCCCCCGTGCTCTGATCTCCCCCCTCATACTTACCGAGCCTACTGGTGTCCGTCCGTCTTCTTCATGGGCGCCGCCATCTTCCAAAACCTATCACAGTGATCAAAATAAAAAAATAGTAAATGAACCCCTCTTTATCACCCCCATAGGTAGGAACAATAATAAAATAAAGAAAATATATTTTTTTTTTCCACAAGGGTTAGGGTTAGGGCTAGGGTTAGAATTAGGCTATGTGCACACGGTGCGGATTTAGCTGCAGATCCGCTGCGGATTGGCCGCTGCGGATTCGTAGCAGTTTTGCATCAGGTTTACAGTACCATGTAAACCTATGGAAAACCAAATCCGCTGTGCCCATGGTGCGGAAAATACCACATGGAAACTCTGCGTTGTATTTTCCGCAGCATGTTGTAACAACTCTGCTGGCATCACGGCATGGCCTCACATCTCTCACACAATCTTACCCACTGCTCCAGGCCATGATGTGGTTTCTGTTTCATGCCAGCTCCATATTCTATGTCTCTGCTCTGTGCATGCTTCATGGCTATGTGTATAGGGGGCCGGCGCCTGAACTCTCTGGTTCTTATAGGAATCAGGTGCATCTGTCTAATCAGTTCCTGACCAATTACCAAGAGGCCTCCTGTATATAGTGCAGCTCCACCCTGTGCTCTGGGCCTGTGCAACTTACTCCCTCAGTCAGTTCTTAGCTGCTGAGGTGCCAGGTCCTGTCTCGGTTACTCTCTCTTGTCTGCCACCCAGGGGGGCATTGTACCCTGGTCTTGTCCTGTGTAGCCACCCAGTGGGGCTTAGTACCCTGGTCTCTGTCTTGTGTAGCCACCCAGCGGGGCTTCATACCCTGGCTTGTGTCTATGTCTCTGTGTCTTGTCTCGTTCCTGACTCTGTCTTAGTCTAGTCCTATTCCACTGTCTGTTTATATCTGTCTTGGTTTGCCTTTTCTGCTCTGTTCGCCATTGTCTGTGGCTCTGCTTCTCTTTGCTCAGTTCTACCACAACCTGTGCTTCTGTGTCTCTCAGCTTTTCCCTCAGCTCTGCTCTCTGTAACTTTGCTCTGCACTCTTACCTTGCTTCGCACTCTGTGGCTTTGCTCTGTGGCTTTGCTCTTTCCAGCGTCTCCGCTCTTGGCTCCGCCTCCAGCATCTCTGCTCTTGGCTCCGCCTCCAGCATCTCCGCTCTTGGCTCCGCCTCCAGCGTCTCAGCTCTTGGCTCCGCCTCCAGCATCTCTGCTCTTGGCTCCGCCTCCAGCATCTCCGCTCTTGGCTCCGCCTCCAGCATCTCCGCTCTTGGCTCCGCCTCCAGCGTCTCCGCTCTTGGCTCCGCCTCCAGCGTCTCCGCTCTTGGCTCCGCCTCCAGCATCTCCGCTCTTGGCTCCGCCTCCAGCGTCTCCGCTCTTGGCTCCGCCTCCAGCATCTCTGCTCCTGGCTCCGCCTCTTGCGGCTCCGTCCTTGGCTTTGCCTTCTCCTTCTCTTCTCTTAGTTCCACCTTCTACTCGTACTCAGCCTCCTGCATTTCTGTTCTTGGTTCTAGCTCTTGTGCTTTCGCTCTGCATCCGCTCTTGCGGTCTTTCTCTACTTGTTACTTAGTCCTCCTGTCTGAACAGGTTCCTACCTGTTTCACATACCTGCCTGCAGACCGGTCCCTACCGGTTCTTCCTATTTTCCAGCCATACCTGCCTGCCTACCAGAGAGCCAGTCGTGTCCGCCTGCCCGCCAGTGTCTGTTGTACCCGTCTGCCTGCCTGTGTCCCAGCCGTGCCCGCCTGTCAGCCAGTGTGCCAGCCGTGCCCGCTCCGTTCTTTAGTGGGATCAGCAGCCACAGCCAGACATTACCCTGGAGTGGCACCTGGTAGCTTCCTATTGCACAAGTCTGACCTCACCATCAGAGGCTCCAGCGAACACCTAGGAAGCTACTTAGTTACGCCCCTTCCAGGGAAGTTTGGTCTGTGGTCCAGTGGGGCCACACCCCCGTATGCCCGCGCCAACCAGTCTGGGCGCGTGCGTGACACATGTCAATTCTTTGTGCAGATTTCGCAGCGTTTTACACCTGTTCCTCAACAGGAATCCGCAGGTGAAATCCGCACAAAAAACACTGGAAATCCGAAGTAAATCCGCAGGTAAAACGCAGTGCCTTTTACCTGCGGATTTTTCAAAAATGGTGCAGAAAAATCTCACACGAATCCGCAATGTGGGCACATAGCCTTAGGGTTAGGGTTGGAATTAGAGTTAGGGTTGGAATTAGAGCTAGGGTTGGAAATAGGGTTAAGATTAGGCTTGTGGTTAGGATTATGGTTATGGGTTTGTGTATTGGGGTTAAAGTTGTGGTTAGGGTTAGGATTAGGGTTGGGATTAGGGTTAAGATTAGGGTTACGGGTGTGTTGGGGTTAGGGTTGTGGTTAGGGGTGTGTTGGGATTAGGGTTGTGATTAGGGTTATGGTTACAGTTGGGATTAGGGTTAGGGGTGTGTTGGGGTTAGTGTTGGAGTTAGAATTGAGGGGTTTCCACTGTTTAGGCACATCAGGAGTCTCCAAACGCAACATGGCGCCACCATTGATTCCAGCCATCTTGCGTTCAAAAAGTCAAATGGTGCTCCCTCCCTTCCGAGCCCTGACGTGCGCCCAAACAGTGGTTTACCCCCACATATGGGGTACCAGCATACTCAGTACAAACTGGGCAACAACTATTGGGGTCCAATTTCTCCTGTTACCCTTGCGAAAATAAAAAATTGCTTGCTAAAACATAATTTTTGAGGAAAGAAAAATTATTTTTTATTTTCACGGCTCTGCGTTGTAAATTTCCGTGAAGCACTTGGGGGTTCAAAGTGCTCACCACATATCTAGTTAAGTTCCTTAGGGGGTCTAGTTTCCAAAATGTGGTCACTTGTGGGGGGTTTCTACTGTTTAGGCACATCAGGGGCTCTGCAAATGCAACGTGACGCAGTGCAGACCATTCCATCAAAGTCTGCATTTCAAAACGTCACTACTTCCCTTCCGAGCCCTGATGTGTGCCCAATCAGTGGTTTACCCCCACATATGGGGGTAACAGCGTACTCAGGACAAACTGGGCAACAAACATTGTGGACCACTTCTCCTGTTACCCTTGTGAAAATAAAAAATTGCTTACTAAAACAATTTTTGAGGAAAGAAAAATGATTTTTTATTTTCACGGCTCTTCGTTCTAAACTTCTGTGAAGCACTTGGGAGTTCAAAGTGCTCACCATACATCTAGATAAGTTCTACTGTTTAGGCACATCAGGGGCTGTGCAAACACAACATGATGCCCGCAGACCATTTCATCAAAGTCTGCATTCCAAAACGTCACTAATTCCCTTCCGAGCCTCGACGTGTGCCCAAACAGTGGTTCCGCCCCACATATGGGGTATGAGCGTACTCAGGACAAACTGGACAACAACTGTTGGGGTCCAATTTCTCCTGTTATCGTTGTGAAAATAAAAAATTGCAGGCTAAAAAATAATTTTTGAGGAACGAAAAATTATTTTTTATTTTCCCCGCTCTGCGTTATAAACTTCTGTCAAGCACTTGGGGGTTTAAAGTGGTCACCGCACATCTAAATTAGTTCCATGGGAGGTCTAGTTTCTAAAATGGGGTCACATGTGGGGAGCTCCAATGTTTAGGCACACAGGGGCTCTCCAAACGCGACATGGTGTCCGCTAACGATTGGAGCTAATTTTTCATTCAAAAAGTCAAATGGCGCTCCTTCCCTTCCGAGCCCTGCAGTGTGCCAAAACAGTGGTTTACCCCCACATGTGAGGTATCAGTGTACTCAGCAGAAAATGCCCAATTAATTTTAGGATCCATTTTATCCTGCTGCCCATGTGGAAATGAACAAATTGTAGCTAAAAGTAATTTTTTGTGAAAAAAAGTACTTTTTCATGTTTACGGATCAATTTGTGAAGCACCTGGGGGTTCAATGTGCTCACTATGCATCTAGATACGTTCCTTGGGGGTCTAGTTTCTAAAATGGGATCACTTCTGGGGGAGCGCCAATGTTTAGGTACACAGGGGCTCTCCAAACACGACATGGTGTCCGCTAAGGATTGGAGCTAATTTTTCTTTCAAAAGTCAAATGGTGCTCCTTCCCTTCCGAGCCCTGCCGTGTGCACAAACAGTGGTTTGTGACCACATATGAGGTATCGGTGTACTCAGGAGAAATTTCCCAACACATTTTAGGATCCATTTTATCCTGTTGCACATGTGAAAATGAAAAAAATGAGGCTAAAATAATTTTTTTGTGAAAACAAAGTACTTTTTCATTTTTACAGATCACTTTGTGAAACACCTGGGCGTTCAAAGTGCTCACTATGCATCTAGATAAGCTCCTTGGGGGGTCTAGTTTCCAAAATGGGGTCACTTGTGGGGAAGCTCCAATGTTTAGGCACACAGGGGCTCTCCAAACGCGACATGGTGTCTGCTAAAGATTGGAGCCAATTTTTCATTGAAAAAGTCAAATGACGATCCTTTCCTTCCGAGCCCTGTCGTGTGCCCAAACAGTGGTTCCCCCCCACATTTGGGGTATCGGCATACTCAGGACAAATTGTACAATAACTTTTGGGGTCCAGTTTCTGTTTTTACCCTTGGGAAAAAATTGTGGCTAAAAGATCATTTTTGTGACTAAAAAGTTAAATGTTCATTTTTTCCTTCCATGTTGCTTCTGCTGCTGTGAAGCACCTGAAGGGTTAATAAACTTTTTGAATGTGGTTTTGAGCAACTTGAGGGGTGCAGTTTTTAGAATGGTGTCACTTTTGGGTATTTTCAGCCATATAGACCCCTCAAACTGACTTCAAATGTGAGGTGGTGCCTAAAAAAATGGTTTTGTAAATTTCATTGTAAAAATGAGAAATCGCTGGTCAAATTTTAACCCTTATAACTTCCTAGCAAAAAAATATTTTGTTTCCAAAATTGTGCTGATGTAAAGTAGACATGTGGGTAATGTTATTTATTAACTATTTTGTGTCACATAACTCTCTCATTTAACAGAATAAAAATTAAAAATTTGAAAATTGCGAAAATTTAACATTTTTGCCAAATTTCCATTTTTTTCACAAATAAACGCAAAAATTATCTACCTAAATTTACCACTAACATGAAGCCCAATATGTCACGAAAAAATAATCTCAGAACCGCTAGGATCCGTTGAAGCTTTCCTGAGTTATTACCTCATAAAGGGACACTGGTCAGAATTGCAAAAAACGGCCAGGTCATCAAGGTCAAAATAGGCTGGGTCATGAAGGGGTTAAAGGGAATCTATCACCCCATTTTTTACCTATAAGCTGCGGTCACCGGCATCATTGGCTTATCTACAGCATTCTGTAATGCTGTAAATAAGCCCCCCGATGTCACCTGAAAGATAAGAAAAACCCAGGGGCGGTCCCGTGCGGTCTGGTCCGATGGGCGTCGCGGTCCAGTTCCGGCGCCTCCCATCTTCATACGATGATGTCCTCTTCTTTGCTTCCTGTCACGGCTCCTCTCTGACCAGTACTCACTGCAGTACTTTACGCTGCCCTCAACAGGGCAGATAAAGTACACCTGCGCAGGAGCCGTGACAGGAAGCAAAGAAGAGGACGTTATCCTATGAAGATGGGAGGCACTGGACCCGGACTGCGACGTCCATCGGACCGGACCGCACCGGGACCGCCCCTGGGTGAGTAGAATTTAACTTGCTTTTCTTATCTTTCAGGTTACATCGGGGGCTTATTACAGAATGCTGAAGATAAGCCCCTGATGGCAGTGGCCGCAGCTTATAGGCCAAAAATGGGGTAACAGATTCCCTTTAAGTTAAACAACCATGCCCTTTTTTGGCAAAATCTTGTCTTCTTGTCAGCTAAGGCACTAGAAGTGTCATAAACACCTAATAACTTGTAGAATCATTTTTACTTAAATTAGTTTAATATTGAGGATTCAAAATCCATCTGATCAAAAATCAACTTTGCAAACTTGCTTAAAAATAAAAATTAAAAATATTCAACTAGATTATGGCTACAGCTGCTATGTAGGCATCTAAGTTTCCATAGTAGGACCTATACATTTACGTTTCCATAGTATGACCTATACGTTTCCATAGTAGGACCTACACATTTGTTTCCATAATAGGACCTATACGTTTCCATAGTAGAACCTATATGCTTCTATAATAGGACCTATACGCTTCCATAGTAGGACCTATACATTTTCATAGTAGGACCTATATGTTTCCATAGTAGGACCTATACACTTCAATAGAAGGACCTATACATTTCCATAGTAGGACCTATACATTTCCATAGTAGGACCTATATGCTTTAATAGAAGGACCTATACATTTCCATAGTAGGACCTATATGCTTTAATAGAAGGATCTATACATTTCCATATTAGGACCTATACATTTCCATAGTAGGACCAATACATTTCCATAGTAGGTCCAACAAAACAGAAGTATAGAAAGGGACGGCACCAGAGGAGTACGAACTCTTATGGACTTGGACTCTTAAGAAAAAAACAGTATGCAGGTGTCACGAAATAGCTGGGCATGTGGTGCTCTGCACTATAAGCATATAGCCAAATATTCCAACAGAGAACAAGAAAAACGTGCGGCACTCACCCTTCTTATGCTGTTTGATTCGTGCTCTTTATTGGAAATAAAATAATAGCATGTTATACATCAGTTAGGACATCAGGTATACAGGAGGGTGCGGGAGTGGTGAAAGGACGACGGCCTGGACCCGTCGAAGCACTCACTGTGCGAAACGGCCGTCGTCCTTTCTCCACTCCTGCACCCTCCTGTATACCTGATGTCCTAACTGATGTATAACATGCTATTATTTTATTTCCAATAAAGAGCACGAATCAAACAGCATAAGAAGGGTGAGTGCCGCACGTTTTTCTTGTTCTCTGTTGGAATATTTCCATAGTAGGACCTATACGCTTCAATAGTAGGACCTATACATTTCTATAGTAGAATCTTTGCGTTTTCATAGAAGGACCTATATATTTCCATAGTAGGACCTATAGATTTCCATAGTAGGACCTATATGCATACATTCCCATAGTAGGACCTATACGTTTTCACAGAAGGACCTATACATTTCCATAGAAGGACCTACACATTTTCATAGAAGGACCTATACACTTCAATAGAAGGACCTATACATTTCCATAGTAGGACCTATACATTTCCATAGCAGGACCTATACGCTTCAATAGAAGGACCTATACATTTCCATTGTAGGACCTATACATTTCCATAGCAGGACCTATACGCTTCAATAGAAGGACCTATACATTTCCATTGTAGGACCTATACATTTCCATAGCAGGACCTATACGCTTCAATAGAAGGACCTATACATTTCCATAGTAGGACCTATACATTTTCATAGAAGGACCTATACGCTTCAATAGAAGGACCTATACATTTCCATAGTAGGACCTATACGTTTCCATAGTAGGACCTATACATTTCCATAGTAGGGCCCACACGCTTCAATAGTAGGGCCTACACCTAGATCAGCATATAAACATAGCGCAAGTCTACATTAAAACTTGATTCATGTACATACCCTTTATCTATTATCTATTTTTGATTGGCAATGCTGCCCCAACATGTTCTATGCAGTGGAATTTCCCTAACAAACCATAAAAATGTTAATTAATTAGCACATATTTCTTTACTGTGCAGACTCATAGGTGAGAACTAATACATCCTTTAGACTACTTCATAAAATAAATAAGTGTTAATTATTTCTTGTACAAAAGTGAAGAAATACTAACATTATACAATTGTTGATTCTGCAATGTGTCTGATAAATGCCAGTGCCTCGTGTTATTACCCCAGTAAACCTGTTCTCCTTAGTACAGCTCTTTCATGGAAGATTTTGCTTGTATTAGCAACATTTGTTTGATGTTAATAAAGCTGCTCGTGCTCTTTTTAGGGCAGCTGGTTTTGGCATCTGGCCTCACAGCTGAGCATTTTGTTCTCAGTTACCTTTATTTTAAATCTTCTTCTGCCACCTTGTGGTGCTTCTAAAGATTGCACTTGATTAACCACCGCTTATTGCACTTGATTAACCACCGCTTATTGCCTTTGCCATCCAGTGGTGAAATGATATAAATACTTTACGTCAGCATCATTTTCCAAATGCCCTTTCATTTTGTTAGGAAGTCAGAAGGGTTCAAACTTAGCAGCAAAGTTTTATTTTATTTTTTCAAGAAAATGTACAAATCCAATTTTTTGTGTGATCCCGGCCTTAAAGTGACTTTTAGCGGTATATATATTTGAAAACCTCCAGAAGTGACATTATTTTAAAGACTGCACCTCTCAATTTTTCTCAACTGCTGTTAGGAAAGTTCTTAACCCTTCAGGAGCTACACAGGCATTAAGGCAAAGTGGAATGAAAAAATTAAAAGTTACACTTTTTCCCACTAAAATATTGCTTCAGTGGCAAATTTTTCATTTTCATAATTGGTAATATGAAAGTGGAACCTAAAATGTATTACAAAATTTCTCCTGAAAATGACAATACAGGTCCTTCTCAAAAAATTAGCATATAGTGTTAAATTTCATTATTTACCATAATGTAATGATTACAATTAAACTTTCATATATTATAGATTCATTATCCACCAACTGAAATTTGTCAGGTCTTTTATTGTTTTAATACTGATGATTTTGGCATACAACTCCTGATAACCCAAAAAACCTGTCTCAATAAATTAGCATATTTCACCCATCCAATCAAATTAAAGTGTTTTTTAATAACAAACAAAAAAACCATCAAATTATAATGTTCAGTTATGCACTCAATACTTGGTCGGGAATCCTTTGGCAGAAATGACTGCTTCAATGCGGCGTGGCATGGAGGCAATCAGCCTGTGACACTGCTGAGATGTTATGGAGGCCCAGGATGCTTCAATAGCGGCCTTAAGCTCATCCAGAGTGTTGGGTCTTGCGTCTCTCAACTTTCTCTTCACAATATCCCACAGATTCTCTATGGGGTTCAGGTCAGGAGAGTTGGCAGGCCAATTGAGCACAGTAATACCATGGTCAGTAAACCATTTACCAGTGGTTTTGACACTGTGAGCAGGTGCCAGGTCGTGCTGAAAAATGAAATCTTCATCTCCATAAAGCATTTCAGCCGATGGAAGCATGAAGTGCTCCAAAATCTCCTGATAGCTAGCTGCATTGACCCTGCCCTTGATGAAACACAGTGGACCAACACCAGCAGCTGACATGGCACCCCACACCATCACTGACTGTGGGTACTTGACACTGGACTTCAGGCATTTTGGCATTTCCTTCTCCCCAGTCTTCCTCCAGACTCTGGCACCTTGATTTCCGAATGACATGCAAAATTTGCTTTCATCAGAAAAAAGTACTTGGGACCACTTAGCAACAGTCCAGTGCTGCTTCTCTGTAGCTCAAAAGTGGCTTTACCTGGGGAATGCGGCACCTGTAGCCCATTTCCTGCACACGCCTGTGCACGGTGGCTCTGGATGTTTCCACACCAGACTCAGTCCACTGCTTCCTCAGGTTCCCCAAGGTCTGGAATCGGTCCTTCTCCACAATCTTCCTCAGGGCCCGGTCTCCTCTTCTCGTTGTACAGCGTTTTCTGCCACATTGTTTCCTTCCAACAGACTTACCATTGAGGTGCCTTGATACAGCACTCTGGGAACAGTCTATTTGTTGAGAAATTTCTTTCTGGGTCTTACCCTCTTGCTTGAGGGTGTCAATGATGGCCTTCTTGACATCTGTCAGGTCGCTAGTCTTACCCATGATGGGGGTTTTGAGTAATGAACCAGGCAGGGAGTTTATAAAAGCCTCAGGTATCTTTTGCATGTGTTTAGAGTTAATTAGTTGATTCAGAAGATTAGGGTAATAGGTCGTTTAGAGAACCTTTTCTTGATATGCTAATTTATTGAGACAGGTTGTTTGGGTTATCAGGAGTTGTATGCCAAAATCATCAGTATTAAAACAATAAAAGACCTGACAAATTTCAGTTGGTGGATAATGAATCTATAATATATGAAAGTTTAATTGTAATCATTACATTATGGTAAATAATGAAATTTAACGCTATATGCTAATTTTTTGAGAAGGACCTGTATACCATATGTAGTAAAAAAAAAACCTCTGTTTGGGCACAGGGTAGTGATCAGAAGAGAAGAAGTGATATTTGAAGCATAAGTTATTAAGCTCATTAAATTAACCCTATTTTGGAAACTAGACCCCTCCAAAAATTTGATGGGAGGCTGTTTTCACCATTCCTTATCCATAGTTGCTTTACAGAACTTTTATAACATTTGGACAAGTGATGAGTGAGCACTAAAATGCTCGGGTGCTCGTTGCTTGGGTCGAGCAAATTGGATTACTCGGGTACTCGGCCAGAACAATGAGCCCAATGTAAAGGTACCGTCACACATAGCGACGCTGCAGCGATACCGACAACGATCCGGATCGCTGCAGCGTCGCTGTTTGGTCGCTGGAGAGCTGTCACACAGACAGCTCTCCAGCGACCAACGATCCCGAGGTCCCCGGTAACCAGGGTAAACATCGGGTAACTAAGCGCAGGGCCGCGCTTAGTAACCCGATGTTTACCCTGGTTACCATCCTAAAAAGTAAAAAAACAAACGCTACATACTTACCTTCTGCTGTCTGTCCTCGGCGCTCTGCTTCTCTGGTCTGGCTGTGAGCGCCGGGCAGCCAGAAAGCAGAGCGGTGACGTCACCGCTCTGCTTTCCGGCTGACCGACGCTCACAGCCAGAGCAGGAGGAGAGCAGAGCACAGCGCTGGAGGACAGACGGCTGTAGGTAAGTATGTAGTGTTTGTTTTTTTACTTTTAGGATGGTAACCAGGGTAAACATCGGGTTACTAAGCGCGGCCCTGCGCTTAGTTACCCGATGTTTACCCTGGTTACCAGCAAAGACATCGCTGAATCGGTGTCACACACGCCGATTCAGCGATGTCTACGGGGAGTCCAGCGACGAAATAAAGTTCTGGACTTTCTTCCCCGACCAGCGATCTCCCAGCAGGGGCCTGATCGCTGCTGCCTGTCACACTGGACGATATCGCTAGCGAGGACGCTGCAATGTCACGGATCGCTAGCGATATCGTCTAGTGTGACAGTACCTTAAGTCTATGGGAGACCAAGTATTTTTACCGCAATCCCCCCGGGGGTTCTTTTAAGGTCTAAAACAGTCTGAAAATGATGGAAACACTGCTCAAATGACACAGGGACCTCATGGGGATCGCCCCTGGAAGCATTTCTGGTTCCTAGGTCACAGCTGTAAGCAGGGGTGGATTAAGGGTAGCCTGGGCCCCGGGCTGTTCAGACACTGTGGACCCCCTGGTCATGTGACGGGGTCATACGATGGGGTCATGTGACGGGGTCATCATATACCTGAACCAGATTATTCCAGAAAAATAGTTGCTGTGTGAAACTATAACCTGTCAAACATCCATTGATCTAGTCAATTTACCCTTCAGTTAGGAAGAAAAAAAACACACAATACTATCATCATAAGTGACAGTATTCACAGGAGATCTGTACTTAGTATGCAGTGTCTGTGTAGAGGTAATACAGTGATCACCGGTGACATTATACACAGGACCTCTGTATATAGTATACAGTGTATAGTGTCAGTGTATAGGTAACACTGAGTCACCAGTGACGTCTCTAGGCAAAGTTCTTCATCTTTCATCCAGCCAGGACTCGTCTCCGCAGGAAATGACACATTTATCTCGAGCTCCGCTTGCAGAACACATTACTTAATTTTTCCCAACTTCTACATTACACCACATGAAGAAAAAGAGGCAACATAGTGTCACTCTACGCAGTAACATGACCGCCCCCTCATTTAAAGCAGTATTCTCAAAAAATAAAATAAATACATCACTGCAGTAATAATATCCCTTAATTAGCCCCTATGGTAATAATAACATCAACCATCCTTGCCCCGTGTATCTCATTCCTGGCTTCAGCCATATGTTCTCCAATCCTGCCCTCATGAGTATCCATCCTGCCCCATCAGTCTCCATCGTATCCATCCTGCCCCATGATCCTGCATAATCTGTCTCCAATCCTGCCCCATGTCTTTCATTCTGCCCCATGTCTCCAATCATGCCCCGTATCTACATTCTGCCCATGTCTCCAATCCTACCCCATCTGTCTCCAGTCCTGCCCCCAGTGTGTCCAGCATCTCTGCCCCCAGTGTGTCCAGCATCTCTGCCCCTTGTGTCCAGCATCTCTGCCCCCAGTGTCCAGCATCTCTACCCCCAATGTGTCCAGCATCCTGCCCCAGTGTGTCCAGCATCCTGCCCCCAGTGTCTCCAGCATCTCTGCCCCAGTGTCCAGTATCTCTGCCCCAAATGTGTCCAGCATCCTTCCCCCAGTGTGTCCAGCATACTGCCCCTAGTGTGTCTGGCATCTCTGCCCCCAGTGTCCAGCATCCTTCCCCCAATGTGTCCAGAATCCTGCCCCCAGTGTGTCCAGCATCTCTGCCCCCAGTGTCCAGCATCCTGCCCCCAGTGTGTCCAGCATCTCTGCCCCCAGTGTCCAGCATCTCTGCCCTCAATGTGTCCAGCATCCTGCCCCCAGTGTGTACAGCATATTGCCCCCAGTGTCTCCAGCATCCAGCCCTCCTTGTCCAGCATATTGCCCCCAGTGTGTCTAGCATTCTGCCCCCAGTGTGTCCACCATATTGCCCCCAGTGTGTCAAGCATCCTGCCCCCAGTGTGTCCAGCATCCTGCCCCCAGTGTGTCCAGCATATTGCCCCCAGTGTGTCTAGCATTCTGCCCCCAGTGTGTCCACCATATTGCCCCCAGTGTGTCCAGCATCCTGCCCCCAGTGTGTCCAGCATATTGCCCCCAGTGTGTCCAGCATATTGCCCCCAGTGAGTCCAGCATTCAGACCCCAGTGTCTCCAGCATTCAGCCCCCAGTGTCCAGCATATTGCCCCCAGAGTGTCCAGCATTCTGCCCCCAGTGTCCAGCATCCTGCCCCCAGTGTGTCCAGCATATTGCCCCCAGTGTGTCCAGCATATTGCCCCCAGTGTGTCCAGCATATTGCCCCCCAGTGTGTCCAGCATATTGCCCCCAGTGTGTCCAGCATTCTGCCCCCAGTGTGTCCAGCATCCTGCCCCCAGTGTGTCCAGCATATTTCCCCCAGTGTGCCCAGTATATTGCCCCCAGTGTGTCCAGCATATTGCCCCCAGTGTGTTCAGGATATTACCCCAGTGTGTCCAGCATATTGCCCCCAGTGTGTCCAGCATTCTGCCCCAGCATATTGCCCCCAGTTTGTCCAGCATATTGTCCCCTGTGTCTCCAGCATATTGCCCCCATTGTGTCCAGCAAATTGTCCCCAGTGTCTCCAGCATATTGCCCCCATTGTGTCCAGCATATTTCCCCCAGTGTGTCCAGCATATTGCCCCCAGTGTGTCCAGCATATTGCCCCCAGTGTGTCCAACATATTGCCCCCAGTGTCTCCAGCATACTGGCCCGGGCCCCCCAGATTGCCGTTCGCAATAAAAATAAAAAAAAATTCTCCTCAGTAGAGTTGAGCGACTTTTAGTTTTTAGGATCGAGTCGGGTTTCGCTTTGTCAAAAGTCGGGTCGGGTTAAATCGGCTGATTATTTCGAAAAGTCGGTGGCCGACCGAAACACGAAACCCAATGCAAGTCAATGGGGAATCAAAGTCGGCAGTGAGTGGAGGACAGGAAAACACCTACAGTGCCCATTTTAATGCCAAAAACATCAATTCTTATTTCTTAAGCTTGTCAATCTTAATTTACTTTATAATAATAGATAGGCATTGAAAACAGAGGGTAATTTGGCTAAAGTTGTGGGGGGGTAGGGCTGGCTCAAGATTTTTCGTGGGCCCAGGAAACGCGGAATACATCACGGCGGTGGAGCAGGGAGAGGTAAGTATTTCAACTTTGCAAGTGCTGTGATCCTGAGCAAGCAGGGGGGGCCCACTAGTTGGCACTGGCACAGGGCCCCTCATAGTACGGCGGTGTGTTTAATGGCGGGTGGCGCCTCCCACTGCCAGAGACACTTTTGCGTACTATGAGGGGCCATGTGCCAGTGCCAACGAGTATGCCCCCCCACCTGATGAAGGAACCTGCATTTTCATCTGCACCTTCCTCTTTGTTCCCGTGTAAGGTGGTATAGTATGCGGGAAGGGGAACCTGACTTTCAGCAGGGTCAGATTCTGGCTGTGTTGTGTGCAAGAGGAATGTAGTGGTCAGGGTTAACGTACCAGCAGACTCGTCTAGCAGTGGCTGGGCAATGGGCAGGATGAGGAGGAAACACAGATATAGGCCCAAATAATAAAGTAGGCTAAATGCAGTTCAAAAAGAGTAACAGAACTAAACAGGCGGCATTGCTTTGCTCAGTGGAGGACAATGGTAACGAGTGGTGTAGACACAGTTAGTAAGCCCAAAATAAAAAAGTAGGCTAAATGCAGTTCAAAAATGGTAACAGGACTAAACAGGCGGCATAGCTTTGTTCTGTGGAGGACAATTGTAATGAGTGGCACAGACACAGTTAGTAGGCCAAAATACAAAAGTAGGCTAAAAGCAGTTCAAAATTGGTAACAAGACTAAACAGGCGGAATAGTTAGGTACTGAGGTGGGCTCCTCTGCTGAGTAGCAGAGAGTGGTAGTAGGCGCAAAGTATTAACTGGTCTAAATCGAGGCCAGGTGTTGTGAATTCTGTGGCCAAGCTCCCTCCTGTGGTCGTGAGTGGTACTGCGGCTGGTTCTGTCTATAAGCTTCCTTTGGTGGATGAGAGTGGTACTGCGGCTTCTGAGTTTCCTTCCTCAGGTGATGAGGTTAAGTCGTTAGGTGCTGCTCTATTTAACTCCACCTGGTGCTTTGATCCTGGCCTCCAGTCAATGTTCTAGTATTGGTCTTGCTTCCTCCTGGATCGTTCCTGTGGCCTTTCTATCCTGCATAAGCTAAGTTCTGCTTGTGTTATTTTTGTTTGCTATATTTTCTGTCCAGCTTGCTATATTGGTTTTTCTTGCTTGCTGGAAGCTCTGAGACGCAGAGGGAGCACCTCCGTACCGTTAGTCGGTGCGGAGGGTCTTTTTGCCCCTCTGCGTGGTTGTTTGTAGGTTTTTGTGTTGACCGCAAAGCTATCTTTCCTATCCTCGGTCTATTCAGTAAGTCGGGCCTCACTTTGCTAAATCTATTTCATCTCTGTGTTTGTATTTCATCTTTACTCACAGTCATTATATGTGGGGGGCTGCCTTTTCCTTTGGGGAATTTCTCTGAGGCAAGGTAGGCTTATTTTTCTATCTTCAGGGCTAGTTAGTTTCTCAGGCTGTGCCGAGTTGCATAGGGAGCGTTAGGCGCAATCCACGGCTACCTCTAGTGTGGTGTGATAGGATTAGGGATTGCGGTCAGCAGAGTTTCCACGTCTCAGAGCTCGTCCTATGTTTTTGGTAAAATGTCAGGTCACTTTGTGTGCTCTGAACTTCAAGGTCCATTGTGGTTCTGAATTACCTGTTCATAACAGTACTGGAGGCCCAAAGTACTAATGCTTCTCAATAGAGGGAAAAGAGAAGTTCTGAGACCATTTTTTTTTCTTTGCACTGTGTTCTGTCTTTCTTTTCCCCTTTACATCAGGGTGGTTCAGAACACAGGTGTGGACATGGACATTCAGGGTCTGTCCTCTTTGATGGATAATCTCACTATAAGAGTACAGAGCATTCAAGATTTAGTGGTTCGGAATCCTGTGTTGGAGCCTAGAATTCCTATTCCTGAGTTGTTTTCTGGAGATAGAGCTAAGTTTTTGAATTTTAAAAATAATTGTAAACTATTTCTGGCTTTGAAACCCCGCTCCTCTGGTGACCCAGTTCAACAAGTTAAAATCATTATTTCTTTATTACGTGGCGACCCTCAAGACTGGGCATTTTCCCTTGCGCCAGGAGATCCTGCATTATGTAATATTGATGCGTTTTTTCTGGCGCTCGGATTGCTGTACGACGAACCTAATTCAGTGGATCAGGCAGAGAAAAATTTGCTGGCTCTGTGTCAGGGTCAGGATGAGATAGAGATTTATTGTCAGAAGTTTAGAAAGTGGTCCGTGCTCACTCAATGGAATGAATGTGCGCTGGCAGCTATTTTCAGAAAGGGTCTCTCTGAAGCCCTTAAGGATGTCATGGTGGGATTTCCTATGCCTGCTGGTCTGAATGAGTCCATGTCTTTGGCCATTCAGATCGGTCGACGCTTGCGTGAGCGTAAATCTGTGCACCATTTGGCGGTATTATCTGAGCATAAACCTGAGCCTATGCAGTGCGATAGGACTTTGACCAGAGCTGAAAGGCAAGAACACAGACGTCAGAATGGGCTGTGTTTCTACTGTGGTGATTCCACTCATGCTGTCTCCGATTGTCCTAAGCGCACTGTTGTGAATTCTGTGGCAGAGCTCCCTCCTGTGGTCACAAGTGGTACTTCGGCTGATTCTCTCTGGGAGCTTCCGTTTGTGGAGGAAACTGGTACTGCTGCTTCTGAGTTTCCTTCCTCAGGTGATCTGGTGAGGTCGTTAGGTGCTTCTCTACTTAACCCCACCTAATGCTTTGATTCATGCTTCCGGTCAATGTTCCAGTGTTGGACTTGTGTTTCTCTGGATCATTCCTGTGGCCTGCTGCTCTGCATAGCTAAGTGCTTCTTTGCTATTTGTTGCTATTTTTTCTGTCCAGCTTGTCTATTTGTTTTGCTGGAAGCTCTGGGACGCAAAGGGTGTACCTCCGTGCCGTTAGTTCGGTACGGAGGGTCTTTTTGCCCCTTTGCGTGGTTTTCTTTAGGGTTTTGTGTAGACCGCAAAGTTATCTTTCCTATCCTCGTTCTGTCTAGAATATCGGGCCTCACTTTGCTGAATCTATTTCATCCCTACGTTTGCATTTTCATCTTACTCACAGTCATTATATGTGGGGGGCTGCCTTTTCCTTTGGGGTATTTCTCTGAGGCAAGGTAGGCTTATTTTTTTTATCTTCAGGCTAGTTAGTTTCTCAGGCTGTGCCGAGTTGCATAGGGAGCGTTAGGCGCAATCCACGGCTGCCTCTAGTTGTGTTTGGAGAGGATCAGGGATTGCGGTCTGAAGAGTTCCCACGTCTCAGAGCTCGTTCTATTATTTTGGGTTATTGTCAGATCACTGTATGTGCTCTGACCTCCATGTCCATTGTGATACTGAATTGCCTTTCATAACAGTACAGGAAGCCAAAAGTACTAATGATTCTCAATAGAGGGAAAAAAGAAGTTCTGAGACCATTTTTTTTTCTTGGCTTTGTGTTTTGTCTTTTTTTTCCCCTAGACATTTGGGTGGTTCAGTACACAGGTGTAGCGATGGACATTAGAAGTCTGTCTTCATTTGTGGATCAGCTCTCGGCAAGAGTACAAAAGATTCAAGACACTATTGATCAGAAATCTATGTTAGAACCAAGAATTCCTATTCCTGATTTGTTTTTTGGAGATAGAACTAAGTTTCTGAGTTTCAAAAATAATTGTAAGTTATTTCTGGCCTTGAAACCTCGTTCCTCTGGTGATCCAGTTCAACAGGTTTTGATTATTATTTCTTTTTTGCGCGGCGACCCTCAGGACTGGGCATTTTCTCTTGCGCCAGGAGATCCTGCATTAAGTAATATCAATGCATTTTTCCTGGCGCTCGGATTGCTGTACGATGAGCCTAATTCAGTAGATCAGGCAGAAAAGAATTTGCTGGCTCTGTGTCAGGGTCAGGATGAAATAGAGGTATATTGCCAGAAATTTAGAAAATGGTCAGTGCTCACTCAATGGAATGAATCTGCGCTGGCAGCTATGTTCAGAAAGGGTCTCTCTGAAGCCCTTAAGGATGTCATGGTGGGATTTCCTATGCCTGCTGGTTTGAATGAGTCTATGTCTTTGGCTATTCAGATCGGTCGACGCTTGCGTGAGCGTAAATCTGTGCACCATTTGGCGGTATTACCTGAGCTTAAACCTGAGCCTATGCAGTGCGATAGGACTTTGACCAGAGTTGAACGGCAAGAACACAGACGTCTGAATGGGCTGTGTTTCTACTGTGGTGATTCCACTCATGCTATCTCTGATTGTCCTAAGCGCACTAAGCGGTTCGCTAGGTCTGCCACCATTGGTACGGTACAGTCAAAATTTCTTCTGTCCGTTACCTTGATCTGCTCTTTGTCATCATATTCTGTCATGGCATTTGTGGATTCAGGCGCCGCTCTGAATTTGATGGACTTGGAATATGCTAAGCGTTGTGGGTTTTTCTTGGAGCCCTTGCAGTGTCCTATTCCATTGAGAGGTATTGATGCTACGCCTTTGGCCAAGAATAAGCCTCAATACTGGAACCAGCTGACCATGTGCATGGCTCCTGCACATCAGGAGGATATTCGCTTTCTGGTGTTGCATAATCTGCATGATGTGGTCGTGTTGGGGTTGCCATGGCTACAAGCCCATAATCCAGTATTGGATTGGAAATCCATGTCGGTGTCCAGCTGGGGTTGTCAGGGGGTACATGGTGATGTTCCATTTTTGTCAATTTCGTTATCCACCCCTTCTGAGGTTCCAGAGTTCTTGTCTGATTACCGGGATGTATTTGATGAGCCCAAGTCCGATGCCCTACCTCCGCATAGGGATTGTGATTGTGCTATCAATTTGATTCCTGGTGGTAAATTCCCAAAAGGTCGACTGTTTAATTTATCCGTGCCTGAGCACACCGCTATGCGCAGTTATGTGAAGGAATCCCTGGAGAAGGGGCATATTCGCCCGTCATCGTCGCCATTAGGAGCAGGGTTCTTTTTTGTAGCCAAAAAGGATGGTTCGCTGAGACCTTGTATAGATTATCGCCTTCTTAATAAGATCACTGTTAAATTTCAGTACCCCTTGCCTTTGTTATCTGATTTGTTTGCTCGGATTAAGGGGGCTAGTTGGTTCACCAAGATTGATCTTCGTGGTGCGTATAATCTGGTGCGAATCAGGCGAGGCGATGAATGGAAAACTGCATCTAATACGCCCGAGGGTCATTTTGAGTATCTAGTGATGCCATTCGGACTTGCCAATGCTCCATCAGTGTTTCAGTCCTTTATGCATGACATCTTCCGAGAGTACCTGGATAAATTCCTGATTGTGTACTTGGATGACATTTTGATCTTCTCGGATGATTGGGAGTCTCATGTGAAACAGGTCAGAACGGTTTTTCAGGTCCTGCGTGCTAATTCTTTGTTTGTGAAGGGATCAAAGTGTCTCTTTGGTGTGCAGAAGGTTTCATTTTTGGGGTTCATCTTTTCCCCTTCTACTATCGAGATGGATCCTGTTAAGGTCCAAGCCATCCATGATTGGACTCAGCCGACATCTCTGAAAAGTCTGCAAAAGTTCCTGGGCTTTGCTAATTTTTATCGTCGCTTCATCTGCAATTTTTCTAGTATTGCCAAACCATTGACCGATTTGACCAAGAAGGGTGCTGATTTGGTCAATTGGTCTTCTGCTGCTGTGGAAGATTTTCAAGAGTTGAAGCGTCGATTTTCTTCTGCCCCTGTGTTGTGTCAACCTGATGTTTCTCTTCCGTTCCAGGTCGAGGTTGATGCTTCTGAGATTGGAGCAGGGGCTGTTTTGTCGCAGAGAGGTTCTGATTGTTCAGTGATGAAACCATGCGCTTTTTTTTCCAGGAAGTTTTCGCCTGCTGAGCGGAATTATGATGTGGGCAACCAAGAGTTGCTGGCCATGAAGTGGGCATTCGAGGAGTGGCGTCATTGGCTTGAAGGAGCTAAGCATCGCGTGGTGGTATTGACTGATCATAAGAACCTGACTTATCTCGAGTCTGCTAAGCGTTTGAATCCTAGACAGGCTCGTTGGTCGCTGTTTTTCGCCTGTTTTGACTTTGTGATTTCGTACCTTCCGGGCTCTAAAAATGTGAAGGCGGATGCTCTGTCTAGGAGTTTTGTGCCCGACTCTCCGGGTTTATCTGAGCCGGCGGGTATCCTCAAGGAAGGAGTAATTGTGTCTGCCATCTCCCCTGATTTGCGGCGGGTGCTGCAAAAATTTCAGGCTAATAAACCTGATCGTTGTCCAGCGGAGAAACTGTTTGTCCCGGATAGGTGGACAAATAAAGTGATCTCTGAGGTTCATTGTTCGGTGTTGGCTGGTCATCCTGGAATCTTTGGTACCAGAGAGTTAGTGGCTAGATCCTTTTGGTGGCCATCTCTGTCGCGGGATGTGCGTTCTTTTGTGCAGTCCTGTGGGATTTGTGCTCGGGCTAAGCCCTGCTGTTCTCGTGCCAGTGGGTTGCTTTTGCCCTTGCCGGTCCCGAAGAGACCTTGGACACATATCTCTATGGATTTTATTTCAGATCTTCCCATCTCTCAAAAGATGTCAGTCATTTGGGTGGTCTGTGATCGCTTTTCTAAGATGGTCCATCTGGTACCCTTGTCCAAGTTGCCTTCCTCCTCTGATTTGGTGCCATTGTTCTTCCAGCATGTGGTTCGTTTGCATGGCATTCCAGAGAATATCATTTCTGACAGAGGTTCCCAGTTTGTTTCGAGGTTTTGGCGAGCCTTTTGTGGTAGGATGGGCATTGACTTGTCTTTTTCCTCGGCTTTTCATCCTCAGACTAATGGCCAGACCGAACGAACCAATCAGACCTTGGAAACCTATCTGAGATGCTTTGTTTCTGCCGATCAGGATGACTGGGTGTCCTTTTTGCCTTTGGCTGAGTTCGCCCTTAATAATCGGGCCAGCTCGGCTACCTTGGTTTCGCCATTTTTCTGCAATTCTGGGTTCCATCCTCGTTTCTCTTCAGGACAGGTTGAGTCTTCGGACTGTCCTGGTGTGGATACTGTGGTGGACAGGTTGCAGCAGATTTGGACTCATGTAGTGGACAATTTGACCTTGTCCCAGGAGAAGGCTCAACGTTTCGCTAATCGCAGACGCCGTGTGGGTCCCCGACTTCGTGTTGGGGATCTGGTTTGGTTATCTTCTCGTCATATTCCTATGAAGGTTTCCTCTCCGAAGTTTAAACCTCGTTTCATTGGTCCTTATAGGATTTCTGAGGTTATTAATCCTGTGTCTTTTCGTCTGACCCTCCCAGATTCTTTTTTCATACATAACGTCTTCCATAGGTCATTGTTGCGGAGATACGTGGCACCTATGGTTCCATCTGTTGACCCTCCTGCCCCGGTTTTGGTGGAGGGGGAATTGGAGTATATTGTGGAGAAGATTTTGGATTCTCGTGTTTCAAGACGGAAACTCCAGTATCTGGTTAAATGGAAGGGTTATGCTCAGGAGGATAATTCCTGGGTTTTTGCCTCTGATGTCCATGCTCCCGATCTTGTTCGTGCCTTTCATGTGGCTCATCCTGGTCGGCCTGGGGGCTCTGGTGAGGGTTCGGTGACCCCTCCTCAAGGGGGGGGTACTGTTGTGAATTCTGTGGCAGAGCTCCCTCCTGTGGTCACAAGTGGTACTTCGGCTGATTCTCTCTGGGAGCTTCCGTTTGTGGAGGAAACTGGTACTGCTGCTTCTGAGTTTCCTTCCTCAGGTGATCTGGTGAGGTCGTTAGGTGCTTCTCTACTTAACCCCACCTAATGCTTTGATTCATGCTTCCGGTCAATGTTCCAGTGTTGGACTTGTGTTTCTCTGGATCATTCCTGTGGCCTGCTGCTCTGCATAGCTAAGTGCTTCTTTGCTATTTGTTGCTATTTTTTCTGTCCAGCTTGTCTATTTGTTTTGCTGGAAGCTCTGGGACGCAAAGGGTGTACCTCCGTGCCGTTAGTTCGGTACGGAGGGTCTTTTTGCCCCTTTGCGTGGTTTTCTTTAGGGTTTTGTGTAGACCGCAAAGTTATCTTTCCTATCCTCGTTCTGTCTAGAATATCGGGCCTCACTTTGCTGAATCTATTTCATCCCTACGTTTGTATTTTCATCTTACTCACAGTCATTATATGTGGGGGGCTGCCTTTTCCTTTGGGGTATTTCTCTGAGGCAAGGTAGGCTTATTTTTTCTATCTTCAGGCTAGTTAGTTTCTCAGGCTGTGCCGAGTTGCATAGGGAGCGTTAGGCGCAATCCACGGCTGCCTCTAGTTGTGTTTGGAGAGGATCAGGGATTGCGGTCTGCAGAGTTCCCACGTCTCAGAGCTCGTTCTATTATTTTGGGTTATTGTCAGATCACTGTATGTGCTCTGACCTCCATGTCCATTGTGATACTGAATTACCTTTCATAACAGCGCACTAAGCGGTTCGCTAGGTCCACCACCATTAGTACGGTACAGTCGAAATTTCTTTTGTCCGTTACTTTGATCTGCTCTTTGTCTTCCTATTCTGTCATGGCATTTGTGGATTCAGGCGCTGCCCTGAATTTGATGGACTTGGAGTTTGCTAGGCGCTGTGTGTTTGTCTTGGAGCCCTTGCAGTGTCTTATTCCATTGAGAGGAATTGATGCTACACCTTTGGCCAAGAATAAGCCTCAGTATTGGACCCAGCTGACCATGTGCATGGCTCCTGCGCACCAGGAGGATATTCCCTTTCTGGTGTTGCATAATCTGCATGATGTGGTCGTGTTGGGGTTGCCATGGCTACAAGTCCATAACCCAGTATTAGATTGGAAATCAATGTCTGTGTCCAGCTGGGGTTGTCAGGGGGTACATGGTGATGTTCCATTTCTGTCTATCTCATCATCCACCCCTTCTGAGGTCCCAGAGTTCTTGTCTGATTACCGGGATGTATTCGATGAGCCCAAGTCCAATGCCCTACCTCCGCATAGGGATTGTGATTGTGCTATCGATTTGATTCCTGGTAGTAAGTTTCCTAAGGGTCGACTGTTTAATTTATCTGTACCTGAGCACGCCGCTATGCGGAGTTACGTGAAAGAGTCTTTGGAGAAGGGTCATATTCGCCCGTCATCGTCGCCATTGGGAGCGGGGTTCTTTTTTGTGGCCAAGAAGGATGGTTCGCTGAGACCTTGTATTGATTACCGCCTTCTAAATAAAATTACGGTCACATTTCAGTACCCCTTGCCGCTGCTGTCTGATTTGTTTGCTCGGATTAAGGGGGCTAGTTGGTTCACCAAGATAGATCTTCGTGGTGCGTATAATCTTGTGCGTATTAAACGGGGCGATGAATGGAAAACAGCCTTTAATACGCCCGAGGGCCATTTTGAGTACCTGGTCATGCCATTCGGGCTTTCTAATGCTCCATCAGTGTTTCAGTCCTTTATGCATGACATCTTCCGAGAGTACCTGGATAAATTCCTGATTTTATACTTGGATGATATTTTGGTCTTCTCGGATGATTGGGAGTCTCATGTGAAGCAGGTCAGAATGGTGTTCCAGGTCCTGCGTGCTAATTCTTTGTTTGTGAAGGGGTCAAAGTGTCTCTTTGGTGTTCAGAAGGTTTCATTTTTGGGGTTCATTTTTTCTCCTTCTACTATCGAGATGGACCCTGTTAAAGTTCAGGCCATTTTTGATTGGACTCAGCCTACATCCCTGAAGAGTCTGCAGAAGTTCCTGGGCTTTGCTAATTTTTATCGTCGCTTCATCAATAATTTTTCTAGTATTGCTAAACCGTTGACTGATTTAACCAACAAGGGTGCTGATGTGGTCAATTGGTCTTCTGCTGCTGTGGAAGCTTTTCAGGAGTTGAAGCGTCGTTTTTCTTCTGCCTTTTTGTTGTGCCAACCAGATGTTTCGCTTCCGTTCCAGGTCGAGGTTGATGCTTATGAAATTGGAGCAGGGGCTGTTTTGTCGCAGAGAAGTTCTGATTGCTCGGCGATGAAACCATGCGCCTTCTTTTCCAGGAAATTTTCGCCTGCTGAGCGAAATTATGATGTTGGCAATCGAGAGTTGCTAGCCATGAAGTGGGCATTTGAGGAGTGGCGTCATTGGCTTGAAGGAGCTAAGCATCGCGTGGTGGTCTTGACTGATCACAAAAACTTGACTTATCTCGAGTCTGCCAAACGGTTGAATCCTAGACAGGCTCGTTGGTCGCTGTTTTTCTCCCGTTTTGACTTTGTGGTTTCGTACCTTCCGGGCTCTAAAAATGTGAAGGCGGATGCCCTGTCTAGGAGTTTTGTGCCCGATTCTCCGGGTTTGTCTGAGCCGGCGGGTATTCTCAAAGAGGGGGTAATTTTGTCTGCCATCTCCCCTGATTTGCGGCGGGTGCTGCAAAAATTTCAGGCTAATAGACCTGACCATTGCCCAGCGGAGAAACTGTTTGTCCCTGATAGGTGGACGAATAAAGTTATCTCTGAGGTTCATTGTTCGGTGTTGGCTGGTCATCCTGGAATCTTTGGTACCAGAGATTTGGTGGCTAGATCCTTTTGGTGGCCGTCTCTGTCGCGGGATGTGCGTTCTTTTGTGCAGTCCTGTGGGATTTGTGCTCGGGCTAAGCCCTGCTGTTCTCGTGCCAGTGGGTTGCTTTTGCCCTTGCCGGTCCCGAAGAGGCCTTGGACACATATCTCTATGGATTTTATTTCAGATCTCCCTGTCTCTCAAAGAATGTCGGTCATTTGGGTGGTTTGTGATCGCTTCTCTAAGATGGTCCGTTTGGTGCCCTTGTCTAAATTGCCTTCCTCCTCTGATTTGGTGCCATTGTTTTTTCAGCATGTGGTTCGTTTACATGGCATTCCAGAGAACATCGTTTCTGACACAGGTTCCCAGTTTGTTTCGAGGTTTTGGCGAGCCTTTTGTGCTAGGATGGGCATTGATTTGTCTTTTTCCTCGGCTTTCCATCCTCAGACAAATGGCCAGACTGAACGAACCAATCAGACCTTGGAAACATATCTGAGATGTTTTGTTTCTGCTGATCAGGATGATTGGGTGTCCTTTTTGCCTTTGGCTGAGTTCGCCCTTAATAATCGGGCCAGCTCGGCTACTTTGGTTTCGCCGTTTTTCTGCAATTCTGGGTTCCACCCTCGTTTCTCTTCAGGGCAGGTTGAGTCTTCGGACTGTCCTGGTGTGGATACTGTGGTGGATAGGTTGCAGCAGATTTGGACTCATGTAGTGGACAATTTGACTTTGTCCCAGGAGAAGGCTCAACGTTTCGCTAACCGCAGGCGCTGTGTGGGTCCCCGACTTCGTGTTGGGGATTTGGTTTGGTTGTCATCTCGTTATATTCCTATGAAGGTTTCCTCTCCTAAATTTAAGCCTCGTTTCATTGGTCCATATAGGATTTCTGAGGTTCTTAATCCTGTGTCTTTTCGTTTGACTCTTCCGGCTTCTTTTTCCATCCATAACGTGTTCCATAGGTCATTGTTGCGGAGATACGTGGCACCTATGGTTCCATCTGTTGACCCTCCTGCCCCGGTTTTGGTGGAGGGGGAATTGGAGTATATTGTGGAGAAGATTTTGGATTCTCGTGTTTCAAGACGGAAACTCCAGTATCTGGTTAAATGGAAGGGTTATGCTCAGGAGGATAATTCCTGGGTTTTTGCCTCTGATGTCCATGCTCCCGATCTTGTTCGTGCCTTTCATGTGGCTCATCCTGGTCGGCCTGGGGGCTCTGGTGAGGGTTCGGTGACCCCTCCTCAAGGGGGGGGTACTGTTGTGAATTCTGTGGCAGAGCTCCCTCCTGTGGTCACAAGTGGTACTTCGGCTGATTCTCTCTGGGAGCTTCCGTTTGTGGAGGAAACTGGTACTGCTGCTTCTGAGTTTCCTTCCTCAGGTGATCTGGTGAGGTCGTTAGGTGCTTCTCTACTTAACCCCACCTAATGCTTTGATTCATGCTTCCGGTCAATGTTCCAGTGTTGGACTTGTGTTTCTCTGGATCATTCCTGTGGCCTGCTGCTCTGCATAGCTAAGTGCTTCTTTGCTATTTGTTGCTATTTTTTCTGTCCAGCTTGTCTATTTGTTTTGCTGGAAGCTCTGGGACGCAAAGGGTGTACCTCCGTGCCGTTAGTTCGGTACGGAGGGTCTTTTTGCCCCTTTGCGTGGTTTTCTTTAGGGTTTTGTGTAGACCGCAAAGTTATCTTTCCTATCCTCGTTCTGTCTAGAATATCGGGCCTCACTTTGCTGAATCTATTTCATCCCTACGTTTGTATTTTCATCTTACTCACAGTCATTATATGTGGGGGGCTGCCTTTTCCTTTGGGGTATTTCTCTGAGGCAAGGTAGGCTTATTTTTTCTATCTTCAGGCTAGTTAGTTTCTCAGGCTGTGCCGAGTTGCATAGGGAGCGTTAGGCGCAATCCACGGCTGCCTCTAGTTGTGTTTGGAGAGGATCAGGGATTGCGGTCTGCAGAGTTCCCACGTCTCAGAGCTCGTTCTATTATTTTGGGTTATTGTCAGATCACTGTATGTGCTCTGACCTCCATGTCCATTGTGATACTGAATTACCTTTCATAACAGCGCACTAAGCGGTTCGCTAGGTCCACCACCATTAGTACGGTACAGTCGAAATTTCTTTTGTCCGTTACTTTGATCTGCTCTTTGTCTTCCTATTCTGTCATGGCATTTGTGGATTCAGGCGCTGCCCTGAATTTGATGGACTTGGAGTTTGCTAGGCGCTGTGTGTTTGTCTTGGAGCCCTTGCAGTGTCTTATTCCATTGAGAGGAATTGATGCTACACCTTTGGCCAAGAATAAGCCTCAGTATTGGACCCAGCTGACCATGTGCATGGCTCCTGCGCACCAGGAGGATATTCGCTTTCTGGTGTTGCATAATCTGCATGATGTGGTTGTGTTGGGGTTGCCATGGCTACAAGTCCATAACCCAGTATTAGATTGGAAATCAATGTCTGTGTCCAGCTGGGGTTGTCAGGGGGTACATGGTGATGTTCCATTTCTGTCTATCTCATCATCCACCCCTTCTGAGGTCCCAGAGTTCTTGTCTGATTACCGGGATGTATTCGATGAGCCCAAGTCCAATGCCCTACCTCCGCATAGGGATTGTGATTGTGCTATCGATTTGATTCCTGGTAGTAAGTTTCCTAAGGGTCGACTGTTTAATTTATCTGTACCTGAGCACGCCGCTATGCGGAGTTACGTGAAAGAGTCTTTGGAGAAGGGTCATATTCGCCCGTCATCGTCGCCATTGGGAGCGGGGTTCTTTTTTGTGGCCAAGAAGGATGGTTCGCTGAGACCTTGTATTGATTACCGCCTTCTAAATAAAATTACGGTCACATTTCAGTACCCCTTGCCGCTGCTGTCTGATTTGTTTGCTCGGATTAAGGGGGCTAGTTGGTTCACCAAGATAGATCTTCGTGGTGCGTATAATCTTGTGCGTATTAAACGGGGCGATGAATGGAAAACAGCCTTTAATACGCCCGAGGGCCATTTTGAGTACCTGGTCATGCCATTCGGGCTTTCTAATGCTCCATCAGTGTTTCAGTCCTTTATGCATGACATCTTCCGAGAGTACCTGGATAAATTCCTGATTTTATACTTGGATGATATTTTGGTCTTCTCGGATGATTGGGAGTCTCATGTGAAGCAGGTCAGAATGGTGTTCCAGGTCCTGCGTGCTAATTCTTTGTTTGTGAAGGGGTCAAAGTGTCTCTTTGGTGTTCAGAAGGTTTCATTTTTGGGGTTCATTTTTTCTCCTTCTACTATCGAGATGGACCCTGTTAAAGTTCAGGCCATTTTTGATTGGACTCAGCCTACATCCCTGAAGAGTCTGCAGAAGTTCCTGGGCTTTGCTAATTTTTATCGTCGCTTCATCAATAATTTTTCTAGTATTGCTAAACCGTTGACTGATTTAACCAACAAGGGTGCTGATGTGGTCAATTGGTCTTCTGCTGCTGTGGAAGCTTTTCAGGAGTTGAAGCGTCGTTTTTCTTCTGCCTTTTTGTTGTGCCAACCAGATGTTTCGCTTCCGTTCCAGGTCGAGGTTGATGCTTATGAAATTGGAGCAGGGGCTGTTTTGTCGCAGAGAAGTTCTGATTGCTCGGCGATGAAACCATGCGCCTTCTTTTCCAGGAAATTTTCGCCTGCTGAGCGAAATTATGATGTTGGCAATCGAGAGTTGCTAGCCATGAAGTGGGCATTTGAGGAGTGGCGTCATTGGCTTGAAGGAGCTAAGCATCGCGTGGTGGTCTTGACTGATCACAAAAACTTGACTTATCTCGAGTCTGCCAAACGGTTGAATCCTAGACAGGCTCGTTGGTCGCTGTTTTTCTCCCGTTTTGACTTTGTGGTTTCGTACCTTCCGGGCTCTAAAAATGTGAAGGCGGATGCCCTGTCTAGGAGTTTTGTGCCCGATTCTCCGGGTTTGTCTGAGCCGGCGGGTATTCTCAAAGAGGGGGTAATTTTGTCTGCCATCTCCCCTGATTTGCGGCGGGTGCTGCAAAAATTTCAGGCTAATAGACCTGACCATTGCCCAGCGGAGAAACTGTTTGTCCCTGATAGGTGGACGAATAAAGTTATCTCTGAGGTTCATTGTTCGGTGTTGGCTGGTCATCCTGGAATCTTTGGTACCAGAGATTTGGTGGCTAGATCCTTTTGGTGGCCGTCTCTGTCGCGGGATGTGCGTTCTTTTGTGCAGTCCTGTGGGATTTGTGCTCGGGCTAAGCCCTGCTGTTCTCGTGCCAGTGGGTTGCTTTTGCCCTTGCCGGTCCCGAAGAGGCCTTGGACACATATCTCTATGGATTTTATTTCAGATCTCCCTGTCTCTCAAAGAATGTCGGTCATTTGGGTGGTTTGTGATCGCTTCTCTAAGATGGTCCGTTTGGTGCCCTTGTCTAAATTGCCTTCCTCCTCTGATTTGGTGCCATTGTTTTTTCAGCATGTGGTTCGTTTACATGGCATTCCAGAGAACATCGTTTCTGACACAGGTTCCCAGTTTGTTTCGAGGTTTTGGCGAGCCTTTTGTGCTAGGATGGGCATTGATTTGTCTTTTTCCTCGGCTTTCCATCCTCAGACAAATGGCCAGACTGAACGAACCAATCAGACCTTGGAAACATATCTGAGATGTTTTGTTTCTGCTGATCAGGATGATTGGGTGTCCTTTTTGCCTTTGGCTGAGTTCGCCCTTAATAATCGGGCCAGCTCGGCTACTTTGGTTTCGCCGTTTTTCTGCAATTCTGGGTTCCACCCTCGTTTCTCTTCAGGGCAGGTTGAGTCTTCGGACTGTCCTGGTGTGGATACTGTGGTGGATAGGTTGCAGCAGATTTGGACTCATGTAGTGGACAATTTGACTTTGTCCCAGGAGAAGGCTCAACGTTTCGCTAACCGCAGGCGCTGTGTGGGTCCCCGACTTCGTGTTGGGGATTTGGTTTGGTTGTCATCTCGTTATATTCCTATGAAGGTTTCCTCTCCTAAATTTAAGCCTCGTTTCATTGGTCCATATAGGATTTCTGAGGTTCTTAATCCTGTGTCTTTTCGTTTGACTCTTCCGGCTTCTTTTTCCATCCATAACGTGTTCCATAGGTCATTGTTGCGGAGATACGTGGCACCTGTGGTTCCATCTATTGATCCTCCTGCTCCGGTTTTGGTTGAAGGGGAATTGGAGTATATTGTGGAGAAGATTTTGGATTCTCGTGTTTTGAGACGGAAACTCCAGTATCTGGTTAAGTGGAAAGGTTATGGTCAGAAAGGTAATTCCTGGGTCTTTGCCACTGATGTCCATGCTGCCGATCTGGTTCGTGCCTTTCATGTGGCTCATCCTGGTCGGCCTGGGGGCTCTGGTGAGGGTTCGGTGACCCCTCCTCAAGGGGGGGGGTACTGTTGTGAATTCTGTGGCCAAGCTCCCTCCTGTGGTCGTGAGTGGTACTGCGGCTGGTTCTGTCTATAAGCTTCCTTTGGTGGATGAGAGTGGTACTGCGGCTTCTGAGTTTCCTTCCTCAGGTGATGAGGTTAAGTCGTTAGGTGCTGCTCTATTTAACTCCACCTGGTGCTTTGATCCTGGCCTCCAGTCAATGTTCTAGTATTGGTCTTGCTTCCTCCTGGATCGTTCCTGTGGCCTTTCTATCCTGCATAAGCTAAGTTCTGCTTGTGTTATTTTTGTTTGCTATATTTTCTGTCCAGCTTGCTATATTGGTTTTTCTTGCTTGCTGGAAGCTCTGAGACGCAGAGGGAGCACCTCCGTACCGTTAGTCGGTGCGGAGGGTCTTTTTGCCCCTCTGCGTGGTTGTTTGTAGGTTTTTGTGTTGACCGCAAAGCTATCTTTCCTATCCTCGGTCTATTCAGTAAGTCGGGCCTCACTTTGCTAAATCTATTTCATCTCTGTGTTTGTATTTCATCTTTACTCACAGTCATTATATGTGGGGGGCTGCCTTTTCCTTTGGGGAATTTCTCTGAGGCAAGGTAGGCTTATTTTTCTATCTTCAGGGCTAGTTAGTTTCTCAGGCTGTGCCGAGTTGCATAGGGAGCGTTAGGCGCAATCCACGGCTACCTCTAGTGTGGTGTGATAGGATTAGGGATTGCGGTCAGCAGAGTTTCCACGTCTCAGAGCTCGTCCTATGTTTTTGGTAAAATGTCAGGTCACTTTGTGTGCTCTGAACTTCAAGGTCCATTGTGGTTCTGAATTACCTGTTCATAACAGCCAGGGCCCCTGAATATTTTAACTATCATCTATCATTTCAACAAATTTGTATTGGCAGTGCCATTGAAGGATTTAACAGCACAGACTACACAGTGGTGGAGCAGGGAGAGGTAAGTATTGCAAGTGGCAGAGCACTGTTCGAGCTGGGGGGAACACTCTCTCGTGGGCGGCGGTACTGGCACAGGGCCCCTCATATTACGTGTGTCTGACTTGGGTGTGCACCACCACCGTCAGAGACACTTCATTGTACTATGAGGGACCCTGTGCCACTGCTGTCGCCCAAGAGTGGGCGCACCCACCTGTCCAGGCAAACGGCACTCACACGGGTGCTTGCGCCAGGTGGTGACCACGGCCCTGTAGGGGGAGTCAGCCCATTTAGGGAGGTATAAAAATGGTCTATGGTGGACATTCAGCAGCTGCAAATGGAGGAATTGGAGAAGTCAGTAAGAGGAGGCCAAAAGAAAGACATTTTTCAGGCAAGCTACATGTCAGCAGGAGAAGGTGGGGCAAAATAATTTGAAATCCATGATTGGTTCATTTTAATGAAGGTTAGATCATCAACATTCTGGGTAGCCAGATGTGTCCTTTTTTTGGTCAGTATTGAACCAGCAGCACTGAAGACTCTTTCTGATAGCACACTACAAACAGGGCAAGCGAGCTCCTGTTTTTTAGATGACCAGTAATCAAAGGGGAATGACCTGTGAGGGAGAACATCAATAAGGGAGGAAAAGTTCGTAACGATACTGGACAAATGCTGTCTCCTGTCACTTTGAATCGATGCAGCACTACCTGTCGTGTAAGCGGGCATTGCGAAATCACTCCACAAGCTGGTCATAAAACCCATCTGTCCAACGCCACTTCTGATTTGTGCACCTCTAACACCTCTGCCATGTTGCCCCCTACGGCTCGTGTGAGAACCATCACCGCTGCTGTGTGCTGGGAATGCCTGAACCAAACGGTCTACAAGAGTTGCTTGTTTCGTAGCCAATATTTGCTCAAGGTTCTCATGTGGCATGATATTTTGTAATTTTCCTTTATATCGTGGATTCAACAGGCAGATCAACCAGTAATCGTCATCAGTCATCATTTTGATAATGGGGGGGCCCTTTTTAGGATACGCAAGGCATACTCAGCCATGTGGGCCAATGTTCCAGGTGTCAATTCACTGCTTGTGCTGGGTTGAGGAGCACTTTCTTGCAAATCAACATCACAAAAACCCTGTACCTGACCTTGCAACGCCACCAGTTTCTATTGCCCCCTGAGAAGCATCCTCCTCCCATAAATATTCATCCCCATCATCCTCCTCCTCCTCTCCGTCTGCCACTTCGTCCAGAAGAGTTCCCTGAGCAGACAATGGTTGACTGTCATCAAGGCTTCCCTCCTCCTCGGCTGCAGATGCCAGCTCCTTAAGGTGCGTAAAACTTTGCATCAGCAGACGCATTAGTGGGATGCTCATGCTTATGATGGCGTCGTCTGCACTTACCAGCCATGTGCGTTCCTCAAAACACTGAAGGACTTGACAGAGGTCTTGGAGCTTCGACCACTGCACACCAGACAACTTCATGTCTGCCATCCAACTGCCTGCCTGTGTATGTGTATCCTCCCATAAATTAATCACAGCACGCCTCTGTTCACACAGCCTCTGAAGCATGTGCAGTGTGGAGTTCCACCTTGTTGCAACGTCAATTATTAGGTGGTGCTGGGGAAGATTTAGCGATTGCTGATGGTTCAGCATGCGGCTGGAGTGTACGGGCGTCCGGCAGATGTGCGAGCAAAGTCTTTGCACCTTCAGGAGCAGGGCTGGTAACTCCAGATAATTTTTGAAGAAGCACTGCACTACCAGGTTCAAGGTGTGAGCCAGGCAAGGTATGTGTTTCAGTTCTGAAAGGGCTATGGCGGCCATAAAATTCCTTACAATATCACTGACTACCTTGCCTGCCTCAAGATGTACACTGCCCAGCCATGACTGAGTTTGTTGCTGCAAGTACACGGCCAGGACTTCCGCGGTGTCTGTTGTCACCCAAACACTTCATTTCTAACACAGCCTGCTGATGCTTACCACTAGCTGTTCAATAATGGGACACCTCGTGTGCAACACTTGCAGCTGTGGAGTGGTCGTGCGACTGCGCTCTGTGGACGAGCTTTCGCTTCTGGAGGAGGAGGAGGAGGGGTGGCGAATGCCTACAGCCAACTGTTTCGTAGACCGTGGGCTAGGCAGAACTGTCCCACTATGGCTGTCCCCTGTGGACCCTGCATCCACCACATTAACCCAGTGTACCGTGATGAACACGTAACGTCCCTGGCCATGCCTACTCGTCCATGCATATGTTGTGAGGTGCACCTTTCTACTGACTGATTGCCTCAGTGCATGGACAATGCACAATGCAGTCTTTGACATGCTGGTGGAGGGCTGGGATGGCTATTCTCACAAAGTGTCGACTGGGTAGGTCATAGCATGGTACTGCGTAGGCCATCAGGGCTTTGAAAGCTTCGCTTTCAACCAACCGGTAGGGCATCATCTCTAACGAGATTAGTCTAGCAATGTGGGCGTTCAAACTCTGTGTACGCGGATGAGAGGATGAGTACTTTCTTTTCCTAACGAGAGTCTCTTGTAGGGTGAGCTGGACTGGAGAGGTGCATATGGTGAAAAATATACATATACGGGGAAATGTGGGACTAAGAGAGACTACCACTTACAAAATGAAAAACTAAGGAAGGTAAAGACAATATACTAAAAGACTGTGGGCCAATAATAGAAAAAATACACCGTGGTCCTAAGAATGACAAGCCATATATGGCATAGAGCGAACAATGAGCTACCTGATGGCTGATGATGTCCGTCCCTCAAGTACAGCGCACCCCGACGCGCGTTTCGGAATTAATCCTTCGTCAGGGGGTGATGTACGTGTGGGACCGGACGGTTTATATACCCTTGAGATGAACGCCGATGAGAAGATGCGGGAGCGCCAGCGGCGCATGCGCAGTCAGGAGGACCCGGAAGCGGAACAGAGCCCGCGTCACATTACCCGGCAGCAGAAAGGCTGCAGCCATGGAAACACAGACACGGGATGGCCGCTATCCAGGACACAGACCACGAATGCGCAACGCCACAGCATACCTCAAATGGACGGTCAAAGGAACTAATCATTTGTGTGTGAATAAGAGGTAATGTGGAGTGTAAATCAAGTGTGTGCAGTGTGAAGATAAGGAGTGTGCAACCAGAAAAATAATAATAATAATGAGGGGTAATAGTGAAAATAATAATAAGCAATAATATATGAATAAAAGTGATAATATGAAAAGAAGTATTCAAAGATATATTAACCTTTAGAATACATTATACTGAGAAAAAAATATATATATATAAATAAGTAATTGAAAAAATAATGATCATAAAAAAGTCAAAAATGAAAAAAATATATGAAAAAAATAATAAAAATAAAAAAATATATGGAAAAATAAATAATAAAAAATAAAATAAAAAATAATATAAATAAAAAACAATAAATAATATAATAATAAAAATAAAATAGTAGAATAAAATAAATATATATAAGAGGATAATCCTAAATATTAATAAATGAAAATAATAAAGAAAAAATAATAAAAATAAAATAATAAAAAATAAAATAATGTGAGTAATGAAATTATATAAAAAATAAGTAAATATACATATATACACACATACATATACATACATATATACGTACACACCCATACACATGTATACATATCAACTACTAAATCATAATACATATTGTATAATATAGTGCAAAAATACATATAGTCCACAGAAATAGAATGTACATGTGGTATTGTTGGAATATTTTCCTATATCGCTAAAAAGCTGGAAATAGTGAAAGCCATAAGATCCATCCATCGAGGGTCTTCTCACATCATTCCGTATACATAGAAAAAGGGACCATTCCAAAGGTAAACTAAATAATTAATAAAAGAAGAGATTATTAATATAGGGCACACAATATAAAAAGTATATTATATACAATAACCAAGGGCAAAAAACGATATATATATATAATATATAAATATTAAATAAAATATTCCTATATTATAAAGGGCCACCAGGAATTTGTATATAAAGTATAAAACTTTAAGACATAAAAGAGAACTACACATTAAAAGAACAATGTATATAAATGTAAAAGGATAAAAGCCGTACGGTACATTAAGAAAGAAGGTTCACAAGAAAGAGGCAAAGCTAAAATTCTCATTTAGGCCTAGAGGAGAAACTGTTTTGAGGGTCCAAATCCATTTAGATTCCAATCTTGCCAATGGTATACTTACCTTACCACCTCTAATAGTGGATTTAATTGTATCAATCCCAATAACTCGTAGCAGTGACGCATCCGAGTCATGGCAAACTCTAAAGTGTTTTGGAAGAGTCTTGAGAGTAGATATGTCCTTAGTCTCTTTAGCGGCCAAGATCACCAACACGTGTTCACGAATACGAATTTTTAATTGTCGGGTGGTCAGGCCGACATATATTAGAGAACATGGGCAAGTAGCATAATATACTACTGCCTTGGTAGTACATGTTATAGACTGATTGAT
The DNA here is from genome assembly GCF_032444005.1 of Ranitomeya imitator. Lineage (NCBI taxonomy): Eukaryota > Metazoa > Chordata > Amphibia > Anura > Dendrobatidae > Ranitomeya > Ranitomeya imitator. Next base: position 462,055,206 of record NC_091285.1, read on the forward strand.
TTTAAAGGTCTTCAGACCATCTGAGCTCGTAAAGGTCTGAGCCCTCTCGAGATTAGGGCATGCCACACACCTGCCACAGGGACGGCAACCACCAGTCGGTTTAGAGACAGAGAGAAACGATGGTCTGACCTCTTCAACATAATGGCTCTTGACCAATTAGTCTCCCAGGTTTTTCGGCCTTTTAAATGTTAAACTGGGTTTTTCACCGATATACTGGGAAATAACAGGGTCCGCTTGAAGAATAGGCCAAGATTTCTCCAAAAAATGTTGCATCAAGGTGGTCTGTCCCGTGTATTGCGTTATATATCTCACCCGTTGATTAGGCATCTTTGGCGTAGAAGAATGTAGTGCTTGGTGCCTTGTGGTATTTCTGGCATGATTATATGACTTTTTAATCGAACGGCGGCTATACCCTCTATCTAAGAACCTCAGCCTAAGGTCTGTTGCTTGTTTTTCAAAGTCCTCATCTGTAGAGCAAATTCTGCGTAAACGCTGAAATTGGCCAATGGGGATGGATCTAATCATCGCTGGTGGATGCGAAGAGGAGTCATGTAAAAAGGAATTGACGGCTGTGGACTTCCGATATAAATCTGTTTGTAAACAGTCATCCGTCCCTCTGAAGACTCTTACATCCAGGAACTCAATCTGATCCATACTAAAGTGATACGTCAAATGTATATTATATGGATTACAATTGAGTCGTAACATAAATTGATGCAACGATTCAACCGAGCCCTGTCAGATCAAAAAAATGTCATCAATGTACCGCTCCCAAAAGAGGACGCGGTCCATTGACGACGAGTGATCCGACAGGAAGAGGTCCTTCTCCCACAGCCCCAGAAAAAAGGTTGGCATAGGCGGGTGCAAAAGAAGCGCCCATGGCAGTCCCCTGGAGCTGCAGGTAGAAGGACCCTTTAAAAAGAAAAAAATTATGAGACAGAGTGAAAAACAGCAATTGTTCCACAAAGGAATTCTTGTGGTTAGATGTGGTAGATGACTAAATAAAATTGTGTTGCTCGTATACCATCCGTATGTCGTATATTGGTATAAAGCGATTCCACGTCGCATGTTACCAATAGTGTGTTGGTACCAATGTACAGGCCATCAATTTTTTAAAGAAAATCATTTGTGTCTTTAATAAAAGACGGTAAAACCTCTACCAAAGGCTGAAGTTCTGAATCTACAAATCTATTCACGTTCTCCAAATAACTGCCACATCCAGAAATAATTGGTCGACCCGGGGGAACCTGTGTTAGGGGTCGAGTTCCCGCTTCTGCACAGGGGGAATCTCGAGCCACTTCCGCTGCGGTCTCCCATTCTTGTCCAGCCGCAGTGGAGCCTGCTCAGCAAGGACGTCGGTCCCAGCGTCTTGCTCATTCTCACTCTGTTCTGAGAGTTAGTGCTGCTTCTCCAGTCTCTGCCATTAAAGTCAGTGCTGGTCAGCAGCGAGCGGACTTCTCTGGGACTAAGTCCTTGTCTGCATGTACTGAGCATGCCCAGCTAAGGTCTCCCGTTGGAGATCGAGGGTCATGTGCTCAGGCGCTGCAGCACATTCCATTGGTCCTCTTGGCAGGTCCTAGAAGGGCAAAAGTGCTGTGGCCACTTCCTGTGCTGCTGCTATATAAACTGCGCATGACCGCACGGCCATGCGCTAGTATTGTCTTACAATTGCTTATGTGTGTATGTTGTGAGTGCAAGTCGTCCTTGGAAACCCCTACCCTATTGAATGTCTGTTCGCGGAAGGTGTATGGCTGCTATCTAGCGCCCGACTTAGCCTACAGCACTAAACACACATCACAGCGTCCTGTAGCTGTGCCTGCCAGTACGGCGCCGTGCGCCTGCCTTGCGCTTTCCATACCCGAGTCTGGGTGGTTAGTGGCGTCCGTTAGTGCGGCATCGCTCGCACTCTTGTGCACATAGATTTCTTAAGGTTCTCTACACACCCAGTTGCGGTGTTACACCAGCAAGGGTCTAATCGGGCTCCAATCCCTTCTGGGGTTAAGTCCGCTGACCACTTGCTCGCGCACTAGTGCGGTACTGCGGTCCTGTGAATTAACAGGATCGCTTTCTTCACGCTGGGTGAGGTCTAACCCACGCGTGTAAACTTTAGTGTACCGCCATATTGTCTGCAAATTGCTAGCAGCAGGTTCTCACCTGCACGGTGGACCCCGGACTGCGAACGCACCTTTATCATCTGTCTTGGTGCGTTCCGCCAGTCCTAACAACCTGTTATGATAAGGTAATTCAGTACCACAATGGACATAGAGGTCAGAGCACATACAGTGACCTGACAATAACCCAAAAACATAAAACGAGCTCTGAGACGTGGGAACTCTGCTGACCGCAATCCCTAATCCTCTCCAACCACACTAGAGGCAGCCGTGGATTGCGCCTAACGCTCCCTATGCAACTCGGCACAGCCTGAGAAACTAGCTAGCCTGAAGATAGAAAATAAGCCTACCTTGCCTCAGAGAAATACCCCAAAGGAAAAGGCAGCCCCCCACATATAATGACTGTGAGTTAAGATGAAAAGACAAACGTAGAGATGAAATAGATTTAGCAAAGTGAGGCCCGACTTTCTGAACAGAGCGAGGATAGGAAAGGTAACTTAGCGGTCAACACAAAACCCTACAAAAACCACGCAAAGGGGGCAAAAAGACCCTCCGTACCGAACTAACGGCACGGAGGTACACCCTCTGCGTCCCAGAGCTTCCAGCAAGCAAGAAAAAACAAATAGACAAGCTGGACAGAAAAAAACAGCAAACAAAATAGCAAAGCAGAACTTAGCTATGCAGAGCAGCAGGCCACAGGAACGATCCAGGAGAAAACAGGTCCAATACTAGAACATTGACTGGAGGCCAGGATCAAAGCACTAGGTGGAGTTAAATAGAGCAGCACCTAACAACTTCACCACATCACCTGAGGAAGGAAACTCAGAAGCCGCAGTACCACTTTCCTCCACCAACGGAAGCTCACAGAGAGAATCAGCCGAAGTACCACTTGTGACCACAGGAGGGAGCTCTGCCACAGAATTCACAACAGGAACCGTTTGGTTCTTATGGATTTTTGGCAGCAGATAAAGGGTGGGAATGGATGGTTCATGGACCTGTAGGGCGGTAAACAGTTCCCTGCTAATAATTCCTTCGTCTTTAGCTGTTTCTAGAATAGAAAGCAATTCTGACTGAAATTTAATCAATGGATTGTACGTTAATTTTTTATAGCACGTACTGTCTTTAAGTTTGCGTAAAGCCTCTGACACATATAGTGATTTTGGCCAAATCACCACATTCCCACCCTTATCTGCCGGTTTAAAGACTACATCCTGGAGATCTTGGAGTTTTTTGAAAGCTGCCTCCTCACCTGGTCAAATTACTCAGTTGGGGATTAAGACTCTTCCAAAACACTTTAGAATTTGCCATGACTTGGATGCGTCACTGCTACGAGTTATTGGGATTGATACAATTAAATCCACTATTAGAGGTGGTAAGTATACCATTGGCAAGATTGGAATCTAAATGGATTTGGACCCTCAAAACAGTTTCTCCTCTAGGCCTAAATGAGAATTTTAGCTTTGCCTCTTTCTTGTGAACCTTCTTTCTTAATGTACCGTACGGCTTTTATCCTTTTACATTTATATACATTGTTCTTTTGTGTAGTTCTCTTTTATGTCTTAAAGTTTTATACTTTATATACAAATTCCTGTTGGCCCTTTATAATATAGGAATATTTTATTTAATATTTATATATTATATATATATCGTTTTTGGCCCTTGGTTATTGTATATAATATACTTTTTATATTGTGTGCCCTGTGAGCTCCTGCAACCCTCAACCTACTGTCTCCTTCCCCATAATCCTGTAGAATGTAAGCCCGCAAGGGCAGGGTCCTCGCCCCTCTGTATAAGTCCGTCATTGTTAGTTTGTTTACTGTATGTGATATTTGTAACTTGAATGTAACCCCTTCTCATGTACAGCACCATGGAATCAATGGTGCTATATAAATAAATAATAATAATAATAATATTAATAATCTCTTTTATTAATTATTTAGTTTACCTTTGGAATGGTCCCTTTTTCTATGTATACGGAATGATGTGAGAAGACCCTCGATGGATGGATCTTATGGCTTTCACTATTTCCAGCTTTTTAGCGATATAGGAAAATATTCCAACAATACCACATGTACACTCTATTTCTATGGACTATATGTATTTTTGCACTATATTATACAATATATATTATGATTTAGTAGTTGATGTGTATACATGTGTATGGGTGTGTACGTATATATGTATGCATATGTATTTGTATGTGTGTATATATGTATATTTACTTATTTTTTATATAATTTCATTACTCACATTATTTTATTTTTTATTATTTTATTTTTATTATTTTATTTTTATTATTTTCATTTATTAATATTTAGGATTATCCTCTTATATATATTTATTTTATTCTACTATTTTATTTTTATTATTTTATTATTTATTAATATTATTTTTTATTTTATTATTTATTTTTCCATATATTTTTTTATTTTTATTATTTTTTTGATATATTTTTTTCATTTTTGACTTTTTTTATAATCATTATTTTTTCAATTACTTATTTATATATATATATATATATATATATATATTCAGTATCATTTATTCTAAAGGTTAATATATCTTTGAATACTTCTTTTCATATTATCACTTTTATTCATATATTATTGCTTATTATTATTTTCACTATTACCCCTCATTATTATTATTTTTCTGGTTGCACACTCCTTATCTTCACACTGCACACACTTGATTTACACTCCACATTACCTCTTATTCACACACATTAGTTCCTTTGATCGTCCATTTGAGGTATGCTATGGCGGTGCGCATGCGTGGTCTGCATCCTGGATAGCGGCCATCCCGCGTCTGTGTTTCCATGGCTGCAGCCTTTCTGCTGCCGGGTAATGTGACGCGGGCTCTGTTCCACTTCCGGGTCCTCCTGACTGCGCATGCGCTGCTGGCGCTCCCGCATCTTCTCATCGGCATTCATCTCAAGGGTATATAAACCGTCCGGTCCCACACGTACATCACCCCCTGACGAAGGATTAATTCCGAAACGCGCGTCGGGCTGCGCTGTACTTGAGGGATGGACATCATCAGCCATCAGGTAGCTCATTGTTTGCTCTATGCCATATATGGCTTGTCATTCTTAGGACCACGGTGTATTTTTTCTATTATTGGCCCACAGTCTTTTAGTATATTGTCTTTACCTTCCTTAGTTTTTCATTTTGTAAGTGGTAGTCTCTCTTAGTCCCACATTTCCCCGTATATGTATTTTTTTTAACATTTAGGATACACTCTATGCTTGCATTATATTATATATATGGGTATGATTTAGATATATAGATTTAATCCCCACACGTTTGGCTAAAATACTGCCTTTTATTTATTTATTGGTTATATAAGCACGGTTGCACTTTTAATCATACACATAGTGTTGGTGTTGTTTACTCTCACATTGCACACATAGCACTTTATTTATTTATTTTTATGAGGTACTATTACACTCGTATATATACATATATATATATTTTTTTATATCCTTTTTAGTGGGTATATAGTAGTTTTCTTACACCCTGTGTCCGTATATTGATTTATATGTATGATTGTGAGTCCTGAGATTTATTATGGTTTTATGATTTTTTCAAGTACAGGCACATGTGATCAGTGCCATTTTGCCAAAATTTCAAATAAAGTCTTTTTAATTAATATCATATGCTCTTTGGCGTTTCTTATATATATTCTTTAGATATATTTTATTATTCCCTATCCAGATTTGTTTGTTGTTGCTTTTTTTACAGATAACTTTTGACTGATCATTCGGATCTTGGTTAAAAAATTGCCACACTGCACTCTTCCTACTATGGAATACCTTTTCAGGCATTGCACGCTGTGCTACTTTCACCGGATGGCCACGCTGTCCTTAAACTGTTTTTGTTTTTGACAAACGTTTTTGGCTTGATACGGGCCTGCCAGATGACAGCTGTTGCGATGTAGATGGCTGCTGCGGATGATCCTCCTCCGCTTCAGAGCTACTTGCAGCGGCACCCACTTCCCCCAATGGCTGCCAATCTGGGTCAACAACTGGGTCATCTATCACCTCCTCTTCTACGTCATGTGCACCTTCCTCTGTGTCACCGTGTAAGGTGCTATAGCGTTCGGGACGGGGCACCATAGTCTCATCAGGGTCAGAATCTGGCTCAGTACACTGCGAGGGCAATGTAGTGATCTGAGTCAGTGGAACAGCCAAATAATCTAGCTGTGGCTGTGCATCAGTGCACTCCATGTCCGATTCATCTTGTAATGGGCAGTTAACAATTTCCCGTTCTAACCCAGGCACGGTATGTGTAAAGAGCTCCATGGCGTAACCTGTAGTGTCGCCTGACACATCCTTCACTTTTGGTTTGGGTGAAAGACACAAGGAAACGTCTTGTTCCTGACCGGGAGCATCCACTGACGACTCGCTGCTTTTATATTTGGAACTTTCTGAAGAGGAGGCGAAAGAGCTAGAGACTGAGTCAGCAATGAAAGCCAAAACTGTTTCCTGCTGCTCCGGCTTTAAAAGCCGTTTTCCTACTCCCAGAAAAGGGAGCCTTCGAGGCCTTGTGTAGCCAGACGATGACGCTGGCTCAACACCTCCAGCCTTAGGTGCTATGGTGCTTTTGCCACTATCACCAGATGCACCACAACCACCACCATCAGTACCAGCTGGCAACCACCGCCCACGGCCTCTTCCACGAGACTTCCTCATTTTTTGGAAAATCTAACCAAAATAACAACCGTTATATGGTACTGTAAAACAAGGTAGAAGGTGTATATAAACTTGTTGAGAATTTGACTCTCCCTTTTTTGGGGGGGGAGACTGACCCAAAACTCAGGCCCAGTGTATAAAACAACGCAATCTAAGTGGCAGAAAGTGGCTGGCTGACATACACCAAACTAACAGGACTGCAGTAGATCCACTTTGTGAGAATTTGAAACTCCCTTTTTTTGAGGGAGACTGACCCAAAACTCAGGCCCAGTGTATAAAACAACGCAATCTAAGTGGCAGAAAGTGGCTGGCTGACATACACCAAACTAACAGGACTGCAGTAGATCCACTTTAAGATATATGAAAAAATACAAGGACTGTAGTACAATTTCAATCTCCCTACAATGATCTCAGGACAAGTATGGCAGCAATAAAAAGGACTGCTGCACACAAAAGTGTGGACAAACAAACAAGATAGCTGTGCAGAAAGGAGCAACAGGATTTTTCCTTTTAAAAAAGCAGTTGGTTTGCATAGCAGCCTGCAAACAGCAATGCAGCTATCACGGAGCCTTATAAGGCAGCCTAATAAGCTACAGAGCTGATGCACAAAAATATAGCCTCCACTGTCCCTGCAAACAAATGGTGGTGTCGGACAGTGGAAATCGCTACAGCACAAGCAGTTTCGGGGGTTAATCTTCCCTCCCTAACTATATCCCTTCTTCTGATGAAGCTGCGGCAACCTCTCCCTATGCTACGATCGGCAGAAGTAAGATGGCGGTCGGCGTGCACACCCCTTTATAGCCCTTGTGACTCCGCAGAAAGCAAGCCAATCACTGTCATGCCCTTCTCTAAGATGGTGGGGACCGAGACCTATGTCATCACGCTGCCCACACTCTGCGTCCTCCTTCATTGGCTGAAAAATGGCACTGAAAGCATCATACGAAACGCGACTTTGGCACGAAGATCGCCGACCTCATGGCCGATCCCACACTAGGATCGGGTCAGGTTTCATGAAACCCGACTTTGCCGAAAGTCGGCGATTTTTGAATTTGTCCGTTCCGTTTTGCTCAACCCTACTACACACTATAATTCATCTGAGATATCTAATTTATTTTATAACTTCTATAGTAAATTAAATAATCTCCGGGATACGCTTCCTTCGGATGTGAATAGATGGGACTCCCTATTGAAAAATTATTTATCACATTTAAATTTACCTGCCCTAGCTCCTGAAGCGATAAACTCTTAATATTCCGGTTACCCAAGAAGAAGTAGCTGAAATCTTGAAAGACTTGCCTTTGGCCCAGACGGACATATCTTGATTATAAAACTTTGAAGTGCTGATCCCCCACATGACTCCTACGGCAGGAAGACACTTTGGATTGCTCTAATAATTGTCTGATAGCCCTATTAATCTCAGACTTGAAAATATTTATGTGTATGTAGGCTAATAGACTTGGTCAGTGGCTACTCCGGCTTATTAGTAAGGATCAGGTAGACTTTGTTCCTTTTTGCCAGGGAGGGGACAACTCCAAAAGGGCAACAGATTTGATTGATGTGCTACCAAAAATAAAACACAAACACTTATTTATTTATTTTTTAACTGAATTTTTATTGAAGTTATTGCAATTTGTGGGCTTGCTGTATAGGTCCGTTTTGAGGTGTCCTTCCTCATTTTTGAGTACCAGGGTGTCTAGAAAGGGTACCTGTTGCTATAATGTATAGTGAATTGTAATTCTGGTAGGATGGAATTAAGATACGAGTGAAAATCATTGCAGGAACTCAAAGTTCCTGTCCAAATACACAATATATCATCAATATAGTGATAGTAGTTGTTGGCATACTGTAGGAACAAATCATTAGTAAATATATGATTGATTTCAAAGTGGTTCATGAAAGCATTTGCATATGCTGGCGCCATATTCGATCCCATGGCGGTCCCGCATTTCTGAATATAGAATGTGTGCTCGTATAGGAAGAAGTTTTCATAGAGAACCAATCTTAGTAGGTCAAGACACAACTGAATTGAATCAATGGACAAGCTGGATAAGACTAGAAGAGACCTGGTAGCTTCCATGCCTTTTTCATGTGAAATGGATGTGTATAAGCTGTTAACATCTAATGTGACAAACATACTGTCAGGTGGTATGTAGCCCAAATGTTTAATGATCTGTAGGAAAAGCCCTGTGTCCAACAGGAACGATCTGGTTGTTTTGATAAGTGGTGAAAGGACTTTTTCAAGAAAAATAGAGAGTGGTGATAAAATAGAATCCGTTGATGCCACATCTGGCCTGCTAGGTGGATTGTCCAGTGATTTGTGTATTTTGGGTAATATGTAGAAAACTGGCGTGATGGGATGAGGATGTATAAGAAATGTGGCTGTCTTTTTATCAATGATGTATCGATCCGGTAGAGGGTGACAAGATTACATATATTTGATTTGATTTCTGTGGTGGGATATTTGGAAATTATATTATAGGTATCCGGATCAGATAGTTGACGGTAGATTTCATTAAAGTACGCTGACTGGTCCATGACTACAGTGGCACCCCCTTTGTCGGCGAGTTTGATAATAATTGTTTTGTTATTATGTAGGGACCTCAATGCTACTTTTTCACTTTGTGAAAGGTTAGAATGTGTAGGAAAAAAGTCAAGTTTTTGCTGATGGGAAAGCTGTCTAACCTCACGGTCTACTAATTTAATGAAAGTTTCCGTGGCATGGTGTGTGCAAGGAGGGCAGAAGGAACTGGGATTGCGGAGACCAAGCAAAGAGATTGAAAGCTCAGGAACAGTAACTTCCTCTTCAGGAGATGTTCTGTTGTCAGTGACACCCGCCGAGTGACCAAAGTGGGTTTTAAGTCTTACTGTACGGTAGAAATGTCCATTACACCAGCGCCTCATCTCTATAACAGTGTGCAGGCTAATTTCTTACTTTATAAGGAATGAAGTGATAGTGTTATAGATTGGGTCCGGAAGCGGCAATACCAGTTTTGTTTTTTGTTAATTTAACACAAAAGCTGTGTTTTGAGTGGCAAAACTGCTTTTTTGGAGGTTTTTTTACACATTAAGGCTATGTGCACACGTTGCAGATTATTTGCGGTTTTTTAGCGTTTTTGCGCTATAAAAACCGCAAATAATCTGCATACATTAAGCATCCTATCATTTTTAATGAAATCCGCAACTTCTGTGCACATGATGTGCGTTTTTCCGCATGAAAAATGCATTGCGGAAAAATAATGAACCTGCTCATTAATTTTGCGTTTTTTTCGCGGTTTTCCCACTGTTTAATGCATTGGGAAATGTCCAGGAAAAAACGCGCAAAAACCGCGTCAAAACCGCGCAAAAAAACGTATGCGGATTTCATGCGGAAATCTGGCAGAAATGTCCGGATTTTCACAGGAATTTTCTGCATGAATTCCTGAACGTGTGCACATAGCCTCAATTTCACTTCTTTTTTACTTTTTCACTTAGTTCCACTGTAAAACATGTTTTACTTTGATCGCTGTCTTATGCATTGTAGTACTTATAGCAGAAACTAACAGGCCGCCATACCCTGTGGTCATCAGATGACCTAGGGGCATCGTGACAACAATTAGCTCCCGCAATTCCGATCGGAGGGACCTGATGGTATCAAAGAGGGTCTTTTAACCACTTAGATGCCACTGTAGCTATTGACAGCAGTGTTTAAGGGGTTAGTCGTCCCATTCAGTTCTAAAACTAGTCAGGGTCGATGCTGCGGGATGTCAGCTATCATATACAGCTGTCACCAGTGGGATTTTCACCCGTTGAGGGGCGCTATTCACTTAATTCTCAGCATCATTAACGCCTTAATGACCTATGATGTATAGGTACATCATAGGTCATGTGTCGGCATTTGATGTGGGCTCCGGCGCTGAGCCCGCATCTTTTCCAGCCCATGACGGCTGATTTGATGTAACAAGGGTGTCACGTCCCCCTGGGAGAGCTGGAGTTAGACTGTCACATTGGGTAATGAATTGCACACTTCTTTAGAGATGGTATGATTCATGTCCTATTTTAAATGGATTGCCTTTCCTTCGGTGCTGGGAGGGTTAAGGACTCATTCCATGTTTGCGTTGGAGTGGGCGCTGGGAGCCCCCTTTTGCCTGCACTAGCATTCATTATCCGGGTAAAGTACTATGCTTCTTCTTGTTTAGCCTTGTAACTTTGTAATTTTGATATGTCCGGATTTTTTCCGGTGTTACTGGTGTACCTAGCGACATATGATTTTATCATATACATATGTGTTATGTTACTTTTGATACTCTGTACCCGGATGTATTTATTTATTTCTGATATATTACTTGTATTTGTAAGGCATTTGTGGGTTCTCCTGTGCCCTTTTTTGTTTCATGTTTGGTGATGACCCTGTTGTCACCACTTCTATACCTTGTACAATAAAGCATTTGCACCGTAATGGACTTTTGGTTATCTTTTGGAGGTTTTCCCCTCCCCCCTGCTCAGTTTATGTTTTGATAACCGGTCTTTCTGTTCTGGTATCCATGGCAGAATTCTATCTGGGTAAATAATTGTTAACACTTGTTTCTCTATTTTTTTATTTTTGCCCAGATCATGTTATTTTCTGTACTGCCTCATGTCACCTTTCTAGTTATTTACTTTTAGTCTCTTATAACAGGGATAGGATGTAAAATAAAAGTTTGGACACACCTTCTCATTTAAAGATTTTTATGTATTTTCATGACTATGAAAATTGTAAATTCACACTGAAAGCATCAAAACTATGAATTAACACATGTGGAATTATATACTTAACAAAAAAAGTGTGAAACAACTGAAAATATGTCTTATATTCTAGGTTCTTTAAAGTAGCCACCTTTTGCTTTGATGACTGCTTTGCACATTCTTGGCATTCTCTTGATGAGCTTCAAGAGGCAGTCACCGGGAATGGTCTTCCAACAATCTTGAAGGAGTTCCCAGAGATGCTTAGCACTTGTGGGCCCTTTTGCCTTCTCTCTGCGGTCCAGCTCACCCCAAACCATCTTGATTGGGTTCAGGTCTGGTGACTGTGGAGGCCAGGTCATCTGGCGTAGCACACCATCACTCTCCTTCTTGGTCAAATAGCCCTTACACAGCCTGGAGGTGTGTTTGGGGTCATTGTCCTGTTGAAAAATAAATGATGGTCCAACTAAACGCAAACCGGAAGGAATAGCATGCTGATGCAAGATGCTGTGATAGCCATGCTGGTTCAGAATGCCTTCAATTTTGAATAAATCCCCAACAGTGTCACCAGCAAAGCACCCCCACATCATCACATTTCCTCCTCCATGCTTCACGGTGGGAACCAGGCATGTAGAGTCCATCCGTTCACCTTTTCTGTGTCGCACAAAGACACGGTGGTTGGAACCAAAGATCTCAAATTTGGACTCATCAGACCAAAGCACAGATTTCCACTGGTCTAATTGTGTTCCTTGTGTTCTTTAGCCCAAACAAGTCTCTTCTGCTTGTTGCCTGTCCTTAGCAGTGGTTTCCTAGCAGCTATTTTACCATGAAGGCCTGCTGCACAAAGTCTCCTCTTAACAGTTGTTGTAGAGATGTGTCTGCTGCTAGAACTCTGTGTGGCATTGACCTGGTCTCTAATCTGAGCTGCTGTTAACCTGCGATTTCTAAGGCTGGTGACTCAGATAAACTTATCCTCTGAAGCAGAGGTGACTCTTGGTCTTCCTTTCCTGGGGCGGTCCTCATGCGAGTCAGTTTCTTTGTAGCGCATGATGGTTTTTGCCACTGCACTTGGGGACACTTTCAAAGTTTTCCCAATTTTCAGACTGACTGACCTTCATTTCTTAACCCCTTCATGACCCAGCCTATTTTGACCTTAATGACCTGGCCGTTTTTTGCAATTCTGACCAGTGTCCCTTTATGGGGTAATAACTCAGGAACGCTTCAACGGATCCTAGCGGTTCTGAGATTATTTTTTCGTGACATATTGAGCTTCATGTTAGTGGTAAATTTAGGTCAATAAATTCTGTGTTTATTTGTGATAAAAACGGAAATTTGGCAAAAAATTTTAAAATTTCACAATTTTCACATTTTGAATTTTTATTCTGTTAAACCAGAGAGTTATGTGACACAAAATAGTTAATAAATAACATTTCCCACATGTCTACTTTACATCAGCACAATTTTGGAAACAAAATTTTTTTTTGCTAGGAAGTTATAAGGGTTAAAATTTGACCAGCGATTTCTCATTTTTACAACGAAATTTACAAAACCATTTTTTTAGGGACCACCTCACATTTGAAGTCAGTTTGAGGGGTCTATATGACTGAAAATACCCAAAAGTGACACCATTCTAAAAACTGCACCCCTCAAGGTGCACAAAACCACATTCAATAAGTTTATTAACCCTTCAGGTGCTTCACAGCAGCAGAAGCAACATGGAAGGAAAAAATGAACATTTAACTTTTTAGTCACAAAAATGATCTTTTAGCAACATTTTTTTTATTTTCCCAATGGTAAAAGGAGAACCACGAAAGTTGTTGTCCAATTTGTCCTGAGTACGCTGATACCTCATATGTGGGGGTAAACCACTGTTTGGGCGCACGGCAGGGCTCGGAAGGGAAGGCGCGCCATTTGACTTTTTGAATGCAAAAGCTCCAATTGTTAGCGGACACCATGTCGCGTTTGGAGAGCCCCTGTGTGCCTAAACATTGGAGCTCCCCCACAAGTGACCCCATTTTGGAAACTAGACCCCCCAAGGAACTTATCTATATGCATATTGAGCACTTTAAACCCCCAGGTGCTTCACAGAAGTTTATAACGCAGAGCCATGAAAATAAAAAATTATTTTTCTTTCCTCAAAAATTATTTTTTAGCCTGGAATTTCCTATTTTGCCAAGGGTAATAGGAGAAATTGGACCCCAAATGTAGTTATCCAGTTTGTCCTGAGTACGCTGATACCCCATATGTGGGGGTAAACCACTGTTTTGGCGCACGGCAGGGCTCGGAAGGGAAGGCACGCTGTTATGAAAAGGTAATTCAGTACCACAATGGACATAGAGGTCAGAGCACATACAGTGACCTGACAATAACCCAAAAACATAGAACGAGCTCTGAGACGTGGGAACTCTGCTGACCGCAATCCCTAATCCTCTCCAACCACACTAGAGGCAGCCGTGGATTGCGCCTAACGCTCCCTATGCAACTCGGCACAGCCTGAGAAACTAGCTAGCCTGAAGATAGAAAATAAGCCTACCTTGCCTCAGAGAAATACCCCAAAGGAAAAGGCAGCCCCCACATATAATGACGGTGAGTTAAGATGAAAAGACAAACGTAGAGATGAAATAGATTTAGCAAAGTGAGGCCCGACTTTCTGAACAGAGCGAGGATAGAAAAGGTAACTTTGCGGTCAACACAAAACCCTACAAAAACCACGCAAAGGGGGCAAAAAGACCCTCCGTACCGAACTAACGGCACGGAGGTACACCCTCTGCGTCCCAGAGCTACCAGCAAGCAGAAAAAACAAATAGACAAGTTGGACAGAAAAAACAGCAAACAAAATAGCAAAGCGGAACTTAGCTATGCAGAGCAGCAGGCCACAGGAACGATCCAGGAGGAAACAGGTCCAATACTAGAACATTGACTGGAGGCCAGGATCAAAGCACTAGGTGGAGTTAAATAGAGCAGCACCTAACGACTTCACCACATCACCTGAGGAAGGAAACTCAGAAGCCGCAGTACCACTTTCCTCCACCAACGGAAGCTCACAGAGAGAATCAGCCGAAGTACCACTTGTGACCACAGGAGGGAGCTCTGCCACAGAATTCACAACAGTACTTCCCCCTTGAGGAGGGGTCACCGAACCCTCACCAGAGCCCCCAGGACGACCAGGATGAGCCAAATGACAGGCACGAACAAGATCGGGAGCATGGACATCAGAGCCAAAGACCCAGGAATTATCTTCCTGAGCATAACCCTTCCACTTAACCAGATACTGGAGTTTCCGTCTTGAAACACGAGAATCCAAAATCTTCTCCACAATATACTCCAACTCCCCCTACACCAAAACCGGGGCAGGAGGATCAACAGATGGAACCATAGGCGCCACGTATCTCCGCAACAATGACCTATGGAATACGTTATGTATGGAAAAAGAATCTGGAAGGGTCAGACGAAAAGACACAGGATTAAGAACCTCAGAAATCCTATACGGACCAATGAAACGAGGTTTAAACTTAGGAGAGGAAACCTTCATAGGAATATGACGAGAAGATAACCAAACCAAATCCCCAACACGAAGTCGGGGACCCACACAGCGTCTGCGATTAGCGAAACGTTGAGCCTTCTCCTGGGACAAGGTCAAATTGTCCACTACATGAGTCCAAATCTGCTGCAACCTGTCCACCACAGTATCCACACCAGGACAGTCCGAAGACTCAACCTGCCCTGAAGAGAAACGAGGATGGAATCCAGAGTTGCAGAAAAATGGCGAAACCAAGGTAGCCAAGCTGGCCCGATTATTAAGGGCGAACTCAGCCAAAGGCAAAAAGGACACCCAGTCATCCTGATCAGCAGAAACAAAGCATCTCAGATATGTTTCCAAGGTCTGATTGGTTCGTTCGGTCTGGCCATTAGTCTGAGGATGGAAAGCCGAGGAAAAAGACAAGTCAATGCCCATCCTATCACAAAAGGCTCGCCAAAACCTCGAAACAAACTGGGAACCTCTGTCAGAAACGATATTCTCTGGAATGCCATGTAAACGAACCACATGCTGGAAGAACAATGGCACCAAATCAGAGGAGGAAGGCAATTTAGACAAGGGTACCAAATGGACCATCTTAGAGAAGAGATCACAGACCACCCAAATGACTGACATCTTTTGAGAGACGGGAAGATCTGAAATAAAATCCATAGAGATATGTGTCCAAGGCCTCTTCGGGACCGGCAAGGGCAAAAGCAACCCACTGGCACGAGAACAGCAGGGCTTAGCCCGAGCACAATCCCACAGGACTGCACAAAAGAACGCACATCCCGCGACAGAGATGGCCACCAAAAGGATCTAGCCGCTAACTCTCTGGTACCAAAGATTCCAGGATGACCGGCCAACACCGAACAATGAACCTCAGAGATAACTTTATTCGTCCACCTATCAGGGACAAACAGTTTCTCCGCTGGGCAACGATCAGGTTTATTAGCCTGAAATTTTTGCAACACCCGCCGCAAATCAGGGGAGATGGCAGACACAATTACTCCCTCTTTGAGGATACCCGCCGGCTCAGATAAACCCGGAGAGTCGGGCACAAAACTCCTAGACAGAGCATCCGCCTTCACATTTTTAGAGCCCGGAAGGTACTAAATCACAAAGTCAAAACGGGCAAAAAACAGCGACCAACGAGCCTGTCTAGGATTCAACCGCTTGGCAGACTCGAGATAAGTCAAGTTCTTATGATCAGTCAAGACCACCACGCGATGCTTAGCTCCTTCAAGCCAATGACGCCACTCCTCGAATGCCCACTTCATGGCCAGCAACTCTCGATTGCCCACATCATAATTTCGCTCAGCAGGCGAAAACTTCCTGGAAAAGAAGGCGCATGGTTTCATCACCAAGCAATCAGAACTTCTCTGCGACAAAACAGCCCCTGCTCCAATCTCAGAAGCATCAACCTCGACCTGGAACGGAAGCGAAACATCTGGTTGACAACACAGGGGCAGAAGAAAAACGACGCTTCAACTCTTGAAAAGCTTCCACAGCAGCAGAAGACCAATTGACCACATCAGCACCCTTCTTAGTCAAATCGGTCAATGGTTTAGCAATACTAGAAAAATTGCAGATGAAGCGACGATAAAAATTAGCAAAGCCCAGGAACTTTTCAAAAGTAGAAGTAGTGACGTTTTGAAATGCAGACTTTGATGGAATGCTCTGTGGGCGTCACGTTGCGTTTGCAGAGACCCTGATGTGGCTAAACAGTAGAAACGCCCCACAAGTGACCCCATTTTAGAAACTAGACCCCGAAAGGAACTTATCTAGATGTGTGTTGAGCACTTTGAACCCCCAAGTGCTTCACAGAAGTTTATAACGCAGAGCCGTGAAAATAATAAATACGTTTTTCCTCAAAAATAATTTTTTAGCCCAGAATATTTTATTTTCCCAAGGGGGAAAGGGGGGGGGGGGGTCCTTTAGTATTTTTTTATTTTGATCACTGTGAGGTTTTATCACAGTGATCAAAATGCGCTTGAAACGAATCTGCCGGCCGGCAGATTCGGCGGGCGCACTACGCATGCGCCCGCCATTTTGGAAGATGGCGGCGCCCAGGAAAGAAGACGGACGGACCCCGGGAGGCTCGGTAAGTATGATGGGGTGGGGAGCACGGGGAGGTGGATCGGAGCATGGGGGGGTGGATCGCAGAGCGGGGGGGTGGATCGGAGTGCGGGGGGGTGGGATTGGAGCACGGGGATTGGAGCATGGGGGGAGCGGACAGGAGGACGGGGGAGCGGAGCACAGGACGGAGGGGAGTGGACCACAGATTGGAGGGCTGGGGGGGCGATCGGTGGGGTGGGGGCACATCAGTGTTTCCAGCCATGGCTGAT
Organism: Ranitomeya imitator; assembly: GCF_032444005.1. Lineage (NCBI taxonomy): Eukaryota > Metazoa > Chordata > Amphibia > Anura > Dendrobatidae > Ranitomeya > Ranitomeya imitator. Next base: position 462,072,573 of record NC_091285.1, read on the forward strand.
GATATTGCAGCATCGGCCATGACTGGATTGTAATATTTCACCAGTTTTTTAGGTGAAATAATACAAATCGCTCTGATTGGCAGTTTCACTTTCAACAGCTAATCAGAGCGATCGTAGCCACGGGGGGGGGTAGGTGAAGCCACCCCCTCTGGGCTAAAGTACAACTCCTCCTGTCCCTGCAGGCCGGGTGAAATTACAGTTAACCCTTTCACCCGGCCTGCAGGAGCCCAATCTGGCCATGACGCATATGCTGCGTCACAGGTCGGAATGGCACAGGTTTTCATGACGCATACGGTGCATCAAAGGTCGGGAAGGGGTTAAAGTAATGACGGCCACTCGTTTTTCTTTACTTAGCTGCTTTTTTCTTGCCATAATACAAATTCTAACAGTGTATTCAGTAGGACTATCAGCTGTGTATCAACCAGACTTCTGCACAACACAACTGATGGTCCCAACCCCATAAGGCAAAAAATCCCACTTATTAAACCTGACAGGGCACACCTCTAAAGTGAAAACCATTCCCGGTGACTACCTCTTGAAGCTCATCAAGAGAATGCCAAGAGTGAGCAAAGCAGTCATCAAAGCAAAAGGTGGCTACTTTGAAGAACCTAGAATATAAGACATAATTTCAGATGTTTCACACTTTTTTGTTAAGTATATAATTCCACATGTGTTAATTCATAGTTTTGATGCCTTCAGTGTGAATGTACAATTTTCATAGTCATGAAAATACAGATTAATCTATAAATGAGGTGTGTCCAAACCTTTGGTCTGTACTGTATGTGCAGACTAACAGCAAGCATAAATACTTGGTGTACATCTCCTGCCACTCCTACCTTGTGTATGAAAAAGCTCTGTAGTTAATACTGTTGGGGTAGAGCTATCCCATAGCCCTATGTAACGCAGCATTATGGATCTGATCCATAACGCCGACATAACTGTTGACGCGTAATGCCTTTTGATTTTGTTTTTGTATATTCGATCCTGTCGGATTCAATTTTGACGTAACTGTCAATGATAAATTGATGCTTCATCTTCCCAGCATTTAAAAGGGGATTGAACTCATCACGAATGGCAAGCCTGTATGCATAGTACTGCAACAGGGTGATTTTTTTCTTGTCGATCTTGATCCACTGTTATGGATAGTAGATGAATGTCACCAATTCCTTGATGTTGCACACTTAGGGCAATTGGAGTTGTCAAATTTATTGTCCATCCACTGTCCACATATGGGAATAGAAGTGGATATGTCATTGCATTGCACTTTCTGTGAAGAAAGCTGACTTGAACAGTTTGGTTTTCACTTTTGAGGTGAACTCTGATGTCCCTATTATAGTAAATAAATTATAGCTACTTAATTGCACCTTGGTGCATTGTAGCACCTCTGGTCATCGTTGTAGTCATTTATAATTGACATTGTTATTGCGAGTGGATCGCGGTTTTCTAATTCAGCAATCCTCTCTTCCTCTATTTCAAATTCCCTCGTCATTGTGAAGGCTCTTGCGAGTGGGTTAATTGCTTTCACTTTCTCTCCAAGAGATGATAGCAGTGCAGGGAGGCACTTTTTATTTGCTTGACTCCTTATACTTAATGCTTCTTCACTGTCCAAGATATAAATATGGGCAAACTTGGGAGTGCTACCCACAGCGGGATACAATGGGGCAATTCTGTGGTTAATTTGTCTATGAATTTGAAAACAGTATGGACCATGCCCAGGAGGTGGCGCTGCTCCCATTGATGCCAAAGCAAGCGAGCTATTGTATTGACTTATATTAGCCATAAAGTTATTGGAGTGCTGATGCTCTCCTTTCATCAACTTGACTAATTGATTATCCATACGAATGGGACGTAATTGGATGCGCCCTCTCTTGCAGCAGGAAGGGAATGTTTTGTCCTGCTCCATTTCGTCTTTGAAATTTTTAGATTGGCAGAACTGACCTCAAAATGTCAGTTTGCCAGCACAGTGCTCTTCGATACGTGTCTCATCAATTTGATTGAGAAGTCCTCTAGCGGCAAATGTAACTTGCCGTCGTCAAGTGGCTCTTGCATTTTGGACACGTATTCTATCTTGTTCTCTTTTTTGTGAAATATGTGTATCACTTTGTGCATTGCGTATTGCTTGTTGTCATGCAACATTAGATGCTCTGCGTACTTCGCTACTTCATTCATTTCTCTTGCTCTGGCCGCCCTCGGTCGGGCTGCATCAGCAGTTCTTTGACAATTTCGTTCATATCTTCTATTTCATTAAGATGCAGGTTACACATCCGCATGCGATTCGCTTCTCTACGTGCCGAAGCACGCTCAATTTGATCCATCTTTGCAATGTTGCCTCAAACTGTTGCCTCAGTGTTGGAAAAAATGTTTATGCCTTAACTCGCCACCAGGGAGAGCTCCTCTCCTTAGGTAGCCATGGTTATGCTCAGGCAGTTAGCTGCTAGTGGTAGTAACTATGGATACCTAATTTACTGTTCAGCTGTGGACGACTCATTGTGCACAGACACACGGACACGTCCAAATTAGGTATATTGATAAAAATTCAAATCACCCCTTTTGTCCCATTCAAAAAAAAAAAAAAACAACAATGAAGAAAAAAAATCAAAAATACAAATATTTGGCATTGCTGCGTCCAGAAAGACCCGATATTTCAAAATAAAAAAGCCATTAATCCGATTGGTAAACGGCGGAACGAGAAAAAGAGTCAAAATGGCAAAATTACGTTTTTTTGATCGCTGTAACATCGCACTAAAATGCAATAACAGTAGATCAAAAAAATCGTATCAACCTCACAAACTTTGGATTTTTTTTCACCACTTAAATAAAAAAGAATCTATACGTTTGGTATCTGCAAACTCATAATGACCTGGAGAATCATAATGGCAGGTCTGTTTTAGGATTTATTGAACATGGTAAAAAAAAAATGATTGTGGAGTTGCACCTTTTTTTTGCAATTTCACCGCACTTGGAATTTTTTCCCATTTTCCAGTACACTGTATGGCAAAATTAATGGTGTTGTTCAAAAGAACATCTCATCCCACAAAAAACAAGCCCTCACATGGCCATATTAATTGAAACATAAAAAGGTTATAGCTCTAGGAAGAAGGGGGAAAAAAATGAAAGACGCAAAAATGGAAAATCCTAAAGTCCTTAAGAGGTTAAAAAGTGGCGCTGAGGCTTAAGCCACCTTACCGGCTGCCGTGAAAAAGCGTATCAGCGGTTGTTAAAATTCTAATTCACTGAGTTCTGAAAAAAATGTTCCCAAAAATTTTGCTTGCTCAAATCTCAAGTAGTCCAACTGCCTTGGAAAGGTGTGGAGCGATTTGTAATCCCCCAATAATATATCTATTTTATTGTCAATAGTCTTCGGGGAAGGGGTACAGCGGGGCATAGAGGGGCACAGAGACCATTTTATGTGGACTGAGCTTTGATGTGAAAGCTGCAGGGAAATATGGGGAGGCCGCCTGACCACCTGACAGCTTTTCTTCTGGCCGATCTGCACGAATCAAGCGCTATTTGGAGTCACGAGGACCCGAAAAAGTTAAAGAAATTAAACTTGAGTTTGATTCTCCATGGATGGATTCAATCATCAATAGTAAACGATGTACGTAGCGGCACAGCCGGACCTGGCACCGGCCACCAGAAGACATTACTGACACAGCAGAGGCCATTTCACACAGATCTTGACAGGTTAACCCCTCAGATGCTGCACTCAGGACCATGGCACCAAAAGGGGCTCTCTGTGGCCCCTCAGAGCTGGGGGCACCCGCAGCCTAGTCTTCGTCCTGCCTCCCAAAAACATTACGTGTACCCAAAATGCCACAGAATAACACGATTTTGTGCAAGAAACAACGCCTCACACACCGCTAAATACTGATTTGGGGGGAAAAAAGGCAATTATTTGGTAAAACAAAAAAAGAAGCAAAAAATAAAGAACCAGAAGATAAACATAAACCACCCGGACCGCAGGAGAGCCACTACGTGCTCGCGCAGGAAAGCCGCTAAGTGCGCAGGAGAGCTGCTACGTGCGCGGGAGAGCCGCTACGTGCGCGGGAGAGCCGCTACGTGCACAGGAGAGCCGCTACGTGCACAGGAGAGCCGCTACGTGCGCAGGAGAGCCGCTACATGCACAGGAGAGCCGCTACATGCGCAGGATAGCCGCTACGTGCACAGGAGAGCCGCTACGTGCACAGGAGAGCCGCTATGTGTGCAGGAGAGCTGCCATGTGTACCGTGCCATAAATCACTGAGAGTTGGAAAAATGGTTTTTGTTTTTTTACTTTTTTCATTCCCTCCAGATAATACGAATCCCTCCATGAGGCGCACCCGCCTTAGAGCCATATGCACATTGTATATATGTCGCCCCAGAACCCCCCCCCCCCCACGAGCAGGACACTACTGGCAGACACCAGTGGCTGCCCCCAATTATTAAACACCACTGGTGGCCCCTCCAGAGAAGGTCACTACTAGTAGTCATTTATCGGACATCACTGGTAGCCCACCAGAGCAGGACACTACTGACCGCCCCCAATTATCATACACCACTGATCCCCCCACAGCAGGACACCACTGGTCACTCTCAATTACCAGCAGACACCATTGGTTCTCCCCAATTATCATACACCACTGGTCTCCCACCCAAGGCAGGACACTAATGGTCGGCCCCCAGAGAAGGACACCATTGGTCACCCTCAATTACAGGACACTACTGGTCGGCCCCCCAGAGCAGGACACCACTGGTTGCCCCCCATCACCGGTCTCCTGCAATTACCAGACATCACTAGACGCCCCCCAGAGCAGGACACTACAGGTCCCCCCTTCCCGGGAGCAGAACACTACTGGTTGCCCCCAATCACCGCAAGACACCATTGGTCGCCCCCAATTATCATACACCACTGGTCTCCCACCCAAGGCAGGACACTACTGGTCTCCCCTAGACGTCCCCCAGCGTAGGACTCTACTGGTCGCCCCCATTACAGGACACCACAGCAGCAGTCCCTCACTCACTGACAGACAAGCCGCCAGTGAGCGGTCACGTGGTGCTGACATCATGATCATGTGCCCCCCGTGACGTCACAAGGTCCTTGCAGAGGATAGGAAGTGCCGCTACCCCCGGAGGCCGTGTCCGCAGCGGGGTCCGGGCCACTCCTTGTGGTGGTGAGTGCGGAGCCGATGACATGATTGATGGGGACGGAGCTGCAGACATGTCTGCCGAGGAGCCGGACGTCCAGGATGCCGAGTGAGTGCTGCCATTCCCCGCGCCTGACGGCGGTGCTCCCTGTCTGTACATGTGCTCGGTACCTGGGTGGCCTGCCGGAACACGGCCTGAGAGCTGTGCCCGTGTCCTGGCACTGATTGTTGGGGGGGCACAATTACCCAGGTGGGCGAGCTGGAGGCGGACGGCGACTTCTGATATCTCTTCTTTTTGTCACTTTGTTCTGTGAGGCATTTTCTGCTTGGTCCCCCTGTGCTCCCGTCTCCCAGACTCCTCTCTAACGCCTTTCAAAAACAAAATAGCCCCCACTGGTCGTTTCCCAAGTGGAGACCCCCGGGCGGCTCCAGGATTCCCACTGACCCGTATATGGACGCGGCGTCTTCGGGGCGGCGGGAGACCGGTCGCTTCCTTCACCTTCTTGGCATCTTTGGCACCTGAGGTGATGGAAGACACTGAACAGACAGTGGTTTTTATATAGAAGCGCGTGCGGTTAGTGCTTTCTGGGGGAAACCGCTGAAAATGACGTTATTTGGAGCCGTCGGGTTAAAATTCTCCAGAAAGATCACCTCAGAAACGCTCGAGAGACTCTTCCTATTCATTTCTGGGCCAAAGTTCAGGCTTTCAAGCGTTTTTTTTTCCGTTTCAGATTTCGAAGAACGCTTGTCGGTAAAAAATAATAAGTGTATGTCACACGTCACACTGTGCTGACGGCACTCGACCGATCCAAACTCGTCACGGACCAATCAATAAGCACTGCAGGAAAAACTGCAAAAACTAGTCAACACCGATAAGGAAATGTAAAAAGTGTGAGATTTTTTCAACAAAAGCCACGAGGAGTTAAAAAAAAGAAAAGGTCAGATTGGTGAGGCGGGATATGCGCACATGACTTTTTTTAGGTGGATTCCACTTGACATTGACCTGAAGAACCACCATAAGGCTAGTGATGAGCGAGCGTGTTCGGGTGAGGTGTTATCTGAGCATGCTCGGGTGTTAACAGAGTGTCTTCAGCATGCTCGAATAATATGCCTGAGTCCCCGAGCCTGCATGTTTCGTGGTTGTTCAACAGCCCCAACACATGCATGGATAGCCCGTTTGTTAGGCAATCTGTGCATGTGTTGCAGCTGTTGAACAACCACGAAACATGCAGGCTCGGGGACTCGAACGTATTATTCGAGCACGCCGAAGACTCTCGGTTAGCACCAGAGCATGCTCAGATAACACCTCACCCGAACACGCTCGCTCATCACTACCTGATGCACAAAATGAATATAATGCACAGCAATGTGAAAACGACACCACTGTGCACATGCTCTGTGTTTTGCCACTTCTTTTAAGTGCTTCAGGGTTCAGAAACCATGAAGTGATTGAAAGAAGTAACCTGCCCATTCAGAAGGTTACTTCAGCTATGAAGCTGATCACCACTTTGCCCAGTAAAAAGATGTCAGTGGTGGAGTCACCGCAGAAATGTATCACCCGCCAGCAAATATGCATCAGGAAAAAGACCTCTGGCATTATCCTGATGCGGCTATGCTGGCAGAACAAGGACGTCGTATGCACCTAGCCTTGGAGAGTTTCTGCTGTGAAAATTCAGCAAAAAATCCTGTTTGAACCCACCCTTAGGGAATTTTCACAGAGCGTCCTTTAGTTTGTCTTTGAAGCTGAAGACGCTTGAGGAAACCACTGGCGATATTTTCTGCTTCTCTGGCGTTTTTTCAGTTTCAGTGAGCAGATCCTAAATGGAAGTCACCCCAAGAATGAAGATTTTAGGTCTGTCAGGTGCTTCCCGTCTTTCGAGGTCTGAAGCAGTTGAAAGAAGTGAGGAAAGACTGAATGTGTTCTCAGCAAGTGGCTCAGACATTGCTGTGCAGTACAGTGATGAGCGAGTATACTTGTTGCTCGGGTGGTCTCCGAGTATTTGTTAGTGCTCGGAGATCTCATTTTTGTCAATTCAGCTGCATGATTTACAGCTGCTAGCCAGCCTGAGTACATGTGGGGGTTGCTAGGGAACCCCACATTTATTGAAGCTGTCCAGCAGCCATAAATTATGCAGCTGCGTCGACAAAAACTAAATCTCCGAGCACTAACAAATACTCGGAGATCACCCGAGCAACAAGTATGCTTGCTCATCACTAGTGCATTATGTTCATTCTTTGTAGAGTTTCTGTAGCTCCTTCAGGCGGAATATCACCCCAAAAAGACGCTTTGTGCACATACCCTCAAACTCCTCCAAAACCCCCTCCTATGACAGAGAATTTCCAGAATTGGTTACCCTTACAAAACTTGCCATTTTTGATGGCATGTGCCCGGGCTCCAAATACCTGACAAAGGCCAAAAAAACAATCAAAAGAAAACTGGTCAGTAAGGGTATGTGCACACGTCCGCAATGCATGCAGAATTTTCCTGAGATAAACCTGAGGTTTTCCGCAGGAATTCTGCATGCGTTTTTTTGTGTGGATTTTATGCAGATTTTTTGTGTTTTTTTTATCGGACACTCCAATATAATGGGAAATCCGCAAAAATAATGAACATGATGCTTCTTTTTCCGGAATGCATTTTTTTTGCGGAAAAAACGCATCATGTGCACAAAAAAGGCGATATGCATTCTAAATGATAGGATGCATGTGTGTGCACTTTTATAGCGTTTTATCGCGAAAAAACGCGAAAATTCCTGAACGTGTGCACATACCCTTAAACTGTGCATATTTGTGCTTCTGGAGGTTATGCTACAGAAGGGGATACAATATTTTATTTTACAATAATTTCATTAGTGATGCATCCCCGGTATATATCATGTTAAAGCACCTGTGATTAGCCTGAAACTAAGCTGTCTTCCATCTGGGCTGAGAAGGTTGTCCTTTATACCTGTAGATCATGCTGGTTTACCCAAAATATAGAACATTTGACTTTACGGTCAGAAAATTGCTGCTCTGTCAGAGGCGGAGGATTTGAGTCCTCCATGGGTATCAGCCTGGCAATGTTATACAGGACAATAGTTGGCAGCTGACTAAGTTATTCATCGCTGAGATTTGGAAGATCTGCTGTGACTGTAGATGCAATGCTCGACAGGTCATGTCCGGCAGGGACCTTAGTGGACTTGTAACCTTTTGGAGTTTATCTCTTTCATGTTGTTCTCGTTGTGGAGCTGCACTGTTTATTTATTTTACTCATTTCTATAGCACCATTAATTCCACACCGCTTTACACACATTATCATCGCTGTCCCCAATAGGGAAGTTAGATTGTGAGCCCTATCAGTATGTCTTTAAAATGTGGGGGGAAACCGGAGAACCAGGAGGAAACTCACACAAACACGGGGAGAACATACAAACTCCTTGCAGTTGCTTTCCTTGGTGGGATTTGAACCCAGGACCCCAGCTCTGCAATGATAACCACTGAGCCACCGTGCCTAAGGGACTGTCAACACAGAATGACTGTTCAAACCAAGTACAGATGCTCGGTGCCTCATGGCGAAGGGCAATCGCTTACATACACCTTCCCACCTGCTTGTTTTCCCTCTGTCCTCCCTCTTCCGGCTCTGTGAAGCCAGAGCTGTCAATCAAAGATGAAATGATGGAGACAGATGGAAAACAAACAAGTGGGAAGGTGTATATAAATGTTTGGCCCTGCTGGGAAGCACTGAGCAGTCATTCTGTGCCGACAGGCCCTTTTAAAATGGGTCGTCCAGTCTTTTGAATCCTTACAGTGTGCACACCGCTGTAATACAATACTATACACTTCTGTAATACAATACATTGAGTGAGGCCGAGCATGTGTAGTTAGAATGTGGCCGGAAGTAAGCAAATCACACACTTGCAGTTATGTGCCCGTCCACACTTGCTGCCAATCCTGGATAATCATAACGACACTGTGAAGTCTCAGTGATGACTGCTTTTGAAGAGTTTACGCATTTGTCAGAAAAGTTACTGTCGTGTCCTTCATTTACACCTTTTTTTTCTTTCTGGAACACATGCCTACATTTGTAGGCAACAAAAACTTACGCCTTAGCGTGTCCTTTTTCAATTATGACCAAAATGCTGTCGCCATGTGGTTAGATTACCACTTGACACATTAACCCCTTTACCCCCAAGGGTGGTTTGCACGTTAATGACCGGGCCAATTTTTACAATTCTGACCACTGTCCCTTTGTGAGGTTATAACTCTGGAACACTTCAACGGATCCCAGTGATTCTGACATTGTTTTCTCATGACATATTGTACTTCATGACAATGGTAAAAATTCTTTGATAGTACCTGCGTTTATTTGTGAAAAAAACGGAAATTTGGCGAAAATTATGAAAATTTTGCAATTTTCCAACTTTGAATTTTTATGCAATTAAATCACAGAGATATGTCACACAAAATACTTAATAAGTAACATTTCCCACATGTCTACTTTACATCAGCACAATTTTGGAACCAAAATTTTTTTTTGTTAGGGAGTTATAAGGGTTAAAAGTTGACCAGCAATTCCTCATTTCTACAACACCATTTTTTTTTAGGGACCACATCTCATTTGAAGTCATTTTGAGGGGTCTATATGATAGAAAATACCCAAGTGTGACACCATTCTAAAAACTACACCCCTCAAGGTGCTCAAAACCATATTCAAGAAGTTTATTAACCCTTCTGGTGCTTCACAGGAATTTTTTGAATGTTTAAATAAAAATGAACATTTAACTTTTTATCACAAAAAATTTAATTCAGCTCCAATTTGTTTAATTTTACCAAGGGTAGCAGGAGAAAATAGACCCCAAACATTGTTGTACAATTTGTCCTGAGCACGACAATACCCCACATGTGGGGGTAAACCACTGTTTGCGCGCATGGCAGAGCTCGGAAGCGAAGGAGCGCCATTTGACTTTTCAATGCAAAATTGACTGGAATTGAGATGGGACGCCATGTTTCGTTTGGAGAGCCCCTGATGTGCCTAAACATTGAAACCCCCCACAAGTGACACCATTTTGGAAAGTAGACCCCTTAAGGAACTTATCTAGATGTGTGGTGAGCACTTTGACCCACCAAGTGCTTCACAGAAGTTTATAATGTAGAACCGTAAAAATAAAAAATCATATTTTTTCACAAAAATTAACTTTCGGCCCCCAATTTTTTATTTTCCCAAATTGGACCCCAAAAGTTGTTGTACAATTTGTCCTGAGTATGCTGATACCCCATATGTGGGGGTAAACCACTGTTTGGGCGGATGGGAGAGCTCGGAAGGGAAGGAGCGCCGATTGACTTTTCAATGCAAAATTGACAGGAATTGAGATGGGACGCCATGTTGCGTTTGGAGAGCCACTGATGTGCCTAAACATTGAAACCCGACCACAAGTGACACCATTTTGGAAAGTAGACCCCCTAAGGAACTTATCTACATGTGTGGTGAGCACTTTGACTCACCAAGGGCTTCACAGAAGTTTATAATGGAGAGCCGTAAAAATAAAACAAAAATTTTTTCCCACAAAAATTATTTTTTAGCCCCCAGTTTTGTATTTTCCCGAGGGTAACAGGAGAAATTGGACCCCAAAATTTGTTGTCCAATTTGTTCTGAGTGCGCTGATACCCCATATGTGGGGGGGGGGTGAACCACTGTTTGGGCGCATGGGAGGGCTCGGAAGGGAAGGAGCTCCATTTGGAATGCAGGCTTATATGGAATGGTCTGCAGGTGTCACATTGCATTTGCAGAGCCCCTAATGTACCGAAACAGTAGAAACCCCCCACAAGTGACACCATTTTGGAAACTAGACCCCCTAAGGAACTCATCTAGATGTGTTGTGAGAGCTTTGAACCCCCAAGTGTTTCACTACAGTTTATAACGCAGAGCCGTGAAAATAAAAAATCTTTTTTTTCCCACAAAAATTATTTTTTAGCCCCCAGTTTTGTATTTTCCCAAGGGTAACAGGAGAAATTGGACCCCAAAAGTTGTTGTCCTATTTGTCCTGAGTACGCTGATACCCCATATGTTGGGGTAAATCCCTGTTTGGGCACACGGGAGAGCTCGGAAGGGAAGAAGCACTGTTTTACTTTTTCAACGCAGAATTGGCTGGAATTGAGATCGGACGCCATGTCACGTTTGGAGAGCCCCTGATGTGCCTAAACAGTGGAAACCCCCCAACTATAACTGAAACCCTAATCCAAACACACCCCTAACCCTAATCCCAACAGTAACCCTAACCACACCTCTAACCCTGACACACACCTAACCCTAATCCCAACCCTATTCCCAACTGTAAATGTAATCTAAACCCTAACCGTAACTTTAGCCCCAACCCTAACTGTAGCCTTAACCCTAGCCCCAACCCTAACTTTAGCCCCAACCCAAACTGTAGCCCTAACCCTAGCCCTAACCATAGCCCTAACCCTAACTTTAGCCCCAACCCTAACCCTAGCCCTAACCCTAGCCCTAACCATAGCCCTAGCCCAAACCCTAGCCCTAACCCTAGCCCTAATGGAAAAATGGAAATAAATACATTTTTTTTATTTTTCCCTAACTAAGGGGGTGATGAAGGGGGGTTTGATTTACTTTTATAGCGGGTTTTTTAGCAAATTTTTATGATTGGCAGCCGTCACACACTGAAAGACGCTTTTTATTGCAAAAAATATTTTTTGCGTTACCACATTTTGAGAGCTATAATTTTTCCACATTTTGGTTCAGAGTCATGTGAGGTCTTGTTTTTTGCGGGACGAGGTGACGTTTTTATTGGTAACATTTTCGGGCACGTGACATTTTTTGATCGCTTTTTATTCCGATTTTTGCGAGGCAGAATGACCAAAAACCAGCTATTCATGAATTTCTTTTGGGGTTGCGTTTATACCGTTCCGCGTTTGGTAAAATTGATAAAGCAGTTTTATTCTTCGGGTCAGTACGATTACAGCGACACCTCATTTATATCATTTTTTTATGTTTTGGTGCTTTTATACGATAAAAACTATTTTATAGAAAAAATAATTATTTTTGCATCGCTTTATTCTCAGGACTATAACTTTTTTTTTTTTTTTTTTTTGCTGATGATGCTGTATGGCGGCTCGTTTTTTGCGGGACAAGATGACGCTTTCAGCGGTATCATGGTTATTTATATCTGTCTTTTTGATCGCGTGTTATTCCACTTTTTGTTCGGCGGTATGATAATAAAGCGTTGTTTTTTGCCTTGTTTTTTTTTTTTTTTTCTTACGGTGTTTACTGAAGGGGTTAACTAGTGGGCCAGTTTTATAGGTTGGGGCGTTACGGACGCGGCGATACTAAATATGTGTACTTTTATTGTTTTTTTTTTTATTTAGATAAAGAAATGTATTTAGGGGAATAATATTTTTTTTTCTTTCATTATTTAGGAATATTTTTTTTTATTTTTTTTTACACATTTTGAAATTTTTTTTTTTACTTTTTTACATTGTCCCAGGGGGGGATATCACAGATCAGTGATCTGACAGTTTGCACAGCACTCTGTCAGATCACCGATCTGATAGCAGTGCAGGCTGCTTCACAGTGCCTGCTCTGAGCAGGCTCTGTGAAGCCACCTCCCTCCCTGCAGGACCCGGATCCGCGGCCATCTTGGATCCGGGGCTGGAGGAAGCAGGGAGGGAGGTGAGACCCTCGCAGCAACGCGATCACATCGCGTTGCTGCGGGGGGCTCAGGGAAGCCCGCAGGGAGCCCCCTCCCTGCGGGAAGCTTCCCTATACCGCCGGCACATCGCGATCATCTTTGATCGCGGTGTGCCAGGGGTTAATGTGCCGGGGGCGGTCCGTGACCGCTCCTGGCACATAGTGCCGGATGTCAGCTGCGATAAACAGCTGACACCCGGCCGCGATCGGCGGCGCTCCCCCCGTGAGCGCCGCCGATCGCGCTGGACGTACTATCCCATCCATGGTCATGGGGGCCCACCCCACCTCGACGGGATAGTACGTCCCATGTCAGAAAGGGGTTAAAGGGAACCTGTCACCCCCAAAATCACGGGTGAGGTAAGCCCACCGGCATCAGGGGCTTATCTAGCCCCCGATGTATCCTAAAAGATGAGAAAAAGATGTTAGATTATACTCACCCAGGGGCGTTCCCGCTGTTGGTCCGGCTCCGGCGCCTCCCATCTTCATCAGATGACGTCCTCTTCTGGTCTTCACGCTGCGGCTCCAGCGCAGGCGTACTTTATCTCCCTGTTGAGGGCAGAGCAAAGTACTGCAGTGCGCAGGTGCTGGGAAAGGTCAGTGAGGCCCGGCGCCTGCGCACTGCAGTACTTTCAGCAATGTGTGTTTCAAGCTGTGTGCTTTGGGGTTTACCTAGAGTGAAGGTTTTATCACCTGCTGATTATCATTGTCCAGACTACAGCAGCATGTGCAGGCTAGTCTGACTCCGCCCTCTCATATAGGCAGCTCACTGTCTATAGACAATGCATACAGAGAGTCTGGTGTGGGCGGAGGTAGCTTTCCCAGCTCTGCCGCATTGCTAAATCTAAAAACTGTGTCAAAATGGCTGCACCCAGTAAACTAAGTGATGCATGGCTGGAATCGGGGTCTCTGTCATGCTGCTCTCAGATGAGGTAGTTAATACCTGGTGACGGATTCTGTTTAGGTGGATGCATTTTCTATTACAGTTGACGTTTTGGGATGGGCTATATTGGCTGCTGAATGTGGACATATAGTTCTGTTTCTGTATGCAGGGGCGATCCCCATGTATTGGATGTAACACAAGCCAGCTATTCTGTATGCAGGATTGTGTGTCCTAACTGGACCCCTGTGATCAGCTGATTACTGAGACTTTTCAACATTGAGATAGGGTTGGGTTGTTGGTATGGCCCCTAAAAGGGTACATAAAGTAACGTCATGTTTTTCGCTGTGGGTTTTATTGGTTGCTAGCCGGTTACTACTTCATTCCTGTATTTGCTCAAATACAGTAAAGGGGAACCTGTCGTTTCCGTTTTGATACCCAAAAAACTCAGACTAGCTTGTAAAGAAATGATCAACGTCCCTGAGTATTTCTCTTTCAAATGAATGTGTAATGCCTTTGCAGTTTGTTTTCCAGGCGTTCCTGCATCATATTTAAATTAGTCGCTATGAGTTCGCTGGTCTCGTCATCCTGAGGAAGAGCCTGGCATGTTTGAGTGGGATTCCCCCCACCAGCAGGCTTCATTACATAGCCAGGCAGACTTACAAGTGCTTCTCACTAAATTAGGATATCATCAAACAGTTAATTTTTCAGTTCTTCAATACAAAAAGTGAAACTCATATATTATATAGTCATTGCAAACAGAGTGATCTATTTCATGTGTTTAGTTCTGTAAATGTTGATGATTACTTTTATATTTGTAAAATAGCGCTTTGATTAAGAAGAAAATGCTTGTATGTTTGAGGCTATGTGCACAAGGTGCAGATTTGCCTTCAGATTCGCAGCAGTTTTCCGTCAGGTTTACAGTACCATGTAAACCTATGGAAAACCATAAACGCAGTGCATTTTACCTGCGGATTTTTCAAAAACAGTGTGGAAAAATCTGCACACGAATCTGCACCGTGGGCACATAGCCTGAGGCTGTGTGCCTACCTTGCATTTTTGCTGCGTTTTTTTTTTTCAGTGCAAGTTTGTCACATTTCCTGATGCCAGCAAACTGATGAGTCCTAAAGTTTCATGCACGTGTTGCTTATTTTTTACTTGCAGATTTAAATCTGCACAAAAAATGCAAGTAAAGATCACAGGACAGTAAAGAACATATTAATATGCTCACCTACCCCTGCTCTCTCGGGTGTCCAGCGCCATTCTTCTCTATGACGTCACTACTCTGCGTGACCCGGAAGTGGCTTTTACAGTGTGTAGGCTATGTTCACACAATACATTTTTGATGACGGCAAAAAAACGTTTGATAGGGTCACACTGGCCCTCTTGATAACCGGAGGATTCTCCATTGGGTCCAGGCACTGACACCTACTGACATACTGGCCAGCAGCTGCCTAAGGCCCTCACTGCTCTAACGGCACCTAGCCAGTGGCTATTGGGCCCGTGAGTCAAGGGAGCCCGCTCTGTGCCAGTGGAGCAGCAGCCGGTGACAGGAAGCCACACCTGTCCCCGCTGCTAAAGAGAAATTAATATTCACGCTTCTCAACGCCCCCATGGGCGTGGAGAGGAGTGAATACCATTTCACTTTAATAGCGGGCAGCATTAGCCGCAGGCTGCAGCTAACACTGCCCGCATGTAAAGCCCCACCGCACCAGTCACTCACACAAAGCACAGCACCACATACTCACACGCGCAGAGAGACACACAGCACCACAGGGTGGTGGGGAAGAAGGCAATGATGGAGGTGGTGAAATGGGCAATGATGGGGCGGTGGGGGAGGAAGCAATTATGGTTTGTGGTGTAAAGAACAATTATGATAGTGGTGGAAAAGACAATGGTGGTGGTGGAATGGGCAATGATGGGGGTTGTAGGGGAGAAGGCAATGAAGGAGGTTGTGGAAAGGGCAATGATAGGGGTGGTGGGGGACAAGGCAATTTTGGGGTGGATGGGGAGAACAATGATGGAGGTGAAGAGGGGCTGCATTATACTTTATGAGGGGGCTACATTATATTCTGTAGGGGGACTGCATTATTCTCTCAGGGGACTACATTATATTCTGAGAGGCTACATCATACTATATGAGGGGGCTACAGTATACTCCTATATGGGGGGGGGCTGCAGTATACCCTATGAGGGTGCTACATTATATTATATGGTGGGGGCTGCATTATACCCTATGAGGGTGCTACATTATATTATATGGTGGGGACTGCATTATATCTTATGAGGGGGTTGCATTATATTTTGTTGGGTGCTGCATTATATTCTATGAGGTGGGCTGCATTTTATTCTATGAGGGGGGCTACATTACATTCTATGAGAGGGGTTACCCCAACCCCTTCTACATAATTAGGACATATACTACCTTATACCCTGATATTAGCCTGTTTTATCACTCAATTGGTGGTCTTGTATTTATTTCTGTGTAGCTACATAGTGGGCCCCAAGAATGATCTGGTGGGCCCAAGGTGCTCCAGTCCGACGCTGAACGAGGTATTGGGTTTTGCTGCGTTTTTGGGGAAGAAAACTCAGGAACAGGCACTAAACTGTATCAGCAAGAAAAACACATAAAAAATGCACCAAAACCTGCTTTTTTTTTTTTTTCTTTTTTAGCAGCTTCTTTACTGCCGAGTGAGTAGGTTTTACCTGCAGAAGAAAATGCAGCAGACGCAACATGTGAGCATAGCCATAGAGTGAGCCAGTTAGTTGCAATTGTGATGACGTCAGTCAGAAGAGTAGAACAGCGCTGAACACCAGAGAGAACAGGGGTGGTTGAGTACGGTATATTATCACACTATATTACATGCAAATTCGCACACATTTCATGAATGAAAAAAAACTTTGTAGAAGTGCTTCTTTAAGGTCGGAGTCTCACCAGCGTATGACATCGGATGTGATCTGCTAATGACTCTTGGCTCCTGCTCTGCTGCGATTGGGAGCTGAGTCTCAGTGCTCCGTACTCCGATCCTCTCTCATGACCGGATCAGAGCAAGGAATTTCTCCATCTCCTCTGCTGCCAGTGCACTTGGGTGATATCCGAGAGCAGCGCGATGTTTCACTCGCTCCCATAGACTTGTATGTGTGCAGGTGAGGTGAGTCTCACTGCCAATGTCAGCATACTGCCATTGTTCTCTTATGTTGAATTGGCATGAGAAAATAACCGCAGATCTGCGCTTCCCCATATAATAACACTGGGCCGAATGCTATGCCAGGTTATATAACATAGCACTCGGCAGTGTGACTCCAGTCTAACTGTGTATAACCACATAACCCCAGCTTTACCCCACCCGTGCTATTTATGACGTTGTTTACTCTGGCTTGATTGTATGCATTTGGTCCACTCTTAATTCTCTGACCATGATGAGCAGAGACCACTCCTCTCTGCTTCACACCTGAATGCACTTAGGCTACTTTCACACTAGCGTCGTTTTCAATGCGTCGTTTAGGGGAAAAAACGCATCCTGCAAAGTTGTCTGCAGGATGCGTTTTTTCCCCATAGACTAACATTAGCGATGCATTGCGACGCATTGACACACGTCGCAACCGTCGTGCGACGGTTGCGCCGTGTTGTGGCGGACCGCCGGCAGCAAAAAACGTTACATGTAACGTTTTTTGCTGCCGACAGTCCTCCATTTCCGACCGCGCATGCACGGCCGGAACTCCGCCCCCAACTCCCCGCACCTCACAATGGGGCAGCGGATGCGCTGGAAAAATGCATCCGCTGCCCCCGTTGTGCGGCGCATTCACTGTTAGCGTCGGCCCGACGCACTGCGACGGGCCGAGTACGACGCTAGTGTGAACGTAGCCTTAGGCTACGTTCACACTAGCGTTGTGCGCCGCTGCGTCGGCGACGCAACGCACAACGCACGCAAAAACGCGGCAAAACGCACGCAAAAGCGCTGCGTTTTGCGACGCATGCGTCGTTTTTTGCCGAAAATCGGACGCAAGAAAAATGCAACTTGTTGCGTTTTCTTGGTCCAACGCTTGCGGCAAAAAAGACGCATGCGTCGCACAACGCAACAAACAAAAACGCATGCGTCCCCCATGTTAAATATAGGGGCGCATGACGCGTGCGTCGCCGCTGCGTCGCCTGACGCTAACCCGACGCACACTAGCATAACGCTAGTGTGAACGTAGCCTTAGCTGTACTTTTATTGCATAGCTCAAGTCTGCATAGACTTCAGTCTGCAGTGTGGTTCCTATCAGTGTGTCCTAGAAGTGTGAAGATTACAGTAGAATTAAAACCTGAAGGGAACTGAAGGTAACTGGCCAGTCACTGTAAACAATGTTTCTGTTTATTTTCACTCTCACCACTATAATCCTTCACTTTATGCCACCTCCCCTAATCCCCACACCAAGTAAGGAACTGTTTATCTCTGCTTCAATCCTCCCCATCCATCTCACCTCCTCCTCAGAACTGTTCCTTAACCTACAATCCTCTGCCTCCAAACACAGACAGCCCCCTCATGCCCTCTCCTGCTCCCACCTGCTAACACTTTCACTGCTCCTTCTCACTGCTGGTGATATCTCTCCAAATCCTGGTCCTCCTCACCACATTCCCACAGTCATTTCTACCTCCCATCCACGCTCTATCACAAACTTCCGTAACCTCTCTAACCTTATACCCATTCACCCAGCCCCGCTTCCCCAGTCCCACTAACAGGAGCTCTGTGGAACGCTCGCTCTGTCTGCAACAAGCTTTCCTATATCCATGATCTTTTTGTTACTACCAAACTCTCCTTCCTCGCCATCACCGAAACCTGACTCACCCCTTCTGACACAGCCTCCATTGCTGCACTCTCTTACGGTGGCTTCCACCTTTCTCACACACCCCGCCCCAGCAGCAAACATGGTGGAGGAGTTGGTTTTCTTTTGTCAGATAACTGCTCCTTCACCCCAATCCCACTGCCACCCTCTGTTACCCTCCCTTCCATTGAGGTGCACTCTGTGCGCATCTACTCTCCAACCTCCAACTGGCTGTCATTTACAGCCCCCAGGGCCAGCCACCACCTTCTTTGACCACTTCACCACCTGGCTACTTCATTTCCTTTCCGTGGACATCCCCGCTATCATCATGGGCGACTTCAACATCCCCATTGACACTTCTCTCTCAGCTGCCACTAAACTTCTATCTCTCACTTCCTCCTTCGGCTTCACTCAATGGTCTTCTATAGCCACCCACAAAGATGGTCACACACTGGACCTCATCTTCACCCGCCTCTGCTCCCTATCTAACCTCACTAACTCACCTCTTCCTCTCTCTGACCACAACCTTCTCACATTCTCTTCCCTCTCCACTCCATGTTTACAATCCCCACCCCACAAACTTTTACACCCTCGCAGAAATCCTAAACATCTTGACCTACATTCATTCTCTGAATCCCTCCTCCCTCTCACAGATATAAGTTCCTTACACAATGCGGATGACGCTGCCGCTCTATATAACACCACAATAGCTGTAGCTTTGGAATCTGCTGCCCCACTTACACATACCAAAGCTCGCAAAATCAACAGACAGCCCTGGCACACCAGCCTGACCAAAGAACTGAAGCGAGCTTCCAGGGCTGCTGAGCGCAGATGGAAAAGATCCCACTCCAATGAGCACTTCATCGCATTCAAATAGTCCCTCACTACTTTCAAGACCACACTTGCCACAGTTAAACAAACCTACTTCTCATCTCTCATATCCTCCCTGTCTCACAACCCTAAACAGTTATTCAACACCTTCAATTCTCTCCTCCCTCCCCACTTATCTCAGCTGAAGACTTTGCCTCATTTTTCAAGCAGAAGATTGATAACATCAGAGACAGTTTTGGTCAACAACCACCAGAGCTCTTCCTCCCGACTTCCCAGCCCTCCGCCTCCAAAACCAACTTCTCCACCATTACAGAAGATCAACTCTCCACTCTACTCTCAAGATCGCATCTCACCACCTGTGCACTTGACCCGCTCCCATCCCACTTCATCCCAAACCTCACCACAGTCTTCATCCCAACCCTAACCCATCTCTTCAACCTATCACTAACAACTGGTGTTTTCCCCTCAAGCTTTAAACATGCCTCCATCACACCTATCCTCAAAAAGCCTTCTCTTGACCCATCCTCTGTATCTAGCTATCGCCCTATATCACTTCTCCCCTATGCCTCCAAACTACTTGAACAACATGTCTACCTTGAACTGTCCTCCCACCTCTCTTCTTGCTCCCTCTTTGACCACTTACAATCTGGCTTCCGGTCACACCATTCCACTGAAACTGCCCTAACTAAGGTCACCAATGACTTCTTAACCGCCAAGAGCAAGCGACACTACTCCTGTTGGCTGCCTTTGACACAGTGGACCATTCCCTATTATTACAGACCCTGTCATCCCTTGGCATCACAGACTTGGCCGAATCCTGGATCTCATCATACCTAACGGACCGGACATTCAGCGTCTCCCACTCACACACCACCTCCTCACCTCGCCCACTATCTGTCGGAGTCCCACAAGGTTCAGTCCTAGGGCCCCTGCTCTTCTCCATTTACACCTTTGGCCTGGGACAGCTCATAGAATATCATAGCTTTCAGTATCACCTCTATGCTGATGACACACAGATCTATATCTCTGGACCAGATATCGCCTCCCTACTAACCAGGATCCCTCAATGTCTGTCCACTATTTCATCCTTCTTCTCCGCTAGATTTCTGAAACTTACCATGGACAAAACAGAATTCATCATCTTTCCCCCATCTCACACGACCCCCCCCAACGAACCTATCCATTACAGTAAATGGCTGCCCACTCTCCCCAGTCCCACAAGCTCGCTGCCTCGGGGTAATCCTTGACGCTGATCTCTCCTTCAAACCACATATCCAAGCCCTTTCCACTTCCTGCCGACTTCAACTCAAAAATATTTCACGAATCCGTACATTCCTCAACCAAGAATCTGCAAAAACCCTAGTGCATGCCCTCATCATCTCTCGCCTTGACTACTGCAACCTCCTGCTCTGTGGCCTCCCCTCTAACACTCTCGCACCCCTCCAATCTATTCTAAACTCTGCTGCCCGACTAATCCACCTGTCCCCCTGCTATTCCCCGGCCTCTCCCCTCTGTCAATCCCTTCACTGGCTCCCCATTGCCCAGAGACTCCAGTACAAAACCCTAACCATGATGTACAAAGCCATCCACAACCTGTCTCCTCCATACATCTGTGACCTCGTCTCGTATTTACCTACACGCAACCTCCGATCCTCACAAGATCTCCTTCTCTACTCCACTCTTATCTCCTCTTCCCACAATCGTATACAAGATTTCTCTTGCGTATCACCCCTACTCTAGAACCCTCTACCACAACACATCAGACTCTCGCCTACCATCGAAGCCTTCAAAAAGAGCCTGAAGACCCACCTCTTCCGACAAGCCTACAACCTGCAGTAACCACCGATCGACCAAACTGCTGTATGACCAGCTCTACCCTCACCTACTGTATCCTCACCCATCCCTTGCAGCTTGTGAGCCTTCGCGGGCAGGGTCCTCTCTCCTCCTGTACCAGTTATGACTTGTATTGTACTTGTTTTTATTATGTATACCCCTCCTCACATGTAAAGCGCCATGGAATAAATGGTGCTATAACATATAATAATATTATTATTATTATTATTATTATTAATAATTAGACCAAAAATATATACATGTCATATTCTAGAGGGGCTCACTTTACCTGTTGATGAGTTTTGGGACAATACTGCCCCTATCATAGAACTTGCACCCAAATGATTGTATGCTTTGTGAAACAAGAAACACAGATGGTACTCGCCCTTCCCAGGGTCCAGTGCCAGCTCTCCGCCGCTGCTCTGGTCTCTATTTCTCGATAACATCGGTAACACATCACAGCTAAAGCACTTATTACCGCTGCCTCCAATCCTCGAGCTCAGCTGCTTTGCTGATGTAGACGTCAGCACTGCAGCCAATACAGAGAGCGGAACAGCGTCAAAGAGCCGGCACTGGCTTTGTGGAGGGTGAGTACTATCTGTTTTTATTGTCTTGCAAGTATACAATCATTTGGTCACAGTTTCTGGTAGTTTTTCCACTAAATATGGAGACTCGTTGGAAATCCTCCACAGATAACACTCACCAGCTTTCTTTCCTTCCAGGAGAATGCTATATTGCCACTTGCGGTAACTACCCTGATGAGGGGGAAGTACACTGAAACAGTTAAGTGTAGATGGTTTAGTGAATATCTATGATGGTATTGCAAGATTCATTATAGTGTTGGACAGTAGAGTGCTAAACATTTTCCAGAATTGTTATTTCATGTAGAACACTATACAGACCAATCCGAAGAGGTGACTGGCCTAAAGAAGCAGCTGTATATAACTGTGCATGTTAAGGCGAGCCATTATGTGCACATGGAGGCTGCTCCCAGTGTAGTAGCCACACAGTCCTTGCTGCTTTCCTGCTTCCTCTCGGGCACCAGCGCTGTATAGCGGTTTTCCTTCTGGGGTTTCCTGTTTTACATCTGTACAGCTGATAAGTGTGTTTGAAGCCTAATCTCATTGTTTTTTGTTCTCATAGATGATTATTTATTATACTTTGCTTATATAGCTCTATCTTATTCCGCAGCGCTTTACATACATTATCATCGATTATTCTTCCACCGATATTAATGGATCCCATCTTCTTACCATGAATAGATGTATTGGTTTAATAGCGAGTTATATAATTTTTATTAATAACAATATTACTATTTTCTTATGTCAGTGGACCTTTGACTGCCATTTACTATCAAAATATATAGGTATAAATTAGAATTGAAATGTTCTTTATCGTAATTGGATAGTGTGCAGGTATATTGTTCAAAATAGAAGTCCATGTTCCTATCAAAGAGATGCATAATGAAAACAAGTCCTGGAAATATCTCTTGCTGTGTAATGTTGCGGTGGGATGGCTTTATACTTTGTTTTAAAGAGTGATCCAAGCACCCACTGTTTTCCTGCATGCTGCACTCCTATTACCAGGTTTGCTGTCCCTTGTTTTTTGTTTTGCTTTATCTTCCTGTGCTCGATACATTTAGGAGTGTGGCCTCCTTGGCTGTGCACCTTTATGTACTGAGCATTCCACAGACCAGTCCCAACACAGCCAGACGCAGGTCCTGCTTTGCCCCTGTCTACCTTAAGGCCTGTTTGGGACATAATTCTGTTTGTCATTATAATGATTCCTTACATCTTTTCGTGGTGGAATGGCTTTTACACTCTTTTTTTTTTTTTATTTATTTTTTTATAAAGAAATGTTAACTAAGCACCCTATGTTTTTTACATGTTTTACTACTTACTACAGTCCTGTACATTTCGCTTTTATTCTAGCTTCATATGTATAATACATTGGTCATATTGTACTAGGGTCTGTCCATGTTTGTGGAAAAGACCCTTTCTGTGTAGCTTTCTGGACTGTTTTTTTACCAGGGGGATGGATGCTTTTCCGCCTTTCAAGATCGTAGTCCTTTCCTGCACAAAGAATGCATATGGAAGTCCCATGCAGAAATTGTCCCACCCTGTCATTTGCAGGAGTCTAATGCTGCTTATTGGGGCAGATATACAGTACTTTAAAATATCCAATATTATGGAAATATAATAAGACATAAGTTATATGATATAGCTACATGAGGACCTGCATGTCGCATGACTATTAGGGAGATCAGTTTGAAAAGATCTGTGATAAACAGGTTACGACAGAGCATTTTTTACCTGCAGCAGGAGAGCATTGCCCTCTAGGCCTGTACACAAGTCTGTGCAAAAATACAGCATACTCCATCACAGAATGACAGAGAAGCTTCTACCTCTTGGCCATCGTCGCATTACTTCCTATTGGTCATCCACAAACATGAGTATCACAAGCATTCTCACCATCTCCACACACTAAAACCAAGCTCGGTTTTAATTAGAAATCCAATTTGTTAAAAGGGTCGTCCACTACTAGGACAACCCCCTTCTTGATCTAAATGTTTGGCCCCCGAGAAAGTAAAAAAAAAGCTTTTACTCACCGCCTGTGCTGGCGCTATTTCAGCAGTGTTTGTACTTGCGGTTTCGGGGCTCTCATGTGGTTATGACACGTTGTGCCCGGCGCCTGATCAGCGCTGGCGTCACTTTCCCCGCCTTCATACAAATTGCGGATTTTCCGCAAAGTGTGCACAGCATTTTTTTTTTCTCATTGATTTACATTGTACTGTAAATCAATTGCGGATCTGCAGCGTTTCTGCACTGCAAAAAAACGCTGCGGATCCGCAGAGAATCCGCAACGTGTGCACATACCCTAAGGCTATGTGCACACGTTGCGGAGTTGGGTGCAGAATTTTCTGCACAAAATCCGCATCTCCTGGCAGAAACCGTAGGTGCGGATTTTGTGTGGTCTTTGTGCGGTTTTTATGCAGATTTTGTGCTGATTTTCTGCGTTTTTTACCACTGCAGATTTCTATAATGGAAGGGTGCAGAAACGCTGCAGATACGCACATAAGAAGTGACATGCACTTCTTTTAAATCCGCAGCGTTTCCGCCTGGATTTTTCCTCACCATTAGGCCGGGATGACACATGCGAGAAATACGGCCGAGTCTCGCATGGTAATCCCCGGCCCTGCAGCCGACACTCAGGAGCAGAGCGTGCGGCTCCATGTATTGCTATGCGGCCGCACGCTCCGCTCCGGAGGGCAGGCGGCAGAGCCAGGGATTACCATGCGAGACTTGGATGTATTTCTCGCATGTCATCCCGGCCTTAGCACAGCACTTTTTTTTTTCACTATTGATTTACATTGTACTGTAAATCACAGTGCGGATCTGTAGCATTTCTGTGCGGAAAAATCCGCTGCGGATCCGTACTAAATCCGCATCGTGTGTACACAGCCTAATAATAATCTTTATTTTTATATAGCGCTAACATATTCCGCAGCGCTTTACAGTTTGCACACATAGTAGTGGATAACCCCTTTAACTTTGGCTTTGTTCTCTATGTTCTAGCCCTCTGAGATGTCTGGAGGATTTCCCAACCTAGTCCTCCAGTGGACATCTTCAATGCTTCTTATGAATACTTTCTTTGCTTGGATGGGTACAATTGAATTATTTTACACATCTCACTGTAGTCATTTATGTCTGTTTCTTATCGGTGACCATTATATGAAAGTTGTTCTGCTATAAGTTGGACATGTCTCAGATGTACATTTTGCCACTAAGTGTTGAACATGTGTTGCTGCTGTGCATGTGCCACCACTGAACAGTTTGTGTCTTGCCCTTGCAATTCTATATGTTAACTTGTATCATGGGTTGCGTTATACCAGGTCTGTTCCGCTGCATTCCTTGACCATCAGGACAGGATGCCAGCCACGCTTGGCTGCACGCTAGCCAGGTGTAAACTACTACCCAGATGTGTTGTCTCCTAATTATCTGGTGCATCTTCTAGTCATTCTCGGTTCTTCATTTCTGTAAGGTTCGGTGAAACTTATTTGAATTGTCGTTCAAGTTGAGTGCTCAAAGCTGCAAACGTGGGCCAAGACTCTTCAGTATGCTGCACTTAGAGGGGGAAGTAGTTAAAATTTCCATCTGATATGTTTTCGATACATGTGATGCTACTCTCATGCTCTTACTACTACATGTAGCAGGAAAGTTCCTGGTACATTACCCATAGGCCCACATTCGCCAGACGAAGGCCAAAGGAGTGTCGTCTTGTTGTTCGTCAGATAGGTATGCATTACTGGACAGAGCAACTTATGAGAAAT
Source organism: Ranitomeya imitator (assembly GCF_032444005.1). Lineage (NCBI taxonomy): Eukaryota > Metazoa > Chordata > Amphibia > Anura > Dendrobatidae > Ranitomeya > Ranitomeya imitator. The sequence continues at coordinate 462,098,054 of NC_091285.1, forward strand.
CCAAATCTACATTCTGCTGCCCTGTCAGTCCGCTCTCCTGGCCTTGATACTGCGATAGCCTCTTGTACACCTCTGGGTTTGTTGACTTGGGGTCATGAGATTCTTGACCGGGCCGAGCATCATAAGGTCATGAGATTCTTGACCGGGCCGAGCATCATAAACAGTTGCACAGAGAATGTAGTGTGAATGCAGCCTTAATCTCAGATTGGATGACTTTCTATGAAGCCTTTTCATTGCTTGGTGCACATGAGATAGTTTTATGCCACATTTATTTCACTTTACATTTATTTGATAGTTTCATGTTCTGATTATCCTCTTCTAATTGTATTATTCACTTAATTATGTTTTAGGCAAGACACCTTTTCTGGATCCTTTGACAGACAGGAGTCTGTGGCTACAACCGAAGCAAGGCTTAGGATGGAAGGTGTAGAGCTTAAGGAGGAATGGCAGGATGAAGATTTTCCCAGGTAAGTGTTGTTTCTTACCATAGCTACTGTATGTATTATGCAGCTTGTTATCTTGCTGATACTCTATGTAACAGATTAATTGTTTAATACTGAAACATGTCTCATCAGATGCAAGCCATCCCATAATATTAAATGCACAGGCCTAGTAGAGCAGTTTTTCTCCGTTTGGCTCATAGAGGGAGGTCTACTATATTTGCCCTAGATGCCTTTTCAAGGGGTTTTCTTGGAATAATTTTTGTAGGTCCCATAGATTTGTGCTCTTTGAAAATAACAAACTCTGCAGTTACTCACCCTCCAACACTGCCTCTCAGCCTCTGCTCTGGCTCTTGTTGACTGGCTGCAGCGATAATGAGACTACTGCAGCCAATCACTGTCATTGGCATCACCGCTGAGCCCAGTGTGGTTACAGCCAGTTGGATCTTTAACCTTTGTCAGGCTGCATAATTTTACAACGTTAACAGGCTGCAGAGGTACAATTGTACCTTCGTATATACCTCCACTGTGATATTTGGCCAATATATTCTGGACCAAAACTGCAGAGATGTCACAAAATTTCAGCCCTCTATGGCTTTTCTAAAAAAGTTATTGCAATTTTAAAACGGAATAGTTAGGCCATGTTCACACAGTGCGTTTTTTACCGCGGAAACGCAGCGGTTTTGCCGCTGCGGTTCCGCGGCTGTTTTCCATGCAGGGTACAGTACACTGTACCCTATGGAAAACAGGACCCACTGTGCACATGGTCCTGAATTGAAAAAAAAAAACCGCACTGATTAGCTGCGGTAAAAAAGAAGTACCATGTCACTTCTTTTTGTAAAACAGCAGCGGTTCTGCACCCATAGACCTCCATTGTGAGGTCAAACCCGCAGTAAAACCCGCAGATCAAAAATAGATCTGCGGGTTTTATTGCGGTTCGTGGTGCAGAACCGCTGCAGCAGGAAGTGCGGGGAAGCGGGCGGAAGTGCGTGGGTGGAGTGTGGCTGCCCCGATCCCACCCCCCCCATGCTCCGATGCCCCTCCCCCGTGCTCCGATGTCACCCCCCCCCGTGCTCCGATGCCCCACCCCCGTGCTCCGATGCCCCCCCCGTGCTCCGATGCCCCCCCCCCCGTGCTCCGATGCCCCCCCCGTGCCCTAATCTCCCCCCCTTATACTTACCCGGCCTCCCGGTGTCCGTCCGGCCGTCTTCTCCCTGGGCGCCGCCATCTTGCAAAATGGCGGGCGCATGCGCAGTGCGCCCGCCGAATCTGCCGGCCGGCAGATTCGTTACAAAGTGCATTTTGATCACTGAGATAGGTTATATCTCAGTGATCAAAATAAAAAAAATAGTAAATGACCCCCCCCCTTTGTCACCCCCATAGGTAGGGACAATAAAAAAAATAAAGAATTTTTTTTTTTTTTTTTTTCACTAAGGTTAGAATAGGGGTAGGGGTAGGGGTAGGGTTAGGGTATTTTCAGCCATTTTAACCCTAAAAAAATTCCTAGAAAACACACAGACTCTGGCTAGAAAACTGCATCAAAAAAGCATCAAAAAAGGACCAAAAAAAGGACCTGCGTTTTCTGCCAAGAGCTGCAGTTTTTTAAAAAACAGTCCTGAAAAAAAAGGATGGAAATCAGGAACGTGTGAACATACCCTTACAATTGTACCTAGTCAGCCGGATGAGGGTTAAAAAAAAAAAAAGTTCCTGGTTAAACCCTTTAAATTTAGATTGAAAAATGTCTGTCTTATTTTAGCCAAAGTTATATTCGAGCTATTCTTAGTTTCGATGTAGGTTATATGTGTATTTATCCTTCATTTTCCTCCTGTCATCAATCTCCTCAGTGCAGTTGTACACAACTTAGTTGGAATTCCATCATGTGTTATAGATGCCTCCTAAAGACCTTAGTATGTGTACAAGGTCTACCCTTAGTGTGCTTTTAGCTAATCATGTTGCAATGTACTTTTTAATAGACCACTTCCAGAAGATGACCATATTGAAGGGGATTTCTTATCTGGAGCAGATGGCAGGCCAGGTAAGAGAGGATTTGGCTATTATAGTGCTACCTAAATTTCTGTTTGTAAATGCTATATATAGATATTCAGGAATACCACTATCCATATTTTTGAACCCATCTAAAAAAATTTGCAGGGATTTTTTTATGCTGTTCTATAACGAAGGGCTCATATTCATCACTGTGGAAGAAAAGAGGTCCGATTTCAGTCCAGAAAAGTTGGACGATTTTCATGCCAGTACAATGCGATTTTTAACACCTAGCATCCGATTTACATGCAAATGCAATCCGATTGCAATACAATATTAACATGAGCTTTTAAATAGGGTAATTACACATGGTTTTTCAAGGAAATATTCTGCTATATCTGTTAGAGAGAGAATAGACAGATATACAGATAGATAAAAAAAATCTATGTAAATACGAATGAGATAAAATCAGTGCTTTTGTGTGTAGTTTACTGTACATGTGTACTTTATTAAATAAATTATTTAAAAAAAAAATGACGTGGGATCTCCCTACATTCTATTAACCAGCATAAGGACAGTGGACAGCTGAGGGTAGATGTTTATAGCCAGGGAAGGGGGTAATACCTATGGGGCTTCCCGGGCTATTAATATCACCTCACTGCTGTATAGCTAGCATTTCCTTTTCCCAAAATTTGGCACTTAGCCCTGCTCTTCCCACTTACCCTGGTGCGGTAACAAGTGGGGTGATAATAGGGGGGTTGATGTCACCCTTTGTATTGTCAGGTGACATCAAGCCCAGAGGTTAGTAATAGAGGGGTGTCTGTAAGGTGCCGCCATTGCTAACCCCATAGTGATATTGTAAAAAAAATACACACCCAGAATAAAGTCCCTTCATTTGAAATAATTACATGGACTTCTTTAATCTAAATTTTCCATAACCACGCATACTCGCCGCAACGCCCAATCCACTGAAGCCAATGTCTTGTGTAACAGAATTAAAATCATAAACAACCATATTCCTCACCTGTCAGCCGAGGGGATAATTAATTTGTCCCGCGACGCGTATAGCTCTGTTACATGTACCTCAAAATCCCTCCCTGTTGCATCTTCTTCCTTTATTTACTTTTTTGCAATGTTTATAAAAATAAAAAATGGGGAAAAAATTGATTAATGGTAGGTAATTGTGGCCTGTTGTAGTGGGTGTTAATTTTGTATGGAGCAGTGTTGATTAGGGCTGGACCTTAATTGCAGTGGTTAAGTTTAGCACTTAGGTGCATATTTTACTTTCTAGCTGTGTTACATATAAAAAAAAAAAAAAATCAAAAAGCCAAAACTATACATTAGTACAGCACCCCTCAGCTTTAAGGGTATGTGCACACGTTCAGGATTGCATCAGGATTTGGTCAGGAGTTTTCATCAGTATTTGTAGCCAAAACCAGGAGTGGGTGATAAATGCAGAAGTGGTGCATATGTTTCTATTATACTTTTCCTCTAATTGTTCCACTCCTGGTTTTGGCTACAAATACTGATGAAAAATCATTGTGTGTTGCGTATGTCCACACGCATCTATTTATCGGCATTGCTGAGCGCATGTTCACCACTGAGGAAGCCTGTGAGATGACCTGTTGTGAAACCCTCCAGGGTGAGGAGGGTGAGATGAGTTCTTTGCTGGTCTCCTCATTTTGCAACAGCGATGCCCCCAATCTAGGCAGAGTAGGCTGAGCCTAATGCATGTGCCAGTGACCCTGCGTGGCTGCCTACCCCCTGTCATACATTTATATTGTTATGGGGGATACAGTGAGGTGGAGTTTTTTGTGGATTTTCAGAAGACTTAAAATAAATTTAGTGGTTCCACAAACCTACCGTATTTGTACTCTGAGCACTTTATATCTAGCCACCCCGATTCATTTTAAGCTAGAGCTTACAATCCTGACAACCAGTCAGATATGTTACAATTTTGGGAGCGTCTTTTGAATATGGGGCCCAAAATAAGATCTTACAGTTGTATTCAATTATATCCCCCTATACATTGGCAAAGCACATGTGTAATCCGTACCATAAAAAATGCCAGGATAACGCTGCAAAACGGGTGTTTTGAATGCAGCGTTATTACTGCCAAGAGCAGGTTTTGGCTGCCTGTGAATATAATTTTTGAGTTTTTGCCAGTTTGTTGGTAAAATCGCAAATTTGCTAATTTTTGTTTTTTTTTGTCAAACTTTGTCCTATAAGTTATGTTTAATTTTAATTTTTGTTTTTTGTTTTTTTTTTGAGTGTAAAATTGCAGCATGCAGTTATGGTTTCTATCTAGGTTATGCACACTCTGGGTATAAAAAAAAAAATTTCCACTAAAATCAATGTTGCTTATTGCAGCACATCAGTTTTTTTGGACGTCTAAAGAGATTGTTTAAAAGCAATAATGTATTCAATAACTGTGATGCATGCTTTATCAGAACCTTTCGGCTATGTTCACACTTTGCGGATTCCACTGCGGATTTTTCCACAGCAGAATTCCAAAATCCGCAGTGAAAACCCGTTGCGGTTTTTACTGCGGTTTCTTCTGCGGATTTTCATCTGCAGATTCCTATTGGAGCAGGTGAAAATCCGCAGAAAAGAAGTGACATGCTGCGGAATGTAATCCGCAGCGTTTCTGCGCGTTTTTTTCCGCAGCATGTGCACAGCGTTTTTTGTTTCCCATAGGTTTACATTGTACTGTAAACTCATGGGAAACTGCTGCGGATCCGCAGCGGTCAAATCCGCTGCGGATCCGCAGCAAAATCCGCAAAGTGTGAACATAGCCTTCCATTTGCCACGGCACATTGCGGCTTTGCCTTGTTTGGTACTCTCATCTGTTCCGTGGCACTGGAGAACAAATCAGAACACTGACTGTCTTTGACTTGTTCCATAAAACCTGACTTTCGGATAGGGTTGTTAAATGAATCTCCGGTCATCCATAATGAAGTTAATTGTCGGCCGTTTAATAGCCTGGAGGCGTAGACAAGCCAACCACACTCCCGTGCACACAAGTCATTAATATGACCCTCCTGTGCATATAGAATATCGGCTTTCTTGTGAGCTCATGTCCTGTATCCAGGATGAATGTTACCACCAATCTAACATTTTGCTTTTTTGTTGGATGATTGGCGGCCTGTTTAAGCAACCTAATTATTGGCAAACAAATCTTCCTAGGATCGCTTGTTCCCAATGGTCATTGCAAATACATTCTTAGGCCTCTTTCACACGTCCTTGTCTCCAGTACTTGTGGTGACAGTTTTCACACGTATCAGAGACACTGACACACGTAGACCCATTCAAATGAATTGGTCTATGCACATGTCAGTGGGTTTGCATGGACCGTGTGGCCCACACGTTGATATGTCTGTCTTTTTACCGCACACGAAGAACACACATTGATGTCCTCCGTGTGACACGCATCGGCGAAGAAGCACTACGGTAAGCGCTGTTCCCCGGCAGCAGGTGCTGAAGATGGCTCTCATCATTCTCCCCTGCTCTGCTGGCAATCGGCGCGAGCAGAGGAGAATGATGAGCGTTATATTTAAAGTCTGAATGATGACAGCAAGTGGGGGGCTTTTGCGACTCTTACTCCTATTATTCGACACCTGCTGCTAATAACAGTGACAGCAGGAGCAGATGATTGGGGTATTCCTCAGCTGGCGCCTGAAATATAACGAAATAAATGAATGAAAAACCCGACATGGGTTCCCCCTATTTTCTTGAACCAACCAGGCAAAACTCACAGCTGGGGGCTGCAACCCCCAGCTGTCAGCTTCAGCAAGGTTGGTTATCAAGAATGGAAGGGTCCCCACACTGTTTTTTTTAAATTATTTAAATAAAAAATTTTTTTTAAATACGGCGTGTGGTCCACCCCATTTCTGACTACCAGCCTTGCTAGAGCTCACAGCTGGGGGCTGGTATTCTCTCTCAGACTGGTAAGGGACCATTGATATAGGCCCCCATCCAGCCTAAAAAGAGCAGCCTGCAGCTGCCCAGAAAAGGCGCATCTATTAGATGCCCCAATTCTGGTGCTTTGCCCGCCTCTTCCCATTTGCCCTGTAGCGGTGGCAAGTTGGGTTCATATTTGTGGGGTTGATGTCACCTTTGTATTGTCAAGTGACATCAATCCCATGGCTTAGTAATGGAGAGGTGTCTATAAGACACCTCTCCATTACTAATCCTATAGTTGCATTGTAAAAAAAGGCACAGCCAGAATAAAATAAAGCCAAAACCAGGAGTGGGTGATAAATGCAGAAGTGGTGCATATGTTTCTGTTATACTTTTCCTCTAATTGTTCCACTCCTGGTTTTGGCTTACAAATACTGATGTAAAATACTGACCAAATACTGCTAGTGTGACGGCAGCCTGAGGCTGAACATTTGCATAGCAAGCTAGTTTTACATACAAATGCCGATGTTCCGAGTCCTTTTTCACACAGATTTAATAGCAGACCCTGAAAAATACATTGTATGCACTGTGTACATACCCTTAGACTGCAGCATTTGGACATTTTGGCTACATATATCACACTTTGGAGAAAATGACGTCTAAATCCTCAGTCGAGCAGCTTTGACATAAGAGGCCTTTATATGCAATTTCTTCTACTATAGACTGGCAGAAGTAAAATTGTAAGCATATCTATGTCCAGTTTAGGCTGATTGTCAATTTTCTAAAATCAGAATTCTTCTAGAAACACTGTATCTGTTCAGTTATCCTGACTTGCCCAAATCCAGGAGAGCCTAAGGCTTCTTTCACACTAGCGTCGGGCTCGGCCCGTCGCAGTGCGTCGGGCCGAGGTTACAGACGCTAGCGTTGTCTCCGCCGCACACTGGGTGCAGCGGATGCTGCTTTTCAGCGCATCCGCTGCCCCATTGTGAGGTGCGGGGAGGTGGGGGCGGAGTTCCGGCCGCGCATGCGCGGTCGGAAAAAGCGGTCCGTCAGCTGCAAAAAATGTTACATGGAACGTTTTTTGTGGCCGACGGTCCGCCACAACACGGCGCAACCGTCGCGCGATGGTTGCGACGTGTGGCAATCCGTCGCAAAGCGTCGCGTAATGTTAGTCAATGGAGAAAAAACGCATCCTGCAAACACTTTTGCAGGATGCGGTTTTTCTGCAAAACGACGCATTGTGACGGATTGCAGTTAACGCTAGTGTGAAAGTAGCCTTAGGCTATGTTCACAAATTGCATTTTTGCTGCTTATTTTTCTGCAGCCAAAACCTGATCATTGGCAGTAAAGCTGCAGGCAAAGAGTGCGGTAGGTTTTGCTGGCTTTTTTGCTGCTTTTCTTGCTGTTTTTTTTTTTTTTTTTGCTAAATTTTTCAGGATAACAAAATCTAGCTTTGCTTCCACCTTACAAGCATGAACAATACAAGGTGTTAGGCCACCAATGCAAGACATATGTGAAAAAAGGGCAAATTGATAAAATTATTTAGTGGAGGAAGATTTTTTAAGTCTGTGTTTACTTTCCCACATTGGTCAACCCTTGAGTTGGTCAGGCATTGTTCAGTTTCACACATTGGTAGGCATTGTTTAGTTACACCTTGGTTGGCCATTGAATTTCTCAGGCAATTGTTTAGCGCATCACTAACACAAATTTAACCCCTTAGTGACAGAGCCAATTTGGTACTTAATGACCAAGCCAATTTTTAAAATTCTGACCACTGTCTCTTTATTAGGTTATATCTCTAGAACGCTACAACGTATCCCAGTGATTCTGAGATGGTTTTTTTTTTTTTCGTGACATATGGTACTTCATGTTAGTGGTAACATTTCTTCGATTATAACCATACAGGATATGCAAGCTTGCAACACAACGTCAAGGGTCCTCACGCTTGTGAGTCCTATTACTAAACTTAGTAGCAAAGCCACAAAAGACGACTAAAAATCCTCCATATCTTGGACAGAATATTGACCAATACCTCACATATTTATATTTATTTTGTGCGCTTTATTTTTCAGGGTGCAGCCAAGCCCAGCACGTTGGGTCCTGTATACAGGGGTGTTCCCATGGGATGCATTGAGAGAGTGCTGGCCAGCCCACCTAATCGAATAGTATGGGCGTGACTAAGGCTGAGAACCAGACACTATGCATTACATACATGTGAACAGCGCCCTATACAGGCCTCTATTGTGCAAATGTATACTAAGCAGTCACCCCCTCCGCGAATGGGTATGTGGTGAGTGGCTGCCTATTTAGTATTTTGCACCTGTGTTTTTCAACATCTTTGCTATATAGATTGGCTGCTTCCTGTAGTGTATTTGTTCAGATACCTGGGCAGGTAAGCTGTGCTGCCCTTTTTCAGCTGTATTTTACTGTAAAACGCAGCTTTTAATTTGCATTAAAAAAATGCAATCTGTGAACATGGCCATAAGGTGGCAATTAATTGCTGAATCCTAGATCCATGAATAGTCAATGACAAGTAGAATTTTAAGTCCCAGTTGAATCTCAAGTAATACAAAACATAGCTATAAAGTGATTATTTCTCTGTACATTGGTCTTAGAAATATTTCTGCTGCTTACTCCTCCTATAATATGCGTCTTGTTTTGTGTCCCTTTATTGTCTGTGGACCCTGTGTGTCTGCTTTAGCTTGGGCATTTCCAGTGCTGGATCAGTCAGTTTACTGTACCCCTTACTCAGCATCTCATAACTCACGCAAGTATCTACCTCCTAGCTATATCTGCATGCTACTCTCTGTGCCTGCTGTATTAACTACCATCTGTGGTTTGTCCTTTTGTCTGCACCGTCCTGACTCACTACCTTCTGAAGAAGGTTATGACCACGCATGACTTCACTCATACAGACCACATTGTGTAACCTACACATATTAATAGTATATATAGTGGGCATGGAAAGTATTCAGACCCCTTTCAGTTTTTTACTCTTTCATTGCAGCCATTTGGTAAATTCAAAGAAGTTCATTTTTTTTCTCATTAGGCTATGTGCACACGTCAGGATTCTTTGCAGAAATTTCCTGAACAACGTACCGGACTTTTTCCACAGGAAATCCACATGCATTTTTTTTGTGCGGATTTTTCGCGTTTTTCAGGTCTCTCCAGAGATGCTCAATTGGGTTTAGGTCAGTACTCTGGCTGGGCCAGTCAAGAATAGTCTCAGAGTTGTTCTGAAGCCACTCCTTTGTTACTTTAGCTGTGTGCTTAGGGTCATTGTCTTGTTGCAGGGTGAACCTTTGGCCAAGTCTGAGGTCCAGAGCACTATGGAAGAGGTTTTCATCCAGGATATCTCTGTACTTGGCCACATTTATATTTCCTTCAATGACAACCAGTTGTCCTGTCCTTGCAGCTGAAAAACGCCCCCATAGCATGATGCTGCCACCACCATGTTTCACTGTTGGGATTGTATTGGGCAGATTATGAGCAGTGCTTGGTTTTCTCCACACATACCGCTTAGAATTATCACCAAAAAGGCCTATCTTTGTCTCATCAGACCAGGGAATCTTATTTGTCATAGTCTGGGAGTCCTTCATGTGTGTTTTTTTTTTTTTTTTTTTTTTTTTTTTTAAGCAAACTCTATGCGGGCTTTCATATGTCTTGCACTGAGGAGAGGCTTCCGTCAGGCCACTCTGCCATAAAGGCCTGACTGGTGGAGGGCTGCAGTGATAGTTGACTTTGTAGGGAACTTTCTCTCATCTCCCTGCTGCATTTCTGGAGCTCAGCCACAGTGATCTTGGGGTTCTTCTTTACCGCTCTCACCAAGGCTTTTCTCCCATGATTGCTCAGTTTGGCTGGACGGCCAGGTCTAGGAAGACTTCTGGTGGTCCCATACTTCATCCATTTAAGGATTATGGAGGCCACTGTGCTCTTAGGAACCTTGAGTACTAGAGAAATTCTGTTGTAACCATAGCCAGATCTGTGCCTTGCCACAATTGTCTCTGAGCTCCTTGGCCTGTTCCATTGACCTCATGATTCCCATTTGGTCTGACATGCACTGTGAGATGTGTGGTCTTATATAGACAGGTTTGTGCCATTCTAAATCAAGTCCTATCCATTTAATTAAACACAGCTGGACTCCAATGAAGGAGTAGAACCATCTCAAGGAGGATCACAAGGAAATGGACAGCATGTGACTTATATATGAGTGTCTGAGCAAAAGGTCTGAATACTTATGACCGTGATATTTCAGTTTTTCTATTTTAATAAATTTGCAAAAATTTCTACATTTCTGTTTCTTTCAGTCAAGATGGAGTACAGAGTGTACATTAATGAGAAAAAAAAGAACTTTTTTGAATTTACCAAATGGCTGCAACGACATAGAGGGAATCTTTTAAGTGTCTGAATACTTTCTGTACCTACTGTACATGTGGACAGGAGACTGTTGGCACTAATAGATTACAACTAAACATTTGACTCTCTAAGGATATGGGGCAGAGAACTCCAATTATGGACAGTATCATATTCAGCCTCTGCACATCTTATGACTTGGGGCGTGCTGTACCTTCGTATGCCTCTGATTTCATATTCTGGCTGTATCTAGAATACTCCTGGAATACGTCACTTTACAAAGACATCGGGGAGTAGATGCCAGAATGCCTAATGCTCTGTAGTATGGAGCTCTAGGGATGGAGCGTGCCTCTCCATAGAGCTTCTATGCGTGCACACTGCATTATATCTTTACATTTAGTCTATATTTCCATATAGGGCCCCATTCAATTAACACAGGCCAAAGGTGTCCTTTTGGTCACTGTCGGGTCCGTATGCGTTGGATACCTTTCTTTTACTGTATAGGAAAGCGTAGCAGACTGTGATCTGGCTAATAAACTCCTGGGGTCCTCCCGGCCTTTATCTACAAGTGACCACTCATGTGCCCTACTGTCGTCATGCCTCAGGGCTAAGCAATGGTGCAAGTACAGTATGGTATTGGCTGCTGTGTCCACTGACTTCACTGGATTGCCAGGGCAAAAAGGTGAGTACTTCATTTTATTTTTTTTAATTTATATATTTTTTTACTTTTTATCAACTGTTGGGTTGACCCATTTTTATATATTATAAGAATGTAATTTACCATTTACTGAAATGATATTTCATAAGCCATCTTCTCTTAAGGCAATGTCAAGACCACTGCATGCCAATAGTTTTTCATGCTTTTATTCTCTGCGAGAAGCGCTCCCATCTCACCTTTATTACTCATGCTCTCCACGTTGTGATGCACACATTTATGTATACGATGAGAGTTTTCAGAACTTGTACCTGACACTTATGCTTATATCACTGTGGGCATTTTCTTCTTATTAGTACCGAGTCCAGAGGAAATAAATGGCAGTAGAAAAGCAAAGAAGAAACTCATGGCTCCCAACCTAAGCTTAACTCTGGATCGTAGCGAAGGCTCCATCTTATCTGAAGACTTGGATGAAAGTGGAGATTTGGATTTAGATGATCTAGATACACCTTCTGAAAACAGCAATGAATTTGAATGGGAAGGTAATGGATTTATTTCATGCTGTGTATTTAGTATGGTTTACATGCAATTATTTTAGCGCTCGTAGTGACCTGGTCAATAGTATTCCCCGTGTCTGAGATAAGCCATTCCTGTAGCGGACATGCAGTATATAATGACTTTTAGATGCCAGAGGCGCTTAACTCATGAGCTACATGGCTTATGGGGACCTTGAATACATAGAGCTGGATTAGTGCTAATCCTCTAAAGGCAGCTTGCTTGTAGAGAAGTGTTTTTTTTTGTTTTTTTTCCCCAGATGCAACAGTTATAACCTGTAAAGCCAAATGTCATGGTTTTGTTTGTCTGTGTCTACATCTAACCACAAGAAATGATTTTGGTATTTTTCATGCACTCTGCTGGTTTTCGCTAATGGACTTTTTTTTTTCTTTCCATGCTTGCTGAAGGGATGGGCTCTTCTTGGTGAGATGCAAGAGCTGTATTGTGTGCTCTGAGCCCGTCCGCTCCAGCTGCTGCGCCCCTCCTCATGCAGTCCCAGACACACTGAGGAAAGAAACTTCACCTGCACACCCCTCCCCCCTCTTACCTCCTGTCCACAGCAGACACTTTTTATAAAATAAGGATGTTTCCAAACTCTTAGGGTATGTGTCCACGTTCAGGATTGCATCAGGATTTGGTCAGGATTTTATGTCAGTATTTGTAAGCCAAAACCAGGAGTGGCTGATAAGTACAGAAGTGGTGCATATGTTTCTATTATACTTTTCCTCTAATTGTTCCACTCCTGGTTTTGGCTTACAAATACTGACATAAAATCCTGACCAAATCCTGATGCAATCCTGAACGTGGACACATACCCTTAGGGTAGGTTCACACATTGTTTCTTTCCTGGCAGATTCTTCCTGGAACCTACCAGAAAAAAACGCTAATAAAATGCCAAAATAATGAACATAAGCACAGCAATGTCAAAATGAATTGCTGTACATATGTTTCATCTAGTCTCTCTTCTTTTAACCACTTCAGGCTTTAAAAGAAGTAATCTGACAATTATTTAGGTGGCTTCACTATCTTATGTATGAAAAAAAGATGTGAAAGAAGTCTCTTCAATAACTATCTGGGTATGCTGGCATCTAAGACATTGTGTGAACATACCCTTAAAAACCTACAGACTTATTAAGTTTGGGAGGATTCTGCACAGGAAGGAATTAATGACTTCTGAAGATAAAAGTAGGTACTTTTCAGGCTACTAGATAGGCCATGGAGAGCGTAACCTGCATCTGTTCTATCACCTATTCATCTGTGGTGCCCAAATAATGTTTTTTGGCCAAACCTAATCTATCCGCTTCAGAATGAGATGTGTTGAAACACTCTGCTTTTCTGTAAGGGTATGTTCACACATTGCTGGGGATCGCTTTCCACAACAAATCTATAAATATTCCCCTCTCGGGGAAGTTGTCAGCAGGCGAACACCATATTGTTCTGGTCTTGCAGAAAATGTCACTGTGGTCTCGTTACGTCCCATTTGGCTGCTGCAGCTTCTGATTGGCTGTAGACATTAAGGTGGTACAGCCTGGTGGTTCCATAGTTCACATTAATGGTCAATGGTGATTGATGATATTGCATTCTGGCTATTTTTTGTTCATTCATCAGAATACGTGTACTATACAGTTGTGCTTGACATTACTGGCACTCTTGATTATTCATAATTTTAGGCCAATATGTTCAGAAATAATTGGTTATTTACACGCTGTGTATTAGATTATTTTAACCCCTTAGTGACCGAGCCAAATTTTTGAAATCTGACCAGGGTCACTTTATGTGGTAATAACTCTGCAACGCTTCTACAAATCCCAGTGATTTTGAGATTGTTTTTTCGTGACACATTATACTTTATGATAATGGTAAATTTTGTTCAACATTTTTTGTGTTTATTTATAAAAAATATCAAAAATTTGAGAAAAATGTTAAAAAATTAGCAATTTTCTAAATTTGAATGATTATCCCTTTAATCCAGATAGTCATACAACAGCAAACCATTAATAAATAACATTTCCCACATGTCTGCTTTACATCAGCACCATTTGTAAAATGTTCTTTTATTTTGTTAGCATTTTAGGAGGTTTAAAAATGTAGCAGCAATTTTTCATTTTTTCAAAGAAATTTACAAAATTTGTTTTTTTTAGGGACTTATCCATGTTTGAAGTGACTTTAGGGGTCCCATATATTGGGAAACCCACAAACGTGATACCATTTTAAAAACAGCACCCCTAAACATATTGAAAACAGTTGTCAGGTAGTTTATTAACCCTTCAGGTGCTTTACAGGAATTAATGCAAAGTGGTATGACAGAAATGAAAATGTGTATTTTTACCACCTAAATGTTGCTACCTTCTAAACAGATTACTACAGCCGTCAGACTCTAAGGCCACTATTTGGTCATGAATTGCCATGGCAAACATCAGGACCACACAATCATGATCTGAGGGCACCAATTGTGACAAAGAAGAAGCCCCCACACTCTGTTAACCATTTATAATGATGTAGTCACTATTGACAGCAGCATCTAAGGGGTTAAACAGATTTAGATGGTGCAAATACTGATCGTGGCTGGTACAGCAAGTTGTCAGCTATAGTGTACAACCGACAGATGCTGGATTGTCATCTGTATGGGGAGGCTATTCTCTTATATCTCAGGTCAGTTAAAAGACGTATTGGCGGTCATTAAGGGGTTAAACATTGTCCTGTCATCATACATGCAGTCACTTCAAAAATCAAAATAAAAACGCTTAATACAGGGCATGGATGGGATTTAAGGCATCCTTCACTAACACTTAGTTGCACAAGCTTTGGCAACAATGCCTGCCTCTGTAAGCCCCTTGCTCATTTCTGCGGGTATCTTTTCCACTGCATTTCTCAAGGCCCTAAATGTTTGCAGAATTTATTTTCCAAATAGTAGATTTCAGCTCTCTAAGATGTCCAGGATAAAACAGTCCATTTTTTTTATTTTTTAATCATTTTGTGCTTTTATGTCATTATTCTTTTGTAGGGCCCACTTTGTTCCACTCCAACCTAATTTCTGCTACTTGGTTGCACAGGTCAATAAAATGCTATGATGATCCTCTGATTTCATTATTCCTGTTACACATTCAAGGCCTCCGGTTCCAGATGCAATAAGGCAGCCTCACAACATTATGGATCCTCCACCATGTTTCACTATATGCAGTGTGCACTTTTCTTATAGGCTTTATTTCTTTGTCTGTAAACATAGCAATCTTTAGGTTAGTGTTACTGTATCTGTCCATAGAATATTTTCCCAAAAGTACTGTAGTTTTTCTTTGTGTCTAGGCAGAGTTCAGTCTGGCATCCATTCGCACATACAGGCGGATGTTGCTCAGTGAGTTGCGTAGAATACAGTTTGAAACCATCACTCCAGATCAACTTGAAGTTCTTTGAATGTTGTACATGGTTTCTTTGCCTCATTTCAAACAAATATTGGGTTCCACCATCAAACTTTCTCTTCCACATCCAAGAAAGTTCTTGACAGTTCCACGAGTAGCAAGCTTCATAATAACATTTTGAGATATTGAAGCTAGGGTGCAAAGGCCTGCACATATTACACAACTAGCAGTGTTGTGTCCCCTGACTATCAACATGCTTGGCAGTTATTCAATAGCTTATTTTACACACGCCGACTCCATTTCTGATGTGCTCTGGATGATCTGTAATAGATTGTTCGGTGCACATCAGCTGCCATTGTTCGACAGAGTGAGTCCTGTTTACACGGGATGATGCGCTGCCAAGAATGATGATCTTTTGTGCAATATCATTTCACTCGAGTGTTTTGCTCATTCATTGGGTGATGGGCAGCTTGTTCAGACTGCGCAATTATCGTGAAAGGAGCATTCCTAAGAACGTTCAGTGTGCTTCTGAAGTCAGCAAATGTGCACTGTAAACAGATCTATAGGCACCAATTCGTCAAAACAACTTCACCTGAATTTTGGCATAAATTGCTTTTGAAAAGTTACTACATTTCTAAGTATCTTGGAGTTGCGTAAAACTTTTTTGTGACTTTTGGTGTTTTCGCACAAGTTTATCCCAGCTCTGCTAAAATACAGAGGAGATGGGAGGGAGCGCAGCAGGGGTGTGATACCACAGCTCATCTAACGCATGACAAGCTGTGGCATTCCTTACCCAAGAAATCTTACCCCAATTAGTTAGAGACTAGAGTAAGAATTCTGACGTGGCACATGGAGACACACAACACTGGTTAGGCACTCCTGATTCATTAAGAAGCGCATGCCTTCTCTGCCAGGGAAAATTACTGGTCATTATGAATTGGTGCCAATCAATTAACCTTCAGTCACTTGATCTTACTGAGGAACTACTGATTCATTTGCAAAACCACACCGCGAATTTCAGCTTTTCCTTTGCAAAATCAAACAGCAGTATTAGGCCTCTCCATCTGGCCGTACCCTAACCAGATTGGGAGGGGAGTCTAGTTTGTAGTTAGTTACAGATTAGTCTAATAAGGTCTTTTGTTTCAAACTGATCTGCTCATGCCATTTACCCCTCAGCGCAAAATGACCTACAAGTATGTCAGCACTGCGGTCAGAATCCGAGCTCCCTCCACATGCAGCCGATGTCGGCTGCTTACATAGCTGTCATCTGTCTAAGGGTAAGTTCACACAAGGTGTTTTTGCTGCGTTTAGTTATGCTAATTTTCAGCTGCTTTTTACAGTACTAGCAAAGCCTATGAGATTTCAGAAATTTTATGCACACACATTGGGTTTTTGTGTGATCAGTATTTTATGCTTTGCAGCGTTTTTTTGGACATAGGGCATGTCACTTCTTTCAGCGTTTTTCCAGCATTTTCCACCCATTGACCTGAATGGATGGTGAAAAAATGCTGCAAATACGCAGGTTGACTTTTCTTGCAGTGTATTTGCTGCAGAAAAGTCAAGACCTCACACTCAGCTCTGCTACATGTAGATGGCAGGCTGCATGATGCGTCCATACAGCCTGTTATCCAGCAGAGCGGACACGATCCCCATTCACTTGAATGGGGGGCCCAACATTACAGTGTTTGACACGCTGTCATATGCATGACAGCGCGGCAAACACCGCTTCTGATCGGCGGGGAAATCATCCCTGCCGGTGAGAGAGCCGCGCTTCCCACGCTGTCAGAAGACAGTGGGGAGCGCTCAGCTATGATCGGAGGTGTAAACTTCACCTCCTGTCACTGGTGTCAGCTGATGGGACTACTTATCCCATCATCTGGCACCTACAGCCACTAATTACAGTGAGAGCAGGAGCAGCGGATGGGAGTTTTCATCTGCCGCTCCTGCGCTATAAATAAATAATAAAAAAACGGCATGGGTTCCCCCCTAATTTTGATAACCAACCAGCTGTCAGCTTGAGCAAGGCAAGTTATCAAGAATAGAGGGGTCCTGAAGCTTTTTTTTTTTTTTTTTAAATTATTTAAATAAATTAAAAAAACAGCGTGGGGTCCCCTCCATTTTTGACAAACAGCTTTGCTAAAGCTCACAGGTGGGGGCTGATAATTCTCAGGCTGGTAAGGGCCCATTGATATAGGCCCCCCCAGCCTAAAAATAGCAGCTGCCCAGAAAAGGTGCATCTATTAGATGCGCCAATTCTGACGCTTTGCCAGGCTCTTCCCACTTGCCCTGTAGTGGTGGCAAGCGGGGTAATGAGGGGTTAATGTCACCTTCTTTTTGTAAGGTGACACTAAGCCGGCTTAGTAATGGAGAGGTGTCAGTAAGACACCTATCCATTACTAATCCTATAGCAGTTAAAGGGTTAAATAAACACACATGCAGAAAAAAGTCTTTTAATGAAATAAAACGCCACACAGTTCTGACCATCTTTTTATTGTTCTGCCATTCCAAAGCGAAGCCATCAATCTTCTGTAATAAAAATTAAAATGAAAAAAGCAAAGCATACTCCCTGATCTGTCGCAGTCCAATATAACGAGTGTCCCACAACATATCTGGGGGAGATAAAGCTGACAGCCGGGAGCACTGCTAATGTGACCACTCCTGGCTGTAAGCAACTGAGGAATGAATGAGACGGAGAGGGCGCAGGCTCAGTAACTAGCGGTGACATCACCGAGCCTGCGCTCCCTCACAGCCTGACCTGAGGTAACCTCTGGACTGAGATTTACAACATGTACTGCACTACTGTGGTATTGCAGGTTCAGGTCCTCTGACAGGTTAAAATCTAGTTAGGGGGCTAAGAACAGAAACTAGTAGAATATTATCCTTTGCCATTCCTCCTTGCAGATCCTCTCCAGTTCCATCAGGTTGGATGGTGAACGGTGGAGGACAGCCATTTTCAGGTCTCTCCAGAGATGCTCAATTCGGTTTAGGTCAGGGCTCTAGCTGGGCCAGTCAGGAATAGTCAGAGTTGTTCTGAAGCCACTCCTTTGTTATTTTAGCTGTGTGCTTAGGGTCATTGTCTTGTTGGAAGGTGAACCTTCGGCCAAGCCTGAGGTCCAGAGCACCCTGGAAGAGGTTTTCATCTAGGATATATCTGTACTTGGCCGCATTCATGTTTCCTTCAATGACAGCCAGTCGTCCTGTCCCTGCAGCTAAAAAAACACCCCCATAGCATGATGCTGCTGCCACCACCATGTTTCACTGTTGGGATTGTATCGGGCAGGTGATGAGCAGTGCCTGGTTTTCTCAACACATATTGCTTAGAATTATCACCAAAAAAGGTTTATCTTCATCTTATCAGACCAGAGAATCTTATTTCTCATAGTGTGGGAGTCATCCATGTTTTTTTTTTATTTTTTATCAAACTCTATGCCTGCTTTCATATGTCTTGCACTGAGGAGAGGTTTCCGTCAAGCCACTCTGCCATAAAGGCCCGACTGGTGGAGGGCTGCAGTGATAGTTGACTTTGTGGAACTTTCTCTCATCTCCCTACTGCATCACTTGAGCTCAGCCACAGTGATCTTGGGGTTCTTCTTTACCTCTCTCACAAAGGCTTTTCTCCCACGATTGCTCCGTTTGGCTGGACGCCAGGTCTATGGAGACTTCTGGTGGTCCCAAACTTCTTCCATATGAGGATTATGGAGGCCACTGTGCTTTTAGAAACCTTGAGTACTGTAGAAATTCTATTGTAACCTTGGCCAGATCTGTGTCTTGCCACAATTCTGTCTCTGAGCTCTTTGACCTCATGATTCTCATTTGGTCTGACATGCACTATGAGATGTGAGGTTTTATATAGACAGGTTTGTGCCTTTCCAAATCAAGTCCTATCAGTTTAATCAAACACAGCTGGCCTCCAATGAAGGAGTAGAACCATCTCAAGGAGGATCACAAGGAAATGGACAGCATGTGACCTAAATAGGAGTGTCTAAGCAAAGGGTCTGAATACTTATTAAATTTGCAAACATTTCTACATTTGTTTTTTCAGTCAAGATGGGGTGCAGAGTGTACATTAATGAGAAAATAAAATAACTTTTTTGAATTTACCAAATGGCTGCAATGAAACAGTGAAAAATTTAAAGGGGTCTGAATACTTTCCGTACCCACTGTAATTTGCATTATACCCATTGTCATTAAAAATAAAGAAATGACAGAAAAAAACAAACCTATTTGTCATCACTATATCCATTATAGTCCAGTCTATCAAATTATCTGATGAAACAAACACCATGAACAGAAAAAAACATCTAAATGCCAGAATTGAGGTGTTTTTTTGTCACCTCGCCTACCTAAATAAAATGCATTGTATGTAACCCAGAAAATAATCGCCATACAAAAAGCAAGCCCTCACACTGCTCCGTTGACAGAAAAATAACAATACAGATGATGCTAAAGGACAAGACAAATGTCACATTTTTATTTTTTTGTACACTACTTAATGTAAAATGAAAAAATCTATGCTAATCTGATATTGCCATAATCCTAATTGAACTGACTCGGAGAATCCTGTTTCTTTTTTTTTTAAACAGAACACAGTAATTCCAAAATTTAGAAAACCATGTCAGGATTGCATTTGTTTTTTCACAATTTCATCCCACTTGGATTTTTTTTCACATTTTTCAGTACTTTGTATGATAAAATTGGTCAGAGTTATTAAAAACTACAGCTCGTCCTGCAAAATAAAAACAAGCCCTCATACAGCTAGGTTGATGGGAGAAAAAAAGTTATGGCTCTTGAAGGAAAGTAAGAAATGCAAACGTAAATACGAAAACCGTCTGCGGAGGCAAGGGGTTAATCGTGTCTGTATTGCTTTCGGTTCTGTTTCTTTTTCCCATGCCAAGCTTGTGCAAGACCCTAAAAGAATAAATCTAGATCTCCAAGCAGTGTCACTAAACCCTTTATTTCGGGAGAAGTTTTTCATGACTTGCCTAATATTCAGGGAGGCTTATGGTGTCGAGCACAACTGTATCACATACTGGGTGGCTTGTCGATTGCTTGTTATAATACTCATGTACCGAGCTGTTTAATGCTTTCATGGCTCCTCTCCGGCAAGCCATGCCTGTGTGCTCATGAAGCCATTAACCAGCCCAAGGTGTGCCCTTCATTTAAAGACACTGTAAAGGGGTTCCTTTCTATTTGTTGTTTTATTTTCTATGCTGCTGTTTCCATTGCCGTGGAGGATAGTATACTTTAACAGCTAAGCCTTCGAAAGAGGCATCTAACAGTAGGTCGTTTCTTCCTTGCTTTGTGGTAAGGGAGCAGGCTTCTTGGTTTGCAGAAATCATGAAAACCTACAATTAATCACATAATCAACCAAAATACTGTGTACCCCGTAATGGGATGCTTTGTCCGTGTATATACCTAGCTGTGATCTGGCGCATGTCCACGTGTTAATTCATATTTGATCGTTTGCTTGCCTGCTTACACAGCACCGTTAGTATGTCTTGTGCGATAAGCAGTTGGTAGCCCTCGTGTGTGCAAGTAATCACTCTCTGCGAAAGGACTCTGGAAACTATGAGAACGTGTCCAAATCATCCAGCAATACCATGTCTTGAATTTGGGAGACAACACTGTGAATGTGTTATTAGGAGAAAAAATATTTCAGAAAAAATCAGTGAAGTCCTACTATTGGATAACAGAAAATAAGGCATGAAGTAAAAGGGTTTTATATCAGAGATTGCTTTATGATCAAGGTAATATTTTTGAATGTGCGTTAAATGGCTTACTTGTATTGTCGTTCTCTCTTTGTATTATATAGATACTAAACTGTTAACAGGGGCGTCCGCTCCATCCAGTGGCACCATGAGGTCTGCTGGTGACGTAAATTCATAGTCATGATAGGCCGCCCAGTGTTGTCTTCCAAAATCAATGCACTGTTCCCTATAAATGGCGTACTGTGTATGAAGTGTATTACAGATTGTCGGTAATGTCCCACTTCAGCACAAAGAACCATGTTCTTGGTTACCTGAAAAGAAGAATTCTCACAGAGCATTGTTCCCAGAGACCCACAGGAAAGTGGTTAATGACCCTAGCGGATGATATCTCTGGAAGTGCGCACCTTCATTTTGTTCTGTTTTAACAGATGACCTTCCAAAACCGAAATCCGCTGAAGTGCTTCCGAAAGGGTCAATCCCAGAGTACAGTGCTGCTGAGGAGAAGGAGGAGAGCAGACGCTGGCGTATGTTCAGGATTGGAGAGCAGGATCATAGAGTGGACATGTCAGCCATCGAGCCTTACAAGAAAGTCATTAGCCATGGAGGTAATCTGGACAATGGTCTGAGTGTGGCACCTGGCACTCTGTGTAATGGAGTCCAATGTTTCAAAATCAATACCCGATGTTCACTGCTATGAAGACAATGTTAATAGTACATATTTGTAGAGATCTATTACATGGAGAGATGGAGGATGTGTACAATAACCACCTCTATGCATCGGTACATAAAACAGACCAAGCGCTATCTATCTCCAGACATAACGAGACTTGAACAGTTTCCATCTCTGAGTTTTGCCTTTGGGCTCTTCATGGACTTCAGTGGGGCTTGGTTGGTGAAATGAGAGAGAACATCTAGTAGTCTTCCTCGCAGCACTATAAGCGTGACCTGAATGTGCAGATCAATCCTTTTAGTCACTACACCAACATAAGAGCAACTCTAGCTCTGTAGATAGGAGTCTACAAATAGCTGTGGGTTATTTATATTTCCTCTTGACCTGCAAAGAGGCCACAGCGCATACATTCCAAGGGGGGTCCAGAGAATAGATACTACTACTTTCCCTCAAGGCAGACCTGTCAGAGATGAGCTGATCAATCTGCAGAGGATCAAATTTGAGTCAGATTTCCTAAAAATAGCAAATCCTCCCCAAATTTGAACATTTTGAGATTCAGCTCACAATAGAAAAAAACTTGTCCAGCACCATTTCATACACTGCTGAGACATTAGAGACCAGGCTAATGTAGTTTTAAGTTGTTGCGCAGGCCTCCCCATGATGCCCTGCAGCTATGACACCTTACAGATATCTTTTTACATTGGTGGCCAGTACCGAGGCCATTATAGATCAGCGGTTTCCAGTGGAGCACAGTTTGTGCAGCAGTCATTTTCCATCTCCAGAGTCATTAGATAAGTCCCTCTCTAATGAATGGTCAGCGGAGTTCTCTCACACTCTCTCTGTGGGGTTCTGTCTTATGAAATCCTGTTAAAAAGATGGTTGGATGGCACTCGGTGCCCAGTAACACTTCATTATTTGAAGATGTTTTAAAACCTGGATGCAGGGGGAGTGGGTCACCATGGGGATGACGGCTGTTTGGCGCACAGACTACACTTCAACGGATCCAGATTCTTCAGGTAAAGGAAGAGTTTTACTGGACACAGAGTGCCTGCCATTCATTTTTTACCAGGATTTCTTAAGACTCTGCTTGTCTGGGGTATTGCACCTGTCGTCCTGGAAGCTAATCAGCTGCACTCAATCCCTGTGCTTCCACAAACGTATTGTCGCTTTGAACAGAACCGGCGTTTTCTCTTTTTGTGCATTCTCTCTGATCAGTGGGGTTCTTGAGTTCTCTCTCTATTTATGATCAGTGGGGTTGTTGCTCTCCCTCTTGCAGAGTGTAAGCTCTTATGATTAGTTGGATTCTCTTGCAGAGTGTAAGATCTTGTGATCAGTGGAGTTTTCTCTCTATTTTTCTCTCTATTTTTAGAGTGTAAGCACTTATGGTCAGCAAATCTATTTCTTCTCTCTCCCATGTTGTCAGCAATTAGAAGATTTCCAATACTGAGATTTGCATAAATCTAATTTTGTTAGAAAACTAGGGGGCGGATTTTTTTTCTTCTTCATGTATTGAATATACACTCAAATGCAAGTGTCTAATTTATACTTACTAAGCACATGTAAGGCAGTTTTCACACATCCACTGACTGATTCAGAGTATGTTGTGATGTTCAGACCAGCTGTGGGTGTCCTGACCTGAAATCACAAACTCATATGAGGTTGTTGTGTTCAGGTCATGAGAGCTGCTGCCGGTCTGAGCATAGCATTACATGCTCAGAGCGTGAGGGTCTGACATGGGAAACTACCCTTAAACATTATATTTACTTACCGCTAAATTAATTTTGCTGAAACCCATGACCGTACCTGAGAAAGTGGGATCTGCCCCTATCACTGGGCAGGAAGCCAAGAGAACAAAATAAAGAGGCAACTCCCAGTTCCTCCTTCAATCTGCTATCCAAGAAGTCAAGCAGAAGTTGCCCAATTTTTTTTTTATTTTTTTTTTTTTTACTCAAGTAAATTTTTATTAAGAATATCAGCACAATTTACATATTATATTCTTGTTTTCAATGCAAACTTTCCCCCCTAACCAATCCCCATCATTCCCAACTTTTCCCGCTCCCGCCCAAGAAGACAGCCCACCTCTTTCAATATCGCCACCATCAATAATACTGAATGAATATCATCCCATGTAAGCCTGCAGACCTCTTATTCTGTCCTTACCAAGTCAGGCCCTAGACTCTCCCATCCCACGTATCTACCTCATCCCATTTTTAGCCACAAAGACCACAGTTTATCAAACATTTCTATTTTCCCTCTTTTCTTATAGATCCCTTTTTCCAATGTCAGACCCTGCTTCACATATTGGAGGAATTCTCTTCTTGTAGGTGGTTCAACCTTAATCCGATTTCGCGCTATTACCTTTCGGGCCGTATACAACAATCTGGCAATTGCTATCTTCAGGGTGTTATCCACTCCAATCTAATCCACATATCCCAGCAAACATACCAACGGATCCCTTGGCACCTTGCATCTATACGCTCCTTCCATGCGACTCAAAACCACCAACCAAAAAGCAGCCAATCTCGGACACGTCCACATCATATGAAATATATCAGCATTTGCAGACTTACACCTTGGACAATCAGAGTCAGCACGCTGACCTGCTTTATATAATACTTCCGGAGATTTGTAGACCCTGTGCACTATATAGAGCTGTGACAGCCTATACGGCTCGCTCAGTGACAGTCGTGGAACCCACTCCAGCACCGACTCCCAAATTTCATTTTCCAATGGGCCCAGATCCTCTCGCATTTATCGGAAATCCCAAAAGGTATATATGCAGTAAATCTTTATAAAGAGTGCCGATAACCCCCCCCTAGTAGTCCCTTCACCGCACACATATTCCAACACTATATCCCTTTGGATTTTAATGCATCCATCCCTATTCTGAGCTCCAAATGCGTGTCTCATCACAGGTAAGGACCTCCCACTGGTGATCAATATTTCCTCCAAGAATCTGGACACATACCAATTATCTTTGCTTCAAAAGGGCTTGTCTTTTTGCCCTATGTATAAATTTAACTCTTTTGAACTCAGCATGGACCTACAGA
Source organism: Ranitomeya imitator (assembly GCF_032444005.1). Classification (NCBI taxonomy): domain Eukaryota; kingdom Metazoa; phylum Chordata; class Amphibia; order Anura; family Dendrobatidae; genus Ranitomeya; species Ranitomeya imitator. The sequence continues at coordinate 462,122,724 of NC_091285.1, forward strand.
GGTTCTATCGTAACCTCAGATTACGAGTTCACTTTTAAGAACAGCCACCTGCGCTGGATTCATCACGTCGGGGCATCAGCCCTCTAATTGAACTCCGGGGACTGGGGCTACTAACTTCCAGCTCCTATATGCCACCAAGGGACAATCCACCAGTGGAAACATTCGTTTCCCTAGTTGAAAGGGACATTAATTTGTTCAATCGAGAGGTGAATCGGGGGAAGTTTCATTATCAAACTAATCTTACACAGTCAGAGATTCTCTTGATCAGTTATCTTCTGACAAAACACTGATAATAAAACCAGTGGATAAGGGTGGGGCCACTGTGATTATGGATAAATCTGACTATTTAGAGGAGGTGTTCAGACAGCTCAATGACATTTCGTTCTATAAAATAATATCGTATAATCCCCTAAGTCAGATAGCCCAAAAAATTAAACCAGTTGTAGATTTTCATCTTCCGGCAAGTACCATCGATAGTAAAATGCGGGATTTCCTCATTAAAACAGACCCCATCATCCCAATATTTTACATCTTACCTAAGATACACAAAAGACTGCTGAAACCACCAGGACGGCCGATTGTGTCTTTGACTGACTCTATTTTATCACCATTGGCCATAGTGTTGGAAAAAATCCTTACACCATTGTTCAAATCTACCCAGTCTTTCCTACTAGACACCAATGAATTCATCAGAGTCATTAGATCCCTGGGCCCTTTATTCCCCACATCCTTCCTGATCACTTGGGATGTAAACCGCTTATATACGTCCATAACCCATGAGAAAGGATTGATGGCAACGGACAGACTCCTTAGTGAAGCCGGGGTTGATGGTAAAATCTGATATTTTTGTGCTGATCTTTTAGACCTGGCACTTTAAAGAGAATTATTTCATGTTCCAAGTCACCTTCTACATCCAGCAACAGGGCACAACAATGGGCTCAAACGTAGTGCCCCCTTATACTATTGCCTACATGGCAGCTTTTGAAAAAGATTTTGTCTATACTCCTCCTCTATTCATTGATCACTGTAAAATCTGGTGGAGATATATAGATGATATTTTTTGCATTTGGGATGAACCTATTGAATCACTTCTACTTTTTGATAGTCATATTAACAATATTTGGCCTGAACTAAAATTTTCGATACAGCATGATACAAATCGAATCAATTTCCTGGACACTTTAATCTATAAAGAGAGGGGGGGGGCACTCTTGCCATTGATTTTATTTGCTAAGCCCACAGACCGGAATGGTCTTTTACATTTTAGCAGCTTTCAACTTTCTTCTGCAAAAAAACCTCTGAGTGCCAAGTATTTTGCTATTACTAGTCCATGTTAGGACATCAGACTGGAAGGATGAACTGGATTTACACTGGTTTTCTTTAGCTTAGCCATGCCCAAGCTGCAAATCCCACTAAAAGTATAACCTGGAACTTAAATGCCCACCATTCCAAATTCTAACTCCAGACCCTGAAGATTAACTGGACTTACAATAATGTCATTTGGCTTATCACAGCCATGACCAACTCCAACTAGAAGAATAACTCGGGACGTAGAAATTTGGCTTAGATACGTCAACCCGTCCACACTAGATTTAAAATAGTTTCATTCTGATTAGCGCAACAATTTACACCTCCTACCAAGAGGACAAACTGGGATCAAATATTAAATGCGGACCAGTTGTATATGTTATTCAAGTATGCGATATTGACTGGAAATCTATTGGTCTCAGCAGCCATCCTCAGGATTGTATTTTATGAACTGATGGCCCGATCAAGTCAAGCTGTAAGACAGAGGCAGCCGAAGAAAACCGTAGACCTGAGCTGGCAGGTTTTTTCAACAACTACAAAGTGGCCAGAAAACTTTCAGGCAGGCAAAACATGAGTCATAAGACCAGACAGGTGGGATGGCAAACATGAATCATGAGGCCATACCCGAGGTGGCCAGCCCAACACATAAGACATGAGGCAGCCGGTCCAACATACAAAACACAAGGCGAGATACTACTGAGTTTCGAACACTGGATCTGTTAACAAGACAGGCGCTTTAACTAAGCCACAGAACCTAAATAAGAAACACCAGGCTGTAAGACATGCTAGAATCACAAAACCATGGGACCTTGTGTTTCAGTAGTCCCAAGTCAAACATAGGTAGGTACTGAAGCATTAACCCCTTAATGACCTGTGATATTCCGTGGCCATCATAGGTCACCTCTCTCTCTTTGGTGCAGGCTCCAGCGATGAGCCCTCACCTTTTCCAGCACGTCAGCTGGTCTAATCAGCTGACATGTGCCCCTAACAGCTGCGAGTGGAGTTGCGATTCACCCGCAGCTGTTAACTAGTTAAATGCATCTGTCAATCTCTGACAACAGCATTTAACTCGCCCAAACCAGATGCGCGTCTTAATGCCACCTGTGTTACATGACCGCAGGTCGCCGATGGGTTGGCATGACAATTTGGCATCTGCAGGAAACCCCTGTGTTTGTCATTGCAGAACTGCTATGAACGCCACTGGTGGCCGGCACTTATAGCAGATGAACATTTTAGCTACACATAGAAGGGCTGAAATCCTGCTGTATGTAGCACAAGGAATCAGATGACCGCAAATTCTAGTCTCCAATGGAGACTATTGATGCTAGTAAAAAGTGTTAACATTTTTTTTTTTAAATATTAAAAAATAAAATATAAAAGTTCAAATCAACCCACTTTTGCCCCATTCAAAATAAAACAATTTAGAAAAAATAAAAAATACACATTTCGTATTGCCACATTCAGACTCGCCCAATCTATCAGTAAACGGCTTAGCGAGAAAAAAAATCAAATGCCAGAATTACGTTTTTTTTGGTCGCTGTAACATTGCAATAATAACAGGCGATCAAAACATCGTATTTATCTCAAAATGGTGTCAATAAAAACGACAGCTCAGCACGCAAAAAATAAGCCTTGCACCCAGCCCCAGATCCAGAAAAGCAGAGACGATACAGGTATCGAAAAATGGCACTATTTTTTTTTTTTTTTTAAACCAACTTTTTGGATTTTTTTTTTAACACTTAAATAGAAAAGAACCTATACGTGTTTGGTGTCTAAGATCTCGTAATGACCTGGCGAACCATAATGGCAGGTCAGTTTTAGCATTTAGTGAACATGGTAAAAAAAATGTAGAATTGCACCGCACTTAGATTCCTCCCCCCCCCCCCCCATTTTCCAGTACATGATATGGTAAAAGCAATGGAGGTGTTCAAAAGTATAACTCGTCTCGCAAAAAACAAGCAAGGATATATTCACGAAAATATAGCAAAGTTATGGCTCTGGGAAGAAGGGAAGCAAAAAATGAAGATGCAAAAACGGAATTGCCCCTGGTCTTTAAGGGATTTAAATGTTGAATCTCCCAAACTGATGTTAGCATTTCAGCTTCCAACAGGGCCCCTGTACTCACTGCCATTCTTATTAGAGGATGCTATCGGACACGCTGTGGTGTTCTATGATTCTCCGCTGCTCCAGGCTCCTATATCCAAAGGACAAGAAACCACATTGAAGGAGGAAGAGGGAGCTGCCTTTTATTTTGTGCTCTTGGTTTTCCTGTCCAGTGAAAGGAGCGTGTACCACTCTCTCAGGTGCTGTCATGAGTGATCAGAAAAATATTTGTACAGCGCATCCAGAGCCGCCACTAAACTGCATATTATCTGCATCCTACAGTTAAGAGATTATCTGCTTTCATGTAATCCCACAAAGATACAGGTTTTATACAAGTGTTCTGCTGACAGACCATTCACAACCTACGGGCACCTGTTTTCTGCTGACAGATTTATAGGACAGCAAGGTGGACTTTTAAAGGAGTTGTCCGAAAGTAAAAACTGACAGCAGCAATTGTTTTAAATATAAAAAAACAAACAAAAAAACACAAAAGCGAATTCACCTGGTGGACTTGCAGCATTCATATCTTGGGATGTTCGTATAGACTGGCGGGTTTGAATATTAGTTATTACTACTGATATTGTCTTTCTTGGTTGGTCTGTTAAAAAGTCTTCATCTTGGATGACATATTTGTAAATAAAAATGACATATTACCGATAACTCTCATGATCTGTGGTTCAGACTTGGCTTTGGTTGATGAGGTTCAGACATGTCAGTCCGCAAGTTAACTTTTCGACACGTATGCCATAGATTGCATCTATTATTATTTGTGTCAGAAAAACATGCAGATGATCGGTTTTTGTCCATCCTAGATGTAAGCTCCAGTGATCTTACGAAGGGGAGATGAGACGGGCTCTCATACATAAGCGGTCTCTCTTTACTGCAGTGCTCCCCAACTCCGGTCCTAAAGAGCCACCAACAGGTCATGTTTTCAGGATTTCCTTAGTATTGCACAGGTGATTGAATGCTTGCCTGTCCAGGTGATGCAATTATCGGCTGAGCAATACTAAGGAAATCCTGAAAACATGACCTGTTGGTGGCTCTTGAGGACCAGAGTTGGGGAACACTGCTTTACTGGAATGAATTACCGTCTGGCATTTTAACAATGTGCCAGGTGACTATGTTCAGAAATGTTACTTTCTACTTATAAAATATTCGAAAAATATAAACCAGTTACAGTGGGGAGAAAAGTATTTAGTCAGCCACCAATTGTACAAGTTCTCTCACTTAAAAAGATGAGAGAGGCCTGTAATTGATATCATAGGTAGACCACAACTATGAGAGTCAAAATGAGAAAACAAATCCAAATCTAAGTCTTTACAAGGTTGGCACACACTGTTGGTGGTATGTTGGCCCATTCTTTCATGCAGATCTCCTCTATAGCATTGATGTTTTGGGCCTGTTGCTGGGCAACACGGACTTTCATCTCCCTCCAAAGGTTTTCTATGGTGTTGAGATCTGGAGACTGGCCAGGATCGTTATCATGCTGAAAGACCCATCCACGTTTCATCTTCAATGCCCTTGATGATGGAAGCAGGTTTGCACTCAAAATCTCATGATACACGGCCCCATTCATTCTTTCATGTACACGGATCAGTCGTCCTGGTCCCTTTGCAGAGAAACTGCCCCAAAGCATGATTTTGCCAGCCCCATGCTTCACAGTAGGAATGGTGTTCTTTGGATGCAACTCGGCATACTGTCTCTTCCAAACACGACGAGTTTTGTTTCTACCAAACAATTCTACTTTGGTTTCATCAGACCATATGACATTCTCCCAATACTCTGCTAGATAATCCAAATGCTCTCTAGCAAACTTCAGATGAGCCCGGACATGTACTGGCTTAAGCAGGGGGACACGTCTGGCACTGCAGGATCTGAGTCCCTGGCAGCGTAGTGTGTTACTGATGGTAGCCTTTGTTACGATGGTCTCCGCTCTATGCAGGCCATTCACTAGGTCCCCCCGTGTGTTTCTGGGATTTTTGCTCACCGTTCTTGTGATCATTTTGACCCCGCGGGGTGAGATCTTGCGTGGAGCCCCAGATCGAGGGAGATTCAGTGGTCTTGTAGGTCTTCAATTTTCTTATTATTGTTCCCACAGTTGATTTCATCACACCAAGCTGCTTGCCTATTGCAGATTCAGTCTTCCCAGCCTGGTGCAGGGTTACAATTTTGTTTCTGGTGTCCTTCAACAGCTCTTTGGTCTTCACCATAGTGGAGTTTGGAGTGTGACCATTTGAGGTTGTGGACAGGTGTCTTTTATACTGCTAACAAGTTCAAACAGCTGCCATTACTACTGGTAATGAGTGGAGAACAGAGGAGACTCTTAAGGTACTGTCACACTAGACGATATCGCTAGCGATCCGTGACGTTGCAGCGTCCTCGCTAGCGATATCGTCCAGTGTGACAGGCAGCAGCGATCAGGCCCCTGCTGGGAGATCGCTGGTCGGGGAAGAAAGTCCAGAACTTTATTTCGTCGCTGGACTCCCCGTAGACATCGCTGAATCGGCGTGTGTGACACCGATTCAGCGATGTCTTCGCTGGTAACCAGGGTAAACATCGGGTTACTAAGCGCAGGGCCGCGCTTAGTAACCCGATGTTTACCCTGGTTACCATCCTAAAAGTAAAAAAACAAACACTACATACTTACCTACAGCCGTCTGTCCTCCAGCGCTGTGCTCTGCACTCCTCCTGCTCTGGCTGTGAGCGTCGGTCAGCCGGAATGCAGAGCGGTGACGTCACCGCTCTGCTTTCTGGCTGCCCGGCGCTCACAGCCAGACCAGAGAAGCAGAGCGCCGAGGACAGACGGCTGTAGGTAAGTATGTAGCGTTTGTTTTTTTACTTTTTAGGATGGTAACCAGGGTAAACATCGGGTTACTAAGCGCGGCCCTGCGCTTAGTTACCCGATGTTTACCCTGGTTACCGGGGACCTCGGGATCGTTGGTCGCTGGAGAGCTGTCTGTGTGACAGCTCTCCAGCGACCAAACAGCGACGCTGCAGCGATCCGGATCGTTGTCGGTATCGCTGCAGCGTCGCTATGTGTGACGGGGCCTTTAGGCTGCTTTCACACATCAGGTTTTTGTTTCAGGCACAATCCGGCAGTTTTTGAAAAAAACGATCCGTTTTTCTTCTTACGCCGGATCCGTTTTTTCCCCATAGAGTTGTATTAGCGCTGGATTGTGCCTGAAGGACATGCGTTTCATTTGTTTTGTGCGGGATGCGTCCCTTTATGCATTTTTGTCGGGCACAAAAAACTTTTCTTTCTTTTCTTGCTTTTCTTGCTTTTCTTTTCTTTCTTTTTTTTCTTTTCTTTCTTTGCTTTCTTTGCTTTCTTTTCTTTCTTTCTTTTCCATTTTTTTGCAAATTTGCCGGATTTAGCCTGATGTGTGAAAGCAGCCTTAAAGAAGAAGTTACAGGTCTGTGAGAGCCAGAAATCTTGCATGTTTCTAGGTGACCAAATACTTATTTTCCACCATAATTTGCAAAATAAATCTTGCCAAAACAGACAAGGTGATTTTCTGGATTTGTTTTCTCATTTTGACTCTCATAGTTGTGGTCTACCTATGATGTCAATTACAGGCCTCCCTCATCTTTATAAGTGGGAGAACTTGCACAATTGATGAATGATTAAATGCTTTTTTCCCCACTGTATATACTTTGCATTTTTGTGGGAAATTTTTGTCCAACCTGTTCCATTGTATTTTTAGGTTACTATGGTGATGGCTTGAACGCCATTATTGTATTTGCTGTATGTTTTATGCCAGACAGCAGTCAACCGAACTATCGATATCTAATGGACAATCTCTTCAAGTAAGTGTTGCTGTGTGGGGTAACGTGGATGGGGTGTATGAATGATTTCTCCCTGCACCGCTACCTGGCCATGCTCGCACTGCAGTTTGTGCATTGTAGGAACACAACATTAAGGTAAAGGCTCACATGGCGGAGTGTGTCTTCTGACACTTGTACGTATAGAGTACGTGCATAGATCTCGTTATAATCTGTGATTCCACAGAGGTTCTGCTGCATTGTCAGGGTCCCAGGACACCAGAACCAGGAATACTAGGATGTTATCTGTTATCCACCTTCACTTCTCAGACGTACAGCAGTGATACATTCTGGCTTCTGTCTAATAATTTCCAGCATTGTAAGACCTGTGCACACTGTTTTGGCAGGTACGTCATTGGCACTTTGGAAATGCTAGTTGCAGAGAACTACATGATTGTTTATTTAAATGGAGCCACAACCAGAAGAAAAATGCCAAGTCTTGGCTGGCTGCGGAGATGCTATCAGCAAATCGATAGGCGGTAAGACTGATTTACAATTATTTCCTCCTTTATTTAATTATTTTTTTGAGAATTTTGGCTGTTCAATACATAAGTGTTTTCTAGTTGTTTTTCGCACTCCTCTCTGCTTCAAATGTTTTCCTTGCTACACCTTGTGTTTAACCCCTTTCTGACATCGGACGTACTATCCCGTCGAGGTGGGGTGGGCCCCTATGACCACGGACGGGATAGTACATCCAGCGCGATCGGCGGCGCTCACGGGGGGAGCGCGGCCGATCGCGGCCGGGTGTCAGCTGCCTATCGCAGCTGACATCCGGCACGATGTGCCAGGAGCGGTCACGGACCGCCCGCGTCACATTAACCCCTGGCACACCGCGATCAAAGATGATCGCGATGTGCCGGCGGTGCAGGGAAGCATCGCGCAGGGAGGGGGCTCCCTGCGGGCTTCCCTGAGCCCCCCGCAGCAACGCGATGTGATCGCGTTGCTGCAAGGGTCTTACCTCCCTCCCTGCCTGCTCCAGGCCCGGATCCAAGATGGCCGCGGATCCGGATCCTGCAGGGAGGGAGGTGGCTTCACAGAGCCTGCTCAGAGCAGGCACGGTGAAGGCTGTACTGCTCTAAGTGAGATCAGTGATCTGACAGAGTGCTGTGCACACTGTCAGATCACCGATCTGTGATGTCCCCCCCCCCGGGACAAAGTAAAAAAGTTAAAAAAAATTTTTCCAAATGTGTAAAAAAAAAAAAAAAAAAAAAAAAAAAAAAAATATTCCTAAATAATGAAAAAAATATATATATAATTCCCATAAATACATTTCTTTAAATAAAAAAAAAACAATAAAAGTACATATATTTAGTATCGCCGCGTCCGTAACGGCCCGACCTATAAAACTGGCCCACTAGTTAACCCCTTCAGTAAACACCGTAAGAAAAAAAAAAAAAAGAGGCAAAAAACGCTTTATTATCATACCGCCGAACAAAAAGTGGAATAACACGCGATCAAAAAGACAGATGTAAATAACCATGGTACCGCTGAAAGCGTCATCTTGTCCCGCAAAAAACGAGCCGCCATACAGCATCATGAGCAAAAAAATAAAAAAGTTATAGTCCTGAGAATAAAGCGATGCAAAAAGAATTATTTTTTCTATAAAATAGTTTTTATTGTATAAAAGCGCCAAAACATAAAAAAATGATATAAATGAGGTGTCGCTGTAATCGTACTAACCCGAAGAATAAAACTGCTTTATCAATTTTACCAAACGCGGAACGGTATAAATGCCTCCCCCAAAAGAAATTCATGAATAGCTGGTTTTTGGTCATTCTGCCTCACAAAAATCAGAATAAAAAGCGATCAAAAAATGTCACGTGCCCGAAAATGTTACCAATAAAAACGTCAACTCGTCCCGCAAAAAACAAGACCTCACATGACTCTGTGGACCAAAATATGGAAAAATTATAGCTCTCAAAATGTGGTAATGCAAAAAATATTTTTTGCAATAAAAAGCGTCTTTCAGTGTGTGACGGCTGCCAATCATAAAAATCTGATATAAAAAACCCACTATAAAAGTAAACCAAACCCCCCTTCATCACCCCCTTAGTTAGGGAAAAATTAAAAAAATGTATTTATTTCCATTTTCCCATTAGGGCTAGGGTTGGGGCTAGGGTTGGGGTTAGGGCTAGGGTTAGGGCTATGGTTAGGGCTAGGGCTACAGTTTGGGTTGGAGCTAAAGTTAGGGTTTAGATTACATTTACAGTTGGGAATAGGGTTGGGATTAGGGTTAGGGGTGTGTCAGGGTTAGAGGTGTGGTTAGGGTTACCGTTGGAATTAGGGTTAGGGGTGTGTTTGGATTAGGGTTTCAGTTATAATTGGGGGGTTTCCACTGTTTAGGCACATCAGGGGCTCTCCAAACGCGACATGGCGTCCGATCTCAATTCCAGCCAATTCTGCGTTGAAAAAGTAAAACAGTGCTTCTTCCATTCCGACCTCTCCCGTGTGCCCAAACAGGGGTTTACCCCAACATATGGGGTATCAGCGTACTCAGGTCAAATAGGACAACAACTGTTGGGGTCCAATTTCTCCTGTTACCCTTGGGAAAATACAAAACTGGGGGCTAAAAAATAATTTTTGTGGGGAAAAAAAAGATTTTTTATTTTTACGGCTCTGCGTTACAAACTGTAGTGAAACACTTGGGGGTTCAAAGCTCTGACAACACATCTAGATGAGTTCCTTAGGGGGGTCTAGTTTCCAAAATTGTGTCCCTTGTGGGGGGGTTTCTACTGTTTAGGTACATTAGGGGCTCTGCAAATGCAATGTGACACCTGCAGACCATTCCATCTAAGTCTGCATTCCAAATGGAGCTCCTTCCCTTCCGATTCCTCCCATGCGCCTAAACAGTGGTTCCCCCCAACATATGGGGTATCAGCGCACTCAGGACAAATTGGACAACAAATTTTGGGGTCCAATTTCTCCCGTTACCCTCGGGAAAATGCAAAACTGGGGGCTAAAAAATAATTTTTGTGGGAAAAAATGTTTGTTTTATTTTTACGGCTCTCCATTATAAACTTCTGTGAAGCCCTTGGTGGGTCAAAGCGCTCACCACACATCTAGATAAGTTCCTTAGGGGGTCTACTTTCCAAAATGGTGTCACTTGTGAGGGGTTTCTACTATTTAGGTACATTAGGGGCTCTGCAAACGCAACATGGCGTCTCATCTCAATTCCTGTGAATTTTGCATTGAAAAGTCAAACGGCGCTCCTTCCTTTCCGAGCTCTCCCATCCGCCCAAACAGTGGTTTACCCCCACATATGGGGTATCAGCGTACTCAGGACAAATTGTACAACAACTTTTGGGGTCCAATTTCTTCTCTTACCCTTGGGAAAATAAAAAATTGGGGGCTAAAAGATAATTTTTGTGAAAAAATGATTTTTTTATTTTTACGGTTCTGCATTATAAACTTCTGTGAAGCACTTGGTGGGTCAAAGTGCTCACCACACCTCTAGATAAGTTCCTTAGGGGGTCTACTTTCCAAAATGGTGTCATTTGTGGGGGGTTTCAATGTTTAGGCACATCAGGGGCTCTCCAAACGCAACATGGCATCCCATCTCAATTCCTGTCAATTTTGCATTGAAAAGTCAAATGGCGCTCTTTCGCTTCCGAGCTGTGCCATGCGCCCAAACAGTGGTTTACCCCCACATGTGGGGTATTGTCGTGCTCAGGACAAATTGTACAACAATGTTTGGGGTCCATTTTCTCCTGTTACCCTTGGTAAAATAAAACAAATTGGAGCTGAATTAAATTTTTTGTGAAAAAAAGTTAAATGTTCATTTTTATTTAAACATTCAAAAAATTCCTGTGAAGCACCAGAAGGGTTAATAAACTTCTTGAATGTGGTTTTGAGCACCTTGAGGGGTGCAGTTTTTAGAATGGTGTCACACTTGGGTATTTTCTATCGTATAGACCCCTCAAAATGACTTCAAATGAGATGTGGTCCCTAAAAAAAAAAATGGTGTTTTAGAAATGAGAAATTGCTGGTCAACTTTTCACCCTTATAACTCCCTAACAAAAAAAAATTTTGGTTCCAAAATTGTGCTGATGTAAAGTAGACATGTGAGAAATGTTACTTAAGTATTTTGTGTGACATATCTCTGTGATTTATTTGCATAAAAATTCAAAGTTGGAAAATTGCAAAATTTTCATAATTTTCTCCAAATTTCCGTTTTTTTCACAAATAAACGCAGGTACTATCAAAGAATTTTTACCATTGTCATGAAGTACAATATGTCACGAGAAAACAATGTCAGATTCACTGGGATCCGTTGAAGCGTTCCAGAGTTATAACCTCATAATGGGACAGTGGTCAGAATTGTAAAAATTGGCCCGGTCATTAACGTGCAAACCACCCTTGGGGGTAAAGGGGTTAAGCTATATTGGCATGGACACCCAGGAGCAATGATACAGGCATAAAGATCTTTACTGTCTGCATTATTTCCTCCAGAGGGGACAAAATGACTGTACCATAGGCTAAAACAAAATTGCACTATGTAAAGTTGGTCGATCATGCACACTACGGCTCCATACAACACTATTGTACATGCAAGCGCTCCGGAATTGTCAAAGTTGTAGAACGATCTCTTTTATGCCTTTCCCCTGTATATGATCCGCTCCACTGTGGCTTAAGCAGAAAACAAACACTATGTAATCCCCATTCCTTCCAATGGCTAGTAATCACACATACATTTGGAGATTCACACCTGTCCATTTTCAGGAATCCTGGTGGTCCAGCTGGATACGTTTATTTGACAGTGTAACATCATTCCATGAGTTAACTGTAATAGCCAGGCAATAAGGGCTTTGATAGACATCCATAGAAATGTAGTCAGGTGTCAGTAGCACATTTCTATATGTATCAGCCCCCTGACTCCGAGGACCTCCCCAGCCCATCAAAGTCATGTAAATCAGAGATGTGATTTTTTTTTAAAATTTTTTTTAATAACGTGCTCTTTTTTTGAAGGCTACGGAAAAATCTGAAGTCTCTCATCATAGTCCATCCTTCCTGGTTTATCAGAACATTGCTCGCTATTACCAAGCCCTTCATCAGGTACGTCCGATTGATCCGTTCCATACAAGAAATGTATAAGCTTTTTACCTCGTGTATCCTCATTATTTCTTTTGCTTTTTGTTTCTCCATTCTTTAGCTCGAAATTCAGTCAGAAGATTAAGTATGTCTTTAGCCTGGTAGAACTAGCCGAGCTTATTCCTATGGAGTATGTCGTCATACCAGACTGCATAAAAGAGTATGTTACATTTATGTTTCTAGACTAATATTGAGCAAATGTTTTCATTTAGTAGTGACCCCCTTTGGTTCACCAGTTATTGCAAGAATATAACACGCAGCAATCCATGATGGCAACAGGTCTTCAGAGAATGCTGGAAGTTGTAAAGTTGCAGGAACAGTAGGGCAACACGTTTTAATGATATGTATTATTTGGTCTCTATTTATAATATTTCTATTATCTAAACACATCATATTAAAATGTCAGCTGACTCATGCTACCCAAACCATGAACCTTGGGCATCGGGAATCAGACTCTGGCTCCATCACTGCAGCTGTGCATACATTTCTCTGAAATGTGGAGGCATTTTAGATTAAAAAAAATAAATTGCTTAGAAGAGCTGGCCAGGGACTATGTGTCTCAGATGACTAGTCCAAAACTGGTCCCTCGTGGTCCCACAGACTGACAGGGTTGTGTGTTTCCCTGCCCCTGTGAGACCGGTCTGTTATGGGGAGAAAGGCAGAGAAAAGCAGCCAGGGACCTGCATCGGACAAGTCATCCAAAGCACAATCCCAAGCTGGCTTTTAATAGTAAGCTTTCTCTTACATGCTTCAAGCAGACATAGCTGATGGCTCCACCAGTGTCTGACTCCGGTGATTCGGCCAGCATGAATCTTCTGTAAGGCTACTTTCACACTAGCGTCGGAATCTCCCCGTCGCAATGCGTCGGGCAGAGATTCCGACGCTAGCGTTTAACGCACTGCACAACGGAGGCAGCGGATGCATTTCTCCGGCGCATCCGCTGCCCCATTGTGAGGTGCGGGGACGTGGGGGCGGAGTTCCGGCCGCGCATGCGCGGTCGGAAAAAGCGGTCCGTCAGGAGCAAAAAACGTTACATGTAGCGTTTTTTGCTCCCGACGGTCCGCCAAAGCACGACGCATCCGTCGCACGACGGATGCGACGTGTGGCAATCCGTCGCAATGCGTCGTCAATACAAGTCTATGGGGAAAAAACGCATCCTGCAAGTACTTTTGCAGGATGCGTTTTTTCTGCAAAACGACGCATTGTGACGGATTGCAGTTAACGCTAGTGTGAAAGTAGCCTTAGGCTCTCTGTAAGTGTGCAGTGATCGTTCTGACTCCACCTAATGCCCTTTTATAGTATTCTCTTGTGAAATAGTTTGGATTGGAGAACCTCATTACTTATGACTCTTATTACACCTAAACCGATGATGGCCTATGTCAAGGAATCTTTCTTGTGACTAGCCAGTAGATCGTTGTCCCCACACACCAGCTGCTTGTAGGATATCTTCTCCATGTTTCCACATAAGAACGTGTAGGTTACGTGTTATCTCCGTGACACCTCATTCTTGTCCTGCAGATGCCCTGTCACTTTCTGATTGATGTGCTTCCTGCACTTCTTGCTCCATATAGACAGCACTCTAGACAGTAGGGGACATGTCCTTATAGCATGAACTGTAGAAAATATGGAAGCGCGTAGCTTTATGGTTTGCATTATTGTGCTGATTTCTCTTAACTAAATACTCCTGTCATATCCGTTATCTAGCCGTTGTTTCTGTTTAATGAATTCCAACTCTCTCCTACTAAGGTATGACGACGCAAAAAGTAAAAAGAAACACAAAAGGTATCTGCACACCTTCTGTGGGTTGCACCGAGACAAGTCCATCTGCTCTGCACAAACTAACCCTTCCCTTCTTGGTCAGCTTGGAGAATACCATATTGCACTAGTAAATACAAACATGCACCCTATACGTAGTCTTACATTGTACATAATCATGGGATAAAAATACAAGATGTGGACATCGTGGTCTTTTTTTCTGCCAACCAACTTCAATACGATTCCATTAAATCAACGTCTGTTCTTCTGTTCACTAATAGTCCCAGTATCTAATTGGTTTGATGTCTCTATGTACATATATCCGCATGCTGTTGAGTGATACAGAGGTATATATGGCATGGTATGATTGTTTGTGGGCACACATGATAACAAGGTATTTAACCAGTGCAATGTTTGTATTTGCTGTGCTGTGGTGTTCAGGCTAACCACTACGCCAAAGCGGAGTCTGCTCTTGATCCCCCTCTCCCAGCTTCCATGCGGCCGGCAGGGACACGGGCACTTTCCAATCTGCATTTTGTGCCCCTGCCTGTCATTGACATGCTGTTGCCAAATTCCCACAGCTTGCATGAGTCATTATATTAATGAAATATTGGTGCATCATTTAATTAGAAGCACCATCAATCCCAGTTATTTTACAAATGCTTTCAAGATAATTTCATCATCTTTTCATTTACTCACCATTGTCTTTCTATGAATTTGTATAACCATTCAATGACTATTGAACAGTGGTGCCTTTTATCCACGTATGATAATTTCTGCAGAACACCATCGCCACAAGGGGCAGCACAGCTTATTTTACAGGTTCATTAAAGGTTCTCTCCGGGAATAGAAAAAATAACTAAAGGAAATGTCCTGATAAATAAATTCCCGATTACTATTAAATGGCAAATCTCAATTTTTTTTGTCCTTGTTACAATGACCGAAACCTGTCCTAGAATGGTGAGCCCCCCACTGCACATGCTAACGTGCCCCTCCGCTTCTGGGACAGGTTTCTGTTGGGGTAACAAGACAGCAGCCATTTTAGTTCTATAGTGATTATCTCCCTTGACAAAATGAGCATGATTTGTTAATAAAATGTATTTAGGAATTTTTTTTTATAATGTTATTTTCTTTAGTTATTTTTTTGCTATTACCAGAGAACCCCTGTAAAATCTGACTTCAATATGCACCTAGCGGTAGAAATGTGCCACATGCAGAGGGAGCTGGGTATTTATTGATGATGGCTACTTTTTAAGATAAATTGTATAAATTAATACTTAAAAAATGTTTTACAAAGGGAATGTGTCACGAGAAAATGACTTTTCGTTTAAATCAAGATTTTAAGTGAAATGCGTTTTTTTTTTTTTTTTTTTTTTTTTTATTGATCTCATGAAACTTATTACAAATTCAGTTTCGCAATGTTAAGACTGCCATTTAAAGGTTTTTAGGATATGGAGGATTTTTTTTATTTTTTTAGTGGATCCTCACCAAAATCCTCTTCAAAAACTTTTGGAAAACTTCTAGTTAATTTCTATGAAAAATCCACTTCGTTGTTCACGTGATTTTTTTGTTGTTGTTCTAAATAGGTTTTGCAAAATGCCTAGTGGAAAAAAATTAAGTGCATGTCACTTTGAAGTGGATTCTGTTGGAAACTGCTCTAAACTATGCAGTGTCCGCTCAGAAAAAAAAAAGAATCCAAATCCTACAAGAACACTTCAAGGAAAGTAAAAATAAGAAAATCTCCAAAAACCTCCCTGTGCGCACAAGTCATCTTTAAGACTCCAGCTCAGCTGGGAAGGTTTTTCCTAGGCAAAGCCGCTTCAGGAAAAAGCCATTGCTGCTACGGCCTGTTATGGAGTGTGATCAGTTGGGGTGCTCACACTTTATCTGGATTTACACTGGCCAGTTATCTTGAATAAGCCTTTACAGGAACGCCCGATTTACGATATTTGAGTTTAAACAGGCTGATAATCTCCTGACAAAAGTGCAAAACACTCATTCGTCAGGTGAAATGATTTTTAAGCTTGGCAGCTCATGATCCTGTGTAATAGGGCAATGACAGTCTGGGCACACAGAGCGATGCATTACTGATCATTCTGTACGAGTAGGAAATGTGGCCTGTCTGCCTGCAAGGTGTGTGCTGTAAATTCGCCCTCAATGGGTTCCCTTTCTTGTTGAAGACATGGTTGTAAATTCACCATTGAAAAAAAGTAATTCCAGAAATTGCTGACAACCCCTTTAAAACGTACCTGCACTTTTGAAGTTTTAATCTGTGGGGGTTCGAGATCACTAAATCGGATGGGCAGAAGCAGCCAGCAGAGACTTTTGCTCAGGAGTAAAGAGGCTGACTAAAGTCTTAGTCTCAGAGGAGAGCACCTTCCAGCTGAGAACTGTTTTGGCAAATACCTTAAAGGTACCGTCACACTAGACGATATCGCTAGCGATCCGTGACGTTGCAGCGTCCTGGCTAGCGATATCGTCCAGTGTGACAGGCAGCAGCAATCAGGCCCCTGCTGTGCTGTCGCTGGTCGGGGAAGAAAGTCCAGAACTTTGTTTCGTCGCTGGATCTCCCGCTGACATCGCTGAATCGGCGTGTGTGACACCGATTCAGCGATGTCTTCGCTGGTAACCAGGGTAAACATCGGGTTACTAAGCGCAGGGCCGCGCTTAGTAACCCGATGTTTACCCTGGTTACCATCCTAAAAGTAAAAAAAACAAACGCTACATACTTACCTACCGCTGTCTGTCCTCGGCGCTCTGCTTCTCTGCTCTGGCTGTGAGCACAGCAGCCGGAAAGCAGAGCGGTGACGTCACCGCTCTGCTTTCCGGCTTCCCGGCGCTCACAGCCAGAGCAGAGAAGCAGAGCGCCGAGGACAGACAGCGGTAGGTAAGTATGTAGCGTTTGTTTTTTTACTTTTAGGATGGTAACCAGGGTAAACATCGGGTTACTAAGCGCGGCCCTGCGCTTAGTAACCCGATGTTTACCCTGGTTACCGGGGACCTCGGGATCGTTGGTCGCTGGAGAGCTGTCTGTGTGACAGCTCTCCAGCGATCAAACAGCGACACTGCAGCGATCCGGATCGTTGTCGGTATCGCTGCAGCGTCGCTTAGTGTGACGGTACCTTAACAATTATCTACAAGTACAGTTACTTAGACTGAGTCCTAACAAACTTTAATTTCTTAATTTTCTACTTTATTTTTCAGTGTTGATAAAGAACTTAACAAGAAGACAGAAGACCAAGCTAATGTGCAGTAAGATTGTAGATGACGTCCTATGAACCGGTAGAACGTCCGTCAAGATGGGGACACGTGTCCGTTACTCCTGTTTGCAGTATACTGTTGTCAAAGTTTTCCTGCTCTGAAACGTGCCTTTCAGATGTGACTATGGGTTTTCTTTGAAAAGGAATCTTGGATCCTTATTCATACTGTTACAAATATACAAAGGCACTGGACGTGTTGCAATATATTGACTGTTAACCCATTGCTGGGGCCCTACCTTTGAATAGTTAATGTATGTGATAGTGACAGTGAAAGTGTGCACACCATATGGTTATACCAGAGAAGAAGCCGTTGTGAAGTAGAGACCACAAGTCATTGTTGTAGAAGTTGGTTTTAGGCCACTGAGTAAGTGTTCAGATGTTGCCTTTTGGGTGGTTAGATGCACTATTGCTATAATGGTTTTTGTCATATTTGACTCATATGATACATCTCTTGGTGATATACATTGCATGTCCAGTGAGTTATATTAGGGGACTCATACCTTGTGCTTTGTCAGTGAGAACACTGAATGTTGACCTAAGGAAGAGCTTTGACGCATAGAAAGTGTTATGGGTTTCATGTGCAAAGAGTATAACTTGTGAGTTTCCATGGTTAGTGCCTGACCTAGTGTCAGCCTAGGTAAGAGATTACCCCATTGTTTGGTAGCTTGCATTTCAATTAGTTGCTGCATTATTTTAAGCATATCAAAGATCCGCTTTCCTATTTTTTGTTTTCTATTGTCAACTTTTGTAGTAGTAAATGAACACACCCAAAGTTCTTACAAGTCCAAGTGAATCAGTCTTCCACATACCTCCTCACTGAACATGTAGTAATATAGATACCACAATTGTCCCTTCCAGCACATAGGACATTGCGGGTGGTCTGGAGCCTTACATCATATGCCCATCACTTGGGTTTGAGACTGAATGCTCCGACATGTGCAGGTGTATAGGCATATAGTGGCAGGATTCACTCCTAGGATCTTATTGAGGAAAAAAAAATTGTACTGTATGGTTTTTGTTTTTTTTTCTGTGGCCCTCTCTCTATAAGAAAATACCATAAATGCTGTATGGTAGCCCATCCCGACAGGTCAAAAGGAGACTGTTTTGGGTGAAAGAAGCCTATTTAACAACACTGTGCATGTGCTAGTTTCCCATGTGCTACGCAGTGCTCTTCAGTGGAGGCTGCTTATGGACGGGTTTGATCACATGCCCTTACATTAGCTACCATGTTTAGGACCAGTGAGTCCATAGTGGGACTGAGCTGCTGAGAACAGTATAGTAGTAAGTGGTACATTATCCACTTACATCACATCGGTAAAGATAATAAGAAAGTGGTCACCCTCTTTGCCATATACACTGGGAGCTTTCCCCAGAATATACAGTGAACATATTGGTCAGACAGACGCAGAGAGCATTACATACACATGGCTGTGAGGGATTTTGAGTTGTCCGTTGCTTACTGCAGACACAGACCGGTTTACAGCCAATTAGCGCTCATTGACCAACCTGCGGATGGACTACTGTGGTCTGCTGACAATCCTAGTGCACTGGTATCTGTATTATTGGAGAGCGTTCATTATGAAGTGGAAGGCTTCCGAAAATTGCAATCATCTAGTCATGTTACCGCTTTAATATTTTTCCTTTTTTTCTTTATCAATGCCTATATTTTCTCATACATTGTGAGTATAACTAGTTGTTGTTCTGTCATCTTTGTTCCTAGATCCTAGAGTATTTATGGTGCCATGAAAACTGCCCTTTTGGTTTTCTTCAAGTAAATTTTTTAGCAATAGTCTTATTTAGCCATGTGACTTTTGAACATTGTAAAAATATGGAAGCTTATGAAAAAATTGTTTACGGACCGCGTACGCACACGCAATTCATTAACGTTAAAGCCATTGTACATGTGTTACTGAATGTAATGTGCAGTGATGACGGACATTGACTGCTATAGGGTATAGCTGAAGACTGTACTTGACATCTACTTCCATCACATTGCTTTATTAAAGTTTAGGCCAGGTGGCATAGTAGCAGATAGCATTTTAAAGAGCATTTACCCTCTCTGGAGACCAGCTCTTTCTCTAGGTCACCTTCCACGATGGCATACGGAGGTTGCCTCTTTGCCCTAATGGGGAACAGGAAATACGGAGAGGTTAAAAGGCCCTCCCACCTCCCAGTGTCTTTACTGTTCCCCATGGGACAGAGAGAGGTTCTGTGTACTGTGGTGGCCGGCGACTACAGGACCTGATGGGCTTTGCCTCACTATAGCCGGGCAGCATGGGTCGTGTCTCACCTCCCCCTGGTCTGCTGCTCCCGTCGGGCCACTTTGCGGTGTCCTCGGGACTGTTCCCTGGCCTTCCAGCACCCCCTAGAGGGTAAAGTAGGCCAATGATCCCGACCAGAGTCCTCTCCGGTCTCCTCTCCCTCTGCGCGCTCTGCCGGCGTCCAGGAAGTGATCGCGCGCGTCACTTCCGGTCTCTTCTGCCGCTCAATGCAGCACTACCGGCGGCGCCTCATACAGGACGCTGTTCCTCCACCCAGGAGCACGGAGGGAAGGAGGGAACCATCCTTCGCTGGGGGCAGGAATTTTACTTCAGTATAAAAACCTGCCGGAAAACATTACAGGTAAGACTGTCCTGATGGAAGGCAATACCTGCCCTGCGCCTGCAGAGCCTAGCGCTGCCCCTGCCACAGTAAGTGTTGCAGGGACGGGGGACCTTAGATAGGTGAGGGGATCTTTATTTTTTTCTGACACTTCTCTCTTTCTCGTTGCAGGGAGACAAGTCTACCCCTAAAACCTCTATTAAAAGAAAATGTGCCATCTGCAATATTAAATTGCCCCCATTATGGGAGAAAAAAACTCTGCAGATCATGTACTGACAAAATAGTCAGAGCAGAGCAACCATCCCTATTGGAAGAAATCCGCTCGCTAGTCAAGCAAGAGGTGCAGTCTTCCCTGGCGGCCTTTACCCCTCCACCCCCACCACTTTCTCCAGCAAAGTAAAGAAAAATTCAGGACAAGGATTCTGAGTCTGAATCAGACGTCTCCTATGCCTCATCCTCAGGTAGACGGGAAGAACCAATGTCCCCTATGACCTCTGAAACCAGGAAATATCTGTTTTCCTCAGATTGGATTTAGGATTTAGTATCTGCCGTACGCAGTACTATGGGGCTGGAGGAGGAGTCAGAACTACAGTCCATACAGGACAAGATGTTTGGTGGAATAACCAAGGGGAAACGTGTAGGATTCCCGGTTCACTCTAATATAACTGACGTGATTAGCCAAGAGTGGGAACTGCCAGAAAAACGCCTCAGCATTCCCTCTGAGTTGAAGCACAGATTCCCCTTAGAAGGAGATTCGGCCAAATGGGATATCCCCAAGGTCGACTCACAAGTATCAAGAGTGTCAAAAAGAACGGCTCTTCCATTCGAAGACTCCTCGCAATTAAAAGATCCAATGGACAGGAAAATAGAAAGTCTATTGAAAAAATCTTGGGAGACTTCTACGGTAGCCCTCAAAGCCAATATTGCTTCGACTTGTGTAGCTAGAGCCCTTTTCCGCTGGTTAGGGGAACTAGAATCCCATATATCCCAGGGTACTTCTAGGGGCGAATTGCTGGATTCTCTACCCAGTCTTCTTAGAGCTACTGGGTTCTTGGCGGATGCCTCCATAGAGACTGTCAGAGTTGCCGCCAGATCATTAGTACAAACTAATTCAGCTAGAAGAGCTCTCTGGCTCAAGATGTGGTCTGGCGATATCACCTCCAAGGCCAAATTATGTGCTATACCATTTAAGGGTGACTACGTTTTTGGGCCTTCTCTAGATGAAATATTGGAAAAGGCAACTGATAAGAAAAAAGCTCTTCCAGAACAAAAAACCCCTAAGAAAGTTTTTTTCGTCCCTTTCAGCCCCAAACCTCTCAAAGAGGGAAAGGCAAGTCTGGAAGGTGGAGCTATCCGAAGGGCGGGGGGAAAAATATCCTTATCCCTCAACGACAACAGCAGTCCCAACAGGAGAAGCGGTGACTTCGACCTGGTGAGGCGGAGACTCTCAAATTTTTTCCTACAGTGGCAAAATATCACCAATTGCCCCTGGGTCCTCAATGTCATCAAAGAGGGCCTTTTAATAGAGTTCATCTCCTCCCCTGCATGGGGTCTAAAAGTCACCTCCCTTCCCTCCTTAAAAGACCAGACAATATTGAAAGCGGGCCTCAGAGATTTAATAAAATCAAATGTCATATCTCAAATTCCGGAATCAGAAAGATCTGGGACATTACTCCCGTCTATTTCTGGTAACCAAACCTATGGGTGAGTCACGTATTATTAAATCTGAAAGGACTCAATCAACATGCGAAATACCGAAGATTCAAAATGGAATCGGTAAAACTGCCATCCCTTTGATAAGTCCTCATTTCTTCATGGCAACTATTGATCTAAAGGATGCATACTTTCATATTCCGATTCACCCAAAACAGCGGAAGTATCTCAAGTTTGCGGTGCAAAGGGATTGTCTGATAGAACATTTCCAGTTCAATGTCCTTCCGTTTGGAATCTCCTCTGCTCCAAGAGCGTTTTCCAAGATATTGGCGGAAGTAGTCTCCTTTATTCGGAAGCAAGGTGTTTGTATAGTACCTTATCTAGATGACCTACTGATAGTAGCCTCCACCAAGGTGATCCTGGAGTCTCATGTCTCAAAAACTCTCAATATTCTGACGTCTCTAGGGTGGGTCCCGAATCTGAAAAAATCACAGCTTCTGCCCTCCAAATCCAGGAAATTCCTGGGAGTCCTCCTAAACTCTGCAAGGCAAATGTCCTTTCTTCCAGAGGACCATAGTCTAACCTTGATATCAAAGGACAAGACTTTCAGGGACTTGAGATCTCCTATGATCAGAGAGGGCATGTCACTTCTAGGATCTATGACAGCCTGCATTCAATCGGTACCCTGGGCCCAGGCCCACTCCAGAATTCTTCAGGCACATATTCTGCAGAATTGGAATGGTCATCCAATTTCATTGAACAAAAAACTATACACGCCGGGTCGAGTCAAAGCCTCCCTGACATGGTAGGTAAACCTGAAGAATCTTCAAAAAGGGGTCAATTGGACTCAGGTTCCTTTGACTACAATTACAACAGATGCCAGCAAGAGAGGCTGGGGGGCCATGATAAACGATACCCCCTACCAAGGGCTCTGGGACTGGGCAACGAGCAGAAAGTCATCCAACTACAGAGAACTAAAAACTGTAGAGGAAGCCCTTCTAATAGGGGGTCATCTCATCAGGGGACATTACGTTCGAGTATATTCGAACAATATGACTGCGGTTGCTCACATCAGACACCAGGGCAGTTCAAAGAACAACAACTTAAGACATATCTACCCGAATATGCTCCTGGGCAGAGAGAGATCTACTATCTCTGACGGCAATTCACCTGAGAGGCTCTGCCAACACCCAGGCCGACTATCTGAGTCGCCGGGAAAATGGAGCCTGAGCAACCGGAGCTTCAAGATGCTTGTAAACAGGTGGGGTGTTCTGGAAATCGACCTCTTTGCATCTCGCCAAAACACGAAAGTCGAAGTCTTCTTCTCCCTAAATTCCAGGGACTGCTCCATAGGGGTGGATGCTCTAGCCTAGAGGTGGAACTTTCGCCTCGCCTATGCGTTTCCACCAATCCCAATTTTGGCAAAAGTCCTACAGAAAATCCGAGAAGAACAAACACCAACTATATTGGTAGCCCCGTTGTGGCCAAAAAGAAGCTGGTACAACCTGATCGTGGACTTACAGGTAGACTGCTCGGTCCAGTTTCCAGTAGGAGACGACTTACTCTCACAGGGACCAATTCATCTCCTAGATTCTCACAAATAGAATCTGGCGGCATGGTTACTGAAGCCCAAGTGCTGAGAGCCAAAGGACTATCAGACTCACACTTCAAAAATCAAAGAAACCAGTAACCAATGCCATATACCATAAAGTTTGGAAGAAATTTTCATCTTTGTCTTCCTCAATTCAGAGAAAAGAGGGAGACACAAAAGGGTCTTATCAAACGGTACACAAAGTTGCCCACCAAGAGAACTACCCATCTGGTGAGAGTGAAGGAAGGACATATACTAATGGCTGCTGCAGATCCACAGGTCAGTGCAGGACCTGATTGAAACACACACTTAGGTTGGAGAAAAAAGGATCATCCCCGCGCTGCCGCAAGAATTCCAAAAATTGTAGAGGTTTCAAAGTGGTTTATTCTACGCGTTTCAGGGTTCAGGTGACCCCTTCATCAGGACATACCACAAATATTGTCCATTATTTGTGGTATGTCCTGATGAAGGGGTCACCTGAACCCTGAAACGCGTAGAATAAACCACGTTGAAACCTCTACAATTTTTGGAATTCTTGCGGGAGCGCGGGGATGATCCTTTTTTTCTCCTACCCTAAGTGTGTCTTCCTCAATTACCAGATCCCTTCAATCTGAATTTGTCTCAAATCCTAGATTTTCTACAAAAAGGCTTAGAAATAGGCCTTAGGCCTAGCACTTTAAAAGTCCAAGTCTCCGCCCTCAGTTCTATTTTTGACCAGGATCTGGCAAATCATCGCTGGATTAAGAGATTCATGATATCAGCCTCCAGGATAAATCCTAAAACCAAACGAGGGAGCCCCTATGGGACCTTAATTTGGTGTTACAGGGGCTTACGGGTCCACCCTTTGAACCGTTATCCTCCTGTTCTCCAAAAAATCTTACTTACAAAACAATTTTTCTGGTAGCCATAACCTCGGCAAGAAGAGTAGGAGAACTACAGGCTCTCTCAATAAAAGAGCCCTATTTGTTTGTTACAGATGACTCCATAGTGCTGCGTCTCGACCCTTCTTTTCTTCCAAAAGTTGTGTCAGAATTCCACCGCTCCCAGGAAATTGTTCTACCTTCCTTTTGCCAAAAACCAGCAAATTCAAAAGAAGAAAGTTTTCATACTCTGGATGTCAGATGTATTGTACTACATTATTTAGAGCAAACCAGCTCTTATAGAATCGACCAAAATCTATTTGTCCATCTCTCTGGGCAAAATAGGGGGAAAAAAGTAGCAGAGTTCTATTGCTAACTGGATTAACCCCTTAGTGACGGAGCCAAATTTTTGAAATCTGACCAGTGTCAATTTATGTGGTAATAACTCTGGAACGCTTCAACAAATCCCAGTGATTTTCAGATAGTTTTTTTCGGGACACATTATACTTTATGATAATGGTAAATTTAGGTTGATATTTTTTATAAATAAACACAAAACATATCAGAAATTTGAGAAAAATGTTACAAAATTAGCAATTTTCAAACTTTGAATGATTATCCCTTTAATCCAGATAGTCATACCACAGCAAAACATTAATAAATAACATTTCCCACATGTCTGCTTTACATCAGCATCATTTAGAAAATGTTCTTTTATTTTGTTAGCATTTTAGGAGGTTTAAAAATGTAGCAGTAATTTTTTTCATTTTTTCAAGGAAATTTACAAAATTTTATTTTTTACGAACTTATCCATGTTTGAAGTGACTTTAGGGGTCTTATATATCGGGAAACCCCCAAAAGTGATACCATTTTAGAAACGGCACCCCCTGACATATTGAAAACTGCTGTCAGGTAGTTTATTAACCCTTAAGGTGCTTTTCAGGAATTAATGCAATGTGGCATGACAGAAATGAAAATGTTTATTTTTACCACCTAAATGCCTCTATCTTCTGAACAGACTACTACAGCCGGCAGACTCTAAGGCCGCTATTTGGTCATGAATTGCCATGGCAAACATCAGGACCACACAATCATGATCTGAGGGCACCAATTGGGATAAAGAGGAAGCCCCCACACTCTAACCATTTATATTGATGTAGTCACTATTGACAGCAGCATCTAAGGGTACCGTCACACAGTGGCATTTTGATCGCTACGACGGCACGATCCGTGACGCTCCAGCATCGTAACAATATCGCTCCAGCGTCGTAGACTGCTGTCACACTTTGCAATGTACGACGCTGGAGCGATAATTTCATGACGTATGTGCGATGTAGAAGCCGTTGGTTACTATGCGCACATCGTATACAATATCGTGCACACCTTTGTTACACCATGCGATCATGCCGCCACAGCGGGACACTAGACGACGAAAGAAAGTTTCAAACGATCTGCTACGACGTACGATTCTCAGCGGGGTTCCTGATCAGACACAGCGAGATCGCTAGAACGTCACGGATATATCGCTGGAACGTCACAAATCGTGCCGTCGTAGCGATCAAAATGCCACTGTGTGACGGTACCCTAAGGGGTTAAACAGATTTGGACGGTGCAAACACTGATTGTGGCTGATGCAGCAAGTTGTCAGCTATAGTGTACAGCCGACAGCTGCTGGAATGTCACCTGTATGGGCACGCTATTCTCTTATATCAGGTCAGTTAAAAGACATATTGGCTGTCATTAAGGGGTTAAGAAAGCTATAGCGGAAGCTTATCTTGCTCAAAACAAGACACCCCCAGTGGGGATTGAGGCCCACTCGACCAGAGCTACTTCAGTCTCCTGGGCAGAAAGAGCAGGTGCATCAGCAGAACTAATCTGCAGGGCAGCTACATGGTCTTCATTACATACCTTCTCCAAGCATTATAGATTGGACATAATGCCCAACAAGGATTTAGTCTTCGGCCGGAAAGTTCTCCAGGCCGTTGTCCCTCCCTAGCGCCAAATTAGTTGGTATTTCTCCGTATGCCGTCGTGGAAGGGGACTAGAGAAAATAGAATTAGACTTACCGGTAATTCGGTTTCAAGGAACCTTCCACGACGGCCCTAGTTCCCTTCCTATACTCCTGGATTAAAATCTGGGATTCAAGGTAAACCGGTCCTATGGTTTTCAGTTATAAGTCACTGGCAAGTGGGAGGGCTTTTTAACCTCTCCGTATTTCCTGTTCCCCATTAGGGCAAAGAGGCAACCTCCGTATGCCGTCGTGGAAGGTTCCTAGAAACCGAATTACCAGTAAGTCTAATTCTATTTTTTTCATACTATGAAAAACAGCAGCGTATCCGAGAAAACCTATGTTAAAAAGTCCAAGAGCCGTCCCCCTGGTGGCTTATCCACACCCCGCTCCCCTTGACTTGCAAATCACACATAGGCAAAGAGTAGTCACGCTAGGAGACAACAAGGGACAGCCTTTTAAAAGTATGTTTTCTTTTATACGCAGTGACAGGCATATTTCATTGTCTGAATGCAGACCCCAATGCCCGGACTGACGTTGGATGTGCCGACCCAGACTTACGACCTCACTGACACATGAGACTAGCAGTCTGTGCATTGAAGTCCATCAAAGACCATGAAATACTCCCATCTGAGTCTGACCTAAAACAACCACGGCTGCAATAATGAAGTCTGTTCCTGATTCATGCTGCCAGTGACAACTAAGAGGTCCCCCTTAATAGTTATGTATAGCGTCTGCACAATTTAGTCTTTATAATGTAGCAGTGTCCAAGCATCAAGCCTAAGTTATTATCCAGAAATCGCTTACGGGAGAGGCTTTGGATGGTCACTAATGTCTGCCATGGTTGGTGATAGACTGATGACCTGATCTATATGATGCCATCCTTTTTATATCTTACCATATGTCTCAACTTCATGTTATGCCCAATTGCTATGCAAGGGCTATTGTAAAACCTGTAGGAGAAATAATGTTTCCTTTAAAGCTACTTACCCCCAGGCGATGGCAAGTGTGTTCAGGAGATTATGGCCATAGTGTCTATGAACTCTAGAGATACATAGGTGTTACACCCTACACACACGTCCCGAAGGAATTGTCTAGCGTGATCCACTTTTTGTTTTAATGTTCCTGTGGGGAAATGATTGACAGAAAAAGAGGCCATTAACCCTTTATCCGTTACAGAGGAAATGTTATATTACAGAGTACCTCTAGAAATAGAGAGGAATTCCAAAAGGGAAACCCGTCTATCACCGCTGAGGGTCTGATGGGGTCATAGGTATCTTCCTGATTAGACAACCCGTATATCTGGATCATATCACCAGTGATTCCACAATATGTTACAGGGAAATGACTGGTTAGAAGGGAAATTGACCCTTGCAGCCTAGATCCCAAAGATATTGGAAAGGAAAGTTGCATCTCTGTGGATGTTATTCTGTGGATGTCAGATGCTTTCAGAGGAAACTGCTATTTTGTGTTTTACCTTTTTAATATTGTATTGTTTTATATTTTATAATGTAAAATGGCAAATCCCATTCTTCTCTTGTTTGCTCTTTTATGTATATAGAATGCACTCTGCAACTTTTACCTGGAGGATGCATGTTCTTTAATGAAATATTTATATTCATAAAATGGAAAGGACAGAGCTAATATATATTTTTATGACATTTTTGTGAACAATATTTTCTAATGTACTTGCTGCCCCAGGTAAGTGTTCCTCCATGTCTGTTGTAATAAGACACAAACCCTACCTAGCTGTATTGTACACGCAGCTGTGATCAGACAATGTTTCTGTTCTTACAAATGTGCATTATTGGCAAAATTGTGAAATTGCTCATTTATGATCCCTTTATACTGGGCAGGCAAAATATAACGGTTTGGCTCATTTCCTTTTTTGTTTTTATTGCAAATAATAAAATTCTGTCAGGATGTTTTTACGTTTTTTTTCACAAGGCATCGTCACAGAGTTGATGTTAATAATCCTTATACAGTTGACACTTGGATCCTGGTCAAATGCCTCTCACCCAGCCAAACCAGATCTCACACTTTGCACTGACGAGGGGCAGTACCCCGAAAAACAGTGTCTGCTAATTGAGATTTGGGTTTTGGCTTTTATCCTTTGTTTTGGGGTACTGCACCTTGTCAGGCCAGTCTCACACGTCCAGATAATTCCGGCACTGGAAAAATCGGTACCGGAATTATCCGTGAGCTCACGTAGGCCATCCGTGTGGCACACGTGCGGCAGCCGTGTGCCGACTGGGTACCACACGGAGCGTGCAGGAGACAGCGCTAGAGATAAGCGCTGTCCCCTGCATTTGGTGCTGAAGCCAAGCCGCCATTCATATCTTCTCTCCAGCAGCGTTCGCTGGAGAGAAGATATGAAAAATCCTTTTTTTTTTTTTCGTGTTTAAAATAAAGATCCCTGTCCCCTCCCACCCCCTGTGCGCCCACCCGCTGTTGATAAAATACTCACCCGGCTCCCTTGAAGCATCCTCTCCGCGCTGCACCTTCTCCTGTAAGAGCGGTCACGTGGTGACGCCCATTAGTCATGAATATGCGGCTTCACCCCTATGGGAGGTGGAGCCGCATATTCATGACTGTAATCGGCGGCACCACGTGACCGCTCATACAGGAGAAGCTGGCACTGAGAGGAAGCTGCGAGGGAGCCGGGTGAGTATTTCATTAACAGCGGGCGGGCGCACAGGAGAGGGGAGGGGACAGGGATCTTTATTATAAACACGAAAAAAAAAAGGATTTTTCAGATCTTCTCTCCAGCGAACGCTGCTGGAGAGAAGATATGAATGGAGGCTTCAGCACCACGCTGGGGGGACAGCGCTTACTGCAGCGCTGTCTCCTGCATGGCACATGGACTGCACATGGACAGCGTCTGTGTGCGGTACGTGTTTTACACGGACCCATTGATTTTAATTGGTCCGTGTAATCCGTGCGCTCCCACGAACACTGACATGTCTCCGTGTTTTGAAAACCAATAAGAAAAAAGTGTAACGCACAATCAGCTCCTGTATTCTTATACACCTCCCACGGACCAGATAGCGTTATATGCCACAACGAAATACGGGTGCTCATTGAAGAAAGATAATACTGGCAACTGTAAAAACTGATAGAAAAACGAGCACTCACCATCCGTACAAAAAATGTCCTTTCTTTATTGAGGCTTCATATTAAAATAGCAGGGCATAGCAGGGAGAACCTGTGGTTCCTAGTGACGACGGCCGTTTCGCTCTCCTGAGCTTCTACGGGTCTAATGGTAACGTCAGGTAGGAGGACTTCTTAAGCACATCCGCCCGAGGAGTGCTCTCCCACCTGAGCACGTCTCCAAACTAAGAAACTCCTACTAATTGCGCAAAATACGCTGACACACCCTGCCTATGGATGACATACGGATCACTATTTTGGGGACTTTTCTGCGTATTACGGCCGTAAAAAACAGACCGTATTTTCATACGCTGAGTGTGACACCGGCCTTAGGGTGAGTCAGGGTCATAAAGCTGTGCTGCTGTGATGGCCACCTCCCTCTCTCACCCTTCTCTCAGTGCTGCTGCGATCTCAGGTTTCACTCTGCCTCCTTATGTCTGATAACATCAGCATTCATGGCCGCACTACTGATTTCAGCCATCCTGCTGCCTCTGGAGGGAAGTGGATGGTAGTGGGACCTGCCTGACCTGCTAATTGAACTACAACAGGACCATGACTGTGTACAGATAATGTCCCACAGGTGGGGGGGGTTTAGTCATGGTGCCGATGTTCCACTAGATAACTCAGACCAGGCCAGTTCTACACCGAATATGCTGTTGGTCCATGAAACCATAAATGTGGAACCGTTGCCCCCACACATGTCGGTCCAGGAAGAGTACTCTGTCGTGACCAGGGCTGTGGAGTCGGAGTTAGTTTTGGTTGGAGTCGGAGTCGGTAGAAATGTACCGACTCCGACTCCAGCTTTAAAAAAAATGTATTAGTATTTTGTAATTGAACTTTCATAGGAATTTTATAAATGTTACTCAAATATATATGCTCTATCAAACTATGAACAACAGTGATAAGCAGTTCTGCTGGAGATAGAGACATTTCTTCTTGTGTGTCACTGTTCTCCACTGCCCTTATCTAATTTTATCCTTGGTTAACCTCATGCTGCCCCAACCCCCCTACTTACAATGTATGAAACAAAGTGAAAATGTGTTGCAAATTCTTAGTAATAAAGCTCCTCCTCTAGACTAGATGTTTGGTGTGCGTCTTCCAAGCATCTCACAGCTGCTACTCAGAAGAGGAAGACTGTAAGAAGTATTATCCTTTCAACGAACTTTGCATCAGTTACTGTTATTCCTCATGTACTCACAGTTATTACTGATCACTATATCAGTTGTACGACCTGGCAATAATTTTGTACAATTGTTTTTAGGAAAAACAATTGTCATTTGAATTGTGACTACAGAATTAAAAACCTGAGAATGTCAAAGAAGCGTCAAATTAAATCAGCTGTATTTGAACATTTCACCATCACTCAAGATAGAAAACATTATGTCTGTCAGTGTATGACAAATGATCCAGATCAAAACAAATGCTGTGAAGCCAAGATCAGGGCATCCATGAAGGAGGATCTGACAGATCCTTTTTCTAAGGACAAATTTATAGATTTCTTCTTATTAACTGCAGAACAGTGTTTTATTGCATATTTACTTACAAGAGTTTAGAAAAGTTTATAAAAGTTATTTGCTATATCCTAATTGTATTCTAATAAATATAGTTTTTGCTCTAAGTGGTCTGATTTCTTATATGATGGTGAGAAACTGAATAAGCACGATGTTAATATTTGACAACAGTAAATTTGTTACGAATTGGCCATTTATGAAGGAGTCGGAACCTGATAAAATCCAGGAGTCGGAGTTGCAACTGTGGCTTACCGACTCCACAGCCCTGGTCGTGACGCACGAACATGATTGCATAGATGAGTCAGGAGACCGTGGGTTTTGCACATGTCCATGATAAACCTGATCCTAATGCAGATTTTGAGTTTTTTCCTGTAGATGGCTCCAGATACCACCAGGATGGGTGATTCTACACTTGATATGCAGTAGTATCCTCACATGAGGTAATCCGAGTTGAACCACTCCCTCCTCACATGTCGGTGCAGGAGGCAGAGTTGAAGGTACTCACTGAGGCGTGTAGAGCTGCTGCAGGTAAAGTCGCTAATATTTACAGACTCGAATTACGGATGGGGAATATCCCTTGATTATCGCCCTATCTGGAGAAGCAGAGTGTTTCTTACATCAGCTGGTAAGCCCATTAACAATGCAGAGCTGGTGAAACAATAGACGCATTGATGTTACCAGTCCAGGTTGGCATAATCAAGGTGAAAGCATACACAAACGGTGACTCCGTGGAGGTAGAGGGCAACAGAAGGGCGGACGAGGCTGCTAAAGTAGCAGCAAGGCGGCCTAGGGAGCAGTGGACGGTGGCGAGGAGAGTCAGCGTATTCCAGCCACACAGTCTAGATGTCCTGAAATCCCTCCAGCTGCCCAGAGAAAGAACACTGGGAGCTGAGCTGAACTCGAATGGAGTATGGGGGAATAAGGATGAATTGTATATACCAAGGTCCCTGTTCCCAATTAAGGCGCAAGCAACATATGGCCCCAGTCACACCTCAAAATGGCACATGTGTCCATGGTAAATGCCTTCTGGATCGCTCCTGGTTTCAGTTACGTAGCGGTGAAACTCGTACAGTCATGCCTCATCTGTGCACAGCACAACCCAGGTAAAACAGTAAAAGTCGCTAAGAAAGCGACACCCAGGCCTCTCTACCCGTTTCAGAGACTGCAGACTGACTACATACAACTACCCAGGTAGGAGTGTATGAATATGTCCTAGTATGTGTAGATCTCTCCTATGGTTGGCCGGAGGCCCATCCAGTAAAATGTGCTAATTAATGCTAAAATGACACTTAAACTTAAAAATTCAGAAGGCCATGACAGACACATTAAAGAATTGGGTAGAGTGCTTGTCTCTTGCACTCTCTTCAGTCAGACGCAATCCAAATAGAAAGACAGGCTTATCTTCTTCTGAAGTCCTGTTTGGTAGTGCCCCAAAGACTGGTCTGTACTTCCCATAAGTACTACAGCCTATGTCCAGGTTCTGACAACGCTTACCTCAGTGAAACTCTAAGGGAGACCACCATGGATTCATGCCTAACATTAAAAAAAAAGGTGGACTAACCACCCGAGTAATACATATCCTTGCCATCATCTACCTAATGCTGTTATGTATAGGAAACGGGCAACAGGTAGCTGTAACTAAAGAAAAGGGAATTATTACTTTTTGGTATAATTCCTCGAGTACAGTGTTGGCTACATATGGGTTTGATGCCTGTGACATAATTCAGGGAAGTGGGTATGGGGAGCTAGGAGCGTCACGACTCTCGGGAAAGACAACAGTTTGTATTCTTTATTTGTGGTAATTAAGAAAAAAATAAAAACTGGTTCTTGGACATCTGTAGGATGGGATACAAGTGATAAAGAGTGGGGATATAAACCGACCCCTGCCCTCAAACAAAAGAGTAGTAAAGGGAAGTCCTTACTTACACGAATGACTTTACTCAAGTCTGACTCTAGTGACCAATGTAGGACAAAGTGTCATCCTTTGATACTCAGTATTGAGGATCCATCACCTAATGATGTAGGAGAGTATACTTTGGGTGCATATTATAGTCAAGGGGGAAAGACCCCAACAGGCAATTTCCAACTTGAAAATATGTTGAAGTCTCAAGAATGGGCAAATGTGCAGGGTGAAAGTGACAAATCTGGAATACCATGGATTCCACTTCTTCAACATGTTTGTGTTTTTAGGGGCATAACTGCAATTCAGAACCCCACTTATGAGGATACACTTGATATAGAGACTGGATATACAGATGTTTACGCCTGGGCTGAGTGGATAAGGTACACTGCACATCAACAAAATAGAGCCAATTGTTATGTGTGCAGCAGCCAGGCCCCATTTGGGATCTGTTCCCCTATTAATCCCTGAATTGGAGGAGGAGTGTGCCCTTGCCCTCTTTACCAACACCTCCACTAATTATATACAATGTGGGAGATGGAGGGATAAATATCCTGTGTTGGATAAAACTTCGTCTCTTGGTCGAAGTATTACTATCTATCCTGGGAATTACACCTGTATGCAAATACAAGGAGAGGACCGTTTCTTGAGGAATTTTAGTAAGGGTTTTTGCCATAATTACTCCTCAGAAACCCCCGAGAAGTTAACACAGCAGGTCTCCTCAGTAGCGAACATATTCTGGATGTGTGAGGATATGAAGATAAGGTCTAAGAGGGTAATTGGATGGGACAGTGTACTTGGGCCAAGGCCATCATGCCTTTTCATCTTATCCCTGAAGGTTCGCCTTTGACTAATCAGAAACAGCCCCAAGGTATAAAAAGTGGAATTGCCCCCAAAGAAAGCTTTGACCCTCATGTGTATATTGATGCTATAGGGGTACCAAGGGGGGGGGGGGGAGCCCTGATGAGTTTAAAGCAAGGGACCAGGTTAAAGCAGGATTTGAGTCTATAATCCCTATTGTAACTGTCAATAAAAACGTAGATTGGATTAACTACATATATTATAACCAACAAAGATTCATAAATTATACTAAGGATGCATTAAAGGGGATAGCTGAACAGTTGGAAGCTACATCCACTATGGCTTTCCAAAACCGGATGGCTTTGGATATGTTACTAGCAGAGAAAGGAGGGGTATGTAAAATGATTGGAGAAACTTGTACCTTTATTCCCGATAACTCAGGTCCGAATGGAAAGGTTACCTTGGCTATAAAAAAGCTTGAATCCTTATCTGAGGAACTTAAGAAAATTCAGTTGATGATCTTTAGGATACTTGGTTTGGGTGAATGACGGGTACGACATAGCCTGCGCATCATGATAGCACATAAGCTTTGTACAATGTGCACATCCAGCTTCTTGTACCACAACTTGGCTTTTCTCATGGCACTGTACAGCTGGAGGACTTCATCAGAGAGATCAACTCCCCCCATGTTTTTGTTGTACTCCAGGACACAGTCTGCTTTGGTGACCTGAGCAGTATAATGTAATGGGGTACAATGGTGTGTACTCAGTCAATTTAGAACGAGGTGCTAGTGTCACGGACTGGAAAGTCCTAGTAATCAAATATTATTTGGAAGACATTGCACGCTCTAGTGATAATTTATGCAAGATAATGTGAGTTTCTTAAGGTACCTTCACACTCAGCGACGCTGCAGCGATACCGACAACGATGTCGATCGCTGCAGCGTCGCTGTTTGGTCGCTGGAGAGCTGTCACACAGACAGCTCTCCAGCGACCAACGATGCCGGTAACCAGGGTAAACATCGGGTTACTAAGCGCAGGGCCGCGTTTAGTAACCCGATGTTTACCCTGGTTACCATCGTAAAAGTAAAAAAAAAACAAACACTACATACTTACCTTCCGCTGTCTGTCCCCAGCGCTGTGCTTTCCTATAATAGCCCCATCCTGCCTCCTCTCACCATGCCGACATCTGCAAGGTGCTGGAGCACCGCTATTCAAGACGCACAACAGGTACCGTAGGGGTTTGCTAGTGGGACCACATACCAGTGCCCTCCGTGCTCTCACCACTTGAGACTAACGTCCCTCCTGTTAGAGCCAGACGTTGCAGCGTCCTCACTATCGTCCAGTGTGACAGGCAGCAGCGATCAGGCCCCTGCTGTGCTGTCGCTGGTCGGGGAAGAAAGTCCAGAACTTTATTTGGTCGCTGGACTCCCCGCAGACATCGCTGAATCGGCGTGTGTGACACCGATTCAGCGATGTCTTCACTGGTAACCAGGGTAAACATCGGGTAACTAAGCGCAGGGCCGCGCTTAGTAACCCGATGTTTACCCTGGTTACCATCCTAAAAGTAAAAAAAACCAAACAGTACATACTTACCTACAGCCGTCTGTCCTCCAGCGCTGTGCTCTGCACTCCTCCTGTACTGGATGTGAGCGTCGGTCAGCCGGAAAGCAGAGCGGTGACGTCACCGCTCTGCTTTCCGGCCGCTGTGCTCACAGCCAGTACAGGAGGAGTGCAGAGCACAGCGCTGGAGGACAGACGGCTGTAGGTAAGTATGTACTGTTTGTTTTTTTTTACTTTTAGGATGGTAACCAGGGTAAACATCGGGTTACTAAGCGCGGCCCTGCGCTTAGTTACCCGATGTTTACCCTGGTTACCGGCATCGTTGGTCGCTGGAGAGCGGTCTGTGTGACAGCTCTCCAGCGACCAAACAGCGACGCTGCAGCGATCCGGATCGTTGTCGGTATCGCTGCAGCGTCGCTAAGTGTGACGGTACCTTTAAGCTTAATGCAATACGATCCCTGACTAAGGGCTTTCAATATTCATTATTCCTCATTCAATTCGAGGTCCTACGCACAGGGCAGCATACAGCCATTGGCATTTGATTACCTTATCAATAATTAGGTATTTAATCAATGACTTCCCCCCCCTTTTTTTTCATTATTGTAATCCAGCCTCACTGTTACTTCCATGATACTGATCTATATCCCCCATTAACCCTCTACAGCACTATCCATATACCCAAAACAAGGGATTTGCTACCTTTACATATTATCACCATACTAAGGTAACTAGCGTTTGCTGTCACCTCTCCTATCTACCTCCTCCCGGTCTAAACCACTAACTTCTGGACCACCTATATTCTCCACCTCCATGATGGTATTAGCAGCTTATTCACCTTGGTGTACTCATTGGTGCCTTGAAGGTTCTATGGTTGCTTGTCGTGCCTCTTTGAAAATCCTTTCGATAAACGGACGGTGCATGTACTTTGCAGACTTTATATATGTACATACTATGTTATATTTACCTATGTTTATTTTTTTGTCTTTTAGCGATGGTATGATTAAGACTCGGGAGAGTCGAAACGTCATGTTGTGTTATTATATTAGGTTGCTTATCTAATGTTTGTTGATGTGCTCCCATGTGTTATTTATACTGAGTTATGTCTAATAAACTCACACTATCTTGCATAAATTATCACTAGAGCGTGCAGTGTCTTCCAAATAATATTTGCTTTGGCGACCTGTGCAGATTATCTCATATAATGGTGGAAGTGCTGCCATCACTATGTATGGTGAATCAAGAAAAGGACATCCCTTTTGTACTTGACCACCAGCATGTTTTCGCTACATTGGGCTCTGCTCTCACCCTTTCAGAGCAGATGCCCATTTAGCGTCTTACAGAGTCCTGTCTGATTTATGCAGATAGTACTGCATGCTGCAGTAGCTCACACAGGGAGGGACTTGAAGAGTGGGATGCTGGTAGAAAAGTTAACAGTGATAACCTTGATTTAGCAGTGGGTGCACCAAATTTCACAGTTTTCTCACTCACACCCAGGACAGGGGCACATTCAGAGGGATCAGTCCAGGTGTCCTGCGCTTCATAAACTCTAAACCTGTGGGTGTACCCTGAGGTACTCTCGTATACCTTGTAAATTTTAATTTTGCATCTGGCCTTCTTACTGGGCAGGTATTGTTGGAATTTGAGCCTCCCCTTCAAATGTATCAGGGACTTGTAGATGTCCCGTTGGGGAATGTACACAAATGCCCAATAACCGGCCAAACTTTGAAAAGTCAGTCACACTTTGGGTCATCTCGGGGAGGAAACCGCGCATTATCATTGTAATGCAAACATTTGTGGATTGCCTCAAATCGTTTATGGATCATAACCATGCAGAAGAGTGTAGTGATTCAAAACGTCAAAACTCCAATTTTGCCAATGCTCTGGCTTCATTAACCCCATCATTTCTTCTGTGTCTACAAGGGTCCAGTTAGAAAATGATGAAGGGTGGTTATGTGCCAAAAATTGTTGGGCATACAAATTTGTCTAGGCCACCATGAGATTTACAAAATCCTCCTAGAAAAAGACTTTGAAAAAATATTTCTGTGAAGCCAGTAGTTTCAAATCTGATTTGTTATTGCGCCACTAATCTGTGGTCCATAATCTTTTGGGGATGAGGCCCATACAGGGTCAGTAATGGTGGGCGCTGGTTCATTTTATGTCCTTGGACATCTGCGTAGCAGTTCGGTATCACTTGAGGAGGAAGATAAAAAAATAAAGGAAGGTGGGATCCTATCCCTCACTATCAGCCGAGTACCATGATTGGAACAAGCATGACATTTTTTTCATGTATGTGGTGTTCGTGTACCAAATTTTATTCAGGTGTGTGTGTGTGTGTGTGTGTGTGTGTGTGTGTGTGTGTGTTTGGTGTAAACTTTATTTTCTTCACTTCTAAAAAATAATTTAGAAAGAAAAAGATACAACTAAAAGAATATAAAAACTGGCAAAATAAAAACAAACTAGACAGACCATGGAAAAAAAAAAATGAACACCCGCAACTATCTGACACTAAGCTAACTATATTCAGTAAAAAAAAAATACTGTAGTAGACGCCGATCACTATAGTATATTTTTACTGTCCCTAATATAGTCATATCAACTATTTTTTTTTCATTCTTTTTCACACACACAAAAAAAACAACCGGATGCCGATCAGTGATGTGTTTCTGATCAGCACTAGATGGCTGCAGGACGCATGCACGGATATGATTCTTTTTTTTTTTCCCGCTTTGCTATCTGACACTAGCCCTAACTAAATTCAGTAAAAAAAATACGGTAGTAGACACCGATTATTACAGTATATTTTATATTTTTAATATCCCTGATCTAGTCCTGTCAACTAATCTAAAAAAATTTTAATTCTTTTTTTTCCACACACAAAATCAGCAGAGGTCCAAAAGTGAAGTTCGTCCCCAACCTGTGCTCAACGGCTGTAGGACGCGGCACTGATGTGGTGCAAAAAGGGTATAAAAAAAATACAGAAAAAAAAAAAGGTGTTGCCAAAAGTGATCACAGCTGACAATCAGTGACGTGTGTTTGATCAGCGGCTCAGCAGTGATGCAAAGAGGTGGGGGAGGAGAAAAAATAAGGACTAAAAGTCCTGTAAAACAGCAAGCACGGGTGCCGATCCATCATTTATGCCATTGATCAGTGCTTGGAGGCTGCAGGACATAAGAACAGAAAAACTGCCAAAAATGGAGTGATCAAGTACTAATCAGCGCTCGGCAGCAGAAGTGGGGGGATGTGGAGGGCGGGGTACGTGGATTGGGGTGGATTAGGAAAAATCAGGGATTGGGAACGTCGCCCTTCAGTAATTGCAGGAACACTGGCAGCAGTGATGGTGCAGGTTTCAAAAGTATGTGGTACCACAAGGTCCGGCACGGTGACAGAACACCACTCTGACCACTCTGCATACGTCCGGAGCTAGAATGAGGAAGCACAAAGCTGTCACTGTGGGGGCACATCGTGTGCAATCTGATTGCTGTAGGCCTGGAGACGCTGACTTTGCCAGTCTCCAGCCTATGATCGGTGCTGATACCACCCCCCCGGGACGACGACAACTCCTGGTGCCCTGCCGTGAGAATCAGCAGGCAT
This sequence comes from Ranitomeya imitator, assembly GCF_032444005.1. Taxonomy (NCBI): domain Eukaryota; kingdom Metazoa; phylum Chordata; class Amphibia; order Anura; family Dendrobatidae; genus Ranitomeya; species Ranitomeya imitator. The sequence goes on from NC_091285.1 coordinate 462,161,288, forward strand.
CTTAATGCGATCACCACGACTGCTGTGCTGCATTAAAGATACATTGTATCCATACATCCAAGTTCGGTAAGTACTTATCAAAATGAACGTATGGATGCATCCAAGGTTGTTAAGGGGTTAATAGCAATACAGTATTATAAGAAGAAAAAAGTTTGGGATGTTGAATGCATAAACCCTTTAGGTAAACTTCGCAGTAACACGAGAACATTCTGGTGTCTGTGTCTTGTCCACAAAACCCATCCTGATCTTTACAGTGCTGTCATTTATTTACAGGTGGATATCCTGGCCTGGCGGCGAGTGTTATCACATTTCCACCCGTAATTTTGGTGCAGAAGCCTGCCAACATTACATTTGTGTGACAGAGTATGCCATTATTTTTTATTGTGCTTGAAAAAAAAACTATTTCCTTCAATGTGTCAGATCATATTTTCATCGGTGTTTGGTCTTTGTGACAGTTTGTACCAAATGTAAAGAGAAAGGGAAAAAAAAACTGATGAAGGGTTCTCAAACTTCTCCTAGTAGTCATTGAAAATCTCTTTGGCGTGCTTCTTTCTGCAGACGATGATAATCAGGGCTATGGCAAGGTGGCCAGGACATACCATCATTTTTTTTACTTTTTTAAATCATTGATCTTTTACAAATTAGGGTATCGCTCCGATAGTATTGGGTGATGATATTCTGGTAGAAAACTGCCAACTCCAATTGATTGCACCCCATTCATTTTGTGTATCGCCGTTAGGTTACTCTATGTTTACACAATGGCATTGAGCAGCTAGGTCTGCAGGACCCTGGCCTGGTGTCTGTGCTCCTTTGCAGCCAGACCAGGGCAGTGCAAACGTCTGCAGCCGCCACAAGAATGCTGGCGTCCTGGGCGAACTGTCATGCTTATGTACTTTGTGGGATCCTAGAGGTGCCCGGGACCCTGGCACTGAAGTGTCACACTGCCTTGCCTGGCTTTTCGGAGGGTCCATGTAGATGCTGGACCAGGGTTGTGTCAATCTATTTTCTCATATCTAGTCAACTTATTTTTTGGGTCAAAAAATATTTCTCTGCAGTCATGTAGGTTTTCATTTTTTATAACTAGTGCTCAGATATTTTTACGTGTCCACTACAGGCCTGAGTCTCAGGGTATTAGCAATTTACTAGCAAGTCTTCCATAAGTGTCATTGCCTCTGCGGGAGTTATAAGAGCTCCTACTAGAGGCTTCTCATTATCAAATTTTACAATTGCCTGGTGCGTTTTCTTTTGTTCATGTTGCAGCCCAAATACCATCAGATTTACAAAAGTGCCAAACATGCCAACTATGTATGAAAAACCCCTCTAGGCAACAAGCCCCCTGGCATACACCGGCGTATTGTCATACCGTACGGATGAGCGGAAACAGTCACAAAGAGACAAGATGGGACATCCTGGATTACTGTACGCCACCAAACGCAACTCCTCTAAATGTAGGGGACAGCCCCCGGGGGGCCCGGAGCCCACATCTTGTGTCTACATGTGTTTGTTGGTGTGGGTCATTCTGACAAGCAGGACCTTTAGTATGTTCTATTGTGTTTAGTCATTTCTGAGGTGACTGAATGGAGGGCTGCTATTTTGGGAATATAGTCATTGACAGAGTACATCTACCCTTACGTTCTCCTGCGTCGCGCTCTCTCTGGTTTACATCTGCATTCACCATATTGCACTTTGCTGCCCCCTTGTGCATGCACATTGCACTGCAGATAATAATTTTTATTTATATAGCGCCAACATATTCCGCAGCACTTTACAATTAAGCGGGGACATGTACAGACAATAAATTCAGTAGAAGTTAAGACAATTTAAACAGTGACATTAGGGGTGAGGTCCCTGCTCGCAAGCTTACAATCTACAAGGAAATGGGACACAATAGGTGAAAAGTGCTTGTTATTTCAGGTCTGGCAATTATAATAAATAGGGATTTTCATATAAAGCTGCATGATCCGGTCATCAGCCCGTGTGTTTAAGTGCAATAGTCAAGTATCAAGTGCAGTTATCGTGTGCATGGAAGGTGTGGAGACAGATGAATAGTAGGGTGCATATTCAGAGTAATATTTGGAAGGAGGGAACAGGGCAAAGTTAGTTTACTGAGTAGTTTATGTGGTAGGCTTGTTTGAAGAGATGGGTTTTTAAAGCGCGCTTGAATAGGTCGGGGCTAGGTATCATTCTGATTGTCTGGGGAAGTGCATTCCAGAGAGCTGGCGCAGCACGAGAGAAGTCTTGGAGACGGAGGTGCGAGGTTCGGATTACAGGGGATGTTAGTCTTAGGTCATTTGTAGAACGGAGGGCGCGTGTAGGGCGATAGACAGAGATGAGAGAGGAGATATAAGGCGGTGCAGAACTGTGGAGAGCTTTCTGGGTGAGATGAGTTTATTCTGGAGTGAATGGGTAGCCAGTGTAATGACTGGCACAAGATGGAAGCATCGGTGAAGCGGCTGGACAGAAATACTGTAGGACCCTGGCTGCAGCATTCAAGATGGATTGGAGAGGAGAAAGTTTGTTAAGAGGGAGACCGATCAGAAGAGAGTTGCAGTAATCCAGACGAGAATGAATAAGAGCGACAGTAAGAGTCTTAGCAGTTTCAAAGGTGAGAAAAGGTCGGATTCTGGAGATGTTTTTAAGATGCAGGTGACAGGAGCGAGTGAGTGATCGGATATACAGTCATGGCCAAAAGTATTGACACCCCTGCAATTCTGTCAGATAATACTCATTTTCTTCCTGAAAATGATTGCAAACACAAATTCTTTGGTATTATTATCCTCATTTAATTTGTTTTAACCCCTTAATGACCGCCAATACGTCTTTTAACTGACCTTAGATATAAGAGAATAGTATCCCCATACAGGTGACAATCCAGCATCTGTTGGTTGTACACTATAGCTGACAACTTGCTGTATCAGCCACGATCAGTATTTGCGCCTTCTAAATCTGTTTAACCCCTTAGATGCTGCTGTCAATAGTGACTACATCATTATAAATGGTTAACAGAGTGTGGGGGCTTCTTCTTTATCCCAATTGGTGCCCTCAGATCATGATTTTGTTGTCCTGATGTTTGCGATGGCAATTCATGACCAAATAGCGGCCTTAGAGTCTGCCGGCTATAGTAATCTGTTTAGAATTTAGCAACATTTAGGTGGTAAAAATACACATTTTCATTTCTGTCATGCCATTTTGCATTAATTCCTGTAAAGCACCTGAAGGGTTAATAAACTACCTGACAGCAGTTTTCAATATGTTTAGGGGTGCTGTTTTTAAAATGGTATCACGTTTGGGGGTTTCCCAATATATGGGACCCTTAAGGTCACTTTAAACATGGATAAGTCCCTAAAAAAATAAATGTGGTAAATTTCTTTGAAAAAATGAAAAATTGCTGCTACATTTTTAAACCTCCTAAAATGCTAACAAAATAAAATAACATTTTACAAATGGTGCTGATGTAAAGCAGACATGTGGGAAATGTTATTTATTAATGGTTTGCTGTTGTATGACTATCTGTATTAAAGGGATAATCATTCAAATTTAGAAAATTGCTAATTTTTTAACATTTTTCTCAAATTTTTTATAAATAAACACAAAAAATGTTGAACTAAATTTACCATTATCATAAAGTATAATGTGTCACGAAAAAACAATCTCAAAATCACTGGGATTTGTTGAAGCGTTGCAGAGTTATTACCACATAAAGTGACACTGGTCAGATTTCAAAAATTTGGCTCGGTCACTAAGGGGTTAAATGAAAAAGCACAAAAGAGAATGAAGCAAAAAGCAAAACATTGATCATTTCACACAAAACTCAAAAAATGGGCCAGACAAAAGTATTGGCACCCTCAGCCTAATAATTGGTTACACAACCTTTAACCTAAATAACTGCGATCAACCACTTCCGGTAACCATCAATGAGTTTCTTACAATGCTCTGCTGGAATTTTAGACCATTCTTCTTTGGCAAACTGCTCCGGGTCCCTGATATTTGAAGGGTGCCTTCTCCAAACTGCCATTTTTAGATCTCTCCACAGGTTTTCTATGGGATTCAGGTCTGGACTCATTGCTGGCCACCTTAGAAGTCTCCAGTGCTTTCTCTCAAACCATTTTCTAGTGCTTTTTGAAGTGTGTTTTGGGTCATTGTCCTGCTGGAAGACCGATGACCTCTGAGGGAGACCCAGCTTTCTCACACTGGGCCCTACATTATGCTGCAAAATTTGTTGGTAGTCTTCAGACTTCATAATGCCATGCACACGGTCAAGCAGTCCAGTGCCAGAGGCAGCAAAGCAAAACCAAAACATCAGGGAACCTCCGCCATGTTTGACCGTAGGGACCGTGTTCTTTTCTTTGAATGCCTCTTTTTTTTCTCCTGTAAACTCTATGTTGATGCCTTTGCCCAAAAAGCTCTACTTTTGTCTCATCTGACTAGAGAACATTCTTCCAAAACGTTTTAGGCTTTCTCAGGTAAGTTTTGACAAACTCCAGCCTGGCTTTTTTATGTCTCAGGGTAAGAAGTGGGGTCTTCCTGGGTCTCCTAAGATAGAGTCCCTTTTAATTCAGATGCTGACGGATAGTACGGGTTGACACTGTTGTACCCTCGGACTGCAGGGCAGCTTGAACTTGTTTGGATGTTAGTCGAGGTTCTTTATCCAACATCCGCACAATCTTGCATTGAAATCTCTTGTCAATTTTTCTTTTCCGTCCACATCTAGGGTGGTTAGCCACAGTGCCATGGGCTTTAAACTTCTTGATGACACTGCGCACGGTAGACACAGGAACATTCAGGTCTTTGGAGATGGACTTGTAGCCTTGATATTACTCATGCTTCCTCACAACTTGGTTTCTCAAGTCCTCAGACAGTTCTTTGGTCTTCTTTCTTTTCTCCATGCTCAGTGTGGTACACACAAGGACACAGGACAGAGGTTGAGTCAACTTTAATCCATGTCAACTGCCTGCAAGTGTGATTTAGTTATTGCCAACACCTGTTAGGTGCCACAGGTAAGTTACAGGTGCTGTTAATTACACAAATTAGAGAAGCATCACATGATTTTTTCGAACAGTGCCAATACTTTTGTCCACCCCTTTTTTATGTTTGGTGTGGAATTATATCCAATTTGGCTTTAGGACAATTTTTTTGTGTTTTTTCTTTTAAGACAAATTAAATGAAGATAATAATAATATCAAATAATTTGTGTTTGCAATCATTTTCAGGAAGAAAATGAATTTTATCTGACAGAATTGCAGGGGTGTCAATACTTTTGGCCATGACTGTAGGGAGCAAAGGAAAGTCCGGTGTCGAATATGACCCCAAGACGGGCATGCTGCTTGGGAGTTATGGTTGAACCCTCCAGGGTAATTTCGATGTTGGGTAGAGTGAGGTTAGTAGAAGGGAGAAACACAAGTAGTTCAGTTTTGGAGATTTAGTTGATCTATTAGATCTATTGCTGTAATCTAGGTTATTTCATCTTGTTGTGGATTTCAATAAACAAAGAAACATTTAATCCTTTCATCTGTGTCCTGAGTATCTTGCAACTCATTTCATCTTGCTTTGTCCCGGTCACTGTTTTCTCATCTGTGGGGTTTTATGATACTTTTATTCAAAGTTGGTTTCATCTCTGATCTAATAAAAACTAGCTTTTGATAATTTCTTTTTTTGATTTGTTTTGCATGTTTCTGGTGTAGGTAGAATCGGGGTCAAACATGTAGGTTAACAAAACTTTCAAAATTCTTAGAATAGGACATCGTTATTGGATTGCTGAGGGTCCCACTCCCTGACAATCAGCAGGAACAGTGATGCTTGTGCCGCCTCTGTGTTATTTATATCAGGTTCATACTCGCATACACTGTACTTTTCGTAGGGATTGTTCAGACTTCAATTTTTTACAAACAAGTTCTATCCGTATCTTTCAGGAAAAAAACTCCGTACCTATCGGTATATGGAGCATTTCCTATATCTGTATTTTTGCTATCAAAGTAGTCTGCACAAAATCACGGAGACAAGTCTGATTTTAATTCAAATCACAGATCAAACTAACCAATACAAGTCTATGAGTACTAAAATCAAAAGGCAAACCATACCAATATGGAAGGTAAGCAAAAACCACTAAGGTAATATCAGGCAAAAATATCTATTAAAATAAATATAATAACAGTGCAATAGTAAAATCACAAAAGTGAACGTGCCTCACAAAAAGGGGAACTGACAATATAGCCCATACTGACCAGCAGGAACAAAGAACAGTACACACAAATAAGGTAAGTAAAGGCCCTGTATAATCCTTCAATACTTATTGTCCAAGACTAAATAAATAAAGTGCAAGAGATGCAGCTATAAGAAGCGCAAGCACTGGACTGGATAAAGGTGGCGGCTGTAGTGTAAAGTGCTTGTGTGTAATAGCAGCCACCAGTCTTGGTCCTAATACAGAGACAATAAAGTATGTTTTACTTAATGTGATGAGGTGTTCATGGGCATGTCAGGCATTCCCCCACCCCGACGCGCGTTTCGAATCAGCAATCCTCAAGTGTTTGGGGGCAATTTCTCTTACAAAAATGCATCTATTTTCAGCCATAATCATTTTTGCAATTAAGATTCATTAAAATTTAGCACTCTTCACCTTCTTTAGCCTCTGTGGTTCATTGTTTATTGCTGGCTGCAGAGTGAGGTAACTGAGAATCCCTCGATGAGCCCATCCTGACTGCCCAATAGCAGAGTTTTTAACTCTTTTCTGCCTTTTTCTAACTCCTCTTAGCTGATCTATGACCACAGACCACATCAAAGCTAAATATGCAGGAAGCAAGTCTGTAGATGCAAAACAGTGAAGTATGTCTAGTGATTTTCAATACAAAATTCATGCATTTAAGAAAAAGAGATTATAATAAATACTGAGTTGAAAAACTTCTTTAACCCCTTTGTTAACCCTAGACATTTAGTTATGTCTAAGGTGGCCTCCCCGTTTGGTGCGGGCTCTGGTGCCGATCCCGCAACTTTTCCAGCACATCAGCTGATTTTATCAGCTGACATGTGCCCCTAACATCTTTGGAATCGTGATCCACCTGCAGTTGCTCACGTTAAATGTCACTGTCAATCTCCAACAGCGGCATTTAACATAATCGCGCTGGAAGTGCGTCACTAATCCTGCCCATCTGTGCCCGTATCACATTACCGGGGGTCGCCGATGGGTTGGCATAACAACCCGGGAATTGCAGCAGACCCCTGTGGTTGTCATTGCCATGTTGCTATGAGCAGTGCTCATGGCAAGTGAGCATTTCTGCTTCAGCCCTGCTCTGTGTAGCACAAGCAATCAGATGACCGCAGCTTCTAGTCCCGCACGGAGACTATTGATGCTAATGAACAGTAAAAAAAAAAATGTTTTTAAAAATATTAAAAAAATATAAGTTCAAATCACCCCCATTCAAAATAAAACAAAGACAAAAAATAAACATATTGTTATTGCCGCGTTCAGAATCGCCCGATCTATCAATATATAAAAATTATCCGATCGGTAAACGGTGTAACGAGAAAAGAAAGAAAATGGAAACGCCAGAATGACTTTTTTTGGTCTCTGCAATGTTGCAATAAAATGCAATAACGGGTGATCAAAAGATCATATACACACTAAAAAAAAAATCAATAAAAATGTCAGCTCAGCACGAAAAAAATAAGATCATGAAAAATGAAGACGCTACGGGTATCGGAAAATGGCGCGTTTTCTTTTTTAAGAAACTTTGATTTTTTTTTTACCACTTAAATATTGTTAATATTATTATTATTATTAACCCCTTTCTGCCATTGGACGTAATATTCCGTCCATGTGGGGTGGGCCTTAATTCCCAAGGACGGAATATTACGTCCAGCGCGATCGGCCGCGCTCACGGGGGGAGCGCCGCCGATCGCGGCCGGGTGTCAGCTGCTTATCGCAGCTGACATCCGGCACTATGTGCCAGGAGCGGTCACGGACCGCCCCCGGCACATTAACCCCCGGCACACCGCGATCAAAGATGATCGCGATGTGCCGGCGGTGCAGGGAAGCATCGCGCAGGGAGGGGGCTCCCTGCGGGCTTCCCTGAGACCCCCGCAGCAACGCGATGTGATCGCGTTGCTGCGGGGGTCTCCTACCTCCCTCCCTGCAGTAAGTCCCGGATCCAAAATGGCCGCGGATCCGGGTCCTGCAGGGAGGGAGGTGGCTTACCAAGTGCCTGCTCAGAGCAGGCACTTGGTAACGCTGCACTGCTCTCAGACAGATCGGTGATCTGTCAGAGTGCTGTGCAAACTGGCAGATCACCGATCTGTATTGTCCCCCCCTGGGGCAAAGTAAAAAAGTTAAAAAAAAAATTTCCAAGTGTGTAAAAAAAAAAAAAAATCCTAAATAATGAAAAAAAAAATATATATTATTCCCATAAATACATTTCTTTATCTAAATAAAAAAAACAAAACAATAAAAGTACACATATTTAGTATCTTCGCGTCCGTAACGACCCGACCTATAAAACTGGCCCACTAGTTAACCCCTTCAGTAAACACCGTAAGAAAAAAAAAAAAAAACGAGGCAAAAAACAACGCTTTATTATCATACCGCCAAACATAAAGTGGAATAACACGCGATCAAAAAGACGGATATAAATAACCATGGTACCGCTGAAAGCGTCATCTTGTCCCGCAAAAAACGAGCCACCATACAGCGACAACAGCAAAAAAATAAAAAAGTTATAGTCCTCAGAATAAAGCGATGCAAAAATAATTATTTTTTTCTATAAAATAGTTTTTATCGTATAAAAGCGCCAAAACATAAAAAAATGATATAAATGAGGTGTCGCTGTAATCGTACTGAACCGAAGATTAAAACTGCTTTATCAATTTTACCAAACGCGGAACGGTATAAACGCCTCCCCCAAAAGAAATTCATGAATAGCTGGTTTTTGGTCATTCTGCCTCACAAAAATCGGAATAAAAAGCGATCAAAAAATGTCACGTGCCCGAAAATGTTACCAATAAAAACGTCAACTCGTCCCGCAAAAAACAAGACCTCACATGACTCTGTGGACTCAAATATGGAAAAATTATAGCTCTCAAAATGTGGTAACGCAAAAAATATTTTTTGCAATAAAAAGCGTCTTTCAGTGTGTGACGGCTGCCAATCATAAAAATCCGCTAAAAAACCCGCTATAAAAGTAAATGAAAAAAATGTATTTATTTCCATTTTCCCATTAGGGTTAGGGCTAGGGTTAGGGTTAGGGTTAGGGCTAGGGTTAGGGCTAGGATTAGGGCTAGGGTTAGGGCTAGGGTTAGGGCTAGTGTTAGGGCTAGGGTTAGGGCTAGGGTTAGGGTTGGGACTAGGGTTAGGGCTAGGGTTAGGGTTGGGGCTAGGGTTAGGGTAAGGGCTAGGGTTAGGGTTAAGGCTACAGTTAGGGTTGGGGCTAAAGTTAGGGTTAGGGTTTGGATTACATTTGCGATTGGGATTAGGATTAGGGGTGTGTCTGGGTTGGAGGTGTGGTTAGGGTTACCGTTGGGATTAGGGTTAGGGGTGTGTTTGGATTAGGGTTTCAGTTATAATTGGGGGGTTTCCACTATTTAGGCACATCAGGGGGATCTCCAAACGCGACATGGCGACCGATCTCAATTCCATCCAATTCTGCATTGAAAAAGTAAAACAGTGCTCCTTCCCTTCCGAGCTCTCCCGTGTGCCCAAACAGGAGTTTACCCCAATATATGGGGTATCAGCGTACTCAGGACAAATTGGACAACAACTTTTGGGGTCCAATTTCTCCTGTTACCCTTGGGAAAATACAAAACTGGGGGCTAAAAAATAATTTTTGTGGGAAAAAAAGAGATTTTTTATTTTCACGGCTCTGCGTTATAAACTGTAGTGAAACACTTGGGGGCTCAAAGTTCTCACAACACATCTAGATAAGTTCGTGGGGGGGTCTAGTTTCCAACATGGGGTCACTTGTGGGAGTTTCTACTGTTTAGGTATATTAGGGGCTCTGCAAACGCAATGTGACGCCTGCAGACCATTCCATTTAAGTCTGCATTCCAAATGGCGCTCCTTCCCTTCCGAGCCCTCCCATGCGCCCAAACGCTGGTTCACCCCACATATGGGGTATCAACGCACTCAGGACAAATTGGACAACAACTTTTGGGGTCCAATTTCTCCTTTTACCCTCGAGAAAATACAAAACTGGGGGCTAAAAAATAATTTTGAGGGGAAATTTTTTATTTTATTTTCACGGCTCTGCGTTATAAACTGTAGTGAAATACTTGGGGGCTCAAAGTTCTCACAACACATCTAAATAAGTTCCTTGGGGGGTCTAGTTTCCAATATGGGGTCACTTGTGGGGGGTTTCTACTGTTTAGGTACATTAGGGGCTCTGCAAACACAATGTGACGCCTGCAGACCATTCCATCTAAGTCTGTATTCCAAATGGCTCTCCTTCCCTTCCGAGCCCTCCCATGCGCCCAAACGCTGGTTCTCCCCCACATATAGGGTATCAGCGCACTCAGGACAAATTGCACAACAACTTTTGGGGTCCAATTTCTCCTGTTACCCTCAGGAAAATACAAAACTGGGGGCTAAAAAATTATTTTTGTGGGAAAAAAATTTTGTTTTATTTTTACGGCTCTGCATTATAAACTTCTGTGAAGCTCTTATTGGGTCAAAGTGCTCACCACACATCTAGATAAGTTCCTTAGGGGGTCTACTTTTCAAAATGGTGTCACTTGTGGGGGGTTTCAATGTTTAGGTACATCAGTGGCTCTCCAAACGCAACATGGCGTCCAATCTCAATTCCTGTCAATTTTGCATTGAAAGGTCAAACGGCGCTCCTTCCCTTCCGAGCTCTCCCATGCGCCCAAACAATGGTTTACCCCCACATATGGGGTATCAGAGTACTCAGGACAAATTGTGCCACAACTTTTGTGGTCCAATTTCTTCTCTTACCATTGGGAAAATAAAAAATTTGGGGCGAAAAGATAATGTTTGTGAAAAAAAATGATTTTTTATTTTTACGGTTCTGCATTATTAACTTCTGTGAAGCACTTGGTGGGTCAAAGTGCTCACCACACCTCTAGATAAGTTCCTTAGGGGGTCTACTTTCCAAAATGGTGTCACTTGTGGGGGGTTTCAATGTTTAGGCACATCAGTGGCTCTCCAAACGCAACATGGCGTCCCATCTCAATTCCAGTCAACTTTGCATTGAAAAGTCAAATGGCGCTCCTTCCCTTCCGAGCTCTGCCATGCGCACAAACTGTGGTTAACCCCCACATATGGGGTATCAGCGTACTCAGGACAAATTGTACAACAACTTTTGGGGTCCATTTTCTCCTGTTACCCTTGGCAAAATAAAACAAATTGGAGCTGAAGTAAATTTTTTGTGAAAAAAAGTTAAATGTTAATTTTTATTTAAACATTCCAAAAATTCCTGTGAAGCACCTGAAGGGTTAATAAACTTCTTGAATGTGGTTTTGAGAACCTTGAGGGGTGCAGTTTTTAGAATGGTGTCACACTTAGGTATTTTCTATCATATAGACCCCTCAAAATGACTTCAAATGAGATGTGGTCCCTAAAATAAAATGGTGTTGTAAAAATGAGAAATTGCTGGTCAACTTTTAACCCTTATAACTCCCTAACAAAAAAAAATTTTTGGTTCCAAAATTGTGCTGATGTAAAGTAGACATGTGGGAAATGTTACTTATTAAGTATTTTGTGTGACATATCTCTGTGATTTAATTGCATAAAAATTCAAAGTTGGAAAATTGCGAAATTTTCGCCAAATTTCCGTTTTTTTCACAAATAAACGCAGGTAATATCAAAGAAATTTTACCACTATCATGAAGTACAATATGTCACGAGAAAACAATGTCAGAATCACCGGGATCCGTTGAAGCGTTCCAGAGTTATAACCTCATAAAGGGACAGTGGTCAGAATTGTAAAAATTGACCCGGTCCATAACGTGCAAACCACCCTTGGGGGTAAAGGGGTTAAAATAACCCAGACATGTTTGGTGTCTATGAACTCGTAATGACCTGGAGAATCATAATGACAGGTCAGTTTTAGCATTTAGTGAACATGGTAAAAAAAGAAAAACAAAAAACAAGTGTGGGACTGCACTTCAATGTTGCAATTTCACCGCATTTTGAATTTTTTCCCCCTTATCCAAAAACCAATGGTGCCGATTTTCACTGGGTGAGTGTGGTAAGACTGTAACAGAAGAGGAAGAACTGCTGCAAGTCTGCTCCCCGGCGGCCATTTTTTCTGTGTAAGATTTCTGAGGTGGAATTTTCTAGCAGAAGATGAACATTTGTAGCAACATAAGAGTCGGAGAAAGGCTCCTGTGTGCTGATGGCGACTCGGTCACCCGTCATCATCTTCGTCTACACACAGAAGGCACATTGCAGGGTGCGAACACTTGGGGTTGTCTCTCACCAGACACACAACGCCGCAGCCCTCGGCGACACGAGTAACCACGGCGATTGCCAAAGTCCGAGCAGGCGAGAATTGGGGTAATAAAACGGATTTATGAATGACAAAAAAAAAAACTGATGTCGTTCAAAAGTACAACTCGTCCTGCAAAACCCTCACATGGCTTCATTGATGGAAAAATAACAAAGGCATGGCTCTGGGAAGAAGGGGAGCGAAAAACGGAAGGAAACTCGTGAATGGAAAAACCCAAGGAGGTGAAGGGGTTAAGGGTTTGGGCAGATAAAGACCTAAGTGCGGCCCGCCATTGAAAACGGCGGCGAAGAAGGAAATGAGGAGACATTGCTGTAGCAAAAAAGAAAACTATCACCATGACAACAGGCAGTGAGGCACAAACTGGGCAAACATTCCACAGTTCCCCACAATGCCTTTCTACCTTCCGTACGTCATTACGACGCTAGTTTACTTCCGGTTACGATGCACACGTGACCCGCAGTGGTTGCTGATTCGCTTCTCAATGAGGGCAACATCAAGCAATGACCCACAACGACAGTCAATTGCGCATGCGCCGCAATTGGGACCTTCGCGAAAATGCCTAACGCATGCGCACTACTGCTGAGTGACCAAGAGCTTCCGGTGTTGTGTTTTGCAGGAAGTGCCGGGATTTTTAGCCGTTACCTTTTCCCTGAATCGTTTGTTCGTAGGGGACCGCTGGCAGCTAAGTAGGGACTGGTCAACGGGGGTTTGACCACTTTAAGTCATGGCTTATCAGCTGTATAGGAATACCACTCTGGGCAACAGTCTGCAGGAGAGCCTGGACGAGCTGATCCAGGTGAGTGCATCAGAGCGCTGGTGTGCGGGGAGCCACCATTACAGGTGCAGCTATAATCCCCTCCCCCACTGTCCTGCCCGTATATACGTGCAGGTCTCATCCCCTCCCCCACTGTCCTGCCAGTATATACGTGCAGGTCTCATCCCCTCCCCCACTGTCCTGCCAGTATATAGGTGCAGGTCTCATCCTCCACTCTCCTACCACCAGTATATAGGTGCAGGTCTCATCCTCCACTCTCCTGCCACCAGTATATAGGTGCAGGTGTCATCCTCCACTCTCTTACTACCAGTATATAGGTGCAGGTCTCATCCTCCACTCTCCTGCCACCAGTATATAGGTGCAGGTCTCATCCTCCACTCTCCTACTACCAGTATATAGGTGCAGGTCTCATCCTCCACTCTCTTACTACCAGTATATAGGTGCAGGTCTCATCCCCTCCCCCACTGTCCTGCCAGTATATAGGTGCAGGTCTCATCCTCCACTCTCCTACTACCAGTATATAGGTGCAGGTCTCATCCCCTCCCCCACTGTCCTGCCAGTATATAGGTGCAGGTCTCATCCTCCACTCTCCTACTACCAGTATATAGGTGCAGGTCTCATCCTCCACTCTCCTACTACCAGTATATAGGTGCAGGTCTCATCCTCCACTCTCCTACTACCAGTATATAGGTGCAGGTCTCATCCTCCACTCTCCTACTACCAGTATATAGGTGCAGGTCTCATCCTCCACTCTCTTACTACCAGTATATAGGTGCAGGTCTCATCCCCTCCCCCACTGTCCTGCCAGTATATAGGTGCAGGTCTCATCCTCCACTCTCCTACCACCAGTATATAGGTGCAGGTCTCATCCTCCACTCTCCTACTACCAGTATATAGGTGCAGGTCTCATCCTCCACTCTCCTACTACCAGTATATAGGTGCAGGTCTCATCCTCCACTCTCTTACTACCAGTATATAGGTGCAGGTCTCATCCCCTCCCCCACTGTCCTGCCAGTATATAGGTGCAGGTCTCATCCTCCACTCTCCTACTACCAGTATATAGGTGCAGGTCTCATCCTCCACTCTCCTATCACCAGTATATAGGTGCAGGTCTCATCCTCCACTCTCCTACCACCAGTATATAGGTGCAGGTCTCATCCTCCACTCTCCTACTACCAGTATATAGGTGCAGGTCTCATCCTCCACTCTCCTACCACCAGTATATAGGTGCAGGTCTCATCCTCCACTCTCCTACTACCAGTATATAGGTGCAGGTCTCATCCTCCACTCTCCTACCACCAGTATATAGGTGCAGGTCTCATCCTCCACTCTCTTACTACCAGTATATAGGTGCAGGTCTCATCCTCCACTCTCCTACCACCAGTATATAGGTGCAGGTCTCATCCTCCACTCTCCTACTACCAGTATATAGGTGCAGGTCTCATCCTCCACTCTCCTACCACCAGTATATAGGTGCAGGTCTCATCCTCCACTCTCCTACTACCAGTATATAGGTGCAGGTCTCATCCTCCACTCTCCTACCACCAGTATATAGGTGCAGGTCTCATCCTCCACTCTCTTACTACCAGTATATAGGTGCAGGTGTCACCCCCTCCCCCACTCTCCTACCACCAGTATATAGGTGCAGGTGTCATCCCCTCCCCCACTCTCCTGCCACCAGTATATAGGTGCAGGTGTCATCCCCTCCCCCACTGTCCTGCCACCAGTATATAGGTGCAGGTGTCATCCCCTCCCCCACTCTCCTACTACCAGTATATATGTGCAGGTGTCATCCCCTCCCCCACTCTCCTGCCACCAGTATATAGGTGCGGGTGTCATCCCCTCCCCCACTCTCCTACTACCAGTATATAGGTGCGGGTGTCATCCCCTCCCCCACTCTCCTACTACCAGTATATAGGTGCAGGTGTCATCCCCTCCCCCACTCTCCTGCCACCAGTATATAGGTGCAGGTGTCACCCCCTCCCCCACTCTCCTACTACCAGTATATAGGTGCAGGTGTCATCCCCTCCCCCACTGTCCTGCCAGTATATAGGTGCAGGTCTCATTCCCTCTCCTGCCACCAGTATATAGGTGCAGGTCTCATCCTCCACTCTCCTACTACCAGTATATAGGTGCAGGTCTCATCCTCCACTCTCCTACTACCAGTATATAGGTGCAGGTGTCATCCCCTCCCCCACTCTCCTACTACCAGTATATAGGTGCAGGTGTCATCCCCTCCCCCACTCTCCTGCCACCAGTATATAGGTGCAGGTGTCACCCCCTCCCCCACTCTCCTACTACCAGTATATAGGTGCAGGTGTCATCCCCTCCCCCACTCTCCTACTACCAGTATATAGGTGCAGGTGTCATCCCCTCCCCCACTCTCCTGCCACCAGTATATAGGTGCAGGTGTCACCCCCTCCCCCACTCTCCTACTACCAGTATATAGGTGCAGGTGTCATCCCCTCCCCCACTGTCCTGCCAGTATATAGGTGCAGGTCTCATTCCCTCTCCTGCCACCAGTATATAGGTGCAGGTCTCATCCTCCACTCTCCTACTACCAGTATATAGGTGCAGGTGTCATCCCCTCCCCCACTCTCCTACTACCAGTATATAGGTGCAGGTGTCATCCCCTCCCCCACTCTCCTACCACCAGTATATAGGTGCAGGTCTCATCCCCTCCCCCACTCTCCTGCCACCAGAATATAGGTGCAGGTGTCATCCCCTCCCCCACTCTCCTGCCACTAGTATATAGGTGCAGGTGTCATCCCCTCCCCCACTCTCCTGCCACTGGTATATAGGTGCAGGTGCCATCTCCTCCCCCACTCTCCTGCCACCAGTATATAGGTGCAGGTGTCATCCCCTCCCCCACTCTCCTGCCACCAGTATATAGGTGCAGGTCTCATCCTCCACTCTCCTGCCACCAGTATATAGGTGCAGGTGTCACCCCCTCCCCCACTCTCCTACTACCAGTATATAGGTGCAGGTGTCACCCCCTCCCCCACTCTCCTGCCACCAGTATATAGGTGCAGGTGTCACCCCCTCCCCCACTCTCCTACTACCAGTATATAGGTGCAGGTGTCACCCCCTCCCCCACTCTCCTGCCACCAGTATATAGGTGCAGGTGTCACCCCCTCCCCCACTCTCCTACTACCAGTATATAGGTGCAGGTGTCATCCCCTCCCCCACTCTCCTGCCACCAGTATATAGGTGCAGGTGTCACCCCCTCCCCCACTCTCCTACTACCAGTATATAGGTGCAGGTGTCACCCCCTCCCCCACTCTCCTGCCACCAGTATATAGGTGCAGGTGTCATCCCCTCCCCCACTCTCCTGCCACCAGTATATAGGTGCAGGTGTCACCCCCTCCCCCACTCTCCTACTACCAGTATATAGGTGCAGGTGTCATCCCCTCCCCCACTCTCCTACTACCAGTATATAGGTGCAGGTGTCATCCCCTCCCCCACTCTCCTGCCACCAGTATATAGGTGCGGGTGTCATCCCCTCCCCCACTCTCCTACTACCAGTATATAGGTGCGGGTGTCATCCCCTCCCCCACTCTCCTACTACCAGTATATAGGTGCAGGTGTCATCCCCTCCCCCACTCTCCTGCCACCAGTATATAGGTGCAGGTGTCACCCCCTCCCCCACTCTCCTACTACCAGTATATAGGTGCAGGTGTCATCCCCTCCCCCACTGTCCTGCCAGTATATAGGTGCAGGTCTCATTCCCTCTCCTGCCACCAGTATATAGGTGCAGGTCTCATCCTCCACTCTCCTACTACCAGTATATAGGTGCAGGTCTCATCCTCCACTCTCCTACTACCAGTATATAGGTGCAGGTGTCATCCCCTCCCCCACTCTCCTACTACCAGTATATAGGTGCAGGTGTCATCCCCTCCCCCACTCTCCTACTACCAGTATATAGGTGCAGGTGTCATCCCCTCCCCCACTCTCCTACTACCAGTATATAGGTGCAGGTGTCATCCCCTCCCCCACTCTCCTGCCACCAGTATATAGGTGCAGGTGTCACCCCCTCCCCCACTCTCCTACTACCAGTATATAGGTGCAGGTGTCATCCCCTCCCCCACTGTCCTGCCAGTATATAGGTGCAGGTCTCATTCCCTCTCCTGCCACCAGTATATAGGTGCAGGTCTCATCCTCCACTCTCCTACTACCAGTATATAGGTGCAGGTGTCATCCCCTCCCCCACTCTCCTACTACCAGTATATAGGTGCAGGTGTCATCCCCTCCCCCACTCTCCTACCACCAGTATATAGGTGCAGGTCTCATCCCCTCCCCCACTCTCCTGCCACCAGAATATAGGTGCAGGTGTCATCCCCACCCCCACTCTCCTGCCACTAGTATATAGGTGCAGGTGTCATCCCCTCCCCCACTCTCCTGCCACCAGTATATAGGTGCAGGTGCCATCTCCTCCCCCACTCTCCTGCCACCAGTATATAGGTGCAGGTGTCATCCCCTCCCCCACTCTCCTGCCACCAGTATATAGGTGCAGGTGCCAAATCCTCCCCCACTCTCCTGCCACCAGTATATAGGTGCAGGTGTCATCCCCTCCCCCACTCTCCTGCCACCAGTATATAGGTGCAGGTGCCATCTCCTGCCACCAGTATATAGGTGCAGGTGTCATCCCCTCCCCCACTCTCCTGCCACCAGTATATAGGTGCAGGTGTCATCCCCTCCCCCACTCTCCTGCCACCAGTATATAGGTGCAGGTGTCATCCCCTCCCCCACTCTCCTGCCACCAGTATATAGGTGCAGGTGTCATCCCCTCCCCCACTCTCCTGCCACCAGTATATAGGTGCAGGTGTCATCCCCTCCCCCACTCTCCTGCCACCAGTATATAGGTGCAGGTGTCATCCCCTCCCCCACTGTCCTGCCACCAGTATATAGGTGCAGGTGTCATCCCCTCCCCCACTCTCCTGCCACCAGTATATAGGTGCAGGTGTCATCCCCCTCCTCAGTACATAAGAGCCCAGTGATCCGCCCCTCATAATCCTGTATTACCAATTTAACTGCGCAAGATATCCGATCCCTGAGCTTTACTCTGACAATCGGATGTGCATCCATTACTGCGCCTATCAGGTGTGAGATTCCTGTCCTTCCCAGTAGGTCTGCACTGGTACTAACGTCAGCAGTCAGATTGGTGCCATCTAGTGATGAGCGAGTGAGCTCCGATATCGTGTTTTCCGAGAATCTCGGCGTGCTCTAGTAACATGTTCGAGTCCCCGCGGCTGTGTGATTCACAGCTGTTTGACAGCTTAACACGTGGGGATTCCCTGTTTGTTAGGCAACCTCCCATGTGTTGCAGGGTGCATACTAAAACCCTATGTGGCAAATTTACCTATACCTATGGTAGATATTTTAGTCGCATTCATCTATACCTCTGCCTATTTTAGATTTTATTTTACCGTTTCATTTTCTTAATTTAGTTTTCCTTTCCACTTCACTCCATTTGAAGCAGAGTAACCAATTTATTTACATATGTATTTATTTGACATAAAGTTGCAATACATGAATGTAGGGGTCAAATTTTTTGGAAACGGAATAACGGTTTTGAGCTCCGTTTTTTTTATTGGAATATGTTCATATTAGTACAACAACGTTATCTTCCAAGTTTCATTAGGATCTTTTTAGGGATTCAGTCGTTATGCGCCATTTTCTGCCATACCTATGCCTACAGTGTTATCATGGTTGGAAACGGAAAAACGGTTTTAAGCTCCGTTTTTTTTATTGGAATTAGTTCATATTAGTACAACGACGTTATCTTCCAAGTTTCATTAGGATCTTTTTAGGGATTCAGTCTTTATGCGCCATATTCTGCCATACCTATGCCTATGGTAGTTTTTTTTCTAAAGTTGAATTTTTTTAATCTATTTTTCCTTTCCACTTCACTCTATTTAAAAATAAATTAGCGGAGGTTAAACTTTAATTGCGTTTTCAACAAGGCAAACCCATACATTCCTATATAGTAACTTTACATTTGAAATAAACACAGAATCCCTAAGAAGATCTTGATGAAACTTTGAAAATAAGTTTGTCATTAATATGAACTTTTTCCAGCAAGAAAAACAAAGCTTAAAAATGTAATTCTGTTTTCAACAATGTTAATTCATACATTCCTATATAATAACTTTACATTTCAAATAAACAGTGAATCCCTAAGTATATCTTTATCGAAAATTTTTGCCTTAGGCCGGCCTCACACTAGCGTGTTTTACGGACGTATGAGCGGTTCATAAAATACGGATTGCATACAGTAGAATGATTCTCTATGCCCCAGCTCCTATCTGCCGTATTTTACTGATCCGTATTATACGGTCTTCTATGGCCGTAGAAAATCGCAGCATGCTGCGTTTGTCACCGTATTGCGCAAAAAATATGCCAATGAAAGTCTATGGGGGCCAGAAAAATACGGATTACACACGGACCAACAGTGCGACTGGCGAGAAATACGCAGCGGTGTTCTATAGAAAAGCCGGCAATTCAGTGCGGTGTACAGTAAAATCACACTGACAGGTTACAGTAGAATAGGTAGAATAAATGTGTACACATAGAATAGGGATATATAGATGTAGATATACTAGATGGTGGCCCGATTCTAACGCATCGGGTATTCTAGAATATGCATGTCCACGTAGTATATTGCCCAGCCCACGTAGTATACTGCCCAGCCGCGTAGAATATTGCCCAGCCCACGTAGTATATTGCCCAGGCACGTAGTGTATTGCCCAGTCACGTAGTATATTGCCCAGTCACGTAGTATATTGCCCAGTCACGTAGTATATTGCCCAGTCACGTAGTATATTGCCCAGTCACGTACTATATTGCCCAGCCACGTACTATATTGCCCAGCCCACGTAGTATATTGCCTGTGACCGCAACGTCATCACAGGTCCTGCGCTCATACCAACCCTCGGACCGGAAGCTGCCGTGGACTACAAGGGGCCCTCAGAAAGGTGAGTATATTTTTATTTTTTAAAATGTGACAAACCTGACTGGCCAATATACTACGTGGCTGGCCAATATACTACGTGGCTGGCCAATATACTACGTGGCTGGCCAATATACTACGTGGCTGGCCAATATACTACGTGGCTGGCCAATATACTACGTGGCTGGCCAATATACTACGTGGCTGGCCAATATACTACGTGGCTGGCCAATATACTACGTGGCTGGCCAATATACTACGTGGCTGGCCAATATACTACGTGGCTGGCCAATATACTACGTGGCTGGCCAATATACTACGTGGCTGGCCAATATACTACGTGGCTGGCCAATATACTACGTGGCTGGCCAATATACTACGTGGCTGGCCAATATACTACGTGGCTGGCCAATATACTACGTGGCTGGCCAATATACTACGTGGCTGGCCAATATACTACGTGGCTGGCCAATATACTACGTGGCTGGCCAATATACTACGTGGCTGGCCAATATACTACGTGGCTGGCCAATATACTACGTGGCTGGCCAATATACTACGTGGCTGGCCAATATAGTACGTGGCTGGCCAATATAGTACGTGGCTGGCCAATATAGTACGTGGCTGGCCAATATAGTACGTGGCTGGCCAATATAGTACGTGGCTGGCCAATATAGTACGTGGCTGGCCAATATAGTACGTGGCTGGCCAATATAGTACGTGGCTGGCCAATATAGTACGTGGCTGGCCAATATAGTACGTGGCTGGCCAATATAGTACGTGGCTGGGTAATATACTACGTGGACATGCATATTCTAGAATACCCGATGCGTTAGAATCGGGCCACCATCTAGTGTGTGTGTGTATATATATATATATATATATATATATATATATATATATATATATATATATATATACACATACTATGTGTAGACATTTATCTTAGCTATTCTATTCTAACCTGTCAGTGTGATTTTACTGTACACCGCACTGAATTGCCGGCTTTCTATAGAACACCGCTGCGTATTTCTCGCAAGTCACACTGCTGGTCTGTGTGTAATCCGTATTTTTCTCGCCCCCATAGCGGCCCTGCGCTTAGTAACCCGATATTTACCCTGGTTACAGGTGAACACATCGCTAGATCGGTGTCACACACGCTGATCCAGCAATGACAGCGGGTGATCAGCGACCAAAAAAGGTCCTGATCATCCCCCAACGATCTCCCAGCAGGGGTCTGATCGTTGGTCGCTGTCACACATAACGAGATCGGTAGCGGGATCGTTGTTACGTCACAAAAAGCGTGACGTTGCAACGATATCCTTAACGATATCGTTATGTGTGAAGGTACCTTAAGGCAAACATTTTCGATAAAGATCTACTTAGGGATTCACTGTTTATTTGAAATGTAAAGTTATTATATAGGAATGTATGAATTAACATTGTTGAAAACAGAATTACATTTTTAAGCTTTGTTTTTCTTGCTGGAAAAAGTTCATATTAATGACAAACTTATTTTCAAAGTTTCATCAAGTTCTTCTTAGGGATTCAGTGTTTATTTCAAATTTTAAGTTACTATATAGAAATGTATGGGTTTGCCTTGTGGAAAACGCAATTAAAGTTTAACCTCCGCTAATTTATTTTTAAATAGAGTGAAGTGTAAAGGAAAAATAGATTCAAAAAATTCAACTTTAGAAAAAAAACTACCATAGGTATAGGTATGGCAGAATATGGCGCATAAAGACTGAATCCCTAAAAAGATCTTAATGAAACTTGGAAGATAACGTTGTTGTACTAATATGAACATATTCCAATAAATAAAACGGAGCTCAAAACCGTTTTTTCCGTTTCCAACCGTGATAACACACTAGGCATAGGTATGGCAGAAAATGGCGCATAAAGACTGAATCCCTAAAAAGATCCTAATGAAACTTGGAAGATAACGTTGTTGTACTAATATGAACATATTCCAATAAAAAAAACGGAGCTCAAAACCGTTTTTCCGTTTCCAACCGTGATAACACACTAGGCATAGGTATGGCAGAATATGGCGCATAAAGACTGAATCCCTAAAAAGATCTTAATGAAACTTGGAAGATAACGTTGTTGTACTAATATGAACTTATTCCAATAAAAAAAACGGAGCTCAAAACCGTTTTTCCGTTTCCAACCATGATAACACTGTAGACATAGGTATGGCAGAAAATGGCGCATAATGACTGAATCCCTAAAAAGATCTTAATGAAACTTGGAAGATAACGTCGTTGTACTAATATGAACATATTCCAATAAAAAAAACGGAACTCAAAACCGTTTTTCCGTTTCCAACCATGATAACACTGTAGGCATAGGTATGGCAGAATATGGCGCATAACGACTGAATCCCTAAAAAGATCCTAATGAAACTTGGAAGATAACGTCGTTGTACTAATATGAACATATTCCAATAAAAAAAACGGAACTCAAAACCGTTTTTCCGTTTCCAACCATGATAACACTGTAGGCATAGGTATGGCAGAATATGGCGCATAACGACTGAATCCCTAAAAAGATCCTAATGAAACTTGGAAGATAACGTCGTTGTACTAATATGAACATATTCCAATAAAAAAAACGGAACTCAAAACCGTTTCTCCGTTTCCAACCATGATAACACACTAGGCATAGGTATGGAAGAATATGGCGCATAAAGACTGCATCCCTAAAAAGATCCTAATGAAATTGGTAAAGTAACTTTCTGTCACTAATATGAACTTATTCCAATAAAAAAAAACGGAGCTTAAAACCGTTATTCGTAATACTTACCAAAGTGATGATGTGAGAGCCTGGTGTTGCAGCTTGACTTCAGTAAGGTACCGTCACACTCAACGACGCTGCAGCGATATAGACAACGAGCCGATCGCTGGAACGTCGCTGTTTAGGTCGCTGTAGAGACGTCAAACACAACGATGCAGGAGCGATCCAGTGACGTAACGGCGACTCACTTATTGTTCTCGCTCCATGTAAAACATTGCTGGCGTCGTTGCTTTTGATGTCAAACATGACGATACACGCCGATCTAGCGACCAAATAAAGTTTTGGCCTTTCTGCTCCGACCAGCGATGGCACAGCGGGATCATGATCACTGCTGCGTGTCAAACACAACGAGATCGCTTTCCAGGACGCTGCAACATCACGGATCGTTGTCGTTCTCGTTGCAAAGTTGCTGAGTGTGACGGTACCTTAAGATATGCCCCAGCTAGCATGTCCACTTACTCTGCATTCTGTGGTTGCTGGGGTACTGGATGTGTGAGAGGAGGGTTTATAAACTATCTCAAGGTAGACAATATTAGCCTAGGTTCTCATTGCGTTACAGCAATCCGTTTAGCGCTAAGCGCTAGCGGATTGCGCTAACGCAATGTCTTTTTAGGGATCGCGTTAAATGTCCCCACTAGTGCAAATCCCCGATCTGCGAGAGCGGGGAACAGACCGCGGGCACGCCTCGGACGCTGCGTCCGAGGCGCGCCACAAAAGAACGGCACATCGCTAGCGTGTGCCGAAAATGGCACGCACTAGCAATGCGCTTTAACATTGCTAGCAATGGGAGCGCTAATGGACGCGTTGGACGGCGTTAATTTCGCCATGCAACGCTGTCTGTTAGCGCTCACCCGAAAATGAAATGAGAACTTAGCCTTAATATTATCTCACTCAAAATATCCCCCTCCCTCTCTCAGTTCAGGTACACAGAGAAGGGAGTTGTAAGGCTATGTGCACACGTTCAGTATTTTTCGCTTTTTTTTGCTATAAAAACGCGATAAACGTGAAAAAAACGCTTACATATGGTTTCCAATCATTTTAATGTAATCCGCAAAACTTGTGCAAATGTTGCGATTTTTTTTTTCCGCGAAACATTCATTAATTTTGCGGAATCGCTGATTTCCCGTACACTGTAAAAAATCTACCATAGACATAGGTATAGACAAATATGACTAAAAAAATCTACCATAGGCATAGGTATAGACAAATATGACACATAGGGTTTTAGTATTTTCCGTGTTGCAGCTGTCGAACAGCCGAGGGCACTGTAACATATTACTCGAGCACGCCCGAGATGCTCGGATACTGTGATATCTGAGCTCGCTCATCACTAGTGCCTCCTCCTTTGATGATATCTTTTACTTCTCCCTTTACAAAGGATGAATCCGTTACAACTAAAGGCCCATATCCATTAGCCAATGGTGGCCCGATGGACTGCATACAAGGTTTATGGTCCTGTTCACATTGGGCATCAGAATCAGTCTGGAGATAGATGATCGTTAATCCAATTGCTCTGTCCCTGTATGGCATCATCACCCAATGATCAGCCTCTTTGCTCCTTTGTGGGCTGATTGCCTTCATTATTATAAATCCCATTATTTATATGGCGCCAATGTACTTGGTGATCAACCTGGTCTGCTCGTTCTTATAAACGCTTGTTTGCTAATTATTGGTCTGATTAAATGGGAACTGTATTTATTTCCTATGGACTTTGCGTAAATCAATATTACAAGCGAATATAGGAAACGTTGTAATATATCTCATCAGCGCTATCGACTTCTCTTTCCCCTCGTTTACCCCCTGCCTCCTGTTAAGGAATAGATTGAATAGTGTATACACGGTCAATATTAGGCAGCGCTTTGGACACAGCCCATGCCCGCTCCGTCCAAAGCGCTGCCGGCTTTTGAGCGCAGGTGATTCCACATGTGTTCATTGAACCGTTCGGAATCACCGCGTCCAATATGTTGTGAGATTTATCTTGTGGAGAATCGTGTCTTCGCAACATAGACATGCCGGGGTCTGGAGAGGCGTGCCGTATGTTCGTCTCCGCAGGTAAGCTGCAGACGTCGGTGCATGCATAGTGGGCATGGGATTTCTTGAAATCCCATCCACTATGCTGTAACATCTGGACGCTGCGGATGTATGCAGCGTCCAACCCGCAGCATTTACTGTCGGAGGGGGGGGGAGGAACATACCCTAAAGCTCTCTGATCCTTATTGCATCATATATCTTTCTTGGGTCTACAAGTCACACTTCAATATGTAGCATAGTTAAGCTTGGGTTGTGTTCCCCTTAGTATTTCTGCAGATGCCATTTACAGGTCACATTGATGAGTATCGCAGCTGTCTGTGGGGAGCCTCTGCGGGCTGTTAATCTAGGACTCCCCCAATTGCACCCCACCCTTTGAAACATGCCTGTATTATATTGGCTCCTATTGTACCTACAACAGGAATACAGCAGCCT
Organism: Ranitomeya imitator; assembly: GCF_032444005.1. NCBI lineage: Eukaryota > Metazoa > Chordata > Amphibia > Anura > Dendrobatidae > Ranitomeya > Ranitomeya imitator. The sequence goes on from NC_091285.1 coordinate 462,186,720, forward strand.
CAGTTGGGCAGTGGTGCAGCAGCTGATGAAGTAACTGTGGATAATCAGCAATATATGTATCTGATTTATCTTTTATGTTCCAGTCTCAGCAAATCAACCCACAGCTCGCTCTCCAAGTGCTGCTGCAGTTTGACAAGGCAATCAACTCGGCGCTGGCTCACCGGGTCCGAAACAGAGTCAACTTCCGGGTAAGAACCTCAGAGGCTGACACATCAGCTGCTGGAGGGATCGGGACCACCTTCTGTGTAAAGGGAATTTCTATTACTTAATTCAACTGTAATTTTCAGTAATCCAGCTCCACTGAACATGGACTGGTCAGTCCTAAACCTGAGGTTACTCAGCTGAAAAACATCTGCCCATCTAGTGCTCAACTCCACATCATGGGAGCTGTGAGACACAATGTAGGGCTGTATGATAAAGCACATCTTTCATTTTCTCACCATTTCCAAGGCATTCCTGTGCTGTCTGTGAATGATAACTCTTCCCACATTCCTAAGCTTGTCAGTGTTCATACCTAGTCCTAGACCTGGAGATGTGGTGCAGCACGCGGCAGGGGCCATGGAGCTGCGGTGGTCCCCTCCATACATTAGCTCATCTGCTTGAACAGTGGAAAGATTTCAGCAATGAGGCTGTCCATACTGAACCCCCACTGATCTTGTATGGATAACCTATCCTACAATCATCAGTGTTAGCCATTACTAATTCTATAAAACCGGAAAAACCTGTGTTGATGGCAACATTCAGGTCTGAGATATGGTTACAAGCCATATCCATAGCCCTCCCTTCACACTGAGTAGTGCATCCAGTTTCCGCCTCCTCCACAGTAGTGATGCCAAGAGCCCCCATTATTGGTATAAAGACAGCCAAAGCTTCCCCACAGATATATTTAGGAAATATGCTTGTATCCAGGGGATACAAGCACTCCCACCACATCCAGCTTCAAGCACCCCCCATCCTATCTCCATGTTGGCATTTACTTTAACCCCTTCCCAACATGCGCCGTTCATATACTGCTTTGTGGGAGGTGCGTTCCCGCAAAGAGCGGTATATGTACGGCGGCGCCATTTCTGGTCACCGTGCGGTGATCGGGTTACGATGGCTGCTGACCCTGTCTCTGGTCGAGGCCTAGCGGCCTCGACCAATCAATCAGCAACGGGCACAGCGACGATGATGTCATAATGGTTGCCATGGCGACGATGATGTCATAAAGGTTACCTCGACCAATCAGCGACGGGCACATTCTGCCGCGAATTCTGGAATCATCATTGTCCATATACTACGGGGACATGCATATTCTAGAATACCCGATGCGTTAGAATCGGGCCACAATCTAGTATGTCTATAAAGTTAAAAAAAAAAAAAAAAGGTGACATGCTGTCATCAATGCTGTGTGACACAGCACCAATCACAGCTGTCACACTGGGTGGGGTGATCGCGACATCACCTGATTAACCCCTTTGGCGCTGATTGGCTGAACAATAGTTTCTGGCCAATCAGTGCCAAAGGGGTTAATCTAAAATAGCGATCACCGCCCTGCACGCCATCTTTGTCTCATATTTGGCGTGCAGGGAGGTTCTCTAGCCACTCTGTGTCACCTGAGTAAAGAATTCATTGGTGGCCAGTGTGATATCTCCTGCCTCCGGTTCCAGCGTCCATCTGTGCTGAGATCCTCCTGCGATCTGTGCTCTCCCATCCCCTCCTCTGAGAGCAACCACCACCCCCTCCACCCTCCATTTGAATTTTTAGTGCACTTTTTTGCGCTTATTTTTGTGTGCACGGAGTCTTGCGCAGAGCATTTGTGCTCTTCCTGTGCCTGCAGTGCTCCGATCAGTACCGCTGCTGATCAGAGACTGCGCCACAGGACTTTTTCTTTTTTTTAGTTATTTAGCGTAGCGGACATGGCAGTCTAAGGCTGGTTTCACATTTGTGTTTTTTGCCACTGCGTTTTTGCGCAAAAAAAAGCATGCGTATTTTTTCCTATACTTAACATTAAAAACGCATGCGTTTTTTTTGCGTGCGTTTTGCCGCGTTTTGACAATGCATGTGGCGTTTCTATGCATGCGTTTTGTTGCAGAAATGCAACATGTAGTAATTTCTAGCGGCGTTTTTTTGCCGCAAAAAAACGTATTGCTGTCTATGTAAACGCATGCGTTTTAATAGAAAAACACAAGAATACACACTGATAAGCCACCCCCCAACCCTAACCCTAGGGATCCTAACCCTAACCCGTAAGGTTAGGGTTAGGATCCCTAGGGTTAGGATCCCTAGGGTTAGGATCCCTAGGGTTAGGATCCCTAGGGTTAAGATTCCTAGGGTTAAGATCCCTAGGGTTAGGGTTAGGATCCCTAGGGTTACTAAGGGATCCTAACCCTAGCTATTTCTGTTTATAGTGGGTTTTCTAGTTGATTTTGATGATTGGCAGCTGTCACACACTTCTCATCATGCATTTCAAAAACGCAAACGCAGGAAAAAACGCATGTAAACGCATCAAAACGCCGTGTTTGTTTTAAAACATTCAAAAACGCATGTCTAAAAAACGCTGCGTTTAAACGCGTTTTTTCACCACATGCATTTGCGTTTAAAACGCTGCGTTTTTAAACGCAAATGTGAAACCAGCCTAAGCGACGTCCGATTTTTTTTTTTTTTTTTTTTTTTTTTTTAAGAAATAGTAATTAGTACAGGGTATTTTTAATGGTAGCGAGGTAGTGTTGGTGTAGCCAGCGTCACTGTGTTTGGTGACGACTGATCTTGATTTAGAGAAGAAAAAAATAGTACAGCATAGTTTTAGAGGTAGTTTTAGTGTAGCAAATGTCACAATGTTAGTGACGAATGATCTTGTTTTAGAGAAAAAAAATATAGAGTAGTTTTACAGGTAGGAGGTAGCGTCTTATTTATTTATTTTTTTTATGCAAAAAAAAAAATCGCTGGGTAATTTCTAGTGCATTAAGGTACGTCATATTGTTGGTGACGTTCATTTTTCTTTTGTAAAAAAAAATTTGTTACGTCGGGTAAATTTATAGAGGGCATTAGTGTAGTGACCATCTAACTTTATACAAACTTTTTTTTTTTTTTTTAACACATCTGATTTTTGTTTTTTTCTCTTCTTCTAAGTGTTTCTTCTACATTTTTTCTCTGTACTTATTTTTTTAATAAATAGTACCCTATACACAAGCCCCACACATACATTACACATGTAAAAGCACCACTTATACACATATCCTCAGGGTTTTGAAAACAATGTAAAAAAAAAAAGGTCCATTCGTCAAGAAGACGCTATTCACCAGAGGAGGCTTATGCCTTCCTTGCGTCCGACACGGATTCATGCAGTGAGGAAGATCCCACATTCCTCCTCCCCCTCTTCTAGTGAGCAAGGACCCCAGTAAGGCGCCCGAGGACCCTGGCAACTCCTGCAGCAATTGATCCCATATGGATTGCACCTTTCCCTCGAAAAGAATTTCAGCCCGTCATTCTGAAATTCATCAGCAGCTCAGGAATCCAGTTTGACACCACTGGCCTCACTGAAATTGACTTCTTCAAATTGTTTTCATTCAGTCGCCATGACAGCACAACGAGAGAGGGGATCCGCCCTTCAGGGACAGGAAACCTACAGACATAAAAAGGGCGGTACCTCTCTCCCACGTCAGTTGGTTTCCTGTCCCTGACAGCGGAACCTCTTCAGACAGGCCCTGAGAAGAGGGTCGAAGCTAAGAAGATATCCCCACTCCTGGCAGGCTGGTGCAGGTAGCGGGGGTCCCCTACCTCGGCCTGATCAGGAGGCAGGAAGCACCACACGGCAGGGGGACTGTTTAGTGTAGGTGGCGGCAGGAGGAAGCAGCCTCAGTCATATATGCTGGCTTCTATGGTGGCCATAAAGGAGTACCTGGGGAGTGTGTGCCGGATGACGCGCTGCTGGGTTTCCGGAAGCCAGTCGGTGCCTTGCGGGGGTGTGGCGTTGGTCCGGTGGGGTGCCGCTGCCATCCGGATCCGCGTGTCTGCTGGGCGCCGCCGCCGCGCCCGGAAGGGGCGTGTCCGGATGACGCGGTGGGCGGCGCGGCCGGATGATGCGGCCGGGCATGCGCAGTTGAGCCGTTCTCCGGCTAATGGCGGCGCCCAGCTGCGGGGACGTCGGGACTTCGGGGGAGGGCAGCGCGGTGCGAACAATGGTCCCCATCAATCGAATGGCTGACACCTGGGATTCCCTGCTAACCCCCATCCGGGGGCGGTACCTTGGGGGCATTATTTAAGGCTGCAAGCTGGGATGGCTGATGTTCCTTGCCCATTCCATTATGGAGTCGCTAGAAGGGACTAACGGCAGCCAGCAGCAGTCAGAAAAGCCTCGGAAAAGCTCCCAGCGTCGGTCTAGTGGCAGTAGCTGCACTGATGGAGCTAAGGAGGCTCAAGTTTCTATACCAAAGTCCTCAAGCCGTAAGGATTTGCCGGCTACGAAGGACCCCCCATCTACAGTACCACTCATTACTGGCGGGGTAAGTGATCTTCGTGAAAGTTCACTTAGTGATGGTTATGTTCCCCTTGTCTTTTCCTCTCTCCTTACTAGGGGAGAAAAAGTTTGTCTAAAGCTAAACATAGGCAGTGTGCCGAATGCGCAGAGCCGCTTCCGGATGGGTGGCCACAAGTACTCTTAGAGTTCAGGTGTCAGCGCTGGGGGCATTATATAACCTTAACTTAGCCAGTAATCACTGGATTTCTAGTTTTTTTTAAAGCAGTCACTAGATCTAGACCGATTATTAAACAAAGGTTAGTCCCATGGGACCTAAATCCAGTACTCTCTGTCCTAAGGAGGCTCCTGATCTAACCTCTACAACAAGAGAGATGGTTAGACAGGAAATTACAAGTTCTGTGAGATCCAGGTCTCGGGGAACGGAAGTTAGAAAATCCTCCCCTTTATCTGATGTAGATTCGGACTCGGGTGAGCTGAGCTCAGAGTCCCTTCCGTCTACTTCCTCCTCTGAAGATCAACAGTCCAGTCAAGCCTGCTTGTCCCTGGATAGGGTTAACCATCTAGTTAAAGCAGTTAACAGTACAATGGGGATAGAGGATACCCAGTCGGAATATTCCATTCAAGATGTTATGTTCAAAGGTATTGAGCGGAAGTCCCGAAGACCCTTTCCAGTGATTGACAAAATCAAATCACTAATCTCAAAGGAATGGAAGAAACCAGAGAGGAAGGGTTCGCTTCCGCCAGCTTTTAAAAGAAGATATCCCTTTGAGGAGGAGGCTTCATCCTCATGGGATAAAGTTCCGAAACTGGATGCGGCAGTCGCTAAGGCGGGCAAGAAAACATCTCTCCCCTTTGACGACTTGGGAAACTTGAAGGATCCATTAGATAGGAAAGCTGATACCTTCCTTAAAGGGGCTTGGGAGACTTCAGCTGGGTCCTTGAGACCAGCTATAGCAGCCACCTGTACCGCTCGATCCTTGATGGTATGGTTAGGTCACCTCGAAGATCAGCTCAAAGATAAAGTCCCTAGGACAGAAATATTGTCCTCTATGCCTATAATCCAGGATGCAGCAGCTTTCCTTTTGGACGCATCGGCAGACTCTGTCAGGTTGGCCGCCAGGTCCTCAGCGTTATCTAACGCAGCCCGAAGAGCGTTATGGATAAAATGTTGGCCAGGGGACTTACAAGCCAGAACAAAGTTATGTGGCATTCCCTGTGAAGGAGCTCACTTATTCGGACCGGTCCTAGATGAGCTATTGGAAAAGGCGGGGGATAATAAAAAACGCTTTCCCTTCCTAGGAAGACCCTTCTGCAGACGAGACTATAATAGAGGATGGTCTAGCCGCAGAAGGCCATATAGAGACTCTAACAGAGAATCTAACAGATACGACAGCAGCAGAAGGAGGGGTAAAGGATTTATGTTTAATCCTTCACGAGATGTTAAAAAACCGCAATGACTGGCGGACCAGGTGGGGGGTAGGCTTTCGGCCTTCTACCCAGCCTGGGTACGGATTACAAACAATCCATGGATTCTAAGCATTGTGGGGAAAGGCCTAACCTTTGACTTCCACCATACTCCTCGGGACAAATTTATGTTGACACCTGTTCGTTCCTTCTCTACAGAACAGTTGGCGCTGGAGTCTGAGGTCCGGGAACTCCAACGGAAGAAAGTTCTAGTCAAAGTCCCTACGGGCGAGGAAGGTAGGGGGTTTTATTCCCCTCTGTTCCTGACCAAAAAACCTGATGGTTCATATCGCACCATTATCAATTTGGCGCACTTGCATGAACAGGATATATTAATAGTCCCTTACCTGGATGATTTGCTAATTGTCGGTCATTCAGAGTCGCATTGCAAAGACCAACTACAGAGGGTCATGAGTGCGTTACACCAGTTGGGCTTGATAATCAATGTCAAAAAGTCGCGTCTTCGGCCCCTAAAAGTACAAGAGTTCCTGGGATATGTTATAGACTCTAGTCAGCAGGAATGTCGCCTGCCGGACGCAAAAGTTGCTATGGTTAAGCAGTTGGTCACCAGAGCAATAAATAATCCCTTAGTGTCGGTCAGAAGTGCGATGTCGATCTTGGGTTCTCTTACGTCCTGTATCCCGGCGGTTCTCTAGGCACAGTTCCACACAAGGACTCTACAATGGGACGTGTTACACAATTCTCGTCGTCTAAGAGCTCACCTCGACAGTAAATTTACACTTTCTGCGGAGACTATACATTCTCTTGGTTGGTGGACTCACACTTCGAATCTACGCAGGGGGGTCCCTTGGATAAATCAGGTGTCTAGGGTATTGACTACGGACGCTAGCCCCAAGGGGTGGGGGGCTCACTTAGGAGAGGATTGGGTTCAGGGGCTATGGCCTCAGTCTGAACAGGACTCTTCCTCCAACTTGAAAGAGCTGTTGGCGGTAAAACATGCATTAAATAAATTCCTTGTACCCCTACAGGGTCGACACGTCAGGCTATTATCAGACAATCGGGTAACTGTGGCCTACATTAATCGTCAAGGTGGCACGCGATCCAGTTCATTGATGGAGGTCGCAAATCATATCTTTCAGGTGGCCGAAGTACACCTTCTCTCCCTGACGGCGCTTCATATAAAAGGAAGTATCAATACCAAAGCAGACTATCTAAGCCGCAACGTACTCAGACAGGGAGAGGGGTCGCTAAATCCAGCCGTCTTCAATCAAATCATTCAGTTATGGGGTTGTCCAGAGATAGACCTTTTTGCCAGCAGGGGAAACAAAAAATTACACCAATTCTGCTCCCTAAATCCAAAAGACAACCCATATGCTTATACCGCAGGTGGCAATGAAGTTCCAGATGGTATAAAGGCACACTCCAAGCGAGCCGTAGCATCTTCCTGGGCGGAGAGGTCAGAAGTATCGATCGAAGACATACAGTTAGGGCCAGAAATATTTGGACAGTGACACAAGTTTTGTTATTTTAGCTGTTTACAAAAACATGTTCAGAAATACAATTATATATATAATATGGGCTGAAAGTGCACACTCCCAGCTGCAATATGATAGTTTCCACATCCAAATCGGAGAAAGGGTTTAGGAATCATAGCTCTGTAATGCATAGCGTCCTCTTTTTCAAGGGACCAAAAGTAATTGGACTCTAAGGGCTGCAATTAACTCTGAAGGCGTCTCCCTCGTTAACCTGTAATGAATGAAGTAGTTAAAAGGTCAGGGGTGGATTCCAGGTGTGTGGTTTTGCATTTGGAAGCTGTTGCTGTGAGCAGACAACATGCGGTCAAAGGAACTCTCAATTGAGGTGAAGCAGAACATCCTGAGGCTGAAAAAAAAGAAAAAATCCATCAGAGAGATAGCAGACATGCTTGGAGTAGCAAAATCAACAGTTGGGTACATTCTGAGAAAAAAGGAATTGACTGGTGAGCTTTGGAACTCAAAAAGGCCTGGGCGTCCACGGATGACAACAGTGGTGGATGATCGCCGCATACTTAATTTGGTGAAGAAGAACCCGTTCACAACATCACCTGAAGTCCAGAAGACTCTCAGTGAAGTAGGTGTATCTGTCTCTAAGTCAACAGTAAAGAGAAGACTCCATGACAGTAAATACAAAGGGTTCACATCTAGATGCAAACCATTCATCAATACCAAAAATAGACAGGCCAGAGTTAAATTTGCAGAAAAACACCTCAAGAAGCCAGCTGAGTTCTGGAAAAGTATTCTATGGACAGATGAGACAAAGATCAACCTGTACCAGAATGATGGGAAGAAAAAAGTTTGGAGAAGAAAGGGAACGGCACATGATCCAAGGCACACCACATCCTCTGTAAAACATGGTGGAGGCAACGTGATGGCATGGGCATGCATGGCTTTCAATGGCACTGGGTCACTTGTGTTTATTGATGACATAAGAGCAGACAAGAGTAGCCGGATGAATTCTGAAGTGTACCGGGATATACTTTCAGCCCAGATTCAGCCAAATGCTGCAAAGTTGATTGGACGGCGCTTCATAGTACAGATGGACAATGACCCCAAGCATACATCCAAAGCTACCCAGGAGTTCATGAGTGCCAAAAAGTGGAACATTGTGCAATGGCCAAGTCAATCTCCAGATCTAAACCCAATTGAGCATGCATTTCACTTGCTCAAATCCAGACTTAAGACGGAAAGACCCACAAACAAGCAAGACCTGAAGGCTGCGGCTGTAAAGGCCTGGCAAAGCATTAAGAAGGAGGAAACCCAGCGTTTGGTGATGTCCATGGGTTCCAGACTTAAGGCAGTGATTGCCTCCAAAGGATTTGCAACAAAATATTGAAAATAAAAATATTTTGTTTGGGTTATGTTTATTTGTCCAATTACTTTTGACCTCCTAAAATGTGGAGTGTTTGTAAAGAAATGTGTACAATTCCTACATTTTCTATCAGATATTTTTGTTCAACCCTTCAAATTAAACGTTACAATCTGCACTTGAATTCTGTTGTAGAGGTTTCATTTCAAATCCAATGTGGTGGCATGCAGAGCCCAACTCGCGAAAATTGTGTCACTGTCCAAATTTTTCTGGCCCTAACTTGTATGTAAGGCGGCCACATGGTCTTCTCCTTCTACCTTTCTTAGACACTACAGATTAGATCTGGGTAGTTCCTCAGACCTTACGTTTGGGAGAAGAGTGCTGGAAGCTATTATCCCCCCCTAAATCTTTCTTCTCTGAAAGTCTCTCGTTGTGCTGTCATGGCGACTGAATAAATACGTACGCTACTCACCTGGTAGCAGTGTTTTTTCAGGAGCCATGACAGCACCCTTAGATTCCCTACCCTAAGTTTTGGATGTTTCAACACCCTGTTGGTTTTGCGTTAAATTCCATGTTCACTGGCATAATAAAATGTATTTATATGCTGCATCTGTGTTACAAACCAAGGTGGTCGTCTCATGCTCTGGAAACAACTGACGTGGGAGAGAGGTACCGCCCTTTTTATGTCTGTAGGTTTCCTGTCCCTGAAGGGCGGATCCCCTCTCTCGTTGTGCTGTCATGGCTCCTGAAAAAACACTGCTACCAGGTGAGTAGCGTGCGTATTTCAGTGATGAAATAATAAATCTTATGGTGGCCCAGACAAATCTGTATGGCCATAAATTTTTCACCTAAAATCCCACGTCGTCATACGCCAGCTGGACCCCCGTAAATGCCGGAGAGATGATGACATTTTGGGGAATTGTGCTGCATATGGGCATAATCCGAAAACCAGAGATTTGGCAATACTGGAGTACTGATATTCTCTCCACCACAGCGGTATTCCGCATGGCCATAACAAGGACACGATTTGAGGAGATCCAAAAATGTTAGCATTGTAGTGATAATGTACAGTGTCCTCCCCGAGATGATCCAAACTTTGTCTATATAAAATTCTTCCAGTGGTTGATCACTTCAGCAGAAAATTTGGTGATGCGTAGACACCCCAGAGGGACATCACTATAGATGAATCTCTGGTTCATTTCAAATGGAGGCTAAAATTTCAACAATACCTGCCCAGTAAGAGGTACAGGTATGGAAGAAAACTGTACAAACTGTGCAAGAGTTCCTCAGGGTACACCCACAAATATAGAATCTCCGAGGGGAAGGACACCTAGATTAACATCCCTGAATGCCCCCCTGTCCTGTGGTAAGTGGGAAAATTGTGTGGGAATTGCTGTACCCACTGCTGGGTAAGGGTTATCACCTCTACATTGATAACTTCTATACCAGCATCCCCCGCTTCAAGATACTCTGTCAGAGCTACAGTTGTATGTGGCACCGTGCGAAAAAATCAACGAGGCCTCCCATAGCCGCTAATTGGGTAAACGCTGAGAAAAGGTGAAAGCAGAGCCCAATGCAGCAACAACATGCTAATGGTCAATTATAAGGACAAAAGGGATGTCCTTATCCTGACCACCATACACCGTGACAACAGCTCCCTTGTCACTGTTCGTGGGACCACAGCACAAGTCCGAAAGCCAGATTGTGTTAGGGATCGAGTTCCGCCTCTGCACAGGGGGACTCTCGAACCACCTCCGCTGCGGTCTCCCATTCTTCTCCAGCCGCAGTGGAGCCTGCTCAGCGGAGACATCGGTCCCAGCATCTGGCACAGCCTGATACTGTGCAGATGGTTATTGCTGCCTTTCCAGGCTCAGCCATTGTAACAGCCATTGTAACCAGTACTGGTCTGCGGCGAGCAGACGTCTCTGGGACTAAGTCCTGCTTTTCCCCTTCTGAGCATGCCCAAGGTAAGACCTCTCATTGGAGGTCAGGGGTCACATGCTCAGGTACTGCAGCAGCTCCCATTGGTCCTCTAGGAAGGTCCTGAAGTTGCTCAGGTACTGTGGCAGCTCCCATTGGTCCTCTAGGAAGGTCCTGAAGTTGCTGCAGCTATAAAAGGTTTGCATGGCCATGCATTAGGATCAGCTTATGTCATGAGCTTTTGCAATTCAGTGGTTTTGTCGGCTTGTGGTCAGGGTCCGGCTGAAATAAGCCATTAGAATACCGGCACCTGCGGTGAGGAGTTTGTATGGTAAATTCAGGGCTGGCGTATAGACATTAGAATTCCAGCTCCACCGGAGAGGAGGTGTTTGTGTGCTTGTTACTCCCTGACCACTGATTGCTTTTGCTCTGTTAGGCAGCTGTGTTCCCCTGTGACGCTAACAGGGCACAGCGTTTTCCCTTCTGTGTGACTCTGTGAAGTAACAGAGTTTGCTTATACCGCAATATTGTGCCACCATTTGCTAGCAGCAAGTTCGTCTTCTGCACGGTGGACCCCGGGCTGCGAACGCACCAATAATTATATCTAAATATACTCGGTGCGTTCCACCAGCCCTAACAGATTGTATATTGGATTACAATCGGTACATGGGGGGGGGGCGGGAGGAGAGGGTAGATCTCTTAGATCAGGTCCTCAAACCATACAGTGTCATGCAAAAAAGCAAAGTATGGTACAAAAAATTGGCCGTGCACATTGTACAGATGGCACTGTTCAATGCGTTTGTGTTGTTCCAATCTGCAGGCAATACGGGACCTTCCGTCAGTCTCAGGGGGGTAATCATCAAGGCCCTATTGTTTGGCACTCAGAGGTGAGGGCCCCAGTACTTCTGAAACTGTTCTACCACAGTGCACTCCAAACAGATTGTACAGTTGTGGGGGTGGGGAGCTGACTGTCAGACACAGACAGATTTTCCACAGAGAAGGTAGACTTGGTAATTGATAATCTTTGTACACACCGGGATGAACCAGGAAGCACTTGTTTCTATGGATTAGGAATCACTGTCAGTGCTTCCTTTGCCGAACCCTGCATTCTTGTTGTTTCAGAGTGTAGGGAAGGAACAGTTGCTGCTTGGTCCTGGGACACCCAGCCAGCTGTGCAGTGCAGGCAAGAAGCTGACATTTCCCTGTAACTGGGGCTCACGTATATCGGACGAGACTCACCAATGCAAGTCAATGGGTGCGAGAAATAAAATAGCACGGCACATGGACCATGCGTATGCCTTCTGATTTTTACACACCAATCTCATAGGAAACCCGACATTTCATCAGCCAAGTACAGTAAATTTACAAATAAACTGAAAACTGGCGTGTACAGGTGCAAACTATGAGTATCCATCTCTATAACAAATAAAGTTGCACTCTTGTATATGATGCCTGGCTGGCCCCCGGACTTCCCCAGGGGCTCACAGCTCTGGCCCCTGAAGGAGATCTGACACTATCAGTATAGGCACTCGAGCATCTTTCTTTCTTTATCATGTACAAACAGGTAGTGATTTTAAATGCGCTGCTGATTCCAAGATCTTGATGATGGCTTCATCGGCGCATTTGAAATCTGCTTTTCCTGTTTGTACATCACTAAATTGATCATGTGTGGATGTTGCAGCAGCGGTCACTCACACCCCGCTTATATGGGGGCACGTCACCCTTCTATACTTGGATAAGACCCTATTGCGCTTTGTCCAGCTTTTCCCTCTTTACACACTATACTCATGCTATCTAATCTGCCATGCTTGTGTTTCCATTCAGGGATCCTTAAACACCTACAGATTCTGTGACAACGTGTGGACGTTCGTGCTAAATGATGTGGAGTTCAGAGAAGTGACGGATCTTGTGAAAGTGGACAAAGTAAAGATTGTAGCCTGTGATGGAAAAAGTAAGATCCTGCTGGAAACCTTCGCAATGACGGTTCAGGACCCGAATTTCCTCGTTTATTGCACATGTCTTGTACTCTACATGTGACAGCTGTTTTATGATCTTTTTTCTTTAGTGTTTAAAGGAGTTGTCCATAATTAGGAAACCACGGCTGCTTCCTTTCAGAAACCGCACCACCCCTGACCACTGGTTGTGTATGGTATAGCAGCTCAGCTTCATTCACTGTAGTGGGGCTAACTCGCCATATCAGACACAACCTCTTTTTATTAATCCTTGTAATTTCTACCAATTCATCTGAATGACCATACAATCTGCTCTCTAGACTCTATGCTTCCTGCTGAACTTGTGGGCCAGCCACTATATATGTAGCAGAGGTTGTTCCAAGTCAGCAAATTCCCCCCCCCCCCCCCCCCCAAAAAACAAAAAACAAAAAAAAAAACAAACAACCCATGGCCCCATGCGTGGTCCTTGACATTGCTGGAACGAGTCGAGTGTTGTCCATGTGACCTCCATCTGTTTTCTGGCCAATGACTAGAGTGGTGGCTCACATGCATGACCATGAGGATGGCTTTAAATAAGCACTCTATTATGGTCAGACCTAAACATAAAGCATATGACCAGATGTCTGGTAAATGTTGACGACTTCTTTCTGGTTGTTACCCCTGGCCCTTACTTTGACTATGCGGATCATTCACATGGTGTCCGTTTTGACCACTTTTCCGTCTGCGTTCCTATAACTCACAAAGGACGTGTGTTACATGGGTGGTCAGATTTATGGTTATTTGTCACTGCCGAGGAACAAAATGTAGGCTCACAAATCAGGAATATAGTATCGGTAGATGAATTGAGGGCACTACTAATCTCAGAATTTCTTTTACTATTGGGCCAAAACATGATTACGTATCCTGGAGTTGCTTCTGTGACAGATCGAGCTACAGTGTAAAGTATATTGCAGGAATAGAGCAGCGACCTAAGCCACTAACCAAACAAGAGGTAATTTCAGATTCCCGAAGGCCTCCATTGTGTAATGCTCCTCAAGCCCTCACTGATAGCAGTTGTGACCTAAGCGGGATCAAAGCTAAAAACATTTGGTGAATAAAGTACAAAGTGTAATAAAAAGCTCCGTGGTCCTCAATGGAGACGTGACCGCACTGTGTGTGACCCGTATGATATGAAAGCAGAGTCTGACCACTGATTGTTTCTTTCCCCTGTAGATACCGGCTCGAACACAGCAGAGTGAGCGGCACAGGACGACTCTCCGATCTCCGTGGATTTGTGGCCTTCCTAAGAAGCCATTGACAAGACTGTTTATTTATGACAATGATCACGCCCAGGAGCTGTCCCATTCACACAGGAGCGCAGAGATTTTGGTAGTCTCACCTTCTAGTACTCAGAAGTTGCTATACAAACTTTTTTTTAATACAGATGTGAAGTTGCCTTTTTGTTTTCATTTTTGGAAATATGTCTAATAAACTTTTATTTAATAAATGTGTATGAAAAAGGCAACTATATTAATGTGTTTACATGGCTCAAAAAAAACTAAAATTGGCTTTAGTTAGTAGGTACAGGAACACTGTGTGAAGGATACACAAACGAAATCCCAACATGTCCCCACTTATAGCCCCTGTATGGCACAGGCAGTTCCCACAGGACTCGCCCATTCACTGCCCGCATTGTCAGCAGCAGGACCACCCCTGCAATCTGCTGCCTGCACCCAGAAATTGTCACAGGGGGCTTCCTCTGTCAGCTTACAAGACCAGAACTACCAGAATGTGGCTTTGTTTTCATGCAATGATTAGCATCAGGAGCTTATCATTGCTGGGACACAGTAGTGCATGCATACTAGTCCGACACGCCCCCTCCTGTAATAGGCAGCTCACTGTGTATAGACATTGTATATACAGAGCCTGGTGTGGGCGGGGTTAGCTTCCTCTGCTCTGCTCCACACTAAATCTAAAAACTCTGTGTCACGACTGTAAACTAAGTGATACATCATTGTCTTCAGCATCTGTGTTCCTACATTATGCTGCTCTCAGATGAGGTTGCAAAAACCTGCAGATTCCCTTTAAAGGGGTCATCCGTTTCAAATATTAGCCCATAGATTCAGTGGTACACAAAATATCAAATTGAGCTTTTACCTGCCCAGTGTCCGTCGCTGCCCCTCCACCATTGCTTTGCGCTTTGTCGATATGCTGCCGTGGTGACGTTACTTCTACCCAGTCACAGTGATTTTATGTTGCTCAGCCTATGAGCTATTTTAATTGGGTTAACCCTTTGTAAATTGTTTCTCTGCACTAAGAACACAAGAAAAAATAAATCTATGCAAGAATTGCTGGGTTTTTTTGCCTCTGAAAATAAAGCATTAAAAGCTATATGTATCCTGCAAAAAAAAAAAAATCCTTCACCAGCTGCCAAATGAGTGTTAGAAGACTCAAAGTATGGGAAAGCACCTATACATATACAGGTCCTTCTCAAAAAATTAGCATATAGTGTTAAATTTCATTATTTACCATAATGTAATGATTACAATTAAACTTTCATATATTATAGATTCATTATCCACCAACTGAAATTTGTCAGGTCTTTTATTGTTTTAATACTGATGATTTTGGCATACAACTCCTGATAACCCAAAAAACCTGTCTCAATAAATTAGCATATTTCACCCATCCAATCAAATAAAAGTGTTTTTTAATAACAAACAAAAAAACCAACAAATAATAATGTTCAGTTATGCACTCAATACTTGGTCGGGAATCCTTTGGCAGAAATGACTGCTTCAATGCGGCGTGGCATGGAGGCAATCAGCCTGTGACACTGCTGAGATGTTATGGAGGCCCAGGATGCTTCAATAGCGGCCTTAAGCTCATCCAGAGTGTTGGGTCTTGCGTCTCTCAACTTTCTCTTCACAATATCCCACAGATTCTCTATGGGGTTCAGGTCAGGAGAGTTGGCAGGCCAATTGAGCACAGTAATACCATGGTCAGTAAACCATTTACCAGTGGTTTTGGCACTGTGAGCAGGTGCCAGGTCGTGCTGAAAAATGAAATCTTCATCTCCATAAAGCATTTCAGCCGATGGAAGCATGAAGTGCTCCAAAATCTCCTGATAGCTAGCTGCATTGACCCTGCCCTTGATGAAACACAGTGGACCAACACCAGCAGCTGACATGGCACCCCACACCATCACTGACTGTGGGTACTTGACACTGGACTTCAGGCATTTTGGCATTTCCTTCTCCCCAGTCTTCCTCCAGACTCTGGCACCTTGATTTCCGAATGACATGCAAAATTTGCTTTCATCAGAAAAAAGTACTTGGGACCACTTAGCAACAGTCCAGTGCTGCTTCTCTGTAGCTCAAAAGTGGCTTTACCTGGGGAATGCGGCACCTGTAGCCCATTTCCTGCACACGCCTGTGCACGGTGGCTCTGGATGTTTCCACACCAGACTCAGTCCACTGCTTCCTCAGGTTCCCCAAGGTCTGGAATCGGTCCTTCTCCACAATCTTCCTCAGGGTCCGGTCTCCTCTTCTCGTTGTACAGCGTTTTCTGCCACATTGTTTCCTTCCAACAGACTTACCATTGAGGTGCCTTGATACAGCACTCTGGGAACAGCCTATTTGTTGAGAAATTTCTTTCTGGGTCTTACCCTCTTGCTTGAGGGTGTCAATGATGGCCTTCTTGACATCTGTCAGGTCGCTAGTCTTACCCATGATGGGGGTTTTGAGTAATGAACCAGGCAGGGAGTTTATAAAAGCCTCAGGTATCTTTTGCATGTGTTTAGAGTTAATTAGTTGATTCAGAAGATTAGGGTAATAGGTCGTTTAGAGAACCTTTTCTTGATATGCTAATTTATTGAGACAGGTTTTTTGGGTTATCAGGAGTTGTATGCCAAAATCATCAGTATTAAAACAATAAAAGACCTGACAAATTTCAGTTGGTGGATAATGAATCTATAATATATGAAAGTTTAATTGTAATCATTACATTATGGTAAATAATGAAATTTAACACTATATGCTAATTTTTTGAGAAGGACCTGTATATAAGCCCTAGGTGCGGTCTCTGGCTGTGAGGAAACTGCAGGACACCTCCCCCACTGCTGAACTGCAACAACCAGGATCTCGGTTTCATTTAGATTCTGACGGCACTGTTTGTGTTTGTGTTTTTTCTCATATGTCAAGAAAATTGGAACTGATCTAGATTTTCATCAGTGTCCATTTTTACCATCAGCGAGTTTCTCATCTTCCAAAATTGCAAAGCTTTTCCTGTCCATTCTAATACCATGTTTATATTATATTGTTTAATGAAATGTTCATCGATGCTCTGTATTTTTCTCCTTGAATCATGGTATGTGTAGAGCGGATTTAGTGAGTCCGGGGGTGGTTGGCGGTATTCTCGCCAGACCTCGTTTTCTCACAATATGCAGTTGGGATTTTTGTTACCATGTTTATATGTTGACTTTTTGCTACCTTTTTTTCTGCAGCTACAATCTGATCTCTTGGCAGAAAAAAAAACTGCAGACAAAAAGCAGGTTTTTCTGGCTTTTTTGCTGCTTTTCTTGCTGTTTTTTTTTTTATTATTTTTTTAACAGCAGTTTTCTGTATCCTGAAGTTCAGCTTTCTTCAACCACAGAAGCAAGATCAATACAAGGTGTCAGGTCACGAATGCCAGACATATGTGAAAACGTGAAACATTTTTGTAAGAAAGGGCAAATTTATCAAATTATTTAGTGGAAAAAGATTTTTTGCCTGAAAAAATAGTGACTATTCTGAGCAAAAAAGTTCATGGAAAAATACATAATTACAAATATAACAGCGGGAGGCGTTGAATTGGACAGGAATAATTTAAGACATTGGCAGAGCATTTTGTAGGGTGGACACTGTTTACTTTTACACATTGGTCAGCTATTGAATTGTTCAATTTCACACCTCACTAATTTAATTAATCTGTACTAATCCTATCTGCCATCCTCTGGTGATGAGACCAAGATTTTTTGGTTTAACCCCTCTCCAACATCGGGCCTAAAGGTACCGTCACACTGGACGATATCGCTAGCGATCCGTGACGTTGCAGCGTCCTGGCTAGCGATATCGTTCAGTTTGACACGCAGCAGCGATCAGGCCCCTGCTGTGATATCGCTGGTCGGGGCAGAAAGGCCAGGACTTTATTTCGTCGCTGGCTCTCCCGCTGACATCGCTGAATCGGCGTGTGTGTGCTCACTGCACCTGCACCAGCCAGCACTAAACAGCACAGGCGCTGGATTTCATGGGAAAACAGTGCGGAGGGGGCGGTGCCTGGCGCCCCTGAAGACTTGAGTGACGGCAGTGTGGCGTTTCCAGCAGGGGGGTTAAGACCTGCCTCCCTGTCTAAAGACAGGTATTTTGGCGAAATTATAAAACGCTTTATTTTGGCAATAACTGCACCAAAAACTAAAAGAGCCACCTTGTCAGAATGCAGCATTACTGCTGCACAAGGTGGCTCTTTTAGTTTATAACGGCTGGAGGGGGTGACAGAGGCCCTTTAACAAAGTTGGCATTTTTTTCACCATAAAAAAGAACCTATACATGTTTGGTGTCTATGAACTCATAATAACCTGGAGAATCATAATGGCAGGTCAGTTTTAGCATTTAGTGAACCTAGTAATAAAACAAAACCAAAAACAAGTGTGGGATTGCACTTTTTTGCAATTTCACCGTACTTAGAATTTTTTTCCCATTTACGAGTACATGACATGGTAAAACCAATGGTGACGTTCAAAAGTACAGCTCTATTTGCCTACTGAAGCGCAGATTTTCCTAAAATAGTTTGTGGACTCCATATACAGAGCTCCTAAGTGGTAGAAGAGCAGAATCCCCCCTCAAATAACTTTATTTTGGAAATTATACCCCTTTGGGAGTTTATAGGTCTAGTGACGATTTTGACTTCATGAGACAAATTAAACAAGCGGCAGAAACAAGCAGCAGTGGATGTTGCCGAGTGAAAATTACAAACTGCCATTGTAGTGCCCAGAACGTTGTAGTCACCACTACACTGTAGTGCCCAGTACATTATCCTCAGTTAGTGCTTCTGGAGATACATACCCTTAAATTGGGTCGGCTCTCATTGCTATAGAAATGCCAAACGTGGACACCAAGTGTGGTTTAGGCACACTGGGGCTCAGAAGGGAGAGGTGGATTTGGGAGCACAAAGCTTTTATTGGGAACATTTTACATGACATTTTGCATATCTATCCTGCGCTTTTTGCTGAGCACTTACTTTGGAGTTTCCATCTAAGGCCTGTGTCACACTTGCAAATGCAATGCAAGAAACTTGCGTGAGTCTCTCACCTCAATGCGCCGGCACTTGGGACTGAAGTGTGCGGCTGCATGTATTTCTATGCAGCTGAACGCTCCGGTCCGAAACGCCGGTTACATTGCCGGGTATTGAGACGCGAGACTCGCACAAGTTTCTCGCATTGCAGTTGCAAGTTTATAGAAAAAAATATTTTTGCATTGCTTTATTCTGAATACACAGGCCAGGTTTGTTGGGACAAGTGTCGCATTGATAAGTGGTATCCTTGTTATCCCACCTTTGTAACATACTCAACATCTCTTTTGCAAACTTCCTTTCTTTGTGGTATGAGGGATTCAACAGGTGAAACGTTGGCCTGGTACAATACAAGCACCTTCAGTTCCAGAAGTACTGGGGCCCGCTTCTTCCTGACTTCCAAAGATTAGGGCCTTGATCATTACGTCCTGGAATTGAAGGTACATACTAGTCTGGCCTGCACATCATGATAGCACAAAAGCGTTGTACATTGCCATCAGTATGATGTCCACAGCCAGCTTCTTGTAACAGACCTTGGCTGTTCTCATGGCACTGTACGGATGGAGGACTTGATCAGAGAGATCAACTCCCCCATGTTCTTGTTGTACCCCTGGACCAGGAGACCATCTGGTTTGGTGTCCTGTGTAGAGGTACCTTGTATAGTGGTGGTCGAGAAAAGGACATCCCTCTTGTCCTTGTAGCACCATCATGCTGTCGCTACATTGGGCTTTGCTCTTACCCTTTCTGAGCAGCTGCCCAATTAGTGTCTTAGGGAGGCCTTTCTGATTTTTGCGGGCAGTACCGCATGCTGCGGTAGCTCACACAGAGAGTGAATTGAGGAGTGGGATGCTGGTAAAAAAGTTATCTACATAGGGGTGATAACCTTGATCCAGCATTGTGTGTGCACCAAATCCCACCCAATTTTCCCATTAATTCCTAGGACAGGGGGACTTTCAGGGGGTTCAATGCAGGTGTCCTTCCCTTCATAAACTCTAAACCTGTGGGTGTAACCTGAGGTATTCTCACACAGCTTGTAAAGGTTAATTCTGTACCTGACCCTCATTTTGGGTTATAGCTAGGCATGAGCAAACCTGAACTGTGAGATAGCTGTGAGCTGATATATTAATAAGCCTGGGAAGTTTCATGGTTATTGGCCCATTCCCAGCAAAATCAGACCTGTTCACAGCTGTCTACTTTCCCTTGGCTGGTTAGAAAAACAGGGAGAACGCCACAAATATTTTTTTCCATTTATATAACCTCTTCACGACTTTCGGTTTTCCATTTTCATTTTGCTTCCTTTTGTAGGAATTCCCGTTCATCCAGGATTAAGTTTTGGTCGTTGTCATGGATAGGAAATACCATCTTCCTCCTTGACTTTAGACCACCGAATAATTAATCTTGGATTGAGCTGGATGGTTTCTCCTCTTCAACCCCCATTGTATTCCTGACTGCTAGTAGGACTTCCTCCATATCCTCTGAAGAATAATTTTTTTATCCTCTGTATGACTTGGTGTAAGTTCACCTTCCTCCATCCAGTCTTCAGGGACTGACAATTCAGCTTCTGAGTCAGCGATATCCTCAGGAGCATATTTTCTCTTTGTGGAAACTGTGGGGCCCCCTGTAAGGGACTGGGAGAAGTTAGCCAAGGATGACTGTATCTCCTGTCGCACCATTTCTCTCACTTCATCCATCAGAGA
This sequence comes from Ranitomeya imitator, assembly GCF_032444005.1. Classification (NCBI taxonomy): domain Eukaryota; kingdom Metazoa; phylum Chordata; class Amphibia; order Anura; family Dendrobatidae; genus Ranitomeya; species Ranitomeya imitator. The sequence continues at coordinate 462,207,323 of NC_091285.1, forward strand.
TGGCTGTTCCTCTTGGACAATTTTCTCTGTGCATGGCTGACATAAAGCTTTTTTTATAGATGGAGGAGTTTTTCACTGCAGATGGCGCATTTGCGATTTACAGCTTTTTCCCTTGATTTTGGTGCAGGATCCTTATCTCCCTGGAAGAGAGGAAAGGGGAAATTCCCATAAGATGGGTCCTGTACCAAATAGGGTGCCCTTTACCAGATATACTCACTGGGCCAGGGTTTGCGCTGGGCTCTGCAGATGCAGATCTAAGGGAAGGCACATACATCATTTGGAACCTCAGTCCTACCTTATGGAGTCTTCCATCAGGGTCCTTTTATACAGGAACTGAGATTCAGCGCTTCTTCTCATCCAATTGGATATCTCTCCCCCTTCCTGATTGGTCCTTTCGTCTGGCGCCTCCCGGAAAAAAAAATTCAAATTTTCCACCAAAATGGTGGTGCGTTCCACCGTGGAACGCAAGGCGTAAGTGACATTGTGCCTCCTCTCCCAGCGGTGTACATTGCTTCCTGTGTATGCTCCGGACTGCCGGGAAGTGCGAATTCACCGTATGCAGGTGTGGGGCGGAGAGAGCTACGAGGCTGTGGGGCTACAGGAGGTCCTCAGCCACATCCTCACCATCCAGCATTTCCAGCAGCGCCGGAGGATGGTGCGGTCCCGACACGGCAGAGGGAGGAAGGTCCGAGCCGATCGACCCAGGCTGCCCGGCTTAAAGGTATATTTCCAGAGAGTGTCGCCAGGCCACCCTCGAGTACGCAAAAAAAAACCTTCATCCCTTAGGGACAGGAAAACACTAAGGATTGAGTGAAGGGGAGGGCTATTTAAACCTCTTGTTTCCGGTCCCTAATTAGGATGGGGAAGGCAACCTCTTGTGTGCTGTAGTGGAGGGGATTAGAGAAAGAGTCCTTGCCAAAAGCGAGCACCAGTGCCGATCAGTGATGTGCGTCTGATCATGCTCAGCAGTTATAGGACACACACATATGGAGGTGATGCAACAAGGGGAAGGAGGGAGGGATAAAAAAAAAAGAAAAAATAAATACAGTGAACACAGGTGCCGATTAGTGATTTGTGTAAATGATCTGTGTACGGTGGCTGCAGGATGCCCAAACAGGAAAAAAACTGCCAAAGATCGAGCGATCAAGTACAGATCAGCAATCGACGGCCGAAAAGGAGAGTGGGGAGGGTGTTAGGGTGGACAGGGAACTGTGGATTAAGAAAATATCGTAGTTACTTACCGATAACGGTATTTCTCTGATCCCATGACGGCACTAACGAGAGAGAGGGATCCGCCCTCAGGGACAGGAAACCCACAGGTTAAAAAGGCGGGACCTCTCCTCCACCTCAGTTGGTTTACAGAGCCTTGCAGGGAATTTCTGCTGTAACTTAATTGGTTATTTTTACACAACAAATCATAACTATATAACTTATATAAGCTCATATATATATATATATATATAATTTTTTTTTTTTTTTTTTTTTTCACACCTCGTGACTTAAATTATTAGTAGTGTGGACACCCATACGTGAAGGGAGGGAATATACAGGTGCCGTCATGGGATCAGAGAAATACCGTTATCGGTAAGTAACTACGATATTCTCTTACCCCATGACGGCACTAACGAGAGAATTTCAAAGAATGAAAGTTTTAGGGTGGGACTACTGCCTCAAGAACTCTCCTACCAAAAGTTAAGTCTGAGGGAGAAGATAGATTAAGCTGATAGTGCTTGAAGAATGTAGAGGGGGAAGACCAAGTGGCTGCTCTACATATTTGATCTATTGATGCTCCACCACGTTCAGCCCAAGAGGTTGCCACCGACCTGGTTGAATGGGCCTTAATTGTGTCCAGAGCTTGTTCTCCGGAAGAGGTATATGACATCTTGATGGCATCTCTTACCCACCTTGCCAACGTGGCTTTCGATGCCTTGTGAAAGCAGACAAACAGAGCCCTCCCTTTCCTACACTCCCTTGTGGCTGACAGATAGTGTGTTAGACATCTCTTTACATCTAATGTGTGTAGAGCCTCCCCTTTTTTGTTTTTTGGATTGGGGCAAAAAGATGGTAACGCTATCTCTTGAGATCTGTGGAATTTTGACGCCACTTTGGGAAGGTAAGAAGGGTCAGTTTTAAGGATTACTCTGTCATCTAATATTTGGGTTAGAGGTGGGTAAGCTGATAAGGCCTGCAGATCACTAATCCTGCGAGCTGAGGTTAGGGCCACCAATAAACAGGTTTTCCAAGATATTATTTTCAGTGAAGCCTGAGATAAAGGTTCGAACGGTGCCTTAGTTAGTGCTGAAAGGACTAAGTTCAGATCCCAGGGAGGAGCGGTGAGATGTATAACTGGTCTGGACCTAGTAGATGCTCTAATAAATCTTTTTACCCAGTGATTCCCCGCCAAATCCTGGTTGTAAAGGGCACCCAATGCTGCAATCTGAACTTTCAGAGTGTTTGTTGCTAGGCCTTTCTCTAATCCTTTTTGAAGAAATTCTAAAATTTCCTGAATTGGCATCTGATTTGATAGGATAACCCCTGACGTGGAGAGGAACTTTTTCCAGACTTTGCCATAGGCTCTGGTAGTTATAGGTTTTCTACTGGCCAGCAGGGTAGAAATTAAATTTGAAGAAAATCCCTTTTTTGTTAACAGTTCCCTTTCAAAAGCCAGGCCGTCATGTGCAAACTTTTTATTTGTGGGTGATTCACTGGCCCTTGATGCAGAAGGTCTGGGATATCTGGGAGTACCCATGGATCCGCTATGGACATTAGGCGTAGCCATGGGAACCATACTCTTTTCGGCCAGAACGGAGCTATCAATATCACTTTGGCTCTGTCTTCCCTGATTTTCTTCAAGACTAAGGGAATTAGAGCTATCGGAGGAAACACATAAGCTAGATGGAATTTCCATGGAATTAACAACGCGTCTATAGCCACTGGACTCCCCCGAGGATCTATCGAGCAGAAGGCCTCCGTTTTCCGATTTTGATTGTTTGCAAATAGATCTATATCCGGGGCCCCCCAAAGATCCACTATGCGTTTGAATATTTTTGTATTTAACTCCCATTCCCCGTTTTAATTGGGTTCTGCTTAGAAAATCTGCAGTTTGATTTTCTGACCCTTTTATGTGAAGGGCTGTCAGGGAGGACAAGTTGGCTTCTGCTTGCGACATGATGAAATTTGTCACTTTCATTAGGGATTGAGACCTCGTCCCTCCCTGATGATTTAAATATGCTACTACCACCCTGTTGTCCGTCAGTACTCTCACGTGGTGGGAACGGAGGGATGTTAAAAAATGATTGATGGCGTACTGAACTGCTAAAAGCTCTTTCATGTTCAAAATAAGGTCTTTTTCTTCCCCTGACCAAGGACCTTGGGCAATTTGCCTGTTTAGGTGGGCCCCCCACCCCCAAGGACTTGCGTCTGTGGTCAGGATTATCGAGACCGGCCACACCCATGGAACCCCCCTCCTGAGGTTGGATGGATTTGTCCACCAGCTTAAGGAAGTTTTTGTTCGAGAGGATATTTTTAATTGCGTCTCTAAATTTCCTCCTGCGTGGGATACTGCTTCTAGTATTTCCCACTGGAGATCTCTCGAGTGGCTCTGAGCCCACTGGACCGCTGGGATACAAGATGTCATTGATCCCAGTATGGACATGGCTTTCCTTAGAGTGATCAGAGGAGAAACACTCAACTGATTCACTAGATGTATCATATTGGATACTTTCTCTTCTGGTAGACGACACTCTTGCTTTGTCGAGTCTATTACTATCCCTAAGTACAGCTGCACTTGAGACGGGATAAGCCTGGACTTTTCCAGGTTCAGAAACCATCCTAGATTTGATAGGGCTACCATCACTCTGTCTAGTTGCTGGCTGCAATGAAGAGAGGAACTGCCCATCACTAGTAGGTCGTCCAGATAAGGCACAATCAATATGTTTTGTTCCCTTATATGGGCCATTACTTCCGCCATTAATTTTGTAAATACCCTTGGGGCAATGGCTAGACCAAACGGAAGAGCTCTGTATTGGTAATGTTTTAATCTCCCTTGTATCATCACTGCCACTCTGAGGTACTTTCGGAACTCCGGATGTATTGGCACATGATAATACGCGTCTTTTAAGTCTATTACAGTCATGAAACAAGACGGGATAAGGGATCTGACACATGATTTTATTGTTTCCATTTTGAATTTCTCTATCACCAGGTATTTGTTTAGTTGTTTCAAATTTATTATCACCCTGAAAGTTCCGTCCGGCTTCGTTCGAAGAAAAAGTGGAGAATAAAATCCCCTCGTCTCTTCCTGTCGTGGAACTTCCTGTAAGACTTTCTTTTCCAGAAGACTGAGAACTTCCCTCTGGATACTCAGTTGCTCGATCTCCGACTTTCTTTGTGGTGTAACCACAAACTGACTGTGTGGCATTGTGTGAAAGGCTGGTTTTAGGCCCGTCTTTATGATGTTTAAAGTCCAGGCACTTCCAGAAATTTTTTCCCAGGTTTGAAGAAAGTGAGTCAGTCTCCCTCCTACCTGGGGCGCACCCTCATTGTGGCTGTTTTTTATTATCCGGTTTGTTAAACATAAACCCTCCTTTTTTGAATTTTCTGTCTTCCCACCCCTCCTTTTGTTTTTTTGGGGGGCGTCTTTGTGTGAACCTTCTCCCTCGAAAGGGCCGCCTGTAAGACTGATTTGGGAATCCTGGAAAGGCTTTCTTTTTATCCACCGCTTTTTCGAGGACATCGTCTAGGGTGGGACCGAACAAATATTCCCCTTCACACGGTATGGAACACAGCTTGGCTTTAGTTTGCAGATCCCCCGGCCAGCACTTCAGCCATAATGCTCTCCTAGCTGCATTTGAGAAAGCTGATCTTGCCGTCAGCCTAACTGAGTCTATTGAGGCATCTGCTAGATACGCAGCGGCACCTCTCATTGCTGACACTGAGTCCAGTATAGACTCTCTCGGGGTTTTATTTTTTAATTGAGTTTCTAAATGATCTAGCCAGACCATCAGAGCAGCTATACCGGGTTTTAGCCCCCCGCTGGCGGCCTCCCAGGACCCCTTTAAAAAGACATCGGCCTTTTTATCCATAGGATCCTTGAGGCAGAGCGAATTATTTGGAGGCTTTCGCAATGGCGACGTCTAATTTTGGCGCCTTTCCCCATGATGCGCAGGCTGGGTCGTCAAATGGGTATTTCCTTTTGGGTGTCAACAGTACTTTTTTGTCTGGTCTTTTCCACTCCTTTTTTATTAGGGCTTGTATTTTTTCGTTTAATGGGAATACTCTGTACTTCTTTTGTTCCAGGCCACTAAACATTAGATCTTGTACGGATTTTTTGGAATGAGTGTCCGCCAGACCCATTGTCGCCCTAACCATTTTTACCAGCGCATCCGTTTCATCTATTGGGAAACAGTTGCGACCGCTTTCTGAAGATGCGGAGGAGGATGCTGAAGCTGTAGAGCTATCTGAATCCTCACTCGTGCTATCTCCCTCGCTGGAGCTGTAATCTGGAGTTTTTTCTTTTCGTTTTCTTTTACGATTTTTTACGCTTTTTAGTGCGTCTGCCACTTGGGTTTTAATTAAGTCTTTTAATTCAGATGTAAAACTCGGCGTCTCCTCATTAATGGTGTTCCTAATACATGACGCACAGAGTTTTTTAACCCACGAATCTGGCAAATCTGCTGAACAAAGTGGGCACACTTTATGTTTACTTTTCCCTTGGCATTTCTTTCCCTAGGAAACAATAAACCCCTATTAGAATATACACTTTCACGGAGGTCACTTACCCTCCTAATGTGAGGAAGATACCGGTTGTGGCTTTGAGGATGCCTCCTCCACTTGAACCACCGTCTCCCTCCTGGATCCACCAGAGCCTCTGGTGCGCTGGGATCCTGAGCTGCTGCGCTGCGTAGGTTTCCGTGACGAATGGCGCTCCTTCGGATTCTTTGTCACAGGGGCCTGTGAAATTTCTTCCACCGACTGCTCTATTCCACTCATGGCGGTAATCACTGAGCAGCGGTATGCCCCTTTCCTTCCGGATATATACTGACAGAGCGGCGCCAGGTAACTTCCGGTTTACCCAGAGGTACCCTGCGCCGCCCCGGAAGTGACCCCCGCGCCTGCGCAGTAAGACGCTGAACCTCGCGCGCGCGCCCATTAGTTACCGGCTCACAGGAGGGACGGAGCTTCCGCAGCCGCTGCTGCTCTCTGCGATCTGCCGCTTGTCGGTGACCGGCGTCACCACCCCCTGTGCGCCTCATGGACCGGCGGAGGAAACCTCCAGGTAGCCGCCGCTACCTATTACCGATCGACTCCTTGAAAGGGGAAGAGGCAGGCTGTCTTCTCCTCTTCACTGCCTCCCCTCCGCGCATATGCACGAGGCCCGCCGACCCCGGAACGCGCCTTCAGGGAGGAATCCACCTGAGACCGTGGCAGGGCCCCCCGCTGCCTGAACTCGGCCCGATGGTCCCTGGACTCCTGGATGGTGAGCTGTGGGATCCCCGTCGGGGACAGGAAACCGAACTGAGGTGGAGGAGAGGTCCCGCCTTTTAAACCTGTGGGTTTCCTGTCCCTGAGGGCGGATCCCTCTCTCTCGTTAGTGCCGTCATGGGGTAAGAGAAATCAGGGATCAGGAACATCTTATTTCAGGGTCTATAGTCTCACAAGGCCTAGTGCAGCAAGAACAGCATTATGACTGCTCTGCACACGTCCGAAGCTAGAATGAGAAAGCACAAGGCGGTCAACTGAGGGGTCAAATCATGTCTGTGCACCCCACCCCCCCATGACGACTCCCGGTGCCCTGCTGAGAATAGCTGGCACCATATCTGTATGTTCGGGGTCGGTAAGTACCTACAAACCTGGACGTATGGATGCGTCCAGAGACGTGAAGGGGTTAAGCTGGCCATAGGCAGGAGCGCTTGTTTGGCTGAGCTCTCCTGTGTTATCTGTTCCCCCCCCCAGCATCAATGGCTGGTGCCTCCATACACATTATACTGTCGGCTGAACCCATCAATCCCTGTAGATTCGGCAGACAGGTTGCATGGGGACTAGTGATGAGCGAAAGGGCTTGGATAACACGTTGCCTGATCATGGTCTGGTGTTATGTGAGTATCTAGGGCTGCTCAAATAACATGCATGAGTCCCTGCGGCTGCATGTTTTGCTGTTAGGCTACAACAGGCAATCCCCACGTCTTACAGCTGTCTAACAACCGCAAATCATGCATCCACCGGGCCTCGTACATATTATTTGAGGACGCCCTAGATACTCATAACATGTTATCCGAGCACGTTCGCTCATCACTAGTAGCGACCTTTAAACTTATCCTCCTATGCCACTGCAGCAGCCATCTTGGCAGCCGGAAGCACAGAAAATCAATCTGAGCGGGAAGACAGGTGGAGGGCATCAGGTATGGTAATGTATAGCCCCCTTTCAACCCAGAGGTGGAGGGTCTCTTTAACCTTTTCTCAGCATAAAACACCCTTGTGCTTTTTAGGTTTGATACAGGACCATGTGCAGAAATGTCAGGTTCTGTGCCTCCGACATTACTTCTGTAAATGCATTAGTAAGATTCATTCTAACGTCACTTCTTATAGGCTTGTTGCCGATTTACAACATTGATCTTCAGACATCTTGTCTAGATCTCGGTCCTGTGAAAAACATTGGCAACCGCTTCCAAATACTAAGAACAAATGCTTGGTCACACACAGGCCGCCTACATAAAAATTAAACCAGACAAAACAGTGAATGTATGGTAAACAGCACTGCACTACATATGTAGAGGGTATTCTTGGGTACTGTAGACCAGTTCCTATTCACTTCAATGGGAGCTGAACTATTATCACATCTGAAAGCAGCCTGTATTCCTTGTGTCCAGATGGAGCTAATAACAGCTCATCGGTAGAAGCCCCCACTGATTTGATATTGATAACCTCTCCCACAGATAGGTTATCAAGATCTAAGCAGAGGATATCTCATTTAAGCAGATCAAAAAAATTTTAATTATTGGAAATTTAATTCATATTTTATCTCCACTGAATTCTATCGTTGAGAAAAAAAATACACACATTAAGTGGATCAAGATTTCACTATACAAAATGAATACATTAATAAATAAAACTCTTTAGACCTGATGAAACTAGTGTAATTACTTTGAAAATCCATGACTGAATGACTGTAAAATCGTTTCCGAAGGTTTTCTTAAAATAAGTCTTCCACATGCACAGCTGTAGCCAGATCGATAACATACTTATTTTAACCCCTTAGGGTATATGCACACGTATTTTGGAGCTCTGCGGATTTTTCCACAGCAGATTTGAGAAATCCGCAGGAAAAAGGCACTGCGTTTTACTTGCGGATTTACCGCGGTTTTTATGCGGAATTTGTGCGGATTCCACCTGCGGATTCCTATTGTGGAGCAGGTGTAAACCGCAGCAGAATCTGCACAAAAAATTGACATGCTGCGGAATGTAACCCACAGTGTTTCCGTGCGTTTTTTTCCGCAGCATGGGCTCTGCGGATTGCGTTTTTCATAGGTTTACATGGTACTGTAAACGCATGGAAAGCTGCTGCGGACCCACAGCTGCGGATCCGCAGCAAAATCCGCAACGTGTGCACATAGCCTTAACCCCCAAGGGTGGTTTGCACGCTAATGATCGGGCCAATTTTTACAATTCTGACCACTGTCCCTTTAGGAGGTTATAACTCTGGAACGCTTCAATGGATCCCGGTGATTCTGACATTGTTTTCTCGTGACATATTGTACTTCATGATAGTGGTAAAATGTCTTTGATATTACCTGCGTTTATTTGTGAAAAAAACAGGATTTTTGGTTGCTTACCGTAAAATCTGTTTCTTGGAGCCTCCATTGGGGACACAGGAACCATGGGTGTATGCTGCTGCCACTAGGAGGCTGAGACTATGCAAATAAAAAAGTTAGCTCCTCCTCTGCAGTGTACACCCCACCGACTGGCATTATACTCTTCAGTTAGTGAGAAAGCAGTAAGAGATAATGAACAAGGTTGAAAAACCATAACCACAAACTTGAGAACTGTAAACGTGAGAACAGTCATAGAACATAGAACAACAGAAACATTGGGAGGGAGCTGTGTCCCCCAATGGAGGCTCCAAGAAACAGATTTTACGGTAAGCAACCAAAAATCCTGTTTTTTTATCGCCTCTCATTGGGGGACACAGGAACCATGGGATGTCCCAAACCAGTCCCTAGGGCGGGAAAACAGACTTCCATCAGGTCAGAGGACTCACCACTGCCGCCTGCATGATCCTTCTGCCTAGGTTGGCGTCCGCCGAAGCGTAGGTACGGACCTTGTAAAATTTGGCGAACGTGTGGATGGAAGACCAAGTTGCCGCTTTGCAAAGCTGTAGGGCGGAAGCCCTGTGGTGCACCGCCCAGGAGGCGCCGACTGCCCGGGTAGAGTGAGCCTTAATCCCAGGAGTGGGCACTCTGCTCTTGACCCAGTAAGCCTCCAAAATTGGCATTCTGATCCAGCGAGCAATAGTCGCCTTAGAAGCCGGTTGGCCTTTGCGCGTGCCATCAGGAATGACGAAAAAAGAATCCGTCTTCCGGAAAGTGGACGTTCAATCCAGGTAGATCCTCACTGCCCTGACGAGGTCCAGCTTGTTCAACGATCGCTCCAGAGGATGAGTCGGAGCTGGACAAAAGGAAGGTAGAACGATGTCCTTGTTGAGTTGGGAGGTTGAAACCACCTTAGGAAGAAAAGAAGGAGGAGGCCGGAAGACCACCTTGTCCTGGTGAATGACCAAGAATGGAGGTCTGCAAGACAGGTCCGCCAACTCGGAAACGCGGCGAATAGACGTGATGGCCACAAGAAAGGCCACCTTCAAAGATAGAACTGATAGGGGAATCTCCCTAAGAGGCTCAAAGGGGGAAGCCCTCAGAACGTCCAGTACCAGGTTTAAATCCCATGCATCCACAGGGGCCCTGTACGGCGGGACAGCGTGGGCTACTCCTTGAAGGAAGATCTTAACCTGTGGCCGAGAAGCTAAAGTCTTCTGAAAGAGGATGGAAAGCGCAGAGACCTGGCTCTTCAGGGAGCTAAGAGCCAGGCCCAAATCCAGTCTTGCCTGAAGGAAGGCCAAAATAGAAGGCAGGGAAAAGAACATAGATGGAACGCGGTTGGACTTGCACCAACAGAAGTAAGCCTTCCAGGTACGGTAGTAGATCCTGGAAGACGAAGGTTTCCGAGCCTGAATCATGGTGTGAATCACCCAGTCCGAAAGGCCGGACGCTCCGAGAACTGCGGTCTCAACGGCCACGCCGTTAAACTGAGCGACCGAGAATTTGGGTGGCAGATTGGACCCTGAGACAGCAGATCGGGCCTGTCTGGAAGGCACCAGGGAGCGTCTGCGAGAAGATTGACGAGCTCCGCGAACCAAGCTCTCATGGGCCAATCCGGGGCAATTAGAATGACCGGCACCCCTTCCGCTTTGATCTTTTTCAGCAGTTTGGGAAGTAATGGAAGGGGTGGGAACACGTAGGGCAGCACAAACTGTGACCAAGGAATAGTCAGAGCGTCGACGCCCACTGCAAGAGGATCGCGAGACCTGGAGACGAACTGCGGAACCTTCCTGTTCAGTCGAGACGCCGTGAGATCCACGACCGGAGTCCCCCATCGAAGACAAATCTGATGGAAGACCTCCGGATGCAAGGACCATTCCCCTGCCGCGAGGCCCTCGCGGCTGAGGAAGTCGGCGGCCCAATTGTCCACGCCGGGGATATGCACCGCGGATATCACCGGAACCATTGCCTCTGCCCAAAGGAGGATCTTGGATACCTCGGAAAGGGCCAAGGAGCCCCCCTGATGGTTGACATATGTCACAGCTGTGGCGTTGTCCGTCTGAATCCGGATTGGCAGGCCCCTGAGAATCCTTTCCCAGTGGCGGAGGGACAGAAAGATGGCCCGAATCTCGAGGACATTGATTGGCAGGGAAGACTCCTGCGTCGACCAACAGCCCTGAACCGTCAGGTGGCTAAAAACCGCACCCCAGCCGAGCAGGCTGGCATCCGTGAACTGGAAGGAAGGACCTGCCCTGGGAGATGAGAGGTGACGTCAGCCACCAGTTGAGAGACCGTTTGACCCGAGAAGAGAGTCGGATCGGACGATCCAGGGAGAAGACAGACCAGTCCCACTGAGACAGAATGGCTTGCTGAAGGGGTCGTGAATGAAATTGGGCAAAAGGAATCGCTTCCAATGTTGCTACCATCCTCCCCTGAACCTTCATGGCCGATCGGAGGGAGGGAGGCCGAGGACCCTGGAGCAAGCGTATGTCCCGACAAAGAGTGAATCTCGTCTTTGGGAAGGTTTTGGTCTGACGAGTGTCGAAGAGCATGCCTGGAAAGATGATGCGCTGAGAAGGAATAAGGCAGGACTTCTTCCGGTTGACCAGCCACCCGAAATTGGCTAGGGTGTCGAGAACGAGGGACAGACTTTCGTGAGCCTGAGAAAAGGACGGAGCCTTGATGAGGATGTCATCGAGGTATGGAAATAGGACCAGGCCTCTGACTCTCAAGATGGCCATCAGCGCCACCATGATCTACGTGAAAACCCTTGGAGCGGTTGCGAGACCGAACGGCAGGGCAACAAACTGAAAATATTCTTGGAGCAACGCAAAGCGCAGGAATCGGTGATGTCCGGGAAATATCGGGACATGGAGGTAGGCGTCCTGAATATCTATGGAACACAGAAATTCTTGAGCCTCCATGGAAGCAATTACTGAACGAAGGGATTCCATCCTGAAGTGTCTCAGACGAACTCTCCTGTTCAGCATTTTGAGGTCCAGAATGGGGCGAACCTTGCCGTCTTTTTTCGGTACCACAAAAAGGTTCGAGTAGAATCCTGTGAACCGTTCTTTTTCTGGGACGGGAACGATGACCCCGGCTTTGAGAAGAGAAGCGATGGCTGCGAAGAAACCCGAAACTAGAGCAGGATCTCTTGGAGGACGGGATTCGAAGAAACGAACTCTATTTTGTATCCCAAGGATACAACTTCCCTGACCAATGCGTCCTCTACTGCGGAGATCCAGACGTCCCTGAAGAAGAGAGACGGCCGCCCAACCTGGGAGGTGGCCTGGGGTCTTGCCGAGAGTCATGCCGAGGTGAATCTTCTAGTCCTGGGCCTGGAGAATCTACCCTGGGAGTAGCGAGGATGCCAGGACGGAGTGGGCCTATAAAGGACACCGCTTTCTTCTCTTGATGTGCCTGTGGCCTCTGTTGCTGCTGGGAAAAAGAGTTTGACGCCGCAAAGCGATGAAAATGCCGAAAGGATCGAAATTGCCGTCTAGGAGGAGGGCAACGAGGCTTAGCCTGGGGGAGAAGAGGATTTGTACCCCCGGTGGCGTCCTTAATGATTTGGTCCAGCTGAGAACCAAAGAGACGAGAGACTTGGAAGGGCAGACTGGTAAGGGACTTTTTGGAAGATAGGTCCGCCTGCGAGGCCTTGAGCCAAACAGTCCAGCGGATGGCAACAGTATTGCTGGACGCCTGAGCCGCACAAGACGTGGCATCCAGGGAGGCGGAGACCAGGTATTCACCAGCGTGGGAAATCTGGTTGGCAAGCTCCGCCAGTTGCACAGGAGGTGCCCCGTCCAGGATATCTTGGCGGACATCTTTGGCTCATTTGGAAATGGATTTTGAAACCCAAGTGGAAGCAAAAGCTGGGCATAGAGCGGCTGCAGCCGCTTCAAAGGCTGTCTTCGCAAAGGATTCTATAACTCTATCGTTAGAATCCTTCAGAGATGCTCCGCCGGACAGTGGAAGCACCGTGTTGGTGGACAGCCTGGAAACAGGGGGATCCACCGAGGAAGAGACCGTCCAATTGGCGGTAAGTTCTGGAGAAAAGGGATATAACACCCCCAGTCGTTTTCCCCTCTGAAAACGTCTGGTCGGGTTCTCTCTCTCTCTGGACATGATTTCCTCGAATTCAGGGTGAGGAGCAAAAAACTTGGAAGGTGGTTTAGCCCGTCTAAATGAAACCGCCTGATCTGCGGGTTCCGTAGAGGGATTCTTGATGCCACAGGTTTGGTTTATAGCTCCAATGAGATTCTGGCTTATCAGGGAGGGCTCGGGAGGAGGCTCCTGCGACCCGCTGGCCACTGCAGGGGTAACCGATCCAGCACGGACACCAGGGTTTGAGACACCCGAGTTAGATCGGCCACCGATTGTGACAGAGAGGAAGCCCAGCCTGGGATGGGGGTATCACTCTCGGGCGGACTGGCCAGGGGATCCTGGGCGGTGTGAACAATCAGGTTTCTGCAGAACTGACATAGCGGAGAGGACAGACCTGAGGGAAGTTTGCTGTTACAGGATGAACATGCAAAGTACTTGACTAAAGGTACCTTCACACTGAGCGACGCTGCGATACCGACGATGTCGATCGCTGCAGCGTCGCTGGAGAGCTGTCACACAGACAGCTCTCCAGCGACCAACGATGCCGGTAACCAGGGTAAACATCGGGTTACTAAGCGCAGGGCCGCGCTTAGTAACCCGATGTTTACCCTGGTTACCAGCGTAAAAGTTAAAAAAACAAACACTATATACTTACATTCCGCTGTCTGTCCTCCGGCGCTCTGCTTCTCTGCGCTGTGTAAGCACAGTGGCCGGAAAGCACAGCGGTGACGTCACCGCTGTGCTCTGCTTTCCGGCTGGCCGGCGCTCACAGTGCAGACTGCAGAGAAGCACAGCGCCGGAGGACAGCGGAAGTATGTATTTTTTGTTTTTTTAACTTTTACGCTGGTAACCAGGGTAAACATCGGGTTACTAAGCGCGGCCCTGCGCTTAGTAACCCGATGTTTATCCTGGTTACCAGTGAAGACATCGCTGAATCGGCGCACCACACGCCGATTCAGCGATGTCTGCAGGGAGTCCAGCGACTAAATAAAGTTCTGGACTTTCTGCAGCGACCAACATCACAGCAGGATCCTGATCGCTGCTGCCTGTCAAACTGAACGATATCGCTAGCCAGGACGCTGCAACGTCACGGATCGCTAGCGATATCGTTCAGTGTGAAGGTACCTTAAGGCAGAAGATGAAGAAGTAGGGAGACGAGAGCGGCCCCCTTTAGAGTTAGACATTTTGAGAGGCCCCTGAAGAAAATACCAGCGGGTTAGGGGACAATGGGGCAGAGGGGGGTGTCAGTCTGCAGTGCAGCTACTCATGGACCAGGTCCTGGAAGATGTCCCGCTTGCGGTGGGTCTCCGATGAAAAGGACACTAAGCTAAACTGAAGAGTATAATGCCAGGCGGTGGGGTGTACACTGCAGAGTAGGAGCTAACTTTTTTTATTTGCATAGTGTCAGCCTCCTAGTGGCAGCAGCATACACCCATGGTCCCTGTGTCCCCCAATGAGAGGTGATAAAGAAAACGGAAATTTAGCAAAAATTTTGAAAATTTCACAATTTTCCAACTTTGAATTTTCATGCCCTTAAATACTTAATAAGTATAATTTCCCAAATGTCTACTTTACATCAGCACAATTTTGGAACCAATTTTTATTTTTTCTTAGGGAGTTAAGGGTTAAAAGTTGACCAGCAATTTCTCATTTTTACAACACCATTTTTTTTTTTAGGGACCACATCACATTTGAAGTCACTTTGAGGGGTCTATATGATACACTTGGGTATTTTCGGACACCATTCTAAAAACTACACATCTCAAGGTGCTCAAAACCACTTCAAGAAGTTTATTAACCCTTCAGTTGTTTTACAGGAATTTTTGGAATGTTTACAAAAAAAAAAAAATGAACGTTTAACTTTTTTCACAAAGAATTTATTTCAGCTCCAATTTGTTTTATTTTCCCCAAGGGTAACAGGAGCAATTGGACCCTAAAAGCTATTGTACAATTTGTCCCGAGTACGCCGATACCCCATATGTGGGGGTAAACCACTGTTTGGGCGCAAGGCAGAGCTCGGAAGGGAAGGAGCGCTGTTTGACTTTTCAATGCAAAATTGACTGGAATTGAGATGGGACGCCATGTTGCGTTTGGAGAGTCCCTGATGTGCCTAAACATTGAACCCCCCCACAAGTGACACCATTTTGGAAAGTAGATCCCTTAAGGAACTTATCTAGATGTGTGGTGAGCACTTTGACTCACCGAGTGCTTCACAAAGTTTATAATACAGAGCTGTAAAAATAAAAAATAATTTTTTCACAAAAATGATATTTTGCCCCCAATTTTTTAGTTTCCCAAAGATAACAGAAGAAATTGGACCCCAAAAGTTGTTGTGCAATTTGTCCTGAGTACACTGATACCCCATATGGGGGGATAAATCACTGTTTGGACGCATGGCAGAGGTCAGAAGCAAAGGAGCGCCATTTGACTTTTCAATGCAAAATTGACTGGAATTGAGATGGGCCACCATGTCGCGTTTGGAGAGCCACTGATGTGCCTAAACATTGAAACCCCCCACAAGTGACACCATTTTGGAAAGTAGACCCCCTAAGGAACTTCTCTAGATGTGTCGTGAGAACTGTGAACCCCCAAGTGTTTCACTACAGGTTATAACGCAGAGCCGTGAAAATAAAAAATCTTTTTTTTTTTCACAAAAATTATATTTTAGCCCCCGGTTTTGTATTTTCCCAAGGATACCAGGAGAAATTGGACCACAAAAGTTGTGGTGCAATCTGTCCTGAGTACGCCGATACCCCATATGTTGGGGTAAACCTGTTGGGGCGAACGGGAGAGCTCAGAAGGGAAGGAGCACTGTTTTACTTTTTCAACGCAGAATTGGCTGGAATTGAGATCGGACGCCATGTCGCATTTGGAGATCCCTGATGTGCCTAAGCAGTGGAAACCCCCCACAATTCTAACTGAAACCCTAATCCAAACACACCCCTAACACTAACCACACCCTTAATCCCAACAATAACCCTAGCCACACCCCCAACCCTATTTCCAACCGTAAATGTAATCCAAACCCTAACTTTAGCCCCAACCCTAACGGGAAAATGGAAATAAATATTTTTTTTTTTAAAAATTGTATTATTTTTCCCTAACTAAGGGGGTGATTAAAGGGGTGATTTACTTTTATAGCTTTTTTTTAGTGGATTTTTATGATTGGCAGCCGTCACACACTAAAAGACTCCTTATTGCAAAAAATATTTTTTGCGTTACCACATTTTGAGAGCTATAATTTTTCCATATTTTGGTCCACAGAGTCATGTGAGGTCTTGTTTTTTTGCGGTACGAGTTGACGTTTTTATTGGTAACATTTTTGGGCACGTGACTTTTTTTGATCGCTTTATATTCCGATTTGTGTGAGGCAGAATGACCAAAAGCCAGCTATTCATGAATTTCTTTTGGGGGAGGCGTTTATACCGTTCCGCGTTTGGTAAAATTGATAGTTTTATTCTTCGGGTCAGTACTTTTACAGCGATACCTCATTTATTTTTTATGTTTTGGTGCTTTTATACGATAAAAACTATTTTATATAAAAATAATTATTTTTGCATCGCTTAATTCTGAGCACTATAACTTTTTTATTTTTTAGTGATGATGCTGTATGGCAGCTCGTTTTTTGAGGGACAAGATGACGTTTTCAGCGGTACCATGGTTATTTATATCCGTCTTTTTGATCGCGTGTTATTCCACTTTTTGTTCGGCGGTATGATAAAGCATTTTTTGCCTCTTTTTTTACGGTGTTCACTGAAGGGGTTAACTATTGGGACAGTTTTATAGGTCGGGTCGTTACGGACGCGGCGATACTAAATATGTGTACTTGTATTTTTTTTATTATTTAGATAAAGAAATGTATTTATTGGAAAAAAAAAAATAAAAATTATATATATATATATATATATATATATATATATATATATATATATATATATATATATATATATTATTTTTTTTTTTTTTTTTCCCCTTTATTTAGGAATTTTTTGTTTGCACACATGTAATTATTTTTTTATTTTTACTTTGCCCCAGGGGGGGGACATCACACTATAGTGACAGATCGCTGATCTGACACTTTGCAATGCACTGTGTTAGATCAGCGATCTGACAGGCACTGTAGGGAAGCTTCCCGGCGCCTGCTCAGAGCAGGCGCTTGCAAGCCACCTCCCTGCAGGACTCGGAAGGAGCAGGGAGGAGGAGGTAGGAGACCCTCGGAGCAACGCAATCACATCGCGTTGCTTCGAGGGTCTCAGGGAAGCCCCCTCCCTGCGCAATGCTTCCCTATGCCGGCGGAACGCTGTCATCATGTTTGATCGCAGTGTTCCGGGGGTTAATGTGTCGGGAGCAGTCCATGACCGCTCCTGGCACATAGTGCCGGATGTCAGCTGTAATAATCAGCTGACACCCGTACTATCCCGTCACTGGGAATTAAGTCCCAGGTCACCTCGATGGGATAGTACGTCATATGGGATAAAGGGGTTAAAAAATTATTTTCAGAGCAAAAACATATATGGCTGTAATAGTGCAGCTAGTGTTCGATTCCTGCTCCGTGTGATCCGGGCAGCATGAATCTACTAGCAGGTTCCCTTTAAGGGTTTTTACTATGTAATCTGAGAGCAGCATGGTGTGGGGACAGAGACTCTGAAACCAGTGATGTGCCACTTACTCGGCTGCTTACTGTCATTTTGCTAAAATCTAGTAACCAGAGTAGCAAGGAATCAATAACGCACATCACAACTGCATATAAACATTTATACAACGTTGTACTAATTATTTGTTTTTACAAATATAAGAAGGTAGAAATCGGAACATTTCCATCACAGAAATCTTATAGTTTCTGATCCAACATAAATATCTGAGTCTAATGAGAAAAACACGGGCTAGAGCTTGAGTTTTTGGGCAGAAAGTTCATTAGTTTTCTTTGCTTTCTTCTGGGCAGTCTTGGCACCTTTTATCTGTAATTTGACTTGATCCTGAAGCTGGGAGAAGAAGGCCTGAGAAGATTTCAGGGCTTTATCCTTGCCTTCATCCTGTGACAAAACAAGTTACATTGAATTACACCAAAAATAATGCTCCCATCTACAGGGCATGGAAATTATTTAGATGTCAGAACCAACTACACGTACGGTTTTCTTTTTGTCATATTTTAGCTGCAAGTTATTTAAAAGGGAACCAGTAATGTTCCCAAATGCTATTAAACTGAAGATGCAGGGTTCATCTGCAAATTGCTAGAGGTCTAAGGTTATGTGGCTGGCTACCCAAAACCCTTTGTTCCTCCTGGGCACACCCACAGCCGACAGTGCCATTGTTTGCCGACAGCGCCAGTGTTTGCCGACAGTGGAATTGTTTGCCGACAGCGCCAGTGTTTGCAGACAGCGCCCTCCCACTCAGCAGCACTCAGTGATTGTTGCCGCGTCTCCATGACTGAAAGCCGCCGGCTCCCGGGAGCAATAATCATTTTCCTCTGGTAGCAGCGCTTTCAATGCGTCAGCCGGGCAGCTCTAGAACACTATATACTTGAAATTCATAGCAATTTTACAAGGCCCCCCTTCCCTAAATATATGCAAATCACTCTGCAGGGTTATTTTACACGTTATTCTTTGAAAAGTAGCAAAAGGATAATTTTTTGCAATACTACCTCCTAGAAATGACCATATCACAGCAGCACCCATAACAGACAGGTTACCTTGAGCAGCGTGGCTTTGCCCTCCTTGGTGAGCTTCTTCAGGCTGGCTTCTGCATCTTTCCTGCTCGGTTTCTGTCCCTTTGCTGCTCTCATCTTTTCAGTCAATTTCTGCCTCTTCTCCCTTTCCTTTATTTTATTCCTCTTGATGGCCTTCTTCTTCCTCCTCTCGCGTTTCTTGTCTGTGGCTGTCTTTTCAGCATTTGTCTTAATGTCTCCAGCTTTGTTCTTTTCCTGTGAAATCAAACTGGATCATGAAGCTATGTCACCATGAATACAAGACCGGCTCCCGAGTCCTGGAGGTATATCCCTGCTCGCTTCTCTCTGCCCACTCAGCCAGTTCGGTCTGTCCGTACATCGTCTAGCCGAGCAGGCAGGGAGAAGATGGTGGGGACATACCTTCACGTCTAGTCACATTGTCCCTGGCCCAGTTTCCAACTCTGCAGCAGTTTAGACTATAACATTCATGTTGGTAATGGAGGAGGCCATGGTTCAGAGCAGGAATCGTAACAGATTCTCTAAGATGTTACGCAGTTGATCGGGTATTTCCTGCCATTTACAATGGCCCTGAATCCTGGAGCCATTTCAAAGTACAGGACATGTGGGATCTATAGATCACAAATCTATGCAGAAAACATTTTGCAGTACACCAGCTTGAAAAGAAAGGGCCTTACTTTGATTTCCTCAGGAGCCAAAAGAGCCGCCTCACTCGCACCCACTGGGGCCACCTCTTCCATGCTAATTGCAGGGAGATGTGATACCACTTTCATTTCTGGAACCACCTGAAAAGCAAAAAAACAACAAAAAAACAAACAAGTCAGATGTACCCAGAATTAAAAATTAATGACATATTCTATCCTTGGTGTTTGATGGTCGGACTCCTGCACCCGTTATTGCAGTTTATCCAATAAGGTCTCTGTCAGACGACCATTTCTCCGTCCGTGTGCAAATCTATGTGCACATAAACGCAGATCCATATGGAAAACAAATAGTAGCATGCACTATTCTGGTTGGACGCGAATAATGCCGGTCAATAACGGCAGGCCACCACCTGAGATGCAGACTAGCTCATGGAGTCGTCTGCGGACGTGACTGATCCCATTATTTTTACGTCTATTTTAACTAAGCCTTACTTAAATGGAAAAGTACTGCATCCCCACATAGTTACCACCGCAGGCACCCCATCCCAGAGATTCCCCTAATAGCCAATATCTAATCCCAAAGTTTTTCAGGGTAATTAAGAAAAAAAAAAAATCTAATCTCTCTCACAACCGGCGCCTTCCGCTTATGGGCTCTGTCCGTTCAGCCCTATTCATTTAAATCACAAAATGTGGACAATGTTGAATTCTAAGAGACCTAGACAGCCCCTTTAAGGCGTCACACGTTAGAGATGTACATCGCGGATGTAAAAGCCTACTAATTCCAGCACCAAACTCATCTCTGAATGCGAGAAGAAAAGCGCACACTTTGGATGAGATTTTCCTTTATGGTGCAGTAAAAAGGAAATGATTATTATTACCGGCTTGGGTGTGAAGTGAAAGTTCGATAGAGCATCGAGTTTCAGGAAAAGGCTGTCCATTAATTTCTGAATTTCAATGTGTTTGGGGTCTTCCTCCTCCTCTTTCTTTTTCTAGAGAAAAATGGGATATTAGTTCCTGCAGAGGCTGAAATATCAGTCATTAGTCAAAACAGGAGGAGTCACAAACGAAACCCATCATTCTCCCTGTATAGGCGCCCAATATACATCATCAGCACAAGGTACATGGCGGAGCCGCCATGCACGTTACCTGGTTTAGTTTCAGATACTCCTGCTCATAGATTTCTGCCAGACTCAGTTTGCTCTTATCATGGTCCAAGGTGAGTTGCTTTTTGTACTCAAAGGCATCCTCCTTTGGCTTTTCCTTCCGAACTACATCATCCCACACCTCAGAAGAGAAGCAGAAAAGAAATGAGTGTCTTATACTAAAGAAACCCCTGCAGCAGCTGACCTGCTTGGTGATGGTTTCCCATGCAGTAAGTAGAGAATGTTTCCACACTTTACAGTAATGATAATCTACCAAACAATAATGATGCAAACAGGCAACATTTGTAATTCTCTGAGTACAGGGTCCATGTTAATTAAAGATGGATGTTAATCCATAGATTTACTTTGTGTCACTATGGGACATTTGCTTCTACAAGGCAGTGTCTCTCCTTGTGGAGAATGAGATGCTGGACATGCCAGTGCAAGGAGACGCTACCCCTTAGATCCCAGTCAGAGGCCTTTTATACAGCCAAATCAGATCTCAAACTCTGCACTGACCAGGGGCAACAACCCAAAACACTGTGTCTGTAAATAGGATAAAAGCCAAACCAGAATCTCTAAGTCATATGGCAAGGCTCGTTAAAAGGGTCGACACTGACTTTTAGGATTGCCACTTCCAATAGGTGGCACTAGAGTTTTCCTATTTCTCTACAAAGAGGCAATTTGTGACTTACAGAACATTCTATACTGTAACATTTTCACCTACCTGGTCTTTTATTCTTTGTTTGATGAGGTCTTCCAGCTGAAGTGTTGTTTCTTCCGTAATTACGGGTGCTAGTATAAAATGAAAAGTGGACAAGCTTCATGAATATCCAAAAAATACATCAAGCAAAGTAATACAATTAAAGGAGTCACGTGGTTAATGAAATATAGAGCAGATTACTAATAGGAACTACCTCTAGAATGATGAATGTACACGTTGAGATCAGTTTCCCATCTTATGAGATCAGGAAAGCTAGAGACTAATATTTAAAAAAAAAAAAAAAAAAAGATCTTTATAGTCTTTACCCATTCTGGAGGCATGGTCAAAAAGCAAGGACTCTGAAAGAAGACTGTTCTCTGGCCTCTTCTGTGCCGTCACCTCTCCACCCAGTTGCCAAGATTTCTCCCCCAACATTTGTTTTTGCAAAGCCTGAATTTTCTCAGTCATCTACAGTAGAAACACATAACAGGAGAACAGATCACGTTACCAAGGGGCTCACAAAATGTACTTCACTGCACCAGCTTCAACCAGAAAATGAGGACGTGGCAGATCGTTTTAAAATAAACCAACATTACTTTTCATTCTTAGGCTATGCGCACACGTTCAGGATTTCTTGCAGAAATTTCCTGGGCAAAACATTTTCTGCAAGAAATCTGCATGTGTTTTTCTCGCGTTTTTGGTGCTTTTTTTTGCGGATTTTTCCAGAGGTTCCCAATACAATAATATAGTGGGAAATCCGCAAAAAACATGCAAAATTAATGAACATGCTGCGATTTTTACCGCGATGCGGGTTTTTTATTTTTGCAGAAAAAAATGCATTATGTGCACAAAAATTGCGGAATGCATTCTAAATGATGGGATGCATAATGTGTGCTTTTTTTGTGTTTTTATAGCGCAAAAAAACACGAAAAATCTGCAACGTGTACACACAGCCAAGACATAATATACCTTGTATACACACTAGAAACAAGCAAATCGATTTGCAAAACTCTGGTCCAGTGGTCAGGTCAGTATTCCATGACCACCGGACGAAAACCTTGCAAACCGCCTCTTATCTGCCGCATCCCTGGCTTCATTTTTTATTAGCCAACCTGATGCAGACACGTCGCATCAGGCCGGCTAATCAAGACAGGAGTCGGGGATACGGCAGATAAGAGGCGGTTCGTAGGGCTCCCATCTGTGATCAGGGAATATTGATGTGACCAACAAACTAGTGTTCTTCCAATCCATTCACTCATCTCTAATACTTACATGTCAGCCATAAAAATAGGTTCCATCATGACACACACAAAAAAGCTTTGACCAAGCCTTAAACTAGTCATGCCAAACTAGATAGGACCAATTTGTGCTGCACATCCAACAGATGTTCTTATGTGTACGGGCACATAATATGCCAGTACTACTGTGGGAAGGCACTGCCATGAAGGGGGTACTTAGTCTGCACCAATGTTTATGTAGGTTGTATGTGTGAGCATTGCACAGAGCGTCAGATAGCTCAACGTCCTCCAAGCATCATCCTACATGGACTGCCATTCACATGAGTCTTCAGACCAGGCCGCCTTCTTATATTGCTCCTAGTCCAGTTCTACCGGTTTATTGAGGCGGTCACTACGAGCATTCTGACCAATCCACAGCTATAGAATCCCATACACGGCGAGCTGTGATGCATTATGTGCTCTTACACGTTTCTATCATTTTTCACTTGCCCATGATCCTGTGGCCGGGTCACTAATTGTATTTCCTTGAACCATTTTCAGAAAATACTAGACACTGCATAATGGAAAAATCCCCAAAAGTCTGCCATTTTGGAGATAGGAGCCAGTCTTCTAGCCTTTACAATCTGGATATATCAAGGTGGCTGGAATCCTTACATGTGCCCATTACCGGACTACATTTAACGAATACATGAAACGATGCCTTAGTGATATGACTGACCTTGTCTTCCCTCTTTTCAAAGGAGGACTTTATTTCACTTGGTTCTTTGGGTTGTTTATTCTTCTTTTTACCACCAAGTATATCAGAAATATCTTCTCCCTCGCTGCCATCAGACAGATCAAATGTCACCCGCTTGAAAGCTTCCTTGGCTCTTTTACTCGCCTCCGTTTCTTCCATTACATCCTCCTCTCCAATATCAGTATCACTGCACGAGGAAATTACAGATATGATGAAAAAGTGCAGAGAAACAGGTCCTTAAAAGCCATCAGAAATCCTCATCACCCCACTACATGCAAAGGGTCAAATGAAACAAAGCCACAATATACAGGGAAACTGTCTGGAAAACCACAGAATGGCATGGCTTGAAAAACATTTCACAATAAAAAAAAAGCAAGCAATAAAATACTTACTCATCAGCAATATCCTCTTCCTCATCACCCTCCTCCATTTCTTCATCATCTTCCAGATCATCATCTTCTTGACCACTCAGCTGTCTTCCCGTACCATCGTCAACAGGGTCAAAGAAATCTTTGTATCGAAGGTTTCTGGAACTTTTAGCAGTCTGAAAAATAAATGAGAACCATTTAATTCCAGAAATTGCGATCATGAATTAGTTTTGACTGTATCCCTTAATAGTCAGTTAATGGCAAAAAATATACATATTTTATGTGCAAACAATCAATGAAAGCAAACCTGTCAAAAATTGTACATATTGATTGCATAACAATCTATACTTTCAATGTGGGAGTGTCCAGAATAGTGTCCAATGGGATAAATGTGTTTCACGGACATATTATATTTTTATTATTACTATTAATTTTATTTTTACTATTAATAATAATATAGGTAAAACTACCTCTTCTTCCTTGTTTGTTTGGAAGGGCTAACAGCGCAGTCTTTTCATGTCCTAATAAAAGGATCACTAGTGTCCATTTGGACATACATATTAACAGACAGACAATTCTCCAAGGAACCATCTTGGAACTAGCCCAACATATGCGCAGTAGACCGCGTCCAACTCCAGGGTGTCCAGTCAAAACAAAGTTTATTCTGACAAAAGCGTGAACAATGTTTCGACCTATAATAAGTCCATTTCAAGTACTCAAAACTGCCATTCAGCCAATCAGAGCTGGAGCTAGCTGATTGCAGCCATTTTGTCCAAACAGGAGGAAAGGCTGAACGGCTGTTGACCCCACCTGTTGGACTAGGAAGCCATGGAATTCCAGACAGATGGGCAAATATCTTTTTTTATGTCTCCAAAAGTCATCAATATATTATATATACAAAAGTCAGATAAAACCTTGTAAAAAAACTTAAGTTGGGAGTTCTTGGAAACAACCTTAAATGAAGGGAAAAAAAGGACTATTTGTGCAAGGCTACCATTTGTTCTCCATTGTTATCCGAATGCCTGCAAAGTGCTGCCCATTACCGGCATACTCAAGAGAGTGTCATCTATGGGTCACGTACAGGGAGAAATGACACCAGGCTGGGGAAAATGGTAAACCTTCTTGTCAGATTCGGGTGTGTCGCTCTCACTCAACAAGGCAAATATCAGCAATGGGTAATTTACACTATATAAGGACGTTGTCAGCACAGAATGACGTCAAACCAAGCACAGGCGCTCGGTGCTTCATTGTGGGGCCATGTAGATCCGCTCAGCTCTATAAAGCTACAGCTGTCAATCAAAATAGATGGTGGATGCTGAGGGTGGCGAGGATTAGATAGAGGGAAACAAGAACGTGGGAAGGTGCGCTAAACTGTTTGGCCACAACAAGGGCGCACGAGCGCCTGTACTTGGTTTGAACAGTCATTCTGTGCCGACAGATTTATTTTAGGGCTAGCCTGACACGTCCCACGTTCACAGTCCAAGTACAGACCGCGATGTTCAAACTCACAGTGAGTCTCCTGACTTAAACCCAGCAACCTCATAGGCATGTACACGGCTGCCAAGTTTGGGTCAGGAGACCTGCGGATGGTACAGATATTGCAGTCCGTACTTAAGAAACTGGTTCTAATGAGAGAAGATGAGCCGTGTGGAGCATTGTCACAATTCCAGCTTCCACGCTCTTTGATCTCGACTCAGCACTCATGTGAAATGTAGCACTCTACATAAAGATATTTTACCTTTCTCATATCCTTGATATGAATCTCTTCATCTTCATCATATGAGTCAATATCTTCAAAATAATCCACCTCCTCTTCATCATCATCATCCTTATTCTTCCCATCATCTTCCTTCTCAACTGCCTCTAGAAAAGCTTCCATTTCTGACAACCTGAAGAACTTGTCATCCACTATGGATTTTTCAATAGATTTCCTGGCAGCTTTTTTACTGGCATTTTTCTTCCGTTCTTCTTCCACTTTGTCAATGTCAAAGTCTACATCGGAGTCGTTGTCGTCACTGTACCTTTCCACCGTGGCCTTCCTGCTTTTACCAGGTGATAGTTTAGCATTTCTTCCTTTACGTCCATGGTCCTCTGCACTGTTTGTTGGATCCTGTGAAGCTTCTTCTTCCTCCCCCTGGTCTATCTCAGATAGGTCTTCCTCCTCTTCCGATGGCTGGCGTAAATAAACGTCCTCGTCTCTCACTGCCTGCTTGACGGCCTTACTAAACTGACCAAGAATTGCTCCGTTCTGAAGCTCAAGCTGCTGCCAGATTTGCTCTTCATCAAAGTTTTCAATAACCAGTTCATTCAGGGGGCTCCCCACCAGAACGGCACCCTCAGCTTTATGCAAGTCATACAAAGCTTTCGTTAAACTGGAAAATTCAGAGGCCAGTCCTTCTTGTACACTATTCACAATGGAAAAATGGACATAGTCAGCAGTGAGAACAATAAACATCTGCAAGGAGCAGCCACAGCTGTCCAAGCAAAACGCAAAGAAACCCTGTCCATTCCCCTGGCACGTCTGGGGGACATGAATAGGTAATTCATCTAGCTGGGGTAAATGATGCCTAAACCTGGCATTGTTGCTTTTATTCCTCACCACTCTTCCCAATAAGACGTTCGCAGGGACAAATTAAGGATCACAACCCAATATTCGATTGACATTCAGTGAAGAGCGCCATCTCAGGAACAGATTTAGGAAACAAGGACATGCACCCCAGGAAATGATCTACACATCTATGAAAAGTCACCTCTCTAAAGTCTTCTATTCTGCATGCAATAGCAATTCAGGAGACTCTTTCCCTAGATCTTTGCATTGTGCCGGTCTTGCCATGCCCTCTAGAAATTCATGAGTAAATGTAAAAGACCGGAGGACCGAGAGCAGGTCATCACAAACTAAAGAATTAACAAGACTTCACCCAAACTGAATCAAAAGTATCAGACGATCCAGCAAATCTCAGGTTCAAACTTGCAGGTTGTGAGACCCCAGCATGCTACATGGGAACCCCCCAGCCTCCTCAGTAGGCGGAGGAGATACTATGCTTTTAGCTAAAGCAGAGCTGCAGCATCATCACGACAGTAAAGGATGTTACACTGGAAACTTGTAGGGGGCTCAGGGGTCTTATTCTCCCGTGCTGGCGGGGGGTGCCGCCGATACACGGCAGAGGGGACACCAGTGCTCTGCTCCAGTATCCGGCCATACAATGGCCGCTCACCGTACCTCAGCAGCTGCTCCGGGTGGGCTTCCACCGCCTCCAGCACCGCCGTGCACCGCCACAGCCTCGGCCGCAGTAGCTCCGCCATCTCCGCTCCGTCCGGGAGTCACGTGGAGCGCATGTCGCCGGAAGTGCAAGGGCTACAAGGCTCCGACCGGAAACTGTGACCCAGCACTAGGGTTCCTATCTATGCCGACATTTCCTACCCAGTCACAGCACAGTACATGGGACTTTGTCCCGCGCCTCCACAACCCTGATAATTTGCTGATATTATTTTATTTTTGTAATATATACTGTAACATTTTGTCCGTTTAAATAAAGCTTTGTTTGAACTCTGGACCCAAGATGGCGGCCTCCCTGCAGTGTGACAGGTAAGCAGGAGCCTGGTACGCGTGTGGTCTCGGGTCCTGCTGTATAGCCTGGGTATATTGTACTGGGTGTATCAGGGGCGCAGCTGCTGGGTTTAGGGTCTGCTCAGGACCAGGAGGCCATGCTATTACAGGAGAAGCTTCCCTATGGTTGTTGGCAGCAGGCGGTGAGGCTCAGTAGCCATCCTTCCTAGAACAGGGCGGAAGTCGCTGTGGAGGACCCAACATGTCACACAACCTAGTGCAGAGTGTGTAATCCCCCGTGTCACCTGCAGGGGAGCTGTGGGCTTTCTCACAGGTCACAGCCGATCACGGGGTATGAGCAGCCGACAATCTGCGACTCGTCTATGGCAACAAAATGGGTGGAAAAATGTTTGTCGTACAGCAAACCCCTTTATACGGCCACCTCCCCCCGACCTAATAAGTAAAGATTTACAAATCTGTCAGACCTCCACTGATCTGATATTGACATATCTAGTGGGAAACCGCTGTAAGAAGCGACTTTTCCATAGTGGACGGCGCCCATCCAGAGTCCGCGACTTCTCAGGTCACATGTTCGCTTCTCGCACCAACAAGAACATATTTCTTACTAGTATTGTAAGAGTAGCAGCCTAAACGGTACCGGGCCGCCTTCTGCTCCAGTCCTTAATTATGGTGGCACAAATATATGCCCCTATGTGATAACATGATTGTATGTACTGGGCATTTCTTCTATAAACGTGCCTGCAGATGATGCCAATGGCTCCTGATGGTGCAAAATCACACAAATCATTTCACACATATACCCCCTCCCCCTTCCCACAATAATTTTTGTAAAAAAAAAAAAATGGAAGCTGTCATCAAACAATTATACATACCAGGCATCCAACGCATCTTTTATTTAGAATGGGTGTGATAGACCGAGTGATTCAGGGCCTAATGGGTATCAGCCATTCTGCATGCCATGCATAGCCATAGTGGCAAGCTGAGCCGTCTCGTGGACGGGTACATCAGCTGTGATACGCCATCCACACAAACTAATCTGCCGTGGCACTGGTAAGTAAATGGATAGATACCAATGAGTTTGTGTTGTACCACAGGACAGTGGGTGAGTAAATGTGCCCATGTCAAATGTGGATCCTAGAACACTTTTTATTTGGTGCCTAAAGATTTTTTTCCCGGCATACAGCCATAACATTACTAGGATATGCATTCAATGCCCGACCAAAGTGAATGCTCAAAATAGCCATGGCACCGGGAACCCACTGTGCCACTTCATCCCTAGACAGGTTATTTTTTGAGATGACCATAGACTATAATAGGGTGTGATGCAGTCAGTGGAAGTCACCGTGGGATGGCACTTCTTTGCTTAGTCAGATAGGACATTGATGCTACTTTTTTAAACCTAGTAAAACCCTTAAACTTGTATGTTGGTTCTGAAATCTGGTTTTGTTCCTCCAAGACATATTGAAAACTTGTGCACAGCTTACGCTATGTAGAGATCTACAATTTTGTATTAATTTTTTTCCTATTTTTTAGATGAAGATATGCAGGACGTTCTACCTGACCAGCCAGAGCTTTTATTTTCATGATGGCACAAAGCAAGACTCCTGAAAAGAAAAAGTCCCGTCTCTCCTTATCCAAAAATAGGAAAAGTTTGGCTGCAGGTGTCACTGCATCCCCAGCAAAATCTTCAGCCTCTCCATCCATTGTCACTTTCTTCAAGAATGCACCTCCACCAAAAGTTTCCTGCCCTCTTTGTGGGGAGATGGTACCCAGGTTTGGCTTAAACAAGCACATTGATGACATGTGCCCCAAAGCAAAGGCCGAGAATGATGATGTAATACTGGTTGGTGAGACTCAGCTGGCCACCTCTACATATGCAAGCCCTCAATTGCCTCTAAAACATAAGACCTTAATAAGCAAAAGTAAGCTGAAAAAAAATCCAAGGGTCCAGGTCCAAGATAACGGTGAACAAGCTAGCCCCTACTTTGGGATGAATATCTCCATGAACGAAACCCAGAAAGATGTGGAGGCAGTGGCAACTGTACCACTGGGAAGCCTTTCATCCAAACTTTCCAGAAGCTATCGGACTCGTAAAGCAAAGCAAGATGAAAGCAGAAACTTCTCACATGGAAGGGTAGAAGATGATGGTTGTGATAACAATGACACTCCGGCGACCCCAGACCCACATGGTCTCGGAGATATAGACTGTGGTGACGAGGTGCTTTCACCCTCAGATTCGTACAGTATGAAGCATGCCCATGAAAACAATAACGAGACTTCTGGAGGTGAATTTCCACCTTCTTCTGCTGAAGTTCTGTCTTCAGTGCAGTTGGATTGTGAATCGGATAAGAAAATTGACACTTTAAAACGTAAGCAAAGTGGCATGTTCTTCTTAGAAACTGGTTCTAAAAAGATGAGATGCAGTAAATCCATGGAAACCCATTCTGACCTTACTGATAAGGACCTGGGCTGTGGTGATAATGCAGCAGTGTCCTCCCTAGAGGAAAACAATGACATTCTTCCTGTGGAAGATCCTAATGTACTTGATGAATTTCTAAAACCCTTCAATGACCCGGATAGTAACGTGGAAGCAGATGGCGTAAAGGAGCCAGTGTCTGACTCCGGTAGATCGCCATACTACTTGAGGAACTTTCTAATGGTGCTGCAGACCATCATGGAGGATGAGGAAGACATGAGCCTGTTCAGTGAAGAAGATACTCTTGCTCTAACAACATTTTGTCAGCTGTCAGGTACACGTCTCCAGATTTTCCATTTTAATAACCTTTTATGCTTTCCCATTATAGTCACTAAGAATGTTTTAGCAGAGTTCTTTGACCTGCAGTTTAGAACATGGTTCCAAGCTGTAACACAGACCTTGTCCGTGTGTCTGGACTATCAGCCAATGTGCATGCTGTCTTCGTAGCTGTAATTATCTGTTTTATGGCAATGTTTGCCGCCTGGCAAGCTGCTTGGTTGTGTCCTTAGAGTCCTCTTGTGCAGGACAAGATAGGTTTTTCAGTAACACAAGGTCTAATTGCCAGCTCATGTCACCTACTCACTATATATAGCTTTACACTGTATTTTTTAGTGGTGCATTCAATTATGTCATTGCATTTTTTCTATATGTTACAGCCGGAGGACAGAAGCTGTACGTTCGTCTGTTCCAACGCAAGCGGAACTGGATAAAAGTGAGCAAGTTGGAATACACAGAAATTGGCTCTGATTTGAATCCCTTCATTGAAGAGCTGAGTCGGCATGGTTTTCTACAGACCGGTATAATATTTGTAGTGTTACTTTATCTTTTCTGTCTATAGGCAATCATAAAAGACTTTCTCCATTTCTTCCAAACTCGCTGCTTTTCTGAAAAGGTTTTTATATATTTATTGCAAGACAGTGAGATGTATGCGACTCGATGGGGCCGGAGTAGTTTCACCACTGTGGTTGCTGTCCTGCCTCAAAAACACAAACTCTTTATATGAAGAAAGCTATTATGAGATTTCTGTACATTGGCTGAGGCCACCTGGGGTTCGTAAGGTGCAGCAATGTGGACATCCACTAAAAGAGTCCTCGTCTCAGCTCAGAAGAGAACGGTTGTTGCTATTGTTTTATGCGTGCTGCCCCCCAGAGTATCAAGTTTTTGTTCTTTTAAAATCCTCCATCCAGAAACATGAGCCTTGTTATTTAGTGCAAATTTTTAAGGTCATTACCAAGGCGGCGTTCCTCCCTGGATTCCTCATGGGGTGTCTTTAGGCTGCTCTGCATATTACTCTGTGAGCACCATGCCCTTGGTAAAGATCATAGAAAAGGCCCATATGTCTGGAAACTTATGACCGGTAAAGAAGAAACCTAAAATACTCAGGAGGCAGCAATAATAAAATAACAGCAAAAACTGACCAATTTTGGCGTGTAACAGGTTCTCGTTAATGAACTGCGTGCTAGAGGACACCCTGTCCGACAGCTACGTCTCTCCACGGAGAATCTCAGTTCACTACAGAGCAGCCAATAGAAAGTGCTTACTACTCTGTGTGTCAGTTAAAGATCAGAACCTTTGCCATAACATGACAGTACAACTAAAAAGACTCATTTTACAAGTAAAGTAAGAAGCCACTACACGTCGGCTGCCAGAAGGAGCAGGAGACAGATTCTGATCCTTTTGATACATCAGGAAAAATTGTAAAAATGTGTTTTTGTTTATTTTAGAAACACTAAATTGCCCTCAACAGTCATTAAATGCCATTTAAAGATTAATAGTATGAAAATGATTCTTGTGATAACTATTTAAAACAATGAATCATTGATTTAGAGTATCATCTTTTGTAACTTGAGAAGGAGCAGATTTATGAGGATAAAAGTACATCTAGAACATAATATACACAACACAAATTAATGTAGAGCAATTATCAGATTTTTCATTTGCTGTGTTCTAAGAGATTACATGGGTAAGGCCACACAGCACAGCAGTTTTTGTATAACCAAGCATGGCATAGATCAGGGATGGGAAACCCCCAACTCTGTACGCTGCCCACGATGGCCTTTCCTCTGGCCCCCGGGCAGATTCCAGAGGACTGCAGTGCTTGGGCCATGGATTGCAATGCTCGGGCCCTGTAATTCCTTGTGACACTACGAGCATGCAATCTCACCTTTCTCTACTGAATTCTGTGGTGCATGCCAGTGTCAGGGCATAATCCTCCATTGTAAGTGCAAGCATCAGGACTTACTTTGTGGACAGTCTGTGCACTCTGTGTTCTAGTCCCACTGATGATGACTACAGCAGCCCCAGCCCCGCCTGTGATGCGTATGCTCCAGCCTCACCTAGGTGATGCATATACCCCAGCCTCTCCTACTTTATGTGTATGCCCCAGTGTTTCCTATGTGATGCATATGCACCAGAATCTCCTACGTGATGGGTATGCCCCGGCCTCTCCTACGTGATGGGTATGCCCCGGCCTCTCCTACGTGATGGGTATGCCCCGGCCTCTCCTACGTGATGGGTATGCCCCGGCCTCTCCTACGTGATGGGTATGCCCCGGCCTCTCCTACGTGATGGGTATGCCCCGGCCTCTCCTACGTGATGGGTATGCCCCGGCCTCTCCTACGTGATGGGTATGCCCCGGCCTCTCCTACGTGATGGGTATGCCCCGGCCTCTCCTACGTGATGGGTATGCCCCGGCCTCTCCTACGTGATGGGTATGCTGCAGCCCCAGTGTCTTCTACGTAGTTTATATGTCTGTGTCTGCTATGTGATGTATACAGCAGACCCTTCACTGCTTGACTTGTGTAAATGTTTCTTGAGCAGTAATGAATTTCTCACTGTGAGGAGACGTGTAGTGTAATATGCATCTGTGTTCAGAACTTACTGCTACAAGTTCTTTTCAAAACACATCACAAAGAGTTGACTTCGTTTCACACTGACGCAAATCTAGAAAAGCAGTTGCAAGTAGCAACATCATTCATACCACCTAACATAAGATCCGCATTAAAGCAAAGCAGCTCCATCCATCACATTACAGGGTGAGTTAATTAAATGTTTAGCCAAATAAAGCAGGATACATTTGAAGTTGATAATATTGTGCAGTGCCCCAAGGATAGTATAAATAGCCAAATGGCTCCTGGCAGAAAAAAGGTTCGCCACCTCCCCGGTGTCAAGCGGTTTTTATTTGTTTTGTTTTTTACTGTGTGACCCATATTTTGTAGCCATTTTAATCAATGTGGAACATCAGTGGTAAATAGCATGCAGTTAAACAATTCACTGTCAGCACCATGCTTGTTCTGTACTGTGACTTTACTCTAATGGCCGCTTACTGTATACATCCCATACAACTATAGGCAGCTCATCAGCGGTCAATTACTCGTCTACTTACACAGGTCAACAAACCTTTTATTCGCACAGAACAATCAATCATATGGCAGTGTTTCCCAACTTCGGTCCTCAAGAGCCACCAACAGGTCATGTTTTCAGGATTTCCTTAGTATTGCACAGGTGATCATTGCGTTACCTGGAAAGGCAAGAATTCCTTCACCTGTGCAATACTAAAGGAATCCTGAATACATGACCTGTTGGTGGCTCTTGAGGACCGGAGTTGGGGAGCACTGTCATACTGCATAATGCTATCACCAGCACCGTGAATGGTGATTTTAAGCCTGCAGATGACGTGTGTTGGGCCTTGCCAGCCTATATAGATTGGTCAACAGTCAGGAATGTGCATTCCCCAATGTATAGCGTTTCTAAATAAGCTATAATATTCGTAATTAGTTCAGCAGATAATTGTGATTATTGTCATATTCTGACTGTGATTTAACAACCCCTATGAAATGTCTCCAACATCTTAAATAAAAAAGCAGACTTCCCTCCTGGACTGGTGCTACTCCTCCGATATAATCACGCCCCTGGAGATCTTGTGACCTTTACTGCAGCATTCATGTGACATAAAGGTCTAAGGGGTAACGTCATGACAGTGTAAGGAGACTTATAGGCCATGCAGTGCTGTTGTGGGAAATTACGGTACATTTGCAAATTGCCTATTCAGAGAGGAAGATGACTTGAACTCTAGCGCCATCTTTTGGAAGTAGCAATATTAAAAGTCAATATTGACCCTTTAACGAGCTAGCATATGAGGTAAACAATGACCCGAGCATTTCAGGGAATGCAGGAGGTAGGTATGCTTTATTTTAATTTTATGCAGTATGTGGGGGTCATTTAAAAGGAGATGTCCAGTACTAGACAAGGCTGTGTGCACACGTTGCGTTTTTTTTTCGCGTTTTTTTCGCTAAAAAAAATTCATTAAAAAGGCAAACATTAGGCATCCCATCATTTAGAATGCATTCTGTAATTTTTGTGCACATGATGCCTTTTTTCTGCTTTAAAAAACACAGCATGTTCATTAATTTTTTACCGCTATTTAATGCATTGGGAAGCTCCGGAAAAAAACACGAACAAAACGCACAAAAAAGGCGTAAAAATGTCAGAAAAACGTGCCCAAAAAGCATGCAAATTTCTTGCAGAAAATGTCCGGTTTTGCTCAGGAAACTTCTGCAACAAATCCTGAACGTGTGCACATAGCCATAACATTTCTTTCCTTAAAGTGTTCATTAAAATATACCTTACCTTCTGTACACTGCGTAGGTTAATTCAAGCGCATGAAATACGATTAATTGAAGGATCCAAATAAATAATTACAATAGGAAACCCTTTTTTTATATTAAGTTTACCTTAAAGTGAAGTTGAAAAAATTGCATCTACATGAGTTTAATTCCTTTTGTTTTTTATGTAGACAGTGACTTG
The DNA here is from genome assembly GCF_032444005.1 of Ranitomeya imitator. Taxonomy (NCBI): domain Eukaryota; kingdom Metazoa; phylum Chordata; class Amphibia; order Anura; family Dendrobatidae; genus Ranitomeya; species Ranitomeya imitator. The sequence goes on from NC_091285.1 coordinate 462,241,604, forward strand.
GAGGAGATTTCTGAAGCACTCGATCTTCTATCTGCGCCAGAGCTAAAGAATTTGGCAAAGTCTTTTCACTTTGCAAATCCTAATGTCCCAAAGCAACAACTTGTGGATGAATTCCTAAAGCTTTCCAGACAACGTTCGATCTTCAGCATGAGCAAGAATCGGTCCAGCATTGGTGCTGCCATTCTGAAAAAGTAAATACTTGTCTCGTTTTATTATGAAACTAGCTGAAGAGCCCGGCGTTGCCTGGGCATAATAAATATCTGTGGTTAGTTATAGCACCTCACTTCTCTTATTTTCCCATCACGCCTCTCATTTTCCCAATCACATCTTTCATTTTCCCCCTCACATCTCTCATTTTCTCCCTCACATCTCTCATTTTCTCCCTCACTCCTCTCATTCCCCCCTAACACTTGTCATTTCAACCTCACATCTGTCATTTTCTGATCACTCCACTATTTTTTCCTCACTCCTCTCATTTTGCACTCACACCTTTTCATTTTCGCCTCACACCTCTCATTTTCACCTCATCACCTCAGTATATACATGTTTGTCATCTCCCTTATATATAGTATACATCTGTATGTCATCTCCTGTATATAGTATATACCTGTATGTCATCTCCCCTGTATATATTATATACCTGCTGTGTGTCATCTCCCCTATATATAGTATATACCTGTATGTCATCTCCTCCTGTATATAGTATATACCTGTGTGTCATCTCCCCTGTATATAGTATATACCTGTGTGTCATCTCCTCCTGTATATAGTATATACCTGTGTGTCATCTCCTCCTGTATTAGACCTCGTTCACACGTTATTTGCTCAGTATTTTTACCTCAGTATTTGTAAGCTAAATTGGCAGCCTGATAAATCCCCAGCCAACAGGAAGCCCTCCCCCTGGCAGTATATATTAGCTCACACATACACATAATAGACAGGTCATGTGACTGACAGCTGCCGTATTTCCTATATGGTACATTTGTTGTAGTTTGTCTGCTTATTAATCATATTTTTATTTTTGAAGGATAAGACCAGACTTGTGTGTGTTTTAGTGCGAGTTTCGTTTGTCAAGTTGTGTGTGTTGAGGTGTGTGTGGCGACATGCATGTAGCGACTTTTGTGAGATGAGTTTTGTGTGGCAACATGCGTGTAGCAACGTTTTGTGTGTCTAGTTGCATGTGACAGGTTAGTGTAGCAACTTGTGTGCAGCAAGTTTTGCGCATGGCGAGTTTTGCGCGTGGCGAGTTTTGTGTGGTGCCTTTTGAGTATGTGCAAGTTTTGTGTGAGGCAAATTTTGCATGCGTTGCAACTTTTGTGCATGTGGCAATTTTTCCGCGTGTGCAAGTTTTGCGTGTGGCGAGTTTTTCATGAGGTGAGTTTTGCACTTGTGGCGAGTTTTGCAAGAGCCTAGTTTTTGCATGTGGCGAGTTCTGCGCGTGGCGAGTTTTGAGCGGCGACTTTTGTGTTTCGACTTTTATGTGGCGAGGTTGGCGTATGTGTGGTGAAATGTGTGCTGAGGGTGATATGTGTTCAAGCACGTGGTAGTGTGTGGCGCATTTTGTGTGTGTGTTCATATCCCCGTGTGTGGTGAGTATCCCATGTCGGGGCCCCACCTTAGCAACTGTACGGTATATACTCTTTGGCGCCATCGCTCTCACTCTTTACGTCCCCCTTGTTCACATCTGGCAGCTGTCAATTTGCCTCCTACACTTTTCCTTTCATTTTTTTCCCATTATGTAGATAGGGGCAAAATTGGTGAATTGGAACGCGCGGGGTTAAAATTTCGCCTCACAACATAGCCTATGATGCTCTTGGGGGCCAGACGTGTGACTGTGCAAAATTTTGTGGCTGTAGCTGCGACGGTGCAGATGCCAATCCCGGACATACACACATACACACATTCAGCTTTATATATTAGACAAGTTCCTTGTTTGTTGTTGTGTATATACTCTATCCTACCACTGGCATCTATATCCTCACTCCACGACACAGAGCCACTGCTTTCTACAATGCACTCTCGCATCAGCTATTAACACAGTTGCCCCTCTCATTCATGGCAGAGTGCGACGTATCAATAGACAACCCTGGCACAATAACACTACTAAATAGCTCCGGCAAGTGTCCAGAGTTGCAGAGCGGCGTTGGAAGAAAACACATTCACAAGATGATTTCACTGCATTAAAACAGGCAACACTCGCTTTTAAATCGGCTCTCACCTCTGCTAAACAGGCCTACTTCACAACCCTGATATCTTCCCTATCCTACAACCCCAAACAGTTATTCAAAACCTTTAACTCCCTCCTCCGCGCCCCACTGCCCCCTCCAACCTCTCTCATCTCTGCTGAGAACTTTGCCACACACTTTAAAAATAAGATCGACCAGACAAGGCAAGTCTTCATCGTTCAACCAAAACAACCCCCTATAAACCAGACCAATGCCCAAACCCCATAACCTCCCTCTCCAACATCACTGAAGGGGGGCTTAATTCTCCGGTACCTTCTCTGCTTTCAAACGTGCCACAATCACGCCTATCTTTAACCCCTTCATGACCCAGCCTATTTTGACCTTAACCCCTTTACCCCCAAGGGTGGTTTGCACGTCAATGACCAGGCCAATTTTTACAATTCTGACCACTGTCCCTTTATGAGGTTATAACTCCGAAACGCTTCAACGGATCCAGGTGATTCTGACATTGTTTTCTCGTGACATATTGTACTTCATGATAGTGGTAAAATTTCTTTGATAGTACCTGCGTTTATTTGTGAAAAAAACGGAAATTTGGCGAAAATTTTGAAAATTTCGCAATTTTCAAACTTTGAATTTTTATGCAATTAAATCACAGAGATATGTCACACAAAATACTTAATAAGTAACATTTCCCACATGTCTCCTTTACATCAGCATAATTTTGGAACCAATTTTTTTTTTTGTTAGGGAGTTATAAGGGTTAAAAGTTGACCAGCAATTTCTCATTTTTACAACACCATTTTTTTTTTAGGGACCACGTCTCATTTGATGTCATTTTGAGGGGTCTATATGATAGAAAATGCCCAAGTGTGACACCATTCTAAAAACTGCACCCCTCAAGGTGCTCAAAACCACATTCAAGAAGTTTATTAACCCTTCAGGTGTTTAATAGGAATTTTTGGAATGTTTAAATAAAAATGAACATTTAACTTTTTTACACAAAAAATTTACTTCAGCTCCAATTTGTTTTATTTTACCAAGGGTAACAGGAGAAATTGGACCCAAAAAGTTGTTGTCCAATTTGTCCTGAGTACGCTGATACCCCATATGTGGCAGTAAACCACTGTTTGGGCGCATGGGAGAGCTCGGAAGGGAAGGAGCGCTATTTGACTTTTCAATGCAAAATTGACAGGAATTGAGATGGGACGCCATGTTGCGTTTGGAGAGCCACTGATGTGCCTAAACATTGAAACCCCCCACAAGTGACACCATTTTGGAAAGTAGACCCCCTAAGGAACTTATCTAGAGGTGTGGTGAGCACTTTGACCCACCAAGTGCTTCACAGAAGTTTATAATGCAGAACCGTAAAAATAAAATCATATTTTTTCACAAAAATTATATTTTTGCCCCCAATTTTTTATTTTTCCAAGGGTAAGAGAAGAAATTGGACCTCAAAAGTTGTTGTCCAATTTGTCCCGAGTACGCTGATACCCCATATGTGGCAGTAAACCACTGTTTGGGCGCATGGGAGAGCTCGGAAGGGAAGGAGCGCTATTTGACTTTTCAATGCAAAATTGACAGGAATTGAGATGGGACGCCATGTTGCGTTTGGAGAGCCACTGATGTGCCTAAACATTGAAACCCCCCACAAGTGACACCATTTTGGAAAGTAGACCCCCTAAGGAACTTATCTGGATGTGTGGTGAGCACTTTGACCCACCAAGGGCTTCACAGAAGTTTATAATGCAGAGCCATAAAAATAAAACAAAATTTTTTTCCCACAAAAATTATTTTTTAGCCCCCAGTTTTGTATTTTCCCTAGGGTAACAGGAGAAATTGGACCCCAAAAGTTGTTGTCCAATTTGTCCTGAGTACGCTGATACCCCATATGTGGGGGGGAACCACCGTTTGGGCGCATGGGAGGGTTCGGAAGGGAAGGAGCGCCATTTGGAATGCAGACTTAGATGGAATGGTCTGCAGGCGTCACATTGCGTTTGCAGAGCCCCTAATGTACCTAAACAGTAGAAACCCCCCACAAGTGACACCATTTTGGAAAGTAGACCCCCTAAGGAACTCATCTTGATGTGTTGTGAGAGCTTTGAACCCCCAAGTATTTCACTACAGTTTATAACGCAGAGCCATGCAAATAAAAAATATTTTTTTTTCCACAAAAATTATATTTTAGCCCCCAGTTTTGTATTTTTCCAAGGTTAGCAGGAGAAATTGGACCCTAAATGTTGTTGTCCAATTTGTCCTGAGTACGCTGATACCCGATATGTGGGGGGGAACCACCGTTTGGGCGCATGGGAGGGCTCGGAAGGGAAGGAGCATCATTTGGAATGCAGACTTAGATGGATTGGTCTGCAGGCGTCACATTGCGTTTGCAGAGCCCCTAATGTACCTAAACAGTAGAAACCCCCCACAAGTGACCCCATATTGGAAACTAGACCCCTCAATGAACTTATCTAGATGTGTTGTGAGAACTTTGAACCCCCAAGTGTTTCACTACAGTTTATAACGCAGAGCCGTGAAAATAAAAAATCTTTTTGTTTTCCCACAAAAATTATTTTTTAGCCCCCAGTTTTGTATTTTCCCAAGGGTAACAGGAGAAATTCGTTCACAAAAGTTGTTGTCCAATTTGTCCTGAGTACGCTGATACCCCATATGTTGGGGTAAACCCCTGTTTGGGCACACAGGAGAGCTCGGAAGGGAAGGAGCACTGTTTTACTTTTTCAACGCAGAATTGGCTGGAATTGAGATCGGACGCCATGTCGTGTTTGGAGAGCCCCTGATGTGCCGAAACAGTGGAAACCCCCCAATTATAACTGAAACCCTAATCTAAACACACCCCTAACCCTAATTCCAACGGTAACCCTAACCACACCTCTAACCCTGACACACCCCTAACCCTAATCCCAACCCTATTCCCAACTGTAAATGTAATCTAAACCCTAACCCTAACTTTAGCCCCAACCCTAACTGTAGCCCCAACCCTAACTGTAGCCCTAGCCCTAACCCTAGCCCTAACCCTAGCCCTAACCCTAGCCCTAACCCTAGCCCTAACCCTAGCCCTAACCCTAGCCCTAACCCTAGCCCTAACCCTAGCCCTAACCCTAGCCCTAGCCCTAACCCTAGCCCTAATGGGAAAATGGAAATAAATACATTTTTTTTTATTTTTCCCTAACTAAGGGGGTGATGAAGGGGGGTTTGATTTACTTTTATAGCGAGGTTTTTTAGCGGATTTTTATGATTGGCAGCCGTCACACACTGAAAGACCCTTTTTATTGCAAAAAATATTTTTTGCAATACCACATTTTGAGAGCTATAATTTTTCCATATTTTGGTCCACAGAGTCATGTGAGGTCTTGTTTTTTGCGGGACGAGTTGACGTTTTTATTGAAAACATTTTTGGGCACGTGACATTTTTTGATCGCTTTTTATTCCGATTTTTGTGAGGAAGAATGACCAAAAGCCAGCTATTCATGAATTTCTATTGGGGGAGGCGTTTATACCGTTCCGCGTTTGGTAAAATTGATAAATCAGTTTTATTCTTCGGGTCAGTACGATTACAGCGATACCTCATTTATATCATTTTTTTATGGTTTGGCGCTTTTATACGATAAAAACTATTTTACAGAAAAAATAATTATTTTTGCATCGCTTTATTCTCAGGACTATAACTTTATTTTTTTGCTGATGATGCTGTATGGCGGCTCTTTTTTTGCGGGACAATATGACGCTTTCAGCGGTACCATGGTTATTTATATCTGTCCTTTTGATCGCGTGTTATTCCACTTTTTGTTCGGCGGTATGATAATAAAGCGTTGTTTTTTGCCTCGTTTTTTTTTTTTTTTTTCTTACGGTGTTTACTGAAGGGGTTAACTAGTGGGACAGTTTTATAGGTCGGGTCGTTACGGACGCGGCAATACTAAATATGTGTACTTTTATTGGTTTTTTTTTTTTTATTTAGATGAAGAAATGTATTTATGGGAATAATATTTTTTTTTTTTTTTCATTATTTTGGAATATTTTTTTTTAATTTTTTTTTACACATTTGGAAAATTTTTTTTTTACTTTGTCCCAGGGGGGGACATCACAGATCAGTGATCTGACAGTTTGCACAGCACTCTGTCAGATCACTGATCTGACATGCAGCGCTGCAGGCTTCACAGTGCCTGCTCTGAGCAGGCTCTGTGAAGCCACCTCCCTCCCTGCAGGACCCGGATCCGCGGCCATCTTGGATCCGGGGCTGGAGGGAGCAGGGAGGGAGGTGAGACCCTCGCAGCAACGCGATCACATCGCGTTGCTCCGGGGGTCTCAGGGAAGCCCGCAGGGAGCCCCCTCCCTGCGCGGTGCTTCCCTGCACCGCCGGCACATCGCGATCATCTTTGATCGCGGTGTGCCAGGGGTTAATGTGCCGGGGGCGGTCCGTGACCGCTCCTGGCACATAGTGCCGGATGTCAGCTGCGATAAGCAGCTGACACCCGGCCGCGATTTTTTTGATTTCACAATCGTAAAAGGAGAAACTGAACCACGAAAGTTGTTGTCCAATTTGTCCTGAGTACGCTGATACCTCATATGTAGGGGTAAACCACTGTTTGGGCGCACGGCAGGGCTTGGAAGGGAAGGAGCGCCATTTGACTTTTTGAATGAAAAATTGGCTCCACTCTTTAGCGGACACCATGTCACGTTTGGAGAGCCCCCGTGTGCCTAAAAATTGGAGCTCCCCCACAAGTGACCCCATTTTGGAAACTAGACGCCCCAAGGAACTTATCTAGATGCATATTGAGCACTTTGAACCCCCAGGTGCTTCACACATTGATCCGTAAAAATGAAAAAGTACTTTTTTTTCACAAAAAAATTCTTTTAGCCTCATTTTTTTCATTTTCACATGGGCAACAGGATAAAATGGATCCTAAAATTTGTTGGGCAATTTCTCCTGAGTACACCGATACCTCACATGTGGGGGTAAACCACTGTTTGGGCACATGGTAAAGCTCGGAAGGGAAGGAGCGCCATTTGACTTTTTAAATGGAAAATTATCTCCATCGTTAGCGGACACCATGTCGCGTTTGGAGAGCCCCTGTGTGCCTAAACATTGGAGCTCCCCCACAAGTGACCCCATTTTGGAAACTAGACCCCCAAAGGAACTAATCTAGATGTGTGGTGAGGACTTTGAACCCCCAAGTGCTTCACAGAAGTTTATAACGCAGAGCCGTGAAAAAAAAATATATATATTTTCTCAAAAATGATCTTTTAGCCTGCATTTTTTTATTTTCCCAAGGGTAACAGGAGAAATTTGACCCCAAAAGTTGTTGTCCAGTTTCTCCTGAGTACGCTGATACCCCATGTGTGGGGGTAAACCACTGTTTGGGCACACGTCGGGGCTCAGAAGTGAAGTAGTGACTTTTGAAATGCAGACTTTGATGGAATTGTCTGCGGGTGTCACGTTGCGTTTGCAGAGCCCCTGGTGTGCCTAAACAGTAGAAACCCCCCACAAGTGACCCCATTTTAGAAACTAGACCCCCCAAGGAACTTATCTAGATATGTGGTGAGCACTTTGAACCCCCAAGTGCTTCACAGACGTTTACAACTCAGAGCCGTGAAAATAAAAAATCATTTTTCTTTCCTCAAAAATGATGTTTTAGCAAGCATTTTTTTATTTTCACAAGGGTAACAGGAGAAATTGGACCCCAGTAATTGTTGCGCAGTTTGTCCTGGGTATGCTGGTACCCCATATGTGGGGGTAAACCACTGTTTGGGCACACGTCGGGGCTCGGAAGTGAGGGAGCACCATTTTTGAATACAAGATTGTCTGGAATCAATGGTGGCGCCATGTTGCGTTTGGAGACCCCTGATGTGCCTAAACAGTGGAAACCCCTCAATTCTACCTCTAACACTAACCCCAACACACCCCTAACCCTAATCCCAACTGTAGCCATAACCCTAATCACAACCCTAATTCCAACCCTAACCCTAAGGCTATGTGCCCACGTTGCGGATTCGTGTGAGATTTTTCAGCATCATTTTTGAAAAATCCGCGGGTAAAGGGCACTGTGTTTTACCTGCGAATTTACTGTGGATTTCCAGTGTTTTTTGTGCGGATTTCACCTGCGGATTCCTATTGAGGAACAGGTGTAAAACGCTGCGGAATCCGCACAAAGAATTGACATGCTGCGGAAAATACAACACAGCGTTTCAACGTGGTATTTTCCGCACCATGGGCACAGCGGATTTGGTTTTCCATAGGTATACTTGGTACTGTAAACCTGATGGAACACTGCTGCGAATCTGCAGCGGCCAATCCGCTGCGGATCCGCAGCGTTTTCCGCACCGTGTGCACATAGCCTAATTCTAAAGGTATGTGCACACGCTGCGGAAAACGCTGCGGATCCGCAGCAGTTTCCCATGAGTTTACAGTTCAATGTAAACCTATGGAAAACAAAAATCGCTGTACACATGCTGCAGAAAAACTGCACGGAAACGCAGCGGTTTACATTCCGCAGCATGTCACTTCTTTCTGCGGATTCCACAGCGGTTTTACAACTGCTCCAATAGAAAATCGCAGTTGTAAAACTGCAGTGAAATGCGCAGAAAAAACGCGGTAAATCTGCCATAAATGCGCAGTGGTTTAGCACTGCGGATTTATCAAATCTGCAGCGGAAAAATCCACAGAGGACCAGAATACGTGTGCACATACCGAAACCCTAACCCTAGTTCTTACCCCAACCTTAGTGGAAGAAAGAAAAAAAAATTATTTATTTTATTATTGTCCCTACCTATGGGGGTGACAAAGGGGGGGGGGGGGTCATTCAGTATTTTTTTTATTTTGATCACTGCGATAGGTTTTATCGCAGTGATCAAAATGCACTTGAAACGAATCTGCCGGCCGGCAGATTCGGCGGGCGCACTGCGCATGCGCCCGCCATTTTGGAAGATGGCGGCGCCCAGGAAAGAAGACGGACGGACCACGGGAGGCTCGGTAAGTATGATGGGGTGGGGGAGAGCACGGGGGGTGGATCGGAGCATGGGGGGGGGTAAATCGGAGCATGGGGGGCGGTGGATTGGAGCACGGGGGGTGGTGCATTGGAGCATCGGGGGGTGGATCGGACTGCAGGGGGGGTGGATCGGACTGCAGGGGGGGTGGATCGGACTGCAGGGGGGGTGGATCGGACTGCAGGGGGGGTGGTTGGAGCACGGGGGGGTGATTGGAGCACGGGGGTGAGCGGACAAGAGCACGGGGGGGAGCGGACAGGAGGACGCAGGGGAGCGGAGCAGTGTAAAGGACAGATCGGAGGGGTGGCATGGGGGCACATCAGTGTTTCCAGCCATGGCCGATGATATTGCAGCATCGGCCATGGCTGGATTGTAATATTTCACCAGTTATAATAGGTGAAATATTACAAATCGCTCTGATTGGCATTCACTTTCAACAGCCAATCAGAGCGATCGTAGCCACGGGTGGGTGAAGCCACCCCCCCCTAGGCTAAACTAACACTCCCCCTGTCCCTGCAGATCGGGTGAAATGGGAGTTAACCCTTTCACCGGATCTGCAGGGACGCGATCATTCTGTGACACAGCATATGCGTCACAGGTCGGATTGGCACCGACTTTCATGACGCATACGCTGTGTCACAGGTCGGGAAGGGGTTAAAAAGCCAACCCTCGACCCAACTGCTATGCCCAGCTATCGCCCAATATCGCTGCTCTCGTTCGCTTCCAAACTCCCGGAGCAGCACGTCCATGCTGGACTTTCCTCCCACCTCCCATCTAACTTGCTCTTTGACAATCTACAATCTGGTTTCCGCCTCCATCACTCAACTGAGACAGCCCTGACCAAAATCACTAACGACCTACTTACCGCCAAAGCTAATGGACAATACTCTGTACTCCTCCTTCTAGACCTGTCCTCTGCTTTTGACACAGTTGACCACTTCCTCCTACTACAGATCCTCTCCTCCTTTGGCATCAAAGACCTTGCCCTATCCTGGATATCCTCATACCTTTTCAACCGCACATTCAGCGTCTACAACTACCACCTCATCCCACCCTCTCTCTGTTGGAGCCCCCCAAAGCTCTGTTCTAGGACCCCTACTCTTCTCAATCTATACACTTAGCCTGGGACAACTCATAAAGTCCCATGGATTCCAGTACCACCTGTATGTTGATGACACTCAGATCTACCTCTCTGGCCCAGACGTCACCTCTCTGCTGTCCAGAATCCCAGAGTGTCTATCAGCCATATCCTCCTCCTTCTCACTTTCTCAAACTCAATGTGGACAAATCTGAACTCATCATCTTTTCTCCATCTCATAGATCTTCCTTACCTGACTTATCGCAATTAACGACATCACGCTTTCCCCCGTACCGGAAGTCCGCTGCCTCGGAGTAACCCTTGACTCTGCCCTGTTTTTCAAACCGCACATCCAAACTCTTTCTTTCCACCTCCTGTTGCCTCCAGCTCAAAAATATTTCCAGAATCCATCCTTTCCTCAACTCTCAATCTACTAAAATGCTTGTGCATGTCCTCATCATCTCCCGCCTTGACTACTGCAACATTCTTTTCTGTGGCCTCCCTGCTAACACTCTCACACTTCTCCAGTCCATCCTTAACTCTGCTGCTGGCTAATTCATCTCTCTCCTCGCTACTCCTCCACTTTTCCCCTCTGCAAATCTCTTCACTGGCTCCCATTCCCTCAGCGTATCCAGTTCAAATTACTAATACTGACCTACAAAGCCATCCATAACCTGTCTTCTCCATATATCTCTGAACTAATTTCCCGATATCTTCCCTGACGTTATCGCCGGTCCTCCCAAGACCTCCTTCTCTCCTCCACACTTACTCGCTCCTCACCCAACCGCATTCCGAATATCCCCCATCGTCTGGAATTCTTTACCCCAACACGTCCGACTAATCACATTCGGATCCTTCAGACGGAACCTGAAAACCCATCTCTTCTGGAAAGCTTACAGTCTGCACTGACACCGCTGCCTCCTCACCACTACCGGAGCCACCGCCTCACCAACACCGGAGCTTCTGCAACCCCTCAACCTATTGTCTCCTTCCCCACCATCCTGTAGAATGTAAGCCTGCAAGGGCAGGGTCCTCTCCCCTCTGTATCAGTCTGTCATTGTTAGTTTGCTTACTGTATGTGATATCTGTAATTTGAATGTAACCCCTTCTCATGTACAGCACCATGGAATCAATGGTGCTATATGAATAAATAATAATAATTTAACCTTTATATGTACTTTTGTCTTATTTTCTTAATTACAGAGCAAAGGATGCGGCCGGGAGAGCCGTCCGGGTCTGCAAAGGTCCCAGGGCTGTATTCTCTAGAGTTCTACTCCTGTTCTCTTTGACCGAGTCTATGGAGGTAGAAGAAGCTGCTAGTGGAGGTCAGACATTGCTCTCCACCGTTCTCATGGTTAACATGGGGCGCATGACATTCCCACAGTACACCGTACAGAGGAGTACTAGTATATTCCAGGACAGAGAAGATCTTATAAGGTAAGATTCTGGTAACGACTGTCATTTCATAGATGTCCTTATATAAAAAGTTAAAGGGGTTGTCTAGTGATGATTGGTGGATGTTCCATTAATAATAATAATAATAATAATAATCTTTATATAGCGCCAACATATTCCGCAGCGCTTTACAGTTTAACAGTTTCAAACACAAAAGTCATAAGTAACAACATTAACAATACAATAATTAAAGCAAAATAAGACGGCCCTGCTCGTGAGAGCTTACAATCTACAATGAGGTGGGGGAGATGCAAAGTACAGGTGTGTATTTACAATGATGTATTTACAATGATGGTCCAGCCATCTTCAGGGGTTGGGGAGTAGATGGGGATAGTGAATGGGCTATACACACACACACACATAACATAACTTTGATTAGTGAACGTGATAGGCCGCTCTGAACAAATGCGTTTTGAGCGAGCGCCTAAAACTATGCAAATTATGGATGGTCCTAATATCTTGGGGTAGAGCATTCCAGAGGATTGGCGCAGCACGGGAGAAGTCTTGGAGTCGGGAGTGGGAGGTACGGATTAGTGCAGAGGTTAACCCCTTTACCCCCAAGGGTGGTTTGCACGTTAATGACCGGGCCAATTTTTACAATTCTGACCACTGTCCCTTTATGAGGTTATAACTCTGGAACGCTTCAATGGATCCTGGTGATTCTGACATTGTTTTCTCGTTACATATTGTACTTCATGACAATGGTAAAAATTCTTTGATAGTACCTGCGTTTATTTGTGAAAAAAACGGAAATTTGGCGAAAATTATGAAAATTTCGCAATTTTCCAACTTTGAATTTTTATGCAATTAAATCACAGAGATATGTCACACAAAATACTTAATAAGTAACATTTCCCACATGTCTACTTTACATCAGCACAATTTTGGAACCAAAATTTTTTTTTGTTAGGGAGTTATAAGGGTTAAAAGTTGACCAGCAATTTCTCATTTCTACAACACCATTTTATTTTAGGGACCACATCTCATTTGAAGTCATTTTGAGGGGTCTATATGATAGAAAATACCCAAGTGTGACACCATTCTAAAAACTACACCCCTCAAGGTGCTCAAAACCATATTCAAGAAGTTTATTAACCCTTCTGGTGCTTCACAGGAATTTTTTGAATGTTTAAATAAAAATGAACATTTAACTTTTTTTCACAAAAAATTTAATTCAGCTCCAATTTGTTTTATTTTACCAAGGGTAACAGGAGAAAATGGACCCCAAACATTGTTGTACAATTTGTCCTGAGTATGCCAATACCCCACATGTGGGGGTAAACCACTGTTTGGGCGCATGGCAGAGCTCGGAAGCGAAGGAGTGCCATTTGACTTTTCAATGCAAAATTGACTGGAATTGAGATGGGACGCCATGTTTCGTTTGGAGAGCCCCTGATGTGGCTAAACATTGAAACCCCCCACAAGTGACACCATTTTGGAAAGTAGACCCCCTAAGGACCTTATCTAGAGGTGTGGTGAGCACTTTGACCCACCAAGTGCTTCACAGAAGTTTATAATGTAGAACCGTAAAAATAAAAAATCATATTTTTTCACAAAAATTATCTTTTCGCCCCCAATTTTTTATTTTCCCAAGGGTAAGAGAAGAAATTGGACCCCAAAAATTGTTGTACAATTTGTCCTGAGTACGCTGATACCCCATATGTGGGGGTAAACCACTGTTTGGGCGGATGGGAGAGCTCGGAAGGGAAGGAGCGCCGTTTGACTTTTCAAAGCAAAATTGACAGGAATTGAGATGGGACGCCATGTTGCGTTTGAAGAGCCACTGATGTGCCTAAACATTGAAACCCCCCACAAATGACACCATTTTGGAAAGTAGACCCCCTAAGGAACTTATCTAGATGAGCGCTTTGACCCACCAAGGGCTTCACAGAAGTTTATAATGGAGAGCCGTAAAAATAAAACAAAAATTTTTTCCCACAAAAATTATTTTTTAGCCCCCAGTTTTGTATTTTCCCGAGGGTAACAGGAGAAATTCGACCCCACAATTTGTTGTCCAATTTGTCCTGAGTGCGCTGATACCCCATATGTGGGGGGGAACCACTGTTTGGGCGCATGGGAGGGCTCGGAAGGGAAGGAGCTCCATTTGGAATGAGGACTTAGATGGAATGGTCTGCAGGTGTCACATTGCATTTGCAGAGCCCCTAATGTACCTAAACAGTAGAAACCTCCCACAAGTGACACCATTTTGGAAACTAGACCCCCTAAGGAACTCATCTAGATGTGTTGTGATAGCTTTGAATCCCCAAGTGTTTCACTACAGTTTGTAACGCAGAGCCGTGAAAATTAAAAAAAAAAATCTTTCCCCCCAAAATTATTTTTTAGCCCCCAGTTTTGTATTTTTCCGAGGGTAAGAGGAGAAATTCGACCCCAAAAGTTGTTGTCCAATTTGTCCTGAGTACGCTGATACCCCGTATGTTGGGGGAAACCACCGTTTGAGCGCATGGCAGAGCTCGGAAGAGAAGGAGCACCATTTGGAATGCAGACTTAGATGGAATGGTCTGCAGACGTCACATTGCGTTTGCAGAACCCCTAATGTACCTAAACAGTAGAAACCCCCCACAAGTGACCCCATATTGGAAACTAGACCCCCCTCAGGGAACTAATCTAGATGTGTTGTGAGAACTTTGAACCCCCAAGTGTTTCACTACAGTTTATAACGCAGAGCCGTGAAAATAAAAAATCTTTTTTTTTCCCACAAAAAATATGTTTTAGCCCCGAGTTTTGTATTTTCCCAAGGGTAACAGGAGAAATTGGACCCCAAAAGTTGTTGTCCTATTTGTCCTGAGTACGCTGATACCCCATATGTTGGGGTAAACCCCTGTTTGGGCACACGGGAGAGCTCGGAAGGGAAGAAGCACTGTTTTACTTTTTCAACGCAGAATTGGCTGGAATTGAGATCGGACGCCATGTCGCGTTTGGAGAGCCCCTGATGTGCCTAAACAGTGGAAATCCCACAATTATAACTGAAACCCTAATCCAAACACACCCCTAACCCTAATCCCAACAGTAACCCTAACCACACCTCTAACCCAGACACACCCCTAACCCTAATCCCAACCCTATTCCCAACCGTAAATGTAATCTAAACCCTAACTGTAACTTTAGCCCCAACCCAAACTGTAGCCCTAATCCTAACCCTAGCCCTAACCCTAGCCCTAACCCTAGCCCTAACTCTAACCCTAGCCCTAATGGGAAAATGGAAATAAATACATTTTTTTAATTTTTCCCTAACTAAGGGGGTGATGAAGGGGGGTTTGATTTACTTTTATAGCGAGTTTTTAGCGGATTTTTATGATTGGCAGCTGTCACACACTGAAAGACGCTTTTTATTGCAAAAAATATTTTTTGCGTTACCACATTTTGAGAGCTATAATTTTTCCACATTTTGGTCCAGAGTCATTTGAGGTCTTGTTTTTTGCGGGACGAGTTGACGTTTTTATTGGTAACATTTTCGGGCACGTGACATTTTTTGATCGCTTTTTATTCCGATTTTTGTGAGGCAGAATGACCAAAAACCAGCTATTCATGAATTTCTTTTGGGGGAGGCGTTTATACCGTTCCGCGTTTGGTAAAATTGATAAAGCAGTTTTATTCTTCGGGTTAGTACGATTACAGCGACACCTCATTTATATCATTTTTTTATGTTTTGGCGCTTTTATACGATAAAAACTATTTTATAGAAAAAATAATTATTTTGGCATCGCTTTATTCTCAGGACTATAACTTTTTTATTTTTTTGCTGATGATGCTGTATGGCAGCTCGTTTTTTGCGGGACAAGATGACGTTTTCAGCGGTACCATGGTTATTTATATCTGTCTTTTTGATCGCGTGTTATTCCACTTTTTGTTCGGCGGTATGATAATAAAGCGTTGTTTTTTGCCTCGTTTTTTTTTTTTTTTTCTTACGGTGTTTACTGAAGGGGTTAACTAGTGGGCCAGTTTTATAGGTCGGGCCGTTACGGACGCGGCGATACTAAATATGTGTACTTTTATTGTTTTTTTTTTTTTTTTTATTTAGATAAAGAAATGTATTTATGGGAATAATAATTTTTTTTTTTTTCATTATTTTGGAATATTTTTTTTTATTTTTTTTTTTACACATTTGAAAATTTTTTTTTTTTACTTTGTCCCAGGGGGGGACATCACAGATCAGTGATCTGACAGTTTGCACAGCACTCTGTCAGATCACTGATCTGACATGCAGCGCTGCAGCCTTCACAGTGCCTGCTCTGAGCAGGCTCTGTGAAGCCACCTCCCTCCCTGCAGGACCCGGATCCGCGGCCATCTTGGATCCGGGGCTCGAGCAGGGAGGGAGGGAGGTAAGATCCTCGCAGCAACGCGATCACATCGCGTTGCTGCGGGGGGCTCACGGAAGCCCGCAGGGAGCCCCCTCCCTGCGCGGTGCTTCCCTGCACCGCCGGCACATCGCGATCATCTTTGATCGCGGTGTGCCAGGGGTTAATGTGCCGGGGGCGGTCCGTGACCGCTCCTGGCACATAGTGCCGGATGTCAGCTGCGATAGGCAGCTGACACCCGGCCGCGATCGGCGGCGCTCCCCCCGTGAGCGCCGCCGATCGCGCTGGACGTACTATCCCGTCCATGGTCATAGGGGCCCACCCCACCTCGACGGGATAGTACGTCCGATGTCAGAAAGGGGTTAATCGAAAGTCATTTGCAGAGCGCAGTGGTCTGTTAGGCTGATAGACAGAAATGAGGGAGGAGATGTAAGGGGGTGCCGCACTGTGGCAATTGAATACAATTTGAATTGTATCCTGTAATGAATGGGTAGCCAGTGTAACGACTGGCGAAGAGCGGACGCGTCCGAGTAACGATTAGCCAGATGGACGACCCTGGCTGCTGCATTAAGGATGGACTGGAGAGGGGATAGTCGAGTGAGGGGGAGGCCAATTAATAGAGCGTTACAGTAGTCCAGGCGGGAGTGGATCAGGGCGACAGTGAGGGTTTTAGCTGTCTCCATGGTGAGAAAAGGGCGGATTCTAGAGATGTTCTTTAGGTGTAAGCGGCACGAGCGGGCAAGAGATTGTATATGGGAGGTGAAGGAGAGATCGGAGTCAAACATAACACCCAGACAGCGCGCCTGCTGCCGGGGTGTTATTATGGTGCCACCCACAGAAAGGGAAATGTCAGATTTAGGGAGGTTAGTAGATGGTGGGAGCAGAAGAAGTTCAGTTTTGGAGAGGTTGAGTTTCAGATAGAGAGCGGACATGATGTTGGAGACTGCGGACAGACAGTCAGTGGCGTTCTGTAGTACAGCGGGGGTAAGGTCCGGGGATGACGTATATAGTTGTGTGTCGTCGGCATAAAGATGGTACTGAAAGCAAAATCTGATGATGGTCTGTCCAATTGGGGCCGTGTAGAGAGAGAACAGAAGGGGGCCAAGGACTGAGCCCTGAGGTACCCCAGCAGTGAGAGGAAGAGGAGATGAAGTGGAGCCAGAGAACAGAACACTGAAGGAGCGGTCAGAAAGATAGGAGGAGAACCAGGAGAGGGCAGTGTCCCTAATGCCTAGTCACTGGAGCCTAGAGAGAAGGAGAGGGTGGTCAACAGTGTCAAAAGCTGCAGAAAGGTCGAGAAGAATGAGCAGAGAGTGGTCACCATTACGTTTTGCTGTCAGAAGGTCATTGTTGACTTTGATGAGTGCAGTTTCTGTCGAATGTAGGGGGCGGAAACCGGACTGTGAAGGGTCTAGGAGGGAGTGAGTGGAGCGGTAACGGGTAAGGCGGGAGTATATCAGGCGCTCCAAGAGTTTAGAGATGAAGGGGAGAACCTGCACCAGTCGACAGATCAAGTAACGTTTATCCCTGTTACAATATGTAGGGGCAGTTCAAACTCACGTCTGCTCCATTCATTCTCTATGGGGCTGTTGGAAAAAGCCAAAACCAGCGATCGGCAGCTCCAGAGGGAATTAATGGGTGCGTGTGTGTCCATACGCATACTGGTTAGTAACGGTTCATGCAGTATTATGTGAACACACTATTTGGTATATTTTAGCTGGATCGGACAACACAAACAATTGTTACGATTCACCTTTCGTGTCTCCCCTATTTCCCCATAGACTATTACCATGCGAGCAGGACCCTCGCTCCTCTTGGTATCTATGGTTTATGTGATTATTGTTATGCTGTAATGTCTATTGTCTGTACAAGTCCCCTCTATAATTTGTAAAGCTTTGCGGAATATGTTGGCGCTATAGAAGTATTATTATAATGCAGCATCGGTTGGGTATGCGCACAGCTGCACTATTCTAACCAAGATAAAAGGTTCACCAGACAATCCCTTTAATGATATTGTTCAATGGATCATTAAAAAAGGCTTGTCAAATCAGGACATGTAGAATATTGCCCGAGGCTCAGCATAGAAGACAACGTATGCTGCAGACATACATACATACATACATACAATGGCCCCAGAGGGCCACTAGCTTGATGCAGAATTCAGGTGCTAGCCACCACATCACTGCTATTGGCCCATGTACAAAGACTGGCCGAGTACATTAGGTACATCTCCCCTGAAGTAAGAGGGGATTTAACGAATGAGAAATATTATTTTTTTCCTACTTTATTATTTCTTCTACCACCATATTGTGACACATTTTAACTGAACTGGTCTTTACCGTGTTACCAGTCCGGTACAGGCTCTTCTGTTGGGGTGTTACAGACCTGTATATAGAAATGTAGGCATCTTGTTTTTGCAGTTTAATGTACCAGTGTATTCGGACTTTCCATAGATACGAATCTGCAATGCACAAGCTGGTAGACATTGTCGTCACTATGACCAATGGGCACTGGAAAGAAGCACATCTGATGTTTGAGAGTGCCAGGGAGGACTGGGATCAGCTGAAGAATGAGCAGAGCCTCCGGTATGGACTATTGGTGGGACTGGTGTGGGCAGCGGGTTCTACACATTCAGAAGGCAGGGACCGTTACCGGATTTAGTGCTGGATTATATGATCCACCTTCTATGTGCTCACTCTATAGGTACCACGCAGAGCTGCCATTGTATCTGCGCTGCTTTACTGTCGGCTGGGTGTATACAAGGATCCTATCACGAGGAGTAGAAATCCTGCAGAGATTACATCATTATGAGGTACAGGTTTCTCTTTTTTTTTTTTTTTTAATTTTTCTACGAGTCTGTGCACTCATTTTCTCAGTGTGGTGAGCGACACTCGCTCATTCAAGTTGCGTAGGTAAAAAAGGATCTGGCCCAGATCATCCTTGGGTCGAGTGTTCGCTGATTTTTGGTCTACCCTCCTGTCCTGTTTTTGTAATCTAATCTAGTTGGCACAAGAGATGGGAAATGAATTGTTAGGGAATGTTCTTCTGCGGCCGTCTGGTTTTGCCTTTGCCCCTTGCTCAGTTTCTTACGCCACTGTTAAGAGCATGAGTATCAGGGAGGACACACGTTCCTCTTTTGCATAGTAGTCAGGCAGGAGAATGGTGTCCATTGCTATGACTGGAAAAACCCTGCTTCATGGAGTGCGATATTCTCCTAATCAAGTATGATGGAAGCTGCGAGGCTCTGACTCAGATGTGAACAGAGTCTTCCTTCCAGCTTTACAACTGGTATGTTCCAAGATTAGAATTTACCACCAAAACATAGGATAGGGGATAATTCCCAATCGCAGGTGGTCCGACCACTGGAACCCCCAGCGATACCGAGAGAGGAGCATGTGCACCTTGGCACTCCCAATAAGAATGAATGAAGCCATCTTCAGTGGTCCCATCATGAATTAAGAGTGGAGGTGCACACGCTCAGGTCCTGCTCCATCTGAGGATCAGGGGGGTTCCAGCGGTTGTACCCCTAGTGATGGTGAAGTTCCCCTTAACCGTAGTATATGAAATAACTTCTAATCTTATTACATACTCTTTAATTATGCAACCAGAATTTACATACGCTTAGTATGGAACATGTTGTGTGTAACAATTTCCCTATGTTTTTTTTTTCCAGGAAGCTGTTCAGTTACTACAAACACTTTTGTCCCAAACCGTTTACTGCTCAGACAGTAGGGGGCGCTGGTGGGATCGGCTTGTACTGAATTTGCATCAGCACCTGAAGCTCACACAGAAAGTAACTACTGTATACTGGTGCTATATACTGCCATTATACACTCGTGTAACTCTGAATCCTAGCTGTCACCCCTACAATGTGCAAATACCGCAGCCTAAATAACACGATTGTTCCTCCATCTCATAATCCCTTAATGTATTAAAAAAACATGTAGAAATGAGAGTCCTCAGTGGTTGATACCTTTTAATGGATAACTGAAAAGATGGTAACAAATTGCAAGCTTTCGATACTATACAGGTCTCTTCATCAGGCAAAGACTAAAAGAAATTCTGAAGAATCACATATTTATACACAACACAGCACAGAATTAATGCCATAGACAAGACACCACCGCATCTTAATGTATTAAGCCATACAAGTAATGTTCTGCGCTCTCATCTCCAGTCTACTAATCTGGAAACTGCAGAACACTCCGAAATCCATCCCCACATCTGTATAAGTGGGTACATACCCAGGGTACGCTGCCCACCGCTGTACTGGCCTCATAGGAGCCATTATACATGTTACATGCCAGGTAGATAACCACATTGTGTAGCTGTGATCAGCAGTTTTTTCAGAAGCGTGTGTATTTGGGGAATTATACCACGTAACGCCAGATGTGGCTGCACCGTGATCCACCCAAATCTAAGAAGCAGCCAAGTTCTTTCATACTAGATGTGAATAAGAACCCGGGTTAAGTATGAGCTGGAGAAAGTAATGTAAGTTTGTGTATGTGGTGGGTATTATTGGGTTATAATTGTACTCTCCTACCTTTGTATTGTTTTTAGGCAATCGCCTATATTTTGGAGGGCTTGTCAGATCCCTGTGTGCGGACAGGCCATCAGCTGTCCCTGTACCAACGAGCCGTGAGGATGAGGGACGCTCCAAGCTGCAAGAAGTATCGCAATATGTTAAATAAACTTCCCGAGATCCAAGTAGATGATGTCACACACGTGAGCTTTACGTGGACCATTTCTGAGAGGCTAGAGGGAATAATAGTGGGGCAAACGTTATAAAACTAGACTGTCATGGCTGCCTGCTCACCTTGCTGAGATGTCACCACCTGGAGGTTCCTGCAGGTTGTTTAGAAGATGCTTAGCTGCAGCTTAACTCATTTTTTTAAATCACTCATCCCTCGGAGGTCACCTGAATAGGATACTTAGGGTTAACGTCATTCAAGATAAGTCTGATTAGAAAATGTACCTTTTTTTTTTTTTTATAAAATATGTAAGGAAAATGTTTATTTTTTGACGAGCAGGTAACCATCAAAGGCAAGATGTATCCTCAGACTGGTATGGGAAAATCTGTGTTCCTGATGGAGAACCTAACGGAGGAGGATGGAGATGAAATATCTCTTTCCACAGTCATGTGTTCGGTTGAAGAGCTGGCGTTGGCACATTATAGAGAGCTCGGCTTTGACCAAGGTCTGCTGACATGGCACAAATCTTGTATCTTCTATTGTATTTAATGTAGTATTGGGGATTTTACTCTAAAATTACATGGATAGCATGTCCCTTACAGTCTTGTCGCCTGGTATCTATTGACCAGATGTCAGACCTTGCAACCACTGTGATAGAGATTCAAGAAGTTGTGTATCATGACGCAACTTCATACAGAAGTGACCTTCAGATAAAAGTACTTAGTTCTTGCCTTGTACCTGACATGTCAGGTGTGCATGTGTAAGGAATAGTGATGAGCGAGTATGCGAGGGTGGTCTCTGAGTCTTTGTGACTGCTCGGAGATTTGGTTTTCGCTGCAGCTGCATGAATTGCGGCTACTAGCCTGCTTGATTACATGTGGGATTCCCTAGCAGCCAGGCAACCCCCACATGTACTCAGGCTGGATAGCAGATGTAAGTCATGCAGCTGCAGCGAAAACTAAATCTCCGAGCAGTCACAAATACTTGGAGACCACCCAAGCGTGCTTGGGGTAAACCCGAGCAACGAGTATACTCGCTCCATCACTAGTAAGGAATAAAACTATTTCTGTCCAGTATATGACTTCTGCATTTTTACCACTTTTTATCTCTAATTTTCAGCCCTCCCTGATCTAGTGGGTGGAGGATAGCTGCATGAACATCCACAGAGACATGAGGGATTCCGGTTATCCTGTGTCTGTGTAATACATATTTAGAGGCAGCAGCATAGAGAACATTATAAAAAAAAATACTGAGCAGTGTAGATGTGAATCAAGCACTGGGGTGAAAAGCCGCAGCATATTCATGCATGTATAGGCAGAGACCTGTCAGTCCAGAGCAGGGAGAGGCCACCTTTCCAACTAGCCTACGGTGCGGATCAGTCTCCATCTGCTATTAAATTATGCTTTTTTTAAGCAACATTCCAGAACATACCCACCCGGCTGAGATATGATAAAGGCGGCCCACGGACTGGGCATTATGTATCAACTGACAGGTTTGCTTTAATAGGCAGCTGTAATCTGAACCATCAGTGAGCTGAGAATCAGCGTGAGGCGTTTAGGAAGCAGAGGGTGGTTGACAAGAAGTGCCTTTATAAATGAAGAAAAAAAAACCTTTCTCTAATGATGTACAGTGGTATGTAGGTTTGGTCACCCCTGGTCAAATTTAGCTTCGTCTTTCAGACCTTATGTTGACCTCCACGGTTCCTGTTGACTGATATTTCTTAATTACATTTTGAAGTGAGAAAAGGGCAACTTGAAAACACTTTGCTATCTTCTTATGGCCTTCTCCTGTTTTGTTGGCCTCCATCATTTTCAGAGTGCTAAGAAGAACCCATGGCTGATGTTTTTTGGCACAGGGTTAGAGGAGGCTGGGTGTTAATAAAGCTGGGAAATTTGCATCACCTCTCCTTTCCTAACGATGATAGTGAACAAGTCATAACCCTAACAGGCTAATTAAGGTCTGAAACCTTGGTCAAAGTTATCTGAGAACACAAATCTCTAAGGGGTGCCCAAACTTTTGCATTGGCCCAATTTCCTTTTTTTTGTAATTTTTCAATTGAAAAAATACTAGATTTCTTTCCCCCTAAAATACAAAGGAAACATCTCATCTATAACTATAGACCTTTTAGAGAACATTTCATCTTCAACTTGCTTAACTGCTTGTAACAACAGTAATTTTGACCAGGGGTGCCCAAACCTTTGTATATTAGAAGATTTCTTATATTTTGTTCTATTGCTTTATGCAAAGCTGAAATTTAAGCAATGCTGCAAAGTCAACGACTATCATATTAAAATGAAAATGCTTGTGAAGTGGCATTCTGCAGTCCTCCATGCTGGTCCAGCATCAGTGGTTTAATACATAAAGTATGATATACATGGTTTTCATGAATATTAAACTTTTTCATGTGGGCATGACAACTAGGAAATACTGTCTTTTTTTTCCTCTTTCAGGAATACACGGAGAAGGATCCACATTCAGCACTTTGTATGGCTTGTTCATGTGGGACATAATCTTTATGGAGGGTATCCCCGACGTCTTCAGAAACTCCTATCAGGTACGTGTGACAACTTGTTTTGTCCCTGAACTCTATGGATGTTACAAGCATACAGATGCTGCCGTATGCTATTACCAGGGACCGGAGGCAGATGCGTTGTGTCTCTATGTTGTTACGTTTTGTTGTGTGGTATCTTGCAGGCTTTCCCCCTGGATTTATACACGGACAGTTTTTATGAGAATAGGAAGGATGCCATAGAAAATCGTCTCCAGCTGCTCCAGGACTCTCCCACTGAGATTCTCCATGACATGATGGCAGAGGTGTGGAGCACGCATCTAGGCGAGTCGGCAGCACTAGTGAGCTGGGAACGTTTCACCTCTCTACAACAAGCCCAGGTACTCGTAGTAGTACAACCTCTCCACCCTCCAGAATGAGTAAATGGAGAAAGGTGTTTTAGCAATTTAGAGATACATTAATGTAAAAGGATTAGGGTTTATCAATGCAGGGGTGCGACACCCAGCATCCTTGCCAATCATCCATTCCCAGTGTCAGTGGCGGCTGGAACGGCTCAGTCGTGGAGAAGCACAGCGCAGCGCTGTGGACAGAACAGTGGCCACGGCCGGGTACTGCACATCCACCTCTTATCATTTTGAATAGGTGGCGGATGTGCAGTACCCGGCCGCTATCCAGTCAATGCTCCGCAATTGAGCAATTTCAGCCACTGCTGACACTGGGAACAGCTGATCGACAGGGCTAACCTGTCCTAATATCAATGATAAAAGTTCTGGACAACCCCTTTAAAGAGAACACGTCATGTCTTTTATTGGAAAAAATCATTGCCCCACATACCTTTTGTGTCAGCCATCGGGTGGGGATCTCCAGCTTTTCAGTCCGTTTTGGAATTCTCCATCGTATTGGCATTTCTTCCCATCACTGCTCCCTACATCACCACAATCTCCCAGCTTTCCAGGCATAGCACTGAACCTGGGTGTATGTTCCAGTTTCATATCCTATGTGCGCATGCGCTGGAGCCGCAGTCAGTGGCCCCATGACAGTTTGTGAGCACGCACACTATGCACTCCTCTCTTTTCTCTCGCCAGAGCATGCGCACATAGGATATGAAGCTGGGTTGTATACCCAGATTCAGTGCCATGCCCAGAAAGCTGAGCGTAATTGCGCCAGCGCGGGATCTGCTAGGAGATGGCAGTGATGTAGGGAGCAGTGACAGGAAGAAATGCTAATGCGATGGGCGTGGAGAATTTCAAAACACATTTGATTGACTGTGACAGAAAAGCTGGAGAACCCCATCCCATGACTGAAAAAGAAGGCATGTGGGGCAATCAAAGTACAAAAAGTGATTTTTGCGCTAAATATTGGGACTTTCTCCTTGAGAGAAAGATTATGCAATGTGCATCACTAAAAAGACATTGGGGCAGTTTAATACCGATAAAGGATGTGACAGGTTCCCTTTAACTTACATTTTAGGAGGACCTGTCACCAGATCAAAAGTGGCCAGATGCCCAGTAAAGGCCATAAACCTTAGTACTAAATAAAAAGACCCATATCTCTAGAACCGTATGGAAGATTAAAAAAAAATAACTGAAATACTCGGGAGCTGCAGGAATAAAATAAAAGCAAAAACTGCCCACTTTTGACCTGGTGATGGGTCTTTTTTTAAGGCATATTAAAACAAAGACCAGGTGTCCTGGATTTCTTTTGAGACTGTCACTTTCCTCCCAGGGGCTGGTGTCCTGTCTTGGTGGACCAATATTAAGTGAAATATGCAGGAAAATGTCAAAAGACATTCGGCACTGTAGAGGAGGTCTCCCTGATCTAGTGGTGTGGAACGTTCAGAAGCAGATGGCTAAGGTACGTAGGTCTTGTGGCATGTGGTAGACATGGCAGCAGACGGCTGCTGCTGTGCTTCAGTAGTGTGTCAAATGCATATTTTGTCTTGTAAATCTATTTTTCCTCAATCATTATTAGAAACACTGATAATTTTCAGAGGTCTGGAAAGAAATTACATTTCTAATCATTTTGGTAAAGTATCAGCTTTGTTCATTTATAGGGAATCTGTCAGCACATTTGACCTATGTAAACTACTAATATGGACATACAGGTATCCCTCACCTCAGCATTCTATAACCTGTATGTCTCATATCAGATGCCCTGGTGATGAGAGATCCTCTCTTATTACTGTATATAAGTGACCTCTTCCAGACTAGGGTGAGGACTCCAGAGATTTTTACCTGAAGGGGGAGTTACCAGTGTGATACGTAATGGCCTCTGCTCTCCTGAACTCACTGCAGAGTTGTGTGTGATTATAACTGACAGATCTGCAGGTTCCTCTCAGCTTCCATCTCACAGGCAGACAGGGTTGCAATATTGTTGCAACACAGCAGCATTCAAGAGCTGCAAAAAAGACACATTTCAGTTCTCCTGTTCTGTTAGTTACTTGTCTCACTCTGGTAGCTCCCCTTTTATTTAAAATAAGCTGTGGAGACAGAGTTATCTTTCATGTAACATCCTATTTATATCCTGGAAGAGCTCACTTACATACAGTGGGGTAAATAAGTATTTGATCCCTTGCTGATTTTGTAAGTTTGCCCACTGACCAAGGCATGAACAGTCTATAATTTTAAGGGTAGGTTAATTTTAACATTGAGAGAGAGTATCAAAAATAAAATCCCGAAAATTACTTTGTACACACGTGGTCAAAATTGTTGGTACCCCTCATTTAATGACAGAAAAACCCACAATGGTCATAGAAATAACTTGAATCTGACAAAAGTAATAATAAACTAAAAATGTATGAAAATGAACAAATAAAAGTCAGATATTGCTTTTCAACCATGCTTCTGAGAGAAGGTCCTATGGACCGCAGCATATCAAGAAAAGAACACTGTCCCTACTGTGAAACATGGAGGAGGCTCTGTTATGTTTTGGGGCTGCATCTGGCACAGGGTGTCTAGAATCTGTGCAGGGTACAATGAAATCTCAAGATTATCAAGGGATTCTAGAGAGAAATGTGCTGCCCAGTGTTAGAAAGCATGGTCTCAGTAGCAGGTCACGGGTCTTGCAACATTATAATGACTCAAAACACACAGCTAAAAACATCCAAGAATGGCTAAGAGGAAAACATTGGACTATTCTGAAGTGGCCTTCTATGAACCCTGACGTAAATCCTATTGAGCATCTTTGGAAAGAGCTGAAACATGCCATCTGGAAAAAGAAACCTTCAAACATGAGACAACTGGAGCAGTGTGCTCTTGAGCAATGGGCCAAAATACCTGCCGAGAGGTGCAGAAGTCTCATTGACAGTTACAGGAACCATTTGATTGCAGTGATTGTCTCAAAAGGCTCTGCAACAAAATATTAAGTAAAAGGGAATCTGTCACCTTAAATTGGCGGGCTATGTAAATGCCCTGTGTCCGGTTTGATGGGCGGTGTTTCGTCTTCTTTTCTTCACCCCATCCTTCCCCGCTGTCTGCACTATTTTCGAGAATTTAAGTAGGTGTCCTCCATAGTTCGCGCGTGCGCAATTCAATCTTGCCTCACGCACGCGCAGTATGCTTTTGCCCAACTGCAGGCAAATGTCCCAGAAGTATTACGCTGTGTTCCGGGACATAGTGTGCTGGTGCGTGCGCGAGGCAAGATTGCATTGCGCATGCACGAACTGTGGAGGACACCTACTCAAATTCACGTAAATATTGTGGACAGTGGGGAAGGATGGGGTGTAGAAAAGACGAAACACCGCCCATCGGACCCGACACAGGGCATTTACATAGCCCGCCAATTTGAGGTGACAGATTCCCTTTAAGGTGCCATCATTTCTGTCCAGGCCTGTTTCATGAGTTTGGTGGAAAAGCAATGTCTGACTTCCATTTGTTCATTTTCATAGATTTTTTTTATTTATTACTTTGGTCAGAAGTTATTTCTGTGACCATTGTGGGTTTTTCTGTGATTAAACAAGGGGTACCAACAAATTTTACCATGTGTGTATACATTTACTTGCATTTTGCAGCGAGAAATAAATATTTGTTCCCCTACCAACCATTAAGGGTATGTGCACACGTCTTTTTGAGGTCTGCGGATTTTTACGCAGCGGATTTGTGAAAACCGCAGGTAAAAGTCACTGCGTTTTACATGTGGAATTACTGTGGATTTTTTTCGGATTCCCCTGTGGATTCCTATTGTGGAGCAGGTGTAAACCGCTGCGGAATCCGCACATAGAGTTGACATGCTGCAGAATGTAAACCGCTGCGTTTCCGCTCGTTTTTTTTCCGCAGCATGTGCACTGCGGATTGCGTTTCCCATAGGTTTACATTGTACTGTACACGCATGGGAAACTGCTGCGGACCCGCAGCTGCAGAAACGCTGCGGATCCGCAGCGTGTGAACATAGCCTAAGAGTTCTGGCTCCTACAGATTAGTTAGATGCTCCCAATCAACTCGATACCTGCATTATACACAGCTGTCTTACATACTCACCTTTATAAGAGGCTCCTGTCCACAGACTCAATTAATCACGCATTCTAACCTCTACAACATGGGCAAGACCAAAGAGCTTTATAAGGATGTCAGGGACAAAATACACCTGCATAAAGATGGAATGGGCTACAAAACCATAAGCAAGATGCTGGGTGAGAAGGAGACAACTGTTGGTGCAATAGTAAGAAAATGGAGGAAATATAAAATGACTCAATTGACATCGATCTGGGGCACCATGCAAAATCTCACCTCACTGGGTATCCTTGATCATGAAGGTGAGAGATCAGCCTAAACAACACGGGGGAACTTGTAATGTCAAGGCAGCTGGGACCAGTCACCAAGAAAACAAATCGCTAACACATTATGCTGTAAAGGTTTAAAATCCTGCAGTGCCCGCAAGGTCCCCCTCCTCAAGAAGGCACATGTGCAAGCCCATATGAAGTTTGCCAATGAACACCTGGATGATTCTGTGAGTGATTGGGAGAAGGTGAAGTGGTCAGATGAGACAAAAATTGAGCTCTTTGGCCAGTGGCGCAACTTGA
Source organism: Ranitomeya imitator (assembly GCF_032444005.1). Lineage (NCBI taxonomy): Eukaryota > Metazoa > Chordata > Amphibia > Anura > Dendrobatidae > Ranitomeya > Ranitomeya imitator. The sequence continues at coordinate 462,269,855 of NC_091285.1, forward strand.
AACTCCTGGGCCCTGATGCGAAAGCTCCAACGGGGCCCCCAAATATTTTAAATCTTTAATAACAATAGTCTTTTTCTATAGGCCAAAGAGACTTTTAGGGCCCCCTAGGCTCCAGGGCCCAGGTGTGATTGCAACCACTGCACCTGTTGTAGTTACACCCTTGTCTTTGGCATTAACCCATTATCTACCAATGTCCTTTTTTGGGACACCTAATCTTTAGCTTCTAGCAACTAAGATTTTTTGTGTTGTGTTTGTAAAATGAATGTTTTCAAAATAGGAAATCACGTCATTGTCAATTGAATATTGGGACGCCCTTTTCTGAAAAATCCGTACTTGGAAAAAATTTTAATTTGGCAAGTAATGGGTTAAGGCTCCTTCTCACTTGCGATCAATATGGATGAGTCTCACATGGTTAAAACCCGGCTCTGCACCCGACACTCAGATCGGAGCGTGCAGCGGCATAGGAATACATGCAGCCGCACACTCCGCTCCTCTTTGCCGGCAGCAGCGCCAGGGTATTGCCGTGCGAGACTCAGAGTCTCGCACAAGTGAGAAGGAGCCCTAATTCATAGAATGGTAGAGTTGGAAGGGACCTCCTGGGTCATCTGGTGCAACCCACTGCTCAAAGCAGGATTCATCATCCCAGACAGATGTCTGTCCAGCCTGTTTTAAAGCTTCCATGGAAGGAGAACTCACCACCTCTCGTGGCAGCCTGTTCCACTCATTAAATATCAAAAATAACTCTGGCACACTAAAGGTTCCAAATGAATAATACAATTTATTATATTCTTCAGAATTTTCTATATTTCAAACTTTTCAAAAGTAAATTCCGCATACTGAAACAAAACAGGATGAATCGATCAGGTATCAATTGAAAAATGTTTTTTCTCCTGAGCACCTTTTTTGAAACAGCACCCCTTCTATAACTCTTGTTCCACTCATTGATCACCCTGTCAAAGTTTTTTCTAATATCTAATCTGTGTCTCCTCACATTCAGTTTCATCCCATTGCTTCTAGTTTTTTCTTGTGCAAGTGAGAATAAAGCTGATCCTTCTATAATGTGACAGCCCTTGAGATATTTGTAGACAGCTATTAGGTCTCCTCTCAGTCTTCTTTTTTTGCAAGCTAAACATTCCCAAATCCTGTAAACGTTCCACATAGGACATGGTTTGCAGACCGGACACCATTCTGGTCACTCTTCTCTGAACTTGCACCAGTTTGTTAATGTCTTTTTTTAAAATGTGGTTCCTAAAACTGGACACAGTATTCCAGATGAGGTCTGACCAAAGAGGAGTAGAGGGCAATAATGACTTCACGTGATCTAGACTGTATGCTTCTGTTAATACATCCCAGAATTGCATTTGCCCCTTTTTGCTGCTGCATCACACTGTTGACTCATGTTCAGTTTATGATCTATTAGTATACCCAAATATTTCACATGTGTTGTTGCTTAGCCCTATTCCTCCCATTCTGTATATGCTTTTTTTCATTTTTATTGCCCAGATGTAGGAGTAGTAGATGTTGTAGTAGCATTTTTCCCTGATAAAAACCATTGTTAGTTGCTGCTTGCTCCAGTTTATTTACCGAAATTTTTTCGGACTACAAGATGCACCCAGGTTTTAGAGGTGGAAAGTAGGGAAAAAAAATATTTGAAGCAAAAAATGTGGTAAAATATTTGATATAAACAACATACTACTATATGTGGTGTTATTATCTACTATATAATTGTCTAAGGGGTACTTCCGTCTGTCCTTCTGTCTGTAACGGTTATTCGTTCGCTGATTGGTCTCGGCAGCTGCCTGTCATGGCTGCCACGACCAATCAGCGACGCGCACAGTCCAGAAGAAAATGGCCGCTCCTTACTCCCCGCACTCACTGCCCAGCGCCCGCATACACCCCTCCAGTCTGCCCTCACACAGAGTTAATGGCAGCGGTAACGGACCGCGTTATGCCGCGGTGTAATGCAGTCAGTTACCGCTGCTATTAACCCTGTGTGACCAAGTTTTTTTTTTTTTTTTTTACTATTGACGCAGCCTATGCAGTGCCAATAGTAAAAACATTGAATGTTAAAAATAAAAAACTATATACTCTTCTACGCCGCCTTTCCCGCTCCTCGCGATGCAACCGCGGCACGTTCCAGTCGCACGGATGGTCTGGCAGAAGGACCTGCCATGACGTCACGGTCATGTGACCGCGACATCATCACAAGTCCTGCGTGGAAAGGACCTACCGTGACGTCATGACAGGTCCTGCACGACAAGGACCTGCCGTGACGTCACGGTCACGTGACCGCGCCGTCAGCACACCCTGGGACCGGAAGATGCCGCCTGCACCCCACACAAGCGACAGTGCTACAACGCGCCTGCGGAAGGTGAGTATATGTTTGTTTTTTTAACCTGTGTCATACGTGGCTGGGCAATATACTACGTCACAGGGCAATATACAATGTAACTGGGCAATATGCTACGTGGCTCTGTGCTGTATACTACGTCACTGGGCAATATACTACATAACTGGGTAATATACTATGTGGCTCTGCTGTATATTATGTCACTGGGCAATATACAATGTAACTGGGCAATATACTACGTGGACATACATATTCTAGAATACCCGATGCGTTAGAATCGGGCAACCGTCTAGTATATAATATTATGTTGGAAGCTGCGGGTAGAAGATGGTGCTGCGGGACCAGTGTGGTGTCTGTAACGTACTATATGAAGATGCTGGAGGGTGAGTATAAGAATGGGGGCACAGGGCTTATATTTAAAGGACCACTCCAGCACTGAAAAATAACACTGGATGCTGCTTTAAGATTTCATGGGAGAACTATAACTCAGCATGTCCTGCAAATCCTATGACATCCTGGGAGTTATAGTTCACCACAGGAGTGGCAGAGTGCATTTTTATTTAATTCTTACTTGTGCAGGTCCCGCAGCCAGCCATGCTGTGGTGAAGTAATGAAGAGCTGCAGCATCCCATGACCACACAGAGCCTCCCTCTTATTGCCTCTCCATAGCTCATGTAATAAGAAGCTTGCAGATTACATGTCTTCAGGACCTGATGACATAATGAAGAGGGAGGGCTTTGTGCAGTCATGTGATGCTCCAGCCTGCCCTCTTCATGACCTCACACAGGTTCTATGCTGGAGCAGGGAGTACCCAGCAGTGCCAGGGCTGTGCTGTCAGGTATCCAGCGATCCCTCCTGTGGCATCCTGCTCCAAATTCCACCCGATGCACGATCTCCCCAGCCGCTGCAGGAATCCAGCACTGGGGAAACCAGGTGGGTCCGCTCACTGCTCGGCGCTGACAGGTGGTCAGGGAAGTGGCTAATGAATATTCACTTCACTTTCATCATTGGGACCTTGTGGTTTCCCCACCGCTGAATTCCTGCAGTGGAGACATTTCCCTGCCTCCTGTGAGTGCCCCCCTCCCCACTTGTTACATTTGGACCATAAGACGCACCCACACTTTCCTCCCAAATTTGGAAGAAAAAAGTGTGTCTTATGGTCCGAAAAATACAGTATCTTTTTGAATCCCCCCCTCTCTCTTCTCTAGTATTAGCTATCCCTCCTGGCTTAGTGTCATCAGCAAAATAAATCGGTGTACCCTCAATTCTTTCATCTAAATCATTGATAAAGATGTTGAACAATACAGGGCGCAGGACAGAACCCTGTGGTACCCCACTTGAGACATTCTTCCAACTGGATGTGCAGCCACTTACCACCACTCTTTGGGTCCGATCACTAAGCCAGTTATGAATCCACTTAACAGTTGCCTTGTCCATTCCATACTTAATCATTTTTTTCCAATAAGGATGGTGTGAGATACTTTGTCAAATGATTTTTAAACGTCAAGATATAGTATATCTACAGCATTTCCCTGATCCACCCAGTCAGTGATTCTGTCATAGAAGGAAATTAACTCGCTGTGAAATTAACTCAACTCACCGTGTTTGGAGGAAGAGAAATGCTGCCTTTGACCCAAAAAACTGCATCCCCATTGTCAAGCATAGAGGTGGAAACATTATGTTGTGGAGGCGTTTCTCTACTAAGGGCACAGGACTACTTCACTGTATCAATGGGAGAATGGATGGGGCCATGTACTGAAAAATGCCGAGTGACACCCTCCTTCCCTCCACCAGGACATTAAAAATTGTTCATGGCTGGGTCTTTCAGCAAGACAATAACCCAAAACATACAGTCAAGGCAACAAAGGAGTGGCTCTAAAAGAAGCACATTAAGGTCATGGAGAGGCCTAGCCAGTCTCCAGACCTTAATCCCATAGAAAATTTATGGAGGGAGTTGAAGCTCCAAGTTGCCAAGCGACAGCCTCAAAATCTTAATAATTTAGAGATGATCTGCAAAGAGGAGTGGACCAAAATTCCTCCTGACATGTGCGTAAACCCCATTATCAACTACAAAAAACGTCTGACTGCTGTGCTTGCCAACAAGGGTTTTTCCACCAAGTATTAAGTCTAGTTTGCCAGAGGGATTAAATACTTATTTCTCACTGCAAAATGGAAATAAATGTATATAATTTATGCAATGTGATTTTCTGGATTTTATTTTTGATATTCTATCTCTCAAATGTTAAAATAAACCTGTCCTTAAAATTATAGACTGTTCATGTCTTTGATCCCTTGCTGACTTTGTAAGTTTGCTGACAAATACTTATTTCCCCCACTGTATAGCGATAAAAGAGGATTCCTCAACAAGGCATCGGATATGAGGCACACAGGTATCACTGTCCTCAGCCATCCATAATCTGTATTGCCATATTAATAGTTTAGGTAAAGGGAATCTGTCACCACATTTGAGCAAAGTCTGATTTTATTTTAAATTCAGAATGATTGACCAGCAGGTGGCACTGTGTGGTGTGTATATATAACAGTGTACTGCACTATGAGAACCACGGCACCATAGATAATGCAAAGGACAAGGCAAAGCAGCAGGATTTAGATGGCTAGAATTTCTTCACATAAATCTGCACCCTTCCCCCCCCATTTTTTTAAAGCTGCAATTTAAATACAATCCATTGATTTTTCTGTGTGAGAAAAAGGCCACCCCTGGGCGCGAGAATCTCATTGACTGAAAATACAGATTAAACAACAACCACAAGACAGATTGCATCACCAGGTATCATTTTATTCAATATAACGGCGCTGACATGACACTGTGTGTAGGTTACTGTGCACAATCCTGCTGACAGGTTCCCTTTAAATTAGGACCCTTTTAAATGTTTCACCTTTTAGAGGTATGCCCTACAGAGACACCAGGTTTTTCGGTCCATTTACTACTTTATATTCTACTGCTAGATGTGATGTATCTGAAAGGAGGTGTAGTTGTAAAAAACTGTTAGGCCTTGTGCACACAAGCAGGATTTTAAACCCTTTCAGAACAATCAAATAATACTTTATGCAGTCAAATTAATTTTTAAAGTATGAATTCTGCAAAAAGACAAGGAGGTAAATTTATTATTTTCAGCTTTTTTAAATGACTTTTCTAAGTTCTAAAAATAGGGCAGATGGGTTGATTTTGCTTAAGAGGGAACCTGTCACCCCCAAAATCGAAGGCGAGTTAAGCCCACCAACATCAGGGGCTTATCTAGAGCATTCTGGAATGCTGTAGATAAGCCCCCGATGTATCCTGAAAGATGAGAAAAAGATCCGATGGGCGTCGCAGTCCAGCGCCTTCCAGCTTCTTACGATGACGTCCTCTTCTTGTATTCACGATGCGGCTCCGGCGCAGGCATACTTTATCTCCCTGTTGAGGGCAGAGCAAAGTACTGGAGTGCGCAGGCACCGGGCCTCTGACCTTTGCTTGCGCCTGCGCACTGCAGTACTTTGCTCTGCCCTCAACAGAGAGATAAAGTACGCCTGTGCCAGAGCCGCAGCGTGAATACAAGAAGAGGACGTCATCCTATGAAGATGGGAGGCACCGGACCGCGACTCCCATCGGATCTGACCGCCGTCCCAGGTGAGTATAATCTAACCTTTTTTTCTCATCTTTCAGGATACATCGGGGGCTTATCTACAGCATTCCAGAATGCTGTAGATAAGCCCCTGATACCGGTGGGCTTAGCTCACCTTCAATTTTGGGGGTGACAGGTTCCCTTTAAAGATTTTTTTTTAATGCTTGTTATATTAAAACTTTGTACAATCCTGAAATACTGCACATTAGTCTTCAGCTGTGTGAAGGAACAAAATGATAAGATTTTTGTAGTGGCATATAATGGAGCAAAAAACAGTAATTAGACCTACTGGTAAGGCTAGGGTCACATTGCGTTAGTGCAATCCGTTTAGCGCTAGCGGATTGCGCTAACGCAATGTTTTCTATGGGGCTGCGGTCGGGGTCGCGGTAACGTCCCCGCTCTCGCAGATCCCCGATCTGCGAGAGCAGGGAACGGACCGCGGGCGCGCCTCGGACGCTGCAAGCAGCGTCCGCGGCGCGCTAGGAATCACCGGCGCGTCGCTAGCTCGTGCCGAACATGGCACGCGCTAGTGAAGCGCGTTCCCATTGCCTTCAATGGGCGCGTTAACGGACGCGTTGCACGGCGTTAATTTCGCCGTGCAACGCTGTCCGTTAAACGCGGTCCCATAACGCAATGGGAACCCAGCCTAATTGTATTTCCAGGAATCCATCCTGACAGCACGCTGGAGGATGTCCTTCTTATCCTTGATGGGACAGGAAACACGAGAGGTTAAAAAGACCCTCCCCCTACCACCCTTCAGTTCTTTTCCAAAGTAACACATCTGGATGGATGCAAAAACAAAGGTTTATTCCAACACGCTAATCAATCATACAAATGTTACATCACATGAGTATAAAGATCATACATTAGGGAGGGAACTAATAGTGCTGTCAGGATGGATTCCTGGAAATACAATTACCAGTAGGTCTAATTACTGTTTTCCAGGTCACCACCTGACAGCACACTGGAGAAATACCAAAGGAGACTGGTATTTAGGGAGGGACCACTGCTTGAAGTAACTTTCTACCGAAAGCCAACTGAGGTGACACTACATCTAACTTCGTGTTTAAAAAAGGTACTAAGGCTAGACCATGATGCAGCTCTGCAGATCTCATCTGCCGTAGCCCCCCCCTTTCTCTGCCCATGACGTGGCCATGGCCCTAGATGAATGGGCTTTGATGTTGACCGGGGAATTTTGCCCTCTAGCTTAATAAGCTAAACTGATTGTGGATTTTATCCATGCTTTTCTCCCCTTATTTGGACCCCTGAACTGAACGAACAAATTGCTCTCCTGTCTCCAGGGTCTATATAAATCAAGGTACCTGAGTAGCGTGTCTCTTACGTCTAAGTTGTGATAAAATCTTTCCTTTTTGGTTTTTAGGGAACTGGCAAAACGACGGTAAAACAATCTCCTGATTCATATTAGTATCTGAAACGACCTTAGGGAGAAATGCCGGATCGAGTCTTAGTACTAATTTATCCTCGAAGATTTGTAAATACGGATTCTGTACCGATAGAGCCTGTAGTTCCCCCAACCTTTTTGCCGACGTGATCGCAACTAAAAATGCGGTTTTAAGGGAGAGTTTGTTGATTTCTATATCCCCTGTTACATCCCATGCCTGTTCACATAGGAAATTTAGAACTAAGTTCAGATCCCACGGCGGGACTGATCTTCTAATCAATGGTTTTAATCTCTGGACTGCTCTAGAGAAACGACTAATCCAGGGATGGGCAGATAGACAGAGTACATTAAGGGTCCAAATAGCGGCCCTGAGTGTATTCTTCCCCAAGACCTTTTTGAAACCCTGACTGCAAAAAGTCAAGAATTTTCGGGATATTTGGATGGTCAGTATCAACTGTCGTCTCTCCGCAAAACCCACAGAATCATTTCCATATTTTTGTATAGATAGCCGATGTCACCGGCTTCCTGCTGGCTTGAAGGGTAGAAATGACGTCATCTGAAAGCCCTTTTGCCCTCAAGACCTTCCGTTCAGGATCCAGGCCGCCAGCTGAAGTGCTCTTGGATTCTGGTGTAGAACTGGACCCTGTAGAAGAAGATCCTCTCTTTCTGGTAACTGTCAGTGGAAAAACCCCTCCTGTTTCCTTAACAATGGAAACCAACTTCGTTTCGGCCAGTGAGGAGCTATGAGGATGACTTTGGCCCCGTCCTCGCAGATCTTCCTGAGTGTCCTCGGGATCATTGCTAGAGGAGGGAATGCATACAGAAGGCCGCGGTTCCAGGGTTGTGAGAAGGCATCGATCGCGGCTGGATTTTCCCAAGGGTTTAGGGAGTAGAAGATCTTGACCTTTGCATTTCCTTTTGTAGCAAATAGGTCCACCGTCGGCTTCCCCCAATGTTGACACAGATCTCTGAACACCTCGTTGTTCAGTTCCCACTCCGTGGGGGATACGCTTTTCCTGCTGAGGAAATCTGCCAACTGGTTCTTGGAACCCTCCAGGTGGACCGCCGAGATTGACAGAACCGACCTTTCTGCCCACCTGAATATCTGTTCCGCCAGGTCCTGTATCGCAAGATGTCTTGGACCCCCTTGATGCCGCAGGAAGGCTACCGTTGTCGTCTTGTCTGAGAAGATCTTTACGTGTTTGTTCTGCAGCAGATGCTGCGCCGCCGTTAAGACCTCCCAAACCGCATGTAGTTCTCTCTGGTTCGATGACTGGTTGCTGTCTTTCCTTTCCCAGCGACCTTGAAAATATCTTCCTTGTACATGACCTCCCCAACCGAGCTGACTGGCGTCTGTTGTAACTGATACGCTCAGTGTTTGAAGCCATGGCACCCCCAGTCGGAGGTTTCTGGAAAGAGTCCACCACACCAGAGACCTTTTGACCTGAGAAGTAAGGTTCAGGGTCCGGTTCAGTGAGTTCTGCCTTCTGTTCCAGCTCCTCAGAACTCCCTGCTGAAGCTGTCGAGAATGAAACTGGCTCCATCTTATGCAAGGGATACAGGCTGTCATCAGACCTAGTACTTTCATCCCGTCTCATCGTATTTCGGCCTCGAGAAAAGTGACGGATCTTCTTTATTATACCTTCTAGCCTGTCTTCTGGAAGAAAAGACATTCTTGCTTGCGAATCGAGCATGACTCCCAAGAATTTTATTCTGGGTTTTGGAATTAGATCTGATTTCTCCCAATTTATAATCCATCCCAGATTCTCTAGTGTTGAGATGAGGGACTGACAGTTGATCCTGAGCTGGACTTCTGAGTCTGCCGCTATTAAAAAGTCGTCTAAGTAGGGAATCACCATTATATCCTGATTCCTCAGGAAAGCGACTACTTCCACCAGAAGTTTCGTAAAAACCCTGGGAGCGGAAGCCAGGCCGAAGGGGAGACAGCGGAATTGGAAATTGTAGATCTTTCCTTCCAAGTTTACCACGAACCGCAGGAACCTCTGATGACTTAGATAAATGGGTACATGGTAATATGCACTCTTTAAATCTAGAGTGCACATTACCATGTCTTTTCCCAACAGAGGGATGGTAGACCGAATCGACTCCATCTTGAACCTTTTGTAAAGGACCCAATTGTTCAGATGTTTCAAATTTATAATTTTCCTTGAATCTCCCAACGGTTTTGTTATCGAGAAAAGATTGGAGTAGTGACCCCTGCACTCTTCCCGAGGGGGTACCGGAACAATAGCCGCCATTTTTAAAAGGTCTTGAATATCTGACCACATGGGGGATGATAATTTTAGATGGCAGCTGGACACCAGGAATCTTTTGGGAGGAAGGGATGTAAATTCTATTTTGTACCCCTGGGATACTATCTGTAAGACCCATGGACTTGTAATCTCCCTCCATCCTCCCAGGAATCCGGCCAGACGACCCCCTACTCTGATGGCGTCATTTCCTGCGGTAGCGAGACCCTGGTCCCGAGTAGCTCGCTTCTTTGTTTTTAGGCCTGTTATCCCCTCCTTTCTGGTAGCTCCATCTACCCTGTTTTCCCTTACCCCTGTAATCAGGTTTTTGATTATAGCGGGGTCTCCGAAAGGGCTGGAATTTTTTAGGCTTTTCTTCCGGAAACCCCATCTTTAAGTCTGCGGCTTTTTCTAAAATATCGTCGAGGACCGGTCCGAAGACCCTGCCCCCGGAAAAGGGTATAGAACATAATTTGTTTTTAGAATGCATGTCACCCGACCAGCTTTTGAGCCAAATAGCTCTTCGGGCTGCATTAGATAGGGATTGACCCCTAGCCGCAAACCTAACAGACTCTGCAGATGCGTCTGCCAAAAAGGTGGTTGCTAACTTTAGCAAAGGTAGGGATTTCAGGATAGTTTCCCTGGGAGTCTTGGCTATCAATTGATCTTGAAGATCATCTAACCAAAGGTCCATGGAGCGGGCCACTGATGTCGCTGCAATATTAGCCCCAATGATCGCCGAAGAACTTTCCAGGCCCTTTTTAAAAGGCCGTCTGCCTTCCTGTCCATGAGCTCTTTCAGATTGGAAGAGTCTTCAAAAGGAATTGCAGTCCTTTTGGATACTTTAGCCAAAGGTATGTCTATCTTTGGTATATCGACCCACTCTTTGACTTCGTCTGGATCAAATGGCAAGCGAAGTCTGAAGTCCTTAGGGATAGTCAGTCTTTTCTCTGCTTCCTCCCATTCCTCCAGAATCATGGATCTGATATGGGAGTTTACAGGGAAGACTTTAGAGGTCTGTGAGCGCAAGCCCCCAAACATCTCATCCTGAACAGAACAAGACGGCTGAGGCTCCTCGATCTGCATGGTATGCCGCACTGCTTCCAACAGTTCTCCTGTGTCTGCGGCGGAGAACAAATACCTTCTCCCTTTCTCCGGAGGATCTCTACTCTTATCTTCCTCCTCTACCTCCGACCCATAGGATGATGAGTCTTCCGAAAAGTAATCGACCCTCGACCTTTTCCTTGGCCTCTCAGAAGGTGAAGGTGAGACTTGAGGGAGTACCAGACTTGAAACTGAAGCCTGAACTTCCTCCCTTATCATGGCTCTCATATTTGTCATGAGACGCCTGTTCCTCTCCCTATGATTTTGCAGGTGCATACTTCACATATGGGGTTTCTGCCAGGAATCCTTTAGTTTAACCGCACAGATAGGACACCTCTTATTCCTACCGGGCTTCTTTACCAATTTCTCGGACAAGGAGGCTGCCTATAAAATATATATTTATAACACTAGCGTTCCTCTTTCTTTTTTCCCCCCCCCCCCCCCAGGGCTTCCCTACTTACTAGCGCTGCCGACTCCTGCCCCTCTGCTTTAGCTGGGTCCTCCATGATGCTCTAGAGATCGCTACTGCCCCTGCACCATACCTTTTTATTCTGTTCCTCTGTTCAAAACAGCGCTCCCGCGCTCTCCACCGCTCTTCCTCTGCACTTCCTGTTGCAGAGACGCCGTCCGTCCCCCTCAGCCGCAAACCGGAAGTGACGCGCGGCCGGAAAGAGAGGAAGGTGCGGCAAGGATCTGGTTCCCCCAGCGGCCACATGGAGACGCCGGCATCTGCAGAGGCCGCCGCTGGGATCGCTCGCACCAGGGGACGCGACGGAGGGATCGAGAGCCCCCGCCAGGGAGAAGCGACCCCCATACCAGGAGCAGCGCTACACTGGTAGGCCGAGGGACCCTCGGGCGGGTGTCAGCCAGCGGGTGTCTCCTGGAGGGAAGGGTGAGGCAGAGCCCCTCGATCCACATCCCCCCCGCACAGAACGGTAGATCCTCTCGTCCGTTCCTATCCATGATGGGACAGGAAAAACACTGAAGGGTGGTAGGGGAAGGGTTCTTTTAACCTCTCGTGTTTCCTGTCCCATCAAGGATAAGAAGGACGTCCTCCAGTGTGCTGTCAGGTGGTGACCTGGAAAAGTAACTTCAAAATAGCAGTAAATGATGAATTGGGGTAAAATATCTGGATAATAAAACATACTCTTATGAAAGCAAAGCAGAAAAACTGACAAAACCACTTAAAGATAACTCCAAAAAGGCGCGGATTGAATGAGATGCAAATTTATAAAAAACAGTTTGAAGTACCGGTATTTGAAGTCACAAACACAATGATGAATTGGCCTGTGAACCCCAGGTTATACAGGGCTGAGAAGATCAAGGCACAAGATGGAAATTAATTAGAAATTGGGCACACTTTCAGCTTTTCAGAATCCAAGCTTGGGGAGTTCTTTTTCGAAGAATCCCGACAATACAAGGCCCCTTCCCATTCCGATGCTCCTTCATTGTGAGACTGATTAAACTGTTCCCATTGGAAGTTACAGGAACAGATGTGTCCAGTGGTATCATGGGTACTGCTAGATCAGCTCTCCGGATGTGGTGAAGCGACAACTCAGCATTGCGTGACAGTAACCGGCTATCATTATATAGGATATAATGAGCTTTTCAGACCCAGTATATTAGAACGATGGATGCAATGATACACATCTGCTCTATTTTGCAGACTGGAACAGTTTTTAGATATATGAGATAATAAATATTAACATTTTCTCCTCTTGTAGCTGGTGGAGGTAAAGGGACCCAACGATCGCCTGTCACATAAGCAAATGGTCTGGTTGCATGAACTGAGGAAGATGGGAGCGGATGTAGAAGTGTGCCATGTTGTTGCCATCGGGGCCAAGAGTAATAGACTGAGCTGATTACCCTGTTTGTACAATGTGTTTATTAATGACCACTTTTCTTAAATCAATAAACTTCAATAGTGTAATTTATGTATGACACTGAGTGATTATGGCTATGAATCACTAGCACCAGAAAATAATGCTCATTTTCTAGCGCCTTAACACAGGATAAACACACGTGTTGGCACTATTAAAGGGAATCTGTCAGTAGGATCAACCCTCCTAAGCCATCTATATGGGCATGAATGTCATAAGAAGTTGAGAAAATGATACATTGATATCTGCAATCCAATTTCTTTCAAAGAATAAGACACATTTTTCTTAACATGTAAGTGATCTGTTAAGCTCTGGAGGCAGATTCTCATGTAGATCTGTGTCCGGCCCATAGATCTTATTTTAAATGAAAGGGGACATTACAACTGTCAGTTATTACATGTCCCACCCAGCTCTACAGTGAGATCATGAGAACAGACTAATATAGCTTTGTCTCATTACAAATATATCTACAGCTGCAGTTATCCTCTCATAGTGCTGTCAGCTCTGCTGCAGAGTTGTGCATGATTATAACTAATACAGTACAGTAGAGTTGAACTTTGTCTCATTACACACATTTGCGGTTGTGCTGTCAGCTCTGTTGTACTGCCTTTCCCTACACACTGGCTGGTTGGGAACTGGAAACTGAAGCACTAGGACAGGACAAATGTAAAGGTGTTTGTAAAGAAAGAAAGTTCAGCTCTGCTGTACTGTTATTTATCATCACACACAGCTCTGCATTGAGATCAGGAGAGCAGACCATCAGTCATTACATGTCTCCCCACCTTTTCATTTAAAGAAAAAAACAAAACAATGCAGACTCCAGAAGATCAGTGTCCAGCCCATAGTTCTTAACAGCTTATTTACATATTAAAAATGTGTATTCCTCTGGAATAACATATCAGATCATAGATTAAGGTATTATTTTATTCAGCTACCCATGACCTATATGTCCATAAGATTGATCATACTGACTGATTCCCTTTAAAGGCATGGATACTATTCTCCTATGCACAGACATTTGCAATGTTGTAATGATCGTAAACCAGAAAATGCCCAACCGTATCAATGTAGCTCCTTTTTAAAAGCAAGAGGAATATTTTAAACTATGTGGGTATTGAGCTAAAACTGTAATAAATTATCACTATGTGCACAAGACTAAATAGACAATGTACACTCCATGGCTAAATGCTTTACATGCAGAGAAGAGATTCATTCATCATTTCTGGAAAGAATTACTTACACTTCATGCACAATTTTAAATAAATGACTTTCAGTCCTAGAGAATTGGCATGGATCAATTAAAAGTCTTTAATAAAAAAACAAAACAATCATTTTCTACCGGAATTTTAAATATTAGTCACATCTAATCCTTTAGTAAGCAGTCAATGCAGAGAGTACCAAAACTAAACCTGTTAACTAATTTTCGAACTATATACAACTTTTAATTTAAAAATGTAAAGGCACTTCTACAACTATTCTGTAACGCAAGAGTTATCTACAATTAACAGTGCACGTCATGTTTGTTTCACTCCTAAAGGAAAACTTGGTGGTGGGGCAAAGTGGTTTTAAAAAATGCAAGATTAGCTGAACAATTCTTACACTTAATCGCCCAAAGAAAAAACATTTGCATTCTCATACAGTATTATTTTACATCAAGCGTCTATGTAGAATGTAATGGTTTAAAAAAAAAAAACCTGACACGTAACATAAGAAATCAACAAAAAACACAAAATCAGTGATCTGATCCCCAAGCTTATAGACTAGCTTTTTACATGGTAACTTGGACCTATAATGCTCGTACAACTGTAAGGCATTGATCTGTTAGCTGTTTGGTTACTTTTGCTGCATTTCCCATGGAAATACGGTTTTTAACTTCATAACCAGTTTTCGAAAAAAGGTCAGTGTATGGCTAAACCTAAAAATTGCAGCACAGGACTATCAATGGAAACCTTATGGTTATTAAATCAAACCTTTAAATAGCTCTCAATCTTCATTGGTAAGTGTTTCGGTGGACAACCAAATTTTGGCACCATTTAAAAACTTGCTTAACGGAGTGCCTAGTATACTTCGGCGACACAAATTCCCAACTGGTGAAAAAGGGAAAGAAGAGGAAAGAAAGTCCAAACTCTCATAACTGCTTTGTAAGTCATCAGCTCTGAAGAACATTCTGCTTTGTTCGCTATCTGGGGTTGTGGTTCGGGACAATGGGAAACTTCTGTGCTGTCGAAGACTTGTTTGCAGCATTTCAATCTCATCAGCCAGCAGGGAAATTTTGTGGAAGGCAGTGATGGAACCGCCATGGTTAATCTGTGCCTCAGGGATCCATCGAAGGTACAAAAGCTTCCACAGTTTAATGTGGGGACCATTTAGTCTTGGTAAAATCACTCCATGTAAGTCCACTGGCTTAGAAAAAAAGTTACTGAGATACAGCTGTAGTCCATTGTTCTGGATTGTTGGAGCCTGATGGACCAATTCAGGTCGTAATCTCAATATTAGAGAGTTCCTGCGTGGCATCAGCTCTGGTTGAGTGATGATCCCATTCTTCAAAGAAGGAGGCATTCCTCGTAACGTGGAACTATAGTTTTTCTGGAAACAGAATGATAGGGAAGAATGATCAAGCAGCTCAAATACCATGTGAAGTAGTCTGACATATGAGACATAATAAAGGGCCAATTCACACAACCGCAACGTGGTGATATTTTTTGTGTCCGTACCACAGGCACAATTCTGGGTCTTATTCAGATCATGAGACCAGGCCAAGAACTGAGACCATAACACGGAACACTAAAATGCAGCCACATTAGTATCGGCCCTCGTGTGTCGTTTTCACACACCTAAATTAGATTCAGGAGTCCTTATGTGCAGCCGGCGGCAGCCTTCAAATGGAGCAGAAGCAATTAACACTTCTATTAAAAATATATATCTCATGTCCTATAAAACAGGATTTTTGGTTGCTTACCGTAAAATCTGTTTCTTGAAGCCTCCATTGGGGGACACAGGAACCATGGGTGTATGCTGCTGCCACTAGGAGGCTGACACTATGCAAATAAAAAAGTTAGCTCCTCCTCTGCAGTATACACCCCACCGACTGGCATTATACTCTTCAGTTAGTGAGAAAGCAGTAGGAGATAAGTAGCAAGGTTGAAAACCATAACCACAAACTTGAGAACTGTAAACGTGAGAACAGTCATAGAACAGAAGAATTGGGAGGGAGCTGTGTCCCCCAATGGAGGCTTCAAGAAACAGATTTTACGGTAAGCAACCAAAAATCCTGTTTTCTTTATCGCCTCTCATTGGGGGACACAGGAACCATGGGACATCCCAAAGCAGTCCCTAGGGCGGGAAAAACAGACTTCCATTAGGTCAGAGGACTCACCACTGCCGCCTGCAAGATCCTTCTGCCTAGGCTGGCGTCCGCAGAAGCGTAGGTATGGACCTTGTAAAATTTGGCGAACGTGTGGACGGAAGACCAAGTTGCCGCTTTGCAAAGCTGTTAGGCGGAAGCCCTGTGGTGCACCGCCCAGGAGGCGCCCACTGCC
Source organism: Ranitomeya imitator (assembly GCF_032444005.1). Classification (NCBI taxonomy): domain Eukaryota; kingdom Metazoa; phylum Chordata; class Amphibia; order Anura; family Dendrobatidae; genus Ranitomeya; species Ranitomeya imitator. Next base: position 462,286,002 of record NC_091285.1, read on the forward strand.
CGGGTAGAGTGAGCCTTAATCCCAGGAGGGGGCACTCTGTTCTTGACCCGGTAAACCTCCAAAAATTGCCATTCTGATCCAGCGAGCAATAGTCGCTTTAGAAGTCGGCTGGCCTCTGCGCGTGCCATCAGGAATGACGAAAAAGGAATCCGTCTTCTGGAAAGTGGACGTTCTATCCCAGTAGATCCTCTCTGCCCTGACGAGGTCCAGCCTGTTCAACGATCACTCCAGGGGATGAGCCGGAGCTGGACAAAAGGAAGGTAGAACGATGACCTCGTTGAGGTGGAAAACCACCTTAGGAAGGCAGGAAGGCGGAGGCATGAAGACCGCCTTGTCCTGGTGAATGTCCAAGTACGGAGGTCAGCAGGACAGGGCCGCCAACTCGGAAAAGCGGCAGATAAAGGTGATGGCCACAAGAAAGGCCACCCTCAAAGATAGAACCGACAGGGGAAACTCCTTGAGAGGCTCAAAGGGGGAAACCCTCAGAACGTCCAGAACCAGGTTTAAATCCCATGAAACCACGGGGGCCCTGTACGGAGGGACAGCGTGGGCTACTCCTTGAAGGAAGGTCTTAACCTGTGGCCGAAAAGCTACAGTCTTCTGAAAGAGGATGGAAGACGCAGAGACCTGGCCCTTCCGGGAACTAAGAGCCAGGCCCGAATCCAGTCCTGCCTGAAGGAAGGCCAAAATGGAAGGCAGGGAAAAGGACATAGGTGAAAAGCAGTTGGACTAGCACCAACGAAGGTAAGCCTTCCAGGTACGATAGTAGATCCTGGAAGATGAAAGCTTCCGAGCTTGAATCACGGTGTGAATCACCCGGTCCGAAAGGCCGGACGCTCTTAGAACTGCGGTCTCAACAGCCACGCCGTTAAACTGAGCGACCGAGAATTCGGGTGGCAGATCGGACCCTGAGACAGCAGATCGTGCCTGTTGGAAGGCGCCAGGGAGCGTCCGCAAGAAGATTGACGAGCTCCGCAAACCAAGCTCTCCTGGACCAATCCGGGGCGATCAGAATGACCGGCACCTTTTCCACTTTGATCTTTTTCAACAGTTTGGGAAGTAATGGAAGGGGTGGGAACAGGTAGGGCAGCACGGACTGTGACCCAGGAATGGCCAGAGCAATGACGCCCACTGCAAGAGGATCACGAGACCTGGAGATGAACTGCAGAATCTTCCTGTTCATTCAAGACGCCGAGAGATCCACGTCCGGAGTCCCCCATCGAAGAAAAAATCTTGATGGAAGACCTCCGGATGCAAAGACCATTCCCCTGCCGCGAGGCCCTCGCGGCTGAGGAAGTCGGCGGCCCAATTGTCCACGCCGGGGATATGCCCCGTGGATAACACCGGAGCCGTCGTCTCTGCCCAAAGCAGGATCTCGGATACCTCAGCAAGGGCCAAGGAGCACAGAGTCCCCCCCTTGATGGTTGACATATGCCACAGCGGTGGCGTTGTCAGTCTGGATCCGGATAGGCAGACCCCCTGAGAATCCTTTCCCAGTGGTGGAGGGACAGAAAAAGGTGGCCCGAATCTCGAGGACATTGATCGGCAGAGACGACCCCTGCGCCGACCAACGGCCCTGAACCGTGCGGTGGCGAAAAACCGCACCCCAGCCGAGGAGGCTGGCGTCCGTCGTCACCACTTCCCAGGAACTGGAAAGAAGGACCTGCCCTGGGAGATGAGAGGTGACATCAGCCACCAGTTGAGAGACCGATTGACCCGAGAAGAGTCGGATCGGACGGACCAGGGCGAAGACAGACCTGTCACACTGAGACAGAATGGCATGCTGAAAGGGTCGCGAATGAAATTGGGCGAAGGGAATCGCTTCCAATGATGATACCATCCTCCCCAGAACCTTCATGGCCGATCGGAGGGAGGGAGGCCGAGGACCCTGGAGCAAGCGTATGTCCCGACATAGAGAGGATCTCTTGTCTTTGGGAAGGAAGACTTTGGTCTAACAAATGTCGAAGAGCATGCCCAGAAAAATGATGCGCTGAGAAGGAATAAGGCAGGACTTCTTCCGGTTGACCAGCCACCCGAAACGGCTAGGGTGTCGAGAACGACGGACAGACTTTCGTGAGCCTGAGAAAAGGGCAGAGCCTTGATGAGGATGTCGTCGAGGAATGGAAAAAGGACCAGGCCTCTGACTCTGAAGATGGCCAACAGCGCCACCATGATCTTCGTGAATACCCTTGGAGCGGTTGTGGGACCGAACGGCAGGGCAACGGATTGAAAATGTACCGGGAGCACCGCAAAGCGCAGGAATCGGTGACGTCCAGGAAATATCGGGACATGGAGGTAGGCGTCCTGAATATCTATGGAACACAGAAATTCTTGAGCCTGCATGGGAGCAATTTTTGAACGAAGGGATTCCATCCCGAAGTGTCTCAGACGAACTCTCCTGTTCAGTAATCTGAGGTCCAGAATGGGGCGAACCTTGCCGTTTTTTTTTTTTTTTTTTGATACCACAAAAAGGTTCGAGTAGAAACCTGTGAACCGTTCCTTTCCTGGGACGGGAACGATTTCCCCGGCTTTGAGAAGAGAAGCGATGGCTGCGAGGAAACCCGGAACTAGAGCGGGATCTCTGGGAGGTCGGGATTCGAAGAAACGATCCCGGGGTCGTGAAAACAAACTCTATCTTGTATCCCGAGGATACAGCTTTCCTGACCCATGCATCCTCTACTGCGGAGGTGCAGACGTCCCTGAAAAAGAGAAGACGGCCACCCAACCTGGGAGGTGGGTTGGAGTCTTGTCAGAGTCATGCTGAGGTGGATCTTCCAGTCCTGGCCTGGAGGATCTACCCGGGGAGTAGCGAGGACGCCAGGACGGAGTGGGCCTAAAGGGCACCGCTTTCTTCTCTTGACGTGCCTGTGGACTCTGGTGCTGCTGAGAAAAGGAGGTTGGTGCCGTAAGGCGATGAAAAAGGCCGAAAAGACCAAAACTGCCGTCTAGGAGGAGGGCGACGAGGATTAGCCTGGGGGAGAGGGGACTTGTACCCCCGGTGGCGTCCTTAATGATTTGGTCCAGCTTGGAACCAAAGAGATGTGAGCCCTGAAAGGAGAGACTGGTGCGGGACTTTTTGGAACATAAGTCTGCCCCCCAGGCCTTGAGCCAAAACGGTCCGGCGGATGGTAACGGCATTGCTGGACGCCTGAGCCGCACAAGATGCGGCATCCAGAGAGACGGAGACCAGGTATTCACTCGCGTGGGAAATCTGGATGGCAAACTCCGCCAGTTGCTCAGGAGGCGCTCTGTCCAGGATATCTCGACGGAGCTCTTTGGCCCATTTGGAAAAGGATTTCGAAACCCAGGTGGAAGCAAAAACTGGGCATTTGAAACGGCTGCAGCTGCCTCAAAGGCTGACTTCGCAAAGGACTCTATAACTATCGTTAAAGTCCTTCAGGGCTGCTCCGCCGGACAGTGGAAGCACCGTGTTGGTGGAGAGCCTGGAAACGGGGATCCACCGAGGGGGAGACCGTCCAATTGGCAGTAAGTTCTGGAGAAAAACTTAGGTGGTATAGCCCGTCTAAACGAAACCGCCTGATCTGCGGGTTCCGTAGAGGGATCCATAATGCCACAGGTTTGGTTTATAGCTCCAATGAGATTCTGGACCATATCCCTCATGGTGGCGATTTGGTTAGAATCCAGCTCCGAAATGTCCTCCGAGGGCTCATCAGATAACGCCTCGCCTGATTCAGGGGAGAAGGATCGGGAGGACGCCGACCGCAGAGGAGGACCGTGTGGCGAGATGGAGCGAGAAGAGGACTCAGACCGATGTTCCTGTCTGGACCTTTTGCGGCTTATCAAGGAGGGCTCGGGCGGAGGCTCCTGCAACCCGCTGGCCACTGTGGGGGCTGCGGAGGTTTTGAGACACCCGCATTAGATCGGCCACCGATTGAGACAGAGAGAAAACCCAGCCTGGGATGGGGGTATCACTCTCAGGCGGACCGGCCGGAGGATCCTGGGCGGTGGGAACAATCGGGTTGCTGCAGGCCTGACAGAGCGGAGAGGCAGAAGAGGATGAAGTAGGAGGAAGAGAGCGGCCCCCTTTAGAGTTAGCCATTTTAGAGAGGTCCGTGAAGAAAATGCAAGAGGGTTAGGGGACAGAGGGGAGTGTCAGTCTGCAATTGCAGAACTACTCACGGCAGACGGATTGCGGAGTGAAGCTGACCAGCTTGATGCATGGACCTCTGGCGAGAAGTGGACCCTTAGGCAGGAGGGTGGAATGGCCTCCTGGCGCAATTTTGCCGATCTGCGGCTGTCTTGTATCCTGTGTGGAGGAGAGGGCTCGTGGCTAGGGAGTCCCAAGATGGCGCTGGTGGGCAGGGAAAAGAGGCGGTGCCTCAGTGCAATTGTCGGGCGGGAGAAAAGCCCGCCCGATGAAAGAGGGAAGGGGGCGGAGCCCGCCACCGGAAGTAGGCCCGGGCAGAAGCCGGGGCCTAAATTAGGAATAGGAGACCGGCGGAGAAGGGCCGCGGCGTAGGCACAGTGCGCCGCATGGAGGAAGCGATGCGGCAGGTGAGCGACCGTTAACAGCGGCCGCATGCCCAAGCAGTGTGGCGACCTGGCAGGCCGCCACGCTGAGGGAGAAGGAACGGCCGCTTACCGTGGCCGGATAGTAGTGGTGGAGAAATGCGGTGGCTGTCAGAGCCCCCGCGCTGATGAAAAGGAGTGGCCGCTGTAGGAGCAGGGAGAACGCCGGGGGCCAAAGCGATGTGGCGGCTGGCAAAGCCGCCGCGCTCAGAGGAAAGGAACGGACGCTTACAGCGCCGGAGCAGGGAAGCCGCAGGGGCCCGAAGCGGTGTGGCACGGCCGCGCTTTTAAGGAGGCCGCTGAGAGCACAGCGCAGTGACAGATAATAAGCGGCGCGGTAGACCGAAAAGGCAGCCGCGCCGGAACTAGGAGAGAGGGCGGCCGCAGCCGAATAGGCGCGGCGGCTGGGAACAAATGTGACCCACATAATGAACCCCTTAACAGGCACCCCCTTTTTGAGGATACAGGGCCGCAGAAAAAAATAATAAATAAAAAATACTCACCTTAGACATCCCACGCCGATACTAACCTGGAAAAAATGAGACGTCCAGGGAGCTGATGGACGTCCTCGTCTCCGCAACCGACAGGCTCTGGTGGGCGAGTGGGTGGGGGACGGAGCCAGGACCGAACTTCTAAGCACGCTGGTGTGCTAGGATCTTGGTCCTGGTGAGGGATCTATGAGGATACGGGGTGGCAGTACACGCCGTACTCATAGTCCGCATTGTGGGAGTACAGGTGTGACTGCTCACCCTGTATCCCTCCGGAAAAACCTGAAAAGAAACGACGCACATTGAGGTAGATAAGGGTCTAAAGAAAGACCCGTGTCCACCTCCTACTGACACTAAGCTAAACTGAAGAGTATAATGCCAGTCGGTGGGGTGTATACTGCAGAGGAGGAGCTAACTTTTTTATTTGCATAGTGTCAGCCTCCTAGTGGCAGCAGCATACACCCATGGTTCCTGTGTCCCCCAATGAGAGGCGATAAAGAAAGGGAACCTGTCACATTTAGTTATTTGGCTTCCTTATAGTACACCAACATATTCCGCAGCACTTTACATACATTGTCATACCTGAAGGTTCCCATTGGGGCTCAATCTAATTTCCCCATCATTAGGTCTTTTAAAGTGTGGGAGTTAACCGTAACATCTGGAGAAAACTCAAGCGAACTTGGTGAGAACATGCCGACTCCTTGCAGATGTTCTCCTAGACCAGATTTAACCCAGTGACCCAAGTGCTGCCATGGCAGGTCCCCACTGGATTCTCCCGCCCGCTCAGCTAAGCTGATAGGAGACCTGTCAGGCTAGAGGAGCAGGTGAGGAGATGCACCTCATTTCCAGCTGAGCATCCAATTGTTTTTTCTATGAAATGCCACAATATTTCGGAGTAAAACATGCCTTGAAGGCCACGTTCACACTATTCGTATTGGGTCAGTATTTTACCTCAGTATTTGTAAGATAAAACCAGGAGTGGAACAAATAGAGAAAAAGTATGATAGAAACACATGCACCACTTCTGAATTTATCACCCACTCCTGGTTTTGACTGACAAATTCTGAGGTAAAATACTGAGCGTGTGAACGTGGCCTAATGCAGGAGCCAGTTTCGGATTCATTCTGCCCATGGACCATGTTCTTTTTAACTGAAAATTTGAGCCCTTTTTATTAATCAGTAAATTGGAGCCAACTGTGTCATTTTAATGGGTTGTTCAGCACCTATACTTTATGTCCAAACTATCCGACGCTCAGCAAGTGTTACTGTGCGTTTTGTTTTCCTTTTACCAACATGTCCTGTACTTCTGGCAATGTTCAGTCTGATTTCAGTGGTTAGAGATCATTTACAGTAGCTGCCATTCCTCATACTATACCTTTGTCCTCTTGAAACTTTTTGTAATTCCATTCTGAATGGCGGGGATGCTCTTCCCAATATACAAGGGGTTATTAAATAGTGCACGGTCCTTCAGTGCAAACTGCAGGGACCAATGCCACACAGATGGAAATTTCAGTCCCTTTTCATCCCCTAGCTGAATATTTTTAGCAATTGCGAATTCCTAAGAATGAACAGAAAGATTAATGTGAATGGTAAATTACAAGATGGAAGACATGCTAGGGTAGACATTTTGGTTACAAAAATCAGTGCTTACCCAATTAAAGGGTTGAATAAAACAGTTGAATTAAAACCAATCTAACAACTTAAAGCGAATCTACAGTATTGAAAATGGCATCTGAACTGCAGGAAGAATGTTAGAGCAGAAGGAGACGATCAGGCTAATATTTTTGCAGCAAAAGTTTCAACAAAAAACCTTGCTTTTTGTTAACCCAAATCACTGGTGTTTTTATGCACTAGAGTCCAGTGGGCGGTGCTAATCAGTGACCAACAGTCTTCACTGTATGCAGAGAAGGCCGTCAATCACTGAGTAGGACCGCCCACTGGACTATATGCAAATACCAGGGATTTCCGTAAATAACATTCGAGTTATACTGAATCTACACCATGTTGCCCACAGATCAGACTGCATAAATAGAATACGCTTGCAGACAGTGTATATGCCGTGAGACTTCAGAATTTGGGTCAGGAGACTTGCGGCCACTCTGTTCATTGTGGTCTGCACTCACATACACGATGTGTGAATCTAGGCTTTGCTGAACTTGGTTCGATGGGCTACACGTAAGCCAATAGGCCAGTCGCCGACATGTTTATGTGCTGCCAATGATTCAGCTAGATGGTGGCATCGGAGCTGGACAGCGCAGCTCCGCTCCTATTGAAGCACACATGTGTTAGTAAAAGTTGGAAGTTAACGTCCCCAATTCTAGATAGATTTTTTCACCCGTGTCCCCTGCAGTGCGTAGGGCAGCGCTGCCACTGTCTGCAATATGAGCAGTCACTACATCGCTCTACAAGTGATTTCACATAGTGTACAGCCGTTATCTGTAACCTGTGGCACCCCAGCTGTTACAGAGCGAGAACTCTTTGCATGCACATGGTGGCAGTTGTAGTCCCATGCCAGCTAAATAATGCAGTCCACAGATTAGGAAACGTGTGGGTGTGGAAGGCCTGGGGTTGTGAGACCGGGCAACAAGCTGCACTTGGCTCAGCTGGACACTATGGGGCTGTAGCGGATTAAACTGCTTTATTTTCAATACTTCCTAGTTTACTTACTTTGACAAAACTTTCTTGATGCAGTCATGTGCAGATTACAGGTGTTTTTTTATTTGTGGAATAAAAAGTCACCAAAAAAACCGCATTGCGAGAACTTAACCTAAGAGGCTAACACCCGAGGCTGCAGACGTCCACGCATGGAGCGCTATATACGGACTGGCCTCGGGTCTCCTGACCTGAACAGCCTCAAACATGTATGTTTCACTGACATCTGTGACCAGTGTCGGACTGGGGTGCCCAGGGCCCACCAGTAACCAACTCCAGGGCCCTACTTCTCAGCTACATGAAATGTGACATTATCCTCAGTCACAAATTTATATAACAATGAGCTGGATAGATTGTTAGATGAATAAGATGCCGCCTGTGTCTTTACATAGTGATTCAAGTAGATAGTGCTAAGTACTGCTCATATAAGGGGGTGGTGGCCCACCAGAGGATTCTCCAGTTCTCCTGTGAGCCAGTCTGTGACCGTGTTTCGCAGACACCTGAATTTTCCACATCGTCAGATGCCTGTGAACCATAAACAGACGTCTACACCTGATCCAAGCTGGAGTAGAGATTTTTACAATAACTCATGCAACTTCCTGTGTGGTAAATGTTTAGGCTGCAATTAGTCTCCCGTTCCAGAAAAAAAAAATAGGGATTTTTGGTTACTCACCGTAAAATCCTTTTCTCCAAGACGCTCATTGGGGGACACAGGACTGTGTGAGGGTGTATGCTTCTGCCGCCAGGAGGCTGACACTAAGTAAACTTAAAAAAAAAAAAAAAGTTAGCTCCTCCTCCATCGTATACACCCTGACACTGGCTACCAGAGACTCCAGTTTGGTGCAAAAAGCAGTAGGAGAACAAAAGAAAACACAAAAAATAATATAACAGCATAAATACAGAAACTTTATGTCTAGAAAAGATCCTACTGACTAATGTAATCAGATATAACCAAAGCAGCCATAAGGCTACCAGGGAGGGAGCTGTGTCCCCCAATGAGCGTCTTGGAGAAAAGGATTTTACGGTGAGTAACCAAAAATCCCTATTTCTCCTTCGCCTCATTGGGGGACACAGGACTGTGGGATGTCCTAAAGCAGTCCCTGGGTGGGAAAAAAATCACTCACCAGAAAAAAACATCCAGATAATGTTTGTCTATAAATGCGCCACTGCCGCTTGAAGAATTCTTCTACCCAGACTTGCATCTGCAGAGGTCTGGGAATGGACATTATAATGTTTGACAAATGTATGCAGACTAGACCAGGTCGCAGCCTTGCAAACCTGTTCTGCTGAGGCCTGGTGCCGAACGGCCCAGGAAGCCCCCACTGCTCTAGTCGAATGAGCCTTGATTCCGGCCGGAACCGTCATGCCCATGGAGCGATAAGCCTCCTGAATGGTCGCCCTTATCCATCTGGCCAGGGTAGATTTTGAAGCCGCGCATCCCTTCCTGCGACCCTGCGGAAGGACAAATAGAGCATCCGTCTGGCGAAAGGGGGCCGTACGGGAAACGTACCTCCTCAGAGCCCTCACCAGATCCAACGTATGGAGAGCCTTATCTACACGGTGCGTAGGTGCCGGACAAAAAGAGGGCAGAACAATATCTTCATTAATGTGGAATGATGAAACAACCTTCGGCAAAAAGGATGGAGCTGGTCTGAGCACCACCTTGTCCTGATGAAATCGCAAAAAAGGAGGTCGACAAGAAAGAGCTGCCAGCTCCGATACCCGTCTTATGGACGTTATGGCCACTAAACATACAACTTTCCAAGAGAGAAACATCAAAGAAACCTCTTGAAGAGGCTCAAAAGGAGCGTCCTGTAAAGCCCTTAAGACCAGATTAAGGTCCCAAGCTTCCAAAGGAGTCTTATAAGGAGGGACCTTATGAGCGACTCCTTGGAAAAACGTCCTGACTTGACGATTAGGAGCAATCCTGCGTTGAAAAAGTACTGATAAAGCCGAAACCTGCCTTTTAAGGGTACTCGGAGCCAGCCCAGAATCCAGACCTGCTTGAAGGAAGGCTAGAATGTTAGGAACGGAGAAACGCAAAGGGGGCAGCCCGCGTTCTCTACACCAGGAAAGAAACACCTTCCAAGTGTGATAAATCCTGGCCGAAACGGACTTACGTGCACTGATCAAGGTATCAGCCACTTTTTGAGAAAAACCAGCCTGAGTTAAAACCCAAGATTCAACAGCCAGGCCGTCAAACGTAGGACCTCTGAGTTCTGGTGGTAGATCGGCCCTTGAGATAGAAGATCTGGCCGATCGGGGAGCCGCCAAGGAACCCCGGCTAGAAGTTGTACCAGGTCTGCATACCAGGTCCGTCGTGGCCAATCCGGAGCGATCAGGATGGCCGGCACTCTCTCTGATTTGATCTTCTTGATTACTCTCGGGAGCAGTGCCAGAGGAGGGAACAGATAAGAGAGATGAAATTGGTTCCAAGACAGTACCAGCGCATCCACGGCGATAGCCTGGGGATCTCGGTACCGAGAGACAAAACTGGGCACCTTGGCATTCACCTTGGACGCCATTAGATCCACGTCTGGAGTTCCCCAAAGATGGCATATCTGCAAAAATACCTCGGGGTGGAGAGACCATTCCCCGGAGGTTAGACCCTGACGGCTTAGGAAATCTGCCGCCCAGTTTTCTTCGCCCGGAATGTGGACCGCTGAGATCACAGAGTGATTTCTCTCCGCCCAGAGTAGAATCAGTTTTACCTCCTGCATGGCTGCCTTGCTGCGGGTGCCCCCCTGGTGATTTATGTAGGCTACCGCTGTAGCGTTGTCCGACTGAATCCGGACAGGGCGACCCGCCAGAAGATGGTGAAAACATAACAAGGCTAGCCGGACCGCTCGAATCTCTAAGATATTGATGGGGAGTTCTGATTCCCGAGGAGACCAGCGTCCCTGAGCTGTGTGATGGAAGAACACTGCTCCCCAACCCAGGAGACTGGCATCTGTTGTGACCACTAGCCAATTGGTTGGGGGAAAGGGCTTCCCCCTGAGAAGAGATGAGCTGTTTAGCCACCAAGCGAGAGCCTGTCTGATCTGAAAAGACAACCGAAAATTGCGGTTGAGAGAGAGAGGATTTTTGTTCCATGCTGATAGGATTGCACGCTGGAGGGGTCGAAGATGAAACTGTGCAAACGGGACCGCCTCTATGGTTGCAACCATCTTTCCTAACACCCTCATCCCGGACCGAATCGTATGAAGGTATGGTTGTAGAAGGTTCCTCACTTCCCGCCGAAGGGCTAGGACCTTGTCCTGGGGAAGGATAGTTAAGGCTTGAGAGGTGTCGAAGGTCATGCCTAAGAAAGAGATTTTTCGAGACGGCCGTAGAGATGACTTTCTTAAAATTTACCAACCAACCTAGACGGGAAAGGGTGTCCAGAGTGATGTCGACATTTTCCTTGCAAGACTGAAATGTCGGACCCTTGATCAGCAGATCGTCTAGGTATGGCAAGACAACTATACCTCGCGAGTGCAGAATGGACACCACAGTCGACATGACTTTTGTGAACACCCTGGGAGCGGAAGCCAGTCCGAAAGGTAATGCCGTGAACCGGAAGTGTAGATTGTTTACGGCAAACCGTAGAAATCTTTGATGAGGCGGAAAGATGGGAATATGAAGATAAGCATCCTGAATGTCTACTGAGGCCAAAAATTCTCCCTTTTCCAGAGAGGCGATGACCGACCGCAGAGACTCCATCCGAAAGTGTCGAACGCAGACAAACTTGTTTAAGAGTTTGAGATCTAGAATAGGCCTCACTGCTCCATCCTTTTTGGGCACTACAAAAAGATTGGAATAAAAGCCCTGGAATCTTTCTTCCTTTGGAACAGGAGAAATGACACCGCTGATATGGAGAGACTCTATGGAATTGAACAAGCTTTGACGAAGAGATTTGCACTTGGGAAGACGGGATGGGAAGAACCGGGGAGGAGGAAGGCAGACTAGCTCTATTTTGTAACCTGAAGATATGAGCTCTGCCACCCACTGGTCGTGGATTACCTGAAGCCAGACCTGGCGAAATAAAAGTAGACGTCCGCCTACCCTTTTGGAGATGCCCGGAAGAGGCCTCCAGTCACTTGGCCGAAAATCTTTGCGTCCTAGATCCTCTAGATCTAGAAGACTGGGGACGCATTCTTCCCCCCTGACTGGCCGAATAAGGGGTCCGACTGTCTCGGTCCTGATTGGGCCGACCCTGCGCAGGAGAACCTGATGCTGGAGCCCATCTGACATAGCGAAAGGTTCTAAAGCGAGCCTGAAAATGGCGCCGAAAAGGCTGTCTGGCCCTCTGCTGAGGAAGGAATTTACTTTTCCCTCCTGTGGAGTCAGAAATGAGCTGATCCAGCTTTTCTCCGAACAAACGACCACTCTGATACGGCAGGGATGTAAGAGATTTCTTAGAGGTAGAATCAGCCCGCCAGGACCTTAACCAAAGGGCCCTTCTGATGGCAATAGCATTAGACGCAGCCGAGGAAGCACAATCTGCCGCATCCAGAGATGCGTTAATCAGATAGCTACCGGCCATAGCTACCTGAGAAGACATTTCAGCCAATTCTGCTGACACATTACCTTCCTGGAGAGCCTTAGATAACGAGTCAGACCAAGATATCATAGCCCTGGCAACCCAGGTTGCCGCAAAAGAAGGAAAAAGTGCTGAGCTTGAGGCCTCAAAGACGGAACGAGCCAAGCTCTCTATAAGACGATCCGTAGGATCCTTAATCGATGAGCCGTTAGGGAGAGATAGTAACGTGTTAGAGGCTAAACGGGACACTGGAGGATCTACAGAAGGATTTTCTGCCCAATCACTACAAAGTTCCGAAGCAAAAGGATACCTAGCCTTCAGAGCTCTTTGCCCTGAAAAGCGTTTGTCCGGGTGCTCCCTATTGCGTCGAATGAGGTCCTCGAACTCAGGATGAGAGGAAAAAACCCTATGGGCCCGTTTAGACCGCTTAAATGAGACCTTGTGATCAGAGGAAGAGACGAGCTCGTCTTCTATCCCCAAAGACTGATTGACAGCTTCAATTAGGCTGTCTACTGACTCCTGAAACCCAGGTTTATCAAAATTAAGAGACCCTTCTGACTCGTAGTCAGTCTCAACTTCACCGCTTTCTGCAGGGGAAGGAGAGCGAGATACGGAACTCCAGGATGCGGAAGCACCTGAGTGCCTGGGAGACGCTTTGCGAATCCGCTTTCCATGCGTCTGTCGAGTGAGAGCGCACCCCCTGCAGGCCGCAGACTCCTGAGACCCCGAGGCCCTCTCTGAGACAGGCGGATTACCGGTCCCGACCGCCGGGGTCTGCAGAGATTTGATCGCTTCAGTAAGGGACGCCATGGATTGTGACAAGGACGTGACCCATTCCGGAGGAGCTACCACAGCATCTGGCTGAGGGACCGGAGCTGGAGAGACTACTGGAGGACTGGCAGGGGGGGGCTCCTGGACACGTACGTTCAGGGTCACAGGCCTCACAGAGGCGATTACTTTGGGCATGCGGAAAAAGGGCACTACAAGATACACAACTGGTAAAAAGAACCGTGTGAGTCTTAACCCTTCTAGACATAATGATCCGTAATGCTATACCCAGGGCCAGAGACTGGGAAAAAAGGAATGCTTCAGCCAGATGGAGGGAGAAGCACTTACCCCAGTCCTGTGTCCCCACGAGTACCGAGATGGATCCTCAAAGCATGATGCTGAGCCCAAAAGTGCTGTCTTATATGCATAGCAGGCCTTAGGGGGAGGGACCGCCAAACGATGCTGCGGCCTGGAGCAGGCCTGAAGCCGGGGCCTCAATTTTTCCCCCCTTAGAGCAAGGAGAGCCGGAACCTGAAGTGACGCGCCGGAAGGGGCGGAGCCCCACAGCGCGGTCCGAAGGCCGGAAGTCCCGGCTCCAGGAAGCTGCTCCACGCCCGAAGCGGCCAGGCAGAGCCGATGCCTCTGGGGGGACAGCGGCGCCGATCCTAACGCCGCGCGCCGATGGACCACGCTGCAGCGTAGCTGCGCCACAGCGTCGCCCGACATAACGCCACAGCGCCGGACAACGCCGCAGCGCCACAGATCCAACGCCCCAGCGCCGGATCACGCCGCAGCGCAGCAGTCCCAACGCAGCAGCGTCGGACCACGCCGCAGCGTCGCCACACCAAGACGCCGGCCTCGGCAGCGCTGAAAAAAAGGCACCGCACTCCCGGAGGACACAGCCGCCGGACCCCGCAGGTAATGCCAGGAGCCCCCCCATCATACCGCACTATCGAGGGGTAGAACCAATGACGGTGCAGGAACCCTATCTCCATTATCCCCAGGATAAGGAGAGGGACCGTCCACCACCCCAGCTAACACCGCAGGGGTGTAGAATTCAGGGGGGAACACAAGGACATCTTATGGGCACCTGTACAGCCTGGAGTCTAGGTACCTCAGGGTGGTCAGGGCTAAGTCCGGTGAAGAATCCCACGTCGCGGGGAAGGATACGTGGAGAAAATCGCACGTACTTGCCCGTTGATGGTTTGGGGAGATCGGACCCTCAAAAAGGTCCGTCGCCCCTTCCTCCAAAGATGTTGAAAAATCGGGTCCATCGATCCAGGACCCAGAGATGTGCCTCCTTGAGACACTAAGCATAAACTGGAGTCTCTGGTAGCCAGTGTCAGGGTGTATACGCTGGAGGAGGAGCTAACTTTTTTTTTTTAAGTTTACTTAGTGTCAGCCTCCTGGCGGCAGAAGCATACACCCTCACACAGTCCTGTGTCCCCCAATGAGGCGAAGGAGAAAAAATAACAGATTAAGAAAATGGCAAGTGTGAACAAAACAAAAGATATATTTTTGTTTAGTTTTTTTTGTGTGCAAAATTAATCAACCTTCCATCACACTAAAACCATCAGAGTGACCGTCATTTCCAGGTAAGTGGTATACTTACAGTACTCTGCTGGACTCGCTGGTGAGGACAGTTGAACAGAAATGTTCCAAACAATGAGATGCAGGTGCTGTCATGTAGCACGGTTAGGTAGGTCTCGGTAAACTGGAAGGCGGCAGGATACTGCTCCAGCAGCTGCCATACGCAGTCCAGGAACAGCACAAACAGGGGACACTAGGAAAGAGACAGATTCTTGACAATATGACAAGGCAGACTACGACAAAGGAGGATGCGTCTACGAGAAGACCGAACACGGGCACAGCCACAAGTCTACAGTTACATCACTGAGAAAATACCACTGCTTTTATTTAGGTCTCATGCACACAGGAGTTGAGGTAATTTAATCTTTATTTCTACTGCATGGGACCTTTGTAGAATCTCCACATGACGTTTCATACACTAGCACACACACGTTTTTCTGCAGAATTATATACATATCCTACAGAAAAAAAAAAAAAAAAGGCTTGCGCACCCCTCAATTAATTACTTTTAAAGTAAAATAGCTAATAAGGGCCTCATCCAACCCCCAAATGTCTAATACAGGGATTCCTAAACGGTGAGGTGCCAACCTAGTCATTGGTGATGCTCACAGTTCACTTCAGCAGAATTTTTAATTTTGGAAGATCCTGGCATTACCTATGTGGTGAGGCCTCAAACTATAGTGGGTGGGATCACTTGATAATATAAAAGGGTTTTCTAGTTTCACAAAACTCCTGTTATCTGCCCGCAGTTTGTATGTATTCTAGAATATGCATGTCCACGTAGCATATTGCCCAGCCACGTAGCATATTGCCCAGCCACGTAGTATATTGCACAGCGACGGAGTATACAGCACAGAGCCATGTAGTATACAGACTTAAAATAAACATATACTCACCCTCCGTTGAAGTCCTGGCCCTGCGTGCGGTGCACCCGGCAGCTTCCGGTCCCAGGGTTGGTATGGGTGCAGGACCTGTGATGACGTCACGGTCACATGACCGTGACGTCATGGCAGGTCTTTCTCGCAGGACCTGTGATGACGTCACAGTCACATGACCGTGACGTCATGGCAGGTCCTTGTTGCATACCATCTTTGCCACCGGAACCTGCCGCTTGCATAGACTGGTCACCGGAGCGTCGCGAGGAGCGGGAAAGGCACCGGAATGTGAGTATATGATGATTTTTTTTTTTTATTATTATTATTTTTAACATTAGATCTTTTTACTATTGAGGCTGCATAGGCAGCATCAATAGTAAAAACTTGGTCACACAGGGTTAATAGTGTTAATGGAGTGCGTTACACCAAGGCATAACGCGGTCCATTAGCGCTGCCATTAACCCTGTGTGAGCGCTGACTGGAGGGGAGTATGGAGCGGGCACTGACTGCGGGGAGGATGGTGCGGCCATGTTGCCGCCGGACTGCGCCCGTCACTGATTGGTCGTGGCAATGGTCGTCGGCGTTTTGCCATGACCAATCAGCGACTTGGATTCCATGACAGACAGAGGCCGCGACCAATGATTATCCGTGACAGAGAGAAAGACGGAAGTGACCCTTAGACAATTATATAGTAGATCACTGAATGAAATATTCCAGTTGTAAATCTTTATTCATTACATAGTGGAATGTGTTGAGAACAATAAAACCTTAAAATGATCGATGTAAATCAAAATGAATATCCCATGGCGGTCTGGATTTGGAATGATACTCAAAATCAAAGTGGAAAATGAAGTTACAGGCTGATCCAACTTCAGTGGAAATGCCTCAAGACAAGGAAATTATGCTCAGTAGTGTGTGTGGCCTCCATGTGCCTGTATGACAACGACTGGGCATGATCCTGATGAGGCGGCAGATGGTCTCCTGAGGGATCTCCTCCCAGACCCGACTAAAGCATCCGCCAACTCCTGGACAGTCTGTGGTGCAATGTAAAGTTGGTGGATGGTGCGAGACGATGTCCTAGATGTGTTCAATCGGATTCAGGTCTGGGGAACGGGCTGGCCAGTCCATAGCTTCAGTGCCTTTATCTTACAGGAACTGCTGACACACTCCAGCCACATGAAGTCTGGCATTGTCCTGCATTAGGAGGAACCCAGGGCAAACTGCACCAGTATATGGTCTCACAAGGGGTCTGAGGATCTCATCTCATTACCTAATGGCAGTCAGGCTACCTCTGGCGAGCACATGGAGGGCTGTGCGGCCCTCCAAGGAAATGCCACCCCACACCATTACTGACCTATTGCCAAACCGGTCATGCTGAAGGATGTTGCAGGTAGCAGATCGCTCTCCACAGCGTCTCCAGACTCTGTCAAGTCTGTCACATGTACTCAGTGTGAACCTGCTTTCATCTGTGAGGAGCACAGGGTGCCAGTGGCGCATTTGCCAATGCTGGTGTTCTGTGGCAAATGCCAAGTGTCCTGCACGGTGTTGGGCTGTGAGCACAACCCCCATCTGTGGACGTCAGGCACTCAGACCATCCTCAGAGTCGGTTTATACCCATTTGTGCAGACACATGCACATTTCTGGCCTGCTGGAGGTCATTTTGCAGGGCTCTGGCAGTGGTCCTCCTATTCCTCCTTGCACAAAGGCTGAGGGAATGGTCCTGCTGCAGGGTTGTTGCCTCCATACGGTCCCCTCCACGTCTCCTGGTGTACCGGCCTGTCTCCTGGTAGCACCTTCAGCCTCTGGACACTACGCTGACGGACACAGCAAACCTTCTTGCCATAGCTTGCATTGATGTGCCATCCTGGATGAGCTGCACTACCTGAGCCACTAGTGTGGGTTGTAGAGTCCGTCTCATGCTACCACGAGTGTGAAAGCACAACCAACATTCAAAAGTGACCAAAACATCAGCCAGAACGCATTGGTACTGAGATGTGGTCTGTGGTCCCCACCTACAAAACCACTCCTTTATTAAGTGTCTTGATAATTGCCAATAATTTCCATCTGTTGTCTATTCCATTTGCACAACAGCATGTGAAATTGATTGTCAAACAGTGTTGCTTCTTTAGTGGACAGTTTGATTTACTTGGAGTTATATTCTGTTGTTTTTTGAGCAGTGTATATAAAAACCACTATTGTGCATTACTCATGGTCCAGTGCTGAGACTCTGTCGCTGCTCCAGGTGTCTTAATGGCAGCGCTAAGGTCACGGTGCCAGCATTGCAGCCAATCGGTAAGCTCAGTGGCTCTGAGGAGCTTGCGCCATCAACTCAAGCAGAGTCACGGAGCTCGGTTTCTGGCTGCAGCACCAATGACATGACATCAGGGCTGCAGACAATACTGGAAACGGCCGCTGAGACTGTGCTGGACCCAGGAAAGGTGAGTAAAGTACAAACTGCAGCCAGGGGAAAGGAGTTTTCTAAAATCAAAAACCGCTCTAACAAGCTACATGGATGGTATACAACTCTGAAATCACAAGGTCTTTCTCTATATTCTGCTTTATCCATACAATCTTCTCTGTAGATGTCTGTCAGAAGAAGAGAACATGTCAGCCCCAATTTATCACTGCTTTTATGCCAAAAGAGTAGCATAAAAGCTCTGAAAAGTCACACCATTTTGTGACTTAGCGTTTTTACATCAGTTTCTCCAAACTCCGCTGAAATGGGCAGAGTTCCCGGAGAGAGGGGGTGCAATGGGGCGTGAAGTCACAGCTTGCCTAAATCATCAATAATGTGGCGTTTCTTATGCCAGAAAATCTCACTCCAGTTCCTGAATGGAATAAGATTTCTGGCATAGTGCACGAAGGCGCGCGCGCTGCTCATCAGACGCTCCAGATTCGCAAAGAGGCATGCAACTCTTCATAAATCTGTAGAATCTGACTATAACATGCTTTGCAAAAAAGAAAAAAAAAAAAAAGAGCATGAACCGCATATCCCAAAATCATAAGTTGATCTAAAGCAAAGCATTTTCTTGTCTTCTTCTTGGACCAGCACTCCTCCCATTTGGCACAGGTGATTTTAATTAGCAGGAGACTGCAAAGTAAGGGGTCTAGCCCATTTTGGCTCTCACTGAAGAGCTGGAGGAAGGCGAGTTTCAATGCTCCTTTCACTTTGGTGTTGGTGCTGTGTGGCGGCCATTGTTGCTGTGGTTTTGTGCTGGTGGGGCGGCGCGGTCTGGAGTCATGGGGACTCAGTCTTGCAGCATGGGTGCTGTGGGGCAACAGGCCGTCCACCCTGCTGGTGCATTGCCGTGGTGGGTGCCGCACGGCTCCGCTCCGTTAGGGCGGTAGGACCCACTACGAGGTTTGCCGTGACGTGGCAGTGGGCTTCATACAGTCTGATCAGAATGTTAAACTGAAAACCTCATATTCAGTTATATTAATTTTTGCCTAGCGGCTTTAGATCAACGTATGATTTTGGGATGTGCGGTTCATGCTCTTTTTTTTTTCTTTTTTGCAAAGCATTGACTATAACATGCCCCTTCATCAAGACCTGCATGAAAATTGCTGGCCTTGATGAATGGAAGCCAAAATCTTTCAAACAAAAAGAATCAGATCCCAACATGGGGAATTCTTCTAAATTGGCCACCTCTATTTCAGTTTCGGAGGACTTGTCCTTTGCAAGATTAGAACAGCATGAAACAAATACATATGCAGAGTATTTTTCTTCAGACTGTCACAATAGTGCACACTACATCTATTTGCAACATTTTTGAGAGTATATTTTACTTAAAACAACAGACTCTTAACAGCAGCGACAACATTGCAGATCTGACATGTGCACTCCCGGGTCTTATGTGCACCGTGCTGCTGTTACACAGAGCACAAGATCATGGGCAAGGCCAAACTAAATATTTATTGAAATGTCAAAGCAATAATAAGCAGGAATAAAGCGGATGAAACAAACGATTGTGTATTCTGCAGAAGAAAACTTTACGTTAGTTCTTGGAAAAGAGTTTGTATACGAATCCCAGGAGACTCCAGAATTATTTTATGCCGAGTGTTAGGGCAAATAGAGGAGAGTCTCAATGTCTGGACCACATCAATGTAACATTCACCCAGAAGAGCAGATGGCACAGAATTATGACGAGTACGGTAATGAAGAAGTGCACCTGCTGTTATTAAACAAGGCAGATTAATATTCTATCACTTTAAACATCACTTTTTTTCCTCCTCAGACATCCATATCAGAAAGCATATCCAGGTCTTCTAGGCCGAGCACGGTGTTAGCCTGCGCTATTCAGTACTATAGAGGAACATGTTTTTTTCAGTACATAAACCTTTAGGTCCGAGGTATGGCTCAAACATGATGGACACAGACTATACCACCAAAGAGGACAGGATAGCCAATTATTTTAGTAGCACACTGGTACTGTACCTCCTTCTCAGATTTCCTCAAGTGGTTGCACCGATCAAGAAATGGATATCCAGCCATAACCCACTCCTTCTGGATCAGACTCTGAAATCCAACAATAGTTCTGAAGTACGGGTCTGACATCAACTGAACAAGAGAGGCCACAATGCAGCTGAGGTCCCGACCGTCCTCCTCTGAAAGAGCAGAGAAAATTTCCAGTCAGCCAGCCTCCAGAATGAGGTGCCAGGTCATTTATGATACAGAAGAGAACATTTCTAACTAGACTTGGTGTGAATGCAGGAACCATGGCTTATGGCTACTGGGCGGGAGCCCTGAGAACCTTCTTCAACCACCCGGCATCCACAGCATGACACGACATGATCGTCGCAGCATGACGCACATATGACATTATGCCACGGCGGCTAAACAAAAGAGAAGCAGATGCCAAAAACAGAAGGCAGTTCTTCAGAGCTTCTGTCCAGCGGCCAGAGATGATGGAAGTGCCCACTGGAAAGGGTTCTGCAAAATAATTCGCACCAACTCTACTCTATAATTCTATTAAATGATTGTCTCATGAAGACATGAGTGCTGCGGTAAGTGGATGTCAGAGATTATTCCTTGAATCCCACCTCTATGTGCCAGTACCGAGAGCATGGTGGAGCCGAGCCGCCCATGTTTGAGAGAAGACCCGCAGCTCCAAGGACGTGTTGTCTGATGACACAACCCCTTTAAAAG
Source organism: Ranitomeya imitator (assembly GCF_032444005.1). Lineage (NCBI taxonomy): Eukaryota > Metazoa > Chordata > Amphibia > Anura > Dendrobatidae > Ranitomeya > Ranitomeya imitator. The sequence continues at coordinate 462,306,573 of NC_091285.1, forward strand.
CATTATGTATAAGACAGGGACAGTTATGATGAACCTTTACATGTGGGAGATAAAGCCAAATGGTCAGATCTCATTAATAGACGCTGTTGGGCATACTTCGCCATCATATTGCAAGTGCTAAAACAGCCATTAGGCAGCACACATTAAGTAAGACACGTAGTTCCAGCATCGGTTCCACCCCGTAGTTACAGTCTGATGTGCTCATTCTGAAGAGAGTTGGGACAGACATAACGGCAGCTTGGAAGGAATCTGGAATTTAATGATTTGGCCGGGGATACAAAACACTTTCACCAAAATAGTAATTTTCTGACTCAACAGTGGGACAGGCCTCACCGTCAGCTGACTTGGCATGTAGAGGGAATGAGTCACCAAGACTCTCAGCATGTCTAAGGGAAATCCCTCTGTACTCCGCACACAGGTCTAAGTCCCCCCCACTGCGATATCAGATGTTCTCCACCCCTGGATTATACACCTGCATTACATACATGACAGACACAGATGCCATCATATCCAAGCTCTAAATAATACAACCATATAGAGAATCTGTCAGCAGGATGTCACCCCCAAACTATGTATATGCACATATAGCTCTTTCAGAGACAAGTCCAACAATACCTTTACATGGTCAGTCTGTTCCTCCATTACAGAGAAATCAGCATTTTGTAGATCTGACGCCTGTCACTCCAGCTCTATACCCTTCCCAGCAGCGCCTCCTCTTGATTCCCTGACTGCTCCTTTGCATGAAGCCACACAGCATAAAGGCTGTCAGTCAAGCAAGAGTAGTCAGCCCTGGGCGGAGAATAGAGCTGGAGTGACAGAGGCTTCAGATATACATTACCACTTCACCCTCATTTCTATATCAATAATAAATCTGATTTCTTAGTAATGGAGGAATGGACTGGCCATGTAACGGTATTGCTGGACTAGTCTTTAAAAGAGCTACATGCACATACAAATAGTTTGGGGGAGGGGTGGAGGTAAAATTCTGCTGACAGATTCTCGTTAACATTTTTTGCTGAAATCCTAGTTCAGTAAATGCACTTTAGGTTAATTTTGAGAAACTTGCTGTACATTATCATAGGTTAATGATCACTGTGTGTATGCCAAATAATTGTGGTCACCATTAGTACGTATGCACCACCCATACACTACAGAATACACAATGAAGGAAGCCCTGTACTTCCGAAACGCGCGTCGGGGAGGGCGGGAGCCCACACTTGCCGGGTTTACATACCACTGGGTAGGTCACACTATGTCTTAATGCCTCTGTATGACTTTGCTGCGCACTTGCGCTTATGACCAATCTGTACCTTTATGTGTGGGCTCTCGCTAATTATGTGGTGATGAGCTTTGCTGCCTGTTTCAGTCTTGTCCCTGTCTGATACCTTGTATGTAATTTTATTAATAAAGTTGATTCTACTTTTGTAATTGTGGACATTTTTCCACCTTTATTTCTGTGGTTGAATGAAGATATGGGGTCCGGGCACTGGAAACGCTTGGAGGACAGGTGCTGACAATATCAGACTAGTGAGGATGAAAGGCTAATGGCAGTTATGTGGCCTACGGCTGAGGGTTCTGGGCCTCAGATTTGGGGTTTATATGGAGTTACGCAGGTCATACACATTAGATAAAGGAGGGTGATGGTAGGTGTAGGGGGTAAAAGAATCTGGCATCTTGGGTTTCCACAGTGGAGGGTGTGAGCATGCGGATTAATGAGAAGTCGTCTTCACATCAGCTGTTGCAGAAATCTTATCTAGTTATGTAGTTCACCATTAGGGCTCATGCAGATGCCCATGGATTTACGTGATGCACAGACTGGCCGCGGCTCTCCCAGCCCAAGCGTGACAGCTTTTCTAGGGAGTAGTCAGGCACGGGTTGGGAATTAGCAGTCTGTGCTTGGACCGATCAATCCTTAACCCCTTCATGACCTTGGAATTTTTCGTTTTTCCGTGTTCGTTTTTCGCTCCCCTCCTTCCCAGAGCCATAACTTTATTTTTCCATCAATTTGGCCATGTGAGGGCTTATTTTTTGCGGGACGAGTTGTACTTTTGAACGACATCATTGGTTTTAGCATGTCGTGTACTAGAAATCGGGAAAAAAATTCCAAGTGCGGTGAAATTGCAAAAAAAGTGCAATCCCACACTTGTTTTTTGTTTGGCTTTTTTCCTAGGTTCACTAAATGCTAAAACTGACCTGCCATTATGATTCTCCAGGTCAGTACGAGTTCATAGACACCTAACATGACTAGGTTATTTTTTATCTAAGTGGTGAAAAAAAATTCCAAACTTTGCGGGGGAAAAAAAGCGCCATATTCCGATACTCGTAGCGTCTCCATTTTTCGTGATCTGGGGTCGGTTGAGGGCTTATTTTTTGCGTGCCGAGCTGGCGTTTTTAATGATAGCATTTTGGTGTAGATATGTTCTTTTGATCGCCCGTTAGTGCATTTTAATGCAATGTCGCGGCGACCTAAAAAATGTAATTCTGGCGTTTCGAATTTTTTTCTCGCTACGCCGTTTAGTGATCAGGTTAATGCTTTTTTTTAATTGATAGATCGGGCGATTCTGAGCGCGGCGATACCAAATGTGTAGATTTGATTTTTTTTTTATTGATTTATTTTGATTGGGGCGAAAGGGGGGTGATTTAAACTTTTATATATTTTTTTTTTTTTCACATTTTTTTTAACTTTTTTTTTTTATTACTTTTGCCATGCTTCAATAGCCTCCATGGGAGGCTAGAAGCAGGCACAGCACGATCGGCTCTGCTACATAGCAGCGATCTGCTGATCGCTGCTATGTAGCAGAAATGGAGGTGTGCTGTGAGCGCCGACCACAGGGTGGCGCTCAGACACCGGTGATCAGTAACCATAGAGGTCTCTAGGACCTCTATGGTTACCATCCAGACGCATCGCCGACCCCCGATCATGTGACGGGGGTCGGCGATGACGTCATTTCCGGCCGCCCGGCCGGAAGCGGTAGTTAAATGCCGCTATCTGCGTTTGACAGCAGCATTTAACTAGTTAATAGGTGCGGGCAGATCGCGATTCTGCCCGCGCCTATTACGGGCACATGTCAGCTGTGAACAGCTGACATGTCCCGGCTTTGATGCGGGCTCACCGCGGAGCCCTGCATCAAAGCAGGGGATCTGACCTCGGACGTACTATCCCGTCCGAGGTCAGATAGGGGTTAATGAGAGAATAGTGACTGTAAGAAGCACAGAAGGTACAAAAAAAAAATTACTTCACCTTGTATGACCACAGACAAACGCTTGGAATCCATGACGAAGACCAGCTCCACTGCTTGCTTCAAAAACACTCTGTCAAAGGAAAAGGAGCCAGGCAGTTACACAAAGTTGTCAAGCTCCTTCCTTAAGTACTTGAACTACACCTTTACTATTCTTCACGGCTCCCATTACACAATCGAGTTCTAGCTCAGGAGTGCAATTCTACTGACGACCTTCAAATTGGGCAAATCGCAGGTGCAAGATCCAATTCTGTTCTTAGCACTGAGTATGGAAGCCGCGTTACCGAGATATTCTATAAACTGTATTATATCTGGTCCTTCAGGGGAGGGTGCAGACATAGGAAACCTACCCCAGGTCCTATGTGGCTGCAGTAGTACTTGTTGCGGGGTCCCACTCATGGTCATTACCTAGCTTACATACCTATGTATGTTCTTCCAGTTACAGTCAATATGTATAAACATTGCGGTCTTTAAAATATGAAACGCCTTGTTGCAAGCGCTCGCCTTTTTCCCTTGGTGCAGAAAATGTCCAAGTAAAAAAAAACTGGCAAGAAAGTGGAGCTGTACCTGACATATTCCAGCCAGCGCGTGCTTTCGAGCGAAGAAAACCACCGCTCCTCTGTTTCTTCAAATGGCTCTATAATGAAAGGTAGAAGAATATTTACTCACCATTGCAACATAGCGCAGTAAGGCCACATTCACACGTTGTTTTTTATTCTGCGGGTTCTCCCGCAGCGGATTTGATAAATCTGCAGGGCAAACCCGCTGCGGTTATCCCTGCAGATTTATCGCGGTTTGTCCTGCGGGTTCCGCTGCGGGATTTACCCCTACTATTGATGCTGCATATGCAGCAATATGCAGCATCAATAGTAGTGATAAAAATAATAAAATCATGATATACTCACCCTCTGACGTCCCGATCTCCTCGGCGCTGCAGGCGGCGGTCCGGTTCCAAAGATGCTGTGCGACCAGGACCTTCGTGACGTCACGGTCATGTGACCGCGACGTCACCGAAGGTCCTGGTCGCATAGCAAACCTGAGACCGGACGGCCACGTGCAGCGCTGAGACTTCCGAGGGGGAGTATAACATGATTTTTTATTTTTATTCTTTTTTTTTTTAATACAAATATGGTTCCCGGGGCCTGGAGGAGAGTCTCCTGTCCTCCAGCCCGGGTATAACCCGCACATTATCCGCATTACTTCCCGCATGGTGGGCACAGCCCCATGCGGGAAGTAAGCGGATCAATGCACTTCTATGGGTGCAGAATCGCTGTGATTCTGCACAAAAGTGACCTGGTCCTTCTTTTTTTCCGCAGCAATTCTGCGCGGTTTTTTTCGGGTTTTTCCACATCATGTGCACTGCGGTTTCTGTTTTCCATAGGGTAACATTGTACTGTACCCTGCATGGAAAACAGCTGCGGACCCGCAGTGGCAAAATCGCCGCGGTTCCGCAGTAAAAACCGCATAGTGTGAACATGGCGTTACAGTACAATATAATGCCTATGCTATGGAGCTTTTTTGCAACAATTTTCAGAAAAACATGGCAAAAATGCTGCTTTCTTGAAAAAAAAAAACACAATAAAATCGCAACAAAAACAAACAAAATAAAAAAGGATCGCAAACAAGTAGCGTGAAAAAGGCTTAAAAAGCAACTCCTCTGCATTTATATAGGCGTTTCACAGGGGATACTTAAGGGTATGGTGTCTCAGTTTCCCTACAGGGATTTTAAAGGGAATTCTGCTCCAAAATCCACAACTGCTGCAAATACACTTTGCATAAACTTCCTGGTTCCCAAAGCATTTCTGCCTGAAATAAGGTTCTCGGCACAAGCCCATTATGTGAGATATACCCAACAGCAGCAGCAATACATATTTTCACTGCCCCAAGCCACTGGTGAACTTCTCACTCGGCCAGGACAACCCCTTTAACCACTTGATCATCCAGACCAGGAAAGATGTTTAGCCTCCGAGTCTTCCAGCCTAACTACAAGTAAAACCAGTTCTAGCAGTGCGGAATTGATACCAAAGCTCACAGAACGTTCCATCAGACAATGAACAGCTTCATCGGCCGAATCTGGGAAGTCCCTGTCATCTGAAGAACATGGAGTTCCGTCTTCACCAAATATCTAATATCCAAGATGACATCCTACTTCATGTTTTACAGCCGGATCATTATTACCTACACATTATACTTCACTATGTAATTAGGATGACATTTACAGCAATTACAATGACATCCACCTATAAAACAAATCCTAGACTATCGTTACAATTAGAAATGGCCAATAATTACTGTATGTTCAGAGCTGCGGCTTTGCCTGGCCTCGACACGAGCAGTCATGTCGGCACAGTCTGACAGGTGAAAACAAGCAGCGCACCCTCGGGATGGCCGAACAGTCCCCTGCACCTATGTTTTCCATTTGTTTGGGCCGCCATTCCAGCAGTATGAATTGGATTTTTCTGCTGCGACTCCCTTTGCATGCACGCTTTTCTTCATGGCTGCTGATAAACCATTTATAGGCAATAGTTAAGAAACAAATCTGTATATGCCAAGTACAAAAAAAGGGGCATTTGAAAGTGGTCAATGTTTCACATCCTTCTTTTTAGTATGTTCTTCCTTTCTTTTTACTTCCCACTTCATGCTTCTCTCTTTAAACCATGCCAACGCCTTCAACTTCCAAGTCAGATGTCAAGCATTTAAAAGGGACTGTCACCATGTTTTAGCCAACCCATCTAAGAGCAGCACGTTCTAGGTGCAGAGAACCATATTCCAGTGATGTGTCACTCATTGGGCTGCATGTTGTATTTTTGATTAAAAAAAAAAAAAAATCACTTTTCACTACTGCAGATCTCCATTCTCAGAATGCGGAGCTCTGTATAACACCACTGATAGGCAGAAAGCTGCCAATCATAGGTGGAGAGATATACAGAGATCATGAATATGGAGGACTACATGGAGGAAAGTTTACTAGCCCTGTAGTGATAATCTCCTGCTAATAAAATAGTGATTTTATCAAAACTACAGCAAGCAGCCCAGTAAGTGACAGCAATGTAATCAGCGTCTATGTCTCTACCTTATACTGCTCTCAGACTTTAAAGGGAATTTGTCAACAGGTTTTTGCTCCCTAAATGTTCTATTATAAGGCAGAAACAGTGCATTATAGATTCTAGTTATTACAGTGTGTGCTCTGGAGCAGCATCAGGTTGCCCGGGGGCCTTTACTGGCAGATTCCATCTACTCAGCACATTGCTGTGTACTGAAACAAGTCACCCTGAACAAACCTGTGTATAGTATTCCAGCTGAATAGATGTGCTAAATAACCTGATGAAAATAACCTGGCACTATCACTTGTGAGGCTTCACGGCAGAAACACGCAAACATATCAACCTCTGTGTGACCACCCGGCGATCAATACACATCCATGCATGGTTCACCAGCAGCAAGTAGAGGTCAGATTATGTTCTACCCCCAGGACATTCCCACTTTAAATACACTAAGTAGTAAAAAACGCCATATTCATGCACATCATGCTGTACAAACATTTGCCCTCCCATCAAAGGCAGCAAATAAAGAGGCTTTTAGGAAGAACTACACTTGGATGCCAAGAAGGTACTGGTGAGGACAGCTGGGTAAGGACATAGTGGGTATATTGTATTCTGTGCCCTTCGTAACTGCACAAGCCGCTACTTCCCAGTACATCATTCCGATTTCAACTTCATACAGTTGAATACATCTTAAAGGGAACCTGTCACCCCAAAAATCGAAGGTGAGCTAAGCCCACCAGCATCACTGGCTTATCTACAGCATTCTGTAATACTCTAGATAAGCCCCCGATATATCCTGAAAGATGAGAAAAAGAGGTTAGATTATACTCACCCAGGGGCGGTCCCGGTCCGGTTCTGGTCCGATGGGCCTCCCATCTTCTTACAATGACGTCCTCTTGTATTCATACTCCGGCACAGGCGTACTTTGTCTGCCCTGTTGAGGACAGAGCAAAGTACTGCAGTGCGCAGGCGCCCAGGCCTCTCTGACCGGACCGCGACGCCCGATGCTGATAGGCTTAGCTCACCTTCGATTTTGGGGGTGACAGGTTCCCTTTCAGGATGGGGTTAACTTGCGACTTTGGCTGTGAAACCGGTTGCACGACCAAAGATCACTCTGTGCCGCTGCCATATCACAACATAATGAAGATGAAGGAGGTTGCATTGCAATCAGCACGGCAATGTGACCATAACAAGCATAGAGCTGTCAGAAATCTAGCTCTGCATTTTGGTCACTTACTTACTGTTGTCATGGCCTCCTGCATGGGGGAATGTGACCCCGTTCACCAGCACTATGTTGTGATGTAACAGAGGCACAGTGATCTTGAATCCCATAACCTGTGTCATAGCCAAGATCGGAATGTAGTCCTCCGTCTTAAATCACCACTTTCGCATTTCTTTTATTTTCCCGCTGGAGTGGTGCTATGAATTTAAGGTCCCTGTACTTCGTCTCATACTTCCCTGCCGTCTTCCCCTTTTATCACCCTGTTCCAGTCAGTCTCCAGCAGTTTGTGACCCGCCGGATCTCTCCAGTGTTTCATGGAGCGAGCCGTAGGTCACTCTGCAATGCAAGCCTACAAGAACGTCATTCTGGCTCTCATAGACTTGCACTGAGAGCTTGTGACGTAGCTGTTGAGCTCTGGACAGTCATGGTGCCATGAGACAGGAGCGGCGCCAAAAAATTGTGAAGGAGAGTATAAAGGTACCGTCACACTAAGCGACGCTGCAGCGATACCGACAACTGTGTCGATCGCTGCAGCGTCGCTGTTTGGTCGCTGGAGAGCTGTCATACAGACAGCTCTCCAGCGACCAACGATGCCGGTAACCAGGGGAAACATCGGGTTACTAAGCGCAGGGCCGCGCTTAGTAACCCGATGTTTACCCTGGTTACCATCGTTAAAGTAAAAAAAACAACCACTACATACTTACCTACCGCTGTCTGTCCCCGGCGCTGTGCTTCTCTGCTCTGGCTGTGAGCGCCGGTCAGCCGGAAAGCAGAGCGGTGACGTCACCGCTCTGCTTTCCGGCCGCTGTGCTCACAGCCAGTACAGGAGGAGTGCAGAGAAGCAGAGCGCCGGGGACAGACAGCGGTAGGCAAGTATGTAGTGGTTGTTTTTTTTACTTTAACGATGGTAACCAGGGTAAACATCGGGTTACTAAGCGCGGCCCTGCGCTTAGTAACCCGATGTTTACCCTGGTTACCAGCGAAGACATCGCTGAATCGGCGTCACACACGGCGTCATTCAGCGATGTCAGCGGGAGATCCAGCGACGAAACAAAGTTCTGGACTTTCTTCCCCGACCAGCGACATCACAGCAGGGGCCTGATCGCTGCTGCCTGTCACACTGGACGATATCGCTAGCCAGGACGCTGCAACGTCACGGATCGCTAGCGATATCGTCTAGTGTGACGGTACCTTCAGACTGGGGACAGGGACCTTACATTAGAATCACCTCTCCAGCGCTAAAGAGAAAAAAAAACGCTGGAGTGGCGCTCTAAGCTAATAGATATAGTGATGAATCAAACAAGGAAATCTTGCACCCTGTCATATTGCTGGTCACAGAATATGGCGGCTGTCCTAGTGTGACTAATAATTAACTCAATTTCCTTGTAGTTATATACCAGTCTTACTATATGACTATAGGAGGTACACAAGGTAATATTATACACTGCTCAAAAAAAATTAAGGGAACACAAACAACAGAATATAACTTCAAGTAAATCAAACTTCTGTGAAATCAAACTGTCCACTTAGGAAGCAACACTGTGTGACAATCAATTTCACATGCTGTTGTGCAAATGAAATAGATGATGAAATTATTGGTAATTATCAAGACACTCAAAGGAGTGGTTCTGCAGGTGGGGACCACAGCCACATCTCAGTACCAATGCTTTCTGGCTGAGGTTTTGGTCACTTTTGAATGTTGGTTTTGCTTTCACACGTGTGAGTTGTAGAGTCCGTCTTATGATACCACAAGTGCCTCAGGTAGTGCAGCTCATGCAGGATAGCACATCATTGCGAGCTGTGGCAAGAAAGCTTGCTGTATCTGTCAGTGTAATGTCCAGAGGCTGGAGGTGCTACCAGGAGACAGACCAGTACACCAGGAGACGTGGAGGGGGCGGTAGGAGGGCAACAACCCAGCAGCAGGACCGCTACCTCAGCCTTTGTGCAAGGAGGAACAGGAGGAGCACTGCTAGAGCCCTGCAAAATGACCTCCAGCAGGCCACAAATGTGCATGTGTCTGCACAAACGGATAGAAACCAACTCCATGAGGATGGTCTGAGTGCCCGACGTCCAGAGATGGGGGTTGTGCTCACAGCCCAACATCGTGCAGGACGCTTTGAATTTGCCACAGAACACCAGGATTGGCAAATTCGCCACGGGCGCCCTGTGCTTTTCACAGATGAAAGCAGGTTCACGCAGCCTGCAATTTGATTTTCCACTTGGATTTTGAGCATCAATCCAACTCCAGTCCTCTGTGGGATATTAGTTGTGATTTACATTCTTCATTTTTAGGTTTTATTGTTCTTAACGCATTCCACTATGTAATGAATAAAGATTTGCAACCGGAATATTTCATTCAGTGATATCTAGGATGTGGGATTTTAGGGATCCCTTTATTTTTTTTTGAACATTGTGTGCAGAATTATTAGGCAAGTTGTATTTTAGAGGATTATTTTTATTATTGATCAACAACTATGTTCTCAATCAACCCAAAAAACTCAAATAAAGCTTAATATTTTTGGAAGTTTGAGTGGGGTTTTTTTTTTTAGATTTATCCATCTTAGGAGGATATCTGTTTGTGCAGGTAACTATTACTGTGCAGAATTATTAGGCAACTTAATAAAAACCAAATATATTCCCATCTCACTTATTTTCACCAGGTAAACCAATATAACTGCACAAAATTTATAAACAAACATTTCTGACATGCAAAAACAAAACCCCCAAAAATAGTGACCAATATAGCCACATTTCTTTATGACGACACTCAACAGCCTTCCATCCATAGATTCTGTCAGTTGCTTGATCTGTTTACGATTAACATTGCGGGCAGCAGCCACCACAGCCTCCCATACACTGTTCAGAGAGGTGTACTGTTTTCCCTCCCTGTAGATCTCCCATTTTATGATGGACCACAGGTTCTCTATGGGGTTCAGATCAGGTGAACAAGGGGCCATGTCATTATTTTTTCTTCTTTGACACCTTTACTGGCCAGCCACGCTGTGGAGTAGTTGGAGGCATGTGATGGAGCATTGTCCTGCATGAAAATCATGTTTTTCTTGAAAGATACCGACTTGTTCCTGTACCACTGCTTGAAGAAGTTGGCTTCCAGAAACTGGCAGTAGGTCTGGGAGTTGAGCTTCACTCCATCCTTAACCCGAAAAGGTCCCACAAGTTCATCTTTGATGATACCAGTCCATACCAGTACCCCACCTCCACCTTGCTGGCGTCTGAGTCGAGTGGAGCTCTCTGCCCTTTACTGATCCAGCCTCTGGCCCATCAAGAGTCACTCATTTAATCAGTCCATAAAACCTTTGAAAAGTCAGTCTTAAGATAAAACGTCAAGACTGGGCCATGAAATATCTTATGTTTCTTGTTCAAAGGTGGTCGTTTTTCATCCTTCCTTACCTTGGCCATGTCCCTGAGTATCGCACACCTTGTGCATTTTGTTACTCCAGTAACGTTGCAGCTCTGAAATATGGCAAAACTGGTGGCAAATGGCATCTTGGCAGCTTCACGCTTGATTTTTCTCAATTCATGGGCAGTTATTTTGCGCTTTTTTTGCCCAACACGCTTCTTGCGACCCCGTTGGCCATTTGCCATGAAACGCTCGATTGTTCGGTGATCACGCTTCAAAAGTTTGGCAATTTCAAGACTGCTGCATCCCTCTGCAAGACATCTCACAATTTTGGACTTTTCAGAGCCCGTCAAATCTCTCTTCTGACCCATTTTGCCAAAGGAAATTCAGTTGCCTAATAATTAAGCACACCTTATATAGGGTTTTGATGTCATTAGACAACACCCCTCCTCATTACAGAGATGCACATCATCTGATTTACTTAATTGGTAGTTGGCTCTCAAGCCTGAACAGCTTGGAGTAGGACAACATGTATCAAAAGTATCATGTGATCAAAATACCAACTTGCCTAATAATTCTGCACACAGTGTATGTTGTATCTGCAGATGTACAAAAGCTTATTAGCCAGATCAGAGGGAAACTAGATCCCTTCTAACTTCTTGGTAGCCTGTCATTAGGCCAGACAAGGAGTTCAATAAGGACAGTACAGAAGGACAAAAGTTTACCAGTTAACCTGTCCCCTCCCTATATCTCTGAACTATTCTCCCAATATCTTCCCTCACATAATCTCCGATCCTCCCAAGACCTCCTACTCTCCTCCACACTTATTTGTTCCTCACACAACCGCCTCCAAGATTTCTCCCGAATATCCCCCATCCTCTGGAATTCCATGCCTCAACATGTCTGACTATCCAACACCCTCGGATCCTTTAGACAGAACCTGAAAACCCATCTCTTCAAGAAAGCTTACAGCCTGCAATAACCTTTCTGCCGCCTCTCCATCGCCGCTGCCTCGCCCCTACCTCCTTTCTCTTCCCCACTTTCCCATAGAATGTAAGTCCGCAAGGACAGGGTCCTCTCCCCTCTGTACCAGTCTGTCACTGTAAACTTGTTTACTGTAAACGATATCTATACCTCTGTATGTAACCCCTTTCTCATGTACAGAACCATGGAATTAATGGTGCTATATAAATAAAAAATAATAATAAAAAAAAAATATCCAGTAGCAAGCCAGCTGGTATATGCATATTCAGAGATTTCATTGGTCAATAAAACCGTACGTCACTCACCGTTCACACACAGCTGCTTGAGTTTTGTAAAAGCAGACTGAATATCCTGAAGACTTGGGAGACCGTGATCCAAATCACACTTGTAAACATCGCTCCTTAAAGGGTGACTACGAGTGATCCCACCACAAATCCTGTGCAACAAAAATAAAATATTTCAGATCACCATTAGAAAGGCTGCAGATTAAATATGAGGGTTATGAACAGGGAAGGTCTCACAGATTGGACAGATCTGTATGACACAGGATCTGGGATGTACCCCTCCAGCAGCCCGGTTGCCCCCTGAACGCAGCTCACCGTTGGTCTATCTTGCGTTGCTGGTCTTTGATGCAGGACATCCTGACCAGTGCGCTGCCATTAGAGTGGTTCCAGCACCATAGCTGTAGAGAACAAAAATGACAAGATCAAGTCTTCGATCACCCGTATCTTCAGCTACAACAATGGGTGAATAAATCATCGATTTAATGATCAATAAATTATAAGCCAAAAAGTACATCATAAAATGAGTTTAGGTTATTGCCCCAAGAAGACGCCGATCAACACATACTCACTGGCAACCGTCTTCCAAAAAACGAGTAAGAATACTGCTTCAGATCCATATCGGCCAGAGAGGAGGGGACGACAAAATACTCTGGAAGGCTACAACGAAATACAAATATTACAAGATTAACGGATGGCCCTTACTAGGAACCAGTGCGACAAACGTGTGCGGTGTGCATGGACGTGACGGACGGAACACAAACGACTGAAGACCGAGACAGGATTATTTTTAATGCGAAATCACAACAGACAACACTTTTCATACTGATGTGTTATCACTAAGAATTTATCTCATCCATGAATACATCAAATATGTTCCTGAACCACAAGAAGAATCATTGCATGCATGTCTAGTGTCACGATACCAGCCTATAGGTATACAAGCCCCTGTACAAAGCAATACTAGGTGGGCAGATACTGGGCATACTTTGTAGAATCAGCACTTTTACATATTAACTTTGCATTTGCTTTGGCGTTAATAATTTATGCGATTCCGTAAGAGAAGATGATGAAATCTCTCTTTAAATGTCCTATTTGCAAATGGGTGTAGTTACTACAGATCTGTACTTAGGAGACTCCTAAAACTGGAGCAGCAGCTTTCACTACCAATAGTTCACCAATGTGGCCATAGAAAGTCAGATAATAAAGCACTAAATCACACCAAGCTCCATACTTCCCCTCTCACCCATCATAGCGCTGTATAGCAAGTGCCAACGGAACCTGGAAAGGGATGTGGCCCGCAGAACCGAGAGTCATTCTGCTGCCAGGACTGTTTGTGCACATGAAAAAACTAAGCATAAAGGTCTTTGGAAAAATGGGACATCATTAAATTATAATCATCAGCAGAACTAAACATAAACAGGTCAAATCTGCACTAAAGGAGGGAAGAGGGCGTCCCGGCCATAGGTTGTGTCACGACGTACTCCTCTATCACAAGCACGGACGTTGGGACTCCTCTTGAGCGCAGCAGATTGACGAGCTTAACATCCGTCGAGAATTATGCCGCTAATTAATTCCCCAACAATGAAAGCAGACAAATGGTGCCTGCCAATGACTGCCTGCTGTACATTACACTGAGAACCTTGCTGCGTGGCTATGTGATAATAAACCAGGACTCGGCGCTGTATTCGGTCATTTGTTCATATAAAGGGGCATGTGGTAGAAACCAAGATGCTTAAAATAGACATCCCTAAGTGGCTTAGCGTTAATCTGTCTTCCAGAGCACCCTTTATAAGTCGGGATACTGGGTAACGACGGACGCAATCAGAACGCACAGCACTATGTGCATGGCCACAACACCACTGGCCTAGCACTTTACACAATGCTACACACTATAGATTACCTTGCCTAACAAAAACTTACATCACGGAAGAAGCAGCTGGAATAACAAGACAATACGGTCACAAAGGCAATGGTGCTCGCCTGGTATGGTCATGTGACCACAACCACTAAAAAGCTGCTGCTAACCCGCGGCAAAGATAACAGAAACGGAATAATTGGGTTCATTCTGTGCTGCCGATAACAAGGATGGAAGAGAAGAATGGTGTCTAAAGGTACCTTCACACTGAGTGACTTTAGAACAATAGCGATCCATGACGTTGCAGCGTCCTGGATAGTGATATCGTTGTGTTTGACACGCAGCAGCGATCAGGATCCTGCTGCGACATCGCTGGTCGGAGCTAGAAGGCCAGAACTTTATTTTGTCGCTGGATCACCTGCTGACATCGCTGAATCGGCGTGTGTGACGCCGATTCAGCGATGTCTTTACTTGTAACCAGGGTAAACATCAGGTTCTTAAGCGCGGGGCCGCGCTTAGTAACCCGATATTTACCCTGGTTACCATTGTAAATGTAAAAAAAAAAAAAAAAAAAAAAAACACTACATACTTACATTCTGGTGTCTGTCGCGTCCCCCGGCGTCCGCTTCCCTGCACTCCTCCTGCATCAGCGTCGGCTGGCCGTAATCAGAGCACAGCGGTGACGTTACCGCTGTGCTTTAAGGCCGGCGCTTACACAGTGCAGGGAAGCTGAAGGCGGGGCACGCGACAGACATCGGAATGTAAGTGTGTAGTGTTTTTTTTTTTTACATTTACAATGGTAACCAGGGTAAACATCGGGTTACTAAGCGCGGCCCTGCGCTTAGTAACCCGATGTTTACCCTGGTTACCAGGGGACTTCGGCATCGTTGGTCGCTGGAGAGCTGTCTGTGTGACAGCTTTCCAGCGACCACACAACGACGAAACAGAGACGCTGCAGCGATCGGCATCGTTGTCTTTATCGCTGCAGCGTCGCTTAATGTGACGGTACCTTAAGAATGCGGTTTATCAGTCATCGAGATTCGAAGTTCCAAACTTCACAAATTGATGTAAACACTTTTATGCCCAAAAAGGACAAAAGTATTCTCGGAGCAATTCCTTTATTGGCTAACCAGAAAACATACATTTGCACGCTTTCACAGTAGGGGTGTCCTGAAGAAGGAGCCCCTGAGCTCTGAAAGCTTGCAAATATAATTTTTCAGGTTAGCCAATAAGAAGTATGACTTCGAGAATACTTTTGCCATTTTTGGGCACAGTACCACAATATAATAATTATTTTTTTTATTGTACATTAAACTCTACAAATAAATTGATATGTAGGTATTGGTTGCAAGTATGCCGAAAAGAGGATGATCCCAATCCTCCAGAAGATCCAAAAGTGAAGAGAGCGACAACACCATCCACAGCAGCAAAAAGGATCTCTTCTTTATTAGTACATCACATAATACAGGGACACAGCAACGTTTCGACCTTACACCGTTATCGAGACTAACCACCCAAATTCCTGGATACCATTTTGCTCTTCCATCTTTGTTGATCGGCAGCGCAGAATTAACCCAATTCTTCCATTTCTGTTGATCAGGAGACCCGTGCCTAGTCAGGACACCATGATTCATATACAGATCTTGAAAGTCGGACACACGAAACCAGACTTTGTCAAACATGCACATAATATCCCCTATTAATTTTGGGACCTCAAGAGTATCTGTCACCAGGTTTTTGCCGCCTAATCAGAGAACAACATAATGTAGGGGCAGAGACCCAAATTCCAGCATTGTGTCACTCACTGGGTCTCTGTCCCTACATCATGCTGGTCTCAGATGGGATAGCAAAAAAAAAAAAAAAAACAGCTGGCAAGATTCCCTTTAAAGGGAACCTGTCACCCCGAAAATCGCAGGTGAGGTAAGCCCACCGGCATCAGGGGCTTATCTACAGCATTCTGTAATGCTGTAGATAAGCCCCCGATGTTACCTGAAAAAGGAGAAAAAGATGTTAGATTATACTCACCCAGGGGCGGTCCCGCTGCTGGTCAGGTCGGATGGGCGTCTCCGGTCCGCTGCGGCGCCTCCCATCTTCATTACAAGACGTCCTCTTCTGATCTTCAGCCACGGCTCCGGCGCAGGCGTATTTTGCTCTGCCCTGTTGAGGGCAGACAAAGTACTGCAGTGCGCAGGCGCCGGGCCTCTGAACTTTCCGGCGCCTGCGCACTGCAGTACTATCCTCTGCCCTCAACAGGGCAGAGCAAAGTACGCCTGTGCCGGAGCCGTGGCTGAAGATCAGAAGAGGACGTCTTGTAATGAAGATGGGAGGCGCCGCAGCGGACCAGAGACGCCCATCCGACCTGACCAGCAGCGGGACCGCCCCTGGGTGAGTATAATATAACGTCTTTTTCTCCTTTTTCAGGTAACATCGGGGGCTTATCTACAGCATTACAGAATGCATTACAGAATGCTGTAGATAAGCCCCTGATGCCGGTGGGCTTACCTCACCCGCGATTTTCGGGGTGACAGTTTCCCTTTAAATAAAGTTTGGGTGATCTTTCTCCAGCCCAAGGGCAGAGTCCCGGCTTTGCAGTGCTTGGGCCGCCAGCCTCGGCTTTGTAATCTCTTCTTGTTCTGTAAGCACGCGTACGTAGCGTTCAATACGGAGTGTGGAGGCGTATGCAGTGAAAGTTTACGTCCTGGCACCAGTGCCAGCATCAAAATGTACTTTGTATGGAGAGTTAGCTTGCGACTTCTAAGAAGGACGGCATAAATATCCAAAAGGCCCATGGCGTAATAAAGGTTCCCCACCCCTGATCTATAGGGTTATATTTAAAGTTAATCTATACCATTTCATTTTTATATGAACACATACCTTTTTGAAATCATGTACCCCTCATTTACTGAGCAAACTCTCCATTCAGAAGCCCCCGTTCTTTTGATCTCTCTGTCCCAGTCGGAATAGGTTTCAAACATCGGAGTTTTGGGACCCGTACCTCCTCCTCCAGGATCTACCCCATTCGTTCTGTCTCCTGTAAACAGAATTTGACGTTTTACTTCAGGAAAGACAAATATCATAAGTTAGATAGAGTGTGACACAAATACAAAGTTATAAAGAGGGGGAAAGACAACGCCAGCGATCGCGGCAAGACTTAGGAATAATCACTGGAAGAGGGGAACAGAACACGGGGTAAATATAAACCAAACGCGTGAAGGGTTGGAAAAAATACTGTAAGGAAACATTAATAAAATGTAAAACCTGAGGACCAAGAAGAAGAATTCTCGGGCTCTGGATCTACAGCCACACGGCTTCAGGGGTTTGTTGGATTGTTACAATAAATTAAGTTTAAATATCAATAAATAGAAAATTTAAAAAAAATAACTAAGTTTTTATTGCATTCTCCTCATAAAAAAAGAAAACTGTAGTACATGACGATTCATCGCACACAGATGTGCTGTACAGGATATTACTTATAGAAGTAAAAAAGTGCAGCTCTTACTTAAAGGGGTTTTCTGGCTTTGTAAAATTTTGAGTCCCCGGCTGCAGTCTATTTAATAAAAAAAACAAACAAACAACTGGGCGAGTCACCATCCCCAGGTTCAGAGCAGAGTGTCCACCGCTGCCACTGATGTCCGTTATTGCCTGCCGGGCTGACACCACATCGACTAGTCTGCAGCCGACCATTGAGCTCTGTTTTTTGGTACAATGCTAGTGATGCAGTGTCAGCACTGCACACACTGAAAGCAGCGATCGCGGCTCTGCTGGACACAGATATTGCGGCTTTTTTTTCCTCTAGAAAATAATCTGTCCTTTTCAATAAACCTTTGCACCCAGAAGAAATTTAAGTAAACAGAAAATACCTTTAAAAAAAAAGCAAAAATACCCATTATAATCTCCTGTAGATAGAAAAAAAAAAGCGCAGGAGAACGAAGAAACCAACAAATTAGAACAAAAAATACAT
The DNA here is from genome assembly GCF_032444005.1 of Ranitomeya imitator. Classification (NCBI taxonomy): domain Eukaryota; kingdom Metazoa; phylum Chordata; class Amphibia; order Anura; family Dendrobatidae; genus Ranitomeya; species Ranitomeya imitator. Next base: position 462,324,520 of record NC_091285.1, read on the forward strand.
AAAACTACTTTATCAGTGCGATTATCTGCTATTTCGCAAGGGCATATTTAAGAGAAGAAAAATGGAGCACTGATCCAGGTTTGTTAGTATTTTCAGACAACATACGGCAACCCTGTTGTAAAATCTACATTTTTATCAAATATTCATGCAATATTAATTACTTGGACCACAAAATTTTATCTCAGGAGTTCACCGTGTCCAATAGAACGACATAGAGGGGAGTGGGCAACCTTATTTTTCAATCTATGGAGTGCATCATTGGCAGAGGTCATTAGATCCAATGTCCATATAGAAAGAAGAGACAAGAAGAGGAGCACAGATTACCATGTTTGAGGATTATGTGGTTTTCATCAACACCGATTGGCTCAACTCTGTAGGCTTATTTATTTTACTCACTTACAGTATAGCGCACCATTGGTCTCGCAGCGCTTTACAGACATTATCACTGTCCCCGTTGGGGCTCACAATCTACATTCCCTATCAGTAGGTCTTTGGAATGTGGGAGGAAACCGGAGAACCAGGGGAGAACATACAAACTCCTTGCAGATATTGTCCTTGATGGGATTTTTACCCAGGATCACAGCGCTGAAAAATTGCAGTGCTAACCACTGAGCCACCGTGTTGATTCTGCCATTTCATAACATGAGCACTTTCAGTCATTTTCTTATTAAAATTATATCTAGGTTTTTAAAAATTGTGAAAGGTGAATGGTAGCATGTAAATGAGTGGCATATATGTCTATATGCACAGCAGGCCGCTGGCATGAGATACCTGTGCACAGATTATTGTTTCATTTATCTGGAAAGTCTTCATATAAAATCAACCATCTTGATAGAGTGCACTCTGATATCGCAGCTTCTGTATATACTATACCAAGTAATTGCTGGTTATTTGTATGAATGTGATCAAGTGCTCAGTATCTTGTGTTTTTTAATGCACATTGTAAGACCATGCATATTAGTGAAATACTGATTGCAGCGCCAGCTGTACACATACATACTACATCGTAACCTACCTTGATTATGATACATCTTGGCAACATACTCAAAAGCGAAAAGTAGCTGAAGATCTGTTGGCTGAGAGTAGTGCGCTAAGGCGAGACAAACCTGAGGCACAAGAGACAAACACTGTCAAAATCAGAAAATAGAAGAATGACCAACACAGGACAACTACGGTAAATGCTATTCTTTTCAGCAGTAACATCAATGTAAAATGCCACTTTTTAATGACTCCTCAGAATTCTTAACATTTTGTATATTTCGCTAATAAACCTACTTTGCACTGAGGCTTGAACAACTGACTGCAGCTCTATATATTCACTAGGAAAAGCAGAGACGCAGCGGCTGACTGTCCCAGCAGTTGTCTAAAGAACCATCACCAAGGAGGTTTGTATTTGCTAAACCTGTCTAAATCCGCGTATGGATGCAAGGGCAAATAAACTACCGGTCGCCATCATCCCTGGGTTCCAGCATCGGTCCAATCCTCTTCTGGGTGACATGACTTATATTCCCACTTGACGGATCACGCTGAGCCAGAAGTCACTTTTACAATACAAATCTATGGAACGTCAGAATTAATCTACATGGACTTACACCAACAGTGACTTCTGACTCACACGTAGAACCCAGAGTGATCCGGCAAATCGCAATAAGTCACGCAGGTGAGAAGAGGACCGGAGCGGCGCTGGAAAGCACTACATACGTAGCACTCCTGAGAGCAGTTTTAAGTTGATGTCTAAGACTTTTATATTGTTGGCCTATCCTTAGCAAAGGTCATCAATATCTGATCAATGGGGGTGCAACACCTGACAGCCCCACCAAATAGCCAGACCCCATGCCGGCCATATGTACCGAGATGTGTAGCTGCACGGCCCTGTCAACAGACTAGTGGCTGCGGCCGGGTACTGCACATGTGCTTCCTATCGAGTCGAATAGGGGGTGGTTGTGCAGTACTTGGAATGGCCACTGTTCTGATGACAGCGCTGTGCAGCTACACACCGGGATAAGCTGATCTGCAGGGGTGCCGGGCGTCGTAACTCACCCCGATCAGATATTGATATATAATCTATCCTAAGTATAAAAGTCCTGGACAAACCCTTAATAAAAAACAGTTAGCCAGGATCCTCTCCCCTCTGTACCAGTCTGTCATTATAGATATTGTTTCCAGTAAACAAATTTACAACTCTGTATGTAATCCCTTCTCATGTAAAGCACCAAGGAATTAATGGTGCTATATAAATAAATATTTATTATTATGATTAAGTCATAATCACCAACAGTCCTGAAACCTGTGCAGAAATCATTGTGGTGGATGATGAGGATTGCAGCTTACTTGGATCTGTGCAGGGCATTGGTGTACAAAAAATAGCGATAGTGCCGCACTGCAAGGAATCACCGAGATGCCCAAATCTAACGAGAACCTGTATTGTGACAGTTTCCAATAAGCTAAAATGGCATTCCACATCTCTTTTCAGCTGGAAAGTATTACTATAAAGGATCCAAACGTCTGACTGATAGAAATTATCTAGGGCTGATTAGGCCAATACGTGATACGAGACCTTAGATTCTAGATTTCACAAAACACGCTAATGTAATTGATGTCAGGCCTCATGCAAACATTCCTATTTTTGACATATATAATAAAACGGTATGCGCGTCATCCGTATCTGATCAGTGGGCATTAGTGTTTTTCACATATGGAGAAATGACAAAACGTCTCTCCTTAGTGATAATTACGGACATCACACAGACTGTATGCATCGCTTTTCATTTGTGCTGCTGATTAAAAACGGATGCGTCTCTGATTTTAGCATGGACATGGTCTGTAAAAAGACACGGACATGAGTATTTTTTTCAGTGAAAAACACGTACATCCGAATGTGGCTTTAGGGAATAAAAAAAACAAAAACATTACGGTATCAAATTAAACGGTCAAGGTTTAGACTTTATAGCACATCATTTCTGACAGATTGGGCGAAAGGAAGAGACAACCACAGAGAAGACATTTTCTGAGCCCGTCCTGAAGTCACAAGCTGCAGGCTATACATCGCTGTATTAGCTAGAAGCATTTACAATAGTTTTTACAATTTCTTCAATAAAGTGACTCCAAATGTGAGTATTCAGGTGAGGAACATATCAGTGACGGTGACAAACATGGAGGCTGTCCCAGGTTCCTAATGTGGTCACTCAGTGGTGAGACCTTCTCCTCTTCAACACTAGGGTTATGGTTTGGAACGTTACCAGGTCAACATCAGCAGAAAGTTGCTATGATTCTAGGTGGATTTCCTCTGCACTATAAGGCTACTTTCACACTAGCGTTAACTGCAATCCGTCACAATGTGTCGTTTTGCAGAAAAAACGCATCCTGCAAAAGTGTTTGCAGGATGCGTTTTTTCTCCATTGACTAACATTACGCGACGCATTGCGACGGATTGCCACACGTCGCAACCATCGCGCGACGGTTGCGCCGTGTTTCGGCCGACCGTCGGCCGCAAAAAACGTTCCATGTAACATTTTTTGCAGCCGACGGACCGTCTTTTCCGACCGCGCATGCGCGGCCGGAACTCCTCCCCCACCTCCCCGCACCTCACAATGGGGCAGCGGATGCGCTGAAAAGCAGCATCCGCTGCACCCGTTGTGCGGCGGAGGCAACGCTAGCGTCGGTAACCTCGGCCCGACGCACTGCGACGGGCCGGGCCCGACGCTAGTGTGAAAGAAGCCTAAGAAAATTTTAGCAGGCTGCTCATGAACCTTTGTCTAGGCCCTAGACATCTGGTCCATGCACACTGTTTGCAGAGTATGCAACCTGACATGCTCCTAGTGAGTATGCTAAATGAGTCCAAAGACCACCATGTATCAATCTAAAAAAAAAAAAAAAAAAAAAAAAAAAAAAAGTGTACCAAAACGTTATGGGAATTAAGGCTTAAAGAAAACCAAATTGTGAATTCTCCCTAGCATCATATGCACAATGGCATAGTCATTACTGCCTATAGAGGGATTAAGATTTAATACTGCCAGAAGATATAAAATTAAACTATTATTAGAAAATTCAGTTTAAAAGAAAGGTTGTATGGTTGTTGTAATAGACTACTGCGTGACAATACTGTGGGCTTACTTCCACATTGCACTCTATGGCCAGGATGCTCTACTACATGACAATACTGTGGGCTTACTTCCACATTGCCCTCTATGGCCAGAATGCTCTACCACTTGACAATACTGTGGGCTTACTTCCACATTGCACTCTATGGCCAGGATTCTTTACTACGTGACAATACTGTGGGCTTACTTCCACATTGCCCTCTATGGCCAGAATGCTCTACTACGTGACAATACTGTGGGCTTACTTCCACATTGCCCTCTACGGCCAGAATGCTCTACTACGTGACAATACTGTGGGCTTACTTCCACATTGCCCTCTATGGCCAGAATGCTCTACCACTTGACAATACTGTGGGCTTACTTCCACATTGCACTCTATGGCCAGGATTCTCTACTACGTGACAATACTGTGGGCTTACTTCCACATTGCCCTCTATGGCCAGAATGCTCTACCACTTGACAATATTGTGGGCTTACTTCCACATTGCACTCTATGGCCAGGATTCTTTACTACGTGACAATACTGTGGGCTTACTTCTATATTGCAATCTATGACCAGGATTCTCTGTAGAGAAAAATAAGTGTGTCCCATCAGTTCTGGGAATCGTGGAAAACTCATTCATTCCTAACTCAAGCTTGGTTATAGTGATTCAGTATATGCAAGCCATATAGGAAGTTTTCAGGAAGTACAAAAAAAAATGACTAATTCTGTTTGTCACCCTTTCCTGAACTCAAAAAATATCAGTTTGGAAAGTCTGATTGAGCAAGTGGACGGCACTTATCTGCCAGAGAAAATCTCGTCCTACGCAATTTCCAGAAAAAAAATGAAGTTTTTACTATTCAGTGAATGAGTCTTATATGTAGCTGAGAACTGAAATGAAGTCCAGGAAAGGAATTGGCAGCTACGTGGCTTTTCACACTACGTCAGGCACAGGTGTCCACGCTCTCCATATACACAGAGCACCGAGGACAGTCAGCATTCAGAAACATCCTAACACACGAGAGTCTTGTACCCTCGTGAGCTCATGTACTGAGAGATCACTCACTGCTATTAATGGGGTTGTCTGCAATAGACAACCACTTGACATCCCTTTTTTTAGGGCCCACCTGGCTACAGTGACTATTAGTTTAACCGAGGGCAAAATTCAGCATCAATCAATGGCATCTGTATTCAAGTCAAATCTCTCTATCCCAATGTAATTATCTGGAATTTGCCTTGCTGACTGAATAAGACTTCCGTCCGTGTGTTCTCCAATACAAAAAAAAAAAATATATATAATAATAATATTATATATATATACGCCATCCAGGCAATAAAGTCCACATTTTTCTTTATTTTTTGCGCTGCTTCTCTTTTTTTCTTCATATCGCTGGAAGTCATTGGACTACTGACTGGGGAAGCTTTGCACTTTATCAGGTATTTTGTAGATGCTGCTCCAATTTTTACACACACACATACATACATACATACATACATATACACATATAATAGTCGGCCGTATTATTGAGGGTTGCCCCTTATAAAATACACCTGGGACAAATATAACAAAACCTAAAAAGTCAAGAGTAATAGGCTATATTCACAATTTCAGAGGCACAGTTATACTTTCATGTGAAGATGAAAAAAATCTGTATATTTCCAGGAAAAAACAGTACCTTGGTAGACACTGATCTTAAGAGCATTGATCTACAATGTAGACGTGCCTGCTTTTATAGTGCAGTCCATTCACTTCAATGAGTTGCAATGCCACATAGCCCACTGACCAGAATGGCACGGTTTCTCGGGCAAAAGAAAAATTACTCTTTCTAAACCCGGACAAACCTCAGTCAATTCATTAAAAGTCAGAAAGGGAATGTGCACACTACTAAGGCCACTTTCACACTAGCGTTTTTTGCAATACGTCGCAATGCGTCGTTTATGGGAAAAAACCCATCCTGCAAAGTTGTTTGCAGGATGCGTTTTTGCCCCATAGATTAACATTAGCGATGCATTGCGACGCACTGCCACACGTAGCAACCGTCGTGCGACGGTTGCGCCGTGTTGTGGTGGACCGCCGGGAGCAAAAAAACGTTACATGTAACGTTTTTTGCTGCCGACGGACCGTTTTCCGACTGCGCATGCGCGGCCGGAACTCTGCCCCCACCTCCCCACACCTTACAATGGGGCAGCGGATGCGCAGGAAAAATGCATCCGCTGCCTCCGTTGTGCGGCGCCTTCACTGCTAGCGTCGGAACCTCGGCCCGACGCACTGCAACGGGCCGAGTCCGACGCTAGTGTGAAAGTAGCCTAAGGCAGATTCCGCTCCATAAACCACCTGCACAAGGTCTCACAAATGTGATTATTTTGAGCGTTTTCTAGGTCATAACGACTAGCTGTGCATATGATCTGACTGTTGATAGTCTTAAACACTTCAGGTTTCAAGAGATACAAAGTGGATAAAAGAAGGGACCTGACCATTCTTCAGGAGTCTACCTCTTGGAAGACACCGTAAACTAAATGAGTCTACGGGGAGCCCGAAAAGAAACCGCAGATGCCTGGAGTATTTTGTAGCTTTAAAGGGAACCTGTCACCCCGTTTTTTCAGATTGAGATATAAATACTGTTAAATAGGGCCTGCGCTGTGCGTTACAATAGTGTATGTAGTGTACCCTGATTCCCCACCTATGCTGCGAAATACATTACCAAAGTCGCCGTTTTCGCCTGTCAATCAGGCTGGTCTGGTCACATGGGCGTGGTGACATCGCTCTTTTCTTCCCCAGCTTTCCGTTGGTGGCGTAGTGGTGTGCGCATGTCGCAGTGACGAATCCACTGCGCACACGTGAAGAAGCAGCGCGCGATCTGCGCTATTACCCCGTCAAATGCAAACTCGGCTTTGGGAAAATGGCCGCCGCGATCTCTTCTGCGCACGCGCGGCATCCCGCGGCCATTTTCCTGAAGCCCCGTGCAGCAGAGCACTCCATCTGCGCACGTGCGGCCCCAGGAAGATGGCCGCCCCCACCGATGACAGGGGGTAATAGCGCAGATCGCGCGCTGCTTCTTCACGTGCGCGCAGTGGATTCGTCACTGCGACATGCGCACACCACTACGCCACCAACGGAAAGCTGGGGAAGAAAAGAGCGATGTCACCACGCCCATCTGACCAGACCAGCCTGATTGACAGGCGAAAACGGCAACTTTGGTAATGTATTTCGCAGCATAGGTGGGGAATCAGGGTACACTACATACACTATTGTAACGCACAGCGCAGGCCCTATTTAACAGTATTTATAGCTCAATCTGAAAAAACGGGGTGACAGGTTCCCTTTAAAGGGGATCTGTCACCCCAAAACAATTCCTCAACTCCATAAATGACTGATTATTGAGTCCAACTGCTGGGACCCTTAAAAACTGGTTCTAAATAAAGGCTCTAGAACCTAGTAAGAAACTTGCTGCAAAAAAGCATGTTTTAGTAGGTTTTAGGCTATGTGCACACGTTCAGAAATTCATGCAGAAAATTCCTGTGGAAATCCGGACATTTCGGCCAGATTTCCGCATGAAATCCGCATGCGTTTTTTTGCGCGGTTTTGACGCGGTTTTCCCCAGACACTTCCCAATGCAATAGACCGTGGAAAAACCGCGAAAAAAAAAGCTAAATTAATGAGCAGGTTCATTATTTTTCCGCAATGCGTTTTTCATGCGGAAAAACGCACATCATGTGCACAGAAATTGCGGATTTCATTAAAAATGATAGGATGCTTAATGTATGCAGATTATTTGCGGTTTAATAGCGTTTTTATAGCGCAAAAACGCTAAAAAACCGCAAATCTGCAACGTGTGCACATAGCCTTCGTTGCCTTTTTTGCTGTGTTTTGGTCATGATACATTTGTCTCATGTGCATACTAATAAAGTTTAGTGCCCCCCCCCCAATAAAATCTGATTCTACATTATCATATTTTGGCACGAAAAATGCAGCAAGACCTAATATCTACGGTTTTTAAGCCTTTTTTTTTTTTTTCACCACCTATTACTTTCAATGGGTGAAAAACGCTGAACAAACACTGAAAGAAGTGACATGCTCAATTCAACAGAACCTCAGGTTTTGCACAAAAATACTGAGAACAAAAAAAACAAAAAAAAACAAGTGTGCATGAGTTTTCTGAAATCTCAGACATGGCTGGTACTGTAAAATGTAGCATAAAAAAAAATAAAACACGCTAAAAAAAAAAAACTGCACCAAAACCACATACGTGTGAACATAGCCTAACAATGAATGGAGTGGAGGTCAAACTTATTGACCTCTACTTCATTAAAAATCGGGTCGTCAACAGATGTCACGTATGTTGGCCGATCTCTTATGTGAGCTTCTCCCATAATATTCCTGGCTACTATAGCATACACAGATTACGTAAATTAAATTTCCCATTAATCTAAGGAAACTTTACTGTGTAGATCAGGGGTGGGGAACCTTTTTTCTGCCAAAGATATTTATAATATCAGCTGGGGGCTGTACAAAATTATCAACTTAAAATATATCCTGCTAAATTTGGTCAGATATTTAATTAACTCAGCTTTAATGTGATGGCTGGTTCTGCTTCTTTTTCAGGGAGGCGTATGATTATGCTTGGTGGTAGTGATGACGCTACCCACAACTAATTTTCCAGATTTGTGTCAGTCTGGAGCACAGTCAACTCTTTCCAATAAGTTTTGTAAAGGACTCGCAGCATAGTTGTAGATGTATATTACACTGCCGGTCTCCTCACAGGGGCAAATTTATCACTGCTCACCTTTCATTTACAAAACTCAAGCTGTGGGAGGTCTGCAGTATATATCACATAGGATACACCGGGACTGAAGCATATACAACCCCTGGCAAAAATTATGGAATCACCGGCCTTGGAGGATGCTCATTCAGTTGTTTAATTTTGCAGAAAAAAAAGCAGATAACAAACATGGCACAAAACTAAAGTCATTTCAAATGGCAACTTTCTGGCTTTAAGAAACACTAAAAGAAATCAAGAACAAAAAATGTGGTGGTCAGTAATGGTTAATTTTTTTAACAAACCATAGGGAAAAAATTATGGAATCACTCAATTCTGAGGAACAAATTATGGAATCACCCTGTAAATTTTCATACCCAAAAATAACACCTGCATAAAATTAGATCTGCTCGTTAGTCTGCATCTAATAAGGAGTGATCACACCTTGGAGAGCTTTGTACCAAGTGGACTGACATGAATCATGGCTCCAACAAGAGAGATGTCAATTGAAACAAAAGAGGATTATCAAACTCTTAAAAGAGGGTAAATCATCACGCAATGTTGCAAAAGATGTTGGTTGTTCACAGTCAGCTGTGTCTTAAATTTGGACCAAATACAAACAACATGGTATGGTTGTTAAAGGCAAACATACTGGTAGACCAAGGAAGACAGCAAAGTGTCAAGACCGGAAACTTAAAGCAATGGGTCTCCAAAACAGGAAATGCACAATAAAACATATGAGGAACAAATGGCTGGAAATTGGAGTCAACGTCTGTGACCGGACTGTAAGAAACCACCTAAAGGAAATGGGATTTACATACAGAAAAGCTAAAAGAAAGCCTTCGTTAACACCTAAACAGAAAAAAAAAACAAGGTTACAATGGACTAAGGAAAAGCAATCATGGACTGGATGAAAGTCATATTCAGTGATGAATCGCGAATCTGCATTGGGCAAGGTGATGATGATGGAACTTTTGTTTGGTGCCGCTCCAATGAGATTTATAAAGATGACTGCCTGAAGAGAACATGCAAATTTCCACAGTCATTGATGATATGTGGCTGCATGTCAGGTAAAGGCACTGGGGAGATGGCTGTCATTACATCTTCAATAAATGCACAAGTTTATGTTGATATTTTGGACACTTTTCTTATCCCATCAATTGAAAGGATGTTTGGGGATGATGAAATCATTTTTTTCAAGATGATAATGCATCCTGCCATAGAGCAAAAACGGTGAAAACATTCCTTGAAAAAAGACACAAGGTCAATGTCATGGCCTGCAAATAGTCCGGATCTCAAGCCAATTGAAAATCTTTGGTGGAAGTCGAAGAAAATGGTCCATGACAAGGCTCCAACCTGTAAAGCTGATCTGGCAACAGCAATCAGAGAAAGTTGGAGCCAGATTGATGTGGAGTACTGCTGGACACTCATTAAGTCCATGCCTCAGAGACTGCAAGCTGTTATAAAAGCCAGAGGTTGTGCAACAAAATACTAGTGTTTTGGAGTGTTTTGTTTGTTTGTTTTTAATAATTCCGTAATTTTTTCTTCAGAATGGAGCGATTCCATAAGTTTTTCCCTATGCTTGGTTAAAAAAGTAACCGTTACTGACTACCACATTTTTTTGTTCTTGATTTCTTTTAGTGTTTCTTAAAGCCAGAAAGTTGCCATTTGAAAGGACTTTAGTTTTGTGCCATGTCTGTGATCTGCTTTTATTCTACAAAATTAAACAACTGAATGAACATTCTCCAAGGCCGGTGATTCCATAACTTTTGCCAGGGGTTGTACATCACATAGGAGACGCCGGGACTGGAGCATATACAGTACAGACCAAAAGTTTGGACACACCTTCTCATTTAAAGATTTTTCTGTATTTTCATGACTATGAAAATTGTACATTCACACTGAAGGCATCAAAACTATGAATTAACACATGTGGAATCATATACTTCACAAAAAAGTGTGAAACAACTAACATTATGTCTTATATTCTAGGTTCTTCAAAGTAGCCACCTTTTGCTTTGATGACCGCTTTGCACACTCTTGGCATTCTCTTGATGGAGCATATACATCACAGACGCTGGGATGGAGCATATACATCACATAGGAGACGTTGGGACTGGAAAATCTACATCACATGAGACACTGGGTCTGCTGTCTTCGCTGGTGACATTGGAGAGCAGATTGCACAGAGTCTGCCCACAAAGTGCGTTCTAACACTGGCACTAGCCAGCATCAGGAGGTAATACTTCATTGCCTGTGCCATAGTGTTCAGTAGTGAACGCTGTTTTTGTAGGCTACCAATATAAAAAGCAATTAAAGAGCTGCTAGCCAGCAAAACAGGGTCGCTAGCCCTAGCACTGCAGTCCCAGAAAATCTGCCTGGGGATCGGAGAGCGGTATATCAGACCAGAGGCCGGAGGTTCCCCACCACCGATATAGAGGATTGAAGAAAATCAGATATCTAGATTTCCAAATGCCACTATGAGAACCAGTCCCTAGGTGTACCAACATGGGACAAGTGCTTGTTTTCATAAGGAAATATGGTGTGTAGTTACAAGGCGGTTCAATAAGGTGTTACTTAGTGCAAGAGCCTTTACATTGAGGAGTCTGTATTTATTTGGAGGTTGAAACAGAATTACAGCAAAGTTTTCTCCAAAGTATGTTCTGATAAATGAAAGTACATACCACAAAAAACCCTTACTCATCCCGAGATATATTATGTCACAGAGCTGGTGCATGGAGAGAGCTGAGGAGCTAGAGCTGTATTACATAGGCAGCGACTTTTCTCATAGAAGTGGCTGGAGTGAACTCAAGCAGTAGAAATAAAGTGAAAATCCCCAATGAGAATCTTTACTTTATAAAAAAAAAAAAAAAAAAGGATATAGAAATTTGAAACCAACAACACAATAAGCATATTTGGCGATGCAGTGTCCATAAATGTATGAAAATATAACATTTTACATTAAATGCTGGAAAGAAAAAAAAAATACCAAAATTGCCAATTTTGGACACCACCTTACCCAGCAGAACATAGTATGTAATGGTACCACTGACAAAGAAAAAAAGTTGTAAGTCATGGAAAACACATTTCTACTTTTATCTTTAATAGTGTACAGCTAGTTTTCATTGCGCCGGAGCGACCCTAGACAAGAGCCACAAATACGAAGGTAAAGAAACTCAAATACTCAGCGTGTGCACGTGGCGTTAAAGAGTTAAAAGTGAACGTACCTTTTTTGCACTCTCTGGGCCAGATTCGTCAAACCGAAATCGAAGAATGCGGAAATCTTTACAATAAATTATCAACTCAGTCGGGTTGAATTTGAGTTTCTTGTTGAATGAGAGGATTTTCTGCTTTCTTTTGGTGTCATTTACTAAGATTAAAAAAACATGTATTTCCATTATTACACTTTTTTATTACATTTATTCCTCTATATTCAATCTAGTGATTTGAAGGATTAAGTGCTGTTCACACTGCACTATTGTGTCCATTCAACAAGACTGAAATCATTAGCAAGTGGCACAAACAAAGCCCAAGGTTCAAGAGTCCGTTTGGCTCATTCAACTCAATGGCTCAGTTGGCAGGAACGCCTGAATTCAGCCAGAAGTCCCGGATAGAGTCATGAACCGGCTGTTACGGGTAAATACAATGTGAACATCCCCTTAAAGCATGGAACATAGGAAGACCGTAGCTTTGTGCTCCATCAATATTGAAAACAGTGCAGACGACAAATACATGGCCAACTGGGTGTGATTTAGTGGAACCAGCTGCATTTCTAGGAACAATTTCTATAGAAAACAATGAAAGTTGCACAAGACAAATGGCTGAGTTACATTTCCTTTGCTGTTTACTAGGGGTCTGCTACCCTTCCAATGTTGTGAAATTGTTGTAGTGCCAAAGGTGGTTGAGCTCTGTCTTTGCCAGCGAACTAGTTACTGAAACACCCGTCTGCTAGCCACAGCTGTAGCCACAGGGCACAATGCTTTTGCTTCAACTATAATTTTTGCCTAAAAGTGCTATGTATAAAAATATACTTGTAATGTACTAAATGCAGAAGTAAAAATGGTCTTATGTATCCACACTCAGAAAATAAGTTCCCCTTTTCATTTGCTCCAACCGTTGAGAGTCTCCATATAAATCTATAAATATCTTACATATACTGAGCATACGGTATGTCCTTAGATCTATTTTTTTTTTTTTTTTTAAAGTAAACCTTTCACCGGGATTTTAATAGTAATTAATGGAGTTTAATGCCAATAAAATCTTCACTTTATGTTTAGCAGAAAAAAAATAAATTCTGTCTTAGGGAAAAATTGTACACTGGTAAGTGGTAAGAACAGTGGGTGGGACATTGCACTTACACTGCATAGATGAATAATGAATAAGTTGTTAAAAAGGTTCGTTTCACAATTGCCGTGAATTAACAGGCTACCGATACCTGAAGAAGGAGCAAAACGCTCGGTTATCGGGTGACAAGATCTTGTATGCAAACTGTTATGTATAGAGTTGGCTACTCTTAGTTCTCACCTGTACACACCAGTTTCCCGATTTGGCCAATCAAATTTTTGTTCTCTGTATATTAGCTCTCCGCCCTCCAGACTGTGGCTGTTCTAATTGCAGCAGGATCCTACCTACCCATAAATTCAGGCTTTAGCATAAGAGGTTTTCACACCTACCCATAAGTTCAGGCTTCTGTCTAAGGCCGGCCGGCCTCACACTCCGCGTATAAAAATACGGTCCGTATTTTACGGCCATAATACGCCACAAAATTTTTTAAAAAATGGTGATCCGCATGTCAACCGTAGGCTGGGTGTGTCAGCATATTTTGCGCATGGCATCCTCCGTATGTAATCCGTATGGCATCCGTACTGCGAGACTTTCTCGCAGGCTTGCAAAACCGACATACGGTGTGTGTGTGATATATAGATATATATATATATATATATATATATATATATATATATATATATATATATATATATATATATATATATATATATGTGTGTATGTGTGTATGTGTGTATGTGTGTATGTGTGTATGTATGTATATATATATATATATATATATATATATATATATATATATATATCTATCTATCAATTCAATGGCCGGCTTTTCCTATCTCCTTCTCAAACCAGACATGATATGAGACATGGTTTACATACAGTATTTTTTTTTTTTGCATATTCCACACTACTAATGTTAGTAGTGTGTATGTGCAAAATTAGGGTGCTCTAGCTATTAAATTTAAGGGTTAAATTGCGTAACAAATTGTCGTGGGCTCACGCGCAATTTTCTCCACCAGAGTGGTAAAGCCAGTGACTGAGGGCAGATATTAATAGCCTGGAGAGGGTCCATGGTTATTGGCCCCCCCTGGCTAAAAACATCTGCCCCCAGCCACCCCAGAAAAGGCACAGCTGAAAGCTCATATGAACTCGAGCCTTAGAACTTTTCAAAATATTTTCCCATGCTCGAGTTCATATGAGGACATCCAGCAAAGGGCGCATCACCGCAACTGAAGGTAACTACAGGTCATTGACCTACATTCCATTCATTCCCCAGGGTTTTACAGGCAGGAGCACAGCTGCATTAGCAGAGCTTCTGCTTGTAAAATGATTTAACCCCTTCACACCGTGGGACGTTACAGAACGACGGAAGATATGGGATATTGTTGTTGTTTTATTTTACCTTTTTTTTACAGAATGAGGGTCTTCAGGTGGATTACCAGTATAATAAAATATTACAAAAACCTGTGTATTTATTTCATTAAAATCATTTGTAATAGTGTGTGTGTGTGTGTGTGTGTGTGTGTGTGTGTGTGTGTGTGTGTGTGTGTGTGTGTGTGTGTGTGTGTGTGTGTGTGTGTGTGTGTGTGTGTGTGTGTTTTTAAACCATTTCATACTATTGGATTAATAATGGATAGGTGTCATAATTGAACGATTATAGATCTTCAAATACTAAAGAGATGCTAGTGGGGTTGATCAAACATTAATGATCATACCATAATCTGACAATGGAGATACCCCTGCCATTTCATACGTACCTACAACAATTTGCTCTATACAAGTCAGTGGGACATCATGCTCACCAAAGAGGTGATTTTTATAATGGAATTTCTGGAAGAAAAAAAAAGCAGATATGTCAGTGCATTTGTAATATTAGGAAAATAGAAAATGGCATGACTAAATAGTATGATGTAAAGATTACTAAAGTAAAAAAAATATATAATTTTTTTTTTTTTTTTTTCCCCAAACGAACCTAGGTTTCCCAAAGTGCAAACAATGCATGGAAGAGTCTCCCCATGAAGGCGGCAAGTGCCGAAACGCATGTAGGGGACCTTACTTTCTACCCACTACTGCTTATTTTTTATTTATCAAATACAGATTTATAGGTTTTATTACTAGTTGTTATATGGTCCTTATTTGCTCCATTTTCTATATGATCCCTGCACTTCTAGAGACTAGTTTAATTTACAAAAAATAAAAAAATATACACAGTACAATTACATACAGGAAGAAGAAATTTTAAAAATCTAGTTTCAGGAAGAAAAAGACAACAGGTTATAGCTATCTATGCTTGAGAAACAAAGATTTCTTCCCAACAGCCAAGTGAGTTGTCATTGAACTTTAGTGTAAGTGCACAAAATGTTTTTTTTACCTGTGGGTCCACGCTAAAAAAAAAAAAAAAAAAAAAAAAAAGCTACAAAACTGAATATATGCACTGAAATACAAAAACGGGTTGCTGTGCATATGTTCCGTCTCTTTGAGTGTCTTAACTGCTTGAAGTTCCGAAAGCTGTAAAGTGATTCAAAAAGAGGCCTGACCATTCTTTAGGAATATATACACTGTATATATATGCTGCACCCAGCAAAAGTTTTCTATGCCAACAATAATCACATGAAGCAGGAGGAACTTCGGTCTGTCTTCAATAAACTTTCATACATCCATGATCTTTTCATCGGTAACAAACTTTCCTTCCTCAGCATCACCGAAACCTGGCTCAGCCTCTCTGACACAACCGCTTCAGCTGCACTTTCTTGTGGTGGATTCCATCTTTCTCACACCGCCTGCCCCAGCATCATGCATGGTTTAGAAGTTCGTTTTCTCCTGTCAGATAACTGCTCCTTCACCCCAAATCCACTGCCACACTCAGTTACTCTCCCACTTTTTTTTTGAGGTGCACTCTGTCCACATCTACTTTCCTTCAACCTCAACTGACTCATTTACCGCCCCCAGGGCCAGCCACCACCATTTTTGACCAATTTACCACCTGGCTACTTCATTTTCTTCCAGCTGATAGCCCCACTATCAACGTTGGTGACTTCAACATCCCCATTGACAATTCCCACTCAGCTGTCTTTAAGCTTATAACACTCACTACTAGTGATGAGCGAGTGTACTCATTACTCAAGATTTCCCGAGCATGCTCAGGGGGTCTCCGAGTATTTGTAAACGCTCAGAGATTTAGTTTTCATTGCCGCAACTGAATGATTTACATCTGTTAGCCTGCTTGATTACATGTGGGGATCCTCTAGCAACCAGGCAACCCCCACATGTACTCAGCCTGGCTAGTAGCTGTAAATCATTCAGCTGCGGCGATGAAAACTAAAGCTCCAAGCACTTACAAATACGCGGAGACTCGAGCAACGACTACACTCGCTCATCACTACTCACTACCTCCTTCAAACTCGCTCAATGGTTCTCCACTCCGCAGCCACTCACAAAGATGGTCACACACTGGACTTCATCTTCACCTACCTCTGTTCTCTATCCAACCTCTAAAGGTACCGTCACATTTAGCGACGCTGCAGCGATCTAGACAACAATGCCGATCGCTGCAGCGTCGCTGTTTGGTCCCTGGAGAGCTGTCACACAGACAGCTCTCCAGCGACCAACAATCCAGAAGTCCCCGGGTAACCAGGGTAAACATCGGGTTACTAAGCGCAGGGCCGCGCTTAGTAACCCGATGTTTACCCTGGCTACCATTGTGTCTGGTCACGTCCCTCTCCTTCAGCTTCCCGCACTGACTGGGGGCGTCACACACGCCAATTCAGCGATGTCAGCGGGAGATCCAGCGACGAAATAAAGTCCTGGACTTTCCCCAGCGACCAACGATCTCCCAGCAGGGGTCTGATCGTTGGTCGCTGTCACACAACGATTTCGGTAACGATATCGTTGCTACGTCACAAAAAGCAACGATATCGTTAACGATATCGTTATGTGTGACGGTACCTTAACTCACTGTGAAGGTTGGGAGATGTAATGGCAGCTTACAATGCACATGTAGCTGTAAGAAGACACCTGGCTCCGCATTTGGTCCCACCTTTCAGCTGCAAAGTCAGAATTCACACCCCCACCAGCTAGCTAAAATCCAGCCCCCCTGTGGATCCAAACCATGTGGTCTGCTTTGTTCAGACAGTTAGAATTTCTTAAAGGTGAATATGTACTTATGGTACGCCCTAGCCACACGTACGTTACATTTTCGTGATCTCTGAACCAGAGGGAATGCCTTCCACGGTCTTGATCCTTTCTAGCACCTAGGGGTATGGAGATACATAGAACAGCTACTATAAGCCAGGAAGTAAAGCGTAGCAGGGACTTGGCCAGATCCAATGGAGCCAGAATCGCCACTCTAGGACCATCCAGAATGGAGTTATGATCTTTCTTAGGTTTTGGAAGATTTAGCTACGAACCTCGAGGAAAGGGGATTTAGGTGCAGCCCAGAAGGGAGTGACCCAAAGGGAGATAAAAGCTAGTGTAAGGCTACATGATCTGTGTGTCTCTGATGCATGCGGTCCAATTCGAACGGGGAGTCACGTCAAGTAATGTGCCATGAAGGACATAGGACCCTGCTGGAAGCCGATGCCCCCTGAGGCCCAGCGTACACATGATCGACCGTCACCTGGTAATTGACATGATCCATCTGCTTATATCTTTTGTCCTACCACTATTGTATTTGCATATGTGACCATTGTATATGTATAACCATTGTGTATTGTCTAATGTGCCCTTGTAATTTAACCTTGGGCTGCTCTTTTATCTCAATCCACTCATCCGTTTCTAGGTTTAATTTTCTATGCTACCGGGGCTGGTTTCTTGTCCGATATAACCCTGTTAACGGACTAATTGTATATTGAACGAGGAACTGGTGGCAGTCCTACTAGGCTGACCAGGCGCTGTTTCACTGGTGCTAATGAAGGGGGCCTCTCAGCCAGTCAGGGTGGTAGGGGAGTGTGTTGCCACGTCAGTGTCAGAAAGGGCCACATCCTCTCACTTCCTGTGCATCCTTAGGCCTGTGTGGACAGGAATGGGCGGTTGTCTGTGTAAAATTCTACCAATCTGACCCCACATGTCCCCAGGGGGTGCAGAACATCATACTGGTGCAAGTGGGGAAACCTTACCATGTGATCCCGCTGAAGTAATATTGACATCAGGCAGGACAGCTAGGTGTGGATCCTTCACACCCACTCTACAAACTTGCATACCTTCAAGAAATCTCAAACACCTTCATTTACACTCACTTGGAGTCCCTTCTCCCTCTTGCAGACATGGGTTCCTTACAAGATGCAGATGCTGCTGCCGCTTTACATAACTCCACAATAGCTGCAGCTCTCAAATCGGTCACCCCCTCACACATGCCAAAACGCAAACAATTAACAGTAATATCCTCAATTTCTCACAACCGTAAACAGATATTTAAACACTTTCATTTCTCTCCTCCGTCCCCCAGCACCTCCTCCCCTCTCTACTCATCTCAGATGCAGACTTTGCCTCATTCTTCAAGCAAAAATTAACTACATCAGAGAAAGATTGGGCCTACAGTCCCCACAGCCCCTCCTCAAAACGACTCAGCCCTCTTCCTCCAAAACAAGCTTCTCCAACGTTACAGAAGATAAAATTTCCTCTACTCAGATCACTTCTCACCACCTGTCCACGTGACCCGATCCCATTCCACCTCATCCCAGTCTTCATCCCAAGCTATCACTAACAAATGGTGTCTTCCCCTCATGCTTTAAACATGCCTCGCTCACACCCATCCTCAAAAAGCGTATCCTTGACCCACCTTCTGTGTCTAGTATTTCCCCATATCACTCCTCCCCTATGCCGCAAAACTACTGGAACAGGATGTCCATCTTGAACTGTCTTCCCATCGCTCCTCCTGCTTACTCTTTGACCGATTACAATTTGGCTTCAATACTGAATAATTCAATGGAAACTGGCCTAACTAAAGTCACAAATGACCTACTAACCACCAAGCGACCCTACTCTTTCCTGCTCCTCCTGGATCTGTCCTCTGCCATCGATAGAGTGGACCATTCCACCTTACTACAGATTCTTTCAGCTCTTGGCATTACAGACTTGGCCCTATCTTGAATTTCTTTATACCCAACATTCAGCGTCTTCCACTCACACACCAACTGCTCATCTCGCCCCCTTGTTGTAGGTGTCCCCCAAGGTTCAGTTAAAGGACCCCTGCTCTACTCCATCTACATCTTCGGCCTAGGACAGCTCATAGAGGCTTTCAGCATCATCTCTATGCTGATGACACAGACCTAGGTCTCTGGACCATATATCACCTCCTTACTAACCAGAACCCAACAATGTCTATCTGCCATTTCATCCCTCCTCTCTGCTCGATTTCTAAAACTTAACACTGACAACACAAAATTCATTATCTTTCCCCCATATCACTCACCCCCCCTAACCCAACAGACCTATCCATCAAAGTCAAAAGCTGCTCACTCTCCCCAGTTCCGCAAGCTTGCTGCCTTGGGGTAACCCTTAACTCTGCTCTATCATTCAAACCACAAGCGCTTTCCACCTTCTGCCGACTCAAACTCAAAATTTTTTCCTGGATCCGCACATTCCTTAAAGAATTTGTAACACTTGGGAATGCCCTCATCTCCCACTTCAGCTATTGCAAACTCCTGTTCTGTGGCCTTTAACACTCTCGTGCCCCTTCAATCTAGCCTAAACTCTGCTGACCAACTAATCTACCTGTCACCCTGCTAATCTCAGGCCTCTCCTCTCTGCCAATCCCTTCATTTGTTCCCCATTGCCCTAAGACTCCAGTTGAAAACCCTAACCATGATATATAAAGCCATCCGCAACCTCTCTCTCCATACATCTGTGACACAGTTTACTGGTACTTACCTGTACGCAACTTCTGATCTTCAGAAGATCTCCTTCTCTACTCTCCTCTTATCTTCTCTTCATACAATCGCATACAAGATTTTTCTCGTACATCCGACATACTCTGGAACGTTCTTCCTCAACATATCAGACTCTCGCCTACCATGGAAACCTTCAAAAGGAACCTAAAGACCAACTTTTTCCGACAACCTACAACCTGCAGTAACCCTCGTTCCACCATACAGCTGCATGACCAGCTCTACCCTCACCTACTGTACCCTAACCCATCTCTTGTAAACTGAGCCCTTTTCACGTAGTAGTAATAATAATAATAATAATAATAATAATTAGTAAAGCAGAGGTGGCAACATGCGCTCATGTAACTTATATGGTTTGTGCAGCCCAGCCAATAACATTTCTAGAACTTTCACATGCTATGAAGACCAGAGAGAGCAGAGCTTACCTGAAAGGGCATTGGAGTGTCAGTGATAAATGAAAGCTTGAAATTGGTGCAGGTCAGCTTCCCCCACAGGTCATAGAGGCTTGTGTCTGAAGCGATGCATTTTCTCACAAAGTTCACTTCATTTACCACAATTTCACCTAAAGTGTTAAAGTCAGAAAAGTGCACAAATAAAATACACCAACATCTATAACAAATATGCTTAATTACGGTATTAAGTCTAGTAGTCCAATAAGCCTATGGTCATTCTTTCAGAAAGAAAAAAAAAAAATCGACCTACTAATTAGTACCTAAGCGTCTTTAACAAGTTTATCGGGTTGTAGAAAAAAAAAAATACAAACATATTTAAAACATTCAGTCTAATGATTATTGCACTATTTTTTTGCTCATTTGTCTGGCCTCACACTGGTGAAGTGTCATGCACTGGTATTTAACACAGCAGCTGAAATTTACCATGGTGGATAAATGAGGAGGTATTCCTATGGCTGACACATCACATGGCACATTGAGGGGTGCAGGAACACCTGTTTTGTGCTTTTTGAGCTATTTCATAGTTTCTTACTCCAAGGAAAATATTTTAAAAATATGTGTATGTAGAAAGACACTGTTGAATGCTATTCTTTAGCCTTTTTGACAATACATTTGCAAAGAAAATAAGACTCCTCACCTTTAGCTTGCACAATTTTTTTCAAGAAATCTACTGTTCAAAGCGTGTCCTATATACACACTATAGAGATTTTAAAGTGACCATACAGATTAGATGAAAAAAAGGGGCCAGGGGGGAAAAAAAACAAAAAAACAGGTCATCGGTAGCACAATTATTTGTTTAGTGATGGCCCCCCCTAGACACACTACAGATGACATAAACCAATGACCTGCACTGGCTGCATCGGACACAGGTCTGGTGAACTCAGTGCAGATTTTAGGCCGAAAATTAATCCTACATGCCCAACCAGTGTTTAATACGATTACAAACACTCACAAAATAACTAAATACAGTGGCACGCTGTAGTGCTAAAGCATGTAAATATGAAGTGTATGAAATATGAATAGCATTACTGCTCTAGACTAATAAAAACAAAATGGAGATACTTAGCACAATTTGTCCAATTCATGCGTGCCCAGCACCTGAAACAAGGCTATCTCTGGTTTCGCTGAGAACCTATCTAGCGTGAACACCACTCTAAGGCTATGTGCACACGTACATTTTTTTGCGCTTTTTTCGCGTTTCACGCTAAAAACTCATTAAAAACGCATACATTAAGCATTCTATTATTTAGAATGCATTCTGCATGTTTTGTGCACATGGATGCGTTTTTTTCCGCGAAAAAAACGCATCGCGGTAAAAAAAATGAGCATGTTCATTATTTTTGCGGATTTTCTGCGTTTTTTCCGCAATTCTATGCATTTAGCAAAAAACGCATCAAAACGCGTCAAAATCGCGGTAAAATCGCGGTAAAAACGCATGCAGATTTCTGGCAGAAATGTCCGGTTTTTGTCAGGAAAATTTCTGCAACAAATCCTGACGTGTGCACATACCCTTAGGCTAAAGCCTAAATTTATGGCTAGCCTGCTGTAATTAAAACCGCCATTGACTGGAGGGTGGAGTGCTCGCTCAGTGAGCTAAAAAACAAACACTCAACAGTCATATCAGCAATGCTGCTGACCGTTGTCTTTTACAGTCAGATATCGCCCGTTTCAGCTAATGAGTATGGGCACCCTTATGGGTCACATACACCTTAGACTACCATCACCCGACTGTGCCAATATTGACAGGTTCCACTATTCTAATGTGTAAGGAGGACTTCTGGACAGAATGATTCATTCTTCCGATCTTTAGTGGTGATTTATCTCCTCAAGAGCAGTCAGAGGGTCTCTCAGAACGCAGCACCACTCTACCATACACATAAAAGTGCTCAGCTGACAGAGTCGGAGGAGATAGGGTCAGACTGGTCAACCAACAGCCATTTTAAGGGCTTTGCGCTCAAGGACCAAGCAGAAGGCTATATTACAACTTCAGCCAGAATAGGTCTCCTTCAGAGGTTTATATAATAAATAAATAACTTGGCACTCAACTTGGTGGATAGTGATAATATAGAAAATCAATTTTTTATTACTTGAGTAGCAGTCCAGCAAAATAAACGTTTCGGTCAAACACTTAGACCTTCTTCAGTAAACTGCATCAATGTATAACAGAACATGACAATTACAATGTCGAAAAAATATTAACAAAAAAGGTAAATCTCATAGTTTAGATATGTGATGGATGGGAAGGAAGGAAAGAGGTGGGGAAAAAGGTAACATATTTACATACCAGACTGCTGGTGTGATGGTAAATATAAGGCACTGATGTGTGTGGAAATTGTCCAATTACGAGGTTTTTTGTAGGGCCTTTGAAATGAAGGCCAATATCCTAAGATAGTGAAAAGGATATGAGAAGTGTTGTGCCATGGATAATTACAAGAATAAAAAGGATCTAGGTGTACTAACCAAGCAAATAAGACTTGAGTGTATATGGTCTCGTCCACAACGGGTATGTGGAATAATTAACTGAAAGAATGAAATACTCATTATAGAATAGTGGAGCTGAACCACAGAGGAAATTTAGAGAAATAGGAATCTCACCTAATATGGATACCCGGAGAGATAAGGGGTGTTAGGATGATCCCGAAGCAAGGTATTGAACAGTATACCATAACATAGCTATAAGTTGGAGAGGAAAAGGAAATGCTGTAATGCGGCCAAAGAATAGAAAGCTCTACACAGAATCTTATTATTCTCACCCTGGGACAATGTGATCCTAGCCGAAGATAGAGTATAGAGCCTGAGCAGCGGTAATCTAAATAAAGGATACATTATAAGTATAATATACTAGGAGTAGTATTTATCAAAGGAGTTAAATAGGCTCACCTAATGCACAAAGTTACATGGAGAAAATTCCATAGAGGAGTAGCGATGTAGGTCCGCTCCTAAGTAATGGCAGGATATTAGAAAAAAGCCATGGGGATAGAAGGGCAAAGTGGAGGCTGCTATATGACTCACCGGTATGTGGTAGGCAGGAGGTATACATCAACGCGGTATCCGCCGCTGGTTTTATGCTCCATGCCTATAGTGACCGGCATATGTAGTGGTAGGGCGGGTGTTATGAACTGGTGGTTCAGAAACACAATGGACCTGGTGGTTAAGAGCACACAAAGTGACCTGATAGTTACTAATAACATAGGACGAGCTCTGAGACGTGGGAACTCTGCTGACTGCAATCCCTAATCCTATCACACCACACTAGAGGTAGCCGTGGAGCGCTCCTGACCAGACCTAGGCGCCTCGGGCACAGCCTGAGAAACTAGCTAGCCCTGAAGATAGAAAAATAAGCCTACCTTGCCTCAGAGAAATTCCCCAAAGGAAAAGGCAGCCCCCCACATATAATGACTGAGTAAAGATGAAAATACAAACACAGAGATGAAATAGATTTTAGCAAAGTGAGGCCCGACTTACTGAATAGACCGAGGATAGGAAAGATAGCTTTGCGGTCAGCACAAAAACCTACAAACAACCACGCAGAGGGCGCAAAAAGACCCTCCGCACCGACTAACGGTACGGAGGTGCTCCCTCTGCGTCCCAGAGCTTCCAGCAAGCAAGAAAAACCAATAAAGCAAGCTGGACAGAAAAAATAGCAAACAAAAGTAACACAAGCAGAACTTAGCTTATGCAGGGCAGACAGGCCACAAGACGATCCAGGAGAGATCAAGACCAATACTGGAACATTGACTGGAGGCAAGGAACAAAGAACTAGGTGGAGTTAAATAGAGCAGCACCTAACGACTTAACCTCGTCACCTGAGGAAGGAAACTCAGAAGCCGCAGCCCCACTCACATCCACCAGAGGAAGCTCATAGACAGAACCAGCCGAAGTACCACTCATGACCACAGGAGGGAGCTCGACCACAGAATTCACAACAAGCGGGACTACCTGTGGGGCCGGAAACCGGAAGCGCGTCATAGAAAAGGAGATGCGCGCGTAACTAGTGTGTGAACGCCGAGCATCATGGGAATTGTAGTCCGGGGAGCGGCAACAACAGGAAGAGCGTCATCAGTAGTGACGCGAACCTCCAAAATATAGTGGTAGTGGGGCGGTATTACCAGCGGAGTTGAAAAGCCGGAAGAACGTCATACGGAAGGAAGAAAGCGCCTAGCTATAATGTAAACGCCGAGCATTATGGGAAATGTAGTCTAAGACTCGGCAAAAACCGGAAGTGCGTCATCAGAAATTACGCGAACTACAAAATAGCGGTGCTGATATAGCCATGGCAACCAGAGCGATCACCTGATGGATCATAAAGAGAAAGATGTGTGCATAGGGCATGTGTGGACGTATATACAAGGGGTAGATAGATGAGAATATAGCAAATAAAAATAATAATAACCATATATGCAGCCAGGTAAGGAACAAAGGATGGGAAAATCCAGGGAGGGGGAGGGAGCTCCCTGCCGAGTCTTAGACTACATTTCCCATAATGCTCGGCGTTTACATTATAGCTAGGCGCTTTCTTCCTTCCGTATGACGTTCTTCCGGCTTTTCAACTCCGCTGGTAATCCCGCCCCACTACCACTATATTTTGGAGGTTCGCGTCACTACTGATGACGCTCTTCCTGTTGTTGCCGCTCCCCGGACTACAATTCCCATGATGCTCGGCGTTCACACACTAGTTACGCGCGCATCTCCTTTTCTATGACGCTCTTCAGGTTTCCGGCCCCACAGGTAGTCCCGCCCTACCACTACATATGCCGCTCACTATAGGCATGGAGCATTCAACCAGCGGCGGATACCGCGTTGATGTATACCTCCTGCCTACCACATACCGGTGAGTCATATAGCAGCCTCCACTTTGCCCTTCTATCCCCATGGCTTTTTTCTAATATCCTGCCATTACTTAGGAGCGGACCTACATCGCTACTCCTCTATGGAATTTTCTCCATGTAACTTTGTGCATTAGGTGAGCCTATTTAACTCCTTTGATAAATACTACTCCTAGTATATTATACTTATAATGTATCCTTTATTTAGATTACCGCTGCTCAGGCTCTATACTCTATCTTCGGCTAGGATCACATTGTCCCAGGGTGAGAATAATAAGATTCTGTGTAGAGCTTTCTATTCTTTGGCCGCATTACAGCATTTCCTTTTCCTCTCCAACTTATAGCTATGTTATGGTATACTGTTCAATACCTTGCTTCGGGATCATCCTAACACCCCTTATCTCTCCGGGTATCCATATTAGGTGAGATTCCTATTTCTCTAAATTTCCTCTGTGGTTCAGCTCCACTATTCTATAATGAGTATTTCATTCTTTCAGTTAATTATTCCACATACCCGTTGTGGACGAGACCATATACACTCAAGTCTTATTTGCTTGGTTAGTACACCTAGATCCTTTTTATTCTTGTAATTATCCATGGCACAACACTTCTCATATCCTTTTCACTATCTTAGGATATTGGCCTTCATTTCAAAGGCCCTACAAAAAACCTCGTAATTGGACAATTTCCACACACATCAGTGCCTTATATTTACCATCACACCAGCAGTCTGGTATGTAAATATGTTACCTTTTTCCCCACCTCTCTTTCCTTCCTTCCCATCCATCACATATCTAAACTATGAGATTTACCTTTTTTGTTAATATTTTTTCGACATTGTAATTGTCATGTTCTGTTATACATTGATGCAGTTTACTGAAGAAGGTCTAAGTGTTTGACCGAAACGTTTATTTTGCTGGACTGCTACTCAAGTAATAAAAAATTGATTTTCTATATTATCACTATCCACCAAGTTGAGTGCCAAGTTATTTATTTATTATATGATTACTGGTGTGGGAAACCTCTCTTGAGCACCGACACAGCTGTGCCACGATATATTTCACTATTGTCCTTCAGAGGTTTAGGAATGCACTACTTTTACCGCTGTATGATTCTGGTTTTATACAGAAACAGATTTTTTTTTTCTCTCTCAAACCTTGTACAAATCCAGCTAAGGCTGGTTTCACATTTGCGTTTTTTTTTGCCGCTGCGTTTTAACGCAAAAAAAGCATGCTTTTTTTTCCTATCTTTAACATTAAAAACGCATGCGTTTTTTTCCCTATCTTTAACATTAAAAACGCTTCTATGCTTGCGTTTTGTTGCGGAAATGCAACATGTAGTAATTTCTAGAGGCTTTTTTTGCGGCAAAAAAACGCATGCTTTTTTTGCAGCAAAAAATGTATTGCTGTATGTAAACGCATGCGTTAAGCACATGCGTTTGGTTGCGTTTTTTAACGCATGCGATTCCATAGAGAAAAACAAGTCTACACACTGATAAGCCACCCCCCACCATCAAGGTGATAAAGGGATCCAAACCCTAACCCTAGGGATCCAAACCCTAACCCTAGGGATCCAAACCCTAACCCTAGGGATCCTAACCCTAACCCTAGGGATCCTAACCCTAACCCTAGGGATCCTAACCCCAACCCTAGGGATCCTAACCCCAACCCTAGGGATCCAAACCCCAACCCTAGGGATCCAAACCCTAACCCTAGGGATCCTAACCCTAACCCTAGGGATCCTAACCCTAACCCTAGGGATCCAAACCCTAACCCTAGGGATCCTAACCCTAACCCTAGGGATCCTAACCCCAACCCTAGGGATCCAAACCCTAACCCTAGGGATCCTAACCCTAACCCTAGGGATCCTAACCCTAACCCTAGGGATCCTAACCCTAGGGATCCTAACCCTAACCCTAGGGATCCTAACCCTAACCCTAGGGATCCAAACCCTAACCTTAACCCTAACTTTAACCCTAGCCATTTCTATTTATAGTGGGTTTTCTAGTTGATTTTTATGATTGGCAGCGGTCACACACTAAAGACGCTTTTTATTCCAAAAAATATTTTTTGCGTTACCACATTTTGAGAGCTACAATTTTTCCATATTTTGGTCCACAGAGTCATGTCACATGCCCTCTGTAGTCCCACTGGCGGTGTCTGGATCTTGATTTATCTCTTGTGAAATTTGTCATCATGCGTACCAAAAACGCAAACGCAGGAAAAACGCATGTAAACGCGTAAAAACGTCGCGTTTTAACCGCATGCGAAAACGCATGCGTCTAAAAAACGCAGCGTTTGCACGCGTTTTTTTCACCACCTGCGTTTGCATTTTTAACGCTGCGTTTTTAAACGCAAATGTGAAACTAGCCTTAAAATTATGAATTTAGTTATTATATGTGGAGACCAACAAAGCCTCTGCTGCCCGGGCCACACCAGATAAGATCTACATCTATCACATATACATATCGCCTTATATAGGGGTGAAGTGTTCTGTCACACAATGAGGAAAGGGTGAAAGGTAGCAGAAAGATACAGTGCAGACACAGGCAGCAAATGTCAAGCAATGTTCTCCACAGCCTGCAGTCACCACAAAGGATCATATAAGCTGCTAAATGCGTCTTAGGAGCACATCCACATCCCACAATCCATGCCGAATGGCAGACTCTTGCATCAGGTGGGGTTCGCTCCCTTTCAGAAAGTACAACATATCTAAAATATGGCAAAAACAATGGAATGGCTAGCTGTAGTCTCCGCCTGGCAATAAAGATCCATAAACCATTGTCATCTGCCAGCAGGTAAACCTACTGTTGTTTCAGCCACCACTATAGAGGATATAAGGTTTTGTACTGTATGTAATAGAGACAATGAGGCAAAGAAATTACGCAAATTAAAAAGTCTGTAAGCACGACAGTGTCCACTCCAAACTAAACACAGCAACATGTAGGGGACATAGCCCACACAGCGTTTTAATCAGTCGCTGTGTTTGACAGAAATCCTCATTTAGACATCATTCACATGTCTGTGCTTAAACACAAATGAAAAAAAAATGGTGCTGGTGTCATCAATGTTGTGCATCAGTGTACGGTTCCTGTGTCCATATATACCATCAGTGTACGGTCCCTGTGTCCATATATACCATCAGTGTACGGTCCCTGTGTCCATATATACCATCAGTGTACGGTCCATGCGTCCATATATACCATCAGTGTACGGTCCATGCGTCCATATATACCATCAGTGTATGATCCGGTGTCCATATATACCATCAGTGTACGGTCCCTGCGTCCATATATACCATCAGTGTACGGTCCCTGTGTCCATATTTACTATCATTGTACGGTTCCTGTGTCCAGTTTTACCATCAGTGTACGGTCCCTGTGTCCATATATACCATCAGTGTACGGTCCCTGTGTCCATATATACCATCAGTGTACGGTCCCTGTGTCCATATATACCATCAGTGTACGGTCCATGCGTCCATATATACCATCAGTGTACGGTCCCTGTGTCCATATATACCATCAGTGTACGGTCCATGCGTCCATATATACCATCAGTGTACGGTCCCTGTGTCCATATATACCATCAGTGTACGGTCCATGCGTCCATATACACCATCAGTGTACGGTCCATGCGTCCATATATACCATCAGTGTATGATCCGGTGTCCATATATACCATCAGTGTACGGTCCCTGCGTCCATATATACCATCAGTGTACGGTCCCTGTGTCCATATTTACTATCATTGTACGGTTCCTGTGTCCAGTTTTACCATCAGTGTACGGTCCCTGTGTCCATGTTTACGATCAGTGTACGGTCCCGTTGTCCATGTTTACCATCAGTGTACGGCCTCTGTGTCCATATATACCAGGGTATGATCCGTGTGTCCATGTTTACCATCAGTGTACGGTTCCTGTGTCCAGTCTTACCATCAGTGTACGGTCCCTGTGTCCATGTTTACGATCAGTGTACGGTCCCTTTGTCCGTATTTGCCATCAGTGTACGGTCCCTGTGTCCATATTTACCATCAGTGTACGGTCCCTTTGTCCGTATTTACTATCAGTGTACGGTCCCTTTGTCCGTATTTGCTATCAGTGTACGGTCCCTGTGTCCATATTTACCATCAGTGTACGGTCCCTTTGTCCGTATTTACTATCAGTGTATGGTCCCTTTGTCCGTATTTACTATCAGTGTGGCGATCAGTGATTTTCCACAGACGGATAAAGAGATAAATTACAAAGGTTTTCCTATACCTTGCAATGTTAAATAGACAGTTGCCATCTGTGTGCGGTGTTCTACACTTTGCACATGCTCAGTGCTGTGGAGTTGGAGAAATTGAGGTGTCAGTCAGAGGTGTGGCTTACCGACTCCACAGCTGTGTGTGTTTTTCACAGACCCATAGACTTGAACTGGCCCTTGTCATCCATGCAGCCCAAAAAAAACTGACATGTCTTCGTGTGTTTTGCACGGACCGACGGTCTGTGAAAAACAGACATGTGAACAGCAGCGTAGATTATAATGGGTACCTGTTGCATATGTGGAAAAATTAAATTATGGGATCAAATAACTAAAAATTGACACGTGCATAAGCATTCACCCCTTTTGCGATGAAGCCCCTAAAAATTCCTGGTGCAAGCAATTATCTTCATAAATCACATGCTTAGTGAAAGGAAGTCCACCTGCCTTTTTCTGAAAGGCCATTAGGTAAGAGGTACCAATAACCAAACAACAACATGAAGACCAAGGAGATCTCCAAACGAAGTCAGAGACAAAGTTATTGAGAAGTATAAGTCAGGGTTGAGTTATAAAAAAAAAAAAAGAAAAAATCCCAATCTCCGATGATCACCCAAAGCGCCATCAAGTCCATTATCATCAAATGTAAAGAATGTTACCACAACAAACCTGCCAAGAGAGCCACCCAGCAAAACTCTCAGCCTGGGCAAGAAGGGCATTAATCAGAGAGGCAGCACAGAGACCAAAGGTAACCCTGAAGGAGATGTAGAGTTCCCAAGCAAAGACTGTGGTATCTGTCCATACAACCACAATAAAACATACACTACATAGAGCTGGCCTTTATGGGAGAGTGGGCAGAAAAAAGCCTTTACTTAAACATAATTGTAAGGCTCATTTTGAGTTTGCCAAAAGACATGTATGGAGGAAGGTGCTGTGGTCAGGTGAGACCAAAGTTTAACTTTTTGGCCACCAAGGTAAACGCTATGTCTGGCGCCGAACCAACACAGCTCATCACCCCAAGAACACCATCACCACAGTGAAAGATGGTGGTGGCAGCATCATGCTGTAGGGATGTTTTACTGCAGCAGGCACGGGGAAAATGGTCTGAGTCGAGGGGAAGATGGATGGTGCAAAATACAGGGATATTCGTGAGTAGTTTGATGGGAAAAGTGTAAATGTTTTGGAGTGGCCTAGTCAAAGCCCAGATCTTACAGGACTTTATATACATATTTTCACGAACAGGCACGTAATTGCAACTTGCCTGCCTGTAGTGCATGGCACCGTTCTTCCCTGGCAAAGAGCGGTCACAAACGTTCCTGCTGGGGATTCAGCTGCCTCTCTTGATGCAACAGGCTGGGACCTCTGAGGTCATTCTGATTGGCAGCCAGCTTCCCCAGTAAGGCTGCGAGGATCCAGCTGTCAATCAGAATGACCTCAGAGGTCCCAGCCAGTGTTCAGAGCGAACCGGAAAAGAAGCCTCCGCTCTGTAGATGTGACGCCAGCAGAGGCTTCTGAATTCTGGCAGGAGGGTCTGTGACCGCTGTTACGGGGAATAATGGCCCCTTGCACAACAGGCAGGCAAATTGCAATTCCCTGCCTCTTAGTGCTTAGATAATACATTTTTCATTTTTTTGTTAAGTCCCAGATATCCTATTTAATCAAATTCAAAATGTGTGGTCAGTCTTGATGATCACTGTTCACGAGAGGAAACCATCAAATTTGAAGGAGCTGGAGCAGTTTTGCCTTGACAAATTGTCAAATATCCCAGAGGCAAGATGTGGAAAGCTCAGAGACTCATCCAAAGCAACTTGCAGCTGTAATTGCAGCAAAAAGAGGCTCTACATAGTACTGACTTTAGAGGGGTGAATAGAAATTAACACTAACATTTTCAGTTATTTTGTCCATGTTCTTTGCATGAACTGATAAAACCCTATTAAAAAAAAAAAAAAAAAAAAAAAAAGTTAAATTCCAGGTTGTGAGGTAGCAAACCAAGAAAAATGCCAAGGGGGGATGAATACTTTCGCAAGCCATTGTACATAAGAGTGTATAGACTAACTAAATTGCACCACATAGCGTTTTTTCAAGACTTGTATCATATTTGAAAAATTGTAAGATTTGAGAGTCTTCAGTGGTTGATCTCTTTTAATGGCTAACTGAAATGATGGTAAATTTCAAGCTTACGAGACTTCTCAGGTCTCTTCATCAGTAAAAGACTAACAAAATCTGAAGACTCACATTTATGCACAACAGGATACAGAAATAATGCGATAAGACAAGTGATATGAAGCAGAACTATCACTATGGGAGAGGGATAAACAGTTCAGGCTGTAAATATTGGGAGCAGTTGACAGATAAGGAGTGTGAAAGTTTTATTATCCTATGATTGAAGTCTGGTCTATGGTTGTGATGCCCCCAAATGTTCTGAGGAGCACTTTAATTGGTAGAGAAAGATGTACGGTAACTCCATGCGACACATTCATTCCTGCACCAAGTGTGTCTAAGGTTGTCATAAGTTTGTACTCCCAAATTTTTGTGACTCTTGAGATTTGAAGTTACATTTTATTTATGACTCATTAAAGGGTCGATAGTGACTTATAGGCTCGCTGCTTCTAAGAAGTGACACTATCGCGATCTAGTCGCATCAGGTAGATACACTGTTTTTTCTTATTGCATGGCGATGAGAATTCATTGTTGTTCTTATTTTCTGCCCTGTCTCCCCTACAATCAGACCCCCAGTTGGACATTTCCTACATATAATTAAAGTACATCACATTAGTTGTGATGCAGCTGAAAGTACAGTGCAGGCAAAAAAATCTTTACACTTGCGCAGCAAAAAAAAAAAAAAAACTTTACATGTGAAATTATGATGTGAATTTTATAAGTGTACACAATGGGGGAGATAAAAAAAAACTGTCTAATATTAAAGCTGGCTTTGTTGCAAATATCAACCAGTCAATGCTCAGTATTCACTTCTCTGGTAAAGCGAAAGCTGCACTCTGATTGGTTGTTATGTGCAGTCCAGCCAGTTTTGCTATTAGGCAGTCTTTTATTATCTCCCACAATGGGTCGAAAGAAGCTGAAAATGGAAGAGAAATCCCGTGCCTTGACACTGCTCAAGAAGGGGGATTCGGTGATTGCTGTAGCTAGAGATCTGGGAGTGTCAAGAGAAGCAATTTATCAACTGAAGCGGTCGGCATTGCCTCCTGGGATGGTAACGCAGAGGAAGTCAGGCTCTGGCGCACCCAAGAAGTCTTCACCAAGGACTGATAAGCTTCTGAAGCGTGAAGTGATGTCACATCCTTCTATAACTGCCGTTGAACTAAAAAACAAGTACCCTATGCTCCTCCAGAACATCGCAACTAGGACAATTCGTCACCGCCTGCAGAAGGACCTGGGTCTACCAAGTTGCCGTGCCGCAAATAAGCCCCTTCTCACAGCAGCAATGAAGAAGAAAAGGCTTGCCTTTTTTGCCTTTTGTAAGAAATATCAAGATTGGACATCTGAAGAGTGGAAGAAAGTGATGTTTAGTGATGAGAGCACTTTCAGGCTGGTCAGGGGAGGCTCAAAGGTTGTGCGTCGTCCAAGTACCGTGTCACGGTATGACCCAAAATATACATTACTAAAGGAGGTGCTGAAGACACTGTGGGTAAACATGGACTCCACATACTTAGCCAGCCTTGCTGAATCCATGCCTAAACGACTGCAGATGGTGATAAAATGTAAGGGTGACATGACAAAATACTAATTATAATCAAATATCCACAATAAAACACTTGAATCCACTTGAATATTACGATTTTGTGGTTTCATTGAACTTGTAAAGATTTTTTTTTGCCGGCACTGTACCAGGGATCTTTCACACTCCTCATCCATGAATTGCTCCAATATTTATGGCTACAACGGTTTCTCCCCTTCCCATATTCCTGTGCACTGTTGTGTATAAATATGCTACTTTAGATTTTGTGTTATTCTATGCCTGATGAAGAGACCGGAGTTATCTCAACAATTTGCAATTTGTTACCATCTCTTCAGTTAGGCTGTGCGCACACGTTCAGGATTTCTTCAGGAAATTTCCTGAGAAAAACCTGAAATTTTCTCCAAGAAATCTGCACGCATTTTTTGTGCTTTTTTCGGACATCACCCAATGCATTATATAGTGGGAAATCCGCAAAATTAATGAACATGCTGCGTTTTTTTCGCGGAAAAAAATGCATCATGTGCACAAAAATTGCGGAATTCATTCTAAATGATGGGATGCATAATGTATGCTGTTTTTTTGCAGTTTTATAGTGTGTATAGTGTCTATGTGTGCACACAGCCTTAAGGTACCGTCACATTTAGCGACGCTGCAGCGATCTAGACAACGATGCCGATCGCTGCAGCGTCGCTGTTTGGTCGCTGGACAGATGTCACACAGACAGCTCTCCAGCGACCAACGATCCCGAAGTCACCGGGTAACCAGGGTAAACATCGGGTTACTAAGCGCAGGACCGCGCTTAATAACCCGATGTTTAACTTGGTTACCATTGTAAATGTAAAAAAAACAAACACTACATACTTACATTCCGGTGTCTGGTCACGTCCCTCGCCTTCAGCTTCCCACACTGACTGAGCGCCGGCCGTAAAGCACAGCGGTGACATCGCTGAATCAGCGTCACACACGCCGATTCAGCGGTGTCAGCGGGTGATCCAGCGACAAAATAAAGTCCTGGACTTTCCCCAGCGACCAACGATCTCCCAGCAGGGGCCTGATCGTTGGTCGCTGTCACACATAACGATTTCGTTAACGATATCGTTATGTGTGACGGTACCTTTAGCCATTAAAAGGTATCAACCACTGAGGACTCTCAAATCTTAATATTGTTCTATCTACTGGCTAACAGTACCAAGATATATATCTTTCCTGTATCATTTGATACATTTTATGCATCTAGTCCGATAAGTGGATATGGTTTTGTTGCAAAGTGACACTGCTTTATGCGACACTGAATGCCAACAATGCAGTTAAATTTGGGTAAAAAGTTCTGGCACAAAGTAAAATACCAAATTGGTAGTGTAAACTTAGACTAAACAGTCTAAGGGCTCCTTCAGGTGTCATTTTTTCTCATACGCCAAAAAATGGTCTGAGTTTCACCAGCATTTTTGATCAGAGTTCAATCACGATGTCAGTTTTTACCAGAATTGTGTCACAGTTCCATCAGTTTTCCTCAGAATAAAAAAAAAAAAAAAAAAAAAAAAAACAATGGAAAGAAAATTCTAAAGATTTCTCAACCTTCTCATATCAACAGACCGTGAAGAATGGACAGCAAGCGAGTGGCATCAGAGTGCTGCCTGATTTTTTTTATGGACTCAGACTCATATTGGTGAGATGAATTCTGGGATTTATCAGATCAAAATCTAACAAGTCTCCAGGATTTTGTAAGGACAAATTGATTGGCAACAATAAAATGGACAAGAGAACAGCACAATAGAAATAGCCATAAGCTTTATCGATGAAAAGCATGGATGTAACTTATACGCGAAGAACTGATGTCTGAATGAGTCCTTGGAATGTTCCAGATTTACCAACAAAAGATAGTGTAGTATATGATTGCATGTAAAAGACAAAGTATTGATAAATATGCCCCAAAGTGTAGTTTTCATAGATCTGTAACCAATGTTTAATTACAGGAGATTTACAAGGTTATTAGACAGTGATGTATTCAGACGCACAGCACCATAGCATCATAAACAGTTTAATTGCCGGAATTTTCCTCCCATGCGGCCAGCATGAGTTTATGTACCTATCCTTGTAGATCTGATTGAAGGATGGTCCACAGAAGTGCATAGAAGTGCAAACAAAACTATCAGAGGCACATCGTTCATTCACGCCATGGCACGTGTCGGGGATAGGACTGTGCGATAGAGCGCCGCTTAGCTAATGTGGCCTCAGACTTCACTGATTATTCTTGTACACAGAGTAAGGCCGGTTTCACACATCAGTGGCTCCTGTACGTGAGGTGACAGTTTCCTCACGTACCGGAGACACTGACTCACATAGACACATTAATATCAATGTGTCTCTGCACATGTCAGCGTGTTTTCACGGACCGTGTGTCCGTTTGAAAAACACGGAGACATGTCATTGTTTGTGGGAGCGCACGGATCACGGATCTCCTGCGGGGGAGAAGAGATGAATGCCGGCTTCAGCACCACGCAGGGGGGACAGCGCTTAGTGTAGCGCTGTCTCTCCTGCACGGTCCGTGTGGTCCTCAGACGGCACACGGATGCCGCACGTGTGCCACACAGATGTACCACGTGAGCACACGGACACGGATAATTCTGGTACCAGAATTATCTGGACGTGTGGGACAGGCCTAACTGTTTGGATCAGATTTTTAGCAGTGTTTAGTCAGTGTGAGTTTGTACCATCCTTTTCAGAAGTGTTGTAGATTTCTCATGCTTTTATCAAATAGTCAGTGAAAAACAGACAGTGCACAGGTTTTTTCAGGGGCCTATAGACTTGCATTAGCGAGTTTCAGCAGAGACTCAGATCAAAGTTGGACATGTCTGTGTTTTGGTGCAGACCACATGATGCTCAACATCTGAGTGGAAGATTGTAGGTAGCTCCCGTCCCCTCTGCTTTTCAGGAGCGGACCCTTCTAGTATGTGTATTTTTCTTTCAGCCAATAAAACTTGGCCCACTTCCCATTATTACGGCACTGCTTCCATGCTTCTCCATGGAGAGGGAGGCTTTGACCCGTGAAAACAACAGTAGCGAGTGGAAAGCATCATTGTATTCTAGTTCACAATCGTTTTATACAATTCTTAGAGCAGAATCAGACGTCTGATATACGGCGTTTTCTAATCTGATATCACTATAAGGCAAAACACTAGAAATACAACTACACATACAAGCGAACACTCTCTAAATCAGGGATCAAACTGTTAACTTTTCTGCATAGTTTCTGCATTATACAGAATCTTCCCAAACAACCATCACAGACACACATTGTTCTGCTTAAAGAGAATGGTTACAATGTGTCCCAGACACTGGGCTGCCGTCATCACATGTGACTGGGTAAAGAAACCGCTCCATGAATCCTCTGCTCAAATAACCAAGGCCTTCTACAAGTTGTGTATTGGTAGGGCAATGACACCTGCACACTGATACCGGGCTGTGACGGTACAGAGAGCACGGGGTCATGGACAAAGCAAATGTAACATGGAGAACACAGAGCATCACTTCCAGATTTGAAGATAAAGACCTTATAGAGTCTAAGGTGAAGATGATAGATGTTCTGTAGTGCTGAGCGAAGGTGCTAGAATAAGGTGTTATCTGAGCATGCTCAGGTCCTACTGAGGGTCTTCGGCGTGCTCAAATAATATGTTTGATTCCCCGCAGTTGCATGTCTCGCAGCTGCTCGACAACACATGCAGGGATCCCTTCACGCATCCCTAATGTTCATTAAAATAATTTTACAACACCAAGAAAAGATAATAAAAACTTCTCATGGCAACTTGCTGGCTCAGTGGTTAGCACTGTTACCTTTCAGCGTAAATTTGCCAAGAAAACAACCACATGGAGTTTGTATGTCCTCTCCGTGCATCGAACACTTCCTGATGCCATCTTGTTCAAACTGGCATCGTTTCTGTAGGAGACATCACCTTCTCCATGACATGACACCGGCACAAAGTCCCTCACCATTCATTCACCATTACGGCAATGTTAGCAAAGAGATGCAAGGCAACGAGGAGCCTATCGTCACAGTGTCCTACAAGGTACAGAAGGAAGCGTGGTGTTATGAAAGGCAATTCAGAATCACAATGGACATGGAGGTCAGAGCACATACAGTGAACTGACAATAACCCAAAATAATAGAACGAGCCCTGAGACGTGGGAACTCTGCAGACCGCAAACCCTAAGCCTATCAAACCACACTAAAGGTAGCCGTGGAGCGCTCCTGACCAGAACCTAGGCGCCTCGTCACAGCCTGAGAAACTAGCTAATCCTGAAGATAGAAAAATAAGCCTACCTTGCCTCAGAGAAATTCCCCAAAGGAAAAGGCAGCCCCCCACATATAATGACTGTGAGTAAGATGAAAACACAAACAGAGATGAAACAGATTTAGCAAAGTGAGGCCCGACTAGCTGAACAGAACGAGGATAGGGAAGATAACTTTGCGGTCAGCACAAAAACCTATAAAAAACCACGCAGAGGGGACAAAAAGACCCTCCGCACCGACTAACGGTACGGAGGTGGTCCCTCTGAGTCTCAGAGCTTCCAGCAGGCGAGAAAAACCAATAAAGCAAGCTGGACAGAAAAATAGCAACAAAATAACATAAGCAAAACTTAGCTTTGCAGAGCAGCAGGCCACAGGAATGATCCAGGGAAAAAACAAGTCCCACACTGAAACATTGACAGGAAGCATGGATCAAAGCATCAGGTGGAGTTAAGTAGAGAAGAAGCTAACGAGCTCACCAGATCACCTGAGGGAGGAAACTCAGAAGCTGCAGTACCACTTTCCTCCACAAACGGAAGATCACAGAGAGAATCAGCCGAAGTACCACTTGTGACCACAGGAGTGAACTCTGCCACAGAATTCACAACAGCGTGGCAGTCATGGCGAAGTCGGCTCACTAGGTTCCAGAATAATGTGTGCAACTCAGCCAAGTCCAAAAATTAGTAGGGCATGTTTACATACAGTATTATGTTGTGCTTTTTAGGACAGATTTAATACCAATACCACCCCTCCCCCCCCCCCCCCCCAAAAAAAAAAAAAAAACTCTTCAAACATGCTTAAAACAAGCTTCCCATTCATTTGAATGAGAAAACGATGCCTGTTAGTTCACATATTGCTTTCGTTTTGGAACACAAGTTAAAGGGAACCTGTCACCCCATTTTTCGTATATAAGCTGCGACCACCGGCATCAGGGGCTCATCTACAGCAATCTGTAATGCTGTAGATAAGCCCCCGATGTAACCTGAAAGATAAGAAAAACAAGTTATACTCTCCCAGGGTCGGTCCCTGTGCGGTCCGATGGGAGGCGCTGGACCCGGACCCTGACGGCATCGGGACCGCCCCTGGGTGAGTATAATCTGACTGGTTTTTCTTATCTTTCAGGATACATCCGGGGGCTTATCTACAGCATTACAGAATGCTGTAGATAAGCCCCTGATGCTGGTGGGCCTAGCTCATCTTCCATTTTGGGGGCGAGATTCCCTTTAATGAATAACATCATGAACTCTTTAGTGCATTTTTCTCTCAGAGATCATGAAAAAAATAAAAAAATAAAAATTGTTGCACATTTCTTATTCTGGTTTTATCTCGGGCTTTGCAGCAGGAATAAAATCACACCATGTCAAAAAGTCAGGTCTCCAATTTCAATTTCGATGACAATGTCTGAAAGTGCTGCGGAATATAATGGTGGCGCTATATAAGCATAATAAACACCTGCCAACATTACTAGTAAATTAGTGACAATCTGGTCAGAAAACTGTCATTTTAGCAAAGCTTCACTAAGCAGCCCAGCAGAAAACATTTATGGAATCAGGGTCTCTGCCTCTACATCATTCTGCTCTCAGATTAGATGCCAAAAACATGGTGACATTCTCTTTAAGCTCTCTGTACCGGTCATAGTTTTCTAATGTTCAAGTCTTTACTAATGTTTTTGTGTTTTTATTTTTTTTATATAAAATATAAAAAGTCACTTCCCCCTCCCCCATACACACTGGATACTTTCATGTACGGTATTTGAAAGTGTTGCAATGAACCAATTAAAAGTATACGTACGCCTTAGAAGAAAGATGGTCCCAAAAGGAAAAAACTATGGGGCCAATCTATCAAAGCATTTACTCCAGAATTCTGGCATAGCAAGGTTTGAAAACTCAAAAAATTTTGGCACAACTCAAGGCTGCGCTAACATTTTTGTGACCTTTCCCATTCTCATGCCATTTTGGCCCTGCACCAACAAGGTGTGTGGACGCGAGGCAGGACGGGGACGCAGTAACCGCCATCAACTTCATGATGTCTGGCAGCGATCACAACACCACAAATCTTACTTCAGCAGGGACTGGAGTATGATTTGTGGCAAAGCACACACAGGGCTGCACAACAGCCTCACACTCCACCCCCTCCCCCTCATCAAGACCAGTGCGAACATCGCCAGTCTTGATGAATATTTCAGAACATCTATCTATATATATATAATTGTCTAAGGGTTTTTCTGTCTGTCTGTCTGTCTGTCTGTCTGTCTTGGAAATCCCATGCCTCTGATTGGTCGAGGCCACCAGGCCTCGACCAATCAGCGACGGGCACAGTATCGACGTAGAAATACCGTGTCTCTGATTGGTCGAGGCCGCCAGGCCTCGACCAATCAGCGACGGGCACAGCGGCGATGATGTCATAAAGGACGTAGACATCCCACGTTTCTGATTCAGGGACGGGCACAGTATCGACGTAGATGTCATAATGGTTGCCATGGCGACGATGATGTCATAAAGGATGCCTCGACCAATCAGCGACGGGCATAATCTGCCGCGAATTCTGGAATCATCATTGTCCATATACTACGGGGACATGTATATTCTAGAATACCCGATGCGTTAGAATCGGGCCACAATCTAGTATTGTATAAATGTCTAAAAATGTATTACTTGCATACAAAAAAGTAAAAACAAATAAAGTACGGTATACCGTACATGACATACTGGAATTTTAGCAGCCAGACTATGCTAGATATAGGAAGAACTCAAATCGGAGCCATGATGAAATGTAACATTGGGGAAGCAATCCTCAGGCTTGTTAAAGGACATGACATTCCTTGTAGCCTGGCAGGCAGAACGGCTGACACATGCAGGAATTCTTAGTCATCCTTACAAGACTGCGCCAACAACATTCCAGTACGTGAAAGGTCCAGGAACACACAATTCATTGTCTGACCTTGGCCAAGAGCGCAGGATCCCAGAACAAAAAGGATTCAGGCAATGATGAGGGAATCGGATCAGCAAGTTGCATCTTCCGGTAGATAACATAAGTGAACAACAACATAAAGACATCTATATTACTGAACAATATCCAATGTGAGAGACTTCTTATGCCAAAGACTACACTGACCCAACAACGCCAAGACGGGCAATGACTCATGTCTTACAACACAGACCCGTGCAATTCCAGGTCTGCTATGTCAGAGTCTCCAGACCTTACCAAGGCAACCATGAAAATCCAGAGCCCAGAAGAGGCGTGGTGGAAAAACTACCAACATGTAATGGAGCCACAAATGGACTTCTAGTATCAGCAGCTTCATTCACTGACACCGCGGTAGTGTCCTCAAACACCGACTTCCTCCTACAATATACACACATCTATGGCAGACAAAAAAATCCTTCATGGCCTCCAAACCTGAAGCGTAACTGATAGTTAGCTTGACGTTAAGGGGTCATCTGGCAGAATATTCCTGATCCTCAATTACTCTGGTTTCTGCGGCTTCCCGGGTCCCTCCGTGGTCCCTACATCCTGCTTCTTGCCGCTTCAGCCATGGTCAATGTCCGGGAAGTCATTGCTGGAACACCAGGCACAGATCATCAAAACGGATTTCAAAATCATTTTTTCCAGCTGGATAACCTCATTAAAGCTCATCTATCTCCCAATGTCTTTTATACATTTCTTTGAAATGCAATCCATAGGTCCTACAAAGTATCAAACAACCAGAAATCACGACAGACACGACAATAGCAATGTCCTACAGACTAAAGTCCTACACGTCATCCATGTTCCTAGTCTCCAGATTCTTGACTGACAGATATTACCTAAATGTAAAGCTTTAAACCTATAATGGCCAAACCAGACATGACAGGACATTTTTTTTTCCAGCTGCTATAAGTTTTGTCATTGATGTTTCTCAATGAGCCCATGCTTCACGTGGGATAAATTGTATTTTTCATTACTCAGTGCTTTAAACCTGCATTGAAAGAACTGGGTCATTTATTTTTCTCCTGCATAGGAGCCCCAGTTACAAGGCAAAACTGCACACTGCAATGACATAAATCAATGGCAGAGCTTATTTTGGTCTGCTAGGACCCAGCAGAGATACGGCCGTTATGTGATTGACACGATGTACGGAGGCATTGGCACTGCTGTGGCTTCTGTACACTAAGGGGGAGCCATACCCCTGTTTGTACAATGTACAAGAAAGTACAGCAAAACCAAAGAAGTGAGCCGGAGCATAAGTTGGTATACATGCGAGATGTAGAATCATGTTCACACTGTGGCCATTTAATAGACAAAACCTAATATAGTAACAACATGAGCATATACCCTGCAGTAACCAAATAGTAAAAGTACATATAACATAGGGCACTTGGCATAAAGGCTATCCCACTGCGACAAAGTGTACCCCAATAGGAACGGTCATATCCTCTGATATTAAAACCTCACCTTGCGTCAGACAACCTCAATTTAGATGGGGGCAGAGCAGAACCGGAGCCCCACAGTTTCAGACATCTGCCTATGGGAAGCTAGATGAAAGGGGGAAGTCATACTGCAAGGTATATTATATGCTAATTATGTTTCTATCTTAGGTTTTGTCTGTTAAATGGCCACAGTGTGAACATGATTCTATATGTCGCATGTATACCAACTTATGCTCCGGCTCGTTTCTTTGGTTTTGCTGCAGTTTCTTGTACCTTGTACAGACTGGTGTGTGGCTCCCCCTTTTTTGAGCTAGGCATTTCATCCATATAGCTTCCCATGGACAGGTGTCAAAAAGTTGGGCTCCGGTTCTGCTCTGCCCCCATCTACATTGAGGATGCCTGACAAGGTGAGGTTTTCATATTAGAGAACAGTCCTGATTGGGGTACACCTTGGCATGGTGGGATGGCTTTTACACTTTTCTTTTGAATCAAAAGCAGTGTTTGCCAAGTACTCTATGTTGTTTACATGTACCAGGGTGGATAAAAATCAATGTTTTAAAAAAAAATAAAAATAAAAATAAAAAAATAAAAATCGGATTTTTTTTATTTAAATCGGATTTTTTTCAATAAACTGCTTTTTGAGGAAAATATTTTACCATCCAAAGGTTCTTCCATCATGAGATAAAGCGGAGTTGTTTAACTCCGTAGAATAAAGGCTGTATATGTGTAACATTCACAATGCCATGCTCTTCCAGAGGTTTCTGTAGGATTAGTGGGCAGTTTCTCTCCTATATTATCACAGACGCTTGCTTTACTTACGCAGTTCTCAAAACTGAATTTGACTCCGCAGAGGTCCCAGCCTCTTCTTCACGGCAAAAATGTTACAACATGAACAGAGTTGAGAAAAAGACCTTAATCCTATTGTTCTACAAAGCTATGAATACAGAATCAACCCCTTCAGCGCCAAGTCCAAGAAGTTAGACAATATGTTTCTGATTGTTTGGAGTGGAATAGATCTGCACAACACAAGAAGAATGTGAATCTAAGGGTGAGGAGGAGGAAGGGCAAGCAGACAAGAAAATGAAAGTGAAACTTTGAGCACAATACTGCAGCATAGCCACAGACAGACAAGTCTGGATCTGTTTGTGTGTACGATCTGAGGTTTATTACATTCTTTCCTTATAATGGCAGAAGGCCGTAAAAGAGACCCAGTTTGGGAATATTTTAATGAGGCAGGCATGCGTGCAAAATGCAAACGATGCAACAAAGAGATGCAAGGCCTGGTGGCGCGAATGAGGCAACATCATGAGAAGTGCGGTGATGAAGATGACCAAAGAAACACTTCTGAACAGGCAGGATCTTCAGGTTGGTAAACATTTTTATTGAATCCTATTTCTAAAGACTGAACTGTCATGTGTGAGAAAAATTATATTTCATATTATAACTGCATGTTACTGTCATTTGGTACAGTTATGAAGAAAAACAAATATTCCTTTTGGGGCAGGGGCAGTGATGTGTTGTG
Source organism: Ranitomeya imitator (assembly GCF_032444005.1). Classification (NCBI taxonomy): domain Eukaryota; kingdom Metazoa; phylum Chordata; class Amphibia; order Anura; family Dendrobatidae; genus Ranitomeya; species Ranitomeya imitator. Next base: position 462,367,953 of record NC_091285.1, read on the forward strand.
TACAATAAGCAGAAATTGTATAAACAATAAAATAACAGCATTGACTTTTTTTGTTTAGGGGAATTCATGGATTCTGGAAACTATCCACCTCCAAGATCACAATCATCCTGTTCTACAGTTTCATAGTTATCCATCCAGGATAGTGCTTCATTAGCAGCAGCATCATCATCAGACACCCACAGCCACATATCACCATCACCCAAAAGGAAGAAAAACACCAAAGTTACTTACGGGTAACAGGTTTTTCCGGAACCCATGACGGCACACCTGAGAGAGGGGATCCGCCCAGCCAGGACAGGAAACCCTACTGAAAATAAAAGGGCGGTACCTCTCCCTCGCTTCAGTTGGTTTTCAGAGCATGAGAGGCCCCCCTGGTTAGTACACATGGCAATCCAACACCACATCATATTAACTAAAAAAGCACCCAAAACAATAGTGCACACCGAAAGGGTGATTAAAGGGGGGGGAATATACGGGTGCCGTCATGGGTTCCGGAAAAACCTGTTACCCGTAAGTAACTTTGGGGTTTTCCCTTCCCCCATGACGGCACACCTGAGAGACTTTGTAGAATGAAACCTTAGGGAGGGACCACCGCTTGGAGTACCCTTCTACCAAAGGTTAGGTCAGCAGAGAAAGGTCTAGCCGGTAGTGCTTGAAAAAAGTTGAGGGTGAGGACCAGGTAGCAGCCTTGCAAATTTGATCAATTGATACCTCAGCCTTTTCCGCCCAGGAGGTAGCCATGGCTCTGGTAGAGTGAGCCTTGATGCCTTCAGGAACCGGAATGCCACCCGCAGAGTAGGATAAACTAATGGCCTCCCTAATCCATCTAGCAATAGTACTTTTAGCTACCCCACACCCTCTTTTGCTACCCTGAAAGGCTATGAATAGGGTTTGGTCTTTCCTCCACTGACTAGTCATAGATATGTATTGTAACATAGATCTTCTCACGTCTAGCATGTGGAACTTTTGTTCCCCTGGATTTCTAGGATTACTACAGAAAGATGGTAAGGTAATCTCTTGACTCCTATGGAACTTTTGAACCACCTTGGGGAGATACGCCGGGTCTGGTCTTAGAACGATCCTGTCATCAAAAACCTGAGTATAAGGAGGGGATATTGACAGGGCTTGCAAATCACTTACCCTACGTGCCGATGTTAAGGCTACTAGAAGAACTGTTTTAAGGGTAAGTAACTTAGGTGATAACTCCTGTAAGGGCTCGAAAGGGTGTTTAGTTAGAGCTTCTAAGACCAAATTTAGATCCCAAGGAGGGATTTTTGGGATAACGACCGGCCGAGATCTACTGCAAGATTTTATAAATCGTGAAACCCATCTATTTGAGGCAAGATTACAGTTATACAGGGCCCCCAAGGCTGAAACCTGAACTTTAAGGGTGCTGGTTGCTAACCCAAGATGTAATCCTGCTTGCAGAAATTCTAGGATAGGACCCACTGGAGCCACCTCCCCCAATGGTTCACCCAGGAAGTCAAGAAATTTTTTCCATGTCCTACCATAGATTCTAGAAGTTATGGGTTTTCTGCTTTTCAACAGGGTGGAGATTAAACCTGGTGAGAATCCATGGCGACTTAGTAACGCCCTCTCAAATTCCAGGCTGCCAGATGGAAGCCCTTCACCTGAGAGTGGGTTACTGGGCCCTGGGTTAGTAGGTCCGGAATTTCTGGCAAAATCCATGGATCTGTTACCGACATCTGTCTTAGAAGGGAGAACCATGGTCTCCTTGGCCAAAATGGAGCTATGAGGATAATCTTCGCCTGATCCTCTCTGATTTTCCGGATCACAGCTGGGATCATCACTATCGGGGGGAATGCGTAGGCCAGAGAAAACTTCCAAGGTATTAGTAGGGCATCTAATGCGAAGGGATGTTCTTTTGGATTTAAGGAGCAGAACTTTGACTTTTTTGTTGTGTGAGTTGGCAAACAAGTCTATTTCTGGTGAGCCCCAGGCTTGGACTATTTGCTGAAATATCTGGGGGTTTAAGGACCATTCCCCCTGTCTTAAGCCTCTGCGACTCAGGAAGTCTGCTTGAGTGTTTTCTATGCCCCTGATGTGTAGTGCCGACAGAGATAACAGGTGTTGTTCCGCCAGTTGGAAGAGGAGTTTTGACGCATTCATGAGGCCTTTGGATCTCGTCCCCCCCTGATGATTGACATACGCCACCACTGCTCGATTGTCTGTTAGGATTCGAGTATGGCGACCCTGGAGTAAAGGGAGAAAATGTCTTAGGGCTTTCTCCACTGCCCATAGCTCTTATTCGTTTGAACCATAGTTCTTTTCTCGTATGGACCAGGTACCTTGTACAGAGTGAGATCTCAGATGAGCTCCCCAACCTGTACCGCTTGCGTCGGTCGTGATGATGTCTTTGACCGGATTTTTCCACCGGACCCCCATTGTCAGGTGGTGTTCTACAGTCCACCAAGCTAGGGAATCCCTTACTCTCAGGGAGAGACATAGATTTCCTTCTAAATGCCCTCTTAACAGTCTTTGAGCTGAGAGAACTTCCCACTGTAGTTGTCTTAGGTGGAATTGTGCCCATTCTACTGCCGGAATACACGATGTTAACGAGCCTAGAAGGGACATCGCCTTTCTGAGAGTCATTGCGGGTTGACGTATTGCTGTACTGGTCAGGTTTATTATCTTGTCCACTTTGTTTTGTGGAAGGAGGCAGAGCTGACGCTCGGAGTCCAGTATTAACCCCAGGAAGGACTGTATTTTTACTGGCAGTAGTCTGGATTTGGGGATGTTTATTATCCAACCCAGCTCCATTAGAGTTGATGTTACCACTGATATTTGATGAGTGCAGTGGGACTCTGACCTCCCTATTACCAGGAAATCGTCCAGATATGGGACAATTACTACATCCCGGGACCGGAGGTATGACATCACTTCCACCATCACTTTGGTGAAAACTCTGGGGGCTGTAGACAGGCCGAATGGAAGAGCTGTATATTGATAATGCTTTACCCGATTCTGAATATAGAGAGCTACTCAAGTATTTCCGATATTCCTGATGTATTGGTATATGGTAGTAAGCATCCTTTAAGTCTATTACTGCCATGAAGCAGTGTTGGAAGAGAAGTTTTATGGTCGTGTTTATAGACTCCATCTTGAAAGTGTAGTTCTCTATGGATTGGTTGAGCTTCCTTAGATTTATAATAGTTCTCCAAGAACCATTCGGTTTTTGGATCAAGAAGAGGGGGGAGTAAAACCCCTCTCCTTCTTCCTGAACCGGGACTTCCTGAAGAACCTTTTTGTGGACAAGTCCCAAGATCTCGGTTTCTAGGGCAGATTGTTCCTGCTGAGACTTCCGTCGGGGAGTTATTATGAAGTTTCGTCTGGGAGGACAGACGAATTTTATTTTTAGGCCGTCTCTGATTATGTTCGTGACCCAGATACTGGGGGAGATATTTATCCAGGCCGGAAAGAAGAGGGAGAGTCTTCCTCCCACTTCTGGCGTAATGTCATTGGGGGTTTTTTTTTGCCGATGTGGAGGGCCCTTTAAACATATAGCCCGATCCTCTTTTATCTCTAAAGTCCCAATTTTTTCTCTCCCCTGGGGGGCGACCTCTATTATATCTTCTCCTCCGAAAAAAAGGTTTTTTAGGATCTTTAGGGATGTTGGGAAAACCTTTCTTCTTATCTCCTGCATGTTCCAGGATGTCTTCAAGTTTTTTCCCAAAGAGAAGTTGGCCGTCACATGGAATAGAACACAGTTTGTGTTTAGATGGCAAATCCCCCGGGCAACCTTTGAGCCAAAGGGCTCTTCTTGCCGCGTTGGACAAACCCGCGGCTCTTGCAGTTAGTCTTGCGGAATCCGCAGAAGAGTCTGCCAAAAAAGCTGCTGCTCCTTGTAGTAAAGAAATATTTGCAAGGATGTCAGTTCTGGGTACTTTGTTTTTTAGCTGATCTTCTATCTGTTGTAGCCAGACCATTAGGGCACGGGCCGTACATGTTCCCGCAATCGCCGGCTTAAGGCCCCCTGCTGAGGCTTCCCAGATGTGTCTCAGGAAACTATCTGCTTTTTTATCAAGCGGGTCTTTGAGAACACCAGAGTCCTCTAACGGAAGGGATGATCTTTTTAAACATTTGGCTACTGCCCCGTCAATCTTAGGGATTTTCTCCCAGGACTCAGAGTCTTTATCCTCAAAAGGATATCTCCTTTTGGATGAAGAGGGCAAGGAACCCATTTTTTCGGGCTTTTTCCACTCTTTGTCAATTAATGCTTTTATTTTTGCATTAACCGGAAACGTGCGTTTCCTTTTCTCTTCTAGGCCACCAAACATGACATCTTCTAGAGACCTAGGTGTCTTCTCCTCTTTAAGCCCCATTGCAGATCTAACTGCTTTAACCAATTTATCTACGTCCTCAGTTGGGAAACATGGACGACCCCCTGGATCACTGTCCGAGGAGGAATCTGAAGACTGGACAGAGGCCGAGAAGGTAGAGGGAGACCGGGATGTTTTATGACTCCCCTGTCTCTGAGAGGCATCTGAGTCTGTGGACGCCTTACGGCTTCTCCTTCTTGGTTCGCTAAGGGTCAATTTCAAGGAGTCTTTTATTTCAGCCTGTATTATGGCTTTTAGGCTAGTGGCAAAATTAGGGGTCTCTTCTTGTATGGTTTTAGTAATGCAGTCAGCACAGAGATCCTTCTGCCACTGAACTGCAAGCGGGTTTCTACAAAGGGCACACTCTCGGTTCTTTGTTTTACCAACCGCTTTCCTGGACCCCTAGTGATCAAAACAGACAAAAATGGACCCTGTTACCATAAGGGTGACATTCACGTAGATCACTCACCACTACCGACAATCAAGGGTACCGATTTTGGAGGCTGGACAGATGCACGTGAAGCGTCCCTCCTGGACGCCGACGAATCCTGCCGGACAGAACGACTGCTGTTTCTACCACTTGAGCGGCTGCTCTTGGTATGCTGGTGGCTCGGCAAGGCATCTGGTGAGAGCTCCATTTGCTGCTGCTGTGAAGGCGGCTGCTGCTGCTGCTGCTCCTGTTGTCCTACTTCCATGGTGAAGTTTCTGGACATGAGCGCGTCTTCTGTGGTCTAACCCCCTTTTATGGGGGGACCACTGCACTCCCCGCCTCCATCGGTGCCCAAATTAACCCCCTCCCACTCTCTGCCGTGCCGCCGGAGGTCCCTTTCACCGGCCGGCGTTCTCATCATGGGCGCCGCCATCTTGGATCCGGCGCCCGCCCCCGACGTCACGCGGGCACGCCCATTCCCAGCATGCCTTGCGCGTGACGTCAGACGAGCGACCCGGAAGCGGCCACCGCACCTGGACGCCGGCAGAGAGGGGAGGGCGGCGTGGCAGCCATGGAAGGGAACCCAGCCTTCTGACCACGCTGCTTAACGCCCGCTCGGACGCAGAGACCCGGGGGACCTGCGGACGGCACTTCCAGACTCCCGAACCCGACGCACAGGCGCTGCCTGATTCTTCCACGCCGGGACGGGACCTGGGTAAGTGAACCGCCGTGTTCAGTAAGAGGGTCCCTGTCAGGACAGGAAACCCAACTGAAGCGAGGGAGAGGTACCGCCCTTTTATTTTCAGTAGGGTTTCCTGTCCTGGCTGGGCGGATCCCCTCTCTCAGGTGTGCCGTCATGGGGGAAGGGAAAAACCTTTACCTCCTGGAACCACCATAGATAGGTTTGTGATAAGAACTAGCAGATTAGAAAAAGAGTTGATTGATGAAAAAATTGCCCAGTTTATTTATGCAACGAACTCTTCTTTCCGTCTGACTGAGAACCCACATTTCATTAACCCCTTCAAGACCCAGCCTATTTTGACCTTAAAGACCTTGCCGTTTTTTGCAATTCTGACCAGTGTCCCTTTATGAGGTAATAACTCAGGAACGCTTCAACGGATCCTAGCGGTTCTGAGATTGTTTTTTCGTGACATATTGGGCTTCATGTTAGTGGTAAATTTAGGTCAATAAATTCTGCATTTATTTGTGATAAACACGGAAATTTGGCGAAAATTTTGAAAATTTCGCAATTTTCACATTTTGAATTTTTATTCTGTTAAACCAGAGAGATATGTGACACAAAATAGTTAATAAATAACATTTCCCACATGTTTACTTTACATCAGCACAATTTTGGAAACAAAATTTTTTTTTGTTAGGAAGTTATAAGGGTTAAAATTCGACCAGCGATTTGTCATTTTTACAACGAAATTTACAAAACCATTTTTTTTAGGGACCACCTCACATTTGAAGTCAGTTTGAGGGGTCTATATGGCTGAAAATACCCAAAAGTGACACCATTCTAAAAACTGCACCCCTCAAGGTACTCAAAACCACATTCAAGAAGTTTATTAACCCTTCAGGTGCTTCACAGCAGCAGAAGCAACATGGAAGGAAAAAATGAACATTTAACTTTTTAGTCACAAAAATTATCTTTTAGCAACAATTTTTTTATTTTCCCAATGGTAAAAGGAGAAACTGAACCACGAAAGTTGTTGTCCAATTTGTCCTGAGTACGCTGATACCTCATATGTGGGGGTAAACCACTGTTTTGGCGCACGGCAGGGCTTGGAAGGGAAGGAGCGCCATTTGACTTTTTGAATCAAAAATTGGCTCCACTCTTTAGCGGACACCATGTCACGTTTGGAGAGCCCCCGTGTGCCTAAAAATTGGAGCTCCCCCACAAGTGACCCCATTTTGGAAACTAGACGCCCCAAGGAACTTATCTAGATGCATAGTGAGCACTTTGAACCCCCAGGTGCTTCACAAATTGATCCGTAAAAATGAAAAAGTACTTTTTTTTCACAAAAAAATTCTTTTCGCCTCAATTTTTTCATTTTCACATGGGCAGTAGGATAAAATGGATCATAAAATTTGTTGGGCAATTTCTCCCGAGTACGCCGATACCTCATATGTGGGGGTAAACCACTGTTTGGGCACTCGGCAGGGCTCGGAAGAGAAGGCGCGCCATTTGACTTTTTGAATGGAAAATTAGCTCCAATTGTTAGCGGACACCATGTCGCGTTTCGAGAGCCCCTGTGTGCCTAAACATTGGAGCTCCCGCACAAGTGACCCCATTTTGGAAACTAGACCCCCCAAGGAACTTATCTAGATGCATATTGAGCACTTTAAACCCCCAGGTGCTTCACAGAAGTTTATAACGCAGAGCCATGAAAATAAAAAATAATTTTTCTTTCCTCAAAAATGATTTTTTAGCCTGGAATTTCCTATTTTGCCAAGGATAATAGGAGAAATTGGACCCCAAATATTGTTGTCCAGTTTGTCCTGAGTACGCTGATACCCCATATGTGGGGGTAAACCACTGTTTGGGCGCACGGCAGGGCTCGGAAGGGATGGCACGCCATTTGGCTTTTTAAATGGAAAATTAGCTCCAATCATTAGCGGACACCATGTCACGTTTGGAGAGCCCCTGTGTGCCTAAACATTGGAGATCCCCCAGAAATGACACCATTTTAGAAACTAGACCCCCAAAGGAACTAATCTAGATGTGTGGTGAGGACTTTGAACCCCCAAGTGCTTCACAGAAGTTTATAACGCAGAGCCATGAAAAAAAAAAAAAAAATTATTTTCTCAAAAATGATCTTTTAGCCTGCAATTTTTTATTTTCCCAAGGGTAACAGGAGAAATTTGACCCCAAAAGTTGTTGTCCAGTTTCTCCTGAGTACGCTGATACCCCATATGTGGGGGTAAATCACTGTTTGGGCACATGCCGGGGCTCGGAAGTGAAGTAGTGACGTTTTGAAATGCAGACTTTGATGGAATGCTCTGTGGGCGTCACGTTGCGTTTGCAGAGCCCCTGATGTGGCTTAACAGTAGAAACCCCCCACAAGTGACCCCATTTTGGAAACTAGACCCCCAAAGGAACTTATCTAGATGTGTGGTGAGCACTTTGAACCCCCAAGTGCTTCATAGAAGTTTATAATGCAGAGCCGTGAAAATAATAAATACGTTTTCTTTCCGCAAAAATAATTATTTAGCCCAGAATTTTTTATTTTCCCAAGGGTTACAGGAGAAATTGGACCCCAAAAGTTGTTGTCCAGTTTCTCCTGAGTACGCTGATACCCCATATGTGGGGGTAAACCACTGTTTGGGCACACGTCGGGGCTCAGAAGGGAAGTAGTGACTTTTGAAATGCAGACTTTGATGGAATGGTCTGCGGGTGTCACGTTGCGTTTGCAGAGCCCCTGGTGTGCCTAAACAGTAGAAACCCCCCACAAGTGACCCCATTTTAGAAACTAGACCCCCCAAGGAACTTATCTAGATATGTGGTGAGCACTTTGAACCCCCAAGTGCTTCACAGACGTTTACAACACAGATCCGTGAAAATAAAAAATCATTTTTCTTTCCTCAAAAATTATGTTTTAGCAAGCATTTTTTTAGATTCACAAGGGTAACAGGAGAAATTGGACCCCAGTAATTGTTGCGCAGTTTGTCCTGAGTATGCTGGTACCCCATATGTGGGGGTAAACCACTGTTTGGGCACACGTCAGGGCTCGGAAGTGAGGGAGCACCATTTGACTTTTTGAATACGAGATTGGCTGGAATCAATGGTGGCGCCATGTTGCGTTTGGAGACCCCTGATGTGCCTAAACAGTGGTAACCCCTCAATTCTAACTCCAACACTAACCCCAACACACCCCTAACCCTAATCCCAACTGTAGCCATAATCCTAATCACAACCCTAACCCCAACACACCCCTAACCACAACACTAATTCCAACCCTAACCCTAAGGCTATGTGCCCACGTTGCGGATTCGTGTGAGATATTTCCGCACCATTTTTGAAAAATCTGCGGGTAAAAGGCACTGTGTTTTACCTGCGGATTTTCCGCGGATTTCCAGTGTTTTTTGTGCGGATTTCACCTGCGGATTCCTATTGAGGAACAGGTGTAAAACGCTGCGGAATCCGCACAAAGAATTCACATGCTGCGGAAAATACAACGCAGCGTTCCCGCGCGGTATTTTCCGCATCACGGGCACAGCGGATTTGGTTTTTCATATGTTTACATGGTACTGTAAACCTGATGGAACACTGCTGCGAATCCGCAGCCAAATCCGCACCGTGTGCACATAGCCTAATTCTAAAGGTATGTGCACACGCTGCGGAAAACGCTGCGGATCCGCAGCAGTTTCCCATGAGTGTACAGTTCAATGTAAACCTATGGGAAACAAAAATCGCTGTACACATGCTGCGGAAAAACTGCACGGAAACGCAGCGGTTTACATTCCGCAGCATGTCACTTCTTTGTGCGGATTCCGCAGCGGTTTTACAACTGCTCCAATAGAAAATCGCAATTGTAAAACCGCAGTGAAATGCGCAGAAAAAAACGCGGTAAATCCGCCATAAATCCGCAGCGGTTTAGCACTGCGGATTTATCAAATCCGCAGCGGAAAAATCCGCAGAGGACCAGAATACGTGTGCACATTCCTAACCCTAACCCTACCCCTAACCCTACCCCTAACCCTAGCCCTAACCCTAACCCTACCCCTAACCCTACCCCTAACCCTACCCCTACCCCTAACCCTACCCCTAACCCTACCCCTAACCCTAACCCTAACCCTATTCTAACATTAGTGGAAAAAAAAAAATTTCTTTATTTTTTTATTGTCCCTACCTATGGGGGTGACAAAGGGGGGGGGTCATTTATTATTTTTTTTATTTTGATCACTGAGATAGATTATATCTCAGTGATCAAAATGCACTTTGGAACGAATCTGCCGGCCGGCAGATTCGGCGGGCGCACTGCACATGCGCCCGCCATTTTGGAAGATGGCGGCGCCCGGGAGAAGACGGACGGGACCACGGCTGGATCGGTAAGTATGATAGGGTGGGGGGGGACCACGGGGGGGGGGATCGGAGCACGGGGGGGGGGATCGGAGCACGGGGGGGGGGATCGGAGCGCGGGAGGGGTGGAACGGAGCGCGGGGGGCGTGGAACGGAGCACGGGGGGGCTGGAATGGAGCACGGGGGGGTGGAACGGAGCACGGGGGGGGTGGATCGGAGTGCAGGGGGGGTGATTGGAGCACGGGGGGGTGATTGGAGCACGGGGGGAGCGGACACGAGCACGGGGGGGAGCGGAGCACAGGGCGGAGGGGAGCCGGAGCAGTGTACCGGCCAGATCGGGGGGGTGGGGGGGCGATCGGAGGGGTGGGGTGGGGGCACACTAGTATTTCCAGCCATGGCCGATGATATTTCAGCATCGGCCATGGCTGGATTGTAATATTTCACCCGTTATAATGGGTGAAATATTACAAATCGCTCTGATTGGCAGTTTCACTTTCAACAGCCAATCAGAGCGATCGTAGCCACGAGGGGGTGAAGCCACCCCCCCTGGGCTAAACTACCACTCCCCCTGTCCCTGCAGATCGGGTGAAATGGGAGTTAACCCTTTCACCCGATCTGCAGGGACGCGATCTTTCCATGACGCCGCATAGGCGTCATGGGTCGGATTGGCACCGACTTTCATGACGCCTACGTGGCGTCAAAGGTCGGGAAGGGGTTAATATGGTTCAGTCACTGAGACCAGGATACAGTCCACCCAGCAGAGCTGATGTTGCAGGGAAACTGCTGGATCAAGTGTATGACAGAGAAATGGAGCAATGTGCAACAGCTCTGGAGGGTAAAATTGTTAACCTAAGTATTGATGGGTGGAGTAATGTCCACAATGATCCTATTGTATGTGCTTGTATAACAACAGAAGAAGGTAAAGTCTTCCTTGCACAAACAACTGATACGTCAGGAAATGCACACACAGCAGAATACTTACAAGAAGTGGCAGTAAAAGCTATAACGACATGTGAACAAAAATTCAAATGTCTAGTACGCAGTTTGGTCACTGACAATGCTGCAAACGTATCCAAGATGAGAAGAGATTTAGAAGAGCAGGGAGGGAATACAAAGCTGCTAATAAAATATGGTTGCAGTGCTCATTTGCTGCACCTCTTAGCCAAAGACTTAAGTGTTCCAGAAATAAAGGCTAATGTTGTTGAAATTGCTAAATACTTCCGTAATAATCATTTTGCTGCAGCAGCTCTGAAAAGGATGGGTGGAACCAAGCTAACGCTCCCACAAGATGTTAGATGGAACTCTGTGGTGGACTGTTTTGAGCAGTATATCAAAAACTTGCCTATTCTGATGACACTTTGTGAAGAAAATCGAGATAAAATAGATGGCACTGTCACGGCCAAAATCCTCAACATTGGGCTTAAGAGAAATGTTGAACATATGCTGAGCTTCCTGAAACCCATCTCTCAAGCTTTAAACAAAATACAGAAAAATAGCTGTTTTATTGCGGATGCTGTTGAAATTTGGAAGGAACTGAGTGAACACTTAAAAACAGAACTACACATGGGCAGAATTAAATTACAAGCAGTAAACAAACGAATGGGACAAGCACTGACTCCAGGTCATTTTTTGGCAAATATTGTCAATATCCAATATCAGGGTCAAAACCTAAGTGCTGAGGAAGAGGAGTTAGCTATGACATGGGTATCCAGCAATCATCCATCTTTAAAGGGAAGGTGCCACCAGTTTTCTCGTATTTTGTTTTTTTTGTGAAATTAAGCTTAAAATAGTAATTAAAATGTATTAATGCAATGTTTGCACTGTTTGCAAACATTTCTATATGAAAAATATTATATATTTTTCTACAAATATACATATTTACCACTAGGGGGAGCATTTTCCGTTTTAGACCTCAAGCAGCTATAGTAAGATTTAGCAGCTCTGCCCCAGGGATATTAGACCACCCAAAAGGGGAGGGAAATGGTGATGTCAGCAGTTACTGCCCCAACAGTAAGAATGAAGAGCAGCATCACAGGGCAGCACCATTTTGTGTGTGACTGCCCTGTGACCTGCTATCACCAGCAGTTACTGCATCAGAGGAGCAGAACACAGTGGGCTCAGCAGCATCTGGACCCAAGAAGAGTGAAGACATCTGGTGTGCATGGAGCAGCATTAGGAGCTGTGTGGGAGCTCCAGCTCTGCAGTGAATAGCCAGGCATTATGGAGGGAGGGAAGAGATGCATTGTATGGCTAAGGCCGGGGTCACACTAGACCGTAATATGGACGAGTGCAATGCGCTAAAAAAAAAAAAATCACATAGCACTCGTCCCAATGTTAATCTATGGGGCAGCTCCCATCATCCGATATTCTCTCGGCCATATTCAGGATCCGAGTGAAATCGCAGCATGCTGCAATTCTCAGCGTATCTCGGCCAATGAAAGTCTATGGGGGTGAGAAAAAATAGCACAGCACACGGACCATCAATGTGACGTGCAAGAAATTCTCAGGCATTGAGCAGGTGATAGGAAAGGCTCAGCCATTATTTGCTCATTTTGCAAGTGTGTGAGAAAATCTCACCATACGGACGCCATACGGATGTCACACGGATGCCAAACGGATCATTGGATGCAAGAAAATCGCATCCTCGCACTGCACACGGATCACTGTTTTGGTAACATTTGTGCGATTCTCATCCATCAAAAACGGACCTTTTTTTATACGTTGTGTGTGTCCCCGGCCTAAGAGTGACTGATGGGAGAGAAAGAGACGTGAAGTATGATGAGTGAGACACGTATGGAGTGTGATGGGGAGATACACATTGAGGCGGTGTGCACACGTTCAGGATTTTTCGCATTTTTTTGCGTTTGTTCGCTATAAAAATGTGATAAAAACAATTTAAAAATGCATACATATGCATCTCATCATTTATAATGCATTCTGCAATTTTTGTGCATATGTTGCGTTTTTTCTGGGGGAAAAACGCATCGCAGTAAAAAACGCAACATGTTCTGCGCATGTCGTGTCTCCTCCTTTGATGTGTGCTCCGGCGCTGAGCCCACATCAAAGTCACGACATGTCAGCTGTTTTGTACAGCTGACATGTGCGCGCAATAGCGGCAGGTGAAATCGCAATTCACCCGCTGCTATTAACCTGTTAAATGCCGCTGTCAAATGCTGACAGCGGCATTTAACTACCGCTTCCAGCCGCACGGCCAGAAATGGGCGTATCGTCCACCCCCGTCACATGATCAGGGATTGGCGATGCGTCAGGATGGTAACCATAGAGGTCCTTGAGACCTCTATAGCTACTGATGCCGGCCTGTTGTGAGCTCCTCCCGGTGGTCAGCGCTCATAGCAAGCCTGTAATTCAGCTACGGAGCAGCAATCTGATGATCGCTGCTATGTAGATGAGCCGATCGAGTTGTGCCAGCTTCTAGTTTCCCATGGAGGCTATTGAAGCATGGCAAATGTAAAAAAAAATGTTTTTAAAAATATGAAAAATAAAAATTAAAGTTTAAATCACCCCCCTTTTGCCCCATCAAAAATAAAACAATAACAAAATCAAACCTACACATATTTAGTATCGCCGCATTTAGAATCGCCCAATCTGTCAATAGAAAAAAACATGACTGACATGTGCCCGCAATAGCGGCAGGTGAGATCGCGATTCAACCGTTCCTCTGTATGTGTTTTCCGTCCGGCGGAAACAGCTGTTTTGACGGATCCTGCAAAAAACGGATGAAACGTGTGGCCATCCGGCGCTAATACAACTCAATGAGAAAATAACGGATCCGGCGAAAAAAAAACTGATCTGGCAGAAAAAAAAGGTAAATTGTGGAAAAAAACGGATCTGGCGTGAAAAAACGGATCGGGCGGAAAAAACTGATCTGGCAGAAAAAAAAGGAACTTGTGGGAAAAAAACGGATCCGGCGGAAAAAAAGGATCCGATGGAGAAAAAAGGAAATTGTGGAAAAAAACGGATAAGGCGGAAAAAAAACGGATAAGGCGGAAAAAAAACGGCTAAGGCGGAAAAAAAGGATCCGATGGAAAAAAAAAACTGATCTGGCAGAAAAAAAAAGGAAATTGTGGAAAAAAACGGATCCGGCAGATAAAAAAAAGAACTTGTGGAAAAAAAATGGATCCGGCGGGAAAAAAACAGATCAGGCGGGAAAAAAAGGATCCGATGGAAAAAAAAAAAAAACTGATCCGGCGGAAAAAAACTGATCCGGCGGAAAGAAACTGATCCGGCGGGAAAAAAAGGATCCGATGGAAAAAAACTGATCTGGCAGAGAAAAAAGGAAATTGTGGAAAAAAACAGATCTGGCGGCAAAAAACAGATCAGGCGAGAAAAGAAAGGATCCGATGGAAAAAAAACTGATCTGACAGAAAAAAAAGGAAATTGTGGAAAAAAACGGATCCGGCGGGAAAAAACGGATCCGGCGGGAATTAACGGATCTAGCAGGAAAAAATGGATCCGGCGGGAAAAAACGGAACCGGCGTAAAAAAACGGATCTGGCGGGAAAAAATGGATCCGGTGGAAAAAACGGATCTGGCGGAAAAAAACGGATTCTGCAAATGTGCTCGCAGGATGCGTTTTTTCCCATAAACTTGTATTAGCGACAGATCGTGATGGATGGCCACACGTCGCGTGGTCGCGTCCGTCGTGCAATGGATCCGTCGTGTTTTGGCGGACCGTCGGCACGAAAAAACATTCAAGTGAACTTTTTTTGTCCAGCGCGTCCGCCATTTTCTACCGGGCATGCGCTGCCAAAACTCCGCCCCCTCCTTCTAGACTTCAGAATGGGCAGTGGATGTGTTGAAAAACTGCATCCGCTGCCCACGTCGGGCACAAATTTCACAACGTGCATCGGTACGTCGGCCCGACGCATAGCGACGGACTCGTACCGACGCAAGTGTGAAGGAGGCCTTTGTGAGGGTTGAATTAAAAAAAAACAAAAAAAAACGCGTGGGCGCCCGTGCAATTTTCTGCGCCAGAGGGGGAAAGCCGACGGCCGGGGGCCAATATCTGTAGCCTGCTATGAATACCTGCCCGCAGCTGTCTGTATAGCCTTTACTGGCTATTAAAATAAGGGGACCCCAAAAAAAAAATTGCGTGGGGTCCCCCTATATTTTATAGCCAGAAAGGCTACGCAGACAGCTGCAGGCTGATATTCATAGCCTAGAGAGGGGCCATGGATATTGCCCCCCCCCCAGGATACAAATACCAGTCCGCAGCCGCCCCAGAAATGGCGCATCTGTAAGATGGGATATGGGGTAATGAAGGGTTAATGTCACCTTGCTATTGTAAGGTGACATTAAGCCGGGTTAATAACGGAGAGGCGTCAATAAGACGCCTATCCGTTATTAATCCAATACTAAGAAAGGGTTAAAAAAAACACGCACACATTAGGAAAAAAGTATTTTAATATTCTTCATTTCACCATACTTACCATACTTCAGTGCCTGCAAAAAACGTAAAATAATAAACCGTATACTACCTGTCCGCCGTAGTCCAATTAATATCGAGTGTCCCACGACGATCTCCCCTTATAGAACAGTGACATCGGGTGATGTCACTGCTCTATAGGACCCTCAGTGACACAATGACTGGAGACAATGGCTCCTACAGTGCATCACTGAGAGGTTACCTTAGGACAAAGTCTCACTTTATGGCAATTGCTGCCTGGGAAAATTTCTCATACAGCAATGGCATAAAGTGAGACTAGGGACTTTTTTTTTTTTTACAGCGGCGGAGGCATACAGTGGTGGAAGGATACCTTCCAGCTGTCATTGTGTTGTGTTCCTGGAGCCCCTAGAGAGCAGTAGCATTATCTGATGCTGCTGCTCTCCACGGGAGATCATCGTGGGACACTCGTGGATTTCTGCGGACAGGGAGTATATTGGTTGTTTGTTTTTTTAATATTTTTTTTTACAGATGACACTGGCTTCGGGGAACAAAGTGACAAGTAATGGTGAGTATGAACTCTATGTTATGTGGCATGTATGTGGCATGTATGTGGCATGTATGTGGCATGTATGTGGCATGTATGTGGCATGTATGTGGCATGTATGTGGCATGTATGTATGGAGTTTTTTTTTTTCATTCAACACATTAGCCGGATGATGGGACTATTACTGTCCCATAATTGGCTAATGTGTCAATCACTGTCATTGTAGCAGGCATCGTCCGATGGGACTTGTAGTCCCATCGGACGATGCTTGCATACACGCATAGAGACCCCCCCACACTGCACAGAGACCTCCCCACGCCGCAGAGACCCCCCACGCCGCACAGAGACCCCCCCAGCCGCAGAGACCTCCCCACGCCGCCCAGAGATCCCCGACGCCGCAGAGACCCCCCGACGCCGCACAGAGATCCCCCACGCCGCACAGAGACCTCCCCACGCCGCACAGAGATCCCCCGACGCCGCACAGAGACCCCCCACGCCGCACAGAGACCCCCCCACGCCGCCCAGAGATCCCCGACGCCGCAGAGACCCCCCGACGCCGCACAGAGATCCCCCACGCCGCACAGAGACCTCCCCACGCCGCACAGAGATCCCCCGACGCCGCAGAGATCCCCCCACGCCGCCCAGAGATCCCCCACGCCGCACAGAGACCCCCCCACGCCGCACAGAGACCCCCCCACGCCGCACAGAGACCCCCCCACGCCGCACAGAGACCTCCCCATGCCGCACAGAGACCCCCCACGCCGCACAGAGATCTCCCCACGCCGCACAGAGATCCCCCCACGCCGCACAGAGAGGGAGAGCGACACAGGGGGAGAGTGCAGTTTACCGGAGATCACTGGGACTCTGTGCAAGTGGGGAGGCGGAGACAGAGCAGGGGGAAGCACACGGCAGAGTGTGAGAGCAGAAGATGTCTGCCCAGAACCTGCAGTGCCTGGAGTGCAGAGGAGCAGTGAGGGCTTCTTCTGTCCTGTGATAGAGAGTAAGTGGAGCTCGGCAGATAGCACAGGGCTCTAATAAAATGGCAGCTAGTCACACCTACAGCAGTGAGTTGTGCAGCCCACAGAGGCGTGCCCAGCTCACTGCTAATGCTGCTGCAATGTTACAGATAGGGTCCGAGCCGGTCTATTATCTCCTATGTCCATGGGGTGCCGTAATCTGACACTGTTAGTGACGTGCTACTGCTGCAAAACCAAGATGTCAGCCCCCAGTGCATTCTTTCTACTCATATATCACACGAAATCTGTTTTACATGCATTCAAATCTGGGTTATAACAGCATGTTATGCTACATTACATTGATTAATTAATGATCTACAAACGCGGTACCTTCCCTTTAATGCCAACTATAATAAACTTCAGAGCCAAGGGGGAACCATTCAAGAAATATATGTTTGCTGAAGATATTTTAAGGAAGGTCACACCAGTAAACTGGTGGAAGTCACTTAAGCGCTTGGATTTAGAGACTGTTCAAGTAATGATTTCACTTTGAACAGCAGTAGCTTCTTCTGCAGGCGTTGAAAGAATATTCTCTTCCTTTGGACTCATTCATTCTAAATTGAGAAATCGGTTGGGACCCAATAAAGCAGGAAAGCTTGTTTTTCTTTTCCAGATTATGAATAGGAACAAAGAAGAAGATGATGATGAAGATGACGACAAGTGAGCTATAGAGGACAGCAGGGACAGTAGTATTTAAGTTTTTCATGTGTCGGCTGGGCTGACAGTCTAAGTTTCTTATAATATATATATATATATATTTTGTTTAGCCAAATTAGTTAACAAACATGGATGTTTGTTTAAGCAAATAACTTATGCTGTAATGTTGTTATTGTTTCAGTTGAATAAATCTATTTAAATTGTTATTAAGGTCAGGATTATTTTTCTCCTTCCTAAGTACAACAGAACAGTGGTGTCCAAATATGAATGATTAACCCATTAAACTGGGGAGAAAAAAAGTAATATAAAAAGTGATTCTAAAAATCTTCATCTACTTGCATGTTAAAGTAGCAAGAACTAGTTTAGGTAGAAACTTTGATTTAAATCACTGATTTAAATCAAGCCTTACTGACTAGTGATTTAAATCGTGATTTAAATCAGTTACGGTAGATTTAAATCAAATCCACCCTGCATGTACCATTACCATTTACATACTGCAGGGTATATGCTTTGCTGTATCTTAGGTTTTGTCCGTTTCTGTACTCTGTATACCGCTCATGTGGCCGGCGAAACAGAAAACAGAAGCGGTGATAAAAGTGGTCAGGTAAAAAGGTAAAGCTTACTAAATTCCAGTGTCCTACGAAACTTAAGTAGCTCCAAGGGTCTATTCATAAGGCATCCATACACAGAAGAAATACCACTGACCCCAATCATGGCACAGTCAGACGGTCGTATAAAATAGGAGCTCGATCGGAACGCAGTGCACGAACTGGCCGGCAGCATCCCCGACCTGAGTGTGATAACTGTATAGAAATACATGAAGCCTTCACCCTGGGGTCAGGAGAGCCGCCGGTCAGTCCGTGCAGGGGGTTCCAATCTTGCTCCGATTTATACAACCATATGACTGCGCCCATGCAGTGAAACCAGCCACTATCGAGGCCTTCCAACTCTCCCGATAGAGAAGAATCAGGTAGTTGGAATCAGGCAGCCTTTTTCTCCCCTTCCCTGATAAGCTACGTTCACATTTGCGTTGTGCGGTGCAGCGTCGGTGACGCAACACACAACACAAATGTAAACACATGCACAACGCAGCGTTTTGTGACGCATGCGTTCACTTTTGAATGATTTTTGGCGCAGAAAAAACTGCATCATGCAGTGTCCTCTGCGCCCTGACAGTTGCGCCACAGTGACGCATGCGTCACAAAACGCAAGAGCAACGCATGTCCATGCACCCCCCATGTTAAATATAGGGGCGCATGACGCATGCGTCGCCACGGCTGCCCCCGACGCAACGCTAATGTGAACGTAGCCTTAAAAAACACACAAACAGTCAGCTGAGCACTCATTTATTTGGGGAGTCACAACATGTACATGCTCAGTAGTGAGGCAGTGCTGTGGATTTGGAGTCAGAAGTCAGGGAAATTTAGGAGTCGGAGTCAGAGTCGGAGGTTTGGCTTACCAACTTCCACAGCCCTGACTACTGTACCCAATTATATATTTTAGGAGGAGACAGTAGATCCATTTTATAGACTCAGGCTCCAATTCTACTGCCCTGAGGGAACCAACACAAAATGATCTGAAAAAGTAATTCTCAGAAAATAAAATTTTGAATCTAGTTCAACCTTTCATGAATCTAGAATGTATATTTTTTACATCCTATACGGTATGACAAACTAGCATAGCCCTAAGACTTTCCTATACACAATCCCTGACGATCAGACACCCCAGCGCTGGCCATCAGCAGAAATAAGTAGCAGTGCAGATGTTAGGAGCTTTCCACTTCCAGCTCAGCCATGCACATGCTTATTACACAAGCCACATAACAGCAAACATGTGTATCATGTAATACACAACCTTCTGGCATCAGAGCTCACAATCTGTACTGTACGCAGTAGTAAACAAACGTTTCTAGGAAATGGCCCGCATGCCACTTCATAGCCAAGTCCAGAAAACATGGAGAGGTTTGGTGTGCCACATAGTATACAGTCACCGTAGGTAAAACACGCATCCAGGCCTGTAACATTATCAACACAATAAAAAGGAAAACATGGATTGCACTGCTATCAGATTGCCATTACCGGCACACGTGGCTCTGGAAGCATGCGGATATCAGACAGTTCAAGGTGGAGTGACATCAGTGCGCACACAAGCAGCACAAGAAAATGATAGGAGCCCTATATATAATGCTGCGGAATATGACGGTGACTAATATAGAAATAATACGTGAATCAGATTATTCAACAGAATCAAGCACAAAACAATCATAACGCAGTCCGCACAGGAATGCATTGCTATAGAGGCATAATCTGCGGCATCACTTGTGTGTAAGGGTAAGTTCACACAGGGCGTTTTTGCAGCTTTTTTTCTGCAGCAAAACCTGATCTTCTTGGCAGGAAAGAAGCTGCAGCAATAACGCAGGTTTAAGTGCATTTTTGGTGCATTTTTTTTTCTTTGTCTATGCTAGTGTCCTTGAATTTTCAGCAGCACAGTAAATAATGATACCTGAATTTTTGCAGAGTTTTTTCAACACTCGTTCAAGTCAATGCGTGAAAAACGCTGAAAGAAGTGACATGCTCTATGTCCAAAAAACGCAGCAAGGCACAAAATACTGATCACACAAAAAAACAATGTGTGTGCATGAGATTTCTGAGAAATCTCATAGGCTTTGCTGGTACTGTAAAAATCTGCTGAAAATTAGCATTAAAAAAACGCAGCAAAAACGCCCTGTGTGAACTTACCCTAAGCCTGTAAATTACAGGAATGTTCTGAGATGCCTCGCTTATAAAAGAGGTTGTCCACTACTTTAGCATTGATGACTAGTGATGAGCGAATATTCTCGTTACTCGAGATTTCTCGAGCATGCTTCGAGTATTTTTTAGTGCTCGGAGATTTCGTTTTTCTTGCCGCAGCTGAATGATTTACATCTGTTAGCCAGCATAAGTACATGTGGGGGTTCCATAGCAACCATAATAAAAATTATGTGCAACATGGGTGTCTGAATGAGGCCTCTAACTTGCCGTTTCATTCAAAGAGCAAAAAGCAAAGTGCCAGATCAACAGATTCTGAGGGAACAAAGGCGCGGATACACAACCCTATAATGACACGGCGTGCATTCTTCCTTGCCCAGACAGACAGATAAGCGCTGAAGTCCACACCACCACACTAGAACCAAAGTAAACGGCAGCTAATACTTTATTCGGACAGAAAACTCCGGGATGAGGCCGGGGCTAATCTCCACTAACCGGTGTTTAGCCATTTCGGCTTTAAGGAAGTACATTCTTGAGATTATATGTTTTTAAAGTGCCCATGTTTACCAAGGGAAAAGATAATTTCCAAGTACTTTTATTTATATTTGTTTCCATGCTAAACTGGGAGCAAAGCAAATAGACACAGCCCAGGCAGTAACCGCAGATCCACACCCGCTCACCGAAATAGGCCGGCTCTGGAACACATCTGGACCTTTCAACCGAAGAATGCTCAAAAAAGCCAAGAATTCTGGCCACATTAGTTATTTTAGAAGAGAATATTTTCAAACATCAGAGACCGATTTCTGGCCAGAAGCCAACTATGAGCACTGCACATTTCACACATTTCTGGGAGAAATGAAACTGGATTCCATTCATTTTCTAATGCCAGATCTATCAGAAATCAGGAATAATCCAGAAGTTCTTACAACGTTATGGCTCAGGTCAAGCATTTCACCGCAGGTCGGAGGATCGGATTGTGAACATAATACTACCGCATGCCAAAAATACTCCTCTGGCAAACAAACTACTTGTGTCTCAAGGTGGAGGTCAAACAATTTAAGAACACAGATCCTCATCCAGCAAGTTCTGCCGGGAGACTTAGGAAAAAGCTACCGGTAATTAACAGAAATACAACCAATATCAGTTTGAGGAGTTAAAAGATGCTAAAAAGGACACAATGTGTGACGCATTATGATTTCCAATACACAGCACAACAGTTACATTTAAAGGGACTGTCGGCACAGAATGACTGTTCATACCAAGTCCCGTGGCTCGGAGCTTCATGGAGGGGCCAATCATTTACATTCACTTTCCCCCCTGCTTGCTGTCACTCTGTCTCTACCCCCTCCTTATTTGATTGACAGCGATGGCATCAGAGCCAGAGACAGGAGTTGGATGGAATATAAGCTGGAAGGAAGGTGTATGTAAGTGATTGGCCCTGCCATGAAGCGTTGGGCGCTTGAAGCAGTGGTACTTGGTTTGAACAATTATTCTGTGCTGACAGTCCCTTTAAAGGGAACCTGTCAGCAGGATTGTGCACAGTAACCTACACAGTGTCAGGTCGGCGCTGTTAGGCTACTTTCACACTAGCGTTGTTTTCAATACGTTGCAATGCGTCATTTAGGGGAAAAAATGCATCCTGCAAAGTTGTTTGCAGGATGCGTTTTTGCCCCATAGATTAACATTAGCGACGCATTGACACATGTCGCAACCGTCGTGTGACGGTTGCGCCGTGTTGTGGTGGACCGCCGGGAGCAAAAAAACGTTACATGTAACGTTTTTGCTGCCGACTGACCGCTTTTTCCGACCGCGCATGCGCGGCCGGAACTCTGCCCCCACCTCCCAATGGGGCAGCGGATGCGATGAAAATCTGCATCTGCTGCACCCGTTGTGCGGTGCAAACAACGCTAGCGTCGTTGCGTCTGCACGTCGCTAGTGTGAAAGTAGCCTTATACTGATTACAATGATATCTTGGTTGATGAAATCTGTCTTGCGGTTGTTGTTTAATCTTTATTTTCAGTTTTGAGTTAATGATATGCTCGTGCCCGGGGGCGGCCTGTGGGGGTCTTTATGGGGTACTCTGATCTGCTATTCATAATGCGGACTGCTGACAGGTCACTGATCCCTCACTGACCTGCCCTCTACTTTACATACTGAATATAATATTGTTTGAATAAAAAAAAAAATTCAGATTCACCAGGCAGGCGGCAGAGCCTGCGCTATAGCACGATACAGGGGAACAATATGCATATTTTCGTTTTATTTAGACAGTCTTGCTTAACAAATTGTGTCAGAGTAAAAAAAAAAATAAATAAATTAGGCTTCATCAGGCTTCTATTGGAAAGAAGCTACTGGGCAGGCGCCATCTTAATGGAGCCAAATTCTTTTTTTCTCTGCCAGAATGGCGCCAGAGCCTGTGCAGTAGCATCTATCGGAACTCACACAAAACTATATGTCTAAATAAAACGAAAATATGCATATTATCCCTGTATCATGCTACAGGCAGCCTGCCTGATGAGTGCGAGTTTAATTTTTTCAAACTATATTATATTCAGTATGTAAAATATTGGGCATCAGCAAGATGTCCATGTAAAAAACCTGCAGACATGCCAGTTGTTTCTGCGCAACATGGACAAAACGTGTGCCGTACACATTCACACTGATAACACACAATGTCATCTGTATGTTATCAGTGTTAACACGACGCCACAGGAGACGCTGGGGCCGCGGCACGGACGCCACAATAGACGCTGGGGCCGCGGTACGGGTGCCACAATAGACGCTGGGGCCGCGGCACGGGTGCCACAATAGACGCTGGGGCCGCGGCACGGGTGCCACAATAGACGCTGGGGCCGCGGCACGGACGCCACAATAGACGCTGGGGCCGCGGCACGGACGCCACAATAGACGCTGGGGCCGCGGCACGGACGCCACAATAGACGCTGGGGCCGCGGCACGGACGCCACAATAGACGCTGGGGCCGCGGTACGGGTGCCACAATAGACGCTGGTGCCGCGGCACGGACACCACAAAAGACACTGGGGCCGCGGCACGGGTGCCACAATAGACACTGGGGCCGCGGCACGGGCGCCACAATAGACACTGGGGCCGCGGTACGGGTGCCACAATAGACGCTGGTGCCGCGGCACGGACACCACAAAAGACACTGGGGCCACGGCACGGGCGCCACAATAGACGCTGGGGCCGCGGCACGGACGCCACAATAGACGCTGGAGAACGCTATGTGCTTGTGGACCAAGAGGAAATGAAAGAGCCGTCTGCTGTTAAAAACGCAGCCCAATGTTCCCCACCACGTCTAACTATATATAACATACAGAAGAGTTGCATGAGACAAGCATCAGGTAAAACATAGTGGGCCTTAAATAAAGATCTAGGTATAGAAGTCTATTGAAAATGGAGCATACATGGAGATTGATGATCAAACTCCAATGTTATTAACTATTTTGAGTGACATAACGAACGCTCTGGTTTGAAGAGCATAAAAAGTAAAATTTCCGATTTTTTCACAAATAAACGTAAGTCATATAGTACTTCATGATAGTGGTAAAATTTGTTCTATAAGTCATGAGAAAATCTCAGAATCGGTGAGATCCGTTGAAATAATCCAGAGTTATTACCACATAACGTGACACTGGTCAGAATTATAAAATTTGGGGTGGCCATGAAGGTGAAAACAGGCTCGAGGGTGAAGGGGTTAAACAATAAACTGATTGAATAGCGATAGTTACAGCGTAACATGGTGCACTGTGTGAACACAGACAGATAATCTCAGGTGTAGATGCGCTTAACTTTCAGATCCCATAAGGGATAATTATTTTGAATACATGAAATCATGGTGCTGTAAAACAATTCCATTGATCCAGTACAAAGAGAATGTATAGGCCCCCTTCAGAGCAATTAGCGCTGGGGATGCATGGGCTCGCAGCACCATGTACACCATTCTCTTTCTCCCCTGGTTTTTGAGGCCTTAGTTTAACAAAGGCAGAGTTCAGTAGATTAAACTTTGTTGCTCCTTTTTCTCCCCTCTATAATTTACCTCAGGTTAATCTGGTATGTAATTCTGTTATGCTATAGATGAGCCCCCGATATATCCTGAAAGATGAGAAAAAGAGGTTAAATTATTCTCACTGGGGGGGGGGGAAGGGGGGCGGTCCAGTCCGGCGCCTACCATCTTCTTACGATGACGTCCTCTTCTTGTCTTGCTGCCGCGGCTCCGGCGCAGGCGTCCTTTATCTCCCTGTTGAGGGCAGAGCAAAGTACTGCAGTGCGCAGGCGGCGGGAAAGGTCAGAGAGGCAAGGCGTCTGCCCACTGCAGTACTTTGCTCTGCCTCAACAGGGCAGATAAAGTACGCCTGCGCCACGGCAGGAAGACAAGAAGAGGACGTCATCGTAAGAAGATGGTAGGCGCTGGACCGGACTGCAGCAGGACCGCCCCTGGGTGAGTATGATCTAACCTGTTTTTCTTATTTTTCAGGATACATCGGGGCTTATCTACATTATCAGCATTACAGAATGCTGTAGATAAGCCCCTGATGCCGGTGGGCTTAGCTCATCTTCGATTTTGGAGTGACAGGTTCCCTTTAAGTAAAGGATATATGCTGGTGTGTTTAAAAGGCTATTCCCATAGACCTCCAATTAGAAATGTAGTATAGTTTTTTTAATTCGCTATGACTTTCCTCATGTGCAGTCGTTGGAGGACCTTAGATATCCATGGTTTCAACCACTAGCAACTAGCTAACTGTCACTTTCTCAGCGGACTTAACCATGGATACCTAAGGTCCTGCAATGACTGCACATGAGGAAAGTCATAGCGAATTAAACACAAAAAAAAAAAAAACACAACATGCTACATTTCTAATAGGAGGTCTTTGCTATTATAACTACTACACCTACTACGTATTGGGATAGGACCCTGGAGATGGGAATACTCCTTTTAATGAGGAGGGAAAGATGCCAGATGAGTGAAAAGTTGAATATTTTAGTTAGGAGACTGGTAACAGCCGTGGAAATTACCATAAAGCCATGCCTACTTAGGACTTGAATTTCCACCCCTTTTTGCAGTTTAAAGCGTTGAACAAGCAAATGATCTCCATTTACTTTCTACAATTTTTGGAGAAGTGAACCATTGGATAACATTTCAGGTCCCCAATTCAAATAAAATCTTGTCCAGTAGAATGCGACTTGCCGTGTCACATGCAGGTTACTAATCAGCAGTCCCGGGCTCAATGTCATGCTTGCCCTGGGAGCCCCCTCTCTACAATGGCGCTTGTGCAGTAGGCGAGTATACATTTTTATTTTTCAATCGGAGGAGTACTTTAAATGACAATCCCTTTAATTTGTAGTAGTGGACAACACCTTTATCTGAAAGGCTATGTGCACCCGATGCGGATCCACAACGGATTTGACGCTGCGGATTCGCAGCAGTTTTCCATAAGTTTACAGTACCATGTTAACCTATGGAAAACAAAATCCGCAGAGCACATGCTGTGGAAAAAAAAAAAAAAAACACGCAGAAACGCTGCGTTGTTTATTCCGCAGCATGTCAATTATTTGTGCAGATTCCGCAGCGGTTTACACCTGCTCCACAATAGGAATCCGCAGGTGTAAAACCGCAGGTGGAATCCGCACAAAAACCATGGAAAAACTGCAGTAATTCCAGCAGGTAATCAGCAGTGCGGATTACCTGTGGATTTACCAAAATCAGCCGGAAAAATCCGCAAGACTTTCCGCAACATGTGACCGTAGCCAAAGGGTTTTCATTCTCCCACACAATCGGACATCACAGCGCCAACACGGCTCTTTAGAATAGAACCTGTGCAGAAGATGTAGGTCCAATGGAGCCAAGCATGCCATGTGCCTACCTGCACGCCATCGCCAGACTGGAGGGAAGGATGGGATCAGGAGTAGATTTAATATGACAAACACCTTACGGAACCTACAAAATGGAAATGAATAAGATGCCCCAGGCCAATGTACTTTACCTGCTGTACGTCATCCAATGCAGACAGCTGCCACAGCTGTGGTACATTACTGCAGCTGCTCAGAAACCGGTATGTCATGTTCACAGTCTGTCATCGATACCGGGCAATTACTGCCTCAGAATAGTAAGAATGGTGTAAACCTCTCCATGCGATGTGAAACAACAGGTTGTACTCCAAAGTAATACCCGGCTCAGGATTTAATTAGCCTGGCTTTTACCTGGCGCAATCAGATCCGACAAGTATCAGAATACATACCTATGTTAGCTGAATTCTGACTATTGATAAATACCGTACATACCGGTAAATAGGCTATCATCCTCGGGGATAACGCAGGACGGTATTAAAGTTACAAGTAAAGCAGCAATTATCTGATATTCTTCTTACCAAATACAGAAGTAGTACACAATCAAGCCCTTGTGCGATAACAAGAAGCCATTATTTTAGAAAAATCTATCACTACGTTGAAATAAAATCATGTGGCCATTGGATTTAGCTAGCACTCATTTGCCCTGTAGTGTCCATTGACTTATGAGCTTTAAAAAAAAAAAAAAAATCACCCCTTCCCCACATCTAATTAAGAAGATTTTTTTTGGCTTTTCATATAACACTAAACAGGCAGGATATAAAATAACTTATCGCACAGATTATCATAACCCTCATCAGATAAAATTGTCCTAGCCACAGAGCCAGGCCAGCGTCACACTAGCGTGTTTTACAGACATGAGAGGTGCTGAAAATACGGATTGCATACGGTACAATGCTTCTCTATGCCCCAGCTCCTATCAGCCGTATTTTACTGATCCGTATTATACGGTCTTCTACGGCCGTAGAAAATCGCAGCATGCTGCGTTTGTCACCGTATTGCGCAAAAAATACGCCAATGAAAGTCTATGGGGTCCAGAAAAATACGGATACGGATTACACACGGACCAGCAGTGTGACTTGCGAGAAATACGCAGCGGTGTTAGAGAGAAAAGCCGCAATTCAGTGCAGTGTACAGTAAAATCACACTGACAGTTTACAATAGAGTAGCTAAAATAAATGTCTACACAGTCTAGGGAGATATAGATATATAGATATATAGATATAGATATATACATACACATATATATATACACACATACATACACAGTATATATGTTTTTATGATTTTTTGAGAACATGAATCCATTGTATGTCCGTATGTTGGTTTTGCAAGCCTGCGAGAAAATCGTGCAGTATGAATGCCATACGGATTACATACGGAGGATGCCATGCGCAAAATATGCTGACACACCCTGCCTACGGAGGAGATAGGGACCACTATTTTGGGGACTTTTCTGTGTATTACGGCCATAAATTACGGACCGTATTTTTATATGCTGAGTGTGAGGCCGGCCTTAGACGCACGCTGTTCATGCTCTCTCCATGGTTTTTATGGCTAAAACATACACCCATTGTAGTCTACAGGGAAGATCGGCAAAATAATTGTTTGGTTTTTTTTTACCATCTGCGTCAAGGATGAAAATCACCTGTTCAAGGTCAATGACAAGGCGGAATACGGTAAATGGCATCAGTCGTTGAGCTGTTAATGATTAACATGGTAATGGATACGAGAAGCTCACAAAACACTGATGAAATGCAGTTTTTTGTGCACTTGCACACATTCATTTTTCCACAAAAATGCTGGGAGTTACCCATATGAAATATATAGAATACACACATTTTCTAGGCGTCTGGTGTTTACTTTCCAAACACTGGTTGCTCTAGGACGGCCATTTTTTCATGCATTTTCCTACAGGCTTCTCTACTGGAAAAAGTAAAAGCTTTCTTTTGGGAGAGTTTATCAATCTCTTTTTTTTTTTTTTTTTAACCGACACAAGTGAGGGGCAAAATTGCAACTAAAACATGGCCCCAAAATTATAACGGAGGCAGGCGGCTGTACCAAAACTTGGGGCAGTCCTATTCGCAAATTGTGGATGTGACTGTTTCCATGTGCACGTCCGCATGCCAGAGCTACCAGCACTTGACGTGAACTGGTGAAAGCTGGCAGGAACAGGGCATGCTGATATTTTTTAACCATGGGTCCATGTGCAAATATCCCTGCTGTGCGCGTTATTATTGGGCCTGTTGAGCACATGGACTGCACACTGACCAAAGACACAGCCATCTGAATCCAGACTCATTGTTTCTTCACAGGGCTCTTGAAGTAGCTAATTAAGACATAACGCAATAAATATCTACATATTAATTAAGTGGCTCTCGCTATCAGACATCTTCAGCCAGACGTGGTCTAGTAATGGCTGGCGCAGAAGACGACGGCACCATGATAACCATTCAGGGCACACACTGCCTTCCTCAGCAGACTCCTACAACGCAGAGAGAAAGGCAAACTCGCCATCTAGTCGGCATTCTTGCCTTCTACCCTGGTAACAGCCATGGGAGGTAGCGTTGCCGGGCAATCCAATGTCAGGAAAATGATAAAGAAAATAACTTAAGTCAACCGGCCAGCAGAAACTAAAGTCCCATCTGAGGGCTAGGCCCCTGAATTCTCTGCCTCATGGCTGCTCGCATGGATTCATTCACACAAAAGGTGAAGTGATAATACACTCAGAGAAAAGAAAGCAGACCAGCGCTCTTATAACAGGCCACAGTGGGTGAACTAGAAGGCTGGAGGCCCAAAAAGTGGTCTGCGAGCAGTTATGGCAAGGCTGAGGTAACGGCAGCCAAATGAGAAAAGTAGCAGCCGGTTCAATGTGAATAACAAAGATATTAGACATTCATTGCAGATTGCTTGCCCAGGGAAAGGTCACAAAATATGTATTTTTGGCAGAAATTACATAGAAAATGTGCAGCATAGTTTGGGGAGACTCACAGAATTCAATAGTGAGGCTTTTGCTGCAGAAACGCTGCAGTAATACCACCGACTTTACAATAAGCAGCATAAATTGACAGGTTATGGATTTCAGTGTGGGAAAGGTCTCCACATTGTGTGGATTTGGGGGGGGGGTTATAAAATCGCAGGCACAGCAGTGATGCTGGAAAACAAAATATTGATGAAAAATCTACTGCAAACACGTGCCATGTACATACACCCTGATAAAGGGGGTCTCCACTACTTAATCACATTTCCCACCTATAAAATAGTAATACTTGTATCAGGTTCAGGCTGTGTAGGCACTAGCTCTACCGGGGCTCGCATGACACAGTTATGTCTAGTGATCACTGCGGCCACTTCACTGTCCCATATGAGTAAATCAGGCATCCAGAGGAAGTGAGAGATCAACTAAAGCTCTCACCTTCTCTGGGTATGCGATTTGTCTGAAAGCAGGGGACAGTAAAGCGCTTGCAGATTGTCCACAGGAATCACCTGACGAAGTGCTACGTAAGCCCTGGGAGAGCCAGTGACAACACAGCTGGAACAGCACTGGAGGAAGGATGGGTGTTATTTTACTTGCTGGGAGAGATTGAGAAGGAGTTGTGGACAACCCCACTGCATCTGACATTAACAAACCATCCAGTTCTATCTTCTCCAGGTCGGCGCCCCTCGCAGGACCCCATCTCACCATTAGGTATGACAGCAACGCATCTGACAGGTCCACTTGAAAAGAATTTTAATGTCAGAGGAAAAAAAATCCTGGGTGTTTTTATTATTTGAGCTAAAAGTGCTGTACACCATCTCAGATTTTTTTTCTTTTTTTGCTCATTCTCCTTATGAACAAGAGTCC
Source organism: Ranitomeya imitator (assembly GCF_032444005.1). Lineage (NCBI taxonomy): Eukaryota > Metazoa > Chordata > Amphibia > Anura > Dendrobatidae > Ranitomeya > Ranitomeya imitator. Next base: position 462,397,828 of record NC_091285.1, read on the forward strand.
TTCAATGGATCGTATAACAGACAGTAAAACCCTTTTCAATGATTGGTCCGCTATATGCCCGCTTTGTTTTATGATTTATTTATCAGTCACCCAGTAAAGTATTTGCCACTTAGCATATTACGACAGTAACTGGATACAATGTAATATCCCATTTCTGTGCATGGTAACCATGTTGTGTTTTGTGTAAAATTGGATTGTTACCCTTTTTTTTTTTATGAAAAAAAAAAAGTGGCAAATTTCAGCTATAATAATAAATAATAATTTTTATTTATATAGCGCCAACATATTCCGCAGCGCTTTACAAATAAGGGCTCATACACATGAACATTTTTTCAGTTAGAGTGCGGTCTGATGTTTTATCTTGGACCAAAGTTGTTCTATAGGGCGGCGCACATCACATTTTTCCTTCGGAATGGGGCAGTCCGTAAGGGGAAAAAAAAAAAAAAACCATGCCAGAATGATCAGAAATTTCAATTGCACTCAGCCATACAAGTCAATGAGGCCGTAGAAAACATCGGACTGCACTCGGATGACATCTGAGTGCAGTCCAATTTTCACTGACAGAATGGAGGAGATGCAGACAATTTTTCTCTATCTTCTCAACTGAGAGAATTGGATGACACTCTGGTCGGAGTGTGATCACCATATTAGGCCTGATTCTCTCAGGTGAGGGAATATACTCTCATGAGACCCTAACCTAAGATTGCTACACAGGGGGGCAAGGCTTATATTAAACCTGTGAACAGAGGCCACAAAGCTCTTCCCAAACCATCACACAAAGGACACCGAAGGCGTTGCCCCTACAACTCCACTGACTTACAATAGGGGTGCTGCGTTACCTTGATAAAGACCCCCATGGCGGGCAGATATATTATTATTATTATACATTTTTATAGCGCCATTTATTCCATGGCGCTTTACATGTGAATACGAGGCAAATATAGACAAATACATTAAACATGAGCAGATAACAGGCACACGGGTACATAAGGAGGGAGGACCCTGCCCGCGAGGGCTCACAGTCTGCAGGGGATGGGTGATGAAACACTAGGAGAGGGTAGGGCAGGTTGCGCGGTGGTTCAGTAACTTCAGGATCACTGCAGGCTGTAGGCTTGTCGGAAGAGGTGGGTCTTCAGGTTCTTTTTGAAGGTTTCTATGGTAGGCGAGAGTCTGATGTGTTGGGGTAGAGAGTTCCAGAGTATGGGGCAAGCACGGGAGAAGTCTTGGATGCGGTTGTGGGAAGAAGATGAGAGGGGAGTAGAGAAGGAGGTCTTGAGAGGATCGGAGGTTGCGTGTAGGTAGGTACCGGGAGACCATGTCACAGATGTATGGAGGAGAAAGGTTGTGGATGGCTTTGTATGTCATTGTGAGGGTTTTGAACTGGAGTCTCTGGGCGATAGGAAGCCAGTGAAGGGCTTGACATAGGGGAGAGGCTGGGGAATAGCAGGGGGACAGGTAGATTAGTCGGGCAGCAGAGTGTAGGATGGATTGGAGCGGTGCCAGAGTGCTAGAGGGGAGTCCAGAGAGTAGGAGGTTGCAGTAGTCGAGGCGGGAGATAAGGGCATGCACTAGCGTTTTTGCGGTGTCGCGGTCAAGGAAAGCACGGATCCGGGAAATATTTTTGAGTTTGAGACGGCAGGAGGAGGCAAGGGCTTGGATATGTGGCTTGAAAGAGAGGGCAAAGTCGAGGATCACCCCGAGGCACCGGGCGTGTGGGACTGGGGAAAGTGAGCAGCCATTGACATTGATGGATAGGTCTGGTGGAAGGGTAGAGTGAGATGGGGGAAAGATGATGAATTCTGTTTTGTCCATGTTCAGTTGTAGAAAGCGAGCAGAAAAGAAGGCTGAAATAGCAGACAGACAGTGCGGGATTTTGGTAAGTAAGGAGGTGAGGTCAGGTCCGGATAGGTAGATCTGCGTGTCATCAGCATAGAGATGGTACTGCATACCGTGGGATTCTATGAGCTGTCCCAAGCCGAAAGTGTAGATGGAGAAGAGTAGGGGTCCTAGAACAGAGCCTTGAGGAACACCGACTGACAAGGGGCGAAGTGAGGAGGTGGTGTGGGGGAGGGAGACACTGAATGTTCGGTCTGTCAGATATGACGAGATCCAGGAAAGGGACAAGTCTGTGATGCCAAGAGATGAGAGAATTTGTAGCAAAAGGGAGTGGTCCACAGTGTCAAAGGCAGAAGACAGGTCCAGGAGAAGGAGGACAGAGTAGTGTTGCTTGCTCCTGGCAGTTAGTAGGTCATTGGTGACTTTAGTTAGGGCAGTTTCAGTTGAGTGATGGGGACGGAAGCCTGATTGTAACCGATCAAAGAGGGAGCAGGAGGAGAGGTGGGAGGACAGTTCAAGATGGACGTGTTGCTCCAGCAATTTGGAGGCATAAGGGAGAAGAGATATCGGGCGATAGCTAGACACAGAGGATGGGTCGAGGGAGGGCTTTTTGAGGATGGGTGTGATCTTGGCATGCTTGAAGGATGAGGGGAAGACACCTGTTGTGAGTGAGAGGTTGAAGAGGTGCGTTAGGGTTGGGATGAAGACCATGGAAAGGTTAGGGATGAGGTGGGATGGGAGCAGGTCAAGCGTGCAGGTGGTGAGGTGTGATCTTGACAGGAGGGTGGAGAGCTGATCTTCTGTCATGGTGGAGAAGATGGTTTTGGAGGAGCAGGGTTGAGCAGCTAAGAGGGGCAGTGGGCCAAAGCTTTCTCTGATCGTATCGATCTTCTGTTTAAAGAAAGAGGTGAAGTCTTCAGCAGAAATGAGGGAGGAGGGAGGAGGTGCTGGGGGACGGAGTAGAGAATTGAAAGTGTTGAAAAGCTGTTTAGGGTTGTGAGACAGGGAGGATATGAGAGATGAGAAGTAAGTTTGTTTTGCGGCAGTGAGTGCAGACTTGAAGCTGGCGAGGGACTGCTTGTATGTAGTGAAGTGGTCGGCAGAGCGGGATTGCTTCCATCTCCGCTCAGCAATCCTGGAAGCCCGTCTTAATTCTTTGGTCAGGCTGGTCAGCCAGGGCTGCCTGTTAATTGTACGAGTTTTACTATGCATGAGCGGGGCGGCCGAATCGAGTGTTGCTGTTATTGTGGTGTTATAAAAAGTGGCAGCAGCATCTGTGTCATGAAGGGAGGCTATGTCTGTGAGAGGGAGAAGGGACCCCGAGAGTGATTGTAAGTTGAGATGTTTGAGATTTCTGCGAGGGAGTTTGTGGAGTGGGGGTTGCACATTAGGAGAGGAGAGGGAAGAGAATGTCAGTAGGTTGTGGTCAGACAGGGGGAGGGGTGTGTTAATGAGATTAGTAAGGGAGCAGAGGCGGGTGAAAATGAGGTCCAGCGTGTGGCCATCTTTGTGAGTGGCCTCAGAGGACCATTGAGTGAGGCCAAAGGAGGCAGTCAGTGATAGAAGTTTAGAGGCAGCTGAGGTGGAAGTGTCAATGGGGATATTGAAGTCACCCATGATGTTAGTGGGGATGTCGACAGAGAGTAAATGAAGTAGCCAGGTGGTGAAGTGGTCGAGAAAGGTGGATATGGCTAGTTCTGGGGGGCGGTAGATGACAGCCAGCTGGAGGTTGGAGGGGGAGTAGATGCGGACAGAGTGCACCTCAAACGAAGGAAGATTGGCGGAGGGTGGTAGCGGGATTGGAGTAAAGGAGCAGGTGTCGGACAGGAGCAATCCAACTCCTCCACCACGTTTGTTGCTGGGGCGAGGGGTGTGAGAGAGGTGGAATCCGAGAGCGCAGCTGGAGAGGAAGAGTCAGATGGGGTGAGCCAGGTTTCAGTGAGGCCGAGGAAGGAGAGTTTGTTGGTGATGAAGAGGTCGTGGATAAATGTCAGTTTGTTGCAGATGGAGCGTGCGTTCCATAGTGCTCCAGGTAAGTGGACCGGGGGAGTGGGGGCTGGATGAATGGGTAGGAGGTTGTCGTGGTTGGGAAAACGTGGGGAGGATCGTGGCAGGGGGTTAGAAATGAGTGTGGGGATGAGTTGGGGAGGGCCGGGATTTGGGGATGTCGCTTATTTATTACTTGGGAAGAGGCATGAAACAGAAGATTCTAAACAGAATATCAATGGCTCTGAAAATAAAAAATAATAATAAAAACACATTTTCAGATCAAAGTGAACACTGACATGTAAAAGGTGTCAGCAGTCTTCTACTGAAAATGAATATTTTATTAATGCTCTTTGTGTAGTTGATCTTGAGAAGCTGAAATGGAAAGTGACGTCTTCCCTGAAATGCAGCATTCGACCCCCTCTAAAACGTATCATATTGCTCATTGCGAATGTAGAGGGGTAAGTTATGAGAGCACCTTGGACCTCATGACTGCAGCAGAGAATAGCCGTGATGGATTCTGCAGCATGCTCATTGTGGGGACGGTTTATTAGGGAACTGAATTTGTGCAACCACACTGGAGAGAAGAGACCCCGCTAGCGGCATTCCACAAAGGTCATTTTACACACATATTAAAATGAGAAAAAAAAGCCATGTTCACACATACAGGATTCTGTTCCGGACATTTCACAAGCTCATGGAAAAATGTCCCATGAAATAATGTTTATTACTGAATTATTGAATTACGTGAGCAATCTGCATCAGACAGCAAACTGCAGTAGAAACCGGTCCCCCGTACACATTAAAATTGGCCAAACATCCAATGTGTATGGGGCCTCCTGACTCTCCCCAATAGATGCTGGCAAGGAAGAATTGGGCAGCATCAATGGAAATGCCCAATACTATTGTTCTCTTGGGAGACGAGCTTCCGCCAGAAGAGCCTGGCAGCAGCTTTAGACCCTCTCCCCACTGAAAACACAAGAATACATGGCCAATATACATTGTGGAATGGGGAGGAGTAAGCTGGTGAAGGGACGGCAGTCGCCTACAACTAATCCAAGGTGCCTACACAGAAGTCTCAGAAAAACCTAAGGCAAATTTGTCGAAGGCCAATTGACATTTTTTTAATTTGTATGTAACCAGTTTTGGTTGTAAATGATATTTCTATTCATCTACAGCAAACAGAGATCCTGGAAATGTTACGCACCCTAAACACGCACAGTATGTTCATCAGAAACGCCCAGCAGCGCACTCTCCCTATGGCCGCTTCATTACAGGTGTGTTTATATTTGTAGGGGGGGGGGTCACAATTTCCTGTCCCTGATGGAGAAAGCCTAAGGCTATGTGCACTCGCTGCGGATTTTGCTATGGATCCGCAGCGGTCTTGACGCTGCGGATTCGCAGCCGTTTTCCATGAGTTTACAGTACCGTGTAAACCTATGGAAAACAAAATCCGCAGTGCACATGCTGCGGAAAAAAAAAAAACGTGCGGAAGCGCTGTGTTGTATTTTCCGCAGCATGTAAATTCTTTGTGCGGATTCCGCTGCGGTTTACACCTGCTCCTCAATAGGAATCCGCACAAAAACGTGGAAAATCCACGGTAATTTCGCAGGTAATCCGCAGTGCGGTTTACCTGGATTTACAAAAACAGGTGCGGAAAAATCCGCAGAGATCCCACCTACGTGTGCACATAGCCTAATACAGCGATCCGGGAGACCCCAGAGAATTCATGAGTGGTGGTTATACATGCACACAAACTCCATTTTATGGAGGACAGAAGTGCCTGGTGAGGGTCACAGTGGTCAGACAACCAAACTAAAAGACATCTATCATGTGGATAGTTAATAACTTTCTCACACTGCAGTAGAAGGGCCAAGGCAGCAGAAAATAATATATTGCAACCATAGGAAAAAGTATACTGTACACAAAGGGAAAAATACCCTATATCACCAAGTAGCAAGAGCCAAGCTTGCAAGTGGCCGATCACCTCAGGCTATGTGCCCACGTTGCAGATTTGTGTGCGGATTTTTCCACACCATATTTGAAAAATCCGAAGGTAAAACGCACTGCGTTTTACCTGCAGATTTCCTGCGGATTTCACCTGCGTTTTTACACCTACGGATTCCTATTGAGCAGATATAAAACGCTGCAGAATCTGCAGAAAGAATTGACATGCTGCAGAAAATAAACCGCAGCGTTTCCGCGCTGTATTTTCCGCATGTGCTCTGCGGATTTGGTTTTCCACAGGTTTACATGGTACTCTAAACCGCATGGAAAACTGCAGCCAAATCCGCGTGCACATACCCTAACACCCGGCTTTCCAGCCTCATGGACACACCCAGACTACACTGGCAGACGTCATGTGCTAGGCTAGTTCTCACTCCAACTGGAAACTTGGCATCTTGAGAAACTTGGAGCCATCTAGAAGTTTTCGCAGTTTCAGCGGCAACATCCAGTTACAGACTGCCCAGCTGCCATACAACTCCACGCCCAGTATCACCGATGCCCTAAGCCACTGTGCACACCAGCCAGTCTGTTATACTGCTACAGACTAAGGCCAACGTTCCCATGATTGAGTATTTGGTGCGTTTTTGATGTTGCATATTGCAGTCCCAGCACAGTGACAGGGATATATAGAAATATCATACCCACCTGGGTTTTTCTTTTATTTACAGTCAATTAAGTTTAGTGCATAAAAAAAAAATCAAAAATTATTCAACTTCATCTGGTCCTGGCACCAAAACCTGATATCTGCGTTTTTTCTTGTTTGTTTGGGTTTTTTTTAAACTACCCATTGCCTTCAATGGGTGAAAAACGCTGAAAGAAGGGACATGCTGCATTTTGCAAAAGTGTAGCTCTTTGACAAAACAGTCAGGTAAAAAACGATGCATGAGATTTCTGAAATCTCAGACTTTCCTGGATACTGTGAAACGCAGCTGAAAATCTGCATTTAGAAATGAAGAAAACGCTGCAAAAACGCAACGTGTGAACATAGCCTACGAGTACATTTACACTGGCCGATAATCAGGATCGAGCGTTCCTAGATAAGTAATGCGAGTGGCATCGCAATTCGACAGGCCTATAATCGCGAAAAAAGCGTTTTCAGTCTAAACAGGCTGCCAATCACCCAGCGAATGAGCAAAATGAATTTATTAAGTCTGCTTAGAAATGATCACTCGGCAGCACATCGTCATGTAGATAGGATTATGTGCTGCCGAGAACAATGATAGAGTCGTTCAGGAAGTGCAGTTGCCCAGTGTAAACAGGCGATAAACTGGCTGTAGATCACCCTGAGGGCTCATTTACACATCAGTTATTCACATACGAGTGCTATCCTCGTTTTTTCACAAAGCATAAAACTCGGTCAGTTTGTCTTGTACATGGGAAAAAAAGCCTGTCATGGGAATGAGGCCTAAGGCTAGAGACATCAATAGCTACCATCAGGCAAATGCTACAGAAACGTACACATGTCAGCGGCTGTAGACAGATGGGAGATCGGGGCATCTGTTCACCAAGGAGCCAGTGTGCACACATGTAACAAAGTACTGCATGGTATACTTTTTTGCAATGGCTCTATATATCGGAAATCCCACTCTGCTGCACTTTTCTTTACAGACAAATGCAAAGAAATACCAACCAGATAGAGTCCAAAAGAATACACTTTAAGGGCCTGATTCATCAAGACCAGCGTTGTTCCTGTCAGTATTGAGGAGGAATGCTGGAGTCAGATGCTCCTGATTTATGTAGAGGAATCTGGAGCGTCTGACACAAGGCGCACCTCCCTGCACTACGCCATAAGTCTCCCTTCAGGCAGGTACTGAAGTTAGATTTGTGGTGTAGGGAACGTCACAGGTCCTCATGAATTATACACCTGTGTATTATGCGCCCGACGCGCCCCAGCTCCACAAAAAACTGGGGTGAAGACACCAAAAGTAAAAAAAAAAAAAAATGTATGCACAACTCCGAGTTGCACTCGATTTTAACGACTTTTCAAAGCTTTTACACCAGAATTCTCAAATGAAAAGGTTTGATGAACCGGGCCCAATGCCTCCATCTAGTTATTGGAGGCCTACAGGAATGCTACAGGCAACCGGTCATGTGGAATAACACTTATCCTGTAACTATGGGGTTAGTCTGCAGCTTAATAGTTTTCTGACACCGTGCGGCTCCTGCACTGAGAGCCCCGCTGCCGGAGGACATGATCTTTATTCCGCCCCTGGCAGGCTCGCCCTATCAGACACAGGGGTGGCGCTGGCACGGTTTCGATCACCGCTCAGTGTAGAGAGAGTGCGGCGGTGACTGCGTGACGGGTCAGCTCTCAGTCAGGGTGGGGGCACGGTGCAGAGACTGCTCTCTATATACAGAGCAGTGACCGAAACGGAGCCGCCACCCCTGTGACTGGAAGACGAACGCTACTGGGGGGGACGAGGTACATTTCCTCCTGGCTCTCAGTGACGGCACTGCAAGGTGTCAGAACACTATTAACCTGCAGATTAACCCCATGTCTGCAGGCTAAGAGCATTATTTTACATGACAGGTTCTCTTTAAGCTAAAGCATTAGGCCAAGTGCAGAAATTCAGTAATTCTTAGGCTGGGTCCGCACTCCGGTAATTGGCTCAGGAATTATACACCCGACAGTAAGCACAGTCAGGATAGATCCTGGAGGCAGGTGTCCACCATAGGGATCTACTGTACAGACACATACTGCACAGTATACACCTCTCTGAAGTATGTGGGCTTTCTATACAGTGGCTTACTTGCCAGACGGAGGCTGATATAACACTTGTCTGCAGTCTGGTGAATGATGTGCATGAGGAGACGCTCTTCTGCCTACTCTTGGACTCTTGGCTTGGTGTACAGATCCAGTGTGCACGAGACTCAGGAAATGTACCAAGCTTCAAAATTCAGAACCAAAGGCAGCTTGGTACTCGCAGGCTAGTTTCAGGTGTATACGGTTGACAGTGGTCTTCCAATAATGGCTTGTGGACTAGAACACTTATTGGGCTTGCCCCGGTCACTACATAGAAGAAGCACATATGAGCCACGATCTTTTCTCATCTGTAATCACACATCAGAAGTCTCCGGCCCCCATGTGTCAGGATCCGCTCTCACGGGCCTACTGACCACCTGTGTCCAGAGAGCCCCTCTAACCTCAACCTTGGCTGGATTGGCTCTCAGGGGCCTGCTGACTACCTGTGTCTGGAGAGCCCCTGTAACCTTGGCTGGATCCGCTCTCCTGGGCACCTGTGTCTGGAGAGGCCCTGTAACCTCAACCTTGGCTGGATCCGCTCTCCCGGGCCTGCTGGCCACCTGTGTCCGGAGAGCCCCTGTAACCTTGGCTGGATCCGCTCTCCTGGGCACCTGTGTCTGGAGAGGCCCTGTAACCTCAACCTTGGCTGGCTCCGCTCTCCCGGGCCTGCTGGCCACCTGTGTCCGGAGAGCCCCTGTAACCTTGGCTGGATCCGCTCTCAGGGGCCTGCTGACCACCTGTGTCCGGAGAACCCCTGTAACCTTGGCTGGATCCGCTCTCAGGGGCCTGCTGACCACCTGTGTCCGGAGAGCCCCTGTAACCTTGGCTGGATCCGCTCTCACGGGCCTGCTGGCCACCTGTGTCCGGAGAGCCCCTGTAACCTTGGCTGGATCCGCTCTCCTGGGCCTGCTGGCCACCTGGTCCGAAGAGCCCCTGTATCCTCAACCTTGGCTGGATCCGCTCTCCCGGGCCTGCTGGCCACCTGTGTCTGGAGAGGCCCTGTAACCTCAACCTTGGCTGGATCCGCTCTCCCGGGCCTGCTGGCCACCTGTGTCCGGAGAGCCCCTGTAACCTTGGCTGGATCCGCTCTCCTGGGCACCTGTGTCTGGAGAGGCCCTGTAACCTCAACCTTGGCTGGATCCGCTCTCCCGGGCCTGCTGGCCACCTGTGTCCGGAGAGCCCCTGTAACCTTGGCTGGAGGTAACGCACACATCCAGTGATGTTCTCCTTCCAGGTTCTGACTATTTCACATGCTTGGAATAACATGTGGACAGTTTCCCAGCATGGTGAAATCCAATGTTACACAGTGACGGGCAGGACAATAATCAGACACGCTCAGAGCCCACCACACACGTGCCCCCTTACCTGGCAGCAGCACGGCCTTCAGCATTCGAAGCTTGGTTTCTGGGCTGAGTTTGTCTTCATGCTGGAAAACATGGGAGAAATACATGAGCGACATATGGACAGGCGGCGTTCGCGTGAAGACATCTGCAGCACATGTGCGACGCATAGCGTGGATGAGCGGGCTGCAAACGTGGACTACAACCCCCAACGGGTCAGAACGGCTGCTGGGAGTTGTGGTGCTCCAGCTGTTGTGAGACTATGATTTTATAGTGTCAATGTGAAGTTTAGCTCAGAAGTGACACTTGTCTTGCAGTGAGCCCCTCCCCCATAGAGAGGTAGATGGACTCCCAAGTTCTCCACCGTATAGGTGTGCGCTATAGGCCATCACATACCTGAGGAGGCAGGAGATAGGAGCGAAAGGTCGGTTTCTGCTGTCTAATGGAGAACATCGTGGCCGGCAGACAAGTGCTCCTGCTGCTAGGTGGCCACAGGCTGCTCCCTCCCGCCCGCCTGCAGCGGCTCCAGGGATCGGCGCGTCCTCTAATCCCTGCTGCTCTTATCCTCCCTGGACCGGTGCAGCCCGCTCCATGGCTGCAGCCCGCTGGCTTCTGTGGGATCTCAGGCCAGACATCTCCCTCCGTGGGTCTCACTCCCACACGCACTTTGGATTTGCATTCTCTCTGATTTCCTGTGAGTCTGTCCCTTTCTTTTCACAGGCTGTGCACATGTGCAGAAAAGCATTCAGGAGCGCCGCTCCGGAGCCGTGCACTGCCATCTGGTGGCAATGTGCAGTAACGCAAGTCATAAGCCGAGGAAGGTGTTCTGTGTAGTGATAATAATAATAATAATAATAATAATAATAATAATAATAATAATAGAAAATATAATAATACTATGATGATAGAAATGAGAGAATACTCCACATTTCTTGTGAAATTAACTGAATATCATTTTGTAGAATTGATAAGGGGCATGTTCACACAGTCTTTTGAGGTGGATTCACTAAAAAATATCCACAAAAATGCTTGGGAAAATTCTTCCAATTGATTTCTATGGAAACTCCGATTTCCTGTTCATATGAGCCTGTTTTTTTTAGGTTTTGTCCCTGAGCCTCTGTGTCCACAATGCTTTTCTGGGATGGACTGGTCCCTGAGCGATGTACACAAAGACAGTGCGCTCTCTCTATGGGTCGGGTCGCTAGTATCACAGCGTCAGAGTGCAGAGCTAATGTGTATTGCGTTGTAAGATGACTATCCAGCACTGCTCCATTATGTTGGGGCTGGAGCTGGTCTTGGCCTCTGCACTCTGGTGATTCCAAAAATGAGCACTGACAGTGCACTCGGTTGCCAGCTCGTTTCAGCTGATCGGCGCTATCTAGAGAGAACACTGTCTTTGTGCGCATCGTTTCAGGCAGAGAGCAGGTGCTGTGGTAGTGACGGCAACCATAGTAACATAGTAACATAGTAACATAGTTAGTAAGGCCGAAAAAAGACATTTGTCCATCCAGTTCAGCCTATATTCCATCATAATAAATCCCCAGATCTACGTCCTTCTACAGAACCTAATAATTGTATGATACAATATTGTTCTGCTCCAGGAAGACATCCAGGCCTCTCTTGAACCCCTCGACTGAGTTCGCCATCACCACCTCCTCAGGCAAGCAATTCCAGATTCTCACTGCCCTAACAGTAAAGAATCCTCTTCTATGTTGGTGGAAAAACCTTCTCTCCTCCAGACGCAAAGAATGCCCCCTTGTGCCCGTCACCTTCCTTGGTATAAACAGATCCTCAGCGAGATATTTGTATTGTCCCCTTATATACTTATACATGGTTATTAGATCGCCCCTCAGTCGTCTTTTTTCTAGACTAAATAATCCTAATTTCGCTAATCTATCTGGGTATTGTAGTTCTCCCATCCCCTTTATTAATTTTGTTGCCCTCCTTTGTACTCTCTCTAGTTCCATTATATCCTTCCTGAGCACCGGTTCCCAAAACTGGACACAGTACTCCATGTGCGGTCTAACTAGGGATTTGTACAGAGGCAGTATAATGCTCTCATCATGTGTATCCAGACCTCTTTTAATGCACCCCATGATCCTGTTTGCCTTGGCAGCTGCTGCCTGGCACTGGCTGCTCCAGGTAAGTTTATCATTAACTAGGATCCCCAAGTCCTTCTCCCTGTCAGATTTACCCAGTGGTTTCCCGTTCAGTGTGTAATGGTGATATTGATTCCCTCTTCCCATGTGTATAACCTTACATTTATCATTGTTAAACCTCATCTGCCACCTTTCAGCCCAAGTTTCCAACTTATCCAGATCCATCTGTAGCAGAATACTATCTTCTCTTGTATTAACTGCTTTACATAGTTTTGTATCATCTGCAAATATCGATATTTTACTGTGTAAACCTTCTACCAGATCATTAATGAATATGTTGAAGAGAACAGGTCCCAATACTGACCCCTGCGGTACCCCACTGGTCACAGCGACCCAGTTAGAGACTATACCATTTATAACCACCCTCTGCTTTCTATCACTCAGCCAGTTACTAACCCATTTACACACATTTTCCCCCAGACCAAGCATTCTCATTTTGTGTACCAACCTCTTGTGCGGCACGGTGTCAAACGCTTTGGAAAAATCGAGATATACCACGTCCAATGACTCACCGTGGTCCAGTCTATAGCTTACCTCTTCATAAAAACTGATTAGATTGGTTTGACAGGAGCGATTTCTCATAAACCCATGCTGATATGGAGTTAAACAGTTATTCTCATTGAGATAATCCAGAATAACATCCCTCAGAAACCCTTCAAATATTTTACCAACAATAGAGGTTAGACTTACTGGCCTATAATTTCCAGGTTCACTTTTAGAGCCCTTTTTGAATATTGGCACCACATTTGCTATGCGCCAATCCTGCGGAACAGACCCTGTCGCTATAGGATGTTATTCTGGATTATCTCAATGAGAATAACTGTTTAACTCCATATCAGCATGGGTTTATGAGAAATCGCTCCTGTCAAACCAATCTAATCAGTTTTTATGAAGAGGTAAGCTATAGACTGGACCACGGTGAGTCATTGGACGTGGTATATCTCGATTTTTCCAAAGCGTTTGATACCGTGCCGCACAAGAGGTTGGTACACAAAATGAGAATGCTTGGTCTGGGGGAAAATGTGTGTAAATGGGTTAGTAACTGGCTTAGTGATAGAAAGCAGAGGGTGGTTTTAAGGGGCCTACATTTTCAGTTTTTATTCTTTTACTATTGATATAGTTGAAGAACAGTTTGGGATTAGTTTTACTCTCCTTAGCAATGTGCTTCTCTGTTTCCTTTTTGGCAGCTTTAATTAGTTTTTTAGATAAAGTATTTTTCTCCCTATAGTTTTTTAGAGCTTCAATGGTGCCATCCTGCTTTAGTAGTGCAAATGCTTTCTTTTTACTGTTAATTGCCTGTCTTACTTCTTTGTTTAGCCACATTGGGTTTTTCCTATTTCTAGTCCTTTTATTCCCACAAGGTATAAACCGCTTACACTGCCTATTTAGGATGTTCTTAAACATTTCCCATTTATTATCTGTATTCTCATTTCTGAGGATATTGTCCCAGTCTACCAGATTAAGGGCATCTCTAAGCTGTTCAAACTTTGCCTTCCTAAAGTTCAATGTTTTTGTGACTCCCTGACAAGTCCCCCTAGTGAAAGACAGGTGAAACTGCACAATATTGTGGTCGCTATTTCCTAAATGCCCAACCACCTGCAGATTTGTTATTCTGTCAGGTCTATTAGATAGTATTAGGTCTAAAAGTGCTGCTCCTCTGGTTGGATTCTGCACCAATTGTGAAAGATAATTTTTCTTGGTTATTAGCAGAAACCTGTTGCCTTTATGGGTTTCACAGGTTTCTGTTTCCCAGTTAATATCCGGGTAGTTAAAGTCCCCCATAACCAGGACCTCATTATGGGTTGCAGCTTCATCTATCTGCTTTAGAAGTAGACTTTCCATGCTTTCTGTTATATTTGGGGGTTTGTAACAGACCCCAATGAGAATTTTGTTACCATTTTTCCCTCCATGAATTTCAACCCATATGGACTCGACATCCTCATTCCCTTCGCTAATATCCTCCCTTAAAGTGGACTTTAGACAAGACTTTACATAGAGACAAACCCCTCCTCCTCTCCGATTTTTACGATCCTTTCTAAACAGACTGTAACCCTGTAAGTTAACTGCCCAGTCATAGCTTTCATCTAACCATGTCTCGGTTATTCCCACTATGTCAAAGTTACCTGTAGATATTTCTGCTTCTAGTTCTTCCATCTTGTTTGTCAGGCTTCTGGCGTTTGCGAGCATGCAGTTTAGAGGATTTTGTTTTGTTCCAATCTCCTCACTGTGGATTGTTTTAGAAATGTTCTTACCTCCCTTCTGAGTATGTTTTCCTGGGTCGTCTTTGTTCGAGTCTAATGTTTTTCTTCCCGTCCCCTCTTCTTCTAGTTTAACGCCCTCCTGATGAGTGTAGCGAGTCTTCTGGCGAATGTGTGTTTCCCAGGTTTGTTGAGGTGTAGTCCGTCTCTGGCGAGGAGTCCATCATACCAGTAATTCACACCGTGGTCCAGGAATCCAAATCCTTGTTGTCTGCACCATCGTCTTAGCCAGTTGTTTGCATCAAGGATCCTGTTCCATCTCCTGGTGCCATGCCCGTCTACTGGAAGGATAGAAGAAAAAACTACCTGTGCATCCAGTTCCTTTACTTTCTTCCCCAACTCTTCAAAGTCCTTGCAGATTGTCGGTAGGTCCTTCCTTGCCGTGTCATTGGTGCCAACATGTATCAGAAGAAATGGGTGGACGTCCTTGGAGCTGAAGAGCTTTGGTATCCTATCGGTCACATCCTTGATCATCGCACCTGGAAGGCAGCATACTTCTCTTGCAGTTATGTCCGGTCTGCAGATGGCTGCTTCGGTGCCTCTCAGTAGTGAGTCTGCCACCACCACCACTCTTCGTTGCTTCTTGGCTGTACTTTTTGCTGTCACTTGTTGCTGTGTGCCCTTTTCTTTTTTGCTTGCTGGTATTGCTTCATTCTTAGGTGTGCCATCTTCATCCTCTACAAAGATTTGATATCGGTTCTTCAGTTGTGTGGTTGGTGATTTCTCCATGGTCTTCTTGCTTCTTTTGGTCACATGCTTCCACTCATCTGCTTTTGGAGGTTCTCTGACACTTTTTGCACCTTCTGTGACCAGTAGAGATGCTTCTGTTCTGTCTAGAAAGTCTTCATTCTCTTTGATGAGTTTCAAAGTTGCTATTCTTTCTTCCAGACCCCGCACCTTTTCTTCTAAAAGGGCCACTAGTCTACACTTCTGACAGGTGAAATTTAATTCTTCTTCTGGTCGATCTGTGAACATGTAGCACATGCTGCAGCTCACCATGTAGGTTGTCACATCTGCCATGTTGCTCCTAGATCCTGCTGACTTGCTGTGTGTTTTCCTTCTTGTGTAATCTACTCAGCCAAGCTCTCTTGCAATAATGTCCTACAGGCAAAAATTCGCGCGCCGTAAGGCGCGCGGTTTGGTGATGCTTTCGAAGCAGCTGGTCCCGGCTGTACCCAACGATCTTCTAGCTTAGGGAGACTTCGCTTCTCCCAGAAGGCACCTGGAATATGCTAATTAGCCTCCTGAAGCTTGAATCCCTGGTTTGGTGATGCTTTCGAAGCAGCTGGTCCCGGCTGTACCCAACGATCTTCTAGCTTAGGGAGACTTCGCTTCTCCCAGAAGGCACCTGGAATATGCTAATTAGCCTCCTGAAGCTTGAATCCCTGGTTTGGTGATGCTTTCGAAGCAGCTGGTCCCGGCTGTACCCAACGATCTTCTAGCTTAGGGAGACTTCGCTTCTCCCAGAAGGCACCTGGAATATGCTAATTAGCCTCCTGAAGCTTGAATCCCTGGTTTGGTGATGCTTTCGAAGCAGCTGGTCCCGGCTGTACCCAACGATCTTCTAGCTTAGGGAGACTTCGCTTCTCCCAGAAGGCACCTGGAATATGCTAATTAGCCTCCTGAAGCTTGAATCCCTGGTTTGGTGATGCTTTCGAAGCAGCTGGTCCCGGCTGTACCCAACGATCTTCTAGCTTAGGGAGACTTCGCTTCTCCCAGAAGGCACCTGGAATATGCTAATTAGCCTCCTGAAGCTTGAATCCCTGGTTTGGTGATGCTTTCGAAGCAGCTGGTCCCGGCTGTACCCAACGATCTTCTAGCTTAGGGAGACTTCGCTTCTCCCAGAAGGCACCTGGAATATGCTAATTAGCCTCCTGAAGCTTGAATCCCTGGTTTGGTGATGCTTTCGAAGCAGCTGGTCCCGGCTGTACCCAACGATCTTCTAGCTTAGGGAGACTTCGCTTCTCCCAGAAGGCACCTGGAATATGCTAATTAGCCTCCTGAAGCTTGAATCCCTGGTTTGGTGATGCTTTCGAAGCAGCTGGTCCCGGCTGTACCCAACGATCTTCTAGCTTAGGGAGACTTCGCTTCTCCCAGAAGGCACCTGGAATATGCTAATTAGCCTCCTGAAGCTTGAATCCCTGGTTTGGTGATGCTTTCGAAGCAGCTGGTCCCGGCTGTACCCAACGATCTTCTAGCTTAGGGAGACTTCGCTTCTCCCAGAAGGCACCTGGAATATGCTAATTAGCCTCCTGAAGCTTGAATCCCTGGTTTGGTGATGCTTTCGAAGCAGCTGGTCCCGGCTGTACCCAACGATCTTCTAGCTTAGGGAGACTTCGCTTCTCCCAGAAGGCACCTGGAATATGCTAATTAGCCTCCTGAAGCTTGAATCCCTGGTTTGGTGATGCTTTCGAAGCAGCTGGTCCCGGCTGTACCCAACGATCTTCTAGCTTAGGGAGACTTCGCTTCTCCCAGAAGGCACCTGGAATATGCTAATTAGCCTCCTGAAGCTTGAATCCCTGGTTTGGTGATGCTTTCGAAGCAGCTGGTCCCGGCTGTACCCAACGATCTTCTAGCTTAGGGAGACTTCGCTTCTCCCAGAAGGCACCTGGAATATGCTAATTAGCCTCCTGAAGCTTGAATCCCTGGTTTGGTGATGCTTTCGAAGCAGCTGGTCCCGGCTGTACCCAACGATCTTCTAGCTTAGGGAGACTTCGCTTCTCCCAGAAGGCACCTGGAATATGCTAATTAGCCTCCTGAAGCTTGAATCCCTGGTTTGGTGATGCTTTCGAAGCAGCTGGTCCCGGCTGTACCCAACGATCTTCTAGCTTAGGGAGACTTCGCTTCTCCCAGAAGGCACCTGGAATATGCTAATTAGCCTCCTGAAGCTTGAATCCCTGGTTTGGTGATGCTTTCGAAGCAGCTGGTCCCGGCTGTACCCAACGATCTTCTAGCTTAGGGAGACTTCGCTTCTCCCAGAAGGCACCTGGAATATGCTAATTAGCCTCCTGAAGCTTGAATCCCTGGTTTGGTGATGCTTTCGAAGCAGCTGGTCCCGGCTGTACCCAACGATCTTCTAGCTTAGGGAGACTTCGCTTCTCCCAGAAGGCACCTGGAATATGCTAATTAGCCTCCTGAAGCTTGAATCCCTGGTTTGGTGATGCTTTCGAAGCAGCTGGTCCCGGCTGTACCCAACGATCTTCTAGCTTAGGGAGACTTCGCTTCTCCCAGAAGGCACCTGGAATATGCTAATTAGCCTCCTGAAGCTTGAATCCCTGGTTTGGTGATGCTTTCGAAGCAGCTGGTCCCGGCTGTACCCAACGATCTTCTAGCTTAGGGAGACTTCGCTTCTCCCAGAAGGCACCTGGAATATGCTAATTAGCCTCCTGAAGCTTGAATCCCTGGTTTGGTGATGCTTTCGAAGCAGCTGGTCCCGGCTGTACCCAACGATCTTCTAGCTTAGGGAGACTTCGCTTCTCCCAGAAGGCACCTGGAATATGCTAATTAGCCTCCTGAAGCTTGAATCCCTGGTTTGGTGATGCTTTCGAAGCAGCTGGTCCCGGCTGTACCCAACGATCTTCTAGCTTAGGGAGACTTCGCTTCTCCCAGAAGGCACCTGGAATATGCTAATTAGCCTCCTGAAGCTTGAATCCCTGGTTTGGTGATGCTTTCGAAGCAGCTGGTCCCGGCTGTACCCAACGATCTTCTAGCTTAGGGAGACTTCGCTTCTCCCAGAAGGCACCTGGAATATGCTAATTAGCCTCCTGAAGCTTGAATCCCTGGTTTGGTGATGCTTTCGAAGCAGCTGGTCCCGGCTGTACCCAACGATCTTCTAGCTTAGGGAGACTTCGCTTCTCCCAGAAGGCACCTGGAATATGCTAATTAGCCTCCTGAAGCTTGAATCCCTGGTTTGGTGATGCTTTCGAAGCAGCTGGTCCCGGCTGTACCCAACGATCTTCTAGCTTAGGGAGACTTCGCTTCTCCCAGAAGGCACCTGGAATATGCTAATTAGCCTCCTGAAGCTTGAATCCCTGGTTTGGTGATGCTTTCGAAGCAGCTGGTCCCGGCTGTACCCAACGATCTTCTAGCTTAGGGAGACTTCGCTTCTCCCAGAAGGCACCTGGAATATGCTAATTAGCCTCCTGAAGCTTGAATCCCTGGTTTGGTGATGCTTTCGAAGCAGCTGGTCCCGGCTGTACCCAACGATCTTCTAGCTTAGGGAGACTTCGCTTCTCCCAGAAGGCACCTGGAATATGCTAATTAGCCTCCTGAAGCTTGAATCCCTGGTTTGGTGATGCTTTCGAAGCAGCTGGTCCCGGCTGTACCCAACGATCTTCTAGCTTAGGGAGACTTCGCTTCTCCCAGAAGGCACCTGGAATATGCTAATTAGCCTCCTGAAGCTTGAATCCCTGGTTTGGTGATGCTTTCGAAGCAGCTGGTCCCGGCTGTACCCAACGATCTTCTAGCTTAGGGAGACTTCGCTTCTCCCAGAAGGCACCTGGAATATGCTAATTAGCCTCCTGAAGCTTGAATCCCTGGTTTGGTGATGCTTTCGAAGCAGCTGGTCCCGGCTGTACCCAACGATCTTCTAGCTTAGGGAGACTTCGCTTCTCCCAGAAGGCACCTGGAATATGCTAATTAGCCTCCTGAAGCTTGAATCCCTGGTTTGGTGATGCTTTCGAAGCAGCTGGTCCCGGCTGTACCCAACGATCTTCTAGCTTAGGGAGACTTCGCTTCTCCCAGAAGGCACCTGGAATATGCTAATTAGCCTCCTGAAGCTTGAATCCCTGGTTTGGTGATGCTTTCGAAGCAGCTGGTCCCGGCTGTACCCAACGATCTTCTAGCTTAGGGAGACTTCGCTTCTCCCAGAAGGCACCTGGAATATGCTAATTAGCCTCCTGAAGCTTGAATCCCTGGTTTGGTGATGCTTTCGAAGCAGCTGGTCCCGGCTGTACCCAACGATCTTCTAGCTTAGGGAGACTTCGCTTCTCCCAGAAGGCACCTGGAATATGCTAATTAGCCTCCTGAAGCTTGAATCCCTGGTTTGGTGATGCTTTCGAAGCAGCTGGTCCCGGCTGTACCCAACGATCTTCTAGCTTAGGGAGACTTCGCTTCTCCCAGAAGGCACCTGGAATATGCTAATTAGCCTCCTGAAGCTTGAATCCCTGGTTTGGTGATGCTTTCGAAGCAGCTGGTCCCGGCTGTACCCAACGATCTTCTAGCTTAGGGAGACTTCGCTTCTCCCAGAAGGCACCTGGAATATGCTAATTAGCCTCCTGAAGCTTGAATCCCTGGTTTGGTGATGCTTTCGAAGCAGCTGGTCCCGGCTGTACCCAACGATCTTCTAGCTTAGGGAGACTTCGCTTCTCCCAGAAGGCACCTGGAATATGCTAATTAGCCTCCTGAAGCTTGAATCCCTGGTTTGGTGATGCTTTCGAAGCAGCTGGTCCCGGCTGTACCCAACGATCTTCTAGCTTAGGGAGACTTCGCTTCTCCCAGAAGGCACCTGGAATATGCTAATTAGCCTCCTGAAGCTTGAATCCCTGGTTTGGTGATGCTTTCGAAGCAGCTGGTCCCGGCTGTACCCAACGATCTTCTAGCTTAGGGAGACTTCGCTTCTCCCAGAAGGCACCTGGAATATGCTAATTAGCCTCCTGAAGCTTGAATCCCTGGTTTGGTGATGCTTTCGAAGCAGCTGGTCCCGGCTGTACCCAACGATCTTCTAGCTTAGGGAGACTTCGCTTCTCCCAGAAGGCACCTGGAATATGCTAATTAGCCTCCTGAAGCTTGAATCCCTGGTTTGGTGATGCTTTCGAAGCAGCTGGTCCCGGCTGTACCCAACGATCTTCTAGCTTAGGGAGACTTCGCTTCTCCCAGAAGGCACCTGGAATATGCTAATTAGCCTCCTGAAGCTTGAATCCCTGGTTTGGTGATGCTTTCGAAGCAGCTGGTCCCGGCTGTACCCAACGATCTTCTAGCTTAGGGAGACTTCGCTTCTCCCAGAAGGCACCTGGAATATGCTAATTAGCCTCCTGAAGCTTGAATCCCTGGTTTGGTGATGCTTTCGAAGCAGCTGGTCCCGGCTGTACCCAACGATCTTCTAGCTTAGGGAGACTTCGCTTCTCCCAGAAGGCACCTGGAATATGCTAATTAGCCTCCTGAAGCTTGAATCCCTGGTTTGGTGATGCTTTCGAAGCAGCTGGTCCCGGCTGTACCCAACGATCTTCTAGCTTAGGGAGACTTCGCTTCTCCCAGAAGGCACCTGGAATATGCTAATTAGCCTCCTGAAGCTTGAATCCCTGGTTTGGTGATGCTTTCGAAGCAGCTGGTCCCGGCTGTACCCAACGATCTTCTAGCTTAGGGAGACTTCGCTTCTCCCAGAAGGCACCTGGAATATGCTAATTAGCCTCCTGAAGCTTGAATCCCTGGTTTGGTGATGCTTTCGAAGCAGCTGGTCCCGGCTGTACCCAACGATCTTCTAGCTTAGGGAGACTTCGCTTCTCCCAGAAGGCACCTGGAATATGCTAATTAGCCTCCTGAAGCTTGAATCCCTGGTTTGGTGATGCTTTCGAAGCAGCTGGTCCCGGCTGTACCCAACGATCTTCTAGCTTAGGGAGACTTCGCTTCTCCCAGAAGGCACCTGGAATATGCTAATTAGCCTCCTGAAGCTTGAATCCCTGGTTTGGTGATGCTTTCGAAGCAGCTGGTCCCGGCTGTACCCAACGATCTTCTAGCTTAGGGAGACTTCGCTTCTCCCAGAAGGCACCTGGAATATGCTAATTAGCCTCCTGAAGCTTGAATCCCTGGTTTGGTGATGCTTTCGAAGCAGCTGGTCCCGGCTGTACCCAACGATCTTCTAGCTTAGGGAGACTTCGCTTCTCCCAGAAGGCACCTGGAATATGCAAATTAGCCTCCTGAAGCTTGAATCCCTGGTTTGGTGATGCTTTCGAAGCAGCTGGTCCCGGCTGTACCCAACGATCTTCTAGCTTAGGGAGACTTCGCTTCTCCCAGAAGGCACCTGGAATATGCTAATTAGCCTCCTGAAGCTTGAATCCCTGGTTTGGTGATGCTTTCGAAGCAGCTGGTCCCGGCTGTACCCAACGATCTTCTAGCTTAGGGAGACTTCGCTTCTCCCAGAAGGCACCTGGAATATGCAAATTAGCCTCCTGAAGCTTGAATCCCTGGTTTGGTGATGCTTTCGAAGCAGCTGGTCCCGGCTGTACCCAACGATCTTCTAGCTTAGGGAGACTTCGCTTCTCCCAGAAGGCACCTGGAATATGCTAATTAGCCTCCTGAAGCTTGAATCCCTGGTTTGGTGATGCTTTCGAAGCAGCTGGTCCCGGCTGTACCCAACGATCTTCTAGCTTAGGGAGACTTCGCTTCTCCCAGAAGGCACCTGGAATATGCTAATTAGCCTCCTGAAGCTTGAATCCCTGGTTTGGTGATGCTTTCGAAGCAGCTGGTCCCGGCTGTACCCAACGATCTTCTAGCTTAGGGAGACTTCGCTTCTCCCAGAAGGCACCTGGAATATGCAAATTAGCCTCCTGAAGCTTGAATCCCTGGTTTGGTGATGCTTTCGAAGCAGCTGGTCCCGGCTGTACCCAACGATCTTCTAGCTTAGGGAGACTTCGCTTCTCCCAGAAGGCACCTGGAATATGCTAATTAGCCTCCTGAAGCTTGAATCCCTGGTTTGGTGATGCTTTCGAAGCAGCTGGTCCCGGCTGTACCCAACGATCTTCTAGCTTAGGGAGACTTCGCTTCTCCCAGAAGGCACCTGGAATATGCAAATTAGCCTCCTGAAGCTTGAATCCCTGGTTTGGTGATGCTTTCGAAGCAGCTGGTCCCGGCTGTACCCAACGATCTTCTAGCTTAGGGAGACTTCGCTTCTCCCAGAAGGCACCTGGAATATGCTAATTAGCCTCCTGAAGCTTGAATCCCTGGTTTGGTGATGCTTTCGAAGCAGCTGGTCCCGGCTGTACCCAACGATCTTCTAGCTTAGGGAGACTTCGCTTCTCCCAGAAGGCACCTGGAATATGCTAATTAGCCTCCTGAAGCTTGAATCCCTGGTTTGGTGATGCTTTCGAAGCAGCTGGTCCCGGCTGTACCCAACGATCTTCTAGCTTAGGGAGACTTCGCTTCTCCCAGAAGGCACCTGGAATATGCAAATTAGCCTCCTGAAGCTTGAATCCCTGGTTTGGTGATGCTTTCGAAGCAGCTGGTCCCGGCTGTACCCAACGATCTTCTAGCTTAGGGAGACTTCGCTTCTCCCAGAAGGCACCTGGAATATGCTAATTAGCCTCCTGAAGCTTGAATCCCTGGTTTGGTGATGCTTTCGAAGCAGCTGGTCCCGGCTGTACCCAACGATCTTCTAGCTTAGGGAGACTTCGCTTCTCCCAGAAGGCACCTGGAATATGCAAATTAGCCTCCTGAAGCTTGAATCCCTGGTTTGGTGATGCTTTCGAAGCAGCTGGTCCCGGCTGTACCCAACGATCTTCTAGCTTAGGGAGACTTCGCTTCTCCCAGAAGGCACCTGGAATATGCTAATTAGCCTCCTGAAGCTTGAATCCCTGGTTTGGTGATGCTTTCGAAGCAGCTGGTCCCGGCTGTACCCAACGATCTTCTAGCTTAGGGAGACTTCGCTTCTCCCAGAAGGCACCTGGAATATGCTAATTAGCCTCCTGAAGCTTGAATCCCTGGTTTGGTGATGCTTTCGAAGCAGCTGGTCCCGGCTGTACCCAACGATCTTCTAGCTTAGGGAGACTTCGCTTCTCCCAGAAGGCACCTGGAATATGCAAATTAGCCTCCTGAAGCTTGAATCCCTGGTTTGGTGATGCTTTCGAAGCAGCTGGTCCCGGCTGTACCCAACGATCTTCTAGCTTAGGGAGACTTCGCTTCTCCCAGAAGGCACCTGGAATATGCTAATTAGCCTCCTGAAGCTTGAATCCCTGGTTTGGTGATGCTTTCGAAGCAGCTGGTCCCGGCTGTACCCAACGATCTTCTAGCTTAGGGAGACTTCGCTTCTCCCAGAAGGCACCTGGAATATGCTAATTAGCCTCCTGAAGCTTGAATCCCTGGTTTGGTGATGCTTTCGAAGCAGCTGGTCCCGGCTGTACCCAACGATCTTCTAGCTTAGGGAGACTTCGCTTCTCCCAGAAGGCACCTGGAATATGCAAATTAGCCTCCTGAAGCTTGAATCCCTGGTTTGGTGATGCTTTCGAAGCAGCTGGTCCCGGCTGTACCCAACGATCTTCTAGCTTAGGGAGACTTCGCTTCTCCCAGAAGGCACCTGGAATATGCTAATTAGCCTCCTGAAGCTTGAATCCCTGGTTTGGTGATGCTTTCGAAGCAGCTGGTCCCGGCTGTACCCAACGATCTTCTAGCTTAGGGAGACTTCGCTTCTCCCAGAAGGCACCTGGAATATGCAAATTAGCCTCCTGAAGCTTGAATCCCTGGTTTGGTGATGCTTTCGAAGCAGCTGGTCCCGGCTGTACCCAACGATCTTCTAGCTTAGGGAGACTTCGCTTCTCCCAGAAGGCACCTGGAATATGCAAATTAGCCTCCTGAAGCTTGAATCCCTGGTTTGGTGATGCTTTCGAAGCAGCTGGTCCCGGCTGTACCCAACGATCTTCTAGCTTAGGGAGACTTCGCTTCTCCCAGAAGGCACCTGGAATATGCTAATTAGCCTCCTGAAGCTTGAATCCCTGGTTTGGTGATGCTTTCGAAGCAGCTGGTCCCGGCTGTACCCAACGATCTTCTAGCTTAGGGAGACTTCGCTTCTCCCAGAAGGCACCTGGAATATGCAAATTAGCCTCCTGAAGCTTGAATCCCTGGTTTGGTGATGCTTTCGAAGCAGCTGGTCCCGGCTGTACCCAACGATCTTCTAGCTTAGGGAGACTTCGCTTCTCCCAGAAGGCACCTGGAATATGCTAATTAGCCTCCTGAAGCTTGAATCCCTGGTTTGGTGATGCTTTCGAAGCAGCTGGTCCCGGCTGTACCCAACGATCTTCTAGCTTAGGGAGACTTCGCTTCTCCCAGAAGGCACCTGGAATATGCTAATTAGCCTCCTGAAGCTTGAATCCCTGGTTTGGTGATGCTTTCGAAGCAGCTGGTCCCGGCTGTACCCAACGATCTTCTAGCTTAGGGAGACTTCGCTTCTCCCAGAAGGCACCTGGAATATGCAAATTAGCCTCTTGAAGCTTGAATCCCTGGTTTGGTGATGCTTTCGAAGCAGCTGGTCCCGGCTGTACCCAACGATCTTCTAGCTTAGGGAGACTTCGCTTCTCCCAGAAGGCACCTGGAATATGCAAATTAGCCTCCTGAAGCTTGAATCCCTGGTTTGGTGATGCTTTCGAAGCAGCTGGTCCCGGCTGTACCCAACGATCTTCTAGCTTAGGGAGACTTCGCTTCTCCCAGAAGGCACCTGGAATATGCTAATTAGCCTCCTGAAGCTTGAATCCCTGGTTTGGTGATGCTTTCGAAGCAGCTGGTCCCGGCTGTACCCAACGATCTTCTAGCTTAGGGAGACTTCGCTTCTCCCAGAAGGCACCTGGAATATGCAAATTAGCCTCCTGAAGCTTGAATCCCTGGTTTGGTGATGCTTTCGAAGCAGCTGGTCCCGGCTGTACCCAACGATCTTCTAGCTTAGGGAGACTTCGCTTCTCCCAGAAGGCACCTGGAATATGCTAATTAGCCTCCTGAAGCTTGAATCCCTGGTTTGGTGATGCTTTCGAAGCAGCTGGTCCCGGCTGTACCCAACGATCTTCTAGCTTAGGGAGACTTCGCTTCTCCCAGAAGGCACCTGGAATATGCAAATTAGCCTCCTGAAGCTTGAATCCCTGGTTTGGTGATGCTTTCGAAGCAGCTGGTCCCGGCTGTACCCAACGATCTTCTAGCTTAGGGAGACTTCGCTTCTCCCAGAAGGCACCTGGAATATGCTAATTAGCCTCCTGAAGCTTGAATCCCTGGTTTGGTGATGCTTTCGAAGCAGCTGGTCCCGGCTGTACCCAACGATCTTCTAGCTTAGGGAGACTTCGCTTCTCCCAGAAGGCACCTGGAATATGCAAATTAGCCTCCTGAAGCTTGAATCCCTGGTTTGGTGATGCTTTCGAAGCAGCTGGTCCCGGCTGTACCCAACGATCTTCTAGCTTAGGGAGACTTCGCTTCTCCCAGAAGGCACCTGGAATATGCTAATTAGCCTCCTGAAGCTTGAATCCCTGGTTTGGTGATGCTTTCGAAGCAGCTGGTCCCGGCTGTACCCAACGATCTTCTAGCTTAGGGAGACTTCGCTTCTCCCAGAAGGCACCTGGAATATGCAAATTAGCCTCCTGAAGCTTGAATCCCTGGTTTGGTGATGCTTTCGAAGCAGCTGGTCCCGGCTGTACCCAACGATCTTCTAGCTTAGGGAGACTTCGCTTCTCCCAGAAGGCACCTGGAATATGCTAATTAGCCTCCTGAAGCTTGAATCCCTGGTTTGGTGATGCTTTCGAAGCAGCTGGTCCCGGCTGTACCCAACGATCTTCTAGCTTAGGGAGACTTCGCTTCTCCCAGAAGGCACCTGGAATATGCAAATTAGCCTCCTGAAGCTTGAATCCCTGGTTTGGTGATGCTTTCGAAGCAGCTGGTCCCGGCTGTACCCAACGATCTTCTAGCTTAGGGAGACTTCGCTTCTCCCAGAAGGCACCTGGAATATGCTAATTAGCCTCCTGAAGCTTGAATCCCTGGTTTGGTGATGCTTTCGAAGCAGCTGGTCCCGGCTGTACCCAACGATCTTCTAGCTTAGGGAGACTTCGCTTCTCCCAGAAGGCACCTGGAATATGCAAATTAGCCTCCTGAAGCTTGAATCCCTGGTTTGGTGATGCTTTCGAAGCAGCTGGTCCCGGCTGTACCCAACGATCTTCTAGCTTAGGGAGACTTCGCTTCTCCCAGAAGGCACATGGAATATGCTAATTAGCCTCCTGAAGCTTGAATCCCTGGTTTGGTGATGCTTTCGAAGCAGCTGGTCCCGGCTGTACCCAACGATCTTCTAGCTTAGGGAGACTTCGCTTCTCCCAGAAGGCACCTGGAATATGCAAATTAGCCTCCTGAAGCTTGAATCCCTGGTTTGGTGATGCTTTCGAAGCAGCTGGTCCCGGCTGTACCCAACGATCTTCTAGCTTAGGGAGACTTCGCTTCTCCCAGAAGGCACCTGGAATATGCTAATTAGCCTCCTGAAGCTTGAATCCCTGGTTTGGTGATGCTTTCGAAGCAGCTGGTCCCGGCTGTACCCAACGATCTTCTAGCTTAGGGAGACTTCGCTTCTCCCAGAAGGCACCTGGAATATGCAAATTAGCCTCCTGAAGCTTGAATCCCTGGTTTGGTGATGCTTTCGAAGCAGCTGGTCCCGGCTGTACCCAACGATCTTCTAGCTTAGGGAGACTTCGCTTCTCCCAGAAGGCACCTGGAATATGCAAATTAGCCTCCTGAAGCTTGAATCCCTGGTTTGGTGATGCTTTCGAAGCAGCTGGTCCCGGCTGTACCCAACGATCTTCTAGCTTAGGGAGACTTCGCTTCTCCCAGAAGGCACCTGGAATATGCAAATTAGCCTCCTGAAGCTTGAATCCCTGGTTTGGTGATGCTTTCGAAGCAGCTGGTCCCGGCTGTACCCAACGATCTTATAGCTTAGGGAGACTTCGCTTCTCCCAGAAGGCACCTGGAATATGCTAATTAGCCTCCTGAAGCTTGAATCCCTGGTTTGGTGATGCTTTCGAAGCAGCTGGTCCCGGCTGTACCCAACGATCTTCTAGCTTAGGGAGACTTCGCTTCTCCCAGAAGGCACCTGGAATATGCAAATTAGCCTCCTGAAGCTTGAATCCCTGGTTTTTCACCTGCCGTGTTTTTGCGGCCCGTTTTTTCGGCCCCAATACATTTCTATGGGGCTGCAAAAATTCATCGGAGTGCCACACGCCGTATGGCCGTGAGGGCCGTATTTACGGCCGTGAAATAATATCAAGCTTGCTCGATGATATTTTTCACGGCTTAAGGACATGGCCCCCATTGATTTTCAATGGGGCCGCAAAAACAACAGAAGCTTGTTTTTGTGGTGCACCGTGAATACCATTTTTGCGGCACACCGTTTTTTTTGCGATCTGCAAGATTTTTGTGGCCCGTTTTTGCGGGAGACCGTGAAAATTGCGGCAATACGGCCCACAAAAAAAGGCCCACAAAAACGGTCCGCAAAAATCACGGCAAGTGTAAAAGAAGCCTCAGGCAGTGTAGTTAGAGAATGATGGGGAATTTTTAAATCAAGTATATTAGAAAATCGTTCCGATTATGGCATTAAATTTGGATCTATTTAAGATTTTAGGCTTAAAATGAAGTTGTATTTTGGACCACCCCTTTGCGTAACTTTTTGAGTTTGCTTTTTTACATGAATTTTTAATGCATTTTGTACACTGCAGGTTCTGTCTATTGTTGATATGTCATGTTTTCAATAAAATAACATTGTTTTTTATACTTCCTGGCATCTGGCTGTATCAAAACTTCATTTGTGAATTAAATGCGTGTTTGGCACGTTTCCACAGCAGGACCGCTCTAAAAATGCACATGAGTATTTTACCTGTGGATTTTCTGCCTCTAATTCAAATCTATGGATAAAATCTGCACGGAAAATTCATTGAAAGTGGCGGATTTTACCCCCTTTACCCCCGTGGGTGGTTTGAACGTTAATGACCGCGCCAATTTTTACAATTCTGACCACTGTCACTTTATGAGGTAATAACTCTGGGATGCATCAACGGATCTTGGTGATTCTGAGAATGTTTTTTCATGACATATTGTACTTCACGTTAGTGGTAAAACTTCTTCGATATGATTTGCGTTTATTTGTGTAAAAATTTGGCGGAAATTTGGAAAATTTTGGAACTTTCAAACTTTGAATTTTTATTCCCTTAAAAAAGAGAAATATGTCACTAAATAGTTAATAAATAACATTTCCCACATGTCTACTTTACATCAGCACAATTTTGGAAACAAAGTTTTATTTTTTGTTAGGAAGTTATAAGGGTTAAAAGTTGACCAGGGATTTCTCATTTTCTCAGAAAATACTCAAAAGTGACACCATTCCAAAAACTGCTCCCCTCAACCTGATCAAAATCACATTCAAGAAGTTTATTAACTGTTCAGGTGTTTCACAGGAGCAGAAGCAACGTGGAAGGAAAAAATGAACATTTCACTTTTTAGTCACAAAAATGAACTTTTAGCAACAATTTGTTTTTATTTTCACAAGGTTAAAAGGAGAAAATGGACAGATAAAGTTGTTGTACAATTTCTCCTGAGTACGCTGATACCCCATATGTGGAGGGAAACCACTGTTGGGCGCACTGCAGAGCTCAGAAGAGAAGGAGCGCCGTTTGACTTTTTCAAACCAAAATTGTCTGGAATTGAAATTGGATGCCATGTTGCATTTGGAGAGCCCCTGATGTGCCTAAACAGTGGAAACCCCCCATAAGTGACCCCATTTTGGAAACTAGATCACCAAAGAACTTATCTAGATGTGTGGTGAGCATTTTGAACCCCCAAGTATTTCACTAAAGTTTATAACGCCCTGGCGTGAAAATAAAAAATCTTATTTTTTCCTCAAACATGATCTTTTAGTCCCCAATTTTTTATTTTCCCAAGGGTAACAGGAGAATATAGACAGATAATGTTGTTGTCCAATTTGTCCTTAGTACGCTGGTACCCCATATGTGGGGAAAAACCACTGTTTGGGTGCACCAAAGAGCTCAGAAGGGAAGGAGTGCAGTTTGACTTTTTCAAACCAAAATTGGCTGAAATTGAGATCGGATGCCATGTCGCGTTTGGAGAGCCTGCAAGTGTTTCACTAAAGTTTATAACACCCGGGCAAGAAAATAAAAAATCATATTTTTTCCACATACATGATCTTTTAGTCCCCAATTTTTTATTTTCCCATGGGTAACAGGAAAAATTGGACCCCAAAAGTCGTTGTCCAATTTGTCCTGAGTACACTGATACTCCATATGTGGGGGGGGAACCACTGTTTGGGCACACGGCAGAGCTCGGAAGGGAAGGAGCGCCGTTTGACTTTTTCAAACCAAAATTGTCTGGAATGGAGATCGGACGCGATGTCGTGTTTGTAGAACTCCTGATGTGCCTAAACAGTGGAAACCCCCCACAAGTGACTCCATTTTGGAAAATATACCCCCAAGGAACTTATCTGTGGTGAGCACCATGCATAGGTGGTATAACTTGCAATCCTTTGCCAGATTTGAATGATCACTTTGCTGTTGTAGAGGATTGGAAGGGACCAGATGCTGCAATGTTGACAGTAATGATGAAGAATAAATTCATAGAATGTGCCTCAGCTGCTTACAAATCCCCATTATTCACTATGTTCAGTGCACTTATAGGAAATTCCACTACTGTCTGTGCTGCATGCAATTTAATCTCTCAGTTATCTGCTCTACAGAAAGCAAAAATATCAAAAAATAGTACAGTAGAGAGAATATAAAAGAGGATGATATGTAGGATGCTAGTAGGTGCGTAGGATGCAGTGACACAGCAAGGGTTAACAGGTTCTTTATATAAACAGTAATGGTACAAGCAGAGGGGTAAAGGATGTGAACTTGAGGATGGGGGAAAGTCAAATGCAGGAGAAAATCACAGGTTAACTTATCAGTCTCTGTGCACTGGGGGAAGGTGGCTTGAAGATCCTTCGGCGGCGGCGTGAGATGTCTCCGATCCGGTCCCACAGAAGCCCAATACACTGTCTCCTTGCAACGTCGAATCCTACGGGTCCTTCAGCACGTGATCTCCTGATCTGGGCACACGGTGGGGTAGAGATGGTCGGCGGCATAGTGGAAGAAGCGGAAAGCTCAGTAGACAAGGCCACAGTTGAAGCACACAGTCCAGCGGACACAGCCACAGGCACAGGCCGATCCTTAGCAGGCACCGCAAGGAGGGGACTAAGCAGTGCTTCCGCGGTGGTGAGTGGAGCCAAGGTATGCACGTTATCCTGGTCATTACCTGGGGCTGATGTCTCTCTGGGCTGGGGGTAATATATGTCGGCAGTATCGCTAGCCAGGGAAACAGACACAGCCAGCTGGCATGGGTCCGTAGAGAGGGAGTCAACCGTCTCACTGCTCACAAGCTCGTTCCCTGCCAAGTGTCCCGTCTTCCTGCTCAGACTACTATTTATGTCAGACTCACCCCCATCTGTCAGGTGTCTTTAACTACTCCGGTCCAAAATCTCTTCCCCTTGAAACAATGGTGACAGCCCCGACAGTTCCGGCCCAGACACGCAGGACTAAGGCTACTTTCACACTAGCGTTTTTGTGGAAACGTCAAAATTCGTCGTTTTGTGCAAAAAATGGATGCATCAAAAATAGTGAAAAACGGATGCAACGCATACACTATTTCGACGGATCCGTCGCGAATCCGACAAACGGTTCCGTCGAAATGCTGCATGCGTTGCATCCGTTTTTACCATCCGTTGCATCCGTTTTTATGACGGATCCGTTTTTTTTTAAATGGGAGTCTCCCAAATGTGATTTGCTACTGGAAAATAAGGAAAACTATATATTGACTGTATTGACAGCCCATCTTTGAGGGTTTTAGTTTAGTGGCAAGGATGGATGGTGTACTTGGGAGGATTGCGAGTTTGGTAACTGATGTTATTTTCGAGACAAATCGCCTGGATATCATAGTGCGGGAGAAGGAGGAACAAGCGAGACAGAGGATTCTTCTTCAGCAACGCCGACGGAGAAGACTATGGATACATCCGATTAATGAACTGCGGATGACCCGGGGCGTCCAGTCAACCCTCTATCTGGAGTTGCGGCAGAACCCAGACAAATTCTACAACTACGTTCAGATGAGGAAGGATCATTTCGACTATTTGCTGGAATTACTTGGGGATGCCATCATGAAGCAGGACACAAGGATGAGGCTTGCCATCACACCAGCAGAGCGGCTCTTGGTGACACTGCGGTAAGACTATTAGTAATGTTCTTGCTCATATGTAATGTAACATGCTGCAGAAAATACTGCGCAGAAACATTGCGTAGCATTTTCTGCAGCATGTTTTTTTTTTTTTTGTTATTGTTTCTGGCCATCACACTGCTGCTTTTTTAAAATGTTCTTGCTCATATGTAATGTAACATGCTGCAGAAAATACTGCGCAGAAACATTGCGCAGCATTTTCTGCAGCATGTCTTTTTTTTTTATTGTTTCTGGCCATACAACGGTTTTCTGTTCAATGCATTTTGTATTGTGTGTCCCGGCAGAACAACACTTTCCACAGTGCCATTTTTTATTGAAACTTAACCTGAAAAAATAAAAAAACAGTTGGTCTCAATTTTAACATGTGTTTTTTTTTCACAGCTTCCTTGCTACGGGTGAATCCTTGACGTCACTCCACTACCAATTCCGGCTTGGGATTTCTACTATTTCAGGAATTGTGAAAGAGACCTGTCGGGCGATCTGGGACACTTTGCAGCCGGAGTATATCCCCCAACCAACACAGAACATCTGGCTGACAAGCGCAGACCTGTTCGAGAAAATTTGCCATTTCCCAAACTGTGTTGGTGCGGTTGATGGGAAACATATACGGATTGCAAAACCGGCAGGATCTGGATCACAGTACTACAATTATAAAAAGTACTTCTCTATCGTCTTAATGGCTATTGCAGACGCCAACTGCAGATTCCTGGCTGTCGACATCGGAGCTTATGGCCAGTCCAACGACTCCCAAGTGTTCAAAAACTCTCCGATGGGACGTTGCTTGTATGGAGATGCATACGATTTCCCGCCAGACAGACCGCTCCCAGGAACAACAGAACCACCCATGCCATACCTGTGTGTTGGTGATGAGGCTTTCCAATTATCGCCACATCTCCTTAAACCATATGGTAGCAGAGACTTAACCAGAACAAAAAGGGTATTTAATTACCACCTCACTCGAGCCAGACGTGTGGTCGAGTGTGCCTTTGGATTATTGACTGAAAAGTGGAGAGTTCTGCTCACTGCCATCAAACTGCACACCAAAACCGTTGACGAGGTGGTGAAGGCCTGTGTGGTGCTCCATAACTTTATACTTTCAAAGGAACCAGTGTTGGTTGATGAGGATGAAGAATTGGAGACAACCTTGTGGGATTACCGCAGCAGCTCCGTTCGCTCCGCTGGTTCTGTGACAAGAATGAGGGACCAGTTTGCGGAGTATTTCGTGTCGCCTGTTGGTCAGGTTCCATGGCAAGACCAAATTGTGTGACTTCTTTTGTTAATGTTTCATGGATGTGTCTGAAATGTGTTGACAACCCCCCCAAAAAAAAAACAAAAACAAACAGTTTCTACAAAGTGTGGTTTTCTTGGTAATAAAACCACTAAGTTTAAACCGTGTGGTGTTTTTTTTTTTTACCTTAGCTTATCGTAGCTTTACCTAAATGAATGCACAGACACACGGTTGAGAAATCAAAAAACAATTTATTTATTTTTTGCATATGTGATTAAATTCACTTAATTTTTTTTTTTTTTAGAAAGACACTTTTGTAAAAAAAACTTAACAAAAAATTAACCTAACAAAAAAAATGTATAACCCACAAAAAAATTATAGGTCTTGATAGTGGGGGGTGGAGATAGTAGTAGCGGAGGTAGCAGCGGGGGTGTCAGAAGTTTGGACCACGTCGATAGGTGAGGAAATCCTGCTTGTTTGGGGTGCAGTGGAAGGGGGGGGGGGCAAAGTAGTAAACTGACTGGGGGATGGTGTTGGTGGTATACTGACTGGGGAATAAAAGCTGGGCAAGGAAGAAAACAGTGGGGAATGCATTTGGTTAGTGGAACGTGATTGGTATTGTGACTGGGGTGGATATTGTGACTGGGGTGGATATTGTGACTGGGGTGGATATTGTGACTGGGGAGACTGGGGTTGATATTGCGAATAGTGTGAATATTGGGATTTTGTTTGGTAATGGGGGGACTGGGGTGGAAATCGGGCCTGTGATGGAGCGTGGTGTGGAGATGGGGTCGGAGGTGGCAATGTACTAGTGGCTGTGTGGGGAGGTGCGTGGGCAGTTTGGGGTTCATTTAGGGCCTTAAGAAGAGCATTGTGGCAGCTATTCATTACCTGCATCTGCTGATCAAAAGTTAGCTTTTCCATGCTCCTGAGCATGGATTGAAAAAATAGATTGGATGGAGATTGACTTACATCTAAATGCAGCCTATCCAAGCGACTGCTGATTTCATGGTGGGTTTCACTGATGCGTGATTGCACCATGTTGAAACCAGCAGTCACTTGTTCTCCCAAAAGTTTAAAAGAACTTTGGAAGCCTGCATTTAGATGCAAGAACTCAGGAGCATAGCTCCTTTCCTGACCCCTCTGTCGTTGCCGCCACGAACCTAATGGTGGTCTAGAGGTGGCAGGATCAGAGGGGTGGGGTAAAGGGAACGCCAACTGTTGATCATCAGATGCAAGTAACGAAGGCTGCAACGATGCTCCAGTGTTTGTGGTGGTGGAAGTGGATGGGGCGGTGGAAGTGGATGGGACAGAGGGGTCAGTGGTGTGGGGCCTACCGACGTAGCCCTCGGTGGCGGAGTCAGAGATCGCTCCAGAGGGTGCCGAGGTCAATGCAGGTGCCCGATGGCTGCTGAAGGTGCTGTGAAAGAAAAAACAAAAACAATTAATATATTGATAGGAAAAAGCCCTGGCTGAAACCAAACAAAGTTAGACAGGTTAACATGGTTATTTAATGGGCTGTTGAATACTTACACTCGTTCCAGCATGGTTTGCCTGAGGAAGAACAGGGCAGGGCCATATTTGTAACGAGACCTTTTCATCCCTTTTGAGTCACTCGGGGCCTGCATATCCTCATTAGGCCGGGGTCACACTAGACCGTAATACGGACGAGTGCAATGCGATAAAAAAATCGCATAGCACTCGCCCCAATGTTAATCTATGGGGCAGCTCCCATCATCCGATATTTTCTCGGCCGTATTCAGGATCCGAGTGAAATCGCAGCATGCTGCGATTGTCAGCGTATCTCGGTCGAGACTCGCCAATGAAAGTCTATGGGTGCGAGAAAACATCGGATTACATACGGACCATGCGTGTGCATTGCGAGAAATACGGAAGACTTCTCCAGGTGACAGGAAATTGAATCATCCATTATCAGGAAGCTTTGGAATGCTAATTTCTGTCCCACGCTGGATTGCAAACCAGGAAGCACGCCTCCACAGAGTGTTCTGTAGTAGCAGCATGGCCAGGCATATTAATGTGGAGATGCTCATTGCTCTGGTCCATGATAGGCCCGAATTATGGGACCAACGCGACGCACATTATGCAGACCGTGCACGTAAAGACGCAGCATGGAGGGCAATATGTCGCCACATGTTCCCCGATTTTGATGAGCGACCTCAAGAGGTTCAGCAAGAAATATGTAAGTACCATTCTTCAAAATTTTTTTTTTTTCATGTAAGCCTGAAAGCATCATATGTGTTTTGCTTATGATGTTAGTAAATCATCCATGCTCTTGGTTGAAGATGCCAAAACATTCCCAAGAGACACAAATATGGCTTTAAATTAATTTAGCTATAGTCCGTTAATATAGGGCCAAAGGAATTTTATGTCCCCCTAGCCTCCTGGGCCCATGTGTTTTGGCAAAGCCTGTAACTGTTTGTGTGTGATATTTATCTCAAATGTTTTGTATATTTGCAGTCAATGATGTAAATAGACGCTGGCGGAGTTGCCGGGACCAATACCGGCGTGAGCGTCAAGTTCATGGGCGGAGTGGTGATGCAGCCCCCAAAAAAAGGAAATACCTTTATTATGACCGTCTAAATTTTCTTGCCCCGGTGATGGAGCTACGACCGTAAGTGCATGCATGTGTACAAATATTTAACACATTTTATGATGTGAATATGTATGTATTTTTTAATATAAATAATGTTTTGTGAAATACAGAACAGAGTCAAATCTGACTGAAAGAGAGACTGGATCTGACTCTGAGTTGCTGATTGACCCTGTTGCTGAAGATGCAGAATTGGCTGGACCATCTGGGCAAGCAACAGGCAGCAACCACCCTCCCCCACCACCACAACCAGCAGCAGCGTCTACCGCTCCACAGGAGGCAAATCCTGAGGGTGATGAAGGAGGCCAGAGCAGCAGTCCAACATTGGCTCTGGATACATCACCACAGCCTACTACCAGACCAAACCGTGGTCGTCGCAGAAGGGTGGCTTTGAACATTGGCACCAGGAGGCAAGTTGATACCGGGGTGTTGGACTATTTGTCCCGAGCTGCCAATGATGATGGTGAGGAAGCTTACTTCCGCAGTCTTGCCCGCTATTTACGTCCCATTCCCCGCTCGCTCAGGCTGCGGACCAGAGGTTGCATCCAAATTTTGCTAGATGCGGCAACACCCCCAAACAACCCGACTAATATCTTTAATTATCTTGAACGGTGGCAAATGTCATCTACCAACCTTCTGGCGGTGCAAGACCTTCCACAGGACCAATCACAAACTGTGTCAGCACCACCCCCGCAACCTATAGCTCCACAACAACAGCCTGCACAAACCACACAACAAGGCCAAAACAGGGGTATTTATGATTTTGCAGCACATCCCCAATCTGACCACTTGAACAGACACATGTTTGGAGGCTGGTCCCAACATGTGTCTGCTCGACATGGCCATATTGGGGGTTCGGAACAAATGGGTCAAGCCAGTAGCCAGGACTTGATGCCCTTCTACCCTCCACATCAAGTGTTAGGTCATACACATGATCGCAGCTTGCAGCAACACCCGCAATTTCTATCTGCAATAAGACAGGTAGACAGAGTGGTTGGTCAACCACCCAGGCCAAGTTCCGCACATGCTGGACACCCGCCATCACCATCACCACCCCCAACCTACCATAACCTGTAATGTTTTGGATGTTAGATTTTGCCTGTCATTTTGGCCTTTTGTTGGCCTTAGTTTTTTGTGACCATGGCATGTAAAGCTGTGTTTGTTTTGTTTAAATTACATATGAAAATTGAAATATGTTTTGGGAATACATATATATATGCGCAGAGCAGTAAAAATTTGTTCTGAAAACAGAATCTTATGTCTTGGTCCAGCTACATACATGATTTGTCAACTTTACACACTTACATCTTTTCATCATCAGATACATATTACACCAATTTCTGAAGGAAATTATGTGAATTATTAACTTAGAATCTAAACAAAAATTAAGGCAAAAGAGCATTGTCTTGCCAAACCGTAGATCCCTCTGGTGACACAAAAAAATTGGTTAAAACATCACGACCTTTTAGGCCAGAGGGCTGACGACGTGAAGGACGAACACGTGTAGTTGTCAAGACAGTATTTGCATAATCAATGTCATCTGCAGCAGATGATGGGCAATCATGGTCTCTTGTAAAGTTGTGAAGAACAACACATGCTTTAATCACACCATTTACATTGCCTTCACTCAGTTGGATTGCAGACTGAAGGACCCGCCATTTTGCACTGAGAATGCCGAATGAACACTCGACCAGACGGCGGGCACGGGAAAGACGCAAATTAAAGATTCTGCGCCGGTAGTCCAGGCCTCTCCGTGGATAGGGTCTCATGACGTTCCTTGATAATTGAAAGGCCTCATCTGCTACCATCATGTAAGGCACCGCATCCAAATTAGCACCTGGTATGTGACTTGGGGGTGGGAGATCCAATTCATTGTTGCGCAGCCGCCGACCCATAATGGAAGAACTGAAGACTCTAGAGTCTCCAGTTCTCCCATAGGCCCCAATATCTACAATTATAAACCTGTAGTTGCTGTCGACTAGGGCCAACAGCACTACAGAGAAAAACTGTTTATAATTATAGAATTGGGTCCCTGAACCTGGCGGCTTACGCACACGGATGTGCTTTCCGTCAAGAGCCCCAATACAGTGCGGAAACTGGCATGTGTCCTGAAATCCTTGAGCAATACGTAACCAGTCTGCAATTTTTGGTTCAGGCATCACCTCTTGATGGAGTCTTCTCCAGATTTCCGTGCATGTATCCCGCACAATCCCAGAAATTGTAGATTTGCCCAATAAAAACTCTAAATGCAGGGCCGCATATGATAGGCCAGTGGCAAGGAAGCTAAAAGACAAAATAATATTTTTATCAAAGATAAAATTAACACAATACAGGGTGATATGGGGCAATCAAACACTTTTTTAATTTAAAAAAAAATGAGATGCTATGGCTTTGATCTTTTAAAAAAAATTACATTAAGAAAATAAGGACAAATTATGTTGAAGTTACTTAACCATTTAAGTATATAATTTGAATAAGGGGTATCGACAAAAAAATGAGTAACATATTGGGTCAATTAGTATTAAGGCATACCGCAAGGTAAGGATAAGGCGCTCCTCAGCTGAAATAGATTTGCGCATCCTGGTGTCCTTCTTCGTGATCCCTGGACGCAAAATCTCCAACAAAATGTCAAAGGTTTGAATCCTCATCCGACAATAGTTGAAGAACTTGTCCGGATTAGTCCTCAGAGCAGCATACAGACGGCTGAAATGGCCTTTATTGATCCTTTGCTTGATAAGTGGATGTACCCACATCCGTCTCCGCCTCCTCGGATCTACAATAACTGGGTATGGCTGGCCAAAACGTTGGGAAAGTACCCAGTTGAAAAGCACACGCTCTGTGGTGTTGAAAGTCAGTCGATCAGACATGTTGCTCATCAATCCGAAGTGCATCAACACAAGCAGGGACTCTACTGCATAGATTGGTGGGTGGCACCTGTGTTTTGGGCCATTAAATAATGTTCTTGGTGATGATTTAAATTTTTTCAGGTGGAAAAACCGTTATATGTCCATTTTGCAAGCCTGCGAGAAATTCTCGCCATACGGATGCCATACGGATGTCACACGGATGTCAAATGGATCATTTGATGCGAGAAAATCGCATCCTCGCACTGCACACGGATCACTGTTTTGGTAACATTTGTGCGATTCTCGTCCGTCAAAAACGGACCGTTTTTTTATACGTTGTGTGTGTCCCCGGCCTTAAACTCCCTCTTGTAGCGATCTCTGAGTGACCGCCACCGCTTCCTAACCCTTTCACCTGTGAAGACAAGAATGAATAAAAAAAAAATTTGTTAATTACAATACATTACATTCAGCTCAAAACATCACTGACAAGTGAATACTTACATTCTTTGCTCTGCTGCCTTGGAGGAAGGTCCTCCCACCTTGGGAACAGGTTCTGACACACTTCTTCCCAGAGCCGACGGGTGACATGGGTATCAGCATGCCTGCGGTCAGTCATGTTCCACAGCGGCTCCCGCTCGCGGACCTCCTCAATTAGGCTGTCCACATTGATCCCCTCCTCCTCCTCCTCATCTGTTTCGGGAGCACGCCGTGAAGACTGAAAATTAAACAAACAAAATTAGTAAACTGAAACAAAAAAACTTCCAATAGAAGAAAAAAAAAAAAAAATCACCGATGGCCGACCGCGGCGGCGATTACGTCGACTCTGGGAGCGGCTAGGAGGACCTTCACGCTGTTCAGGTTCGGCAGCAGCAGCTGCAGCCTAATAAAAAACAAAAAAAAAAGGAAAATAATCTTTAACCCCTTAGTGACAGAGCCAATTTGGTACTTAATGACCAGGCCAATTTTTGCAATTCTGACCACTGTCACTTTATGAGGTTATAACTCTGGAACGCTTCAACGGATCCCGCTGATTCTAAGATTGTTTTTTCGTGACATATTGTACTTCATGTTAGTGGTAACATTTCTTCGATATTACTTGCGATTATTTATGAAAAAAACGGAAATATGGCGAAAATTTTTAAAATTTTTCAATTTTCAAACTTTGTATTTTTATGCCCTTAAATCAGAGAGATATGTCATAAAAAATAGTTAATAAATAACATTTCCCACATGTCTACTTTACATCAGCACAATTTTGGAAACAAAATTTTTTTTTGTTAGGGAGTTATAAGGGTTAAAAGTTGACCAGCAATTTCTCATTTTTACAACACCATTTTTTTTAGGGACCACATCACATTTGAAGTCATTTTGAGGGGTCTATATGATAGAAAATAATGAAGTGTGACACCATTCTAAAAACTACACCCCTCAAGGTTCTCAAAACCACATTCAAGAAGTTTATTAACCCTTTACGTGCTTCACAGGAACTGAAACAATGTGGAAGGAAAAAATGAACATTTAACTTTTTTTTGCAAACATTTTAATTCAGAACCATTTTTTTTATTTTCACAAGTGTAAAAACAGAAATGTAACCATAAATTTTGTTATGCAATTTCTCCTGAATACGCCAATACCCCATATGTGGGGGTAAACCACTGTTAGGGCGCACCGCAGAACTTAGAAGTGAAGGAGCGCCGTTTGACTTTTTCAATGCAGAATTGGCTGGAATTGAGATCGGACACCATGTCACATTTAGAGAGCCCCTGATGTACCTAAACAGTGGAAACTCCCCACAAGTGACACCATTTTGGAAACTAGACCCCTTAAGGAACTTATCTAGATGTGTGGTGAGCACTTTGAACCCCCAAGTGCTTCACAGAAGTTTATAACGTAGAGCCGTGAAAATAAAAAATCGCTTTTGTTTACACAAAAATGATTTTTTCGCCCACAAATTCTTATTTTCACAAGGGTAACAGGAGAAATTAGACCACAAAAGTTGTTGTGCAATTTCTCCTGAGTACGCTGATACCCAATATGTGGGGGTAAACAACTGTTAGGGCGCACCGCAGAGCTTGGAAGAGAAGGAGTGGCGTTTTACTTTTTCAATGTAGAATTGGCTGGAATTGAGATTGGACGCTATGTCGCGTTTGGAGAGCCCCTGATGTGCCTAAACAGTGGAAACCCCCCACAAGTGACACCATTTTGGAAACTAGACCCCCCATGGAACTTATCTAGATGTGTGGTGAGAACCTTGAATGCCCAAGTGCTTCACAGAAGTTTATAATGCAGAGCCGTGAAAATAAAAAATATTTTTTTTTTCCACAAAAAAGATTTTTTAGCCACCAAATTTTTATTTTCACAAGGGTAACAAGAGAAATTGGACCCCAAAAGTTGTTGTCCAATTTGTCCTGAGTATGCTGGTACCCCATATGTGGGGGTAAACCACTGTTTGGGCGCACGGCAGAGCTCGGAAGGAAGGAGCGCCGTTTTGGAATGCAGACTTTGATAGAATGGTCTGCGGGTATTATGTTGCGTTTGCAGAGCCCCTGATGTACCTAACCAGTAGAAACCCTCCACAAGTGACCCCATTTTGGAAACTAGACCCCCCAAGGAACTTATCTAGATGTGTGGTGAGAACTTTGAATGCCCAAGTGCTTCACAGAAGTTTAGAATGCAGAGTCGTGAAAATAAAAAATATTTTTTTTTCCACAAAAAAGATATTGTAGCCCCCAAGTTTTTATTTTCACAAGGGTAACAGGAGAAATTGGACTGCAATAGTTGTTGTCCAATTTATCCCGAGTACGCTGATGCGCCATATGTGGGGGTAAACCACTGTTTGGGCGCACGGCAGAGCTCGGAAGGGAAGGAGCGCCTTTTTGGAATGCAGACTTTGATAGAATGGTCTGTGGGCATTATGTTGCGATTGCAGAGCCCCTGATGTACCTAAACTGTAATAACCCCCCACAAGTGACCCCATTTTGGAAACTAGACCCCCCAAGGAACTTATCTAGATGTGTGGTGAGAACTTTGAATGCCCAAGTGCTTCACAGAAGTTTAGAATGCAGAGTCGTGAAAATAAAAAATATTTTTTTTTCCACAAAAAAGATATTGTAGCCCCCAAGTTTTTATTTTCACAAGGGTAACAGGAGAAATTGGACTGCAATAGTTGTTGTCCAATTTATCCCGAGTACGCTGATGCGCCATATGTGGGGGTAAACCACTGTTTGGGCGCACGGCAGAGCTCGGAAGGGAAGGAGCGCCTTTTTGGAATGCAGACTTTGATAGAATGGTCTGTGGGCATTATGTTGCGATTGCAGAGCCCCTGATGTACCTAAACTGTAGTAACCCCCCACAAGTGACCCCATTTTGGAAACTAGACCCCCCAAGGAACTTATCTAGATGTGTGGTGAGAACTTTGAATGCCCAAGTGCTTCACAGAAGTTTAGAATGCAGAGTCGTGAAAATAAAAAATATATTTTTTTTCACAAAAAAGATTTTGTAGCCCCCAAGTTTTTTTTTTCACAAGGGTAACAAGAGAAATTGGACCCCAGAAGTTGTTGTCCAATTTATCCCGAGTACGCTGATGCCCCATATGTGGGGGTAACCCACTGTTTGGGCGCACGGCAGAGCTCAGAAGGGAGGGAGCACCATTTGACTTTTTGAGCGCAAAATTGGCTGTCGTGTTTGGAGACCCCCTGATGTACCTAAACAGTGGAAACCCCCCAATTCTAGCTCCAACCCTAACCCCAACACACCCCTAACCCTAATCCCAACCTCATCCATAATCCTAATCACTAACCCTAACCATAATCACAACCCTTACCCCAAAACAACCCTAATGTCAACCCTAACCATAACCCTAATCAAAACCCTAAATCCAACACACCCCTAATCCTAATCTCAACCCTAACCTCAAACCTAACCCTAATCCCAATACACCCCTAATCACAACCCTAACCTTAACCCTAATCCCAAACCTAACCCTAATCCCAAGCGTAACCCTAATGCCAACCCTAACCCAAATACCAACCCTAATCCAAACCCTAACCCTAATCCCAGCTCTAACCCTAACTTTAGCCCCAACCCTAACCCTAGCCCTAGGGCTACTTTCACACTTGCGTCGTTTGGCATTCCGTCGCAATCCGTCGTTTTGGACAAGAAACGGATCCTGCAAATGTGCCCGCAGGATGCGTTTTTTGCCCATAGACTTGTATTGCCGACGGATCGTGACGGATGGCCACACGTCGCGTCCGTCGTGCACTGGATCAGTTGTGTTTTGGCGGAGCGTCGGCACAAAAAAACGTTCAATGAAACGTTTTTTGTACGTCGCATCCGCCATTTCTGACCGCGCATGCGTGGCCGTAACTCCGCCCCCTCCTCCCCAGGACATAGATTGGGCAGC
This sequence comes from Ranitomeya imitator, assembly GCF_032444005.1. Lineage (NCBI taxonomy): Eukaryota > Metazoa > Chordata > Amphibia > Anura > Dendrobatidae > Ranitomeya > Ranitomeya imitator. The sequence continues at coordinate 462,440,239 of NC_091285.1, forward strand.
GGATGTGTTGAAAAACTACAGCTGCTGCCCACGTTGTGCACAATTTTCACAACGTGCGTCGGTATGTCGGGCCGACGCATTGCGACGGCCCCGTACCGACGTAAGTGTGAAAGAAGCCTAACCCTAAGTTTAGCCCCAACCCTAACCCTAAATTTAGCCCCAACCCTAACCCTAAATTTAGCCCCAACCCTAGCCCTAACCCTAGCCCTACCCCTAACCTAACCCTACCCCTAACCCTACCCCTAACCCTAACCTAACCCTAACCTAACCCTAACCCTACCCCTAACCCTACCCTAACCCTACCCCTACCCCTAACCCTAACCCTAACCCTACCCCTACCCCTAACCCTAACCCTACCCCTAACCCTAATTTTAGCCCCAACTGCTGTTCTCCTGCCGGCCGGCAGATGGAGACAGATGGCGGGCGCACTGGGCATGCGTCCGCCATGTTCTGCTGCCGGCGGCCAGGAGGAGCAGCAAGAGGATCCAGGGACCTAGGTGAGTATGCTAGGGTCCCCGAATCCCCCTATTTCTCTGTCCTCTGATGTGCGATCAGACTGCGCATGCGCCCGCCATTTTGAAGATGGCGGCGCCCACCGGGAGACACGAGGAGCATCGGGGGAGCTAGGTGAGTATTGGGGGGCCACCTGGGACCCCTTTTCTCTGTCCTCCGATGTGCGATCACATCGGAGGACAGAGAAATTAAAAAGAGTTCGCTTTTTTTTTTTTTTTTTTTTGCGATCGCCGGTAAACGGTTAATTACCGGCGATCGCAAATGCGGGGTGGGTTAAAAAACCCCCGAATCATGTTCTCTGGGGTCTCGGCTACCCTCGGCAGCCGAGACCCCGGAGAAAATCGGCCTCTGGGGGGCGCTATGGACTTTTTCCACAGCGCCGTTAATTAACGGCGCTGTGGTTTAAGTACCCTTAGCGGCCGCCGTTAAAAGGCGTATCGGCGGTCGCTAAGGGGTTAATGTAGGCACATGTTTATGTGTGCAGTGATGTCTGAAGATCATTTTTTGTGTTGGGTGCACTGTGATGTGTGAAGCAACTTTCACCACTACTTACACTCTGTTCCTCCGCTATCTGCATCTCTCCACCCGTCTCGCCCCCTTCTGACAGCTCCTCTGCCGCTTCAGTTTCCTGTTTAAACATAATGCATGTAGTGCTGTAACAGAAATTTAAAGTGTAAAAATCCTTTTTATTGCAATTTTGGTAACTTACAGATACATGCTGTTGCTCTGGTGGGGAGCTGTCAGTAGAGGACATTGTGGCTGTGGTCCCTGGTCCACTGGAACTCTTGGCTCTGTAAGTAAAAAGACAATTGTAATCTGCTATACACATTGATTTGGCAGATTTTTAAGGGTCTTTTTACTTACTTAATGAACAAGATGTGGGCGTGTGGGTGGTCCCTTGCAGATTGCCGAGGTGGCTGTGGTCCCTGGTCCTCTTGGCTCTGTAAGTAAAAAGACAATTGTAATCTGCTATACACATTGATTTGGCAGATTTTTAAGGGTCTTTTTACTTACTTAATGAACAAGATGTGGGTGTGTGGGTGGTCCCTGTAGGATGATCGTACCTGGTGGATCTGTAGGTATAATGAATTTGTAGTTAGATCCACCACACGAACTAGGTAATATGAACGATAACCACCCTGCTCAAATTTTGTGAGTTTTGTTCATACAGGCCAACACCCAAAACAAATACCACATGCACCGAAACATTAACACCCACCACTAATAAAATATAAAAATGTAATTGAAATGTCACCACACCATTTAGAAAGGTATTATCCACAGATGTGATTTTTCAGTTATACCTTTAAAAATTCCCCCTAAAAGCAAAAAAAAAAAACCTTTTCTAAAATATTTTTTTTTTAACAGCAACCAACTCTGTATTGTTTGTGTGGTCATTTGTACACACACCATTTTTAAATTTACCTTTACCTGAAATGATTCAGCAGACATTTTTTTAAAAACATTTTATTTTTTTTTTATTTATTTTTTTTTAAACCACAATTAGGAGCTCAAATGCTCTTTATTTTAAATACAAGTACATCAACAGTAAATGGTTTCAACAATAAAAAAAAAATTTTAAACTTAAAAAAACACACACACAACACACGCTCACATGCAGCACAGACCACTACTATGCAACAAAACCCAACAATTTAAAACTGAAAAAAAAAAATAATCACACAATGAAAACACATGCTGCACAGACCACTAAAATGCATCTGATTGACAATAAAAAAACTATTTTAAACTTTAAAAAAAACACAAGCACACGCTCACATTCAGCACAGACCACTACAATGCAACAAAACCAACAATTTAAAACTGAAAAAAAAAAAAAAATCACACAATGAAAACACATGCTGCACAGACCACTAATATAAATCTGATTGACAATAAAATAACCATTTTTAACTTTAAAAAAAACCACACACAACACACGCTCACACATGGAAACCACATGCAGCAGCACAGACCACTTTTAAATGCATCAGATTTAACATTTAAAAAACCAGCAATTGTAAATTTTACAAAAAAAAAATATATATACGCTCACACAATGAAACCACATGCTGCACGGACGCATGCACAAGCATTCAAACACACGCACACACATGCATAACAGCACACAGGTTGCACATACACAAACGCACATTCATGCAAACACACAGGCACATAGGCAGACCCAAACTGAATACACACAGAGACACGCACACATACAAAAGGCACATCACACTCTTTGGGATGCTGGCAGGCCTACGGCTGGAGATGGATCTCTTCACTGGCAGGCCTCAGGGTGGATCTGGATGCTGGCAAGACGCTGGCTGTTGCATGACGATGGCAGGCCTCTGGCTGTATTTTGGTTTTTAGCTCTTGCTGAAGTCAGTACATCATATGCACACGCACACATGGACATGCAGACACATGCACACAGACTCACACAAAAAGGGCAATACTCACACTGGCTCTATGGTGGCTGTAGTCTCGCTGTCAGGCCGGGGTCTTGCTGTCAGGCCAGAGTCTCGCTGTCAGGCCGGGGTCTCGCTGTCAGGCCGGGGTCTCGCTGTCAGGCTGGCTGGGTCTTGCAGGCAGGTATCCACTCTATTTATTTAAAATTTAACCTTTATTAGACCTTAATAAATATACTAATAATAAACAACATACCAAACACCACGAGAAAGAAAACAACCAGGGGCGTGCCTACCCCTACACTGGCCTAACTGACCTTACCTATTTGCGGAGGTTGGCACCCTAAATACCTGCGCAGTGGCGCCCCCGCTCCTCGACGGCTCTCCCTGCTCACCCTATAGGGCCCTATAGTGGCAGGAGGTGAAGAAGATGGTGAATAGGTAGGTGAGAAAGAGAAGAGGTATGTATCTGATCAATAGGTGTATAGACTGATTATACTATATGCAATCGTTCACTTAGTCCTCTAGTGGAGATATCCGATCCTGTTTGCAATTATCCTCAATATATATAGTCAGAATAACTAGTTGTAATAGATAACTCAATCTTCCAGTGAATACACTAGATGGCAATTTGCAGTAGACCTAGTGGACTTCACTAATGTAGTTATAGTGGCTAAACTAATATTTCTGATGACACCCATATACTACACTTATAGCCATTCATAGCTATATACCATCCATATTTCCCCACATAGGGATGTATTTAATAAAGTGATGTTTCTATAGATCTTAATATATCTACAATATGCAAACTAATATAGAGGACATGCAGACTGATAGTCTAAATATACCTAACTCCAAGTGGTATTAATATATATGCATAGGCCAGGAAGATAAACTTATATATATAATAAATAACGAAAAAAAGGAACAAAAACACACACACCAACCACCCTTAAAACAGTATTAAACAATCTTAGTCAAATGGCAACTTAGGACAACCATTACATCCTTTGTCCAATATTAAAATCCACTATCGACTTCCAGGGCATATTGCCCATATACATTCTGTATCAATTTTAAGTAGATAGATTGTACCAAGTTGAATTTAGTTACTCACTAAGTTACTTGAGTAACTAAATTCAACTTGGTACAATTTATCTACTTAAAATTGATACAGAATGTATATGGGCAATATGCCCTGGAAGTCGATAGTGGATTTTAATATTGGACAAAGGATGTAATGGTTGTCCTAAGTTGCCATTTGACTAAGATTGTTTAATACTGTTTTAAGGGTGGTTGGTGTGTGTGTTTTTGTTCCTTTTTTTCGTTATTTATTATATATATAAGTTTATCTTCCTGGCCTATGCATATATATTAATACCACTTGGAGTTAGGTATATTTAGACTATCAGTCTGCATGTCCTCTATATTAGTTTGCATATTGTAGATATATTAAGATCTATAGAAACATCACTTTATTAAATACATCCCTATGTGGGGAAATATGGATGGCATATAGCTATGAATGGCTATAAGTGTAGTATATGGGTGTCATCAGAAATATTAGTTTAGCCACTATAACTACATTAGTGAAGTCCACTAGGTCTACTGCAAATTGCCATCTAGTGTATTCACTGGAAGATTGAGTTATCTATTACAACTAGTTATTCTGACTATATATATTGAGGATAATTGCAAACAGGATCGGATATCTCCACTAGAGGACTAAGTGAACGATTGCATATAGTATAATCAGTCTATACACCTATTGATCAGATACATACCTCTTCTCTTTCTCACCTACCTATTCACCATCTTCTTCACCTCCTGCCACTATAGGGCCCTATAGGGTGAGCAGGGAGAGCCGTCGAGGAGCGGGGGCACCACTGCGCAGGTTTTTAGGGTGCCAACCTCCGCAAATAGGTAAGGTCAGTTAGGCCAGTGTAGGGGTAGGCACGCCCCTGGTTGTTTTCTTTCTCGTGGTGTTTGGTATGTTGTTTATTATTAGTATATTTATTAAGGTCTAATAAAGGTTAAATTTTAAATAAATAGAGTGGATACCTGTGAGACATTTATGATTTATCCCTCTGGTAATCAAATATTAGTTGTTTAAGTCTTGCAGGCAGGCTGGGTTTTGCTGGGCAGGCTGGAGTCTTCCTGGTGTCTTCTTTCTTCTTGGCTTCTTGCGGGCATATGTGGGGTTGAAGGCCCAGGCCTGGTTTATATAGATTTTGGGATGTCTGGCCAATTAGATAAAAAATCCTGGTTCTGAGCATGCTCAGTGCAAAAAAACGTATTGCAGCGCTGCATTGCGTCGTACGACGTGTCTCGACGCATCCGTCGCTCATAGGCTTCCATTGTAGCCAAAGACGCATGCCGCAGGATGCGCTGCGACACGTTTTTTATGCGGAGCCAAAAAACGTTACAATCTACGTTTTTCCAGACGACGTGTCGCCTAATTTCGACGCATCCGTCGTACGACGTATACCGACGTATGGCAATCTGTCGAAATGCGTCACCAATACAAGTCTATGTGCAAAAAACGCATCCGTCGGGAGATTTTGCAGGATGCGTTTTTTGCACAAAACAACGGATTTCGACGTCTGGAGAAAAACGCTAGTGTGAAAGTAGCCTAACTCTTCTCTTTACCCGATGCGGGTCTTTCTCCCAACGATTTTCAAGCTTGTCTCAAGGGTGCTTCTCCCATACTAAGACACGGTCTCCAACTCAAAACTCTGTTGCTCCAGATGAGGTCTTATCTGTATGTTCTAGCTCCTGTAATCGGGTCTGGACCAACCGGTGCAAGGTCTGCAGGTGGTGTCGATGTTCCCGAACCCAGGAGGACACACCCGTCTGTGGGTAGTCCTCTTCTTGTTCCAATGCCAACTCGGTGATTCCTTTTCCTTCTCGGCCAAACAGAAGAGAGCAAGGTGTATATCCCGTAGTTCGATGTATTATTTTTATTTATTTATATAGCACCATTGATTCCATGGTGCTGTACATGAGAAGGGGTTACATACAAAGATACAGATTTCGTTTACAGTAAAAAGTAAACAAATTTTACAATGACAGATTGGTTCAGAGGGGAGAGGATCCAGTCCTTGCGGACTTACATTCTACGGGATAATGGGGAAGAGACAGAAGGTCAGGGGTGCAGCAACTCTGGTGGTGGTGAGGTGGCAGCTTGGGTGGTGGTGAGGCGGTAGAATGGTTATTGCAGGCTGTAAGCTTTCCTGAAGATGTGGGTTTTCAGGTTCCGTCTGTATACCCACACCAGTTCAGAAACGCACTGTGGCCACCGGGCCTTCTGATCTTCCTCTAGAGTTCTTAGCATCTGAATCCATGTACGGTTAAATCGTTCACAGGCACCATTACCCTGAGGATGGTACGGTGTGGTGAGGGACAGGCAGTGCAATTCATCCATTACTCTTCCCAAGAAGCAGGCTCCTTGATCGGAGTGAATTCTCTTCAGACACCCATAGGGTTGGATGAAGTTCTTACATATTGCGTACGCAGCGGACTCTGCAGTCTAACCCCGGGTCGGAGTCACCATGGCAAATTTTGTGAAGTGATCCACCATTACCAGGCAATGTTCATAGCCCTGATGAGCCGGGCCGATGGTTTGATAGTCTATTGTCAAGAGTTCCAGAGGAGTGGAGGATACAATGGACTGAACGGGAGCTTTCTGCTCTGGCGGCTTAGCTACTTCACATGTCCGTCACATTCTACAGTCCTCGTCCACTTTCGTCCTCAACTAGGGGTGGAAGATGAACCGTTGAAGCCATTGAAATGTTTTCTCTGCACCAAAGTGGGCTCCTTTTCGTGTGCATTGACAGCAATTTCAGACAATTACGTTGTTGCAATGAGGACTTGCCAGGTCACATTCTGATCAGTCCGCAGTTGCGTTTTCCGATATAGTAAGCCTTTTTCATACGTAATTGTTCCCATTGTCGTAGGATCCGCAACACTCCCAGGGACAAAGTACTTCTTTCAGTCGAGCTGGGAAGTTTCTGAGAAGCCACACATCATCTTAACAAAGCCAGTTCGCTATCTTCCTGTTGAAGTTGAACCCAATCATTTCGAGTTCGTCCCAGTATGCCATCTTGGACTGAAGAATGTATCTGTCCCTGCGTTGCCTCCACCATTCCGGTGGACTTCTGGAATCTAGGGTACTCATCCTCTTCTAGCTCTTCATCTCTTTCCCGCTCCGGTCTGGTACTCTTCCTCCTGAACAGGGCATCAGCGTGGGTATTTTCTGCCCCTCTTCTGCAGGCAAACTTATAGCGGAAGTTCACCATTCTGGCCACCCATCGCTGTTCCAGGGCCCCAAGTCTCGCATTCTCTAGGTGCGCAAGCGGGTTGTTATCAGTACGCACCAACACTTCGGAGCCAGACAAATTTTCCGCGAAGCTCTCCATCATAGCCCACACCAACGCCAGCAGCTCCAACTTGAAAGAACTGTAATTGCCCGGATTGCGTTCGGAATCATGAAGGGACCAACTTGCATATGCGATCACCCTCTCTCTTCCATCCTGCATCTGTGACAACACAGCCCCAAGTCCCAGCAGACTCCCATCAGTGTGGAAAATGAACGCTTGAGAGAAATCTGCGTAAGCCAGGATAGGAGCTTCAGTGAGTGCCTTTTCGAAATCTTGAAAGGCTTCTTGGGGCTCCTTCCAGCAGATCTTCCAGTTCTTGGCACCCAAGAGTACCTTTTTAACAGTTCCTGTAAGGGCTTTGCCTTTCTAGTGAAATTATTCACAAACCGCCTGTAACAACTGGTCAGTCCCAGGAACACCCGCACATCTTTTACGGTCTCTGGAGTGGGCTATTCTTGAATCATGGCAACCTTCTTTCTGGAGGGTCCTACACCTTCAGCAGAAACGACATAGTTACATAGTTACATAGTTATTAAGGTCGAAGGAAGACTATAAGTCCATCTAGTTCAACCCATAGCCTAACCTAACATGCCCTAACATGTTGATCCAGAGGAAGGCAAAAAAAACCCATGTGGCAAAGAGTAAGCTCCACATTGGGGAAAAAAATTCCTTCCCGACTCCACATACGGCAATCAGACTAGTTCCCTGGATCAACGCCCCATCAAGGAATCTAGTGTATATACCCTGTAACAATATACTTTTCCAGAAATGTATCCAGTCCCCTCTTAAATTTAAGTAATGAATCACTCATTACAACATCATACGGCAGAGAGTTCCATAGTCTCACTGCTCTTACAGTAAAGAATCCACGTCTGTTATTATGCTTAAACCTTTTTTCCTCCAAACGCAGAGGATGCCCCCTTGTCCCTGTTTCAGGTCTATGATTAAAAAGATCATCAGAAAGGTCTTTGTACTGTCCCCTCATATATTTATACATTAAAATAAGATCACCCCTTAGTCTTCGTTTTTCCAAACTAAATAGCCCCAAGTGTAATAACCTATCTTGGTATTGCAGACCCCCCAGTCCTCTAATAACCTTGGTCGCTCTTCTCTGCACCCGCTCTAGTTCAGCTATGTCTTTCTTATACACCGGAGACCAGAACTGTGCACAGTATTCTAAGTGTGGTCGAACTAGTGACTTGTATAGAGGTAAAATTATGTTCTCCTCATGAGCATCTATGCCTCTTTTAATGCATCCCATTATTTTATTTGCCTTTGCAGCAGCTGCCTGACACTGGCCACTGAATATGAGTTTGTCATCCACCCATACACCCAGGTCTTTTTCATTGACGGTTTTGCCCAGAGTTCTAGAATTAAGCACATAATTATACATCTTATTACTTCTACCCAAGTGCATGACCTTACATTTATCCCCATTAAAGCTCATTTGCCATTTATCAGCCCAAGCTTCTAGTTTACATAAATCATCCTGTAATATAAAATTGTCCTCCTCTGTATTAATTACCCTGCAGAGTTTAGTGTCATCTGCAAATATTGAAATTCTACTCTGAATGCCCCCTACAAGGTCATTAATAAATATGTTAAAAAGAAGAGGGCCCAATAATGACCCCTGTGGTACCCCACTGCTAACCGCGACCCAGTCCGAGTGTGCTCCATTAATAACCACCCTTTGTTTCCTATCCCTGAGCCAGCTCTCAACCCACTTACACATATTTTCCCAGGTATTCAATTTGCCTGTGGAACAAATGGCACTTCTGGGGCTTCACCTCTAGTCCGTGTTTCTGAAGGCGGGCCAACACTTGTTCCAGGTGTTGCAGATGTTTCTCGAATGAAGCCGCAAAGACTATAATGTCGTCCAGGTAGATGAGCGTCGATTCAAAGTTCAAATCCCCTAGGCACCTCTCCATGAGATGTTGAAAAGTTCCGGGAGCGTTGGCTAAGCCGAACGGCATGCGGTTGAACTTGTACAGGCCCATGGGAAGAATGAAGGCTGTCTTTGCTTGATCTTTTTCAGACATGGGGACTTTCCAGTAGCCGCTAGCGATGTCCAGTATAGAGAAGAACCTGGCTTTCCCCAAAACAGACAGGGACTCCTCCATCCGGGGTATCTGGTACGAGTCCCTTACCGTACAGGCGATGAGTTTTCGGTAATCCACACAAAAATGCAAAGTGCCGTCTTTCTTCCATACCAGCAAAACTGGGGCAGCCCACGGACTCTGGCTCTCCCTAATCACGCTGACCTTCAACATCTGATTCAACATGCTCTTCACTTCCTGGTACAACTGTGGGGGAATTTGCCGCTAATGCTCCCGTATGGGCACAGTGCTCCCAGTTGGTATTTCGTGCGTAATAGCCGTGAAAAAGCCAAAATCATCCTTGTGGAGAGAGAATACTTATTTATACCTTCCCAGCAGAGCTTCTACCTGCTGCACCTGAGTGGGTTTGAGTTCAACCAACTCAGCCCGCATTAGTTCCAGTATGGGTTGGCCCTCCTTGATATAATGAGGTGCTGGCACAGAGATGGAGTTTACTGACACAGTCCAGTGGTCTCCAGGTTGTACCTCCAGTTATACTGTTTGGGGGGGCATTATTTCCTCAGGTGGGTTCGTTATTCAGGCCACAACACTTCTGGGAACAACAGTAATGTCCTGATCTACTAAGTTAATGCACCGCACCGGAACAGTCTGTTCCCGCACAATGGCTAATGTATGCGCCACTAGGAGCCCCATGGGTAGTTGTTCAGAAGAAGCTGGTTCAATTTGGACCTCAACCTCCTCCAAGGAGACACAAGCACGAACGTGCAGAGACAGTACTGTTTGTCCTGGTGGAAAAACAATTTTGGTAGAGGCCTTGACGATTACTTTTCTTAACACTCCTCCCTCACAGTTGGACTCCTGTACCTGTGCCCCTCGTGCTAGTTGTTGAAAAATTCTTCTCTGTGGTGTATGTGGGCCCCACTGTTTTAGGGTCTCCTTAGCGGGTTCTCTGAGGAGAAGGCTTCCAAACTCCTTCAGCACATTCATTCCCAAGGTGACAGCGGGTCCATAATTCACTTCTCCCTGTGTCAGCACCACGCCTTTCCGTCCCAGGTCTTTCCCACAGACAGACACTTACATCCATACCACCCCTGTGATCGGGATGGGTAGTTGGTTGGCCGCCATCAGCTTTATCTCAGTGCCCCACTCAGGCCGGTTTGCAAGGGGAAAGTGTTGCCGGTAAAAAGCCACTGGCATCGTTGTCACCTGCGAGCCCGTGTCCACCAGGCATCGCACTGCACGTCCGTCCATTTCTGCCCATATCGGGCATGTTGACACTAAACTTGCGGGACCTCCACTACGCTTCCTCACCTGTTCATAATCCTGGCGGCATCCCCCCTGCTCAGAGCCCTCTAGTTTAACGGGTGAGTGCTCTCCCTTGCAATGTGTCCGCTCTCTCCGCAGTTGTAACAAGTGATGAGCATCGGCTGGCGAAGCATACTGGAGTCACGACGGTGGGACTCTGGGCCGTCTCTGCTCTCTGGAGAATTACTGGTAGCCTCCATTTTCTTCCTTATGTCAGTCAGTTCTACTTTCACACTCAGAAGCTCTCTCCTCAGTTCTTCCACCCATTGGGGTTCAGCAATGGAATTTACAGACACCTCCATGCTCTGGACCTTCCCCACCAGGACTGTCACCCCCTGCTCCTGTTCACGCATCCATGCCTCACTCCCTACTTCAGGGAAAGTCATTTGGGGGTTCACCCCCACGCGTTCTCGCAGGGCTTGTTTTGTCTTGCAAACCTGTCATTAGGAGGTCTCGTAACATTATGTTTGTGGGTCCTACTCCCCTGCCGTGTGTAGCTCTTGTAATGCATTCATATATGAGTTACGGTCTCCCCCTCCCTCTGCATTCTGCTAAAAAGACGTGTTCTCAGTTTCTCTACGTCTGTGGGGTCTCCGTGAGTCTCCTCCAAGATCTGTAACACCTTGTTAAAGGTATCTTGTGGGGTCCGTAACATTACTGAATCCGTCCAGTGCCATAATGGCCACCTCAGCCTCCAGCGCAGGGGTCATGGGGTGCATTCTCATCATGCCTCTAAGGCATTCAGTCCAGCTCCACAGCATAGTGTTGTTCCCCGAGAATTTGGGCAAATTGCTCAGCATGGCCCCCAGGGAAAAGCTAGTCCCGGGGCTACCCCCAACTGCTTGGTCTGCCGCCTGTATGCTATTGGACTGCATCCTGCTGACTACGCCAAGTGTAGGATGCTAGCAGGTGCGTAGGATGCAGTGACACACAGGAAGCAGAGCAAGGGTTAACAGGTTATTTATATATATAAAAAGTCATGGTACAAGCAGGGGGATAAAGGATGTGAACTTGAGGAAAGCAAAATGCAGCAGAAAATAACAGGTTAACTTATCAGTCTCTGTGCGCTGGAGGAAGGTGGCTGGAAGATCCCTCGGTGGCGCCGCAGGCGGCGCGAGATGTCTCGATCAGGTCCTGTTGAAGGGCGATGCACTGTCTCCTTGCAGCAATGAATCCTCTGAGTCCTTCGGCATGTGATCTCCGGATCCGGGCACATGGTGGGGTAGAGATCATAGTTGGCGGCACAGTGAAAGAAGCGGAAAGTTCATTAGACAAGGCTGCAGTTGAATCCACAGTCCAGCGGACACAGCCACAGGCACAGGCCAGATCTTAGCAGGCACCACAAGGATGGGACTAAGCAGTGCCTCCGCGGTGGTGAGCAGAGCCAAGGTATGCACTCTATCATGGTCAGGTAACTTTGACATAGTGGGAATAACCGAGACATGGTTAGATGAAAGCTATGACTGGGCAGTCAACTTATAGGGTTACAGTCTGTTTAGAAAGGATCGTAAAAATCGGAGAGGAGGAGGGGTTTGTCTCTATGTAAAGTCTTGTCTAAAGTCCACTTTAAGGGAGGATATTAGCGAAGGGAATGAGGATGTCGAGTCCATATGGGTTGAAATTCATGGAGGGAAAAATGGTAACAAAATTCTCATTGGGGTCTGTTACAAACCCCCAAATATAACAGAAAGCATGGAAAGTCTACTTCTAAAGCAGATAGATGAAGCTGCAACCCATAATGAGGTCCTGGTTATGGGGGACTTTAACTACCCGGATATTAACTGGGAAACAGAAACCTGTGAAACCCATAAAGGCAACAGGTTTCTGCTAATAACCAAGAAAAATTATCTTTCACAATTGGTGCAGAATCCAACCAGAGGAGCAGCACTTTTAGACCTAATACTATCTAATAGACCTGACAGAATAACAAATCTGCAGGTGGTCGGGCATTTAGGAAATAGCGACCACAATATTGTGCAGTTTCACCTGTCTTTCACTAGGGGGACTTGTCAGGGAGTCACAAAAACATTGAACTTTAGGAAGGCAAAGTTTGAACAGCTTAGAGATGCCCTTAATCTGGTAGACTGGGACAATATCCTCAGAAATAAGAATACAGATAATAAATGGGAAATGTTTAAGAACATCCTAAATAGGCAGTGTAAGCGGTTTATACCTTGTGGGAATAAAAGGACTAGAAATAGGAAAAACCCAATGTGGCTAAACAAAGAAGTAAGACAGGCAATTAACAGTAAAAAGAAAGCATTTGCACTACTAAAGCAGGATGGCACCATTGAAGCTCTAAAAAACTATAGGGAGAAAAATACTTTATCTAAAAAACTAATTAAAGCTGCCAAAAAGGAAACAGAGAAGCACATTGCTAAGGAGAGTAAAACTAATCCCAAACTGTTCTTCAACTATATCAATAGTAAAAGAATAAAAACTGAAAATGTAGGCCCCTTAAAAAATAGTGAGGAAAGAATGGTTGTAGATGACGAGGAAAAAGGTAACATATTAAACACCTTCTACTCCACGGTATTCACGGTGGAAAATGAAATGCTAGGTGAAATCCCAAGAAACAATGAAAACCCTATATTAAGGGTCACCAATCTAACCCAAGAAGAGGTGCGAAACCGGCAAAATAAGATTAAAATAGATAAATCTCCGGGTCCGGATGGCATACACCCACGAGTACTAAGAGAACTAAGTAATGTAATAGATAAACCATTATTTCTTATTTTTAGTGACTCTATAGCGACAGGGTCTGTTCCGCAGGACTGGCGCATAGCAAATGTGGTGCCAATATTCAAAAAGGGCTCTAAAAGTGAACCTGGAAATTATAGGCCAGTAAGTCTAACCTCTATTGTTGGTAAAATATTTGAAGGGTTTCTGAGGGATGTTATTCTGGATTATCTCAATGAGAATAACTGTTTAACTCCATATCAGCATGGGTTTATGAGAAATCGCTCCTGTCAAACCAATCTAATCAGTTTTTATGAAGAGGTAAGCTATAGGCTGGACCACGGTGAGTCATTGGACGTGGTATATCTCGATTTTTCCAAAGCGTTTGATACCGTGCCGCACAAGAGGTTGGTACACAAAATGAGAATGCTTGGTCTGGGGGAACATGTGTGTAAATGGGTTAGTAACTGGCTTAGTGATAGAAAGCAGAGGGTGGTTATAAATGGTATAGTCTCTAACTGGGTCGCTGTGACCAGTGGGGTACCGCAGGGGTCAGTATTGGGACCTGTTCTCTTCAACATATTCATTAATGATCTGGTAAAAGGTTTACACAGTAAAATATCGATATTTGCAGATGATACAAAACTATGTAAAGCAGTTAATACAAGAGAAGATAGTATTCTGCTACAGATGGATCTGGATAAGTTGGAAACTTGGGCTGAAAGGTGGCAGATGAGGTTTAACAATGATAAATGTAAGGTTATACACATGGGAAGAGGGAATCAATATCACCATTACACACTGAATGGGAAACCACTGGGTAAATCTGACAGGGAGAAGGACTTGGGGATCCTAGTTAATGATAAACTTACCTGGAGCAGCCAGTGCCAGGCAGCAGCTGCCAAGGCAAACAGGATCATGGGGTGCATTAAAAGAGGTCTGGATACACATGATGAGAGCATTATACTGCCTCTGTACAAATCCCTAGTTAGACCGCACATGGAGTACTGTGTCCAGTTTTGGGCACCGGTGCTCAGGAAGGATATAATGGAACTAGAGAGAGTACAAAGGAGGGCAACAAAATTAATAAAGGGGATGGGAGAACTACAATACCCAGATAGATTAGCGAAATTAGGATTATTTAGTCTAGAAAAAAGACGACTGAGGGGCGATCTAATAACCATGTATAAGTATATAAGGGGACAATACAAATATCTCGCTGAGGATCTGTTTATACCAAGGAAGGTGACGGGCACAAGGGGGCATTCTTTGCGTCTGGAGGAGAGAAGGTTTTTCCACCAACATAGAAGAGGATTCTTTACTGTTAGGGCAGTGAGAATCTGGAATTGCTTGCCTGAGGAGGTGGTGATGGCGAACTCAGTCGAGGGGTTCAAGAGAGGCCTGGATGTCTTCCTGGAGCAGAACAATATTGTATCATACAATTATTAGGTTCTGTAGAAGGACGTAGATCTGGGTATTTATTATGATGGAATATAGGCTGAACTGGATGGACAAATGTCTTTTTTCGGCCTTACTAACTATGTTACTATGTTACTATGTTACTACCTGGTGCGAATGTCTCTCTGAGCTGGGTGTAGTATATGTCAGCAGTATCGGTAGCCGGGATACAGGCACAGCTATCTGGCATGGGTCCGTCGAGAGGGAGTCAACCGTCCCACTACTCACAAGCTCGTTCCCAGCCAAGTGTCCCGCCTTCCCACTCAGACTGCTATTTATGTCGGACCCGCCCCCATCAGTCAGGTGTCCTGCTCCGGTCCGAAATCTCTTCCCCCTGAAACAGTGGTGACAGCCCCGACAGTTCCGGCCCAGACACGCAGGAGAGACCGCAAGTTTGGCTCTCCTCCCTTCAGATACTCAAATTAGAAAGAGCAGGAAGGAGTTGTTTTGTGACCTGATAGCTAATGGCATCCCATTTCAGGAGATAGTTGCAATCTCTACTAGTGACCTGTTGAGGAGATGGCAAGATCTGAGGAGGAAAAGTAAATTGCAAATTGCCACGCCCAGGAGGGTGGTGACAAATAAGATAGGGGGTTGGAAAGATAGAGGTGGGACACCTGATGGAGGCATACAAAGCCCCTACTGTAGCCCCTTACACTCCTTCAATACCAAGGTATACTATACCCCCTGCCCTGATTCCCTCATGGATTAATTTAATGGCAGATTTTAGATAAAAGTTGTGGAACATCCCCTGAGATTTGTGTTTGAACAGTTTTGCCATTTTTGATGTTGTCTAATGATGTCTGTTTTCATTTTAGAGTTTGTATGAAGAGAAATATTCTTGTGAGCATACTATGTATGCTCTAGCTGAGATATACGATAAATTGGGTTTGGTCTTGGTGGTGCATATGTGGCACCCCCGGAGTTCAGGTACCACAGTGGCATTGCCTTCCTCTCGGGGAGGGTGATTTCATGCCTGGAAATGAGGAGGATCCCTTTAACAGGTAGTACACCTACATGCAACATATTATGATTCCAGGCCAGAAGGGGGAGCTCTGAACCTGGTTTCAGGGGAGCTTCCCTGAAGAGATATACATTCTGGTCTGGAGGAGGAGTTAGTTAGTCTGTAGCAGACAAGGAACAGTGAAGGAGCACAGGAGAAGTCAGGAGCTAGAGGAAAGCTTCGATTGGGCTCCCTCTATGCTGAAGCACAGAAACCGGGCACCGGGAGCCCGACGCTGTGTGGAACTACATGTCCCATGGCAGAACCGAAGGGCAGGAAATTGAAAGTGACTTGCTCACATTACATCCTGAGGTACAGCAACATCCAGAGCCAGCAGTCACCGTGGATAGCGACCCCAAGGAAACGGCTTGCGTTGCCTACCATGCAGGTACTGTCCCAGGACAGATAGTGAGAGAGGACCTTGAAGGAAGCCATAGGCAGCAAGGGACTATTATTCAGTGCATAGTGGATGGCTCCCAATCTGACCTGGCAAATGGAATTCTACTTGTTTTCAAGCTGCCTGGACTCCACTGTCACCTTTTGCTGGTACCTTGGACTGTGGCTGTCTACCACCATTAAACCAAGTAAAGAGACTGCAACTTTGTGTCCTCTGCTTACTTCAGGCACCACGCCATCTTTGCCAAACACATCGGGAGCCCTGGGGACCCCAGCTTCACCTGTGGGAAGCCATACCATCTTTGCTGCAATGCCATCACTCCCCAGAGGACCCCTTTTAGCAGCGTCGTTCACCTCTGACCAAATACCACAGATGGCGTCATGAACATTTATTATTTCACAAACCCCTTTAAAGACATTCCATTTAATTTGGACTCCCAGGGCCTCGGACCAGGTGGCTGTCACCGTGACTTCCCCTTTAATGACCACCGGACCTGGTACCAAGTACCCCTAGACCCTGGCAGGCGCTCCAATCTTGGCATCACTAACAGGGTTCGTGCCCCGGCATCGCCGGGCACTGTGTGCCATAGACTGCGTTGAATTTGTTTGTGAGCCGCCATTGCCGCGCCGCGTGGAGCGCGAGGAGAAGGGCGCCTACCTTCGTGGGTGGAGCCTGGAAAAAGAGCGCGAAGAGGAAGCGGGCACCGTGCAGAGGGATCCGCAAGTGAAAAAGCCGGAAGCCTCGGGCGGAGAACCAGGAGGAGCACCTTACCGAGTGCAGGAGGAACCACTGCAGACTCCGGTGACGGGACTTCAGGCCTGCTTGAAGTTAGCATGGGGGAAGGGATATGTCTGATACGGGAGGAGATCTAGCGGCGGTCGTAGCCACAGGCCTCATGCTACCATCAGGCACTGCGGCAGCAGCAGCCGCAGCCCCTATGCATCAACTGGACTCCGCCCTATACAGCTCCCATATTGCCATTATCCATGCCCTATGCAGCGCCCCAGAGACCTGGTCGTTGCAGTATAGCGCTCTGCCGCTAAGGGGAGCAGCGATACGTCTGATGGCACTAAGGAGTTCTCCTGACCAGGTATCACTAGAACACATTACACTTCACACTCCGGCCACTAGGGGGAGAAAAAGGCTTTATTTATTGGGCCACTCCTCACACTGGTAAAACTAGGGGCTGGGGAGGAAGTTAGTTAGAAGCTGACTGGGTTGGAAGCAGGCAACATCCCGTGGCAGGGGGTGTTGCAGGGAGAAGGCACAGGGGGGTCCCTGTCAGGCATGGGAACCTGGCAGGTGCCTAGCGAACAGAACAGAACGTAAGGGAACCGGGCCTGCACACCCTGCGGCGGTATCCAGGAGAGAGACACGAAGGGAAGGATATTGTGGAACAGAGATCAGCACAAAGGAGAGCCAGTAAGAGTCGTGCCGAGAGAGAAAGGCAACATCTTACTGAGGCGCGTAGTCGGTGGCCGGATCACCGTAGGAGTAACTGACTTCAGGCCTTACTTCAAATTCCGCTGGACAGTTAATCATAGGTTGGCTGTCTACCTTCTACACCTAGGAAGACATAGGGGGCAACATTGGGAGAGGGGCGTCTCTAGGGTCCCGGACGACCTCCAAGCCTTCCCGTCAAACGGGTGGCGTCCTAGCCATAACATATCTGAGGGACGTTAGAAACTAGTAACATCTGGAACCAAAGAACGAGAGAGAGAAAGAAAGCTGTAGAGAACGAACGAACGAGAGCAGCAGTTGTGAGGACTATTCCGAATGCTCAGCAGGGTAGGACTACAACACACAGGTGCTATTGGTAGGCAACGATTTCCATCTGCGAAGGAAACTCTGGATGTGCCCATCGGACCGGCCGGTCTCTGATAGCCCAGTTGAACGTGCTCTGGACTGAGGATATTGAAGCCTTCAGTAAAGAGGTAAAGAGACTGCAACCTTGTGTCCTCGTTATTGCCTGCACCTCACACCATTACCATCTACCTTACTGGGAAGCCCTGGGGACATACTTCACCTGTGGGAAGGTATACCATCCAGCTGCCATTCCATCACCCCAGCGGACCCCACAGCAGCGTCGGTCACCCTGACCGAACACCACAGGTGGCGTCACGAACCCCTGACAGACTGTACCACCTTTATTGGACGCCCCTTAGCAGGGTCGCGGACCGGGTCTAGCCACCGTGACAGCCTCAGCACCGAACCAGAGAGGCCCGGTACCGAGAACTCGTGGCCCTGTGTCTAGGGGTGATCCACCTATATACCGGGAGCGGCCTGGCTGCCACAATATTCAGGGGAGTCCCACACGCTGAGTGACTCTGCAGCCTATTTGAAGTATACCCCCTGACGGAACACCAAAAGGTCAGCATCCTAACTTGCCAATTAATTGGAGCAGCACAAAGGGAGGTAAAATCCTGGCTGGATATTGAAAAAGGAACTGTGAAACAGATATTAGCCAAATTGAAAAACACTTTTGACACCCGCACTGCTGCAGAAATCAAGATGAGGTTTTTCGGGTGCAAACAAAGGGCACACGGGACTCTGCCCTTAATCTCCAGGAGGCAGTGCGGGCCATTAAGCAGGTTGTCCAGAACAGCATGCAGGATGGGGACTAATAATTGAAGGAAAAGTTCATCGAGGGACTCCTGTCCAGTACCCACAGGACACAGCTGTGCATCCTATAAATAAACACCGTGTGCACTGCTATATGGGTGGTGCAGAGACTAGGTTCCCAAACCATCAGTAATCAGTATAAAAGTCTCGCACTCAACTTAAATCTTATTCCTTTATTTGAGTGAAGGGTAGCACTGGAAACGTTTCAGCTCTTATTGAGCTTTCATCAGTCACGTGCTGTGCCTAAAAATTGTGAATATTTCAGCTCTTATTGAGCTTTCATCAGTCCCTACAATATTTGAAAAGATATATACATATATCAAAAACAGTGTATAAAACAACAAGAACCGTAACCAAAAGTACAATGAACAAAAGTATATACAAAATCTCACAAAATTGTACAAAAGCCGAAATCATATTCCATAGACGCATATGGCATATTAAATGGCAGTGAGAACTCGCGTATAGACTCCCGCTCGATATAAATTATCGTGGAAAAAAAGAGAAGAAACAGACATACCGTGCTGTGCCTAAAAATTGTGTGTAGATCAAGTCCTAAGATAGAACTATAACTCGTGCCTGTTGCCTAGTACAGCAAAGGGAAGGGTTAGATGTCGGAATAGCATGGACCGGGACAGATAGAGTGCTGGTATAATCCGATAAATACTTACAGCAGAATGACTACTGAGAGATGCGGTGGTAGTCTTTTATAGTAGACAAAAATTGCGAAGTAGAGCAGTTGTAAACTAAGATAGGGGAGAAAGAAAAGGTGCTAAATACTGTGTGGTAAGGCCACATGCAGTGCTAATATAGTAAGTGTTTTTACCTTAGAATTATATAGCATTGGTAGCAAGAAGCAAAAAACCTCAGGGGCGGTCAGCATAAGAACCGGGGCTGTAGAGTGTATGATTTAGATCAGGGAAAGAGGAACAATGAGACTCCCTGTATACTTCGAGAGGGGCTGTACACTGTACCTTATGGGTGTGGTGTCGGCGATTAGAGGCAGTAACCTCAGAGACGGCCAGCAACAGAGCCGGGGCTGTAAAGGGATATAGTACATATGAAGAAATGTGGAGTAGTAAACTCCTAAAAGTCCAATAAGAGAGGTTGTGACCGGGAGCAAAGTGCCTACCTTGAGGAAGAAGCCACCTACGTACGGATAACGTCCCTGGAGATGCGGAGTCCACCGCTAGTCTGCTAGATGGGACGAGAGCCGCGCTATTTAAGCCCAGCGGCTGCATGTTGATAGGAGCGCCGAGACCGGAAGTGACGTCGGGAGTCTCGGTCAGGGCGGAAGTAGATGGCCGTGCATTTCACTCTGTGGAACAGCATTCCACAGAGAACACATAATGTGAGATACGCTAAAAATAACTGCCTAGGGTGAAGGGGCCGAACCGCCATGTAAAAACACAGGTGGTAATGTCTGAAAACTGTATATTTGGTGTGGATAGATCATGTATAGGGTGGGAGGGATGGGAGGAGGAGATATGGGCGGAGATAAGAGGAGGAGTCATAGGAAGAGAGTCGTAGCTATGAAAGAGAATATGATGAAAGATAGTTGGGGGCTATGAAGAGATGATGACTTTTAGACAATATCAGGATGTATCCAGAGAGACATGCTATAGGGTAGAGATACATGTGCTTAAATTATGTCTATAATCGTAGTGTAAGACCGTGGCAACAGTGTCATTCACACATAGAAGCTTATTCGTGGTGAATAGTGGCACGGAGGAAGTGCTCCAGATGGTGATTCGTGACGTGCCATTCGTGGTTAGTATAGACGGTTCTAAAAGACAAAATTTAGAGTCAGTACACATATAAATAACGTACCCACATGTATACATGTCAAAATCATATTACAATATTTTCATATAAATGCAGACAGCTCATAGTCCCTATTGAGACCTCTGGGTGACAGGGTGTCCAACGTGTGGATCCAATACGCTTCCCGTCTTTTAAGCATAAGGATCCTGTCTCCCCCCCTACGTTGTATGGGGATATGTTCCAGGACCTGAAATTTTAATTGTGCAATACTATGTTTCGATGCATGGAAATGATGGGGTAGTGGTAATAATAGGTTGTTACAGCGGATCGTAGACTTGTGCTTGGACACTCTGTCTCTAATGGATTGTGACGTCTCCCCCACATACAACAAGCCACATGGACACTTTATCACATAAACCACATATGCAGAGTCACATGTGAAATATCCTCTGATTCTAAATTCCTTGCCAGAACGTGGATGTCTGACCGTGTTGCCTTTTTGGACATTGTTACACTGGACACAACGCAAGCAGTCCCCCGTTTTTGTAGATAGAATGTATCTTGAAACAAGAAGAAGTTTGAGGTGAGTATGGTCCTCAGTAAATCGATACATAGTGACGTTTGATCTCTATCCCTATCCGTGTTTTCGAGTAGACGGCGAACAGACAGGATACCTTCCTCATGAGGGATGGAAGTATAAAGATCCCTCACATCGAGGGTAACTAAATCCATTTGTTCACACATTCCATCCGTTTATGTACAGGTTGCATAGGACCATTCGCAGTAATTGGTCCATCCTTGCAAATGCCCATCCCAATGTTAGGGAATTCCAAAATCCATTCCTCCCTTGCTTTAAACGAGCCCCAAGTTTGCGGGATAATCTGGTGAAGGCAGACATTGCCACGAATTTCAGTACACGACAGAGGTTTCTGGGTACACCTAAAGAGGGAACTTTCCCCTGCTTGTGTTGTGTCCAGTGTAACAATGTCCAAAAAGGCAACTTGGTCAGACATCCACGTTCTGGCAAGGAATTTAGAATCAGAGGATATTTCACATGTGACTCTGCATATGTGGTTTATGTGATAAAGTGTCCATGTGGCTTGTTGTATGTGGGGGAGACGTCACAATCCATTAGAGACAGAGTGTCCAAGCACAAGTCTACGATCCGCTGTAACAATCTATTATTACCACTACCCCATCATTTCCATGCATCGAAACATAGTATTGCACAATTAAAATTTCAGGTCCTGGAACATATCCCCATACAACGTAGGGGGGGAGACAGGATCCTTATGCTTAAAATACGGGAAGCGTATTGGATCCACACGTTGGACACCCTGTCACCCAGAGGTGACTATGAGCTGTCTGCATTTATATGAAAATATTGTAATATGATTTTGACATGTATACATGTGGGTACGTTATTTATATGTGTACTGACTCTAAATTTTGTCTTTTAGAACCGTCTATACTAACCACGAATGGCACGTCACGAATCACCATCTGGAGCACTTCCTCCGTGCCACTATTCACCACGAATAAGCTTCTATGTGTGAATGACACTGTTGCCACGGTCTTACACTACGATTATAGACATAATTTAAGCACATGTATCTCTACCCTATAGCATGTCTCTCTGGATACATCCTGATATTGTCTAAAAGTCATCATCTCTTCATAGCCCCCAACTATCTTTCATCATATTCTCTTTCATAGCTACGACTCTCTTCCTATGACTCCTCCTCTTATCTCCGCCCATATCTCCTCCTCCCATCCCTCCCACCCTATACATGATCTATCCACACCAAATATACAGTTTTCAGACATTACCACCTGTGTTTTTACATGGCGGTTCGGCCCCTTCACCCTAGGCAGTTATTTTTAGCGTATCTCACATTATGTGTTCTCTGTGGAACACTGTTCCACAGAGTGAAACGCACGGCCATCTACTTCCGCCCTGACCGAGACTCCCGACGTCACTTCCGGTCTCGGCGCTCCTATCAACATGCAGCCGCTGGGCTTAAATAGCGCGGCTCTCGTCCCATCTAGCAGACTAGCGGTGGACTCCGCGTCTCCAGGGACGTTATCCGTACGTAGGTGGCTTCTTCCTCAAGGTAGGCACTTTGCTCCCGGTCACAACTTCTCTTATTGGACTTTTAGGAGTTTACTACTCTACATTTCTTCATATGTACTATATCCCTTTACAACCCCGGCTCTGTTGCTGGCCGTCTCTGAGGTTACAGCCTCTAATCGCCGACACCACACCCATAAGGTACAGTGTACAGCCCCTCTCGAAGTATACAGGGAGTCTCATTGTTCCTCTTTCCCTGATCTAAATCCTACACTCTACAGCCCCGGTTCTTATGCTGACCGCCCCTGAGGTTTTTTGCTTCTTGCTACCAATGCTATATAATTCTAATGTAAAAACACTTACTATATTAGCACTGCATGTGGCCTTACCACACAGTATTTAGCACCTTTTCTTTCTCCCCTATCTTAGTTTACAACTGCTCTACTTCGCAATTTTTGTCTACTATAAAAGACTACCACCTCATCTCTCAGTAGTCATTCTGCTGTAAGTATTT
Organism: Ranitomeya imitator; assembly: GCF_032444005.1. Classification (NCBI taxonomy): domain Eukaryota; kingdom Metazoa; phylum Chordata; class Amphibia; order Anura; family Dendrobatidae; genus Ranitomeya; species Ranitomeya imitator. The sequence continues at coordinate 462,463,412 of NC_091285.1, forward strand.
ATCGGATTATACCAGCACTCTATCTGTCCCGGTCCATGCTATTCCGACATCTAACCCTTCCCTTTGCTGTACTAGGCAACAGGCACGAGTTATAGTTCTATCTTAGGACTTGATCTACACAAAATTTTTAGGCACAGCACGGTATGTCTGTTTCTTCTCTTTTTTCCACGATAATTTATATCGAGCGGGAGTCTATACGCGAGTTCTCACTGCCATTTAATATGCCATATGCGTCTATGGAATATGATTTCGGCTATTGTACAATTTTGTGAGATTTTGTATATACTTTTGTTCATTGTACTTTTGGTTACGGTTCTTGTTGTTTTATACACTGTTTTTGATATATGTATATATCTTTTCAAATATTGTAGAGACTGATGAAAGCTCAATAAGAGCTGAAATGTTCACAATTTTTAGGCACAGCACGTGACTGATGAAAGCTCAATAAGAGCTGAAACGTTTCCAGTGCTACCCTTCACTCAAATAAAGGAATAAGATTTAAGTTGAGTGCAAGACTTTTATACTGACAGCTGCGCATCCTGGCCTTGCAAAACCCTGACCTGGACTTTGCACATTTTAAAGACAGGGCCATCCGGGTGTTACATGAACCACAGCCCAGCTGCACAGCCCCCCCTAGGCGTCCAGCAGTCACGTACCACTAGGAGGTGGCATGCTTTCATCAGACCCCCGTTGATGCCTATGCACAGATCTTGGATGATGATCCCTCAACAGAACTGCCCCTCCAGGTCCAGGAACTGACTAAAAGCATAGCTTCACTAGCCAGAACCATGCAGTCCCTGCAGGAGTCTCCAAAAGGCAAGATCCAGCCGGCTTCCAGTCCAGATGACGTCCCTTGGAGACGACAGAAGAGGATCCCGCCGATGAGACAGTGACCGCTATCATGAGGATGGACGACTCATTTGTCTCCACTGCAACCAGGCAGGACACATCGCAAGGTTCTGCCATTTAAACGAGCGACCCTGGGGCAGAGGGCCAACCCCCAGGAGTAAGACAATCAGGAGGCCCACAAAGCTGGCGAGCCAAGTACGTCAGATGACGACCGGTCCTCCCCGTTGTGATTGACGGCATCACGATGAACGCTTTACTGGACACCAGCTTTCAGGTGATGACTATGCCTTATATTCTTTACAAACGGTACTAGGCTGACTCTGATATTACCCGTGGCTCAGATAGTGACTTGACAATAGTAGCCAGCAATGGTCAGCCTTTGCCACAAGTGGGATACAAGGAGATGACCATTAAGGTGGGGTGGGTAGAATTGAAGGCCCAAGGACTGGTGATTGTCAATATTGACCGGTGAGAATGTAACCCTTTGATGACCTTAGGTAGTAATGTCATAGAAAACTGTCCTGCCGAGGTTATTGTCTTGTTACAAAAGGTGTCCGAAACTGCTGGTTCCAGTGAGCAGCGTGTCCTGCTAAAAGAAATCAGAGCCTTGATGCAGAGACAACAGGTGGAGCTGTCTGGTGGAGAAGTTGGCAGTGTCACAGTGAGTGATCCCCATTGAAATACCCTCCAGGAGTGAAATGTTGATCTGGTGTCAGGCAGAGGTAAAGACAACCAGGCCCTGGTAGAACCTGTGTATTGAGATAGTAGGCCCACCATCCTGACAGCCAGAGGGGTGGTTGATGTGCGCAAGGGGAGGGTACCAGTACGTGTCCTTAATTGTGGGGAGAAAGAAGTCCACTTACCCAGATATGCCACACTTGCTAAACTGTTCACTGTTAATGATAATGCAATAAAAGCAACAGAACTCTTGGTCCCGTCCGACCAGGCGGAGGACAATGACTCTGCAGGACAGTTCGAGGATTGATGCCAGTATTTACACATGGGCACTGACTCTACCCCTTCACATCAAAAACATGGGGCTTACTGGGTGGTCCATGAGTTTGAGCGGGTATTCAGCAAACACCCACTAGATTTCGGGCAGGTAAAAGGGGTTCAACATCATATCACCACTGGAGATCATCTGCCCATTAAAGAGAGGTACCGGCCTGTACCTCCAGCTCACTACCAATATGCCAAGAGTATGTTACGAGCGATGAAGGAGGCTGGGGTAATCAGAGATAGTTGTAGCCCCTGGGCAGCTCCATTAGTCCTCGTTAGAAAGAAAGATGGTACAATGAGGATGTGTTTTGACTACAGGCAGATAAACCGTATTACACACAAGGATGCCTACCTGTTGTAGGGATTCGAACTGAAATCTAAGAGTGGACCCTCTGGGTCGTGACTCTAGAGCCCCCGGGGTCGAGCGGACCAGATGGAGTCACCCCCTATACAGGGAGCGTTAGGAGCAGGACCTCAGGGGAATGGAGACACAACATCTAGAGCCAAAGGGACGACCCAAGATAGAGACTACAGAGCTATTAGAATGACGGGGAATAATAGGAAAACAGGACTTAACTGATAAAGACAGGAACACAGGCGATGACGGGCAAGGCTGGACCACAGGACTTGGCAGGAGACGGCAGGAACACGGAACTTGGCAGGAGACGGCAGAAACACGGAACTTGGTGGAATACAGCGGGAACACGGAACTTGGCAGAAGACGGCAGGAACACGGAACTTGGTGGAAGACAGCAGGAACACGGAACTTGGTGGAACACAGCAGGAACACGGAACTTGGCAGAAGACGGCAGGAACACGGAACTTGGTGGAACACAGCAGGAACACGGAACTTGGCAGAAGACGGCAGGAACACGGAACTTGGTGGAACACAGCAGGAACACGGAACTTGGTGGAACACAGCAGGAACACGGAACTTGGCAGGACAAAACACTGAAACAAAGCGAAGACTGAGCAGGGAAACAGGAATGGCGAAAGGGAGCCTAGGACATAGGGACACTGACGGCAGACAGTGCACCTACAAAGCAAAGGCGTCTTACCTAGGGAGACGCCGGGAAGAAATACCCGATGGGCGCCGCCATGTTGGGGCGGAGCCACCGGGTCGCGACCTCCCAGAGGGCTCAGCGGCGGAGGAGACGCGACTGCGCATGCGCAGGGAGACTGGACGCCGAGAGCCGGCGAAGGAGGAAGCAGAGCGGCGCTGGACAGGAGAGCGAGTGCGCCGAGGGATGTGAGAAGCCGGGTAAGTATGCGCAGTATGATGAGAGGAGCATTGATGTTCTCTCGAGGTTCCCAGGACCTCTCCTCAGGACCAAATCCCTCCCAATCAATCAAAAAGTAGGTTTTACCCCTGACTACCTTTTTGGCAAGAATATCTTTAACATTAAAGACTCCATCAGAAGTACAGAGCTGAGGAGAGGGAGAGGTAGCGGAGTGAAAGCGATTAAAGACTGCAGGTTTGAGAAGAGACACATGGAAGGCGTTGGGAATGCGCAAAGAGGCAGGCAGCTTCAACTTATAAAGAGACATCATTAATGCGACTCAAGATGGGAAAAGGACCAATATAGCGGGGACCCAGTTTGCAAGAGGGAATTTTAAGCTTGATATAGCGAGAGGAAAGCCAAACTTTATCACCCGGAGAATATGGCGGAGCATCCAAACGCCTCTTGTCAGCAAACTTTTTCATATTAAGGCTAGCTCTCTCAAGAGCCACCTTGGTCTCATTCCAAATTGTAGAGAATTCCCGGGACAAGAAATCCGATGCCGGTACCCCCGAGGAAAGAGAAACAGGAAGAGGAACGTTCGGATGTTGACCATAGACTACAAAAAAAGGAGTTTTGGAGGAAGACTCGCTGGGAAGATTGTTATATGAGAATTCGGCCCAGGGGAGAAGAGAGACCCAGTCATCTTGGTGAGCATTGGAGAAATGTCGCAGATATGTAGTCAGAACTTGATTAATTCGCTCCACTTGTCCGTTGGACTGAGGATGATAGGCGGAAGAAAAGTCCAAGTTAACCTTCAATAGACTGCAGAGAGCTCTCCAAAAACGTGAGGTAAATTGTACTCCACGGTCTGAGACGATATGATGTGGAAAACCATGAAGACGGAAGATTTGGTGTAAAAAGATCTTTGCCAACTCAGGAGCGGAAGGCAGACCAGGTAAAGCGATGAAGTGAGCCATCTTAGAGAACCGATCTACAACAACCAAGATGACAGAGCAATTCGAGGAACAAGGTAGATCAGTGATGAAGTCCATAGCTATATGACTCCAAGGAACGGAAGGCACAGGCAGAGGATGCAGGAGACCGGAAGGAAGTTGCCTAGGGACTTTATTTTTTGCACAAGAAGGACAAGAAGCGATGAATTTGGTGACGTCTTGTCGGAGAGATGGCCACCAGTAGTACCGAGAGATCAGAGAAAGTGTCTTCTTGACTCCTACATGTCCTGCAATTTTGGAGGAGTGACCCCAACATAAAACTCTCTCCTTGTCTTGATTAGCCACAAGAGTCTTGCCAGGAGGAGTTGAGAACACTCTTAGAGGAGCAAGAGTGACGATCTTCGCAGGATCAATGATGTGAGCCGGAGAATCCTCAATGTCTTGAGGCTGAAAGGATCTTGAAAGAGCATCTGCCTTGACATTCTTATTTCCGGGTCGGAAATGAAGTTCAAATTCAAATCGTCCGAAGAATAAAGACCATCTGGCTTGTCGTGGATTTAGTCTTTGAGCAGACTGAATATAGGCCAGATTCTTGTGGTCTGTGTAAATGGTGAATGGATGAAGAGCCCCCTCAAGGAGATAACGCCATTCCTCCAAGGCTAGCTTGATGGCCAATAGTTCTTTATCTCCTATAGAGTAGTTACGCTCAGGAGCGGAAAAGGTTTTAGAAAAAAAACCACAGGTCACCAAACGTCCGGACGAGGATCTTTGCAGAAGTACAGCTCCAGCTCCAATAGAGGATGCGTCGACCTCAAGGACAAACGGTCTATTAGCATCGGGACGATGAAGCACAGGGGCCGTAGCGAAACTTTGTTTAAGAGACAAAAAGGACTCTTCAGCCTCAGGGGTCCAAAGACTGGAGTTGACTCCCTTGTGAACTAGAGCAGAGATTGGCTTGGTCATAGAAGAAAAATGAGGAATAAATTGTCTATAGTAGTTGGCAAAGCCAAGAAAACGTTGGATTGCTTTTGTTCCAAGAGGACGGGGCCAATTCAGGACAGCAGAAACCTTCTCTGGATCCATCTCTAAGCCAGACCTTGAGACAATATATCCAAGGAAGGGAAGGGAAGATTGTTCAAAGACGCACTTCTCAATCTTAGCGAACAGATGATTCTCTCTTAGCCTTTGCAGAACACGACGGACATCTCGCCTGTGAGTGGAGAGATCCGGAGAAAAGATGAGAATGTCGTCAAGGTAAACTACGACTGAGGAGTAGAGAAGATCCCGAAATACATTGTTTACAAATTCCTGGAAAACCGCGGGGGCGTTGCAGAGACCAAACGGCATAACTAAATATTCGTAGTGACCATCACGAGTATTGAAAGCAGTCTTCCACTCATCACCTGCTCGAATACGAACCAGATTGTATGCGCCACGTAAATCTAGTTTGGTAACAATTTGCGCACCCCGAAGACGGTCGAAGAGTTCCGGAATGAGTGGCAGAGGATATTTGTTCTTCACCGTGATGTTGTTTAGGTCTCGATAATCAATGCAGGGACGGAGAGAACCGTCTTTCTTCTTAACGAAAAAAAACCCTGCTCCGGCCGGAGAAGAAGACTTGCGGATGAATCCTTTAGCAAGATTTTCTTGAATGTACTCAGACATAGCTTGAGTCTCAGCAGGAGAGAGAGGATAGATTCTGCCCCTGGGCGGATTAGTTCCAGGCACGAGATCTATGGGACAATCATAGAGACGGTGAGGCGGAAGCTCCTCAGCCTCCTTCTTGTTGAAGACATCAGAAAAAGCGCTGTAGACAGAGGGTAAGGCAGAAAAAGAAGAGGTAGGAGAATTAGAGGAAGATCCCACAGGACGCACCGGCAGCAGACAACGTTCCCGACAAAGCTCACCCCAGCGCAAGATATTACCATTGTGCCAATCTAAAATGGGCTCGTGGTTCCGTAACCAAGGAAGACCTAAGACATAGGATGAGACAGACCCGCTAAAACATAAAATGCAATTCTCTCCTTGTGCAGAGCCCCAACCTGAAGTTCCACCTCAAGTGTCACTTGAGTAATGGTCCCCTGTAAAGGTTTACCATCCACAGATGCAAGAATCACAGGAGCCTCTAAGGTTTTGACTGGAACGGAGAATTTCAAAACCTCTTCCAACCTGATAAAATTCCCTGCAGCGCCCGAATCCACATACGCATCCAGAGAAATGCCCTTGCCCGCAATATGCAACAGCACGGACAAAGTAAGGGGTTGAGAGGGATCACACACACCTAGGGAGGCCTCTCTTACCTGACCTAGGCGGAGGAGTTTTCCGGACGTTCAGGGCAAGAACGCAATAAATGAGCAGCACTCCCGCAGTAAAAACATAACCCCTGAGTGCGTCTCTCTTTACGACGTTGTTCAGACATCTTAAGACGGTCCACTTGCATAGGTTCCGGTGTGGACGCCTGAGAGGAAGCTCTAGGCTGTGGGCTGAGTGGCTTACGGGCGGCAGGAGAAGGACGAAGAAATCTCCGCTCGCGGGTGCGTTCTTGGAACCGAAGGTCAATGCGGGTAGCTAAAGAAATTAATTCCTCCAACACTGTAGGGGTGTCCCGACCAGCTAACTCATCCTTTATGCGCCCAGAGAGGCCCCGCCAGAAAGCACCTACCAAAGCCTCATTGTTCCAGCCCAAGTCAGAGGAGAGGGTGCGGAACTGAATAGCGTACTGGCCTACGGATAGCGATCCCTGCTGGAGAGAAAACAGCACCTCAGTAGTAGAGACCAGACGTCCAGGTTCGTCAAAGACCAGACGGAAAGTCTCCAAAAATTCTGACAACCGGGAGACTAGGGGATCGTCTCGCTCCCAGAGTGGATTAACCCATGCCAAGGCGTCACCCTCCAGATGGGAAATGAGGAAAGCAACCTTGGACCGATCCGTTGGGTAATGCTGGGGCAGAAGCTCAAAATGAAGACGGCATTGGTTTAAAAATCCTCGGCAAGATTTAGGATCCCCATTGTACCGGGGCGGTTTAGCCAAGCGGGGTGGAGGGTGAGAAGCAGGAGCAGAAGTAGAAGCGGACGTCTGGATAGAAAGCAGCCGATCGTCTATTGAAGACATATAACTAAGTATATGGGCCTGGGTGTCACGCTGCTGAGCTAACTCTTGCTGTAAGCCAATGAGTAGAGCGGCGTTGCCAGGATCAGAGGGCAGGAGCGAAGACAAACGAGAGTCCATAGCTTTCAAAAAGGACATTATTCGGGACTGATTCTCCCGCAAAAAGAGTAGTTCTTTTTGCGCAGCAGAGGCCCCAGCGGGGTCCATGGCCTTTGCTTACTGTAGGGATTCGAACTGAAATCTAAGAGTGGACCCTCTGGGTCGTGACTCTAGAGCCCCCGGGGTCGAGCGGACCAGATGGAGTCACCCCCTATACAGGGAGCGTTAGGAGCAGGACCTCGGGGGAATGGAGACACAACAGCTAGAGCCAAAGGGACGACCCAAGATAGAGACTACAGAGCTATTAGAATGACGGGGAATAATAGGAAAACAGGACTTAACTGATAAAGACAGGAACACAGGCGATGACGGGCAAGGCTGGACCACAGGACTTGGCAGGAGACGGCAGGAACACGGAACTTGGCAGGAGACGGCAGAAACACGGAACTTGGTGGAATACAGCGGGAACACGGAACTTGGCAGAAGACGGCAGGAACACGGAACTTGGTGGAAGACAGCAGGAACACGGAACTTGGTGGAACACAGCAGGAACACGGAACTTGGCAGAAGACGGCAGGAACACGGAACTTGGTGGAACACAGCAGGAACACGGAACTTGGCAGAAGACGGCAGGAACACGGAACTTGGTGGAACACAGCAGGAACACGGAACTTGGTGGAACACAGCAGGAACACGGAACTTGGCAGGACAAAACACTGAAACAAAGCGAAGACTGAGCAGGGAAACAGGAATGGTGAAAGGGAGCCTAGGACATAGGGACACTGACGGCAGACAGTGCACCTACAAAGCAAAGGCGTCTTACCTAGGGAGACGCCGGGAAGAAATACCCGATGGGCGCCGCCATGTTGGGGCGGAGCCACCGGGTCGCGACCTCCCAGAGGGCTCAGCGGCGGAGGAGACGCGACTGCGCATGCGCAGGGAGACTGGACGCCGAGAGCCGGCGAAGGAGGAAGCAGAGCGGCGCTGGACAGGAGAGCGAGTGCGCCGAGGGATGTGAGAAGCCGGGTAAGTATGCGCAGCGATCGTAACACCCGTTGCCCAGAACTGAAGAGTCATTAGCTGCTTTAACCCCTTCCCGACCTTTGACGCATACGCTGCGTCATGAAAGTCGGTGCCATTCCGACCCATGACGCAGCATATGCGTCATGGAAAGATCGCGTCCCTGCAGGCCGGGTGAAAGGGTTAACTCCCATTTCACCTGATCTGCAGGGACAGGGGGAGTGGTAGTTTAGCCCAGGGGGGTGGCTTCACCCCCTCGTGGCTACGATCGCTCTGATTGGCTGTTGAAAGTGAAACTGCCAATCAGAGCGATTTGTAATATTTCACCTAAAAAACTGGTGAAATATTACAATCCAGCCATGGCCGATGCTGCAATATCATCGGCCATGGCTGGAAACACTTATGTGCACCCACCCCACTCCTCCGATCGCCCCCCCAGCCCCCCGATCTGTGGTCCGCTCCCCTCCGTCCTGTGCTCCGCTCCCCCGTCCTCCTGTCCGCTTCCCCGTGCACCAAACAAACACTCCCCCCGCGCTCCAATCAAACCCCCCCGCACTCCGATCCCCCCCCGCACACAGCGACCCCCCCATGCTCCGATCCACCCCCCCGCACAGCGATCCCTCACCCCGTGCTCCAATCCTTCCCCGTGCTCCAATCCTCCCTCCCGTGTTCCGATCCACCCGCCCCCCATGATCCGATCCACCCCCCCGTGCTCCGACGCCCCCCCCGTGCCCTGATCTCCCCCCCCTTATACTTACCTGGCCGCCCGAGGTCCGTCCGTCTTCTTTCCTGGGCGCCGCCATCTTCCAAAATGGCGGGCGCATGTGCAGTGCGCCCGCCGAATCTGCCGGCCGGCAGATTCGTTCCAGAGTGAATTTTGATCACTGAGATATAACCTATCTCAGTGATCAAAATAAAAAAAATAGTAAATGACCCCCCCCCCTTTGTCACCCCCATAGATAGGGACAATAAAAAAAATAAAGAATTTTTTTTTTTTCACTAAGGTTGGGGTAAGAACTAGGGTTAGGGTTAGGGGTAGGGTTAGGGTTAGGGGTAGGGTTAGGGGTAGGGTTAGGGGTAGGGCTAGGGTTAGGGTTAGGGGTAGGGTTAGGGCTAGGGTTAGGGGTAGGGTTAGGGTTAGGGTTAGGGTTTCGGTATGTGCACATGTATTCTGGTCCTATGCGGATTTTTCCGCAGCGGATTTGAAAAATCCACAGTGCTAAACCGCTGCCGATTTATCGTGGATTTACCGCGGTTTTTCTGCGCATTTCACTGCGGTTTTACAACTGCGATTTTCTATTGGAGCAGTTGTAAAACCGCTGCGGAATCCGCAGAAAGAAGTGACATGCTGCGGAATGTAAACCGCTGCGTTTCCGTGCAGTTTTTCCGCAGCATGTGTACAGCGATTTTTGGTTCCCATAGGTTCACATTGAACTGTAAACTCATGGGAAACTGCTGCGGATCCGCAGCGTTTTCCGCAGCGTGTGCACATACCTTTAGAATTAGGCTATGTGCACACGGTGCGGATTGGCCGCTGCGGATCCGCAGCAGTGTTCCATCAGGTTTACAGTACCATGTAAACATATGGAAAACCAAATCCGCTGTGCCCATGGTGCAGAAAATACCGCGCGGGAACGCTGCGTTGTATTTTCCGCAGCATGCCAATTCTTTGTGCGGATTCCGCAGCGTTTTACACCTGTTCCTCAATAGGAATCCACAGGTGAAATCCGCACAAAAAACACTGGAAATCCACGGTAAATCCACAGGTAAAACGCAGTGCCTTTTACCCGCGGATTTTTCAAAAATGATGCTGAAAAATCTCATACGAATCCGCAACGTTGGCACATAGCCTTAGAGTTGGGTTGGAATTAGGGTTGTGGTTAGGGTTAGGGGTGTGTTGGGGTTAGGGTTGTGGTTAGGGGTGTGTTGGGGTTAGGGTTGTGATTAGGGTTACGGCTACAGTTGGGATAAGGGTTAGGGGTGTGTTGGAGGTAGAATTGAGGGGTTTCCACTGTTTAGGCACTTCAGGGGGTCTCCAAACGCAACATGGCGCCACCATTGATTCCAGCCAATCTTGTATTCAAAAATTCAAATGGTGCTCCCTCACTTCCGAACCCCGACGTGTGCCCAAACAGTGGTTTACCCCCACATATGGGGTACCAGCATACTCAGGACAAACTGCGCAACAATTACTGGGGTCCAATTTCTCCTGTTACCCTTGAGAAAATAAAAAATTGCTTGCTAAAACATCATTTTTGAGGAAAGAAAACGTTTTTTATTATTTTCACTGCTCTGTGTTATGAACTTCTGTGAAGCACTTGGGGGTTCAAAGTGCTCACCTCACATCTAGATAAGTTCCTTTCGGGGTCTAGTTTCCAAAATGGGGTCACTTGTGGGGGGTTTCTACTGTTTAGCCACATCAGGGGCTCTGCAAACGCAACGTGACGCCCACAGAGCATTCCATCAAAGTCTGCATTTCAAAACGTCACTACTTCACTTCCGAGCCCCAGCATGTGCCTAAACAGTGGTTTACCCCCACATATGGGGTATTAGCGTACTCAGGAGAAACTGGACAACAACTTTTGGGGTCAAATTTCTCCTGTTACCCTTGGGAAAATAAAAAATTGCGGGCTAAAATTCATTTTTGAGAAAATAATTTTTTTTTTTTATTTTCATGGCTCTGCGTTATAAACTTCTGTGAAGCACTTGAGGGTTCAAAGTGCTCACTACACATCTAGATTAGTTCCTTTGGGGGTCTAGTTTCCAAAATGGGGTAATTTGTGGGGGATCTCCAATGTTTAGGCACACAGGGGCTCTCCAAACGCGACATGGTGTCCGCTAATGATTGGAGATAATTTTCCATTTAAAAAGCCAAATGGCGTGCCTTCCCTTCTGAGCCCTGCCGTGCGCCCAAACAGTGGTTTACCCCCACATATGGGGTATCTGCATACTCAGGACAAACTGGACAACAACATTTGTGGTCCAATTTCTCCTATTACCATTGGCAAAATATGAAATTCCAGGCTAAAAAATCATTTTTGAGAAAAGAAAAATTATTTTTTATTTTCATGGCTCTGCATTATAAACTTCTGTGAAGCACCTGGGGGTTTAAAGTGCTCAGTATGCATCTAGATAAGTTCCTTGGGGGGTCTAGTTTCCAAAATGGGGTCACTTGTGGGGGAGCTCCATTGCATAGGCACACAGGGGCTCTCCAAATGCGACATGGTGTCCGCTAACAATTGGAGCTAATTTTCCATTCAAAAAGTTAAAAGGCGCGCCTTCCCTTCCGAGCCCTGCCGTGTGCCCAAACAGTGGTTTACCCCCACATATGAGGTATCGGCGTACTCGGGAGAAATTGCTCTACAAATTTTAGGATCCATTTTATCCTATTGCCCATGTGAAAATGAAAAAATTGAGGCGAAAATAAATTTTTTGTGAAAAAAAAGTACTTTTTCATTTTTACGGATCAATTTGTGAAGCACCTGAGGGTTTAAAGTGCTCACTAGGCATCTAGATAAGTTCCTTGGGGGGTCCAGTTTCCAAAATGGGGTCACTTGTGGGGGAGCTCCAATGTTTAAGCACACAGGGTCTCTCCAAACGCGACATGGTGTCCGCTAACGATGGAGATAATTTTTCATTCAAAAAGTCAAATGGCGCTCCTTCCCTTCCAAGCCCTGCCGTGCGCCCAAACAGTGGTTTACCCCCACATATGAGGTATCAGCGTACTCAGGACAAATTGGACAACAACGTACGTGGTTCAGTTTCTCCTTTTACCATTGGGAAAATAAAAAAATTGTTGCTGAAAAATCATTTTTGTGACTAAAAAGTTAAATGTTCATTTTTTCCTTCCATGTTGCTTCTGCTGCTGTGAAGCACCTGAAGGGTTAATAAACTTCTTGAATGTGGTTTTGTGCACCTTGAGGGGTGCAGTTTTTAGAATGGTGTCACTTTTGGGTATTTTCAGCCATATAGACCCCTCAAACTGACTTCAAATGTGAGGTGGTCCCTAAAAAAAATGGTTTTGTAAATTTCGTTGTAAAAATGAGAAATCGCTGGTCAAATTTTAACCCTTATAACTTCCTAGCAAAAAAAAATTTTGTTTCCAAAATTGTGCTGATGTAAAGTAGACGTGTGGGAAATGTTATTTATTAACTATTTTGTGTCACATAACTCTCTGGTTTAACAGAATAAAAATTCAAAATGTGAAAATTGCGAAATTTTCAAAATTTTCGCCAAATTTCCGTTTTTATCACAAATAAACACAGAATTTATTGACCTAAATTTACCACTAACATGAAGCCCAATATGTCACGAAAAAACAATCTCAGAACCGCTAGGATCCATTGAAGCGTTCCTGAGTTATTACCTCATGAAGGGACACTGGTCAGAATTGCAAAAAACGGCAAGGTCTTTAAGGTCAAAATAGGCTGGGTCATGAAGGGGTTAAAATCTGCTAACTATTTCTCCATCTTAGATCTCACTAGTGGGTATTGGCAGGTTCCCGTGGCAGAGGCGGATAAAGAAAAGACTGCCTTCAGGACACTGATGGGCCTCTCCGAATTCAACTACATGACGTTCTGATTTTGCAATGCACCAGGGACATTCCAGAGGATGATGGAATGCTGTCTCGAGCACAAGAAGGTTGAAACCATCCTGTTGTACCTGGATGATGTCATCGTCTTCTACAAGACCTACTGTGTGAAGACTGTTATGAAAGGTAATTCAGTACCACAATGGACATAGAGGTCAGCGCACATACAGTGTCCTGGCAATAACCCAAAAAACAAGAACGAGCTCTGAGACGTGGGAACTCTGTTGACCGCAATCCCTAATCCTCTCCAACCACACTAAAGGCAGCCGTGGATTGCGCCTAACGCTCCCTATGCAACTCGGCACGGCCTGAGAAACTAGCTAGCCTGAAGATAGAAAATAAGCCTACCTTGCCTCAGAGAAATACCCCAAAGGAAAAGGCAGCCCCCACATATAATGACTGTGAGTTAAGATGAAAAGACAAACGTAGAGATGAAATAGATTTAGCAAAGTGAGGCCCAACTTTCTGAACAGAGCGAGGATAGGAAAGGTAACTTTGCGGTCAACACAAAACCCTACAAACACCACGCAAAGGGGGCAAAAAGACCCTCCGTACCGAACTAACGGCACGGAGGTACACCCTCTGCGTCCCAGAGCTTCCAGCAAGCAGAAAAAAACAAATTGACAAGCTGGACAGAAAAAAAACAGCAAACAAATAGCAAAGAGGAACTTAGCTATGCAGAGCAGCAGGCCACAGGAACGATCCAGGAGGAAACAGGTCCAATACTAGAACATTGACTGGAGGCCAGGATCAAAGCACTAGGTGGAGTTAAATAGAGCAGCACCTAACGACTTCACCACATCACCTGAGGAAGGAAACTCAGAAGCCGCAGTACCACTTTCCTCCACCAACGGAAGCTCACAGAGAGAACCAGCCGAAGTACCACTTGTGACCACAGGAGGGAGCTCTGCCACAGAATTCACAACAGTACCCCCCCCTTGAGGAGGGGTCACCGAACCCTCACCAGAGCTCCCAGGACGACCAGGATGAGCCATATGAAAGGCACGAACAAGATCGGGAGCATGGACATCAAAGGCAAAGACCCAGGAATTATCTTCCTGAGCATAACCCTTCCACTTAACCAGATACTGGAGTTTCCGCCTTGAAACACGAGAATCCAAAATCTTCTCCACAATATACTCCAACTCCCCCTCCACCAAAACCGGGGCAGGAGGATCAACAGCTGGAACCATAGGTGCCACGTATCTCCGCAACAATGACCTATGTAATACGTTATGTATGGAAAAAGAATCTGGAAGGGTCAGACGAAAAGACACAGGATTAAGAACCTCAGAAATCCTATACGGACCAATAAAACGAGGTTTAAACTTAGGAAAGGAAACCTTCATACGAATATGACGAGAAGATAACCAAACCAAGTCCCCAACCCGAAGTCGGGGACCCACACAGCGTCTGCGATTAGCGAAACGTTGAGCCTTCTCCTGGGACAAAGTCAAATTGTCCACTACATGAGTCCAAATCTGCTGCAACCTGTCCACCACAGTATCCACACCAGGACAGTCCGAAGACTCAACCTGCCCTGAAGAGAAACGAGGATGGAACCCAGAGTTGCAGAAAAACGGTGAAACCAAGGTAGCCGAGCTGGCCCGATTATTAAGGGCGAACTCAGCCAAAGGCAAAAAGGACACCCAGTCACCCTGATCAGCAGAAACAAAGCATCTCAGATATGTTTCCAAGGTCTGATTGGTTCGTTCGGTCTGGCCATTAGTCTGAGGATGGAAAGCCGAGGAAAAAGACAAGTCAATGCCCACCACAAAAGGCTCGCCAAAACCTCGAAACAAACTGGGAACCTCTGTCAGAAACGATATTCTCTGGAATGCCATGTAAACGAACCACATGCTGGAAAAACAATGGCACCAAATCAGAGGAGGAAGGCAATTTAGACAAGGGTACCAAATGGACCATCTTAGAGAAGCGATCACAGACCACCCAAATGACTGACATCTTTTGAGAGACGGGAAGATCTGAAATAAAATCCATAGAGATATGTGTCCAAGGCCTCTTCGGGACCGGCAAGGGCAAAAGCAACCCACTGGCACGAGAACAGCAGGGCTTAGCCCGAGCACAAATCCCACAGGACTGCACAAAAGTACGCACATCCCGCGACAGAGATGGCCACCAAAAGGATCTAGCCACTAACTCTCTGGTACCAAAGATTCCAGGATGACCAGCCAACACCGAACAATGAACCTCAGAGATAACTTTATTCGACCACCTATCAGGGACATACAGTTTCTCCGCTGGGCAACGATCAGGTTTATTAGCCTGAAATTTTTGCAGCACCTGCCGCAAATCAGGGGAGATGGCAGACACAATTACTCCCTCTTTGAGGATACCCGCCGGCTAAGATACACCCGGTGAGTCGGGCACAAAACTCCTAGACAGAGCATCCGCCTTCACATTTTTAGAGCCCGGAAGGTATGAAATCACAAAGTCAAAACGGGCAAAAAACAATGACCAACGAGCTTGTCTAGGATTCAACCGCTTAGCGGACTCGAGATAAGTCAAGTTCTTATGATCAGTCAAGACCACCACGCGATGCTAAGCTCCTTCAAGCCAATGACGCCACTCCTCGAATGCCCACTTCATGGCCAGCAACTCTCGATTGCCCACATCATAATTTCGCTCAGCAGGCGAAAACTTCCTGGAAAAGAAGGCGCATGGTTTCATCACCGAGCAATCAGAACTTCTCTGCGACAAAACAGCCCCTGCTCCAATCTCAGAAGCATCAACCTCGACCTGGAACGGAAGCGAAACATCTGGTTGACACAACACAGGGGCAGAAGAAAAACGACGCTTCAACTCTTGAAAAGCTTCCACCGCAGCAGAAGACCAATTGACCAAATCAGCACCTTTCTTGGTCAAATCGGTCAATGGTTTAGCAATACTAGAAAAATTGCAGATGAAGCGACGATAAAAATTAGCAAAGCCCAGGAACTTTTGCAGACTTTTCAGAGATGTCGGCTGAGTCCAATTATGGATGGCTTGGACCTTAACAGGGTCCTTCTCGATAGTAGAAGGGGAAAAGATGAACCCCAAAAATGAAACCTTCTGAACACCAAAGAGACACTTTGATCCCTTCACAAACAAAGAATTAGCACGCAGGACCTGAAACACCGTTCTGACCTGCTTCACATGAGACTCCCAATCATCCGAGAAGATCAAAATGTCATCTAAGTACACAATCAGGAATTTATCCAGGTACTCTCGGAAGATGTCATGCATAAAGGACTGAAACACTGATGGAGCATTGGCAAGTCCGAATGGCATTACTAGATACTCAAAATGGCCCTCGGGCGTACTAAATGCAGTTTTCCACTCATCGCCTCGCTTAATACGCACAAGATTATACGCACCACGAAGATCTTTCATGGTGAACCAACTAGCCCCCTTAATCCGAGCAAACAAATCAGATAACAATGGCAAGGGGTACTGAAATTTAACCGTGATCTTATTTAGAAGGCGGTAATCTATACAAGGTCTCAGTGAACCATCCTTCTTGGCTACAAAAAAGAACCCTGCTCCTAATGGCGACGATGACGGGCGAATATGCCCCTTCTCCAAAGACTCCTTCACATAACTCCACATAGCGGCGTGCTCAGGCACAGATAAATTAAACAGTCGACCTTTTGGGAATTTACTACCAGGAATCAAAACGATAGCACAATCACAATCCTTATGCGGAGGTAGGGTATCGGACTTGGGCTCATCAAATAAATCCCGGTAATCAGACAAGAACTCAGGAACCTCAGAAGGGGTGGATGACAAAATAGTCAGAACTGGGACATCACCATGTACCCCCTGACAACCCCAGCTGGACACAGACATGGATTTCCAATCTAATACTGGATTATGGACTTGTAGCCATGGCAACCCCAACACGACCACATCATGCAGATTATGCAACACCAGAAAGCGAATAACCTCCTGATGTGCAGGAGCCATGCACATGGACAGCTGGGTCCAGTACTGAGGCTTATTCTTGGCCAAAGGCGTAGCATCAATTCCTCTCAATGGAATAGGACACTGCAAGGGCTCCAAGAAAAACCCACAATGCCTAGCATACTCCAAGTCCATCAAATTCAGAGCAGCGCCTGAGTCCACAAATGCCATGACAGAATACGATGACAAAGAGCAGATCAAGGTAACAGACAGAAGAAATTTTGACTGTACCGTACCAATGGTGGCAGACCTAGTGAACCGCTTAGTGCGCTTAGGACAATCAGAGATAGCATGAGTGGAATCACCACAGTAGAAACACAGCCCATTCAGACGTCTGTGTTCTTGCCGTTCAACTCTGGTCAAAGTCCTATCGCACTGCATAGGCTCAGGTTTAAGCTCAGGTAATACCGCCAAATGGTGCACAGATTTACGCTCGCGCAAGCGTCGACCGATCTGAATGGCCAAAGACATAGACTCATTCAGACCAGCAGGCATAGGAAATCCCACCATGACATCCTTAAGGGCTTCAGAGAGACCTTTTCTGAAAATAGCTGTGAGCGCACCTTCATTCCACTGAGTGAGTACGGACCACTTTCTAAATTTCTGACAATATACCTCTATTTCATCCTGACCCTGACACAGAGCCAGCAAATTCTTCTCTGCCTGATCCACAGAATTAGGCTCATTGTACAGCAATCCGAGCGCCAGGAAAAATGCATCGATATTACTTAATGCAGGATCTCCTGACGCAAGAGAAAATGCCCAGTCCTGAGGGTCGCCACGCAAAAAAGAAATAACGATCCTAACTTGTTGAACTGGGTCACCAGAGGAGCGAGGTTTCAAAGCCAGAAATAGTTTACAATTATTTTTGAAACTCAGAAATTTAGTTCTATCTCCAAAAAACAAATCAGGAATAGGAATTCTCGGTTCTAATATAGAATTCTGAACCACAAAGTCTTGAATACTTTGTACTCTTGCCGTGAGCTGATCCACACATGAAGACAGACCTTTAATGTCCATCGCTACACCTGTGTCCTGAACCACCCAAATGTCTAGGGGAAAAAAAAGGCAAAACACAGTGCAAAGAAAAAAAAATGGTCTCAGAACTTCTTTTTTCCCTCTATTGGGAATCATTAGTACTTTTGGCCTCCAGTACTGTTATGAAAGGTAATTCAGTACCACAATGGACATAGAGGTCAGCGCACATACAGTGACAATAACCCAAAAAACAAGAACGAGCTCTGAGACGTGGGAACTCTGTTGACCGCAATCCCTAATCCTCTCCAACCACACTAAAGGCAGCCGGTTGATTGCGCCTAACGCTCCCTATGCAACTCGGCACGGCCTGAGAAACTAGCTAGCCTGAAGATAGAAAATAAGCCTACCTTGCCTCAGAGAAATACCCCAAAGGAAAAGGCAGCCCCCACATATAATGACTGTGAGTTAAGATGAAAAGACAAACGTAGAGATGAAATAGATTTAGCAAAGTGAGGCCCAACTTTCTGAACAGAGCGAGGATAGGAAAGGTAACTTTGCGGTCAACACAAAACCCTACAAACACCACGCAAAGGGGGCAAAAAGACCCTCCGTACCGAACTAACGGCACGGAGGTACACCCTCTGCGTCCCAGAGCTTCCAGCAAGCAGAAAAAAACAAATTGACAAGCTGGACAGAAAAAAAACAGCAAACAAATAGCAAAGAGGAACTTAGCTATGCAGAGCAGCAGGCCACAGGAACGATCCAGGAGGAAACAGGTCCAATACTAGAACATTGACTGGAGGCCAGGATCAAAGCACTAGGTGGAGTTAAATAGAGCAGCACCTAACGACTTCACCACATCACCTGAGGAAGGAAACTCAGAAGCCGCAGTACCACTTTCCTCCACCAACGGAAGCTCACAGAGAGAACCAGCCGAAGTACCACTTGTGACCACAGGAGGGAGCTCTGCCACAGAATTCACAACAGAAGACCACCTAAAGCACCTGGTCGGGGTGTATGAAGCACTGTCCAATTATGGCCTGAAAGTGAAGCCATCCAAGTGCCACCTGTTAAAGCTTAAAGTGCAGTACCTGGGCCATGTGATAAGCACCGAAGGTGTGGCACCAGACCCTGACAATGTCACTGTGATCAGGGACTGGCCGAAACCCAGCAACATCCATGAGGTATGGCAGTTCCTCGGGTTGGTAGGCTACTACCGAAAGTTAAATAAAGACTTCACTAAGATAGCCGGACCCCTGCAAGACCTGTTGGTGGGGCAATCCAAAAAGACCAAGAAAAAGAGTCCTCAGTTTGAGTGGAATGACAGGCTGAAAGGATCCTACACCCAGTTGAAGTTGGCTCTCACGGAAGATGAAGTACTGGCCTACCCTGACTATGACCAACCGTTTGTGCTCTACACAGACGCCAGCAATGTGGGATTAGGAGTAGTGCTGTCCCAGGTACAGAAAGGCAGGGAAAGAGTAATTGCCTATGCCAGCAGGAAGCTTGGTCCCACTGCAAAGAACCCCAAAAACTACAGTTCCTTCAAGCGGGAGTTCCTCGCCATAGTCTGGGCAGTAACTGAACAGTTTAAGAACTACCTGGCTTCAGTAAAATTCACCGTATTTCACGGACAACATTCTGCTGACCCACCTGGAGACGGCAAAACTAGGTGCATTGGAGCAGTGATGGATGGCCCGGTTGTCCAACTACGAATTCACCATCAAGTACCATGTAGGGCACAAGAATGCAAATGCCGATGTGCTGTCCAGGATGCCCCATTTACCAGAAGTGGGAGAAGATCCAGAAGCACTCGAAGAGGTTGAGTTACCAGCCTTCCAACGCCCCGAGGTGACTCAGTACTCCCATCATGTGAAGAACAAGCGTAATGACAGGTGAGAAGCCACGCTGAACCCATTACCCCACTATGGATGGGCAGAGACGCAGGATAGCGACCCAGCAGTCCGACTAGAAAAAGAGCTGTTGACCCAACTGATTATCACCCTGATCCAGAAGAAACTCAACAGTTGTCGACGGAGAAAGGCAAATTGTTTATCTATGACAGTAAGCTATGCCGGAGGAATATCGACCCACACACTCATGAGCTGGTCTGGCAGGTGGTAGTCCCCAGACAAGATGTGCCAATGGTCTTGGAAGCATAACACAATGGAGCAGGACACTTCGGATGGAAGAAGTTGGAAGTTCTACTTCGTGGGAGGTTCTACTGGATTGGCATGAGAAGTGGTGCAGAGAGTGTGGTCCATGTAACCTGCGTAGAAAGGACCATGACAGCCAGAGGGCTCCCCTACAGCCCATAATCACCAAACAGCCACTTAAATTGGTAGCTTTAGACCACGTGAAGCTAACCACATGCCGGTCAGGCTATGTCTATGCTTTGACCATAGTGGACCATTGCTCCTGATTCCTGGTAGTCATGCCTTTCAAGGACCAGACAGAGAAGACAGCAGCCAAGGCATTCCAACAACACTTTTCTTGACCACATGGCTACCCTGAAAAGGTACTCACCGACCAAGACCCAGCCTTTGAGTCAGAAGTATTCCAGGAGTTCTGTCACCTGTACAGATGTAACAAGATCAGGACAACACAGTACTAGCCACAGACAAACGGTATGCGTGAGAAGATGAATCAGGTGGTAATCGACTTACTGAAGACCTTGCCTTTGGAAGAGAGAAACCTATGGCCAGAGAAGTTGCCAGATCTGGTAGATCTGTACAATCACATCCTGGTGAATTCCACCAACTGCACTCTAGCCTACCTAATGAGAGGAAGACCTAGCAAATTACCTGTTGACCTTGATATGGGAGTCCTAACACCAGAAAGAACATCACCAGATGCGAATTGGGATATGGAGCGACAACAGAAATAATGCCAAGTTTAAGAATGCGTAGAAGGAAGTTTGTCCCAGGTAAGACAGAGACAAGAAAGAAACTATAATCAACGTGCCTCTGCAATTCCTTTGTCAGCAGGTGAACAAGTTCTAAAGCGGAAAAGAAGAATGCACAAACTTGTTGACCAGTGGGAAGCAGAACCATTTACCATCTTTCCATCAAACTTTGATAACACTAAAGTGTGTCTCATAAGTAAAGAAGGAGAAACCTTGACTGCGGTATCAAGGGATCATCTTAAAGTATGCCCTGACCAGCTGAGAGAAAAGGAGAAAGATCCAGATACTCCTCAACCCATGGAGGAAAAAGAAGAGAGACTCCTCAACCCATGGAGGAAAAAGAAGAGAGAATCCATAACGTTCTTGGAGACTTTCCCCAGTCATGGACTCAGGTAAATTAAGCCATAGTGGTGCCTGTTTTGACCTTTCCCCAGTTGGAAATAACAGAGGGAGATGTGACTCAAAATTAATCTGAACCAGAAGAGACTCTACACCAGCGGGCTCAAGCAGCAGACGTCACACCAGCAGTAGAGCAAGAAAATCCACCCCCTGCTATCGGTGAATCTGTCATGCTCACAGTGAGCAACAGTTCTCTTAGGAGATCAAGTACACCTGTGCTACATAGAATTCCCAGTAGCATAGCCATAAGAGAGTGTATAACACCAGTGACAGCAAGCCTAGTGAATTTGGTCAGATCACCCTCAGTGCCTGTCCTGCGTAGATCTACCCGTAGTACCAGAAGTCAGATCCCAGCCCGTTACAAGGACTAAATATGTCAATAATTGGTGTTACCTGTTTAAAAATGTTTGCTTTTGATTATTAAAACTTTAAAATGGACAGTAAAGTAATAGATGATGAATTGCCTAAAAACTTTACTGTAAATAGTTGGCACCTCCTAAGGTGCATCTTATTGGTTCTACCCACATTGCCAGCGTAAATCCCCCATCACCACTCAAATTCTCCCCTCACACAATAAATCCCCCATCACCACTCACATTAAATCCCCCCCACAATAAATCCCCCCATCCCCACTCACATTAAATCCCCTACAATAAATCCCACCATCCCCATTCACATTAAATGCACCCCCACAACAAATCCCCCATCCCCACTCACATTTAATCTCCCTTCACAATAAATCCCCCCATCCCCACTCACATTAAATCCCCCCCACAATAAATTCCCCATCCCCACTCACATTAAATCCCCCACAATAAATCCCCATCCCCACTCACATTAAATCTCCTCCCCCACAGTAAATCCCCCCATCCCCACTCACATTAAATCCCCCCACAATAAATCTCCCCATCTCCACTCACATTAAATCCCCCCCACAATAAATCCCCCATCCCCACTCACATCAAATCTCCCCCCCCAATAAATCCACCCATCCCCACTCACATCAAATTCCCCACAATAAATCCCCCCATCCCCTCTCACATCAAACCCCCCACAATAAATCCCCCCATCCCCATGACAAATCTCCCCCCACACACATTAAATCCCCCATCCCTACTCCAATTCATCCCACACACAATAAATCCCCCATCCCCACTCAAATTTACCCCACACAATAAATCCCCCATCCCCACTCAAATTCTCCCCACACACATTAAACACACCCATCCCCATTCCAATTCTTCCCCACACAATAAATCCCCCTATCCCCACTCAAAAAAAACACAACACAAAAAATTTAAGTGGGGATAATTTTCCAGTTTGCAGAAGGTCATTGAAAGTTAAATGTTCAACTAGATGGTCAATTTGTCCAGGGAGGGCCAATAACCTGTTTTGTTACAATCTTGACACTTGTCTTCTAACAAAGGAGTCTTTTGATACTCAAAGATGAGAGTCACCTGATTAGACCTTTCCCAGGAGAAGGTATCCTGTATATGTTAATTATATGTTAGATCAGGGGTCCCCAACTCCAGGCCTCGAGGGCCGCCAACAGTGCAGGTTTTCAGGACTTCTTTAGTATTGCATCGGTGGTAATGTGATCATCTGCACAGGTGATGATTCCAACCCCTGTGCAATACTAAGGAAATCCTGAAAACCTGCACTGTTGACGGCCCTTGAGGCCTGGAGTTGGGGACCACTGTAACATAGTAACATAGTAACATAGTTAGTAAGGCCAAAAAAAGACATTTGTCCATCCAGTTCAGCCTATATTCCATCATAATAAATCCCCAGATCTACGTCCTTCTACAGAACCTAATAATTGTATGATACAATATTGTTCTGCTCCAGGAAGACATCCAGGCCTCTCTTGAACCCCTCGACTGAGTTCGCCATCACCACCTCCTCAGGCAAGCAATTCCAGATTCTCACTGCCCTAACAGTAAAGAATCCTCTTCTATGTTGGTGGAAAAACCTTCTCTCCTCCAGACGCAAAGAATGCCCCCTTGTGCCCGTCACCTTCCTTGGTATAAACAGATCCTCAGCGAGATATTTGTATTGTCCCCTTATATACTTATACATGGTTATTAGATCGCCCCTCAGTCGTCTTTTTTCTAGACTAAATAATCCTAATTTCGCTAATCTATCTGGGTATTGTAGTTCTCCCATCCCCTTTATTAATTTTGTTGCCCTCCTTTGTACTCTCTCTAGTTCCATTATATCCTTCCTGAGCACCGGTGCCCAAAACTGGACACAGTACTCCATGTGCGGTCTAACTAGGGATTTGTACAGAGGCAGTATAATGCTCTCATCATGTGTATCCAGACCTCTTTTAAAGCACCCCATGATCCTGTTTGCCTTGGCAGCTGCTGCCTGGCACTGGCTGCTCCAGGTAAGTTTATCATTAACTAGGATCCCCAAGTCCTTCTCCCTGTCAGATTTACCCAGTGGTTTCCCATTCAGTGTGTAATGGTGATATTGATTCCTTCTTCCCATGTGTATAACCTTACATTTATCATTGTTAAACCTCATCTGCCACCTTTCAGCCCAAGTTTCCAACTTATCCAGATCCATCTGTAGCAGAATACTATCTTGTATTAACTGCTTTACATAGTTTTGTATCATCTGCAAATATCGATATTTTACTGTGTAAACCTTCTACCAGATCATTAATGAATATGTTGAAGAGAACAGGTCCCAATACTGACCCCTGCGGTACCCCACTGGTCACAGCGACCCAGTTAGAGACTATACCATTTATAACCACCCTCTGCTTTCTATCACTAAGCCAGTTACTAACCCATTTACACACAATTTCCCCCAGACCAAGCATTCTCATTTTGTGTACCAACCTCTTGTGCGGCACGGTATCAAACGCTTTGGAAAAATCGAGATATACCACGTCCAATGACTCACCGTGGTCCAGCCTATAGCTTACCTCTTCATAAAAACTGATTAGATTGGTTTGACAGGAGCGATTTCTCATAAACCCATGCAGATATCGAGTTAAACAGTTATTCTCATTGAGATAATCCAGAATAACATCCCTCAGAAACCCTTCAAATATTTTACCAACAATAGAGGTTAGACTTACTGGCCTATAATTTCCAGGTTCACTTTTAGAGCCCTTTTTGAATATTGGCACCACATTTGCTATGCGCCAGTCCTGCGGAACAGACCCTGTCACAATAGAGTCCCTAAAAATAAGAAATAATGGTTTATCTATTACATTACTTAGTTCTCTTAGTACTCGTGGGTGTATGCCATCCGGACCCGGAGATTTATCTATTTTAATCTTATTTAGCCGGTTTCGCACCTCTTCTTGGGTTAGATTGGTGACCCTTAATATAGGGTTTTCATTGTTTCTTGGGATTTCACCTAGCATTTCATTTTCCACCGTGAATACCGTGGAGAAGAAGGTGTTTAATATATTAGCTTTTTCCACGTCATCTACAACCATTCTTTCCTCACTATTTTTTAAGGGGCCTACATTTTCAGTTTTTATTCTTTTACTATTGATATAGTTGAAGAACAGTTTCGGATTAGTTTTACTCTCCTTAGCAATGTGCTTCTCTGTTTCCTTTTTGGCAGCTTTAATTAGTTTTTTAGATAAAGTATTTTTCTCCCTATAGTTTTTTAGAGCTTCAAAGGTGCCATCCTGCTTTAGTAGTGCAAATGCTTTGTTTTTACTGTTAATTGCCTGTCTTACTTCTTTGTTTAGCCACATTGGGTTTTTCCTATTTCTAGTCCTTTTATTCCCACAAGGTATAAACCGCTTACAGTGCCTATTTAGGATGTTCTTAAACATTTTCCATTTATTATCTGTATTCTTATTTCTGAGGATATTGTCCCAGTCTACCAGATTACGGGCATCTCTAAGCTGGTCAAACTTTGCCTTCCTAAAGTTCAGTGTTTTTGTGACTCCCTGACAAGTCCCCCTAGTGAAAGACCGGTGAAACTGCACAATATTGTGGTCGCTATTTCCTAGATGCCCAACCACCTGCAGATTTGTTATTCTGTCAGGTCTATTAGATAGTATTAGGTCTAAAAGTGCTGCTCCTCTGGTTGGATTCTGCACCAATTGTGAAAGATAATTTTTCTTGGTTATTAGCAGAAACCTGTTGCCTTTATGGGTTTCACAGGTTTCTGTTTCCCAGTTAATATCCGGGTAGTTAAAGTCCCCCATAACCAGGACCTCATTATGGGTTGCAGCTTCATCTATCTGCTTTAGAAGTAGACTTTCCATGATTTCTGTTATATTTGGGGGTTTGTAACAGACCCCAATGAGAATTTTGTTACCATTTTTCCCTCCATGAATTTCGACCCATATGGACTCGACATCCTCATTTCCTTCGCTAATATCCTCCCTTAAAGTGGACTTTAGACAAGACTTTACATAGAGACAAACCCCTCCTCCTCTCCGATTTTTACGATCCTTTCTAAACAGACTGTAACCCTGTAAGTTAACTGCCCAGTCATAGCTTTCATCTAACCATGTCTCGGTTATTCCCACTATGTCAAAGTTACCTGTAGATATTTCTGCTTCTAGTTCTTCCATCTTGTTTGTCAGGCTTCTGGCGTTTGCGAGCATGCAGTTTAGAGGATTTTGTTTTGTTCCAATCTCCTTGCTGTGGATTTTTTTAGAAATGTTTTTACCTCCCTTCTGAGTATGTTTTCCTGGGTCTTCTTTGGTCGAGTCTAATGTTTTTCTTCCCGTCCCCTCTTCTTCTAGTTTAACGCCCTCCTGATGAGTGTAGCGAGTCTTCTGGCGAATGTGTGTTTCCCAGGTTTGTTGAGGTGTAGTCCGTCTCTGGCGAGGAGTCCATCGTACCAGTAATTCACACCGTGGTCCAGGAATCCGAATCCTTGTTGTCTGCACCATCGTCTTAGCCAGTTGTTTGCATCAAGGATCCTGTTCCATCTCCTGGTGCCATGCCCGTCTACTGGAAGGATAGAAGAAAAAACTACCTGTGCATCCAGTTCCTTTACTTTCTTCCCCAACTCTTCCAAGTCTTTGCAGATTGTCGGTAGGTCCTTCCTTGCCGTGTCATTGGTGCCAACATTTATCAGAAGAAATGGGTGGACGTCCTTGGAGCTGAAGAGCTTTGGTATCCTATCGGTCACATCCTTGATCATCGCACCTGGAAGGCAGCATACTTCTCTTGCAGTTATGTCCGGTCTGCAGATGGCTGCTTCTGTGCCTCTCAGTAGTGAGTCTCCCACCACCACCACTCTTCGTTGCTTCTTGGCTGTACTTTTTGCTGTCACTTGTTGCTGTGTGCCCTTTTCTTTTTTGCTTGCTGGTATTGCTTCATCCTTAGGTGTGCCATCTTCATCCTCTACAAAGATTTGATATCGGTTCTTCAGTTGTGTGGTTGGTGATTTCTCCATGGTCTTCTTGCTTCTTTTGGTCACATGCTTCCACTCATCTGCTTTTGGAGGTTCTCTGACACTTTTTTCACCTTCTGTGACCAGTAGAGATGCTTCTGTTCTGTCTAGAAAGTCTTCATTCTCTTTGATGAGTTTCAAAGTTGCTATTCTTTCTTCCAGACCCCGCACCTTTTCTTCTAAAAGGGCCACTAGTCTACACTTCTGACAGGTGAAATTGGATTCTTCTTCTGGTCGATCTGCGAACATGTAGCACATGCTGCAACTCACCATGTAGGTTGTCACATCTGCCATGTTGCTCCTAGATCCTGCTGACTTGCTGTGTGTTTTCCTTCTTGTGTAATCTACTCAGCGAAGCTCTCATGCAATAATGTCCTACAGGCAAAAATTTGCACGCCGTAAGGCGCGCGGTTTGGTGATGCTTTCCAAGCAGCTGGTCCCGGCTGTACCCAACGATCTTCTAGCTTAGGGAGACTTCGCTTTTCCCAGAAGGCACCTGGAATATGCAAATTAGCCTCCTCAAGCTTGAATCCCTGGTTAGATAGATACTGTTAAGTCCCCAAGACACATACCATGAGAGCTCAAAACTTTTAGATTAGTTTCAATAGACAGTTTTAACATATAAGAGGGGACTGGAACTTGAGGTGAGGGAGAGAGATGAGGAGAGAGATGCAAATGAACACAGATTGATGGACGTCTACCTTGTAATGTATGAATAATGCTTGTTTTGATGCACATGCATTTATTTTACTTTATTGCTTATATGTGTTATTTTAGTGACAGTTTATTTTAATTAAGTTTACTCAATTCTCGTGCGAGCATTTCTTTTTCATCACAATCCTTTGAATCCATTTCAAAACACCTCACGAAGCGAGATCTTGTATGGAGTCCCCGATCAGGGAAGATTGACAGTCATCTTGTGTTTCTTCCATTTTCTAATAATTGTGCCAACAGTTGTTGCCTTCTCACCAAGCTGCTTGCCTATGGTCCTGTAGCCCATCCCATCCTTGCGCAGGTCTACAATTTTGTCCCCCGTGTCCTTAGAGAGCTCTTTTTGTTCTTGGTCATGGTGGAGAGGTAGGAGTGTGATTGACGGAGTGTGTGGACAGATGTCTTTTATATAGGCAACAAGTTCAAACAGGTGGAATTAATACAGGTAATGAGTGTAGAGTAGGAGAGCTTCTTAAAGAAAAGCTAACAGGTCTATGAGAGCCAGAGTTCTTGCTGCTTTGTAGGTGATAAAACACTTATTGCATGTGTAGGGAATGCAAATGCGTATATTGTTTCCTCTTCTCCCCAACCCCTTTAAGTATGTATAATATGATGTGTATTTGACTAATGTGTTTGTACACAGTGGCACTGCTACAGATAAAGTGTATTGTCACCGTGTACAATAATAATAATAATAATCTTTATTTTTTATAATAATCTTTATTTTTATATAGCGCTAACATATTCCGCAGCGCTTTACAGTTTTGCACACATTATCACCGCTGTCCCCGATGGGGCTCACAATCTAGATTCCCTATCAGTATGTCTTTGGAATGTGGGAGGAAACCGGAGTACCCGGAGGAAACCCACGCAAACACGGAGAGAACATACAAACTCTTTGCAGATGTTGTCCTGGGTGGGATTAGAACCCAGGACTCCAGCGCTGCAAGGCTGCTGTGCTAACCACTGCGCCACCGTGTACTACACACTGCATGTGTATCTATATATATATAATTGTCTAAAAGGTACTTCCGTCTTTCTGTCTGCAACTTCCGTAACGGAAATCCCGCGTCGCTGATTGGTCTCGCCAGCTGCCTGTCATGGCTGCCGCGACCAATCAGCGATCCCTACTCCCTTGCAGTCAGTGCCCGGCGCCCGCATGCTCCCCTCCAGTTACCGCAGTCAGTGCCCGGTGCCCGCATGCTCTCCTCCAATCACCGCAGTCAGTGCCCGGCGCCAGCATGCTCCCCTCCAGTCACTGCAGTCAGTGCCTGGCGCCCGCATACTCCCCTCCAGTCACCGCTCACATAGGGTTAATGCCAGCGGTAACGCACCGTGTTATGCATCGGGTAACGCTCTCCGTAACCGATGCTATTAACCCTGTGTGTCCCCAACTTTTTACAAGAGTAAAAAGATGCAATGTTAAAAATAATAAAAAAACAAAAAACCTGCTATACTCACCCTCCGTAGTCCGCCGAGCCGCGCGCGTCCTCCGCCATCTTCCGTTCCCATAGATGCATTGCGAAATAACCCAGAAGACTTAGCGGTCTCGCGAATGGAAGATGGCGGCAGCCGCGCGCTCAGCTCCTGTGCCACAGCTTCGCTGGATTGGATCCCGACAGGTAAGTATATAACTATTTTTTATTTAAATTATTTTTTTTTAAACAGGGATATGGTGCCCACACTGCTATATAATACGTGGGCTGTGTAATATGCCGTGTGGCTGCTATATAGTACCTGGCCAGTGTTAGATGCTATGTGGGCTGTGTTATGTACTGCGTGGGCTGTGCTATATATTACGTGGCCAGTGTTATATACTGCATGGGCAGTGTAATATACCGCGTGGTTGCTATATACTACCTGGCCAGTGTTATATACTGCGTGTGCTGTGCTAAATATTACGTGGCCAGTGTTATATACTGCGTGAGCTGTGTTATATATTACGTGGCCAGTGTTATATACTGCATGGGCTGTGTAATATACCGCATGGCTGCTATATACTACCTGGCCAGTGTTATATACTGCATGTGCTGTGCTATATATTACGTGGCCAGTGTTATATACTGCGTGGCCTGTGTTATATGTTATGTGGCCAGTGTTATATACTGCGTGGCTTGTGTTATATATTACGTGGCCAGTGTTATATACTGCGTGGCCTGTGTTATATATTATGTGGCCAGTGTTATATACTGCGTGGCTGCTATATACTGCGTGGGCTGTGTTATATAGTACGTGGGCTGCGTTATATACTGTTTGGGCTGTGTTATATATTGCGTGGCCTGTATTAACGCATCAGGCATTCTACAATATGTATGTATGTTTGTATTTAGCAGCCACATAGTATATAGCACAGGCCACATCGTATTTGTCTGCTATATACTACATGGCTCCTATATACTACGTGGCCTGTGCTATATACTCTGTGGCTGCTATATACATGCATACATACATATTCTAGAATACCCGATGCGTTAGAATCGGACCACCATCTAGTTGCTCTATAAATATATATATGTTTTCCACACTGTTAGGGAAAGTCCCTGGGCCCAGTATAATGTCAGGGGTGTAGTGTCCCTAGTTAGCCACTAGAGGGGGGCACTGTAGTATGTACTTAGAGTAGAAGGGACACAGTGCATAAGTTAGTGAGACGTGAATGTAACCCTATGATGACCATTGGTACTAATGTCATTGAAAATTGTCTTGCCGAGGTTACTGTCTTGTTACAACAGCCGAAACTGCTGGTTCCAGTGAGCAGAGAGTCCTACAGAAAGAAATCAGAGCCCTGGTGCAGAGACAACAGGTATAACTGTCTGGTGGAGAAATTGGGCATGTCACAGTGAGTGATCCAATCCCCATTGCAATACCCCCCAGGGAGTGAAATGTTAATATGGGCAGCAATAGGCCTCAGATGTAAAGGCCCTGGTAGAACCTGTGTATTCAGATAGTAGGCCCACAATCCTGACAGCCAGAGGGGTGGTTGAAGTCCACAAGGGGAGGGTACCAGAACATGTCCTTAACTGTGGAGACAAAGAGGTCCACCTAACCAGATATGTCAGACTTGCCAAACTATTTACTGTTAATAATAATGCAATAAAAACAGAATCCTTGGTCCCACCAGGTGGAGGACAATGCCTCTGCAGGACAGTTCGAGGATTAGTGCCAGAAGTTACACGTGGGCACTGACTCCAACCCTTCACACCAAAAACATGGGGCTTACTGGGTGGTCCATGAGTTTGAGCAGGTATTCAGCAAGCACCCACTAGATTTTGGGCAGGTAAAAGGGGTTCAACATCATATCACCACTGGAGATCATCTGCCCATTAAAGAGAGGTAGCGGCCTGTATCTCCAGCTCATTACCAGTGTGGGAAAAGTATGTTACGAGAGATGAAGGAGGCTGGGGTAATCAGAGATAGTTACAGACCTATAATTTATTCTCCCAGATAAATTTGTAGCCTCTTAAAACATCAACAGATGTATAATCATTTAACCTATAAATATAAAGTCCAGATGCATGATATAATAGTCACGCCGTTTATATATATACTGGAATATATAAATACAACTGAAGCAATAGAATACTCTATATATATCAAAAAGTAACAAACTTTATTAATTAAATCAGGTAATAGACAGAATCACATTTAACATTTTATATGTGAGATGCACAAAGGACGAGCTGAGACAAAAATAGCTACAACAGCAGGGCTACATTAGGGCAACCACTGAACCATGGGTACTAGAGATGGCAAGACAGGACTGTGGGTGTATGCTACTGCCGCCAGGAGGATGACACTAAGTAGACAAAAAAAAAATTAGCTTCTCCTCCGCAGTATACACCCTGACACTGACCCAGACAGATCCAGTTTATGCTTAGTGTCCGTATGAGGCACATTTCTGGGTTTTCCCAGATCTCTTTTTCTTTATTTATGAAGATGAGACAGGGGCGACGGACCCTTTTGAAGGGGTCCGATCTCCCCAAACCAGCAACGGGTGAGCACGTGGAGTGTCACCTCCACGTATCCTCTCCCGCAACGTGGGACCTTTTGCCGGACTAATCCCTGACCACCCTAAGGTAACGAAACCCTAGGTTGTACAGGCATACATGCTCTGTCCGTGCAGCCCCACTTCATCACCAATGCACTGACAGTGGTGATTAAAAGAGGAAGACGGTCCCTCTCCTCACCCCTTGAAGGGCCGACGGAGTTAGGGTGCCTGCACCGTCTTTCCTATATATATATATATATATTGATATACATATATACAGTATATATATATAAAACGTCCCTCTGACCTTGGGATGTGTCGGGAGACTGGTGGGGGCTCCTGCTCCGTTGCGCGGCTCATTTTGGCTGGTGCAGAGGTACCATACTGCAGGGAGATCCCGGCCCTGTTTTATGGGTATTTCCTTCCTCGGCGTGCGCTGCTTATTTTTTGTCCCCGACGTCCAAGGCCGCGGGCGGAAGTCCCGCCTCTTTCTGCCGCATCTTCGCTTGGGCTATGTCTCTATCAGTTTTGTATATCGAGAGATTGAAATTCTTGCCCATTCTTCCTTGGCAAACAGCTCGAGCTCAGTGAGGTTTGATGGAGATCATTTGTGAACAGCAGTTTTCAGCTCTTTCCAC
Organism: Ranitomeya imitator; assembly: GCF_032444005.1. Taxonomy (NCBI): domain Eukaryota; kingdom Metazoa; phylum Chordata; class Amphibia; order Anura; family Dendrobatidae; genus Ranitomeya; species Ranitomeya imitator. The sequence continues at coordinate 462,495,219 of NC_091285.1, forward strand.
AGATTCTCGATTGGATTGAGGTCTGGACTTTGACCTGGCCATTCTAACACCTGGATATGTTTATTTGTGAACCATTTTGTAGATTTCGCTTTATGTTTAGGATCACTGTCTTGTTGGAAGACAAATCTCCGTCCCAGTCTCAGGTCTTTTGCAGACTCCAACAGGTTTTCTTCAAGAATGGTAATGTATTTGGCTCCATCCATCTTCCTATCAATTTTAACCATCTTCCCTGTCCTTGCTGAAGAAAAGCAGGCCCAAACCATGATGCTGCCACCACCATGTTTGACAGTGGGGATGGTGTGTTCAGGGTGATGAGCTGTGTTGCCTTTACGCCAAACATATAGTTTGGCATTGTTGCCAAAAAGTTCAATTTTGGTTTCATCTGACCAGAGCACCTTCTTCCACATGTTTGGTATGTCTCCCAGGTGGCTTGTTCAAAACTTTAAACAACACCTTTTATGGATATCTTTGAGAAATGGCTTTCTTCTTGCCACTCTTCCATAAAGGCCAGATTTGTGCAGTGTACGACTGATTGTTTTCCTATGGACAGACTGTCCCACCTCGGCTGTAGATCTCTGCGGTTCATCCAGAGTGATCATGGGCCTCTTGGCTGCATCTCCAATCAGTTTTCTCCTTGTTTGAGATGAAAGTTTAGAGGGACGGCCGAATCTTGGTAGATTTGCAGTGGTATGATACTCCTTACATTTCAATATGATCGCTTGCACAGTGCTCCTTGGGATGTTTAAAGTTTTGGAAATCATTTTGTATCCAAATCTGGCTTTAAACTTCTCCACAACAGTATCACAGACCTGCCTGTTGTGTTCCTTGGTCTTCGTGATGCTCTCTGTGCTTTAAACAGGACCCTGAGACTATCACAGAACAGGTACATCACAGACTTAATTACACACAGGTGGATTATATTTATCATCACTAGGCATTTAGGACAACATTGGATCATTCAGAGATCTACAATGAACTTCTGGAGTGAGTTTGCTGCACTGAAAGTAAAGGGGCCGAATAATATTGCATGCCTCACTTTTCAGTTTGTGAATTTCCTCAAAAATTTAAAATACCATATATACTCGAGTATAAGCCAACCCAAGTATAAGCCGACCCCCCTAATTTTGCCACAAAAAACTGGGAAAACTTATTGACTTGAGTATAAGCCTAGGGTAGGAAATGCAGCAGCTACCGGTGAATTTCAAAAATAAAAATAGATGCTCCACACCGTTCATTATTGCCCCATAGGATGCTCCATATAAAGCTGTGCCCCATATAATGCTCTGCACCGTTCATTATGGCCCCATAGATGTTCCATAGAAAGCTGTGCCATATAGAATGCTCTGCACCGTTCATTATTGCCCCATAGATGCTCCACATAAAGCTGTGCCATATATAATGCTCTGCACCGTTCATAATGGCCCCATAGATGTTCCATAGAAAGCTGTGCCATATGGAATGCTCTGCACCGTTCATTATGGCCCCATAGATGCTCCACATAAAGCTGTGCTCCATATATAATGCTCTGCACTGTTCATTATGGCCCCATAGATGCTCCATAGAAAGCTGTGCCATATATAATGCTCTGCACTGTTCATTATGGCCCCATAGATGCTCCACATAAAGCTGTGCATATGGAATGCTCTGCACCGTTCATTATGGCCCCATAGATGCTCCACATAAAGCTGTGCCATATGGAATGCTCTGCACCGTTCATTATGGCCCCATAGATGCTCCACATAAAGCTGTGCCCCATTTATAATGCTCTGCACTGTTCAGTATGGCCCCATAGATGCTCCACATAAAGCTGTGCCATATATAATGCTCTGCACCATTGATTATTGCCGCATAGATGCTCCACATAAAGCTGTGCCCCATATATAATGCTCTGCACCGTTCATTATGGCCCCATAGATGCTCCACATAAAGCTGTGCCCCATATATAATGCTCTGCACCGTTGATTATTGCCGCATAGATGCTCCACATAAAGCTGTGCCATATATAATGCTCTGCACCATTGATTATTGCCGCATAGATGCTCCACATAAAGCTGTGCCCTGTTATGATCTGGTGGTTTAGGAGCAACATGGAACGAGCTCTGAAGGAAGTGGTATCTGTACTGACCGCAGTCCCTAAGCTCAACACAACACTAGAAGTAGCCGTGGAATGCTCCTAACTCTCCCTAGGCATCTCGTCACAGCCTAAGAGCTAACTACCCCTAAAGATAGAAGCAGGAAAACTATCTTGCCTCAGAGAAAATCCCCAAAGGATAGATTAGCCCCCCACAAATAATGACTGTGAGTGGAGAGGGAAAAGACATACACAGAATGAAACCAGGATGAGCACAGGAGGCCAGTCTAGCTTGATAGATAGGACAGGATGGAATACTGTGCGGTCAGTATAAAACACTACAAAAATCCACGCAGAGATTACAAAAATCTCCACACCTGACTAAAGGTGTGGAGGGTAAATCTGCTTCCCAGAGCTTCCAGCAACACAGAGATAATTCATACTGATAAGCTGGACAAACATAGAAAGCACAGAACGGATAAGTCCACAATCTGTGGACAGAAAAGAGTAAGCAAGAACTTAGCTTTGTTGAACTGGTCAGGATAACAGGGAAATCCAAAGAGATGTGAATCCAACCAGGAACCATTTACAAGTGGCACTGGCTGAAGGAAAGAGCCAGGCATAAATAGTCGAGCAGAAAAGACAATCAGTAGAAGCAGCTGCAGACAGCTAAATCCAAGGAGCAGCCATACCACTTGAAACCACAAGAGGGAGCCCAAGAGCAGAACTCACAAAAGTGCCACTTACAACCACCGGAGGGAGCCCAAGAGCGGAATTCACAACAGTACCTCCCCCTTGACGAGGGGTCACCGAACCCTCACCAGAGCCCCCAGGCTCTGAGCAAACGGGAGAAAAACAGGGACCATCGAGCCTGTCTAGGATTCAGCCGCTTGGCCAACTCGAGGTAAATCAGATTCTTATGATCAGTCAGGACAACAACGCGGTGCTTAGCTCCCTCAAGCAATGTCGCCACTCCTCAAACGCCCACTTCATAGCCAACAACTCCCGATTGCCGACATCATAATTGCGTTCCGCAGGCGAAAACTTTCTGGAAAAAAAAGCACACGGTTTCATCAAAGAACCATCAGATTCCCTCTGAGACAAAACGGCCCCTGCCCCAATCTCAGAAGCGTCGACCTCCACCTGAAAAGGAAGAGAATCATCCGGCTGACGCAACACAGGGGCAGAAGTAAATCGGCGTTTAAGCTCCTGAAAGGCCTCAACAGCCGCAGAGGACCAATTCATCACATCAGCGCCTTTCTTCGTCAAATTAGTAAGGGGCTTAACCACACTGGAAAAGTTGGCAATGAAACTGCGATAGAAATTAGCAAAGCCCAAAAATTTTTGAAGGCCCTTCACAGATGTGGGTTGAATCCAGTCATGAATAGCTTGGACCTTAACAGGATCCATTTCTATAGACGAGGGAGAAAAAATAAAACCCAAAAAAGAGACCTTCTGAACTCCGAATAGGCACTTAGACCCCTTCACAAACAAAGCATTATCACAAAGGATCTGGAACACCATCCTGACCTGCTTCACATGAGACTCCCAATCATCGGAAAAAATCAAAATATCATCCAAATATACGACCATGAATTTATCAAGATAATTGCGGAAAATATCATGCATGAAGGACTGGAACACAGATTAGAGAGCCCAAATGGCATCACAAGGTATTCAAAATGGCCTTCGGGCGTATTAAATGCAGTTTTCCATTCGTCACCCTGTTTAATACGAACAAGATTATATGCCCCTCGGAGGTCAATCTTAGTAAACCAACTAGCCCCCTTAATCTGAGCAAACAAATCAGTAAGCAAAGGCAAGGGGTATTGGAATTTGACCGTGATCTTATTAAGAAGACGATAATCTATACAGGGTCTCAAGGAGCCATATATAATGCTCTGCACCGTTCATTATGGCCCCATAGATGCTCCACATAAAGCTGTGCCCCATATATAATGCTCTGCACCGTTGATTATTGCCGCATAGATGCTCCACATAAAGCTGTGCCATATATAATGCTCTGCACCATTGATTATTGCCGCATAGATGCTCCACATAAAGCTGTGCCCTGTTATGATCTGGTGGTTTAGGAGCAACATGGAACGAGCTCTGAAGGAAGTGGTATCTGTACTGACCGCAGTCCCTAAGCTCAACACAACACTAGAAGTAGCCGTGGAATGCTCCTAACTCTCCCTAGGCATCTCGTCACAGCCTAAGAGCTAACTACCCCTAAAGATAGAAGCAGGAAAACTATCTTGCCTCAGAGAAAATCCCCAAAGGATAGATTAGCCCCCCACAAATAATGACTGTGAGTGGAGAGGGAAAAGACATACACAGAATGAAACCAGGATGAGCACAGGAGGCCAGTCTAGCTTGATAGATAGGACAGGATGGAATACTGTGCGGTCAGTATAAAACACTACAAAAATCCACGCAGAGATTACAAAAATCTCCACACCTGACTAAAGGTGTGGAGGGTAAATCTGCTTCCCAGAGCTTCCAGCAACACAGAGATAATTCATACTGATAAGCTGGACAAACATAGAAAGCACAGAACGGATAAGTCCACAATCTGTGGACAGAAAAGAGTAAGCAAGAACTTAGCTTTGTTGAACTGGTCAGGATAACAGGGAAATCCAAAGAGATGTGAATCCAACCAGGAACCATTTACAAGTGGCACTGGCTGAAGGAAAGAGCCAGGCATAAATAGTCGAGCAGAAAAGACAATCAGTAGAAGCAGCTGCAGACAGCTAAATCCAAGGAGCAGCCATACCACTTGAAACCACAAGAGGGAGCCCAAGAGCAGAACTCACAAAAGTGCCACTTACAACCACCGGAGGGAGCCCAAGAGCGGAATTCACAACAGTACCTCCCCCTTGACGAGGGGTCACCGAACCCTCACCAGAGCCCCCAGGCCGATCAGGATGAGCCAAGTGAAAAGCACGAACCAAATCGGTGGCATGGACATCGGAGGCAACAACCCAAGAACTATCCTCCTGGCCATAACCCTTCCACTTGACAAGATACTGAAGCCTCCGCCTCAAAAAACGAGAATCCAAAATCTTCTCAACCTCATATTCCAACTCTCCCTCAACCAACACCGGGGCAGGAGGGTCAACCGAGGGAACAACGGGCACCACATATCTCCGCAACAAAGATCTATGGAAAACATTATGAATGGCAAAAGAGGCAGGAAGAGCCAAACGAAAAGACACCGGATTAATAATTTCAGAAATTTTATAAGGACCAATAAACCGAGGCTTAAACTTAGGGGAAGAAACCTTCATAGGAACATGACGAGAAGACAACCAAACCAAATCCCCCACACGAAGCCGGGGGCCAACACACCGACGGCGGTTAGCAAAACGCTGAGCCCTTTCCTGAGACAACGTCAAATTGTCCACCACATGAGTCCAAATCTGCTGCAGCCTGTCCACCACAGAATCAACACCAGGACAATCAGAAGGCTCAACCTGCCCAGAAGAAAAACGAGGATGAAAACCAAAATTACAAAAAAAAGGTGAAACCAAAGTAGCCGAACTAGCCCGATTATTAAGGGCAAACAGTTTGGCCATTAGTCTGAGGATGAAACGCCGAAGAAAAAGACAAATCGATGCCCATCCTAGCACAAAAGGCCCGGCAAAACCTAGAGACAATCTGAGAACCTCTGTCAGACACAATATTCTCCAGAATGCCATGCAAATAAACCACATGCTGAAAAAACAATGGAACCAGATCTGAGGAGGAAGGCAACTTAGGCAATGGTAGCAGATGGACCATTTTAGAGAACCGGTCACAAACAACCCAGATAACAGACATCTTCTGGGAAACAGGAAGATCCGAAATAAAATCTATGGAAATATGCGTCCAGGGCCTCTCAGGGACCGGCAAAGGCAAAAGCAACCCACTAGCGCGGGAACAGCAAGGCTTGGCTCGGGCGCAAGTCCCACAGGACTGCACAAAAGCACGGACATCGCGCGACAAGGAAGGCCACCAAAAGGACCTAGCAACTAAATCTCTGGTACCAAAAATCCCAGGATGACCAGCCAACACTGAACAATGAACCTCAGAAATCACCTTACTTGTCCATCCATCAGGAACAAACAGCTTCCCCACAGGACAGTGGTCAGGCCTATCAGCCTGAAATTCCTGAAGCACCCGCCGCAAATCAGGGGAGATGGCAGAAAGAATCACCCCTTCCTTAAGAATGCCAACCGGCTCAAGGACTCCAGGAGAATCAGGCGAAAAACTCCTAGAGAGGGCATCAGTCTTAACATTCTTAGATCCCGGAAGATACGAGACCACAAAATCAAAACGGGAGAAAAACAGGGACCATCGAGCCTGTCTAGGATTCAGCCGCTTGGCCAACTCGAGGTAAATCAGATTCTTATGATCAGTCAGGACCACAACGCGGTGCTTAGCTCCCTCAAGCAATGTCGCCACTCCTCAAACGCCCACTTCATAGCCAACAACTCCCGATTGCCGACATCATAATTGCGTTCCGCAGGCGAAAACTTTCTGGAAAAAAAAGCACACGGTTTCATCAAAGAACCATCAGATTCCCTCTGAGACAAAACGGCCCCTGCCCCAATCTCAGAAGCGTCGACCTCCACCTGAAAAGGAAGAGAATCATCCGGCTGACGCAACACAGGGGCAGAAGTAAATCGGCGTTTAAGCTCCTGAAAGGCCTCAACAGCCGCAGAGGACCAATTCATCACATCAGCGCCTTTCTTCGTCAAATTAGTAAGGGGCTTAACCACACTGGAAAAGTTGGCAATGAAACTGCGATAGAAATTAGCAAAGCCCAAAAATTTTTGAAGGCCCTTCACAGATGTGGGTTGAATCCAGTCATGAATAGCTTGGACCTTAACAGGATCCATTTCTATAGACGAGGGAGAAAAATAAAACCCAAAAAAGAGACCTTCTGAACTCCGAATAGGCACTTAGACCCCTTCACAAACAAAGCATTATCACAAAGGATCTGGAACACCATCCTGACCTGCTTCACATGAGACTCCCAATCATCGGAAAAAATCAAAATATCATCCAAATATACGACCATGAATTTATCAAGATAATTGCGGAAAATATCATGCATGAAGGACTGGAACACAGATTAGAGAGCCCAAATGGCATCACAAGGTATTCAAAATGGCCTTCGGGCGTATTAAATGCAGTTTTCCATTCGTCACCCTGTTTAATACGAACAAGATTATATGCCCCTCGGAGGTCAATCTTAGTAAACCAACTAGCCCCCTTAATCTGAGCAAACAAATCAGTAAGCAAAGGCAAGGGGTATTGGAATTTGACCGTGATCTTATTAAGAAGACGATAATCTATACAGGGTCTCAAGGAGCCATCCTTCTTAGCAACAAAAAAAGAAACCCGCTCCCAATGGTGACGAAGATGGCCGAATATGCCCTTTCTCCAAAGATTCCTTAACATAGCTCTGCATTGCGGCATGCTCTGGCACAGACAGATTGAAAAGTCGGCCTTTAGGGAACTTACAACCTGGAATCAAGTTAATAGCACAATCACAGTCCCTATGTGGAGGAAGGGAACTGGACTTGGGCTCATCAAATACATCCTGGAAATCCGACAAAAACTCAGGAACCTCAGAAGAGTGGGAAGAGGAAATTGACATCAAAGGAACGTCACTATGTACCCCTTGACAACCCCAACTAGTCACAGACATAGTTTTCCAATCCAGCACCGGATTATGTTCCTGTAACCATGGAAAACCCAGTACAACAACATCCTGCAGGTTATGCAACACCAGAAAACGGCAATTTTCCTGATGTGCAGGAGCCATGTACATGATCATCTGCGTCCAGTACTGAGGTTTATCCTTGGCCAATGGAGTAGCATCCATGCCCCTCAAAGGAATAGGGCTCTGTAAAGGCTGCAAGGAAAAACCACAGCGCTTGGCGAATTCTAAGTCCATTAGGTTCAGGGCAGCGCCTGAATCCACAAATGCCATGACAGAAAAGGACGACAATGAGCAAATCAGGATCACAGATAAAAGAAATTTAGGCTGTACAGTACTGATGGTAACAGACCTAGCGACCCTCCTAGTACGTTTAGGGCAATCAGAAATAACATGAGCAGAATCACCACAGTAAAAACACAGCCTATTCTGACGTCTGAATTCCTGCCGTCCTGTTTTAGTCAAAATCCTATCACATTGCATAGATTCAGGACTCTGCTCAGAGGACACTGCCATATGGTGCACAGCTTTGCGCTCGCGCAAACGCCGATCAATCTGAATGGCTAGAGACATAGACTCGCTCAAACCAGTAGGCGTAGGGAAGCCCACCATAACATCTTTAAGGGCTTCAGAAAGACCCTTTCTGAAAATGGCAGCCAGAGCATCCTCATTCCATTTAGTAAGCACAGACCATTTCCTAAATTTCTGGCAGTATAATTCTGCCGCTTCCTGACCTTGACACAAGGTTAACAGGGTTTTTTCTGCATGATCCACAGAGTTAGGTTCATCATACAATAATCCGAGCACTTGAAAAAATGCATCTACATTCAGCAATGCTGGATCCCCTGATTCAAGGGAGAATGCCCAGTCCTGAGGGTCACCACGCAGCAAGGATATGATGATTTTTACTTGCTGAATGGGGTCGCCAGAAGAACGGGGTTTCAAAGCAAAAAACAATTTGCAGTTATTTTTAAAGTTCAAAAACTTGGATCTGTCTCCAAAAAACAAATCAGGAGTAGGAATTTTAGGCTCCAAAGCCGGAGTCTGGACAACATAATCTTGGATACTCTGTACTCTTGCAGCAAGTTGATCCACACGAGAAAACAAACCCTGAACATCCATGCCAGAGCACAAATCCTGCACCACCCAAAGGTCAAGAGGAAAAAAAAAGACAAAAAGAGAGCACAGAAAAAAAATGGCTCAGAATTTTTTCCTTCTTTTTGAGATGCATTTAATTCATTTATGGCCACTTGTACTGTTATGGTCTGGTGGTTTTGGAGCAACATGGAACGAGCTCTGCAGGAAGTGGTATCTGTACTGACCGCAGTCCCTAAGCTCAACTGTTGTGAATTCTGTGGCAGAGCTCCCTCCTGTGGTCACAAGTGGTACTTCGGCTGATTCTCTCTGTGAGCTTCCGTTGGTGGAGGAGAGTGGTACTGTGGCTTCTGAGTTTCCTTCCTCAGGTGATGTGGTGAAGTCGTTAGGTGCTGCTCTATTTAACTCCACCTAGTGCTTTGATCCTGGCCTCCAGTCAATGTTCTAGTATTGGACCTGTTTCCTCCTGGATCGTTCCTGTGGCCTGCTGCTCTGCATAGCTAAGTTCCGCTTTGCTATTTGTTTGCTGTTTTTTTCTGTCCAGCTTGTCTATTTGTTTTTTCCTGCTTGCTGGAAGCTCTGGGACGCAGAGGGTGTACCTCCGTGCCGTTAGTTCGGTACGGAGGGTCTTTTTGCCCCCTTTGCGTGGTTTTTGTAGGGTTTTGTCTTGACCGCAAAGTTACCTTTCCTATCCTCGCTCTGTTCAGAAAGTCGGGCCTCACTTTGCTAAATCTATTTCATCTCTACGTTTGTCTTTTCATCTTAACTCACAGTCATTATATGTGGGGGCTGCCTTTTCCTTTGGGGTATTTCTCTGAGGCAAGGTAGGCTTATTTTCTATCTTCAGGCTAGCTAGTTTCTCAGGCTGTGCCGAGTTGCATAGGGAGCGTTAGGCGCAATCCACGGCTGCCTCTAGTGTGGTTGGAGAGGATTAGGGATTGCGGTCAGCAGAGTTCCCACGTCTCAGAGCTCGTTCTATGTTTTTGGGTTATTGCCAGGTCACTGTATGTGCTCTGACCTCTATGTCCATTGTGGTACTGAATTACCTTATCATAACAGTACTGGAGGCCAGGATCAAAGCACTAGGTGGAGTTAAATAGAGCAGCACCTAACGACTTCACCACATCACCTGAGGAAGGAAACTCAGAAGCCGCAGTACCACTCTCCTCCACCAACGGAAGCTCACAGAGAGAATCAGCCGAAGTACCACTTGTGACCACAGGAGGGAGCTCTGCCACAGAATTCACAACAGTAAGCCCTTAAGGATGTCATGGTGGGATTTCCTATGCCTGCTGGTCTGAATGAGTCTATGTCTTTGGCCATTCAGATCGGTCGATGCTTGCGTGAGCGTAAATCTGTGCACCATTTGGCGGTATTATCTGAACATAAATCTGAGCCTATGCAGTGCGATAGGACTTTGACCAGAGTTGAACGGCAAGAACACAGACGTCTGAATGGGCTGTGTTTCTACTGTGGTGATTCCACTCATGCTATCTCTGATTGTCCTAAGCGCACTAAGCGGTTCGCTAGGTCTGCTGCCATTGGTACGGTACAGTCAAAATTTCTTTTGTCCGTTACCTTGACCTGCTCTTTGTCATCGTATTCTGTCATGGCATTTGTGGATTCAGGCGCTGCCCTGAATTTGATGGACTTGGAGTATGCTAGGCGTTGTGGGTTTTTCTTGGAGCCCTTGCAGTGTCCTATTCCATTGAGAGGAATTGATGCTACGCCTTTGGCCAAGAATAAGCCTCAGTACTGGACCCAGCTGACCATGTGCATGGCTCCTGCACATCAGGAGGTTATTCGCTTTCTGGTGTTGCATAATCTGCATGATGTGGTCGTGTTGGGGTTGCCATGGCTACAAGTCCATAATCCAGTATTAGATTGGAAATCCATGTCTGTGTCCAGCTGGGGTTGTAAGGGGGTACATGGTGATGTCCCATTTCTGACTATTTCGTCATCCACCCCTTCTGAGGTTCCAGAGTTCTTGTCTGATTACCGGGATGTATTTGATGAGCCCAAGTCCGATACCCTACCTCCGCATAGGGATTGTGATTGTGCTATCGATTTGATTCCTGGTAGTAAATTCCCAAAAGGTCGACAGTTTAATTTGTCTGTGCCTGAGCACGCCGCTATGCGGAGTTATGTGAAGGAGTCCTTGGAGAAGGGGCATATTCGCCCATCATTGTCGCCATTAGGAGCAGGGTTCTTTCTTGTAGCCAAGAAGGATGGTTTGCTGAGACCTTGTATAGATTACCGCCTTCTAAATAAGATCACGGTTAAATTTCAGTACCCCTTGCCGTTGTTATCCGATTTGTTTGCTCGGATTAAGGGGGCCAGTTGGTTCACCAAGATAGATCTTCGTGGTGCGTATAATCTTGTGCGTATTAAGCGAGGCGATGAATGGAAAACTGCATTTAATACACCCGAGGGCCATTTTGAGTATCTAGTAATGCCATTCGGACTTGCCAATGCTCCATCAGTGTTTCAGTCCTTTATGCATGACATCTTCCGAGAGTACCTGGATAAATTCCTGATTGTGTACTTAGATGACATTTTGATCTTCTCGGATGATTGGGAGTCTCATGTGAAGCAGGTCAGAACGGTGTTTCAGGTCCTGCGTGCTAATTCTTTGTTTGTGAAGGGATCAAAGTGTCTCTTTGGTGTTCAGAAGGTTTCATTTTTGGGGTTCATCTTTTCCCCTTCTACTATCGAGATGGACCCTGTTAAGGTCCAAGCCATCCATGATTGGACTCAGCCGACATCTCTGAAAAGTCTGCAAAAGTTCCTGGGCTTTGCTAATTTTTATCGTCGCTTCATCTGCAATTTTTCTAGTATTGCTAAACCATTGACCGATTTGACCAAGAAGGGTGCTGATGTGGTCAATTGGTCTTCTGCTGCTGTGGAAGCTTTTCAAGAGTTGAAGCGTCGTTTTTCTTCTGCCCCTGTGTTGCGTCAACCAGATGTTTCGCTTCCATTCCAGGTCGAGGTTGATGCTTCTGAGATTGGAGCAGGGGCTGTTTTGTCGCAGAGCAGTTCTGATTGCTCGGTGATGAAACCATGCGCCTTCTTTTCCAGGAAGTTTTCGCCTGCTGAGCGAAATTATGATGTGGGCAATCGAGAGTTGCTGGCCATGAAGTGGGCATTCGAGGAGTGGCGTCATTGGCTTGAAGGAGCTAAGCATCGCATGGTGGTCTTGACTGATCATAAGAACTTGACTTATCTTGAGACTGCCAAGCGATTGAATCCTAGACAGGCTCGTTGGTCACTGTTTTTTGCCCGTTTTGACTTTGTGATTTCGTACCTTCCGGGCTCTAAAAATGTGAAGGCGGATGCTCTGTCTAGGAGTTTTGTGCCCGACTCTCCGGGTTTATCTGAGCCGGCGGGTATCCTCAAAGAGGGAGTAATTGTGTCTGCCATCTCCCCTGATTTGCGGGGGGTGCTGCAAAAATTTCAGGCTGATAAACCTGATCGTTGCCCAGCGGAGAAACTGTTTGTCCCTGATAGGTGGACGAATAAAGTTATCTCTGAGGTTCATTGTTCGGTGTTGGCTGGTCATCCTGGAATCTTTGGTACCAGAGAGTTGGTGGCTAGATCCTTTTGATGGCCATCTCTGTTGCGGGATGTGCGTTCTTTTGTGCAGTCCTGTGGGATTTGTGCTCGGGCTAAGCCCTGCTGTTCTCGTGCCAGTGGGTTGCTTTTGCCCTTGCCGGTCCCGAAGAGGCCTTGGACACATATCTCTATGGATTTTATTTCAGATCTTCCCGTCTCTCAAAAGATGTCAGTCATTTGGGTGGTCTGTGATCGCTTCTCTAAGATGGTCCATTTAGTACCCTTGTCTAAATTACCTTCCTCCTCTGATTTGGTGCCATTGTTCTTCCAGCATGTGGTTCGTTTACATGGCATTCCAGAGAATATCGTTTCTGACAGAGGTTCCCAGTTTGTTTCAAGGTTTTGGCGAGCCTTTTGTGGTAGGATGGGCATTGACTTGTCTTTTTCCTCGGCTTTCCATCCTCAGAATAATTGCCAGACCGATCGAACCAATCAGACCTTGGAAACATATCTGAGATGCTTTGTTTCTGCTGATCAGGATGACTGGGTGTCCTTTTTGCCTTTGGCTGAGTTCGCCCTTAATAATCGGGCCAGCTCGGCTACCTTGGTTTCGCCGTTTTTCTGCAACTCTGGGTTCCATCCTCGTTTCTCTTCAGGGCAGGTTGAGTCTTCAGACTGTCCTGGTGTGGATACTGTGGTGGACAGGTTGCAGCAGATTTGGACTCATGTAGTGGACAATTTGACCTTGTCCCAGGAGAAGGCTCAACGTTTCGCTAATCGCAGACGCTGTGTGGGTCCCCGACTTCGTGTTGGGGATTTGGTTTGGTTATCTTCTCGTCATATTCCTATGAAGGTTTCCTCTCCTAAGTTTAAACCTCGTTTCATTGGTCCGTATAGGATTTCTGAGGTTCTTAATCCTGTGTCTTTTCGTCTGACCCTTCCAGATTCTTTTTCCATTCATAACGTATTCCATAGGTCATTGTTGCGGAGATACGTGGCACCTATGGTTCCATCTGTTGATCCTCCTGCCCCGGTTTTGGTGGAGGGGGAGTTGGAGTATATTGTGGAGAAGATTTTGGATTCTCGTCTTTCAAGACAGAAACTCCAGTATCTGGTTAAGTGGAAGGGTTATGCTCAGGAAGATAATTCCTGGGTCTTTGCCTCTGATGTCCATGCTCCCGATCTTGTTTGTGCCTTTCATATGGCTCATCCTGGTCGTCCTGGGGGCTCTGGTGAGGGTTCGGTGACCCCTCCTCAAGGGGGGGTACTGTTGTGAATTCTGTGGCAGAGCTCCCTCCTGTGGTCACAAGTGGTACTTCGGCTGATTCTCTCTGTGAGCTTCCGTTGGTGGAGGAGAGTGGTACTGCGGCTTCTGAGTTTCCTTCCTCAGGTGATGTGGTGAAGTCGTTAGGTGCTGCTCTATTTAACTCCACCTAGTGCTTTGATCCTGGCCTCCAGTCAATGTTCTAGTATTGGACCTGTTTCCTCCTGGATCGTTCCTATGGCCTGCTGCTCTGCATAGCTAAGTTCCGCTTTGCTATTTTGTTTGCTGTTTTTTTCTGTCCAGCTTGTCTATTTGTTTTTTCCTGCTTGCTGGAAGCTCTGGGACGCAGAGGGTGTACCTCCGTGCCGTTAGTTCGGTACGGAAGGTCTTTTTGCCCCCTTTGCATGGTTTTTGTAGGGTTTTGTGTTGACCGCAAAGTTACCTTTCCTATCCTCGCTCTGTTCAGAAAGTCGGGCCTCACTTTGCTAAATCTATTTCATCTCTACGTTTGTCTTTTCATCTTAACTCACAGTCATTATATGTGGGGGTTGCCTTTTCCTTTGGGGTATTTCTCTGAGGCAAGGTAGGCTTATTTTCTATCTTCAGGCTAGCTAGTTTCTCCGGCTGTGCCGAGTTGCATAGGGAGCGTTAGGCGCAATCCACGGCTGCCTCTAGTGTGGTTGGAGAGGATTAGGGATTGCGGTCAGCAGAGTTCCCACGTCTCAGAGCTCGTTCTATGTTTTTGGGTTATTGCCAGGTCACTGTATGTGCTCTGACCTCTATGTCCATTGTGGTACTGAATTACCTTATCATAACACTCAACACAAGACTAGAAGTAGCCGTGGAATGCTCCTAACTCTCCCTAGGCATCTCGTCACAGCCTAAGAGCTAACTACCCCTAAAGATAGAAGCAGGAAAACTATCTTGCCTCAGAGAAAATCCCCAAAGGATAGATTAGCCCCCCACAAATAATGACTGTGAGTGGAGAGGGAAAAGACATACACAGAATGAAACCAGGATGAGCACAGAAGTCCAGTCTAGCTTGATAGATAGGACAGGATGGAATACTGTGCGGTCAGTATAAAACACTACAAAAATCCACGCAGAGATTACAAAAATCTCCACACCTGACTAAAGGTGTGGAGGGTAAATCTGCTTCCCAGAGCTTCCAGCAACACAGAGATAATTCATACTGATAAGCTGGACAAACATAGAAAGCACAGAACGGATAAGTCCACAATCTGTGGACAGAAAAGAGCAAGCAAGAACTTAGCTTTGCTGAACTGGTCAGGATAACAGGGAAATCCAAAGAGATGTGAATCCAACCAGGAACCATTTACAAGTGGCACTGGCTGAAGGAAAGAGCCAGGCATAAATAGTCGAGCAGAAAAGACAATCAGTAGAAGCAGCTGCTGACAGCTAAATCCAAGGAGCAGCCATACCACTTGAAACCACAAGAGGGAGCCCAAGAGCAGAACTCACAAAAGTGCCACTTACAACCACCGGAGGGAGCCCAAGAGCGGAATTCACAACAGTGCCCCATATATAATGCTCTGCACCGTTCATTATGGCCCCATAGATGCTCCACATAAAGCTGTGCCCCATATATAATGCTCTGCACCGTTGATTATTGCCCCATAGATGCTCCATATAAAGCTGTCCAATATATAATGCTGCTGCTGCAATAAAAAAAAATCACATACTCACCTCTCTTGCTGAGGATGCCGGCGCTTTCAATATTTACCTGCTCCTCATGCGGCTCTGTCTCCAGCACTGATGTTCAGCAGAGGGCGCGCACTGACTAAGTCACTGTGCCCTCTAACCTGAGCGTCACAGCTAGAGGACGCTTGAGACGGAGCCGCATCGAACGAGGAGCAGGTAAATATCACGCAGCGCTCCCCTCCCGGTATACTTACCTGCTCTGTTGTGAATTCTGTGGCAGAGCTCCCTCCTGTGGTCACAAGTGGTACTTCGGCTGGTTCTCTCTGTGAGCTTCCGTTGGTGGAGGAAAGTGGTACAGCGGCTTCTGAGTTTCCTTCCTCAGGTGATGTGGTGAAGTCGTTAGGTGCTGCTCTATTTAACTCCACCTAGTGCTTTGATCCTGGCCTCCAGTCAATGTTCTAGTATTGGACCTGTTTCCTCCTGGATCGTTCCTGTGGCCTTCTGCTCTGCATAGCTAAGTTCCTCTTTGCTATTTGTTTGCTGTTTTTTTCTGTCCAGCTTGTCAATTTGTTTTTTTCTGCTTGCTGGAAGCTCTGGGACGCAGAGGGTGTACCTCCGTGCCGTTAGTTCGGTACGGAGGGTCTTTTTGCCCCCTTTGCGTGGTATTTGTAGGGTTTTGTGTTGACCGCAAAGTTACCTTTCCTATCCTCGCTCTGTTCAGAAAGTTGGGCCTCACTTTGCTAAATCTATTTCATCTCTACGTTTGTCTTTTCATCTTAACTCACAGTCATTATATGTGGGGGCTGCCTTTTCCTTTGGGGTATTTCTCTGAGGCAAGGTAGGCTTATTTTCTATCTTCAGGCTAGCTAGTTTCTCAGGCCGTGCCGAGTTGCATAGGGAGCGTTAGGCGCAATCCACGGCTGCCTTTAGTGTGGTTGGAGAGGATTAGGGATTGCGGTCAACAGAGTTCCCACGTCTCAGAGCTCGTTCTTGTTTTTTGGGTTATTGCCAGGTCACTGTATGTGCGCTGACCTCTATGTCCATTGTGGTACTGAATTACCTTTCATAACACTGCTCCCGGCGCGGTCCCTGCAGTCCCGGTGTTGCATCTTCTTCCTGTATTGAGCGGTCACAGTTACCGCTCATTTTCAGTCATGAAAATAGAATAGACCTCTACCTGTTGGTCTTCATTTGAGTTTAGCCTAGGAAACGTCGGTGGGTCTATTCACAAGGAATAGGTCGCCCATTCCATCGTAGGGTTTCAGCCTAGTCTTAGTACAGGGTCAGCTGTTCCCCCTTCTACCCTAGTCCTGAGCTGCAGATCTGTAACACCTCATGATGTTTAAAGAATGCAAAAGAGCCGTCGGACCGTCGCACTTTCAGTGTGGCGGAATACAGGAGTTGAAATCTTATCTTCTTGTGGAAAAGTGCAGTACACACCTTGCTAAAGGCTTTTGTCCTCCTCATTACCTCTGCAGAATAATCACCAAATAGCAAAAGCTTGTGTCCCTTGATCTGCAGCGGCTGGGGTCTTTCTCTGGAAGCCCTCAGGATCTCCTAATTATGTTTGTAATCAAGCTATTTGACAATGACCTGTCTGGCTCTGGGCACCTGCACCTGTGCTCCGTTCTTTGCAGTCTCTCTGAAATCAGATTTCCCTCAAAGGGCCTACTCTGAGGGCTCTCTCCACTTTGCAGTTATGATTGGGGCCTAAAGCTTGCGGCAATTCTCGCTCACATAAGCCATCTAGCTGTCCCAGCAACACCAACTCCGGAAGTCCTACTATTCTCAGATTACTTCGCCTAGAGCGATTTTCCAGATAGTCAACTTTTTTGCCCAGCTTATCTGACACAGCCGCCAAATCGCATATGCGGTTGTTCAATGTGACTGTATCTTCTGCATCTGATATTCTCTGTTCTTCCTCTTTTATCTTGTGATCATGTCGCTCCAGCTTCGCCTCTTGCTTGCTCATAGCCCCTTGGATAGCAGAGTCTATGGTGCCCTTTATTTCATCTATCAAATGCGCCGCTACCTCACTATGACGACTATAATCGATGGTGCAATGGTGTGCCTGCGGCCCCTCGGATTTCTTATGGCCCCCTCCTCGTCTCTTCCTCCTGCCTCTGCTTTCCCGGCTGGAGCTCCTGGAATCCCCTTTGCCCCTGTCATAGTCCTCCCAGAGTCCAGATGGAGTCTCTGGCTCATTTGATCTGGTGTCATGAATTGCATTGGTGGCACAGGGAGAGGCCTCTCCCCACTCTCCTTGCTGGTGTGTTGTCTCACCCTCCGCCTTTTCACTTTCCTCACCGGATAGTCCACGGTCTCCCATGGAGCCTTCCTCTCCTAGCTGTCGTTCTGTGCCTGCTCTCTCCTCTACGGTGAGTTCCTCGCTCTCCATCTGCAGCCGAGCCCGGCTCTCCTGCCCGGTCTCCTTTCTGCTTCATCTCCAGCTTCTCCTGTCTGGAGGCGGGACGCTTTCCCCATCGGTGCCACATTGGCTTTCTGCAGCCGCTGCTCTCCAGCGCGGTCTCCTGGGCCATCACCTGTCCCTGCGCTCCTCAAAAAGTACCGCTCCATGCCTCTGAATTATCAGGGGTCACCTGCTGTTATACTGGGTCCAAGGCAGGTTCAGGAAGGTCTGCAACTGACGATTTTGTGGAGGGGCTGCGGGAGCTCTCCACTTATATGCCCGCTGCAGCCAGAGCCAGAACAGGGAGTCCAGGGGTACCATTTTTATTTACATCTGTCCTTTTGATTGCGTTTTATTGCACTTTTTGTTCGGCGGTATGATGATAAAGCATTGTCTTTTGTCTCGTTTTTTATTTATTTATTTTGCGGTGTTCACTGAAGGGGTTAACTAGCAGAATTTTTTTCTAGAGTGAGTGGTTACGGGCACAACGACACCAAATATGTGTACTTTTATTGTTTTTTTATTTACATAAATAAATGTATTTATTGGAAAAATATTTATTTTATTTTTTTCTATATTTAGGAATTAAAAAAAAAAATATTTTTACACATTATAATATTTTTTTTTACTTTTTTACATTGTCACAGTATGGGACATCACTATATAATGTCAGATCGCTGATCTGACACTTTGCACTGCTTAGAATCAGATCAGCGATCTGACAGGCAGTGAAGGAGGCTTCTCATGTCCTGCTCTCAGCAGACACTGACAAGCCACCTCCCTGCAGGACCTAGAAGGACCCCACAGCCATCTTGGTGCCAGGGGTCTCTATGGAGATGAAATGCCCGCCAGGGCCGTGGGCCACTCGGTATCGGGTCCAGTACTTAAAGGGATATGTCACGGCGGTGGCGACCTGGTCCATGGCCCTGGGCGCCCATGTTAAGGGAAAAGTCTTTAAAGGGATTTGTGAACAAAGTTTGTGTTCGTGACGCCACCTGCGGTTCACGGTCAGGGATGACCGATGCTGCTTAAAGGGGTCCACTGGGGTGATGTTATGGCAGCTAAGATGATATGGCTTCCCACAGATGAAGCTGGGTCCCCAGGGCTCCCAGTGTATAGATGAAGATGGTGGGTAGTGTAGCAAGAAACAGAGGACACAGGTTTGCAGTCTCTTTAACCTGGTTTACTGGTGAATTCGAGCAGCCACAGTTCAGGGCACCAGATCAAGGTATAGGTAGGGTCCGGCCGGCTTGGAAGGTAGTTGGGAGTCCACTTTACCTGGTGGAGATAGAAGCCTTCCCTCTAGCGCTGTGGTGTAGTCCCTTGCTGCCCTAGGCTTCTCACAAGGTTCTCATGTGTTCTCTCTGTCCTCCTTGTAGGTAGGTCACTAACCTGTATGACAGGTGGCTTGAGCCTTTTTACAGGGTCTCTTTCATGACCCGGGCTCTATGTGCCACTGTGTCTCCAGGTGTCAGGGTGGACAGGTGACTTGTAATCCAGCTGTCCTGCCGTTTTCTGCTGTGAGCCATGGAGTCCCCCACAACCTCGGTTTTCCAGCTACCAGTGTCTGCGCTCTGTAGGGAGGTAGCCCAGTTGTAGCTATTCTCCCCAGTACTCACTCTCCTGCGCTTCACTCCTCCTACATGCTCTCTACAATCCATTCGGCTTTCTCTTTCTCTCTTTCTAGGAGCTGCAGCACTTCTCGTGGTTGCACGGCCCCTCTTCTTCCTTCTCCCCTGTTTCTCTGACAGGAACTCTCCCTTTCCCTCCAAACCAGAATATATATAGGGGAGCCACCCACAAGCTGGATCAGAGCTCCCCCTTCTGGCCTGGAGTGTGAACATCTTGCATGTTTATGTTTACCTGAAAAAGAAGATCCTTCCTCCCTCCCAAGTGTGACATCACTCTCCCCATGAGGAAAGCAATGCCACTGTGACAACCAGGAGCCTGGGGTGTCACAGAGACCCTCAGGACATTGCGTTGTCTAAGGGAAGCACGCAGGGAACTGATTCCCTGCACGATGCTTCTCTATGCCGCTGTCACTACTTACAGCGGCATCGGAGGTGTTAAATGGCAGTGATTGGTGATAGCATCGATCGTGGGCATTGCTGCAGGGTGTCAGCTGTCACATACAGCTGACACCCGCACCTGATCGCCGCAGCTCTCAGTGTGAGACTTCTGTCTTTCACAGTTGAAGTTTAACTACGATAAAAATTACAGACCTCTCCATTCTTTGTAGGTGGGAAAACGTGCAAAATCTGCAGTGTATCATATCAAATACTTATATTCTCCACTGTTTATACTTCATCTTGTACTATCACCCACACATAATAGTACAAAAATCTAATGACTGTCTCTCTGCTGTGTATAACATGATGTCCTTTATGTTATTCTGAATCTTTAGTTTTTTCCAAAACTGAACATTTTGTGTTTTTTCTCCCTATCTATTCTTAAAGGGCCACTGTCACCCCCTCCAGCCGTTATAAACTAAAAGAGCCACCTTGTGCAGCAGTAATGCTGCATTCTAACAAGGTGGCTCTTTTAGTTTTGTGTTCATGTATTACTAAAATAAAGCGCTTTGAAACTTTTCAAAAATACCTATCTTTGTCCACGGAGGCGGGTCTGAAGCCTCCTCTGTGAAGCGCCCAACTGCCGTCACTCATCACTTCTAGGGCGATGGTCACCGCCCCCTGCGCGCTGTTCTTCTTAAATCTGGGCATAACACAGTGCGGGGTGGTGATTCAGTAACAGGGTGGCCGCACTGCCCGCACAGGCGCAGACCGGAAACCGGCATCTGAGCTATGACGGCCAATGAACACTGCGCCTGCCCCAGGCAGGCACGCACAGCGCAGGCCCCGGATTTAAGAAGAACAGCGCGCAGGGGGCGTCGACCATCGCCCCAGAAGAGATGAGTGACGGCAGTTGGGCGCTTCACAGAGGAGGCTTTAGACCCACCTCCGTGGACAAAGATAGGTATTTTTGAAAAGTTTAAAAGCGCTTTATTTTAGTAATACATGAACACAAAACTAAAAGAGCCACCTTGTTAGAATGCAGCATTACTGCTGCACAAGGTGGCTCTTTTAGTTTATAACGGCTGGAGGGGGTGACAGTGGCCCTTTAAAAGGAACCTGTCTATGGATTCATGCTGCCCAAACCAATTGCTTCATGAAACACTGTCTGAGACCAAACCTTTTACGGTGTTAGGACTGGCGGAACGCACCAAGACAGATGATAAAGGTGCGTTCGCAGTCCGGGGTCCACCGTGCAGGTGAGAACCTGCTGCTAGCAATTAGCAGACAATATGGCGGTACACTAAAGTATACACGCGTGGGTTAAACCTCACCCAGCGTGAAGAAAGCGATCCTGTTAATTCACAGGACCGCAGTACCGCACTAGTGCGCGAGCAAGTGGTCAGCGGACTTAACCCCAGAAGGGATTGGAGCCCGATTAGACCCTTGCTGGCGTAACACCGCAACTGGGTGTGTAGAGAACCTTAAGCAATCTGTGCACAAGAGTGCGAGCGATGCCGCACTAACGGACGCCACTAACCACCCAGACTCGGGTATGGAAAGCGCAAGGCAGGCGCACGGCGCCGTACTGGCAGGCACAGCTACAGGACGCTGTGATGTGTGTTAGTGCTGTAGGCTAAGTCGGGCGCTAGGTAGCAGCCATACACCTTCCGCGAACAGACATTCAATAGGGTAGGGGTTTCCAAGGACGACTTGCACTCACAACATACACACATAAGCAATTGTAAAACAATACTAGCGCATGGCCGTGCGGTCATGCGCAGTTTATATAACAGCAGCACAGGAAGTGGCCACAGCACTTTTGCCCTTCTAGGACCTGCCAAGAGGACCAATGGAATGTGCTGCAGAGCCTGAGCACATGACCCTCGATCTCCAACGGGAGACCTTACGCTGGGCATGCTCAGTACATGCAGACAAGGACTTAGTCCCAGAGAAGTGCGCTCGCTGCTGACCAGCACTGACTTTAAAGGCAGAGACTGGAGAAGCAGCACTAACTCTCAGAACAGAGTGAGAATGAGCAAGACGCTGGGACCGACGTCCTTGCTGAGCAGGCTCCACTGCGGCTGGACAAGAATGGGAGACCGCAGCGGAAGTGGCTCGAGATTCCCCCTGTGCAGAAGCGGGAACTCGACCCCTAACATACGGTCTCTCTAATTCATTCTCTATGCCAGAAGAAGAAGAATCTAAAAGTCATCAGTTTCTTACACTCTCCATGCACTCGGTAGCACTTTCTGTACATATGGAGTTCTCGACCAGCTAGTGGCAAATGCTGCTTTACACGAATACCCTTATCTACTATATAATTGTCTAAGGGTCACTTCCCTCTTTCTGTCGGTCCTTCTGTCTGTCTGTCTGTCACGGATATTCATTGGTCGCGGCCTCTGTCTGTCATGGAAATCCAAGTCGCAAAACGCCCACGACCATTGCCACGACCAATCAGCGACGGGCACAGTCTGCCAGCAAAATGGCCGCTCCTTCCTCCCCGCAGTCAGTACCCACTCCATACTCCCCTCCAGTCAGCCCTCACACAGGGTTAATGCCAGCGTTAATGGACCGCGATGTAACGCACTCCATTAACGCAGCTATTAACCCTGTGTGACCAACTTTTTACTATTGATGCTGCGTAGTTTAGTTTAGACTCGTACCAGTCCTACTGGTTCCATTTGTACCTGTTTTATATTGGATCTGTATTCCATTGTAGGAACAAAAAGACGGAAATCAAAGCCCATTTTATATTGTTTAATAAATGCCCAGAATAAATGCCCCCTCTGATATCAGAAATGGTACTTTGAATTATTTAGTTTTTACATTTTTCACAAATGTCTGTCTTGAAAATGAAGACAAGTGGAAAGTGTGAAAATGACTTTTATTAAAAAATCACAGAAATGAGCATTTTATTATTTACGGTTAATAATATTGTCCATTCAAGGTAGATCAGTTTTATTACTCGGCTCTTGCTGACATTATGTATAACATGTATAAATACTTTAAAGGTACTAAGTCCTAGCACTAGAACTGCACTATAGAATGGCTCTCAATTTGCCATATACCATAGTTAGCTAGTGAGTGCCAAAAGGGCCAGCAGCACAGTTCCCTAGAATGTCTAGGGTTTAAGGCAGCATCAAATCAATGCCTTATAGTTTTTGATTTGCTTAAATTAAGATCTTTCACTAGAGCCTCAAGCAACAGTCAACAAAAAATGTACTGACATTCTTTGAAATCACAGAACGATGGCAGCAGTGGGCAAAAACATGATGTTATTCTCTGAAATCAGCATGGATCCATCTAAAGATAATAGAAAAAGACATTCCGAGTAGCGGTTAGCAATGCAAAGCCAATTTGGTTGTGCGAATGTCTTGACATTTGGCGTTTCCCTCACAGAAGTGAGATCCTTCCATTGTAGATTTTCTATTTTAGACATGCTAAACTCTATAATAGTCATATATATATATATATATACCATGAATTTAAATTTAGAGTTTTCGGTGATGTATTAAAGGAGTTTTCAACTTTCTATGGGCTAGAACTGTCTAAAGATAATAAAATGAAATAGGACTCGCCCATCCTGGATTCCACCACCACATTCTGCTGTTAATCCCATCTCTGGCTGTAGTCGTGACGTCATGGCTATAGCGCACATCACCACTGAAGCAGCTCATGCTATCTACATCAACTGAGTTCAGTGATTGGTTGCAGTGGTGCACAGTTATGGTGACATCACCACTGCAACCAATACACAGACTGGAGCAGTGGTGGAGAGATGGCACTGGACACCAGGAAGGGTGACTATCGTCTTATTTTACTATTCTGACATCGCCCTGACCAATAGATAGGAAAAGTTGAAAATCCCTTTAATAGCTGAATGTTGATTACATCCATGTGAGTCCACACTTTTATGGATTATATTATAATGTGTATTTGTTAAATTCAATGAATTTATTATTAACATTGCAATCTATAGTATTTTCTGGCAGACTACAAGAAATTATTGGGATAAGCAATAGCTAATGTTATAAGTACTAACAATATTTAAAATGCCTAAGTAAAAAGAGGTAGTAAATCTCTTGTATTAAGTGGTATTCATTCATTCATTCATTCATTCATTCATTCATTCATTCATTCATTCATTCAAACTAAAACATTAGAACTTGAAGTATAAACCTCTTAACAGTCTGTTCTTCCAATAGGATTGCACATATTGTCTGAAAGACATATATATATTTTTTTTGAAGGTAGGTGTGAATCATAATAAATCATTGTGATTGGTGTCTCCCTTTTTTACTAAGCAGTTTACAATATATTCACATTAACACTCTGTTTCTGTTGATGTACTTTCTTTCGTCTTTTTTGAGTCCTCTGTGGCACTCCCACAGGCCACTACAATGTTCATGACGCTACTGGCATGTCCGGGTCTTTCTAGTCTATCCATTAAGGATCGTGCCTTTCTAGAATGACTGTGTAAACTCTTGGATCTAGGAGAAGCAAAGTCAAAATTCTTTTCTGACTTTACAGAGAGTAAGTTTTCTGTATCTGTCCTTTCAGTGAAAAGTGTACAAGGGAAGGAGGCACTGTTTCCTATTTCTCCGATGTCACTTTCATCTTCTGTATCTGTTAACAGTGGTTTAAGCTCAGCCTGAATCTCAGCTTCTGACACAATGCTGGGAGGTTCTGGAGTTCCCTTGGGAGATGCATCTTGGTAACTGAGCTGGTTGGCCCAATCTTCTACTGCAGGTGGACAAATCTGGTCCATAATTGTGCTATACTCTGTTGTCCAGTTATTAACGCCACCCACTAGTTTACCAGCCTGGGTAAATATAAAACTTCTAGATTTTGTCATAGTTGTTTGACAGGTGTTATATGACTGACCAGGATAATATTTTGCAGCTATTGATTTTTCTAATGGGTAGGATATTGTAGCTTCTAGTTTTGTCCTTTCCACTGTTAAATGAGAGTTTGCAAAGTCAGAAGAGGGAACATTTGCAAGCGACTTGCCATTTATGATGATATCGTTTTGTACAACTGTTTCTCCTCCAGTCTCTTCCTTGCTCAGTTGTTGCTTATCACTTTCGGGAGTCCATGTATCAATACAAGAAATTGGCCTGGCTTGTGAGACAATTCCTAAAGTCAGTGTGCTTAAGTCTTTAGTGGTGACAGCATTGGCGCTAGAAGCATAACGTAGACTGGCCTGCCTTGGCACTAAGTGGTCTTTTTGATCATCTTCACCTTTCTCTGTTTTCATCCCGAAAGAATAAGCTTTTTTACGTAACCCCAATGCAGGTGACATTGACCCTGCGCTTTCATCACATGGTATGTCATCACCCTCTGCATGGTATTTATATATGCTGTTGCCATCAGAACTGTTCACACTGCCTTGTCTTAGAAGATAAGCTGCATCACAGTCTGATGAAGCCCGTGATCGAACATGAACCAATTCAGACTTGTCTATTCCAACAAGTTTCTCAAGAGCATTCACCATTCTACCAGAAAGTTCTTCTAGCTGGGAAAGACGAAGATCAACTGTTTGCAGAGAAGCCTTCATGAAATGTTCCCGTTCATTGACTTCTTCCAACCTCATGGACATGTTTTCAACCCTATAATATGAAACAGAAAAATCTTTATAAATCACAGAATTATTCACTAAGCTTTGGCGATGTGTTTTCAGTAGTTTGTATTGAACAGGATCTATCACTTGCTCAAAAATCCCTGAGCTCCCCTGATTCTGCCGCTCTTTTCTGTTTTGCGTGTCTCGGCTCCATTGCAGAAATATTCACATTTGTTTATTCTGGAGTGCAATATGTGAAATTTCTGCTTGTAGTCTGGACATTTCTTCATAGTTTTCTCTGGGTGTGTGTACTATCATCCTTCTCTCCCAGCTTGGCAGCTCATCTAGATATCTCAGACCTTTATGCCAATGATGTACTGATTACAAGTGTTACGAATGCATACTTTTTCTTTCAATGTCAGTAAAGAACAATAAAAAAGTTATCTATATATAGATATAGCTATCTGTGTATTAATGTAAGGTGTTGTTTCAGAAAATAGATAATTTTCACCATTATTCACCTGCTAAGGCTAAATTCACATATCTAAGTGTTACCATTTGACAGTAATGAACCGATTTTTCTAATGTTTCACCTTAGTTGCGCCTGATTTTTTCCTCATCCTTTCTATTCACTGAAGCAGCTAGACTGACTGAACTTTATTATCTGTTTACTCTTAAAGGGGTTATCAACTACTAGGACAACCCTTTCTTAAACTAAATGTTCGGCCCTGATAGCATAATAAAGCCTATACTCACTTCCTGTGCTGACTCCGTTCCAGTGGTGTCAACACTTGTGGTCTTCAGGTTGTAATGCAGTGGAATAACGTGATGCCTGGTGCCCTCAGCGCTGGCGTCACCGTCTCTGCCTTCGGACAAACTGAACATGAAAAGGAAACCAGAGATCAGCTGATCCCTGGCTTCCTCTTCATGTCCAGTTTGTTTGAAGGCAAAGACTGTGATACCAGTTCTGATTGGGCACCGGACATCGCATGTCACTCCACTGCATCACAGCCCCAGGACCGTGAGTGCTGACACCACTTGAACGGAGCCGGCAAGGGAGGTGAGTATAGGCTTTATTATGTTATCAGGGCCGAACATTTAGTTTAAGAAGGGGTTGTCTTTCCCTGCCGCCTGTTTTAATGTGTATATCACTGCCACAATAAAGTAAGGACGATCACAGCAGTTGGTGAGTGCTCTCGCTTCTTTTTATATTTTTCTATGGAAACTCGTGTGATTTTCTGAGGTTGCACCCGGACACTGTATGGATAACTGCTCTTTTCTCCAGTGGGGTATGAATCGGCAATTTTGACTGATTGTGCGATACTTTGCTCTTCTTTTGAACTTTGGACTAGTTTGCACGTTAAGGACCAGGCCAATTTTTACAATTCTGACCACTGTCCTTTTATGAGGTCATAACTCTGGAACGCTTCAAGAATCCCAGTGATTCTGACATTGTTTTCTTGGGACATATTGTACTTCATGATAGTGGTAAAATTTATTTGATATTACCTGTGTTTATTTGTGAAAGAAACGGAAATTTGGCGAAAATTTTGAAAATTTCGCAATTTTCCAACTTTGAATTTTTATGCAATTAAATCACAGAGATATATCACACAAAATACTTAATGAGTAACATTTCCCACATGTCTACTTTATATCAGCACAATTTTGTAACCAAAATTTTTTTTGTTAGGGAGTTATAAGGGTTAAAAGTTGACCAGCAATTTCTCATTTATACAACACCATTTTTTTTTAGGGACCACATCTCATTTTAAGTCATTTTTAGGGGTCTATATGATAGAACATACCCAAGTGTGACAACATTCTAAAAACTGCACCCCTCAAGGTGCTCAAAACCACATTCAAGAAGTTTATTAACCCTTCAGGTGTTTCACAGGAATTTTTGGAATGTTTAAATAAAAATGAACATTTAACTTTTTTTTCACAAAAAAATTACTTCAGCTCCAATTTGTTTTATTTTACCAAGGGTAACAGGAGAAAATGGACCCCAAAAGTTGTTGTACAATTTGTCCTGAGTACGCCGATACCCCATATGTGGGGGTAAACCACTTTTCTGTTTGGACGCATGACAGAGCTCGGAAGCGAAGGAGCGCCATTTGACTTTTCAATGCAAAATTGACTGGAATTGAGATGGGACGCCATGTTGCGTTTGGAGAGCCCCTAATGTGCCTAAACATTGAAACCCCCCACAAGTGACACCATTTTGGAAAGTAGACCCCCTAAGGAACTTATCTAGAGGTGTGGTGAGCACTTTGACCCACCAAGTGCTTCACAGAAGTTTATAATGCAGAACCGTAAAAATAAAAAATCATTTTTTTTCACAAAAATTTTTCGCCCCCAATTTTTTATTTTCCCAAGGGTAAGAGAAGAAATTTGACCCCAAAAGTTGTTGTACAATTTGTCCTGAGTACGCTGATACCCATATGTGGGGGTAAACCACTGTTTGGGCGCATGGGAGAGCTCGGAAGGGAAGGAGCGCCGTTTGACTTTTCAATGCAAAATTGACAGGAATTGAGATGGGACGCCATGTTGCATTTGGAAAGCCACTGATGTGCGTAAACATTGAAACCCCCCACAAGTGACATCATTTTGGAAAGTACACCCCCTAAGGAACTTATCTAGATGTGTGGTGAGCACTTTGACCCACCAAGGGCTTCACAGAAGTTTATAATGCAGAGCCGTAAAAATCAAACAAAATTTTTTTCCCACAAAAATTATTTTTTAGCCCCCAGTTTTGTATTTTCTCGAGGGTAACAGGAGAAATTGGACACCAAAAGTTGTTGTCCAATTTGTCCTGAGTACGTTGATACCCCATATGTGGGGGAAACCACTGTTTGGGTGCATGGGAGGGCTCGGAAGAGAAGGAGCGCCATTTGGAATGCAGACTTAGATGGAATGGTCTGCAGGTGTCACATTGCGTTTGCAGAGACCCTAATGTACCTAAACAGTAGAAACCCCCACAAGTGACACCATTTTGGAAAGTAGACCCCCTAAGGAACTCATCTAGATGTGTTGTGAGAGTTTTGAATCCCCAAATGTTTCACTACAGTTTATAACGCAGAGCCGTGCAAATAAAAAATATTTTTTTTTCACAAAAATTATTTTTTAGCCCCCAGTTTTGTATTTTTCCAAGGGAAACAGGAGAAATTGGACCCCAAAAGTTGTTGTCCAATTTGTCCTCCTGAGTACGCTGAAACCCCATATGTGGGGGGGGGGAACCACCGTTTGGGCGCATGGGAGGGCTCAGAAGGGAAGGAACGCCATTTGGAATGCAGACTTAGATGGATTGGTCTGCAGGCGTCACATTGCGTTTGCAGAGCCCCTAATGTACCTAAACAGTAGAAACCCCCCACAAGGGACCCCATATTGGAAACTAGACCCCCAAGGAACTTATCTAGATGTGTCGTGAGAACTTTGAGCCCCCAAGTGTTTCACTACAGTTTATAACGCAGAGCCGTGAAAATAAAAAATCTTTTTTTCTCACAAAATTTTTTAGCCACCAGTTTTGTATTTTCCCAAGGGTAACAGGAGAAATTGGACCCCAAAAGTTGTTGTCCAATTTGTCCTGAGTATGCTGATACCCCATATGTTGGGGTAAACCCCTGTTTGGGCACACGGGAGAGCTCGGAAGGGAAAGAGCACTGTTTTACTTTTTCAACGCAGAATTGGCTGGAATTGAGATCGGACGTTTGTCGCGTTTGTCGCGTTTGGAGAGCCCCTGATGTGCCTAAACAGTGGAAACCCCCAATTATAACTGAAACCCTAATCCAAACACACCCCTAACCCTAATCCCATTGGTAAACCTAACCACACCTCTAACCCAGACACACCCCTAACCCCAATCCAACCTTATTCCCAACCGTAAATGTAATCCAAACCCTAACCCTAACTTTAGCCCCAACCCTAACCCTAACTTTAGCCCCAACCCTAACTGTAGCCTTATCCCTAGCCCCAACCCTAACCCTAGCCCTAACCCTAGCCCTAACCCTAACCCTCAGTGGCGTAGGAAGGGGGGTGCGGGGGGGGGGGGGCGGGCCGCCCCGGGCGGCACAATGCGGGGGGCGGGCATCTAGCCCTGCTGGCACAAGCATCTTTTCATTCAGTGCAGGGCCAGGCAGTGCAGGCACATCGGGGTTAAGAACGCAGCGTGATTTTGTTTGTGGGCGGAGAGAGCACTTCTCCTGCTCTGCTCCTCCGCCCGCCCCTCCCTGGCTGCTGTGAAGTGAACACTTATTAGGACAGATGCAGATCCTGGAGGAGCTCCTTCCTTGCCGCCCTGACTGAGTGAGTGCGATGTATCTTTGTATTCTGACAGTCTGGGTGACCTGGGGCGGCCACAGCTGATATATATATACTTCAGCAGCCGCCCAGGCCCCCAGCACCTGTCCTGTATGTGTATATACTGTATCAGCACAAATACTCACCATATT
Organism: Ranitomeya imitator; assembly: GCF_032444005.1. Taxonomy (NCBI): domain Eukaryota; kingdom Metazoa; phylum Chordata; class Amphibia; order Anura; family Dendrobatidae; genus Ranitomeya; species Ranitomeya imitator. Next base: position 462,525,006 of record NC_091285.1, read on the forward strand.
TATTTGTATAATCTATATTCTGGCTGCTGCATTCACTCACATTCACCGCCCTCGCATTAACTCTCTACACTCCATCCATATCGGCCCCTCTGTCCTTGCCTCTCCTATGTATAGCACTCATGCTCTATTCACATTGCTTAACAGCACAGATCCATTCAGTCCCAACATCCAACACAAGAGACGCTCTCACAAATCACTTAACCATCTGCTCACTCTTTCGATCCTCCTTCTCCTAGTCGCTGGAGACATATCTCCAAACCCCGGCCCCCCATGTTATAGCCAGTCAAACCTCCCAATTGCTACACCCAGAAACCCCTCTAACCTTATTAATATTCCCTGCATGCCTGCTGTCTCTTTCAATTGTGCCCTTTGGAATTCTCGCTCTGTGTGTAATAAACTCTCCTTCATTCATGACTTCTTCCTTTCTAATTCTCTTAATCTCCTGGCTCTTACTGAAACCTGGATCCAGCAGTCAGACACCACCGCTGCTGCTGCTCTTTCATATGGTGGACTACACTTTTCTCATACCCCAAGATCAGACAACAGAGCAGGTGGAGGCGTTGGTCTGCTCCTTTCACCCAAATGTACTTTCCAAGTTATCCCCCAAGTACCCTCACTTGTCTTCCCTTCCTTTGAGGTCCATGTGGTCAGACTCTACGTCCCCTTCTCCATGCGAGTGGCGGTGGTGTATCGTCCTCCCGGCCCCTCTCATCAGTTCCTGGATCACTTTGCCACCTGGCTTCCACACTTTCTCTCCTGTGACACCCCCACCCTTATCATGGGTGATTTCAACATCCCCATTGCCTCTCCCCTCTCCCCATCTGCTTCTCACCTTTTATCTCTATCCTCCTCTTTTGGCCTCTCGCAGCATACTAACTCTCCAACACATGAAGATGGAAACTCCCTTGACTTGGTCTTCTCCCGACTTTGCTCAGTGGATGACTTCACAAACTCCCCTCTCCCGCTCTCTGACCACAACCTTCTTTCATTCTCTATCAAGAACTGCCATCCCGCTCAGGTCACCCCCACTTTCCACACCTATAGAAACATACAGGCCATTAACACCCAGAAACTTATGATGAACTTGCAGTCCTCATTGGCCCCTATTTCCTCCATCTCATGTCCTGATTCTGCATTGAAGCATTACAATGAAACCCTGCAAAGTGCTCTGGATGAAGCTGCTCCTCCTATACATAAAACAACTCGGCACAGACGGCAACAACCGTGGCACACGCTGCAAACACGTTTCCTGCAGCGGTGCTCCAGGTGCGCAGAACGTCTGTGGAGAAAATCTAATCTACCCGAAGATTTCATCCATTATAAGTTCATGCTAAAGACATACAATTCTGCCCTTCACCTCTCCAAACAAACCTACTTCAACACCCTCATCACCTCCCTGTCCAATAACCCTAAACGTCTCTTTGACACGTTCCAGTCCCTACTCAACCCAAGAGAGCAGGCCCCAACCACGGATCTCCGTGCTGACGATCTGGCCAATTACTTCAAAGAAAAAATTGACCACATTCGACAGGAAATCATCTCCCAATCTCTTCATACCATGCACTGTCCTCCCTCCCCCACTGCATCTAGTTCACTCTCTGACTTTGAAGCAGTTACAGAAGAAGAAGTAAGCAGGCTCCTTGCATCTTCTCGCCCGACCACTTGCACCAGTGACCCCATTCCGTCACATCTCCTCCAGTCCCTTTCCCCGGCTATCACCTCTCACCTAACAAAAATATTCAACCTTTCCCTCACTTCCGGTATTTTTCCCTCCTCATTTAAGCATGCCATCATACATCCATTACTTAAAAAACCATCCCTCGATCAAAACTGTGCCGCTAATTATAGACCTGTCTCTAATCTTCCCTTCATCTCTAAACTCCTCGAACGCCTGGTCCACTCCCGTCTTACCCGCTATCTCTCAGATAACTCTCTTCTCGACCCTCTTCAATCTGGCTTCCGCTCTTTACACTCTACTGAAACTGCCCTCATTAAAGTCTCTAATGACCTACTAACAGCTAAATCTAATGGTCACTACTCCATGCTAATTCTCTTGGATCTCTCTACAGCATTCGACACTGTGGATCATCAGCTCCTCCTCACTATGCTCCGCTCCATCGGCCTCAAGGACACCGTTCTCTCCTGGTTCTCCTCCTATCTCTCTGACCGATCCTTCACTGTATGTTTTGCTGGTTCCTCCTCCTCTCACCTTCCCCTTACTGTTGGGGTTCCTCAAGGATCAGTCCTAGGCCCCCTACTCTTCTCGTTGTATACTGCCCCTATTGGACAAACAATCAGTAGATTTGGTTTCCAGTACCATCTCTATGCTGACGACACCCAATTATACACTTCTGCTCCCGATATCACACCGACCTTTTTAGAAAACACCAGTGATTGTCTTACCGCTGTCTCTAACATCATGTCCTCCCTCTATCTGAAACTAAACCTGTCAAAAACTGAACTCCTCGTGTTCTCTCCCTCTACTAACCTACCTTTGCCTGACATTGCCATCTCCGTGTGCGGTTCCACCATTACTCCAAAGCAACATGCCCGCTGCCTTGGGGTCATCCTTGATTCTGACCTTTCATTCACCCCCTACATCCGATCACTGGCTCGCTCTTCTTACCTGCATCTCAAAAACATTTCTAGAATTCGCCCTTTTCTTAATTTCGACTCTGCAAAAACTCTGACTGTTTCACTTATTCATTCTCGTCTGGACTATTGTAACTCTCTACTAATCGGTCTCCCTCTTGCAAAACTCTCCCCGCTCCAATCTGTCCTGAATGCTGCAGCCAGAATCATATTCCTCACCAACCGTTACACCGATGCCTCTACCCTGTGCCAGTCATTACACTGGCTACCCATCCACTCCAGAATCCAGTACAAAACTACTACCCTCATCCACAAAGCACTCCATGGCTCAGCACCACCCTACATCTCCTCCCTGGTATCAGTCTACCACCCTACCCGTGCCCTCCGCTCCGCTAATGACCTCAGGTTAGCATCCTCAATAATCAGAACCTCCCACTCCCGTCTCCAAGACTTTACACGTGCTGCGCCGATTCTTTGGAATGCACTACCTAGGTTAATACGATTAATCCCCAATCCCCACAGTTTTAAGCGTGCCCTAAAAACTCATTTGTTCAGACTGGCCTACCGCCTCAATGCATTAACCTAACGATCCCTGTGTGGCCTATTTATAATAAAAAAAAAAAAAAAAAAAAAAAAAGGTTCCTCGCATCATGTTCTCATACACTTTATGCAGTATTAGCCCTCTGTGTCTGTACTGCTACATACTTAGGCAGGTAACTGGTTCATGCAGCTTTACATGAACACCTGAGCCTTACACTATAGCTGGTCCGAATAACTAAAGCAATTGTTACCATCCACCTCTCGTGTCTCCCCTTTTCCCCATAGTTTGTAAGCTTGCGAGCAGGGCCCTCACTCCTCCTGGTATCTGTTTTGAACTGTATTTCTGTTATGCTGTAATGTCTATTGTCTGTACAAGTCCCCTCTATAATTTGTAAAGCGCTGCGGAATATGTTGGCGCTATATAAATAAAATTATTATTATTATTATTATTATCTGTACAGCCTGCATGACAGTATATATATAATATATATACAGGACAGGTGCTGGGGGCCTGGGCGGCTGCTGAAATATATACACTGCACAGTACCATCACTCCCCTGTATATATACACTGCACTGTACCACTGCCCTGTATATATACACTGCACAGTACCACTGCCCTGTATATATACACTGCACAGTACCACTGCCCTGTATATATACACTGCACTGTACCACTGCCCTGTATATATACACTGCACTGTACCACTGCCCTGTATATATACACGGCACTGTACCACTGCCCTGTATATATACACCGCACTGTACCACTGCCCTGTATATATACACTGCACTGTACCACTGCCCTGTATATATACACTGCACTGTACCACTGCCCTGTATATATACACTGCACTGTACCACTGCCCTGTATATATACACTGCACTGTACCACTGCCCTGTATATATACACTGCACAGTACCACTCCTCCTGTATATATACACTGCACAGTACCGCTCCTCCTGTCCTGTATATATACACTGCACAGTACCATCACTCCCCTGTATATATACACTGCACAGTACCACTCCTCCTGTATATATACACTGCACAGTACCACTCCTCCTGTCCTGTATATATACACTGCACAGTACTGCTCCTCCTGTCCTGTATATATACCCTGCACAGTACCACTCCTCCTGTCCTGTATATATACACTGCACAGTACCACTCCTCCTGTATATATACACTGCACAGTACTGCTCCTCCTGTCCTGTATATATACACTGCACAGTACCACTCCTCCTGTATATATACACTGCACAGTACTACTCCTCTGCCCTGTATATATACACTGCACAGTACCATCACTCCATCACTCCACTGTATATATACACTGCACAGTACTACTCCTCTGCCCTGTATATATACACTGCACAGTACCATCACTCCCCTGTATATATACACTGCACAGTACTACTCCTCTGCCCTGTATATATATATACACTGCACAGTACCACTCCTCCTGTCCTGTATATATACACTGCACAGTACCACTCCTCCTGTCCTGTATATATACACTGTAGAATTTACAATAGCTGTCACTCATGTTAGAAGTGAAATCTGGCATTGTACTATACCTAGATTTCTCTGCCGTATCTGGGCATCATGAATCGTGGTATGTGTTAAAGGGGGGACCCACTGAGACTCTTTTGCCCGGGCCCTCAAAAATCTGGAGCCAGCCCTGGGGGTGGGTCACTGGGCCGGCGCTGCAGCTGTTTAACGCTATTGACGTGCGGGCCCGCGCCCGCACGTCAATAGTTAACAGCCGCCAGCCAATCTGAGGCTGGCAGCTGACGTCAGTCCCAGTGTGCATGTCGCCGGCGTCTGACATCATTGTCAGTCGCCGGCGAGTGCACGTTTCAGCTGCGTGGAAAGAGCAGGAGCGCGGTCAGGTAAGCAGAACTTGTTTTTTTTTTTTGCAGTCCCGATCATGTGATGGTAACATTCACCGGCGAAACAATTTAACTTCTCCATCTGAGGTCTTATTCCTGCTGGGGGGGGGGGGGGGGGCGCCAAGCTCGGGAACAGCCCCGGGCGGCAAAAGCTCTAGCTACGCCTCTGCTAACCCTAGCCCTAACCCTAGCCCTAACCCTAGCCCTAACCTTAGCCCTAACCTTAGCCCTAACCCTAGCCCTAACCCTAACCCTAGCCCTTACCCTAGCCCTAACCCTAGCCCTAACCCTAACCCTAGCCCTAATGGGAAAATGGAAATAAATACATTTTTTTAATTTTTCCCTAAATAAGGGGGTGATGAAGGGGGGTTTGATTTACTTTTATAGCGGGTTTTTTAGCGGGTTTTTATGATTGGCAGCCGTCACACACTGAAAGACGCTTTTTATTGCAAAAAATATTTTTTGCGTTACCACATTTTGAAAGCTATAATTTTTCCATATTTGAGTCCACAGAGTCATGTGAGGTCTTGTTTTTTGCGGGACGAGTTGACATTTTTATTGGTAACATTTTCGGGCACGTGACATTTTTTGATCGCTTTTTATTCCGATTTTTGTGAGGATGAATGACCAAAAACCAGCTATTCATGAATTTCTTTTGGTGGAGGCGTTTATACCGTTCCGCGTTTGGTAAAATTGATAAAGCAGTTTTATTCTTCGGGTCAGTACGATTACAGCGATACCTCATTTATATCATTTTTTATGTTTTGGCGCTTTTATACGTTAAAAACTATTTTATAGAAAAAATAATAATTTTTGCATCGCTTTATTCTGAGGACTATAACTTTTTTATTTTTTTGCTGATGATGCTGTATGGTGGCTCGTTTTTTGCGGGACAAGATGACGTTTTCAGTGATATCATGGTTATTTATATCTGTCTTTTTGATCGCGTGTTATTCCACTTTTTGTTTGGCGGTATGAGAATAAAGCGCTGTTTTTTGCCTCTTTTTTTTATTTTTTACGGTGTTCACTGAAGGGGTTAACTAGTGATATAGTTTTATAGGTGGGGTCGTTACGGACGTGGCAATACTAAATATGTGTACTTTTATTGTTTTTTTATTTAGATAAAGAAATGTATTTATAGGAACAATATATTTTATTTTTTTTACACATTGGAATATATTTTTTTTACGCTATAACATTGCCCGGGGGGGGGGGGGGGGGAGCAGGGGGGAGGGCATCATGTTATAGTGTAAGATCGCTGATCTGACACTTTGCTGTGCACTGTGTCAGATCAGCGATCTGACGTGCACTTCTCTTAAGCTTCCCGGCGCCTGCTCTGAGCAGGCGCAGTGAAGCCACCTCCCTGCAGGACCCGAATGCCGTGGCCATCTTGGATCCAGGCCTGCAAGGAGGAGGAGGAGGTAAATAACCCTCGCAGCAATGTGATCACATCGCGTTGCTGCGGGGGTCTCAGGGAAGCCCGCAGGGAGCCCCCTCTCTGCGCGATGCTTCCCTATACCGCCGACACACCGCGATCATGTTTGATTGCGGTGTGCCGGGAGTTAATGTGCCGGGGGTGGTCCGGGACCGCTCCTGGCACATAGTGACGGATGTCAGCTGCGATAGGCAGCTGACACCCGGCCGCGATCGGCCGCGCTCCCCACGTGGGCGCGGCTGATTGCGCTGGACGTACTATTCCGTCCTTTGGGAATTAGGGCCCACCCCACATGGACGGAATAGTACGTCCAATGTCAGAAAGGGGTTAAAGGGGTTTTCCCCACGAACAAAGTTAATTTTAATCAACATTTTACATAACAGATCTTTGAATAATAATAATTTCCACAATTGGATGTGATTAAAAATAATGTTTCCGTGTTGAGATAATTTTATAAATGTGCCCCTTCTGTGTACTGTGTAATGGCTGTGTCTGACCATGCAGGAACATGGTCTGATCATACCACAGCTCCTTGGCAGGGGAGGAAGCAAAAGAGTATACTGACACTACAGCAGAGGATCACAGCTGATTCTTTTTGTGAGGTAAAACATTCCTTAAAAACAGGGATGAAAATGTTTTTCCTCACAGAAAGAACCAAACTGCGTTTCCCATGCTGTAATGCCTGTATATTCTTTTGCTTCCTCCCCTGTCCAGGAGATGTGGTTTCATCAGACCATGCCCCTGAACGAGCACCGCAAGAAAAGTTCAGTGTAAAAACGTCCAGAAACTAGTATCAAGGTCAGATACAAAAGTTTATTAAATATTCACATAGAGACCAACAGACAGGACAGATGATAAAAGGGTGACAGATCTTCCCACAAAAAGATAGGCGGAAGGGCCGTATGTGAAACAACCTGGGAGACAGCACATGATCATACATGTAAATACAAGCAGGACATAATGCACCGTGGCCGTGTCTCACACAACATACCTATAAATACAGCAGGGTCACACACTGGCACTCCCGCCCTCCCCGACGCGCGTTTCGGAAGTGAGAGCTTCCTTCCTCAGGGGGCATCGTGTTGAGATAATTTTATAAATGTGCCCCTTCTGTGTACTGTGTAATGGCTGTGTCTGACCATGCAGGAACATGGCCTGATCATACCACAGCTCCTTGGCAGGGGAGGAAGCAAAAGAGTATACTGACACTACAGCAGAGGATCACAGCTGATTCTTTTTGTGAGGTAAAACATTCCTTAAAAACAGGGATGAAAATGTTTTTCCTCACAGAAAGAACCAAACTGCGTTTCCCATGCTGTAATGCCTGTATATTCTTTTGCTTCCTCCCCTGTTCAGGAGATGTGGTTTCATCAGACCATGCCCCTGAACGGTCAGACACATCCATTACACAGTACACAGCAGGGACACATTTATAAGGTTATCTTAGCACACGAATATTTTTTTAATCATATCCAATTGTGGAAGTTATTATTATTCCAAGATGTATTGATTAAAATGTACTTTGTTCGAGGGAAAACCCCTTTAAATCCCCTGCTGCTCCAGTGCCAGTTCTCCAGCAGTGCTCATAGGCTTTGTTCCTTTTCCTGCAGCAATAACTTGCTGTCCACACCATTGCTGCATCAAGCGGCCGTTTGTGGTATATGCTACAATTACTGCTGAGCCTAATGATTGGCTGCAGCATTCATCTGGATGAAAATCCTGTTATTGCTGCATTGAAATAGATAAAATCCAATGGGGAGCACTAGAGTTAAAGGGAATTTGTCACCAGGTTTTAGCTATGTAATCTGAGAAAACAATACTGTAGGAGCAGAGACCCTGACTACAGCGATGTCACTTACTGGGTTGTGTTTTACTGTTTCAATAGTGCTTTATCAGCAGGAGATTATCACTGCAGGACAACTGGCCTCTTGCCACCTAGTCCAGCCCCATCCCCAGCACTGATTAGCAGCTCTCTGTCACTATACAATTTACACAGAAAACTGCGGAGTATGGGTGAAGACAATACACAGCTCAAGAACTGAGCTCTGCTAGATCTGTAGCAGTGAAAACTGTGACTCTTATCACAACCACTGCACCTATTAAACTAAGTGACACATCACTGGAATTAGAGTCTATGTTCCAACATCATGGTGCTGTCAGATTGCATAGCAACATCCTGCTTATGGATTCACTTTAAGAAATAATTTGTTGTTTTTTTTCCCGTTAATTACATTTTTTAAACTCCCAGACTATTCCCTTAACGTAGTACAATGCTTTCCATGTTTTATAATGATGAGGGCTGTATATAAAAGGAACAATAATTATACTGTTCTGATATCTGTCAGGAAGAGAATTGTCAAGGAGTTGCTGTGAAAACTCTTGTATTTGATCATTTGGATTTTCACAGGTCTCTATGGCACCACTGAACCTGACAGTAGTGGGCATGTTGCCATTAAAATAGCTGACGGATCTAGCCACAGATCTCTGGTCTGTAACTTCAAGAAACACAAGAAATCCTTAGGGGTTAGAAAAAAATGTTGGTGATGGCAAAAAGGTGTCTGTGTCAATACCTTTCGGAGGTTACCCGAATCCGCTCGTCGTTAGAGGACTGCTGCTCATCTTCCTTCTCTTGGAAATATTCTTCTACACATTGTTCTTCAAACTCATAGAGTTTCTTCAGTTCCTCCTCATTCAGAAACAGTTCTACAAGGTTAAAAGCACAATTTCTGTATTAGTAGGTAAAGTGTTTGACGCCTTCTGCTTATGTGACGTAGGCCTCAGTGATTCGGTTGGCCATGGTCAGATTTTGCTAGAGATGCGCATTAGAGTTGCTGTAGATTGGTTCGGTTACATTGTGAGTCATGTCCCTGGCATTTGGTGGGCCATTGGTGTAAAAAAATACAGAAGCTGATTTCTTCTAGAAAATTCTACATTTATGGCTTAATACACTCTTAAATCAAGGAACCATTTGATTACAAAGGTGTTCAAGATCTATGGATTATATTGATTTCGTCAACTTTATTCCAAGCACAATTTCCTTCCATATTCTGCCAAAAGAAAAATTTAAGTTGTCCATGCGATATAATAACAACTACTGTATGTTTTATTTATATAGCACCAACATATTTTACAGCTCTTTACAATTAGACAAATAAAAAACAAATAAAATAACACACGACATGACCAATAGAAATGTGCAAACAGTGAGACAAAAAGGAAAAAAGTCACATGTCTATCTACTGAGTGTAAACAATTATGCCTCCTATTGAATGATACTAAGCATGTATCCAGGATGGCAGGGAATCAGAAAGGATTGTAAATTGGAAAACTTTTTATTGTATCAAATGTATCCCTAATGTGCTGAAACCATAATAACAATTCCATAATAAAAAAGGAGGACACAGAAAGCATGGTCGTAATCATGTGGAAGGCTTTCCAACTTACTCAGCCCTCGATCTCGCTCATCCTGATCTCCTTCTTGCATCTTTCTGCAGCGGCAACATAGGCGCTTTAAAATGATGTACATGTGGCTGAAGATTATCATTGGAGGTGGCAAAACGGGTCGGTCATTAAAAGTCATAATAAGCTGGTAACGCTGGAACTTCCACACCTGGTTTGAAATTGATTTTACTTCAAAAAATGTATTGCTGAAAATAATGAATGAAAATATTCATAAACATCATTCTACATAGCTGACTTTATGGATAACATTATTTTAAAACAGTAATTGAAGAACTGACATTTATACACAGTGTATGGACTAAAGTATTAAGAACCTCTATGAATTACACCTATAGGAGCTTTTGCAACATACCGTTATGACTCATAAGTTCTGATATGGAGTTGGTCACCTCTATGAAGCTATAACAGCTTTCATTCTTCTGGGGAGGCATTCTACAAGATTTTTGAGGTGTCTGTGGGAATGTTGCACTTTCTTTCAGAAGAGCTACTGACTTAGAGCAGGAAAAAAAGACTACAGTCCCACCCCAGAGCACGGGCATCTCATTAACTGAAAATTTCTAACACTGATTACACAAACACCACAAGGCGGATCTCATTACCCCAGGTATCATTTTAGAGTCGCGGATGTTTCGTGTGACAGCATGGGAAACAGCCGATGTTTGGGGTGCCAAAAAGAAGGTGTTTGGTATGGACCCCAAACTTTACTGTTCAGGTTTACTCCTTAACTTCCTGTCATATATTGAAGCGTTATTCCTAATTTCACAGAACATTGCCCCAGAGGCCGGTGGCAGTGTCTTTTACATCACTCCATTCAAAGCTTGGCATTGTGTTTGGTGACATAAGGCTTGCATGCAGCTACTTGACCATGGTGCGCCATGCCATGAAGCTCCTGGTACACAATTTTTGTCATGGTGTCAATGCCTGAAGAGGTCTGGATTTGTGCAGTTATTAAGTCAGCATAGCATTGGTGACTTTTATACACTATGCGTCACAGCACTTGGCAATCCAGCTCTGTAACTTTACGGTTAAGCTGCTGTGCTTCCTATATGCTTCCATCCTTCACTAATACTGCTTATAGTTGATAGTAAATAATTTAGAATTGATTAATTCAATTGACTTGTTACAATTTTGGCAGTCTATTACAGAACCATGGTCAAATTCAGTGAGTCTTTAGAACTATCCATTCTTTGTAAAGGCAGATAGCAAGGCTACTTGCTTGATGTTATATATTTTTGGCAATGGACTGAATGAAAAACCTGAAACCATTGATTGATAGAAGGGTCCCAATACTTTTCTACATTTCTACATACAAAAGGTAAATTAAAGAAGTTGACCACTACTTAGACAACTCCTTCTCATACCCCACGCTTGGCCCGATAAAATAAAAAAAGCTTATACTCATCTCCCATGTTGGCTCCGGTCCTGTGGTGTTGGCACTCGCTCTCCCCAGGGCTCCCATGTAGTTGTTAAATAAATAGGGCAGCACACTGCAGCGCCAAAACATGCAAACTTGAAAAAACGAAATTTGAACTGCATTACTGCACTAGAAATATGAAAAATGAGAGCTTTTAGCGCACAAAAATGGCCAATTTTATGTGTACCTCGTAGCCACGTTAAGGCATCTCTCTTATACGAGGTCCTATGTTTGACCTACCTCACTGAGAATAAACGTCTCCATCTGAATGGGTACATGTAAAAACCTCTTAAAACCTTAAAGAGGTTTTTACATGTACCCATTCAGATGGAGACGTTTATTCTCAGTGTGGTAGGTCAAACGTAGGACCTCGTATAAGAGAGATGCCTTAACGTGGCTACGAGGTACACATAAAATTGGCCATTTTTGTGCGCTAAAAGCTCTCATTTTTCATATTTCTAGTGCAGTAATGCAGTTCAAATTTCGTTTTTTCAAGTTTGCATGTTTTGGCGCTGCAGTGTGCTGCCCTATTTATTTAACTATATACGAGTTGGCGACTCTGGGTTCAGCACCTGTTCACACTCAGTCTATGTTTGGATGTGCAGGTCAGGTTTTTGAAATGTATTCCCATGTAGTTGTTGTCACACATGTCCCTTGTGCCCAATCCCCGTCCCCGCCTTCGGACAAATTGTACATGAAGAGGTAGATCAGGCTGCCGCTGATCTCTGACTTCATGTTCATGTGCAATTTGTCCAAAGGTGGGGACAGTGACGCCAGAGCTGAATGGGCGCCGGGGTCACGTGTCACAACACTGCAGGACAGCATCGGGGAGAACAAGTGCCGACCCTGCTGGAATGATGCCGGCACAGGAGGTGAGTATGAGCTTTTTTATTTTATCAGAGCCAAGTGTGGGGTATGAGAAAGAGTTGTCCTAGTATTATTATTATTATTATTATTATACATTTTTATAGGGCAATTTATTCCATGGCGCTTTACATGTGAAAAAGGGGGCAAATATAGACAAATACATTAAACATGAGCAAAAAACAAGGCACAGAGGTACATAAGGAGAGGGTAGAGCTGGTTGTGTGGCGGTTCAGTAGGTTGAAGATCACTGCAGGCTGTAGGCTTGTCGGAAGAGGTGAGTCTTCAGGTTCTTTTTGAAGGTTTCAATGGTAGGCGAAATTCTGATGTGTTGGGGTAGAGAGTTCCAGAGTATGGGGGAAGCACGGGAGAAGTCTTGGATGCGGTGGTGGGAAGAAGAGATGAGAGGGGAGTAGAGAAGGAGATCTTGAGAGGATCGTAGGTTGCGTGTAGGTAAGTACCGGGAGACCATGTCACAGATGTATGGAGGACACAGGCTGTGGATGGCTTTGTATGTTATTGTAAGGGTTTTGAACTGGAGTCTCTGGAGTACTGAACAACCCCTTTAAGTATTGAACACATCACAAATTTTCTAAGTGAATATATTTCTAAAAGTGCTATTGACATGACTTTTCTGTAACATCCAATCCACACAGTCAAATTAATCAAACCATAGATGTCTTTAATTTAAGTAAAGTATAATAATGAGAAATGACACAGGGAAGTATTGAACGCGCTTACTAAAATATATTTAACACTTCACACAAAAGCCTTTGTTAGTGATGACAGCTTCAAAACACCCCCTGTATGGAGAAACTAATTGCATGCAATGCTCAGGTGGGATTTTGGCCCATTCTTCCACACAAACACTCTTCAAATCCTGAAGATTGTATGGGCTATTTTTATGAACTCTGAGCTTTAGTTCCTTCCATAAATGTTCTATTGGTTTCAGGTCAGATTATTAGCTGGGCCATTGCAGCAGCTTTATTTTCTTTCTCTGAGACCAATTTAGAGTTTGCCAGTGCCATATGCTGAAAAACAACCCCACACCATGATGTTCGCCCCTCCAAACTTCACTGTTGGTATGGAGTTTCTGCAGTGCCTTTTGGTCTTCATCCATAGTGTGTATTATAGTATCCAAAGAGCTCAATTTTGATCTCATCGGACCAGACTCTATTATCCCAGTATTTCACAGGCTTGTCTAAATGTTGTTAGCTTTCCACAGGTAGTCCTTGGCTCTTGTACAATTCTTCTGATAATTCTTTTCAATCTTCCGTCTAAAATCTACATGGATCATCTGTTCGTGGTAGGTTTATGGCCTCAACAGTGATCACTGGAACCTTCAGGAGTTTTGAAATTCTTCTGTTACCAATACCATCAATATGTTTCGCAACAATAAGGTTGTGAAGGTCTTGAGATTCATCACTGGTTTTACCCATTGTGAGATGTTTCTTGTGTGGCACCTTGGTAATGAGACACCTTTGTTTAGGCCATCAGTTGAACAAGCTGACATTATTTTTCACTAAGTGGCAGAATTGATTGCTATTTACTGATAGTTCTCAGCTAGTGTCATGACTTTCTATGGCTTTTTGCACCTCTCTTTCTGCATGTGTTCAATACTTTTTCCCTGTGTCATTTCTCGTTATTTCTCATAACTTAATTTATGACATCTTTGGTTTGATTTATTTGTCTATGTGCATTTAATGGGTTGTTACTGACATCTGATGAGAATTTCTTGTCATTGGCACCATCGGAATCATAGAATCATAATTACCTAGAAAATTGGTGATGTGTTCAATACTGGTTTCAGCCTCTGTATAGTGTATATATGTGTTTGGTGGACTGAAACCTTCCCTTGTACACCAGGGCTTCATGACTTAGATACACTTTAGGACAGTTCCTGATGACTTGTGCAATGTGAAATCTGACAAATTATTTAGTCAGATCAAATGTAAAAAAAAAGCAATCTGGGTTAGTAAACTCCTCAAGTCTATAGGATCATGAGTCTCCATTTGAATAGAGTCAAGTCTATAGAATCATGTGTTCCAATTTGAATAGAGTCCCATAGACAATAAATGGAAGGCAGAACGCAAACACCAAAATATTCAAATGGGAACATATTCTCTGATGTGGTGGAAGTCCCATCAGAGTCCCCCACAAACATAAGACACTTATCACCTATTCTTTGGATAGTTTATACATTATAATTGTAACCCCGTTAGTACCTGTAGGTTTGCAGATGGACAGTTTGGTCTAGGGGAGTCATGTGCTACTGAGGAGATGTGTGTTACCGAGGTATTTAGCCTCTATGATGTAAAGACTGGAAAACAGGCTCCGTCATAAGTAGTGCTAGTGCTAAGAGGGTTAATAAGGCATAGCAAGGGTTGGTTTATACGAGCAGTCAGAAAGAGATGGGTGAGACTGGCTGCTCCTGTAACTCAACCATTAGGTGTGGTATGGTCTATAAAAGTAGCCAGGCTGTCTCACATAGTTTGGTACATGCAAGATGAAAATACCTTGCTTGTATGACTCAGTCTCTGCTAGACGCTGAGTGAAGGACTGACATCTAAACCAGTGAGCCCGTGCTATATATGGACTGTTTATTTTCTGTTTTGGTTTTGTTATACTTTTTATGCCAAGAAGAGACTGTTTTGTCTTGACTTTACCTAGAAGTTTATGTGGATAATAAGCTTCAGCTGTTTTGGACCTGACCACATTGCCTTCCAATGTGAACGCTACTGCTTGAAAGTGAGTGAATCCTCACAATTGGTTCACTGAATGCAGACAGTGAATCCCAAGGAGCACAGGTGACAGCTGGAAAGACTGTATGTCTTGGGTAAATGCAGTTTCAGCTGTTCGGACACACGCTGAACTGAATAAACAACTGGTTCAGGTTAATATCCTGCAGCAGGAGCCCAACAAACTCCTGATGCAGCAGTTCCAGGTGCAGCAACAGCAGCGGCACCAATAACAGATGGAACACCTGGCAGAGGCTGTCCGCAACAGGCAAACCGCACTACCCCCAAACCGAAGTGATGATACCCACCTGAGAAAGACATAAGAGGGGAGTTACAGAAAATGACTCCAGGTGATGACGCTGAGGCATTCCTGACTGTGGTCGAGAGGGTGGCAGACCAAGAGAGGCTGCCTCCAGAGCGGTGGGCAGAGGTTCTGGTGCCATATCAGAATGGGAAACATCATGAAGTTTATTATGACGTGACTGCAAGACGCCAAGAACTATATAGTAAATTCAAGGTGTTGATTTTGGCTAGGTTGGGAGTAGCCCTGCCAGTCAGAGCTCAGCAGGTGCACCACTGGGTCTATCGCAGGGATAAACATCCCCCATCCTAGATGTTTCATCTTCTGCACTTGGTGAAAAATAGCTGCAGAATGTGACTTCTTCTAGTGATGGACTGGTTCATTCAATCTCTTAGAAAGCTGATCCAGTGCTGGGTGGCCCAGGGAGATCCCAAGAATGCTGGTGATCTGGTGGAAATATGCCAGGTGGTCCAGAGTTCATTGGGGAGCTAAGATGCCTTATAGTTACCATACTGTGCTACCCACAAGAAAGGGACTAAAACCTCATCTAGGAGGCATCTGAGTTACTTTCAAGGGTTCAATATAATACCGTTGTGTGTTGGGAGGTGTTACGCCAAGGGTCATATAGCCACCCATTTCCCCATGACCTCTGAGCCAATAGACTGCAGCATAGGACGGCAATGCTCATATTTTGCCTTCCCCACCTACAGTGCTGTCTCTCATTCCATCAAGGGGCCCCAGGCATGCCCAGTAGCTGTAAACAGAGTGCAAGTGACTGATCTGTTGGACTCAGGGACTTTGGTAACCCAAGTCAGGAACATACTTCCTCATCAGCTGGTCCCTGGGAAGGTGGTGGGCATCAGATCAACAAACACGAACTGTGCTACCGCGTCCCATGAAGTAGGAGTTGTCAAGGGCTTATTGCCTCCAGTGATAATAGAATGCAACTTTACTCTGTTCTGAGATGGGACATGGGGAAAGCGGGGTCCCCTAGTTGCCCAGGTGATAACCAGGTCATCGCTAAAGAAATCTCATCGCCTGACATGCTGACAAGTTTCCATTTTGTATGCTTGTTGCCGATGAGGATGAGGCAGCATCCCCTGAAGCCAATAACCCTGAGTTGGAGGTGTTCGGGAAAAACTTTGGAACAGCCCAACCCAGGAACCTAACTCTGAAAGGTGCACTTGAAAAAGTGATAGTACTTAATATTATTCCTCAAGAGTCGGGGGCTGACACCCGGTACCCATATTTTGCCATGAAAAGGGTTTTGTTATATTGTGGCACCCCAGGGTCCTGGTTGTCACAGTAGCATTGCTTTCCTCACGGGGATAGTGATGTTACATTTGGAAGCGATGAAGGATATCTTTTATCAGGTAATCACTATGCATACAACATGTTCACATTCCAGGCCAGAAAGGGGAGCTCTAAACCTAGTTTAGGGTGAACTCCCCTATAAATACATTCTGATCTCGAGGGAAAGGAGTTCAGTTCAGAAAGTTATAGACAGAGAAGAGAGCAGACCGACATAGAGTGTCAGAAGGTCTGAAGGGGCCATATAGTTTGAAGTACTACAGCCCCTGGAAAGAGACATACAGAAAGCCGAACATTGTTCAGTGAGCGTGAAGGAGAGCGAAGCAAAGGAGAGTAGCATCAGGGGAGACCAGCTAAGAGCAGGCTGGCTCCCTCTGAGGCGCAGATAACCAGTAGCCGGACCACTGAGGTTGTAAGGGACTCTACGACTTACAGCAGAGACCGGCAGAACAGCTGAACTGCAAGTTACCTGTCCGCCACACACACCTGAAACACAGTAACACATAGAGCCCGGGGCGTGCTAGAGTCCCTGTAAAAAGGCTTGAGTTACCTGTCATGCAGGTATTGTCCTATCCTATAAGGGGACAGAGAGAAGAACTGTGAGAACCTTATATGAAGCCATAGGCAGTAAGGGACTACAACACCACCGTGCTAGAGGAAGGCTTTTAACTCCACCTGGTAAAGGGGACTCTGGATTTGCTTCCAAGCTGGCCGGACCCTGCCTGCCCTGTGATCTGGTACCCTGGACTGTGGCTGCCTGAAGTCTTCAGTAGACCAGGTAAAAAGACTGCAAACCTGTGTACTCGTTCTTTACTGTGCCATTCACCATCTTCCATCTACACCCTGGGAGCCCTGGGCATACACTTCACCTGTAGGAAGTTATACCATCTAGCTGCCATAACATCACCCCAAGACTTTCCCCTTTTATATGGGCGCCCAGGGCCACAGACCGGGTCGCCACCGTGACATCCCCCTGTGAACACCGTACCCGGTACCGGGTACCCCACGGCCCTGGCGGGCGACTCAATATCAAGTCACTAAGCTAAGGGGTGAGGTGATAGAGAAGTTACTCGTGTCAGAGTCCTACAGATGCAGGGTGTTAGACATGGCCCATACACATGTGTTGGGTGGTCATCTGGGTTAGACAAGACGCAGGAGTGGGTCCTCCAGAGATTCTACAGGCCTGGTTGTCACTGAGAAATGCTGAGCTATTGTAGGTCCTGTCCCACATGCCAGCTAAACTCCAAAGTAGCCCACTTCCGTAGCCCTTAAGTACTGTTCCCCATAATTGAGGTTCTATTCGATTGTATAGCTATGGATTTTGTGGGACCCCTGGTAAAGTCCACAAGGAGACATCAATATATCTTGGTGGTCCTTGGCTATGCTACACGGAACCCAGAGGCAGTGCCGCTAAGAAACTCCTTCGCTGGGTGTAAAGCTGGGGAGTTGGTCTATATCTTCTATAGAATGGGTATGTCTAATGAAATTCTAAAGGATCAAGGGACTCCATTCATGTCAAAGGTTATAAGAAAGTTGTTCAAAGCCCTACAAATTGCACATCTCAGGATTATGGTGTACAATCCACAGATGGACGGCGTAGTGGCAAGGTTCAATAAAACATTGAAGGCAACGTTAAGGAAGGTCGTAGAGAAGGATGGCTGAAACTGGGACTGTCTGCTACCGTAATTGTTGTTCTCCATCAGGAAAGTTCAACAAGCCGCTTCTGTTTTTTTCCCATTTGAATTATTGTATGTGTATTAAAAAACTTTTTGACGATGAGGGTGATCAATGAGTGGATCAGACTGTCACAAGAGTTGGTGAGTTCTCCTTCAAGGAAATACTTCAAACAAAGACTGGACAGACATTTGTCTGAGATGGTTTAGTGAATCCTGCATTGAGCAGGGTGTTGGACACGTTGACCCTTGAGGTCCCTTCCAACTCTAACATTCTATGATTCTAAGATATTATACCACTGCCTCCTCATTGTCTGCGCTGTTGCATCCGAGTAACTTGCTTAGTTTGGCGTCAGTCGGCTCCGACATCGACGGATCCGTCACAATTGTTGAGAAAACGGTTCTAACAGATCCTTTTTTTATTGGCGGATCAGTTACTTGGGGGTTGTCTGGGAAAAGTATCTACTTTTTGGAGCATGCGCAATTGAAAAAGCGGATTGGGGCGAAGGATCCGCCGAAATGACGGTCGTGACGGATCCGTCGCCCATAGGCGGCCATTCTATGGAATGGCGAACGCAACGGATCCATCGCGAACCGCCATTTCGGCGCAGACAAAAAACGTTACAATGTCCGTCAATGTCTAGATGATGTCCGCCAAATTTCGACGGATCCGCCACAATCCATCGCTAATGCATGTCTATGGGAAAATAGCGGATCCGCCCAAAAAAAATGGTGGATCCGCTATTTGAGGAAAATGGCGGTTTCAGACTGACGCCAAAAGACTGAAGTGTGAAAGAGGCCTTAAGTGCTTATATACCCTAGAGCTCAATCAAATGACTCTCAGTTCATCCTTGCCCCTTTCTTTCTGGCACAATAATCCCAGTAAGAAAGATGTATAAAGTGTGTTCTAGAATTTGCTCTCCATATTTCTTAGCAAATACATAACTGTCTTTACATCCAAGCAAACAGCAGATGGCAGAGTCCTACACGAATGCAATGCTTCCGGCCTCCTGAAATGGCTGCATTAGAATCATTAGGCTTAGCTGGGCTGTGCACTGCTTTCTTAATAAGCTTACGTTACCATCTGCTTTCTCTTAAACAGTAACTCTCTGTTTTCTGTGGTTCGCCAAGTAAATTCTAATAAAGACTGTTTAGTTTGACATTTGGCATTGTTGTAAAATTTAGGGAACAAGTATCATCCATCAGAAGAGATTATCTTGTTTGGAAATTTAATGGCAGTAATGTTTTTTAAAGAAAACCAAAATGATTCGTACTCACAGCTGTTGCTTTCTTTGTGAGTTATCTGCTTACAACTTGGCATATAAAACTATTGAAATATATTTTCCAATATTTTCCAAATTATGCAATTCATGGGTGTGAATGTAAAAAACAAAAAGGTGAAAAGTAAAAGCCTTGCTTTTACTATTGATTTTATTAACCAGACACTTTTCACATTAGTGCCATGGCTTCTATTCATAAGAAAGTTATATCAGCTAAGCCAAAACTATTTTCAAACAAACCCAGATGAATCCTGACAGATCTAATTAAATTTCAATGGGGACCAGATTCAGAATACTTTTGACAGTAATGTTGCAGACTGTGCTATTACTGCCACACAGGGCTAGGATCACCACCCTGCCCACCCTGGCAAGTGCCTGGGCCCTCTGCAAGCGGGGACTCACTCGGCATTGAAGACACTGGCACGCTCTGGGACCCATGAGTCGGGGGGGCCCGGTGCTTTAAAATGTTTGAAATACCTCTCCTTGTTCCCCGCTGGCCGCAGATGTTGTCTTTTCCACATCTTCTGACTCTCTGACATCCCAGGGCAAAGGATGTGATGATGTCACTACAGCGCGTGCTCTGCGCTGAGCAATGCAGAGAACCAGAATAGGCTGAAGTCACCTGAGGAGATCGGAGCTGCAGCCAGCATGGAACGAAGAGAGGTAAGTATTTGATTCTTTATTTGTTTATGTATGAAGCCCCTTCTATATGGAGCATTATATGGTGCCTATTCTGCATGGAGCATTATATGAGGCCCATCCTATATGGAGCATTATATGGGGCCCATTCTGTATGGAGCATTATATGAGGTGCATTTGTAAGGGGTGTACCGATATCGGGTGATGCTCCACTCCCTTACCTCATCTTGATATTACCTTGTTCGTATAATTGTGCATATAATTACCTGATGGTGCTATGTGTATATTCATATATATCTATGTGTTGTGTAGAAAGGGACAGTGGAGTTATAGGATTAGTCACTAGAGGGGGGCATAGTAGAATAGGAATAGGAGTTTAGTATGACAAATAGTTAACTTAGGAGCGGCTTGCTGTGAGCAAGACAGGAGTATTTCCTGAGAGTAGTCAGTAGGGACAGGGAGCCCAGACAGTCCCGGAGGGGCCTGGAGTCCAGGGCAGCACAGTGGTCCGCGCAACATTTGCAAGATACGAGCCCAGTTGTCCAAGGCCAGGAGACTAGAAATAGCAGCAGAACAGGAATGCAGGTGGCTTTATCATGTGGCAGCTTACTACGTGGGCAGATGCCCTTATGTCTGGGGCGAAGTAAACAGGGGAACTCCTAGGAGTAGTGAAGCTGGACAGGGAGGATGCTGCGGTGCCGGACAAGATGGTATGATCCAGGAATGTGATGATGGACATGAGGGTAGAGCACAGGGAAAGTGAAGGATGTAAACTATGTGGAACCCTATGTTGATGCTGTAATATATTTGGATGTGTTGAGAAAAGAAACCAGTAAGGCTACTCGTTTAAAGTTGGAACTGGACTTTGTTTCTATTTGTGTGCAATCATTGGGAGTGAGCCTGCAACAGACCCGAGGTTACCCTGATGGTTTGGAGAATGGAGAGACAGGTACGCTGACAAAGTGACATTGATTTCATGTGTCGGCAATCTTGTCTTGCGCAGGCGTGTACTACAGAGGACAGAGAATGAACTTCAATCCAATATTGCGGCCAGCATGCAGCCAGCGGGTAAGGAAAGGGTGAATCAAACACCCTAAAACTCCGCCCATATGACCGAAAACCGGTCCCGCCAAATTCAGGTGACAGG
Organism: Ranitomeya imitator; assembly: GCF_032444005.1. NCBI lineage: Eukaryota > Metazoa > Chordata > Amphibia > Anura > Dendrobatidae > Ranitomeya > Ranitomeya imitator. The sequence goes on from NC_091285.1 coordinate 462,546,297, forward strand.
TTCCCTTTAAACTAAAGCTGCCACACACTTAGTCCCTGAATCAATAAGACTGGTGTTGTACGCTAGTCTAAATAAGTGGGCATGGTGGGGTTAGCGGTGCCTGGTTCATTATGAAGTGAATGCCACTTAATGAATCAGATGCATCTTACAAGTCATGCACGCCTCTGTTCATCTCTCTAGAAATCTTACTCCAATCATAGCCCCTTATTCCAGACGTGGACTAGAGTAAGTTTCTTGGTATAAAATACGCAACGTCTGGTCATAAATTAGATGGGTGGACGTTGCCCTGCCCATGCTGTGCCATGGTGGAGCTGGCTGGGGCTGTAGTGAATTCACCAAAAAGTTGCAGAATATTTGTGCAACTTTGCATTGTGGAAAACTGTTTTGACTTAAAGGGACACTGTCACCTGAATTTGGAGGGAACAATCTTCAGCCATGGAGGCGGGGTTTGGGGGTTTTTGATTCACCCTTTCCTTACCCGCTGGCTGCATGCTGGCTGCAATATTGGATTGAAGTTTATTCTCTGTCCTCCGTAGTACATGCCTGCACAAGGTAATCTACATGTACTATGGAGGACAGAGAATGAACTTCAATCCAATATTGCAGCCAGCATGCAGCCAGCGGGTAAGGAAAGGGTGAATCAAAAACCCCAAAACCCCGCCTCCATGGCTGAAGATTGTTCCCTCCAAATTCAGGTGACAGTGTCCCTTTAAAAAAGTGTTTCACACCAGCTATTAGGAGCATTGGCCACATAGATTTTACTGGTCTGATGGCAACGTCATAGATATATTTTTGGGATCAATTTATTGCCAAAAAATTTAGTTATGGGTTAAATTATAAGTTAGTAATAGAAAACTTACTTGAACACGGCTATTAACAAGTTTACTAAGAGGATATTTGCCACCAACAAATAACATGCCATGATGGCTGGAGTGAGCCAAGCGCCCGGAATACAAGGAGGGAGACGCTTGCCGTCATCATCATATAGGTTTTCACCACAGGGAGCTGAAACATAAAGCTAGAATTATCAGGATCATAGTATAGTTATACTTATAGGTAATTCAGGTATATGTTTTAGGCAACATCAGTATTTGGCATACAAGTAAAAAAAAACTCTTCTGCATTTATTGCTGCATGTTAGAATTTATAGACAGCCCAAGACTATAAGAACAGAACTTGCTTTTCACCCGCCCACCTTTCTTTGGCTGTCTCTCTCTATGACGTCCCCTAGTAAGTCATAATATAGGGGACTTTGATGCTGCGCAGACCGCAACAAAATGCAACATGTTGCGTTCAACTCAGGTCAGTGCAGCGACAAAACGACATATGCGGAGGCATCCGCATACATCCGCATGGCCTATGTACCCAATGTTAAAGATAGGGTACACAGGACGCATGCCGACATTGGCGAAGCTGAAGGAAGAGGTGCGGCAATGGGCGGGGCTTAACAGAGAAACTACACAGCCCTCCGCAAAGCCCTCGCCCGCAAATGTGAAACCAGCCTTAGCGCCCTGCTTTCCAGATACAATACCCCACATCCACTTTATAGCAACAGATAGATTTTTTCCAATCAGTTTTTTTGCATACATAGGTTTAAGGGGGGATCAGTAGTTTGCTGGTCCTGTGAAATTGCTGACAGTTCTAAAGAGGAACCTTTTTGAATAATTTTATCATTGGCATCACTGTGAAAGAAAAATCTTAATCTGGCAACGGCTCATTTACGCTGCTTATCACTAGCTGGGAACATGTTTTTGGGTCAGTGGTCATTTAATAGCCTATTTATACAGGCCAACTGCAGTTCAGATGTGCACAGAACAATCAGTAATAGATTGTTCTGTGTGCATAAGCTACCATTGTTCTCGACAGCACAGGTCCTGTTTACACAGGATGATGTGCCGCTGAGAACTATGATCTTTTGTGCAACCAAAATGTAATTCATAGATATATATATATATATATATATATGATATATATTATATATTAATATAATTTCACATGATAAATGGAGCATTTTTTTTTCGTTAGTTGACAAGCAGCCTGTTTGACTGCATAATTAACATGAACGCATTCCTAGGAGCACTCATTCAGAATTATGCAGTGTAAATGCTTTGATGGTGATCGTTAAATCTGAAGTGCATGCCTACTACTGCCAGGAGATTCTAAGTAATTTTATATTCTGATTTTATGTTGTTGAGGGCTTGTTTTTTCCGGGATGAGTTGTACTTTTGAATGGCATCATTGATTTTACCATATAGTGTACTGGAAAAGAAAAAAATTCCAAGTGCAGTCAAATTACAAAAAAAGTAGAATTCCATAATTTTTTTTTAATATGTTCGCTATATGGTAAAACTGATGTGTCAATATGGTTCTACAAGTCAGTATGAGTACTCAGATACCAAACATGTATCATTTTTTTATATTTAAATAGTGAAAAAAATTCAGAAATTTGTAAGAAAATAAATTTTTGCTTATGTCGCAATTTTCTGAGACCTGCATCGTTTTCATTTTTCATTTTTTTTCGTTTTCATTTTTTGGAATCTGGGGCTGTTTGAGGACTTAGATTTTGCAACTTAAGCTGACGTTTTCATTGGTATCATTTTGGGGTGGATACAATGTTTTGATCGCCTGTTATTTAACTATATTGTAATATAGCGGTGACCAAAAAACGTAATTCTGGTGTTTCGATTTTTTTTCTCGGTACACTGTTTATCGATCAGATTAGTTATTTTTATATTTTGATAGATCTGATAGTTCTGAAAGCAGTGATATCAAATATGTGTATTTTTATCGTTTTATTATATCAGTTGGGCAAAAAGGGGTAATTTGAACTTTTGTGTTTTTTTTTTAATTTTTTCATATTTTTAAAACCTTTTTTTTCACACTTTTTACTACCTTCAATAGTCCCCTTTGGAGTCTTGAAGCTGCAATGGTCCGATCGCTTGTGATATACATAGCAGAGCTTTATCCACGAGCTGGCGTTCATGGGAGATTCACAATGACAGGCATGGGCTCATCAGCAGAACCCCGGCTGTCATGAAAACCTATTGGCGTCCCTTTTCCTTGATTGCTGGGTGCCAATGGGCGGGATTAAGGACGCGTTTTTTGCTGGCATGTATTAAAAAAACACTGTCGGTAATTGACAGTGGAATTTAACAGGTTAACAACCGTGGGCGGAACACAGCTCCACTCACGCCTGTTTAAGGCATTGCATAAATCAGTCATCATGTGGGGGGAAAGATGTAGACTCGGTGCGCGAGCCCATATCAAAGACAGGGAAATGACCCTTGACATAGATATATGTCAAAGGTCATGAAAGAGTTAAAGGGAACCTGTGAAGTGATTCCTGAACCACAGACAGCATGATATCTATGATCTACTGTGAAACTTTGTGGCATTTCAGAGAAAACAATAGATTAAAAAGAAGCACGGAATGAGGAGATTATTTATAGTGGTGGGTACACACATAGGGGGAGATCTAAACAAGAAGTCAGCGAGGACGTGCCCCCGTTTCCACATCCTGTCTAAACTATGTTTTCTATGCAGTGCCACAATGTTTCAGGGTAAAACACAGAGAGCAGCAATTGGGGAGCTCACGTTGCCTGTGCCTCCGGCAGCATAAATCACCTGGCAGGTTCCCTACAATGCAAACTATTGAAGAAGCACTCCCAGAAACATTGATCATTTGGTCAGTTAATAATTGACAATCTGTTAATGACAGTACCATTATTTTGCCTAGTGGTGTCTTTCTTCTTGAATTATCTCTCAATTTTTTTCCTCTGTTGTACCACAAGCCTCTGACTACCAAATCATACAGGCACTTACGTGTCTATGAAATGTCAGCTTCACTATGTGTTCCTATGAGACTCATATTAAAGGCATATTTCAAGAATTGGAAGCTAGGATAGGGCACAACTTACTGACCACTCAGGGTCGTTTCTGAGGGACCCCAAGCAATCCCTAGAATGGGGCTCTGGATCCCAAGATCATGGCTCTTGAATGGAGTGGAAATAAATATACGGTACTCAGCCTACACTCTATTAATTAAGTATGGTGCTGCCAGAGAAATCCAAGATCAGTGCTTAGAAATTTTTGACAGTTCCATAAACAGTAAATTACCAGTGTTCGGACCCTTAGTAATCAGTAAGTTACCCCCTATCATATGGATGAGGGTAACTATAAATTCTGGAAATATGCCTTTCACAAAGATTTCCAATGAATAATAGCAGAATGGAATGGAGATAACAAGTCAAGAGAAAAGCAACAGGTAAGAAAATTGACAGTACAGTCTGTTTTCCGGAAGCCAATTATGAAAAATGTTTCTGGAGTGCTTCCATAATATAGCAGAATGATAGAATCATCTCTATACAGGGGATTGGGTACTCTGTATATAAAAAAATCAGACTTTAATACAAATGTGTAACGAAAGTAATCAGTACTGAATTTTGGATCTAAAAATGACGATAATAAAACATGTAGATTCATTTATTAGAAGTGAATTGGACTCCTAGAAGGGTTTTGTATTCCTGAATATGATTTGTAATACTATTACAGGAATGACCGTCTTCCACTTTCATGAACGGTTGTGATGTGATTTACGTATGTCATTTAGACATTAGGCTTTTGTCCCAGGCATTTTATTTTTTCACTAATACATTTGAAAGTGGTAAACATCATATAAAAATACTTACGGTTTATCTCCATTGCGTACACTGTTCAGAAAAAAAAGATACAATACATGAGAAAGTCATAAAAATCACATTATATAAATTACATATGGTAGAACCAAGAGAACAATGCATTGAAAAAATAATATAGATTATAATCTACAGTATATTTTGATCTTCGCTAATAACTATTATATAATATCTGTTCTCTTAATCTTTGATCGGTGATTATCTATACATGGAAAAGGATGTCATAACAGATACCACAAAACAAAATAATTGTTATCAGTTTATATTTTGATGGAAAAACTGATGAAGAAACTGGCTGTGTGCTTTCTCCCAAGTGAAATCCAGTAGCGTCGAGTGCAAGCACAGTGGAGGACGGTGTATTGGCCTCGTCTTCATGTGAGCACTGTGCATATGCTACATGAAGTTGGAGGACCTTGTAATAATGTACAAGCCAGAAGGAAGACCAAGCAGTTTGACTGTTTTGGAGAATAATTCCACTTCCTTGCCTTCCTTGACTTCTTACTGCTATTTGAAGACATTATTTTAAGAGTAACAAATTATTTTTTTACAATTATCATATTAGAAAGTTATGAATGTTTTTAATATCCTTCATTACCTTTTATGCTTCCTTCACTCACAAACACTATAATGCAATGCTTCAATATTTAGTTTATGCTCTTTTAAAAGCTCCTTTCAACTGCTGCCCGGCAATATCCATACATTGCATGCAAGCAGTCTGTGTACGGGAATTCCCCTGTCTGAGTATTCGTTTAGGAGCGGAAAGTCCCACACACAGATTGAATACAGTACATGGATCTTGATGAGCATCAGCTTTTAAAAGTGCATAAACTGGGCACTGAGACAGGAAAATAACATAATGAGAAGAGAGAGAAGGAAGTAAAATAAGGTAATGCCATGTATTCCAAAAATTCATACCTTGCAGTTACTGGAGGATAATTACTAAAAAAAATGTTTAGTTAGTTACTGTTAAAAGTTAATATTTACATTAACCTAGATCTACCGGAACATAGACGATCATTACTGTGAGCCTGTTAACATTTTGGGTAAAAGGTTGAGGGTTGTCGGCTGAAGGTTTGGACGATTTTTCAGTCAAGAGCTATAGAGCCTGACACAAGAGAACTCCCTCACTGAGCGTTACTGTGTTCTTTAAGAGAACATCTCCGGAGGCAGCTTATCTCTTATCTCACTGAATCTTTGTCTCCACTGATTCCACTGCTTTTGCCTCCATATTGGACTATCAGCCAAACCTGTTGATATTGACTGATGTTAGTGTAATGTGTGTGGGGACCTTTATTTCTATTGATAGGTTTAATGCATGTGAATACATGTCGAGTGATCGCCAACCTGTTTACACTTTAACAATATCCGGAAACAGGGATTCCTAGGAATGCTCTTCCCTAATAATTATGCAGTGCAAATGCAACCTTAGAGTATGGACACTTTTATGACAAACTAGATGGCAGCCCGATTCTAAAGAATCGGGAGTCTAGAATCCATATATACTTTATTTATTCAAATGTAAGAATAATACAATTAATAAATAATAGTAAGAAAGAACAAAAATAATAGGCAGTATATGGAGAAAACTCCAAACAAAAGTTCAAAATTGGTGTGAAAATGTCACTGAACCACTTCACAACTAAATATATATAGTTTTGGTAAATGGTATTATCATTTTTTTGACGAAATTCGGCAGGAGCTTGAAGAGCAACGTCACTGGGCCCGCCTCCACGCAGTAGAAACTTGCTGTGAGGTAAAAATTCAAAAATCACACCAAAATGGCGGGCGGAGTGTGTCACAGTACGGCACGTTTCTGATTGGTCGCTCGCAGCAGGCGGCAACCAATCAGACACTGGACACTGTTGACGTCACTTATCTCCGGACATTAGCTCCGGACATTAGCTCCGGACATTAGCTCCGGACATTATCTCCGCACATTAGCTCCGGACATTAGCTCCGGACATTAGCTCCGGACAAAGCCACGGAAGTTGGCACAAATTGCAGGAAGTAGTATTCTAGGCAATTAATCTCCGGACATTAGCTCCGGACATTAGCTCCGGACATTAGCTCCGGACAAAGCCACGGAAGTTGGCACAAATTGCAAGAAGTAGTATTCTAGGCAATTATATATTAGATAGCTACCATTAATTGCAGCTGCTATAAAGCACACACACACACCTTACTGCACTGTTTATATGGATATCAATGTAGAAAGTAAGTATATGACTCTAACTTGGTGATTCCAAGCGATATTTGTACAAATAATAATGAAACGGTCATTTGTTCTACATACTACATAAAGCGGCATGTAAAAGTTTGGGCACATCTGGTCAATATTACTGTTATTGTAGTTAAGCAAGTGGAAGATAAAATGATCTTTAAAAGTCCTAAAGTTAAAGATTACACATTTCAGATCAGGGGACTGTGAGGGCCATTGTGCAACCTTCAGCTTGCACCTTTTGTGGTAGTCCATTTTGGATTTTGACGTGTGTTTAGGATCATTATCCATTCGTAGAAGCCATCCTCTTTTCAACTTCAGCTTATTTACAGATGGTGTTATGTTTGCAACAAGAATTTGTTGAAATTTCATTGCCAGTGCCATTGGCTGCAACACAACCTCAAAGCATGATTAATACACCCCATGCTTAATGGTTGGTGAGATGTTCTTTTCCTGAAAATTCTGTGCCCTTTTTCTCCACACATACCTGATACTTGATCATTGCAGCGAAAGAGTTCTATTTTAATCTCATTGGTCCACAGGACTTGTTTCTAAAATGCATCAGGCTTGTTTAGATGTTCGTTTGCATACTTCATACCCTGAATTTTATGGTGACGATGCAGGATAGGTTTTCTTCAGATGACTTCTCCTTGAAGACCATTTTGTGTATGTGTCTCTGAACAGTAGAACAATGTACCACAACTCTGGAGTCTGCTAAATCTTTCAAAAGGTCTTTTGCAGTCAGTTTTTAAGGTTGAAGGAAGACTTTAAGTCCATCTAGTTCAACCCATAGCCTAACCTAACATGCCCTAACATGTTGATCCAGAGGAAGGCAAAAAAACCCATGTGGCAAAGAGTAAGCTCCACACTGGGGAAAAAAATTCCTTCCCGGCTCCACATACGGCAATCAGACTAGTTCACTGGATTAACACCCTAACAAGGAATCTAGTATATATACCCTGTAACATTATACTTTTCAAAGAAAGGCATCCAGTCCCCTCTTAAATTTGAGTAATGAATCACTCATTACAACATCATACGGCAGAGAGTTCCATAGTCTCACTGCTCTTACACTAAAGAATCCGCGTCTGTTATTATGCTTAAACCTTTTTTCCTCCAAACGCAGAGGATGCCCCCTTGTCCCTGTCTCAGGTCTATGATTAAAAAGATCATCAGAAAGGACTTTGTACTGTCCCCTCATATATTTATACATTAACATAAGATCACCCCTTAGCCATCGTTTTTCCAAACTAAATAGCCCCAAGTATAATAACCTATCTTGGTATTGCAGACCCCCAGTCCTCTAATAACCTTGGTCGCTCTTCTCTGCACCCGCTCCAGTTCAGCTATGTCTTTCTTAAACACCGGAGACCAGAACTGTACAGAGTATTCTAAGTGTGGTCGAACTAGTGACTTGTATAGAGGTAAAATTATGTTCTCCTCATGAGCATCTATGCCTCTTTTAATGCATCCCATTATTTTATTTGCCTTTGTAGCAGCTGCCTGACACTGGCCACTAAATGTGAGTTTGTCATCCACCCATACTCCCAGGTCTTTTTCATTGACGGTTTTGTCCAGAGTTTTAGAATTAAGCACATAGTTATACATCTTATTACTTTTACCCAAGTGCATGACCTTACATTTATCCCCATTAAAGCTCATCTGCCATTTATCAGCCCAAGCTCCTAGTTTACATAAATCATCCTGTAATATAAAATTGTCCTCTGTATTGATTACCCTGCAGAGTTTAGCGTCATCCGCAAATATTGAAATTCCACTCTGTATGCCCCCTACAAGATCATTAATAAATATGTTAAATAGAAGAGAGCCCAATACTGACCCCCGTGGTACCCCACTGCTAACTGCGACCCAGTCCGAGTGTGCTCCATTAATAACCACCCTTTGTTTCCTATCCCTGAGCCAGCTCTTAACCCACTTACACATATTTTCCCCTATCCCCATTATTCTCATTTTATGTATCAACCTTTTGTGTGGCACCGTATCAAAAGCTTTTGAAAAGTCCATATACACTGCGTCCACTGAATTCCCTTGGTCCAGTCCGTAACTTACCTCTTCATAGAAATTGATGAGATTAGTGTTAGGAGTCGAGTTTCCTCTGCTGCACAGGGGGAATCTCGATCCGTCTCCGCTGCGGTCTCCCATTCTCCTCCAGCCACAGTGGAGCCTGCTCAGCAGGGACGTCGATCCCAGCGTCTCGCTCAGTCTGACTCTGTGAGAAGAGTTACTGCTGCTTCTCCAGCTTCTGCCTTTAAAGCCAATACTGGTCAGCAGCGAGTGGACTTCTCTGGGACTAAGTCCTTGTCTGCGCACACTGAGCATGCCCAGGGCAAGATCTCCCGTTGGAGATCGAGGGTCATGTGCTCAGACTCTGCAGCGCATTCTATTGGTCCTCTTGGCAGGTCTTGGAAGGGAAAAGTTTCTGTGGCCGCTTCCTGTCCTGCAGCTATATAAACTGCGCATGACCGCACGGCCATGCGCTAGTGTACAACTTTATACGTGTGTTTGTTGTGAGTGCAAGTCGTCCTTTAAATACCCCTACCCTACTGTATGATTGTTCGCGTATGGTGTATGGCTGCTATCTAGCGCCCGACTTAACACTCAACGTGTCACACACGTGTCAGCGTCCTCTGCTGTGACCGCCAGTGCGGCGCCACGCGCCTGTGTGCGCTTCCTGACCCATGTCTGGGTACTTAGTGGTGCCTGCCAGCACGGCACAGTTTGCACTTCGGTGCCTCTATTGTATATACTTTTCACACCCAGTTGTGGTGTAGTGCCAGCAAGGGTCTAATCGGACTACTATCCCTGTTGGGGTCTAGTTCGCTGACAACTTGCTCGTGCTCTATGTGCGGTACCGCGATCCTGTGACGCAACAGGATCGCTTTCTTCACGCTGGGTGAGGTTTAACCCACGCGTGTATACTTATGAGTACCGCCATATCGTCTGTCATGTCCTAGCAGCAGGTTTCACCTGCACGGTGGACCCCGGACTGCGAACGCATCCATTACATCTCTCTTGGTGCGTTCCGCCAGTCCTAACATTACACTAGCGCCAGGGTCTGGCTAGTGATGACAGACATACAGCAATCTCTGCGGCATATCCAGCAGCTGGAGGGTAGGTTGGCGGCTCTCGAGAGCGTGACCTCAGCTGTGGATGTTACTGCAGTAGCTGTACAGGCTGCCAGCGTGGCTGCAGCTACTATGTCCATTGCCACCCCTGTTCCGACATTATCTCACCTCCCGCTGCCAGAAAAATTTTCTGGTGATAGCAAGTTTTGTAGGGGATTTGTGAGTCAGTGCTCTATTCATCTCGAGCTCCTGGCTACACGTTTTCCCACAGAGCGGGCTAAGGTGGGATTTATTTTGTCTCTATTGTCGGACAGGGCGTTGGAATGGGCTACGCCGCTGTGGGAGCGTGGCGATCATGTGGTGCAGAGTGCTCCGCTGTTTCTGAGCGCTCTGAAACAGGTCTTTTTAGGACCTCAAGTCACCCATGATACTGCGCTCCAATTGCTGGCATTAACTCAGGGTGAGTCCTTGGTCAGTCATTTTGCCGTCCAATTCCGCACCTTAGCATCTGAGCTGGATTGGTCGGATAAAGCTCTTATCCCCATATTTTGGAGGGGCTTGGCTGACCACGTAAAGGACGCTCTGGCCACTAGGGAGATTCCTGCCACACTGGAGGAGTTAATAACTGTCTCCACTCGAATTGACCTCCGTTTTAACGAGCGGAGGTTAGAGCGAGCCCAGTGTAGGCAGAGGTTTCGGCTGGCTCCTACTTTTGCCAAACCTCTTGAATTTCCAGTCCTGGTTCCTGAGTCACATGAGGCCAGGGAGGTGTCACAAGCAGGATCTAAGTCCCGGACCGCTTGTGCACTCAGGGTCTGTCATGTTTGCCAGCAGTCAGGACATCTAGCCACCAGATGTCCTCAGCGGTCGAGGAAACGTCAGCGTCTAGTGGTAGTTGGTGGAGGTACACTAGACACGGCGACGTTTGCCTCTAAGTTGTCCTTTAAGGGGACAATTACTATTGGCTCATTTTCCCACTCGGTAGAGCTCTGCGTGGATTCTGGGGCGGAGGGCAACTTTATGTCTTCTGCCTTCGCCCAACGTCACGCAATACCCTTGGTTATGCTTGCTCAACCAGTAACGGTGCGAGTGGTGAATGGGTCGACATTGCCCTCACAGATAACACACCAGACCATCCCTTTTACTCTGTCCATGTCGCCATCTCATCAGGAGATAATTTCTCTGCTCGTCATTCCGGAAGGAATTGATGAGATCCTGTTGGGAATACCTTGGCTACGGTACCACTCTCCTCATATCGAGTGGTCCTCAGGCAGAATTCTGGGTTGGGGTGAATCTTGTGGGGGTAGGTGTCAGAGGGAGTGCGTTCAGGTTGCTACTACTGAGGTATCCGCAGATCTATCCTCTCTCCCCAAGCAGTATTGGTCATATGCAGACGTATTCTCCAAAAAGGCAGCGGAGACCCTTCCGCCCCATCGCCCCTATGACTGTCCTATTGACCTCTTGCCTGGTGCTGAGCCTCCCCGGGGTCGAGTCTATCCGCTATCTCTCCCGGAGACGGAGGCAATGTCACAGTACATACAGGAAAATCTGGCAAGAGGGTTCATCAGGAAGTCAGTGTCACCTGCTGGGGCAGGATTCTTCTTCGTGCAGAAGAAGAGTGGGGAATTGCGTCCATGCATAGACTTCAGGGGTCTTAACGCCATCACCGTTAAGAATAAATACCCTTTGCCTTTGATATCTGAACTGTTCGATAGGCTTCGGGGAGCAAGGGTATTTACTAAATTAGATCTGCGGGGTGCTTACAACCTGATTCGCATCCGTGAGGGGGACGAATGGAAGACGGCTTTTAACACCAGGGATGGTCACTATGAATATCTGGTGATGCCCTTTGGGCTCTGTAATGCCCCAGCCGTTTTCCAAGACTTTGTGAATGATATCTTTCGGGATATGCTTTCCACCTCGGTCGTAGTCTATCTGGATGATATTCTCATCTACTCTCCAGATATTGACTCCCACCGGAGAGATGTTTGCAAAGTCTTCGACCTCCTACGGGCAAACTCCCTCTATGCCAAGTTGGAGAAGTGCATGTTTGAGCAGGAGTCCTTACCTTTCCTAGGCTACATCATCTCAGCCCAGGGATTGGCTATGGATCCTGCCAAACTACAGGCTGTGATGGACTGGCAGGAACCTCATTCTCTTAAAGCGGTGCAGCGCTTTATGGGGTTCATCAATTATTATCGCCAGTTCATCCCGCATTTCTCAACTTTGGTAGCTCCCTTGGTTGCCCTCACCAAGAAGGGGGCAAATCCTAAATTGTGGTCTGAGGAGGTCTCCAAGGCCTTTATCTCTATAAAGTCACACTTCGCTAGCGCTCCCATACTTCATCGCCCCGATGTTGATAAGCCATTTATCATGGAGGTGGATGCCTCTTCTGTTGGTGCTGGAGCAGTCCTCTTCCAAAAGGATGCTCAAGGTCGGAAGCATCCTTGCTTCTTTTTCTCCAAGACCTTCGCACCAGCAGAGAGGAATTATTCCATCGGGGACAGGGAGTTGCTAGCCATGAAGTTGGCTTTCTCGGAGTGGAGACATCTCTTGGAGGGAGCACGTTTTCCCTTCCAAGTCTTCACAGATCACAAAAATTTGGTGTATCTGCAGACAGCTCAGCGGTTGAATTCTCGCCAGGCCAGATGGTCCTTGTTCTTCTCCCGGTTTCATTTCACCCTCCATTTCCTTTCTGGGGAGAAGAACATTCGGGCCGATGCTCTCTCTCGCTCCGTTGTGTCATCTGCGGAGGAGGAGGAGGAGCCTCGGCTTATTGTCCCCACCGAGAGTTTGAGAACCGTGGCCCCGGTTTCGCTGGAGTCTGTGCCCCCGGGCAAGACTTTTGTTCCATCTAGTTTGCGGCCGGAGGTTCTCTCTTGGGCGCACTTGTCCAGGGTGGGTGGACATTTTGGTACTAAAAGGACGTCTGAGTTACTGGCGAGGACATACTGGTGGCCGCATATGGCTCGTGATGTCGCGGAGTACGTTCGGGCGTGTGTCTCTTGCGCCAGGAACAAGACTCCTCGGCAACGGCCAGCTGGTTTGCTTTACCCTCTGCCCGTGGCTGACAGGCCCTGGGAGATGGTCGGGATGGACTTTGTGGTGGGCTTACCCAAGTCTCGTAATTGCACCATTATCTGGGTGATCACCGACCATTTCTCCAAAATGGTGCATTTGGTGCCTCTTCCACGGCTACCATCTGCACGGGCGTTGGCTGTCTTGTTTATCAAGCATATCTTTCGCTTACACGGTATGCCAGACAAAATTGTTAGTGACCGGGGTCCCCAGTTTGCGTCTCGATTCTGGAGGGAGCTATGTCGTTTACTCAGTATTGAGTTAAATCTCTCTTCGGCATATCATCCCGAGACGAATGGGTTGGTAGAAAGGGCCAACCAGACCTTGGTCACATATCTGCGACATTTTGTTTCTGCCAGACAGGATGACTGGGCATCCTTGCTACCGTGGGCAGAGTTTGCACTTAACAATGCCGTAGCCGACTCCACCGGTCAGACTCCATTCCTCTTAAATTACGGCCAGCATCCGCGTGTTCCAGTGCCCATGCCTGTGTCTTCCGCTGATCCCAGGGTGGCAGACTGGGCTGTGGAGGCACGGGACATTTGGGATCGCACGCAGGATGCCATTCGGGCCTCCAAGGAGAGAATGAGGTCCTCCGCCGATGTTCATCGGCGCCCTGCTCCGACTTTTGTCCCTGGCGACTTGGTGTGGCTCTCCGCCCGTAACATCAGGCTGCGAGTTGAGTCCACTAAGTTTGCTCCTCGCTACTTGGGTCCCTTCAAGGTTCTCGAACAGGTTAATCCTGTGGTCTACCGCCTGGCTCTTCCTCCACGCTTGGGTATCACCGACACCTTTCATGTGTCCCTCTTGAAACCCGTATACATGTCCCGGTTTTCCGAGTCATCTGCCGGGACATCGGGTTCGTCTACGGACGATTACGAGGTGAACGCTATTTTGGGGTGTAAGGTGGTACGCGGCAAAAAGTTCTATCTGGTGGATTGGAAGGGTTATGGTCCAGAGAACAGGTCATGGGAGCCTGCTGAAAACATTCGGGCCCCACAGCTCATTGCTGCCTTCGAACGTAGCGAGGCCCAAGGAGGGGGGGGCCCTAGGAGGGGGGGTAATGTTAGGAGTCGAGTTTCCTCTGCTGCACAGGGGGAATCTCGATCCGTCTCCGCTGCGGTCTCCCATTCTCCTCCAGCCACAGTGGAGCCTGCTCAGCAGGGACGTCGATCCCAGCGTCTCGCTCAGTCTGACTCTGTGAGAAGAGTTACTGCTGCTTCTCCAGCTTCTGCCTTTAAAGCCAATACTGGTCAGCAGCGAGTGGACTTCTCTGGGACTAAGTCCTTGTCTGCGCACACTGAGCATGCCCAGGGCAAGATCTCCCGTTGGAGATCGAGGGTCATGTGCTCAGACTCTGCAGCGCATTCTATTGGTCCTCTTGGCAGGTCTTGGAAGGGAAAAGTTTCTGTGGCCGCTTCCTGTCCTGCAGCTATATAAACTGCGCATGACCGCACGGCCATGCGCTAGTGTACAACTTTATACGTGTGTTTGTTGTGAGTGCAAGTCGTCCTTTAAATACCCCTACCCTACTGTATGATTGTTCGCGTATGGTGTATGGCTGCTATCTAGCGCCCGACTTAACACTCAACGTGTCACACACGTGTCAGCGTCCTCTGCTGTGACCGCCAGTGCGGCGCCACGCGCCTGTGTGCGCTTCCTGACCCATGTCTGGGTACTTAGTGGTGCCTGCCAGCACGGCACAGTTTGCACTTCGGTGCCTCTATTGTATATACTTTTCACACCCAGTTGTGGTGTAGTGCCAGCAAGGGTCTAATCGGACTACTATCCCTGTTGGGGTCTAGTTCGCTGACCACTTGCTCGCGCTCTATGTGCGGTACCGCGATCCTGTGACGCAACAGGATCGCTTTCTTCACGCTGGGTGAGGTTTAACCCACGCGTGTATACTTATGAGTACCGCCATATCGTCTGTCATGTCCTAGCAGCAGGTTTCACCTGCACGGTGGACCCCGGACTGCGAACGCATCCATTACATCTCTCTTGGTGCGTTCCGCCAGTCCTAACAATTAGTCTGACAGGAACGGTCCCTAGTAAACCCATGTTGGTATTGGGTCATGAGGTTCTTCCTCTTCAGATACTCCAGTATAGCATCCCTTAGGCTAGGTTCACATTGCGTTAGGGCAGTCCGTTTAGCGCATAGCGCTATGGACTACGCTAACGCAATTTCCCAAAAGGGATCACGTTTGCCAATCCCGCTATCGCAGGTGCCCGATCTGCGCTAGTGAGGAACGGACCGAGAACGCTGCAAGCAGTGTTTGCGGTTCGTCACTCAAATGATGGCACATCGCTAGCGCACGCCCAATGTTCACCATTACAAGCAATGGCTGCGTTAACGGACTACGTTACACCACGTTATGCCGCGGTGTAACGTAGTCCGTTAAACGTACCACCATAACGCTATGTGAACCTAGCATTAGAATGCCCTCCAGGATTTTACCCACAGTAGAGGTTAAGCTTACTGGCCTATAATATCCGAGTTCAGTTTTTGTCCCCTTTTTGAATATTGGCACCACATTTGCTATACGCCAGTCCTGTGGTACAGACCCTGTTATTATGAACTCTTTAAAGATTAAAAATAATGGTCTATCAATGACTGTACTTAATTCCTGCAGTACTCGGGGGTGTATCCCATCCGGGCCCGGAGATTTGTCAATTTTAGTGTTTTTGAGGCGCCGCCGTACTTCCTGCTGGGTTAAGCAGGTGACACTAAATGGGGAATTTTTGTTATCACTGATCATATTGGCTGCCATGGAATTTTCTTGTGCAAATACTGATGAAAAAAAGTCATTTAACATATTGGCTTTTTCCTCATCCTCATCCACCATTTCACCCAGACTATTTTTAAGGGGGCCAACACTATCATTTTTTAGTTTCTTACTATTTATGTAGTTAAAGAATATTTTGGGATTTTTACTCTCTCTGGCAATGAGTCTCTCTGTCTCAATCTTTGCTGCCTTGATTTGCTTTTTACAGAATTTATTTAATTTTCTGTATTTATTTAATGTCTCATCACTACCTACTTCCTTTAATTCTCTAAATGCTTTCTTTTTGTCACTTATTGCGCTCCTTACAGCTCTATTTAGCCATATTGGTTTCCTCCTATTTCTAGTATGTTTATTCCCATTTGGTATATACTGTACACAGGTCCTATCCAGGATGTTAATAAAAGTCTCCCATTTTCTTTGTGTATTTTTATGTCTCAGGATATCGTCCCAGTTAATTGCACTAAGATCCTCTCTCATCAGTTGGAAATTTGCCCTCCTGAAGTTTAGTGTCCTTGTAACCCCTCTACTACACATCTTATTAAAGGATACATGAAAACTTATTATTTTGTGATCACTATTCCCCAAGTGACCCCCAACCCTTATATTTGATATGCGGTCTGGCCTGTTGGTTAATATTAGGTCTAGCAGTGCCCCCCTTCTTGTTGGGTCCTGAACCAATTGTGAAAGGTAATTGTCTCTCTTAGTTGTCAAAAACCGATTACCTTTGCTGTAACTGCAGATTTCCGTTCCCCAATCTATTTCAGGGTAGTTGAAGTCACCCATAATAATGACTTCTCCTTGAGTCGCAGCTTCATCGATTTGCTTTATGAGGATATTCTCCATTGCTTCCATTATTTTTGGAGACTTATAACAAATCACTATCAGTAATTTATTATTTTTTCCCCCTCCCCTTATCTCCACCCACAGGGACTCTACATTTTCATTAGATTCACCTATATTATCACGCGGGATGGGTTTTAAGGATGATTTTACATATAGACACACACCTCCCCCTCGCTTATCCATTTGGTCATTTCTGAACAGACTATAGCCCTGCAAGTTAACAGCCCAGTCATGGCTCTCGTCCAGCCATGTCTCAGTTATCTCCACCATGTCATAATTATGCTCCAACACCATTAATTCTAATTCGTCCATTTTGTTGGCAAGGCTTCTGGCATTAGTATACATACATTTTATGTATCTCTCTACACCTCTAGTCTTTCTTAAATTATTAATTGATCTAACCCCACACCCCATGCCACCGCCACCCCTAACTTCCTTATTTGTGCCCAGGTCTCTATCTGCACTATCTTCCCCTCCTATAAATTGAATACCCTCCCCCCATTGAAAAAACTTTGCTATATTCATATAACCTCCACCATTTTCATTTTCAGTGCTTGGCAGCTGCTTGTAAGAACTCATGGCTGCTGTTTTTAGTACAAGGTTAGAGGTGGTTGGGTTTTTATAAAGCTGCAAAATTTCCATCACCTGGCCTTTCCTAGCAATGATAGTGAACAAGGCATAACTCTGACAGGCTAATCAAGGTCTAAAACCTTGGTCAAATTTCTCTTAGCACACAAATCTCCAAGGGTGCCAATAGCTTTTGCATCGACCCATTTTCCTTTTTGCAATTTTCAAAATGAAAAAAAAAAAACAAACAAAAAATTGCAATATATACAGTACAGACCAAATGTTTGGGCACACCTTCTCATTTAAAGATTTTCCTGTATTTTCATGACTACGAAAATTGTAAATTCACACTTAAGTCATCAAACTATGAATTAACACATGTGGAATTATATACTTAACAAAAAAGGGTGAAACAACTGAAAATATGTCTTATATTCTAGGTTCTTCAAAGTAGACACCTTTTGCTTTGCTGACTGCTTTGCACACTCTTGGCATTCTCTTGATGAGGTTCAAGAGGTAGTCACCGGGAATGGTCTTTCAACAATCTTAAAGAAGTTCCCAGAGATGCTTAGGACTTGTTGGCCCTTTTGCCTTCACTCTTCACTCCAGCTCCCCCCAAACCATCTCGATTGGGTTCAGGTCTGGTGACTGTGGAGGCCAGGTCATCTGGCGTAGCACCCCATCACTCTCCTTCTTGGTCAAATAGCCCTTACACAGCCTGGAGGTGTGTTTGGGGTCATTGTCCTGTTGAAAAATAAATGATGGTCCAACTAAACGCAAACCAGATGGAATAGCATATGCTGCAAGATGCTGTGGTAGCCATGCTGGTTCAGTATGCCTTCAATTTTGAATAAATCCCCAACAGTGTCACCAGCAAAACACCCCCACACCATCACACCTCCTCCTCCATGCTTCACGGTTGGAACCAGGCATGTAGAGTCCATCAGTTCTTCTTTTCTGCATCGCACAAAGACACGGTGGTTGGAACCAAAGATCTCAAATTTGGACTCATCAGACCAAAGCACAGATTTCCACTGGTCTAATGTCCATTCTTTGTGTTCTTTAGCCCAAACAAGTCTGTTCTGCTTGTTGCCTGTCCTTAGCAGTGGTTTCCCAGCAGCTATTTTACCATGAAGGCCTGCTGCACAAAGTCTCAACAGTTGTTGTAGAGATGTGTCTGCTGCTAGAACTCTGTGTGGCATTGACCTGGTCTCTAATCTGGTGAAATATGTGTATATATATATATATCTATATATCTATATGTGTGTAGGGACATATGTCTAGGGTTATATGTGTGACTGGTGATAATGTAACATCTGTCCTGAAGGCAAGTCGCACCTAGGTGTTAATAGGTACTTCCTTGGGAATAGTAGAAATTCTGTCTCCAGATCTCACCAGGAGGTCTAGCTAGGACCAAAAAGAAAAGCAACATTTGGCACCTTCTAGGTCTTGGAGGGGAGATGCTAAATTGCGGCCTGAGGATAGCTATCCCTGGGAACCATCTCACACGTGTCTCAAGAGAAAATAATATATTCATTAGTAGAGCGGCCGTGCCCAATCAAACAGACCGCAATTATGATATTAACCTGGGAGGCCGGTCTAGAAACCTGACCTCAGACCAAAGTTATGAATTTAGGCTGCAGACAGAGAATTGTGTTCACATGATGGGGGCAGCCTGAGAAACTGATGTGATCCAATCTACCTTCTTCCTTCTCTCAGGGAGCAGAAAGCAACTACCAGTTAGATAATTTCTGTAAGTTTTCTCCTGTTTATTTTGACATTGTTTGCATAAGTTGTATGTCTTTTTATTACTATATTTTTATACCTTTTCTTATTGTAAGCATTGAACTTTTTGCTATTAAAGTATAAAACTTTAACAAGTTGAACCTTGAATGTTCTAAAAGAATCCATAGCCAAAAGGTGTGTGAGCCTTATGAGTGATAGACATATTTTTATTACTATTATTAGTTCCAGGACTCATTGCCTGTGTATTCGATGAGTGGTGGCAGAGCGTATGAGCGGGTGTGTGGCCTGGGTCGGTGTGTGTGATTTATGCTCCCATTACAGCATAGGACAGAGGTTGAATGCTGGACTGAGAGTGGGGAAATAGATTAACCCTTGCAGGCACAACCCCAAGTCATGTGTGAGAGCAGTCACGTGACGAATAAGTGAACCCACGGAGAAGGGATTCGTGACATAAATGATGGTCCAACTAAACGCAAACCAGATGGAATAGCATGCGCTGCAAGATGCTGTGGTAGCCATGCTGGTTTAGTATGCCTTCAATTTTGAATAAATCCCCAACAGTGTCACCAGCAAAGCACCCCCACACCATCACACCTCCTCCTCCATGCTTCACGGTGGGAACTGTTATGATCCGGTGACCTTGGAGCAGCATGAAAACTTTCACTAGAGTAGGTGGTAACTATACTGACCGCAAATCCTGATCTTAACACCGCAACTAGAAGTAGCCGTGGGGTTTACCTAACAAGCCCTAGACACCTCGTCACAGCCGGAGGACTAAATACCCCTAAAGATGGAAATAGGAATACTATCTTGCCTCAGAGCAGAACCCCAAAGGATAGGCAGCCCCCCACAAATATTGGCTGTGAGTAGGAGAGGAAAGACACACACAGTCAGAAAACAGGATTTAGCACAAGAGGCCGCTCTAGCTAAAATAGGAAAGGATAGGACAGAGTTCTGTGCGGTCAGTATTAAAACCCTTCCAAAAATATCCACAGCAGATTATACAAAAATTCCTCCATCTAACTAAAGACATGGAACGTATATCTGCAACTCCAGAGACTACTAAACTCAGAGCAGGAATACAATAAAAAAACAAGCACACAGCTTGTGTGCCATAGAAAAAGAAACAGACACTTATCTTTGCTGAATTGGCAGCTAAGCAGGAGAAGCCAGGCAGAGATCCAATACTTCCCAAGAAACATTGACAACTGGCAAGGACTAATGAGTCCTGCAAACCTAAATACTCCAGTCAGAACTGCAATCAGCAGATACACCTGTCCAGGACTGCAGCCCAGAGACAACTGCATTACCACCTACAACCACCGGAGGGAGCCCAAAAGCAGAATTCACAACAGGGAACCAGGCATGTAGAGTCCATCAGTTCACCTTT
Source organism: Ranitomeya imitator (assembly GCF_032444005.1). Taxonomy (NCBI): domain Eukaryota; kingdom Metazoa; phylum Chordata; class Amphibia; order Anura; family Dendrobatidae; genus Ranitomeya; species Ranitomeya imitator. The sequence goes on from NC_091285.1 coordinate 462,566,705, forward strand.
TCTGCATCGCACAAAGACACGGTGGTTGGAACCAAAGATCTCAAATTTGGACTCATCAGACCAAAGCACAGATTTCCACTGGTCTAATGTCCATTCTTTGTGTTATTTAGCCCAAACAAGTGCTTGTTGCCTGTCCTTAGCAGTGGTTTCCCAGCAGCTATTTTACCATGAAGGCCTGCTGCACAAAGTCTCAACAGTTGTTGTAGAGATGTGTCTGCTGCTAGAACTCTGTGTGGCATTGACCTGGTCTCTAATCTGCTGTTAACCTGCGATTTCTGAGGCTGGTGACTTGGATAAACTTATCCTCAGAAGCAGAGGTGACTCTTGGTCTTTCTTTCCTGGGGCGGTCCTCATGTGAGCCAGTGACTTTGTAGCGGTTGATGGTTTTTGCAACTGCACTTGGGGAAACTTTCAGTGTTTTCCCAATTTTTCAGACTGACTGACCTTCATTTCTTAAAGTAATGATGGCCACTCGTTTTTCTTTACTTAGCTGCTTTTTTCTTGCCATAATACAAATTCTAGCCATCTATTCAGTAGGACTGTCAGCTGTGTATCCACCAGACTTCTGCATAACACACCTGATGGTCCCAACCCCATTTATAAGACAAGAAATCCCACTTATTAAACCTGACAGGGCACACATGTGAAGTGAAAACCATTCCCAGTGACTACCTCTTGAAGCTCATCAAGAGAATGCCAACAGTGTGCAAAGCAGTCATCAAAGCAAAAGGTGGCTACTTTGAAGAACCTAGAATATAAGACATATTTTCAGTTGTTTTTTTGTTCAGTATATAATTCCACATGTGTTAATTCATATTTTTGATGCCTTCAGTGTGAATTTACAATTTTCATAGTCATGAAAATACAGAAAAATATTTAAATGAGAACGTGTGTCCAAACTTTTGGCCTGTACTATATATATATCTATATATAGATACATATATATATTTGCCTAAAATGCATGGGAAAATGTGTCATCTTTAACTATAGACCTTTTAGAGATCATTTCAATATCAACTTAACTGTTCACAATAACAGTAATTTTGAGCAGGGATGCCCAAAACTTTACATGCCACTGTAAAGCAAACTGTGCATTACACAGTCCATCAATAAGTCTCTTCTAGTGCTCCCGGTGTCTGTCATTGTTTTCTACTCTGATGTCTTGCTGCAGACACTGAGTTCTGCATTTGTGCCCAAGTTTACGGCACCAGTTGCTGAGTTCAGGTATTGGATACAGCAGCTCTGTTGACGTGACAGCGCAGCAAACAATAACAGACCCCAGAAGGAGCGTTAGAGACTCGGCGCTGAATCCAGGGAGGGTGAGTAAAGAACATTTTATATTTTAAAAACAGATGAGAGACAGGGGTTTACTAAAATTGGAAAACACCTTTTATGATACTGATATTACCATATTTTTTGGACTATAAGACGCACTTTTTTTCCTCCAAAAATGTGGAGAAAAATGGGGGATGCATCTTATAGTCTGGCTGTGGTGGGGAGGTGGGGAAGCGGCATCGGCGGAGCAGCGGGTCACAGAGGCAGGAACCAGCTGCTACGGTTAACTCCTGTGCCCGCTGCTAAAGAGAAATGAATATTCACTGCATTCCACGCCCATAGGTGTGGAATGCGGTGAATATTCTTAGTAGCGACACATGTGACAACTGGTAGCTGAAGGAAATGGCAGCTGACACTGTGCACGCTACTGGAGAGCAATGAATACTCACTTCTTTCTGCGTACACAGTCCCGGCATGCAGAGCAGTGATTATTCCGGCAGCTGTCCTTGACTTGCAAGCAGCGCATGATGTCCCTGCAATGTGCTGCTTACAAGCATAATGCAGCTGCTGGCATCGGAACAAGATGCTGCGAGGGAGCGATGGAAAGGTAAGTGTAATTTTCTTTATGCTTTCTGTTGGGGCCATGCATACCAGGATGGGGATGGGGGCCAATCAAAGCAGGATAAGGATGGGAGCATGCAAACCATGAGTGGGATAGGGGCCAATCATACCAGGTCAAGGATGGGGCCCTGCATACCAGGATAGGTATGGGGCCATGCATACTAGTACGAGATGGGGACCCTGCATACTAGGATAGGGATGAGGGCAATCATTCTTGCCAGGACAGTGATGAGGGGACCATTCCAACCAGGATAGGATGAGGGGGCCATGCCTACCAGACTAGAGATAAGGGGGACATGCATACCAAGAGAAGAAAATGTCCAGCTTCACCGAATCCGTGAAAAAAAAGTTTTCTTTATTCACAAACTTAAACATGGAGGATACAAACTTCAGCGCAAACCATATGGGTAAGAATCTCAACTCGTTTCTGGAGACTAAGCTCCCTTAATAATGACAACATGACAGGCATACAAGGCTAGGGATGAGGAGGCCATGAATACCAGGATGTGGATGAGGGCTATGCATACCAGGATTGGGATAAGGGGGCCATGCACACCAGGATAGGGATAAAGGAGCCATGCATACAAGGATAGGGATGAGAGGGCCATGCATACAAGGTTGGGGATGAGGGGGGCCATGCATACCAGGATAGGGATGTTGGGACCATGTGTATCAGGATGGGGATGAGGGGACCATATATACCAGGATAGGTGATATTAAGTACAGAATTGACCAAATTTTTTGCTTCAATTTTTTTTCCTAATTTCCTCCTATAAAACCTAGGTGCTTCTTATGGTCCGGTGTGTCTTATAGTCCAAAAAATAAGGTATGTATTCTCTTTAAAAAACCTCAAAACTAATCTTTATGGCTTTACCATCATTGTCATTCAAACATTTTGTAATAAATAAAACAATCACATTTTAGAAGGCTAATATTGTTTTATATGATCATGCTTTCACCTTACAGATTCATATATTCTCAAAGAATATGTATGGTTTACGTAGCCCTTAAATCCACTGGCATGGTTGAGCAAGTGCTTCTCATGTTACAGGTTTTTTTAAACTGGGTCTGGTTGCATTAACTTTCCTTTTATAAGCTGTTATCAATGGGACAGCACAATGTAATTGTTCCCTGTCATAAAATATTAAATTTATTTATTTTTTTACTAAAATCAACAGATTTGGTTGTTCAAAAACCTGCAGTCCTCCAAAGTACAATGTCCTTTGAAAAAAGATGTCTTACACTAGTACTCACCCCCTATTAAAATAAGGGATGCCTATCTCTAAAAGTGTATCTAGATGTGCTCCAATGAAAACTTTTGAATCGAGCCCCCTGCTCATCACCATGCTATGCTTCTCAATGACAGGCCCTTCTCCATTTTGCCAACTGTCCACTCTGAGAGAACCACCTATTCCTCACGGGTCAACACCCTGTTTTCCATCATTGTGTCAGCCCCCCGTTTTCACATAAGCCAATCCTCATTCCCTGCATGGGTTATCAATGGACCCTCCTCTGTTGTGCAAGCCACCTGCTCTAATATAACCACTTCCTTCACCCACTTATCACTGCTGGATCTTAATCCTTTGTTCCTGACAGGCATATCCCCTGTTGTCGTAGATCACATAGCAGTTGCTATGGCTATAGTTCGACCCCTGCTTACATCATCATTATATAATATACTGTGGCAGATATCCACATGTCAAGTAGTTGGAGGATGTGCACACGTCAGGATTTCTTGCAGAAATTTTGATGACAAAAACCGAACATTTCTGCCAGAAATCCGCATGTGTTTTTTTCGCGTTTTTTAATGCGTTTTTGATGCGTTTTTTGTGCGTTTTTTCCAAATGCATAGAATAGGGGGAAAAACACAGAAAATCCGCAAAATTAACCCCTTAAGCCCCAAGGGTGGTTTGCACGTTAAAGACCAGGCCAATTTTTACAATTCTGACCACTGTCCCTTTATGAGGTTATAACTCTGGAACGCTTCAACGGATCTTGGCGATTATGACACTGTTTTCTCATGACATATTGTACTTCATGACAGTTATAAAATTTCTTCGATATAACTTGCGTTTATTTGTGAAAAAATGGAAATTTGGCAAAAATTTTGAAAATTTTGCAATTTTCCAACTTTGAATTTTTATGCCCTTAAATTACAGAGATATGTCATGCAAAATAATTAATAAGTAACATTTACCACATGTCTACTTTACATCAGCACAATTTTGGAACCCAAAAATTTTTTTGTTAGGGAGTTATAAGGGTTAAAAATTGACCAGCAATTTCTCATTTTTACAACACCAATATTTTTTAGGGACCACATCACATTTGATGTCATTTTGAGGGGTCTATATGATAGAAAATAACTAAGTGTGACACCATTCTAAAAACGTCACCCCTCAAGGTGCTCAAAACCACATTCAAGAAGTTTATTAACCCTTCAGGTGTTTTACAGGAATTTTTGGAATGTTTTAAAAAAATTAACATTTAACTTTTTTTCACAAAAAATTTACTTCAGCTCCAATTTGTTTTATTTTCCCAAGGGAAAGAGAAAAAATTGGACCCCAAAAGTTGTCGTGCCATTTGTTCTGAGTACGCCGATACCCCACATGTGGGGGTAAACCACTGTTTGGGCGCATGGCAGAGCTTGGAAGGGAAGGAGCGCCGTTTGACTTTTCAATGCAAAATTGACTGGAATTGAGATGGGACGCCATGTTGCGTTTGGAGAGCCTCTGATGTGCCTAAACATTGAAACCCGCCACAAGTGACACCATTTTGGAAAGTAGACTCCCTAAGGAACTTATCTAGATGTGTGGTGAGTAGGGTTGAGCGACCTTGACCTTTTTAGAGTCGAGCCGTGTTTCGCGAAACCCGACTATCTTAAAAGTCGAGTCGAGTGGAATCGGCCGATTATCGCGAAAAGTCGGGTATCGACCGAAACACGAAACCCAATGCAAGTCAATGGGGGAGCATAGTCGGCAGTGAGTGGAGGCCAGGAAAACACCTACACTGCCCATTTTAATGGCAAAAACATCCATTCTTGTTACAGAAGCTTATAATAATTGGAAGGCATTTGAAATTGGGGGTCATTTGGCTAAAGTTGTGGGGGGTAGGGCTGGTTCAAGTAATTAGTGGGCCCAGTAAATCTGGACCGCATCACGGCAGTGGAGCAGGGAGAGGTAAGTATTTCAACTTTGCAAGTGCTGTGATCCTGAGCAAGCAGGGGGGGCCCACTCGTTGGCATTGGCACTGGCACAGGGCCCCTCAAAGTACAGCGGTGTGTTTGCACGGCGGGGGCGCCTCCCACCAGCAGCAACACTTTTGCGTACTATGAGAGGCGCTGTGCCAGTGACGTCACCAACTAGTATTACTCCCCCCACCTGATGAAGGAACCTGCACTTTCATCTGCACCTTCCTCTTTGTCCCCGTGTAAGGTGGTATGGTATGCGGGAAGAGGAACCTGACTTTCAGCAGGGTCACAATCTTGCTGTGTAGCGTGCACGGGGAATGTTGCGTTATGGGTCAATGTACCAGCAGACTCATCTATCACTGGCTGGGCAATGGGCAGGATGAGGAGGAAACACAGATATATGCCCAAAGAATAAAGTGGGCTAAATGCAGTTCAAAATTGGTAACACAGGACTAACCAGGGGGCATTGCAGTGGAGGACAACTGGAATGAGAGGCTGACACAGAGAGTAGGCCCAAATCAGTAAGTAGTCGAAATGCAGTTCAAAATTGGCAACAGTAGTAAACAGGCGGCACAGCTTTGTTCAGTGGAGGAGAACAGCAAGGAGTGGCAGACACCGATAGTAGGCCCCAACCCAACTAGTAGGCCAAATGCAGTCTAACATTAACAACTACTTAACGAGAGCCTGAAAATGGAATTTCAGGACAGGAAACCAGGAGAATAGCAAGGAGTGGCAGACACTGTTAGTAGGCCCCAAACCAACTAGTACGCCAAATGCAGTTGTTCCATTTAACAACTATTTAACAAGAGCCTGAAGATAGAAGCTCAGGAAAGGCAATCTGGAGAACACCTTGGAGCGGAAGACACCGTCTCTACAACCCAGACCCAACTTGTAGGCCTAATGCAGTGTTGTTTCAACAACTACTTAACGAGAGCTAGAAGATCGAAGCTATGGAGAGGCAACCTGGAGAACACCTTGGAGCGGAAGACACCGTCTCTATGACCCAGACCCAACTTTTAGGCATAATGTAGTGTTGTTTCAACAACTACTTAACACGAGCATGAAGATTGAAGCAATGGAGAGGCAACCTGGAGAACAGCTTGGAGCGGAGGACACCGTCTCTACAACCCAGACCCAACTTGTAGGCCTAATGCAGTGTAGTTTGCAACAACTACTAAACGAGAGTAGGAAGATCGAAACAATGTGGACGAAACCTGGGGAACACCTTGGAGTGTAACACACCCTCTCTCTACACCCCATACCCAATTTGTAGGCCTAATGCAGTGTAGTTTTCAACAACTACTAAACGAGAGTCGGAAGACCGAAGCAATGGCGAGGAAACCTGGGGAACACCTTGGAGTGGGACACACCGTCTCTACACCCCATACCCAATTTGTAGGCCTAATGCAGTGTAGTTTGCAACAACTACTAAACAAGAGTCGGAAGACCGAAGCAATGGCGAGGAAACCTGGGGAACACCTTGGAGTAGGACACACCGTCTCTACACCCCATACCCAATTTGTAGGCCTAATGCAGTGTAGTTTGCAACAACTACTAAACGAGAGTAGGAAGATCGAAGCAATGGAGAGGAAACCTGGGGCACACCTTGGGGCGGCAGACACCGTTAGTAGGCCCTACCAAAGTAGTAGCCCCAATGCAGTTTTAAAATTCCTAGAGGCTGAAAACAAGACTATTGACGCTCTGCTTTTTTCAAAGGAGGACAGCTGTATTGGCAGACAGACACAGGTAGTAGGCCTTAAACCAAAAATGTGGCTCACTGCAGTTTAAAAAAGGTTACAGGGGTACACAGGCAGCATTGCTCTGGGCAGTGGAGGACAATTTCAATAGTGGACCGCAGACAGACTTTGTACGCCTACTATTAAAAAAAGGATGCTCTATGCAATTAAAAATAGGTTCCAGGGGTCCACGGGCAGCAGTGGTGTGGTCAGTGGACGAGTATTGGAAGGAGGGACCGCAGACAGGCGTAGTAGGCCTAACATAACAAAATTAGGTTGTAGGCACTTTAAAATTGGTTCCAGGGGTACACGTGCAGCAGTGGTGTGGTCAGCGGAGGACAATTTGAATTAGGGACTGCAGACAGACTTTGTAGGCTGTGCCCTGTGGACCATGCATCCAACACATTAACCCAGTGCGCCGTAATGGACACGTAACTTTTTGTGGACATGCCTACTGGTCCATGCGTCTCTTGTCAGGTGCACCTTTCAACTGTTTGATTGCCTGAGTGCTATGACAATGCAGACTTTTTCATGCCGGTGGAGGGCTGGGATGGCTTTTCTCACAAAAGAAATGTCGACTGGGTAGCTTGAACCGTGGTACAGCGTAGTTCATCTGGGCTTTCTAAATATAAAACAAAGAAAAAAAGGAGGCTCCATGCACTTTCAGCTGGGTTCCAGTGGTACACGGCCAGCATTGGTCTGGTCAGTGGAGAACTATTGGAAGGAAGGACCGCAGACAGGCTTCGAAGGCCTAACATAAAAAAATTGGGCTGTAGGCACTTTAAAATAGGTTCCAGGGGTACACCGGCAGCAGTGGTCTGGTCAGTGGAGGAGTAGTAGAAAGAACGGACCGCAGACAGGCTTCGAAGGCCTAACATAAAAAAATTGGTCTGTAAGCACTTTATAATTGGTTCCAGGGGTACACGGGCAGCAGTAGACAGGTCAGTGGAGGCATAGTGGAAGGAGGGACCGCAGACAGGCTTCGAAGGCCTAACATAAAAAAATTGGGATGTAGGCACTTTTAAATAGGTTCCAGGGGTACACGGGCAGCAGTGGTCTGGTCAGTGGAGGAGTAGTAGAAAGAAGGGACCGCAGACAGGCTTCGAAGGCCTAACATAAAAAAATTGGTCTGTAAGCACTTTATAATTGGTTCCAGGGGTACATGGGCAGCAGTAGACAGGTCAGTGGAGGCATAGTGGAAGGAGGGACCGCATGTTAGGGGTCGAGTTCCCGCTTCTGCACAGGGGGAATCTCGAGCCACTTCCGCTGCGGTCTCCCATTCTTGTCCAGCCGCAGTGGAGCCTGCTCAGCAAGGACGTCGGTCCCAGCGTCTTGCTCATTCTCACTCTGTTCTGAGAGTTAGTGCTGCTTCTCCAGTCTCTGCCATTAAAGTCAGTGCTGGTCAGCAGCGAGCGGACTTCTCTGGGACTAAGTCCTTGTCTGCATGTACTGAGCATGCCCAGCGTAAGGTCTCCCGTTGGAGATCGAGGGTCATGTGCTCAGGCTCTGCAGCACATTCCATTGGTCCTCTTGGCAGGTCCTAGAAGGGCAAAAGTGCTGTGGCCACTTCCTGTGCTGCTGTTATATAAACTGCGCATGACCGCACGGCCATGCGCTAGTATTGTCAAACAATTGTTGATGTGTGTATGTTGTGAGTGCAAGTCGTCCTTGGAAACCCCTTCCCTATTGAATGTCTGTTCGCGGAAGGTGTATGGCTGCTACCTAGCGCCCGACTTAGCCTACAGCACTAAAAACACATCTCAGCGTCCTGTAGCTGTGCCTGCCAGTACGGCGCCGTGCGCCTGTCTTGCGCTTTCCATACCCGAGTCTGGGTGGTTAGTGGCGTCCGTTAGTGCGGCATCGCTCGCACTCTTGTGCACTTATATTCCTTAAGGTTCTCTACACACCCAGTTGCGGTGTTACGCCAGCAAGGGTCTAATCGGGCTCCAATCCCTTCTGGGGTTAAGTCCGCTGACCACTTGCTCGCGCACTAGTGCGGTACTGCGGTCCTGTGGGTTAACAGGATCGCTTTCTTCACGCTGGGTGAGGTTTAACCCACGCGTGTATCCTTTAGTGTACCGCCATATTGTCCGTCTTGCTAGCTGCAGGGTCTTTTACCTGCACGGTGGACCTCGGACTGCGAACGCACCTAGTTTCTTACCATCTATACATGGTGCGTTCCGCCAGTCCTTAACAGAATACTAGCGCCAAGGTCTGGCTAGTATGGCGGACATTCAGCAATCTTTGCGGTATATCCAGCAGTTGGAGGGTAGGTTGAAGGTTCTCGAGAACTCAACCTCAGCTGTGGATGTTACCGCAGTTGCTGTAAAGGCTGCTGGCGTGGCGGCAGCAACCTTGTCCACTGCCACCCCTGTTCCGACATTATCCCGCCTCCCGTTGCCAGAAAAATTTTCTGGAGATTGCAAAACTTGTAGGGGATTCGTGAGTCAGTGCTCTATCCACCTCGAGCTCCTGGCTGCACGTTTTCCTACAGAGCGGGCTAAGGTGGGATTTATTGTCTCGCTGTTGTCGGACAGGGCGTTGGAGTGGGCTACGCCGCTGTGGGAGCGTGATGATCATGTGGTGCAGAGTGTTCCGTTGTTTCTGGGCACGCTGAAAAAGGTCTTTCTAGGACCTCAACTCACCCATGATACAGCGCTCCAACTACTGGCATTAACTCAGGGTGAGTCCTTGGTCAGCCATTTTTCTGTCCGATTCCGTACTTTAGCTTCCGAGCTGGAGTGGTCGGACAAAGCCCTTATCCCCATATTCTGGAGGGGCCTGGCTGACCATGTTAAGGACGCTCTGGCCACTAGGGAGATTCCTGCCACACTGGAGGAGTTAATATCTATTTCTACTCGTATAGACCTCCGTTTTAACGAGCGGAGGTTGGAACGAGCCCAGTGTAGGCAGAGGTTTCGGCTGGGTCCTACCTTCGCCAAACCTTTGGAATCCCCAGTCCAGGCATCTGAGTCACATGAGACCTTGGAGGTGACACGAGCGGGATCTAAGTCTCAGTCCGCTCGTGCACATAAGGTCCGTCATGTTTGCCAGCAGTCAGGACGTCTTGTCTCCAAGAGTCCTCAGCGGTCGGGGAAACGTCAGCGTCTAGTGGCAGTTGGAGGAGGTACACTAGACACGGCGACGTTTGCCTCAAAGTTGTCCTTCAAGGGGACAATTACCATAGGCCCATCCACTCTTACGGTCGAGCTTTGCTTGGATTCTGGGGCAGAGGGTAACTTTATGTCCTCCGCCTTTGCCCAGCATCACGCAATACCCTTGGTGATGCTCGCCCAGCCAGTGACCGTTCGAGTGGTAAATGGGTCAACACTACCTTCACAGATTACCCACCAAACCATTCCTTTCACGCTGTCTGTGTCTCCATCACATCAGGAGATAATCTCCCTATTAGTCATTCCTGAGGGAATTGATGAGGTCCTGTTGGGGATGCCATGGCTTCGCTACCATTCTCCTCATATTGAGTGGTCCTCTGGGAGAATTTTGGGATGGAGTAAATCCTGTGAGGGTAGATGTCAGAGGGAGTGCGTTCAGGTTGCTACTACACAGGTACCCGCAGATCTTTCCTCTCTCCCCAAGCACTATTGGTCCCATGCAGACGTGTTCTCCAAAAGAGCTGCGGAGACTCTTCCGCCTCACCGTCCCTATGACTGTCCTATTGACCTCTTGCCTGGTGCTGAGCCTCCCCGGGGTCGAGTCTACCCGTTATCTCTCCCGGAGACGGAGGCAATGTCCCAGTATATTCAGGAGAATCTGGCAAGAGGATTCATTAGGAAGTCAGTGTCACCGGCAGGGGCTGGGTTCTTCTTCGTACAGAAGAAGACTGGAGACTTACGTCCATGCATAGACTACAGGGGTCTTAACGCCATTACCGTTAAGAACAAGTACCCATTACCCCTGATATCTGAGCTCTTTGATAGGCTACGGGGAGCAAAGGTATTTACAAAGTTAGATCTGCGGGGTGCTTACAACCTGATTCGCATCCGTGAGGGGGATGAATGGAAGACGGCTTTTAACACCAGGGATGGGCACTATGAATATCTAGTGATGCCCTTTGGGCTCTGTAATGCCCCAGCCGTTTTCCAAGACTTTGTGAACGACATCTTTCGGGATATGCTCACCACCTCGGTCGTAGTCTATCTGGATGACATTCTCATCTACTCTCCAGATATAGACTCCCATCGGAGAGATGTTCGCAAAGTCTTCGACCTCTTACGGGCAAACTCCCTCTACGCTAAGTTGGAGAAGTGTGTGTTTGAGCAGGAGTCCTTGCCTTTCCTTGGTTATATCATTTCTGCCCAGGGTTTGGCTATGGATCCTGCCAAGCTACAGGCAGTAATGGACTGGCAGGAACCCCATTCTCTTAAAGCGGTGCAGCGCTTTATGGGGTTCATTAATTACTATCGCCAGTTCATTCCACACTTCTCAACTTTGGTAGCTCCCTTGGTCGCCCTCACCAAGAAGGGAGCAAATCCCAAGTTGTGGTCAGAGGAGGTCTCCAAGGCTTTTCTCTCGATTAAGTCACACTTCGCTAGCGCTCCCATCCTACATCGCCCCGATGTAGATAAACCATTCATCTTGGAGGTGGATGCCTCATCCGTTGGTGCTGGAGCAGTCCTTTTCCAAAAGGATGCTCAAGGTCGGAAGCATCCTTGCTTCTTCTTCTCCAAAACTTTCACACCAGCGGAGAGGAATTATTCCATCGGGGACAGGGAGTTGCTAGCCATGAAATTGGCTTTTTCAGAGTGGAGACACCTCTTGGAGGGAGCTCGCTTTCCCTTCCAAGTCTTCACTGATCACAAGAACTTGGTGTATATACAGACGGCCCAGCGGCTAAATTCTCGCCAGGCTAGATGGTCCCTGTTTTTCTCCCGGTTCCATTTTACCCTCCATTTTCTCTCCGGGGAGAAGAACGTTCGTGCCGACGCTCTCTCCCGCTCCGTAGTGTCATCTGAGGAGGAGGAGGAGGAGCCTCGGCTTATTGTCCCGCCTGAGAGCTTGAGAACTGTAGCTCCGGTTTCGCTGGAGTCTGTGCCCCCGGGCAAGACTTTCGTGCCAGCTAACTTGCGACCGGAGGTTCTCTCTTGGGCTCACTCCTCCAGAGTGGGTGGGCATTTTGGGACCAAGAGGACATCTGAGCTTTTGGCGAGAACATATTGGTGGCCGCATATGGTCCGAGATGTCAAGGACTATATTCAGGCGTGCGTTTCTTGCGCCCAGAATCGGTCTCCTCGGCAACGGCCTGCTGGGTTGCTTTACCCTCTACCGGTGGCAGACAGGCCCTGGGAGATGGTCGGAATGGACTTTGTGGTGGGCTTACCCAAGTCGCGTGGCTGCTCCATTATTTGGGTAGTCACCGACCATTTCTCTAAGATGGTACATTTGGTACCGCTTCCTCGGTTACCCTCAGCACGGGCCTTGGCGGTGTTGTTCATGAAGCATGTTTTTCGATTGCATGGTATGCCTGATAAGATTGTCAGCGATCGGGGTCCCCAGTTCGCGTCTCGGTTTTGGAGAGAGCTCTGCCGTTTGCTCAGCATAGAGTTAAACCTCTCCTCTGCATATCATCCCGAGACGAATGGGTTGGTGGAGAGAACCAACCAGACTCTGGTGACGTATTTGCGACATTTCGTCTCCGCTAGGCAGGATGACTGGGCATCTTTGCTACCTTGGGCGGAATTTGCCTTGAACAACGCCGTAGCCGATTCCACTGGCCAAACTCCTTTTCTCCTTAATTACGGCCAGCATCCGCGTGTTCCTGTGCCCATGCCCGTGTCATCCACCGATTCTAGGGTGGCAGACTGGGCGGTGGAGGCACGGGACATCTGGGACCGCACACAGGATGCCATTCGGGCCTCCAAGGAGAGAATGAGGGTTTCGGCTGATACACACCGGCGTCCCGCTCCGGTCTTTGCTCCCGGCGACTTAGTGTGGCTCTCCGCCCGTAACATCAGGCTGCGAGTTGAGTCCACTAAGTTTGCTCCTCGCTACATTGGCCCGTTTAAAGTTCTGGAACAGGTCAACCCTGTGGTTTACCGTTTGGCCATTCCTCCACGCCTTGGTATCACCGATACCTTTCACGTTTCCCTCTTAAAGCCCGTTCGTTTGTCTCGGTTTTCTGAGTTATTTGCTGGGACATCGGGTTCATCCACGGATGAGTTTGAGGTGAATGCTATTGTGGGAAGCAAGGTGGTACGTGGCAAAAAATTTTATTTGGTGGATTGGAAGGGTCATGGTCCAGAGGATAGAACCTGGGAGCCTGTGGAGCACATTCGGGCTCCGCAGCTCATTGCTGCCTTCGAACGTAGCGAGGCCCAAGGAGGGGGGGGCCCTAGGAGGGGGGGTAATGTTAGGGGTCGAGTTCCCGCTTCTGCACAGGGGGAATCTCGAGCCACTTCCGCTGCGGTCTCCCATTCTTGTCCAGCCGCAGTGGAGCCTGCTCAGCAAGGACGTCGGTCCCAGCGTCTTGCTCATTCTCACTCTGTTCTGAGAGTTAGTGCTGCTTCTCCAGTCTCTGCCATTAAAGTCAGTGCTGGTCAGCAGCGAGCGGACTTCTCTGGGACTAAGTCCTTGTCTGCATGTACTGAGCATGCCCAGCGTAAGGTCTCCCGTTGGAGATCGAGGGTCATGTGCTCAGGCTCTGCAGCACATTCCATTGGTCCTCTTGGCAGGTCCTAGAAGGGCAAAAGTGCTGTGGCCACTTCCTGTGCTGCTGTTATATAAACTGCGCATGACCGCACGGCCATGCGCTAGTATTGTCAAACAATTGTTGATGTGTGTATGTTGTGAGTGCAAGTCGTCCTTGGAAACCCCTTCCCTATTGAATGTCTGTTCGCGGAAGGTGTATGGCTGCTACCTAGCGCCCGACTTAGCCTACAGCACTAAAAACACATCTCAGCGTCCTGTAGCTGTGCCTGCCAGTACGGCGCCGTGCGCCTGTCTTGCGCTTTCCATACCCGAGTCTGGGTGGTTAGTGGCGTCCGTTAGTGCGGCATCGCTCGCACTCTTGTGCACTTATATTCCTTAAGGTTCTCTACACACCCAGTTGCGGTGTTACGCCAGCAAGGGTCTAATCGGGCTCCAATCCCTTCTGGGGTTAAGTCCGCTGACCACTTGCTCGCGCACTAGTGCGGTACTGCGGTCCTGTGGGTTAACAGGATCGCTTTCTTCACGCTGGGTGAGGTTTAACCCACGCGTGTATCCTTTAGTGTACCGCCATATTGTCCGTCTTGCTAGCTGCAGGGTCTTTTACCTGCACGGTGGACCTCGGACTGCGAACGCACCTAGTTTCTTACCATCTATACATGGTGCGTTCCGCCAGTCCTTAACACCGCAGACAGGCTTCGAAGGCCTAACATAAAAAAATTGGGCTGTAGGCACTTTTAAATAGGTTCCAGGGGTACACGGGCAGCAGTGGTCAGGTCAGTGGAGGAGTAGTAGAAAGAACGGACCGCAGACAGGCTTCGAAGGCCTAACATAAAAAAAATTGGGCTGTAGGCACTTTTAAATAGGTTCCAGGGGTACACGGGCAGCAGTGGTCTGGTCAGTGGAGAACTATTGGAAGGAAGGACCGCAGACAGGCTTCGAAGGCCTCACATAATAAAATTGCGTTGCAGGCACTTTATAATTGGTTCCAGGGGTACACGGGCAGCAGTGGTCTGGTCAGTGGAGGAGTAGTAGAAAGAAGGGACCGCAGACAGGCTTCGAAGGCCTAACATAAAAAAATTGGGCTGTAGGCACTTTATAATTGGTTCCAGGGGTACACGTGCAGCAGTGGTGTGGTCAGCGGAGGACAATTTGAATTAGGGACTGCAGACAGACTTTGTAGGCTGTCCCCTGTGGACCATGCATCCAACACATTAACCCAGTGCGCCGTAATGGACACGTAACTTTTTGTGGACATGCCTACTGGTCCATGCGTCTCTTGTCAGGTGCACCTTTCTACTGTTTGATTGCCTGAGTGCTATGACAATGCAGACTTTTTCATGCCGGTGGAGGGCTGGGATGGCTTTTCTCACAAAAGAAATGTCGACTGGGTAGCTTGAACCGTGGTACAGCGTAGTTCATCTGGGCTTTCTAAATATAAAACAAAGAAAAAAAGGAGGCTCCATGCACTTTCAGCTGGGTTCCAGTGGTACACAGCCAGCATTGGTCTGGTCAGTGGAGAACTATTGGAAGGAAGGACCGCAGACAGGCTTCAAAGGCCTAACATAATAAAATTGGGCTGTAGGCACTTTATAATTGGTTCCAGGGGTACACGGGCAGCAGTAGACAGGTCAGTGGAGGCATAGTGGAAGGAGGGACCGCAGACAGGCTTCGAAGGCCTAACATAATAAAATTGGGCTGTAGGCACTTTGTAATTGGTTCCAGGGGTACACGGGCAGCAGTGGTCTGGTCAGTGGAGGAGTAGTAGAAAGAACGGACAGCAGACAGGCTTCGAAGGCCAAACATAAAAAAATTGGGCTGTAGGCACTTTTAAATAGGTTCCAGGGGTACACGGGCAGCAATGGTCTGGTCAGTGGAGAACTATTGGAAGGAAGGACCGCAGACAGGCTTCGAAGGCCTAACATAATAAAATTGGGCTGTAGGCACTTTAAAATAGGTTCCAGGGGTACACGGGCAGCAGTGGTCTGGTCAGTGGAGGAGTAGTAGAAAGAATGGACCGCAGACAGGCTTCAAAGGCCTAACATAAAAAAATTGGTCTGTAGGCACTTTATAATTGGTTCCAGGGGTACACGGGCAGCAGTAGACAGGTCAGTGGAGGCATAGTGGAAGGAGGGACCGCAGACAGGCTTCGAAGGCCTAACATAAAAAAATTGGGCTGTAGGCACTTTTAAATAGGTTCCAGGGGTACACGGGCAGCAGTGGTCTGGTCAGTGGAGGATTAGTAGAAAGAACGGACCGCAGACAGGCTTCGAAGGCCTAACATAAAAAAATTGGGCTGTAGGCACTTTTAAATAGGTTCCAGGGGTACACGGGCAGCAGTGGTCTGGTCAGTGGAGAACTATTGGAAGGAAGGACAGCAGACAGGCTTCGAAGGCCTCACATAATAAATTTGGGTTGTAGGCACTTTATAATTGGTTCCAGGGGTATACGGGCAGCAGTAGACAGGTCAGTGAAGGCCTAGTGGAAGGAGGGACCGCAGACAGGCTTCGAAGGCCTAACATAAAAAAATTGGGCTATAGGCACTTTTAAATAGGTTCCAGGGGTACACGGGCAGCAGTGGTCTGGTCAGTGGAGGAGTAGTAGAAAGAAGGGACTGCAGACAGGCTTCGAAGGCCTAACATAAAAAAATTGGGCTGTAGGCACTTTATAATTGGTTCCAGGGGTACACGGGCAGCAGTAGACAGGTCAGTGGAGGCCTAGTGGAAGGAGGGACCGCAGACAGGCTTCGAAGGCCTAACATAAAAAAATTGGGCTATAGGCACTTTTAAATAGGTTCCAGGGGTACACGGGCAGCAGTGGTCTGGTCAGTGGAGGAGTAGTAGAAAGAACGGACCGCAGACAGGCTTCGAAGGCCTAACATAAAAAAATTGCGCTGTAGGCACTTTTAAATAGGTTCCAGGGGTACACGGGCAGCAGTGGTCTGGTCAGTGGAGGAGTAGTAGAAAGAAGGGACCGCAGACAGGCTTCGAAGGCCTTACATAATAAAATTGGGCTGTAGGCACTTTATAATTGGTTCCAGGGGTACACGGGCAGCATTGGTCTGGTCTGTGGAGAACTATTGGAAGGAAGGACCGCAGACAGGCTTCGAAGGCCTAACATAATAAAATTGGGCTGTAGGCACTTTATAATTGGTTCCAGGGGTACACGGGTAGCAGTAGACAGGTCAGTGGAGGCCTAGTGGAAGGAGGGACCGCAGACAGGCTTCGAAGGCCTAACATAAAAAAATTGCACTGTAGGCACTTTTAAATAGGTTCCAGGGGTACACGGGCAGCAGTGGTCTGGTCAGTGGAGGAGAAGTAGAAAGAAGGGACCGCAGACAGGCTTCGAAGGCCTAACATAAAAAAATTGGGCTGTAGGCACTTTTACATAGGTTCCAGGGGTACACGGGCAGCAGTGGTCTGGTCAGTGGAGGAGTAGTAGAAAGAACGGACCGCAGACAGGCTTCGAAGGCCTAACATAAAAAAATTGGGCTGTAGGCACTTTTAAATAGGTTCCAGGGGTACACGGGCAGCAGTGGTCTGGTCAGTGGAGGAGTAGTAGAAAGAAGAATCCGCAGACAGGCTTCGAAGGCCTTACATAATAAAATTGGGCTGTAGGCACTTTATAATTGGTTCCAGGGGTACACGGGCAGCAGTAGGCAGGTCAGTGGAGGAGTAGTAGAAAGAATGGACCGCAGACAGGCTTCGAAGGCCTAACATAATAAAATTGGGCTGTAGGCACTTTATAATTGGTTCCAGGGGTACACGGGCAGCAGTAGGCAGGTCAGTGGAGGCCTAGTGGAAGGAGGGACCGCAGACAGGCTTCGAAGGCCTAACATCAAAAAATTGGGCTGTAGGCACTTATAAATAGGTTCCAGGGGTACACGGGCAGCAGTGGTCTGGTCAGTGGAGGAGTACTAGAAAGAAGGGACCGCAGACAGGCTTCGAAGGCCTAACATAAAAAAATTGGGCTGTAGGCACTTTTAAATAGGTTCCAGGGGTACACGGGCAGCAGTGGTCTGGTCAGTGGAGGAGTAGTAGAAAGAACGGACCGCAGACAGGCTTCGAAGGCCTAACATAAAAAAATTGGGCTGTAGGCACTTTTAAATAGGTTCCAGGGGTACACGGGCAGCAGTGGTCTGGTCAGTGGAGGAGTAGTAGAAAGAAGGGACCGCAGACAGGCTTCGAAGGCCTAACGTAATAAAATTGGGCTGTAGGCACTTTATAATTGGTTCCAGGGGTACACGGGCAGCAGTAGGCAGGTCAGTGGAGGCCTAGTGGAAGGAGGGACCGCAGACAGGCTTCAAAGGCCTAACATAAAAAAATTGGGCTGTAGGCACTTTTAAATAGGTTCCAGGGGTACACGGGCAGCAGTGGTCTGGTCAGTGGAGGAGTAGTAGAAAGAACGGACCGCAGACAGGCTTCGAAGGCCTAACGTAATAAAATTGGGCTGTAGGCACTTTATAATTGGTTCCAGGGGTACACGGGCAGCAGTAGGCAGGTCAGTGGAGGCCTAGTGGAAGGAGGGACCGCAGACAGGCTTCGAAGGCCTAACATCAAAAAATTGGGCTGTAGGCACTTTTAAATAGGTTCCAGGGGTACACGGGCAGCAGTGGTCTGGTCAGTGGAGGAGTAGTAGAAAGAACGGACCGCAGACAGGCTTCGAAGGCCTAACATAAAAAAATTGGGCTGTAGGCACTTTTAAATAGGTTCCAGGGGTACACGGGCAGAAGTGGTCTGGACAGTGGAGGAGTAGTAGAAAGAAGGGACCGCAGACAGGCTTCGAAGGCCTTACATAATAAAATTGGGCTGTATGCACTTTATAATTGGTTCCAGGGGTACACGGGCAGCATTGGTCTGGTCAGTGGAGAACTATTGGAAGGAAGGACCGCAGACAGGCTTCGAAAGCCTAACATAATGAAATTGGGCTGTAGGCACTTTATAATTGGTTCCAGGGGTACACGGGCAGCAGTAGACAGGTCAGTGGAGGCCTAGTGGAAGGAGGGACCGCAGACAGGCTTCAAAGGCCTAACATAAAAAAATTGGGCTGTAGGCACTTTTAAATAGGTTCCAGGGGTACACGGGCAGCAGTGGTCTGGTCAGTGGAGGAGTAGTAGAAAGAAGGGACCGCAGACAGGCTTCGAAGGCCTAACATAAAAAAATTGGGCTGTAGGCACTTTTACATAGGTTCCAGGGGTACACGGGCAGCAGTGGTCTGGTCAGTGGAGGAGTAGTAGAAAGAACGGACCGCAGACAGGCTTCGAAGGCCTAACATCAAAAAATTGGGCTGTAGGCACTTTTAAATAGGTTCCAGGGGTACACGGGCAGCAGTGGTCTGGTCAGTGGAGGAGTAGTAGAAAGAAGAATCCGCAGACAGGCTTCGAAGGCCTTACATAATAAAATTGGGCTGTAGGCACTTTATAATTGGTTCCAGGGGTACACGGGCAGCATTGGTCTGGTCAGTGGAGAACTGTTGGAAGTAAGGACCGCAGACAGGCTTCGAAGGCCTAACATAATAAAATTGGGCTGTAGGCACTTTATAATTGGTTCCAGGGGTACACGGGCAGCAGTAGACAGGTCAGCGGAGGCCTAGTGGAAGGAGGGACCGCAGACAGGCTTCGAAGGCCTAACATAAAAAAATTGGGCTGTAGGCACTTTTAAATAGGTTCCAGGGGTACACGGGCAGCAGTGGTCTGGTCAGTGGAGGAGTAGTAGAAAGAATGGACCGCAGACAGGCTTCGAAGGCCTAACATAATAAAATTGGGCTGTAGGCACTTTATAATTGGTTCCAGGGGTACACGGGCAGCAGTAGGCAGGTCAGTGGAGGCCTAGTGGAAGGAGGGACCGCAGACAGGCTTCGAAGGCCTAACATCAAAAAATTGGGCTGTAGGCACTTATAAATAGGTTCCAGGGGTACACAGGCAGCAGTGGTCTGGTCAGTGGAGGAGTACTAGAAAGAAGGGACCGCAGACAGGCTTCGAAGGCCTAACATAAAAAAATTGGGCTGTAGGCACTTTTAAATAGGTTCCAGGGGTACACGGGCAGCAGTGGTCTGGTCAGTGGAGGAGTAGTAGAAAGAACGGACCGCAGACAGGCTTCGAAGGCCTAACATAAAAAAATTGGGCTGTAGGCACTTTTAAATAGGTTCCAGGGGTACACGGGCAGCAGTGGTCTGGTCAGTGGAGGAGTAGTAGAAAGAACGGACCGCAGACAGGCTTCGAAGGCCTAACATAAAAAAATTGGGCTGTACGCACTTTTAAATAGGTTCCAGGGGTACATGTGCAGCAGTGGTCTGGACAGTGGAGGAGTAGTTGAAAGAAGGGACCGCAGACAGGCTTCGAAAGCCTTACATAATAAAATTGGGCTGTAGGCACTTTATAATTGGTTCCAGGGGTACACGGGCAGCATTGGTCTGGTCAGTGGAGAACTATTGGAAGGAAGGACCGCAGACAGGATTCGAAAGCCTAACATAATGAAATTGGGCTGTAGGCACTTTATAATTGGTTCCAGGGGTACACGGGCAGCAGTAGACAGGTCAGTGGAGGCCTAGTGGAAGGAGGGACCGCAGACAGGCTTCAAAGGCCTAACATCAAAAAATTGGGCTGTAGGCACTTTTAAATAGGTTCCAGGGGTACACGGGCAGCAGTCGTCTGGTCAGTGGAGGAGTAGTAGAAAGAAAGGACCGCAGACAGGCTTCGAAGGCCTAACATAAAAAAATTGGGCTGTAGGCACTTTTAAATAGGTTCCAGGGGTACACGGGCAGCAGTGGTCTGGTCAGTGGAGGAGTAGTAGAAAGAACGGACCGCAGACAGGCTTCGAAGGCCTAACATAAAAAAATTGGGCTGTACGCACTTTTAAATAGGTTCCAGGGGTACATGTGCAGCAGTGGTCTGGACAGTGGAGGAGTAGTAGAAAGAAGGGACCGCAGACAGGCTTCGAAAGCCTTACATAATAAAATTGGGCTGTAGGCACTTTATAATTGGTTCCAGGGGTACACGGGCAGCATTGGTCTGGTCAGTGGAGAACTATTGGAAGGAAGGACCGCAGACAGGCTTCGAAAGCCTAACATAATGAAATTGGGCTGTAGGCACTTTATAATTGGTTCCAGGGGTACACGGGCAGCAGTAGACAGGTCAGTGGAGGCCTAGTGGAAGGAGGGACCGCAGACAGGCTTCAAAGGCCTAACATAAAAAAATTGGGCTGTAGGCACTTTTAAATAGGTTCCAGGGGTACACGGGCAGCAGTGGTCTGGTCAGTGGAGGAGTAGTAGAAAGAAAGGACCGCAGACAGGCTTCGAAGGCCTAACATCAAAAAATTGGGCTGTAGGCACTTTTAAATAGGTTCCAGGGGTACACGGGCAGCAGTGGTCTGGTCAGTGGAGGAGTAGTAGAAAGAAAGGACCGCAGACAGGCTTCGAAGGCCTAACATAAAAAAATTGGGCTGTAGGCACTTTTAAATAGGTTCCAGGGGTACACGGGCAGCAATGGTCTGGTCAGTGGAGGAGTAGTAGATAGAACGGACCGCAGACAGGCTTCGAAGGCCTAACATAAAAAAATTGGGCTGTAGGCACTTTTAAATTGGTTCCAGGGGTACACGGGCAGCAGTGGTCTGGTCAGTGGAGGAGTAGTAGAAAGAAGGGACCGCAGACAGGCTTCGAAGGCCTTACATAATAAAATTGGGCTGTAGGCACTTTATAATTGGTTCCAGGGGTACACGGGCAGCATTGGTCTGGTCAGTGGAGAACTATTGGAAGGAAGGACCGCAGACAGGCTTCGAAGGCCTAACGTAATAAAATTGGGCTGAAGGCACTTTATAATTGGTTCCAGGGGTACACGGGCAGCAGTAGGCAGGTCAGTGGAGGCCTAGTGGAAGGAGGGACCGCAGACAGGCTTCGAAGGCCTAACATCAAAAAATTGGGCTGTAGGCACTTTTAAATAGGTTCCAGGGGTACACGGGCAGCAGTGGTCTGGTCAGTGGAGGAGTAGTAGAAAGAAAGGACCGCAGACAGGCTTCGAAGGCCTAACATAAAAAAATTGGGCTGTAGGCACTTTTAAATAGGTTCCAGGGGTACACGGGCAGCAGTGGTCTGGTCAGTGGAGGAGTAGTAGAAAGAACGGACCGCAGACAGGCTTCGAAGGCCTAACATAAAAAAATTGGGCTGTAGGCACTTTTAAATTGGTTCCAGGGGTACACGGGCAGCAGTGGTCTGGTCAGTGGAGGAGTAGTAGAAAGAAGGGACCGCAGACAGGCTTCGAAGGCCTTACATAATAAAATTGGGCTGTAGGCACTTTATAATTGGTTCCAGGGGTACACGGGCAGCATTGGTCTGGTCAGTGGAGAACTATTGGAAGGAAGGACCGCAGACAGGCTTCGAAGGCCTAACATAATAAAATTGGGCTGTAGGCACTTTATAATTGGTTCCAGGGGTACACGGGCAGCAGTAGACAGGTCAGTGGAGGCCTAGTGGAAGGAGGGACCGCAGACAGGCTTCAAAGGCCTAACATAAAAAAATAGGGCTGTAGGCACTTTTAAATAGGTTCCAGGGGTACACGGGCAGCAGTGGTCTGGTCAGTGGAGGAGTAGTAGAAAGAACGGACCGCAGACAGGCTTTGAAGGCCTAACATAATAAAATTGGGCTGTAGGCACTTTTTAATTGGTTCCAGGGGTACACGGGCAGCAGTAGACAGGTCAGTGGAGGCCTAGTGGAAGGAGGGACCGCAGACAGGCTTCGAAGGCCTAACAAAAAAAAAATTGGGCTGTAGGCACTTTGAATTCTCTTGCAGGGGTACACAGGCAGTGGGCACCATTGGTGTTGTCAGCGGCGGCCGATTGTAATGAGTGTCTGCCAGTTAGTAGTCCCAAAAAATCAATACATGTTAATGTCTCGCATTACAACAAAAAGAAAAACCAAAAGTGTGCAATCATTAGGTACAGGGTTGGGCTCCTCTGCTTAGTTTCAGACCTAGTAATTTTGCACAAAGTACTTACTTGCGTAAATATAGGACACTGCCCCTGACTATGTTAAGTACCATCATACATGTCAACACAATGGTATTGTCAGTGGCAGTAATTTACGGATGTCAGCGCATAGACTAAACATAGGTGTAATTGTGAGAGATAATTGTGCAAGTGGTAGAGCAATGTTTGAGCTGGGGGTGGGTGAACTCTCTTGTGGCCAGCGGTACATGCCCAGGGCCCCTCATGTTACAACAGTGTGTCTGACGTTGGGTGCGCACCACCACCGCCAGAGACACTTTATTGTACTATGAGGGACCCAGTGGCAGTGCCGTAGACCAAAAGTGGGCACACCCACCTCTTCAGACAAACAGCACTCTCATGGGTGCTTGCACCAAGTGGCGATACCACGGCCCCGTGTGGGGAGTTTGGCCATTTAGGGAGGTGTAAACATGTCGTATGCTGGACAATCAGCTGCTGCAAATTACGAGATTGGTAAAGTCATTCAGAGTAGTCCACAGGCAATACCTTTTCATAGGAAAGCTAGGTGTCGGCCGGGCAAGGTGGGGCAAAAGAATTCAAAATCCAGTTGTGGTTCATTTTAATAAAGGTTAGATCATCAACATTTTGGGTGGCCAGACGAGTCCTTTTTTCGGTTAATATTGAACCTGCAGCACTGAATACTCTTTCTGATAGGACACTAGCTGCCGGGCAAGCAAGCTCCTGCAATGCATATTCTGCCAATTCTGGCCAGGTGTCTAATTTGGATGCCCAGTAATCAAATGGGAATGACGGTTGAGGTAGAACATCGATAAGGGATGAAAAATAGTTAGTAACCATACTGGACAAATGTTGTCTCCTGTCACTTTGAATTGATGCAGCAGTACCTGTCCTGTCTGCGGTCATAGCAAAATCACTCCACAACCTGGTCAGAAAACCCCTCTGTCCAACGCCACTTCGGATTTCTGCACCTCTAACACTTCTGTTCTGCTGCCCCCTGCTGCTCGTGTGAGAACGATCACGGGCGCTGTGTGCTGGGAATGCCTGAAGCAAACGGTCAACAAGAGTTGATTGTTTGGTTGCTAATATTAGTTCCAAGTTCTCATGTGGCATAATATTTTGCAATTTGCCTTTATAGCGAGGATCAAGGGGGCAGGCCAACCAGTAATCGTCATCGTTCATCATTTTAGTAATGCGTTTGTCCCTTTTGAGGATACGTAAGGCATAATCCGCCATGTGGGCCAAACTTCCAGTTGTCAAATCAGCGGTTGTGCTTGGTTGAGGGGCAGTTTCAGGCAAATCTACGTCACTTGTGTCCCTCAAAAAACCAGAACCCGGCCTTGCCACGCCACCAATTTCCAGTGGCCCCGGAAAAGCTTCCTCATTAAAAATATAATCATCCCCATCATCCTCCTCGTCCTCCTCCTCTTCGCCCGCTACCTCGTCCTGTACACTGTCCTGACCAGACAATGGCTGACTGTCATCAAGGCTTTCCTGTTCCTCTGCTGCAGACGCCTGATTTTTTATGTGCGTCAAACTTTGCATCAGCAGACGCATTAGGGGGATGCTCATGCTTATTATGGCGTTGTCTGCACTAACCAGCCGTGTGCATTCCTCAAAACACTGAAGGACTTGACACATGTCTTGTATCTTCGACCACTGCACACCTGACAACTCCATGTCTGCCATCCTACTGCCTGCCCGTGTATGCGTATCCTCCCACAAAAACATTACAGCCCGCCTCTGTTCGCACAGTCTCTGAAGCATGTGCAGTGTTGAGTTCCACCTTGTTGCAACGTCTATGATTAGGCGATGCTGGGGAAGGTTCAAAGACCGCTGATAGGTCTGCATACAGCTGGAGTGTACGGGCGAATGGCGGATATGTGAGCAAAGTCCGCGCACTTTGAGGAGCAGGTCGGATAACCCCGGATAAGTTTTCAGGAAGCACTGCACCACCAGGTTTAAGGTGTGAGCCAGGCAAGGAATGTGTTTCAGTTGGGAAAGGGAGATGGCAGCCATGAAATTCCTTCCGTTATCACTCACTACCTTGCCTGCCTCAAGATCTACTGTGCCCAGCCACGACTGCGTTTCTTTCTGCAAGAACTCGGACAGAACTTCCGCGGTATGTCTGTTGTCGCCCAAACACTTCATAGCCAATACAGCCTGCTGACGCTTGCCAGTAGCTGCCCCATAATGGGACAACTGGTGTGTAACAGTGGCAGCTGCGGATGGAGTGATTGGGCGACTGCGATCTGTGGACGAGCTCTCGCTTCTGCAGGAGGACGAGGAGGAGGAGGAGGGGGTGCGAACGCCTACAGCCAACTGTTTCCTAGACCGTGGGCTAGGCAGAACTGTCCCGAAATTGCTGTCCCCTGTGGACCCTGCATCCACCACATTCACCCAGTGTGCCGTGATGGACACGTAACGTCCCTGGCCATGCCTACTGGTCCATGTATCTGTTGTCAGGTGCACCTTTGTACTCACAGATTGCCTGAGTGCATGGACGATGCACTCTTTAACATGCTGGTGGAGGGCTGGGATGGCTTTTCTCAAAAAGAAGTGTTGACTGGGTAGCTTGTAGCGTGGTACAGCGTAGTCCATCAGGGCTTTGAAAGCTTCACTTTCAACTAACCGGTAGGGCATCATCTCTAACGAGATTAGTCTAGCTATGTGGGCGTTCAAACCCTGTGTACGCGGATGCGAGGCTAAGTACTTCTTTTTCTAAACAGAGTCTCATGTAGGGTGAGCTGGACTGGAGAGCTGAAGATCGTGGAACTAGCGGGTGTGCCGGTGGACATGGCAGACTGAGAGACGGTTGGAGACGGTATTGTTTCCGCCTGTGCCCTAGATGCAGTGTTTCCTACTACGAAACTGGTGATTCCCTGACCCTGACTGCTTTGGCCTGGCAAAGAAACCTGCACAGATACTGCAGGTGGTGCGGAAAATGGTGGCCTTACAGTGACGGCAGGGATGTAGCGTTGGTGAGTAGCTTCATTGGCCGAGGGTGCTACAACCTTAAGGGACGTTTGGTAGTTAGTCCAGGCTTGCAAATGCATGGTGGTTAAATGTCTATGCATGCAACTTGTATTCAGACTTTTCAGATTCTGACCTCTGCT
Source organism: Ranitomeya imitator (assembly GCF_032444005.1). Taxonomy (NCBI): domain Eukaryota; kingdom Metazoa; phylum Chordata; class Amphibia; order Anura; family Dendrobatidae; genus Ranitomeya; species Ranitomeya imitator. The sequence goes on from NC_091285.1 coordinate 462,592,260, forward strand.
TAAGGTAGTTGAACATTTTTGACAGATGACTTTGTGCGGATCAATTGGATGTTGTTTAAGAAAATGCCAGACTGCACTCTTTCGAGCCTCGGATCCCTTTTCAGGCATTGCAGACTGAGCTTTAACCAGATGGACACGCTGTCCTCCAACAGTTTTTGGCTTTGCCACGCGTTTTGTCCCATCTATGGGCCCGGCAGATGGAACCTGTTGCGATGTTGATGCCTGCTGCGGCCCCTCCTCCTCCGCTTCAGAACTACTGCCGCCTGCACCCTGTTCCCCCAATGGCTGCCAATCGGGGTCAACAACTGGGTCATCTATAACCTCCTCTTCTAGCTCGTGTGCAACTTCGTCTGTGTCACCGTGTAAGTGACGGGGCAACATAGTCTCAATAGGGTCTGATTCTGGATCAGTACCCTGCGAGGGCAATGTTGTGGTCTGAGTCAAAGGACCAGCATAGTAGTCTGGCTGTGGCTGTGCATCAGTGCACTCCATGTCAGATTCAACTTTTAATGGGCATGGCCTGTTAACTGCTTCACTTTCTGAGCCAGGGACGGTATGTGTAAAGAGCTCCATGGAGTAACCCATTGTGTCGCCTGCTGCATCCTTCTCTGTTGTTGTTTTTGCTGAAGAGGACAAGGAAGCGACTTGTCCCTGACCGTGAACATCCACTAACGACGCACTTCTTTTACATTTACCAGTTTCAAAAGAGGAGGCAAAAGAGCTAGAGGCTGAGTCAGCAAGGTAAGCCAAAACTTGCTCTTGCTGCCCCGGCTTTAAAAGGGGTTTTCCTACTCCCAGAAAAGGGAGCGTTCGAGGCCTTCTGTAGCCAGACGACGAACCTGCCTTCACAGCTCCAGGCTTAGGTGCAATATTTTTTTTCCCACGACCACCTGATGCTCCACTACCACTACCATCATTACCAGCTGACAATGAACGCCCACGGCCACGACCTTTTCCACCAGACTTCCTCATTGTTTTAAAAACGTAACCAAAGTAACGGTATTTGTTGCTGTCAAACAACTTACACGGTGAGCTATAACTTCAGTATGATTTAGATATCCCTTTACAGGTGGGTGAGACCGCAAGGAAAATCAGGCACAATGTTACACACTCTGTTTTCGGTGGCACCAAATAAGAGAGATGCCACACACGCAGGACTGTCACTCAAGCAGAAATGTCAATATTGATCTCCCACTTTTTTTTTTTTATTTGTTCAGGGAGAATTTAGAAACACAATAAAAAAAAATAGGCTTTCTATGGCCCACTATTTGAGAGAGAGAGATGGCACACCCAGGAGTCAAGACTGGCACACAAGCAGAAAGGGCAATATTAATCTCCCACTGATTTTTTTTTTTCAGGGAGACTTTAGAAACAAAATAAAATAAAATGATTTTTTCAGGAAGAATTTAGAAACCAAATAAAATAAAATGATTTTTTAAGGGAGAGTTTAGAAACCAAATAAAAAAAATACCCTTTCTATGGCCCAGTGCCCACTATTTGAGAGAGAGAGATGGCACACCCAGGAGTCAAGACTGGCACACAAGCAGAAAGGGCAATATTAATCTCCCACTGATTTCTTTTTGATTTTTTCAGGGAGAATTTAGAAACACAATAAAAAAAAAAGGCTTTCTATGGCCCACTAGTTGAGAGAGAGATGGCACACCCAGGAGTCAAGACTGGCACACAAGCAGAAAGGGCAATATTAATCTCCCACTGATTTTTTTTTTTCAGGGAGACTTTAGAAACAAAATAAAATAAAATGATTTTTTCAGGAAGAATTTAGAAACCAAATTAAATACAATGATTTTTTAAGGGAGAATTTAGAAACCAAATAAAAAAAATATACAAAAAAACCTTGTTTGGGAGAGAAGAACAGACAAATCGCGGCGCCCTAAGTGCGTAAACACAATATTATAGTCTTTAAAGGGTGCACAATTTTATGCACTCACCTGATAAAAGACTAAAATGGCTTTAGATCGTGTATCCTCCAAATTCCCTCTGAGATACTTTTCAATATACAGGGCTTGCAGCTTGCCTCGGGTGGATCCAAGTGAGAGAGCCAGAGTAAGGCTCACACAGGATGAGTAGTTCAAGAAAAGCACATCCAGCCCATGAATGGCAGCGCTTCCCAGGTCTCAGAACAAGACTGGGATAAAAGTTATGAAATAAAAAAATATGAAATATCATCTTTGAATGTGAGTCCTGGGAAGTGCTGCCATTCATGGGCTGGATGTGCTTTTCTTGAAATAAAAAAAATAGCCTTTCTATGGCCCAGTGCCCACTATTTGAGAGAGAGAGATGGCACACCCAGGAGTCAAGACTGGCACACAAGCAGAAAGGGCTTGTGTATTAATCTCCCACTGATTTTTTTTTTCAGGGAGACTTTAGAAACAAAATAAAATAAAATGATTTTTTCAGGAAGAATTTAGAAAACAAATAAAATAAAATGATTTTTTAAGGGAGAATTTAGAAACCAAATAAAAAAAAAATACCCTTTCTATGGCCCAGTGCCCACTATTTGAGAGAGAGAGATGGCACACCCAGGAGTCAAGACTGGCACACAAGCAGAAAGGGCAATATTAATCTCCCACTGATTTCTTTTTGATTTTTTCGGGGAGAATTTAGAAAGACAATAAAAAAAAATAGGCTTTCTATGGCCCACTATTTGAGAGAGAGAGATGGCACACCCAGGAGTCAAGACTGGCACACAAGCAGAAAGGGCAATATTAATCTCCCACTGATTTTTTTTTTTCAGGGAGACTTTAGAAACAAAATAAAATAAAATGATTTTTTCAGGAAGAATTTAGAAACCAAATAAAATAAAATGATTTTTTAAGGGAGAATTTAGAAACCAAATAAAAAAAAATAGCCTTTCTATGGCCCAGTGCCCACTATTTGAGAGAGAGAGATGGCACACCCAGGAGTCAAGACTGGTACACAAGCAGAAAGGGCAATATTAATCTCCCACTAATTTTTTTTTTCAGGGAGACTTTAGAAACAGAATAAAATAAAATGATTTTTTCAGGAAGAATTTAGAAACCAAATAAAATAAAATGTTTTTTAAGGGAGAATTTAGAAACCAAATAAAAAAAATAGCCTTTCTATGGCCCAGTGCCCACTATTTGAGAGAGAGAGATGGCACACCCAGGAGTCAAGACTGGCACACAAGCAGAAAGGGCTTGTGTATTAATCTCCCACTGATTTTTTTTTTCAGGGAGACTTTAGAAACAAAATAAAATAAAATGATTTTTTCAGGAAGAATTTAGAAAACAAATAAAATAAAATGATTTTTTAAGGGAGAAATTAGAAACCAAATAAAAAAAAATACCCTTTCTATGGCCCAGTGCCCACTATTTGAGAGAGAGAGATGGCACACCCAGGAGTCAAGACTGGCACACAAGCAGAAAGGGCAATATTAATCTCCCACTGATTTCTTTTTGATTTTTTCAGGGAGAATTTAGAAAGACAATAAAAAAAATAGGCTTTCTATGGCCCACTATTTGAGAGAGAGAGATGGCACACCCAGGAGTCAAGACTGGCACACAAGCAGAAAGGGCAATATTAATCTCCAACTGATTTTTTTTTTTCAGGGAGACTTTAGAAACAAAATAAAATAAAATGATTTTTTCAGGAAGAATTTAGAAACCAAATAAAATAAAATTATTTTTTAAGGGAGAATTTAGAAACCACATTAAAAAAAATAGCCTTTCTATGGCCCAGTTCCCACTATTTGAGAGAGAGAGATGGCACACCCAGAAGTCAAGACTGGCACACAAGCAGAAAGGGCAATATTAAAATCTCACTGATTTCTTTTTGATTTTTTCAGGGAGAATTTAGAAACACAATAAAAAAAAAAAAATAGGCTTTCTATTGCCCACTAGTTGAGAGAGAGAGATGGCACACCCAGGAGTCAAGACTGGCACACAAGCAGAAAGGGCAATATTAATCTCCCACTGATTTCTTTTTGATTTTTTCAGGGAGAATTTAGAAACACAATAAAAAAAAATAGGCTTTCTATGGCCCAGTGCCCACTATTTGAGAGAGAGAGATGGCACACCCAGGAGTCAAGACTGGCACACAAGCAGAAAGGGCAATATTAATCTCCCACTTCTTTATTTTTATTTTTTCAGGGAGACTTTAGAAACAAAATAAAATAAAATGATTTTTTCTGGAAGAAATTAGAAACCAAATAAAATAAAATGATTTTTTCAGGGAGAATTTAGAAACACAATAAAAAAAAAATTGGCTTTCTATGGCCCAGTGCCCACTATTTGAAAGAAAGAGATGGCACACCCAGGAGTCAGGAGTGGCACACAAGCAGAAAGGGCAATATTAATCTCCCACTGATTTTTTTTTTCTTTTTTCAGGGAGAATTTAGAAACACAATAAAAAAAAAAAATAGGCTTTCTATGGCCCACTATTTGAGAGAGAGAGATGGCACACCCAGGAGTCAGGAGTGGCACTCAAGCAGAAAGGGCAATATTAATCTCCCACTGATATCTTTTTGATTTTTTCAGGGAGAATTTAGAAACACAATAAAAAAAAATAGGCTTTCTATGGCCCACTAGTTGAGAGAGAGAGAGATGGCACACCCAGGAGTCAGGAGTGGCACACAAGCAGAAAGGGCAATATTAATCTCCCACTGATTTTTTTTTATTTTTTCTGGGAGTATTTAGAAACCCAATAAAAAAAAAACAGTAATAGGCTTTCTATGGCCCACTATTTGAGAGAGAGATGGCACACTCAGGACTGGCACAGAAGCCCAAAGGCCAATATTAATCTCCCACTGTATTTTTTTTGTCAGGGAGAATTTATAAACCCCACAAAAAAAAACAGAAAAATGAAAAGGCTTTCTATGGCCCACTATGTGAGAGAGATGGCACACACAGGGATGGCACTCTAGCAGAAATGTCAATCTTAATCTCCCACAAAAAAAAAATAAAACAGGGACTGTCCTACAATTACTATCTCCCTGCAGTAATCTCAGCCAGGTATGGCAGGCAGCAATAAGGAGTGGACTGATGCACAAATTAAATAAAAAGTGTGGACAAACAAACAAGATAGCTGTGCAGAAAGGAAGGAACAACAGGATTTGTGCTTTGAAAAAAGCAGTTGGTTTGCACAACGGCGTACACACAGCAATGCAGCTATCAGGGAGCCTTCTAGGGCAGCCCAATGAGCTACAGCGCTGAGGAAAAAAAAATGTAGCTTCCACTGTCCCTGCAAACAAAAGGTGGTGTTGGACAGTGGAAATCACTACAGCACAAGCGGTTTGGTGGTTAATGGACCCTGCCTAACGCTATCCCTGCTTCTGACGAAGCGGCAGCAACCTCTCCCTAGGCTCAGATCAGCAGCAGTAAGATGGCGGTCGGCGGGAACGCCCCTTTATAGCCCCTGTGACGCCGCAGACAGCAAGCCAATCACTGCAATGCCCTTCTCTAAGATGGTGGGGACCAGGACCTATGTCATCATGCTGCCCACACTCTGCGTCCACCTTCATTGGCTGAGAAATGGCGCTTTTCGCGTCATTGAAACGCGACTTTGGTGCGAAAGTCGCGTACCGCATGGCCGACCCCACACAAGGGTCGGATCGGGTTTCATGAAACCCGACTTTGCCAAAAGTCGGCGACTTTTAAAAATGAACGATCCGTTTTGCTCAACCCTAGTGGTGAGCACTTTAACCCACCAAGTGCTTCACAGAAGTTTATAATGCAGAGCCGTAAAAATACAAAATCATATTTTTTCACAAACATGATGTTTTCGCCCCCAATTTTTTATTTTCCCAAGGGTAAGAGAAGAAATTGGACCCCAAAAGTTGTTGTGCCACTTGTTCTGAGTATGCCCATACCCCACATGTGGGGGTAAACCACTGTTTGGGCACACGGCAGAGCTCGGAAGGGAAGGAGCGCCGTTTGACTTTTCAATGCAAAATTGACTGGAATGTTGCATTTGGAGAGTCCCTGATGTTCCTAAACCGCTCACAAGTGACACCATTTTGGAAAGTAGACCCCCTAAGGAACTTATCTAGCTGTGTTTTGACAGCTTTGAACCCCCAAGTGTTTCACTACAGTTTATAATGCAGAGCCGTGAAAATAAAAATTACTTTTTTTTCACAAAAATTATTTTTTAGCCCCCAGTTTTGTATTTTCCCAAGGGTAACAGGAGAAATTCGACCCCAAAAGTTGTTATCCAATTTATCCTGAGTACGCTGATACCCCATATGTGGGGAAGAACCACCGTTTGGGCGCATGGCAGAGCTCGGAAGGGAAGGAGCGCCATTTGGAATGCAGACTTAGATGAATTGGTCTGCAGGCGTCACGTTGCATTTGCAGAGCCCCTCATGCACCTAAACAGTAGAAACCCCCCACAAGTGTCTTATCTAGATGTGTTTTGACATCTTTGAACCCCCAAGTGTTTCACTACAGTTTATAACGCAGAGTCGTGAAAAAAAAATAATTTTTCCATATTTTGTTCCACAGAGTCATGTGAGGTCCCAAGGGTAACAAGAGAAATTGGACCCCAATAGTTGTCCAATTTGTCCTGAGTATGCTGATACCCCATATGTTGGGAGAGCTCGGAAGGGAAGGACCACTGTTTTACTTTTTCAACGCAGAATTGGCTGGAATTGAGATTGGACGCCATGTCGCGTTTGGAGAGCACTGATGATGATACAAATCCCTAGTTAGACCGCACATGGAGTACTGTGTCCAGTTTTGGGCACCGGTGCTCAGGAAGGATATAATGGAACTAGAGAGAGTACAAAGGAGGGCAACAAAATTAATAAAGGGGATGGGAGAACTACAATACCCAGATAGATTAGCGAAATTAGGATTATTTAGTCTAGAAAAAAGACGACTGAGGGGCGATCTAATAACCATGTATAAGTATATAAGGGGACAATACAAATATCTCGCTGAGGATCTGTTTATACCAAGGAAGGTGACGGGCACAAGGGGGCATTCTTTGCGTCTGGAGGAGAGAAGGTTTTTCCACCAACATAGAAGAGGATTCTTTACTGTTAGGGCAGTGAGAATCTGGAATTGCTTGCCTGAGGAGGTGGTGATGGCGAACTCAGTCGAGGGGTTCAAGAGAGGCCTGGATGTCTTCCTGGAGCAGAACAATATTGTATCATACAATTATTAGGTTCTGTAGAAGGACGTAGATCTGGGTATTTATTATAATGGAATATAGGCTGAACTGGATGGACAAATGTCTTTTTTCGGCCTTACTAACTATGTTACTATGTTACTATGTTACTATGTGCCTAAACAGTGAAGACCCCCAATTCTAACTGAAACCCTAACCCCAACACACCCCTAACCCTAATCCCAACCATGACCCTAACCACACCCCTAACCCTGACACACCCCTAACCCTAATCCCAACCGTAAATTTAGCCCCAACCCTAACTTTAGCCCCAACCCTAACCCTAACTTTATCCCCAACCCTAACTTTAGCCCCAACCCTAACTTTAGCCCCAACCCTAACCCTAACTTTAGCCCCAACCCTAACTCTAACTTTAGCCCCAACCCTAACCCTAGCCCCAACCCTAACCCTAGCCCTAACCCTAGCCCTAGCCCTAACCCTAGCCCTACCCTAACCCTAGCCCTAGCCCTAACCCTAGCCCTAACCCTAGCCCTAACCCTGATGGGAAAATGGAAATAAATACATTTTTTAACTTTTTTATGTTTCCCTAACTAAGGGGGTGATGAAGGGGGGTTTGATTTACTTTTATAGCAGGTTTTCTAGCGGATTTTTATGATTGGCAGGACGCTTTTTATTGCAAAAAATATTTTTTGCGTTACCACATTTTGAGACCTATAATTTTTCCATATTTTGGTCCACAGAATCATGTGAGGTCTTGTTTTTTGCGGGACGAGTTGGCGTTTTTATTGGTAACATTTTTGGGCACGTGACATTTTTTGATCGCTTTTTATTCCGATATTTGTGAGGATGAATGACCAAAAACCAGCTATTCAAGAATTTATTTTTGGGGGGGATGCGTTTATACCGTTCCGCCTTTGGTAAAATGGATGAAGCAGTTTTATTCTTCAGGTCAGTTCGTTTACATCGATACCTCATTTATATAATTTTTTTATGTTTTGGCGCTTTTTATACAATAAAAACTATTTTATAGAAAAAACAATTATTTTTGCATCGCTTTATTCTGAGGACTGTAACTTTTTTATTTTTTTGCTGATGCTGTTTGGCAGCTCGTTTTTTGCGGGACAAGATGACGTTTTCAGCGGTACCATGGTTATTTATATCCGTCTTTTTGATCGTGTGTTATTCCACTTTTTGTTCGGTGGTATGATAATAAAGGGTTGTTTTTTTGCCTCGGTCTTTTTTTTTTTTATTAACAGTGTTCTCTGAAGCGGTTAACTAGCGGGACAGTTTTATGGGTCGGGTCGTTACGGATGCGGCGATACTAAATATATGTATTTTTATTGTTTTTTTTTTATTATATATATAAAGAAGTGTATCTATGGGAACAATATTTTTTTTTCTTTATTTAGGAATTTTTTTTAAATTATTTTTTTACACATCTAAAAAAATTTTTTTAACTTTTACTTTGTCCCAGTGGGGACATCACTGTATAGTGAGAGATCGCTGATCTGACACTGCAGAGCACTGTGTCGGATCAGCGATCTGGCGTGCCCTGCTGCTTGGTTACCAGCACCTGCTCTGGACCTGGAAGTAGTCCCTGCAGGACCCGGAAGTAACCCCGCGGCCATTTTGGAGCCTTCAGGTTGGAGACGCTCGGTACAACATGAGCACATCGCCTTGTACCGATCGTCTCAGGGAAGCCCGCAGGGAGCCCCCTCCCTGCGCGATGCTTCCCTATGCCCCTGGAACTCTGCGATCAAGTTTGATCGCGGTGTGCCGGAGGTTAATGTGCCGTATGTCAGCTGTGATAGTCCCCCCGTGAGCGCGGCCGATCGCATATGACGTACTATCCCGTCACTGGGAATTAAGTCCCAGGTCACCTTGACAGGATAGTACGTCATATGGGATTAAGTGGTTAATGAACATGCTGCTTTTTTACCGCGATGTGTTTTTTGTGGAAAAAAAAGCATCATGTGCACAAAACATGCAGAATGCATTCTAAATGATAGGATGCATAATTATGCGTTTTTAATGAGTTTTTATAGCGTTTTTATCGCGAAAAAACGTGAAAAAAACGCGAAAAAACCTGAACGTGTGCACATACCCTTTAAGAGTAGTAGTCTGCACTGCTGATGTAATTCAAGAATCCAGAAGATGTTGTACATGATTGACCATGTGGGTTATTTCCACGCATTTCAAAGCTGGAGAAATGTCTTCATCAGGAAAACCACACTATATGATTTTGTGGTTCCCCTGATGAAGAGGTTGGTGGAACTGTGAAACGCATTGAGAATAAACCACATTGTCAATCATGTGCAACATCTTCTGGATTTTTGAATTTCATCAGCAGGATACACTACTACTCCTATCCTCCCAATACTTGCTTTATACGGCGGGCTCTCCCAAACTGAGGGTACTGCAGCAGCTGTCAATCCTTGATTCCTTGGCTGTGGGTTTAACAAACCCAAAGGTGAGCAGTATACTCCTCAGCTATGCACATGTGTCTATCAGATATGACCCTTTTGCGCTTGGTGTTCTCTTGTTTTCTCTTAGACATCCATATGCATGTCTCCTGAAGTGATTTTACAATCCATGCTTGCTATATCTCTCTATCTCCCAAAGCAATAAAGGTTTCCTCCACTTTTTAATTTTGGCCATGTGGTAAGTCATAATGAATGTCACACTATAGTGGATGTGGGTAGAATGGACAATGTAGTGAAGATAAATCATATTCTGCCTTTTACTCAATCTGACTAACCTGGTCCCAATTTAGGTAACATCTATTCACCAAATTATAGATTGGAAACTAATGGAGGGAATATTCACTTTTTGGAAAAAGAGATGATAATTATAGCTTCATTCATTTCTAATAATTATCAATGAAATGTGTGTGGGATGTAAATATCCTGCTAATGACTATAAACATGATTTTTGTTAGTATATATATTTTAAGATAATGTGAAGAAGCCAACATATAAACTCAACGTAGTGAAGTTTACACTCCAAATTAAAGCAGAAAATCTGTCAATTTGGACTGATCATCTGCCTGGGAAACAGCAAGCAGAGTCTTACTATGAACTCTAGTCTTACGGTCAATCTGGTCTGCAAACACCTCTCCGTAGATCATCCAGTATGGCATGTAAAAGATGTTGCGGGCTAGCCTCCATGAAGGCTCCTCATCTGGGTGCAAGATGGCCTGTCTTGCCACGCCAAAGCTCATCAACACAACCAGCATTATGATCACAAAATACAGCATGTCAATCATCTATAAAATAGAAAATAAAACAAATGAAACAAGCAGCACATTTATAAAATGCTGGTTTACTTTATTGATTTGATCTATCCATAGAAAATGAGAAATAAGTGCAGTTACACTCTAAAACAGGCTATCATAGTAAGCTGAACGAAATACACTCCTTTCCTATAAAAAAATTCATCCATTGTATGAGGGAACACACAAAAACTTTTAAAGTACTTTTGATTTCAATTCTTCCCCATTTACAGGATCTTCGCTTGCTGTCAGTTAACATGCTGTCAGAAAACGTCATTATTTTCACACAGGTACTAAGCTCAATGGAAAAAAAATAGCTCTGATACAGTTAGCTAGCTGTCAATATATAGGGTTGGTCTTAATAAACATATTATCATCAGCATATAAAAAATATAAAAAATTCTATGCTGACTTTTAACTTACCATTTTTCCGATCATCATGACGTAGGGTCCGAGGTATTTGTTGACTCCAAAGATATCCAAAACCCGAATATACCAAAAGATGATATCTACACAGTATATAACGCGTCCATAACCCATATATGGCTGATTTTGTAGTCTGAGCATTGCTCCGATTAGAAACACTGAAATGGCTACAAGATCAGTGATATTCCAGTACTCTTGTAACCAAACCTTTACTTTCTGGCTCAGCTTTCCTGGTTCAGACATTAGAATCTACAGGGAAAAGTGGATTGACAAAAAGAAAGTGGAAAAAATAACCAACTGTGTAAAAACACTGACTGAAATTCAGTTCAATATGAATTCTGGTATCAACATAAGTCATTCTGTTAAAAATGTTCTGAACTGTTTATTACAACTTTTGTTAGTAACTTCTATTTGGAATGTAATAAATGACCCCTGTCACGTATTTCAAATGGCAACCCGTCTTAGTCCCGTGCTAGGATGGGCTGAAGTCTGAAGAATCTCAGCTCCTGAAACCTGTGTCTTAACTGACAATGTAGCTGTATAATAAGCACACAGAACAATGAGCTACGGAAAAAGACTGTGCCAGCAGAAGAAATAAATCTTCTCCTCGGCTGACTGAGCACAAATGATTTTTTTCTCCAGCCTCAGTCTTCTCTAAACAGCCAGCCAACGAGAATATGAATTTCTTGTGATGTCACAGCCCTTCTCTTTGGCTAACAGATGCATGTTTGCTTGTGATAAAGCTCCTCTGTCAGTTGAGACAGTGTTTCTTCAGACTAGAGCCTATCCTGACTCACTTTGAGGGGTGCAGTTTTTAGAATGGTGTACCTATAGTTGTTTTCTTTCACATAGGCCCCTCAAAGTCACTTCAAAAAATGTTTTTTTTCCTAAAAAAATTTGTTTAAAACATTATTCACATGTAAAGTAGACATATGGTAAATATTATTTATTAACTAATTTGTGTGACATAACTACATAATCTCTGGTTTAAGGGCATACAAAATTAAAAGTTTTAAAACTGCAAAAGTTTCCAAATTTTTGCCACATTTCTGATATTTTTACAACTAAATGCAAGTCATATCAAACAAATTTTACTACTATCATGAATTACAGTATGTCACAAAAAAACAATCTCAGAATCACAGGGATCCATTGAAGCTTTCCAGAGTTATTACCTCATAAAGTGACAATGGTCAGAATTGAAAAAATTGGCCTGGTCATAAAGGTGAAAACAGTCTGGATGGTGAAGGGGTTAAAGGACTTGAATCTGCGATTGCCTGATCGCTTGTTCTATATAGTGTAATACCACTGAATCTAGTGAATAGATAGCATACCAAAGTGTTGCAGTATGCAGCTAAAATCGTCTTTGTCCATAAAGCCCAGCCTGTATCTTGGCTTCACAGGAGTACCAATATGGCAACCATTAAGGCTTTTATTGATGGCCCCCAATCGCAAGATGGGTACGGGGAGGGGGTAATAGGCACTTGAAATTATGCTCCTGAGGATTGTGTATTCAAAAGTCAGAGATTGATATCGGGACTTAACGAGTTAAGATCAACGAGCTCTTATCACAGCTGTTACTGGCATATGCTGACTGTATAATACTGCCAGCGTCTGCCAAACATGGTAAAGGCTCAGCTCTCATAAACCCACACCCGACATGCACTGTACATGTATGGCAGATGGTACATGTATGCAAATCTTTTCATTCACAGCAGCCATGAGACAAAGGTTGAGGGACTCCATTTCTTGAAATAGGTGAAGGACCCAACAGTGACCCCAAATGTCTGATACTAATATGCACTTTCAGATACTAAGGGCCTACTATTAAGAAAACCCACCAATGTTTGATGGACAGGAGTTTATTGATGGTTGGCAGAATAAAGGAGCTCATCTATATGTGCAGCTGCTTCTAGTACTGGGGTTCATTTCTTTTCGAGGGTGATTCACTCAATGTGTGGGTCCATATTACATACTAAAGGGCACTTCAGATACTATTCTTTTGTGTTTGTTCTCTAGAATTAATAGTCTACAAAGGAAAATCTCACTTCTAACAAAAGTATAGCATTGACCCATAGGAGGTTGACAATGTTATGTTACAAATGTGGTAAAAAAAAAAAAATTACATAGCCTGGCAAAATTTTTGCTTTCTTGGCCATTTTTTTTTTTAGAGAATATGAATGATAACACCAAACATTTTCTCCACTCATGGCTAGTGTTTGGGTGAAGCCATTTATTGTCAAACTACTGTGTTTTCTCTTTTTAAATCATACAGTAATGACAACCCAAAACATCCAAATGACCCTGATCAAAAGTTCACATACCCCATTTCTTAATACCTTGTTTTGCCCTCTCTAATATCAATGACAGCTTGAAGTTTTTTGTGGTAGTTGTGGATGAGGTTTTTTATTTTCTCAGATGGTAAAGCTGCCCACTCTTCTTAGCAAAAAGCCTCCAGTTCCTGTAAATTCCTGGACTGTCTAGACTGTCGAGACTGAGATGGCCACTCCAGAACCGTCAATTTGTTCTGCTAAAGATTTTTGGATTGTTTGGATTGTTGTCATGTTGGAATACCCAAGTACGTCCCATGCACAGTTTTCGGGCTGATGAGTGCAGATTTGCCTCCAGTATTTGCTAATAACATGCTGCATTTATCTTTCCTTCAACTTTGACCAAGTTAGTTTCCTGTGACTTTATTATTCCCATAGTCCTAAATCATTTGTGGCTATAGTCACTTCAACAATACAGCAAATACATATTCTAATATGGAATACCATAGAAGAAGGAAGTGAAAGAGGATCATATCAGTTAAAATGATAAATGTATTAATAATAATTAAAATAGAAAAATAGAAATAAGTTTAAGGCCTCTTTCACATGTCAGTGTCTCCGGTACGTGTAGTGACAGTTTTCTCACGTACCGGAGACACTGACACACATAGACCCATTCAAATGAATGGGTCTATGCACATGTCTCCGTGTTTTCTTGGACCGTGTGTCCATGTTGAAAACACGGAGACATGTCCGTTTTTCGCCAGCAGCACGTACCACAATACATGCCGCACACGTGCACACGGAGAACAGTGTGCACTCTCCTCCGTGTGCACGTACCGCCCGCAGGAGAGACAGCCCTACAGTTAAGCGCTGTCCCCCCGCGTGTGGTGCTGAATCCAGAATTCATCCCTTCTTCCCAGCAGCGTTCGCTGCAAAGAAGGAATGAATAATCTTTTTTTTTCTTTCCCCATAAAAATAAAGTTTGTGCGTCCCCTCCCGCCTCCCATCCCCTATGCGCCCCCCCCCCTCCCGCTTGCCAGGAAATACTCACCCAGCTCTAAGCTCCAGCGATGTCTCCTCTCAGCGCCGGCAGAAGGCCCTGTGTGAGCGGTCACATGGTCCCGCTCATTACAGTGGGGAATATGCGCATATTCCTCACTGTAATGAGCGGGACCACGTGACCGCTCAAACAGGAGAAGCTGCCAGCGCTGAGAGGAGAGAGGAGACATCGCGGGAGCTAGGTGAGTATTTCTATGCAAGGGGCCGGGTGGCGCACGGGGGATGGGAGGCGGGAACTCACCAGCAAACTTTATTTTTAACAAAAAAAAAAAAAGCTTGATCTTTCATCTCTTCTCTCCTGCGGGGGAGAAGAGATGAATGCCGGCTTCAGCACCACACAGGGGGGACAGCGCTTAGTGTAGCGCTGTCTCTCCTGCACGGTCCGTGTGGTCCTCAGGCGGCACACGGGTGGCACACAGATGCCGCTCGTGTGCCACACTGATGTGCTACGTGATCACACGGACACGGATAATTCCAGTACCGATTTCTCCAGTACCGGAATTATCTGGATGTCTGAAAGAGGCCTAACATAGAGACAACAAATCTATAAATGAAGAAAGGGGGGCAGGGGGTTTGAATACCACCAGTACTAAAAGGGAAGTAGCAAGGAACAATTCCAAGGATAGAATATCAATTAACCAATAGCCATCTGTACTGGACAGAAATGGAGGTTATATTTATAAGTAAACAATAAAGGCACAGCAGATTGTATATAAGCCCATACAGGAAATAATCATAAACATATAAATGTGTCTCAAATATTAATTATTCCTTAAGGGGGGGCAAGTATAGGGTATATGTCCAGAAAATACAACAAAGAGTTGTTAATAAGCTGGAAAGTGAATTCACTACATATGCCATAGAATGCCAAGAAGGAAGAGAAAGGAAATTCACATGATGGGGTTAATTTACCTGAGGTGCAGATATAAATCAGGAATAGCCATGCACAAAGGTTGGAGTACCAATGCTGTTATCCCAAGCCCGACGAGCGCCGTTTCGCAAATGCTTCTTCAGTTTGGGCAGGACAGAAGAAGATATACAGTGCCTACAAGTAGTATTCAACCCCCTGCAGATTTAGCAGGTTTAATAAGATGCAAATAAGTTAGAGCCTTCAAACTTCAAACAAGAGCAGGATTTATTAACAGATGCATAAATCTTACAAACCAAAAAGTTTTGTTGCTCAGTTAAATTTTTATAAATTTTAAACATAAAAGTGTGGGTCAATTATTATTCAACCCCTAGGTTTAATATTTTGTGGAATAACCTTTGTTTGCAATTACAGCTAATAATCGTCATTTATAAGACCTGATCAGGCCGGCACAGGTCTCTGGAGTTATCTTGGCCCACTCCTCCATGCAGATCTTCTCCAAGTTATCTAGGTTCTTTGGGTGTCTCATGTGGACTTTAATCTTGAGTTCCTTCCACAAGTTTTCAATTGGGTTAAGGTCAGGAGACTGACTAGGCCACTGCAACACCTTGATTTTTTGCCTCTTGAACCAGGCCTTGGTTTTCTTGGCTGTGTGCTTTGGGTCATTGTCTTGTTGGAAGATGAAATGACGACCCATCTTAAGATCCTTGATGGAGGAGCGGAGGTTCTTGGCCAAAATCTCCAGGTAGGCCGTGCTATCCATCTTCCCATGGATGCGGACCAGATGGCCAGGCCCCTTGGCTGAGAAACAGCCCCACAGCATGTTGCTGCCACCACCATGCTTGACTGTAGGGATGGTATTCTTGGGGTCGTATGCAGTGCCATCCAGTCTCCAAACGTCACGTGTGTGGTTGGCACCAAAGATCTCGATCTTGGTCTCATCAGACCAGAGAACCTTGAACCAGTCAGTCTCAGAGTCCTCCAAGTGATCATGAACAAACTGTAGACGAGCCTTGACATGACGCTTTGAAAGTAAAGGTACCTTACGGGCTCATCTGGAACGGAGACCATTGCGGTGGAGTACGTTACTTATGGTATTGACTGAAACCAATGTTCCCACTGCCATGAGATCTTCCCGGAGCTCCTTCCTTGTTGTCCTTGGGTTAGCCTTGACTCTTCGGACAAGCCTGGCCTCGGCACGGGAGGAAACTTTCAAAGGCTGTCCAGGCCGTGGAAGGCTAACAGTAGTTCCATAAGCCTTCCACTTCCGGATGATGCTCCCAACAGTGGAGACAGGTAGGCCCAACTCCTTGGAAAGGGTTTTGTACCCCTTGACAGCCGTGTGACCCTCCACGATCTTGTCTCTGATGGCCTTGGAATGCTCCTTTGTCTTTCCCATGTTGACCATGTATGAGTGCTGTTCACAAGTTTGGGGAGGGTCTTAAATAGTCAGAAAAGGCTGGAAAAAGAGATAATTAATCCAAACATGTGAAGCTCATTGTTCTTTGTGCCTGAACTACTTCTTAATACTTTAGGGGAACCAAACAGAATTCTGGTGGGTTGAGGGGTTGAATAATAAATGACCCTCTGAAAAGACTTTTCACAATTTAAAAAAAAAATAAACAAAGAAATAACATTCTTTTTTGCTACAGTGCATTTCACACTTCCAGGCTGATCTACAGTCCAAATGTCACAATGCCAAGTTAATTCCAAATGTGTAAACCTGCTAAATCTGCAGGGGGTTGAATACTACTTGTAGGCACTGTATACACTGTAGCCACATAGATCGAAAACATACGCCAACATGATTTCACCCCTGATGAAGCCACTGCCGTGGCGACACTCGTCGAGTTTATGACCCCCATTGGACCTCTGATCTGGTTTGCATACTTTCTGGGCATGATCCATGAGTCTCACATTATGGTCGTTATTGCGAATATTTAGATCATGTTGGTGTATGTTTTTGATCTATGTGGCTACAGGGTATATATAATAATAATAATAATAATAATAATTTTATTTATATAGCGCCAACATATTCCGCAGCGCTTTACAAATTATAGAGGGGACTTGTACAGACAATAAACATTACAGCATAACAGAAATACAGTTCGAAACAGATACCAGGAGGAGTGAGGGCCCTGCTCGCAAGCTTACAAACTATGGGGAAAAGGGGAGACACGAGAGGTGGATGGTAACAATTGCTTTAGTTATTCGGGCCAGCTATAGTGTAAGGCTCAGGTGTTCATGTAAAGCTGCATGAACCAGTTACCTGCCTAAGTATGTAGCAGTACAGACACAGAGGGCTAATACTGCATAAAGTGTATGAGAACATGATGCGTGGAACCTTTTTTTTTTTTTTTTTTTATTATAAATAGGCCACACAGGGATCGTTAGGTTAATGCATTGAGGCGGTAGGCCAGTCTGAACAAATGAGTTTATCTTCTATATATCTTCTTCTTCTGGTATGTTGCTATATTTTGAGTCATAAAGCCAGTTGTCTGCTTGCAAATCTATGACAGATGGTATTTTTCTGTGTAGTTCGGCTGGTCATACATGATTGCATTATTCTGCCTGTGTAATTTACAAACCTTGAATAGACCTACATAATAGCAGCTGATTTTGCTGGGAAGGATTACATTACATCACTTACCTATGTGATTCGTTATTTTTTGAATTGATTTACACAATAGCAAATGATTTGCTGGTATGAGTTACCACCTGTATCCATATTTGATGCAGGTTTCCCATCTGGACAAGGTATTAACATATCGCTATCAGCGCCTTTTTGGGTAGATTCAAGAGTTCTCTGGCAGTGGGGCTCTTATTTATTTTTTACGGACTATATAATAGTGCAAGTATATATGTTTATTTATTGATCAGCTCATGTATAACTTATGTGGCCTGTCATGCACCATTTAGATTTTTTTGCATGGATCTTTGTCCTGCAATGTCCATTAGGGATTCTTATAAATATTTGTTTTGAGCATATTTATTGAAGTATTGCAATACCATAATCATTGACACTTGACTCATGTGTCTGGGTCCTAGGGGGCTCTACCTCTCTATGGGGTTGTTTGTTCATTGTTTTTAATGTTTTTAATGTATTGTTGTTGTGTGTTTTTTTGGACTCTAATAAATAATTCTAAATAAATAATACACTATGTATTGAGGGTGTTCCCCAGTTTATGGTATGTCTCTTTTTTCCTTGGCCTTATTGTGCATCTTGAAACAGCCACACTGCTAGTTTTCAGAGAGTCCTGTATTTCAGCTGATGTTACTTGTGGGTTTTTCTTTGCATCCCGAACAATTTTCTTGGCAGTTGTGGATGTAATTTTTGTTGGTCTACTTGACCATGGTTTTGTTTTCACAGAGCCCCTGGTTTTCCATTTGTTAATCACAGTTTGAACGCTGCTGACTAGCATTATCAATTCCTTTAATATCTTTTTGTATCCCTTTCCTGTTTTATACAGTTCAACTACCTTTTCCCATAGATCTGTTGACAATTCTTTTGCTTTCCCCATGACTCACATTAGTGGCTGGATGAAAGATGCAAGAGCCTGTCTGGATCCCAGAAACTCACTCAACTTTTATGCACACACTGATTACAAGCAAACAGGTCACAGGTGTGGATGTTATCTTTAGAAGCCGGTCAAACCCATTTGTGTCAACTTCTGTGCATGTTTTCAGGCCAAAATTACCAGGGTATGTACATTTTTGATCAGGGTCATTTGGATGTTTTGGGTTGTCATTATGATTTAAAAAGAGAAAACACTGTAGTTTGACAATTTTCATTTTCTCTGAAAAAAAGGCTAAAAAAGCAAAAATTTTGCTGGGGTATGTAAATGTTTGCGCACTACTGTATTGATCCATATACCAGGGTCTGTATTACATGAGACATAACATTATAGTGTATAATAGCCCACAATCCAAATGATGTTGCTGGATTGAAATGTTCACTAGTAGTGTTGAAGTGGGAGCATGGGGCCCACCAGTAAGCCTGACTTTGCGACACACTGTTCAACTTTTATATATTAAAATGGGCCCAACAGGAGATTTACCATGTCCCCCGTCATCCAGTCACTAGTACATTGAAACTCATAGGGTCACCAGCACGCTATACCAATATAATATTAAATCTGAAATTATAATACAAAACCAATCTCTCATTCTACAAATAACTTCCAGTTCCAATTCTCACCTCTCTCACTTTCTCAAGTGCAAGTGTTACGATATATGAAATGACAATCCACTCTTGAAGTGAAGGCCATCTCTCCATCTTCACCAAAATAATGTAATTGAATAACATTAAATATGCTAAGTAGGAAATCTATGAAGAAAAAACACATTTATTATCTTTCATATTACAGTTTTTGTGGTAAATATCGACATATATTAGTTTGTTTAAATGGATTTAAAGCTTTATTAAGTGACGTGGATGAGTGTACCATGATTTGAAATATAAATGCCTTTGTGTGAGAAGATGAAATATTGAAATGTAATGTCTTGTTAATAATGTATAAAGTCTAATTGATCTCCTTTGTGATGCAGTGGTGCAAAAAAGGTGCACGGGAAAACATAACATTATTTGTTGTGTCCTTGATGTGTAATCCCCCTTTAAGATGATTTACAAAGCATTACTGAAAAGGTCATAGGGCTTAACACAGTGATCACATCTGAAGTGAACTCTCATCTGAATTAAGAAATAGTCACACTGAAGAATTTCTTCAATATTGCCGACTCAAGCATATAATGTATCATGCACCATCTACAACAAGTGGGATACTTCTCCTAATAACACATGTGCTTCATTTGCAAATCTATGTTTGTGATGATGCACTTAAATTGCTAGGGTAAGTTCACACTGGGCATTTTATGCTGCTTTTTTCTGCTGCAAAACCTGATTTCTCGGCAGCAAAGAAGCTACGGCAAAAACGCAGGTTTAGATGCGTTTTTGCCACTTTTTTTGAGTGGATTAGGTGTGGTTTTGGTGCGTTTTTTTGGTGTGCTTTTGGTGCGTTTTTGTGTCTCTTTGTCCATGCTAATGTCCATTGACTTTTCTGCAGAAAAAACGCTGCCAATAATGATACCTGCATTTTTGCTGCATTTTAGGTAGCATTTTTTCAACACCCATTCAAGGCAATGGGTGAAAAACGCTGCAAAAATGCTGAAAGAAGTGACGTGCTCTATGTCCAAAAAAAGCAGCAAAGCACAAAATCCTGAGGACACAAAAAACAATGTATGTGCATAAGATTTCTGAAATCTCATAGGCTTTGCTGGTACTGTAAAAATCAGCTGAAAATTAGCATAAAAAATGCAGCAAAAGAAAAAAGCAAAAACGTCCTGTGTTAACTTACCCTTACACCCCTGTGAAAAGCCGCTGACCCAGCCAATTTCCTATTTTGTACTGATGAGGGGGCAAATCCTCTGAAACAAATGTTTCTGGTTTGGCTACGTATTCAAAGTCATGTGGCAAGTCAGAGGTGTATCTAGGGTTTCTGACACCCGGGGCAAGAATTCATTTTGGCGCCCCCCCCCCCAGGACATATGCGATTTGCACACTTAGTCATGTACCGACGAGCCTCTCTCCCTAATGCTCTCAATGTTCAGTGAAAAACTGAGAGAAGAAGAAGAGAAGCTCGTTGTCACAGGACCATAAGTATGAAAATCGCATATGAGTGAAGTGTCCATGTGACGACTACTGGAACCTGCAGAGCTGAATCCTGACATTGCAGACTTCTGAATTCTCACAACTAATGCACTGCCCACTTTTAGGATTCTCCCTTGGTGGTGGACAGTTATGTCAGCACTAGCATGCGATATGTATACTTCTGACCACATTCCGACTAGACATGCCCGGCCTCGCTCAGTTCATTTTCATAGAGAGGCCACACATGTCTAGTCAGCACGTGACTACATATATGTAAATCGCCAGCACGAGAGAATCCTGACAGCGTGCAGTGCGCACTGTGAGAACTCAGAAGTCTGCAGTCACAAAGAATGACTGCAGACTCATTACAAACCTGGACATCCCCTTTAAAGCTCCTAGCATAAAAAAACATGAGTTAGTTAGCATCACACATAACATTTACATCCAGGTACCTTTAGTAACACAAAATCCAGACTCATTGTGTGACCCTTACCAATTACCTGGTCACTACGTTTACCTCCAAATATGACAATATATAAACATGAGAAACAAACGGAGTTTAGTTAAAAGTTGTACAAAAAAACTTTAATAGTGACAATACAAAAATTAACATATAAAAAACATACAAACAATATGAACAGATGTGTTGAATAGACACCTAAAAGGTAGAGCGTGCCGCATATCTAGTATATCCAGACTCAACTATGTATGCGGTAACTGGTGAGGGACACATACTTATTCTACAACTCCCAAAGGTCAAAAAACCCCTCCTGAAGTTCCATCATAGCTCTAATGAAGTAAATAGAGCGCTGTCCATTATACCCGTCTCCATGCAAGTGCACCATAAACTCAAGTATAATAACCAGTGCGTACAATAAAAAGGGGGGAAGGGGAGAAAGAAGGAGAGTAAAAATATATCCTCACCGCATGCAGCACTGCTCACTGAATGTCCCCGACGTGCATTTCGCCGCTTCTCAGCCCTGCTTTTTCCATACTGGCCCCCCTCTTCACACTGTCCTCTCACACTGTGTCCTCCCTATAGGTCCCAGTATTTATACTGTACTTTCATCACACTCCCCCTCCTTGGTATACTGTCCCCTCCTGGCTGTGCCCTTACACTGTCCCTCCATGCTACGCCCCCACTACTCAGTTTCTATTCTGTGCCCACTCACTTTTCTCCCCCCATACTGTCTCCTCACACTATTCCCCTCCCTCCTCATACTGTCTCTTCTCACATTCCTCCTGTTCACCATACTGTCTCCTCATATATTTACCCCCTCACTTTCTATACTGCCTGCTCACCTGACTCCCCATACTGTGTCTGCACACATCCCATCACCCTCATACATGTTTCCTCACACATGCCCTCATTCCCCGGTACTGTTTCCTCATATATGCCCCCCATCTCACCCCCTTTGCTCTTCATTTTGTGTCCTCAAATCTCCCCCACACATTAAATCTCCCATCCCCACTCCAATTCTGCCCACACAATAAATCCCCCCATTTCCCACACAGCCCCTCATCACCCCAATATGCTCATCCCCCCACAGCCCCTCATCAACCCCATCTCCCCCTCATCACCCCCACACAGCCCCTTATCATCCCCTCATTCCCCACACAGCCCCTCATCACTCCCTCATTCCCCACACAGGCCCCCATCATCCCCCCATTCCCCATACAGCCCCCCCATTCCCCCAGGCCCTCATCACCCCCCATTCCCCACAGGCCCTCATCATCCCCATACAGACCCTCATCATCCCCAAATTCTCCACAGAGCCCCTCATCATCCCCCCATTCCCCACACAAGCCCTCATCATCACCCACACAGCCTCTCATCCCCCCATTCCCCACAAGCCCCCCATCACCCCCATACAGCCCCTCATCACCCCCTTCACCCCCAAAGCCCCTCATTATCGCCCCTTCTCCCCACACAGCCCCTCATAATCCCCCCACTCCCCACACAGCCCCTCATCATCCCCTCATTCCCCACACAGCCTCTTATCATCCACTACACAGCCCCCCATCATTATCCCCCCATTCCCCACACAGCCTCTTATCATCCACTACACAGCCCCTCATCATCCTCCCATTCCCCACACAGCACCTCATTATCCCTCCATTCTCCACACAGCCTCTCATCATCCAGTACACTGCCCTTCATCACCCCCCTATTCCCCACACACCTCGGTAATCTCCTCACACGGCTCCATGCGGCAGACCCTCAGTCCTCTAGCAGCCTCAGCAGCTTCCTGCTATGGTGTCTTCACTGGAGTGGACTGAAGGAGGCCCCAACCCTTCCGGTGACATCATTACCTCCCGAAATCACCTCCATTCTAGTCACTGCAGTCAGATCTGCAATTGTACTCGTGTCTGTAAGATACGAGTACAATTGAATACTGGGAGCCGGCGCGCTGCAGCTTCTCTGTGCTGGCTGTCAGCTTGACAGTCGGCACAGAGAACAGCTGACTCCCAGTCCGGGGGGCGGCAAAATGCAGCTGCCATGGGAGACACTGCGGACCGCTGCATTAGGCGGCCCGACTGCGCCCCCCTGCTAGCTGTGTCCGGGGCATATGCCCCGGCTGCCCCCCTAGATACGCCACTGTGGCAAGGCACTTTAACTCCTTGGTGCAAATGGATGCAACTGTATGTTTGCACTGAAGTCCACTTGTTTTGGAGGAGACCTCCCTTTACCTGCTTTAAGTTCTGGTTATGTTACATAGTTGGCATTTTTCTTTAACAGCAGTGAGCAGAGCTGAGTTCCGATCGTTGCTGTTAACCATTTGACAGCAACAAATCTTTGACAGCAATATTTAAATTGCCCCCTCCCATGCACCAAAATTGTGGGGCACAGATGGATTATGACGGCATTCAGTGGTCTGCTCAAAGCTTCCATCTTGGTACCTCGGTGCTTCCTGAGCTTCATAGGAGATTCAGACTAAGGGCTCATACTCATTTGCGAGAAAAACGGACAAGTGCAATTCAATAAAAAAATCAGATTCCACGCTTCCTAATGTTGTTCTATGATTCCCTGCTCCTCTTCTATTTTTCCTCAGCTCAGATTGGACTGAGAAAAGATTTGCAGTGCGCCGTGATTGTCCTTGTATATCGGACAAGACTCGGCAATGCAAGTCAATGGTGCGAGAAAAAAAATCGCACAGCACACGGATCATATATGTACCGTATAATTTTTACACACACATCTCCTATAAAACCCGGCATTTCATCAGCCGAGTACAGTAAAATCACAGCGTAACAAGTCAGAATAGAATAGAAAGCACAGCTCAGTGTCTCTGCTGGCTGCAAGGCTGAATGCTCGAATCATGCCACCATTCAGCATGGCAACTAGATATAGCAAAGCTAGACTCGTCAAGGGACAAATTAACTATCTTCTCACTGGAGAGGTGAGGAATATGTTTTTTTCTTTTACAGGAGATATGGGCATCAGAGGAATATCTTTACATTGGACTGGTGAAGGATATGGTTATTATTTTTGGTGTTTAACAGGGAACATCCGCTTCAGTGGATTAGGCGTAAGGGTGAGTATAACTTTTTTTTATTTAAAATAAAGGTGTTCGTGTCTTTATTTCATTGTACTCCCATGACACCTGTCTGACTTTTCAGGAACAATATCAAACCAGTTTTATTCATGCTGATGGGTTTTGAGCCCTTATACCACATACTGCAATGCAGTGGAATACTATGGGGAGTAAAAAATAAAGTGAAAAATGATAAGTTTTCAAAACTATAAAAAAAAATTACGAAAATGTTAAAATTCAAATCACTCCCCTTTTCCCCCTATTAAAAAAAGAAATTGGAAAAACAAATATAAGCATATTTGGCATCACCAAATATGTTTGGTGAAGAGAAAATTGTCATAAAAGTCTGATTTTTTAAAATGTAGAATTATTAATCCATATGGATTATGCAATAAAGAGAAATAAAATCAGAAAGCCAAGATGTGTTTTTTTTGTTGGTTACCACATCTCCATAAATGAGCAATAAAATCAATCAAAACGTCATATGTACCCCAAATTGGAATCAATAAAGCATTAAAGTCACTATGGAAAGAACACGGTTCTCTGAACAGAAAAGTAAAAAACATTATGGGTTTTGGAAAATGGCGACACATATAAAAATGTTTTGGTATGTTTTTAAACAAGCTTCTGAATATTTTTTTACCACGTAAATAAAAAATCTATGCAAGTTTGAAATCACCGTAATTACCGTATATACTCAAGTATAAGGCCGACTTCACACTTGCGAGTTTTACGGACGTAAGAGCGCAGAAACTACGTCCGTAAAACTCGCAAAACATACGGCACAATTATTCTCTATGCCCCTGCTCCTATCTGCCGTATTAAACTGATCAGTATTATACGGCTTTCTACGGCCGTAGAAAACCGCAGCAATATTTTAACCCCTTCAGATGGATTTACATCGTTGGACTTTACAGATCTGCGGAAGGTAAGGATATTGTTGGTTTATTATGTTTTTTTTGTTACAGAACGAGGGTCTTCAGTGATTGGAATGGGCGTTCAATAAAATATTAAAACAACCTTTGTTTTTATTTCATTAAAATAATGTTTAATATTGTGTTTGTGTATTTTTTTAACCCTTTACTAGTATTGGATTAATAATGGATAGGTGTCATAATTGACGCCTCTCCATTATTAATCTGGCTTAATGTCACCTTACAATAGCAAGGTGACATTAACCCTTCATTACCCCATATCCCACCGCTACACGGGAATGGGAAGAGAGTGGCCAAGTGCCAGAATAGGCGCATCTTCCAGATGTGCCTTTTCTGGGGTGGCTAGGGGTAGGTGTTTTTAGCCAGGGGGGGACAATAACCATGGACCCTCTCCAGGCTATTAATATCTGCCCTCAGTCACTGGCTTTACCACTCTGGCGGAGAAAATTGTGCGGGAGCCCACGCCAATTTTTTCCGCCATTTAACCCCTTAATTTACTAGCTAGAACGGCCAAATTTAGCATATACACACTACTAACATTAGTAGTGTGGAATATGCAAAAAAATGGTGATATGAGATGGTTTACTGTATGTAAACCATGTCTCATATCATGTCGGGTTTAGGAAGGAGAAAGCAAAAGCCGGTAATTGAATTACCGGCTTTCTGCTATATCGCGCTGGATGAAATATTAATATATATACATATATGTGTCTACTGACATATATATATATATATATATATATATATATATATATATATATATATATAGACAGTATATATATATATATATATTTTTTTTTTTTAACACATGGATCCCTTGTATATCCGTATGTCGGTTTTGCAAGCCTGCGATAAAAACACGCAGTACGGATGACATACGGATTACATGAGGAGGATGCCATGCGCAAAAAACGCTGAAACACCCTGCCTACGGAGGAGCTACGGACCACTATTTTCGGGACTTTTCAGCGTATTATGGCCGTAATATACGGACCGTATTTTCATACGCTGAGTGTGAAGCCGGCCTAAGTCAAAATTTTCAGCCCACTTTTTTGGGTAGAAAGTAACCCTCTCGGCTTATACTCGAGTCATACCCTTTGGTCGGCAGGGGAGGGGGAGGCGAGCTGTGTAATAATACTCACCTGCTCCTGGCGCGGTCCCTGCACGTCCCTGGTTCCCCGGCACCGGCAGCTTCTTCCTGTAGTGAGCGGTCACATGGTACCGCTCATTACAGTAATTAATATGTACCCCACTCCACTCCCATAGGAGCAGAGCCGCATATTCATTACTGTAATGAGCGGTACCATGTGACCGCTCACTACAGGAAGAAGCTGCCGGCGCTTGGGAACAGAAGTGCAGGGACCGCGCCAGGAGCAAGTGAGTATAACGCAGTGTGTGATATTCACTTGCTCCCCATTCCACCATCGGCGCCTCAGCGTCTTCCGCGTCCTCTGCAGTGACGCTCTGATCAGAGAGGGCGATGAGGCAATTAGTGCGCGCCGCCCTCTGCCTGAATGTCAGTGCAGAGGACGGGTAAGACACAGCGGCGGGCGGCGGTGGAACGGGGAGCAGGTGAATATAGCAAGTGCCGGGGGCCTGAGAGGTGAGTATGTAATTTTTTATTATTTTAATCGCAGCAACAGCATATGGGGCAAATGTCTGTATGGAGCATCTCATGGGGCCATGTGCAGCGTTATATGGGGTAAATATCTGTATGGAGCATCTTATGGGGCCATGTGCAGCATAATATGGGGCAAATATCTGTATGGAGCATCTTATGGGGCCATGTGCAGCAATATATGGGGCAAATATCTGTATCGGGCCATGCGCAGCATTATATGGGGAAAATATCTGTATGGAGCATCTTATGGGGCCATGTGCAGCATTATATGGGGCAAATATCTGTATGGGGCCATTTGCAGCATTATATGGGCAAATATCTGTGTGGAGCATCTTATGGGGCCATGTGCAGCATTATATGGGGCAAATATCTGTATGGGGCCATGTGCAGCATTATATGGGGAAAATATCTGTAAGGAGCATCTTATGGGGCTATGTGCAGCATTATATGGGGAAAATATCTGTATGGGGCCATGTGCAGCATTATATGGGGCAAATATCTGTATGGAGCATCTTATGGGGCCATAATCCTCATTTGTGGAGCATTATATGAGGCATATTTTAATATGGAGCATCTTATGGAGCCCATCATAAACTGTATGGAGCATTATATGGGGCGTATTTTGTATGGAGCATCTTATGGGGTCCATCATGAACTGTATGGAGCATTATATGGGGCTCCTGATTCAATATTGATATTCAAAAACACTTAAACTACTGATGTCTCAATTAATTTTACTTTTATTGGTATCTATTTTTATTTTTGAAATTTACCAGTAGCTGCTGCATTTTCCACCCTTGGCTTATACTCGAGTCATTAAGTCTTCCCAGTTTTTTGTGGCAAAATTAGGGGGTTCGGCTTATACACAGGTCGGCTTATACTCGAGTATATACGGTATACTCACCTGAAGAATCAAGTTTATTGTCATTTTTACCATTCAGTGTATAACAATACAACAATGGCATTTTTTTTTCACAATTTCATACCACCATTTTTTCAAAACTACAACTTGCCAACAAAAAATAAAAAAATGATGGGGCTGATTCATCAAAGCTTTTATCCCAGAAATGTGGCATAAAAGCTTTGAAAAGTCTCAAACTTTTTCTGCAACATATAGTTGCTCAAAAAATTTGTGACGTTTGGTGTTTTTACACCTGTTTAAATCAGATTTGTCAAAATTGGCAAAGCTGGGCAGAAGCCAGGGCAGAACAGGGCATGGCCACGTCCAATTCATCAAAGTCCTAGACTGGAGGAACATTGGCGCGGTTGACGGTGCACGCCACTCAGATGATGCCCCGAATTCATTAAATGGCATGAACCTGTTAATGAATTCAGCGCTTTGTATTACAGTGAGTGTGTGCTATGCAAATCTTTATTAATCATCCTGTTATGGCTTTGACAGAGGAGGAAGAAAAAGTGCAAACATAAAAATGCTAATTGGCAGTGGAGGACAAAAAAAGTCATTACTGACTTTTAGGATTTCGATTTCCACCAGGTGGCACTAGAGTCCCTGTTCTCTTTTTATGTGAAGAGACTATTTGTGAAAGGGAACCTGTCAAGTCAGAAAATACTATTTACCTGCCGATATAGGTTCATCTGTAGGTAAAAAGTGTTAAAATGCTGCTTGCTAATGGTGCGGATTCCAGGAGAAAATTAACTTATTTTTTCCAGAGAGCTGCTGGGGGAGTGCATGGTGCAGCTACAGTCACCTCTCACAACACCACTCACTTAACTGTCACGGATGGCTGTAAACAGCACATGTCACAACTCTGTTGTCGAGTGTCCTGGGACCAGGGGCTCTTTCCCTGTCCCTAACAGTAGGGGAGCCATAGCTCACTCTGTTCCCCAGATTACTTCTGATAGTGAAGACGCCAGGGCTATGTACCTTGCCTTAGCTCCTGAACCAACCCTCTGTCTGTACCCTTCCCCCACCCAGGGAAGGGGATAGTAGTATTGTACAGTAATACACCAACCAAACTAACAAGCTAATACAAACAGGTGTGATGCAGTGACCCATTCTGCAAGTAGGGGGCGCTGTATGTGCTCCTCAGGATACGCATGGAGGCATAACTGTAATGGCGATAATGAGATAGTGACTGGCATTATTGTAAATGGCTGGTATGTATCGCAGAGGGAGTCTGCGCTGTAAGCCAGTAATGTTGTTGTTCTGAGACCTGTAGTCCCACAAGTGTTTGTATAGTTGTAAAGGGAGGCTTGCAAGGTTAGTTGGAGAGCTGGGCGTGTCTGACTAACCACATATAAACATAAGGATGAATGACCTCGGAGAGATCAAAACATCCAACACCGCGGAGACACCATCAAGTGTTTCTCAACGCAGTGATTCAGAACACTGCCCCCATCCCTTAAGGGAAATATGCAAATGCATGTAGAAAAGCAGCGGAGACACCATCACGTGTTTCTCAACACAAGCAATAAATAGCCAGGTCTTTCACCGGGAAGGAACAACCACGGGAAGGGCAGCATCCAAAAAGGAAAACACGTGATGGTGTCTCCGTGGCTTTTCTACATGCATTTGCATATTTCCCATAAGGGATGGGAGCAGTATTCTGGATCACTGCGTTGAGAAACACGTGATGGTGTCTCCACGGTGTTGGATGCTTTGATCTCCCCGAGGTCATTCATCCTTGTTTATATTCCTTTTACTAGGCACTGCTCCTAATAGCCAGTTTCCTACTCCACATTGATGAGGGGCAAATACCCCGAAACAGTTGTCTGTGGATGGATACCATGTTTTGGCATAGGTAGTTGTCCTTTTTGGATGCTGCCCTTCTCGTGGTTGTTCCTTCCCGGTGAAAGACCTAGCTATTTATTGCTTGCGTTGAGAAACACGTGATGGTGTCTCCGCTGCTTTTCTACATGCATCTGACTAACCACACACACCTCCCATCTATGGGAGTGGTTACAGTTACATAATGTGACCATGGTGGTCACATTGGGAGAGTGTTTGGATTTATTTGGTCTATGTGCAAGGTCCTGGAAGCCTATGTGTTGGAAGTGATATCTCCCTGAATAGCACGTGGAGGTGCTTTGGCACTGAAGGCTTGTGTGCTGGGCAGTCCTGGGAGTAGGATCGATTCCTGAATAGTGCACTGAGAGGCCTTGGATCTAAAGGCCTGTGTTGGAAGTTCCTGGGAGTAGGACTTCCTGAAGAGCACAACCTGTGTTGGAAGATCCTGGGAGTAGGACTTCCTGAATTGCGCATGGAGTGGCCATGTAAGCAGAGTCTGTGATGGCACTGCATTGGGGGAGCTACAGCCCGTCTGAGGATCTGGACTGTCAGGTGGACTGGTGAGCAAGGCATTGTCCGGGACGGTGATCCCAGTTCGGCAGCTTCCCTGAGAGAGAGAGTACTGACAGGAGTCAGCATGTGAAGCAGGAGCTCCTGGAAGGTAACCCAGAGTATGGGGAACTGTATGCACTGACGAGGGTCAGTAATGAACTGTGTGGTCTCCAACGGTAACTGGACAAAGTGAGGTCCGGCATGTTTAGAGAATGAGAACCAATGTCGTGTGCGCTATATGATTAGAGACATTGATACGGCGTACGGACACCCCCCGGGAACTAGTCAAGGAGGACTGGCGGGTGTAGTGTCTGAACTGTGAGATAAAGCCGTATATGAAGTATCTAAGTTAAAGCTGCAACTTAATGTCATCTGTTGGTGCCTATTGTGTTCCATGAAGTATATAGTGAACTGTGCATGACCCGATTTATGACTGCTAGTGTTGAGCGATACCGTCCGATACTTGAAAGTATCGGTATCGGATAGTATCGGCCGATACCCGAAAAATATCGGATATCGCCGATACCGATATCCGATACCAATACAAGTCAATGGGACATCAAGTATCGGAAGGTATTCTCATGGTTCCCAGGGTCTGAAGGAGAGGAAACTCTCCTTCAGGCCCTGGGATCCATAGGGATGTGTAAAATAAAGAATTAAAATAAAAAATATTGATATATTTACCTCTCCGGCGGCCCCTGAACTCAGCGCGGGTAACCGGCAGGCTTCTTTGTTCAAAATCAGCGCTTTTAGGACCTGAGAATCACGTCCCGGCTTCTGATTGGTCGCGGGCCGCCCATGTGACCGCCACGCGACCAATCACAAGCCGTGACGTCATTCGCAGGTCCTTAACGCGCTCATTTTTTAAAAATGAGCGCGGTAATGACTTTCAAAGACGTAGCGGCTTGTGATTGGTCGCGTGGCCGCGACCAATCACAAGCCGCTACGTCTTTGAAAGCCATTAACGCGCTCATTTTTAAAAATGAGCGCGTTAATAGCTTGCGGTGACGTCGCGGCTTGTGATTGGTCGCGTGGCCGCGACCAATCACAAGCCGCTACGTCTTTGAAAGTCATTAACGCGCTCATTTTTAAAAATGAGCGCGTTAATAGCTTGCGGTGACGTCGCGGCTTGTGATTGGTCGCGTGGCCGCGACCAATCACAAGCCGCTACGTCTTTGAAAGTCATTAACGTGCTCATTTTTAAAAATGAGCGCGTTAATAGCTTGCGGTGACGTCGCGGCTTGTGATTGGTCGCGTGGCCGCGACCAATCACAAGCCGCTACGTCTTTGAAAGTCATTAACGCGCTCATTTTTTAAAATGAGCGCGTTAATAGCTTGCGGTGACGTCGCAGCTTGTGATTGGTCGCGTGGCCGCGACCAATCACAAGCCGCTACGTCTTTGAAAGCCATTAACGCGCTCATTTTTAAAAAATGAGCGCGTTAAGGACCTGCGAATGACGTCGCGGCTTGTGATTGGTCGCGTGGCGGTCACATGGGCGGCCCGCGACCAATCAGAAGCCGGGACGTGATTCTCAGGTCCTAAAAGCGCTGATTTTGAACAACGAAGCCTGCCGGTTACCCGCGCTGAGTCCAGGGGCCGCCGGAGAGGTAAATATATTAATATTTTTTATTTTAATTCTTTATTTTACACATCTCTATGTATCCGATACCGTTACCCGATACCACAAAAGTATCGGATCTCGGTATCGGAATTCCGATACCGCAGGTATCGGCCGATACCCGATACTTGCGGTATCGGAATGCTCAACACTAATGACTGCATAATAAACCGCATGGACTGTTTAATAGAGAAAATCGTGCCTGTGTGACTGAATCCCGTTGCTAAGTGAGTGTCCCCCAACACATGCAGTAAGCGCTATCTCACACAGGGAAAATACCAATCATACAAATATAATCACACAAACAACAGAGGTAAACACTGGGTGAGTTGAAGATAGGTTAAATCCAAAGTAGTAGAAGAAGGGGAATTAGCACGCAAACAAAACCTAGCAGCAGTCTCTGATAAATCCACTAAAAGCATTCTCATACAACAACAAACCACCATCTCCTAACCATGTAGCATGAAGCTAGCTCTGGCAATGAGTACTTGCCAGGGCTCAGAATATATATGAGAGGGGAGTGGTCAGCAGAAAACAGCTGAGAGCCTTAATGCAGGAAAGCTTCCAAGAGCTCTCAACTGAGCAGATTAACCCTTGCACTGCTAAAACAAACCTGCACTTTTAATGTTAAGGTGAAGTGCTTCTAAAACAGTGCAGGAGTAGGAGAAATCAGACGCTGCGGTCTTCCGACTCCTCTCTGTCGCGATAATCCCGTGACAGCACACCTGCACAGAGCTAGCTGTCAATCAAAGTGCCGGAACATGCTTACAGCTGCCACTCATAGTACAGTTTGCAATGCTGTGAGCGGTGACTGTAATCGCTTTGTGAAAATCCCCATTGCTGGAATCTGGTATCTCAAATAATTTCAATTTCTCTCAGTACCACATTTTCAAAAAGGCAGCAAGGCAGTATAACAAAGCAGATTAACCCTATATCCGCAGGTAGATGATTACATTTTCTGAGGTGACAGGTTCCGTTTAAATAGGCAAGGCTGGGTTCTAATCAGGTTTGGGCTCTATGTTCAGTATAAAGGCTGTGAAATTCTCAGCATTCATATTTTTAACATTATTATCATTGGTTAAACACTTGGCAAAAGAGTGTCTTTAGGGCAAATTCCTGGTGTACATCCACATACCATTTTCCTGAATTGCATTGAATAAGAGTCAATTACACTTTTCAACAGTCAATAGTCTGAAAAAAGCATGTTATATGTTTTTATTTCAATCCGAGTCATTACCAAAAATTGAACCACCAAACATGCTCGAAAACAAGCCTGTATAGTAACATAGTAACATAGTTAGTAAGGCCGAAAAAAGACATTTGTCCATCCAGTTCAGCCTATATTCCATCATAATAAATCCCCAGATCTACGTCCTTCTACAGAACCTAATTGTATGATACAATATTGTTCTGCTAACTGTATACACAGTGTGTACCGATTTGGAATGGTTAGGGAGTTTGGTGGTTCTTTTAAGAATAAGTTATTGTATATATATTTACTTAAATTGATGAGTTATATTTTCTGACGGAAATATAACTCTTTATAATGAAGTGTAATAATTGAAAATAAATAATGTTATGTTACGTGCAAAAAAATTTTAATGCTTAGAATTCTGAATTGTAACAAATCACTTTTGTAAGCCTAATTTATAAATAAAAACCTAGGGGTCACAGTAATTAGTTATATGATTTGTGGGATTTTTGTTTGATTGCAGTACATCTAAACATTAAAAAGTTTTTTAAGACTAGAATTAAGGAAAAAGTAGAGGCGATAGTAGTAGGGATCTGTAATTGTGTTAGTAACCAGATGCAAACTTCCACCTTTTTGAGGTGGTTTGAAAAATGTCATACTCCACAACCCCCCAAAAAACAAACAACTAAATTGGTTAAAAGAAGTCCATATTACTTACTGTATAAAACCAGAATTTAACTATGGGAGCATTGTAGAATTCATAGATCTTTGTGCCAATAGGAATACTCCTTTGTTTTCTATGGCCGTTTTCTTCATCTCCTTTCCGAGAATTGGCATCAGCATTTCCATCCTAATGACAAATTTAGCAAACAAATATGTTTACAAAAAATTCAAAAATAATAAATGCAGGCATTGAAAGATGTATAAATTGAAAATGTACAGTGGCTTGTGAAAGTATTCCCCCACCCCCCTTGGCATTTTTCATGGTTGCTACCTGACAAACTGGAATTTCACTTTCACTTGCATCTGTTTATGTAAAGAACATTCCTAAAATTTGAATAGTTGGCTTTCTTTTTATTGTGAATTAAAAAAAGGACAAAATAGCTGAAAACTTAATTTTGCATACCTATTCACCCCCTAAAGTCAGTACTTCGTAGAACCTCCTTTTATGGATATTACAGCTACACGTCGCTTTGGATAACTCTTTATGAGCTTTCCACATCTTGCCACTGGGATTTTTGCCCATTCCTCATGGCAAAACTGCTCCAGCTCATAGATCGTAAGCTTGCGAGCAGGGCCCTCACTCCTCTTGGTAGCTGTTGATTTATGTGATTATTGTTATGCTGTAATGTATTTTATTGTCTGTACAAGTCCCCTCTAAAAATGTAAAGTGCTGCAGAATATGTTGGTGCTATAGAAATAAAATTATTATTATTATTCCAGCTTCTTCAAGTTAGATGGTTTCCTCTGGTGAACAACAATCTTCAAGTCTGACCACAGATTCTCAATTACATTAAGGTTTGGGCTTTGACTAGGCCACTCCAAACATTTACACATTTGCCCTTAAACCACATGAGTGTTGCTTTAGCCAGTATACTTTGGGTCA
Organism: Ranitomeya imitator; assembly: GCF_032444005.1. Lineage (NCBI taxonomy): Eukaryota > Metazoa > Chordata > Amphibia > Anura > Dendrobatidae > Ranitomeya > Ranitomeya imitator. The sequence goes on from NC_091285.1 coordinate 462,626,724, forward strand.
TTGTCTTGTTGGAAGGTGAACCTCCTTCCCAGTTTCAAATCACTGACAGACTGAAACAGGTTTTGCTCAAGAATATCCATGTAGTCCGCACCATCCATCTTCCCCTCGACTCTGACCATTTTTCCTGTCCTTGCTGTCAAAAACCATCCCCACAGTATGATACTGCCACCACCATGTTCCGCTGTGGTGATGGTGTTCTTGAGGTGATGAGCGGTGCTGATTTTGCGATAGACATAGCGTTTACCTTGGTGACTGAAAAGTTATATTTTGGTCTCATCTGACCCCAGCAGCTTCCTCCATATGTTTGGGGAGTTTCCAATATGTCTTTTGCCAAACTCAAAACGAGCCTTACAATTTTTGTGCCTAAGTAATGGCTTTTTTTCTGCCCACTCTTCCATAAATGCCATCTCTATGGAGTGTACTGCTTATTGTGGTTGTATGTGCCGATAATCCAGTCTCTGATTGGGAACTCTGCAGCTTGTTCAGGGTTATCCTCATGGCGGCCCTCTCTTGGCAGGTTTTTTCTGGTATCATGTTCTTTCCGTTTAATGATAATAGATTTGATGGTGCTCCGGGGGATCATTGGAGATTGGGCTTTTTTTTACACCCAAACTCTGACCTTTACATGTCAACAACTTTGTCCCTGACTTGTTTAGAGTTCTACTTGGTCTTCATGTTTGGTTAGTGGTGCCTCTTGCTTAATGGTGTTGTAGCCTCTGTGGCTTTTCAGAAAGGTTATGTATTTTCTGACAGACCTTGTGACACTTAGATTGCACACAGGTGGACTTCCTTTCACTAAGCATGTCCCTTATGAAAGTAATTTCTGCAGGAATTTTTAGGGACTTTGTAACAAAAGGGGTGAATACATATGCACATGCCAATTTTTTGTTTTTTGATCCTATAAATTTAATTTATGTCCATCCAAGAAAACAGTAAAGCTGCACAGCCGCTATATATATCTCAGCTACAATAAGCGCGTGGTGGGATAGGAGAGCCCGATCCTCACAGCAGCGGTGCTCGCATGAAGACAAGCAACAAATCCATGACATATAGAAGAAAAATGCGGCAGCACTCACCGAAGGTTGCGTGGTCCGGATTCGTTATTAGAAACACTTACAGTGCAGATAACATGCTGACGGCACGGGGGAGCAGGAAAGAAGAGGAGGTGAGCAGGGAAAGACAACGGCCGTTTCGCGCCAACTGTAGCGCTTCAACGTGCCGTCAGCATGTTATCTGCACTGTAAGTGTTTCTAATAAAGAATCCGGACCACGCAACCTTCGGTGAGTGCTGCCGCATTTTTCATCTATATGTCATAAATTTAATTTATGCCTTGATTTTTCTCACTTCATTTCACCAACGTAGACTATTTAGTGCTGATGCATTACAGACAAATCAGATCACAAAAATATTTAAACCCAGGTTGTAATGTAACAAAATAGGTAAAAAGCCAAGGGGTGAATATTTTTGCTAACCACTATATAATGCTCAAAGCTTCAGTGTCCTAAATACATTAGGATATTTACAGTTACATAACATACAAAATGCTTTTCCTATAGGGGTATTCTAGCAAAAAGAAGTTATCACCTATTCACAAGATAGGTAATTACTTCACGTCTGTTGGTTTGACTGCTGTTACCTCTACCAATTACCAGAACCCATACCAATTTCTATGGACTCTGATTTGATCGGAGCTGCGGTGGAGCATGTACCAAGCATGGACTCCCTGCAATTTAGAAATTATCACCCAGTATCAACAAATTGAAATTGTTGTCCACCTTTGGAAATTTTTTTTACTTAAATGCATGGGGCATTTTAGCATTTGGGCATCGCAGCGCGGCCTGCCGATACAGTTAAACTCTGCAGCAGAGCAGGGGGACACTATCTCCCTGCACTGTTGCTCGGCAGCTGTGGGGCCGGTGAGCTGGAAGGAGCTTTGTAAAGGTCATGTAACAAGACCTTGATGGACAGTATCTTGACCCTAATGCAACAATCTCAGAGCAAGCATAACATCTACATTACTGCGTGAGATAGAGAATCAAGCAAAAATGTATATTACAAGAGTATAATACAAAATTTAATGGCCTCAATAGTGGTATGAATTTTTTCACAGGTCCCATATCAATTTTTGCTGTAAATTCATTTTCTGCGAGTAATCAACAGATAACATATTTCCAGTGATCCACAAATGGCAGTATAAGTAGGTTCTTACCATGTTATCATCTTCTTTCTCTTTTCCTTCTTCATATTCTTTTGAGGTATGAAATGAAAGATCATCATGGGACCGGAATTCCAGAAACAGAATGGTCGGTGGAAAAAGAATTCCTAATATTACCTGAAATCAAAGAAAAGTAGCAATAACTTGGCAGTCAAAGCAATACGGTTTAAGTCTCTCTTACTTAAGTTATAAAATTGTAAAGAATGCCAAGATTTTAAAAGGAAAGAGTAGCCCTGCCATGTTTTGTTTCTTCGGAGGAAGGGGATTTTTCCCTACTCTTAATAAGCTACCGTAAATAGAATAAATATCAATTGCACATTCGTTTTGAATGCAATCAAGATTTCTTTTATTGAAGTTCAAAAAATAAGAGCAACCTTTGAATGTCAATGCGTTTCAACCAACTCGGCCTTTTTCATGATAGTTGCACTCAGTAGGTATTCTCTTCTAGACTGGGATTTTTCTTCCATGGAGGTGCGATTTGTTAAGTCTGGAAGGTATAGATCATAAGATATCCTTGAGTAGGTTGATAAATGGGGAAAGCCTGTATTTCACATGTCCCTGACCGGGTGCTTGCTTAAATGTTTAAGTAAGCACCCGTCTGGGACATGTGAAATACAGACTTTCCAGATTCATCAACCTAATCAAGGATATCTCTTGAACTATACTTTCCAGATTTACCAAATCGCACCTCCAGTGAAGAAAAATCCTTGTCTAGAAGAGAATACCTACTGAGTGCAATTATCGTTAAAAAGGCCGAATTGGCCAAAATGTGTTGACATTCAAAGATTGCTCTTATTTTTTGAACTATAATAAAAGAAATCTTGTTTGCATTCAAAAGGAGTGTGAAATTGATATTTATTCTACATGGTCTACGAGGGATCTCACCAATCCCCTCAATTGGCACCTCCACTAGTGAAACTCAGAGTGCACGCCAATATATATTTTTCTTAATAAGCTATACACACCAACACAGAAGTAACATGAAGCATCTTATCTCCAATGCAACATTTTTAATGAGGACTGCCATGTACTTTGTGTTAGAAATAATTAATAATATTACAGTATGTAGCAGAGAGGCCTTTGTGCTACTGGGTGTGATTACTATTGCTACTTTCTCTGTCTACTTCTCTGCACAACAAGATTACGCTCCCACAATGAGCATTTGGTGAGTTTTTGATGATGCAGATTTTCTGCGCCTATTAGCTAAATTAGGTTACTTGCGTTTTTTCGTTGCATTTTTCAGTGCGTTTTTTTACATGTGTTTTTATTGCTGTGAGCTTAATCTCTTTTTCGGAAGTGATTTAAATTAAGCTTCTTTTCTTGCTTTTCATACTTTCTGGTGTTTGGCTTTCAGAAAACTTCATTGAGACAGTGTGTAGATTACATGCATTTCTGCTGCAGTGGAAACACTAAACCCATATGCGTTTTTTACCTGCGGATTTTCTGCATCTAATGCAATTCTATTGGGAAAATCTGCACAGAAAATTCAGTATACCCACAAGAGATAATGATATGCTTGCGGATTTGAAAAACAAAAAAGCGCAGGGGGTATGTATGAGATTTACATAAATCTCATCCACATTGCTGGAACTGTAAGATGCTGCGTACTGTTTTGCTCAGCGAAAATATGAGTGGTATCCCACAAAGTGGCCATCTCCATGGTATACCAGATGCATAGTGTGTTTCATGCAAATACTGTGACTCCTGTGTAAACTGTATGTTGTAACACATTGTGAGACCTGCTGACAGGCAGCACAAATAGGGTCAATCTTCCACACAGCGGACAGTTCATGTGACCCAGCTCTGCTTTGTGTACTGTCGATTCTGGAACAAACTCTCCTGGGCAGTCAGCCAATGACTGCAGCTAAAGGTACCGTCACACATAACGATATCGTTAACGATATCGTTGCTTTTTGTGACGTAGCAACGATATCGTTAACAAAATCGTTATGCGTGACAGCAACCAACGATCAGGCCCCTGCTGGGAGATCGTTGGTCGCTGGGGAAAGTCCAGAACTTTATTTCGTCGCTGGATCTCCCGCTGACATCGCTGAATCGGCGTGTGTGCCGCCGATTCAGCGATGTCTTCACTTGTAACCAGGGTAAACATCGGGTTACTAAGCGCAGGGCTGCGTTTAGTAACCCGATCTTTACCCTGGTTACCATTGTAAATGTAAAATAAAAACCACTACATACTTACATTCCGGTGTCTGGTCACGTCCCTCGCCTTCAGCTGAGCGCCGGCCGTAAAGCAAAGCACAGCGGTGACGTCACCGCTGTGCTTTACGGCCGGCGCTCAGTCAGTGCGGGAAGCTGAAGGCGAGGGACATGACCAGACATCGGAATGTAAGTATGTAGTGTTTTTTTTTACTTTTACAATGGTAACCAGGGTAAACATCGGGTTACTAAGCACAGCCCTGCGCTTAGTAACCCGATGTTTACCCTGGTTACCCGTGGACTTCGGGATCGTTGGTCGCTGGAGAGCTGTCTGTGTGACAGCTCTCCAGCGACCAAACAGCGACGCTGCAGCGATTGACATCGTTGTCTAGATCGCTGCAGCGTCGCTTAATGTGACGGTACCTTAAGAGTCATATGAGGCTTGGAGGAGCTAACTCCTGTGAGATTGTAAGAATTGAGTCATGCATAAGGGGTCAGCAAGTATGTGAAAGGAATAAGAAGAGGAAGGCAGATTCCAGGAAAAGGAAGTTTCTTCCCCTGACATCTGTGTCTAGAAGGGACCAATAAAAGAGGGTGAGCTGACAGCCATCATATTAGGAAGATTCCTATTGTACCTCTAGGAGGAAAAGCTATCTCAAACAGAAGCATAGCTTAGCGCTAAGGCCTCTTTCACACTTCAGTCTTTTGGCGTCAGTCTTAAACCGCCATTTTCCTCAAATAGCGGATCCGCCATTTTTTTGGCGGATCCGCTATTTTCCCATAGACATGCATTAGCGACGGATTGTGGCGGATGGTCGTCCGTTCCATCCGCCATGCAACGGATCCGTCGAAATTTGGCGGACGTCGTCTAGACACTGACGGACATTGTAGCGTTTTTTGTCTGGCGACGGATCCGTCGCGTCCGCCATTCCATAGAATGGCCACCTTATGGGCAACGGATCCGTCACGACCGTCATTTCGGTGGATCCGTCGCCCCAATCCGCTTTTTCAATTGCGCATGCTCCAAAAAGTAGATACTTTTCCCAGACAACCCCCAAGTAACTGATCCGTCAAAAAAACGGATCCGTTAGAACCATTTTCTCAACAATTGTGACGGATCCGTCAATCCGTCACTACGTCGGAGCTGACTGACGCCAAACAACTGAACTGTGAAAGAAGCCTAAGGAATAAATACACTGATTTAATGAAACAACTGTCCCACAGAGATCTGCATGTATGAGCCAATGTTCAACTTTGAGGGTAAATCTGAACACCAATTTCTTGCTGTTTGTAAATAATTACTTGCCCGATTATCATTAGTAAAGACTGTTCTCTTTATGTTCATACTGTTTCTTCATGATTGGGTATTAGTTGCACAAACCACCATAACCACCATCATTCTCTATTTAAAGAGGCAGCTACTGTGCAAATCATCACTCTCCACACTACCCATTCTAAAAGGCACAGATTTGGGCCCTATGTCCAGGAGCCCATCTCAAAAGGTCTGATATTCATCTGGTGCTAACTATTTCCCACTGTAATATCCATTTTCCTTTTATATATTGTGGAATTTTGTGTGTGTGTTATTGGGGAGGGAATGAGGCTCATCATCATGACAGAAAGATTGTCCACCATGAGCCACATTACGAGGGGCGATCCAAAAGTAATGATAATCGGTTATTTCTATTGCACACAGAAATTAAAATAAAATGTTTTCTTCTCTCTTAGGTACCCACTAGTCCAGGAAAAAAAAAATCACTTAAATAGACCACGATTCCCGGGAGCTACATTCATTTGAATATGAACTGCCGAGGAGTGAACATCAAAATGGAAAAAAACGAGCTCAGAGCTGTCATCAAATACCTCTGCTTGAAAAAAATGACTACCAAAGACATACACAGCGACTTGGTGGAAACATTGGGGGACTCTTCTCCTCCATATTCCACAGTTGCATGCTGGGCCAAGGAATTTAAGCTGGGAAGAACATCGACGGAAGATGAACATCGTGAAGGACGCCCATCCACGTCCCTCAATGAAGAAAACGTGAAAAAAGTTGAAGAAGTTGTATTGGCAGATCGAAGAGTGACTATCAGGCATGTAGCTGAGGTCACAAGGATCTCATATGGCAGTATTCAAAGAATCCTTGCAAAAGAATTGCATATGAGAAAGGTCTCCGCGCGTTGGGTGCCAAAAATGTTAACCGACGAGCAAAAGAAGAAACGAGTTGACATTTCAATAGCAAATCTCGAAAAGTTCCAAGCAGACAAGGAAAATTTTTTGTCACGTTTTTTGACCATGAACGAGACCTGGATCCACCACTTTGATCCCGAAACAAAACAACAATCGATGACGTTGAAACGAGCCGACGAACCAACGCTGAAGAAATTCAAAGTGTCAAGCTCAGCAGGGAAGGTTATGGCGTCCGTTTTTTGGGACGATGAAGGAATTATTATGGTGGACTATTTGGAGAAGGGAGCCACTATTACGGGCTCCTACTACGCAGAACAAATAAGAAGATTGTGGGAGGCTATCAAGGAGAAAAGGCGCGGCAAACTGCGGGCTGGAGTGCTGTTTCACCAAGATAACGCGCCGGCTCACAAAGCTGCAGTTGCCATGGCTACCATTTAAGAAGCGGGCTTTGAACTGGTGGAACACCCCCCATATTGGCCAGATCTAGCCCCCAGTGACTTCTTTCTCTTTCCTCGACTCAAGGAACACCTCCGGGGCAAGACATTTGATGACAATAGCGACGTGATAACCGCTGTTGGGGATTTTTTTGAGGGTCAAGATCAAGAATTTTTTTCTAAGGGAATTCTAAGTTTAGAAAAGAGATGGACTAAATGTATAGACTTGATAGGAGACTATGTAAAAAAATAAAATTTTTTTTTGACTATATTCATTGTGTTTAGTATTGATTATCAGTACTTTTGGATCGCCCCTCGTATAGACCACAAAGATCACAACCCTCTGCTGTGCACCACATGAGGTTAACACATATGCAGCATCAAACACTCAGCATATACGTGTTGTAGGACCTTAACCATATATGGAAAAAAGCATTTTATTGTGCATTTTACTTTTAGAAAATCCTCTAAAATTCATCTTAATTATACATATACAGTGGGGAAAATAATAATTTGATACACTGCCAATTTTGCAAGTTTTCCCACCTACAAAGAATGGAGAGGTCTGTAATTTTTATGGAAGGTAAACTTCAACTGTGAGAGAGAGAATCTTAAAAAAAATCCTGAAAATAACATTGTATGATTTTTACATAATTAATTTGCATTTTATTGCATGAAATATTTGATAAAATAGAAAAACGGAACTTAATATTTGGTACAGAAACCTTTGTTTGCAATTACAGATGTCAAACATTTCCTGTAGTTCTTGAACAAATTTACGCACACTGCAACAGGGATTTTGGCCCACTCCTCCATACAGATCTTCTCCAGATCTTTCAGGTTTCAGGGCTGTCACTGGACAATATTGAGTTTCAGCTCCCTCCAAATATTTTCTATTGGGTTCAGGTCTGGAGAATGACTAGGCCACTCCTGAACCTTGAAATGCTTCTTACAGAGCCACTCCTTAGGTGCCCTGGCTGCGTGTTTTGGGTCATTGTCATGCTGGAAGACCCAGCCATGACCCATCCTCAATGCTACTAAACCCATAGAGAAAGATCAAGTCCACACGGAAGGGAGCACCACAACCATATGTAAAAAATACAAAATATTTTATTAGTAAGCTTTTACAAAAAATAATGCAACACACAAAAATATACATCACACAGAAAAACGGATAAAAACATTAAAAGTGCAACAACTGCACAAATCTTGTACACAAGTCATATCCTAATATGATAATGTAGGAAACGAGTGACAACCCACATCCCCAACTACTCCAGCATGGTCATACAATACAATAGCAGCAGCTGCCAAGGCAAACAGGATCATGGGGTGCATTAAAAGAGGTCTGGATACACATGATGAGAGCATTATACTGCCTCTGTACAAATCCCTAGTTAGACCGCACATGGAGTACTGTGTCCAGTTTTGGACACCGGTGCTCAGGAAGGATATAATGGAACTAGAGAGAGTACAAAGGAGGGCAACAAAATTAATAAAGGGGATGGGAGAACTACAATACCCAGATAGATTAGCGAAATTAGGATTATTTAGTCTAGAAAAAAGACGACTGAGGGGCGATCTAATAACCATGTATAAGTATATAAGGGGACAATACAAATATCTCGCTGAGGATCTGTTTATACCAAGGAAGGTGACGGGCACAAGGGGGCATTCTTTGCATCTGGAGGAGAGAAGGTTTTTCCACCAACATAGAAGAGGATTCTTTACTGTTAGGGCAGTGAGAATCTGGAATTGCTTGCCTGTGGAGGTGGTGATGGCGAACTCAGTCGAGGGGTTCAAGAGAGGCCTGGATGTCTTCCTGGAGCAGAACAATATTGTATCATACAATTATTAGGTTCTGTAGAAGGACGTAGATCTGGGTATTTATTATGATGGAATATAGGCTGAACTGGATGGACAAATGTCTTTTTTCGGCCTTACTAACTATGTTACTATGTTACTATGTTACTAATATAATGTAGCAACAAGAACCTCTCTGACATATTCACGTCAGGAACAATGGCTAAAATTAGCCCATTTAACAACAAAATATACCCACTCGCTATAACATATAGTATCAGGAGAAAAAAGAGTTCTGCTAGGTATATGCATATAATAAAAAAATCAAAAGTTTATTTATAAATACACACAGATATTAGACAAACATTAAGACAGAAAAATTATGAGCACAAAGACAGTACACCAAGGTGGACAAGACCCACCCTAAAACCCTAGTACCTAAGCGCCAAAATCGGCTGTCAATAAGGTGCAATGTGCAAAAGATGCAGATAAGCACGTCTACCTATGAGTACCTCATCTTAAGTATAGCCCCCAATAGGGTGGTAATTATATTGTAAGGGGTAGACATACACTTACCAGGTGTAGGGGTAGGAGGGTCGGATGCAGGGTGTATAAAAAGCCCCCCGACGCGCGTTTCGTGTCCCTATAGAACGCTTTCTCAAGGGAGTACCGCAAGATCTGCTTGTAGGACCTTTTAAAGGTCAAAGGGTGAGTCACATGCAACTTATGGGCCAATCCAAGTGGTTAGAAGGCGGCGCATGCGCACCGCGAATCCCAGGTCCTGGCATTGCACTGGAGCGTCGCGCACTACTACGCACGCGCGGGGAACAAAGGGAATCCCCAGGCGTGCGAGCTGGGCAGAGTGACGCGCCCGTGCATACCAGAGATCCCCGGCCGCGGCGCGCCTGCGCACAACCACTGAATCACCAATGTATGAAGCAAGGAGCACTATGTGAACTAGAAATTACCCGTGACACTAGTTATATTGCGCCACTTGTTCCTCCAATCAAGGAGGAATATAGAAGTCCCAATGAATATAACAATTACATAATACAACAGAAAGGCAAAAAGAGACACAACATGATTTAAGTATAATGCGGCTGTCCATTTTCAATGCGGTGCGGTTTGTATCTCTCCACAGCATTCCATAAATGTCCTCTATGAGGTACTTCAGTGTTGTGTTTGCTAATGACAGGTGTTATGAAGGCAATCCAGAAACACAGTGTGCTTAGCGATCAGAGCGCACACAGTGATCTGACAAATACCCAAAAATACAAGAACGAGCTCTGAGACGTGGAAACTCTGTAGACTGCACACCTGATCCTATCCTAAACACAACTAAAAGCGGCTGTGGATTGCGCCTAACAACTACCTAGGCAACTCGGCACAGCCTAAGAAACTAGCTAGCCTGAAGACAGAAAAATAGGCCTGACTTGCCCCAGAGAAATTCCCCAAAGGAAAAGGCAGCCCCCCACATATAATGACTGTGAGTAAGATGAAAAGACAAAACGTAGGGATGAAATAGATTCAGCAAAGTGGGGCCCGATATTCTAGGACAGAGCGAGGACAGTAAAGCGAACTTTGCAGTCTACAAAAAACCCTAAAGCAAAACCATGCAAAGGGGGCAAAAAAAAAAACACCGTGCCGAACTAACGGCACGGCGGTACACCCTTTGCGTCTCAGAGCTTCCAGCAAAACAAAAGACAAGCTGGACAGAAAAAAAGCAACAAAAAAACAAAAAGCACTTAGCTATACAGAGCAGCAGGTCACAGGAACAATCAGGAGAAGCTCAGATCCAACACTGAAACATTGACAAGGAGCAAGGATAGCAGCATAGGGCGGAGTTAAGTAATGAAGCAGTTAACGAGCTCACCAGAACACCTGAGGGAGGAAGCTCAGAAGCTGCAGTACCACTTGTGACCACAGGAGTGAATTCAGCCACAGAATTCACAACAGTACCCCCCCCTTGAGGAGGGGTCACCGAACCCTCACCAGAGCCCCCAGGCCGACCAGGATGAGCCGCATGAAAGGCACGAACAAGATCGGAAGCATGAACATCAGAGGCAAAAACCCAGGAATTATCTTCCTGAGCATAACCCTTCCATTTAACCAGATACTGGAGTTTCCGTCTAGAAACACGAGAATCCAAAATCTTCTCCACAATATACTCCAATTCCCCCTCCACCAAAACCGGGGCAGGAGGCTCAACAGATGGAACCATAGGTGCCACGTATCTCCGCAACAACGACCTATGGAATACACTATGTATGGAAAAGGAGTCTAGGAGGGTCAAACGAAAAGACACAGGATTGAGAACCTCAGAAATCCTATACGGACCAATAAAACGAGGTTTAAATTTAGGAGAGGAAACCTTCATAGGAATATGACGAGAAGATAACCAAACCAGATCCCCAACACGAAGTCGGGGACCCACACGGCGTCTGCGATTAGCGAAAAGTTGAGCTTTCTCCTGGGACAAGATCAAATTGTCCACTACCTGAGTCCAGATCTGCTGCAACCTATCCACCACAGAATCCACACCAGGACAGTCCGAAGAATCAACCTGTCCTGAAGAGAAACGAGGATGGAACCCAGAATTGCAGAAAAATGGAGAAACCAAGGTAGCCGAGCTGGCCCGATTATTAAGGGCGAACTCAGCCAACGGCAAAAAGGACACCCAATCATCCTGGTCTGCAGAAACAAAACATCTCAGATATGTTTCCAAGGTCTGATTGGTTCGTTCGGTCTGGCCATTAGTCTGAGGATGGAAAGCCGAGGAAAAGGATAGGTCAATGCCCATCCTACCACAAAAGGCTCGCCAAAACCTTGAAACAAACTGGGAACCTCTGTCAGAAACAATATTCTCAGGAATGCCATGCAACCGAACCACATGCTGAAAGAACAAAGGTACCAAATCAGAGGAGGAAGGCAATTTAGCCAAGGGCACCAGATGGACCATTTTAGAAAAGCGATCACAGACCACCCAAATGACTGACATCTTTTGAGAAACGGGAAGGTCAGAAATGAAATCCATCGAAATATGTGTCCAAGGCCTCTTTGGGACCGGCAAGGGCAAAAGCAACCCACTGGCACGAGAACAGCAGGGCTTAGCCCTAGCACAAATCCCACAGGACTGCACAAAAGTACGTACATCCCGTGACAGAGATGGCCACCAGAAGGATCTAGCCACTAACTCTCTGGTACCAAAGATTCCAGGATGACCAGCCAACACCGAACAATGAAGTTCAGAGATAAGTTTATTAGTCCACCTATCAGGGACGAACAGTTTCTCTGCTGGACAACGATCAGGTTTATTCGCCTGAAATTTTTGCAGCACCCGCCGCAAATCAGGGGAGATGGCAGACACAATGACTCCTTCCTTGAGGATACCCGCTGGCTCAGATAAACCCGGAGAGTCGGGCACAAAACTCCTAGACAGAGCATCCGCCTTCACATTTTTAGAGCCCGGAAGGTACGAAATCACAAAGTCGAAGCGGGCAAAAAATAACGACCAACGGGCCTGTCTAGGATTCAAGCGCCTGGCAGACTCGAGATAAGTCAAGTTCTTATGATCAGTCAATACCACCACGCGATGCTTAGCTCCTTCAAGCCAATGACGCCACTCCTCGAATGCCCACTTCATGGCCAGCAACTCTCGATTGCCCACATCATAATTACGCTCAGCGGGCGAAAACTTCCTGGAAAAGAAAGCACATGGTTTCATCACTGAGCAATCAGAACCTCTCTGTGACAAAACCGCCCCTGCTCCAATCTCAGAAGCATCAACCTCGACCTGGAACGGAAGAGAAACATCTGGCTGACACAACACAGGGGCAGAACAAAAACGACGCTTCAACTCCTGAAAAGCTTCCACAGCAGCAGAAGACCAATTAACCAAATCAGCACCCTTCTTGGTCAAATCGGTCAATGGTTTGGCAATGCTAGAAAAATTACAGATGAAGCGACGATAAAAATTAGCAAAGCCCAGGAACTTTTGCAGACTTTTCAGAGATGTCGGCTGAATCCAATCCTGGATGGCTTGGACCTTAACTGGATCCATCTCGATAGTAGAAGGGGTAAAGATGAACCCCAAAAATGAAACTTTCTGCACACCGAAGAGACACTTTGATCCCTTCACAAACAAAGAGTTAGCACGCAGGACCTGAAAAACCATTCTGACCTGCTTCACATGAGACTCCCAATCATCTGAGAAGATCAAAATGTCATCCAAGTAAACAATCAGGAATTTATCCAGATACTCACGGAAGATGTCATGCATAAAAGACTGAAACACAGATGGAGCATTGGCAAGTCCGAACGGCATCACTAGATACTCAAAATGACCCTCGGGCGTATTGAATGCAGTTTTCCATTCATCTCCTTGCCTGATTCTCACCAGATTATACGCACCACGAAGATCTATCTTAGTGAACCAACTAGCCCCCTTAATCCGAGCAAACAAGTCAGATAACAATGGCAAGGGATACTGAAATTTAACAGTGATCTTATTAAGAAGGCGGTAATCAATACACGGTCTCAGCGAACCATCCTTCTTGGCTACAAAGAAGAACCCTGCTCCCAGTGGTGATGACGATGGGCGAATATGTCCCTTCTCCAGGGATTCCTTCACATAACTGCGCATAGCGGCGTGTTCGGGCACGGATAAATTAAATAATCGACCTTTAGGGAATTTACTACCAGGAATCAAATTGATAGCACAATCACAATCCCTATGCGGAGGTAGAGCATCGGACTTGGGCTCTTCAAATACATCCTGATAATCAGACAAGAACTCTGGGACCTCAGAAGGGGTGGATGACGAAATCGACAAAAATGGAACATCACCATGTACCCCCTGACAACCCCAGCTGGATACCGACATGGAATTCAAATCCAATACTGGATTATGGGTTTGTAGCCATGGCAACCCCAACACGACCACATCATGCAGATTATGCAACACCAGAAAGCGAATAACTTCCTGATGTGCAGGAGCCATGCACATGGTCAGCTGGGCCCAGTATTGAGGTTTATTCTTGGCCAAAGGTGTAGCATCAATTCCTCTCAATGGAATAGGACACCGCAAAGGCTCCAAGAAAAACCCACAACGTTTAGCATAATCCAAATCCATCAGATTCAGGGCAGCGCCCGAATCCACAAACGCCATGACAGAAAACGACGACAAAGAGCATATCAAGGTAATGGACAGAAGGAATTTGGACTGTACAGTACCAATGACGGCAGACCTAGCGGACCGCTTAGTGCGCTTAGGACAATCAGAAATAGCATGAGTGGAATCACCACAGTAGAAACACAGACCATTCAGACATCTGTATTCCTGCCGTTCAACTCTAGTCATAGTCCTATCGCACTGCATAGGCTCAGGTTTAACCTCAGGCAGTACCGCCAAATGGTGCACAGATTTACGCTCGCGCAAGCGTCGACCGATCTGAATGGCCAAAGACAAAGACTCATTCAAACCAGCAGGCATAGGAAATCCCACCATGACATCCTTAAGAGCCTCAGAGAGACCCTTTCTGAACAAAGCTGCCAGCGCAGATTCATTCCACTGAGTGAGTACTGACCATTTCCTAAATTTCTGACAATATACTTCTATATCATCCTGACCCTGGCACAAAGCCAGCAAATTTTTCTCAGCCTGATCCACTGAATTAGGCTCATCGTACAGCAATCCGAGCGCCAGGAAAAACGCATCGACACTACTCAATGCAGGGTCTCCTGGCGCAAGAGAAAATGCCCAGTCTTGAGGGTCGCCGCGCAAAAAAGAAATAATAATCAAAACCTGTTGAATAGGATTACCAGAAGAATGAGGTTTCAAGGCCAGAAATAGCTTACAATTATTTTTGAAACTTAGAAACTTAGTTCTATCTCCAAAAAACAAATCAGGAATAGGAATTCTTGGTTCTAACATAGATTTCTGATCAATAGTATCTTGAATTTTTTGTACATTTATAACGAGATTATCCATTGAAGAGCACAGACCCTGAATATCCATGTCCACACCTGTGTCCAGAATCACCCAAATGTCTAGGGGGAAAAAAAAAGTGAACACAGAGCAGAAAAAAAAAAAAAAATGATGTCAGAACTTTTTCTTTCCCTCTATTGAGAATCATTAGTTAGGGCTCCTTGTACTGTTGTGTTTGCTAATGACAGGTGTTATGAAGGCAATCCAGAAACACAGTGTGCTTAGCGATCAGAGCGCACACAGTGATCTGACAAATACCCAAAAATACAAGAACGAGCTCTGAGACGTGGAAACTCTGTAGACTGCACACCTGATCCTATCCTAAACACAACTAAAAGCGGCTGTGGATTGCGCCTAACAACTACCTAGGCAACTCGGCACAGCCTAAGAAACTAGCTAGCCTGAAGATAGAAAAATAGGCCTGACTTGCCCCAGAGAAATTCCCCAAAGGAAAAGGCAGCCCCCCACATATAATGACTGTGAGTAAGATGAAAAGACAAAACGTAGGGATGAAATAGATTCAGCAAAGTGGGGCCCGATATTCTAGGACAGAGCGAGGACAGTAAAGCGAACTTTGCAGTCTACAAAAAACCCTAAAGCAAAACCCTGCAAAGGGGGCAAAAAAAAAACACCGTGCCGAACTAACGGCACGGCGGTACACCCTTTGCGTCTCAGAGCTTCCAGCAAAACAAAAGACAAGCTGGACAGAAAAAAAGCAACAAAAAAACAAAAAGCACTTAGCTATACAGAGCAGCAGGTCACAGGAACAATCAGGAGAAGCTCAGATCCAACACTGAAACATTGACAAGGAGCAAGGATAGCAGCATCAGGCGTAGTTAAGTAATAAAGCAGTTAACGAGCTCACCAGAACACCTGAGGGAGGAAGCTCAGAAGCTGCAGTACCACTTGTGGCCACAGGAGTGAATTCAGCCACAGAATTCATAACACTTCAGACTGGTAACTTCAGTGATGTGTATATGAAGACATAGTGCCCATATGTATTGAATTGAGGTGAAGGCCCACAGACTTATTGGTCCCACTGCAGAAAAATAGGTATAATAATGGAAATAAATAATTAGTGACAGATTAAAAAATATAAAAACAAAAACAAAAAAACACCCTAAAAGATGTGGGTACCCAATAAAGGGATCACAGCAAAGAATATACAAAATATATAAAAAGTATATATGTATAAATTCAGGACCCCAGAAAGGAGGAAAAGGACAATGATTCATTCAAACCCCTAGGGGTCAGGGTATCAAGAATTGTAATCCACTTCGCTTCAACCTGTGCCAGGACTTTTTTGTAGTTACCCCCTCTTATACCAAGATGAATAGCATCTATCCCCCTCACCTTAAATGAAGACGGATCACTATTATGATGTTGTCTAAAGTGACGGGGGATAGTTTTGAGGAGGGTCACATCGGTCGCCGTCTTGGCCGCGCAAATGTCCCGCACGTGCTCCCGTATCCTTATCCTGAGCTCCCTGGACGTGAGCCCAACGTAAATTTTGGAGCAGCCGCATGTAGCGTAATAGATCACATTCACGCTACTGCAGGAGATCCGATGTCTTATATCAAAGGTTTTGCTCCCATCGGAGCTACAGAAGGTAGAGCAGCGCAGGACATTTGCGCAGGCAAGACAGCAACCGCATGGTATAGATCCCGGCACAGGAGCCCTGGAGCCAAATGGGTGCCTCACGGTGGGGACATAGTGACTCCTGACAAGAATGTCCTTAAGATTTTTGGACCTTCTTGCGATCATAAGGGGATAATCAGCCAATCCAGCTCCCAGGGAGGGCTCGGTACTCAGAATGGACCAATGTTTGGCCAGGATCTGCCGCATATCCTCCCACTCATGATTAAAGGTTGATATGAACCTAATTGGTCCGTTACTTGTGATGTCTGGTTGAGCTCTGGTACCCCGAAGTAGATCGCCGCGTGGAGTAGCCCGCGCCCTACGATATTCATATTTGATGCATCGGTTAGAGTAGCCACGTGCTGCAAATCTGGATTTCAGGTCAGAGGCCTGCACCTCAAATTTTGCATCCTACGAACAGATCCGCCTCATCCGGAGGAACTGTCCGACCGGGACGGCCCTAATGGTAGAAGCAATGTGAGCTGAGGACGCGTGAATCAAGGAATTAACAGATGTGGGTTTACGATATACGTCCGTTTGAATGGATCCATTTGTATCTACTTCGAAACTGACATCCAAAAAGTTGACCTTCTTGATGTCATAATTATAAGTCAAACGGATGTTAAGAGAATTCCGATTCAGCGTCTCCATGAATTCCCCGAGCTGCCGCACCGTCCCATCCCAAAGAAAGAAAATATCATCAATATATCTGTGCCAGCACAGCACATGGGAGGCGGCCTGCGGGCCCTCGTCGCCAAAAATGAATCTCTCCCAGGATCCCAGGAAGAGATTTGCGTACGAGGGCGCACAGGCCGTACCCATGGCTGTGCCGCGCATCTGTAGATAAAACTGATCTTTATAAACAAAAAAATTATGAGTAAGGACATAGTGCAGCAGCTCGAGGATAAACTCACAGAGCGGGCCGTCCCGGTCGGAGGCCCCCAGAAAGAGGCGGACCGCATCGATGCCATGTTGGTGATCAATGCAGGTGTACAGGCTCTCCACGTCGGCGGTCACCATCAGGGTATCGTGATCCACAAAAATGCCATCGACCCTAGCCAGAGCGTCCGTTGTGTCACGCACATATGATGGCAATGCCTCTACCAGGGGTTTAAGGTAAAAGTCAATGAATTGGCATATGGGGTTACAAAGTCCCCCAATGCCTGACACAATAGGGCGCCCTCGACCCTCGACCCTCCAGGGCGTCCTATTGTGTCAGGCATTGGGGGACTTTGTAACCCCATATGCCAATTCATTGACTTTTACCTTAAACCCCTGGTAGAGGCATTGCCATCATATGTGCGTGACACAACGGACGCTCTGGCTAGGGTCGATGGCATTTTTGTGGATCACGATACCCTGATGGTGACCGCCGACGTGGAGAGCCTGTACACCTGCATTGATCACCAACATGGCATCGATGCGGTCCGCCTCTTTCTGGGGGCCTCCGACCGGGACGGCCCGCTCTGTGAGTTTATCCTCGAGCTGCTGCACTATGTCCTTACTCATAATTTTTTTGTTTATAAAGATCAGTTTTATCTACAGATGCGCGGCACAGCCATGGGTGCGGCCTGTGCGCCCTCGTACGCAAATCTCTTCCTGGGATCCTGGGAGAGATTCGTTTTTGGCGACGAGGGCCCGCAGGCCACCTCCCATGTGCTGTGTTGGCACAGATATATTGATGATATTTTCTTTCTTTGGGATGGGACGGTGCGGCAGCTCGGGGAATTCATGGAGACGCTGAATCGGAATTCTCTTAACATCCATTTGACTTATAATTATGACATCAAGAAGGTCAACTTTTTGGATGTCAGTTTCGAAGTAGATACAAATGGATCCATTCAAACGGACGTATATCGTAAACCCACATCTGTTAATTCCTTGATTCACGCGTCCTCAGCTCACATTGCTTCTACCATTAGGGCCGTCCCGGTCGGACAGTTCCTCCGGATGAGGCGGATCTGTTCGTCGGATGCAAAATTTGAGGTGCAGGCCTCTGACCTGAAATCCAGATTTGCAGCACGTGGCTACTCTAACCGATGCATCAAATATGGATATCGTAGGGCGCGGGCTACTCCACGCGGCGATCTACTTCGGGGTACCAGAGCTCGACCAGACATCACAAGTAACGGACCAATTAGGTTCATATCAACCTTTAATCATTAGTGGGAGGATATGCGGCAGATCCTGGCCAAACATTGGTCCATTCTGAGTACCGAGCCCTCCCTGGGAGCTGGATTGGCTGATTATCCCCTTATGATCGCAAGAAGGTCCAAAAATCTTAAGGACATTCTTGTCAGGAGTCACTATGTCCCCACCGTGAGGCACCCATTTGGCTCCAGGGGTCCTGTGCCGGGATCTATACCATGCGGTCGCTGTCTTGCCTGCGCAAATGTCCTGCGCTGCTCTACCTTCTGTAGCTCCGATGGGAGCAAAACCTTTGATATAAGACATCGGATCTCCTGCAGTAGCGTGAATGTGATCTATTACGCTACATGCGGCTGCTCCAAAATTTACGTTGGGCTCACGTCCAGGGAGCTCAGGATAAGGATACGGGAGCACGTGCGGGACATTTGCGCGGCCAAGACGGCGACCGATGTGACCCTCCTCAAAACTATCACCCGTCACTTTAGACAACATCATAATAGTGATCCGTCTTCATTTAAGGTGAGGGGGATAGATGCTATTCATCTTGGTATAAGAGGGGGTAACTACAAAAAAGTCCTGGCACAGGTTGAAGCGAAGTGGATTACAATTCTTGATACCCTGACCCCTAGGGGTTTGAATGAATCATTGTCCTTTTCCTCCTTTCTGGGGTCCTGAATTTATACATATATACTTTTTATATATTTTGTATATTCTTTGCTGTGATCCCTTTATTGGGTACCCACATCTTTTAGGGTGTTTTTTTGTTTTTGTTTTTATATTTTTTAATCTGTCACTAATTATTTATTTCCATTATTATACCTATTTTTCTGCAGTGGGACCAATAAGTCTGTGGGCCTTCACCTCAATTCAATACATATGGGCACTATGTGTTGTGAATTCTGTGGCTGAATTCACTCCTGTGGTCACAAGTGGTACTGCAGCTTCTGGGCTTCCTCCCTCAGGTGTTCTGGTGAGCTCGTTGGCTGCCTTGTTATTTAACTCCACCTGATTCTGTCTTCCTTGCTCCTTGTCAATGTTCCAGTGTTGGATCTGAGCTTCTGGATCTTTCCTGTGGCCTGCTGCTCTGCTTAGATAAGTGCTTCTTTGCTATTTTTTGCTGTTTTTTCTGTCCAGCTTGTCTATTTGTTTTTGCTGGAAGCTCTGAGACGCAAAGGGTGTACCGCCGTGCCGTTAGTTCGGCACGGTGGGTCTTTTTGCCCCCTTTGCGTGGTTTTTTGCTTTAGGGTTTTTTGTAGACTGCAAAGTTCTCTTTGCTATCCTCGCTCTATCTAGAATATCGGGCCTCACTTTGCTGAATCTATTTCATCCCTACGTTTTGTCTTTTCATCTTGCTAACAGTCATTATATGTGGGGGGCTGCCTTTTCCTTTGGGGTATTTCTCTGAGGCAAGTCAGGCTTGTATTTCTATCTTCAGGCTAGTCAGTTCCTCAGGCTGTGCCGAGTTGCATAGGTAGTGTCAGGCGCAATCCACAGCTGCCTTTAGTTGTGTTTAGGATAGGTTCAGGTATTGCGGTCTACAGAGATTCCACGTCTCAGAGCTCGTTCTATTGTTTTTGGGTTATTGTCAGATCACTGTATGTGCTCTGATTACTGGCACACTGTGTTACTGGATTGCCTTCATAACAGTACAAGGAGCCATACTAATGATTCTCAATAGAGGGAAAAAAGAAGTTTTGACATCTTTTTTTTTTCTCAGCTCTGTGTTCAGTCTTTTTTTTCCCCTAGACATTAGGGTGCTTCAGGACACAGCTGTGGACATGGATATTCAGGCTCTGTGCTCTTCAATGGATAATCTCGTTATAAATGTACAAAAGATTCAAGATACAATTGATCAGAAATCTATGCTAGAACCAAGAATTCCTATTCCTGATTTGTTTTTTGGTGATAGAACTAAGTTTCTGAGCTTCAAAAATAATTGTAAGCTATTTCTGGCCTTGAAACCTCATTCTTCTGGTAATTCAGTTCAACAGGTTTTGATTATTATTTCTTTTTTGCGCGGCGACCCTCAGGACTGGGCATTTTCTCTTGCACCAGGAGACCCTGCATTGAGTGGTGTCGATGCGTTTTTCCTGGCGCTCGGATTGCTGTACGATGAGCCTAATTCAGTGGATCAGGCTGAGAAAAATTTGCTGGCTTTGTGCCAGGGTCAGGATGATATAGAAGTATATTGTCAGAAATTTAGGAAGTGGTCAGTACTCACTCTGTGGAATGAATCTGCGCTGGCAGCTTTGTTCAGAAAGGGTCTCTCTGAGGCTCTCAAGGATGTCATGGTGGGTTTTCCTATGACTGCTGGTTTGAATGAGTCTATGTCTTTGGCCATTCAGATCGGTCGTCGCTTTCGCGAGCGTAAATCTGTGCACCATCTGGCGGTATTGTCTGAGATTAAACCTGAGCCTATGCAGTGCGATAGGACTATGACCAGAGTTGAACGGCAAGAACACAGACGTCTGAATGGGCTGTGTTTCTACTGTGGTGATTCCACTCATGCTATTTCTGATTGTCCTAAGCGCACTAAGCGGTTCGATAGGTCTGCCGTCATTGGTACTGTACAGTCCAAATTCCTTCTGTCCATTACCTTGATATGCTCTTTGTCATCGTATTCTGTCATGGCGTTTGTGGATTCAGGCGCTGCCCTGAATCTGATGGATTTGGATTATGCTAAACGTTGTGGGTTTTTCTTGGAGCCTTTGCGGTGTCCTATTCCGTTGAGAGGAATTGATGCTACACCTTTGGCCAAGAATAAACCTCAGTACTGGGCCCAGCTGACCATGTGCATGGCTCCTGCACATCAGGAAGTTATTCGCTTTCTGGTTCTACATAATCTACATGATGTGGTCGTGTTGGGGTTGCCATGGCTACAAACCCATAATCCAGTATTGGATTGGAACTCTATGTCGGTATCCAGCTGGGGTTGTCAGGGGGTACATGGTGATGTTCCATTTTTGTCGATTTCGTCATCCACTCCTTCTGAGGTCCCAGAGTTCTTGTCTGATTATCAGGATGTATTTGAAGAGCCCAAGTCCGATGCCCTACCTCCGCATAGGGATTGTGATTGTGCTATCAATTTGATTCCTGGTAGTAAATTCCCTAAAGGTCGTTTATTTAATTTATCCGTGCCTGAACACACCGCTATGCGCAGTTATGTGAAGGAATCCCTGGAGAAGGGACATATTCGCCCATCGTCATCACCACTGGGAGCAGGGTTCTTTTTTGTAGCCAAGAAGGATGGTTCGCTGAGACCGTGTATTGATTACCGCCTTCTTAATAAGATCACTGTTAAGTTTCAGTATCCCTTGCCATTGTTATCTGACTTGTTTGCTCGGATTAAGGGGGCTAGTTGGTTCACTAAGATAGATCTTCGTGGTGCGTATAATCTGGTGAGAATCAGGCAAGGAGATGAATGGAAAACGGCATTTAATACGCCCGAGGGTCATTTTGAGTATCTAGTGATGCCGTTCGGACTTGCCAATGCTCCATCTGTTTTTCAGTCTTTTATGCATGACATCTTCCGTGAGTATCTGGATAAATTCCTGATTGTTTACTTGGATGACATTTTGATCTTCTCAGATGATTGGGAGTCTCATGTGAAGCAGGTCAGAATGGTTTTCCAGGTCCTGCGTGCTAATTCTTTGTTCGTGAAGGGATCAAAGTGTCTCTTCGGTGTGCAGAAAGTTTCATTTTTGGGGTTCATCTTTTCCCCTTCTACTATCGAGATGGTTCCGGTTAAGGTCCAAGCCATCCAGGATTGGACTCATCCGACATCTCTGAAAAGTCTGCAAAAGTTCCTGGGCTTTGCTAATTTTTATCGTCGCTTCATCTGTAATTTTTCTAGCATTGCCAAACCATTGACCGATTTGACCAAGAAGGGTGCTGATTTGGTTAATTGGTCTTCTGCTGCCGTGGAAGCTTTTCAGGAGTTGAAGCGTCGTTTTTGTTCTGCCCCTGTGTTGTGTCAACCAGATGTTTCTCTTCCGTTCCAGGTCGAGGTTGATGCTTCTGAGATTGGAGCAGGGGCGGTTTTGTCACAGAGAGGTTCTGGTTGCTCAGTGTTGAAACCATGTGCTTTCTTTTCCAGGAAGTTTTCTGCTGCTGAGCGTAATTATGATGTGGGCAACCGAGAGTTGCTGGCCATGAAGTGGGCATTCGAGGAGTGGCGTCATTGGCTTGAAGGAGCTAAGCATCGCGTGGTGGTATTGACTGATCATAAGAACCTTACTTATCTCGAGTCTGCCAAGCGCTTGAATCCTAGACAGGCCCGTTGGTCGTTATTTTTTGCTCGCTTCGATTTTGTGATTTCGTACCTTCCGGGCTCTAAAAATGTGAAGGCGGATGCTCTGTCTAGGAGTTTTGTGCCCGACTCTCCGGGTTTATCTGAGCTGGCGAGTATCCTCAAGGAAGGAGTCATTGTGTCTGCCATCTCCCCTGATTTGCGGCGAGTGTTGCAAAAATTTCAGGCTAATAAACCTGATCGTTGTCCGGCCGAGAAACTGTTCGTCCCTGATAGGTGGACTAGTAAAGTTATCTCTGAACTTCATTGTTCGGTGTTGGCTGGTCATCCAGGAATCTTTGGTACCAGAGAGTTAGTGGCTAGATCCTTCTCGTGGCCATCTCTGTCACGGGATGTACGTACTTTTGTGCAGTCCAGTGGGATTTGTGCTAGGGCTAAGCCCTGCTGTTCACGTGCCAGTGGGTTGCTTTTGCCCTTGCCGGTCCCGAAGAGGCCTTGGACACATATTTCGATGGATTTCATTTCTGACCTTCCCGTTTCTTAAAAGATGTCAGTCATTTGGGTGGTCTGTGATCGCTTTTCTAAAATGGTCCATCTGGTGCCCTTGGTTAAATTGCCTTCCTCCTCTGATTTGGTGCCTTTGTTCTTCCAGCATGTGGTTCGTTTGCATGGCATTCCTGAGAATATTGTTTCTGACAGAGGTTCCCAGTTTGTTTCAAGGTTCTGGCGAGCCTTTTGTGGTAGGATGGGCATTGACCTATCTTTTTCCTCGGCTTTCCATCCTCAGACTAATGGCCAGACCGAACGAACCAATCAGACCTTGGAAACATATCTGAGATGTTTTGTTTCTGCAGACCAGGATGATTGGGTGTCCTTTTTGCCGTTGGCTGAGTTCGCCCTTAATAATCGGGCCAGCTCGGCTACCTTGGTCTCTCCATTTTTCTGCAATTCTGGGTTCCATCCTCGTTTCTCTTCAGGACAGGTTGAGTCTTCGGACTGTCCTGGTGTGGATTCTGTGGTGGACAGGTTGCAGCAGATCTGGACTCAGGTAGTGGACAATTTGACCTTGTCCCAGGAGAAGGCTCAACTTTTCGCTAATCGCAGACGCCGTGTGGGTCCCCGACTTCGTGTTGGGGATATGGTTTGGTTATCTTCTCGTCATATTCCTATGAAGGTTTCCTCTCCTAAATTTAAACCTCGTTTTATTGGTCCATATAGGATTTCTGAGATTCTCAATCCTGTGTCCTTTCGTCTGACCCTCCCGGACTCCTTTTCCATACATAATGTATTCCATAGGTCGTTGTTGCGGAGATACATGGCACCTATGGTTCCATCTGTTGAGCTTCCTGCCCCTGTTTTGGTGGAGGGGGAATTGGAGTATATTGTGGAGAAAATTTTGGATTCTCGTGTCTCTAGACGGAAACTCCAGTATCTTGTTAAATGGAAGGGTTATGCTCAGGAAGATAATTCCTGGGTTTTTGCCTCTGATGTCCATGCTCCAGATCTTGTTTGTGCCTTTCATGTGGCTCATCCTGGTCGGCCTGGGGGCTCTGGTGAGGGTTCGGTGACCCCTACTCAAGGGGGGGTACTGTTGTGAATTCTGTGGCTGAATTCACTCCTGTGGTCACAAGTGGTACTGCAGCTTCTGGGCTTCCTCCCTCAGGTGTTCTGGTGAGCTCGTTGGCTGCCTTGTTATTTAACTCCACCTGATTCTGTCTTCCTTGCTCCTTGTCAATGTTCCAGTGTTGGATCTGAGCTTCTGGATCTTTCCTGTGGCCTGCTGCTCTGCTTAGATAAGTGCTTCTTTGCTTTTTTTTTGCTGTTTTTTCTGTCCAGCTTGTCTATTTGTTTTTGCTGGAAGCTCTGAGACGCAAAGGGTGTACCGCCGTGCCGTTAGTTCGGCACGGTGGGTCTTTTTGCCCCCTTTGCGTGGTTTTTTGCTTTAGGGTTTTTTGTAGACTGCAAAGTTCTCTTTGCTATCCTCGCTCTATCTAGAATATCGGGCCTCACTTTGCTGAATCTATTTCATCCCTACGTTTTGTCTTTTCATCTTGCTAACAGTCATTATATGTGGGGGGCTGCCTTTTCCTTTGGGGTATTTCTCTGAGGCAAGTCAGGCTTGTATTTCTATCTTTAGGCTAGTCAGTTCCTCAGGCTGTGCCGAGTTGCATAGGTAGTGTCAGGCGCAATCCACAGCTGCCTTTAGTTGTGTTTAGGATAGGTTCAGGTATTGCGGTCTACAGAGATTCCACGTCTCAGAGCTCGTTCTATTGTTTTTGGGTTATTGTCAGATCACTGTATGTGCTCTGATTACTGGCACACTGTGTTACTGGATTGCCTTCATAACACTATGTCTTCATATACACATCACTGAAGTTACCAGTCTGAAGTACCTCATAGAGGACATTTATGGAATGCTGTGGAGAGATACAAACCGCACCGCATTGAAAATGGACAGCCGCATTATACTTAAATCATGTTGTGTCTCTTTTTGCCTTTCTGTTGTATTATGTAATTGTTATATTCATTGGGACTTCTATGTTCCTCCTTGATTGGAGGAACAAGTGGCGCAATATAACTAGTGTCACGGGTAATTTCTAGTTCACATAGTGCTCCTTGCTTCATACATTGGTGATTCAGTGGTTGTGCTCATGCGCGCCACGGCCGGGGATCTCTGGTATGCACGGGCGCGTCACTCTGCCCGGCTCGCACGCCTGGGGATTCTCTTTGTTCCCCGCGCGTGCGTAGTAGTGCGCGACGCTCCGGTGCACTGCCAGGACCTGGTATTCGCGGTGCGCATGCGCCGCCTTCTAACCACTTGGATTGGCCCACAAGTTGCATGTGACTCACCCTTTGACCTTTAAAAGGTCCTACAAGCAGATCTTGCGGTACTCCCTTGAGAAAGCGTTCTATAGGGACGCGAAACGCGCGTCGGGGGGCTTTTTATACACCCTGCATCCGACCCTCCTACCCCTACACCTGGTAAGTGTATGTCTACCCCTTATAATATAATTACCACCCTATTGGGGGCTATACTTAAGATGAGGTACTCATAGGTAGACGTGCTTATCTGGGTCTTTTGCACATTGCACCTTATTGACAGCCGATTTTGGCGCTTAGGTACTAGGGTTTTAGGGTGGGTCTTGGCCACCTTGGTG
Source organism: Ranitomeya imitator (assembly GCF_032444005.1). NCBI lineage: Eukaryota > Metazoa > Chordata > Amphibia > Anura > Dendrobatidae > Ranitomeya > Ranitomeya imitator. The sequence goes on from NC_091285.1 coordinate 462,652,703, forward strand.
TACTGTCTTTGTGCTCATAATTTTTCTGTCTTAATGTTTGTCTAATATCTGTGTGTATTTATAAATAAACTTTTGATTTTTTTATTATATGCATATACCTAGCAGAACTCTTTTTTCTCCTGATACTATATGTTATAGCGAGTGGGTATATTTTGTTGTTAAATGGGCTAATTTTAGCCATTGTTCCTGACGTGAATATGTCAGAGAGGTTCTTGTTGCTACTAATTATTTCTGTGTTTTTCACAGTCGACCTCTGTCCAAATATGGACTTTCGTGCTCGCGACCAGACGTGGCGAGCCCTAATTAATAACACTATGCAAGATGGTACCGACGGGTGTTCTGTGGGACCCGATAGAGATACACAGGATGTTATCAACAAATTTAAGGATCTTTTAAGAAAGAGGACACGTATTTGGTGGAACCATGCTTTTCTAGAGAAATACTTACAGAAAGATCTGATACCACGAGGTCTGAGAGGCAGGTTTTCCCCTCCTTCCCCATTGATGATGAGATTTTTAAAAATAAGTGGGAAACCTTAACCAACACATGCTCAAGAGGGTTCCTGGAACTGTTGAAAAACATGAACCAGGAATCCTTGACCTCTCTCGAGGTGGAGATTGAAGAGCTACAGGTTATCCTGTGGAGAGATATGACAACTGAGGCTCTCAAAAAATTCAATGAGGAGATGGACTCCCTCTCTCAGAAGTGGGCTAATGAAATCCAGACTTCTAAGAGTAAGAAGTTTCAGAGGGACGTGGAAGATAAGAGGCTTTCACGCGTCTATAGATGGCGCAATAGTAATGAACGCTCAAGATCATACTTTAGAAATACTTCCTACTCCAGATCACGCTCGACATCCACCAGATCTAATTTTTCGGGGGAAGAGGAGGTGATTTCTAAAAATAACAAACAAAGTGGTGCCTCAGGTGGTGCTTTTAACTCCAAAAGGACAACAAGACAGACCACCAAATCTAAAACTGGTGGTGGGATGCCATCCAGTTCCCAGGGAGGGTTACAGGTAGTTAATCTGTCCTCTTATAAACTTACCGACATACAACTTAAACTGCTGTCAAAGGGATTGTCTTTTTCTCCCACTAATTCTTTTCATTTCTTCACAGCAGTAAAGGATCTGCACTTATTCTCCCGCAAATTATTGCTCAAGAAATTGCATTATAAAAGGGATTCACATGAGCCCATGAGTGAGACCGAGAGAGAGACTCTCCATAATTTGGAGGACCTTTTGGAAGAACAGGTTGGTCCATATGCTAATAGATTTCCTCCGTCATCCTTACCCAGATCTACAAGGTTCCCCCCCTTGTCTTTAAGTCCAGCAATAGAAGTCTTCACTAGATGTGTTAGTGAACATTTTAAAAAATTGTCTACTAAAAGACGGTATGATAATTTAACACAGAGGGAACGTATGGCCCTATCCCAATTGCAATCCTTACCTGGTGTTATATTTAAACCAGCAGACAAGGGGGGGAACATTGTGATCTGGCCTGAAAATAAATATGAACGCGAGGCTCTCAGACAACTGAGGGACTCTGACACATACTCCAGATTGTCGTACAATCCTCTGGTTTCTTTCTCTCTCGGTCTCCAGAGCATTCTGGTTCGGGCTCTGGATAATGATGTCTGTTGTGAATTCTGTGGCTGAATTCACTCCTGTGGTCACAAGTGGTATTGCAGCCTCTGGGCTTCCTCCCTCAGGTGTTTTGGTGACCTCGTTGGCTGCCTTGCTATTTAACTCCACCTGAGTCTGTCTTCCTTGCTCCTTGTCAATGTTCCAGTGTTGGATCTGAGCTACTGCATCTTTCCTGTGGCCTGCTGCTCTGCTCGATAAGTGTTACTTTGTTTTTGTTTCCGTTTTTTCTGTCCAGCTGTGCTATTCTCTTTTGCTGGAAGCTCTGAGACGCAAAGGGTGCACCGCCGTGCCGTTAGTTCGGCACGGTGGGTCTTTTTGCCCCCCTTTGCGTGGTTCTGCTTTAGGGTTTTTTGTAGACTGCATAGTTCTCTTTGCTATCCTCGCTCTGTCTAGAATATCGGGCCTCACTTTGCTGAATCTATTTCATTTCTACGTTTTGTCTTTTCATCTTGCTAACAGTCATTATATGTGGGGGGCTGCCTATTCCTTTGGGGTATTTCTCTGAGGCAAGTCAGGCTTGTATTTCTATCTTCAGGCTAGTCAGCTCCTCAGGCAGTGCCGAGTTGCATAGGTAGTGTTAGGCGCAATCCACTGCTGCTTTTAGTTGTGTGAGGATAGGTTCAGGTATTGCAGTCTGCAGAGATTCCACGTCTCAGAGCTTGTTCTATTGTTTTTGGGTTATTGCCATATCACTGTATGTGCGCTGATTACTGCACACTGTGTTGCCTGATAGCACAGCATAACAGTACAAGGAGCCAAACCAATGATTCTCAATAGAGGGAAAAAAGAAGTCCTGACATCATTTTTTTTTTTCTCCTCAGCTCTGTCTTCAGTGTTTTTTTTTTTTTTTTCCCTAGACATTAGAGTGCTTCAGGACACAGCTGTGGACATGGATATTCAGGCTCTGTGCTCCTCAATGGATAATCTCGTTATAAATGTACAAAAGATTCAAGATACAATTGATCAGAAATCTATGCTAGAACCAAGAATTCCTATTCCTGATTTGCTTTTTGGGGACAGAACTAAGTTCCTGAGCTTCAAAAATAATTGTAAGCTATTTCTGGCCTTGAAACCTCATTCTTCTGGTAATCCTATTCAACAGGTTTTGATTATTATTTCTTTTTTGCGCGGCGACCCACAGGACTGGGCGTTTTCTCTTGCGCCAGGAGACCCTGCATTGAGTAATGTTGATGCGTTTTTCCAGGCGCTTGGATTGCTTTACGATGAGCCTAATTCAGTGGATCAGGCTGAGAAAAATTTGCTGGCTTTGTGCCAGGGTCAGGATGATATAGAAGTATATTGTCAGAAATTTAGGAAATGGTCAGTACTCACTCAGTGGAATGAATCTGCGCTGGCAGCTTTGTTCAGAAAGGGTCTCTCTGAAGCTCTTAAGGATGTCATGGTGGGATTTCCTATGCCTGCTGGTTTGAATGAGTCTATGTCCTTGGCCATTCAGATCGGTCGTCGCTTGCGCGAGCGTAAATCTGTGCACCATCTGGCGGTATTGTCTGAGAGTAAACCTGAGCCTATGCAGTGCGACAGGACTATGACTAAAGTTGAACGGCAAGAACACAGACGTCTGAACAGGCTGTGTTTCTACTGTGGTGATTCCACTCATGCTATTTCTAATTGTCCTAAGCGCACTAGGCGGTTCGATAGCTCTGCCGTCATTGGTACTGTACAGTCCAAATTCCTTCTGTCCATTACCTTGATATGCTCTTTGTCGTCGTTTTCTGTCATGGCGTTTGTGGATTCAGGCGCTGCCCTGAATCTGATGGATTTGGATTATGCTAAACGTTGTGGATTTTTCTTGGAGCCTTTGCGGTGTCCTATTCCGTTGAGAGGAATTGATGCTACACCTTTGGCCAAGAATAAGCCTCAGTACTGGGCCCAGCTGACCATGTGCATGGCTCCTGCACATCAGGAAGTTATTCGCTTTCTGGTACTGCATAATCTGCATGATGTGGTCGTGTTGGGGTTGCCATGGCTACAAACCCATAATCCAGTATTAGATTGGAACTCTATGTCAGTAACCAGCTGGGGTTGTCAGGGAGTACATGGTGATGTTCCATTTTTGTCTATTTCGTCATCCATTCCTTCTGACATCCCAGAGTTCTTGTCTGACTTTCAGGATGTATTTGAAGAGCCCAAGTCTGATGCCCTACCTCCGCATAGGAATTGTGATTGTGCTATCAATTTGATTCCTGGTAGTAAATTCCCTAAGGGTCGTTTATTTAATTTGTCCGTGCCTGAACACACCGCTATGCGCAGTTATGTGAAAGAATCCCTGGAGAAGGGACATATTCGCCCATCGTCATCACCATTGGGAGCAGGGTTCTTTTTTGTAGCCAAAAAGGATGGTTCGCTAAGACCGTGTATTGATTACCGCCTTCTTAATAAGATCACTGTTAAGTTTCAGTATCCCTTGCCATTGATATCTGACTTGTTTGCTCGGATTAAGGGGGCTAGTTGGTTTACTAAGATTGATCTTCGTGGTGCGTATAATCTGGTGAGAATCAGGCAGGGAGATGAATGGAAAACGGCATTTAATACGCCCGAGGGTCATTTTGAGTATCTGGTGATGCCGTTCGGACTTGCCAATGCTCCATCTGTTTTTCAGTCTTTTATGCATGACATTTTCCGTGAGTATCTAGATAAATTCCTGATTGTTTACTTGGATGACATTTTGATCTTCTCTGATGATTGGGAGTCTCATGTGAAGCAAGTCAGAATGGTTTTCCAGGTACTGCGTGCTAATTCCTTGTTCGTGAAGGGATCAAAGTGTCTCTTCGGTGTGCAGAAAGTTTCATTTTTGGGGTTCATCTTTTCCCCTTCTACTATCGAGATGGATCCGGTTAAGGTCCAGGCCATCCATGATTGGACTCAGCCGACATCTCTGAAAAGTCTGCAGAAATTCCTGGGCTTTGCTAATTTTTATCGTCGCTTCATCTGTAATTTTTCTAGCATTGCCAGACCATTGACCGATTTGACCAAGAAGGGTGCTGATTTGGTTAATTGGTCTTCTGCTGCCGTGGAAGCTTTTCAGGAGTTGAAGCGTCGTTTTTGCTGTGCCCCTGTGTTGTGTCAACCAGATGTTTCTCTTCCGTTCCAGGTCGAGGTTGATGCTTCTGAGATTGGAGCAGGGGCGGTTTTGTCACAGAGAGGTTCTGGTTGCTCAGTGTTGAAACCATGTGCTTTCTTTTCCAGGAAATTTTCTGCTGCTGAGCGTAATTATGATGTGGGCAACCGAGAGTTGCTGGCCATGAAGTGGGCATTCGAGGAGTGGCGTCATTGGCTTGAGGGAGCTAAGCATCGCGTGGTGGTATTGACTGATCATAAGAATCTTACTTATCTCGAGTCTGCCAAGCGCTTGAATCCTAGACAGGCCCGTTGGTCGTTATTTTTTGCTCGTTTTGATTTTGTGATTTCGTACCTTCCGGGCTCTAAAAACGTGAAGGCGGATGCTCTGTCTAGGAGTTTTGTGCCCGACTCTCCGGGGTTATCTGAGCCGGCGAGTATCCTCAAGGAAGGAGTCATTGTGTCTGCCATCTCTCCTGATTTGCGGAGAGTGTTGCAGAAATTTCAGGCTACTAAACCTGATCGTTGTCCGGCCGAGAAACTATTCGTCCCTGATAGGTGGACAAGTAAAGTTATCTCTGAACTTCATTGTTCGGTGCTGGCTGGTCATCCAGGAATCTTTGGTACCAGAGAGTTAGTGGCTAGATCCTTCTGGTGGCCATCTCTGTCACGGGATGTGCGTGCTTTTGTGCAGTCCTGTGGGATTTGTGCTAGGGCTAAGCCCTGCTGTTCACGTGCCAGTGGGTTGCTTTTGCCCTTGCCGGTCCCGAAGAGGCCTTGGACACATATTTCGATGGATTTCATTTCTGACCTTCCCGTTTCTCAAAAGATGTCGGTCATTTGGGTGGTCTGTGATCGCTTTTCTAAAATGGTCCATCTGGTGCCCTTGGTTAAATTGCCTTCCTCCTCTAATTTGGTGCCTTTGTTCTTCCAGCATGTGGTTCGTTTGCATGGCATTCCTGAGAATATTGTTTCTGACAGAGGTTCCCAGTTTGTCTCGAGGTTCTGGCGAGCCTTTTGTGGTAGGATGGGCATTGACCTATCTTTTTCCTCGGCCTTCCATCCTCAGACTAATGGCCAGACCGAACGAACCAATCAGACCTTGGAAACATATCTGAGATGTTTTGTTTCTGCTGACCAGGATGATTGGGTGTCATTTTTGCCGTTGGCTGAGTTCGCCCTTAATAATCGGGCCAGCTCGGCTACCTTGGTCTCTCCATTTTTCTGCAATTCTGGGTTCCATCCTCGTTTCTCTTCAGGACAGGTTGAGTCTTCGGACTGTCCTGGTGTGGATTCTGTGGTGGACAGGTTGCAGCAGATCTGGACTCAGGTAGTGGACAATTTGACCTTGTCCCAGGAGAAGGCTCAGCTTTTCGCTAATCGTAGACGCCGTGTGGGTCCCCGACTTCGTGTTGGGGATCTGGTTTGGTTATCTTCTCGTCATATTCCTATGAAGGTTTCCTCTCCTAAATTTAAACCTCGTTTTATTGGTCCGTATAGGATTTCTGAGATTCTCAATCCGGTGTCTTTTCGTCTGACCCTCCCAGACTCCTTTTCCATACATAATGTATTCCATAGGTCGTTGTTGAGAAGATACGTGGCACCTATGGTTCCATCTGTGGAGCCTCCTGCCCCTGTTTTGGTGGAGGGGGAATTGGAGTATATTGTGGAGGAAATTTTGGATTCTCGTGTCTCTAGACGGAAACTCCAGTATCTGGTCAAATGGAAGGGTTATGCTCAGGAGGATAATTCCTGGGTTTTTGCCTCTGATGTCCATGCCCCAGATCTTGTTCGTGCCTTTCATGTGGCTCATCCTGGTCGGCCTGGGGGTTCTGGTGAGGGTTCAGTGACCCCTCCTCAAGGGGGGGGTACTGTTGTGAATTCTGTGGCTGAATTCACTCCTGTGGTCACAAGTGGTATTGCAGCCTCTGGGCTTCCTCCCTCAGGTGTTTTGGTGACCTCGTTGGCTGCCTTGCTATTTAACTCCACCTGAGTCTGTCTTCCTTGCTCCTTGTCAATGTTCCAGTGTTGGATCTGAGCTACTGCATCTTTCCTGTGGCCTGCTGCTCTGCTAGATAAGTGTTACTTTGTTTTTGTTTCCGTTTTTTCTGTCCAGCTGTGCTATTCTCTTTTGCTGGAAGCTCTGAGACGCAAAGGGTGCACCGCCGTGCCGTTAGTTCGGCACGGTGGGTCTTTTTGCCCCCCTTTGCGTGGTTCTGCTTTAGGGTTTTTTGTAGACTGCATAGTTCTCTTTGCTATCCTCGCTCTGTCTAGAATATCGGGCCTCACTTTGCTGAATCTATTTCATTTCTACGTTTTGTCTTTTCATCTTGCTAACAGTCATTATATGTGGGGGGCTGCCTATTCCTTTAGGGTATTTCTCTGAGGCAAGTCAGGCTTGTATTTCTATCTTCAGGCTAGTCAGCTCCTCAGGCAGTGCCGAGTTGCATAGGTAGTGTTAGGCGCAATCCACTGCTGCTTTTAGTTGTGTGAGGATAGGTTCAGGTATTGCAGTCTGCAGAGATTCTACGTCTCAGAGCTTGTTCTATTGTTTTTGGGTTATTGCCATATCACTGTATGTGCGCTGATTACTGCACACTGTGTTGCCTGATAGCACAGCATAACAGATGTCATTACTAAACAGGTACTGGAGGGTTTAACAGTGAAATATTCTAAGGTGCCAACTTTCTACCTACTTCCTAAAATCCACAAGAATGCCCTCGACCCTCCAGGGCGTCCTATTGTGTCAGGCATTGGGGGACTTTGTAACCCCATATGCCAATTCATTGACTTTTACCTTAAACCCCTGGTAGAGGCATTGCCATCATATGTGCGTGACACAACGGACGCTCTGGCTAGGGTCGATGGCATTTTTGTGGATCACGATACCCTGATGGTGACCGCCGACGTGGAGAGCCTGTACACCTGCATTGATCACCAACATGGCATCGATGCGGTCCGCCTCTTTCTGGGGGCCTCCGACCGGGACGGCCCGCTCTGTGAGTTTATCCTCGAGCTGCTGCACTATGTCCTTACTCATAATTTTTTTGTTTATAAAGATCAGTTTTATCTACAGATGCGCGGCACAGCCATGGGTACGGCCTGTGCGCCCTCGTACGCAAATCTCTTCCTGGGATCCTGGGAGAGATTCATTTTTGGCGACGAGGGCCCGCAGGCCGCCTCCCATGTGCTGTGCTGGCACAGATATATTGATGATATTTTCTTTCTTTGGGATGGGACGGTGCGGCAGCTCGGGGAATTCATGGAGACGCTGAATCGGAATTCTCTTAACATCCGTTTGCCTTATAATTATGACATCAAGAAGGTCAACTTTTTGGATGTCAGTTTCGAAGTAGATACAAATGGATCCATTCAAACGGACGTATATCGTAAACCCACATCTGTTAATTCCTTGATTCACGCGTCCTCAGCTCACATTGCTTCTACCATTAGGGCCGTCCCGGTCGGACAGTTCCTCCGGATGAGGCGGATCTGTTCGTCGGATGCAAAATTTGAGGTGCAGGCCTCTGACCTGAAATCCAGATTTGCAGCACGTGGCTACTCTAACCGATGCATCAAATATGAATATCGTAGGGCGCGGGCTACTCCACGCGGCGATCTACTTCGGGGTACCAGAGCTCAACCAGACATCACAAGTAACGGACCAATTAGGTTCATATCAACCTTTAATCATGAGTGGGAGGATATGCGGCAGATCCTGGCCAAACATTGGTCCATTCTGAGTACCGAGCCCTCCCTGGGAGCTGGATTGGCTGATTATCCCCTTATGATCGCAAGAAGGTCCAAAAATCTTAAGGACATTCTTGTCAGGAGTCACTATGTCCCCACCGTGAGGCACCCATTTGGCTCCAGGGCTCCTGTGCCGGGATCTATACCATGCGGTTGCTGTCTTGCCTGCGCAAATGTCCTGCGCTGCTCTACCTTCTGTAGCTCCGATGGGAGCAAAACCTTTGATATAAGACATCGGATCTCCTGCAGTAGCGTGAATGTGATCTATTACGCTACATGCGGCTGCTCCAAAATTTACGTTGGGCTCACGTCCAGGGAGCTCATGATAAGGATACGGGAGCACGTGCGGGACATTTGCGCGGCCAAGACGGCGACCGATGTGACCCTCCTCAAAACTATCCCCCGTCACTTTAGACAACATCATAATAGTGATCCGTCTTCATTTAAGGTGAGGGGGATAGATGCTATTCATCTTGGTATAAGAGGGGGTAACTACAAAAAAGTCCTGGCACAGGTTGAAGCGAAGTGGATTACAATTCTTGATACCCTGACCCCTAGGGGTTTGAATGAATCATTGTCCTTTTCCTCCTTTCTGGGGTCCTGAATTTATACATATATACTTTTTATATATTTTGTATATTCTTTGCTGTGATCCCTTTATTGGGTACCCACATCTTTTAGGGTGTTTTTTTGTTTTTGTTTTTATATTTTTTAATCTGTCACTAATTATTTATTTCCATTATTATACCTATTTTTCTGCAGTGGGACCAATAAGTCTGTGGGCCTTCACCTCAATTCAATACATATGGGCACTATGTCTTCATATACACATCACTGAAGTTACCAGTCTGAAGTACCTCATAGAGGACATTTATGGAATGCTGTGGAGAGATACAAACCGCACCGCATTGAAAATGGACAGCCGCATTATACTTAAATCATGTTGTGTCTCTTTTTGCCTTTCTGTTGTATTATGTAATTGTTATATTCATTGGGACTTCTATGTTCCTCCTTGATTGGAGGAACAAGTGGCGCAATATAACTAGTGTCACGGGTAATTTCTAGTTCACATAGTGCTCCTTGCTTCATACTTTGGTGATTCAGTGGTTGTGCGCAGGCGCGCCGCGGCCGGGGATCTCTGGTATGCACGGGCGCGTCACTCTGCCCGGCTCGCACGCCTGGGGATTCCCTTTGTTCCCCGCGCGTGCGTAGTAGTGCGCGACGCTCCGGTGCACTGCCAGGACCTGGTATTCGCGGTGCGCATGCGCCGCCTTCTAACCACTTGGATTGGCCCACAAGTTGCATGTGACTCACCCTTTGACCTTTAAAAGGTCCTACAAGCAGATCTTGTGGTACTCCCTTGAGAAAGCGTTCTATAGGGACGCGAAACGCGCGTCGGGGGGCTTTTTATACACCCTGCATCCGACCCTCCTACCCCTACACCTGGTAAGTGTATGTCTACCCCTTACAATATAATTACCACCCTATTGGGGGCTATACTTAAGATGAGGTACTCATAGGTAGACGTGCTTATCTGCGTCTTTTGCACATTGCACCTTATTGACAGCCGATTTTGGCGCTTAGGTACTAGGGTTTTAGGGTGGGTCTTGTCCACCTTGGTGTACTGTCTTTGTGCTCATAATTTTTCTGTCTTAATGTTTGTCTAATATTTGTGTGTATTTATAAATAAACTTTTGATTTTTTTATTATATGCATATACCTAGCAGAACTCTTTTTTCTCCTGATACTATAAATACAATATAATGGCCTGTGGTATAACCATATACAATGTGCTTAGTATACAAAAACAATTAGTTATATTGTATATACATGGTTCACAGATAAAAACAACACAACAATATGAGCAAATAAGTGTGGACCTGCTACCTCTCCCTGAGGAAGCCACAACTTTTGTGGCGATACACGTTTTTTTTTTTTCCCACATCTCCTTCCCTCCTCTCTTTTCCATTGGTATACACATGGCCTTAACCTGATCTCAACATTTGGATCCCACATGGTGTATGTATTTGATTCTTTTTCTGACATGCAGGACCTTATCATACTTTGTGGTCCCTTCATTTAGCATGGCTGCATTGGGTAAAGGCCGTTTAGGCATTGATCTTTATTTGCCTGTGGGGTCCATTGTTTTCTATTGATACCTGTAGGGCTATATTTTACTGTGATATTAGCAGGTCTACACTTATTTGCTCATATTGTTGTGTTGTTTATATTTGTAACCATGTATATGTAACTAATTGTTTTTGTATACTAAGCACATTGTATATGGTTATACCACAGGCCATCATATTGTATTGTATCACCATGCTGGAGTAGTTGGGGATGTGGGTTGTCACTCTTTTCCTACATTATCATATTAGGATATGACTTGTGTACAAGATTTGTGCTGTTGTTGCACTTTTAATGTTTTTATCCATTTTTCTGTGTGATGTATCTTTTTGTGTGTTGCATTATTTTTTGTAAAAGCTTACTAATAAAAGATTTTGTATTTTTTACATATGGTTGTGGTGCTCCCTTCCGTGTGGACTTGATCTTTCTCTATGGGTTTAGTTGCTATGTTTCCAAGTTCACGGTGAGCCCCAAGAGTTATATATGCAGCGGTGCCCTCAGCCCTCACGAATTTATACCATCTACAATGCTCTTACAGAGGGCAGGAGGTTGCTGGGCAAAATCTTGCAACACATGACCCCATCCATCCTCCCTTCAATACGGTGCAGTCGTTTTGTCCCCTTTGCAGAAAAGCACCCCAAAGTATGTTTCCCCTCCATACTTCACGGTTGGGACAGTGTTCTTGGGGCTCTATTCATTCTTCTTCCTCCAAACACGGCGACTGGAGTTGATATCAAAAAGATCTATTTTATTCTCTCATCTGACCACATGACCTTTTCCCATCCCAACCCTGAATCATCCAGATGGTCACTGACAAACTTAAAACTAGCCTGGACATGTACTGGCGTGAGCAATGGCACCTTGAATGTCCTGCAGGATTTTAATCCATGACAGCGTGGTGTGTTGCTAACGTTTGAATGTTTGAAACCGTAGTCCCAGCTCTCTTCAGGTCATTGACCAGGTCCTCTAGTGTAGTTCTGGGCTGATTCCTGACCTTTCTGAGAATCATCCTTACCCCATGAGGCGAGACTTTGCATGGAGCCCCAGACTGAGGAGGATTGACAGTCATCTTGTGTTCGTTCCATTTTCTAATAATTGTGCCAACAGTTGTTACCTTCTCACGAAGCTGCTTGCCTATTGTCCTGTAGCCCATCCCAGCCTTGCGCAGGTCTACAATTTTTGTCCCTGGTGTCCTTACACAGCTCTTTAGTCTTGCTCATGGTGGAAAGGTCTTTTATACAGGTAAAAAGTTCAAACAGTTGCAACTTGCAATCAATATAGGTAATGAGCGTAGAGTAGGAGGGCTTCTGAAAAAAAAACTAACAGGTCTGTGAGAGCCGGAATTTTTGCTGGTTTGTAGGTGATCAAATACTTATTTCATTCAATAAAATGCAATTTAATTATTTAAAAATTATGCAATTTGCTTTTCTGTTTTTTTTTAGGTGAGAAAAAACTTGCAAAATCTGCAGTGTATCAAATACTTATTTACCCCACTGTATCTGCGGACCTTGGGCTGAATGATGTGGTAATAAATGGTTGCACATCCAATTGGAAAAGTCTTTCAAAGTGGGGTACCGCAAGCCTCTGTCCTGTCCCCTGTGTTGTTCAACATTTTTATAGATGATCTAGATAAGGGAACTGAAAGTAAAGTAATCAAATTTGCAGATGAAGCAAAGCTAGGAGGGATAGCTACCATTAGCGAAGACAGAGAAAGGATTTAGAAGGATCGAAATAGGCTTGAACAATGGGCAACGACTAATAGAATGGTATTTAACAGGGAGAAATGCAAGATTCTACATCTGGACAAAAAAGCCAAAATTACATCTATCGAATGGGAGGAATAGAACTAAGCAACAGCATGTGTGAAAAAGACTTGGGTAAACTGATAGATCACAGACTGCACATGAGTCAACAGTGTGATGCAGCAGCAAAAAGGGCAAACACAGTTCTAGGATGCATTAAAAGAAGCATAGAGTCTAGATCACATGAAGTAATTATCCCCCTCTACTCCTCCTTGGTTAGTTCTGGGCACCTCATTTTAAAACAGACATTGAAAAACTAGAGCAAGTTCAATGTCAGAGAAGAGCTCTAGGATGGTGAGTGAACTGCAAAGTATGCCTTACGAGGAACAGTTAAATGACCTGGGAATGTTTAGATTGCAAAAAAGAAGGCTAAGAGGAGACTTAATAGCTGTCTACAAATATCTGAAGGGATGTCACAGGGTAGAGGGTTCATCCTTATTCTCATTTGCACATGGAAATGTGAGAAGCAATGGAATGAAACTGAAAGGGAAAAGATACAGATTAGATATAAGAAAACACTTTTCAACAGTGAGGGTTATCAATGAGTGGTACAGGCTGCCATGAGAGGTGGTGAGTTCTCTTTCAATGGAAGTCTTTAAACAAATGTTTGAAATGGTGTAGTGAGTCCTGCATTGAGCAGGGGGTTTGACTCGATGACCCTTGAGGTCCCTTCCAACTCTAATATTTTATAATTCTATGAACAAATACAAGATTTGCATGTAGTTTCTATGTTCCTCCCATGTTGGGGTGCATTTCCTTTATGTGCCTTGTATTTTTTCCTTACTATAAAAACTATTGGCCCTAATGTGCTTATTTATGTCTCACATAGGTATATTAGATTAGGAATATATTTACATCCAGGACAAGCACTGTTGTGAATAGTGACAAATGTTTTCCAATTGAGTGACAAATGTTAGTGCTATATAAGCAACATTAAAAAAAGTCTCGTTAATGTCTGTAAATAAGTAACACATTACCTTAAGACCTGGATTCTTTCTCATGCGCAGACGCCCCATCCACATATCTGTCAGTAACATCTGGCTGCATGTGTGTGCTATAAAGTCCCGATGTTTGGCAGCCACAGCTAGCTTCAGGCAAGTAGAATTACTCCAATTCTTAAGTTCATAAGTCAATAATTTCATGGCAACCTGCTCATCATGTTTATAGGACTGGTCCAAAAGCTCCACAGCCAGCTGACCAAAATCCCTAATGAGAAACAAAGTATAATATGTCTAAGAGTGTCACCATCACAAGCCAAACTTAGGATATATCTGTCTAAAAACATACTTAGAGTATTTTGCACACGTTTTTAAGTTTTGTCTTGTACCTGCTTTGTAACTTTTTAGCACAAAAAGACACATTTTATGGAAATGGAGCAAAACTTGGGACAAAATACATGATATGCATATGGTTGGGGGGAGGGACAAAAAACAGAAACCCCAAACTCTACTCACAATGGTGAACATAGGAAATAAAAAGCAAGCACACCCAAAATAAACTTTAAAAAAGGTGCAAAATAAGGCCTTATTCACACATCTGTGTCCGTGATATATGTTGTAACTCTTTTTTTAACGGATACAACATGCACCCATTATAATCCATGGTGCTATTCACATGTCCATTTATTTGTTATCACGAATGAAAAGTGCCGATACAAGTCTATGCGTCCGTAACAAACACGTTCAGAACACGGATGACATCAGTCCGTGTGCTGTCTGTGTTTAACATTGCAAAAGATAGGAGAAGTTTTATAATTTATTTATTTATCCATCCATGAAAAATACAGATGACGCAATGGTGGGAAAAATGGACACACGGACCGCATGCTGATGACACACTGATCCAAACACCTGATCATGACATTGGTACCATTTTTTCCGTATGTGTGAATGAGGCCTAAAATAATAATCAGGTGCAAATGAAAAAATACCCCAAACTAGAGAAAAACGAGTGCAATGCAATACAAATCTTAAAACTATAAAAAAAAACCATAAAGATACAAGAAACTGACTTTGAATTGTTGTCCAGGTCTTGGGAAATGTCATCTACGAGTTCACTTTCAGAGGACTCATGAGCCATTGATTTGTATAGTTTGCACGCTACCAATGCTTTTGCCATGGTTTCTTCTCCACGCTGCCACAGAAAGAGAGCCATCTTTTGCCTTTTCAAAAGTACAGCCCAGACCATAAGTTCATGGAAGGGGTATTGGAATCGACTAACTTCTGGATCGTCCACATCAATGTCTATTTCTTCCTCCTTTTTTTTCTTCTTTTTCTTCCCTTTAGTTGGAGGTTCGTCATCCTAAAGTTATTAATGTATAGTTAAATACTGGGAAAACTACAACATTGCATTAAAAGGTTCCTAGAAAATTAATATTGGAATAGTTCTGAGTAGTTGTCAATGCGAAAGCTATAATTTTCTGTCCATATATGCTGTTGACCAGATCAACTTAGGTTCATTTGCTTTTCGTAACAAAAGAAAAATATGGGGTATATTCCAGTCTTTATGGAGGCAATTATACCAGAAAACTGATAGAAGTGATATAATATATTCGTCATATGTATTACATTTTATACAGGTAACAAGTTCAAACAGGTGCAATTAATACAGGTAATGAGAGCAGTGTAGGAGGGTTTTTTATAGGAAAACTAACAGGTCTGTGAAAGACAGAATTCTTGCTGGTTAGTAGGTGATCAAATGCTTATTTCATGCAATAAAATGCAATTTAAGTATGTAAAATTTTATCATACAATGTGATTTTCTGGATTTTTTTTTAAAGATTCTGTCTCTTACAGCTGAAGTGTACCTATAATAATAATAATTACAGACCTCTCCATTCTTCGTAGGTGGGGAAACTTACAAAATCAGCAGTGTATCAAATACTTACTGTATTTTCCCCACTATGTATATATATGGTCAGGGCCAAAAGTTTTGGCACCCTTGAAATAGTTTCTTCCAGAAAATACATGTTTATTTCCTTTGTGTATACTGGAACAGCACAAACAAAATGAGAAAAGGACAAATTGGACATAATTCACACAAAACCCTAAAATGGGGCAGGCCCCCTTAACTTAATATTTGCTTGCACTCCCTTTGGAATAAATAACTTCAATCAATCACTTCCTATAACCATTACCACGCTCTTACATTCTCAACTAGAATTTGGACCACTCGTCTTTTGCAAACTGCACCAGTTCTCTCATATTTGCAGGGTGCCTTCTCCCAGCAGCAATTTTAAGATCTCTCCACAGATGTTCAATGGGATTTAGAACCGGACTCACTGCTAGCCACTTCAGAACTATCCTGTGCTTTGTTTCTATCCATTTCTGGGTGCTTCTTGAAATATGTTTGGGGTCATTGTCCTGCTGGAATACCCATGACCTAGAAAGGAAACTCAGCTTCAGAGCCTGAAAACTACATTGCGACCCAAAAGCCTTTCGTAATCTTCACATTTCAAGATGCCTTGCACACAGTCCAGGCACCCAGTGCCAGAAGCAGCAAAACAACCCCAAAACATCTTTGACCCTCCACCATATTTGACTGCAGGTACTGTGTTCTTTTCTTTGTTGTGCTTTATCAAAAAGCTCTCTCTTGGTCTCATCTGTCCACAAGATGCTTTCCCAGAAGGATTACTACTTATGTACATTTTGGCAAACTGCAGTCTAGCTTTTTTATGTCTATGTGTTGGCAGTTGGGTCCTCCTGGGTCTCCTACCATAGATGTCATTCAAATGTTGACAGATAGTTTGTGCTGGCTCTGATACACCCTGATCCTGAAGGACAGCTTGAATTTCTTTGGACCTTGATTGGGGCTGCTTATCAACCTTCAAGACTATCCTGCGTTGCAACCTTCCATCAATTTTTCTCTGCCATCCAAGTCCAAGTAAATTAGCTACAATGCCATAGGTTGTAAACTTCTGGATCACGTTACAATGTAGACAATTATGTGGGCAACGGAAGATCAAGATGTTTGAAAATGAACTTGTAACTTTGAGATTGTTACTATTGTTCAATAATTTTGCTTTTTAATTCGTCAGAGTTTTCCTCTCCTCTTTCCATTCTCCATGCTTAGTGTGGCACACACAGACACACAATGCAAAGAATAAGTAAACTTTTCCATTTTTTATCTGTTTCATGTGTGATTTTCATATTGCCTTACCTGTTACTTGCCACAGCTGAGTTTGAACGCGCATCACATTATTGAAACAAAGTTCTTCATCATCAATTTTGGAAAGGTGCCAACAATTTTGTCTGGCCCATTTGGGAAGTTTTGTGTGAAATAATGTCCAATTTACCTTTTTTTTCCATTGTTTCAATACTCACAAGGAAATAAACATGTGTACAACAAAACATGTTTAATTGCAATAATTTTCTAGGAGAAATGCTTCATTTTTTGGAACAATTTCAAGGATGCCAACACTGTTGGCTATGACTGTATATGACTGTATATACAGTGTTTTTTAGACTTTGTTCAGAAAAAGAGTCAGCTCTTGTTTACATGCTGCACCTTTTCCTTGTTTTTCTGTGTGTTTTTGCCGACGCAACATTTTACAGTAACAGCAAAAGGAATGACTACTAGCCAAATCTCATTCACATGCTGCTTACTTTTTCCTTGCAGTTTGAACCTTCAAAGTGTTTTTTCAATCTGTAGCGTGTCAATTTTTTCAGCATCATTTTTCACGCATTTAAATAAATGAAAAAACCACAAGGAAAATGCCAAAATGCACATTTTATGTACCGTTTTTCCTGCCAACACTAATTTTTGAAGCAGAAAAACCTGACACAAAAGCTAAACGTGTGCATATACCGTAAAAATAATATATTATATATATGCACTGGAATAACTGTTTCTCTTACTCAAGACAACACATGGAACAGAGACTGTCACCTCGGTAAATGCAAAGTCTTCTTTTTACTGCTGGACATACGGATGTTCTACAGCTACTGAATCACTTGGATAGGGATAGGAAGGAGAGGCCTTTACTACAGGAACCAGTAAAGGGACAAGAGGCAGGGAGTGATCAAAAGATGTATGTTCCTAAGGAAAAAACAATGAGGCAGCTTCCAAGTCAATGTACAAAGGGTAAAGGAAAATGTGAACTTATTATTCAGGGTGAGAAATATTTGGAAAAGAACATATTTCATCATGATCAAATGCAATGTAATGATCTACATTATACATTTTTTGCATTGTAGGAACGGGCCCCTTGAACACAGTTGGACCATGAGAAAATTATTAGTCATAGTTAGAACATATCTATTTGAAGTGTTGTCAATAGTTAGCTAAAGTAATTAGCCCTCTTTAAACTTTACCTGACCTTTTACAACTATATTTCAGTTATAGGAGACAGGGAAAGCAAGTTTCCTACAATTGACCTGCTTGTAGTCCTATCTAAATCTCAGGATTAGAAAACGTATCGCAAAGGGAAAAAAAAAATCTGCAACAGGTTCCCCTCACTTTCCATGTGCCGTTTAATACCAGAATCTTCCTATGTGACAGAGGAATTTGTGGATCTCCTCTGACCATGGACGGACGTAGACAGAAGAGGGCCCCTGTGCAAGAAGAGTATGTTGGGCCTTTGTAGCCATATAATCTATCTGTGACAGAAGCTGTTTGCTGCCTAGGAGGTAGAAGTGTCCACCTTACCTCTTGGGCTCCTGTGCGGCTGCACAGGTTGCACCAATGGGTAACTGCCCATGTCTCTGAAACCAAGTCCCAAGAGTGACTGCAACCTCTTTACCCCTTATAGATAAGTGGTAGTTTATATAAAGGTTTTCATAACATTTGATATTTTCCTTTTGCTCTTAGAAACATCCTTAAAACAAATTTTGCTCATATCATTAAAGTGTATGGAAGTTCATACCTGAAAATGCTATTGAGCAGGTTTTCTAAATCACAAAGTCATAATCTTTATTTATACTGCATCCTTTGGAAACGCTCAACAACTCTTGTGAGAAATGATTTGTAGTTTTACTTATCTCTGACAGTACCAGATTTAGATCTAGACCAGGAGGAGCAGTACTGTCTTGTTCCACCCAGGAGGGGCAGATTACTTTATTTAATTACTCCACATATTAACTCACGTATGGCTTTAAAAGTTCACTTGCTACTATAAAACAAAGCAAGACATTGTCCTCATCTCTGCTGCAGGAGCTCTACCCCAAGGGTCATCTAGTGTGCTCATAAGTTAATCAGTCCATGATATATGGAAGTCTAAACTGGAAGCAGTTTCGATGCTTTGCACTGCGATACTTTTTGTTGAAATTTTGTGGCAATAATTAGTACAAGCCCATCATAAGCCTAAATAGAAGTGAGGGCATGGAGCGTGGCTTTTCCTTTCCAAATTAAAAATTACAAACAATTAAAGAAAAAACAAAACAAAAACAACCTTGCAAGACCGACAATATATGTACAGAACAGAATGCCAGAGAAACAGGCAAATACACACTTACCTCCATTCCTAAGAGTTTGAGGGCTTTTGGCTGTGGAGAACAACAGATATTTATTCTTCAGTAATTGTTGTTAAGCTCAGGTTAATGATAATACATCATGAAATATATCATCTAAAATGAGAGGCAATATTGCTAGTAGACAACACAGCAAATATATCTCTTCTAATACGTAATTCCTTTCCAGTTAATAAGTAATGTCCTGTGAAACTGCTGCTGCTACAAATGTCAATTTTGAATGACTAATCAGGAAATCCAAAGTAGCATTTAACATTACCCTTTTTGGTCCAAATAAATTATTGTAGAGGGTCCTGAAGTTCTTTCTGGTGTAGTGACACCGGTAGGCTCCGCCCATGAGGTACTCCAGTACAAGGCCAATGTCAATCAAACTGACATGATAATCTGGTGGAAGGTTACCCTGTCCAAAAAATAATATTTATCAAAAGTTAATATCACATTTAAGCTATTTTTTTTATATATGATATTTAATATATGTACTAGTCTGAAAATGAAAATTTCTTTCGCTGGTGAGGCTAGCTTTTCCAAGAAGGAGTTAAACATGCTATATAAAACCTATAACATGTCCTATGTTATATAGAGAAATAAAAATTACTACTGCCTTTGTGTCTATTATAGCTTCCTATGGTTTTGAGCTCTCCGTACAATCAAATTCTTGGCAACAAGAACTTTCACTCATATCTGCCAGAGATGGAAGAGTTTTTTTTATTGTTGGTGAGGGATGAATGAAACTATATAATACTCTTGTTCATAGGAAGTAATAAAAAAGGCAAAAAAATGATAAAAACATATTGTTTATTAAACATTTTTAAAGATTCACAATAGATTAAAATTGACTAACCCAAAGACATTTTAGTGACTTTCAATTTACTACATCTTCAATGAGTATTATAATTGGGATTGTATTAAAATGTATATAATATTTTATACATTAATACAACTCTAAAACGTTACACTAAATTTGTCCAAACCTACCAATATTGGCCAACAGTCTAATGTGTATCGGGGCCTCCTGACTCTCCCTGACAGATTATGTCGAGAGAGAAAAGGATCTGGTCTGTAGATTTTCCAAATGCTGATCCTTTTGTTCTCCCCTTGAAATTAGCCACTCCCTGTGGCAGCAGCTCTCTTCCAAAGAACACAGGAGTGCTTGGCCGAGCCGAGCTTTCCTATGGACGGGGGATTCGGGAAAGATAGATGTCGGCCTAACAATTGCTCGGCCAGCAGCTATCTAATGAGGGCCTTAGAGCCTATTTCTCATAAATACTAGCAACTAACTACTTGTGTACTTAATGATATTATAAATTAGATTAAAAAGAGATTCACCTCCATGTTAACCCATCCGAATCCCCTAGTGATTCTCTGCATGGCAATGAAGCGATGGAGATGGATGATGAAGAGCAATTGGTACATAGGCAATGAAAAAATATAAGAATTAATGCACCAAATGCAATGCATGAACAACATGATGGTAAGCAAACCCATATAACATGCAAACACATGCACACCAACTTGCTCCTATATGTTTGAAGAGGACCTATCACCAGGTCAAAAGTGGCCAGTTTTTACTCTTATTTTATTCCCATTGCTCCACTGTGTAGTGGCCCATATCTTTAGAACCGTATGGCGAATAAAAAAAAAAAAGAATGCTCAAGGTAGAGGCAGGAATAAAGTAAGATCCAAAACTGGCCATTTTTGCCTGGTGATGTCTTTAAGCATGCTCTACTAATCGAGTAATCAGGAGCCATATGCACCATCAACAAGCCGTCTTCAACCGATTGCTTTTGTTAGTTATTACAGTTGGGATGTCTCACTAACTACTTTCATGACAAGCACATATAATGTTTTATAAAAGAAATCCTCATCTAGTACAAAATAAAAATGAAACAATTTGTTTTCAGAAAAATGTTATTCTCATCACTATTTCACTTTTGGGTATATAATTTACCTTCTTTACATCTCTTACAAGGTAATGTAGAGTATTTGGAGGACCCAATCTCTGAAACAGAAAATAATATCCGTAAGGACAAATTTATATGATATTGTGAATAATAAACTTTCACATTTCTCTTTCTTTCAATAAATTGGCACTGTACAGTCATGACCAAAAGTTTTGAGAATGACACCAGTTTTGGTTTTCACAGTTTTCTACTTCAGTGTTTTTAGACCTTTTAGTCAAATGTTTGTATGGTTACTAAAGTATAATTATAAGCATTTCTTAATTATATCAATTTTAGACAAAGAATCAATAGTTACAGTTAGGGTTGAGCGACCTTGACCTTTTTAAAGTCGAGTCGGGTTTCGCGAAACCCGAATATCTCAAAAGTCGAGTCGAGTGGAATTGGTCGATTATCGCGAAAAATCGGGGATCGACCGAAACACGAAACCCAATGCAAGTCAATGGGGGAGCATAGTCGGCAGTGAGTAGAGGCCAGGAAAACATGTACAGAGCCCATTTTAATGGCAAAAACATCCATTCTTGTTACTGAAGCTTGTCAATCTTAATTTAGCTTATAATAATTGTAAGGCATTTGAAATTGGGGGTCATTTGGCTAAAGTTGTGGGGGGTAGGGCTGGTTCAAGTAATTAGTGGGCCCAGTAAATCTGGACCACGTCACGGCAGTGGAGCAGGGAGAGGTAAGTATTTCAACTTTGCAAGTGCTGTGATCCTGAGCAAGCAGGGGGGGCTGTTATGAAAGGCAATTCAGAAACACAATGGACATGGAGGTCAGAGCACATACAGTGAACTGACAATAACCCAAAATAATAGAACGAGCTCTGAGACGTGGGAACTCTGCAGACCGCAATCCCTAAGCCTATCAAACCACAACTAAAGGTAGCCGTGGAGCGCTCCTGACCAGAACCTAGGCGCCTTGTCACAGCCTGAGAAACTAGCTAATCCTGAAGATAGAAAAATAAGCCTACCTTGCCTCAGAGAAATTCCCCAAAGGAAAAGGCAGCCCCCCACATATAATGACTGTGAGTAAGATGAAAACACAAACATAGAGATGAAACAGATTTAGCAAAGTGAGGCCCGACTAGCTGAACAGAACGAGGATAGGGAAGATAACTTTGCGGTCAGCACAAAAACCTATAAAAAACCACGCAGAGGGGACAAAAAGACCCTCCGCACCGACTAACGGTACGGAGGTGGTCCCTCTGCGTCTCAGAGCTTCCAGCAGGCGAGAAAAACCAATTAAGCAAGCTGGACAGAAAAATAGCAACAAAATAACATAAGCAAAACTTAGCTTTGCAGAGCAGCAGGCCACAGGAAAGATCCAGGGAAAAAACAAGTCCCACACTGAAACATTGACAGGAAGCATAGATCAAAGCATCAGGTGGAGTTAAGTAGAGAAGAAGCTAACGAGCTCACCAGATCACCTGAGGGAGGAAACTCAGAAGCTGCAGTACCACTTTCCTCCACAAACGGAAGATCCCAGAGAGAATCAGCCGAAGTACCACTTGTGACCACAGGAGTGAACTCTGCCACAGAATTCACAACAGTACCCCCCCTTGAGGAGGGGTCACCGAACCCTCACCAGAGACCCCCAGGCCGACCAGGATGAGCCACATGAAAGGCACGAACAAGATCGGGAGCATGGACATCAGAGGCAAAAACCCAGGAATTATCCTCCTGAGCATAACCCTTCCATTTAACCAGATACTGGAGTTTCCGTCTTGAAACACGAGAATCCAAAATCTTCTCCACAATATACTCCAATTCCCCCTCCACCAAAACCGGGGCAGGAGGCTCAACAGATGGAACCATAGGTGCCACGTATCTCCGCAACAATGACCTATGGAATACGTTATGGATGGAAAAAGAATCAGGAAGGGTCAAACGAAAAGACACAGGATTAAGAACCTCAGAAATCCTATACGGACCAATAAAACGAGGCTTAAACTTAGGAGAGGAAACTTTCATAGGAATATGACGAGATGACAACCAAACCAAATCCCCAACACGAAGTCGGGGACCCACACAGCGTCTGCGATTAGCGAAACGTTGAGCCTTCTCCTGGGACAAGGTCAAATTGTCCACTACATGAGTCCAAATCTGCTGTAACCTGTCCACCACAGTATCCACACCAGGACAGTCCGAAGACTCAACCTGCCCTGAAGAGAAACGAGGGTGGAACCCAGAGTTGCAGAAAAATGGCGAAACCAAGGTAGCCGAGCTGGCCCGATTATTAAGGGCGAACTCCGCCAAAGGCAAGAAGGACACCCAATCATCCTGATCAGCAGAAACAAAGCATCTTAGATATGTTTCCAAGGTCTGATTGGTTCGTTCGGTCTGGCCATTTGTCTGAGGATGGAAAGCCGAGGAAAAAGTCAAATCAATGCCCATCCTAGCACAAAAGGCTCGCCAAAACCTCGAAACAAACTGGGAACCTCTGTCAGAAACAATGTTCTCTGGAATGCCATGCAAACGAACCACATGCTGGAAGAACAACGGCACCAAATCAGAGGAGGAAGGTAATTTAGACAAGGGTACCAAATGGACCATCTTAGAGAAGCGATCACAAACCACCCAAATGACCGACATTTTTTGAGAAACGGGGAGATCCGAAATAAAATCCATAGAGATATGTGTCCAAGGCCTCTTCGGGACCGGCAAGGGCAAAAGCAACCCACTGGCACGAGAACAGCAGGGCTTAGCCCGAGCACAAATCCCACAGGACTGCACAAAAGAACGCACATCCCGCGACAGAGATGGCCTGGACCTTAACAGGGTCCATCTCGATAGTAGAAGGGGAAAACATGACCCCCAAAAATGAAACCTTCTGAACACCAAAGAGACACTTTGATCCCTTCACAAACAAAGAATTAGCATGCAGGACCTGGAACACCATTCTGACCTGCTTCACATGAGACTCCCAATCATCCGAGAAGACCAAAATATCATCCAAGTATACAATCAGGAATTTATCCAGGTACTCTCGGAAGATGTCATGCATAAAGGACTGAAACACCGATGGAGCATTGGCAAGTCCGAATGGCATAACTAGGTACTCAAAATGGCCCTCGGGCGTATTAAATGCAGTTTTCCATTCATCGCCCCGCTTAATACGCACAAGATTATACGCACCACGAAGATCTATCTTGGTGAACCAACTAGCCCCCTTGATCCGAGCAAACAAATCAGATAACAGCGGCAAGGGGTACTGAAATTTGACCGTGATTTTATTTAGAAGGCGGTAATCTATACAAGGTCTCAGCGAACCATCCTTCTTGGCCACAAAAAAGAACCCCGCTCCCAATGGCGACGATGACGGGCGAATATGACCCTTCTCCAAGGACTCCTTCACGTAACTCCGCATAGCGGCGTGCTCAGGCATAGATAAATTAAACAGTCGACCTTTAGGAAACTTACTACCAGGAATCAAATCGATAGCACAATCACAATCCCTATGCGGAGGTAGGGCATTGGACTTGGGCTCATCAAATACATCCCGGTAATCAGACAAGAACTCTGGGACCTCAGAAGGGGTGGATGACGAAATAGACAGAAATGGGACATCACCATGTACCCCATGACAACCCCAGCTGGACACAGACATTGATTTCCAATCTAATACTGGATTATGGACTTGTAGCCATGGCAACCCCAACACGACCACATCATGCAGATTATGCAACACCAGAAAGCGAATATCCTCCTGATGTGCAGGAGCCATGCACATGGTCAGCTGGGTCCAGTACTGAGGCTTATTCTTGGCCAAAGGCGTAGCATCAATTCCTCTCAATGGAATAGGACACTGCAAGGGCTCCAAGAAAAACCCACAACGCCTAGCATACTCTAAGTCCATCAAATTCAGGGCAGCGCCTGAATCCACAAATGCCAAGACAGAATAAGATGACAAAGAGCAGATCAAAGCAACGGACAAAAGAAATTTTGACTGTACCGTACCAATGGTGGCAGACCTAGCGAACCGCTCAGTGCGCTTAGGACAATCGGAGATAGCATGAGTGGAATCACCACAGTAGAAACACAGCCCATTCTGACGTCTGTGTTCTTGCCGTTCAACTCTGGTCAAAGTCCTATCGCACTGCATAGGCTCAGGTTTATGCTCGGATAATACCGCCAAATGGTGCACAGATTTACGCTCACGCAAGCGTCGACCGATCTGAATGGCCAAAGATAGGGTTGAGCGACCTTGACCTTTTTAGAGTCGAGCCGTGTTTCGCGAAACCCGACTATCTTAGAAGTCGAGTCGAGTGGAATCGGCCGATTATCGCAAAAAGTCGGGTATCGCCCGAAACACGAAACCCAATGCAAGTCAATGGGGGAGCATAGTCGGCAGTGAGTGGAGGCCAGGAAAACACCTACACTGCCCATTTTAATGGCAAAAACATCCATTCTTGTTAAAGAAGCTTGTCAATCGTAATTTACCTTATAATAATTGGAAGGCATTTGAAATTGGGGGTCATTTGGCTAAAGTTGTGGGGGGTAGGGCTGGTTCAAGTAATTAGTGGGCCCAGTAAATCTGGACCACGTCACGGCAGTGGAGCAGGGAGAGGTAAGTATTTCAACTTTGCAAGTGCTGTGATCCTGAGCAAGCAGGGGGGCCCACTCGTTGGCATTGGCACTGGCACAGGGCCCCTCAAAGTACAGCGGTGTGTTTGCACGGCGGGGGCGCCTCCCACCGGGCAGCAACACTTTTGCGTACTATGAGAGGCCCTGTGCCAGTGACGTCGCCAACTAGTATTCCTCCCCCCACCTGATGAAGGAACTTGCACTTTCATCTGTACCTTCCTCTTTGTCCCCGTGTAAGGTGGTATGGTATGCGGGAAGAGGAACCTGACTTTCAGCAGGGTCACAATCTTGCTGTGTAGCGTGCACGGGGAATTTTGCGTTATGGGTCAATGTACCAGCAGACTCATCTATCACTGGCTGGGCAATGGGCAGGATGAGGAGGAAACACAGATATAGGCCCAAAGAATAAAGTGGGCTAAATGCAGTTCAAAATTGGTAACACAGGACTAACAAGGGGGCATTGCAGTGGAGGACAACTGGAATGAGAGGCTGACACAGAGAGTAGGCCCAAATCAGTAAGTAGTCGACATGCAGTTCAAAATTGGCAACCGTAGTAAACAGGCGGCCCAGCTTTGTTCAGTTGAGGAGAACAGCAAGGAGTGGCAGACACCGATAGTAGGCCCCAACCCAACTAGTAGGCCAAATGCAGTCTAACATTAACAACTACTTAACGAGAGCCTGAAAATGGAATTTCAGGACAGGAAACCAGGAGAACAGCAAGGAGTGGCAGACACCGATAGTAGGCCCCAAACCAACTAGTACGCCAAATGCAGTTGTTCCATTTAACCACAATTTAATGAGAGCCTGAAGATAGAAGTTCAGGAAAGGCAACCTGGAGAACACCTTGGAGTGTAACACACCATCTCTCTACACCCCATACCCAATTTGTAGGCCTAATGCAGCGTAGTTTCCAACAACTACTAAACGAGAGCCGGAAGATCGAAGCTCAGGAAAGGCAACCTGGAGAACACCTTGGAGTGGAACACACCATCTCTCTACACCCCATACCCAATTTGTAGGCCTAATGCAGTGTAGTTTCTAACAACTACTAAACGAGAGCCGGAAGATCGAAGCTCAGGAAAGGCAACCTGGAGAACACCTTGGAGTGGAACACACCATCTCTCTACACCCCATACCCAATTTGTAGGCCTAATGCAGCGTAGTTTCCAACAACTAGTAAACGAGAGCTGGAAGATCGAAGCTCAGGAAAGGCAACCTGGAGAACACCTTGGAGTGGAACACACCATCTCTCTACACCCCATACCCAATTTGTAGGCCTAATGCAGTGTAGTTTCCAACAACTACTAAACGAGAGCCGGAAGATCGAAGCTCAGGAAAGGCAACCTGGAGAACACCTTGGAGTGGAACACACCATCTCTCTACACCCCATACCCAATTTGTAGGCCTAATGCAGTGTAGTTTCCAAGAACTACTAAACGAGAGCCGGAAGATCGAAGCTCAGGAAAGGCAACCTGGAGAACACCTTGGAGTGGAACACACCATCTCTCTACACCCCATACCCAATTTGTAGGCCTAATGCAGCGTAGTTTCCAACAACTACTAAACGAGAGCCGGAAGATCGAAGCTCAGGAAAGGCAACCTGGAGAACACCTTGGAGTGGAACACACCATCTCTCTACACCCCATACCCAATTTGTAGGCCTAATGCAGTGTAGTTTCCAACAACTACTAAACGAGAGCATGAAGATCGAAGCATTGGCGAGGAAACCTGGGGAACACCTTGGAGTGGAACACACCATCTCTCTACACCCCATACCCAATTTGTAGGCCTAATGCAGTG
Source organism: Ranitomeya imitator (assembly GCF_032444005.1). Classification (NCBI taxonomy): domain Eukaryota; kingdom Metazoa; phylum Chordata; class Amphibia; order Anura; family Dendrobatidae; genus Ranitomeya; species Ranitomeya imitator. The sequence goes on from NC_091285.1 coordinate 462,679,910, forward strand.
TAGTTTCCAACAACTACTAAACAAGAGCATTAAGATCGAAGCAATGGCGAGGAAACCTGGGGCACACCTTGGGGAGGCAGACACCGTTAGTAGGCCCTACCAAAGTTGTACCCCCAATGCAGTTTTAAAATTCCTAGAGGCTGAAAACAAGACTATTGACGCTCAGCTTTTTTCAAAGGAACACAGCTGAATTGAGTGGCGCAGACAGACACAGGTAGTAGGACTTAACCCAAAAATGTGGCTCACTGCAGCTTAAAAAAGTTACGGGGGTACACAAGCAGCAGTGCTCTGGGCAGTGGAGGACAATTTCAATAGTGGACCGCAGACAGACTTTGTACGCCTACTATTAAAAAAAGGATGCTCTATGCAATTAAAAATAGGTTCCAGGGGTCCACGGGCAGCAGTGGTGTGGTCAGTGGAGGCCTAGTGGAAGGAGTGACCGCAGACAGGCATCGAAGGCCTAAAATAATAACACATGGCTGTAGGCAATTTTAAATTGGTTCCAGGGGTACACGGGCAGCAGTGGCCTGGTCAGTGTAGTAGTAGTAGAAAGAACGGACCGCAGACAGGCATCGAAGGCCTAAAATAAAAAAATTGGGCTGGCTGTAGGCAATTTTAAATTGGTTCCAGGGGTACACGGGCAGCAGTGGTGTGGTCAGTGAAGGCATATTGTAAGGAGTGACCGCAGACAGGCATCGAAGGCCTAAAATAATAACACATGGCTGTAGGCAATTTTAAATTGGTTCCAGGGGTACACGGGCAGCAGTGGTGTGGTCAGTGGAGGCCTAGTGGAAGGAGTGACCGCAGACAGGCATAGAAGGCCTAAAATAAAAAAATTGGGCAGGCTGTAGGCAATTTTAAATTGGTTCCAGGGGTACACGGGCAGCAGTGGTGTGGTCAGTGGAGGCATATTGTAAGGAGTGACCGCAGACAGGCATCGAAGGCCTAAAATAATAACACATGGCTGTAGGCAATTTTAAATTGGTTCCAGGGGTACACGGGCAGCAGTGGTGTGGTCAGTGGAGGCCTAGTGGAAGGAGTGACCGCAGACAGGCATCGAAGGCCTAAAATAAAAAAATTGGGCAGGCTGTAGGCAATTTTAAATTGGTTCCAGGGGTACACGGGCAGCAGTGGTGTGGTCAGTGGAGGCCTAGTGGAAGGAGTGACCGCAGACAGGCATCGAAGGCCTAAAATAATAACACATGGCTGTAGGCAATTTTAAATTGGTTCCAGGGGTACACGGGCAGCAGTGGTGTGGTCAGTGGAGGCCTAGTGGAAGGAGTGACCGCAGACAGGCATCGAAGGCCTAAAATAAAAAAATTGGGCAGGCTGTAGGCAATTTTAAATTGGTTCCAGGGGTACACGGGCAGCAGTGGTGTGGTCAGTGGAGGCATATTGTAAGGAGTGACCGCAGACAGGCATCGAAGGCCTAAAATAATAACACATGGCTGTAGGCAATTTTAAATTGGTTCCAGGGGTCCACGGGCAGCAGTGGTGTGGTCAGTGGAGGCCTAGTGGAAGGAGTGACCGCAGACAGGCATCGAAGGCCTAAAATAAAAAAATTGGGCAGGCTGTAGGCAATTTTAAATTGGTTCCAGGGGTACACGGGCAGCAGTGGTGTGGTCAGTGGAGGCCTAGTGGAAGGAGTGACCGCAGACAGGCATCGAAGGCCTAAAATAATAACACATGGCTGTAGGCAATTTTAAATTGGTTCCAGGGGTACACGGGCAGCAGTGGTGTGGTCAGTGGAGGCCTAGTGGAAGGAGTGACCGCAGACAGGCATCGAAGGCCTAAAATAATAACACATGGCTGTAGGCAATTTTAAATTGGTTCCAGGGGTACACGGGCAGCAGTGGTGTGGTCAGTGGAGGCCTAGTGGAAGGAGTGACCACAGACAGGCATCGAAGGCCTAACATAACAAAAATGTCAATACAATGGTATTGTCAGTGGCAGGCATTGAAGGATGTCAGCGCATAGACTAAACATTGGTGGAGCTGTGAGATAATTTTGCAAGTGGTAGAGCACTGTTTGAGCTGGGGGGGGAACTGTCTTGTGGCCGGCGGTACAGGCCCAGGGCCCTTCATATTACAACGGTGTGTCTGACGTTGGGTGCGCACCACCACCGCCAGAGACACTTTATTGTACTAGGAGGGACCCAGTGGCAGTGCCGTCGACCAAAAGCGGGCACACCCACCTCTTCAGACAAACAGCACTCTCACGGGTGCTGTCGCCAAGTGTCGATACCACGGCCCCGTGTGGGGAGTTTGGCCATTTAGTGAGGTGTAAACATGTCGTATGCTGGACAATCAGGTGCAGAAAATTACGAGATTGGAAAAGGCATTCAGAATAGTCCACAGGCAAGACCTTTTCATAGGAAAGCTAGGTGTCGGCCGGGCAAGGTGGGGCAAAAGATTTCGAAATCCAGTTGTGGTTCATTTTAATGAAGGTTAGATCATCTACATTTTGGGTAGCCAGACGAGTCCTTTTTTCTGTTAGTATTGAACCTGCAGCACTGAATACTCTTTCTGATAGGACACTAGCTGCCGGGCAAGCAAGCTCCTGCAATGCATATTCTGCCAATTCTGGCCAGGTGTCTAATTTTGATGCCCAGTAATCAAATGGGAATGACGGTTGAGGGAGAACATCGATAAGGGATGAAAAATAGTTTGTAACCATACTGGACAAATGTTGTCTCCTGTCACTTTGAATTGATGCTGCAGTACCTGTCCTGTCTGCGGTCATAGCAAAATCACTCCACAACCTGGTCAGAAAACCCCTCTGGCCAACGCCACTTCTGATTTCTGCCCCTCTAACTCCTCTGGTCTGCTGGCCCCTGCAGCTCGTGTGAGAACGATCACGGGCGCTGTGTGCAGGGAATGCCAGAAGCAAACGGTCAACAAGAGTTGATTGTTTGGTTGCTAATATTAGTTCCAAGTTGTCATGTGGCATTATATTTTGCAATTTGCCTTTATAGCGAGGATCAAGGAGGCAGGCCAACCAGTAATCGTCATCGTTCATCATTTTAGTTATGCGTGTGTCCCTTTTGAGGATACGTAAGGCATAATCCGCCATGTGGGCCAAAGTTCCAGTTCTCAAATCTGCGGTTGTGCTTGGTTGAGGGGCAGTTTCAGGCAAATCCACGTCACTTGTGTCCCTCCAAAAACCAGAACCCGGCCTTGCCGCGCCACCAATTTCCAGTGGCCCCGGAAAAGCTTCCTCATTAAAAATATAATCATCCCCATCATCCTCCTCGTCCTCCTCCTCCTCTTCGCCCGCTAACTCGTCCTGTACACTGCCCTGGCCAGACAATGGCTGACTGTCATCAAGGCTTTCCTCTTCCTCAGCTGCAGACGCCTGATCCTTTATGTGCGTCAAACTTTGCATCAGCAGACGCATTAGGGGGATGCTCATGCTTATTATGGCGTTGTCTGCACTAACCAGCTGTGTGCATTCCTCAAAACACTGAAGGACTTGACACATGTCTTGAATCTTCGACCACTGCACACCTGACAACTCCATGTCTGCCATCCTACTGCCTGCCCGTGTATGTGTATCCTCCCACAAAAACATAACAGCCCGCCTCTGTTCGCACAGTCTCTGAAGCATGTGCAGTGTTGAGTTCCACCTTGTTGCAACGTCTATGATTAGGCGATGCTGGGGAAGGTTCAAAGAACGCTGATAGGTCTGCATACGGCTGGAGTGTATGGGCGAACGGCGGATATGTGAGCAAAGTCCACGCACTTTGAGGAGCAGGTCGGATAACCCCGGATAACTTTTCAGGAAGCACTGCACCACCAGGTTTAAGGTGTGAGCCAGGCAAGGAATGTGTTTCAGTTGGGAAAGCGAGATGGCAGCCATGAAATTCCTTCTGTTATCACTCACTACCTTGCCTGCCTCAAGATCTACAGTGCCCAGCCACGACTGTGTTTCTTTCTGCAAGAACTCGGACAGAACTTCCGCGGTGTGTCTGTTGTCGCCCAAACACTTCATAGCCAATACAGCCTGCTGACGTTTGCCAGTAGCTGCCCCATAATGGGAGACCTGGTGTGCAACAGTGGCAGCTGCGGATGGTGTGGTTGTGCGACTGCGGTCTGTGGACGAGCTCTCGCTTCTGCAGGAGGACGAAGAGGAGGAGGAGGGGGTGCGAACGGCTACAGCCAACTGTTGCCTAGACCGTGGGCTAGGCAGAACTGTCCCAAACTTGCTGTCCCCTGTGGACCCTGCATCCACAACATTCATCCAGTGTGCCGTGATGGACACGTAACGTCCCTGGCCATGCCTACTGGTCCATGCATCTGTTGTCAGGTGCACCTTTGTGCTCACAGATTGCCTGAGTGCATGGACGATGCGCTCTTTAACATGCTGGTGGAGGGCTGGGATGGCTTTTCTGGAAAAAAAGTGTCGACTGGGTAGCTCATAGCGTGGTACAGCGTAGTCCATCAGGGCTTTGAAAGCTTCGCTTTCAACTAACCGGTAGGGCATCATCTCTAACGAGATTAGTCTAGCTATGTGGGCGTTCAAACCCTGTGTACGCGGATGCGAGGCTAAGTACTTCCTTTTTCTAACCATAGTCTCATGTAGGGTGAGCTGGACTGGAGAGCTGGAGATCGTGGAACTAGCGGGGGTGCCGGTGGACATGGCAGACTGAGAGATGGTGGGAGATGGTATTGTTGCCGCCGGTGCCCTAGATGCAGTGTTTCCTACTACGAAACTGGTGATTCCTGACCCTGACTGCTTTGGCCTGGCAAAGAAACCTGCACAGATACTGCAGGTGGTGCGGAAAATGGTGGCCCTACACTGCCGGAAGGGATGTTGCGTTGCTGACTAGCTTCATTGGCCGAGGGTGCTACAACCTTAAGGGACGTTTGGTAGTTAGTCCAGGCTTGCAAATGCATGGTGGTTAAATGTCTATGCATGCAACTTGTATTGAGACTTTTCAGATTCTGTCCTCTGCTTAAGGTAGTTGAATATTTTTGACAGATGACTTTGCGCTGATCAATTGGATGTTGTTTAAAAAAATGCCAGACTGCACTCTTTCTAGCATCGGATACCTTTTCAGGCATTGCAGACTGAGCTTTAACCGGATGGCCACGCTGTCCTCCAACAGGTTTTGGCTTTGCCACGTGTTTTGGGCCAGATACGGGCCCGGCAGATGGAACCTGTTGCGATGTTGATGCCTGCTGCGGCCCCTCCTCCTCCGCTTCAGAACTGCTGCCGCCTGCACCCTGTTCCCCCAATGGCTGCCAATCGGGGTCAAGAACTGGGTCATCTATTACCTCTTCTTGTAGCTCGTGTGCAACTTCGTCTGTGTCACCGTGTCGGTCGGTGGTATAGCGTTCGTGATGGGGCAACATAGTCTCATCAGGGTCTGATTCTTGATCAGCACCCTGCGAGGGCAATGTTGTGGTCTGAGTCAAAGGACCAGCATAGTAGTCTGGCTGTGGCTGTGCATCAGTGCACTCCATGTCAGATTCAACTTGTAATGGGCATGGACTGTTAACTGCTTCACTTTCTAAGCCAGGGACGGTATGTGTAAAGAGCTCCATGGAGTAACCCGTTGTGTCGCCTGCTGCATTCTTCTCTGTTGTTGTTTTTGCTGAAGAGGACAAGGAAGCGACTTGTCCCTGACCGTGAACATCCACTAACGACGCGCTGCTTTGACATTTACCAGTTTCACGAGAGGAGGCAAAAGAGCTAGAGGCTGAGTCAGCAAGATAAGCCAAAACTTGCTCTTGCTGCTCCCGCTTTAAAAGCGGTTTTCCTACTCCCAGAAAAGGGAGCGTTCGAGGCCTTGTGTAGCCAGACGACGAACCTGGCTCCACAGGTCCAGACTTAGGTGCAATATTTTTTTTCCCACGACCAGCTGATGCTCCACCACTACCACTACCCTCATTACCAGCTGACAATGAACGCCCCCGGTCACGACCTCTTCCACCAGACTTCCTCATTGTTTTAAAAACGTAAACAAACTAACGGTATTTGTTGCTGTCACACAACTTACACGGTGAGCTATAACTTCAGTATGATTTAGCTACCCCTTTACAGGTGAGTGAGACCACAACGAAAATCAGGCACAATGCTACACACTCTGTTGTTGGTGGCAACAAATGAGAGAGATGCCACACACGCAGGACTGTCACTGAAGCACAAATGTAAATATTAATCTCCCACTGATTTGTTTTTTTTTTTTTTTTCAGGGAGACTTTAGGAAAAAAAAATAGAATAAAATGATTTTTTCAGGAAGAATTTAGAAACCAAATCAAGCTAAAAAAAATAATAGGCTTTCTATGGCCCACAATTGGAGAGAGAGAGAGAGATGGCACACCCAGGAGTCAAGACTGGCACACAAGCAGAAAGGGCAATATTAATCTCCCACTGATTTGTTTTTGTTTTTTTTTTCAGGGAGACTTTAGGAAAAAAAAATAATAGAATAAAATGATTTTTTCAGGAAGAATTTAGAAACCAAATAAAATAAAATGATTTTTTCAGGGAGAATTTAGAAAACAAATAAAACAAAAAAAGGCTTTCTATGGCCCACTGACTGAGAGATGACGCACACAGGAGTCAGGAGTGGCACACAAGCCCAGAGGCCAATATTTATCTCCCACTGATTGATGTAGTGATTTTTTCAGGTAGATTTTGGAACCCAAATCAAGCTAAAAAAATAATAGGCTTTCTATGGCCCACAATTGGAGAGAGAGAGAGAGATGGCACACCCAGGAGTCAAGACTGGCACACAAGCAGAAAGGGCAATATTAATCTCCCACTGATTTGTTTTTTTTTTTTTTTTCAGGGAGACTTTAGGAAAAAAAAATAATAGAATAAAATGATTTTTTCAGGAAGAATTTAGAAACCAAATAAAATAAAATGATTTTTTCAGGGAGAATTTAGAAAACAAATAAAAAAAAAGGCTTTCTATGGCCCACTGAGTGAGAGATGACGCACACAGGAGTCAGGAGTGGCACACAAGCCCAGAGGCCAATATTTATCTCCCACTGATTGATTTATTGATTTTTTCAGGTAGAATTTAGAACCCAAATAAAGCAAAAAAAAAAAAAAAAGGGCTTTCTATGGCCCACTGAGTGAGTGATGATGCACACAGGAGTCAGGAGTGGCACACAAGCCCTGAGGCCAATATTTTTCTCCCACTGATTGATGTAGTGATTTTTTCAGGTAGATTTTAGAACCCAAATCAAGCAAAAAAATAAATAGGCTTTCTATGGCTCACTATTTGTGAGAGAGATGGCACGCTCAGGACTGGCACACAAGCCCAGAGGCCAATATTAATCTCCCACTTTTCTATTTTTTTGTTCCAGGGAAAATTTTTAAACCCAATAAAAAAAATAATAAATAGGATTTCTATAGCCCACTATCTGAGAGAGAGAGATGGCACGCTTAGGACTGGCACACAAGCCCAAAGGCCAATATTAATCTCCCACTGATTGATTTATTGATTTTTTCAGGTAGAATTTAGAACCCAAATAAAGCAAAAAAAAAAGGGCTTTCTATGGCCCACTGAGTGAGTGATGATGCACACAGGAGTCAGGAGTGGCACACAAGCCCTGAGGCCAATATTTTTCTCCCACTGATTGATGTAGTGATTTTTTCAGGTAGATTTTAGAACCCAAATCAAGCAAAAAAATAAATAGGCTTTCTATGGCCCACTGACTGAGAGATGGCACACACAGGAGTCAAGAGTGGCACACAAGCCCTGAGGCCAATATTTTTCTCCCACTGATTGATGTAGTGATTTTTTCAGGTAGATTTTATAACCCAAATCAAGCAAAAAAATAAATAGGCTTTCTATGGCCCACTGAGTGAGAGATGGCACACACAGGGATGGCACTCTAGCAGAAATGTCAATCTTAATCTCCCACAAAAAAAAAAAAAAAAAAAAAACAGGGCGTGTCCAACAATTACCATCTCCCTGCAGTAATCTCAGCCAGGTATGGCAGGCAGCAATAAGGAGTGGACTGATGCACAAATTAAATAAAAAGTGTGGACAAACAAAAAAAATAGCTGTGCAGAAAGGAAGGAACAAGAGGATTTGTGCTTTGAAAAAAGCAGTTGGTTTGCACAGCGGCGTACACACAGCAATGCAGCTATCAGGGAGCCTTCTAGGGCAGCCCAATGAGCTACAGCGCTGAGGGGAAAAAAAAAATGTAGCTTCCACTGTCCCTGCACAGCGAAGGTGGTGTTGGGCAGTGGAAATCGTTACAGCACAAGCGGTTTGGTGGTTAATGGACCCTGCCTAACGCTATCCCTGCTTCTGACGAAGCAGCAGCAACCTCTCCCTAAGCTCAGATCAGCAGCAGTAACATGGCGGTCGGCGGGAACGCCCCTTTATAGCCCCTGTGACGCCGCAGACAGCAAGCCAATCACTGCAATGCCCTTCTCTAAGATGGTGGGGTGCGTTTACCTTCATTGGCTGAGAAATGGCGCTTTTCGAGTCATTGAAACGCGACTTTGGCGCGAAAGTCGCGTACCGCATGGCCGACCCCGCACAGGGGTCGGATCGGGTTTCATGAAACCCGACTTTGCCAAAAGTCGGCGACTTTTGAAAATGAACGACCCGTTTCGCTCAACCCTAGCCAAAGACATAGACTTATTCAGACCAGCAGGCATAGGAAATCCCACCATGACATCCTTAAGGGCTTCAGAGAGACCCTTTCTGAAAATAGCTGCCAGCGCGCCTTCATTCCATTGAGTGAGCACGGACCACTTTCTAAACTTCTGACAATAAATCTCTATCTCATCCTGACCCTGACACAGAGCCAGCAAATTTTTCTCTGCCTGATCCACCGAATTAGGTTCATCGTACAGCAATCCGAGCGCCAGGAAAAACGCATCAATATTACATAATGCAGGATCTCCTGGTGCAAGGGAAAATGCCCAGTCTTGAGGGTCGCCACGTAATAAAGAAATAATAATCCTAACTTGTTGAACTGGGTCACCAGAGGAGCGAGGTTTCAAAGCCAGAAACAGTTTGCAATTATTTTTGAAATTGAGAAACTTAGTTCAATCTCCAGAAAACAAATCAGGAATAGGAATTCTAGGTTCTAACATAGATTTCTGAACCATAATGTCCTGAATATTTTGTACTCTTGCAGTGAGATTATCCACACAAGAAGACAGACCTTTAATGTCCATCACTACACCTGTGTCCTGAACTACCCAAATGTCTAGGGGAAAAAAAAGGCAAAACACAGTGCAAAGAAAAAAAAATGGTCTCAGAACTTCTTTTTTCCCTCTATTGAGAAGCATTAGTACTTTGGGCCTCCAGTACTGTTATGATTAGGTAATTCAGAACCACAATGGACATTGAAGTTCAGAGCACACAAAGTGACCTGACAATAACCAAAAGACATAGGACAAGCTCTGAGACGTGGGAACTCTGCTGACCGCAATCCCTAATCCTATCATACCACACTAGAGGTAGCAGTGGAGCGCTCCTGACCAGACCTAGGCGCCTCGGGCACAGCCTGAGAAACTAGCTAGCCCTGAAGATAGAAAAATAAGCCTACCTTGCCTCAGAGAAATTCCCCAAAGGAAAAGGCAGCCCCCCACATATAATGACTGTGAGTGGAGATGAAAATACAAACGCAGAGATGAAATAGATTAAGCAAAGTGAGGCCCGACTTACTGAATAGACCGAGGATAGGAAAGAGAGCTTTACGGTCAACACAAAATCCTACAAACAACCACGCAGAGGGGCAAAAAGACCCTCCGCACCGACTAACGGTACGGAGGTGCTCCCTCTGCGTCCCAGAGCTTCCAGCAAGCAAGAAAAACCAATTAAGCAAGCTGGACAGAAAAAATAGCAAAACAAAAAAATAACACAAGCAAAAACTTAGCTTATGCAGAGCAGACGGCCACAGGAACGATCCAGGAGGAAGCAAGACCAATAATAGAACATTGACTGGAGGCCAGGAGCAAAGCACTAGGTGGAGTTAAATAGAGCAGCACCTAACGACTTCACCACTCACCTGAGGAAGGAAACTCAGAAGCCGCAGTACCACTTGTGACCACAGGAGGGAGCTCTGCCACAGAATTCACAACACACTACCATCATTACCAGCTGGCAATGAACGACCACGGCCACGACCTCTTCCACCAGACTTCCTCATTGTTTTAAAAACGTCACCAAACTAACGGTATCTGTTACTGTCAAACAACTTACAAGGTGAACTCTAACTTCTGTATGATTTAGATATCCCTTTATAGGTGGGTGAGACCGCAAGGAAAATCAGGCACGATGTTACACACTCTGTTTTCTGTGGCACCAAATGAGAGAGATGCCACACACGCAGGACTGTCACTCAAGCACAAAGGCCAATATTAATCTCCCACTGTTTTTTTTTTTTCAGGGAGAATTTAGATACCAAATTTAAAAAAAAAACACTAGGCTTTCTATGGCCCACTATTTAAGAGAGATGGCACACTCAGGACTAGCAGACAAACAGAAAGGCCAATATTAATCTCCCACTGTTTTGTTTTTTTTCAGGGAGAATGTAGATACCAAATTTAAAAAAAAAACACTAGGCTTTCTATGGCCCACTATTTAAGAGAGATGGCACACTCAGGACTGGCACACAAGCAGAAAGGCCAATATTAATCTCCCACATTTTTTTTTATTTTTTCAGGGAGAATTTAGATACCAAATTTAAAAAAAAAAACACTAGGCTTTCTATGGCCCACTATTTAAGAGAGATGGCACACTCAGGACTGGCAGACAAGCAGAAAGGCCAATATTAATCTCCCACTGTTTTTTTTTTCAGGGAGAATTTAGATACCAAATTTAAAAAAAAAAAACTAGGCTTTCTATGGCCCATTATTTAAGAGAGATGGCACACTCAGGACTGGCACTCTAGCAGAAAGGCCAATATTAATCTCCCACGTTTTTTTTTATTTTTTCAGGGAGAATTTAGATACCAAATTTTAAAAAAAAAACACTAGGCTTTCTATGGCCCACTTTTTAAGAGAGATGGCACACTCAGGACTGGCAGACAAGCAGAAAGGCCAATATTAATCTCCCACTGTTTTTTTTTTCAGGGAGAATTTAGATATCAAATTTAAAAAAAAACTACTAGGCTTTCTATGGCCCACTATTTAAGAGAGATGGCACACTCAGGACTGGCACACAAGCAGAAAGGCCAATATTAATCTCCCACGTTTTTTTTATTTTTTCAGGGAGAATTCAGATACCAAATTTAAAAAAAAAAACACTAGGCTTTCTATGGCCCACTATTTAAGAGAGATAGCACACTCAGGACTGGCAGACAAGCAGAAAGGCCAATATTAATCTCCCACTGTTTTTTTTTTTCAGGGAGAATTTAGATACCAAATTAAAAAAAAAGAAAACACTAGGCTTTCTATGGCCCACTATTTAAGAGAGATGGCACACTCAGGACTGGCAGACAAGCAGAAAGGCCAATATTAATCTCCCACTGTTTTTTTTTTCAGGGAGAATTTAGATACCAATTTAAAAAAAAAAACCACTAGGCTTTCTATGACCCACTATTTAAGAGAGATGGCACACTCAGGACTGGCAGACAAGCAGAAAGGCCAATATTAATCTCCCACTGTTTTTTTTTTCAGGGAGAATGTAGATACCAAATTTAAAAAAAAAACACTAGGCTTTCTATGGCCCACTATTTAAGAGAGATGGCACACTCAGAACTGGCACACAAGCTGAAAGGCCAATATTAATCTCCCACATTTTTTTTTATTTTTTCAGGGAGAATTTAGATACCAAATTTAAAAAAAAAACACTAGGCTTTCTATGGCCCACTATTTAAGAGAGATGGCACACTCAGGACTGGCAGACAAGCAGAAAGGCCAATATTAATCTCCCACAGTTTTTTTTTTCAGGGAGAATTTAGATACTAAATTTAAAAAAAAAACACTAGGCTTTCTATGGCCCACTATTTAAGAGAGATGGCACACTCAGGACTGGCAGACAAGCAGAAAGGCCAATATTAATCTCCCACTGTTTATTTTTTCAGGGAGAATTTAGATACCAAATTTAAAAAAAAACACTAGGCTTTCTATGGCCCACTATTTAAGAGAGATGGCACACTCAGGACTGGCAAACAAGCAGAAAGGCCAATATTAATCTCGCACTGTTTTTTTTTTTCAGGGATAATTTAGATACCAAATTTAAAAAAAAAACACTAGGCTTTCTATGGCCCACTATTTAAGAGAGATGGCACACTCAGGACTGGCACACAAGCAGAAAGGCCAATATTAATCTCCCACAATTTTTTTTATTTTTTCAGGGAGAATTTAGATACCAAATTTAAAAAAAAAACACTAGGCTTTCTATGGCCCACTATTTAAGAGAGATGGCACACTCAGGACTGGCAGACAAGCAGAAAGGCCAATATTAATCTCCCACTGTTTTTTTTTTCAGGGAGCATTTAGATACCAAATTTAAAAACAAAAAACACTAGGCTTTCTATGGCCCACTATTTAAGAGAGATGGCACACTCAGGACTGGCAGACAAGCAGAAAGGCCAATATTAATCTCCCACAGTTTTTTTTTTTTCAGGGAGAATTTAGATACTAAATTTAAAAAAAAAACACTAGGCTTTCTATGGCCCACTATTTAAGAGAGATGGCACACTCAGGACTGGCAGACAAGCAGAAAGGCCAATATTAATCTCCCACTGTTTTTTTTTTTCAGGGAGAATTTAAATACCAAATAAAAAAAAAAAACTAGGCTTTCTATGGCCCACTACTTAAGAGCGATGGCACACTCAGGACTGGCACTCTAGCAGAAAGGCCAATATTAATCTCCCACGTTTTTTTTTATTTTTTCAGGGAGAATTTAGATACCAAATTTAAAAAAAAAAACACTACGCTTTCTATGGCCCACTAATTAAGAGAGATGGCACACTCAGGACTGGCAGACAAGCAGAAAGGCCAATATTAATCTCCCACAGTTTTTTTTTTCAGGGAGAATTTAGATACCAAATTTAAAAAAAAAAAACTAGGCTTTCTATGGCCCACTATTTAAGAGAGATGGCACACTCAGGACTGGCACTCTAGCAGAAAGGCCAATATTAATCTCCCACGTTTTTTTTTATTTTTTCAGGGAGAATTTAGATACCAAATTTAAAAAGAAAAACACTAGGCTTTCTATGGCCCACTTTTTAAGAGAGATGGCACACTCAGGACTGGCAGACAAGCAGAAAGGCCAATATTAATCTCCCACTGTTTTTTTTTTCAGGGAGAATTTAGATATCAAATTTAAAAAAAAACTACTAGGCTTTCTATGGCCCACTATTTAAGAGAGATGGCACACTCAGGACTGGCAGACAAGCAGAAAGGCCAATATTAATCTCCCACGTTTTTTTTATTTTTTCAGGGAGAATTCAGATACCAAATTTAAAAAAAAAAACACTAGGCTTTCTATGGCCCACTATTTAAGAGAGATAGCACACTCAGGACTGGCAGACAAGCAGAAAGGCCAATATTAATCTCCCACTGTTTTTTTTTTCAGGGAGAATTTAGATACCAAATTAAAAAAAAAAAAACACTAGGCTTTCTATGGCCCACTATTTAAGAGAGATGGCACACTCAGGACTGGCAGACAAGCAGAAAGGCCAATATTAATCTCCCACTGTTTTTTTTTTCAGGGAGAATTTAGATACCAATTTAAAAAAAAAAACCACTAGGCTTTCTATGACCCACTATTTAAGAGAGATGGCACACTCAGGACTGGCAGACAAGCAGAAAGGCCAATATTAATCTCCCACTGTTTTTTTTTTCAGGGAGAATGTAGATACCAAATTTAAAAAAAAAACACTAGGGTTTCTATGGCCCACTATTTAAGAGAGATGGCACACTCAGAACTGGCACACAAGCAGAAAGGCCAATATTAATCTCCCACATTTTTTTTTATTTTTTCAGGGAGAATTTAGATACCAAATTTAAAAAAAAAACACTAGGCTTTCTATGGCCCACTATTTAAGAGAGATGGCACACTCAGGACTGGCAGACAAGCAGAAAGGCCAATATTAATCTCGCACTGTTTTTTTTTTCAGGGATAATTTAGATACCAAATTTAAAAAAAAAACACTAGGCTTTCTATGGCCCACTATTTAAGAGAGATGGCACACTCAGGACTGGCACACAAGCAGAAAGGCCAATATTAATCTCCCACAATTTTTTTTATTTTTTCAGGGAGAATTTAGATACCAAATTTAAAAAAAAAACACTAGGCTTTCTATGGCCCACTATTTAAGAGAGATGGCACACTCAGGACTGGCAGACAAGCAGAAAGGCCAATATTAATCTCCCACTGTTTTTTTTTTCAGGGAGCATTTAGATACCAAATTTAAAAACAAAAAACACTAGGCTTTCTATGGCCCACTATTTAAGAGAGATGGCACACTCAGGACTGGCAGACAAGCAGAAAGGCCAATATTAATCTCCCACAGTTTTTTTTTTTCAGGGAGAATTTAGATACTAAATTTAAAAAAAAAACACTAGGCTTTCTATGGCCCACTATTTAAGAGAGATGGCACACTCAGGACTGGCAGACAAGCAGAAAGGCCAATATTAATCTCCCACTGTTTTTTTTTTTTCAGGGAGAATTTAGATACCAAATTTAAAACAAAACACTAGGCTTTCTATGGCCCACTATTTAGGAGAGATGGCACACTCAGGACTGGCAAACAAGCAGAAAGGCCAATATTAATCTCCCACTGTTTTTTTTTTTCAGGGAGAATTTAGATACCAAATAAAAAAAAACAAACTAGGCTTTCTATGGCCCACTATTTAAGAGAGATGGCACACTCAGGACTGGCACACAAGCAGAAAGGCCAATATTAATCTCCCACAATTTTTTTTATTTTTTCAGGGAGAATTTAGATACCAAATTTAAAAAAAAAACACTAGGCTTTCTATGGCCCACTATTTAAGAGAGATGGCACACTCAGGACTGGCAGACAAGCAGAAAGGCCAATATTAATCTCCCACTGTTTTTTTTTTCAGGGAGCATTTAGATACCAAATTTAAAAACAAAAAACACTAGGCTTTCTATGGCCCACTATTTAAGAGAGATGGCACACTCAGGACTGGCAGACAAGCAGAAAGGCCAATATTAATCTCCCACAGTTTTTTTTTTTTCAGGGAGAATTTAGATACTAAATTTAAAAAAAAAACACTAGGCTTTCTATGGCCCACTATTTAAGAGAGATGGCACACTCAGGACTGGCAGACAAGCAGAAAGGCCAATATTAATCTCCCACTGTTTTTTTTTTTCAGGGAGAATTTAGATACCAAATAAAAAAAAAAAACTAGGCTTTCTATGGCCCACTACTTAAGAGCGATGGCACACTCAGGACTGGCACTCTAGCAGAAAGGCCAATATTAATCTCCCACGTTTTTTTTTATTTTTTCAGGGAGAATTTAGATACCAAATTTAAAAAGAAAAACACTAGGCTTTCTATGGCCCACTTTTTAAGAGAGATGGCACACTCAGGACTGGCAGACAAGCAGAAAGGCCAATATTAATCTCCCACTGTTTTTTTTTTCAGGGAGAATTTAGATATCAAATTTAAAAAAAAACTACTAGGCTTTCTATGGCCCACTATTTAAGAGAGATGGCACACTCAGGACTGGCAGACAAGCAGAAAGGCCAATATTAATCTCCCACGTTTTTTTTATTTTTTCAGGGAGAATTCAGATACCAAATTTAAAAAAAAAAACACTAGGCTTTCTATGGCCCACTATTTAAGAGAGATAGCACACTCAGGACTGGCAGACAAGCAGAAAGGCCAATATTAATCTCCCACTGTTTTTTTTTTTCAGGGAGAATTTAGATACCAAATTAAAAAAAAAAAAACACTAGGCTTTCTATGGCCCACTATTTAAGAGAGATGGCACACTCAGGACTGGCAGACAAGCAGAAAGGCCAATATTAATCTCCTACTGTTTTTTTTTTCAGGGAGAATTTAGATACCAATTTAAAAAAAAAAACCACTAGGCTTTCTATGACCCACTATTTAAGAGAGATGGCACACTCAGGACTGGCAGACAAGCAGAAAGGCCAATATTAATCTCCCACTGTTTTTTTTTTCAGGGAGAATGTAGATACCAAATTTAAAAAAAAAACACTAGGGTTTCTATGGCCCACTATTTAAGAGAGATGGCACACTCAGAACTGGCACACAAGCAGAAAGGCCAATATTAATCTCCCACATTTTTTTTTTATTTTTTCAGGGAGAATTTAGATACCAAATTTAAAAAAAAAACACTAGGCTTTCTATGGCCCACTATTTAAGAGAGATGGCACACTCAGGACTGGCAGACAAGCAGAAAGGCCAATATTAATCTCGCACTGTTTTTTTTTTCAGGGATAATTTAGATACCAAATTTAAAAAAAAAACACTAGGCTTTCTATGGCCCACTATTTAAGAGAGATGGCACACTCAGGACTGGCACACAAGCAGAAAGGCCAATATTAATCTCCCACAATTTTTTTTATTTTTTCAGGGAGAATTTAGATACCAAATTTAAAAAAAAAACACTAGGCTTTCTATGGCCCACTATTTAAGAGAGATGGCACACTCAGGACTGGCAGACAAGCAGAAAGGCCAATATTAATCTCCCACTGTTTTTTTTTTCAGGGAGCATTTAGATACCAAATTTAAAAACAAAAAACACTAGGCTTTCTATGGCCCACTATTTAAGAGAGATGGCACACTCAGGACTGGCAGACAAGCAGAAAGGCCAATATTAATCTCCCACAGTTTTTTTTTTTCAGGGAGAATTTAGATACTAAATTTAAAAAAAAAACACTAGGCTTTCTATGGCCCACTATTTAAGAGAGATGGCACACTCAGGACTGGCAGACAAGCAGAAAGGCCAATATTAATCTCCCACTGTTTTTTTTTTTTCAGGGAGAATTTAGATACCAAATTTAAAACAAAACACTAGGCTTTCTATGGCCCACTATTTAGGAGAGATGGCACACTCAGGACTGGCAAACAAGCAGAAAGGCCAATATTAATCTCCCACTGTTTTTTTTTTTCAGGGAGAATTTAGATACCAAATAAAAAAAAAAAAACTAGGCTTTCTATGGCCCACTATTTAAGAGCGATGGCACACTCAGGACTGGCACTCTAGCAGAAAGTCCAATATTAATCTCCCACGTTTTTTTTTATTTTTTCAGGGAGAATTTAGATACCAAATTTTAAAAAAAAAACACTAGGCTTTCTATGGCCCACTTTTTAAGAGAGATGGCACACTCAGGACTGGCAGACAAGCAGAAAGGCCAATATTAATCTCCCACTGTTTTTTTTTTCAGGGAGAATTTAGATATCAAATTTAAAAAAAAACTACTAGGCTTTCTATGGCCCACTATTTAAGAGAGATGGCATACTCAGGACTGGCACACAAGCAGAAAGGCCAATATTAATCTCCCACGTTTTTTTATTTTTTCAGGGAGAATTTAGATACCAAATTTAAAAAAAAAACACAAGGCTTTCTATGGCCCACTATTTAAGAGAGATGGCACACTCAGGACTGGCAGACAAGTAGAAAGGCCAATATTAATCTCCCACTGTTTTTTTTTTCAGGGAGAATTTAGATACCAAACTTAAAAAAAAAACACTAGGCTTTCTATGGCCCACTATTTAAGAGAGATGGCACACTCAGGACTGGCACACAAGCAGAAAGGCCAATATTACTCTCCCACTGTTTTTTTTTTCAGGGAGAATTTAGATACCAATTTAAAAAAAAAACACTAGGCTTTCTATGACCCATTATTTAAGAGAGATGGCACACTCAGGACTGGCAGACAAGCAGAAAGGCCAATATTAATCTCCCACTGGTTTTTTTTCAGGGAGAATGTAGATACCAAATTTAAAAAAAAAACACTAGGCTTTCTATGGCCCACTATTTAAGAGAGATGGCACACTCTGGACTGGCACACAAGCAGAAAGACCAATATTAATCTCCCACATTTTTTTTTATTTTTTCAGGGAGAATTTAGATACCAAATTTAAAAAAAAAGCACTAGGCTTTCTATGGCCCACTATTTAAGAGAGATGGCACACTCAGGACTGGCAGACAAGCAGAAAGGCCAATATTAATCTCCCACTGTTTTTTTTTTTCAGGGAGAATTTAGATACCAAATTTAAAAACAAAAAACACTAGGCTTTCTATGGCCCACTATTTAAGAGAGATGGCACACTCAGGACTGGCAGACAAGCAGAAAGGCCAATATTAATCTCCCACAGTTTTTTTTTTTTCAGGGAGAATTTAGATACCAAATTTAAAAAAAAAACACTAGGCTTTCTATGGCCCACTTTTTAAGAGAGATGGCACACTCAGGACTGGCACACAAGCAGAAAGGCCAATATTAATCTCCCACTGTTTTTTTTTTCAGGGAGAATTTAGATACCAAATTTAAAAAAAAAACACTAGGCTTTCTATGGCCCACTATTTAAGAGAGATGGCACACTCAGGACTGGCACACAAGCAGAAAGGCCAATATTAATCTCCCACAATTTTTTTTATTTTTTCAGGGAGAATTTAGATACCAAATTTAAAAAAAAAACACTAGGCTTTCTATGGCCCACTATTTAAGAGAGATGGCACACTCAGAACTGGCACACAAGCAGAAAGGCCAATATTAATCTCCCACATTTTTTTTTATTTTTTCAGGGAGCATTTAGATACCAAATTTAAAAAAAAAACACTAGGCTTTCTATGGCCCACTATTTAAGAGAGATGGCACACTCAGGACTGGCAGACAAGCAGAAAGGCCAATATTAATCTCCCACATTTATTTTTTTTCAGGGAGAATTTAGATACTAAATTTAAAAAAAAAACACTAGGCTTTCTATGGCCCACTATTTAAGAGAGATGGCACACTCAGGACTGGCAGACAAGCAGAAAGGCCAATATTAATCTCCCACTGTTTATTTTTTCAGGGAGAATTTAGATACCAAATTTAAAAAAAAACACTAGGCTTTCTATGGCCCACTATTTAAGAGAGATGGCACACTCAGGACTGGCAAACAAGCAGAAAGGCCAATATTAATCTCGCACTGTTTTTTTTTTTCAGGGATAATTTAGATACCAAATTTAAAAAAAAAACACTAGGCTTTCTATGGCCCACTATTTAAGAGAGATGGCACACTCAGGACTGGCACACAAGCAGAAAGGCCAATATTAATCTCCCACAATTTTTTTTATTTTTTCAGGGAGAATTTAGATACCAAATTTAAAAAAAAAACACTAGGCTTTCTATGGCCCACTATTTAAGAGAGATGGCACACTCAGGACTGGCAGACAAGCAGAAAGGCCAATATTAATCTCCCACTGTTTTTTTTTTCAGGGAGCATTTAGATACCAAATTTAAAAACAAAAAACACTAGGCTTTCTATGGCCCACTATTTAAGAGAGATGGCACACTCAGGACTGGCAGACAAGCAGAAAGGCCAATATTAATCTCCCACAGTTTTTTTTTTTTCAGGGAGAATTTAGATACTAAATTTAAAAAAAAAACACTAGGCTTTCTATGGCCCACTATTTAAGAGAGATGGCACACTCAGGACTGGCAGACAAGCAGAAAGGCCAATATTAATCTCCCACTGTTTTTTTTTTTCAGGGAGAATTTAGATACCAAATAAAAAAAAAAAACTAGGCTTTCTATGGCCCACTATTTAAGAGAGATGGCACACTCAGGACTGGCAGACAAGCAGAAAGGCCAATATTAATCTCCCACAGTTTTTTTTTTCAGGGAGAATTTAGATACCAAATTTAAAAAAAAAAAACTAGGCTTTCTATGGCCCACTATTTAAGAGAGATGGCACACTCAGGACTGGCACTCTAGCAGAAAGGCCAATATTAATCTCCCACGTTTTTTTTTATTTTTTCAGGGAGAATTTAGATACCAAATTTAAAAAGAAAAACACTAGGCTTTCTATGGCCCACTTTTTAAGAGAGATGGCACACTCAGGACTGGCAGACAAGCAGAAAGGCCAATATTAATCTCCCACTGTTTTTTTTTTCAGGGAGAATTTAGATATCAAATTTAAAAAAAAACTACTAGGCTTTCTATGGCCCACTATTTAAGAGAGATGGCACACTCAGGACTGGCAGACAAGCAGAAAGGCCAATATTAATCTCCCACGTTTTTTTTATTTTTTCAGGGAGAATTCAGATACCAAATTTAAAAAAAAAAACACTAGGCTTTCTATGGCCCACTATTTAAGAGAGATAGCACACTCAGGACTGGCAGACAAGCAGAAAGGCCAATATTAATCTCCCACTGTTTTTTTTTTCAGGGAGAATGTAGATACCAAATTTAAAAAAAAAACACTAGGGTTTCTATGGCCCACTATTTAAGAGAGATGGCACACTCAGAACTGGCACACAAGCAGAAAGGCCAATATTAATCTCCCACATTTTTTTTTTATTTTTTCAGGGAGAATTTAGATACCAAATTTAAAAAAAAAACACTAGGCTTTCTATGGCCCACTATTTAAGAGAGATGGCACACTCAGGACTGGCAGACAAGCAGAAAGGCCAATATTAATCTCGCACTGTTTTTTTTTTCAGGGATAATTTAGATACCAAATTTAAAAAAAAAACACTAGGCTTTCTATGGCCCACTATTTAAGAGAGATGGCACACTCAGGACTGGCACACAAGCAGAAAGGCCAATATTAATCTCCCACAATTTTTTTTATTTTTTCAGGGAGAATTTAGATACCAAATTTAAAAAAAAAACACTAGGCTTTCTATGGCCCACTATTTAAGAGAGATGGCACACTCAGGACTGGCAGACAAGCAGAAAGGCCAATATTAATCTCCCACTGTTTTTTTTTTCAGGGAGCATTTAGATACCAAATTTAAAAACAAAAAACACTAGGCTTTCTATGGCCCACTATTTAAGAGAGATGGCACACTCAGGACTGGCAGACAAGCAGAAAGGCCAATATTAATCTCCCACAGTTTTTTTTTTTCAGGGAGAATTTAGATACTAAATTTAAAAAAAAAACACTAGGCTTTCTATGGCCCACTATTTAAGAGAGATGGCACACTCAGGACTGGCAGACAAGCAGAAAGGCCAATATTAATCTCCCACTGTTTTTTTTTTTTCAGGGAGAATTTAGATACCAAATTTAAAACAAAACACTAGGCTTTCTATGGCCCACTATTTAGGAGAGATGGCACACTCAGGACTGGCAAACAAGCAGAAAGGCCAATATTAATCTCCCACTGTTTTTTTTTTTCAGGGAGAATTTAGATACCAAATAAAAAAAAAAAACTAGGCTTTCTATGGCCCACTATTTAAGAGCGATGGCACACTCAGGACTGGCACTCTAGCAGAAAGTCCAATATTAATCTCCCACGTTTTTTTTTATTTTTTCAGGGAGAATTTAGATACCAAATTTAAAAAAAAAAACACTAGGCTTTCTATGGCCCACTTTTTAAGAGAGATGGCACACTCAGGACTGGCAGACAAGCAGAAAGGCCAATATTAATCTCCCACTGTTTTTTTTTTCAGGGAGAATTTAGATATCAAATTTAAAAAAAAACTACTAGGCTTTCTATGGCCCACTATTTAAGAGAGATGGCATACTCAGGACTGGCACACAAGCAGAAAGGCCAATATTAATCTCCCACGTTTTTTTATTTTTTCAGGGAGAATTTAGATACCAAATTTAAAAAAAAAACACAAGGCTTTCTATGGCCCACTATTTAAGAGAGATGGCACACTCAGGACTGGCAGACAAGTAGAAAGGCCAATATTAATCTCCCACTGTTTTTTTTTTTCAGGGAGAATTTAGATACCAAACTTAAAAAAAAAACACTAGGCTTTCTATGGCCCACTATTTAAGAGAGATGGCACACTCAGGACTGGCACACAAGCAGAAAGGCCAATATTACTCTCCCACTGTTTTTTTTTTCAGGGAGAATTTAGATACCAATTTAAAAAAAAAACCACTAGGCTTTCTATGACCCATTATTTAAGAGAGATGGCACACTCAGGACTGGCAGACAAGCAGAAAGACCAATATTAATCTCCCACATTTTTTTTTATTTTTTCAGGGAGAATTTAGATACCAAATTTAAAAAAAAAGCACTAGGCTTTCTATGGCCCACTATTTAAGAGAGATGGCACACTCAGGACTGGCAGACAAGCAGAAAGGCCAATATTAATCTCCCACTGTTTTTTTTTTTCAGGGAGAATTTAGATACCAAATTTAAAAACAAAAAACACTAGGCTTTCTATGGCCCACTATTTAAGAGAGATGGCACACTCAGGACTGGCAGACAAGCAGAAAGGCCAATATTAATCTCCCACAGTTTTTTTTTTTTCAGGGAGAATTTAGATACCAAATTTAAAAAAAAAACACTAGGCTTTCTATGGCCCACTTTTTAAGAGAGATGGCACACTCAGGACTGGCACACAAGCAGAAAGGCCAATATTAATCTCCCACTGTTTTTTTTTTCAGGGAGAATTTAGATACCAAATTTAAAAAAAAAACACTAGGCTTTCTATGGCCCACTATTTAAGAGAGATGGCACACTCAGGACTGGCACTCTAGCAGAAAGGCCAATATTAATCTCCCACTGTTTTTTTTTTTCAGGGAGAATTTAGATACCAAATTTAAAAAAAAAACACTAGGCTTTCTATGGCCCACTATTTAAGAGAGATGGCATACTCAGGACTGGCACACAAGCAGAAAGGCCAATATTAATCTCCCACGTTTTTTTTATTTTTTCAGGGAGAATTTAGATACCAAATTTAAAAAAAAAAACACTAGGCTTTCTATGGCCCACTATTTAAGAGAGATGGCACACTCAGGACTGGCAGACAAGCAGAAAGGCCAATATTAATCTCCCACTGTTTTTTTTTTTTCAGGGAGAATTTAGATACCAAATTTAAAAAAAAAAACACTAGGCTTTCTATGGCCCACTATTTAAGAGAGATGGCACACTCAGGACTGGCAGACAAGCAGAAAGGCCAATATTAATCTCCCACTGTTTTTTTTTTCAGGGAGAATTTAGATACCAATTTAAAAAAAAAACACTAGGCTTTCTATGACCCATTATTTAAGAGAGATGGCACACTCAGGACTGGCAGACAAGCAGAAAGGCCAATATTAATCTCCCACTGTCTTTTTTTCAGGGAGAATGTAGATACCAAATTTAAAAAAAAAACACTAGGCTTTCTATGGCCCACTATTTAAGAGAGATGGCACACTCAGGACTGGCACACAAGCAGAATGGCCAATATTAATCTCCCACATTTTTTTTTATTTTTTCAGGGAGAATTTAGATACCAAATTAAAAAAAAAACCACTAGGCTTTCTATGGCCCACTATTTAAGAGAGATGGCACACTCAGGACTGGCAGACAAGCAGAAAGGCCAATATTAATCTCCCACTGTTTTTTTTTTTTTCAGGGAGAATTTAGATACCAAATTTAAAAAAAAAAACACTAGGCTTTCTATGGCCCACTATTTAAGAGAGATGGCACACTCAAGACTGGCACTCTAGCAGAAAGGCCAATATTAATCTCCGACGTTTTTTTTTATTTTTTCAGGGAGAATTTAGATACCAAATTAAAAAAAAAAACACTAGGATTTCTATGGCCCACTTTTTAAGAGAGATGGCACACTCAGGACTGGCAGACAAGCAGTAAGGCCAATATTAATCTCCCACTGTTTTTTTTTTCAGGGAGAATTTAGATATCAAATTTAAAAAAAAACTACTAGGCTTTCTATGGCCCACTAATTAAGAGAGATGGCACACTCTGTACTGGCACACAAGCAGAAAGACCAATATTAATCTCCCACATTTTTTTTTATTTTTTCAGGGAGAATTTAGATACCAAATGAAAAAAAAACTACTAGGCTTTCTATGGCCCACTATTTAAGAGAGATGGCACACTCAGGACTGTCAGACAAGCAGAAAGGCCAATATTAATCTCCCACTGTTTTTTTTTTTTTCAGGGAGAATTTTGATACCAAATTTAAAAAAAAAACACTAGGCTTTCTATGGCCCACTATTTAAGAGAGATGGCACACTCAAGACTGGCACTCTAGCAGAAAGGCCAATATTAATCTCCGACGTTTTTTTTTATTTTTTCAGGGAGAATTTAGATACCAAATAAAAAAAAAAACACTAGGCTTTCTATGGCCCACTTTTTAAGAGAGATGGCACACTCAGGACTGGCAGACAAGCAGAAAGGCCAATATTAATCTCCCACTGTTTTTTTTTTTCAGGGAGAATTTAGATATCAAATTTAAAAAAAAACTACTAGGCTTTCTATGGCCCACAATTTAAGAGAGATGGCACACTCAGGACTGGCAGACAAGCAGAAAGGCCAATATTAATCTCCCACAGTTTTTTTTTTTCAGGGAGAATTTAGATACTAAATTAAAAAAAAAAACACTAGACTTTCTATGGCCCACTTTTTAAGAGAGATGGCACACTCAGGACTGGCACACAAGCAGAAAGGCCAATATTAATCTCCCACTGTTTTTTTTTTCAGGGAGAATTTAGATACCAAATTTAAAAAAAAAACACTAGGCTTTCTATGGCCCACTATTTAAGAGAGATGGCACACTCAGGACTGGCACTCTAGCAGAAAGGCCAATATTAATCTCCCACTGTTTTTTTTTTCAGGGAGAATTTAGATACCAAATTTAAAAAAAAAACACTAGGCTTTCTATGGCCCACTATTTAAGAGAGATGGCATACTCAGGACTGGCACACAAGCAGAAAGGCCAATATTAATCTCCCACGTTTTTTTTATTTTTTCAGGGAGAATTTAGATACCAAATTTAAAAAAAAAACCACTAGGCTTTCTATGGCCCACTATTTAAGAGAGATGGCACACTCAGGACTGGCAGACAAGCAGAAAGGCCAATATTAATCTCCCACTGTTTTTTTTTTTCAGGGAGAATTTAGATACCAAATTTAAAAAAAAAAACACTAGGCTTTCTATGGCCCACTATTTAAGAGAGATGGCACACTCAGGACTGGCAGACAAGCAGAAAGGTCAATATTAATCTCCCACTGTTTTTTTTTTCAGGGAGAATTTAGATACCAATTTAAAAAAAAAACACTAGGCTTTCTATGACCCATTATTTAAGATAGATGGCACACTCAGGACTGGCAGACAAGCAGAAAGGCCAATATTAATCTCCCACTGTTTTTTTTTTCAGGGAGAATGTAGATACCAAATTTTAAAAAAAAACACTAGGCTTTCTATGGCCCACTATTTAAGAGAGATGGCACACTCAGGACTGGCACACAAGCAGAAAGGCCAATATTAATCTCCCACATTTTTTTTTATTTTTTCAGGGAGAATTTAGATACCAAATGAAAAAAAAACCACTAGGCTTTCTATGGCCCACTATTTAAGAGAGATGGCACACTCAGGACAGGCAGACAAGCAGAAAGGCCAATATTAATCTCCCACTGTTTTTTTTTTTCAGGGAGAATTTAGATACCAAATTAAAAAAAAAAAACACTAGGCTTTCTATGGCCCACTATTTAACCCCTTTACCCCCAAGGGTGGTTTGCACGTCAATGACCAGGCCAATTTTTACAATTCTGATCACTGTCCCTTTATGAGGTAATAACTCCGAAACGCTTCAACGGATCCTGGTGATTCTGACATTGTTTTCTCGTGACATATTGTACTTCATGATAGTGGTAAAATTTCTTTGATAGTACCTGCGTTTATTTGTGAAAAAAACGGAAATTTGGCGAAAATTTTGAATATTTCGCAATTTTCAAACTTTGAATTTTTATGCAATTAAATCACAGAGATATGTCACACAAAATACTTAATAAGTAACATTTCCCACATGTCTCCTTTACATCAGCATAATTTTGGAACCAATTTTTTTTTGTTAGGGAGTTATAAGGGTTAAAAGTTGACCAGCAATTTCTCATTTTTACAACACCATTTTTTTTAGGGACCACGTCTCATTTGAAGTCATTTTGAGGGGTCTATATGATAGAAAATGCCCAAGTGTGACACCATTCTAAAAACTGCACCCCTCATGGTGCTCAAAACCACATTCAAGAAGTTTATTAACTCTTCAGGTGTTTAATAGGAATTTTTGGAATGTTTAAATAAAAATGAACATTTAACTTTTTTACACAAAAAATTTACTTCAGCTCCAATTTGTTTTATTTTACCAAGGGTAACAGGAGAAATTGGACCCAGAAAGTTGTTGTCCAATTTGTCCTGAGTACGCTGATACCCCATATGTGGCAGTAAACCACTGTTTGGGCGCATTGGAGAGCTCGGAAGGGAAGGAGCGCTATTTGACTTTTCAATGCAAAATTGACAGGAATTGAGATGGGACGCCATGTTGCGTTTGGAGAGCCACTGATGTGCCTAAACATTGAAACCCCCCACAAGTGACACCATTTTGGAAAGTAGACCCCCTAAGGAACTTATCTGGATGTGTGGTGAGCACTTTGACCCACCAAGTGCTTCACAGAAGTTTATAATGCAGAACCGTAAAAATAAAAAATCATATTTTTTCACAAAAATTATATTTTTGCCCCCAATTTTTTATTTTTCCAAGGGTAAGAGAAGAAATTGGACCTCAAAAGTTGTTGTCCAATTTGTCCTGAGTACGCTGATACCCCACATGTGGCAGTAAACCACTGTTTGGGCGCATGGGAGAGCTCGGAAGGGAAGGAGCGCAGTTTGACTTTTCAATGCAAAATTGACAGAAATTGAGATGGGACGCCATGTTGCGTTTGGAGAGCCACTGATGTGCCTAAACATTGAAACCCCCCACAAGTGACACCATTTTGGAAAGTAGACCCCCTAAGGAACTTATCTGGATGTGTGGTGAGCACTTTGACCCACCAAGTGCTTCACAGAAGTTTATAATGCAGAACCGTAAAAATAAAAAATCATATTTTTTCACAAAAATTATATTTTTGCCCCCAATTTTTTATTTTTCCAAGGGTAAGAGAAGAAATTGGACCTCAAAAGTTGTTGTCCAATTTATCCCGAGTACGCTGATACCCCATATGTGGCAGTAAACCACTGTTTGGGCGCATGGGAGATCTCGGAAGGGAAGGAGCGCCGTTTGACTTTTCAATGCAAAATTGACAGGAATTGAGATGGGACGCCATGTTGCGTTTGGAGAGCCACTGATGTGCCTAAACATTGAAACCCCCCACAAGTGACACCATTTTGGAAAGTAGACCCCGTAAGGAACTTATCTGGATGTGTGGTGAGCACTTTGACCCACCAAGGGCTTCACAGAAGTTTATAATGCAGAGCCATAAAAATAAAACAAAATTTTTTTCCCACAAAAATTATTTTTTAGCCCCCAGTTTTGTATTTTCCCTAGGGTAACAGGAGAAATTGGACCCCAAAAGTTGTTGTCCAATTTGTCCTGAGTACGCTGATACCCCATATGTGGGGGGGAACCACCGTTTGGGCGCATGGGAGGGCTCGGAAGGGAAGGAGCGCCATTTGGAATGCAGACTTAGATGGAATGGTCTGCAGGCGTCACATTGCGTTTGCAGAGCCCCTAATGTACCTAAACAGTAGAAACCCCCCACAAGTGACACCATTTTGGAAAGTAGACCCCCTAAGGAACTCATCTTGATGTGTTGTGAGAGCTTTGAACCCCCAAGTATTTCACTACAGTTTATAACGCAGAGCCATGCAAATAAAAAATATTTTTTTTTCCACAAAAATTATATTTTAGCCCCCAGTTTTGTATTTTTCCAAGGTTAGCAGGAGAAATTGGACCCTAAATGTTGTTGTCCAATTTGTCCTGAGTACGCTGATACCCGATATGTGGGGGGGAACCACCGTTTGGGCGCATGGGAGGGCTCGGAAGGGAAGGAGCATCATTTGGAATGCAGACTTAGATGGATTGGTCTGCAGGCGTCACATTGCGTTTGCAGAGCCCCTAATGACCCTAAAAAGTAGAAACCCCCCACAAGTGACCCCATATTGGAAACTAGACCCCTCAATGAACTTATCTTGATGTGTTGTGAGAACTTTGAACCCCCAAGTGTTTCACTACAGTTTATAACGCAGAGCCGTGAAAATAAAAAATCTTTTTGTTTTCCCACAAAAATTATTTTTTAGCCCCCAGTTTTGTATTTTCCCAAGGGTAACAGGAGAAATTGGTCCACAAAAGTTGTTGTCCAATTTGTCCTGAGTACGCTGATACCCCATATGTTGGGGTAAACCCCTGTTTGGGCACACAGGAGAGCTCGGAAGGGAAGGAGCACTGTTTTACTTTTTCAACGCAGAATTGGCTGGAATTGAGATCGGACGCCATGTCGTGTTTGGAGAGCCCCTGATGTGCCGAAACAGTGGAAACCCCCCAATTATAACTGAAACCCTAATCTAAACACACCCCTAACCCTAATTCCAACGGTAACCCTAACCACACCTCTAACCCTGACACACCCCTAACCCTAATCCCAACCCTATTCCCAACTGTAAATGTAATCTAAACCCTAACCCTAACTTTAGCCCCAACCCTAACTGTAGCCCCAACCCTAACCCTAACCCTAGCCCTAACCCTAGCCCTAACCCTAGCCCTAACCCTAACCCTAACCCTAGCCCTAACCCTAGCCCTAACACTAGCCCTAACCCTAGCCCTAGCCCTAACCCTAACCCTAGCCCTAGCCCTAACCCTAGCCCTAACCCTAGCCCTAACCTAGCCCTAATGGGAAAATGGAAATAAATACATTTTTTTTTATTTTTCCCTAACTAAGGGGGTGATGAAGGGGGGTTTGATTTACTTTTATAGCGAGTTTTTTAGCGGATTTTTATGATTGGCAGCCGTCACACACTGAAAGACCCTTTTTATTGCAAAAAATATTTTTTGCAATACCACATTTTGAGAGCTATAATTTTTCCATATTTTGGTCCACAGAGTCATGTGAGGTCTTGTTCTTTGCGGGACAAGTTGACGTTTTTATTGAAAACATTTTTGGGCACGTGACATTTTTTGATCGCTTTTTATTCCGATTTTTGTGAGGAAGAATGACCAAAAGCCAGCTATTCATGAATTTCTATTGGGGGAGGCGTTTATACCGTTCCGCGTTTGGTAAAATTGATAAATCAGTTTTATTCTTCGGGTCAGTACAATTACAGCGATACCTCATTTATATCATTTTTTTATGGTTTGGCGCTTTTATACGATAAAAACTATTTTACAGAAAAAATAATTATTTTTGCATCGCTTTATTCTCAGGACTATAACTTTTTTATTTTTTTGCTGATGATGCTGTATGGCGGCTCTTTTTTTGCGGGACAATATGACGCTTTCAGCGGTACCATGGTTATTTATATCTGTCCTTTTGATCGCGTGTTATTCCACTTTTTGTTCGGCGGTATGATAATAAAGCGTTGTTTTTTGCCTCGTTTTTTTTTTTTTTTTCTTACGGTGTTTACTGAAGGGGTTAACTAGTGGGACAGTTTTATAGGTCGGGTCGTTACGGACGCGGCGATACTAAATATGTGTACTTTTATTGTTTTTTTTTTTTATTTAGATGAAGAAATGTATTTATGGGAATAATATTTTTTTTTTTTTTTAATTATTTTGGAATATTTTTTTTTATTTTTTTTACACATTTGGAAAATTTTATTTTTACTTTTTTACTTTGTCCCAGGGGGGGACATCACAGATCAGTGATCTGACAGTTTGCACAGCACTCTGTCAGATCACTGATCTGACATGCAGCGCTGCAGGCTTCACAGTGCCTGCTCTGAGCAGGCTCTGTGAAGCCACCTCCCTACCTGCAGGACCCGGATCCGCGGCCATCTTGGATCCGGGACTGGAGGGAGCAGGGAGGGAGGTGAGACCCTCGCAGCAACGCGATCACATCGCGTTGCTCCGGGGGTCTCAGGGAAGCCCGCAGGGAGCCCCCTCCCTGCGCGGTGCTTCCCTGCACCGCCGGCACATCGCGATCATCTTTGATCGCGGTGTGCCAGGGGTTAATGTGCCGGGGGCGGTCCGTGACCGCTCCTGGCACATAGTGCCGGATGTCAGCTGCAATAGGCAGCTGACACCCGGCCGCGATCGGCCGCGCTCCCCCCGTGAGCGCGGCCGATCGGCTATGACGTACTATCCCGTCCAGGGTCAGATAAGCCCAGGGCACCTCGATGGGATAGTACGTCTAAGGTCACAGAGGGGTTAAGAGAGATGGCACACTCAAGACTGGCACTCTAGCAGAAAGGCCAATATTAATCTCCGACGTTTTTTTTTATTTTTTCAGGGAGAATTTAGATACCAAATTAAAAAAAAAACACCAGGCTTTCTATGGCCCACTTTTTAAGAGAGATGGCACACTGAGGACTGGCAGACAAGCAGAAAGGCCAATATTAATCTCCCACTGTTTTTTTTTTTCAGGGAGAATTTAGATACCAAATTAAAAAAAAAAAACACTAGGCTTTCTATGGCCCACTATTTAAGAGAGATGGCACACTCAGGACTGGCAGACAAGCAGAAAGGCCAATATTAATCTCCCACTGTTTTTTTTTTCAGGGAGAATGTAGATACCAAATTTAAATAAAAAACACTAGGCTTTCTATGGCCCACTATTTAAGAGAGATGGCACACTCTGGACTGGCACACAAGCAGAAAGGCCAATATTAATCTCCCACATTTTTTTTTATTTTTTCAGGGAGAATTTAGATACCAAATTTAAAAAAAAAACACTAGGCTTTCTATGGCCCACTATTTAAGAGAGATGGCACACTCAGGACTGGCAGACAAGCAGAAAGGCCAATATTAATCTCCCACTGTTTTTTTTTTTTCAGGGAGAATTTAGATACCAAATTTAAAAACAAAAAACACTAGGCTTTCTATGGCCCACTATTTAAGAGAGATGGCACACTCAGGACTAGCAGACAAGCAGAAAGGCCAATATTAATCTCCCACTGTTTTTTTTTTTCAGGGAGAATTTAGATACTAAATTAAAAAAAAAACACTAGGCTTTCTATGGCCCACTATTTAAGAGAGATGGCACACTCTGGACTGGCACACAAGCAGAAAGACCAATATTAATCTCCCACTTTTTTTTTATTTTTTCAGGGAGAATTTAGATACCAAATTTAAAAAAAAAACACTAGGCTTTCTATGGCCCACTATTTAAGAGAGATGGCACACTCAGGACTGGCAGACAAGCAGAAAGGCCAATATTAATCTCCCACTGTTTTTTTTTTCAGGGAGAATTTAGATACCAAATTTAAAAACAAAAAACACTAGGCTTTCTATGGCCCACTATTTAAGAGAGATGGCACACTCAGGACTGGCAGACAAGCAGAAAGGCCAATATTAATCTCCCACAGTTTTTTTTTTCAGGGAGAATTTAGATACTAAATTAAAAAAAAAAACACTAGGCTTTCTATGGCCCACTATTTAAGAGAGATGGCACACTCAGGACTGGCAGACAAGCAGAAAGGCCAATATTAATCTCCCACTGTTTTTTTTTTCAGGGAGAATTTAGATACCAAATTTAAAAAAAAAACACTAGGCTTTCTATGGCCCACTATTTAAGAGAGATGGCACACTCAGGACTGGCACACAAGCAGAAAGGCCAATATTAATCTCCCACAGTTTTTTTTTTCAGGGAGAATTTAGATACCAAATTAAAAAAAAAACTAGGCTTTCTATGGCCCACTATTTAAGAGAGATGGCACACTCAGGACTGGTACTCTAGCAGAAAGGCCAATATTAATCTCCTACGTTTTTTTTTATTTTTTCAGGGAGAATTTAGATACCAAATTTAAAAAAAAAACACTAGGCTTTCTATGGCCCACTTTTTAAGAGAGATGGCACACTCAGGACTGGCAGACAAGCAGAAAGGCCAATATTAATCTCCCACTGTTTTTTTTTCAGGGAGAATTTAGATATCAAATTTTAAAAAAAACTACTAGGCTTTCTATGGCCCACTATTTAAGAGAGATGGCATACTCAGGACTGGCACACAAGCAGAAAGGCCAATATTAATCTCCCACGTTTTTTTTATTTTTTTAGGGAGAATTCAGATACCAAATTAAAAAAAAAAACACTAGGCTTTCTATGGCCCACTATTTAAGAGAGATGGCACACTCAGGACTGGCAGACAAGCAGAAAGGCCAATATTAATCTCCCACTGTTTTTTTTTTTCAGGGAGAATTTAGATACCAAATTAAAAAAAAAACACTAGGCTTTCTATGGCCCACTATTTAAGAGAGATGGCACACTCAGGACTGGCAGACAAGCAGAAAGGCCAATATTAATCTCCCACTGTTTTTTTTTTCAGGGAGAATTTAGATACCAATTTAAAAAAAAAAACACTAGGCTTTCTATGACCCACTATTTAAGAGAGATGGCACACTCAGGACTGGCAGACAAGCAGAAAGGCCAATATTAATCTCCCACTGTTTTTTTTTTTCAGGGAGAATATAGATACCAAATTTAAAAAAAAAACACTAGGCTTTCTATGGCCCACTATTTAAGATAGATGGCACACTCAGGACTGGCACACAAGCAGAAAGGCCAATATTAATCTCCCACATTTTTTTTTATTTTTTCAGGGAGAATTTAGATACCAAATTTAAAAAAAAAACACTAGGCTTTCTATGGCCCACTATTTAAGAGAGATGGCACACTCAGGACTGGCACACAAGCAGAAAGGCCAATATTAATCTCCCACATTTTTTTTTTTCAGGGAGAATTTAGATACCAAATTAAAAAAAAAAACTACTAGGCTTTCTATGGCCCACTATTTAAGAGAGATGGCACACTCAGGACTGGCAGACAAGCAGAAAGGCCAATATTAATCTCCCACTGTTTTTTTTTTCAGGGAGAATTTAGATACCAATTTAAAAAAAAAAAAAACACTAGGCTTTCTATGACCCACTATTTAAGAGAGATGGCACACTCAGGACTGGCAGACAAGCAGAAAGGCCAATATTAATCTCCCACTGTTTTTTTTTTTTCAGGGAGAATTTAGATACCAAATTAAAAAAAAAAACACTAGGCTTTCTATGGCCCACTTTTTAAGAGAGATGGCACACTCAGGACTGGCAGACAAGCAGAAAGGCCAATATTAATCTCCCACTGTTTTTTTTTTCAGGGAGAATTTAGATATCAAATTTAAAAAAAAAACTACTAGGCTTTCTATGGCCCACAATTTAAGAGAGATGGCACACTCAGGACTGGCAGACAAGCAGAAAGGCCAATATTAATCTCCCACTGTTTTTTTTTTTCAGGGAGAATATAGATACCAAATTTAAAAAAAAAACACTAGGCTTTCTATGGCCCACTATTTAAGATAGATGGCACACTCAGGACTGGCACACAAGCAGAAAGGCCAATATTAATCTCCCACATTTTTTTTTATTTTTTCAGGGAGAATTTAGATACCAAATTTAAAAAAAAAACACTAGGCTTTCTATGGCCCACTATTTAAGAGAGATGGCACACTCAGGACTGGCACACAAGCAGAAAGGCCAATATTAATCTCCCACATTTTTTTTTTCAGGGAGAATTTAGATACCAAATTAAAAAAAAAAACTACTAGGCTTTCTATGGCCCACTATTTAAGAGAGATGGCACACTCAGGACTGGCAGACAAGCAGAAAGGCCAATATTAATCTCCCACTGTTTTTTTTTTCAGGGAGAATTTAGATACCAATTTAAAAAAAAAAAAAACACTAGGCTTTCTATGACCCACTATTTAAGAGAGATGGCACACTCAGGACTGGCAGACAAGCAGAAAGGCCAATATTAATCTCCCACTGTTTTTTTTTTTTTCAGGGAGAATTTAGATACCAAATTAAAAAAAAAAAACACTAGGCTTTCTATGGCCCACTTTTTAAGAGAGATGGCACACTCAGGACTGGCAGACAAGCAGAAAGGCCAATATTAATCTCCCACTGTTTTTTTTTTCAGGGAGAATTTAGATATCAAATTTAAAAAAAAACTACTAGGCTTTCTATGGCCCACAATTTAAGAGAGATGGCACACTCAGGACTGGCACACAAGCAGAAAGGCCAATATTAATCTCCCACATTTTTTTTATTTTTTCAGGGAGAATTTAGATACCAAATTAAAAAAAAAAAACACTAGGCTTTCTATGGCCCACTATTTAAGAGAGATGGCACACTCAGGACTGGCAGACAAGCAGAAAGGCCAATATTAATCTCCCACTGTTTTTTTTTTTCAGGGAGAATTTAGATACCAAATTAAAAAAAAAAAACACTAGGCTTTCTATGGCCCACTATTTAAGAGAGATGGCACACTCAGGACTGGCAGACAAGCAGAAAGGCCAATATTAATCTCCCACTGTTTTTTTTTTCAGGGAGAATGTAGATACCAAATTTAAAAAAAAAACACTAGGCTTTCTATGGCCCACTATTTAAGAGAGATGGCACACTCTGGACTGCCACACAAGCAGAAAGGCCAATATTAATCTCCCACATTTTTTTTTATTTTTTCAGGGAGAATTTAGATACCAAATTTAAAAAAAAAACACTAGGCTTTCTATGGCCCACTATTTAAGAGAGATGGCACACTCAGGACTGGCAGACAAGCAGGAAGGCCAATATTAATCTCCCACAGTTTTTTTTTTTCAGGGAGAATTTAGATACTAAATTAAAAAAAGAAACACTAGGCTTTCTATGGCCCACTATTTAAGAGAGATGGCACACTCAGGACTGGCAGACAAGCAGAAAGGCCAATATTAATCTCCCACTGTTTTTTTTTTCAGGGAGAATTTAGATACCAATTTTAAAAAAAAAACACTAGGCTTTCTATGACCCACTATTTAAGAGAGATGGCACACTCAGGACTGGCAGACAAGCAGAAAGGCCAATATTAATCTCCCACTGTTTTTTTTTTCAGGGAGAATGTAGATACCAAATTTAAAAAAAAAACACTAGGCTTTCTATGGCCCACTATTTAAGAGAGATGGCACACTCTGGACTGGCACACAAGCAGAAAGGCCAATATTAATCTCCCACATTTTTTTTTATTTTTTCAGGGAGAATTTAGATACCAAATTTAAAAAAAAAACACTAGGCTTTCTATGGCCCACTATTTAAGAGAGATGGCACACTCAGGACTGGCAGACAAGCAGAAAGGCCAATATTAATCTCACACTGTTTTTTTTTTCAGGGAGAATTTAGATACCAAATTTAAAAACAAAAAACACTAGGCTTTCTATGGCCCACTATTTAAGAGAGATGGCACACTCAGGACTGGCAGACAAGCAGAAAGGCCAATATTAATCTCCCACAGTTTTTTTTTTTCAGGGAGAATTTAGATACTAAATTAAAAAAAAAACACTAGGCTTTCTATGGCCCACTATTTAAGAGAGATGGCACACTCAGGACTGGCAGACAAGCAGAAAGGCCAATATTAATCTCCCACTGTTTTTTTTTCAGGGAGAATTTAGATACCAAATTTAAAAAAAAAACACTAGGCTTTCTATGGCCCACTATTTAAGAGAGATGGCACACTCAGGACTGGCACACAAGCAGAAAGGCCAATATTAATCTCCCACTGTCTTTTTTTTTCAGGGAGAATTTAGATACCAAATTTAAAAAAAAAAGACTAGGCTTTCTATGGCCCACTTTTTAAGAGAGATGGCACACTCAGGACTGGCAGACAAGCAGAAAGGCCAATATTAATCTCCCACTGTTTTTTTTTCAGGGAGAATTTAGATATCAAATTTTAAAAAAAAACTACTAGGCTTTCTATGGCCCACTATTTAAGAGAGATGGCATACTCAGGACTGGCACACAAGCAGAAAGGCCAATATTAATCTCCCACTTTTTTTTATTTTTTCAGGGAGAATTTAGATACCAAATTAAAAAAAAAAAACACTAGGCTTTCTATGACCCATTATTTAAGAGAGATGGCACACTCAGGACTGGCAGACAAGCAGAAAGGCCAATGTTAATCTCCCACTGTTTTTTTTAAGGGAGAATGTAGATACCAAATTTAAAAAAAAACACTAGGCTTTCTATGGCCCACTATTTAAGATAGATGGCACACTCAGGACTGGCAGACAAGCAGAAAGGCCAATATTAATCTCCCACATTTTTTTTTATTTTTTCAGGGAGAATTTAGATACCAAATTTAAAAAAAAACACTAGGCTTTCTATGGCCCACTATTTAAGAGAGATGGCACACTCAGGACTGGCAGACAAGCAGAAAGGCCAATATTAATCTCCCACTGTTTTTTTTTTCAGGGAGAATTTAGATACCAAATTTAAAAAAAAACACTAGGCTTTCTATGGCCCACTATTTAAGAAAGATGGCACACTCAGGACTGGCACACAAGCAGAAAGGCCAATATTAATCTCCCACATTTTTTTTTATTTTTTCAGGGAGAATTTAGATACCAAATTAAAAAAAAAACCACTAGGCTTTCTTTGACCCACTATTTAAGAGAGATGGCAAACTCAGGACTGGCAGACAAGCAGAAAGGCCAATATTAATCTCCCACTGTTTTTTTTTTTTCAGGGAGAATTTAGATACCAAATTTAAAAAAAAAAACACTAGGCTTTCTATGGCCCACTATTTAAGATAGATGGCACACTCAAGACTGGCACTCTAGCAGAAAGGCCAATATTAATCTCCGACGTTTTTTTTTATTTTTTCAGGGAGAATTTAGATACCAAATTAAAAAAAAAACACTAGGCTTTCTATGGCCCACTTTTTAAGAGAGATGGCACACTCAGGACTGGCAGACAAGCAGTAAGGCCAATATTAATCTCCAACTGTTTTTTTTTTCAGGGAGAATTTAGATATCAAATTTAAAAAAAAACTACTAGGCTTTCTATGGCCCACTATTTAAGAGAGATGGCACACTCAGGACTGGCACACAAGCAGAAAGGCCAATATTAATCTCCCACATTTTTTTTAATTTTTTCAGGGAGAATTTAGATACCAAATTTAAAAAAAAAACACTAGGCTTTCTATGGCCCACTATTTAAGAGAGATGGCACACTCAGGACTGGCACACAAGCAGAAAGGCCAATATTAATCTCCCACATTTTTTTTTTTTCAGGGAGAATTTAGATACCAAATTAAAAAAAAAACACTAGGCTTTCTATGGCCCACTATTTAAGAGAGATGGCACACTCAGGACTGGCAGACAAGCAGAAAGGCCAATATTAATCTCCCACTGTTTTTTTTTTCAGGGAGAATTTAGATACCAATTTAAAAAAAAAAACACTAGGCTTTCTATGACCCACTATTTAAGAGAGATGGCACACTCAGGACTGGCAGACAAGCAGAAAGGCCAATATAAATCTCCCACTGTTTTTTTTTTTCAGGGAGAATATAGATACCAAATTTAAAAAAAAAACACTAGGCTTTCTATGGCCCACTATTTAAGAGAGATGGCATACTCAGGACTGGCACACAACCGGGCTAAAATGTCTACTGCCTTACCTAAATTCTATCAATTTGTTAAATGTACAACACGTGACAAAATTACGTTGGACTTACTCTATGCGAATGTCAAGAATGCTTATTCATCGTCTACCCTGCCGCCCTTGGGGAAATCTGATCACAATCTTGTACTATTGTCACCAGTCTACCAACCTGTTGTTAGTACACAGCCTCCTAAGATTAAATCAGTTAGAATGTGGAATCCAACAAATGAACAGGCTTTACAGGATTGCTTTCATCTTACAGACTGGGATGTGCTGCTTGGGACAATGGACGAGTATACAAATGTTAATGAAGTGGTTGGTAGAGTGACTGACTACATTAACTTCTGCACTGATATGTTGGTGCCGACTAAAAAGATTAGGTGTTTTGCAAACAACAAGCCATGGATAACAAAGGAATTGAAGCATTTGCTCAACAGGAAAAAAAAAGGCATTTAAACTGGGTGACAAAGAGGAAATTAAAATGATACAGCATGAATTGAAGCATAAAATAAAGGAGGCCCAGGAAGCCTTCAGAATTAAACTTGAAAAGAAACTGTCCCACAATATTACCAGAGAGGTTTGGGCAGGAATGAAATTACTGACTGGGCTTAAGCTGAGGCTTGAAAATGATCCAGGAACAATGGACAAGGCTAATGAGATGAATGAGTATTTCAACAGGTTCAGCAGTACATGTGTACATGTGCCAACTGATAGTGGAGGGGACCTGGGTGCAAATTCTGCAACATCGATATTGGAGGATGAGCAGACCAATTTTAGAGTATCCGAAAATGATGTGAGGAGGCAGTTTAAGTCACTTAACATTGGTAAAGCTGCAGGACCTGATGGACTCAGCTCACGTGTCCTTAAAGTTTGTGCAGACCAGCTGTGTACTGTCTTTACACGCCTATTTAATGGAAGTATACAAACACAGAGGGTACCGGTGTTATGGAAAACTTCCTGTCTGGTGCCGGTACCCAAGACTTCTTCTCCTGCAACCCTAAATGACTATCGTCCTGTAGCCTTAACATCTCATGCTATGAAGGCCTTGGAAAGATTAGTGCTTGCTCACTTAAGACCGAGGGTCAATGCTTTTATTGATCCCCTTCAGTTTGCTTACCGACATAGATTGGGGGTGGATGATGCTATTCTTTCTCTGTTACATAGGGTACATTCATTTCTGGAGAATGACGGAGCCACGGTGCGAGCGATGTTCTTCGATTTCTCGAGTGCATTTAACTCCCTGCAGCCACTTTTACTACACAAAAAGATGACTGATATGAAGGTGGAGGAGGGGATGAGAAATTGGATAACTGACTACCTATCAGATCGGCCACAGTTTGTACAGATGGGAGCAGTGGTGTCAAGCAGATTATTGAGCAGTGTAGGTGCCCCCCAGGGAACGGTGCTTGCGCCCTTTCTATTCACACTGTATACTTCAGACTTTCAGTATAAATCTGAACTTTGCCATCTTCAAAAATTTTCGGATGACTCTGTGGTTGTGGGATGCATTAGGGGAGATCAGGGGGATGAGGAATATAGAAGGGTGGTGTCGAATTTCGTGGATTGGTGCAATGGTAACTATCTGCAGCTAAATGTTAAGAAAACCAAGGAGTTGGTGGCCAACTATAGCAGGATAAAGTTGGAATGCTTACCGATCACTATTGCTGGTCAGGAGGTAGAGCAGGTGGAGAGTTACAAATATTTGGGGGTCCATTTGGATAGCAAACTGGACTGGAGATGCCACTCAGAGTTTGTCTACAAGAAGGGGATGAGCAGACTGTATTTCCTAAGGAAACTGAGGTCTTTTAATGTGTGTAGCAAAATGTTAGAAATGTTCTACCAATCTGTGGTGGCAAGTGCCATCTTTTTTGCAATCACGTGCTGGGGTAGTAGTGTGCGGGCCTCTGATGCTAATAAGCTGAATGAGATTATTAAGAAGGCAAGTTCTGCTGTGGGCTACAATCTGGACTCTTTTGGGGAGGTAGTGGAGAGAAGAACTCTGAAAAAGTGTATGGCAATTATGAACAATAATGCACATCCATTATATGAGCTATTCATGAGACAGAAGAGCACCTTCAGCAACCGGCTAATACTTCTGAGGTGTAAGAAGGAAAAATATAGGAAATCGTTTGTGCCAACTGCCATGGGAATGTACAACAATAACATTAGGGTTAAACCACCAAGGTGAATGTCTACTTATTTCTCTACATTCAGTTCACTCGTTGTGTATGTCCTATTCTAATGTATAATGTTCTTCTGTCAACAAACTGTCATGTCAACTATGGAATTCCTTTATGATTTTTATGATTTAAGTTGTGCTGCTGTGATACCATAATTTCCCACGGGATCAATATAGTGTATCGTATCGTATCGTATCGTACAAGCAGAAAGGCCAATATTAATCTCCCACGTTTTTTTTATTTTTTCAGGGAGAATTTAGATACCAAATTTAAAAAAAAAAACACTAGGCTTTCTATGGCCCACTATTTAAGAGAGATGGCACACTCAGGACTGGCAGACAAGCAGAAAGGCCAATATTAATCTCCCACATTTTTTTTTATTTTTTCAGGGAGAATTTAGATACCAAATTTAAAAAAAAATACTAGGCTTTCTATGGCCCACTATTTAAGAGAGATGGCACACTCAGGACTGGCAGACAAGCAGAAAGGCCAATATTAATCTCCCACTGTTTTTTTTTTCAGGGAGAATTTAGATACCAAATTAAAAAAAAAACACTAGGCTTTCTATGGCCCACTATTTAAGAAAGATGGCACACTCAGGACTGGCACACAAGCAGAAAGGCCAATATTAATCTCCCACATTTTTTTTTATTTTTTCAGGGAGAATTTAGATACCAAATTAAAAAAAAACCACTAGGCTTTCTATGGCCCACTATTTAAGAGAGATGGCACACTCAGGACTGGCAGACAAGCAGAAAGGCCAATATTAATCTCCCACTGTTTTTTTTTTTTCAGGGAGAATTTAGATACCAAATTTAAAAAAAAAAACACTAGGCTTTCTATGGCCCACTATTTAAGAGAGATGGCACACTCAAGACTGGCACTCTAGCAGAAAGGCCAATATTAATCTCCGACGTTTTTTTTTATTTTTTCAGGGAGAATTTAGATACCAAATAAAAAAAAAAACACTAGGCTTTCTATGGCCCACTTTTTAAGAGAGATGGCACACTCAGGACTGGCAGACAAGCAGTAAGGCCAATATTAATCTCCCACTGTTTTTTTTTTCAGGGAGAATTTAGATATCAAATTAAAAAAAAAACTACTAGGCTTTCTATGGCCCACTATTTAAGAGAGATGGCACACTCAGGACTGGCACACAAGCAGAAAGGCCAATATTAATCTCCCATGTTT
This sequence comes from Ranitomeya imitator, assembly GCF_032444005.1. Taxonomy (NCBI): domain Eukaryota; kingdom Metazoa; phylum Chordata; class Amphibia; order Anura; family Dendrobatidae; genus Ranitomeya; species Ranitomeya imitator. The sequence goes on from NC_091285.1 coordinate 462,720,703, forward strand.
TTTTTATTTTTTCAGGGAGAATTCAGATACCAAATTTAAAAAAAATAACACTAGGCTTTCTATGGCCCACTATTTAAGAGAGATGGCACACTCAGGACTGGCAGACAAGCAGAAAGGCCAATATTAATCTCCCACTGTTTTTTTTTTTCAGGGAGAATTTAGATACCAAATTAAAAAAAAAAAACACTAGGCTTTCTATGGCCCACTATTTAAGAGAGATGGCACACTCAGGACTGGCAGACAAGCAGAAAGGCCAATATTAATCTCCCACTGTTTTTTTTTTTGAGGGAGAATTTAGATACCAATTTAAAAAAAAAACACTAGGCTTTCTATGACCCACTATTTAAGAGAGATGGCACACTCAGGACTGGCAGACAAGCAGAAAGGCCAATATTAATCTCCCACTGTTTTTTTTTTCAGGGAGAATATAGATACCAAATTTTAAAAAAAAAACACTAGGCTTTCTATGGCCCACTATTTAAGATAGATGGCACACTCAGGACTGGCACACAAGCAGAAAGGCCAATATTAATCTCCCACATTTTTTTTTATATTTTCAGGGAGAATTTAGATACCAAATTTAAAAAAAAAACACTAGGCTTTCTATGGCCCACTATTTAAGAGAGATGGCACACCCAGGACTGGCAGACAAGCAGAAAGGCCAATATTAATCTCCACTGTTTTTTTTTTTTTTAAGGGAGAATTTAGATACCAAATTAAAAAAAAACACTAGGCTTTCTATGGCCCACTATTTAAGAGAGATGGAACACTCAGGACTGGCACACAAGCAGAAAGACCAATATTAATCTCCCACTGTTTTTTTTTTCAGGGAGAATTTAGATACCAAATTTTTTTTTTTTTAAAACTAGGCTTTCTATGGCCCACTATTTAAGAGAGATGGCACACTCAGGACTGGCACTCTAGCAGAAAGGCCAATATTAATCTCCCACTGTTTTTTTTTTTCAGGGAGAATTTAGATATCAAATTTAAAAAAAAACTACTAGGCTTTCTATGGCCCACTATTTAAGAGAGATGGCACACTCAGGACTGGCACACAAGCAGAAAGGCCAATATTAATCTCCCACATTTTTTTTTATTTTTTCAGGGAGAATTTAGATACCAAATTTAAAAAAAAAACACTAGGCTTTCTATGGCCCACTATTTAAGAGAGATGGCTCACTCAGGACTGGCACACAAGCAGAAAGGCCAATATTAATCTCCCACATTTTTTTTTTCAGGGAGAATTTAGATACCAAATTTAAAAAAAAAGCACTAGGCTTTCTATGGCCCACTATTTAAGAGAGATGGCACACTCAGGACTGGCAGACAAGCAGAAAGGCCAATATTAATCTCCCACTGTTTTTTTTTTCAGGGAGAATTTAGATACCAAATTAAAAAAAAAACACTAGGCTTTCTATGGCCCACTATTTAAGAGAGATGGCACACCCAGGACTGGCAGACAAGCAGAAAGGCCAATATTAATCTCCACTGTTTTTTTTTTTTAAGGGAGAATTTAGATACCAAATTTAAAAAAAAACACTAGGCTTTCTATGGCCCACTATTTAAGAGAGATGGAACACTCAGGACTGGCACACAAGCAGAAAGACCAATATTAATCTCCCACTGTTTTTTTTTTCAGGGAGAATTTAGATACAAAATTTTTTTTTTAAAAAAACTAGGCTTTCTATGGCCCACTATTTAAGAGAGATGGCACACTCAGGACTGGCACTCTAGCAGAAAGGCCAATATTAATCTCCCACTGTTTTTTTTTTCAGGGAGAATTTAGATACCAAATTAAAAAAAAAACACTAGGCTTTCTATGGCCCACTATTTAAGAGAGATGGCACACTCAGGACTGGCAGACAAGCAGAAAGGCCAATATTAATCTCCCACTGTTTTTTTTTTCAGGGAGAATTTAGATACCAAATTTAAAAAAAAAACACTAGGCTTTCTATGACCCACTATTTAACCCCTTCAAGACCCAGCCTATTTTGACCTTAAAGACCTTGCCGTTTTTTGCAATTCTGACCAGTGTCCCTTTATGAGGTAATAACTCAGGAACGCTTCAACGGATCCTAGCGGTTCTGAGATTGTTTTTTCGTGACATATTGGGCTTCATGTTAGTGGTAAATTTAGGTCAATAAATTCTGCATTTATTTGTGATAAACACGGAAATTTGGCGAAAATTTTGAAAATTTCGCAATTTTCACATTTTGAATTTTTATTCTGTTAAACCAGAGAGATATGTGACACAAAATAGTTAATAAATAACATTTCCCACATGTTTACTTTACATCAGCACAATTTTGGAAACAAAATTTTTTTTTGTTAGGAAGTTATAAGGGTTAAAATTCGACCAGCGATTTGTCATTTTTACAACGAAATTTACAAAACCATTTTTTTTAGGGACCACCTCACATTTGAAGTCAGTTTGAGGGGTCTATATGGCTGAAAATACCCAAAAGTGACACCATTCTAAAAACTGCACCCCTCAAGGTACTCAAAACCACATTCAAGAAGTTTATTAACCCTTCAGGTGCTTCACAGCAGCAGAAGCAACATGGAAGGAAAAAATGAACATTTAACTTTTTAGTCACAAAAATTATCTTTTAGCAACAATTTTTTTATTTTCCCAATGGTAAAAGGAGAAACTGAACCACGAAAGTTGTTGTCCAATTTGTCCTGAGTACGCTGATACCTCATATGTGGGGGTAAACCACTGTTTTGGCGCACGGCAGGGCTTGGAAGGGAAGGAGCGCCATTTGACTTTTTGAATCAAAAATTGGCTCCACTCTTTAGCGGACACCATGTCACGTTTGGAGAGCCCCCGTGTGCCTAAAAATTGGAGCTCCCCCACAAGTGACCCCATTTTGGAAACTAGACGCCCCAAGGAACTTATCTAGATGCATAGTGAGCACTTTGAACCCCCAGGTGCTTCACAAATTGATCCGTAAAAATGAAAAAGTACTTTTTTTTCACAAAAAAATTCTTTTAGCCTCAATTTTTTCATTTTCACATGGGCAACAGGATAAAATGGATCCTAAAATGTGTTGGGCAATTTCTCCTGAGTACACCAATACCTCACATGTGGAGGTAAACCACTGTTTGGGCACATGGTAAGGCTCGGAAGGGAAGGAGCGCCATTTGACTTTTTGAATGAAAAATTATTTCCATCGTTAGCGGACACCATGTCGCGTTTGGATAGCTCCTGTGTGCCTAAACATTGGCGCTCCCCCACAAGTGACCCCATTTTGGAAACTAGACCCCCCAAGGAACTAATTTAGATGCCTAGTGAGCACTTTAAACCCTCAGGTGCTTCACAAATTGATCTGTAAAAATGAAAAAGTACTTTTTTTTCACAAAAAAATTCTTTTCGCCTCAATTTTTTCATTTTCACATGGGCAGTAGGATAAAATGGATCATAAAATTTGTTGGGCAATTTCTCCCGAGTACGCCGATACCTCATATGTGGGGGTAAACCACTGTTTGGGCACTCGGCAGGGCTCGGAAGAGAAGGCGCGCCATTTGACTTTTTGAATGGAAAATTAGCTCCAATTGTTAGCGGACACCATGTCGCGTTTGGAGAGCCCCTGTGTGCCTAAACATTGGAGCTCCCGCACAAGTGACCCCATTTTGGAAACTAGACCCCCCAAGGAACTTATCTAGATGCATATTGAGCACTTTAAACCCCCAGGTGCTTCACAGAAGTTTATAACGCAGAGCCATGAAAATAAAAAATAATTTTTCTTTCCTCAAAAATGATTTTTTAGCCTGGAATTTCCTATTTTGCCAAGGATAATAGGAGAAATTGGACCCCAAATATTGTTGTCCAGTTTGTCCTGAGTACGCTGATACCCCATATGTGGGGGTAAACCACTGTTTGGGCGCACGGCAGGGCTCGGAAGGGATGGCACGCCATTTGGCTTTTTAAATGGAAAATTAGCTCCAATCATTAGCGGACACCATGTCACGTTTGGAGAGCCCCTGTGTGCCTAAACATTGGAGATCCCCCAGAAATGACACCATTTTAGAAACTAGACCCCCAAAGGAACTAATCTAGATGTGTGGTGAGGACTTTGAACCCCCAAGTGCTTCACAGAAGTTTATAACGCAGAGCCATGAAAAAAAAAAAAAAAATTATTTTCTCAAAAATGATCTTTTAGCCTGCAATTTTTTATTTTCCCAAGGGTAACAGGAGAAATTTGACCCCAAAAGTTGTTGTCCAGTTTCTCCTGAGTACGCTGATACCCCATATGTGGGGGTAAATCACTGTTTGGGCACATGCCGGGGCTCGGAAGTGAAGTAGTGACGTTTTGAAATGCAGACTTTGATGGAATGCTCTGTGGGCGTCACGTTGCGTTTGCAGAGCCCCTGATGTGGCTTAACAGTAGAAACCCCCCACAAGTGACCCCATTTTGGAAACTAGACCCCCAAAGGAACTTATCTAGATGTGTGGTGAGCACTTTGAACCCCCAAGTGCTTCATAGAAGTTTATAATGCAGAGCCGTGAAAATAATAAATACGTTTTCTTTCCTCAAAAATAATTATTTAGCCCAGAGTTTTTTATTTTTCCCAAGGGTAACAGGAGAAATTTGACCCCAATATTTGTTGTCCAGTTTCTCCTGAGTACGGTGATACCCCATATGTGGGGGTAAACTACTGTTTGGGCACATGCCGGGGCTTGGAATTGAAGTAGTGACGTTTTGAAATGCAGACTTTGATGGAATGCTCTGCGGGCGTCACGTTGCGTTTGCAGAGCCCCTGATGTGCCTAAACAGTAGAAACCCCCCACAAGTGACCCCATTTTGGAAACTAGACCCTGAAAGGAACTTATCTAGATGTGTGGTGAGCACTTTGAACCCCCAAGTGCTTCATAGAAGTTTATAATGCAGAGCCGTGAAAATAATAAATACGTTTTCTTTCCTCAAAAATAATTATTTAGCCCAGAATTTTTTATTTTCCCAAGGGTTACAGGAGAAATTGGACCCCAAAAGTTGTTGTCCAGTTTCTCCTGAGTACGCTGATACCCCATATGTGGGGGTAAACCACTGTTTGGGCACACGTCGGGGCTCAGAAGGGAAGTAGTGACTTTTGAAATGCAGACTTTGATGGAATGGTCTGCGGGTGTCACGTTGCGTTTGCAGAGCCCCTGGTGTGCCTAAACAGTAGAAACCCCCCACAAGTGACCCCATTTTAGAAACTAGACCCCCCAAGGAACTTATCTAGATATGTGGTGAGCACTTTGAACCCCCAAGTGCTTCACAGACGTTTACAACACAGATCCGTGAAAATAAAAAATCATTTTTCTTTCCTCAAAAATTATGTTTTAGCAAGCATTTTTTTAGATTCACAAGGGTAACAGGAGAAATTGGACCCCAGTAATTGTTGCGCAGTTTGTCCTGAGTATGCTGGTACCCCATATGTGGGGGTAAACCACTGTTTGGGCACACGTCAGGGCTCGGAAGTGAGGGAGCACCATTTGACTTTTTGAATACGAGATTGGCTGGAATCAATGGTGGCGCCATGTTGCGTTTGGAGACCCCTGATGTGCCTAAACAGTGGTAACCCCTCAATTCTACCTCCAACACTAACCCCAACACACCCCTAACCCTAATCCCAACTGTAGCCATAACCCTAATCACAACCCTAACCCCAACACACCCCTAACCACAACACTAATTCCAACCCTAACCCTAAGGCTATGTGCCCACGTTGCGGATTCGTGTGAGATATTTCCGCACCATTTTTGAAAAATCTGCGGGTAAAAGGCACTGTGTTTTACCTGCGGATTTTCCGCGGATTTCCAGTGTTTTTTGTGCGGATTTCACCTGCGGATTCCTATTGAGGAACAGGTGTAAAACGCTGCGGAATCCGCACAAAGAATTCACATGCTGCGGAAAATACAACGCAGCGTTCCCGCGCGGTATTTTCCGCATCACGGGCACAGCGGATTTGGTTTTTCATATGTTTACATGGTACTGTAAACCTGATGGAACACTGCTGCGAATCCGCAGCCAAATCCGCACCGTGTGCACATAGCCTAATTCTAAAGGTATGTGCACACGCTGCGGAAAACGCTGCGGATCCGCAGCAGTTTCCCATGAGTGTACAGTTCAATGTAAACCTATGGGAAACAAAAATCGCTGTACACATGCTGCGGAAAAACTGCACGGAAACGCAGCGGTTTACATTCCGCAGCATGTCACTTCTTTGTGCGGATTCCGCAGCGGTTTTACAACTGCTCCAATAGAAAATCGCAATTGTAAAACCGCAGTGAAATGCGCAGAAAAAAACGCGGTAAATCCACCATAAATCCGCAGCGGTTTAGCACTGCGGATTTATCAAATCCGCAGCGGAAAAATCCGCAGAGGACCAGAATACGTGTGCACATTCCTAACCCTAACCCTACCCCTAACCCTACCCCTAACCCTAGCCCTAACCCTAACCCTACCCCTAACCCTACCCCTACCCCTACCCCTACCCCTACCCCTAACCCTACCCCTAACCCTACCCCTAACCCTAACCCTACCCCTAACCCTAACCCTATTCTAACATTAGTGGAAAAAAAAAAATTTCTTTATTTTTTTATTGTCCCTACCTATGGGGGTGACAAAGGGGGGGGGTCATTTATTATTTTTTTTATTTTGATCACTGAGATAGATTATATCTCAGTGATCAAAATGCACTTTGGAACGAATCTGCCGGCCGGCAGATTCGGCGGGCGCACTGCACATGCGCCCGCCATTTTGGAAGATGGCGGCGCCCGGGAGAAGACGGACGGGACCACGGCTGGATCGGTAAGTATGATAGGGTGGGGGGGGACCACGGGGGGGGGGATCGGAGCACGGGGGGGGGGATCGGAGCACGGGGGGGGGAATCGGAGCGCGGGAGGGGTGGAACGGAGCGCGGGGGGCGTGGAACGGAGCACGGGGGGGCTGGAATGGAGCACGGGGGGGTGGAACGGAGCACGGGGGGGGGTGGATCGGAGTGCAGGGGGGGTGATTGGAGCACGGGGGGGTGATTGGAGCACGGGGGGAGCGGACACGAGCACGGGGGGGAGCGGAGCACAGGGCGGAGGGGAGCCGGAGCAGTGTACCGGCCAGATCGGGGGGGTGGGGGGGCGATCGGAGGGGTGGGGTGGGGGAACACTAGTATTTCCAGCCATGGCCGATGATATTTCAGCATCGGCCATGGCTGGATTGTAATATTTCACCCGTTATAATGGGTGAAATATTACAAATCGCTCTGATTGGCAGTTTCACTTTCAACAGCCAATCAGAGCGATCGTAGCCACGAGGGGGTGAAGCCACCCCCCCTGGGCTAAACTACCACTCCCCCTGTCCCTGCAGATCGGGTGAAATGGGAGTTAACCCTTTCACCCGATCTGCAGGGACGCGATCTTTCCATGACGCCGCATAGGCGTCATGGGTCGGATTGGCACCGACTTTCATGACGCCTACGTGGCGTCAAAGGTCGGGAAGGGGTTAAGAGAGATGGCACACTCAGGACTGGCAGACAAGCAGAAAGGCCAATATTAATCTCCCACATTTTTTTTTTTCAGGGAGAATTTAGATACCAAATTAAAAAAAAAAACCACTAGGCTTTCTATGGCCCACTATTTAAGAGAGATGGCACACTCAGGACTGGCAGACAAGCAGAAAGGCCAATATTAATCTCCCACTGTTTTTTTTTTCAGGGAGAATTTAGATACCAAATTTAAAAAAAAAACACTAGGCTTTCTATGGCCCACTATTTAAGAGAGATGGCACACTCAGGACTGGCACACAAGCAGAAAGGCCAATATTAATCTCCCACTGTTTTTTTTTTCAGGGAGAATTTAGATACCAAATTTAAAAAAAAAACACTAGGCTTTCTATGGCCCACTATTTAAGAGAGATGGCACACTCAGGACTGGCAGACAAGCAGAAAGGCCAATATTAATCTCCCACTGTTTTTTTTTTCAGGGAGAATTTAGATACCAAATTTAAAAAAACACTAGGCTTTCTATGGCCCACTATTTAAGAGAGATGGCACACCCAGGACTGGCAGACAAGTAGAATGGCCAATATTAATCTCCCACTGTTTTTTTTTTTTCAGGGAGAATTTAGATACCAAATTTAAAAAAAAAAACACTAGGCTTTCTATGGCCCACTATTTAAGATAGATGGCACACTCAGGACTGGCACACAAGCAGAAAGGCCAATATTAATCTCCCACATTTTTTTTTATTTTTTCATGGAGAATTTAGATACCAAATTTAAAAAAAAAACACTAAGCTTTCTATGGCCCACTATTTAAGAGAGATGGCACACTCAGGACTGGCAGACAAGCAGAAAGGCCAATATTAATCTCCCACTGTTTTTTTTTTTCAGGGAGAATTTAGATACCAAATTTAAAAAAAAAACACTAGGCTTTCTATGGCCCACTATTTAAGAGAGATGGCACACCCAGGACTGGCACTCTAGCAGAAAGGCCAATATTAATCTCCCACTGTTTTTTTATCAGGGAGAATTTAGATACCAAATTTAAAAAAAAAACACTAGGCTTTCTATGGCCCACTATTTAAGAGAGATGGCACACTCAGGACTGGCAGACAAGCAGAAAGGCCAATATTAATATCCCACTGTTTATTTTTTCAGGGAGAATTTAGATACCAAATTTAAAAATAAAAACACTAGGCTTTCTATGACCCACTATTTAAGAGAGATGGCACACTCAGGACTGGCAGACAAGCAGAAAGGCCAATATTAATCTCCCACTGTTTTTTTTTTCAGGGAGAATTTAGATACCAAATTAAAAAAAAAAAACACTAGGCTTTCTATGGCCCACTATTTAAGATAGATGGCACACTCAGGACTGGCACACAAGCAGAAAGGCCAATATTAATCTCCCACTGTTTTTTTTTTATTTTTTCATGGAGAATTTAGATACCAAATTTAAAAAAAAAACACTAAGCTTTCTATGGCCCACTATTTAAGAGAGATGGCACACTCAGGACTGGCAGACAAGCAGAAAGGCCAATATTAATCTCCCACTGTTTTTTTTTTTCAGGGAGAATTTAGATACCAAATTTAAAAAAAAAACACTAGGCTTTCTATGGCCCACTATTTAAGAGAGATGGCACACCCAGGACTGGCACTCTAGCAGAAAGGCCAATATTAATCTCCCACTGTTTTTTTATCAGGGAGAATTTAGATACCAAATTAAAAAAAAAAAACACTAGGCTTTCTATGGCCCACTATTTAAGAGAGATGGCACACTCAGGACTGGCAGACAAGCAGAAAGGCCAATATTAATATCCCACTGTTTATTTTTTCAGGGAGAATTTAGATACCAAATTTAAAAATAAAAACACTAGGCTTTCTATGACCCACTATTTAAGAGAGATGGCACACTCAGGACTGGCAGACAAGCAGAAAGGCCAATATTAATCTCCCACTGTTTTTTTTCAGGGAGAATTTAGATACCAAATTAAAAAAAAAAAACACTAGGCTTTCTATGGCCCACTATTTAAGATAGATGGCACACTCAGGACTGGCAGACAAGCAGAAAGGCCAATATTAATCTCCCACTGTTTTTTTTTTTCAGGGAGAATTTAGATACCAAATAAAAAAAAAAAAACACTAGGCTTTCTATGGCCCACTATTTAAGAGAGATGGCACACTCAGGACTGGCAGACAAGCAGAAAGGCCAATATTAATCTCCCACTGTTTTTTTTTTCAGGGAGAATTTAGATACCAATTTAAAAAAAAACACTAGGCTTTCTATGACCCACTATTTAAGAGAGATGGCACACTCAGGACTGGCAGACAAGCAGAAAGGCCAATATTAATCTCCCACTGTTTTTTTTTTCAGGTAGAATGTAGATACCAAATTTAAAAAAAAAAACACTAGGCTTTCTATGGCCCACTATTTAAGAGAGATGGCACACTCAGGACTGGCACACAAGCAGAAAGGCCAATATTAATCTCCCACATTTTTTTTTTATTTTTTCAGGGAGGATTTAGATACCAAATTTAAAAAAAAAAACACTAGGCTTTCTATGGCCCACTATTTAAGAGAGATGGCACACTCAGGACTGGCAGACAAGCAGAAAAGCCAATATTAATCTCCCACTGTTTTTTTTTTTTCAGGGAGAATTTAGATACCAAATTTAAAAAAAAAAACACTAGGCTTTCTATGGCCCACTATTTAAGAGAGATGGCACACCCAGGACTGGCAGACAAGCAGAAAGGCCAATATTAATCGCCCACTGTTTTTTTTTTTTAAGGGAGAATTTAGATACCAAATTTAAAAAAAAACACTAGGCTTTCTATGGCCCACTATTTAAGAGAGATGGAACACTCAGGACTGGCACACAAGCAGAAAGACCAATATTAATCTCCCACTGTTTTTTTTTTCAGGGAGAATTTAGATACCACATAAAAAAAAAAAACTAGGCTTTCTATGGCCCACTATTTAAGAGAGATGGCACACTCAGGACTGGCACTCTAGCAGAAAGGCCAATATTAATCTCCCACTGTTTTTTTTTCAGGGAGAATTTAGATACCAAATTTAAAAAAAAAACACTAGGCTTTCTATGGCCCACTATTTAAGAGAGATGGCACACTCAGGACTGGCAGACAAGCAGAAAGGCCAATATTAATATCCCACTGTTTTTTTTTTTCAGGGAGAGTTTAGATACCAAATAAAAAAAAAACACTAGGCTTTCTATGGCCCACTATTTAAGAGAGATGGCACACCCAGGACTGGCACACAAGCAGAAAGACCAATATTAATCTCCCACTGTTTATTTTTTCAGGGAGAATTTAGATACCAAATTTAAAAATAAAAACACTAGGCTTTCTATGACCCACTATTTAAGAGAGATGGCACACTCAGGACTGGCAGACAAGCAGAAAGGCCAATATTAATCTCCCACTGTTTTTTTTTTCAGGGAGAATTTAGATACCAAATTTAAAAAAAAAACACTAGGCTTTCTATGGCCCACTATTTAAGATAGATGGCACACTCAGGACTGGCAGACAAGCAGAAAGGCCAATATTAATCTCCCACTGTTTTTTTTTTTTCAGGGAGAATTTAGATACCAAATAAAAAAAAAAACACTAGGCTTTCTATGGCCCACTATTTAAGAGAGATGGCACACTCAGGACTGGCAGACAAGCAGAAAGGCCAATATTAATCTCCCACTGTTTTTTTTTCAGGGAGAATTTAGATACCAATTTAAAAAAAAACACTAGGCTTTCTATGACCCACTATTTAAGAGAGATGGCACACTCAGGACTGGCAGACAAGCAGAAAGGCCAATATTAATCTCCCACTGTTTTTTTTTCAGGTAGAATGTAGATACCAAATTTAAAAAAAAAAACACTAGGCTTTCTATGGCCCACTATTTAAGAGAGATGGCACACTCAGGACTGGCACACAAGCAGAAAGGCCAATATTAATCTCCCACATTTTTTTTTTATTTTTTCAGTGAGGATTTAGATACCAAATTAAAAAAAAAAAACACTAGGCTTTCTATGGCCCACTATTTAAGAGAGATGGCACACTCAGGACTGGCAGACAAGCAGAAAAGCCAATATTAATCTCCCACTGTTTTTTTTTTTCAGGGAGAATTTAGATACCAAATTTAAAAAAAAAAGGCTAGGCTTTCTATGGCCCACTATTTAAGAGAGATGGCACACCCAGGACTGGCAGACAAGCAGAAAGGCCAATATTAATCTCCCACTGTTTTTTTTTTTTAAGGGAGAATTTAGATACCAAATTTAAAAAAAAACACTAGGCTTTCTATGGCCCACTATTTAAGAGAGATGGAACACTCAGGACTGGCACACAAGCAGAAAGGCCAATATTAATATCCCACTGTTTTTTTTTTTTCAGGGAGAATTTAGATACCAAATAAAAAAAAACACTAGGCTTTCTATGGCCCACTATTTAAGAGAGATGGCACACTCAGGACTGGCAGACAAGCAGAAAGGCCAATATTAATATCCCACTGTTTATTTTTTCAGGGAGAATTTAGATACCAAATTTAAAAAAAAACACTAGGCTTTCTATGGCCCACTATTTAAGAGAGATGGCACACTCAGGACTGGCAGACAAGCAGAAAGGCCAATATTAATCTCCCACTGTTTTTTTTTTCAGGGAGAATTTAGATACCAATTTAAAAAAAAAACACTAGGCTTTCTATGACCCACTATTTAAGAGAGATGGCACACTCAGGACTGGCAGACAAGCAGAAAGGCCAATATTAATCTCCCACTGTTTTTTTTTTCAGGGAGAATGTAGATACCAAATTTAAAAAAAAAAACAGTAGGCTTTCTATGGCCCACTATTTAAGAGAGATGGCACACTCAGGACTGGCACACAAGCAGAAAGGCCAATATTAATCTCCCACATTTTTTTTTATTTTTTCAGGGAGAATTTAGATACCAAATTTAAAAAAAAAACACTAGGCTTTCTATGGCCCACTATTTAAGAGAGATGGCACACCCAGGACTGGCAGACAAGCAGAAAGGCCAATATTAATCTCCCACTGTTTTTTTTTTTTTAAGGGAGAATTTAGATACCAAATTTAAAAAAAAACACTAGGCTTTCTATGGCCCACTATTTAACCCTCCGTCACATACAATATTCGGACTAACGAGTTCACATACAATGTGCCTGTCAGGCGCCTGCTGGAAAAATACCTATAATATCTAATGTTTGCAATTTCAGTGCTCTAAAAGTGATCAGTGACCTTCATAGGGATGTAATAAAAGAGACTACACATAATCAGTTGCAAAAAAAACATTTACTTAACATAAAACTAATAACTATGAAATACAAACTTTTCAAAACTCCCGCCAAATAGTCCCCAGTTCGATTCTCTCAAAAAAATGTACAAAGAAAATTTTTGAACACAAACTTAATTTTAAGGTACCTTAAGAACTATTAAAAACATATTCAATCAGAAGTAGATGCTGAGGTTTCCCCAGAAAAGTCACACTTGCAGAGCAAATAGCAAGAATTACACACCATTTTTGCATGTGTCAGGCAAATTGCTTTATGACATTTGAGACATTCATAATTTGAAAGCCTTCTGGTTCCGCTTTCCGTTTGGCAGGTGGTGCATCTCCTTCTTTTGTGAGGTGGTGCAGATGGTGACTTTTCACCATCATCTTCTGGGCGGAACCTTTTGAGCTGAACTTGAAGGCGAGAGGGGATACCGATTGTTTTCACGCTTCTCCTGCGTAGCTCTCCAAGTACTAGTTCATGGGCCAATTTTTTCAGATACAATCGTCTACGGAGTGGTTCAAGCTTGTTTTCAAGATAAATTACTTGTGAATTTATACCACCCAAATTCAACATAGCAAAAAATATGACCATTGGCCAGCGTTTGATGTTTCTGCTGACGTTGAAAGTGGAGCACATCTGATCTGCTGTATCCACACCCCCTTTGGTGGCATTGTAAAATGTAATTATCTCCAGTTTTTTTTCAGCCCCAGTCCCAGGATCGATGGCAGCATCATCATGAAGTGTTGATAGAAGAAGTACGATTTTTTTGGCATGTGGTACATAGGAAACTAAAGCCTTTCCATTATGGAATGCAAACATACTGCTGTACTGTTGTCTCTCTTTCACACTTACAAACTGTGGCGGCAATTCCCTTTTGTTTTTTCTTACAGTTCCCACATATGACAGCTTCTGAATTTTCAGATAATCAATCAGATCACAACTTGTAAACCAATTGTCAGCTGTAATATTGCGACCCGATCCAAATAAGGGTTCAGCCAGTCTTTTTACAACATCAATGGGTTTGTTGCTCACACAGTAAGGACCTTCTGGTTGTTTTCCTGCATAAACTTCCAGATTGTAAGTGTAGGTCTTACTGGCATCAACAAGGGCATAAATTTTTATTCCATATTTGTTTGGCTTTGATGGAATATATTGACGAAAGGCACATCTACCACGAAAACCAGGGAGCATTTCGTCAATAGTGAGATTCTCTCCAGGGTAATAACTTTGTTTACAGTTTACAACAAATCTTTGAAATATATCACGAATTGGAGCAAGTCGGTCATGTGTTTTGCGTTCGGTTCGGGTAGTTCTGTCATCAAACCGAAGGCAACGAATTAGAATCTTGAATCTGTTTATGGACATAACAAGGCTAAATTTTTCAACTCCATCCCCATCTTTACCCCAAAGTTCCTCCAAACTTTGTCTATTTGCCCTATAAGCTCCTGCAAGGTACAGTAATCCAAAAAAAGCACGCAGTTCTATTTCATCTGTGGGCTTGATGGTTCTGTTGCAGATGTACTTGTCCTTTATAATGTCTATATATTGGTTGGTATATGTGACAATAGAGTCCAGAATGTCATCTGTAAATATACTGTTCCAGCATTCAACTGCAGTTTTTGCATTACGTGCAGTTCCTATTACTGCAGGAAGGTGAGTAATAATGTTTAAAGGTTCCCTACGTTTTTTCTGGAATGGCTTCTTGTTCCATTTAGTATTTTTATCTTTTCCAATATAATATGATCCAACTTCTTCATCCTCACCACTGTCACCATCTTGCTCTGTTTCAGAATCCAGGACACATTCTTCCACCTCATCATGAGAATCAATCTCACTTTCCTCTCCTAAATCCTCATTCTGTGTGAGGTCTCTATCATCTAACAGCATGTTTGTTACTTCCTCAACATCAAGTTGTTTGGATAAATTGTACATTTTCCTCTCCATTTCAGCAGATAATCTGAAGCAAGAGAAGGAATATGTTAGGGAACTACTGTATATGCCTGAGCAGCACACTTTCTTTTATAAAATCTCCCTTATCTCTATGAAATATCCTCACATTTTGTGCTATACATTCATAAAACAAGCTAAATAAACTATTGTGATGAATAAAAACATAAAATACTAACCTTACTGAATGTGACGTATTCACACACAATGAGCCTGAGAGATCTGTGCAGCTATATCCTCTCCCCTGAAGCTCTGAAATCCAAATGTGATATCAGGTTTCACAGACCTTCAAGAGACAGGAGACTACCTGGAGGGAGGGGGTTTCCTCACAATCTGGTGAGGAAGGAGAAATGAAAGTAAAAGAGAAGCGCCTGTCAGATCAGTTGTATGTGACGGAGGGTTAAGAGAGATGGAACACTCAGGACTGGCACACAAGCAGAAAGACCAATATTAATCTCCCACAGTTTTTTTTTTTCAGGGAGAATTTAGATACCACATTTAAAAAAAAAAAAAAAACTAGGCTTTCTATGGCCCACTATTTAAGAGAGATGGCACACTCAGGACTGGCACTCTAGCAGAAAGGCCAATATTAATCTCCCACTGTTTTTTTTTCAGGGAGAATTTAGATACCAAATTTAAAAAAAAAAACACTAGGCTTTCTATGGCCCACTATTTAAGATAGATGGCACACTCAGGACTGGCAGACAAGCAGAAAGGCCAATATTAATTTCCCACTGTTTTTTTTTTTCAGGGAGAATTTAGATACCAAATTTAAAAACAAAAAACACTAGGCTTTCTATGGCCCACTATTTAAGAGAGATGGCACACTCAGGACTGGCAGACAAGCAGAAAGGCCAATATTAATCTCCCACAGTTTTTTTTTTTTCAGGGAGAATTTAGATACTAAATTTAAAAAAAAAACACTAGGCTTTCTATGGCCCACTATTTAAGAGAGATGGCACACTCAGGACTGGCAGACAAGCAGAAAGGCCAATATTAATCTCCCACTGTTTTTTTTTTCAGGGAGAATGTAGATACCAAATTTAAAAAAAAAAACACTAGGCTTTCTATGGCCCACTATTTAAGAGAGATGGCACACTCAGGACTGGCACACAAGCAGAAAGGCCAATATTAATCTCCCACATTTTTTTTTATTTTTTCAGGGAGAATTTAGATACCAAATTTAAAAAAAAAACACTAGGCTTTCTATGGCCCACTATTTAAGAGAGATGGCACACCCAGGACTGGCAGACAAGCAGAAAGGCCAATATTAATCTCCCACTGTTTTTTTTTTCAGGGAGAATGTAGATACCAAATTTAAAAAAAAAACACTAGGCTTTCTATGGCCCACTATTTAAGAGAGATGGCACACCCAGGACTGGCAGACAAGCAGAAAGGCCAATATTAATCTCCCACTGTTTTTTTTTTTTAAGGGAGAATTTAGATACCAAATTTAAAAAAAACACTAGGCTTTCTATGGCCCACTATTTAAGAGAGATGGAACACTCAGGACTGGCACACAAGCAGAAAGACCAATATTAATCTCCCACTGTTTTTTTTTTTCAGGGAGAATTTAGATACCACATTTAAAAAAAAAAAAAACTAGGCTTTCTATGGCCCACTATTTAAGAGAGATGGCACACTCAGGACTGGCACTCTAGCAGAAAGGCCAATATTAATCTCCCACTGTTTTTTTTTCAGGGAGAATTTAGATACCAAATTTAAAAAAAAAAACACTAGGCTTTCTATGGCCCACTATTTAAGAGAGATGGCACACTCAGGACTGGCAGACAAGCAGAAAGGCCAATATTAATATCCCACTGTTTATTTTTTCAGGGAGAATTTAGATACCAAATTTAAAAAAAAAACACTAGGCTTTCTATGGCCCACTATTTAAGAGAGATGGCACACTCAGGACTGGCAGACAAGCAGAAAGGCCAATATTAATCTCCCACTGTTTTTTTTTTCAGGGAGAATTTAGATACCAATTTTAAAAAAAAAACACTAGGCTTTCTATGACCCACTATTTAAGAGAGATGGCACACTCAGGACTGGCAGACAAGCAGAAAGGCCAATATTAATCTCCCACTGTTTTTTTTTTCAGGGAGAATGTAGATACCAAATTTAAAAAAAAAACAGTAGGCTTTCTATGGCCCACTATTTAAGAGAGATGGCACACTCAGGACTGGCACACAAGCAGAAAGGCCAATATTAATCTCCCACATTTTTTTTTATTTTTTCAGGGAGAATTTAGATACCAAATTTAAAAAAAAAACACTAGGCTTTCTATGGCCCACTATTTAAGAGAGATGGCACACCCAGGACTGGCAGACAAGCAGAAAGGCCAATATTAATCTCCCACTGTTTTTTTTTTTTCAGGGAGAATTTAGATACCAAATAATAAAAAAAAAACACTAGGCTTTCTATGGCCCACTATTTAAGAGAGATGGCACACTCAGGACTGGCAGACAAGCAGAAAGGCCAATATTAATCTCCCACTGTTTTTTTTTCAGGGAGAATTTAGATACCAATTTAAAAAAAAACACTAGGCTTTCTATGGCCCACTATTTAAGAGAGATGGCACACTCAGGACTGGCACACAAGCAGAAAGGCCAATATTAATCTCCCACATTTTTTTTTTATTTTTTCAGTGAGGATTTAGATACCAAATTAAAAAAAAAAAACACTAGGCTTTCTATGGCCCACTATTTAAGAGAGATGGCACACTCAGGACTGGCAGACAAGCAGAAAGGCCAATATTAATCTCCCACTGTTTTTTTTTTCAGGGAGAATTTAGATACCAATTTTTAAAAAAAACACTAGGCTTTCTATGACCCACTATTTAAGAGAGATGGCACACTCAGGACTGGCAGACAAGCAGAAAGGCCAATATTAATCTCCCACTGTTTTTTTTTCAGGGAGAATGTAGATACCAAATTTAAAAAAAAAAACAGTAGGCTTTCTATGGCCCACTATTTAAGAGAGATGGCACACTCAGGACTGGCACACAAGCAGAAAGGCCAATATTAATCTCCCACATTTTTTTTTATTTTTTCAGGGAGAATTTAGATACCAAATTTAAAAAAAAAACACTAGGCTTTCTATGGCCCACTATTTAAGAGAGATGGCACACCCAGGACTGGCAGACAAGCAGAAAGGCCAATATTAATCTCCCACTGTTTTTTTTTTTTTTTTAAGGGAGAATTTAGATACCAAATTTAAAAAAAAACACTAGGCTTTCTATGGCCCACTATTTAAGAGAGATGGAACACTCAGGACTGGCACACAAGCAGAAAGACCAATATTAATCTCCCACAGTTTTTTTTTTCAGGGAGAATTTAGATACCACATTTAAAAAAAAAAAAAAACTAGGCTTTCTATGGCCCACTATTTAAGAGAGATGGCACACTCAGGACTGGCACTCTAGCAGAAAGGCCAATATTAATCTCCCACTGTTTTTTTTTCAGGGAGAATTTAGATACCAAATTAAAAAAAAAAAACACTAGGCTTTCTATGGCCCACTATTTAAGATAGATGGCACACTCAGGACTGGCAGACAAGCAGAAAGGCCAATATTAATTTCCCACTGTTTTTTTTTTCAGGGAGAATTTAGATACCAAATAAAAAAAAAAAACACTAGGCTTTCTATGGCCCACTATTTAAGAGAGATGGCACACTCAGGACTGGCAGACAAGCAGAAAGGCCAATATTAATCTCCCATTGTTTTTTCTTTCAGGGAGAATTTAGATACCAATTTAAAAAAAAAAACACTAGGCTTTCTATGACCCACTATTTAAGAGAGATGACACACTCAGGACTGGCAGACAAGCAGAAAGGCCAACATTAATCTCCCACTGTTTTTTTTTTTCAGGGTGAATGTAGATACCAAATTTAAAAAAAAAAAACACTAGGCTTTCTATGGCCCACTATTTAAGAGAGATGGCACACTCAGGACTGGCACACAAGCAGAAAGGCCAATATTAATCTCCCACATTTTTTTTTATTTTTTCAGGGAGAATTTAGATACCAAATTTAAAAAAAAAACACTAGGCTTTCTATGGCCCACTATTTAAGAGAGATGGCACACTCAGGACTGGCAGACAAGCAGAAAGGCCAATATTAATCTCCCACAGTTTTTTTTTTTTCAGGGAGAATTTAGATACTAAATTTAAAAAAAAAACACTAGGCTTTCTATGGCCCACTATTTAAGAGAGATGGCACACTCAGGACTGGCAGACAAGCAGAAAGGCCAATATTAATCTCCCACTGTTTTTTTTTTCAGGGAGAATGTAGATACCAAATTTAAAAAAAAAAACACTAGGCTTTCTATGGCCCACTATTTAAGAGAGATGGCACACTCAGGACTGGCACACAAGCAGAAAGGCCAATATTAATCTCCCACATTTTTTTTTATTTTTTCAGGGAGAATTTAGATACCAAATTTAAAAAAAAAACACTAGGCTTTCTATGGCCCACTATTTAAGAGAGATGGCACACCCAGGACTGGCAGACAAGCAGAAAGGCCAATATTAATCTCCCACTGTTTTTTTTTTCAGGGAGAATGTAGATACCAAATTTAAAAAAAAAACACTAGGCTTTCTATGGCCCACTATTTAAGAGAGATGGCACACCCAGGACTGGCAGACAAGCAGAAAGGCCAATATTAATCTCCCACTGTTTTTTTTTTTTAAGGGAGAATTTAGATACCAAATTTAAAAAAAACACTAGGCTTTCTATGGCCCACTATTTAAGAGAGATGGAACACTCAGGACTGGCACACAAGCAGAAAGACCAATATTAATCTCCCACTGTTTTTTTTTTTCAGGGAGAATTTAGATACCACATTTAAAAAAAAAAAAAACTAGGCTTTCTATGGCCCACTATTTAAGAGAGATGGCACACTCAGGACTGGCACTCTAGCAGAAAGGCCAATATTAATCTCCCACTGTTTTTTTTTCAGGGAGAATTTAGATACCAAATTTAAAAAAAAAACACTAGGCTTTCTATGGCCCACTATTTAAGAGAGATGGCACACTCAGGACTGGCAGACAAGCAGAAAGGCCAATATTAATATCCCACTGTTTATTTTTTCAGGGAGAATTTAGATACCAAATTTAAAAAAAAAACACTAGGCTTTCTATGGCCCACTATTTAAGAGAGATGGCACACTCAGGACTGGCAGACAAGCAGAAAGGCCAATATTAATCTCCCACTGTTTTTTTTTTTTCAGGGAGAATTTAGATACCAATTTAAAAAAAAAAACACTAGGCTTTCTATGACCCACTATTTAAGAGAGATGGCACACTCAGGACTGGCAGACAAGCAGAAAGGCCAATATTAATCTCCCACTGTTTTTTTTTTCAGGGAGAATGTAGATACCAAATTTAAAAAAAAAACAGTAGGCTTTCTATGGCCCACTATTTAAGAGAGATGGCACACTCAGGACTGGCACACAAGCAGAAAGGCCAATATTAATCTCCCACATTTTTTTTTATTTTTTCAGGGAGAATTTAGATACCAAATTTAAAAAAAAAACACTAGGCTTTCTATGGCCCACTATTTAAGAGAGATGGAACACTCAGGAC
This sequence comes from Ranitomeya imitator, assembly GCF_032444005.1. NCBI lineage: Eukaryota > Metazoa > Chordata > Amphibia > Anura > Dendrobatidae > Ranitomeya > Ranitomeya imitator. The sequence goes on from NC_091285.1 coordinate 462,741,015, forward strand.
TGGCACACAAGCAGAAAGACCAATATTAATCTCCCACAGTTTTTTTTTTTCAGGGAGAATTTAGATACCACATTTAAAAAAAAAAAAAAACTAGGCTTTCTATGGCCCACTATTTAAGAGAGATGGCACACTCAGGACTGGCACTCTAGCAGAAAGGCCAATAATAATCTCCCACTGTTTTTTTTCAGGGAGAATTTAGATACCAAATTAAAAAAAAAAACACTAGGCTTTCTATGGCCCACTATTTAAGAGAGATGGCACACTCAGGACTGGCAGACAAGCAGAAAGGCCAATATTAATATCCCACTGTTTATTTTTTCAGGGAGAATTTAGATACCAAATTTAAAAATAAAAACACTAGGCTTTCTATGACCCACTATTTAAGAGAGATGGCACACTCAGGACTGGCAAACAAGCAGAAAGGCCAATATTAATCTCCCACTGTTTTTTTTTCAGGGAGAATTTAGATACCAAATTTAAAAAAAAAAACACTAGGCTTTCTATGGCCCACTATTTAAGATAGATGGCACACTCAGGACTGGCAGACAAGCAGAAAGGCCAATATTAATTTCCCACTGTTTTTTTTTTCAGGGAGAATTTAGATACCAAATAAAAAAAAAAACACTAGGCTTTCTATGGCCCACTATTTAAGATAGATGGCACACTCAGGACTGGCAGACGAGCAGAAAGGCCAATATTAATTTCCCACTGTTTTTTTTTTCAGGGAGAATTTAGATACCAAATTTAAAAAAAAAACACTAGGCTTTCTATGGCCCACTATTTAAGAGAGATGGCACACTCAGGACTGGCAGACAAGCAGAAAGGCCAATATTAAGCTCCCACTGTTTTTTTTTTTCAGGGAGAATTTAGATACCAAATTTAAAAACAAAAAACACTAGGCTTTCTATGGCCCACTATTTAAGAGAGATGGCACACTCAGGACTGGCAGACAAGCAGAAAGGCCAATATTAATCTCCCACAGTTTTTTTTTTTCAGGGAGAATTTAGATACTAAATTTAAAAAAAAAACACTAGGCTTTCTATGGCCCACTATTTAAGAGAGATGGCACACTCAGGACTGGCAGACAAGCAGAAAGGCCAATATTAATCTCCCACTGTTTTTTTTTTTCAGGGAGAATTTAGATACCAAATTTAAAAAAAAAACACTAGGCTTTCTATGGCCCACTATTTAAGAGAGATGGCACACTCAGGACTGGCAGACAAGCAGAAAGGCCAATATTAATCTCCCACTGTTTTTTTTTTTCAGGGAGAATTTAGATACCAATTTAAAAAAAAAAAAACTAGGCTTTCTATGGCCCACTATTTAAGAGAGATGGCACACTCAGGACTGGCAGACAAGCAGAAAGGCCAATATTAATCTCCCACTGTTTTTTTTTTCAGGGAGAATTTAGATACCAAATTAAAAAAAAAACACTAGGCTTTCTATGGCCCACTATTTAAGAGAGATGGCACACTCAGGACTGGCACACAAGCAGAAAGGCCAATATTAATCTCCCACTGTTTTTTTTTTTCAGGGAGAATTTAGATACCAAATTTAAAAACAAAAAACACTAGGCTTTCTATGGCCCACTATTTAAGAGAGATGGCACACTCAGGACTGGCAGACAAGCAGAAAGGCCAATATTAATCTCCCACAGTTTTTTTTTTTCAGGGAGAATTTAGATACTAAATTTAAAAAAAAAACACTAGGCTTTCTATGGCCCACTATTTAAGAGAGATGGCACACTCAGGACTGGCAGACAAGCAGAAAGGCCAATATTAATCTCCCACTGTTTTTTTTTTTCAGGGAGAATTTAGATACCAAATTTAAAAAAAAAACACTAGGCTTTCTATGGCCCACTATTTAAGAGAGATGGCACACTCAGGACTGGCAGACAAGCAGAAAGGCCAATATTAATCTCCCACTGTTTTTTTCTTTCAGGGAGAATTTAGATACCAAATTAAAAAAAAAAAACTAGGCTTTCTATGGCCCACTATTTAAGAGAGATGGCACACTCAGGACTGGCACTCTAGCAGAAAGGCCAATATTAATCTACCACTGTTTTTTTTTTCAGGGAGAATTTAGATATCAAATTTTAAAAAAAACTACTAGGCTTTCTATGGCCCACTATTTAAGAGAGATGGCATACTCAGGACTGGCACACAAGCAGAAAGGCCAATATTAATCTCCCACGTTTTTTTTATTTTTTCAGGGAGAATTTAGATACCAAATTTAAAAAAAAAAAACACTAGGCTTTCTATGGCCCACTATTTAAGAGAGATTGCACACTCAGGACTGGCAGACAAGCAGAAAGGCCAATATTAATCTCCCACTGTTTTTTTTTTCAGGGAGAATTTAGATACCAATTTTAAAAAAAAAACACTAGGCTTTCTATGACCCATTATTTAAGAGAAATGGCACACTCAGGACTGGCAGACAAGCAGAAAGGCCAATATTAATCTCCCACTGTTTTTTTTTCAGGGAGAATGTAGATACCAAATTTAAAAAAAAAACACTAGGCTTTCTATGGCCCACTATTTAAGATAGATGGCACACTCAGGACTGGCACACAAGCAGAAAGGCCAATATTAATCTCCCACATTTTTTTTTATTTTTTTCAGGGAGAATTTAGATACCAAATTTAAAAAAAAACACTAGGCTTTCTATGGCCCACTATTTAAGAGAGATGGCACACTCAGGACTGGCAGACAAGCAGAAAGGCCAATATTAATCTCCCACTGTTTTTTTTTCAGGGAGAATTTAGATACCAAATTAAAAAAAAAACACTAGGCTTTCTATGGCCCACTATTTAAGAGAGATGGCACACTCAGGACTGGCACACAAGCAGAAAGGCCAATATTAATCTCCGACGTTTTTTTTAATTTTTTCAGGGAGAATTTAGATACCAAATAAAAAAAAAAACACTAGGCTTTCTATGGCCCACTTTTTAAGAGAGATGGCACACTCAGGACTGGCAGACAAGCAGAAAGGCCAATATTAATCTCCCACTGTTTTTTTTTCAGGGAGAATTTAGATATCAAATTAAAAAAAAAACACTAGGCTTTCTATGGCCCACTATTTAAGAGAGATGGCACACTCAGGACTGGCAGACAAGCAGAAAGGCCAATATTAATCTCCCACTGTTTTTTTTCAGGGAGAATTTAGATACCAATTTAAAAAAAAAAGCACTAGGCTTTCTATGACCCACTATTTAAGAGAGATGGCACACTCAGGACTGGCAGACAAGCAGAAAGGCCAATATTAATCTCCCACTGTTTTTTTTTTCAGGGAGAATGTAGATACCAAATTTAAAAAAAAAACACTAGGCTTTCTATGGCCCACTATTTAAGATAGATGGCACACTCAGGACTGGCACACAAGCAGAAAGGCCAATATTAATCTCCCACATTTTTTTTTATTTTTTCAGGGAGAATTTAGATACCAAATTTAAAAAAAAACACTAGGCTTTCTATGGCCCACTATTTAAGAGAGATGGCACACTCAGGACTGGCAGACAAGCAGAAAGGCCAATATTAATCTCCCACTGTTTTTTTTTCAGGGAGAATTTAGATACCAAATTTAAAAAAAAACACTAGGCTTTCTATAGCCCACTATTTAAGAGAGATGGCACACTCAGGACTGGCACACAAGCAGAAAGGCCAATATTAATCTCCCACCGTTTTTTTTTTCAGGTAGAATTTAGATACCAAATTTAAAAAAAAAAACACTAGGCTTTCTATGGCCCACTATTTAAGAGAGATGGCACACTCAGGACTGGCAGACAAGCAGAAAGGCCAATATTAATCTCCCACTGTTTTTTTTTTTCAGGGAGAATTTAGATACCAAATTTAAAAAAAAACACTAGGCTTTCTATGGCCCACTATTTAAGAGAGATGGCACACTCAGAACTGGCAGACAAGCAGAAAGGCCAATATTAATCTCCCACTGTTTTTTTTTTTTAGGGAGAATTTAGATACCAAATTTTAAAAAAAACACTAGGCTTTCTATGGCCCACTATTTAAGAGAGATGGCACACCCAGGACTGGCAGACAAGCAGAAAGGCCAATATTAATCTCCCACTGTTTTTTTTTTTTCAGGGAGAATTTAGATACCAAATTTAAAAAAAAAAACACTAGGCTTTCTATGGCCCACTATTTAAGAGAGATGGAACACTCAGGACTGGCACACAAGCAGAAAGACCAATATTAATCTCCCACAGTTATTTTTTCAGGGAGAATTTAGATACCAAATTTTTTTTTTTAAAACAACTAGGCTTTCTATGGCCCACTATTTAAGAGAGATGGCACACTCAGGACTGGCACTCTAGCAGAAAGGCCAATATTAATCTCCCACATTTTTTTTTATTTTTTCATGGAGAATTTAGATACCAAATTTAAAAAAACACACTAGGCTTTCTATGGCCCACTATTTAAGAGAGATGGCACACTCAGGACTGGCAGACAAGCAGAAAGGCCAATATTAATCTCCCACTGTTTTTTTTTTCAGGGAGAATTTAGATACCAAATTTAAAAAAAAAAACACTAGGCTTTCTATGGCCCACTATTTAAGAGAGATGGCACAATCAGGACTGGCAGACATGCAGAAAGACAAATAATAATCTCCCACTGTTTTTTTTTTCAGGGAGAATTTAGATACCAAATTTTTTTTTTTAAAAAACTAGGCTTTCTATGGCCCACTATTTAAGAGAGATGGCACACTCAGGACTGGCACTCTAGCAGAAAGGCCAATATTAATCTCCCACTGTTTTTTTTTTCAGGGAGAATTGATATACCACATTTAAAAAAAAAAAAACTAGGCTTTCTATGGCCCACTATTTAAGAGAGATGGCACACTCAGGACTGGCACTCTAGCAGAAAGGCCAATATTAATCTCCCACTGTTTTTTTTTCAGGGAGAATTTAGATACCAAATTTAAAAAAAAAAAACACTAGGCTTTCTATGGCCCACTATTTAAGAGAGATGGCACACTCAGGACTGGCAGACAAGCAGAAAGGCCAATATTAATCTCCCACTGTTTATTTTTTCAGGGAGAATTTAGATACCAAATTTAAAAATAAAAACACTAGGCTTTCTATGACCCACTATTTAAGAGAGATGGCACACTCAGGACTGGCAGACAAGCAGAAAGGCCAATATTAATCTCCCACTGTTTTTTTTTTTTCAGGGAGAATTTAGATACCAAATAAAAAAAAAAAAAACACTAGGCTTTCTATGGCCCACTATTTAAGATAGATGGCACACTCAGGACTGGCAGACAAGCAGAAAGGCCAATATTAATCTCCCACTGTTTTTTTTTTCAGGGAGAATTTAGATACCAATTTAAAAAAAAAAACACTAGGCTTTCTATGGCCCACTATTTAAGAGAGATGGCACACTCAGGACTGGCAGACAAGCAGAAAGGCCAATATTAATCTCCCACTGTTTTTTTTTTCAGGGAGAATTTAGATACCAAATTTAAAAACAAAAAACACTAGGCTATCTATGGCCCACTATTTAAGAGAGATGGCACACTCAGGACTGGCAGACAAGCAGAAAGGCCAATATTAATCTCCCACAGTTTTTTTTTTTTAGGGAGAATTTAGATACCAAATTTAAAAAAAAAACACTAGGCTTTCTATGGCCCACTATTTAAGAAGATGGCACACTCAGGACTGGCACACAAGCAGAAAGGCCAATATTAATCTCCCACATTTTTTTTTATTTTTTCAGGAAGAATTTAGATACCAAATTTAAGAAAAAAACACTAGGCTTTCTATGGCCCACTATTTAAGAGAGATGGCACACTCAGGACTGGCAGACAAGCAGAAAGGCCAATATTAATCTCCCACTGATTTTTTTTCAGGGAGAATTTAGATACCAAATTTAAAAACAAAAAACACTAGGCTTTCTATGGCCCACTATTTAAGAGAGATGGCACACTCAGGACTGGCAGACAAGCAGAAAGGCCAATATTAATCTCCCACTGTTTTTTTTTTTCAGGGAGAATTTAGATACCATATTTAAAAAAAAAACTAGGCTTTCTATGGCCCACTATTTAAGAGAGATGGCACACTCAGGACTGGCAGACAAGCAGAAAGGCCAATATTAATCTCCCACTGTTTTTTTTTCAGGGAGAATTTAGATACCAAATTTAAAAACAAAAAACACTAGGCTTTCTATGGCCCACTATTTAAGAGAGATGGCACACTCAGGACTGGCAGACAAGCAGAAAGGCCAATATTAATCTCCCACTGTTTTTTTTTTCAGGGAGAATTTAGATACCAAATTTAAAAAAAAAACACTAGGCTTTCTATGGCCCACTATTTAAGAAGATGGCACACTCAGGACTGGCACACAAGCAGAAAGGCCAATATTAATCTCCCACTGTTTTTTTTTTTCAGGGAGAATTTAGATACCAAATTTTAAAAAAAAACACTAGGCTTTCTATGGCCCACTATTTAAGAAGATGGCACACTCAGGACTGGCACACAAGCAGAAAGGCCAATATTAATCTCCCACTGTTTTTTTTTTCAGGGAGAATTTAGATACCATATTTAAAAAAAAAACTAGGCTTTCTATGGCCCACTTTTTAAGAGAGATGGCACACTCAGGACTGGCACTCCAGCAGAAAGGCCAATATTAATCTCCCACTGTTTTTTTTTTCAGGGAGAATTTAGATACCAAATTAAAAAAAAAAAACACTAGGCTTTCTATGGCCCACTATTTAAGATAGATGGCACACTCAGGACTGGCAGACAAGCAGAAAGGCCAATATTAATCTCCCACTGTTTTTTTTTTTCAGGGAGAATTTAGATACCATATTTAAAAAAAAAACTAGGCTTTCTATGGCCCACTATTTAAGAGAGATGGCACACTCAGGACTGGCAGACAAGCAGAAAGGCCAATATTAATCTCCCACAGTTTTTTTTTTTTAGGGAGAATTTAGATACCAAATTTAAAAAAAAAACACTAGGCTTTCTATGGCCCACTATTTAAGAAGATGGCACACTCAGGACTGGCACACAAGCAGAAAGGCCAATATTAATCTCCCACATTTTTTTTTATTTTTTCAGGAAGAATTTAGATACCAAATTTAAGAAAAAAACACTAGGCTTTCTATGGCCCACTATTTAAGAGAGATGGCACACTCAGGACTGGCAGACAAGCAGAAAGGCCAATATTAATCTCCCACTGTTTTTTTTTCAGGGAGAATTTAGATACCAAATTTAAAAACAAAAAACACTAGGCTTTCTATGGCCCACTATTTAAGAGAGATGGCACACTCAGGACTGGCAGACAAGCAGAAAGGCCAATATTAATCTCCCACTGTTTTTTTTTTCAGGGAGAATTTAGATACCAAATTTAAAAACAAAAAACACTAGGCTTTCTATGGCCCACTATTTAAGAGAGATGGCACACTCAGGACTGGCAGACAAGCAGAAAGGCCAATATTAATCTCCCACTGTTTTTTTTTTCAGGGAGAATTTAGATACCAAATTTAAAAAAAAAACACTAGGCTTTCTATGGCCCACTATTTAAGAAGATGGCACACTCAGGACTGGCACACAAGCAGAAAGGCCAATATTAATCTCCCACTGTTTTTTTTTTTCAGGGAGAATTTAGATACCAAATTTAAAAAAAAAACACTAGGCTTTCTATGGCCCACTATTTAAGAAGATGGCACACTCAGGACTGGCACACAAGCAGAAAGGCCAATATTAATCTCCCACTGTTTTTTTTTTCAGGGAGAATTTAGATACCATATTTAAAAAAAAAACTAGGCTTTCTATGGCCCACTATTTAAGAGAGATGGCACACTCAGGACTGGCACTCCAGCAGAAAGGCCAATATTAATCTCCCACTGTTTTTTTTTTCAGGGAGAATTTAGATATCAAATTTAAAAAAAAACTACTAGGCTTTCTATGGCCCACTATTTAAGAGAGATGGCATACTCAGGACTGGCACACAAGCAGAAAGGCCAATATTAATCTCCCACTGTTTTTTTTTTCAGGGAGAATTTAGATACCATATTTTAAAAAAAAACTAGGCTTTCTATGGCCCACTATTTAAGAGAGATGGCACACTCAGGACTGGCAGACAAGCAGAAAGGCCAATATTAATCTCCCACTGTTTTTTTTTTCAGGGAGAATTTAGATACCAAATTTAAAAACAAAAAACACTAGGCTTTCTATGGCCCACTATTTAAGAGAGATGGCACACTCAGGACTGGCAGACAAGCAGAAAGGCCAATATTAATCTCCCACTGTTTTTTTTTTCAGGGAGAATTTAGATACCAAATTTAAAAAAAAAACACTAGGCTTTCTATGGCCCACTATTTAAGAAGATGGCACACTCAGGACTGGCACACAAGCAGAAAGGCCAATATTAATCTCCCACTGTTTTTTTTTTTCAGGGAGAATTTAGATACCAAATTTAAAAAAAAAACACTAGGCTTTCTATGGCCCACTATTTAAGAAGATGGCACACTCAGGACTGGCACACAAGCAGAAAGGCCAATATTAATCTCCCACTGTTTTTTTTTTCAGGGAGAATTTAGATACCATATTTAAAAAAAAAACTAGGCTTTCTATGGCCCACTATTTAAGAGAGATGGCACACTCAGTGTTAGGAGTCGAGTTTCCTCTGCTGCACAGGGGGAATCTCGATCCGTCTCCGCTGCGGTCTCCCATTCCCCTCCAGCCGCAGTGGAGTCTGCTCAGCAGGGACGTCGATCCCAGCGTCTCGCTCAGTCTGACTCTGTGAGAAGAGTTATTGCTGCTTCTCCAGCTTCTGCCTTTGAAGCCTATTCTGGTCAGCAGCGAGCGGACTTCTCTGGGACTAAGTCCTTATCTGCACACACTGAGCATGCCCAGGGCAAGATCTCCCGTTGGAGATCGAGGGTCATGTGCTCAGGCTCTGCGGCACATTCCATTGGTCCTCTTGGCAGGTCCTAGAAGGGCAAAAGTTCTATAGCCATTTCCTGTGCTGCAGCTATATAAACTGCGCATGACCGCACGGCCATGCGCTAGTATTGTCTTACAATTGATATGTGTGTATGTGTGAGTGCAAGTCGTTCTTGGTTACCCCTTCCCTATTGAATGTCTGTTCGCGGAGGGTGTACGGCTGCTATCTAGCGCCCGACTTAGCTTACTACACTAAACACACATCACAGCGTCCTGTAGCTGTGCCTGCCAGTACGGCGCCGTGCGCCTGCCTTGCGCTTTCCATACCCAAGTCTGGGTGGTTAGTGGCGTCCGTTAGTGCGGCATCGCTCGCGCACTTGTGCGCTTATATTTCTGAAGGTTCTCTACACACCCAGTTGCGGTGTTGTGCCAGCAAGGGCCTAATCGGGCTTCAATCCCTTCTGGGGTTAAGTCCGCTGGCCACTTGCTCGCACTCTAGTGCGGTATTGCGGTCCTGTGAATTAACAGGATCGCTTTCCTCACGCTGGGTGAGGTTTAACCCACGCGTGCTTACTTTAGTGTACCGCTATATAGTCTGCAAATTGCTAGCAGCAGGTTCTCACCTGCACGGTGGACCCCGGACTGCGAACGCATCTTTGTCACCTGTCTTGGTGCGTTCCGCCAGTCCTAACATAATACTAGCGCCAGGGTCTGGCTAGTAAATGGCAGACGGTCAGCGTCTACAGCAGTACATCCAGCAGCTGGAGGGTAGGTTGGCGGCTCTCGAGCGCACAACCTCAGCTGTGGACGTTACTGCTGTCGCTGTTCAGGCTGCAAGTGCAGCTGCAGCCAGTTTGTCCGCTGCTACCCCTGCTCCGACCTTATCCCGTCTCCCGCTTCCAGACAAGTTTGCTGGTGACAGTAAGCCATGTCGGGGATTCGTGAGCCAGTGCTCCATACATCTCGAGCTGCTGGCTGCACGTTTTCCTACGGAACGGGCGAAAGTGGGATTCATTATATCTCTCTTGTCGGGCAGGGCGTTGGAGTGGGCAACGCCGCTTTGGGAACGTGGTGATCGTGTGGTGCAGAGTGCTCCTATCTTCCTGGACGCTCTGAGGCAGGTCTTTCTGGGACCTCGTGTCACCCACGATACCGCGCTCCAATTGTTGGCAATTACTCAGGCTTCGTCCATGGTCAGCCAGTTTGCCATCCTATTCCGGACTCTAGCTTCTGAGCTGGAATGGCCGGATAAAGTCCTTATTCCGGTGTTCTGGAAAGGACTGGCAGATCATGTGAAGGACGCCTTGGCCACCAGGGAGATTCCCGCCACACTGGAGGAGCTTATTACTATAGCTACCCGCATCGATCTCCGTTTTAACGAGCGGAGGTTGGAGCGGACCCAGTGTAGGCAGAGGTTTCGGCTGGCTCCCATCTTTGCCAAACCTCTAGAATCTCCTGTTATGGCGTCCGACTCCCATGAGGCCATGGAGGTTTCTCGAGCGGGATCTAGGTCTCAGACCGCTCGAGTACCTGTGCTATGTAAAAATTGCCAGCAACCGGGACATTTCGCTAATAAATGTCCACGGCGGTCGGGAAAACGATCGCGTCTAGTGTCCATTGGAGGAGGTTCACTGGACACCGCGGCATTTTCCTCAAAATTGTCCTTTAAAGGGACAATCCTGTTAGGCACATCCACTCTTACAGTAGAGCTTTGTGTGGATTCAGGAGCAGAGGGAAATTTTATGTCTTCTGCTTTTGCTCAGCGCCACGCAATACCTCTGGCTATGCTAGCCAAACCAGTAACCGTGAGAGTGGTGAATGGGTCGACACTTCCATTACAGATCACACATCAGACTGTCCCTTTCACGTTAGCCATGTCCCCATCCCACCAGGAGACTATTTCCCTTCTTGTCCTTCCCGAGGGAATGGATGAGATTCTGCTGGGAATGCCCTGGCTTCGTTTCCACTCCCCACATATTGAGTGGACCTCTGGGAGGATATTGGGTTGGAGTGAATCCTGCAAGGGCAGATGTGTGAAAGAGTGCGTTCAGGTTTCCACCACTGAGATACCCGCAGATCTCTCTACTCTCCCCAAACACTATTGGTCTTATGCAGACGTCTTTTCCAAAAAAGCCGCGGAGACCCTTCCGCCTCACCGTCCCTATGACTGTCCTATAGATCTCTTGCCTGGAGCAGAACCTCCTCGGGGACGTGTCTATCCCCTCTCTCTCCCGGAAACGGAGGCTATGTCCCAATACATCCAGGAGAATTTGGCAAGAGGATTTATTAGGAAGTCAGTGTCACCAGCTGGGGCAAGGTTCTTCTTCGTACAGAAGAAGAATGGAGAGTTGCGTCCTTGCATAGACTACAGGGGCCTTAACGCCATCACCGTTAAAAATAAGTACCCGCTGCCCCTGATTTCTGAGCTTTTTGATAGGCTACGGGGAGCTAAGGTATTTACCAAATTAGACCTGCGGGGAGCTTATAACCTGATTCGCATTCGTGAGGGGGACGAATGGAAGACGGCGTTTAACACCAGAGATGGGCATTATGAGTATCTGGTGATGCCCTTCGGGCTCTGTAATGCCCCAGCCGTTTTCCAAGACTTTGTCAACGACATCTTCCGGGATATGCTTTCCACCTCGGTCGTAGTCTATCTGGATGATATTCTCATCTTCTCTCCAGATATTGACTCCCACCGGAGAGATGTTGGCAGAGTCTTCGACCTCTTACGGGCAAACTCTCTTTACGCAAAGTTGGAGAAGTGTGTGTTTGAGCAGGAGTCTTTACCTTTCCTGGGCTATATCATCTCTGCCCAAGGATTGGCTATGGATCCTGCCAAACTACAGGCTGTGATGGACTGGCAAGAACCCCATTCACTTAAAGCGGTGCAGCGCTTTATGGGGTTCATTAATTATTACCGCCAGTTCATCCCTCATTTCTCAACTTTGGTAGCTCCCTTGGTAGCCCTCACCAAGAAGGGAGCAAATCCCAAAGTGTGGTCTGAAGAGGTCTCCAGGGCCTTTTCTTCTACTAAGTCTCATTTTGCTAGCGCTCCCATCCTACATCGTCCCGATGTCGATAAGCCGTTTATAATGGAGGTGGATGCCTCTTCCGTTGGTGCTGGAGCAGTCCTCTTCCAGAAGGATGCTCAAGGTCGGAAGCATCCGTGCTTTTTCTTCTCCAAGACCTTCACACCAGCGGAGAGGAATTATTCCATCGGGGACAGGGAGTTGCTAGCGATGAAATTGGCTTTCTCTGAGTGGAGACATCTCTTGGAGGGGGCTCGTTTTCCCTTTCAAGTATTTACAGACCATAAAAATTTGCTATATTTGCAAACAGCCCAGAGGCTAAATTCTCGCCAGGCCAGATGGTCCTTATTCTTCTCCCGATTCCACTTCACCCTCCATTATGTCGCTGGGGAGAAGAACATTCGAGCTGATGCTCTTTCTCGCTCTGTTGTGTCATCTGAGGAGGAGGAAGGAGAGCCTCGGCTTATTGTTCCTTCTGAGAGCTTGAGAACCGTGGCTCCGGTGTCGCTTGAGTCTGTGCCTCCGGGCAAGACTTTTGTGCCCATAAATTTGCGACCGGAGGTTCTCTCTTGGGCTCATGCCTCCAGGGTGGGTGGACACTTTGGGACTAAAAGGACATCTGAGCTGCTGGCGAGGACGTACTGGTGGCCGCATATGCTGCGAGATGTCAGGGATTACGTTCTGGCGTGTGTCTCATGCGCCAAAAATAAGTCTCCTCGACAACGGCCGTCTGGGTTACTCTATCCCTTGCCGGTGGCAGACAGGCCCTGGGAGATGGTCGGGATGGACTTTGTAGTGGGTTTGCCCAAGTCTCGCGGCTGTACCGTCATTTGGGTAATTACCGATCATTTCTCGAAAATGGTGCACTTGGTGCCGCTCCCACGGTTACCTTCTGCACGGGCCTTGGCAGCGTTGTTCATAAGACACATCTTCCGCCTACACGGCATGCCAGACAAAATTGTCAGTGACCGGGGTCCCCAGTTTGCGTCTCGGTTCTGGAGAGAGCTTTGTCGTCTTCTCAGCATTGAGTTAAATCTCTCTTCCGCATATCATCCCGAGACGAATGGGTTGGTAGAGAGGGCCAATCAGACTCTGGTCACATATCTGCGACATTTTGTTTCTGCCAGGCAGGATGACTGGGCATCTTTATTACCATGGGCAGAGTTCGCCCTTAATAACGCTGTTGCCGATTCCACCGGTCAGACTCCTTTCCTCCTTAATTACGGCCAGCATCCGCGGGTTCCTGTGCCTATGCCCGTGTCCTCTGCTGACTCCAGGGTGGCAGACTGGGCAGTGGAGGCACGGGACATTTGGGACCGCACTCAGGATGCCATTCGGGCCTCGAAGGAGAGAATGAGGTCCTCCGCCGATGCACATCGGCGCCCTGCCCCGGCCTTTGCTCCTGGCGACTTGGTGTGGCTCTCCGCCCGTAACATCAGGCTGCGAGTTGAGTCCACTAAGTTTGCTCCTCGCTACTTGGGCCCATTCAAGGTCCTCGAGCAGGTTAATCCCGTGGTCTACCGCCTGGCTCTTCCTCCACGCTTGGGTATCACCGACACCTTTCATGTGTCCCTCTTGAAACCCGTATACATGTCCCGGTTTTCCGAGTCATCTGCCGGGACATCGGGTTCGTCTACGGACGATTACGAGGTGAACGCTATTTTGGGGTGCAAGGTGGTACGCGGCAAAAAGTTTTATTTGGTGGATTGGAAGGGTTATGGTCCAGAGGACAGGTCTTGGGAGCCTGCTGAAAACATTCGGGCCCCACAGCTCATTGCTGCCTTCGAGCGTAGCGAGGCCCAAGGAGGGGGGGGCCCTAGGAGGGGGGGTAATGTTAGGAGTCGAGTTTCCTCTGCTGCACAGGGGGAATCTCGATCCGTCTCCGCTGCGGTCTCCCATTCCCCTCCAGCCGCAGTGGAGTCTGCTCAGCAGGGACGTCGATCCCAGCGTCTCGCTCAGTCTGACTCTGTGAGAAGAGTTATTGCTGCTTCTCCAGCTTCTGCCTTTGAAGCCTATTCTGGTCAGCAGCGAGCGGACTTCTCTGGGACTAAGTCCTTATCTGCACACACTGAGCATGCCCAGGGTAAGATCTCCCGTTGGAGATCGAGGGTCATGTGCTCAGGCTCTGCGGCACATTCCATTGGTCCTCTTGGCAGGTCCTAGAAGGGCAAAAGTTCTATAGCCATTTCCTGTGCTGCAGCTATATAAACTGCACATGACCGCACGGCCATGCGCTAGTATTGTCTTACAATTGATATGTGTGTATGTGTGAGTGCAAGTCGTTCTTGGTTACCCCTTCCCTATTGAATGTCTGTTCGCGGAGGGTGTACGGCTGCTATCTAGCGCCCGACTTAGCTTACTACACTAAACACACATCACAGCGTCCTGTAGCTGTGCCTGCCAGTACGGCGCCGTGCGCCTGCCTTGCGCTTTCCATACCCAAGTCTGGGTGGTTAGTGGCGTCCGTTAGTGCGGCATCGCTCGCGCACTTGTGCGCTTATATTTCTGAAGGTTCTCTACACACCCAGTTGCGGTGTTGTGCCAGCAAGGGCCTAATCGGGCTTCAATCCCTTCTGGGGTTAAGTCCGCTGGCCACTTGCTCGCACTCTAGTGCGGTATTGCGGTCCTGTGAATTAACAGGATCGCTTTCCTCACGCTGGGTGAGGTTTAACCCACGCGTGCTTACTTTAGTGTACCGCTATATAGTCTGCAAATTGCTAGCAGCAGGTTCTCACCTGCACGGTGGACCCCGGACTGCGAACGCATCTTTGTCACCTGTCTTGGTGCGTTCCGCCAGTCCTAACACTCAGGACTGGCACTCCAGCAGAAAGGCCAATATTAATCTCCCACTGTTTTTTTTTTCAGGGAGAATTTAGATATCAAATTTAAAAAAAAACTACTAGGCTTTCTATGGCCCACTATTTAAGAGAGATGGCATACTCAGGACTGGCACACAAGCAGAAAGGCCAATATTAATCTCCCACTGTTTTTTTTTTCAGGGAGAATGTAGATACTAAATTTTAAAAAAAAACACTAGGCTTTCTATGGCCCACTATTTAAGAGAGATGGCACACTCAGGACTGGCAGACAAGCAGAAAGGCCAATATTAATCTCCCACTGTTTTTTTTTTCAGGGAGAATTTAGATACTAAATTTAAAAAAAAAAACACTAGGCTTTCTATGGCCCACTATTTAAGAGAGATGGCACACTCAAGACTGGCACTCTAGCAGAAAGGCCAATATTAATCGCCCACGTTTTTTTTATTTTTTCAGGGAGAATTCAGATACCAAATTTAAAAAAAAAAAACACTAGGCTTTCTATGGCCCACTATTTAAGAGAGATGGCACACTCAGGACTGGCAGACAAGCATAAAGGCCAATATTAATCTCCCACTGTTTTTTTTTTCAGGGAGAATTTAGATACCAAATTAAAAAAAAACACTAGGCTTTCTATGGCCCACTATTTAAGAGAGATGGCACACTCAGGACTGGCAGACAAGCAGAAAGGCCAATATTAATCTCCCACTGTTTTTTTTTTCAGGGAGAATGTAGATACCAAATTTTAAATAAAAACACTAGGCTTTCCATGGCCCACTATTTAAGATAGATGGCACACTCAGGACTGGCAAACAAGCAGAAAGGCCAATATTAATCTCCCACATTTTTTTATTTTTCAGGGAGAATTTAGATACCAAATTAAAAAAAAAACCACTAGGCTTTCTATGGCCCACTATTTAAGAGAGATGGCACACTCAGGACTGGCAGACAAGCAGAAAGGCCAATATTAATCTCCCACTGTTTTTTTTTTCAGGGAGAATTTAGATACCAAATGTAAAAAAAAACCACTAGGCTTTCTATGGCCCACTATTTAAGAGAGATGGCACACTCAGGACTGGCACACAAGCAGAAAGGCCAATATTAATCTCCCACTGTTTTTTTTTTCAGGGAGAATTTAGATACCAAATTTAAAAAAAAAACACTAGGCTTTCTATGGCCCACTATTTAAGAGAGATGGCACACTCAGGACTGGCAGACAAGCAGAAAGGCCAATATTAATCTCCCACTGTTTTTTTTTTCAGGGAGAATTTAGATACCAAATTTTTTTTTTTTTTTAAAAACTAGGCTTTCTATGGCCCACTATTTAAGAGAGATGGCACACTCAGGACTGGCACTCTAGCAGAAAGGCCAATATTAATCTCCCACTGTTTTTTTTTTCAGGGAGAATTTAGATACCAAATTTAAAAAAAAACTCTAGGCTTTCTATGGCCCACTATTTAAGAGAGATGGCACACCCAGGACTGGCAGATAAGCAGAAAGGCCAATATTAATCTCCAACTGTTTTTTTTTTTCAGGGAGAATTTAGATACCAATTTAAAAAAAAAAAGCACTAGGCTTTCTATGACCCACTATTTAAGAGAGATTGCACACTCAGGACTGGCAGACAAGCAGAAAGGCAAATATTAATCTCCCACTGTTTTTTTTTTTTAAGGGAGAATTTAGATACCAAATTTAAAAAAAAACACTAGGCTTTCTATGGCCCACTATTTAAGAGAGATGGAACACTCAGGACTGGCACACAAGCAGAAAGACCAATATTAATCTCCCACTGTTTTTTTTTTCAGGGAGAATTTAGATACCAATTTTTCTTTTTTTTAAAAACTAGGCTTTCTATGGCCCACTATTTAAGAGAGATGGCACACTCAGGACTGGCACTCTAGCAGAAAGGCCAATATTAATCTCCCACTGTTTTTTTTTTCAGGGTGAATTTAGATACCAAATTAAAAAAAAAAACACTAGGCTTTCTATGGCCCACTATTTAAGATAGATGGCACACTCAGGACTGGCAGACAAGCAGAAAGGCCAATATTAATCTCCCACTGTTTTTTTTTCAGGGAGAATTTAGATGCCAAATTTAAAAAAAAAACACTAGGCTTTCTATGACCCACTATTTAAGAGAGATGGCACACTCAGGACTGGCAGACAAGCAGTAAGGCCAATATTAATCTCCCACTGTTTTTTTTTTTCAGGGAGAATTTAGATACCAAATTTAAAAAAAAAAAACACTAGGCTTTCTATGGCCCACTATTTAAGATAGATGGCACACTCAGGACTGGCACACAAGCGGAAAGGCCAATATTAATCTCCCACATTTTTTTTTATTTTTTCATGAAGAATTTAGATACCAAATTTAAAAAAAAAACACTAAGCTTTCTATGGCCCACTATTTAAGAGAGATGGCACACTCAGGACTGGCAGACAAGCAGAAAGGCCAATATTAATCTCCCACTGTTTTTTTTTTCAGGGAGAATTTAGATACCAAATTTAAAAAAAAACCACTAGGCTTTCTATGGCCCACTATTTAAGAGAGATGGCACACTCAGGACTGGCACACAAGCAGAACGGCCAATATTAATCTCCCACTGTTTTTTTTTTTTTCAGGGAGAATTTAGATACCAAATTTAAAAAAAAAACACTAGGCTTTCTATGGCCCACTATTTAAGAGAGATGGCACACTCAGGACTGGCAGACAAGCAGAAAGGCCAATATTAATCCCCCACTGTTTTTTTTTTCAGGGAGAATTTAGATACCAAATTTAAAAAAAAAACACTAGGCTTTCTATGGCCCACTATTTAAGAGAGATGGCACACTCAGGACTGGCAGACATGCAGAACGGCCAATATTAATCTCCCACTGTTTTTTTTTTCAGGGAGAATTTAGATACCAATTTAAAAAAAAAAACACTAGGCTTTCTATGACCCACTATTTAAGAGAGATGGCACACTCAGGACTGGCAGACAAGCAGAAAGGCCAATATTAATCTACCACTGTTTTTTTTTCAGGGAGAATGTAGATACCAAATTTAAAAAAAAACACTAGGCTTTCTATGGCCCACTATTTAAGAGAGATGGCACACTCAGGACTGGCACACAAGCAGAAAGGCCAATATTAATCTCCCACATTTTTTTTAATTTTTTCAGGGAGAATTTAGATACCAAATTAAAAAAAAAAACACTAGGCTTTCTATGGCCCACTATTTAAGAGAGATGGCACACTCAGGACTGGCAGACAAGCAGAAAGGCCAATATTAATCTCCCACTGCTTTTTTTTTTTTCAGGGAGAATTTAGATACCAAATTTAAAAAAAAAAACACTAGGCTTTCTATGGCCCACTATTTAAGAGTGATGGCACACTCAGGACTGGCACACAAGCAGAAAGGCCAATATTAATCTCCCACTGTTTTTCTTTTTTCAGGAAGAATTTAGATACCAAATTAAAAAAAAAACACTAGGCTTTCTATGGCCCACTATTTAAGTGAGATGGCACACTCAGGACTGGCAGACAAGCAGAAAGGCCAATATTAATCTCCCACTGTTTTTTTTTTCAGGGAGAATTTAGATACCAAATTTAAAAAAAAAAACACTAGGCTTTCTATGGCCCACTATTTAAGAGAGATGGCACACTCAGGACTGGCAGACAAGCAGAAAGGCCAATATTAATCTCCCACTGTTTTTTTTTTCAGGGAGAATTTAGATACCAATTTAAAAAAAAAACACTAGGCTTTCTATGACCCACTATTTAAGAGAGATGGCACACTCAGGACTGGCAGACAAGCAGAAAGGCCAATATTAATCTCCCACTGTTTTTTTTTTCAGGGATAATGTAGATACCAAATTTAAAAAAAAAAACACTAGGCTTTCTATGGCCCACTATTTAAGAGAGATGGCACACTCAGGACTGGCACACAAGCAGAAAGGCCAATATTAATCTCCTACATTTTTTTTTATTTTTTCAGGGAGAATTTAGATACCAAATTTAAAAAAAAACCACTAGGCTTTCTGTGGCCCACTATTTAAGAGAGATGGCACACTCAGGAGTGGCAGACAAGCAGAAAGGCCAATATTAATCTCCCACTGTTTTTTTTTTCAGGGAGAATTTAGATACCAAATTTAAAAACAAAAAACACTAGGCTTTCTATGGCCCACTATTTAAGAGAGATGGCACACTCAGGACTGGCAGACAAGCAGAAAGGCCAATATTAATCTCCCACTGTTCTTTTTTTTCAGGGAGAATTTAGATACCATATTTAAAAAAAAAACTAGGCTTTCTATGGCCCACTATTTAAGAGAGATGGCACACTCAGGACTGGCAGACAAGCAGAAAGGCCAATATTAATCTCCCACTGTTTTTTTTTCAGGGAGAATTTAGATACCAAATTTAAAAAAAAAACACTAGGCTTTCTATGGCCCACTATTTAAGAAGATGGCACACTCAGGACTGGCACACAAGCAGAAAGGCCAATATTAATCTCCCACTGTTTTTTTTTTCAGGGAGAATGTAGATACCAAATTTAAAAAAAAAACACTAGGCTTTCTATGGCCCACTATTTAAGAGAGATGGCACACTCAGGACTGGCACACAAGCAGAAAGGCCAATATTAATCTCCCACATTTTTTTTTATTTTTTCAGGGAGAATTTAGATACCAAATTTAAGAAAAAAACACTAGGCTTTCTATGGCCCACTATTTAAGAGAGATGGCACACTCAGGACTGGCAGACAAGCAGAAAGGCCAATATTAATCTCCCACTGTTTTTTTTTTCAGGGAGAATTTAGATACCAAATTTAAAAACAAAAAACACTAGGCTTTCTATGGCCCACTATTTAAGAGAGATGGCACACTCAGGACTGGCAGACAAGCAGAAAGGCCAATATTAATCTCCCACTGTTTTTTTTTTCAGGGAGAATTTAGATACCAAATTTAAAAACAAAAAACACTAGGCTTTCTATGGCCCACTATTTAAGAGAGATGGCACACTCAGGACTGGCAGACAAGCAGAAAGGCCAATATTAATCTCCCACTGATTTTTTTTTCAGGGAGAATTTAGATACCATATTTAAAAAAAAACTAGGCTTTCTATGGCCCACTATTTAAGAGAGATGGCACACTCAGGACTGGCAGACAAGCAGAAAGGCCAATATTAATCTCCCACTGTTTTTTTTTTTCAGGGAGAATTTAGATACCAAATTTAAAAAAAAAACACTAGGCTTTCTATGGCCCACTATTTAAGAAGCTGGCACACTCAGGACTGGCACACAAGCAGAAAGGCCAATATTAATCTCCCACTGTTTTTTTTTTCAGGGAGAATTTAGATACCATATTTAAAAAAAAAACTAGGCTTTCTATGGCCCACTATTTAAGAGAGATGGCACACTCAGGACTGGCACTCTAGCAGAAAGGCCAATATTAATCTCCCACTGTTTTTTTTTTCAGGGAGAATTTAGATATCAAATTTAAAAAAAAACTACTAGGCTTTCTATGGCCCACTATTTAAGAGAGATGGCATACTCAGGACTGGCACACAAGCAGAAAGGCCAATATTAATCTCCCACGTTTTTTTATTTTTTCAGGGAGAATTTAGATACCAAATTTAAAAAAAAAACACTAGGCTTTCTATGGCCCACTATTTAAGAGAGATGGCACACTCAGGACTGGCAGACAAGCAGAAAGGCCAATATTAATCTCCCACTGTTTTTTTTTTCAGGGAGAATTTAGATACCAAATTTAAAAAAAAAACACTAGGCTTTCTATGGCCCACTATTTAAGAGAGATGGCACACTCAGGACTGGCAGACAAGCAGAAAGGCCAATATTAATCTCCCACTGTTTTTTATTTCAGGGAGAATTTAGATACCAATTTAAAAAAAAAAAACCACTAGGCTTTCTATGACCCATTATTTAAGAGAAATGGCACACTCAGGACTGGCAGACAAGCAGAAAGGCCAATATTAATCTCCCACTGTTTTTTTTTTCAGGGAGAATGTAGATACTAAATTTAAAAAAAAAACACTAGGCTTTCTATGGCCCACTATTTAAGATTGATGGCACACTCAGGACTGGCAGACAAGCAGAAAGGCCAATATTAATCTCCCACATTTTTTTTTATTTTTTCAGGGAGAATTTAGATACCAAATTTTAAAAAAAACACTAGGCTTTCTATGGCCCACTATTTAAGAGAGATGGCACACTCAGGACTGGCAGACAAGCAGAAAGGCCAATATTAATCTCCCACTGTTTTTTTTTTCAGGGAGAATTTAGATACTAAATTTAAAAAAAAAACACTAGGCTTTCTATGGCCCACTATTTAAGAGAGATGGCACACTCAGGACTGGCACACAAGCAGAAAGGCCAATATTAATCTCCCACATTTTTTTTTATTTTTTCAGGGAGAATTTAGATACCAAATTAAAAAAAAACACTAGGCTTTCTATGGCCCACTATTTAAGAGAGATGGCACACTCAGGACTGGCAGACAAGCAGAAAGGCCAATATTAATCTCCCACTGTTTTTTTTTTTTCAGGGAGAATTTAGATACCAAATTTAAAAAAAAAACACTAGGCTTTCTATGGCCCACTATTTAAGAGTGATGGCACACTCAAGACTGGCACTCTAGCAGAAAGGCCAATATTAATCTCCGACTTTTTTTTTATTTTTTCAGGGAGAATTTAGATACCAAATTAAAAAAAAAAAAACACTAGGCCTTCTATGGCCCACTTTTTAAGAGAGATGGCACACTCAGGACTGGCAGACAAGCAGAAAGGCCAATATTAATCTCCCACTGTTTTTTTTTTCAGGGAGAATTTAGATATCAAATTTAAAAAAAAACTACTAGGCTTTCTATGGCCCACTATTTAAGAGAGATGGCACACTCAGGACTGGCACACAAGCAGAAAGGCCAATATTAATCTCCCACGTTTTTTTATTTTTTCAGGGAGAATTTAGATACCAAATTTAAAAAAAAAACACTAGGCTTTCTATGGCCCACTATTTAAGAGAGATGGCACACTCAGGACTGGCAGACAAGCAGAAAGGCCAATATTAATCTCCCACTGTTTTTTTTTTCAGGGAGAATTTAGATACCAAATTTAAAAAAAAAACACTAGGCTTTCTATGGCCCACTATTTAAGAGAGATGGCACACTCAGGACTGGCAGACAAGCAGAAAGGCCAATATTAATCTCCCACTGTTTTTTATTTCAGGGAGAATTTAGATACCAATTTTAAAAAAAAACCACTAGGCTTTCTATGACCCATTATTTAAGAGAAATGGCACACTCAGGACTGGCAGACAAGCAGAAAGGCCAATATTAATCTCCCACTGTTTTTTTTTTCAGGGAGAATGTAGATACTAAATTTAAAAAAAAAACACTAGGCTTTCTATGGCCCACTATTTAAGATAGATGGCACACTCAGGACTGGCAGACAAGCAGAAAGGCCAATATTAATCTCCCACATTTTTTTTTATTTTTTCAGGGAGAATTTAGATACCAAATTTAAAAAAAAACACTAGGCTTTCTATGGCCCACTATTTAAGAGAGATGGCACACTCAGGACTGGCAGACAAGCAGAAAGGCCAATATTAATCTCCCACTGTTTTTTTTTTCAGGGAGAATTGAGATACTAAATTTAAAAAAAAACACTAGGCTTTCTATGGCCCACTATTTAAGAGAGATGGCACACTCAGGACTGGCACACAAGCAGAAAGGCCAATATTAATCTCCCACATTTTTTTTTATTTTTTCAGGGAGAATTTAGATACCAAATTAAAAAAAAACACTAGGCTTTCTATGGCCCACTATTTAAGAGAGATGGCACACTCAGGACTGGCAGACAAGCAGAAAGGCCAATATTAATCTCCCACTGTTTTTTTTTTTTCAGGGAGAATTTAGATACCAAATTTAAAAAAAAAACACTAGGCTTTCTATGGCCCACTATTTAAGAGTGATGGCACACTCAAGACTGGCACTCTAGCAGAAAGGCCAATATTAATCTCCGACGTTTTTTTTTATTTTTTCAGGGAGAATTTAGATACCAAATTAAAAAAAAAAAACACTAGGCCTTCTATGGCCCACTTTTTAAGAGAGATGGCACACTCAGGACTGGCAGACAAGCAGAAAGGCCAATATTAATCTCCCACTGTTTTTTTTTTCAGGGAGAATTTAGATATCAAATTTAAAAAAAAACTACTAGGCTTTCTATGGCCCACTATTTAAGAGAGATGGCACACTCAGGACTGGCACACAAGCAGAAAGGCCAATATTAATCTCCCACGTTTTTTTTATTTTTTCAGGGAGAATTCAGATACCAAATTTAAAAAAAAAAACACTAGGCTTTCTATGGCCCACTATTTAAGAGAGATGGCACACTCAGGACTGGCAGACAAGCAGAAAGGCCAATATTAATCTCCCACTGTTTTTTTTTTCAGGGAGAATTTAGATACCAAATTAAAAAAAAACACTAGGCTTTCTATGGCCCACTATTTAAGAGAGATGGCACACTCAGGACTGGCAGACAAGCAGAAAGGCCAATATTAATCTCCCACTGTTTTTTTTTTTCAGGGAGAATGTAGATACCAAATTTTAAATAAAAACACAAGGCTTTCCATGGCCCACTATTTAAGATAGATGGCACACTCAGGACTGGCAAACAAGCAGAAAGGCCAATATTAATCTCCCACATTTTTTTATTTTTCAGGGAGAATTTAGATACCAAATTAAAAAAAAAACCACTAGGCTTTCTATGGCCCACTATTTAAGAGAGATGGCACACTCAGGACTGGCAGACAAGCAGAAAGGCCAATATTAATCTCCCACTGTTTTTTTTTTCAGGGAGAATTTAGATACCAAATGTAAAAAAAAAAACACTAGGCTTTCTATGGCCCACTATTTAAGAGAGATGGCACACTCAGGACTGGCACACAAGCAGAAAGGCCAATATTAATCTCCCACTGTTTTTTTTTTCAGGGAGAATTTAGATACCAAATTTAAAAAAAAAACACTAGGCTTTCTATGGCCCACTATTTAAGAGAGATGGCACACTCAGGACTGGCAGACAAGCAGAAAGGCCAATATTAATCTCCCACTGTTTTTTTTTAAGGGAGAATTTAGATACCAAATTTAAAAAAAAACACTAGGCTTTCTATGGCCCACTATTTAAGAGAGATGGAACACTCAGGACTGGCACACAAGCAGAAAGACCAATATTAATCTCCCACTGTTTTTTTTTTTCAGGGAGAATTTAGATACCAAATTTTTTTTTTTAAAAACTAGGCTTTCTATGGCCCACTATTTAAGAGAGATGGCACACTCAGGACTGGCACTCTAGCAGAAAGGCCAATATTAATCTCCCACTGTTTTTTTTTTCAGGGAGAATTTAGATACCAAATTTAAAAAAAAAACACTAGGCTTTCTATGGCCCACTATTTAAGATAGATGGCACACTCAGGACTGGCAGACAAGCAGAAAGGCCAATATTAATCTCCCACTGTTTTTTTTTAGGGAGAATTTAGATACCAAATTAAAAAAAAAAACACTAGGCTTTCTATGACCCACTATTTAAGAGAGATGGCACACTCAGGACTGGCAGACAAGCAGAAAGGCCAATATTAATCTCCCACTGTTTTTTTTTTTCAGGGAGAATTTAGATAATAATAATAATAATAATTTTTATTTATATAGCGCCAACATATTCCGCAGCGCTTTACAAATTATAGAGGGGACTTGTACATACAATAGACATTACAGCATAACAGAAATACAGTTCAAAACAGATACCAAGAGGAGTGAGGGCCCTGCTCGTAAGCTTACAAACTATGAGGAAAAGGGGAGACACGAGAGGTGGATGGTAACAATTGCTATAGTTATTCGGACCAGCCATAGTGTAAGGCTTGGGTGTTCATGTAAAGCTGCATGAACCAGTTAATTAATTTTTTTTTTTTTTTTTTAATATAGGCCACACAGGGATCGTTAGGTTAATGCATTGAGGCGGTAGGCCAGTCTGAACAAATGAGTTTTTAGGGCACGCTTAAAACTGTGGGGATTGGGGATTAATCGTATTATCCTAGGTAGTGCATTCCAAAGAATCGGCGCAGCACGTGTAAAGTCTTGGAGACGGGAGTGGGAGGTTCTGATTATTGAGGATGCTAACCTGAGGTCATCAGCGGAGCGGAGGGCACGGGTAGGGTGGTAGACTGAGACCAGAGAGGAGATGTAGGGTGGTGCTGAGCCATGGAGTGCTTTGTGGATGAGGGTAGTAGTTTTGTACTGGATTCTTGAGTGGATGGGTAACCAGTGTAATGACTGGCACAAGGTAGAGGCATCGGTGTAACGGTTGGTGAGGAATATGATCCTGGCAGCAGCATTCAGGACAGATTGGAGCGGGGAGAGTTTGGTAAGAGGGAGGCCGATTAGTAGAGAGTTACAATAGTCCAGACGAGAATGAATAAGTGAAACAGTAAGAGTTTTTGCAGAGTCGAAAGTAAGAAAAGGGCGAATTCTAGAAATGTTTTTGAGATGCAGGTAAGAAGAGCGAGCCAGTGATCGGATGTGGGGGGTGAATGAAAGGTCAGAATCAAGGATGACCCCAAGGCAGCGGGCATGTTGCTTTGGAGTAATGGTGGAACCGCAAACGGAGATGGCAATGTCAGGCAAAGGTAGGTTAGTAGAGGGAGAAAACACGAGGAGTTCAGTTTTTGACAGGTTTAGTTTCAGATAGAGGGAGGACATGATGCTAGAGACAGCGGTAAGACAATCACTGGTGTTTTCTAATAAGGCAGGCGTGAGATCAGGAGAAGAAGTGTATACCAAATTTAAAAAAAAAAAACACTAGGCTTTCTATGGCCCACTATTTAAGATAGATGGCACACTCAGGACTGGCACACAAGCAGAACGGCCAATATTAATCTCCCACTGTTTTTTTTTTCAGGGAGAATTTAGATACCAATTTAAAAAAAAAACACTAGGCTTTCTATGACCCACTATTTAAGAGAGATGGCACACTCAGGACTGGCAGACAAGCAGAAAGGCCAATATTAATCTACCACTGTTTTTTTTCAGGGAGAATGTAGATACCAAATTTAAAAAAAAAACACTAGGCTTTCTATGGCCCACTATTTAAGAGTGATGGCACACTCAGGACTGGCACACAAGCAGAAAGGCCAATATTAATCTCCCACATTTTTTTTAATTTTTTCAGGGAGAATTTAGATACCAAATTAAAAAAAAAACACTAGGCTTTCTATGGCCCACTATTTAAGAGAGATGGCACACTCAGGACTGGCAGACAAGCAGAAAGGCCAATATTAATCTCCCACTGTTTTTTTTTTTTCAGGGAGAATTTAGATACCAAATTTAAAAAAAAACTCTAGGCTTTCTATGGCCCACTATTTAAGAGAGATGGCACACCCAGGACTGGCAGATAAGCAGAAAGGCCCATATTAATCTCCAACTGTTTTTTTTTTTCAGGGAGAATTTAGATACCAATTAAAAAAAAAAAAGCACTAGGCTTTCTATGACCCACTATTTAAGAGAGATTGCACACTCAGGACTGGCAGACAAGCAGAAAGGCCAATATTAATCTCCAACTGTTTTTTTTTTTAAGGGAGAATTTAGATACCAAATTTAAAAAAAAACACTAGGCTTTCTATGGCCCACTTTTTAAGAGAGATGGAACACTCAGGACTGGCACACAAGCAGAAAGACCAATATTAATCTCCCACTGTTTTTTTTTCAGGGAGAATTTAGATACCAATTTTTATTTTTTTAAAAAAACTAGGCTTTCTATGGCCCACTATTTAAGAGAGATGGCACACTCAGGACTGGCAGACAAGCAGAAAGGCCAATATTAATCTCCCACTGTTTTTTTTTTTCATTGAGAAATTAGATACCAAATTTAAAAAAAAAAACACTAGGCTTTCTATGGCCCACTATTTAAGAGAGATGGCACACCCAGGACTGGCAGACAAGCAGAAAGGCCAATATTAATCTCCCACTGTTTTTTTTTTTAAGGGAGAATTTAGATACCAAATTTAAAAAAAAACACTAGGCTTTCTATGGCCCACTATTTAAGAGAGATGGAACACTCAGGACTGGCACACAAGCACAAAGACCAATATTAATCTCCCACTGTTTTTTTTTTTCAGGGAGAATTTAGATACCAATTTTTTTTTTTTTTTAAAACTAGGCTTTCTATGGCCCACTATTTAAGAGAGATGGCACACTCAGGACTGGCACTCTAGCAGAAAGGCTAATATTAATCTCCCACTGTTTTTTTTTCAGGGAGAATTTAGATACCAAATTTTAAAAAAAACACTAGGCTTTCTATGGCCCACTATTTAAGAGAGATGGCACACTCAGGACTGGCAGACAAGCAGAAAGGCCAATATTAATCTCCCACTGTTTATTTTTTCAGGGAGAATTTAGATACCAAATTTAAAAATAAAAACACTAGGCTTTCTATGACCCACTATTTAAGAGAGATGGCACACTCAGGACTGGCAGACAAGCAGAAAGGCCAATATTAATCTCCCACCGGTTTTTTTTTCAGGGAGAATTTAGATACCAAATTTAAAAAAAAAACACTAGGCTTTCTATGGCCCACTATTTAAGATAGATGGCACACTCAGGACTGGCAAACAAGCAGAAAGGCCAATATTAATCTCCCACATTTTTTTTCATTTTTTCAGGGAGAATTTAGATACCAAATTAAAAAAAAAAACACTAGGCTTTCTATGGCCCACTATTTAAGAGACATGGCACACTCAGGACTGGCAGACAAGCAGAAAGGCCAATATTAATCTTCCACTGTTTTTTTTTCAGGGAGAATTTAGATACCAAATTAAAAAAAAACACTAGGCTTTCTATGGCCCACTATTTAAGAGAAATGGCACACTCAGGACTGGCAGACAAGCAGAAAGGCCAATATTAATCTCCCACTGTTTTTTTTTTTCAGGGAGAATTTAGATACCAAATTTAAAAAAAAAACACTAGGCTTTCTATGGCCCACTATTTAATAGAGATGGCACACCCAGGACTGGCAGTCAAGCAGAAAGGCCAATATTAATCTCCCACTGTTTTTTTTTTTAAGGGAGAATTTAGATACCAAATTAAAAAAAAAACACTAGGCTTTCTATGGCCCACTATTTAAGAGAAATGGAACACTCAGGACTGGCACACAAGCAGAAAGACCAATATTAATCTCCCACTGTTTTTTTTTTTCAGGGAGAATTTAGATACCAATTTTTTTTTTAAAAAAAACTAGGCTTTCTATGGCCCACTATTTAAGAGAGATGGCACACTCAGGACTGGCACTCTAGCAGAAAGGCCAATATTAATCTCCCACTGTTTTTTATTCAGGGAGAATTTAGATACCACATTTAAAAAAAAAACACTAGGCTTTCTATGGCCCACTATTTAAGAGAGATGGCACACTCAGGACTGGCAGACAAGCAGAAAGGCCAATATTAACCCCTCTGTGACCTTAGACGTACTATCCCGTCGAGGTGCCCTGGGCTTATCTGACCCTGGACGGGATAGTACGTCATAGCCGATCGGCCGCGCTCACGGGGGGAGCGCGGCCGATCGCGGCCGGGTGTCAGCTGCTTATCGCAGCTGACATCCGGCACTATGTGCCAGGAGCGGTCACGGACCGCCCCCGGCACATTAACCCCCGGCACACCGCGATCAAAGATGATCGCGATGTGCCGGCGGTGCAGGGAAGCACAGCGCAGGGAGGGGGCTCCCTGCGGGCTTCCCTGAGCCCCCCGCAGCAACGCGATGTGATCGCGTTGCTGCGAGGGTCTCCTCACCTCCCTCCCTGCTCGAGCCCCGGATCCAAGATGGCCGCGGATCCGGGTCCTGCAGGGAGGGAGGTGGCTTCACAGAGCCTGCTCAGAGCAGGCACTGTGAAGGCTGCAGCGCTGCATGTCAGATCAGTGATCTGACAGAGTGCTGTGCAAACTGTCAGATCACTGATCTGTGATGTCCCCCCCTGGGACAAAGTAAAAAAGTAAAAAAAAATTTTCCAAATGTGTAAAAAAAAAATAAAAAAAAATATTCCAAAATAATGAAAAAAAAAAAAAAATATTATTCCCATAAATACATTTCTTCATCTAAATAAAAAAAAAAAAACAATAAAAGTACACATATTTAGTATCGCCGCGTCCATAACGACCCGACCTATAAAACTGTCCCACTAGTTAACCCCTTCAGTAAACACCGTAAGAAAAAAAAAAAAAGAGGCAAAAAACAACGCTTTATTATCATACCGCCGAACAAAAAGTGGAATAACACGCGATCAAAAGGACAGATATAAATAACCATGGTACCGCTGAAAGCGTCATATTGTCCCGCAAAAAAGAGCCGCCATACAGCATCATCAGCAAAAAAATAAAAAAGTTATAGTCCTGAGAATAAAGCGATGCAAAAATAATTATTTTTTCTGTAAAATAGTTTTTATCGTATAAAAGCACCAAACCATAAAAAAATGATATAAATGAGGTATCGCTGTAATCGTACTGACCCGAAGAATAAAACTGATTTATCAATTTTACCAAACGCGGAACGGTATAAACGCCTCCCCCAATAGAAATTCATGAATAGCTGGCTTTTGGTCATTCTTCCTCACAAAAATCGGAATAAAAAGCGATAAAAAAATGTCACGTGCCCAAAAATGTTTTCAATAAAAACGTCAACTCGTCCCGCAAAAAACAAGACCTCACATGACTCTGTGGACCAAAATATGGAAAAATTATAGCTCTCAAAATGTGGTATTGCAAAAAATATTTTTTGCAATAAAAAGGGTCTTTCAGTGTGTGACGGCTGCCAATCATAAAAATCCGCTAAAAAACTCGCTATAAAAGTAAATCAAACCCCCCTTCATCACCCCCTTAGTTAGGGAAAAATAAAAAAAAATGTATTTATTTCCATTTTCCCATTAGGGTTAGGGCTAGGGTTAGGGCTAGGGCTAGGGTTAGGGCTAGGGTTAGGGCTAGGGCTAGGGTTAGGGCTAGGGTTAGGGCTAGGGTTAGGGTTAGGGCTAGGGTTAGGGTTAGGGCTAGGGTTAGGGCTAGGGTTAGGGTTGGGGCTACAGTTAGGGTTGGGGCTAAAGTTAGGGTTAGGGTTTAGATTACATTTACAGTTGGGAATAGGGTTGGGATTAGGGTTAGGGGTGTGTCAGGGTTAGAGGTGTGGTTAGGGTTACCGTTGGAATTAGGGTTAGGGGTGTGTTTAGATTAGGGTTTCAGTTATAATTGGGGGGTTTCCACTGTTTCGGCACATCAGGGGCTCTCCAAACACGACATGGCGTCCGATCTCAATTCCAGCCAATTCTGCGTTGAAAAAGTAAAACAGTGCTCCTTCCCTTCCGAGCTCTCCCGTGCACCCAAACAGGGGTTTACCCCAACATATGGGGTATCAGCGTACTCAGGACAAATTGGACAACAACTTTTGTGGACCAATTTCTCCTGTTACCCTTGGGAAAATACAAAACTGGGGGCTAAAAAATAATTTTTGTGGGAAAACAAAAAGATTTTTTATTTTCACGGCTCTGCGTTATAAACTGTAGTGAAACACTTGGGGGTTCAAAGTTCTCACAACACATCTAGATAAGTTCATTGAGGGGTCTAGTTTCCAATATGGGGTCACTTGTGGGGGGTTTCTACTGTTTAGGTACATTAGGGGCTCTGCAAACGCAATGTGACGCCTGCAGACCAATCCATCTAAGTCTGCATTCCAAATGATGCTCCTTCCCTTCCGAGCCCTCCCATGCGCCCAAACGGTGGTTCCCCCCCACATATCGGGTATCCGCGTACGCAGGACAAATTGGACAACAACATTTAGGGTCCAATTTCTCCTGCTAACCTTGGAAAAATACAAAACTGGGAGCTAAAATATAATTTTTGTGGAAAAAAAAATATTTTTTATTTGCATGGCTCTGCGTTATAAACTGTAGTGAAATACTTGGGGGTTCAAAGCTCTCACAACACATCAAGATGAGTTCCTTAGGGGGTCTACTTTCCAAAATGGTGTCACTTGTGGGGGGTTTCTACTGTTTAGGTACATTAGGGGCTCTGCAAACGCAATGTGACGCCTGCAGACCATTCCATCTAAGTCTGCATTCCAAATGGCGCTCCTTCCCTTCCGAACCCTCCCATGCGCCCAAACGGTGGTTCCCCCCCACATATGGGGTATCAGCGTACTCAGGACAAATTGGACAACAACTTTTGGGGTCCAATTTCTCCTGTTACCCTAGGGAAAATACAAAACTGGGGGCTAAAAAATAATTTTTGTGGGAAAAAAATTTTGTTTTATTTTTATGGCTCTGCATTATAAACTTCTGTGAAGCCCTTGGTGGGTCAAAGTGCTCACCACACCTCTAGATAAGTTCCTTAGGGGGTCTACTTTCCAAAATGGTGTCACTTGTGGGGGGTTTCAATGTTTAGGCACATCAGTGGCTCTCCAAACGCAACATGGCGTCCCATCTCAATTTCTGTCAATTTTGCATTGAAAAGTCAAACTGCGCTCCTTCCCTTCCGAGCTCTCCCATGCGCCCAAACAGTGGTTTACTGCCACATATGGGGTATCAGCGTACTCAGGACAAATTGGACAACAACTTTTGAGGTCCAATTTCTTCTCTTACCCTTGGAAAAATAAAAAATTGGGGGCAAAAATATAATTTTTGTGAAAAAATATGATTTTTTATTTTTACGGTTCTGCATTATAAACTTCTGTGAAGCACTTGGTGGGTCAAAGTGCTCACCACACATCCAGATAAGTTCCTTAGGGGGTCTACTTTCCAAAATGGTGTCACTTGTGGGGGGTTTCAATGTTTAGGCACATCAGTGGCTCTCCAAACGCAACATGGCGTCCCATCTCAATTCCTGTCAATTTTGCATTGAAAAGTCAAATAGCGCTCCTTCCCTTCCGAGCTCTCCCATGCGCCCAAACAGTGGTTTACTGCCACATATGGGGTATCAGCGTACTCAGGACAAATTGGACAACAACTTTTTGGGTCCAATTTCTCCTGTTACCCTTGGTAAAATAAAACAAATTGGAGCTGAAGTAAATTTTTTTGTGTAAAAAAGTTAAATGTTCATTTTTATTTAAACATTCCAAAAATTCCTATTAAACACCTGAAGGGTTAATAAACTTCTTGAATGTGGTTTTGAGCACCTTGAGGGGTGCAGTTTTTAGAATGGTATCACACTTGGGCATTTTCTATCATATAGACCCCTCAAAATGACTTCAAATGAGACGTGGTCCCTAAAAAAAAAATGGTGTTGTAAAAATGAGAAATTGCTGGTGAACTTTTAACCCTTATAACTCCCTAACAAAAAAAAAATTGGTTCCAAAATTATTCTGATGTAAAGGAGACATGTGGGAAATGTTACTTATTAAGTATTTTGTGTGACATATCTCTGTGATTTAATTGCATAAAAATTCAAAGTTTGAAAATTGCGAAATTTTCAAAATTTTTGCCAAATTTCCGTTTTTTTCACAAATAAACGCAGGTACTATCAAAGAAATTTTACCACTATCATGAAGTACAATATGTCACGAGAAAACAATGTCAGAATCACCAGGATCCGTTGAAGCGTTTCGGAGTTATAACCTCATAAAGGGACAGTGGTCAGAATTGTAAAAATTGGCCTGGTCATTAACGTGCAAACCACCCTTGGGGGTAAAGGGGTTAATCTCCCACTGTTTATTTTTTCAGGGAGAATTTAGATACCAAATTTAAAAATAAAAACACTAGGCTTTCTATGACCCACTATTTGAGAGAGATGGCACCCTCAGGACTGGCAGACAAGCAGAAAGGCCAATATTAATCTCCCACATTTTTTTTAATTTTTTCAGGGAGAGTTTAGATACCAAATTAAAAAAAAAAACACTAGGCTTTCTATGGCCCACTATTTAAGAGAGATGGCACACTCAGGACTGGCAGACAAGCAGAAAGGCCAATATTAATCTCCCACTGTTTTTTTTTTTTCAGGGAGAATTTAGATACCAAATTTAAAAAAAAACTCTAGGCTTTCTATGGCCCACTATTTAAGAGAGATGGCATACCCAGGACTGGCAGATAAGCAGAAAGGCCAATATTAATCTCCAACTGTTTTTTTTTTTTCAGGGAGAATTTAGATACCAATTTAAAAAAAAAAAGCACTAGGCTTTCTATGACCCACTATTTAAGAGAGATTGCACACTCAGGACTGGCAGACAAGCAGAAAGGCCAATATTAATCTCCCACTGTTTTTTTTTCAGGGAGAATTTAGATACCAATTTTTATTTTTTTTAAAAAACTAGGCTTTCTATGGCCCACTATTTAAGAGAGATGGCACACTCAGGACTGGCACTCTAGCAGAAAGGCCAATATTAATCTCCCACTGTTTTTTTTTCAGGGAGAATTTAGATACCAAATAAAAAAAAAACACTAGGCTTTCTATGGCCCACTATTTAAGAGAGATGGCACACTCAGGACTGGCAGACAAGCAGAAAGGCCAATATTAATCTCCCACTGTTTTTTTTTCAGGGAGAATTTAGATACCAAATTTAAAAAAAAAACCACTAGGCTTTCTATGACCCACTATTTAAGAGAGATGGCACACTCAGGACTGGCAGACAAGCAGAAAGGCCAATATTAATCTCCCACTGTTTTTTTTTTTCAGGGAGAATTTAGATACCAAATTTAAAAAAAAAAACACTAGGCTTTCTATGGCCCACTATTTAAGATAGATGGCACACTCAGGACTGGCACACAAGCAGAAAGGACAATATTAATCTCCCACATTTTTTTTTATTTTTTCATGGAGAATTTAGATACCAAATTTAAAAAAAAAACACTAAGCTTTCTATGGCCCACTATTTAAGAGAGATGGCACACTCAGGACTGGCAGACAAGCAGAAAGGCCAATATTAATCTCCCACTGTTTTTTTTTTTCAGGGAGAATTTAGATACCAAATTTAAAAAAAAAAACACTAGGCTTTCTATGGCCCACTATTTAAGAGTGATGGCACACTCAGGACTGGCACACAAGCAGAAAGGCCAATATTAATCTCCCACTGTTTTTTTTTTCAGGGAGAATTTAGATACCAAATTTAAAAAAAAAACACTAGGCTTTCTATGGCCCACTATTTAAGAGAGATGGCACACCCAGGACTGGCAGACAAGCAGAAAGGCCAATATTAATCTCCCACTGTTTTTTTTTTTAAGGGAGAATTTAGATACCAAATTTAAAAAAAAACACTAGGCTTTCTATGGCCCACTATTTAAGAGAGATGGCACACTCAGGACTGGCAGACAAGCAGAAAGGCCAATATTAATCTCCCACAGTTTATTTTTTCAGGGAGAATTTAGATACCAAATTTAAAAATATAAACACTAGGCTTTCTATGACCCACTATTTAAGAGAGATGGCACACTCAGGACTGGCAGACAAGCAGAAAGGCCAATATTAATCTCCCACTGTTTTTTTTTTTCAGGGAGAATTTAGATACCAAATTTAAAAAAAAACACTAGGCTTTCTATGGCCCACTATTTAAGATAGATGGCACACTCAGGACTGGCAAACAAGCAGAAAGGCCAATATTAATCTCCCACATTTTTTTTCATTTTTTCAGGGAGAATTTAGATACCAAATTAAAAAAAAAACACTAGGCTTTCTATGGCCCACTATTTAAGAGACATGGCACACTCAGGACTGGCAGACAAGCAGAAAGGCCAATATTAATCTCCCACTGTTTTTTTTTCAGGGAGAATTTAGATACCAAATTAAAAAAAAACACTAGGCTTTCTATGGCCCACTATTTAAGAGAGATGGCACACTCAGGACTGGCACACAAGCAGAAAGGCCAATATTAATCTCCCACTCTTTTTTTGTTTTTTCACGGAGAATTTAGATACCAAATTAAAAAAAAAAACACTAGGCTTTCTATGGCCCACTATTTAAGAGAGATGGCACACTCAGGACTGGCAGACAAGCAGAAAGGCCAATATTAATCCCCCACTGTTTTTTTTTTCAGGGAGAATTTAGATACCAAATTTAAAAAAAACACTAGGCTTTCTATGGCCCACTATTTAAGAGAGATGGAACACTCAGGACTGGCACACAAGCAGAAAGACCAATAATAATCTCCCACTGTTTTTTTTTTCCAGGGAGAATTTAGATACCAAATTTTTTTTTTAAAAAATCTAGGCTTTCTATGGCCCACTATTTAAGAGAGATGGCACACTCAGGACTGGCAATCTAGCAGAAAGGCCAATATTAATCTCCCACTGTTTTTTTTTCAGGGAGAATTTAGATACCAAATTTTAAAAAAAACACTAGGCTTTCTATGGCCCACTATTTAAGAGTGATGGCACACTCAGGACTAGCACACAAGCAGAAAGGCCAATATTAATCTCCCACTGTTTTTTTTTTCAGGGAGAATTTAGATACCAAATTAAAAAAAAAAACACTAGGCTTTCTATGGCCCACTATTTAAGAGAGATGGCACACCCAGGACTGGCAGTCAAGCAGAAAGGCCAATATTAATCTCCCACTGTTTTTTTTTTTAAGGGAGAATTTAGATACCAAATTAAAAAAAAAACACTAGGCTTTCTATGGCCCACTATTTAAGAGAAATGGAACACTCAGGACTGGCACACAAGCAGAAAGACCAATATTAATCTCCCACTGTTTTTTTTTTTCAGGGAGAATTTAGATACCAATTTTTTTAAAAAAAAAACTAGGCTTTCTATGGCCCACTATTTAAGAGAGATGGCACACTCAGGACTGGCACTCTAGCAGAAAGGCCAATATTAATCTCCCACTGTTTTTTTTTCAGGGAGAATTTAGATACCAAATTAAAAAAAAACACTAGGCTTTCTATGGCCCACTATTTAAGAGACATGGCACACTCAGGACTGGCACACAAGCAGAAAGGCCAATATTAATCTCTCACTCTTTTTTTGTTTTTTCAGGGAGAATTTAGATACCAAATTAAAAAAAAACACTAGGCTTTCTATGGCCCACTATTTAAGAGACATGGCACACTCAGGACTGGCACACAAGCAGAAAGACCAATATTAATGTCCCACTGTTTTTTTTTCAGGGAGAATTTAGATACCAATTTTTTTTTTTTTTAAAACTAGGCTTTCTATGGCCCACTATTTAAGAGAGATGGCACACTCAGGACTGGCAATCTAGCAGAAAGGCCAATATTAATCTCCCACTGTTTTTTTTTCACGGAGAATTTAGATACCAAATTTAAAAAAAAAACACTAGGCTTTCTATGGCCCACTATTTAAGAGAGATGGCACACTCAGGACTGGCAGACAAGCAGAAAGGCCAATATTAATCTCCCACTGTTTTTTTTTCAGGGAGAATTTAGATACCAAATTAAAAAAAAAACCACTAGGCTTTCTATGGCCCACTATTTAAGAGAGATGGCACACTCAGGACTGGCACATAAGCAGAAAGGCCAATATTAATCTCCCACTGTTTTTTTTTTCAGGGAGAATTTAGATACCAAATTAAAAAAAAACACTAGGCTTTCTATGGCCCACTATTTAAGAGAGATGGCACACTCAGGACTGGCACACAAGCAGAAAGGCCAATATTAATCTCCCACTCTTTTTTTGTTTTTTTCAGGGAGAATTTAGATACCAAATAAAAAAAAAAACACTAGGCTTTCTATGGCCCACTATTTAAGAGAGATGGCACACTCAGGACTGGCAGACAAGCAGAAAGGCCAATATTAATCTCACACTGTTTTTTTTTTCAGGGAGAATTTAGATACCAAATTAAAAAAAAAAAAAAAAAGGCTTTCTATGGCCCACTATTTAAGAGAGATGGCACACTCAGGACTGGCACATAAGCAGAAAGGCCAATATTAATCTCCCACTGTTTTTTTTTTTCAGGGAGAATTTAGATACCAAATAAAAAAAAACACTAGGCTTTCTATGGCCCACTATTTAAGAGAGATGGCACACTCAGGACTGGCACACAAGCAGAAAGACCAATATTAATCTCCCAATTTTTTTTTTTCAGGGAGAATTTAGATACCAATTTTTTTTTAAAAAAAACTAGGCTTTCTATGGCCCACTATTTAAGAGAGATGGCACACTCAGGACTGGCAATCTAGCAGAAAGGCCAATATTAATCTCCCACTGTTTTTTTTTCACGGAGAATTTAGATACCAAATTTAAAAAAAAAAACACTAGGCTTTCTATGGCCCACTTTAAGAGAGATGGCACACTCAGGACTGGCAGACAAGCAGAAAGGCCAATATTAATCTCCCACTGTTTTTTTTTTCAGGGAGAATTTAGATACCAAATTTAAAAAAAAAAAACACTAGGCTTTCTATGGCCCACTATTTAAGATAGATGGCACACTCAGGACTGGCACACAAGCAGAAAGGCCAATATTAATCTCCCACTGTTTTTTTTTTCAGGGAGAATTTAGATACCAAATTAAAAAAAAAAACACTAGGCTTTCTATGGCCCACTATTTAAGAGAGATGGCACACTCAGGACTGGCACATAAGCAGAAAGGCCAATATTAATCTCCCACTGTTTTTTTTTTTTCAGAGAGAATTTAGATACCAAATTTAAAAAAAAAACACTAGGCTTTCTATGGCCCACTATTTAAGAGAGATGGCACACTCAGGACTGGCACACAAGCAGATAGGCCAATATTAATCCCC
The DNA here is from genome assembly GCF_032444005.1 of Ranitomeya imitator. Taxonomy (NCBI): domain Eukaryota; kingdom Metazoa; phylum Chordata; class Amphibia; order Anura; family Dendrobatidae; genus Ranitomeya; species Ranitomeya imitator. Next base: position 462,778,462 of record NC_091285.1, read on the forward strand.
CACTGTTTTTTTTTTCAGGGAGAATTTAGATACCAAATTTAAAAAAAAAACACTAGGCTTTCTATGGCCCACTATTTAAGAGAGATGGCACACTCAGGACTGGCAGACAAGCAGAAAGGCCAATATTAATCTCCCACTGTTTTTTTTTTCAGGGAGAATTTAGATACCAAATTTAAAAAAAAAAACACTAGGCTTTCTATGGCCCACTATTTAAGAGAGATGGAACACTCAGGACTGGCACACAAGCAGAAAGACCAATTGTTAGGACTGGCGGAACGCACCAAGACAGATGATAAAGGTGCGTTCGCAGTCCGGGGTCCACCGTGCAGGTGAGAACCTGCTGCTAGCAATTAGCAGACAATATGGCGGTACACTAAAGTATACACGCGTGGGTTAAACCTCACCCAGCGTGAAGAAAGCGATCCTGTTAATTCACAGGACCGCAGTACGGCACTAGTGCGCGAGCAAGTGGTCAGCGGACTTAACCCCAGAAGGGATTGGAGCCCGATTAGACCCTTGCTGGCGTAACACCACAACTGGGTGTGTAGAGAACCTTAAGCAATCTATGTGCACAAGAGTGCGAGCGATGCCGCACTAACGGACGCCACTAACCACCCAGACTCGGGTATGGAAAGCGCAAGGCAGGCGCACGGCGCCGTACTGGCAGGCACAGCTACAGGACGCTGTGATGTGTGTTAGTGCTGTAGGCTAAGTCGGGCGCTAGGTAGCAGCCATACACCTTCCGCGAACAGACATTCAATAGGGTAGGGGTTTCCAAGGACGACTTGCACTCACAACATACACACATAAGCAATTGTAAGACAATACTAGCGCATGGCCGTGCGGTCATGCGCAGTTTATATAGCAGCAGCACAGGAAGTGGCCACAGCACTTTTGCCCTTCTAGGACCTGCCAAGAGGACCAATGGAATGTGCTGCAGAGCCTGAGCACATGACCCTCGATCTCCAACGGGAGACCTTACGCTGGGCATGCTCAGTACATGCAGACAAGGACTTAGTCCCAGAGAAGTCCGCTCGCTGCTGACCAGCACTGACTTTAAAGGCAGAGACTGGAGAAGCAGCACTAACTCTCAGAACAGAGTGAGAATGAGCAAGACGCTGGGACCGACGTCCTTGCTGAGCAGGCTCCACTGCGGCTGGACAAGAATGGGAGACCGCAGCGGAAGTGGCTCGAGATTCCCCCTGTGCAGAAGCGGGAACTCGACCCCTAACATTACCCCCCCTCCTAGGGCCCCCCCTACTTGGGCCTCGCTACGTTCGAAGGCAGCAATGAGCTGCGGGGCCCGAATGTGCTCAACAGGCTCCCAGGACCTGTCCTCGGGGCCATAACCCTTCCAGTCCACCAAATAAAATTTTTTACCACGCACCACCTTGCACCCCAAAATAGCGTTCACCTCATAATCGTCCGTAGACGAACCCGATGTCCCAGCAGATAACTCGGAAAAGCGGGACATATACACGGGTTTCAAGAGGGACACATGAAAGGTGTCGGTGATACCCAGGCGTGGCGGAAGGGCCAAACGATAGACCACAGGATTAACCTGCTCGAGGACCTTGAATAGACCCAAGTAGCGAGGAGCAAATTTAGTGGACTCAACTCGCAGCCTGATGTTACGGGCGGAGAGCCACACCAAGTCGCCAGGAGCAAAGGTCGGGGCGGGGCGCCGATGAGCATCAGCGGAGGACCTCATTCTCTCCTTAGAGGCCCGAATGGCATCCTGAGTGCGGTCCCAAATATCCCGTGCCTCCACAGCCCAGTCTGCCACCCTGGAGTCGGCGGAAGACACGGGCATAGGCACAGGTACCCGTGGATGCTGACCATAGTTGAGGAGGAATGGGGTTTGTCCAGTGGAGTCGGCAACGGCGTTGTTCAGTGCAAACTCTGCCCATGATAGCAAGGATGCCCAGTCATCCTGCCTGGCTGAAACAAAATGTCGCAGGTATGTGACCAAGGTCTGGTTGGCCCTCTCTACCAACCCATTCGTCTCGGGATGATAAGCGGAAGAGAGATTCAACTCAATACTGAGAAGACGACAGAGCTCTCTCCAGAACCGAGACGCAAACTGGGGACCCCGGTCACTGACAATTTTGTCTGGCATACCATGTAGGCGGAAGATATGTCTGATGAACAATGCTGCCAAGGCCCGTGCAGAAGGTAACCGCGGCAGTGGCACCAAATGCACCATTTTTGAGAAATGATCGGTGATGACCCAAATGATGGTACAGCCGCGAGACTTGGGCAAACCCACAACAAAGTCCATCCCGACCATCTCCCAGGGCCTATCTGCCACCGGCAAGGGATAGAGCAAACCAGCTGGCCTTTGACGCGGAGATTTATTTTTGGCGCAGGAGACACACGCCAGAACATAATCCCTGACATCCCGGACCATATGCGGCCACCAGTACGTCCTCGCCAGTAGCTCAGATGTCCTCTTTGTCCCAAAGTGTCCACCCACCCTGGACGAATGAGCCCAAGAGAGAACTTCCGGTCGCAAATTAATGGGCACAAAAGTCTTGCCCGGAGGCACAGACTCTAGCGATACCGGCGCCACGGTTCTCAGGCTCTCGGAAGGGACAATAAGCCGAGGCTCCTCTTCCTCCTCCTCAGTTGACATAAGGGAGCGAGAGAGAGCGTCAGCACGGATATTCTTCTCCCCGGCGAGATAATGAAGGGAAAAGTGGAACCGGGAGAAGAACAGGGACCATCTGGCCTGGCGAGAATTTAGCCGCTGGGCTGTCTGCAAATAGACCAAATTTTTGTGGTCCGTGTAAACTTGGAAGGGAAACCGCGCACCTTCCAGAAGGTGTCTCCACTCCGAAAAGGCCAACTTCATTGCTAGCAACTCCCTGTCCCCGATGGAGTAGTTCCTCTCCGCTGGCGTGAAGGTCTTGGAGAAGAAGAAGCATGGATGCTTCCGACCTTGAGCATCCTTTTGGTAGAGGACTGCTCCAGCACCAACGGACGAGGCATCCACCTCCAGTAGGAATGGCTTATCCACATCGGGACGATGTAAGATGGGAGCGCTAGCAAAGTGGGACTTAATAGAAGTGAAGGCCTTGGAGACCTCTTCCGACCAAAATTTGGGATTCGCTCCCTTCTTGGTGAGGGCTACCAAGGGAGCCACCAGAGTTGAGAAGTGGGGAATGAACTGGCGGTAATAGTTTATGAACCCCATAAAGCGCTGCACCGCTTTAAGAGAATGGGGCTCTTGCCAGTCCATCACAGCCTGTAGTTTGGCAGGATCCATAGCCAATCCCTGGGCGGAGATGATATAGCCCAGGAAAGGTAAGGACTCCTGCTCAAACACACACTTCTCCAACTTTGCGTAAAGAGAGTTTGCCCGTAGGAGGTCGAAGACTCTGCCAACATCTCTCCGGTGGGAGTCAATATCTGGAGAAAAGATGAGAATATCATCCAGATAGACTACAACCGAGGTGGAAAGCATATCCCGGAAGATGTCGTTGACAAAGTCTTGAAAAACGGCAGGTGCATTACAGAGCCCGAAGGGCATCACCAGATACTCATAGTGCCCATCTCTGGTGTTAAATGCCGTTTTCCACTCGTCCCCCTCACGGATGCGAATCAGGTTGTAAGCACCCCGCAGATCTAGTTTCGTAAACACTCTAGCTCCCCGAAGCCTATCGAAAAGCTCAGATATCAACGGCAAAGGGTACTTGTTCTTAACTGTGATAGCATTAAGACCCCTGTAGTCTATGCATGGACGTAGTTCTCCATTCTTCTTCTGCACGAAGAAGAACCCTGCCCCAGCAGGTGACACTGACTTCCTAATGAACCCTCTTGCCAGATTCTCTTGTATGTACTGAGACATTGCCTCCGTTTCCGGGAGAGATAATGAATAGACTCGACCCCGGGGAGGCTCAGCACCAGGCAAGAGATCGATAGGACAGTCATAGGGGCGTTGGGGCGGAAGGGTCTCCGCCGCCTTCTTGGAGAACACGTCTGCATAAGACCAATATTGCTTGGGGAGAGAGGATAGATCTGCGGGTACCTCAGTAGTAGCAACCTGAACGCACTCTCGGTGACACCTACCCCCACATGATTCACCCCATCCCAGAATTCTGCCTGAGGACCACTCGATGTGAGGAGAGTGGTACCGTAGCCAAGGTATCCCCAACAGGACCTCATCAATACCCTCAGGAATGACGAGCAGAGAAATAATCTCCTGATGGGATGGCGACAGGGACAGAGTAACAGGGATGGTCTGATGTGTTATCTGTGCGGGGAGTGTCGACCCATTCACCACTCGTACCGTTACTGGTTGGGATAGCATAACCAGGGGTATTGCGTGACGTTGGGCGAAGGCAGAAGACATAAAATTGCCCTCCGCCCCAGAATCCACGCAGAGGTCTACCGAGTGGGAGGATGAGCCAAAGGTAATTGTCCCCTTAAAGGACAATTTGGAGGCAAACGTCGCAGTGTCTAGTGCACCTCCACCTACTACCACTAGACGCTGACGTTTCCTCGACCGCTGATGACATCTGGTGGCAAGATGTCCTGACTGTTGGCAAACCTGGCAACCCTGGAGTGCACGAGCAGTCTGGGACTTAGATCCCGCTCGTGACACCACCTTAGGTTCCTGGAACTCAGGAGCCTGAACTGGAGATTCCAAAGGTTTGGCGAAGGTGGGAGCCAGCCGAAACCTCTGCCTACACTGGGCTCGCTCTAACCTCCGCTCGTGAAAACGGCGGTCAATGCGAGTAGATACTGCTATTAACTCCTCCAGTGTGGCGGGAATCTCCCTAGTGGCCAGAGCGTCCTTAACGTGGTCAGCCAGCCCCCTCCAAAATATAGGGATAAGGGCTTTATCCGACCACTCCAGCTCAGATGCCAGAGTGCGGAAATGGACGGCAAAAAGGCTGACCAAGGACGAGCCCTGAGTCAGTGCCAACAGTTGGAGCGCCGTGTCATGGGTGACACGAGGTCCTAGAAAGACCTGTTTCAGAGTGCTCAGGAATAACGGAGCACTCTGCACCACATGATCGCCACGCTCCCACAGCGGCGTAGCCCACTGCAACGCCCTGTCCGACAATAAGGAAATTATAAAGCCCACCTTAGCCCGCTCTGTAGGGAAACGAGAGGCCAGAAGCTCGAGATGTATTGAGCACTGACTCACGAAACCCCTACAGGATTTACTGTCACCAGAAAATTTCTCTGGTAGCGGGAGGCGAGATAGCGTCGGTACAGGAGCGGCAGTGGACAAGGTAGCTGCAGCCACACTTGCAGCCTGAACAGCGACAGCAGTAACATCCACAGCTGAGGTTGAACGCTCAAAAGCCGCCAACCTTCCCTCCAGCTGCTGGATGTACCGCTGTAAACGCTGATCGTCCGCCATTTTACTAGCCAGACCCTGGCGCTAGTATTCTGTTAGGACTGGCGGAACGCACCAAGACAGATGATAAAGGTGCGTTCGCAGTCCGGGGTCCACCGTGCAGGTGAGAACCTGCTGCTAGCAATTAGCAGACAATATGGCGGTACACTAAAGTATACACGCGTGGGTTAAACCTCACCCAGCGTGAAGAAAGCGATCCTGTTAATTCACAGGACCGCAGTACCGCACTAGTGCGCGAGCAAGTGGTCAGCGGACTTAACCCCAGAAGGGATTGGAGCCCGATTAGACCCTTGCTGGCGTAACACCGCAACTGGGTGTGTAGAGAACCTTAAGCAATCTATGTGCACAAGAGTGCGAGCGATGCCGCACTAACGGACGCCACTAACCACCCAGACTCGGGTATGGAAAGCGCAAGGCAGGCGCACGGCGCCGTACTGGCAGGCACAGCTACAGGACGCTGTGATGTGTGTTAGTGCTGTAGGCTAAGTCGGGCGCTAGGTAGCAGCCATACACCTTCCGCGAACAGACATTCAATAGGGTAGGGGTTTCCAAGGACGACTTGCACTCACAACATACACACATAAGCAATTGTAAGACAATACTAGCGCATGGCCGTGCGGTCATGCGCAGTTTATATAGCAGCAGCACAGGAAGTGGCCACAGCACTTTTGCCCTTCTAGGACCTGCCAAGAGGACCAATGGAATGTGCTGCAGAGCCTGAGCACATGACCCTCGATCTCCAACGGGAGACCTTACGCTGGGCATGCTCAGTACATGCAGACAAGGACTTAGTCCCAGAGAAGTCCGCTCGCTGCTGACCAGCACTGACTTTAAAGGCAGAGACTGGAGAAGCAGCACTAACTCTCAGAACAGAGTGAGAATGAGCAAGACGCTGGGACCGACGTCCTTGCTGAGCAGGCTCCACTGCGGCTGGACAAGAATGGGAGACCGCAGCGGAAGTGGCTCGAGATTCCCCCTGTGCAGAAGCGGGAACTCGACCCCTAACACCAATATTAATCTCCCACTGTTTTTTTTTTTCAGGGAGAATTTAGATACCAAATTTTTTTTTTAAAAAAACTAGGCTTTCTATGGCCCACTATTTAAGAGAGATGGCACACTCAGGACTGGCACTCTAGCAGAAAGGCCAATATTAATCTCCCACTGTTTTTTTTTCAGGGAGAATTTAGATACCAAATTTAAAAAAAAAAACACTAGGCTTTCTATGGCCCACTATTTAAGAGAGATGGCACACTCAGGACTGGCAGACAAGCAGAAAGGCCAATATTAATCTCCCACTGTTTATTTTTTCAGGGAGAATTTAGATACCAAATTTAAAAATAAAAACACTAGGCTTTCTATGACCCACTATTTAAGAGAGATGGCACACTCAGGACTGGCAGACAAGCAGAAAGGCCAATATTAATCTCCCACTGTTTTTTTTTTTTTCAGGGAGAATTTAGATACCAAATTAAAAAAAAAAACACTAGGCTTTCTATGGCCCACTATTTAAGATAGATGGCACACTCAGGACTGGCAGACAAGCAGAAAGGCCAATATTAATCTCCCACATTTTTTTTTATTTTTTCAGGGAGAATTTAGATACCAAATTTTAAAAAAAAACACTAGGCTTTCTATGGCCCACTATTTAAGAGAGATGGCACACTCAGGACTGGCAGACAAGCAGAAAGGCCAATATTAATCTCCCACTGTTTTTTTTTTCAGGGAGAATTTAGATACCAAATTAAAAAAAAACACTAGGCTTTCTATGGCACACTATTTAAGAGAGATGGCACACTCAGGACTGGCAGACAAGCAGAAAGGCCAATATTAATCTCCCACTCTTTTTTTGTTTTTTCAGGGAGAATTTAGATACCAAATTAAAAAAAAACCACTAGGCTTTCTATGGCCCACTATTTAAGAGAGATGGCACACTCAGGACTGGCAGACAAGCAGAAAGGCCAATATTAATCCCCCACTGTTTTTTTTTTTCAGGGAGAATTTAGATACCAAATTTAAAAAAAACACTAGGCTTTCTATGGCCCACTATTTAAGAGAGATGGAACACTCAGGACTGGCACACAAGCAGAAAGACCAATGTTAATCTCCCACTGTTTTTTTTTTCAGGGAGAATTTAGATACCAAATTTTTTTTTTTTTTAAACTAGGCTTTCTATGGCCCACTATTTAAGAGAGATGGCACACTCAGGACTGGCAATCTAGCAGAAAGGCCAATATTAATCTCCCACTGTTTTTTTTTCAGGGAGAATTTAGATACCAAATTTAAAAAAAAAACACTAGGCTTTCTATGGCCCACTATTTAAGAGTGATGGCACACTCAGGACTGGCACACAAGCAGAAAGGCCAATATTAATCTCCCACTGTTTTTTTTTTCAGGGAGAATTTAGATACCAAATTTAACCCCTTTCTGCCATTAGACGTACTATTGCGTCCATGTGGGGTGGGCTTTTCTTCCCAAGGACGCAATAGTACGTCATATGCGATCGGCAGCGCTCACGGGGGGAGCGCCGCCGATCGCGGCCGGGTGTCAGCTGTTTATCGCAGCTGACATCCGGCACTATGTGCCAGGAGCGGTCACGGACCGCCCCCGGCACATTAACCCTTGGCACACCGCGATCAAAGATGATCGCGATGTGCCGGCGGTACAGGGAAGCACCGCGCAGGGAGGGGGCTCCCTGCGGGCTTCCCTGAGCCCCCCGAAGCAACGCGATGTGATCGCGTTGCTGCGAGGGTCTCACCTCCCTCCCTGCTCCCTCCAGCCCCGGATCCAAGATGGCCGCGGATCCGGGTCCTGCAGGGAGGGAGGTGGCTTCACAGAGCCTGCTCAGAGCAGGCACTGTGAAGCAGCCTGCACTCCTATCAGATCAGTGATCTGACAGAGTGCTATGCAAACTGTCAGATCACCGATCTGTGATGTCCCCCCCTGGGACAAAGTAAAAAAGTTAAAAAAAAAAATTTCAAATGTGTAAAAAAAAATTAAAAAAAATATTCCAAAATAATGAAAAAAAAATAAAAATATTATTCCCATAAATACATTTCTTTATCTAAATAAAAAAAAAAAACAATAAAAGTACACATATTTAGTATCGCCGCGTCCGTAACGGCCCGACCTATAAAACTGGCCCACTAGTTAACCCCTTCAGTAAACACCGTAAGAAAAAAAAAAAAAAAACGAGGCAAAAAACAACGCTTTATTATCATACCGCCGAACAAAAAGTGGAATAACACGCGATCAAAAAGACAGATATAACTAACCATGGTACCGCTGAAAACGGCATCTTGTCCCGCAAAAAACGAGCCGCCATACAGCATCATCAGCAAAAAAATAAAAAAGTTATAGTCCTGAGAATAAAGCGATGCAAAAATAATTATTTTTTCTATAAAATAGTTTTTATCGTATAAAAGCGCCAAAACATAAAAAAATGATATAAATGAGGTGTCGCTGTAATCGTACTGACCCGAAGAATAAAACTGCTTCAACAATTTTACCAAATGCGGAACGGTATAAACGCCTCCCCCAAAAGAAATTCATGAATAGCTGGTTTTTGGTCATTCTGCCTCACAAAAATCGGAATAAAAAGCGATCAAAAAATGTCACGTGCCCGAAAATGTTACCAATAAAAACATCAACTCGTCCCGCAAAAACCAAGACCTCACATGACTCTGTGGACCAGAATATAGAAAAATTATAGCTCTCAAAATGTGGTAACGCAAAAAATATTTTTTGCAATAAAAAGCGTCTTTCAGTGTGTGACGGCTGCCAATCATAAAAATCCGCTAAAAAACCCGCTATAAAAGTAAATCAAACCCCCCTTCATCACCCCCTTAGTTAGGGAAAAATTAAAAAAATGTATTTATTTCCATTTTCCCATTAGGGCTAGCGTTAGAGTTAGGGCTAGGGTTAGGGCTAGGGTTAGGGCTAGGGTTAGGACTAGGGCTAGGGTTAGGGCTAGGGCTAGGGTTAGGGCTAGGGTTAGGGTTAGGGTTAGGGCTAGGGTTAGGATTAGGGCTAGGGTTAGGGCTAGGGTTAGGGTTAGGGCTAGGGTTAGGGCTAGGGTTAGGGCTAGGGTTAGGGTTAGGGCTAGGGTTAGGGCTAGGGTTAGGGCTAGGGTTAGGATTAGGGTTAGGGCTAGGGTTAGGGCTAGGGCTACAGTTTGGGTTGGGGCTAAAGTTACAGTTAGGGTTTAGATTACATTTACGGTTGGGAATAGGGTTGGGATTAGGGTTAGGGGTGTGTCAGGGTTAGAGGTGTTGTTAGGGTTACTGTTGGGATTAGGGTTAGGGATGTGTTTGGATTAGGGTTTCAGTTATAATTGGGGGGTTTCCACTGTTTAGGCACATCAGGGGCTCTCCGAACGCGACATGGCGTCCGATCTCAATTCCAGCCAATTCTGCGTTGAAAAAGTAAAACAGTGCTTCTTCCCTTCCGAGCTCTCCCGTGTGCCCAAACAGGGGTTTACCCCAACATATGGGGTATCAGCGTACTCAGGACAAATAGGACAACAACTTTTGGGGTCCAATTTCTCCTGCTACCTTTGGGAAAATACAAAACTCGGGGCTAAAACATATTTTTTGTGGGAAAAAAAAAGATTTTTTATTTTCACGGCTCTGCGTTATAAACTGTAGTGAAACACTTGGGGGTTCAAAGTTCTCACAACACATCTAGATTAGTTCCCTGGGGGGTCTAGTTTCCAATATGGGGTCACTTGTGGGGGGTTTCTACTGTTTAGGTACATTAGGGGTTCTGCAAACGCAATGTGACGTCTGCAGACCATTCCATCTAAGTCTGCATTCCAAATGGCGCTCCTTCTCTTCCGAGCTCTGCCATGCGCTCAAACGTTGGTTTCCCCCAACATACGGGGTATCAGCGTACTCAGGACAAATTGGACAACAACTTTTGGGGTCGAATTTCTCCTCTTACCCTCGGGAAAATACAAAACTGGGGGCTAAAAAATAATTTTGGGGGGAAAGATTTTTTTTTTAATTTTCACGGCTCTGCGTTACAAACTGTAGTGAAACACTTGTGGGTTCAAAGCTATCACAACACATCTAGATGAGTTCCTTAGGGGGTCTAGTTTCCAAAATGGTGTCACTTGTGGGAGGTTTCTACTGTTTAGGTACATTAGGGGCTCTGCAAATGCAATGTGACACCTGCAGACCATTCCATCTAAGTCCTCATTCCAAATGGAGCTCCTTCCCTTCCGAGCCCTCCCATGCGCCCAAACAGTGGTTCCCCCCCACATATGGGGTATCAGCGCACTCAGGACAAATTGGACAACAAATTGTGGGGTCGAATTTCTCCTTTTACCCTCGGGAAAATACAAAACTGGGGGCTAAAAACTAATTTTTGTGGGAAAAAATTTTTGTTTTATTTTTACGGCTCTCCATTATAAACTTCTGTGAAGCCCTTGGTGGGTCAAAGCGCTCAGCACATCTAGATAAGTTCCTAAGGGGGTCTACTTTCCAAAATGGTGTCACTTGTGGGGGGTTTCTACTGTTTAGGTACATTAGGGGCTCTGCAAACGCAATGTGACACCTGCAGACCATTCCATCTAAGTCTGCATTCAAATGGCACTCCTTCCCTTCTGAGCCCTCCCATGTGCCCAAACAGTGGTTCCCCCCACATATGGTGTATCATCGCACTCAGGACAAATTGGGCAACAAATTTTGGGGTCCAATTTCTCCTGTTACCCTCAGGAAAATACAAAACTGGGGGCTAAAAAAATAATTTTTGTGGGAAAAAAATTTTGTTTTATTTTTACGGCTCTGCATTATAAACTTCTGTGAAGCACTTGGTGGGTCAAAGTGCTCACCACACCTCTAGATAAGTTCCTTAGGGGGTCTACTTTCCAAAATGGTGTCATTTGTGGGGGGTTTCAATGTTTAGGCACATCAGTGGCTCTTCAAACGCAACATGGCGTCCCATCTCAATTCCTGTCAATTTTGCTTTGAAAAGTCAAACGGCGCTCCTTCCCTTCCGAGCTCTCCCATCCACCCAAACAGTGGTTTACCCCCACATATGGGGTATCCGCGTACTCAGGACAAATTGTACAACAACTTTTGGGGTCCAATTTCTTCTCTTACCCTTGGGAAAATAAAAAATTGGGGGCAAAAAGATAATTTTTGTGAAAAAATATGATTTTTTATTTTTACGGTTCTACATTATAAACTTCTGTGAAGCACTTGGTGGGTCAAAGTGCTCACCACACCTCTAGATAAGTTCCTTAGGGGGTCTACTTTCCAAAATGGTGTCACTTGTGGGGGGTTTCAATGTTTAGGCACATCAGTGGCTCTTCAAACGCAACATGACGTCCCATCTCAATTCCTGTCAATTTTGCATTGAAAAGTCAAACGGCGCTCCTTCCCTTCCGAGCTCTCCCATCCGCCCAAACAGTGGTTTACCCCCACATATGGGCTATCAGCGTACTCAGGACAAATTGTACAACAACTTTTGGGGTCCAATTTCTTCTCTTACCCTTGGGAAAATAAAAAATTGGGGGCAAAAAGATAATTTTTGTGAAAAAATATGATTTTTTATTTTTACGGTTCTACATTATAAACTTCTGTGAAGCACTTGTTGGGTCAAAGTGCTCACCACACCTCTAGATAAGTTCCTTAGGGGGTCTACTTTCCAAAATGGTGTCACTTGTGGGGGGTTTCAATGTTTAGCCACATCAGGGGCTCTCCAAACGAAACATGGCGTCCCATCTCAATTCCAGTCAATTTTGCATTGAAAAGTCAAATGGCGCTCCTTCGCTTCCGAGCTCTGCCATGCGCCCAAACAGTGGTTTACCCCCACATGTGGGGTATTGGCATACTCAGGACAAATTGTACAACAATGTTTGGGGTCCATTTTCTCCTGTTACCCTTGGTAAAATAAAACAAATTGGAGCTGAATTACATTTTTTGTGAAAAAAAGTTAAATGTTCATTTTTATTTAAACATTCAAAAAATTCCTGTGAAGCACCAGAAGGGTTAATAAACTTCTTGAATATGGTTTTGAGCACCTTGAGGGGTGTAGTTTTTAGAATGGTGTCACACTTGGGTATTTTCTATCATATAGACCCCTCAAAATGACTTCAAATGAGATGTGGTCCCTAAAATAAAATGGTGTTGTAGAAATGAGAAATTGCTGGTCAACTTTTAACCCTTATAACTCCCTAACAAAAAAAAATTTTGGTTCCAAAATTGTGCTGATGTAAAGTAGACATGTGGGAAATGTTACTTATTAAGTATTTTGTGTGACATATCTCTGTGATTTAATTGCATAAAAATTCAAAGTTGGAAAATTGCGAAATTTTCATAATTTTCGCCAAATTTCCGTTTTTTTCACAAATAAACGCAGGTACTATCAAATAATTTTTACCATTGTCATGAAGTACAATATGTCACGAGAAAACAATGTCAGAATCACCAGGATCCATTGAAGCGTTCCAGAGTTATAACCTCATAAAGGGACAGTGGTCAGAATTGTAAAAATTGGCCCGGTCATTAACGTGCAAACCACCCTTGGGGGTAAAGGGGTTAAAAAAAAAAACACTAGGCTTTCTATGGCCCACTATTTAAGAGTGATGGCACACTCAGGACTGGCACACAAGCAGAAAGGCCAATATTAATCTCCCACTGTTTTTTTTTTCAGGGAGAATTTAGATACCAAATTAAAAAAAAAACACTAGGCTTTCTATGGCCCACTATTTAAGAGAGATGGCACACTCAGGACTGGCAGACAAGCAGAAAGGCCAATATTAATCTCCCACTGTTTTTTTTTTTCAGGGAGAATTTAGATACCAAATTTAAAAAAAAAACACTAGGCTTTCTATGGCCCACTATTTAAGAGAGATGGCACACCCAGGACTGGCAGACAAGCAGAAAGGCCAATATTAATCTCCCACTGTTTTTTTTTTTAAGGGAGAATTTAGATACCAAATTTAAAAAAAAAACACTAGGCTTTCTATGGCCCACTATTTAAGAGAAATGGAACACTCAGGACTGGCACACAAGCAGAAAGACCAATATTAATCTCCCACTGTTTTTTTTTTTTCAGGGAGAATTTAGATACCAAATTTTTTAAAAAGAAAGCTAGGCTTTCTATGGCCCACTATTTAAGAGAGATGGCACACTCAGGACTGGCACTCTAGCAGAAAGGACAATATTAATCTTCCACTGTTTTTTTTTTCAGGGAGAATTTAGATACCAAATTTAAAAAAAAAAACACTAGGCTTTCTATGGCCCACTATTTAAGAGAGATGGCACACTCAGGACTGGCAGACAAGCAGAAACGCCAATATTAATCTCCCACTGTTTATTTTTTCAGGGAGAATTTAGATACCAAATTTAAAAATAAAAACACTAGGCTTTCTATGACCCACTATTTAAGAGAGATGGCACACTCAGGACTGGCAGACAAGCAGAAAGGCCAATATTAATCTCCCACTGTTTTTTTTTTTTCAGGGAGAATTTAGATACCAAATTTAAAAAAAAAAAAAACACTAGGCTTTCTATGGCCCACTATTTAAGATAGATGGCACACTTAGGACTGGCAAACAAGCAGAAAGGCCAATATTAATCTCCCACATTTTTTTTTATTTTTTCAGGGAGAATTTAGATACCAAATTTAAAAAAAAAACACTAGGCTTTCTATGGCCCACTATTTAAGAGAGATGGCACACTCAGGACTGGCAGACAAGCAGAAAGGCCAATATTAATCTCCCACTGGTTTTTTTTTCAGGGAGAATTTAGATACCAAATTTAAAAAAAACACTAGCCTTTCTATGGCCCACTATTTAAGAGAGATGGCACACTCAGGACTGGCAATCTAGCAGAAAGGCCAATATTAATCTCCCACTGTTTTTTTTCACGGAGAATTTAAATACCAAATTTAAAAAAAAAAACACTAGGCTTTCTATGACCCACTATTTAAGAGAGATGGCACACTCAGGACGGGCAGACAAGCAGAAAGGCCAATATTAATCTCCCACTGTTTTTTTTTTTTCAGGGAGAATTTTGATACCAAATTTAAAAAAAAAAAACACTAGGCATTCTATGGCCCACTATTTAAGATAGATGGCACACAAGCAGAAAGGCCAATATTAATCTCCCACATTTTTTTAAATTTTTTCAGGGAGAATTTAGATACCAAATTTAAAAAAAAACACTAGGCTTTCTATGGCCCACTATTTAAGAGAGATGGCACACTCAGGACTGGCAGACAAGCAGAAAGGCCAATATTAATCTCCCACTGTTTTTTTTTTCAGGGAGAATTTAGATACCAAATTAAAAAAAAACACTAGGCTTTCTATGGCCCACTATTTAAGAGAGATGGCACACTCAGGACTGGCACATAAGCAGAAAGGCCAATATTAATCTCCCACTGTTTTTTTTTTCAGGGAGAATTTAGATACCAAATTAAAAAAAAACACTAGGCTTTCTATGGCCCACTATTTAAGAGAGATGGCACACTCAGGACTGGCAGACAAGCAGAAAGGCCAATATTAATCCCCCACTGTTTTTTTTTTCAGGGAGAATTTAGATACCAAATTTAAAAAAAAAACACTAGGCTTTCTATGGCCCACTATTTAAGAGAGATGGCACACTCAGGACTGGCAGACATGCAGAACGGCCAATATTAATCTCCCACTGTTTTTTTTTTCAGGGAGAATTTAGATACCAATTTAAAAAAAAAACACTAGGCTTTCTATGACCCACTATTTAAGAGAGATGGCACACTCAGGACTGGCAGACAAGCAGAAAGGCCAATATTAATCTACCACTGTTTTTTTTTTCAGGGAGAATGTAGATACCAAATTTAAAAAAAAAACACTAGGCTTTCTATGGCCCACTATTTAAGAGAGATGGCACACTCAGGACTGGCACACAAGCAGAAAGGCCAATATTAATCTCCCACATTTTTTTTTAATTTTTTCAGGGAGAATTTAGATACCAAATTAAAAAAAAAAACACTAGGCTTTCTATGGCCCACTATTTAAGAGAGATGGCACACTCAGGACTGGCAGACAAGCAGAAAGGCTAATATTAATCTCCCACTGTTTATTTTTTCAAGGAGAATTTAGATACCAAATTTAAAAATAAAAACACTAGGCTTTCTATGACCCACTATTTAAGAGAGATGGCACACTCAGGACTGGCAGACAAGCAGAAAGGCCAATATTAATCTCCCACTGTTTTTTTTTTTTCAGGGAGAATTTAGATACCAAATTTAAAAAAAAAACACTAGGCTTTCTATGGCCCACTATTTAAGATAGATGGCACACTCAGGACTGGCACACAAGCAGAAAGGCCAATATTAATCTCCCACATTTTTTTTTATTTTTTCAGGGAGAATTTAGATACCAAATTTAAAAAAAAAACACTAGGCTTTCTATGGCCCACTATTTAAGAGAGATGGCACACTCAGGACTGGCAGACAAGCAGAAAGGCCAATATTAATCTCCCACTGTTTATTTTTTCAGGGAGAATTTAGATACCAAATTTAAAAAAAAACACTAGGCTTTCTATGGCCCACTATTTAAGATAGATGGCACACTCAGGACTGGCACACAAGCAAAAAGGCCAATATTAATCTCCCACATTTTTTTTAATTTTTTCAGGGAGAATTTAGATACCAAATTTAAAAAAAAAAACACTAGGCTTTCTATGGCCCACTATTTAAGAGAGATGGCACACTCAGGACTGGCAGACAAGCAGAAAGGCCAATATTAATCCCCCACTGTTTTTTTTTTTCAGTGAGAATTTAGATACTAAATTTAAAAAAACACACTAGGGTTTCTATGGCCCACTATTTAAGAGAGATGGAACACTCAGGACTGGCACACAAGCAGAAAGACCAATATTAATCTCACACTGTTTTTTTTTTTCAGGGAGAATTTAGATACCAAATTTTTTTTTTTTTAAAAACTAGACTTTCTATGGCCCACTATTTAAGAGAGATGGCACACTCAGGACTGGCAATCTAGCAGAAAGGCCAATATTAATCTCCCACTGTTTTTTTTTCAGGGAGAATTTAGATACCAAATTTAAAAAAAAAAACACTAGGCTTTCTATGACCCACTATTTAAGAGAGATGGCACACTCAGGACGGGCAGACAAGCAGAAAGGCCAATATTAATCTCCCACTGTTTTTTTTTTCAGGGAGAATTTAGATACCAAATTTAAAAAAAAAAAAACACTAGGCTTTCTATGGCCCACTATTTAAGATAGATGGCACACTCAGGACTGGCACACAAGCAGAAAGGCCAATATTAATCTCCCACATTTTTTTTTATTTTTTCAGGGAGAATTTAGATACCAAATTTAAAAAAAAAACACTAGGCTTTCTATGGCCCACTATTTAAGAGAGATGGCACACTCAGGACTGGCAGACAAGTAGAAAGGCCAATATTAATCTCCCACTGTTTTTTTTTTCAGGGAGAATTTAGATACAAAATTAAAAAAAAAACACTAGGCTTTCTATGGCCCACTATTTAAGAGAGATGGAACACTCAGGACTGGCACACAAGCAGAAAGGCCAATATTAATCTCCCACTGTTTTTTTTTTTCAGGGAGAATTTAGATACCAATTTTTTTTTTTTTTAAACTAGGCTTTCTATGGCCCACTATTTAAGAGAGATGGCACACTCAGGACTGGCACTCTAGCAGAAAGGCCAATATTAATCTCCAACGTTATTTTATTTTTTCAGGGAGAATTTAGATACCAAATTTAAAAAAAAACCTCTAGGCTTTCTATGGCCCACTATTTAAGAGAGATGGCACACTCAAGACTGGCAGACAAGCAGAAAGGCCAATATTAATCTCCCACTGTTTTTTTTTCAGGGAGAATTTAGATACCAAATTTAAAAAAAAAACACTAGGCTTTCTATGGCCCACTATTTAAGAGAGATGGCACACTCTGGACTGGCAGACAAGCAGAAAGGCCAATATTAATCTCCCACTGTTTTTTTTTTCAGGGAGAATTTAGATACCAAATTTAAAAAAAAAACACTAGGCTTTCTATGGCCCACTATTTAAGAGAGATGGCACACTCAGGACTGGCACACAAGCAGAAAGGCCAATATTAATCTGCCACGTTTATTTTTATTTTTTCTGGGAGAATTTAGATACCAAATTTAAAAAAACAAAACACTAGGCTTTCTATGGCCCACTATTTAAGAGAGATGGCACACTCAGGACTGGCACACAAGCAGAAAGGCCAATAATAATCTCCCACTGTTTTTTGTTTTTTCAGGGAGAATTTAGATACCAAATTAATAAAAAAACACTAGGCTTTCTATGGCCCACTATTTAAGAGAGATGGCACACTCAGGACTGGCAGACAATCAGAAAGGCCAATATTAATCTCCCATTGTTTTTTTTTTCAGGGAGAATTTAGATACCAAATTAAAAAAAAAAACACTAGGCTTTCTATGGCCCACTATTTAAGAGAGATGGCACACTCAGGACTGGCAGACAAGCAGAAAGGCCAATATTAATCTCCCACTGTTTTTGTTTTTTCAGGGAGAATTTAGATACCAAATTAAAAAAAAAAACACTAGGCTTTCTATGGCCCACTATTTAAGAGAGATGGCACACTCTGGACTGGCAGACAAGCAGAAAGGCCAATATTAATCTCCCACTGTTTTTTTTTTCAGGGAGAATTTAGATACCAAATTTAAAAAAAAAAAACACTAGGCTTTCTATGGCCCACTATTTAAGAGAGATGGCACACTCAGGACTGGCAGACAAGCAGAAAGGCCAATATTAATCTCCCACTGTTTTTTTTTTTCAGTGAGAATTTAGATACTAAATTTAAAAAAACACACTAGGGTTTCTATGGCCCACTATTTAAGAGAGATGGAACACTCAGGACTGGCACACAAGCAGAAAGACCAATATTAATCTCCCACTGTTTTTTTTTTTCAGGGAGAATTTAGATACCAAATTTTTTTTTTTTTAAAAACTAGACTTTCTATGGCCCACTATTTAAGAGAGATGGCACACTCAGGACTGGCAATCTAGCAGAAAGGCCAATATTAATCTCCCACTGTTTTTTTTTCAGGGAGAATTTAGATACCAAATTTAAAAAAAAAACACTAGGCTTTCTATGACCCACTATTTAAGAGAGATGGCACACTCAGGACGGGCAGACAAGCAGAAAGGCCAATATTAATCTCCCACTGTTTTTTTTTTTCAGGGAGAATTTAGATACCAAATTTAAAAAAAAAAAACACTAGGCTTTCTATGGCCCACTATTTAAGATAGATGGCACACTCAGGACTGGCACACAAGCAGAAAGGCCAATATTAATCTCCCACATTTTTTTTTATTTTTTCAGGGAGAATTTAGATACCAAATTTAAAAAAAAAAACACTAGGCTTTCTATGGCCCACTATTTAAGAGAGATGGCACACTCAGGACTGGCAGACAAGCAGAAAGGCCAATATTAATCTCCCACTGTTTTTTTTTTCAGGGAGAATTTAGATACAAAATTAAAAAAAAAACACTAGGCTTTCTATGGCCCACTATTTAAGAGAGATGGAACACTCAGGACTGGCACACAAGCAGAAAGGCCAATATTAATCTCCCACTGTTTTTTTTTTTCAGGGAGAATTTAGATACCAATTTTTTTTTTTTTTAAACTAGGCTTTCTATGGCCCACTATTTAAGAGAGATGGCACACTCAGGACTGGCACTCTAGCAGAAAGGCCAATATTAATCTCCCACGTTATTTTATTTTTTCAGGGAGAATTTAGATACCAAATTTAAAAAAAAACCTCTAGGCTTTCTATGGCCCACTATTTAAGAGAGATGGCACACTCAAGACTGGCAGACAAGCAGAAAGGCCAATATTAATCTCCCACTGTTTTTTTTTCAGGGAGAATTTAGATACCAAATTTAAAAAAAAAACACTAGGCTTTCTATGGCCCACTATTTAAGAGAGATGGCACACTCTGGACTGGCAGACAAGCAGAAAGGCCAATATTAATCTCCCACTGTTTTTTTTTTCAGGGAGAATTTAGATACCAAATTAAAAAAAAAAAACACTAGGCTTTCTATGGCCCACTATTTAAGAGAGATGGCACACTCAGGACTGGCACACAAGCAGAAAGGCCAATATTAATCTGCCACGTTTATTTTTATTTTTTCTGGGAGAATTTAGATACCAAATTTAAAAAAACAAAACACTAGGCTTTCTATGGCCCACTATTTAAGAGAGATGGCACACTCAGGACTGGCACACAAGCAGAAAGGCCAATATTAATCTCCCACTGTTTTTTGTTTTTTCAGGGAGAATTTAGATACCAAATTATTAAAAAAACACTAGGCTTTCTATGGCCCACTATTTAAGAGAGATGGCACACTCAGGACTGGCAGACAATCAGAAAGGCCAATATTAATCTCCCATTGTTTTTTTTTTCAGGGAGAATTTAGATACCAAATTAAAAAAAAAAACACTAGGCTTTCTATGGCCCACTATTTAAGAGAGATGGCACACTCAGGACTGGCAGACAATCAGAAAGGCCAATATTAATCTCCCATTGTTTTTTTTTTCAGGGAGAATTTAGATACCAAATTAAAAAAAAAAACACTAGGCTTTCTATGGCCCACTATTTAAGAGAGATGGCACACTCAGGACTGGCAGACAAGCAGAAAGGCCAATATTAATCTCCCACTGTTTTTTTTTTCAGGGAGAATTTAGATACCAAATTAAAAAAAAAAACACTAGGCTTTCTATGGCCCACTATTTAAGAGAGATGGCACACTCTGGACTGGCAGACAAGCAGAAAGGCCAATATTAATCTCCCACTGTTTTTTTTTTCAGGGAGAATTTAGATACCAAATTTAAAAAAACAAAACACTAGGCTTTCTATGGCCCACTATTTAAGAGAGATGGCACACTCAGGACTGGCAGACAAGCAGAAAGACCAATATTAATCTCCCACTGTTTTTTTTTTTTAAGAAAGAATTTAGATACCAAATTTAAAAAAAAACACTAGGCTTTCTATGGCCCACTATTTAAGAGAGATGACACACTCAGGACTGGCACACAAGCAGAAAGGCCAATATTAATCTCCCACGTTTTTTTTATTTTTTCAGGGAGAATTTAGATACCAAATAAAAAAAAAACAAAACACTAGGCTTTCTATGGCCCACTATTTAAGAGAGATGGCACACTCAGGACTGGCACACAAGCAGAAAGGCCAATATTAATCTCCCACTGTTTTTTGTTTTTTCAGGGAGAATTTAGATACCAAATTAATAAAAAAACACTAGGCTTTCTATGGCCCACTATTTAAGAGAGATGGCACACTCAGGACTGGCACACAAGCAGAAAGGCCAATATTAATCTCCCATTGTTTTTTTTTTCAGGGAGAATTTAGATACCAAATTTAAAAAAAAAACACTAGGCTTTCTATGGCCCACTATTTAAGAGAGATGGCACACTCAGGACTGGCAGACAAGCAGAAATGCCAATCTTAATCTCCCACAATTTATTTTTTTAGGGAGAATTAAAAAAAAAAAAAAGGGACTGTCTTACAATTACTATCTCCCTGCAGTAATCTCAGCCAGGTATGGCAGGCAGCAATAAGAAGGAGTGGACTGCTGCACAAATTAAATCAAAAGTGTGGACAAACAAAAAAGATAGCTGTGCAGAAAGGAAGGAACAACAGGATTTGTGCTTTGAAAAAAGCAGCTGGTTTGCACAGCGGTGTACACACAGCAATGCAGCTATCAGGGAGCCTTCTAGAGCAGCCCAATGAGCTACAGCGCTGCGGAAAAAAAAATGTAGCTTCCACTGTCCCTGCAAACAAAAGGTGGTGTTGGACAGTGGAAATCGCTACAGCATAAGCGGTTTGGTGGTTAATGGACCCTGCCTAACGCTATCCCTGCTTCTGACGAAGCGGCAGCAACCTCTCCCTATGCTCAGATCAGCAGCAGTAACATAGTAACATAGTAACATAGTTAGTAAGGCCGAAAAAAGACATTTGTCCATCCAGTTCAGCCTATATTCCATCATAATAAATCCCCAGATCTACGTCCTTCTACAGAACCTAATAATTGTATGATACAATATTGTTCTGCTCCAGGAAGACATCCAGGCCTCTCTTGAACCCCTCGACTGAGTTCGCCATCACCACCTCCTCAGGCAATCAATTCCAGATTCTCACTGCCCTAACAGTAAAGAATCCTCTTCTATGTTGGTGGAAAAACCTTCTCTCCTCCAGACGCAAAGAATGCCCCCTTGTGCCCGTCACCTTCCTTGGTATAAACAGATCCTCAGCGAGATATTTGTATTGTCCCCTTATATACTTATACATGGTTATTAGATCGCCCCTCAGTCGTCTTTTTTCTAGACTAAATAATCCTAATTTCGCTAATCTATCTGGGTATTGTAGTTCTCCCATCCCCTTTATTAATTTTGTTGCCCTCCTTTGTACTCTCTCTAGTTCCATTATATCCTTCCTGAGCACCGGTGCCCAAAACTGGACACAGTACTCCATGTGCGGTCTAACTAGGGATTTGTACAGAGGCAGTATAATGCTCTCATCATGTGTATCCAGACCTCTTTTAATGCACCCCATGATCCTGTTTGCCTTGGCATAACATATAATAAGTAAGATGTATAATGTAACATATAATAAGTAAGATGGTGGTCAGCGGGAACGCCTCTTTATAGCCCCTGTGACGCCGCAGACAGCAAGCCAATCACTGCAATGCCCTTTTCTAAGATGGTGGGGACCAGGACCTATGTCATCACACTGCCCACACTCTGCGTCCACCTTCATTGGCTGAGAAATGGCGCTTTTAGCATCATTGAAACTCGACTTTGGCGCGAAAGTCGCGTATCGCATGGCCGACCCCACACAGGGGTCGGGTCGGGTTTCGTGAAACCCGACTGTGCCAAAAGTCGGCGACTTTTGAAAATGAACGATCCGTTTCGCTCAACCCTAGTTACAGTGTTAACCCTAATGTTTGAAGACTTCTGCAATTCACCCTGACATGCTGGATATCAGCTCCTGAGTCACATCCTAACTGATAACAACTCATTCTTAAGGTACCGTTAAACTAAACGACTTACCTACGATCACGACCAGCGATACGACCTGGCCGTGATCGTTGGTAAGTCGTTGTGTGGTCGCTGGGGAGCTGTCACACAGACAGCTCTCTCCAGCGACCAACGATCAGGGGAACGACTTTGGCATCGTTGAAACTATCTTCAACGATGCCAAAGTCCCCGGGTAACCAGTGTAAACATCAGGTTACTAAGTGCAGGGCCGCGCTTAGTAACCCGATATTTACCCTGGTTACCATTGTAAAAGTAAAAAAAAAACACTACATACTTACATTCCGATGTCTGTCACGTCACCCACCATCAGCTTCCCACACTGACTGTGTCAGCGCCAGCCATAAAGCAGAGCACAGCGGCCAGGCTGGCACAATGTTGTGTTTGTCATGCTTTTTATTGTCTGAACAGTCATTCTTGTGTATGCCCCAAACAATCTGAAGGGGACATCAGAAAAAAATAAGTTTGCAGCAAATACATAGATTGGACTGCAGAGGAAAAGGATACTTTTTTTGTCTGATTAAGCCCTCTTCAGATTTTTTGGGACATCTGGAAGATTAGTTGTCCGGAGAAGAAAAGGTGAGTGCTGCCATCCTTTGTCATGCCAACAGTAAAGCATTCCAAGACCATTCATGTGTTATCCAAGAGAGTGGACTTAATCACAATTTTGCCTAGGATAACTGTCATGAATAAAGAATAGTATCTACACATCCTCCAAGAGGAACTTCTCCAACCATCCAGGAGCAATTTGGTGATGAACAATGCTTTTTCTACCATGATGGAATACCATGTCATGAGTCAAAAGTAATAACTAAGTGGCTTAGTAGTCAAAATTTTGAAATTTTAGGTCTATGGCTATGAGACTCTACAGATATGTATCTGATTGAGAACTTGTAGTTGCTCCTCAGAAAACAGGTGGACAATCAAAAACACCAAAACTGTGATAATCTCCTTGAGCTGATAAGACTGGAATGAGGATAGGTTATCAACAATCAGAATTTGTTCCAGAAACTGATATTCATCATGCCAGGGAGAATTACACAAGTCTTGAAAAATATCTAAAAACAATGAAGCAGCAAATTTGCGTCAGTCTCAAAATGTTTGGCCACGACTGAACTATTCTTTCCATGCAGGAAATATATCTATATATATAATTGTCTAAGGGGTACTTACGTCTGTTTGTCTGTAACTTCCGTAACGGAAATCCCAGGTCGCTGATTGGTCGCACCCGGCAGGCCGCGACCAATCAGCGATATTGGGGCGGGATTTACCGATTCACTTTATACTATTGATGCTGCGAGACCGCTACATGATCACCTGTTATTGCCGCAAGGCATTACTAGGAACAGAGCGTTACGACGAGCATCGCTAAAGACCTCGGCTGGATCCGGGGGCCGACGGAAGGTGCAACCAAGCTGTGCTATATACTATGTGGCCTGTGCTACATACTACGAGACTGTGCAATATACTATGTGGCTGTGTTATATACTACGTGGGCTGTGTTATATACTACCTTGCTGTGCTATATACTATGTGGGCTGTGCTATATACTATGCGGGCTGTGCAATATACTATGCGGGCTGTGCAATATACTACGTGGTTGTGTTATATACTACGTGGCTGTGCTATATACTATATGGGCTGTATTATATACTACCTCGCTGTGCTATATACTATGTGGGCTGTGTTATATACTACGTGGGCTGTGCTATATGCTGCGTGGGCTGTGTTATATACTGCGTGGGCTGTGTTATATACTACGTCGCTGTGCTATATACTACGTAGGCTGTGCTATATACAGTACGTGGCCTGTGTTTTATACTGCATGGGCTGTGCTATATACTACGTGGGCTGTGCTATATACTACGTGGCTGTGTTATATACTATGTGGCTGTGCTATATACTACGTGGGCTGTGTTATTTACTACCTCGCTGTGCTATATACTATGTGGGCTGTGCTATATACTACGTGGGCTGTGCAATATACTACGTGGCTGTGTTATATACTGTGTGGCTGTGCTATATACTACGTGAGCTGTGCTATATGCTACCTATGCTGTGCTATATACTACGTGGCTGTGCAATATACTACATGGCCTGTGTTATATACTGCATGGGCTGTGCTATATACTACGTGGCTGTGCTATATACTACGTGGGCTGTATTATATACTACCTCACTGTGTTATATACTATGTGGCTCTGCTATATACTATGTGGGCTGTGTTATGTACTGTGTGGGCTGTGTTATATACTGTGTGAGCTGTGTTATATACTGCGTGGGCTGTCTTATATACTACGTCGATGTGCTATATACTACATAGGCTGTGCTATCTACTACGTAGCTGTGCAATATACTATGTGGCCTGTGTTATATACTGCGTGGGCTGTGCTATATACTACATGGCTGTGTAATATACTATATAGCTGTGCTATATACTACGTTGCTGTTTAATATACTACTTGAGCTGTGTTATATACTGCGTGGGCTGTGCTATATACGACATAGGCTGTGCTATATACCATGTGTTGGTCGTGCCCGGACGGCCACAAACAATCAGCAACAGGTGCAGTCCGGCCGCGAATTGGCGCGGGATTTGAACCACACTTCGCTGATTAGTCGCGCCCGGTCGGCCGAATCCTGTGTATTTATTGCATTATTCTAACATCTTCATAAATAAACTACATACATATTCTAGAATACCCGATGCGTTAGAATCGGGCCACCATCTAGTCTAGAATAAGTGCCCTGGCACTGTCTTCCTTTATATACATGCATCATATTACATTCAGAATTCCTGGTACCAAAGCTATATATGAAGTATTCATTAAATATGCTCCCTATGCTATTCATGTGGTACACCATTCAATCACTTTGTATTAGAGTGATCAAACTATGCAAATTATGTATGCACATTCAATGCACGCTAAATGTGTATTTGGAGGCTGCTACTGTACATCTGTTTCTTGTAATAAATATATTTTGTGGTCATAAAATTAGATGATGAATCTATAAGGCTGGGTTCACATAAATACGCTGCATCTGAAGGCTTTTTAACTATTTTAATCCTAGAACCTGGTCCAGAGCCGGATCAAAGCATGACATGAAACATTGTGATCACATCATAGCATGAATCATTGTGATCAGCCATAACATGAATCATTGTGATCATGCCATAGCATGAATCATTGTGATCACGCCATAGCATAATCATTGCGATCACGCCATAATATAAATCATTGTGATCACGCCATAGCATAATCATTGTGAACAAGTCATAGCATTAATCATTGTGATCACGCCAACAAACCAATGATCACACCAGTCTGGTGCAACAATGGAGGCTGATAAAGACCCAGGTGGGGTCGAAATGTCTGTTAAATAGTGTTGCATTCTCACAACCAATTTTCTTTGTTTGCCTTGATGAATAAACTTTGCCTCACTTGAAGGTAGAGTATGCGGTGAAATCTCTCTTGCCCTGGGCTAATAGTCACGTACCCCGTTCCACCAGCACCTCGCCCAATGACTGCCAATCTTCTAATATCTATAGTGAAACAACTGATGTTCTGGACAGGTGGGAACAATACAGTGCAACAATAGGAACAGTTCAGCCATCAGTTTCGAAATGGAGAATGCAACACAGTGCTGGACTTATGTGCAGCGGTTAACAACAGTTACCCAAACCAAACCATTCTGCATTACTTACAGTATTGTACAGTTCTTCTAAACGAGGAATAGTGAGAAACCTTTGCATGTTCACTCCATTCTCTATAAGAAGCTTTACAAAATCCACTCGATCCAGTACCAGGGCATCCATCATAGCTTGCTCTAGAGAGTTAACCTGTGAAAAAAATGTTATATATCATCTCTGTTAAACCTCTTTAAAGCGCATGAAATACACTGAGCTACTCTCATATCAAGAGAAAATGGAGGTAAATTAGATAAAATAATGTTTTGCCTTCAATTAATTGGAATTGGAGAGACCATTAACATTCGGAGTACATTAGTGGCAGAAACAGCCGCATCGGGAGTATGTTATTGTCTAATTGTCTTACTGTACAATGGCACAAGAACATATAGAACAGGTTTCAGATGAATAAGGCCTGCTTCACACCGGCATTAAAATGGTTCAGAATAATTATTCCAGAACGGATTGATTTTATGTATAGATATTAAAAATATGAAACCAGAGCTGGCGTACATTCCTTTTTCTTAACAGAGGATACAATGCACATCTAAGAAACTCCGCTATTTATGCCATTCTTCTGCGCAATGATATTGTACTTACAGTACACATATTTATTTTTCATGGTTGTCATAGTTGTTGTGGCTAATATTTCATAATTATGTGGCATATCAACTAACGCTGTACAGAACCAAGCTGTGCATCAATTATTTTATTTTATTTGCAGCTTGTGCTGTTTTCAGCACAGCACCATTCACAGTACCACAGTACCATATTTAACAGATTGTATGTTATGTTGATTAATTAAATTAATTAATTTCACACCTGCATTCAAACATTCAATTTGCCTATTCGTTTTTAGGGATATACAAAATGGATATATTTTGTACATTTGCTCAACTGCGAAATTGAGTTATAATTTAATAAACTTGATCCCATTGATTATTATGGTGTATGTTTGGGTTTTGCTGTTTGACAGTTTTTGAATGAAATATAAATGGGTATAATGCGCTTTTTCTTCTGATGCAAAAATGGACACATAACGGAACCCAGACTGAACCGATAATAATCAGCAGAGCCCTTTTGCTTTCATTTGCATCAATTATGCAAGGGATAAGTTTTAGTCATCAATTCATTTTAGTCATAAAATAGAACAACCAATAGGAAGGCGAAACTGAAGTGTGAATGTAGCCTTATAACACACCACTACTTATCACAATACATGCAGCTATAATGCCACTCCACTTGCCAAGTGTTGTAAAAATGAGTAACACTATTAAATAATAGGACATTTTATCTACTATACTATCAGAAAACTGGTATAATTGATTGCTAAATAATAAGTCTCTACTGATTTTAGATCTTTTTCATATCAGGCACATAAAACCACAGAAGTTTTGTAGGCATTTTAAAATTTGTATTATGTAAAAAAAGATTTTTCTTAAATGTATGTGGATTTATAAACATTGGCATTTTGTAATGCCAATCTAACTCGCCTGTATATAATGCCTTTGTACATATGTTTAAATGACGAAAAAACGAAACCAAAACATATTTTAGTGGATTTGCTGAGATGGTCTTTAAATAAGATCTTGATGCACAATAACAAATTATATTGTGGTACCGTGCTAGCCAGAAAAAAATCAACGTGAATACTTTCCTGCCCAATGATGACAAAAGTATTCTCAGAGTGATATATTTATTGGCTAACCAGAAAATTAAAATATGCTTGCAAGCTTTCATAGCACAAAGGCTCCTTCCTTTTTGTAATCTGCCTGAAGAAGGAGCCTCTGTGTTAGGGTTGACGGATTGCACCAAATAAAATATAAAATAAAAGTGCAATCGCAACTTGGAGTCCACCGTGCAGGGATGAACCCTGCTGCTAGTGTGAACAATGACGGAACAAAACAGCAAGCGTTGCCTTAGCACACTGTGTTAACGCCACACAGTATGATGATGTTAATGTCACAGGGATGTTAGCACGTGGATAACTAATCTGTGCAAACCACACACACGAATGAAGCAGATGCAGAGCCAGGAGAAAGAGCATAAGGGTAGAGCTTGCTCTGTAACTGGACTATGCTAACCGCACACATGAGTGAAACAGATGCAAAGCCAAGCGGCTAGTTACCCCAGTCCTGAAAGCTAGTGAACCTGTGCCTGACCAGCACTCTAAGCATATAGCAGACTAGAGAATCAAACATTGAGCCTTGGGTACAAAACCGCAAATGTGTGCTACCTGTCTGCCAACGTGTACAGTCTTTGAGCATAGACAGACACAAACATGCAGACAGAGTGGTATCCACCTACACACACCAAGCATAAATGACACTAGCGTGTCCGTGTGTGCCACTGAGAGCCTTTTATATGCTAGGCTCCACCCCAAACACTCACGCCCAGTCGGCCGAGACATCGCCTGCTAACCAATCCAGAGCCACCAAATCACCAGAGCAGTTAACGTCCGACCACCAATGAGAAGACGTCACATCATGGACATGCTCAATAAGGTGATCTCTGGACTTAGACTCCAGATCGCAAAGCTGCACCTGCATATCACTGGTTACCATAGACTTGGCTATAGAGCCAGCAGTAACCAAACATATACCACGAGCCTGAGCAAGATGCTGGGACCAACGTCTGCGCTGAACCGCAACCACAGTGGCCGGACTTGAATGGGAGACCACCGCACCAGACAATGCCTGGGATCCATCCCGCACAGTGGGAGAATCCCGACGCCTAACACTCTGTGCTCTGAAAGCTTGCAAGCATATACTGTTTTCTGGTTAGCCAATAAAGGTGTCGCTCCTTGAATACTCTTGTCATCATTGGGCAGTAAGTATTCACATAATTAAGGTCTTAAAACGCTGAAGTGGCTTACGTTGTTGAATGATTTGTCGCCTCTTTAGACTAATTTTATTCCATCCAATATTTGGCTTTGTTTGCACTAGTGATTTGCTCAAAAAATGTAATTTACATTAAATATCCAACACTTGTAACACACAATCCCTGAAAAATCATTAAAGAGAACAGAGAAAAGGACTACCCAATTCAGGAGCTCAATCTTCCTGGGATCGGTCTCTTCTTCTGGTTCCTCTTTGCCTTTTCCTTTCTTTTTTCCTTTGCCCTTCCCTCTGGGTCCTTTGGTTTGTGGAGCAGGTGATCGCTTCTCTTTTTCCTGATTGGCCCCGTCAGCAGTCGTAAGGCTTCCTAAAGGCTGGGACAATAATAGAACAAAGTAAAACAAACAATTAATAAAATCACACCTAATAAATATTCTACACAAAATATGGGAATTGTATACCTGCCAGGCATTTCAGAATATAACCGAGCTTTCTAGGGATCATTAGGGGAAGACATGCCAAACAAAGGCCACTTCAGTGCAAATTATATATAATCTTTAGAGTAAAAGAAGAAGTAGGCTCTCCAAGTGTCTTACCATAAGCTGAAGTAAAAAAAGTATGTGGAGGTGTATGCTCACCTGAGTAAGTTGTGACCTGAAATTACTACCTTAATTGTAGGTAAATGTTATTGTAAATGCATAGCCTGCTCACCCACGCTGTGGTGGGATGAGATGTGAAGAAACTGAGGAAAAAACTATAGCTCTGATTACCGGCCACTGACAAGAAGTGCTGAGACTGGATGTGTGTTATTGGGATCTTTTTTCACACATTTCGAAATTGGGTCAACTCCTTCTTCAGGTATGAATAAAGATTCCAACAATGCACATTCAGTCTCAGCACTGCTAGGCAGCACCCGGGAATCGCCACTACTGTTTTTTCCTCAATTTTTTCAAAATCTTTAGAGTGAATATTATGATATGGCTATTTTTGGCAGATTCCATGACATCAATTTTCAGGGTGGTAAAACTATTGCTGGCTGTATATAGTGATAATTGACAGAAAAAAAAAGTATAAATTATGTAATAGACTACCCTAGAAATAAAATAATTTATTCTCAAGTTTTCTTAACATAACACGTAAAAAGGAGAAATTACCGGCCACTGGTGTCCAAATACAAAAATTTGGCTGCGTGCAATGTCAACCCGATTCCATGCTAGTGCTAAACTAAGCTGATCAGGAGCGGAGGCATTCGTACCTAAAAATAATGTTACAATATTATTCATGTAACATAGGAAAGATTAATGTTATTGAAAGATACATGCTATTGCCCAACACAAATAATGTGATATAATTACATTCTAGAATAGTGACTATTAGCTAAAAACTGAATGGAAGGTCCAGAAGGATGAATGTATATGGCTTGCTATAGCCTCACAGTCAAGGACATTTCTGTGCAAATTCAGCACAAACGTCCTATATACAAAAACATAACTTGCTGACTAAAGTAAGTGTAGCTCAATGGCATATCAATGTGTAACGTGTGTTATAGCGGCTTAACTACTTCATGCTGGAGAAATCTGCCTTTTTTAATACTCTCTGACCAGCCATCAAAATTTGTCCCTGGTCAATATCGCATAGATCAAGGTTCCCAAACAAATATTATTCACTTTGTATGTCTGTGGTATTTTTCGAAATGATTGATCAATCTACGTGTATGTCACAAAAATAAGCACATGTGAAAAATTAAATCTTCAAGTGTAACAAACCACCAAGGTGTTTTTTTTTCTTAGGGAAAGTTTTCATTATAATTATACTTCATTAAGCCTGTGTTAGGTAGAGCTCCATGAGCATCATCAAGAATTCCCAACAAGATACCTAAGAACATGTGAAAACAACTATGTTCTTTTCTACCCACCAGTTAAAGGGAACCTGTCACCCCCAAAATCGAAGATGAGCTAAGCCCACCGGCATCAAGGGCTTATCTATAGCATTCTGTAATGCTGTAGATAAGCCCCCCGATGTATCCTGAAATATGAGAAAAAGAGGTTAGATTATACTCACCCGGGGCATCGCGGTCCGGTCCGGGGCCTCCTATCTTCTTATGATGACGTCCTCTTCTTGTATTCATGCTGCGGCTCTGGCACAGGCGTACTTTGTCTGCCCTGTTGAGGGCAGAGCAAAGTACTGCAGTACACAGGCGCCGGGCCTCTCTGACCTTTCCCGGCACCTGCGCACGCATTACTTTGCTCTGCCCTCAACAGGGCAGACAAAGTACACCTGCGCCGGAGCCGCTGCGTGAAGACAAGAAGAGGATGTCATCCTATGAAGATAGGAGGCCCCGGACCGGACTGCGACGCTCATTGGATTGGACTGCCCGCCCAGGTGAGTATAATCTAACCTCTTTTTCTCATCTTTCAGGATACATCAGGATACATCGGGGGCTTATCTACAGCATTACAGAATGCCCCTGATGCTGGTGGGCTTAGGTCATCTAAGATTTTGGGGATGACAGGTTCCCCTTAAGATATTGAGTCCAATGTGCCTCTTCTACCTAGTCTTTTCTATATGAATATTATCAATGCAGAACAACCTGTTCTCTAATATACCTTTTAGAAGTGCTGTTAGGATTGCCATTTCAATATCTTGCTGTCCTTCTGATCCCATTCGAAAAACAGTAATCTGCAGATGAAAATAACATGGCCAGTAATTATGTTATATGGCATATAGAAACACCACAACATTTGTGTTTCATGGTGATTACTAAAACATAAGTAAGATGTGATTATTCTCCTGTTGCTGAGATCTCTTACTGCTCAGTACAAGCTGCAGCTGTCAGTCAGGCTGGGTGGGTGGAGATTGAATACACAATGCTAATTTTAAGAACAGGGTTAAACAGCCATTCTAACATGCATTTTCAAAGGTAATACACCATTCTCCACAAGTCTAGGTGATTTATTTAATAAGGTGGACAGTTTGTATTGTGATATCTGGTGACACATCCACTTTTATAATCTTGAAATCATCTGTTCGTTTTCCTAGCTGGCTATAATATAGTGTAAGTGACATATTCCTCTTCTCTGTTAAAAATGTGATTTTAAATTTAAGAATTTGACATATCATATCTTTACGTCCAATTAATTATGAACTACTCAGTGGCCAATATTATATTCTTCTTGCATGTACAGAATTGTAGTTTCTTAAATAATACAATATGACACTAAGATAACCAAATAAAGCCTGTAATTCAGGATCAAAAGAAATGGGGATGTTTGAGCAATATAAATGAAAATGGGACAAGTAAGACAATAAATTGTACAATTAAATGGACACTCATTCAAAATACATTTGCATAAATAAATATTGCACATGAGTATATTAAACTTTGTACTATATCTTACCAGAGAAATATGATTCTTTGTCAACTTATGTCACGAAACAGGGCACAGCCTCGCTCCATACAAGTGTATGGAGCGAGGCCACGGTCCCGGTTAGAAATCGGCGAATCCCTGCAGTGCATAGAGTGACTGCAGACTTATCGGCTTGGAGTGGACTGCCCCTTCAACACCTTATTCTTCTGCAAACGGCATCACTTTGTGAACTACTTCTGATCAACTGCTATAGTTAAATTCAACCTGATTGTCAGCAGTGCATGGGTTGATGAATTTTCCACAAAATAAAAAATGCTCTTTATTTTTGTCTTTTACTTTTTTTGCATTTTTTTTTAGAGCTATAAGTTCCATGATCCATCACATGCAAGTCTAACTTTTCCACAGAAATTTCTGGCACACAAAAATCATTCCATTCTATCATTTACGCAAACATTTGAAGAAAAATGGACACCTTCATGTAGAGCTGCACACGGGAATGTAGAAAGGGCAATAGGTATGATTTCTTTTATGCAGATCAATTGGATGAAATTTGGGGTATAAACCTCTTCCTCAGATAGATCACCTGTTTCAGGAAGGGATTTAAAAATATTTAGAATTGAGAGTCCTCAGTGGTTGATGCCTTTTAATGGCTAACTGAAAAGATGGTAACAAATTGCAAGCTTTCGAGATTACACAGGTCTCTTCATCAGGCAAAGACTAAAACAAATTTTGAAGAATCACATATTTATGCACAACAGTCTGTGACTGGGGTGCAAAAGTCATTAGAAATGCATGACTTGTTCATCTTGAAAAAAGTCAGGTGGTCTGCACTTTCAGGGGACAGCTGGATGCGCTGGATGCACTTATCCATCAGAACACCACCAGCAGCGCTAAAGACAGGGTCTGAGAGAACGCTGCTGGGCATGACAAAACCTTCAAGGCATGACAGGCGAGCTCAGGCCAATCTTCCATTGGCAAAAGGGTATAACGTCCCCTGATGGTATTGATAGTGAGCTCGAGACACTCCTGCAAATCCTCTCCAGTTATTCACAACGTGTTAGACTTGTACTCTGTTCTGCTGGTGAAAGGGCTGGTCTGAAAAAAGTTTGCAACAACTCACAGAAAATGCTTTTGCCACTTACACCGCTGCTGCTCATGTTTTTGAGTTGACAACTCGATCGCTGTTATGCACCCTCTAATGGCACCCACCTGTGCGAAGACAGTCCAGAATTTAGATATATTGTTATCCCTTCCGCATCCTCATGTGCTTGCATATCTTCCTGTGGGACCACCACCTCCTCTGGCTGACTATTAAAAGTGTGCTCCAGCATGTAGATGACCGGAATAGTGATGCTGATGATGGCATCGTCAGCGCTAACCATCTTAATCGTCATTTTGAAACTTTGCAGAGGGGTGCAGAGGTCCTTCATCTGTGCCCACTCCACAATCGTGATTTTTACCACGTCCATACTACATTGGCCCAGGCTATGCAAAAGGACATACTGCACCAGGACTTGCCACTGCTGCCACAGTCATTTCAACATGGGCAGAGTGGAATTCCACCGTGTCGGAACATTGCATGTCAAATGGTTAACAGGTAGGCTGAAAGAATTCTATAGCGATGCAAGTCGATGATCTGCAGGATGCGAACGGTGGAAGTGAGCGCACATCGACCCTGCTTTCTGCAGCAGCGCATACAGGCCGAGTTACAGAGAAATTAATATACCACCAGGTTGAGGATGTGAGTCATGCAAACCACGTGTGTGCGGTTGCTCCAACATAGGGCCGCAACTAGGTTTGCACTGTTATAGTACACGACCTTCCCTGGCTCAAGGTTCAGTGGAGACAGCCATTGCTTAAACTTGGCCTGGATAGCTGTCTACTACTCTTGAGCTGTGTGACTTTGATCTCCATGACATATTAATTTAAACACTGCCTGATTATAGTGAACTCTGGCTGCGCAGTACATAGATGGGTGGGTTCTATCTGCATTGTTGGAATGCACGTCTCATTAAGAGAGGAGTTGAGGGTGCAGGTGGAGGTCCTAGAGGAGGTGGAGGAGATAGAAGAAGTGGAAGAAGTGTTAGATACAGAGGTTTGCCTGCAAGCCTTGGGGATTCCAAGGGATTCTGTGGAGCAGACCCTTCCCTACTTGCCCCCACAGCCACCAGAGTCACCCAGTGCCCAGTCAGGGAGATGTGATGCCCCTGGCCATGTTTGCTTGTTCAGGTGTCAGCACTGAAATGCACACTAGCAGACTTAGAATTTTTCAAGGAATGGGTGATGTTGTTTGCAACATGCTGGTGTAGCGCAGGCATAGCTTTTTTAGAGAAATAGTGGGAACTGGGCAACTGATACTGCGGGGATTGCAATGGCCATCAGCTTTCAAAAGCCATCTGCATCCACCAGGCGGAAAGGCAGCATTTCCATGGCCAACAGATTGGAGATGATGGAGTTAAAACTCTTAACTTTGGCATGTGCCAAAAAACAACATGTCTGCTTTTTATATGGAGAGGGACAATGTGACTTCGGCAGCAGAATTACAGAATCCCTTGTGTGTGGACGTTGTGGATGGTTTCTGCGCACTGATTGGCTGTTGGAATCTGATGTGACCAATTTGAGATTGGCGAACAATTTCTGAACAAGTTTACTCATCTCTAAACATCATTTCATCATAAATTGGACATGACAAGGTGCTGCTCGTAAAAATTCTGACACATGAGTGCAAAGAATTATCAGAAAAGTTGCCCAAGAGCCAATGACCACCCATGGAAAGCTACAGAAAGGCCTGGAACCAGCAGGTATAATTGTTTCAAAGAAAACAATAAGTTATGCACTCAACCTCCATGACCTGTATGCATACTCATCACGCAAAACTCCATTGCTGAGCAAAAGCATATTCAAGCGCATTTAATGTTTGCTCAACAATATTTAGAGAAACTTGTGACATGCTCGGAGAATATATCCTGGTCAGATGATACCACAATTGAACTCTTCGGATGGCATAATACACACCTTGTTTGTACACTGTATATCACCACAAAAAAATCATACCAACAAAGTTTGGAGGTGGAAACATAATGGTGTGGGGCTGTTTTTCAGCATACAGCACTGGCAAACTTCGTATAATTGAAAGAAGGATGGAAGGACAAATGTACCAAGACAGTCTTGAAAACAATCTGCTGCCATCTACAAAGGTGATAAAGATGAAATGTGGGTGAACATTTCAGCAAGATAATGATCCCAAACACACAACCAAGGAAATTTTCAATTGGTTTCTGAGAAAGAAAATAAAGCTGCTAGAATGGCAAGCCAATAACCTGACCTAAATCCAATAGAAAATATATGGAAGTAACTAAAGCTCAAAGTTCATAGAAGGAGCCCACTGAACCTCCAGGATTTGAAGAGTGTTTATGTGGATGAATGGGCCAAAATCATGCCTGAGCAATGCATGTGACTAGTTTCTCAATACAGGAGGTATATTGAAGCTGTCATCACCAACAAAGGCTTTTGTACGAAGTATTAATTACATTACAGTAAGTGTGTTCAATACTTTCTCCTGTGTCATTTCTCATTATTACACATAACTTAATTTGTGGGCGTCTATTGGACAGACATTTGGAGATAATTTCATGTCAATAGCACCTTTAGAAATATATTTACTTAGAAAATTGGTGACGTCTTTAATACTTATTTCATCCTCTGTATATGGTTTGTATCTGGTGATTTGCTACATATCACTCTCACATTGAACATATGGCATTAATTATAACTTAGAAAGTGAAAAAGAGCTGACATTTCAACCTGTATCGAACATTGTACCTCTGTCTCCAGGATTTCTCATGTGCTGCACAGTTCTCTGGAATACACTGCCCGAGATGATCCGACTGATACCTAGTCCCCATGTTTTTAAGTGTGCTTTAAAAACACATCTCTTTAAACAAGCCAATCACCTCAACTCACTAACCTAACCCTCCCCAGTTCCCTCCTTCTAAATAGTATTCAGAATCTGCTCCCTCCTATTCATCTGTCTCCACACCCTCCATGCACATGATAACTGCACCTGATAATTGCATTTAAACACACTGGCTTATGACCGAATCATGCAGGTTTATATGAAAATCCATATTTATTACAATTGCTGGATCTGAATTAACAAGCACTTTCACCTATTGTGACTTCCCCTAATTACTTGTAAATTGTTAGCTTGTGAGAGGGCCCTCACTCCTAATGTAACTGTTAAAAATGTCTTACCTTGTATTGAATTTATTGTATTGTCTGTATATGTCACTGCCTAATTTTAAAGTGCTGCGGAATATGTTGGCACTATATAAATTATTATTATAAGTAGGACCTCCTGCCGTGAACAGGTAATTACGACAGAGGATTTGATGGGAACCAGTCAACAAGCCTAGGATTCGTGTAATCAAAGGCAGAAAAGGAATTAGCTTCCTGTGTTCAAAGTAGTTATCTCAGAGGCTCTGGAGTCTATGGTCAGTGATGATTATTGGGGTTTGCATCAATCTGATATTTATGGGAGAAATATATTTGGTTTCATAGCGAAGGGACAAACTTATCGCATTCACTCAAATCACCATGTCCATGCCAAAGGTAACATCATGATGGGAAACATGACCACAATATGTCTTGACTGGGACCTCCAGGGATGAATATATTCTGAAAGTTGGGGATCTCATAACCTTCTAAAAGACCTAGCACATCCTACAACCAGCCTCCCATATGAACTCATCAGGGAGAGATATGTGGGCATAATCTTGAGCTAATAAAAAGCAGAGTTTGCGTTTTGGTCATTTGTCAGTCTTGGAAGGTACAGCTTGATGTGGTTCTGTCTGTTTCCTAAAGGAGTACTTCCCTCTGCTAAGCTCTGAGCCACTTCCGTAACACAGGTTTAGTACTTTTTCTTTAATTATCCCATTTACTGTATGTGATTATATATATCGCATCGTTTTGTTCCCATTTTGTAACATCTTTTTACATTTTTTTTATAAACACTGCCTACTTTTCTGGATTAAATAAATAAAATGTTTTAGCTCCGTTCCTCTTGCTCTACAAACCGCACCCTTGCAGCCATATGCTACCTGTAGTGGGTGTCCAATCGGCCATAAACAATTGACTGGCAGTGATCGTATCAGGATGGATATATATACATATTCCATGTGTTGGAATGGTAGGTGTATATACCATGCATGCACTGTGAGTTCCCCAATTATCAGCCTAGTTGAGACTGGAAACAGCCGCGACCTCGTCCATCACTCGGCAGTCAATTGCATATTTTTCTTGATGATTGGAGGCAGCATAGTTGCATCCTCTGACAAATTGGTTGCAGTGGTGGGATCTGCATGATTTTTCCAATGTTCTCCCTGACATGTTAAGGGGTTCTTCTCATGTTCTCATTCTACCAGTGCGCTCCTGTTCATTCATAGTCACAGAGACATGACTACACTGCTTGTTTCAATTGTGCCCTATCTGATGCGGCAAGCAGAAGCAGCTTTGCATCTGCAGCGTGGGAGATGCTCGGGGTATTGAAGCTGACCAGATCCAGTAATCTAGCCAGCTTCAGAGCAGTGATCGAAAAGAGCTAACATGCTTGTGCTTTTTGCCCAGGACACCAGCAATCTCTGTTATACAGCAGAGGTGGCTGGTAATCTAGACAAAGAGTAGAAAACAACTGAATTAAAGATCCCTCTGTTCTTGTGAATGAAGATGAATTTTAATAGGAAGCAAATTGCAAGTTTGGTTGATTTTACAAGCAATTGACAATTTTACCCATTTGTGATGATGAGAAAACTCCTATAAGCCCTTAGGGACTGCACATTTGTTTTTTTAGGCCGGGATCACACATGCGAGAACTTTGTCCGTGTCTCGCATGTGAAATCCAAGCTCTGGGGCTGGCACTCCAGAGTGGAGCGTGTGGCTCCATGTGTTGCTATGCGGCCGCACGCTCCGCTCTGGAGTGCCAGCGCCAGAGCTTGGATTTCACATGCGAGACACAGACGTGTTTCTCGCATGTGTGATCCCGGCCTTACTCCTCTTCTTTCCAGAGCAATAACTTTTTTAATTTTTCAACCATATGAGGTCTTGTTGTTTTTGCAGGTTGAATTGTACATTTGAATGACACCATCCATGTTACCATGCAATGTACTGGAAAATGGAGATAAAAGTTCCATGTTCCGTGTATTTTAGATTTTGTTTTTACAGGATTTATAGCTCAGTATAAATTATCTCAAGGTCGATACGATTACAGCAGTACCAAATTTGCAAAAAAAATTCTGAAATGCATTAAAAAAAAATGCTTTTGTTGTAATTTTACAAGACCCAAAAGGCAATGTTCCCTCTGTGAACTTTTGGTGATTCAATAGAATTTCTTTACCGTTTCTCCCCCTATTATGTAAGTTATTTTACTTTCATTTTTTCATTGCGTCTTTTTAACATGTTAACATGCGTTTTTATTGCGCTTTTTTGTCTCTTGTTGGTTTGTCACACTTTAGTTAAAGCTGCTTGGTTTCTGATACTTAGCTTTGCCAAAACTCTATTGGCATACTTCCTCAGAAACACACTAAAAATGCATGATGTGCTTTTTTCATCTGTAGATTTCCCGCATCTTAGGTCAGTTTACTCAGAGTTAAAAAAAAAAAAAGCACAGTGGGTATGAAATTTCTATAAATCCCATCAACTTTGGAGAATCCGCAAGAAACTGCGCAGCGTCAAAAATGCACCAAAAGCTCATAGTGGAAACGTTGCCTAACATTTTCATTTTTTATTTAATGGAGCTGAGGACTTGTTTTTTGTATGATGAGTTGACATTTTTATTGATATTATTTTCTGGTAGATTACAAGTTTTGATAGCTGAATATTATGTTTGTGAGAGAAAAACTCAAAATACTGCAACTTCACAACAGTTTTTGCCAATTGGGTTAATTTCATATTTTGATAGACCGGACTATTATGGACATGTTGATGATAGATATGTTTATATTTTTTATTCTCTTTATTTTTTAACCCCTTCAAGTCGCGGCCCTTTTTTCATTTTTGCGTTTTCGTTTTTCACTTCCCTCCTTCCCTGAGCCATAACTTTTTTATTTTTCCGTCAATATGGTCATGTGAGGGCTTATTTTTTGCGGGACAAGTTGTACTTTTGAACGACACCATTGGTTTTACCACTTCTTTTACTAGAAAACGGGAAAAAAATTCCAAGTGCAGTGAAATTGCAAAAAAAGTGCAATCCCACACTTGTTTTTTGTTTGGCTTTTTTGCTAGGTTCACTAAATGCTAAAACTAACCTGCCATTATGATTCTCTAGGTCATTACGAGTTCATAGACACCTAACATGTCTAGCTTATTTTTTATCCAAGTGGTGAAAAAAAATTCCAAACTTTGTTTATAAAAAAAAAAAAAGTGCCATTTTCCGATACCCGTAACGTCTCCATTTTTCGTGATCTGGGGTCGGGTGAGGGCTTATTTTTTGCATGCTGAGCTGATGTTTTTAATTATACCATTTTTGCACAGATACGTTCTTTTGATCGCCCGTTATTGCATTTTAATGCAATGTCGCGGTGACCAAAAAACGTAATTCTGGCGTTTCAGATTTTTTTCTCGCTACGCCTTTTAGCGATCAGGTTAATGCTTTTTTTTAATTGATAGATCGGGCGATTCTGAACGCGGCGATACCAAATATGTGTATGTTTGATTTTTTTTATTGTTTTATTTAGGATGGGGCGAAAGGGGGGTGATTTAAACTTTTATATTTTTTATATTTTTTTCATATTTTTAAAAACATTTTTTTTTTACTTGTGCCATGCTTCAATTGCCTCCATGGGAGGCTAGAAGCTGGCATAGCCTGATCGGCTCTGCTACATAGCAGCGATCATCAGATCTATGGTTACCTTCCTGATGCATCGCCGACCCCCGATCATGTGACAGGGGTCGGCGATGACGTCATTTCCGGCCGCCCGGCCGGATGCGGTAGTTAAATGCTGCTGTCTGTGTTTGACAGCGGCATTTAACAGGTTAATAGCGGCGGGTGAATAGCGATTTCACCCGCCGCTATTGCGCGCACATGTCAGCTGTACAAAACAGCTGACATGTCGCGACTTTGATGCGGGCTCACCTCCAGAGCCCACATCAAAGGGGGATTCACGGCATGCGCAGTACATGTACGGCACATGTCATGAAAGGGTTAATGAAGGAACAGGAGATGATTCAAATTTTTATCCTTTTTTCAATTTTTAAAACATTTTTTCTTCTTTTTTTAGTCTCTTTGAGGGATATGAACATGCAATCATCTGATTGCATGTAATATATACTGCAATACTGAATTGCAATATATATTGAAAATTACGGTGTCCTATAAATGTCAGCCCTATGAACTCAGTTATGCCAACCCACTGGCACCCTATAATCGCGTTGAGGGGGGTCAATGGGTGTGAGGAACGGCACTGCCCTAAGCCATTTGCAGTATATGTCAGTGTCCCAAATTGACAGGCATTTAACAGGCTAACAGCAGTGGGCGGATTTCGCCTCCACCCATGGCTGTTAGTGGCAAATTATGGATAAATAACACAGTCATAATCTGTAAGGAATTGTGAGAGGCTCAGCTTCATAGACCATTCTATACGCCCACTCTTGACAAGTGGTGTACATGTAAGGCGCTTGTCTTTTGGATAGTAATATTAGGTAATGCTATGTTGGAAGGAATAAAAGAAATCTAAATCAAATCAATGTTTGATGTGACGACTCTGTGGGAGCCATATCAACATTCTCACGACTTTTCACGATTTTTCTTTACGCTGAAGATAGTATCCAATGCCATTGCCTGTATGTTTGGGGTTGTTGTTCTGCTATTGAATTAAATTGCATTGACCTCTTTTCTGAATCTGCATTGCTGATGGTAGCAAACAATGGCAACAAAAAAACCCATATATATGTTATATATATGTTATATATTTTTATATTTAGACTAGCTGTACTACCCGGCTTCGCCCGGGTTAATAACTGCTGTTAGCAAAATAGAATGTGTTAACAAAAATTTGTGTTAACAAAAATTATGTGTTAAATATGTGTTAACAAAAATTTATTTTACACACAAAAACCACAAAACAAATAGATAGAAATGTAATTATTAAAATGCAAAAACTAAGTTCATTGGCCCTTGAGGAAGCAACTCTTGTTTTCATGTCTGCAAGCTTCACTTCCCTCTCCTCAGAAAGTTCATTGGCTCTTGAGGAAGCAGCTCTTGTTTTCATGTCTGCCAGCCTCGTTTCCCTCTCCTCAGAAAGTTCATTGGCTCTTGAGGAATCAGCTCTTGTTTTCATGTCTGCAAGCCTCACTTCCCTCGCCTCAGAAAGTTTATTGGCTCTTGAGGAAGCAGCTCTTGTTTTCAGGTCTGCAAGCCTTGCTTCCCTCTCCTCAGAAAGTTCATTGGCCCTTGAGGAAGCAGCTCTTGTTCTTTTGTCTGCAAGCCTCGATTCCCTCTCCTCAGAAAGGTAATTGGTTCTTGAGGAAGCAGCTGCTGCTCTCATGTGTGTCAGCCTTGTTTCTCGGTCTTCACATTTTTCATTGGCCCATAATGCAGCTTTTCTTTTTGCATCAGCTGACATTCGTGCCATGGAATTCCTTTTCTTACGAGGCATTATTGTGGTAAAAATAGTCTGTAACTGGCAGTTTCTATATCCTCTCCCATAGAGGTAATGTGACTGACATCAGCCTTTCCACCAACACACCCTAACTGACATGCTATTACCTCACACAAGCTTTGTTATGCTGAGAATGTCCTTTGTTGCCTATATTAACCAATCAGAGCTCAGATTAATTAACTGTAGCAAAATAGAAGCTGAGCTGTGATTGGTTGCTATTGGCAGCCTGATAAATCCCCAGCCAACAGGAAGCCGTCCCTCCTGACAGTATATATTAGCTCACACATCCACATAATAGACAGGTCATGTGACTGACAGCTGCCGTATTTCCCCCGGAAGAAGGCAAAGCACTGAAATGCGCGTTGGGGACGGTGGCACCTTTGAGCTCCAGGTACCGTTCAGGTAATGTTTACAAGTCATCATAGTTTACAAGTCTCTTCTTGTTCCCCTTTCATTTGTGGCATACAGCCTTTCTGTGGTTACCATGTTTTGGCCCTAGTACGTCTTTGGACTTTATAATGATTGGTACTTTTTTGGCATAATGTGTATACATACTTGTTGGAGCAACTCGATTTTCTTCTTATATGTATCTGAGGGTATATGTCTCATTCAAGGTGCCACCTTTATTTGGCTCACCTCTGTCACATCCCTATTAAGTTTTTCTGTTTGTTATTTTTACATATTTATGAATAAAAATTAGATTATTTTATGACTGGTTGCTTTGGTGCTTATTTCATATATGATTTCTATGTAGTATTAGCACTTACCTGCTTTATTTGTTTTGCACCTCCCCTCTTGGGTAGTAGGTGCGAGCCATTTATTATTGGTTTTGCATATTTCCTATATGGCACATTTGTTGCTCTTGTAGTTTGTCTGCTTATTAATCAGATTTTTATTTTTGAAGGATAATACCAGACTTGTGTGTGTTTTAGGGCGAGTTTCATGTGTCAAGTTGTGTGTGTTGAGTTTCGTGTGGCGACATGCATGTAGCGACTTTTGTGAGATGAGTTCTGTGTGGCGACATGCGTGTAGCAACTTTTTGTGTGTCGGGTTGCATGTGAAAGGTTAGTGTAGCAAGTTGTCTGCAGCAAGTTTTGCGCATTGCGAGTTTTATGTATGGTGCGTTTTGAGTTTGTGCAAGTTTTGTGTGAGGCAACTTTTGCATGTGTTGCAACTTTTGTGCATGTGGCAATTTTTCCGCATGTGCAAGTTTTGCGTGTGGCGAGTTTTCCATGAGGTGAGTTTTGCACGTGTGGTGAGTTTTGCGTGAGCCTAGTTTTGCATGTGGCGAGTTTTGCATGTGGCGAATTTTGCGTGTGGCGAGTTTTGAGTGGCGACTTTTGTGTTTTGACTTTTGTGTGGCAAGGTTGGTGTATGTGTGGTGAAATGTGTGATGAGGGTGGTATATGTGTTCAAGCACCTGGTAGTGTGTGGCTCATTTTGTGTGTGTGTTCATATCCCCGTGTGTGGTGAGTATCCCATGTCGGGGCCCCACCTTAGCGACTATACAGTATATACTCTTTGGCACCCTCGCTCTCATTCTTTAAGTCCCTCTTGTTCACATCTGGCAGCTTTCAATTTGCCTCCAGCACTTTTCTTTTCACTTTTTCCCCATTATGTAGATAGGGGCAAAATTGTTTGGTGAATTGGAACGCACGGGGTTAAAATTTCGCCTCACAACATAGCCTATGGCGCTCTCGGGGTCCAGACCTGTGACTGTGC
Organism: Ranitomeya imitator; assembly: GCF_032444005.1. Lineage (NCBI taxonomy): Eukaryota > Metazoa > Chordata > Amphibia > Anura > Dendrobatidae > Ranitomeya > Ranitomeya imitator. The sequence goes on from NC_091285.1 coordinate 462,822,177, forward strand.
AAAATTTTGTGGCTGTAGCTGCGATGGTGCAGATGCCAATCCCGGACATACATACATACAAACACACACACACACACACACACACACACACACACACACACACACACACACACACACACATTCAGCTTTATATATTAGATGAGGCAGGAATACAGCAGGACTGACCCCAAGACCTCATTCTGACGTCAATTTTTTTGACATGCAAGAAAAACCAACCGACTTTCATAAATGATTTTCATGAGAATTTAATCAGATTGTCATCAGAGTATCATCAGAGTTTCATCAGTTTTTATCTCTGATGAGAAAAATATTAATCTCCACCTTATCCTACCTATCAGCTGGTAAAAAATGGACATCTGGGTGTGGTCCAATTCTTTTCATGGATCCACAGACTTGGCAATTTTGATCTGTCACTAGGATTAACATGAGACATATGCAAGGGCACTGAAGCCAACCAGACTCAGCAATACAGCCTGCTTCAGAGCGAGCAGTGGCTGCAAGCTCCACGATTTTGTACGGACCATCAATCCGAGGAAAAAGTCATACATGTGAACAGCCTCATAGACTATCAGAGGACCAGTGCTCTCCATGAAAAACATGGATAGGATTCATAAGTGTGTAAAAATCTGATATGTGAATAAGTCCTTTTTTTATCGGCCTTCTGCTTGACCTTGAGGCATGGCAACTTGATGGATGAATGATCAACAGGAAGACTGATCTTTTGCTAGCCTGAGATAGGTCCACCAGGGTCATGAGCCCTTATAGAAACAAAATGTATTACACAAGGTATGTAAAATACAAGAAACATAGATGGATCTAGAAGTTTCTTCAGTCTTGCAGATGCAGTCATACATGCGTGTAACTACTGTGCCATGTTTACAGGGTTGTAACCATAGCGGGTGCTTTATATGAGAAGATCAATGCTATTAAAGACCCGAGATAGTTGGGGGGTCATGCTGGAGATATTGCATTGGGGCCCTATAGCTTCAAATTATGTCATAATTTACACAGGACTAGATCCTTGAAGAAGTGCAATTCAGAGTACTGTTCAACCTCTAGTGATAATGCGATGGCCATCACCATGAAGATGTAGCGTAAACTTTAGTAGTGGTCAGAGCTTTTTGATCCATAATCATCGTGTGTCTTTATCCATTCATCCATAGTTTTTGTTCCCTACTGTATAATGCTCAGATCTTGGAGTCTGGTGTGAATTAGTCATACCTTTAGTTTAATAGCGTCTTCTCTTGGGTTTAACCCTGCTGTTCTGTTCGGTCTGGGGAGACCTATTTTGAACTTTGGTATTTTTTGGGGTGTTCAAGATGCGGTTCTGAAACTTGTGGTTGATTGACTTAAATGAGGATGGGTCGGTCGGCCACGGGTTTCAGAGCCGCATCTTGAATATTTTAAAGAATATTGAAGTTCAAAGTCGGTCATTTTTGACCAACAGAACAGCAGGGTTAAGGTTGTATGCCACTGTCAGAAGTTTCTACTCTTTGTGGCCCGCTGTTCATTTTCTGTAAGTGTAGTTAGTTTTACTCCACTATTGGACAGAAAATGAAGGTGTTTGTATGTTTGATTGCAATCCATCTACTTTACCTAGTGTATTTTTACTGATAATATCAGAGACTATAGTAGTGCAGGAATCTGAGCCCAGTAATTATTTCTTAATACATAAAACAGGTTGTCTCAGAAGTAAATCTTACATTTCTCTGTTAGCTTTGAATAACCTAACAATTATTCATTTGAAATAATGTAAAAAATATTGTTCCTGTGACTAGATGTTCCTCTTTCAGACTTATTGTGACAACTGATGTTTTCCTGATTTCCTTTTAGAACATCCATCTAAAGTGTCCAGTGTTGGAGGTCACATATAGGCAGTAGTACAGTCCCACAGTTTGCCTCCTCTTGTACTTGGGCAGCAGAATAATTCCTGCTATTGTGTAGGCCAGACAATGAGTTTCCAGGTGATTCAGAAGAGGCTTCTTCCACCATCACTGAAAAAAAGCAGCAAGGAGTGCCATAACAACCATGCAGCAGCAATATCAAGAGCCAATAACATGGTTTTTATCCGCTTTCTAATGAAAAAGTGTTGTTTTCCACTTTCCAATGTTTCATGGAGTCATAATATGACTTTCTATATATGCTGTGTACTTCGCTAAAAAAATAACCTGAATAAAATAGTAATATTGACAATCAATAATAAATTATAGGATTACAACCTCAACAGCTATAAATATCTATGATTTTAGAACTTTAGCTGTATCGTTGTATTATCATGTTAGTCACAATCCACCCTTATGTATTATTTTATACAGTCAGCTGACAATCATATGAGTGCAATAAACTGGTTAAAAATCATAAGAATTAGCAGCCTTATTATTGTAACGAGGACATACAGCTGGCTCTTTGTACGATTCCTTCTGTGTGACTGCCTTGGTAAATCCATACTTGTTTGCAAATTAGACACGGCCCCATGACCAGCTAGATATTAATGGTGTGCAGGGAAGAGGAATGTTCTCATTGTACGCTGCATGAATAATGACACAGTGACTGGTCACACACAAGACAGACAGAACATGAAGATCTTTATTGATGGAAGACACGAGGTATGACATTTCATCCATACCCAAAGAAAATTAACATTAAAATAAAAGTAACTCATGATAAAACATTCCAGTTTTATACTCCTTAGGCCACGTTCACACGTTGAGTATTTGGTCAGTATTTTACATCAGTATTTGCAAGCCGAAACCAGGAGTGGAACAATCAGAGGAAAAGTATAATAGAAACACATTACCATTTCTTAATTTTTTACCTACTCCTGGTTTTGTTTTACAAATGCTGAGTTAAAAAAATGACCAAATACTCAACGTGTGCATGTGGCCTTACATTTCGAGAATCAGGTGACCAATGATTTTGCATATTTATTCTAGCTCCATATGAGAGCTATGTATCATAGTGCTTTAAAAGAAATCAGAGCCCACAGAAAAAAAATTCCCCCAAAAACTTGAGAATGCAATATTATTTTACCCCCATTGCAGGTCAGGTTTATTAACCTAATATACAAAACTTATTTCCAATAAGCCAATAGAGCAAGAACAATTTATATATCTATTCTCAAAACAACTAATATAGCAAGTGGCTTCTCCAAATTGATCACAAAAATGCCACTTTTAGTGAAAATTATTCAATCTCGTGAATGGAACTTCTCATAGGCGCACACATCTGCAAATAAGATCTCGTCTCAAACAGATCTAATTGATACAGCACAATATGTGCCTGGACTGGAAAGGGGTTTGCATTTTAGAAATAAGTCAAGTTAGCGGTCTAAAAAGTTATAAGCAATCATCACACAAGGATACATAAAGATACTAACATCATTGAATGATCTTATAGATAGCTGGAAGTATAGTTCAAAAGTTCAAAGTTCAAGGAAGAACAATGGCTACACTATATGGATGTTGCAAAAAAAGAGAACTATTACTAGCTCCTACCAGATTCATAAGGAAGCACGTGATTAAAAATCATCGAGTAACTGCAAAAGCCCTGCAGCACGATATGGTGGTAGAAGGCACTGGGGATTCAGTTTGCACAGTAAGGCACATACTAAATGATAAAGGTCCCCATGCCTATGCACCAAGATATGCACCTCTACTGACCCCAAAGCAGAACAAAAATCAGCTTCAATATGCTAAAAAATATTTAAATAAGCCACAGAAGCTTTGTTGTTCAAGTTTTGTTTCATTGCTCTATAGAACAGAACTTTTCTGGCCTATGTATCAGCGATATGTTTGGGGGAGGAACAAAGAAGTATTTGACACCTTGTCTACAGTGAATCATGATGGTGGCTTGATGATGGTTTTGGTCTGCTTTGCCGACTCTGGTACTGGCAACCTGCGGCATGTGGACGGCAGGATGAATTCAATCAAGTATCACGAAATGCTAGTAGAAAACATCATGTCTTCTGTGAGGAAGCTTACGTTTGTGATTCATTGGAGTTTGAAAAATAGCAATGATCCCAAGAGTAATTCAAAGTCCACCAAGTGGTCATCTCAGTCGTCTAACGTAAAACCCATAGAAAATCTTTGGTGGGACTTAAAGGGGGCTGTTTCTTCATGCAAATCCAAGCATATCAGTGAATTGGAGGTCATTGCCCATGAGGAATTGGCTAAGATTAAATGGAAAAACTGCCAGAAGCTGGTGTCTGGCAATGCATCACATTATCACATTTTAAGGAGGTTTAAGGAGGTCATAATAGCCCAAGGTGCTCCACCACGTCATTGGGGGGGGGGGGGGAATATATCTGAGACTACAGCAATCAGTAAAAGTAGCATCTTGTGTTGAATTTGGATAAATCACTTGATATTTTGCCTGGGTTGACCTATTTACATTGTTCTTGATTGACTTGCATATTGCAAACAGCAGAAAATGTGAACATTTTGCTAACACATCTCATTTGCATCTCATATGACTAAAGATGGCCAAATCTGCCAATATTGAAATTCACCAAATCATGCATGCTCTTTAGATCCCAGAACATAAAAAAAACTGTAAGATGTATTAAGAAAAAATCAACTAATACTCAACCTCCAGCCTTTCTCACTGCTTGCCATCTCCCATCCAGTCCTTGGCGCTTCTTCTTACTGCTGCCAGAAGCTGAAACCATGGGTGTCTTCACGCTACACCAGGACTGCCGGCCATGACCAGTCCTGCACATGTGAGTTGAAAGGTTGTAAAGTCAAGACTTGTGCTATGACCATACTCGTATGCTGTGCATGCGCAGGGACATCCCAGGCCTGGTCGAGGCCAGAAGCACCAGACTAACATGAAGTGGTTCAGGGTTTCAGCGCAAGGCACCAATTAGAAGAGGCATCTTGAGAGGTGTGTTTTATTTTTATATTTTTAACCTTTTCCCAGCTCTCCACAGTTCACTAGATTAGTGACAAACAAACCAACATTTTGCTGAATTCACGAAGATTGAATTACCAAAAAATCCATATTCTGGAGAATACAGATTTTTGTAAAATTCGAGTACAAATCCATTTTCACTTGTACGGATTCTCCCAACTCTATATATCACCAAAACCTTGAGTATTTACTATATTGTCAATTATTTATTAAATGATGATTACTGCTTATAGGGAGAATCATTAATGCAAGTGTTATTAAAGTTATAGTACGATCATCTGTATTTGCCCCTCTTAGAGGTAATTTTAACACCACCCTGCAGTCTGTAAGAAGCCAAACTGTATTGCATGATTAGTCGTTCTTACCAGTTCCTTTTTCCTCATACATTCCATTAAGACAACGAAGAGCTGGTGAGCCTGGTTCCGACTGTAGTTAAAGGTTTTCTGAATGGTAACAAGAAGCTGATCACGAAGAGATTCACTGATTATCCTAAAAAACACACCACAAAATACAAAAATAGCCACACCAAGAAACATTTTATTCTTATTTAGTCAGTGAACCTTAATACTCATTGGCCATAATGTTGCTAAAACCATAGTAATAGTCTGTAATACTGTACTCTAGTCAATCAGTCCAATTATTTTACTGGGAAGAAAGTGACTGAAGACCCCCTTTCCTTACTGGTTCTTGCCACTTGGCTTAATATAGTAATAGGATTGAACTATGTTTTATTGTTACCACTATGGTGCTGGTAAATTGGGCATTTCATAGGGTCTGGTAATGTGCGCCTTTATGGAACTAACTGGAAGCCGCTGCCGTGCTGGCCTTCTGATTAGTTCATGCCTTCTCATTAAGAAGCCCAAAAACAGCAACATGTGTTTTGTAATTTAATCTTATGTGTTAAGGTTATGATGCACTGATCTCATAAATCTGGTTGTATTCTTTGTCATTTATAAAAATTAGATGAAGGGGTGAAGATTTCCCACCATAGAAAATGACTCTCGGATCATAGAAGAACTTCACATACAACATGAAATCCTACCCTGCTTCTTCTGAGTATTTGTGGGCAAATGACAGTATGTCAGAGGCTCGACCGCTTCCATCACAGATAACTACAGGGATAGGTGGCTCTTCACGCAGGCATTCAAGGACAATGGAGATGACGTTGGGACCCCCTTCCACGATGAGTGCGACCACTGGCACACCTTGTCCTAGTCCTACAACATAAACAGCAAAAACTCTCAAGTGTCAATTAAATGTAGATGGCAATAAACATAAATACATGAAACTCATGATTTTTATGATTCCATGCACTACTTAATTGAAATTCATACACGTGGAGCGGTCACACTGGTGCAGGAGATGACAGCTGAGCATCCCTTTGCTGTCCCTGCCTCCTGTTTATTCCCAGGCATAGGATGACAAAGGGAAACCCATGTGTCACATTATTATATCCTAGAAAGTCAATGTTAATAGGAGATTACTAGGAGATGGAAATCCATACATACACAAATGCAATAGCATTCTAATCTCTAATAAATCTTGATGACATGGAAAATGAAAAAGGGTCATCTGATATTAGTAACAGCGCCACACCTGGTAATGGGTTGTGTCTGGTATTAAAGCTCAGCCCTATTCAAGTATATGTATACTTTTTTTCTAGTTAGACCAAATTTTGATTGCTAAAAACTTGTCATAAAAATATATATCTAAATTGGCATTAGGTGAGCATCAGTGACAATTATTACAATTAAACCAGAAGTTTTGGAAGTGACATCATATCTTACTGCCATACACCTTGATGAAATCACTGTTTTTTTATGCTCTCCTATATTATCCTAATGCTCTATTCCTATACCATACACATGGGAGTAAATGTACTTATGGTTTATTAATGAGCTGCAACATATAATGATGGTGATTCATGCACATTGATGTTCTAATTGTTAGGGTGGAAAAGGTAAACTTAAAGGGAACCTGTCATGTGAAACACATATGGGGTTAGCCGGCAGGTTATTAGTGTTCTGGAGCTGATCAGCGTCTGCACTGAAAGCCTGGCTTTATTCCTACTGGCAGCCTCTGGCTTTCAGTCATAGAGTCGCGGCCAGCATGGCTACAGTCACTGTTCAGTGCATAGTGAGTGGCAGCTGTAACCGCACCCCTGGTACTGACTGACAGCCGGCTCAACAGTGCACCAATACAAAGCTGGCTGTCAGTCAGTGCCCGGTTATGATTACAGCTGCCACTCACTATGTACTGAGCGATGACTGAAGCTACATCAGCCGCACCTCTGTGACTGAAAGCCAGAGGAATAAAGTTAATTTCCTCCCAGCAGCAGGGCTTTCAGGGCAGAGGCCATACGACTTTAGAATGTTATTAACCTGTAGTCTATCCCCATATCTGCAGGCTGATAGTGCTTTCTGACATGACAGGTTCCCTTTAAGCAAACATTATTCCCGGCAGGATTTGTATGGCAGAGTAGTGGTAGAAATACGCAATGGATAAAGAATGAAGACAGTGAGAAATACAACCTGACCAGACTTACTCGTATTGATTTTCTGAAGTGATATGTGTTTTTCTAACTGCCGCCTTAATTTCACCTCTGCTCCGTATTTTCCAAGCGTTCCATTATCCGCTAATATGAAGTGTGTGTGAGTGTTATTCAGCACAGAAAGTTTACTCAGAGGATTGGACATTGTTTGATAAGGTTTTGTTACCTGGTAATAAAATGAAATGAATGTTACATTTTATTAGATTACTATAATGTCGTGTGATATAACTAATGCAATCTTTGCAATCATTACAATACAATCTCGGTCACTTAATTTAGAATAATATTTATTTAAGCAATTATCAAATTAATACAAACACAAGAAAGCTACTGGATTAAACTGTATGATCTCATGACCTGTTGAAATTTCTATGAAACCTTTCAGAACAAGTCTTCAGTTTACACTATATAGTATTATAAATACTATAAAATAATAAAACTAATAACCCAATGCTACACGTTCACAATGTAACTACTATAACATAATCTCATCAATCTTACATCTTTTCCTATAAGATCCTCCTTGTTCTCCACAATTCCCCAAGGAGCAATTCCTATGGCACATATTCTTCCTCTGGACTTGGAAGAGTGGTCTTTCAAGGCATCACCCACGTGACGAATTACACCTGCAAAAGCTCAAGTTAGCCAGCTGTATTTGTAAAAATGAATGCTGCCATATTACAGAGTGCAGAAGATTGCATCAGCAAGAGCAGGTTCATATGGCCTCAGACGTGGATGGGTGGGCTTTCCCAAAATGCCTTGCAGCTATCACATCACATTGTATAGCAGAGCCAACCAGGGGGGCGATCATAGTATGTCTACAAGCCCGGACAGGGAATGCAGCAGCCATTTTATGGTGAATCTGGATAGTTAGAAAACATCACAGCTCAAAGCTCAGCCATATAAATAAGGAGAGATAACTAGGAAACTCTTAAAACACTGCAACAAAAACAAATCTTTTTGCCGCAATTTTAGAACATTGCGGAAAACGTTGCAGTTCTAATACAATTGTGTAAAAAAAATGTGATGCCGCAGTGTGCGAATGCAACCGAAGGATCATGCGTGTGACAGTTCAGCATTGAGGAAGATTAGTGTGCAAAAAATAGAACCTCATTCATGTTTTTCAGGGAAATTGGAAGCATTGAAGTACTTTAAATCTTCTGCAAATCAATTCACTTTGGAATAAATGTCCTGTTAAAATTCAGCAAATTTGAAAAGATTTGCTCTTTTAGAATATAAACTCTTTGTCGCAAAAACAACGTTGAGTTTAAAGTCTACTAATTATATATTTCGTATTCCACATCATGTCATATACTTGACATCAAATCTGCCTGATGTCAAATATATGACATAGCTATGCAAGTTAACATGACATAGCTATGCAAGTTAACATGACATAGCTATGCAAGTTAACATGACATAGCTATGCAAGTAGCCTTTTCAGAGAGGAAGAATAAAGGAACTCCTGTGCCACCTTTTCTATTTCTAATCCTAAAAGTCAATATCGACCCCTCAATGGGCCTTGCCATATGATTTAGGATCAGAAAACAAGCCAGAAACTCTTTTTGCAGACTCGCAGTGCAAAGCAGGAGAGCTGATTTGCTGGTTGAGAGGCCTTTAACAGATGTTCACAGGGGAATGAAACAAAACTAATTAATTTAGGATTTTATTATTTTTTCTTTTAACTAGTGATGAGCGAGTATACCCATTACTCGAGATTTCCCGAGCATGCTCGGGTGGTCTCCGAGTATTTCGGTGTGCTCGAAGATTTAGTTTCTGTCACGGTAGCTGCATAATTTGCGGCTGCTAGACAGCTTGAATACATGTGAGAGTTGCCTGTTTGTTAGGGAATTCCCACATGTACTCAAACTGTCTAGCACCCGCAAATGATGCAGCTATGATGACAGAAACTAAATCTCCGAGCACATCCAAATACTCGGAGATCACCTGAGCATGCTCGGGAAATCTCGAGTAACGAGTATACTTGCTCATCACTACTTTTAACATCAAAAGTATCGAGCATCATTCAACTGTCGAATTCTGATGTCTGCCATCATGAGAGCGTTGGGAAGCCCACATACACATTAAATGGTCAGCAAATTTTACTTAAAGTGGCATATTTGGAAAACATTAATCTAATGTGTATTGCGAGCTTTTAGTCTTGGAGTATATTAAAAGTGAGAACTACTTCCAAACAAGAATTGAGATGACCGGAAAATTTAAAGAAAAAAGCGAGTAAGGCTTTTATTACACTCAATGCGCAATGACAGGTCACATTCCAAGGAAATTTACGCAAAGCATTTTTATGTCGATGAAGTTTGCTTTCATATTGAGAGTAATTTATCATAGCTCTTACCTGTACTGACACCCCCAGTAAATATCCAGGCCCCTGTGGTCATGGCAGCTTTGATTAACCCTTTTCCAAATACTTGTTTTAGCTTTGGCTGCATTTCAAAGTTCTGCAGTCCACCATGTACAGAGATTAGAAGTTTAGGAAGCTCTAGCTGCCACTCTTTTACCATGAGGTGAAGCAAAGAGTCAGGTTTTGTATCGTAAGAAACCCGGATGTACTATAAGAAGACAATTATTGTAAAAAATACAAGATTAGGGTGAAATACAGAACATTCACTTTCCATCACAATATATACCGTAATAATGATTTCTTGATTTTGAAATGAGTCTTCATAAGCAGTCTCAATATTACTCTTCTTTCGCAAACTTTGTGTAAACTTTGTTTTACTCTGTGTTTAGGACAATGCAAAAGAATCACATTGTTTAAAGGGGACCTGTCATCAGGTTAATACTACCTGAACCATGGACTGCATGAATCAGAGCCTAGCTGTGCAATTACAGTCAGATATGTTTTACTTTGCACGAAGCATTTCAGTATAATAATAATTTGTATGGCTGGGTTCACATTGCGTTGCTGGCGTCCGTTAGATGGACTACGTTACACCGCGGCATAACGTGGTGTAACGCAGTCCGTTAACACCACCATTAATTCCTATGTCGGGCGCATCGCTAGTGCACGCCCACAATGGGCATGCGCTAGCGATGTGCCATCATTGAGTGACGGACCCTGAGACGTGGGCTGCAGCGTTTCCGGGTCCATCACTGCTAGCGCAGATAGAGCTAGCAGATGCTCTATCTGCGCTAGCGTGATGGAATATTGGCACTTGCGTTAACAGCAGCCCGTTAACGTATGTGTTGAACGGGCTGCTGTTAACGCAATGTGAACCCGGCCTAAGGCTGGCTGGGGATTATGTGTCTCAGGTGACTAGTTTGGGAGATGCTTCTCAGTCAAAGGAATCAGGGCAGTGAAAAGCCGGCTAGGGACCGCAATGAACTAGTCTATTGGTATGTGATGTTTTATCAAACAGCATTCGGTCCAATGTTATACTATAGGGCTGTGCAGATCTGCATTTTTTTACTCATGCTGATTCGTCTTGAAAAAAAGATCACAGCATGGGCAAGTGGCTCCACCAATCGAATTATGCGTACCTAGTGGCACCTATGGATGCATGTAAAACATTTTCCAAGTACAGTACGATATCTGTGGACTCAGACAATGGAGAAGAAGGAGAAATTAAGTTCTCCATCTTCTGCACACCTGGGCTGAGATCACGGATCACGCTAAGGTGAAACTCGGATCAACCTTGAGCAGAGTGTCATTAGCATAAACGGCCCAATTCTCTCGCATGAGATAATCAATGCTTGTGTGACCTCAGCCTCATGTTGTGATATAGAAAATGCAAAGCACAGCCGAGGGGGGAGGTGCACAGTCGATAGGTGCCCAAACCTTGATATATAGAAAACAAGTGACTAGCACACTCCTAGGGATTGTGATGCAAAATGGAGGGGTTTATTTACATACAAAGTCACAAACGTTTCGGTCAACTCTAGACCTTCATCAGTGTGCTAAGTACACCTGTATGTAAGGTAGAGCCCCAAATGGAATGTAAATAAATGGCATCAAAAAATATAACTGGTAAACTCGAACCAGGACAAACAAATTGGAGATGTCTAATGGAAAGGGTTAAGCCAAGGGGAGGGGAGAAAACCCTTATAGCTAAAGAGCTATGACGCAAATCAGCGCACAGGAGAGACCAAACTCCGCGGAGTTTGGTCTCTCCTGTGCGCTGATTTGCGTCATAGCTCTTTAGCTATAAGGGTTTTCTCCCCTCCCCTTGGCTTAACCCTTTCCATTAGACATCTCCAATTTGTTTGTCCTGGTTCGAGTTTACCAGTTATATTTTTTGATGCCATTTATTTACATTCCATTTGGGGCTCTACCTTACATACAGGTGTACTTAGCACACTGATGAAGGGGTCTAGAGTTGACTGAAACGTTTGTGACTTTGTATGTAAATAAACCCCTCCATTTTGCATCACAATCCCTAGGAGTGTGCTAGTCACTTGTTTTCTTTTTTTCTCAGCCTCATGTTAACTCGTGTTGGGTGATGTTATATACAGTACTTTTGTCAGAGGTCTAGTGCCATTCTCTTGTGATGACATAATTTTCACTGCCCAGTAGTACCATACACAATGCCACAATCTACTGAAAACCTTCTTAGTACCTTATACATTGTATCCTAATTTCAGAAAGAACTGCATGCCATATAATAAACAGTATGATAAATACATTCTACCATAGTATTGCCTTTTATTACACTTTGTTGCATAATGAACTGCAAATAATTATTATAATCCCAATGGCATCTTACTAACTAAGATGATGAAGGGACATTTTCATCACTAGTATCTAATGTCTACAGAACAAGAAGGGTGTGCACTGCAAATATACAGGGATCAACTCTCCAAGTGCTTACCAAGCAATATGAATAGTAAAAGACCAAGAGGAGTACAAAATATGGCGAGGATTAGTAATAAAGGATATAGTTTTGTAAAGAGATAGGACACCAGATAAAGAACATGATTCTAAACATTTAAAATGATACTCAGATGCTAAGGGGACACCTACTGCTACGCCCAGTGGAAAATAGCTATTATTATTATTATTATTATTATTATTATGTGGAGATTTTCCACTTGCCATAGCAGTATGGTTTTTTCTTATCTTATCATGGACACACCCAAGCTTAAATTACGGTAAGTATCTTTTTAAATGTTTTCAATCATGTTCTGGTGCCCTAACTCTTAATAAGAATGTATACTTTATTGAAGATCCTCACCATATTTTATACTTTTCTTTGTTTTTTACTATTGGTATCTAATATCTGTTACTTGCAGAACACAAGAAAAACATTGGTGGACAGTATCACCAGTTAGGCTTCTGCAGGTTCCTCTTTCAGAATAGAATTAGATTAATTGATTCAACGCCTACAATTTTCTTTTCTACTAGTCTTCATGCATCTCCCTGAATGTGCACGTTGTTTGTGTTTAATATGCACATTGTGTCTAAAATTTATTTTATGCGTGTAATATGTTCTTGAAAGCACATTGTGGTATATGTGTGTAACCCATATGTTGTGTATGTTTGTGTAAAACCACTGTTGTTAAGATTCTGTGCACACCGCCGCTTTCGATACTACAATAGTATTCTTCTATGTCGTGGAATTGTTACACTGGTGCTTTAAGGTTTGTGAATCCTTCAGAATTTCCATATTTCTGCATAAATTTGACCTAAAACTTCAGCAGATTTTAATCCAAGTCCTAAAAGTAGATAAAGAGAACCATATCAAACAAATGAGCAAAAATATTACACTTAGTCATTGTTGTTATTTTTTAAAGAAAATGATCACATATCCCATGTCTTTAAGTGGGAAAAGTATGTGAACCTTTAGGATTAGCAGATAATTTGAAGGTTAAATTAGAGTCTGGTGTTTTTAATGACAGGTGGGAGTGGGCGATCTGTTTAATGTAAAGAACAAGGTTATATCAAAGTCAGATTTTTGCAACAGATGTTTTTGGAAGAACATCATGCTACAAACAAAGGAGATTTCGGATGACATGAGAAGAATTGTTTATGCTCACCAGGCTGTAAAAGGTTACAAAAACATCTCTAAAGAGTTTGGACCAATCCACAGTCAGACAGATTGTATGCAAATGAAAGAAATACAACACCATTATTACCCTTGCCAGAAGAAGTAATCCAAAAAAAAGATTACTCTAAGAGGAAAGGCGTATAATTGTACACAAGGTCACAAATGATGCCAAAGTAACCTCTAAGCAACTAAAGGACTCTTACATTAGCTAATGTTAATGTTCACGAGTCTATTATCTTGAACTGTCCTCCCATCTATCTTCCTGCTCCCTCTTCGACCGCTTACAATCAGGCTTCCGGTCACACCACTCCACTGAAACTGCCCTAACTAATGTCACCAATGACCTATTAACCGCCAAGAGCAAGCGACACTACTCTATCCTCCTCCTGGACCTGTCCTCTGCCTTTGACACAGTGGACCATTCCCTGTTGCTGCGGACCCTCTCATCCCTTGGCATCACAGACTTGGTCCTATCCTGGATCTCGTCATAGCTAACTGACCGGACATTCAGCGTCTCCCACTCACACACCACCTCCTCAGCTCGCCTTCTATCTGTCGGAGTTCCGCAAGGTTCAGTTCCAGGGCCCCTGCTCTTCTCCATCTACACCTTGGCCTGGGACAGCTCATAGAATCTCACAGTTTTCAGTATCATCTCTGTGCTGACGACACACAGATTTACATCTCTGGACCAGATATCACCACCCTACTAACCAGAATCCCTCAATGTCTGTCCGCTATTTCATCCTTCTCAGCTAGATTTCTAAAACTTAACATGGACAAAATAGAATTAATCGTCTTTCCCCATCACACGCGACCCCCCTAACAAACCTATCCATTACAGTAAACGGCTGCCCACTCTCCCCAGTCCCACAAGCTCGCTGTTTGAGGTAATCCTTGACACTGATCTCTCCGTCAAATCACATATCCAAGCCCTTTCCACTTCCTGCCGCCTTCAACTCAAAAATATTTCATGGATCTGTACATTCCTAAACCAAGAATCTGCAAAAACCCTAGTCCATGTCCTCATCACCTCCCACCTCGAATACTGTAACCTTATGCTCTGTGGCCTCCCCTCTAACACTCTAGCACCCCTCCAATCTATTCTAAACTCTGCTGCCCGACTAATCCACCTGTCCCCCCTCTCCCCTCTGTCAATCCCTTCACTGGCTCCCCATTACCTAGAGACTCCAGTATAAAAGCCTAACCATGACATACAAACCCATCCACAACCTGTCTCCTCCATACATCCGTGACCTCGTCTCCCTGTACTTTCCTGCAAGCAACCTCCGATCCTCACAAGATCTCCTTCTCTACTCCCCTCTTATCTCCTCTTCCCACAATCGCATACAAGATTTCTCTCACGCATCACCCCTACTCTGGAACTCCCTACCACAACACATTAGACTCTCGTCTACTATCAAAAGCTTCAAAAAGAACCTGAAGACCCACCTCTTCCAACAAGCCTACAACCTGCAGTAACCACTGATCGACCAAACTGCTGCATGACCAGCTCTACCCTCACCTACTGTATCCTCACCCATCCCTTGCAGATTGTGAGCCATCGCGGGCAGGGTCCTCTCTCCTCCTGTACCAGTTGGGACTTGAATTGTTCAAGATTATTGTACTTGTTTTTATTATGTATACCCCTCCTCACATGAAAAGCTCCATGGAATAAATGGCGCTATAATAATAAATAATAATACCGTCAGGAGGACATTGAAATACAATCGCGTGCACAGCAGGTTTGCAATGAGAAAGCCAACGCTCTTCGAAAAGAACATTGCTACCCATCTGTAGATTACTAAAGATCATCAGGACAAGCCAGAAGGCTTTTGAGACATTGTTTTGTGGACAGATGACACCAAACTAGTTCTTTAAGTATAATATTTTTTACTCATTTATTTGCTTTGTTTCTTGTTATCTGCATTTAGGACTTGAGCGAAAATCTGAAGTAGTTTTAGGTCAAATTTATGCAAAAAAAATGGATAATTCACAAACGTTTAAGAACCACTATATTTGAGCCATTGTAATAAATTGCTGCAGTAGATTATAATGTTTGTGTAGCTTACGTTTCTCCAATTTCAAATCAAATTCTCTTCTAACATTTGCCTAGTCCTACTTACCATGGCTTTGTTTGAATGTCCTCCTCCCTGAAATTCCAGTATTCCAAATGCATCTGTGGGATTTAACTGTGTGTGTTTACCTATGGACCATTTTTCAGGCACAGCTTCCAGTTGCTTGTTTTCTTCTCCGGTCTTGTTAGCTATTGCATTCTGAGGCGTTGGGACATGCTGAGTAATGAGCTGACCACAGCAACATCTGAAAGCAGTGCACCAGCAATGTAGAACAGATTCATCACTTGGATTCAGTTTATACCATACATTACATTTCTTCAAGTGTTGATCTGAGATTCAGCTTTTAATGATTACATTTGGCCCAACTAAATGAGCATACAAAGGAATTACATGCATGATTATACTGTAATATAGTATTATAAAAGGATTAACTCCTTGTGGTGACTTTTAAATCTTCAGTTGAGACCCTGTGACAGACTGCAGTGTCATAGATTACAAATAGTGATGAGCGATTGTGCTGAGATAAGGTGTTATCCGCCGTGCTCGTGTGGTAACCGAGTGTTTTCAGCATGCTTGAATAATATGTTCGAGTCTTCGCGGGTGCATGTCTCGCAGCTCTTCGACAGCGGCAACACCTGCAGGAATTGCCTAACAAACTGGAAATCCCTGCATGTGTTGCAGCTGTCGAATAGCTGTGAGACATGCACCCGTGAAGACTCGAACATATTATTCAAGCACGCTGAAGACACTCGGTTAGCACACGAGAGTGCTCCGATAACACATCATCTCAGCACGTTCGCTCAGCAATAATTACAAAGTATAAAATTAAGGGATGGGTAGATGATTAAATACATTGCATGTCTAAAAACCCCCCTAAAAATATAGTTATTTAATAACATGAACATTTATACTAGTTCTAGAAAGATTAAGATAAAGTACCTGTTGCTGTCTTTGCTGTTGGCAACTATGTAGATGCATTCTCTTTTGAAAAATGTCTTTTCTATCCAAGCCTTTTGACCCTATAAAATAAGGAAACACAAACAATTCATGTTGTGTGAGTGTAACTTATGCCCTATTTCTTGAAAAACAATACCAGGCAATATGTTATATAGACAGTGGGAAAAAGTTTTAAATACATTCCCAAAAAGGTATATTTGTAGGAAGTCAGTTGGTATCACTGATATTGATATTTCTGATAAGTAAACTTGACAGCACTGAACTGTCCTCTGAAGCCTGATCATACAAGCTAATGGTGGAAATCTTTAAAGGGAGTCTGTCACCATCAAAATGCAAATTTAATTACTTAAGCATGTACAGTACAGACCGAAATTTGGACACACCTTTTCATTTAAAGATTTTTCTGTATTTTCATGACTATGAAAATTGTACATTCACACTGAAGGCATCAAAAATATGAATTAACACATGTGGAATTATATACTTAACAAAAAGTGTGAAACAACTGAAAATATGTCTAATATTCTAGGTTCTTCAAAGTAGCCACCTTTTGCTTTGATGACTGCTTTGCACACTCTTGGACTGCTTTGCACACTCAGTGCAGATGCTCAGGTATATGGAGTAGAGTTTAGGAAGCAGTCACTGTGAGAAAACCAGCGCTATAAATCAAGATCAGAGACTGCTGGATGTACAAATCAAAGGGCGTAGTGGTGAACAGAACCATTGACTATAAAAAACATTCACCAA
This sequence comes from Ranitomeya imitator, assembly GCF_032444005.1. Classification (NCBI taxonomy): domain Eukaryota; kingdom Metazoa; phylum Chordata; class Amphibia; order Anura; family Dendrobatidae; genus Ranitomeya; species Ranitomeya imitator. The sequence goes on from NC_091285.1 coordinate 462,839,420, forward strand.
AGCGCCCTCATTTGCATATGGATTAAAAATAAATTAATCTGTAACTAAAACTTTAAAATGTCTATTACTGGCATTATTTTGATACATGTCCCCTATGTAAATGTTTAAGTAGCTGAATTTGCATTTTGGGGGTGACAGACTTTCTTTAGAGAGACTGAAAAATTGTGTTATGCCTAGTATAAAGTCATGTAATTTACATAGTTCTCCATTAAACCACTGTTTCATGCACTGGCTTCAATTCACAGTCTATTAGGTGCGTCCAGAGAACGTATGGCCATAATTCAAGTTAAAGGGGTTGTCTGGTCTAAAATTATAAGTCTGCAGTCACACAGAGTGACTGCAGACTTATGAATCCTCCCAGCGCACACACTCTGCGCTGCAAAGGACTGGCTGGTTTCTAAGCCGGGATCGGCGGGTACATATGCATTATGCCTGACTAGTGGTAGCGGCCTCTCTCCATGCACTTGTGTAGAGCGAGGCTGAGCCCACTAGACGGCCATGCTCACTGGAGGGCCACATCAATAGACAGGGTGCAGCCTCACGTTATACAAGTGTATGAAGCGAGGCCGTGCCCACTAGTCGATAACCTTTTGTTCTTTTCAAAGTTCACTTTATAGAAAAAAAAGGAAAAGTGGTGAATAAAGAAAATTGGACGAAAGAATTGGCAATTGGACTTTCCATTCCAAAATACATAAGGCAGAAGAACTGCAATCACTCTTGTTAAACCCCATTTTGAATTTATTCCGTCTGATTGCTCAGGTGAGGGCCTCCACGCAAAATTCATGTTCTCGCCACTTATTTAATCATTCAAATTTCATCACACTGAATTACTATCCCTGCTCCAAGCACGATATATAGATGATGGGAACCAGAATATTAGAAGCTGGACGCTGTATGGTTATGTTGCACGCATGGTCTATATTAATAAGTAGAACCTCAGATGCTTTATGATAAAAGAAGGAGCGAGGTGTAAAAGCGAGTTAATAAGGCAATTCATGGTGAGATGTGCCACTCTTGTAAAGCATCTTTAGACCTTTAATGCTCATGCAGACGTCCATACAAATCATTGCAATCTCGGACTGCCATACACGGACTGGCTACGGCTCTCCTGGTCTAGCTTCGTAGAAATACATGAACTTTCACATACCAGTTAGGAGACTCGCGGTCAGTCCTTGTATAGCTATCCAAGATTGCATCGATTTGCACGGATGCCTCTATAAGCCCTTTGAGTGGGTAATGACAAAAAGATTTTCCAACCTGTAGGCCACTTGTGTCAACTCCAATTGATTAACTTTACAGCTCTAAAATGGATGACTCAGTATGTACACAGTTAACTCTAGGACATGAGCAATTCTCATTCTACAAAACACAAGCACAGCAGTGATTGTAAAGACCTAAAATGTCAATCACAAAAGATTGGCCTTAGGAGTACGAGTTAGTATTTAGGAGCCAACAGAACAAGATGATTCTTAAAGGGGATATGGGGGGCTTTAAAAAAAAGGTATCTAGTTGCTAACAGAGGCAACTACTGTCTGTTGTACCTGGCGCAGTTCATTGACCGCTCATGCCAGGGATTCAGCTACTCCCTGTCAGCAGAGCAGCAGTTTCTCTTCCTGTTGACAGGGTGGTACTACTGGTGTCATGCTGATTGACAGCCTGCTCTCCATTGCCTAACTGGGGGAAGCTGGCTGTCAATCAGCATGACACCAGTCAACAGGATGAAAAACTGCTGATCTGTTGACAGGAAGCAGCTGGGTCTCGGGCAGGAACGGTCAATGACTAGCGTCGGGTACACTAGACAAGCAGTTGTCTCTGATAGCAACCATGTGCCTTTTTTTAAGTCCCATGTGCCTTTTTTTAAGTCCCAGATATCCCCTTTAAAAGGTATGGGTCGAATCAGGAAAAAAACTTGTTTTTTGTGTACTTGAAACAGCGCCATATCTATCTACAGGTTGTGTCTGGTATTGCTGCTCTGCTCTATTCAATTAGGAGCTGCAGCACCAAACACAGCCCATGGACTGGGATAGTGCTTTTTCTTGGAGGAAAAAAAATAACCAACTCTGACAAAGATGAGCATAAATTATGTTTTCACCACATTGTTTAGACATTTGTGAATATATTATGTAATCATAGCATTTAATAAGATATTAAATAATTGGCTCATGATTTATTCCTTCCAAGGACTTTACAAAGGACTAGGGGACATTCATTATGTGAGGAAGAAAAACAGTTCTGGGATCTAAAGAATAAAGGGTTCTTTCCAGAATAGTCAGACTTTAGGCATTCCAGATCATATATCAGCATTTAAAAAGGGCGGTGTGGATTATAAATATAATCTAGCAAAGGATAATGTGTAATTGATTGAGAAAAATTGAATTTAATAGACCATATGTGTTCTTTCCAATCTTTATAATATTAAATATTTCTTTGGAAACAATGCACATAAACAAGATTTGTGACTCATTCAAGCTTTTCTGTGCAAGGTCACGTTGACTCAGCATCAGCAGTAAACCTTTTTTCTCCAGATTTGCCATGCTGAAGAAATCCATAACTCTTAGTGTTAGTAGTGCTAGAAACACACTGGGCTTTTGAAGTTTCACTGTCCTTGCCTATTTAATCCTCTTACTGACAAGCTTGATTATAATCCAGTTCACATACTCTAGCAGACAAAAAATGTACATTATTAGGAAGCAAAACTCTCCTGGAGATTTTTTTAAATTTTAAAACTTCCCATAATAATTAATTACAATTATTTTTCAGAAAGGTTTTTCTAGTCTAAGAAATGGAGTAAAAATTAAAACTAGCTGAAGTGTGGAATCTATGAAGATCATGACAGATTAAACGATAATGGTCAGTCTGATGGCCGGGACAGCTATTTTGCCTACAGCGAAAAACAGATATTAGCAGTCACGTCTGTAGCAAATGTTCTGTTAATTCCTCAGTGATCCCGTCTATCCCAACTAATCACATTGCTCCAATCGCTGTGTCTTTTAATGCGCAATGTATGAATTGCTGACTCTGAGAAACACCAAAGACTTACTGAATATTACCGTGCTAGAATGCTCGTGGGTTTAATGCTGCCATCCCGGTATTCACGGGTTTCCTACGTCCATATTATATGCATCATGATTAAGGGTGCTTAGTCACCGGAAACGCGTTGACCTTGTTTTTATAATTTTTTCTGTATGCTGATGTTTTGTCCTTTCACTGTATTTTGAGTGAAATAAATTATGGATTTTTCACTATTTCGTTGAGCTGGATCTCCTTCTCTATCATATCATATATATACATATACCAAGGACATTAGGATGTGACATTGCTACAAGTTTCACAAGTGTGCCATCTTTCTCCAGTGTATATATCATACGTCTATATACAGAGCATGTACAGACTTAACACATATAGAAAAATTCCTACTTTTGGTGAATAAGATATTTCTAGCTATAAAAGCAATATATGTGCTCTATCTACATAGACAAATATTGTTTATTGTACATATATATATATATATATATATATATATATATAATCACATGTGTGTATATCTATGTGTCTACCTATATTAACATATCCCACAGGTAGCATATCCACAGGTAACATTTACCTGTCTATACACCAAGAAATATTTAATATCATCTCTATATGGGAGTATATACCTGTTTACCGAATGGCTTCAGAGGGATGGTATCCGTGTATGTGCATATATACAGTATATATGATTAGATATATATGATACTAGAGCTATATATTAGTGGCATACTTGATTTTGTCTCTGCACTATTTCTTTTTCTGAGTCTTTATATTTGAACATAATGCATCATCTACTGCCAATTTCTGAGGGATATATCAGTATTCTTTATAGATGATTTTGTGATTTACTATGATGTGACTTATCGATCTCCTGAGTTTATTATGTATTAATTGTAAAGTGCTATGGAATATGATGGCGCTATATAAAATAAAATGATTATATCATTTATTATGTATATTATGACTGTGATGGATATTGCCATTTCCTTTCCAGGTGTACCCAACATTAGCCTCACCTATGTTGTTTCGTTAAATACATATGCTGTAAAAAAAATTTGATTTGTATGTATATTTGTATAAGTCATGTCAATGATTTTCCCTGAAAAAAACATGGTTACTATATTGTGCTGGATATGTAGCAGGTTCAGTATAGGTGCAAAGTATATGCAACTTATACAGTAATGTTTAAGGTAAATGAAAAGATTCACAGCTGCTTCCTTCTGAAGGTACTTACGCCTTAAAAGTAGAGTAATCCACTTAATCTAACACTACAACAGTCTTTTATGTATTCACATGTAAAGCGCCATGGAATAAATGGCGCTATAAAAATGTATAATAATAATAAATAATAATAATGAGGTGGTAATAGTCCAAAGGTTCAAAAAAGGTTATAACTCCTCTGAATTTAGAGGTCACAGCAGTAACTAAACCTGAGACGGTGACTTTAGATGTCTTATTATGTTCTCCTTAACCAAAGAGGATAAGACAGCTTCTTCTAAGGCCTCTGGTGGAATCAGGGTTTTGCCTCTGTGCTTTTAAAACAGAGGACAGGCATAAAATTATTCAGGCTACAAACTAAAGAAAGACATGATGTTTACTGCTCCTATGGAATAGAGCAATCATACGATTGTGCTTTTATGGGTCACAAGCACTCATATGACTGACCGAAGGAAAGAGTGAATGACATATTGTAAGTAGACCTAGGGACAATCCGGTAGCTGGCTGTTCACAAGTGTCAGTAAGTTATTAGTGAACAAGATGAATGCACTAGTTGTATATTTATTTAAGAACAGAAAAGGTAGACCAAAATTCAAGTAGAAAACTGGACTTCTGGGTTCAAATCCCACCAAGGACAACATCTGCACGGAGCTTGTATGTTCTCCCCGTGTTTGCGTGTATTTCCTGTCTGTTCTATGGTTTCCTCCCACACTCCAAAGACATACTGATAGGGAATTTAAAGATTGTGAGCCTCAATGGGAGCAGTGATGAAGTCTGTAAAGGGTCGTGAAATATGTTGGCGCTATGTAAGTGAGCATAACAAATAAGTAAGCATAATATTCCTACTAGAAAAACTAAATTCCTAGTCACCTCTCATACATTTATACTTACTTGGTCTGTGGTTATTTGGAGTACCTAAGGCTAGGTTCACATTAACATAGTGCTTTCTGGAAAGCACAATATCATGGTTTCCATCAGAATCCCTGAAAAGCTGGATTTTAAACCCCAACGTAGCCTCAACGGAGGAATTCATTCGAATGAAGTTGATGGGAGTCACAGGCCTCCATTATGGCAGTTTTCATCTTTTTCAGACATGGGCAGAAACGTGGCTAACACTTTTGTGCATGGTTGAGAAAGATGAATATTGGCATGATGGAAGACATAGTGTCCATAGTGACTCTGCCATTTTCATTCATATGAACGGCTCCATTGAGTCTCATGTCAGAATACAGTTTTTCATGGATTATGACAGAAACCACAACATAGTGCTCCCAGGATAGAACTATTAATGTGAACCAAGCCAAACTCCACAAACTTCTACTTGCCCTGTATAATTATTGAAGTATTGTAGGTATATATGGCATGGACACAATTTATATTATTTTCCTGGGAAGTTACTGCCTAGAAGAAATAACATCATATCTAAACAAGCAGATAACCTACAATTCTGCTCATTTCTGACTTAATGAACAAGTCGGAAAAAAACAATGTTTAACCACAATGGTATTTTAATACATATTTTATGAGTGTTCGTTTGTTACGTATTAGTAGTATTATTAGTTATATGAATCTATGAATAGTAAGTGCTAATTATTACACATAAGTAATTTTAATAATTATCATCATGACACCAGACACTGGTGAATGATGACAGAATTCAGGGTCATTTCCTCAGAATTTTAACATTACCTGCTTTTGCCCAAACATGGGTGCATTAATATTAATGATAATGATAATAATAATAATAAAAATATATGCAATTTTTAATTTATACGGTGCCAACTAATCCAGTCATGTTGAACCCATTTCCCACTAAAACTCGTTCTTTTATTTCACCCAGGATTTTAATTAGTGATGAAAAGTTCACCATATCTATGATACTATAAAATATAATTTTATTTGTAGCTGTAAAATTCTAAAGTTAGAGTGAAAATCAAAGAAATTTTGTTATATTTCCCACAAGCATTCACAAGAAATTCAGTGAAATATTTGAACCCACATATTTGAATTTACACTCTTTATAAATATATATATATATATATATATAATTTTTTTGTTGTTGTTTAGATACAAGGAATAATATGCCTGCATGAGAAAGCTTCCAAAGTGAACCCGGGGATGTTACAAGGCTAGTTATGTGGCCACCAAGTCTATACTTCTCTTCCTACCTCAAGAGTCCTGGAGGGACAGGGTGCTGTGTCTTGCCTTGCTGGTTGCCTTCTGGAAGTTGATGTGAATCCCTGATGAGAAGGGGTGCAGACACTTTAAGAAGAGAATCTCATATGATAAGCATGTGAGCAGCCTCTTTGTCCAAGCCAATCTCATGACTGCCTTTGAAGGTAATCCTTCACCAGTCCCATGATCCATCTCCCTGCCCAGAGGGTATTTTCATCTCATGGTGGAACAAGGCACAACAAATCTACTTTGATAATGCCCAAATCTCTAATTTGTTAAACCTTCTGTGTGACTATAGTAACTGGAAAAATGCCTACTTTGCAGAAGGAACACTGAAACTTCTAATCTGAAACTTTGCAACCTCCTGCTTAAAAATTTCAACTATATTTGCATAATTGAGACAATTGGACATAATAAGCCCTTTCAGGGGTCCTCATTAATCTACCCATTCTTTTAGCATTGAGAAAGGAGGTCACCCAGCATTAATTACAGCTAATCCTTTCTAAAAACTAATTTGAAACTTCAGCGAGATTTCTGCATGAAATACTCAAATTGTCCAACAAAAAAACCTGGACTGTCCACTTCAGGCATGTCTTAAACCTGAGAATTTGCTTTCAACTATTAATCACAAAACATAAAATTCAAATTTTTTTTTTTTAGTAAAAATAATATATTGGATAAAATTATCAAGTGGTTGAATCATCCTATTAAATGGGTCACTTTTACTGGATACAATTTATCTGTATACGGTAGTTAAAAGGTCCAAGTATAGATTAGTTCCTAACAATTGACCCTCACATGTACATGTGACTAGGGTTGTCAAATTAAATTACACCCTCCCAAAGGAAAAGATTAATGAATTCTCAGTATAGGGCTACATATTATGGTGATATACAGGTGATTCCAACAAAATTAGAATATCATCAAAAAGTTAATTTATTTCAGTTCTTAAATAATACAAAAAGTGAAACTCATATATTATAAAAAGTCATTGCAGACAGAGTGATCTATTTCAAGTGTTTATTTCTGTTAATGATGATTATGGCTTACAGCCAATAACAACCCAAAAATCATTATCTCAGTAAATTAGAATATTTTATAACACCAGGGTGAAAAATGATTTTAAGATCCAAAATGTTGGCCTACTGAAATGTATGGTCAGTAAATGCACTCAATACTTAGTCAGGGCTCATTTTGCATCAATTACTGCATGAATGCGGCGTGGTATTGAGGTGATCAGCCTGTAGCACTGCTGAGGTGTTATGGAAGCCCAGGTTGCTTTCATAGTAGCCTTCAGCTCGTCTGCATTGTTGGGTCTTGTGTCTCTCATTTTCCTCTTGACAATATTCCAAAGATTAAGGTCAGGCGAGTTTGTTGTTTGTTTGTATGGAAGCCCAGCCTCAAGCTCGTCTGCATTGTTGGGTCTGGTGTCTTTCATCTTCCTCTTAACAATACCCCATAGATTGTCTATGGGGTTAAGGTCAGGTGAGTTTGCTGGCCAATCAAGCACAGCATTCACCCCCGCAGCTTTTTTAGTTTTCGTTTTTCTCTTCCCTTATTTCCAGAGCCATAACTTTTTTATTTTTCCATCAATATGGCCATGTGAGGGCTTATTTTTTGTGGGACAAGTTGTACTTTTGAACGATGTCATTGGTTTTAGCATGTCGTGTAACAGAAAACGGGAAAAAAATTCCAAGTGCGATGAAATTGCAAAAAAAGTGCAATCTCACACTGTTTTTTTGTTTGGCTTTTTTGCTAGGTTCACTAAATGCTAAAACTAACCTGGCATTATGATTCTCCAGGTCATTCCGAGTTCATAGACACCAAACATGTCTAGGTTCTCTTTTATCTAAGTGGTGAAAAAAAATTCCAATTTTGCTAAAAAAAAAAAATAAATTGCGCTACTTTCCGATAACGGTAGCGTCTCCATTGTTTGTGATCTGGGGTCGGGTTAGGGCTTATTTTTTGGGTGCCGAGCTGACGTTTTTAATAATACCATTTTGGTGCAGATACGTTCTTTTGATTGCCCGTTATTGCATTTTAATGCAATTTTGTGGTGACCAAATAAACATAATTTTGGCGTTTTGATTTTTTTTCTCGCTACGCCATTTAGCGATCAGCTTAATCCTTTGTTTTTATTGATAGATCGGGTGATCCTGAACACGGCGATACCAAATATGTGTAGATTAGATTTTTTTTTATTGTTTTATTTTGCTTGGGGCAAAAGGGGGGTGATTTGAACTTTTATATATTTTTTATTTTTTTTATATTTTTAAACCCTTTTTTTTTTTTAATTTTGGCATGCTTCAATAGCTTCCATAGGAGGCTAGAAGCATGCACAACTCGATCGCCTCTGCTACATAGAGGTGAAGCACAGATCACCTCTATGTAGCAGAAATGCAGGGTTGCTTTGAATGCCGACCACAGGGTGGCGCTCAAAGCAATCGGCCAGCAGCAACCATTGAGGCCTCAAGGAGACCTCTGGTTGTTATGGCAATGCACCGATGACCCCCGATCATGTGATGGGGGTCAGCGGTGCGAGCACTTCCGGCCGCATGGCCAGGAGCGCTAGTTAAATGCCGCTGTCAGCGCTCATTGTCCGTTCGCGCTCATTTTGCGCACATGTCAGCTGTACAAAACAGTTGACATGTCGTGGCTTTGAGGTGGGCTCACCGCCGGAGCCCACCTCAAAGCGGGGGTTCTGCCAGCTGATGTACAAATCCATCAGCTGACAGAAAGGGGTTAAACCAGGTATTGGTACTTTTGGCATTTTGGACAGGTGCCAAGTCCTGCTGGAGAATGAAATTTCCATTTCTAAAAAGCAGAGGGAAGCATGAAGTGCTCGAAAATTTCCTGGTAGATGGCTGCATGGACTTTGACCTTGATAAAACACAGTGGACCTACACCAGCAGATTACATGGCTCCCGAAACCATCACTGATTGTGGAAACTTCACAATAGACCTCAAGCAGCTTGGATTGTGTGCCTCTCCATTCTTCCTCCAGACTCTGGGACCTTGATTTCCAAATGAAATGCAAAATTTACTTTCATTTGAAAACAACACCTTAGACCACCAAACAACAGTCCTGTTCTTTTTCTCCTTTGGCCCAGGTAAGACGCTTATGGCGTTGTCTATTGGTCATGAATGGCTTCACATAAGGAATGCGACACTTGTAGCCCATGTTCTGTATATGTCTATACACGGTGGCTCTTGAAGCAATTACTACAGCAGCAGTCCACTCCTTGTGAATCTCCCCTAAATTTTTGAATGGCCTTCTCTTAACAATCCTTTCAAGGCTGCGGTTATCCAGGTTGCTTGTGCACCTTTTTCTACCACACTTTTTCCTTCCACTCAACTTTCCATTAATATGTTTGGATACAGTACTCTGTGAACAGCCAGCTTTTTTATAGCAATGACCTTTTGTGGCTTAACCTCCTTATCGATTATGTCAATGACTGCCTTCTGGACCTTTGTCAAGTCAGCAGTCGTCCCCATGATTGTGGAGCCTACTGAAACAGACTAAAGGACCTTTTTAAACGCTTAGGAAGCCTATGTGGTTAGCACATTCGTTTTGTAAGGTGAAATTATCTTGTGTGCTGCACAAAAGATCATTGTTATCAACAGTAAGGATTTGCATTGCCAAGAACAATGGCAGTTTATGCATAGTGAATAATCTATTACAGATTGACCAGCGGTCAGCCTGTGTAAATAAGCTATTAAATGACCACTGAACAAAAAAGATGCTGATAGGCAGTTCTTATTTCCATGGTTGATTTGTGTAATCGGACTGCATGGCTAATTTGGCTCTCTTTCTACCTCTCAACTTTTATCTATTAACGTGACCTTTAACCATCTAATGATTCACAAATACATACATCCTTCATTTACTGTGGTATCTAAATACCTAAAACTATACTATCCTGATGGGATAATTCCTTTACATGAGCACTGTAGACCACTTTGTATCAGCCATAAAAGAGAAAAGCAGAATATGTTCCCTATTTCTTTACAAAAGAGTAAATATTAGGATGCAGTTGCTTGCTTCTAATTCTTCTAAAGTACTGTATTGTATTTAATTTACCTTCACTTAAAGACATTGGCCGGTCTTAAGCTGCAAGTCTGCGGTCACTCCATGTGACTGTAGATTTGGGAATCCTCACATCGTAAACACTGCACGTTGTGAGGATTCTCCGTTGCTGAGAGCGGGCAACCAAGTGACCATAAGTATGCGGTTCTGAAAAGACTGTAACCGGCTTTGCTTGATACACTTGCATTGAGCAAGGCCGTGCCGGTCTATTCAGCACGTGACCGCAAATCACATACTTGCAGTCACGCACACGACGCTCTTACTGGCACAGCCACTGTAGAAGCCTTACAGTGCGCAATGCGCACAATGTGAGGATTCACAAGTCTACAGTCACATAGAGTTACTGCAGACTTGTGGCTTAATGACAGACAACCACTGAGATTCAGACATTGCAACCATGGTATATCCTCCGTTAACTAGGTACTGTCATACAAAGTAAAAGACATCCTTGAATTTGCAATATAATTTCAGAAAATAAAATACAACTTACTAGCATTTTATTTCTTCTGCACAGTATGCAAAGAAAACAGGAGAAACATACAGCTGGCCGCACAATATGGTGGGAAAAATGTTTAGCCACAGCCACTCTATTGGATGTAGCCAGCGAAAGTGCACAGTCAGTGTTCACAAGAATAACACACATGAATGAAAAAAAAAGACAGGCTGAAATAATATACAGATACAAAGGGCGATCTCATGGGTGAACGGGCACACACTATGAGAGAGATCAGCTGTGTTGGAGTTAAAAATGACTTGGCATAATAAGGGTGCAACCAAAAGACAAAGGCTACATGTCCATGTCTCTAAAATATGGTTTTGTCAGTGAAACTTGGAACAAAATAAACATTCTGTAAAATCTTTATATCTGAGTTTCCTTCTTTAGCATATGATATATTGATAAAAAATATAATTAGAATATTAATTTCTCTATATATTTATAACATACCATGGTTGTATTGAATACCATAGATATGCTCAGTACTAGTATTTGTGATTTAGGTATGGACACCACACCCAATTTTTTACAACTGTCCCAATGCTTCGCAAATAAAAAAAAAAGCAACAAGGTATAGTTAAAGGGATGTTTTAACTCTAACATATTGATTAAATACAGTATTAATAGAATAGGTCATCATATCACATCCGTGGGGGTCTGACACCCAGCTTCCTCCCAATTGAGCAGTTTGCCCTATCCTTTTGTTCAGTGGATACATAAGCTTCTACCAGCTTATTTCTGAAGCTCCTCTCTCATAGAAAGGGAATGGGGAGAGATAGTTGTCAGCCTAAGAATAGCTTGGCAGACAACTATTTAATGTGTATGGCCAGATTTAGATCGGACTGTAAAGGTTATGATTGTATTCTGCAGCCAGGGCCGATTTTAGGCAAAGTGGCGCCCTAGGCAAAAGTTTAAAATGGGGCCCCAAATGCTAACATATTGCACATCACACAGAAGCATTTCTGTTGTATTTGCATGCGCTGTGTTCAGGCCGCTAAACGAGTGTGATCGACAATATTGAAGTCATTCGCTTGTTTCCCGGCCTCTTTACACCAACTGAGAAAGGATGATGTGAACAGAACAAGCACTATTAGATCAATCTGTCCCCATACAATATCATGTTATCAGCAGCATATCTACAGTTTACACTGGCGATGTGCTGCTGAGAACAATGATTTTTGTTCCTGCATAAACAATCACTTTTGCTTGTTTAGTATAATACACCCCATAGTCCTCCACATAGTATAATGTGCACCACAGTCCTCCATATTGTAAAATGCAAACCCCATAGTCCTCCATATAATATAATGTGCCTCATAGTCCTCCATATAGTATAATACACTCCCCATAGTCTTCCATATAGTATAATACACTCCTCATAGCCCTCCATATATTAAAATACACTACTCAGTCCTCCATATAGTATAATACACTGCTCAGTCCTCCATATATTAAAATACACTGCTTAGTCCTCCATATAGTATAATACTCACCTCATAGTGCTCCATATAATACTATACATTCCCCATAGTCTTCCATATAGTATAATACACTCCTCTGTCGTGCATAGAGTATAATACACTCCTGAGTCCTCCATATAGTGTAATACACTCCTCAGTCCTCCATATAATATAATACACTCCTCATAGTCCTCCATATATTAAAATACACTGATCAGTCCTCCATATAGTATAATACACTCCTCATAGTCCTCCATATATTAAAATACACTGCTCAGTCCTCCATATAGTATAATACACTTCTCACAGTGCTCCATATAGTATTATATACTCCCCATAGTCCTCCATATAGTATAATACACTCCTCAGTCCTCCATATAGTATATTACACTCCTCATAGTCCTCGATATATTAAAATACACTGCTCAGTCCTCCATATAGTATAATACTCTTTTCATAGTGCTCCATATAGTATAATGCACCACCATAGTCATCCATGTAGTACAATTCACTTCCCATAGTATAATGCACCCCATAGTTCTTCATATAGTATAATATATTCCCCATAGTCCTCGATACAGTTTAATGCGGCCCACATATAGTATAATGCTGCCGCCCCACAGAGTATAATGCAGCCAACCCACAGAGTATAAAGTAGCCCCCTGAGTATAATGCAGCCCCGCCATACAATATAATGTAACCCCCATAGAATCTAATGCAGCCCACTCATGTTGTATAATGCAGCCTCTCCATAAAATATATGGTAGCCCCCTCAGAGTATAATGCAGCCCCCATAGAATATAATTCAGCCCCCATACAATATAATCTAGCTCCCATAAAATATAATGCAGCCCCCCATAGAATACAATGTGGCCCCCCTCATAGAGTATGATGCAATCACCCATCATAGAATATAATAAATTTAATACATAGAATAAATTTAACCCATTTCTGCCATCGGATGGAATAGTACGTCCGATGGCAGAACCCCCGCTTTGATGCGGCCTCCGGAGGTAAGCCCGCATCAAAGTCAGGACATGTCAGCTGTTTTGAACAGCTGACATGTGCCCACAATAGGCACGGGCAGAATTGCGATTCTCCTGCACCTATTAACTAGTTAAAAGCCGCTGTCAAATTCTGACAGCGGCATTTAACAAGCGCTCCCGGCCATCCGGACGGAAATGCACTGACCGCTGACCCTCGTCACGTGATCAGGGGTCATTGGTGCATCGGCATAACAACCAGAGGTCTCCAGCATACCTCTATAATTGTTGATGCCAGATGGCTATGAGTAGTGTTGAGCGATACCGTCCGATACTTGAAAGTATCGGTATCGGATAGTATCGGCCGATACCCGAAAAATATCGGATATCGCCGATACCGATATCCGATACCAATACAAGTCAATGGGACATCAAGTATCGGAATGTATCCTCATGGATCCCAGGGTCTGAAGGAGAGGAAACTCTCCTTCAGGCCCTGGGATCCATATTAAAGTGTAAAATAAAGAATTAAAATAAAAAATATTGTTATATTCACCTCTCCGGCGGCCCCTGGACATCAGCGGGAGGATCCGGCGTCCGGCACGGCTTCTTTCTTCAAAATGCACGCCTTTAGGACCTGTGGAATGACGTCCCGGCTTCTGATTGGTCGCGTGCCGCCCATGTGACCGCCACGCGACCAATCAGAAGCCGCGACGTCATTCCTCAGGTCCTAAAAGGCGCTCATTCTAGGACTTTAGCTGAGGAATGACGTCGCGGCTTCTGATTGGTCGCGTGGCGGTCACATGGGCGGCACGCGACCAATCAGAAGCCGGGACGTCATACCACAGGTCCTAAAGGCGCGCATTTTGAAGAAAGAAGCCGTGCCGGACGCCGGATCCTCCCGCTGATGTCCAGGGGCCGCCGGAGAGGTGAATATAACAATATTTTTTATTTTAATTCTTTATTTTACACTTCCGATACGATACCCGATATCACAAAAATATCGGATCTCGGTATCGGAATTCCGATACCGTAAGTATCGGCCGATACCCGATACTTGCGGTATCGGAATGCTCAACACTAGCTATGAGCGCCACCCATTGGTCGGTGCTCATAGCAATGCAGTAATTTTGCTACATAGAGGCGATCTGAGACGATCAGGCTATGCCAGCTTCTAGCCTCCCATGGAGGCTATTGAAGCATGCCAAAAGTTAAAAAAAAGTTTATAAAAATATAAAAAAAAATAAAAAAAATATAAAAGTTCAAATCACCCTCTTTTCGCCCCATTAAAAAAAAACAGTAAAAAAAATCAAACATACACATATTTGATATTGTCGCATTCAGAATTGCCCAATCTATGAATAAAAAAAAGGATTAACCTGATTGGTAAATGGCGTAGCGAGAAAAAAATTAAAAATGCCAGATTTACATTTTCTTGGTCGCCGCGACATTGCATTACAATGCAATAACGGGCGATCAAAAGAAGGTATCTGCACCGAAATGGTATCATTAAAAACGTTATCACGGCACGCAAAAAATAAGCTCTCACCCAACCCCAGATCATGAAAAATAGAGACGCTACGGGCATTGGAAAATTGCACAATTTCTTTTTTTTTTTAGCAAAGTTTGGAATTTTTTTTCACCACTTAGACAATAAAGAACCTAAACATATTTGGTGTCTATGAACTCATAATGACCTGGAAAATTATAATGCCAGGTCAGTTTTAGCATTTAGTGAACCTAGCAAAAAAGTACGCGACATGGCAAAACCAATGATGTAGTTCAAAAGTACCATTCATCCAGCAAACGAAAAGCCCTCACATGGCCATATTGATGGAAAAATAAAAAGTTATGGCTCTGGGAAGGAGGGGAGCTAAAAACAAAAACACAAAACTGAAAAAACTCCGGTCATTAAGGGGTTAATACATAGAATATAATGTAGCTCCCCAGAGAATATAATACAGCCCACCTCCCCATAGAATATAATGTAGTCCCATCAAAGAGTTTGATGCAATCCTCCCCCACAGAATATAATACAGCCCCCTCATAGAATATAATACACCCCCTCCTTAGAATATAATGTAGGCCCCCATAGAATATAATACAGCCCCCCCATAGAATATAATACAACCCCCACATATAATATAATGTAGGCCCCCATAGAATATAATACAGCCCCCCATAGAATATAATGTAGGCCCCCATAGAATCTAATACAGCCCCCCATAGAATACAATGTAGGCCCCATAGAATCTAATACAGCCCCCCATAGAATATAATTCAGCCCCCAAGAATATAATGTAGGCCCCATAGAATATAATACAGCCCCCCATAGAATATAATGTAGGTCCCCATAGAATGTACTACTGAACCCCATGGAATATAATACAGCCCCCTCATAGAATATAATGTAGGCCCTCATAGAATCTAATACAGCCCCATAGAATTTAATATAGGCCCCATAGAATCTAATACAGCCTCCTATAGAATATAAATGTAGCCACCCCCCACCCCCCTCATTCATTCATATATTTAAAAAAGGACAATCCTCACCTCTCTTCGTGCCCCGCTCTGCTCCTGGTGCTCCAGGCTCGGCTCCGGTCTCAGCAGCTGCAGTCTGCCCAGCACACAGCAGGTACGTGATGAAGTAACATCATCGCGCACCCGCAGTGTCAGAGGCAGAAGAGAATGATGGGAGAGGGAGTATCAGCTGATGCTCTCTCGTCAATCATTGCATCGAACTGTACCGGTGTCTTAGACGCCGGTGTAGTTGAATGAGTCGGCGCTGACGGGGGTCAGTCTGCGGTGGCGGGAGGGAGTCGGCGCTGATGGCAGGTGACTGGCTGGGGACCCCTGGGGGAGCAGGGGCCCTAGGCAGCTGCCTGGTCTGCCTGCTGCTAACGCTGGCCCTGTCTGCAGCAATGTTGAAAAATGATTGTACAAAGTAAAAGCAAAAACAAAAAAAGAAAACTTTTTAGTTACTTTTCTGCAAAAGTACTTTATTTGGAATATTCAATGCATTTGGAAAAAGAAAGTCTCTAATGGTATACAATGCCATTGAGTATTAAATAGAATGTACACTTTGTAGAATAGCATAACATATTGTAACTTATGTAGCTTCTATGAGCTTAGATATAGTAATATCACACAGAAGTTGGTGAATTAAAGACAAGCCAATAGAATTATTCATAATATCTGTACAATGCCTCAACAATGTAACACCAAGATGGAAAAGTCATGGTATTATGGAAATCACAGGCTTGATAAATATGCTAATGATATGCAAATGTCAAAAAATTGAAACAAAATTGTCAATACATCTCAATGTATTCAGTATTGAGTGTAAGAGTCATGCACTTACACACCTTGGCTGCTATCAGTGAGGTTATTAATGGTTGTCTGAGGAATATTATGTCACGCTGAATGCACCTGGGCACATAAATTATCAATATCCACTGCTGTCAACACTCTTTGCAAATGTAGACCAATAATGTCCCAGATGCGCTCAAGGGAGGACAAGTCCGGAGAAGCTACAGGTCATCATGATAGAATAACAAGTTGTTCACAGTAACTCAAGCACCAGGTAACTTGGTATTGTCATGCTGAAAAACAGACCCTGAGACACTTTGGAAAAATGTCCATACCACTGATTCCTTGGCTAAATCAGCTATTAGTGCACCTGGAATGAAGACAAGAGAGGTTCAGCTACCATTCCTTATGCCATCCCACACCATAATTCCAAAAGTAGAAGTAGTATGACGTTCCCTTGTGTAGTTTATTTCATGGTATTGCACATATGGTCTCTAGACCAATCTCTAACTATAATAACATCCAAGACAAAAATAGGAGTCATCACTGAAGAGGCTGGATTTCCCTTTGAGAGTGGTGACGTAAGGTCAGTGGAACATCTGTAGCTCAACTTCTGACTTATGCCCCAGTATCGTGCAAATACAGTACCTTCTGATGGCTTGATGCATTATGCTTGGTATGTGACTCCCAATTTCAATCTCATAACAGAATGGATCAATCATGGAGCCAGTGGTGGAATCATTTCACCAAAGTGACCCAAGAGCAGATTATCAAGTCAACAATGACAGACTGCGTATGCTTCTACTGTATAAACAAACTTGGTGGCATAAATGTGCTACCATGGCCAGAAGCATCTGCAGACTTATCTCGCATTGAACACGACTGGGGTATCTTTGGTTTGGAATTGCAAAAGGAGCTGCCAGCAGCGGATCTTTATGATTTGCATGCTCAAGTACATTCAGTGTAGCAGAACATTCCCCAGTCCACCATTAAAAATCTCATTGATAGTAGCCAAGTTGTGCAAGTACATTTATTTCTTATTTTTGCAAAATTGACACTTGTTCTGACACTCCATAGACTTACATTATAAAACAACTTCCGGGTCGCACAGCGCCTTGTCTGAGAGTTTGAAAAGTGGTGACATCACCGAGAAGAGGAGCAGAACAGCGCTTTATCCCACCTCACTACATTACATATGCACAGATTTTATGAAAAAAGTTGATGGGAGTGCTTCTTCATATGACTACCACCAGTGAGACATACTGTAGTTAGCACTGTATGGTGGGCTTGCTGTCTGATACTATACTAGAAGTTCAACAACAGCTGAGGTTTGTGTTATTATAAATAATGTTCCACCGTATGCAAATTATTAGGGATACTAGCAAAGCTACATCAGAGTTTTAGAACCTCTATACAGCAGATGCACTTGTGTTTTATATGGTCATTGAGCTCCTAATGATCCTATAATTTGCAGTAGAGGGTATATTATCACCTTTACAAAAGCAAAAATCATTTGATCCGGTATTTCTCTCATATACACACTTAAATGTGTGAACCCCCCTCTAATTGATTCACAATTTACCCTTTTTTACAACTTCTTTAACTCTGTCAAGGCTCAGTTTTATAATCACAACATTATATGGGGGCATAAATGTAAAGATATTTTCAAAGATGACAGCAGAATCTGAATACAAATATTTCTGGGGATAAGCCGGCTTTAAAGAATTAACCCTTTGAACTTGGAAATTACTTTTAGGGTAATTCTGCTGGTTAGAACAAAAATCTCAATTGTGGCCATTAATACGGATGAAGGAAGGCTTCCAATTCGGCTGTACAGAGGTTTGCTTGTTATTAGCAAACATGTGAACATATTATTCACAGTGCATTAAGTTAAACTAAGAAAATCTTTAACCACTTAAGAACATAAGTATTTTGGCCTTTAAGCCAAAATGCAAGATGTATAATCTTATTGTGGAATATTTTTTGCTTATTGGGTGAAAGGGGTATTTTTGATTGCATCATTTTTTCTTTTTAAATAGAACCTAAATTCTATTATTAATTATGGAGTCAAATGAAAATAAAAATTCCTTTTTTTTTGCTAAAGTACTTTCAAAACACACTAAATTTTATATGCATATCCATTAGAAAACTGCCATTTCAATGCATGATGATAAAAACGAAAAAATCTTCTGTGTTCTTTGTATGGCAATTTTTTTTGCTTTGTTTAATAAATGAAAAAGGAAAAAACAGCTCACTTTTTTTATAAAAAGAAACATATAATCATATAAAAAGTCTTAAAAACATATATTGGGTATAACTCACACAAAAAAAGTTAACATGTAATGTTAAGTATTTGGAGTAGGAGGTAAAAATGTTAGAATTGTGTTTCTAAAAATTCTGCTAAAAATATTATTTAATGAGCGCTGTTGATGTAACCTTACAAAATAACATTTGGAAAAGGGAAGCTAGACCTTGCACCGCAAAATAAAATATTAATCACCAGAAATAAACGAGGCTATACAAGTAACTCAAAAAGAAAACACTGCACTCAACGTATAAAAAAAATCTGTCCGCGGCGCACCACAAAACACCGGCACATCGCTAGCGCGTGCCAAAAATGGCACGCGCTAGTGATGCGCGTCCCCATTGCTGTTAATGGGCGCGCTAATGGACGCATTGCACGGCGTTAATTTCGCCATGCAACGCTGTCCGTTAGCGCGGTCCCCTTAACGCAATGGGTAGCCTTAAAGTGTTGCTGCATTTTTTCTCTTTTCAATTGGACTTCCTCATGTGCATTCCTGCATTGATGCCTGTGATTCACAGTCCACTCGACCATACCAGTGAGTAAAGCACGCTACTCAGTGCCGTTCTTCTTGTTTTTTTTTTCTTCTTTTCATTTCATGTATTCTATCAAACTCTAAATGACCGAGCTGAATATTGTTCAAATCCATGCCCATGCTGAAAATGGCACCTAGATACGTAATTAACAACATTCGAATCTCAAATCACAAGGCACTTCTAAGCACGACCCCTGTTTCTCCAGAAAGCCGTTCAAAATTGAAAAATGTCCGTTTTAGTAAAAAAAAGGTCATGACATGGTTTTTCAGGGCTATTTAAAAAAATATAGAATAGTCAGGAAGGTATGCACTTAGTGCTGAACTAACTTTTAAAAGAAGGGTTGTGTGATCTGTCACATTATTTCAGATTTGGAATTTACTGACTAGTGAAATTGAAATAAAGTAATTTAAAACTTCATCACAAATCCAGAACTGGACAATTGTTTTCTCTCACCTCCGCTGTCTACTTTGGCTACCCCCGGTACAAAGGCAGCCGGCTGTAGTATTGGCGCATGATCACTGACTCTATTATAGGGGTACTATCACAATTTCAGAAATGTGAATCTAAGGCGTAAAAAGCGCTTAGTATACATATTCTCTGACTTATACTACATGGACCGGAATTGGTTCTGCACTGATTAGGGCTGTATTTAAACCAAAGTATAATTATAAAATGGTGGCAATCTAATCCCTTTCATTACATTACCCATCTCTTCCGCAATGAAAGGAGTTACTGTTACTTAAAGCTTCCTCTTGTACATTGTTATCAGAAGTATTGCATGATACAGATGAATACAAATGTCATCCTTCATGTGCCAGGAAGAAGCACATGTTCCAGGCTGCCTGTCACAAGACTGCATGGGATTATTACCCAATCTTCTGGTGAGCTGAACACACAGCTTTCACATACCCATCTCTGTGACTTCACCAGTTCCTATTTGTCAAAATTGAGTGCATTCATTTATATTTACATTCTACTTTATCATAAGCATGAATTATAGATGTAATTGTACATAATCATTGGTAGCGCTCAGAATTCTCATCTTTCTCTTTCTTTTCATTACAATTCAAGAACTTTTAATATCTAAATCTATTTAAGTATCTCTAGTTATGTCCTATCTGGTCCTCAACGAAATGCTATGCTTCCCATCTATACACATATTTTTATTTATTTCCTTTACTTTATTATATAACGTCATTAATTCTACAGCTCTTTACAGACATAGTTATTACTGTCCCCATTGGGGCTCACAATCTAATTTCCCTATAAGTATGCTTTAGGAGTGTGGGAGGAAGGGCCACAAAGAATTTTAAAGGGGAAGTTACATGAATACATCACTAGAAACCACTGGAGGATTTGGAGAGTTTTTGCTACAAAAAACTACAATAAACTCCCCAAATCCTCAAAATCTCAAATTTCTTAAGTTTTGATGCTTTTTAAGTTTTAACATATCCATGAAGTACATTATGGATTACTACATATGCACAAGATCAAAACCACTGTCAGCACATTGGTGAAGTGCCAGTACCACAATCAGTGCATGAATTCAGTGCCAGAGTCACTGTCCGTACATGAATGCGGCACCAGAACCACCGTCAGTACATGAATGCATAGCCTGAAACACCCCCTTTACATGAATGCAGCTCCAGAAACATTGTCAGTACATGAATGAAGCTCCCAAAACACCGTCAGTACATGAATGCAGCGCTAGAAATACCCTCAGTACATGAATGCAGC
The DNA here is from genome assembly GCF_032444005.1 of Ranitomeya imitator. Lineage (NCBI taxonomy): Eukaryota > Metazoa > Chordata > Amphibia > Anura > Dendrobatidae > Ranitomeya > Ranitomeya imitator. The sequence continues at coordinate 462,860,753 of NC_091285.1, forward strand.
GCCAAAATCACCATCAGTACATGAATGCAGAGCCAGAAATACCCTCAGTACATGAATGCAGCATTAGAAATTCTGTCAGTACATGTATACAGCACCAAGCTTAGTACAGCGATCAATTGCAATGTCAGGATAGGCCTGTATATAATTGTATTGCATGATCTTACAATTCCCAGTTTGTCCTTAAAACTGGTAGGGATATTCTGGGAGTTGCTGTTACCAGCCATCATCAGACTGTGAAACATACAGGAACCACAGTACTGGTGAGATACAGGCAGTATCACAAATAAACATTTACATCCAGGTACCCTATGGACAACATATTCTCTGATTGGAGTTTTTCCAATCTCTTATGTCTCTATGTAGTACAGACGTCATAATGAGATTTCATGTCCATAGCTCATCTCTTCAGACTTCCTCTTCTCCGGTCTTCTGCAGCATATTCTAACATAGTGCCCTTAAAAATAAAAGTATCATTATACTGCCCCATAAATAAAAATATTTACCATGATATGTCACTGAATAAGTAATTGCTTCTTACTGTGCTTCCTGTACAAAATACCCCCACACTCTGCCATTTTCCATAGTATCCCCCACACACTGCCCCTCTCCATAATGTCCTCCCACAAACTGGCCCTTTCCCTATCTCCCCCAAACTTCCCCTTTCCATACCTCCACCACACTGCCATTCTGCATAAAACCCCACCCCACTGCCCCTTGCTATACTATACCCCCATACACAATGCCCCCTTATTGCCCGATAATGTCCTCCATCCCACATAAAGTCCCAAATTTTCCCATAATGCCCCCATTGCTGCAAAATGTTCCTCATGGCTAACATTATATGCCTTAGTAGTAACACAACCCATTCCTCCCCCTCCCATCTAAAATAACATGACATTTAATCTTCAGCTCCACCAGAGAGTGCCTACTGAGTCCCGTAATCTCTGATGCCTGTGTGGCACCAGCAGAAATTTAATGGCATCAGGAGTGTGCTAACCTTATCACGACACTGTACGTCAGGGTCGGGGGTGACAAGCTCTCCTCTGCCCCAGTCCCGGCACCACAGTGTTCAAGTGTAGTCATGTCTGAAAGAGACGAATACATTTGAACATAGGAAGAAGGAAAGAAGGGAACCGGACTCTCCTGGACAGCTCTGCCAGCTGCAGCAAAATGTTGTGCAGGTCTGTGTTAGAGGAAGCTGCCATCGTCAGATCACGAGTGCTATATACATCAATGCTTTATATAGCAAAAATCACAGTGTTCTTTGAAGCCGGCCACAGGCTAGGTTTCAAAGAAGCTCCGCAATGACAAGCATGGAGGCCTTCAACAGTCGCCTCACTGTCAAAGCAAACCATCGGCGACCCGTGATCACAGCACGGGCGCGCTGATGGGTGCATGGAATTATGAGCCCCCATAATGGCCGCGTGTTTAATGCTGTCAGAGTTTGAAACGTAAATAGATTAAAATCATGAAATATAATTGACTGGGATTGGAAGTATAGGTATAGCCATCATCCTGTTCACACCATCAAATCTATACTCCAATTTTATCTCATGTTTCTCTCATGATACAGTTCTTTGTTTTTAAATCATTCCTGAATTTCCAGTACATACAATCTTCCTATATTTAAAGAATATATATGTCTGTTACATGTAAATTCCCAAATCACTATTTATATCAATTAGTCCACCTCTGTGTTATTTGGAATCGGGAGGTATTTTGTCTTGCGTTATATCACTTTTTCTTGACATACAGTGAGTAAGGGCACAAAGAGTGCCAGAAACACTGGTACGGTTTTATTTCAATGGATTTGTTGTATTCTTTTAATCATTAAAAAAAAAAAAGAATTGACAAATTTTATATACACTTGTTGAATTTTATACTACAAGTGGGGCCAGGACAGTTGTGTGGTCTCAAGCCATGTGTATATCTTATACTAATAGTGACTTTTACTTCTCCATGTCTACATGCAATGCCTAAAGTTCTACCATTTATAGTGTCATCTTGGGAGCAGGTCTATAAATGTTGCTTAGAGAGTACACCTACAATCAGCTGATCATCACTCCAATAAAAGTTGCCTTCTAGAGAATGCCTCCACACATAATACTTGTTAAAGTGCTGTCGCATACAAATTGCCTGGCAGGACCTCTGTGCCAGTGTAAAAAATAATAAAACAGATGCCAGCTCCATACACAATTATGTTTTTTTGCAGTAAAATGTTGTTTTAGCTCCAAATTTGCAATTTTCGCAAGGGACAACAGGACACAAATAATTGGACACAATAATTTGTTAGGCCATGTTCACACGTTCCTGATTTCCCTGCTGTTTTTTCTGCACTAAAAACCGCAGCTCTTGGCAGAAAACGCAGGTGCGTTTTTTTGGTGCGTTTTTGGTGTGTTTTTTGATGCATTTTTTGATGCGGTTTTTAGTGCGTTTTTTTATGCAGTTTTCTCTGCAGAGTCTGTGTGTTTTCTAGGAAGTTTTTTTAGGGTTAAAATGGCTGAAAATACCCTAACCCTACCCCTAACCCTACCCCTAACCCTAACCCTACCCCTAACCCTAACCCTAGTTCTAACTGTAGTGGGGGAAAAAAATAAAAATAAATTCTTTATTTTATTATTGTTACTACCTATGGGGGTGATAAAGGGGGGGGGTCGTTTACCTTTTTTTTAATTTTGATCACTGTGAGGTTATCACAGTGATCAAAATGTGCCTGGAACAAATCTGCCGGCAGGCAGATTCGGCGGGCGCACTGCGCATGCGCCCGCCATTTTGGAAGATGGCGGCGCCCAGGGAGAAGACGGCCGGACGGACACCGGAAGGCCCGGTAAGTATAGGGGGGGGAGATGAGAGCACTGGGGGGCGTCGGAGCATGGGGGGTGGCATCGGAGCATGGGGGGGTGGGATTGGGGCACAGGGGGGGCAGCCACACTCCGCCCACGCACTTCCTGCTGCAGCGGTTCTGCACCACAAACCACAGAAAACCCGCAGATATTTTTTTCGTCTGCGGGTTTTACTGCGGGTTTGACCCTCACAATGGAGGTCAATGGGTGTAGAACCGCTGCAGTTCCGCAAAAAGAAGTGACATGGTCCTTCTTTTTTACCGCAGCTATTCAGCGCGGCATTTTTAGTTAATTTCCGCATCATGTGCACAGTGGTTCCTGTTTTCCATAGGGTACATTGTACTGTACCCTGCATGGAAAACAGCTGCGGACCCGCAGCGGCAAAACCGCGGCGGTTCCGCAGTTAAAAACGCACTGTGTGAACATGGCCTTAAGCTATTTTCTCCAAAATACTGAAACCCCATATGTGGTCAAAAATGAATGTTTTGCCCAAGCAGGGGGTTGAAAGGAAAGTATTTGACTTTTGGAGCACAAATGTGGATGCCATGTGGCATTTTCAGAGCCATTGAGGTGCCAAAATATCAGAAATACACACAAGTGACCTCATTGGGAAACTACACCCCACAAGAAATTAATCAATTTTATAACTTTGGGTAATGAAATTGACTCTTCAGAGAGGAAGAGGACTAGAACTCTAGTGCCACCTATTGGAAGTAGCAATCCTAACAGTCAATGTCGACCCTTTAACGAGCCTTGTCACATGACTTAGGTAATGAAATTGAAAAATTCAAGGTTTTCCCATAAAAATGTTATTTTAGCCTCAAAGTTTTAAATCACACGAAGATTAATAGGAGTAATAAGAGAAGAGAAAATAGAAAGAACAATTTGTCATGCAACTTTTACCAATATAAATATATATACACTAGCTATTGAACCCGTTCTTCGCCCGGGTGGCAAGCATTTATATTGGTATATGGTCTCCAACCTAGTATGTGCTGCTCCATCCTGCATCCCCATCCTGTCATGTGCTGCTCCATCCTGCATCCCCATCCTGTCATGTGCTGCTCCATCCTGCGCCCCCATCCTGTCATGTGCTGCTCCCATCCTGCGCCCCCGTTCTGTCATGTGCTGCTCCATCCTGCGCCCCCATCCTGTCATGTGCTGCACCCATCCTGCGCCCCCATTCTGTCATGTGCTGCTCCCATCCTGTGCCCCCATTCTGTCATGTGCTGCTCCCATCCTGCACCCCCGTTCTGTCATGTGCTGCTCCCATCCTGCACCCCCGTTCTGTCATGTGCTGCTCCCATCCTGCGCCCCCATCCTGTCATGTGCTGCTCCCATCCTGTGCCCCCGTTCTGTCATGTGCTGCTTCCATCCTGCACCCCCGATCTGTCATGTGCTGCTCCCATTCTGTGCCCCCGTTCTGTCATGTGCTGCTCCCATCCTGCGCCCCCGTTCTGTCATGTGCTGCTCCCATCCTGCGCCCCCATTCTGTCATGTGCTGCTTCCATCCTGCACCCCTGTTCTCTCATGTGCTGCTGCCATCCTGTACCCCCGTTCTGTCATGTGCTGCCCTATTCTGTCATGTGCTGCTCCCATCCTGCACCACCGTTCTTTAATTTGCTGCTCCCTTCCATATGCCCCATACGCTGCTCCGTAAGATGCTCCATAGTATATGCCCCGTATCAGGTGGCGTAAGTAACAAATAGCTGTGGCATGAAGTGCCACAGCCTCATGCCACAGCAATTTGTTACTTGCGCCACCTGATTCCTTTCCGCCGCCATTTTTTTGGTCCTCCTGCTGGCAGAATCGGCGCCTGCGCAGTCTGCACTTTCTGGCGCCATTTTCTTGAAGACACACTGCATGTGCATACCAAACCTAAACCAGGTGTGTGCACACAGCTATAATGATGTTGTAGTACATTACATCAATAAAATGGTGCCTGAGTAAGTATGTACTCATATACTTCGTATTGAAACACTATACTACAGCATGAACATAGCAGTGTGCACGGGCCGACCATAGGTATAATGGTGATGGCCGATGCGTGCGCACTGCTAAGTTGATGTTGTAGTAGAATTCTTCAATAGAACAGCTCTGAAGTCAGTGCGTGTGCATACTTCACTATCCTGCGCAATTTTTGTGAAGACACTGTGTCTGCAAATTTGCGTATATAGTGTCTTCAATAAAATGGTGCCTAGGTCAACGCAGTCTCATACTGAACTAAGGCCCCATTTTATTGAAATCACTGTGTTTGCGAATTCACAGACACAGTGTCTTCAACAAAATGGGTACGGGTATCGCAATATGTGCACGCACTGCCTATGGAGGAATTTTATTGAAGAAATGTCATACAACATCAACATAGCAGTGCGCACACATTGGCCATGGGGATAATGGCGACGTCCGGCGTATGCGCAATGCTATGTTCACGCTGTAGTACAAACCTTCAATAACACTGAGCCGGAGTCAACCCATGTGCATCCCGAGATATCTGGCCCCATTTTGTTGAAGACACTTTGTCTGCGAATTCGCATACACAGTTTCTTCAATAAAATGGTGCCGTAGTGCGGTATGCATGCCCGCTGACTACGGTGCCGCACTGCGCAGGCACCGACCATTATGGCTTTGGACAGAAGGATACATCCACCGTTATATATAGCATAGGTCGGAGTCACACTAGGAATACAGACGAATGCTATGCGAGAAAAAAAACGCATAGCACTCGGACCGCTGTTAATCTATGGGGCAGCTCCCATCACCGTTATTTTGCAAGTCAATGGATACCATGCAAGTGCTGTCCGATTTTTACGCACTGGTGTCCTTTGAATCCCGAAATTCATGTGCGGTGTACAGTAATCACACTGACAGGTTAGAAGAGAATAGATAGAATAGAAATATACACATAGAATAAATATGTATACACTGTGTTCCAAATTATTATGCAAATTGGATTTAAGTGTCATAAAGATTTAATTGTTTTGTTTTTCAAATAAACTTGTGGATGGTATTATGTCTCAGGGCTCAATAGATAACTGAAATCAATCTTAAACACATGTGATAATTAGTTTTCCAGGTGATTCTAATTAAAGGAAAACTACTTAAAAATGATGTTCCACATTATTAAGCAGGCCAAAGGTTTCAAGCAATATGAGAGATAAAAAGGATCTTTCTACTGCTGAAAAGCGTTAAATAGTGCAATGCCTTGGACAAGGTATGAAAAAATTAGATACTTCACAAAAACTTTGTGATCATCATACTGTGAAGAGATTTGTGACTGAAACAGAGCACAGACAGAGTTCATGCAGTTAAAGGCATAATGAGGAAGGTTTCTGCCAGACAAATTCATTTGATTAATAGAGGAGCTGCCAAAATACCATTACAAAGCAGCAAACAGTTATTTGAAGCTGCTGGTGCCTCTGGAGTCCCTCGAACCTCAAGGTGTATGATCCTTCAAAGGCTTGCTGTGGTGCATAAACCTACTATTTGGCCACCCTTAAACAGTGTTCATGAGCAGAAACGGTTGCAGTGGGCCCAGACATACATGAAGACTAATTTTCAAACAGTCTTGTTTACTGATGAGTGTCGAGCAACCCTGGATGGTCCAGATGGATGGAGTAGTGGATGGTTGGTTGGATGGCCACCATGTCGCAACAAGGCTGCGACATCAGCAAGGAGGTGGAGAAATCTGTTGTGAATTCTGTTATCGAACTCCCTCCTGTGGTCATGAATGGTACTTCGGCGAGTTCTGTCCATGGACTCCCTCTGGTGGCTGTAAGTGGAGCTGCTGCTTCTGAGGTTCCTTCCACAGGTGACGTAGTTTATCCTTTGGCTGGCTGTTCTATTTAACTCCACTCAGATCGTTACTCCATGCCAGCTGTCAATGTTCCTGTATTGGTTCAGTTCGCTCTTGGATCTTTCTGGTGACCTGTCTATTCCAGCAGAAGCTAAGTCCCTGCTAGTTATTATTTGTTCATTGTTTCCTTGTCCAGCTGGATATCATGATTTTGCCTTGCTAGCTGGAAGCTCTGGGATGCAGAGTGGCATCTCCGCACCGTTAGTCTCCATAATTAATAACCAGCAAAGGCTATGCAGACAGCTGCAGGCTGATATTAATAGCCTAGGAAGGGACCATGGATATTGCCCCCCTTGGCTAGAAACATCATCACTCAGCCGCACCAGAAAAGGTGCATCTGTAAGATGCGCCAATTCCGGCACTTAGCCTCGCTCTTCCCACTTGCCCTGTAGCAGTGGCAAGTGGGGTAATAGTTTGAGGGTTAATGTCACCTTTGCGTTGTAAGGTGACATCAAGCCTGGCTTAGTAATGGAGAGGTGTCAATAAGACACCTATCCTGTCATGGTTGTGGACATGATTCCTTCACTGTCCTCTCGGGATTAATTTGTATAGCCTCCTTTTGGTTTGGAGAGGGCTATATGTACCCGCCTTCGTCTGTGGATCCTTGTCAGTGATACATCTGTCTTGGCTGTGTGTCTGACCCCCTGGTGTGCGTGCATACTGTTTAGTCCGTTTCCATTCTTGTGTATTACTCTGTCTGTTTTCTCGTTCTGTGCTTTGCCTTGTGACTCTGTGCTTATTATGTATCTGGCTCTGACCTTCTGCTTGATATTCTAACTTACCTCCTGTCTGCCCCGTTTGTACTGCACTGCTATCTTCGGCTCCCTGACCTTTTTGCTACGTCTCGACCATGCCTACGTCTCAACCTTTTGGCACTTCATTGACCTCCCGGTGTGACCTCGGCATGTTCAGACTACTCTCTGGCTTCGCCGGTCACCGCCGCTACTTGGCGTCTGCCTCCGTCCACTCTACCGGAGGACACGTGCTTCTGGTCCTGCGCTCCGGCAGGTAATCTCACCGCAGCACTCCTTACTCTCTCTGTCCTTCTGTAACACATGCACAGACTCCTGCTGTAAGTCTGCAGCAGGGCCCTTGAGATTATCACTGACCTAAACATTTAAATGAGATTTTGCACCTTTTTTTCCCTTGGTCATGGATCCGCTGCATGCCCTCTTTGAGCAAGTGAATAGCCTCACTCAAATGATGCAAACACTATCTGTGGAGTAGCGAACCCTGGCTCAGTCACATCAACAGATTCAGAGGGAGGTTGCTGACGCCGTGCGGGGTTCTTCTCCTTCTGGGGGTCGGGGTGAGGGTGCCACAGATGTTTCCATAATCTCCCCCGAACCACCTGTTAAGTTGCCTGACACCTTTTCAGGGGATACAAAACAATTCAGGATGTTCAAATAGGGGTGTAAATTGTTTTTCTCTCTGCGCCCACATGCCTCTGGGAATGAAAGCCAGAGGGTGGGAATTATTATTTCTTTATTAAGGGGGGCTCCTGTTATGAACTGGTGGTTCAGAAACACAATGGACCTGGTGGTTAAGAGCACACAAAGTGACCTGATAGTTACTAATAACATAGGACGAGCTCTGAGACGTGGGAACTCTGCTGACCGCAATCCCTAATCCTATCACACCACACTAGAGGTAGCCGTGGAGCGCTCCTGACCAGACCTAGGCGCCTCGGGCACAGCCTGAGAAACTAGCTAGCCCTGAAGATAGAAAAATAAGCCTACCTTGCCTCAGAGAAATTCCCCAAAGGAAAAGGCAGCCCCCCACATATAATGACTGTGAGTAAAGATGAAAATACAAACACAGAGATGAAATAGATTTTAGCAAAGTGAGGCCCGACTTACTGAATAGACCGAGGATAGGAAAGATAGCTTTGCAGTCAGCACAAAAACCTACAAATAACCACGCAGAGGGCGCAAAAAGACCCTCCGCACCGACTAACGGTACGGAGGTGCTCCCTCTGCGTCCCAGAGCTTCCAGCAAGCAAGACAAACCAATATAGCAAGCTGGACAGAAAAAATAGCAAACAAAAGTAACACAAGCAGAACTTAGCTTATGCAGGGCAGACAGGCCACAAGACGATCCAGGAGAGAGCAAGACCAATACTGGAACATTGACTGGAGGCAAGGAACAAAGAACTAGGTAGAGTTAAATAGAGCAGCACCTAACGACTTAACCTCTTCACCTGAGGAAGGAAACTCAGAAGCCGCAGCCCCACTCACATCCACCAGAAGAAGCTCATAGACAGAACCAGCCGAAGTACCACTCATGACCACAGGAGGGAGTTCGACCACAGAATTCACAACAGGCTCCGCAGGCTTGGCCTTTTTCTATCTCTCCCTCCAGAACGTATGTCTGTGGATCTGTTTTTTGAGGTTCTTGGACATATTTATGATGAGCCTGATAGAGTGTCTGGCTGAGGATATAGTTATGAGTGTGACACAGGGGAAGCACTCAACAGAGTGGTTTTGTTCCGAGTTCAGACGTTGGATGGCTGAGACATCCTGGAGTGATGCCACCTTAAGAGGGCCGGTCCGCAGAGACCTGTCCAACAGTTTGCAGAATGCTTTGGCCTTGCATCCTCCACCGGATACCCTGGAGGACGCCATGACCCAGGCTGTCCGTATGGACCGTAGACTCCGTGCCAGAGGGGTGATGCAGCAGGAAACCCCTTTTATACTCCAGCTCAGGGGACACCGCTTTGCCTACAGAACCCATGGAGGTGGGAGCTATCTCGGTCAAAGAGAGAGAGAGGAGACACTGCAGAGATAATCAGCTGTGCTTTTTACTGAGGAGCCTCGGGACACTGGAAAAAGGACTGTTCTTCTTGTCCCTCCTCGTCTAAGATGTCGGGAAATGTTTAAGTCTGGGTAATGATCAAGGTGTTTGCCCAGACTCCCATGTACAATTTTCCTCATTTGCTAAAATCCTTCAGGTGGAGTTGGAGATTGTTGGTGGTCCCATTTTGACTACCGCTTTTGTTGACTGTGGATCCACCATCAAATTAATTGACTCTCGTGTTGTGACTCTTTATAAGATAAGGACAGTTAGGATTGAATCCCCCGTTAAGGTGGTGGCTATTGACTCCTCTCACCTGAGAGGGAATCTGCTTTGTGTCTGAGGTTTTTTCACTAAGAGTGGGTCCTGCTCATGTGGAAAACATAAGCTGTTTTGTCATGAATAATTTGCCTGCGGGTCTTGTTCTAGGTATGCCTTGGCTTCAACGCCATAACCCCGTTATTGATTGGGTATCTGGGAAAACTGTCCAATGGGGGTCCAATTGTACCAGTCTTTGTTGCAATTCTGTGCCATTGTCCACCCCTTTGAAATCTGTATGTGTGTGGTCTGTCGGTCTGGAGGGTATTCTGGAGTAGCTAAAAGACTTTGAAGTCATGTTATCCGATAGCGAGCTTGAGGCGCTACCAGCACATAGACCTTTCGATTGTGCCATTGACTTAGTTCTTGAGGCTAAACTTCCCAAGGCTCGTTTGCTTAATTTGTCTGGGCCTGAGCACCAAGCTATGAAGGAGTATATTGCAGAAAGTCTCCGCAAAGGGCATATTCACCCTTCTGTCTCGCCTGTAGCAGCTGGGTTTTTTTTGTTAAGAAAAAAGATAGTGGTTTGCGGTCGTGCCTCGACTTTCAGGAACTCAACAAGATTACCGTGAGAAACACGTATCCACTCTCCCTCATTCCAGTTCTATGTAACTAACTCTCGGGGGCCAAATGGTTTTCCAAGCTTGATTTACGGGGTCCTATAAGGTTTTGTGAAGGAGATGAGTGGAAAGCAGCATTTCTCACGTCTGAAGGACTGTTTCAGAACCTTGTCATGCCCTTTGGTCTGACTAACACTCCTGCTGTCTTTTAAAATTGTATTAATGTTATTTGTTCTGATCTGATTGGTTGTTTTGTGGTCATTTATCTTGATGACATTTTAGTGTACTCACTTGATAGTCAATCCCACTTGCACCATCTGTGAACTGTTCTTCTTAGACTTAGAGAAAACCATTTGAATGCTAAGTTGGAGAAATGCTCATTCTTTGTACAGGAATTGTCTTTTTGGGGTTTGATTATTTCTTGTGAGGGATTTCGCATGGATCCGAAAAAAGTCCAGGCTATTACTGATTGGGTTCAACCTCATGATTTAAAGGGTTTGCAATGCTTTCTGGGCTTTGCAAACTACAATCGAAAGTTTATTAATGTTTTTTTGCAGGTGGTTAAGCCTCTGACTGATCTCACACTCAAGGGGGCTGATGTGAGGAATTGGTCAACTTCTGCAAAAAAATCTTTTCTGACTTTAAAAAAGTGTTTTATTTCCGCCCCAGTGTTGGTCTAGACGGATCTGGCTGGACCAACACTGGGGTGGAAATAAAACACTTCTTTAAAGTGCAGCTGCATAGAAATACATGCAGCCGCACACTCCGGTCTCGAGTGCCGGCGGCTGTACCGGGTATTGATGCGAGAGACTAGTGCGAGTTTCTCGAATTGCACACGCAAGTGTGACCCAAGCCTAATAGTCATTTTGACCAGGTGTGCCAAAACGTTTACATTCCACTGTATATACAATAAACACATTACATACTATATAAAGCATTCACTTAAATACTTCTGTATAATAACAATAATTATTGTACTAGGTAAGTTTTTGTTCACATTTCATTTAGTGTGTATGTCAGGAAACATGAAAAGTGTACAAACTAAATGTGTCCAAAAGGATACAGCAGCCAGGCCAAAGCCAAAGAGAGTCTTTTGGTCTCTGCTCTGCTGATATATATTGAAGGTGTTCCTTCTCTCTGGCAGTGGTTGAGTTAAGGTACCGTCACACTAGACGATATCGCTAGCGATCCGTGACGTTGCAGCGTCCTCGCTAGCGATATCGTCCAGTGTGACAGGCAGCAACGATCAGGATCCTGCTGTGCTGTCGCTGGTCGGGGAAGAAAGTCCAGAACTTTATTTGGTCGCTGGACTCCCCGCAGACATCGCTGAATCGGCGTGTGTGACACCGATTCAGCGATGTCTTCACTGGTAACCAGGGTAAACATCGGGTAACTAAGCGCAGGGCCGCGCTTAGTAACCCGATGTTTACCCTGGTTACCAGCGTAAAAAAACAAACACTACATACTTACATTCAGCTGTCTGTCCCTTGCCGTCTGGTTCCTGCACTGACTGCTGGCCGTAAAGTGAAAGCAGAGCACAGCCACAGCGGTGAGTCACCGCTGTGTGACTCACCGCTGTGCTGTGCTTTCACTTTCACTTTACGGCCAGCAGTCAGTGCAGGAACCAGACGGCAAGGGACAGACAGCTGAATGTAAGTATGTACTGTTTGTTTTTTACGCTGGTAACCAGGGTAAACATCGGGTTACTAAGCGCGGCCCTGCGCTTAGTTACCCGATGTTTACCCTGGTTACCGGGGACCTCGGGATCGTTGGTCACTGGAGAGCTGTCTGTGTGACAGCTCTCCAGCGACCAAACAGCGACGCTGCAGCGATCCGGATCGTTGTCGGTATCGCTGCAGCGTCGCTAAGTGTGACGGTACCTTTAGGCCAAGTCACCGAGTCCTTATATCAAACAGGAAGATTTCTTAAAGATCAGAAACTTCTAGGGGAAAGAAAACAAACAGTCTTTCCCCAGCAAAAAGATAACGAAAGGATATATGATACAATGGGCTCACCAGTAAAACGTCCAACTGTCTCTCAAGTCCTATCTGAGAGACCAGCACCAAGACATCTATTCATCTCTTGCTTACAGACACCTTCTAAGCTGCCCATTAAATGAGCTGCAAAGCTCGGATTGGAGGCATGAGAATTAGGGTTGAGCGAAACGGGTCGTTCATTTTCAAAAGTCGCCGACTTTTGGCAAAGTCGGGTTTCATGAAACCCGATCCGACCCCTGTGCGGGGTCGGCCATGCGGTACGCGACTTTCGCGCCAAAGTCGCGTTTCAATGACTCCAAAAAGCGCCATTTCTCAGCCAATGAAGGTAAACGCAGAGTGTGGGCAGCGTGATGACATAGGTCCTGGTCCCCACCATCTTAGAGAAGGGCATTGCAGTGATTGGCTTGCTGTCCGCGGCGTCACAGGGGCTATAAAGGGGCGTTCCCGCCGACCGCCATGTTACTGCTGCTGATCTGAGCTTAGGGAGAGGTTGCTGCCGCTTCGTCAGAAGCAGGGATAGCGTTAGGCAGGGTCCATTAACCACCAAACCGCTTGTGCTGTAGCGATTTCCACAGCCCAACACCACCTTCGGTGTGCAGGGACAGTGGAAGCTACATTTTTTTTTTTTCCTCAGCGCTGTAGCTCATTGGGCTGCCTTAGAAGGCTCCCTGATAGCTGCATTGCTGTGTGTACGCCGCTGTGCAAACCAACTGCTTTTTTCAAAGCACAAATCCTCTTGTTCCTTCCTTTCTGCACAGCTATCTTGTTTGTTTGTCCACACTTTTTATTTAATTTGTGCATCAGTCCACTCCTTATTGCTGCCTGCCATACCTGGCTGAGATTACTGCAGGGAGATAGTAATTGAAGGACAGTTCCTTTTTTTTTTTTTTTTGTGGGAGATTAAGATTGGCATTTCTGCTAGAGTGCCATCCCTGTCTGTGTCATCTCTCACTCAGTGGGCCATAGAAAGCCTATTTATTTTTTTGCTTGATTTGGGTTCCAAAATCTACCTGAAAAAATCACAACATCAATCAGTGGGAGAAAAATATTGGCCTCAGGGCTTGTGTGCCACTCCTGACTCCTGTGTGTGCCATCTCTCACTCAGTGGGCCATAGAAAGCCTATTAATTTTTTTGCTTGATTTGGGTTCTAAATTCTACCTGAAAAAATCAATAAATCAATCAGTGGGAGATTAATATTGGCCTTTGGGCTTGTGTGCCAGTCCTAAGCGTGCCATCTCTCTCTCTCAGATAGTGGGCCATAGAAAGCCTATTTATTATTTTTTTTATTGGGTTTATAAATTTTCCCTGGAAAAAAAAAAAAAAGTGGGAGATTAATATTGGCCTCTGGGCTTGTGTGCCAGTCCTGAGCGTGCCATCTCTCTCACAAATAGTGGGCCATAGAAAGCCTATTTATTTTTTTGGTTGATTTGGGTTCTAAATTCTACCTGAAAAAATCAATAAATCAATCAGTGGGAGATTAATATTGGCCTCTGGGCTTGTGTGCCAGTCCTAAGCGTGCCATCTCTCTCTCTCAGATAGTGGGCCATAGAAAGCCTATTTATTATTTTTTTTATTGGGTTTATAAATTTTCCCTGGAAAAAAAAAAAAAAGTGGGAGATTAATATTGGCCTCCGGGCTTGTGTGCCAGTCCTGAGCGTGCCATCTCTCTCACAAATAGTGGGCCATAGAAAGCCTATTTATTTTTTGGGTTGATTTGGGTTCTAAATTCTACCTGAAAAAATCAATAAATCAATCAGTGGGAGATAAATATTGGCCTCTGGGCTTGTGTGCCACTCCTGACTCCTGTGTGCGTCATCTCTCACTCAGTGGGCCCTAGAAAGCCTATTTATTGTTTTATTTGTTTTCTAAATTCTCCCTGAAAAAATCATTTTATTTTATTTTTTTTCTAAATTATTCCTGAAAAAATCATTTTTTTTGTATTTTTTTTTTTCTAAAGTCTCCCTGAAAAAAAAAAAAAAAATCAAATCAGTGGGAGATTAATATTGCCCTTTCTGCTTGTGTGCCAGTCTTGACTCCTGGGTGTGCCATCTCTCTCTCTCCAATTGTGGGCCATAGAAAGCCTATTAATTTTTTTGCTTGATTTGGGTTCCAAAATCTACCTGAAAAAATCACTAAATCAATCAGTGGGAGATAAATATTGGCCTCTGGGCTTGTGTGCCACTCCTGACTCCTGTGTGCGTCCTCTCTCACTCAGTGGGCCCTACAAAGCCTATTTTTTTTTATTTGTTTTCTAAATTCTCCCTGAAACAATCATTTTATTTTATTTTGTTTCTAAATTCTTCCTGAAAAATTCATTTTTTTGTATTTTTTTTTCTAAAGTCTCCCTGAAAAAAAAAAAAAAATCAAATCAGTGGGAGATTAATATTGCCCTTTCTGCTTGTGTGCCAGTCTTGACTCCTGGGTGTGCCATCTCTCTCTCTCTCCAATTGTGGGCCATAGAAAGCCTATTAATTTTTTTGCTTGATTTGGGTTCCAAAATCTACCTGAAAAAATCACTAAATCAATCAGTGGGAGATAAATATTGGCCTCTGGGCTTGTGTGCCACTCCTGACTCCTGTGTGCGTCCTCTCTCACTCAGTGGGCCCTATAAAGCCTATTTTTTTTTTATTTGTTTTCTAAATTCTCCCTGAAACAATCATTTTATTTTATTTTGTTTCTAAATTCTTCCTGAAAAATTCATTTTTTTGTATTTTTTTTTTCTAAAGTCTCCCTGAAAAAAAAAAAAAAAAAATCAAATCAGTGGGAGATTAATATTGCCCTTTCTGCTTGTGTGCCAGTCTTGACTCCTGGGTGTGCCATCTCTCTCTCTCCAATTGTGGGCCATAGAAAGCCTATTAATTTTTTTGCTTGATTTGGGTTCCAAAATCTACCTGAAAAAATCACTAAATCAATCAGTGGGAGATAAATATTGGCCTCTGGGCTTGTGTGCCACTCCTGACTCCTGTGAGCGTCCTCTCTCACTCAGTGGGCCATAGAAAGCCTATTTTTTTTTTTATTTGTTTTCTAAATTCTCCCTGAAACAATCATTTCATTTTATTTGGTTTATAAATTCTTCCTTAAAAAATCATTTTTTTTAATTATTATTTTTTTTCTAAAGTCTCCCTTTTAAAAAAAAAAAAACAAATCAGTGGGAGATTAATATTTACATTTGCGCTTCAGTGACAGTCCTGCGTGTGTGGCATCTCTCTCATTTGTTGCCACCAACAACAGAGTGTGTAACATTGTGCCTGATTTTCGTTGTGGTCTCACCCACCTGTAAAGGGGTAGCTAAATCATACTGAAGTTATAGCTCACCATGTAAGTTGTGTGACAGCAACAAATACCGTTAGTTTGGTAACGTTTTTAAAACAATGAGGAAGTCTGGTGGAAGAGGTCGTGGCCGGGGGCGTTCATTGTCAGCTGGTAATGAGGGTAGTGGTAGTGGTGGAGCATTAGGTGGTCGTGGGAAAAAAAATATTGCACCTAAGTCTGGAGCTGTGGAGCCAGGTTCGTCGTCTGGCTACACAAGGCCTCGAACGCTCCCTTTTCTGGGAGTAGGAAAACCGCTTTTAAAGCCGGAGCAGCAAGAGCAAGTTTTGGCTTATCTTGCTGACTCAGCCTCTAGCTCTTTTGCCTCCTCTCGTGAAACTGGTAAAAGTAAAAGCAGCGCGTCGTTAGTGGATGTTCACGGTCAGGGACAAGTCGCTTCCTTGTCCTCTTCAGCAAAAACAACAACAGAGAAGAATGCAGCAGGCGACACACGGGTTACTCCATGGAGCTCTTTACACATACCGTCCGTGGCTTAGAAAGTGAAGCAGTTAACAGTCCATGCCCATTACAAGTTGAATCTGACATGAAGTGCACTGATGCACAGCCACAGCCAGACTACTATGCTGGTCCTTTGACTCAGACCACAACATTGCCCTCGCAGGGTGCTGATCAAGAATCTGACCCTGATGAGACTATGTTGCCCCATCACGAACGCTATACCACCGACCGACACGGTGACACAGACGAAGTTGCACACGAGCTACAAGAAGAGGTAATAGATGACCCAGTTCTTGACCCCGATTGGCAGCCATTGGGGGAACAGGGTGCAGGCGGCAGCAGTTCTGAAGCGGAGGAGGAGGGGCCGCAGCAGGCATCAACATCGCAACAGGTTCCATCTGCCGGGCCCGTATCTTGCCCAAAACGCGTGGCAAAGTCAAAACCTGTTGGAGGACAGCGTGGCCATCCGGTTAAAGCTCAGTCTGCAATGCCTGAAAAGGTATCCGATGCTAGAAAGAGTGCAGTCTGGCATTTTTTTAAACAACATCCAATTGATAAGCGCAAAGTCATCTGTCAAAAATGTTCAACTACCTTAAGCAGAGGGCAGAATCTGAAAAGTCTCAATACAAGTTGCATGCATAGACATTTAACCACCATGCATTTGCAAGCTTGGACTAACTACCAAACGTCCCTTAAGGTTGTAGCACCCTCGGCCAATGAAGCTAGTCATCAAAGCAACATCCCTTCCGGCAGTGTAGGGCCACCATTTTCTGCACCACCTGCAGTATCTATGCAGGTTTCTTTGCCAGGCCAAAGCAGTCAGGGTCAGGGAATCACCAGTTTCGTAGTAGGAAACACTGCATCTAGGGCACCGGCGGCAACAATACCATCTCCCACCGTCTCTCAGTCTGCCATGTCCACCGGCACCCCCGCTAGTTCCACGATCTCCAGCTCTCCAGTCCAGCTCACCCTACATGAGACTATGGTTAGAAAAAGGAAGTACTTAGCCTCGCATCCGCGTACACAGGGTTTGAACGCCCACATAGCTAGACTAATCTCGTTAGAGATGATGCCCTACCGGTTAGTTGAAAGCGAAGCTTTCAAAGCCCTGATGGACTACGCTGTACCACGCTACGAGCTACCCAGTCGACACTTTTTTTCCAGAAAAGCCATCCCAGCCCTCCACCAGCATGTTAAAGAGCGCATCGTCCATGCACTCAGGCAATCTGTGAGCACAAAGGTGCACCTGACAACAGATGCATGGACCAGTAGGCATGGCCAGGGACGTTACGTGTCCATCACGGCACACTGGGTAAATGTGGTGGATGCAGGGTCCACAGGGGACAGCAAGTTTGGGACAGTTCTGCCTAGCCCACGGTCTAGGAAACAGTTGGCTGTAGCCGTTCGCACCCCCTCCTCCTCGTCCTCCTGCAGAAGCGAGACCTCGTCCACAGACCGCAGTCGCACAACCACTCCATCCGCAGCTGCCACTGTTGCACACCAGGTCTCCCATTATGGGGCAGCTACTGGCAAACGTCAGCAGGCTGTATTGGCTATGAAGTGTTTGGGCGACAACAGACACACCGCTGAAGTTCTGTCCGAGTTCTTGCAGAAAGAAACGCAGTCGTGGCTGGGCACTGTAGATCTTGAGGCAGGCAAGGTAGTGAGTGATAACGGAAGGAATTTCATGGCTGCCATCTCCCTTTCCCAACTGAAACACATTCCTTGCCTGGCTCACACCTTAAACCTGGTGGTGCAGTGCTTCCTGAAAAGTTATCCGGGGTTATCCGACCTGCTTCTCAAAGTGCGTGGACTTTGCTCACATATCCGCCATTCGCCCGTACACTCCAGCCGTATACAGACCTATCAGCGTTCTTTGAACCTTCCCCAGCATCGCCTAATCATAGACGTTGCAACAAGGTGGAACTCAACACTGCACATGCTTCAGAGACTGTGTGAACAGAGGCGGGCTGTTATGTTTTTGTGGGAGGATACACATACACGGGCAGGCAGTAGGATGGCAGACATGGAGTTGTCAGGTGTGCAGTGGTCGAAGATTCAAGACATGTGTCAAGTCCTTCAGTGTTTTGAGGAATGCACACGGCTGGTTAGTGCAGACAACGCCATAATAAGCATGAGCATCCCCCTAATGCGTCTGCTGATGCAAAGTTTGACGCACATAAAGGATCAGGCGTCTGCAGCTGAGGAAGAGGAAAGCCTTGATGACAGTCAGCCATTGTCTGGCCAGGGCAGTGTACAGGACGAGGTAGCGGGCGAACAGGAGGAGGAGGACGAGGAGGATGATGGGGATGATTATATTTTTAATGAGGAAGCTTTTCCGGGGCCAGTGGAAATTGTTGGCGCGGCAAGGCCGGGTTCTGGTTTTTGGAGGGACACAAGTGACGTGGATGTGCCTGAAACTGCCCCTCAACCAAGCACAACCACAGATTTGAGAACTGGAACTTTGGCCCACATGGCGGATTATGCCTTACGTATCCTCAAAAGGGACACACGCATAACAAAAATGATGAACGATGACGATTACTGGTTGGCCTGCCTCCTTGATCCTCGCTATAAAGGCAAATTGCAAAATATAATGCCACATGAGAACTTGGAACTAATATTAGCAACCAAACAATCAACTCTTATTGACCGTTTGCTTCTGGCATTCCCTGCACACAGCGCCCGTGATCGGTCTAACACGAGCTGCAGGGGCCAGCAGACCAGAGGTGTTAGAGGGGCAGAAATCAGAAGTGGCGTTGGCCAGAGGGGTTTTCTGACCAGGTTGTGGAGTGATTTTGCTATGACCGCAGACAGAACAGGTACTGCAGCATCAATTCAAAGTGACAGGAGACAACATTTGTCCAGTATGGTTACTAACTATTTTTCATCCCTTATCGACGTTCTCCCTTAACCGTCATTCCCATTTGATTACTGGGCATCAAAATTAGACACCTGGCCAGAATTGGCAGAATATGCATTGCAGGAGCTTGCTTGCCCGGCAGCTAGTGTCCTATCAGAAAGAGTATTCAGTGCTGCAGGTTCAATACTAACAGAAAAAAGGACTCGTCTGGCTACCCAAAATGTAGATGATCTAACCTTCATTAAAATGAACCACAACTGGATTTCGAAATCTTTTGCCCCACCTTGCCCGGCTGACACCTAGCTTTCCTATGTAAAGGTCTTGCCTGTGGACTATTCTGAATGACTTTTCCAATCTCGTAATTTGCAGCACCTGATTGTCCAGCATCCGACATGTTAACACCTCCCTAAATGGCCAAAGTCCCCACACGGGGCCATGGTATCGCCACTTGGCGCCAGCACCCGTGAGAGTACTGTTTGTCTGAAGAGGTGGGTGTGCCCGCTTTTGGTCGATGGCACTGCCACTAGGTCCCTCATAGTGCAATAAAGTGTCTGGCGGTGGTGGTGCGCACCCAACGTCAGACACACCGTTGTAATATGAGGGGCCCTGGGCCTGTACCGCCGGCCACAAGACAGTCCCCCCCAGGTCAAACAGTGCTCTACGACTTGCAAAATTTTCTCTCACAGCTCCACCAATGTTTAGTCTATGCGCTGACATCCTTCAATGCCTGGCACTGTCAATACCATTGTATTGACATTTTTCTTATGTTAGGCCTTCAAAGCCTGTCTGCGTTCACTCCTTCCACTAGGCCTCCACTGACCTGTCTACTGCTGCCCGTGTTCCCCTGGAACCAATTTTAAATTGCCTACAGCCAGCCCAATTTATTATGTTAGGGCTTCGAAGCCTGTCTGCGGTCCCTCCTTCCACTAGGCCTCCACTGACCTGTCTACTGCCGCCCGTGTTCCCCTGGAACCAATTTTAAATTGCCTACAGCCAGCCCAATTTATTATGTTAGGGCTTCGAAGCCTGTCTGCGGTCCTTCCTTCCACTAGGCCTCCACTGACCTGTCTACTGCCGCCCGTGTTCCCCTGGAACCAATTTTAAATTGCCTACAGCCCAATTATTGTTATGTTAGGCCTTCGAAGCCTGTCTGCGGCCCGTTCTTTCCACTACTACTACACTGACCTGGCTACTGCCGCCCGTGTTCCCCTGGAACCAATTTTAAATTGCCTACAGCCAGCCCAATTTATTATGTTAGGGCTTCGAAGCCTGTCTGTGGCCCGTTCTTTCCACTACTACTACACTGACCAGGCCACTGCTGCCCGTGTTCCCCTGGAACCAATTTTAAATTGCCTACAGCCAGCCCAATTTATTATGTTAGGGCTTCGAAGCCTGTCTGCGGTCCATCCTTCCACTAGGCCTCCACTGACCTGTCTACTGCCGCCCGTGTTCCCCTGGAACCAATTTTAAATTGCCTACAGCCAGCCCAATTTATTATGTTAGGGCTTCGAAGCCTGTCTGCGGTCCCTCCTTCCACTAGGCCTCCACTGACCTGTCTACTGCCGCCCGTGTTCCCCTGGAACCAATTTTAAATTGCCTACAGCCAGCCCAATTTATTATGTTAGGGCTTCGAAGCCTGTCTGCGGTCCCTCCTTCCACTAGGCCTCCACTGACCTGTCTACTGCTGTCCGTGTTCCCCTGGAACCAATTGTAAATTGCCTACATCCCAATTTTTGTTATGTTAGGCCTTCGAAGCCTGTCTGCGGCCCGTTCTTTCCACTACTACTACACTGACCAGGCCACTGCTGCCCGTGTTCCCCTGGAACCAATTTTAAATTGCCTACAGCCAGCCCAATTTATTATGTTAGGCCTTCAAAGCCTGTCTGCGGTCCCTCCTTCCACTAGGCCTCCACTGACCTGTCTACTGCTGCCCGTGTACCCCTTGAACCAACATCAGAAAATATAAAAATAAGTATTTTGCTTATAAAAAAGAAAATACTGGAGAGATATCAAATGCAGACATTTTAACATTAAAAACAAACACATACAACAAAAATCTGGTACAGTACTAAAAATGGCCACCAGCTACAATAACTTTCTCCTGCAAGTAGTTAACTGAAAGTTTTTTTCAATTTAAAACACAGATATGGCATCCACCGAGTGTTGTCCTGTCGCGTCTTCTTTATATTATTGCCAAGAAGATGCAAAACAATGAAAATAATAAAATCATTATTTACCCAAAAAATAGAGTAAGTCAAAACCACATTGCAAATAAACATTCATTACAAATAAAGAAGCAGGGCGCGTCCGAGGGTGAGTATATACCTAATAAGAATATAATCACCCTCGGACGCGCCCTGCTTCTTTCCGACAGCCTTCCTTCCTAAGAATCAGCCCTTCCGTGGTGTAGAGAGAGGGTGTGTTACACTCCAAGGTGTTCCCCAGGTTGCCTTTCCTGAGCTTCGATCTTCATGCTCTCGTTTAGTAGTTGTCGGAAAGTAGGCTGCATTAGGCCTACAAATTGGGTATGGGGTGGAGAGAGATGGTGTGTTACACTCCAAGGTGTTCCCCAGGTTTCCTTGCCATTGCTTCGGTCTTCCGACTCTCGTTTAGTAGTTGTAGAAAACTACACTGCATTAGGCCTACAAAATGGGTATCGGGTGGAGAGAGATGGTGTGTTACACTCCAAGGTGTTCCCCAGGTTTCCTTGCCATTGCTTCGGTCTTCCGACTCTCGTTTAGTAGTTGTAGAAAACTACACTGCATTAGGCCTACAAAATGGGTATCGGGTGTAGAGAGATGGTGTGTTACACTCCAAGGTGTTCCCCAGGTTTCCTTGCCATTGCTTCGGTCTTCCGACTCTCGTTTAGTAGTTGTAGAAAACTACACTGCATTAGGCCTACAAAATGGGTATCGGGTGGAGAGAGATGGTGTGTTACACTCCAAGGTGTTCCCCAGGTTTCCTTGCCATTGCTTCGGTCTTCCGACTCTCGTTTAGTAGTTGTAGAAAACTACACTGCATTAGGCCTACAAAATGGGTATCGGGTGGAGAGAGATGGTGTGTTACACTCCAAGTTGTTCCCCAGGTTTCCTTGCCATTGCTTCGGTCTTCCGACTCTCGTTTAGTAGTTGTAGAAAACTACACTGCATTAGGCCTACAAAATGGGTATCGGGTGGAGAGAGATGGTGTGTTACACTCCAAGGTGTTGCCCAGGTTTCCTTGCCATTGCTTCGGTCTTCAGACTCTCGTTTAGTAGTTGTAGAAAACTACACTGCATTAGGCCTACAAAATGGGTATCGGGTGGAGAGAGATCGTGTGTTACACTCCAAGGTGTTCCCCAGGTTTCCTTGCCATTGCTTCGGTCTTCCGACTCTCGTTTAGTAGTTGTAGAAAACTACACTGCATTAGGCCTACAAAATGGGTATCGGGTGGAGAGAGATGGTGTGTTACACTCCAAGGTGTTCCCCAGGTTTCCTTGCCATTGCTTCGGTCTTCCGACTCTCGTTTAGTAGTTGTAGAAAACTACACTGCATTAGGCCTACAAAATGGGTATGGGGTGGAGAGAGATGGTGTGTTCCACTCCAAGGTGTTCTCCAGGTTGCCTTTCCTGAGCTTCTATCTTCAGGCTCTCGTTAAATTGTGGTTAAATGGAACAACTGCATTTGGCGTACTAGTTGGTTTGGGGCCTACTAACAGTGTCTGCCGCTCCTTGCTGTTCTCCTGGTTTCCTGTCCTGAAATTCCGTTTTCAGGCGCTCGTTAAGTAGTTGTTAATGTTAGACTGCATTTGGCCTACTAGTTGGGTTGGGGCCTACTATCGGTGTCTGCCACTCCTTGCTGTTCTCCTCAACTGAACAAAGCTGTGCCGCCTGTTTACTACGGTTGCCAATTTTGAACTGCATTTCGACTACTTACTGATTTGGGCCTACTCTCTGTCAGCCTCTCATTCCAGTTGTCCTCCACTGCAATGCCCCCTGGTTATTCCTGTGTTACCAATTTTGAACTGCATTTAGCCAACTTTATTCTTTGGGCCTATATCTGTGTTTCCTCCTCATCCTGCCCATTGCCCAGCCAGTGATAGATGAGTCTGCTGGTACATTGACCCATAACGCAACATTCCCCGTTGACGCTACACAACAACATTGTGACCCTGCTGAAAGTCAGGTTGCTCTTCCCGCATACCATACCACTTTACACGGGGACAAAGAGGAAGGTGCAGATGAAAGTGCAGGTTCCTTCATCAGGTGGGGGGAGGAATACTAGTTGGCGACGTCACTGGCACAGGGCCTCTCATAGTACGCAAAAGTGTTGCTGCCGGTGGGAGGCGCCCCCGCCGTGCAAACACACCGCTGTACTTTGAGGGGCCCTGTGCCAGTGCCAATGCCAACGAGTGGGCCCCCCCTGCTTGCTCAGGTTCACAGCACTTGCAAAGTTGAAATACTTACCTCTCCCTGCTCCACTGCCGTGACGTGGTCCAGATTTCCTGGGCCCACTAATTACTTGAACCAGCCCTACCCACCACAACTTTAGCCAAATGACCCCCAATTTCAAATGCTTTCCAATTATTATAAGGTAAATTACGCTTGACAAGCTTCATTAAGAAGAATGGATGGTTTTGACATTAAAATGGGCACTCTAGGTGTTTTCCTGGCCCCCACTCACTGCCGACTATGCTGCCCCATTGACTTGCATTGGGTTTCGTGTTTCGGTCGATCCCGACTTTACGTCATAATCGGCCGATTTCACTCGACCCGACTTTTGAGATAGTCGGGTTTCGCGAAACCCGGCTCGACTCTAAAAAGGTCAAGGTCGCTCAACTCTAATGAGAATAACTAGTCCTACCAAGCTCTTCTGGTCGCTCCTAAAACTCTGAATCAAAAATCTAGGTCCATTTAAAGCTCCCTCAGCAACTACTTTGCTGGAGCCTTCTCTCCAGAATTCACATTCACATTTAATAAATGTGCTTGAAATTTTCCTGAGGAGTATTAAAAAAATCCATTTTAAAATGGTGCCCGCCAAAAAAATTCCTCTTCCAAGATGGTGCCATCTGTACCTGCGAAGTAGCAGCTATCGGATCACTTCTACATACACCGAAAGCTGCTACTTCGCAGGCGTAAAAAAAAATGATTTTTTTTTATACTCCTCAGGAAAACATTAAGCACATTTATTGACTGCACATTATACATGCGATTATGCTGCAGCGCAGGTGCCACGGCTGGCACCTGGCTGCAGAAGTTTTTTTTTTCAGTATGTTAGGTATTCCTTATGTAAACTATGGGGCAGGTCAGTGAGGGATCAGTGACCTGTCAGCATTCTTCAGTATGAATACCTAATCAGAGCACTACATGAAGACTCCCCCTCCAGGCCTGCTCTGGGGCACGAGCATATCATTAACACAAAACTGAAAATAAAGATCAACCCCTTTCTGACATTAGATGTACTATCCCGTCGAGGTGGGGTGGGCCCATATGCCCACCGGCGGGATAGTATGTCATAGCGATCGGCCGCGTTCTCGGGGGGGTGTTGGCTGACTATCGCAGCTGACATCCAGCACTATGTGCCAGGAGCGGTCACGGACCGCCCCCGGCACATTATCCCCCAGTACACTGAGATGAAACATGATTGCAGCGTTCCGGGGGCATAGGGAAGCATTGTGCAGGGAGGGGGCTCCCTGCGGACTTCCCAAAGACCCTCGGTACAAGGCAATGTGCTCACCTTGTACCGAGCGTCTCCTCCCTGCAGGCCCCAGATCCAAAATGGCCACAGAGCTGCATCCGGGTCCTGCAGGGAGGTGGCTTACAAGCGCCTGCTCAGAGCAGGCGCCAGGAAGCCTCCAGCAGTGCACGTCAGATCGCTGATCTGACACAGTGCTCTGCAAAGTGTCAGATCAGCGATCTGTCAATATAGTGTGATGTTTCCCCCTGGGGCAAAGTAAAAAAGTAAAAAAAAAAATATTTACATGTGTAAAAAAAAAAAAAAATTCCTAAATAAATAATAAAAAAAGATATTGTTCCAATAAATACATTCCTTTATCTAAATAATAAAAAAAAAACAATAAATGTACACATATTTAGTCCGTAACGACCCGACCTATAAAACTGTCCCACTAGTTAACCTCTTCAGTGAACACCGCAAAAATAAATAAAAAAAAACGAGGCGAAAAACCAGCCTTTATTATCATACTGCCGAACAAAAAGTGGAATAGCACGCAATGAAAAAGACAGATCATGGTACCACTGAAAAGGTCATCTTGTCCCGCAAAAAACGAGCCACCATACAGAGTCATCAGTGAAAAAATAAAGCAGTTATAGTCCTCAGAACAAAGCGATGCAAAAATAATTATTTTTTCTATAAAATAGTTTTTATCGTATAAAAGCGCTAAAACATAAAAAAAATAATCTAAATGAGGTATCGCTGTAATCGTACTGACCCGAAGAATAAAACTGCTTTATCTATTTTACCAAACATGGAACGGTATAAACGCCCCCCCCCCCAAAAAAAAAAAAAAGAAATTCATGAATAGCTGGTTTTTGGTCATACTGCCTCACAAAAATCGGAATAAAAAGCGACCAAAAAATGTCACTTGCCCAAAAATGTTGCCAATAAAAACGTCAACTCATCCCACAAAAAACAAGATCTGACATGACTCTGTGGACCAAAATATGGAAAAATAATAGCTCTCAAAATGTGGTAACGTAAAAAAAATTTTTTTTGCAATAAAAAGCGTCTTTTAGCGTGTGACGGTTGCCAGTCATAAAAATCAGCTAAAACAAACTCTTAGTTAGGGAAAAATAAAAAAAATACAAAAATGTATTTATTTCCATTTTCCCATTAGGGTTAGGGCTAGGGCTAGGGTTAGGGTTAGGGCTAGGGTTAGGGCTAGGGTTAGGGCTAGGGTAAGGGCTAGGGTAAGGGCTAGGGTTAGGGTTGGGGCTAGGGTTGGGGCTAGGGTTAGGGTTGGGGCTAGGTTTAGGGTTAGGGCTGGGTTGGGGCTAGGGTTGGGGTTTGGGTTAGGGCTAGGATTAGGGTTTGGGTTGTGGCTAGGGTTAGGGATGGGGCTAGGGTTAGGGTTTGGATTACATTTTCGGTTGGGATTAGGGTTAGGGGTGTGTTAGGGTTAGGGGTGTGGTTAGGGTTATGGTTGGGATTAGGGTTAGGGGTGTGTTGAAGTTAGGGGTGTGGTTAGGGTTGGGGTTAGGGGTGTGGTTGGGATTAGGGGTGTGTTTGGGTTAGGGTTTCAGTTAGAATTGGGGGTTTCCACTGTTTAGGCACATCAGGGCTTTCCAAACACGACATGGCGTCCGATCACAATTCCAGCCAATTCTGCGTTGAAAAAGTAAAACAGTGCTCCTTCCCTTCCGAGCTCTCCCGTGTGCCCAAACAGGGGTTTACCACAACATATGGGGTATCAGCATACTCAGGACAAATTGGACAACAAATTCTGTGGTCGTGTTTCTCTTGTTACCCTGGGGAAAATAAAAATTTGGGGGGCTAAAAAAAACATTTTTGTGGGACAAAAATGATTTTTTATTTTCACGGCTCTGCGTTATTAACTGTAGTGAAACACTTGGGGATTCAAAGTTCTCACAACACATCTAGATAAGTTCCTTGGGAGTCTAGTTTCCAATATAGGATCTCTTGTGGGGGGTTTCTACTGTTTGGGTACATCAGGGGCTCTTCAAATGCAGCGTGACGCCTGCAGACCAATCCATCTAAGTCTGCATTCCAAATGGCGCTCTTCCCCTTCCGAGCTCTGCCATGCGCCCAAACGGTGGTTCCCCCCACATATGGGGTATCTGCGTACTCAGGACAAATTGGACAACAACTTTTGGGGACCAATTTCTCCTGTTACCCTTGGGAAAATACAAAACTGGGTGTTAAAGATAATTTTTGTGGAAAAAAATATTTTTTATTTTCACAGCTCTGCGTTATTAACTGTAGTGAAACACTTGGGGGTTCAAAGTTCTCACAACACATTTATATAAGTTCCTTGGGGGGCCTAGTGTCCAATATGGAGACACTTGTGGGGGATCTACTTTCCAAAATGGTGTCACTTGTGGGGGGTTTCAATGTTTAGGCACATCAGGAGCTCTCCAAACGCAAAATGGCGTCCCATCTCAATTCCAGCCAATTTTGCATAGAAAAGTCAAATGGCGTTCCTTCCCGTCCGAGCTCTGCCATGCACCCAAACAGTGGTTTACCCCCACATATAGGGTATCAGCATACTCAGGACTAGGGTTGAGCGAAACGGATCGTTCATTTTCAAAAGTCGCTGACTTTTGACAAAGTCGGGTTTCATGAAACCCGACCCAATCCCTGTGTGGGGTCGGCCATGCGGTACGCGATTTTGCGCCAAAGTCACGTTTCAATGACGCGAAAAGTGCCATTTCTCAGCCAATGAAGGTGGACGCAGAGTGTGGGCAGCGTGATGACATAAGTCCTGGTCCCCACCATCTTAGAGAAGGGCATTGCAGTGATTGGCTTGCTGTCTGCGGCGTCACAGGGGCTATAAAGAGGCATTCCCGCCGACTGCCATGTTACTGCTGCTGATCTGAGCATAGGGAGAGGTTGCTACCGCTTCGTCAGAAGCAGGGATAGCGTTAGGCAGGGTCCATTAACCCCCAAACCGACTGTGCTGTAGCGATTTCCACTGTCCAACACCACCTTTTGTTTGCAGGGACAGTGGAAGCTACATTTTTTTTTCTCAGCGCTGTAGCTCATTGGGCTGCCCTAGAAGGCTCCCTGATAGCTGCATTTTTGTGTGTACACCGCTGTGCAAACCAACTGCTTTTTTCAAAGCACAAATCCTGTTGTTCCTTCCTTTCTTCCTTTCTGCACAGCTATCTTTTTTGTTTGTCCACACTTTTGATTTAATTTGTGCAGCAGTCCACTCCTTCTTATTGCTGCCTGCCATACCTGGCTGAGATTACTGCAGGGAGATAGTAATTGTAGGACAGTTCCTTTTTTTTTTTTTTTTTAATTCTCCCTAAAAAAAAAAAGTTGAGGGAGATTAAGATTGGCATTTCTGCTAGAGTGCCATTCCTGTGTGTGCCATCTCTCTCCAATTTTGGGGGACAGAAAGCCTAGTGTGTAATACTGGCCCTGATTTCTTGGCAATTCTCCCTAACCAAAAAAAAGAGTGGGAGATTAAGATTGGCATTTCTGCTAGAGTGCCAGTCATGTGTGTGCCATCTCTCTGAAATAGTGGGCCACAGAAAGCCTAGTGCCTGTTTTTGGTTATTAAATTCTCCCTGAAAAAAAAAAAACAGTGGGAGATTAATATTGGCCTTTCTGCTTGTGTGCCAGTCCTGTGTGTGCCATCTCTCTGAAATAGTGGGCCATAGAAAGCCTAGTGTTTTTTTTTTTTAAATTTGGTTTATAAATTCTCCCTGACAAAAAAAAAAACAGTGGGAGATTAATATTGGCCTTTGTGCTTCTGTGCCAGTCGTGTGTGCCATCTCTGAAATAGTGGGCCATAGAAAGCCTAGTTTTTTTTTAATTTTTTTATTTGTTTTATAAATTCTCCCTGACCAAAAAAAAAACAGTGGGAGATTAATATTGGCCTTTGTACTTGTGTGCCAGTCCTGTGTGTGCCATCTCTCTCAAATAGTGGGCCATAGAAAGCCTAGTGTTTTTTTTTTAAATTTGGTTTATAAATTCTCCCTGACCAAAAAAAAAAACAGTGGGAGACTAATATTGGCCTTTGTGCTTCTGTGCCAGTCGTGTGTGCCATCTCTCTGAAATAGTGGGCCATAGAAAGCCATTTTTTTTTTGTTTTTGTTTGGTTTATAAATTCTCCCTGACCAGAAAAAACAGTGGGAGATTAATATTGGCCTTTGTGCTTGTGTGCCAGTCCTGTGTGTGCCATCTCTCTCAAATAATGGGCCATACAAAGCCTAGTGTTTTTTTTTTTTTTTCAATTTGGTTTATAAATTCTCCCTGACCAAAAAAAAACAGCGGGAGATTAATATTGGCCTTTGTGCTTGTGTGCCAGTCCTGTGTGTGCCATCTCTCTCAAACAGTGGGCCACAGAAAGCCTAGTGTTTTTTGTTTTTTTTACATTTGGTTTATAAATTCTCCCTGACCAAACAAAAACAGTGGGAGATTAATATTGGCCTTTGTGCTTGTGTGCCAGTCCCGTGTGTGCCATCTCTCTCAAATAGTGGGCCATAGAAAGCCTAGTGTTTTTTTTTTTTTACATTTGGTTTATAAATTCTCCCTGACCAAAAAAAAACAGTGGGAGATTAATATTGGCCTTTGTGCTTGTGTGCCAGTCCTGTGTGTGCCATCTCTCTCAAATTGTGGGCCACAGAAATCCTAGTGTCTGCTTTTTTTTTTGGGGGGGGGGGGTTTAAATTCTCCCTGAAAAAAAAAACAGTGGGAGATTAATATTGCCATTTGTGCTTGAGTGACAGTCCTGCGTGTGTGTCATCTCTCTCATTTGGTGCCACCGAAAACCGAGTGTGTAACATTGTGCCTGATTTTCCTTGCTGTCTCACCCACCTATAAAGGGATATTTAAATCTTACAGAAGTTAGAGTTCACCTTGTAAGTTGTTTGACAGTAACAAATACCGTTAATTTGGTTAAGTTTTTAAAAAAATGAGGAAGTCTGGTGGAAGAGGTCGTGGCCGTGGGCGTTCATTGCCAGCTGGTAATGATGGTAGTGGTGGTGGAGCATCAGGTGGTCGTGGGAAAAACAATATAGCACCTAAGTCTCGAGCTGTGGAGCCAGGTTCGTCATCTGGCTACACAAGGCTTCGAACGCTCCCTTTTCTGGGAGTAGGAAAACCGCTTTTAAAGCCGGAGCAGCAAGAGCAAGTTTTGGCTTTCCTTGCTGACTCAGCCTCTAGCTCTTTTGCCTCCTCTTCTGAAACTGGTAAATGTAAAAGCAGCGCGTCGTTAGTGGATGTTCATGGTCAGGGACAAGTCGCTTCCTTGTCCTCTTCAGCAAAAACAACAACAGAGAAGGATGCAGCAGGCGACACAACGGGTTACTCCATGGAGCTTTTTAAACATACCGTCCCTGGCTTAGAAAGTGAAACAGTTAACAGGCCATGCCCATTACAAGTTGAATCTGACATGGAGTGCACTGATGCACAGCCACAGCCAGATTACTATGCTGTTCCTTTGACTCAGACCACAAAATTTCCCTCGCAGGGTACTGATCCAGAATCAGACCCTGATGAGACTATGGTGCCCCGTCACGAACGCTATACCACCGACTTACACGGTGACACAGACGAAGTTGCACACGAGATAGAAGAGGAGGTTATAGATGACCCAGTTGTTGACCCCGATTGGCAGCCATTGGGGGAACAGGGTGCAGGCGGCAGCAGTTCTGAAGCGGAGGAGGAGGGGCCGCAGCAGGCATCAACATCGCAACAGGTTCCATCTGCCGGGCCCGTATCTGGGCCAAAACACGTGGCAAAGCCAAAACCTGTTGGAGGACAGCGTGGCCATCCGGTAAAAGCTCAGTCTGCTATGCCTGAAAAGGGATCCGATGCTAGAAAGAGTGCAGTCTGGCATTTTTTTAAACAACATCCAATTGATCAGCGCAAAGTCATCGGTCAAAAATGTTCAACTAACTTAAGCAGAGGTCAGAATCTGAAAAGTCTAAATACAAGTTGCATGCATAGACATTTAACCACCATGCATTTGCAAGCCTGGACTAACTACCAAACGTCCCTTAAGGTTGTAGCACCCTCGGCCAATGAAGCTAGTCAGCAACGCTTCATCCCTTCCGTCTCTGTAAGGCCACCATTTTCCGCACCACCTGCAGTATCTGTGCAGGTTTCTTTGCCAGGCCAAAGCAGTCAGGGTCATGGAATCACCAGTTTCATTGTAGGAAACACTGCATCTAGGGCACCGGCGGCAACAATACCGTCTCCAACCGTCTCTCAGTCTGCCATATCCACCGGCACCCCCGCTAGTTCCACGATCTCCAGCTCTCCAGCTCTCCAGTCCAGCTCACCCTACATGAGACTCTCGTTAGAAAAAGGAAGTACTTAGCCTCGCATCCGCGTACACAGGGTTTGAACGCCCACATAGCTAGACTAATCTCGTTAGAGATGATGCCCTACCGGTTAGTTGAAAGCGAAGCTTTCAAAGCCCTGATGGACTACGCTGTACCACGCTACGAGCTACCCAGTCGACACTTCTTTTCGAGAAAAGCCATCCCAGCCCTCCACCAGCATGTTAAAGAGCGCATCGTCCATGCACTCAGGCAATCTGTGAGTACAAAGGTACACCTGACAACAGATGCATGGACCAGTAGGCATGGCCAGGGACGGTACGTATCCATCACGGCACACTGGGTGAATGTGGTGGATGCAGGGTCCACAGGGGACAGCAATTTTGGGACAGTTCTGCCTAGCCCACGGTCTAGGAAACAGTTGGCTGTAGCCGTTCGCACCCCCTCCTCCTCCTTCTCCTGCAGAAGCGAGAGCTCGTCCACAGACCGCAGTCGGCCAACCACTCCATCCACAGCTGCCGCTGTTGCACACCAGTTGTCCCTTTATGGGGCAGCTACCGGCAAGCGTCAGCAGGCTGTATTGGCTATGAAGTGTTTGGGCGACAACAGACACACCGCGGAAGTTCTGTCCGAGTTCTTGCAGAAAGAAATGCAGTCGTGGCTGGGCACTGTAGATCTTGAGCCAGGCAAGGTAGTGAGTGATAACGGAAGGAATTTCATGGCTGCCATCTCCCTTTCCCAACTGAAACACATTCCTTGCCTGGCTCACACCTTAAACCTGGTGGTGCAGTGCTTCCTGAAAAGTTATCTGGGGTTATCCGACCTGCTCCTCAAAGTGCGCGAACTTTGCTCGCATATCCGCCATTCGCCCGTACACTCTAGCCCTATGCAGACCTATCAGCGGTCTTTGAACCTTCCCCAGCATCGCCTAATCATAGACGTTGCAACAAGGTGGAACTCAACACTGCACATGCTTCAGAGACAGTGCGAACAGAGGCGTGCTGTTATGTATTTGTGGGAGGATACACATACACGGGCAGGCAGTAGGATGGCAGACATGGAGTTGTCAGGTGTGCAGTGGTCGAAGATACAAGACATGTGTCAAGTCCTTCAGTGTTTTGAGGAATGCACACGGCTGGTTAGTGCAGACAACGCCATAATAAGCATGAGCATCCCCCTAATGCGTCTGCTGATGCAAAGTTTGACGCACATAAAGGAGCAGGCGTTTGCAGCAGAGGAAGAGGAAAGCCTTGATGACAGTCAGCCATTGTCTGGTCAGGGCAGTGTACAGGACGAGGTAGCGGGCGAACAGGAGGAGGAGGAGGACGAGGAGGATGATGGGGATGATTATTTTTGTAATGAGGAAGCTTCTCCGGGGCCAATAGCAACTGGTGGCGTTGCAAGGACGGGGTCAGGTTTTTTTAGGGAGACAAGTGATGTAGAAGTGCCTGAAACTGCACCTCAACCCAGCACAACCGCAGATTTGACAACTGGAACTTTGACCCACATGGCGGATTATGCCTTACGTATCCTCAAAAGGGACACACGCATTACTAAAATGATGGCCGATGACGATTACTGGTTGGCCTGCCTCCTTGATCCTTGCTATAAAGGCAAATTGCAAAATATTATGCCACATGAGAACCTGGAACAAATATTAGCAACCAAACAATCAACTCTTGATGACCGTTTGATTCAGGCATTCCCAGCACACAGCACCCGTGATCGTTATCACATGAGCTGCAGGGGGCAGCAGGCCAGAGGTGTTAGAGGTGGACAAATCAGAAGTGGCGTTGGACAGAGGGGTTTTCTGACCAGGTTGTGGAGTGATTTTGCTATGACCGCAGACAGGACAGCTACTGCAGCATCAATTCAAAGTGACAGGAGACAACATTTGTCCAGTATGGTTACTAACTATTTTTCATCCCTTATCGATGTTCTCCCTCAACCGTCATTCCCATTTGATTACTGGGCATCCAAATTAGACACCTGGCCAGAATTGGCACAATATGCATTGCAGGAGCTTGCTTGCCCGGCAGCTAGTGTCCTATCAGAAAGAGTATTCAGTGCTGCAGGTTCAATATTAACCGAAAAAAGGACTCGTCTGGCCACCCAAAATGTTGATGATCTAACCTTCATTAAAATGAACCACAACTGGATTTCGAATTCTTTTGCCCCACCTTGCCCGGCCGACACCTAGCTTTCCTATGAAAAGGTATTGCCTGTGGACTACTCTGAATGACTTTACCAATCTCGTAATTTGCAGCAGCTGATTGTCCAGCATATGACATGTTTACACCTCCCTAAATGGCCAAACTCCCCACACGGGGCCGTGGTCTCGCCACTTGGCGCAAGCACCCGTGAGAGTGCCGTTTGTCTGAAGAGGTGGGTGTGCCCGCTTTTGGTCGATGGCACTGCCACTGGGTCCCTCATAGTACAATAAAGTGTCTCTGGCGGTGGTAGTGCGCACCCAATGTCAGACACACTGTTGTAACATGAGGGGCCCTGGGCCTGTACCGCTGGCCACAAGAGAGTTCCCCCCCAGCTCAAACATTGCTCTACCACTTGCACAATTATCTCTCACAGTTCCACCAATGTTTCGTCTATGCGCTGACATCCTTCAATACCTGCCACTGACAATACCATTGTGTTGACATGTATGATGGTACTTAACATAGTCAGGGGCAGTGTCCTATATTTACACCAGTAAATACATTGAGCCAAATTACTAGGTCTGAAACTCAGCAGAGGAGCCAACCCCTCTACCTAAGTATTCCACCCTTTTGTGTTTTGGTTTTGTTGTAATGCGAGACATTAACATCTTTTTTTTTTTTTGGAGTACTAACTGGCAGACACTCATTACAATCGGCCTCCGCTGACAACACCAATGCTGCCTGTGTACCCCTGCAAGACAATTCCAAGTGTCTACAGCCCGAATTTTGTTATGTTAGGCCTACTACGCCTGTCTGCGGTCCCTCCTTCCACTAGTCCTCCACTGACCAGACCACTGCTGCCCATGTACCCCTGGAAACAATTTTAAAGTGCCTACAGCCAAATTTTGTTATGTTAGGCCTACTACGCCTGTCTGCGTTCCCTCCTTCCACTAGTCCTCCACTGACCAGACCACTGCTGCCCATGTACCCCAGGAAACAATTTTAAAGTGCCTACAGCCAAATTTTGCTATGTTAAGCCTACTACGCCTGTCTGCGGTCCCTCCTTCCACTAGTCCTCCACTGACCAGACCACTGCTGCCCATGTACCCCAGGAAACAATTTTAAAGTGCCTACAGCCCAATTTTGTTATGTTAGGCCTACTACGCCTGTCTGCGGTCCCTCCTTCCACTAGTCCTCCACTGACCAGACCACTGCTGCCCATGTACCCCTGGAACCAATGTTAAAGTGCCTACAGCCCACTTTCTTTATGTTAGGCCTACTACGCCTGTCTGCGGTCCCTCCTTCCACTAGTCCTCCACTGACCAGACCACTGCTGCCCATGTACCCCAGGAAACAATTTTAATGTGCCTACAGCCAAATTTTGTTATGTTAGGCCTACTACGCCTGTCTGCGGTCCCTCCTTCCACTAGTCCTCCACTGACCAGACCACTGCTGCCCATGTACCCCAGGCAACAATTTTAAAGTGCCTACAGCCAAATTTTGTTATGTTAGGCCTACTACTCCTGTCTGCGGTCCCTCCTTCCACTAGTCCTCCACTGACCAGACCACTGCTGCCCGTGTACCCCTGGAACCAATTATAAAGTGCCTACAGCCACATTTTGTTACGTTAGGCCTACTAAGCCTGTCTGCGGTCCCTCCTTCCAATAGTCCTCCACTGACCAGACCAATGCTGGCCGTGTACCCCTGGAACCTATTTTAAAGTACCTACAGCCTACTTTTCTTATGTTAGGCCTAATAAGCCTGTCTGCGGTCCCTCCTTCCAATAGTCCTCCATTGACCAGACCAATGCTGGCCGTGTACCCCTGGAACCTAGCGGAAAGTGCATAGAGCCTATTTTTTCTTTATTTTATATTTATAAAGCCCAGATGAACTACGCTGTACCACGGTTCGAGCTACCCAGTCGACACTTCTTTTGCGAGAAAAGCCATCCCAGCCCTCCACCAGCATGAAAAAGTCCGCATTGTCCATGCACTCAGGCAATCTAAGAGTAGAAAGGTGCACCTGACAACAGACGCATGGACCAGTAGGCATGTCCACGGAAGGTTATGTGTCCATTACGGCGCACTGGGTTAATGTGGTGGATGCATGGTCCACAGGGGACAGCCTACTAAGTCTGTCTGCAATCCCTAATTCATATTGTCCTCCGCTGACCACACCAATGCTGCCTGTGTAACCCTGTAACCTTTTTTAAACTGCATTGAGCCAAATTTTTGGTTTAAGGCCTACTACCTGTGTCTGTCTGCGCCACGCAATACAGCTGTCCTCCTCTGAAAAAAGCTGAGCGTCAATTGTCTGGTTTTCAGCCTATAGGAATTTGAAAACTACATTGGGGCTACTACTTCGGTAGGGCCTACTAACGGTGTCTGCCACTCCAGGGTGTTCTCCAGGTTGCCTCTCCGTAGCTTCAATCTTCATGCTCTCGTTAAGTAGTTGTTGAAACAACACTGCATTAGGCCTACAAGTTGGGTCTGGGGTGTAGAGACGGTGTGTTCCACTCCAAGGTGTTCCCCAAGTTTCATCTCCATTGCTTCGATCTTCTGGCTCTCGTTTAGTAGTTGTTGAAAACAACACTGCATTAGGCCTACAAGTTGGGTCTGGGGTGTAGAGACGGTGTGTTCCACTCCAAGGTGTTCCCCAGGTTTCATCTCCATTGCTTCGATCTTCTGGCTCTCGTTTAGTAGTTGTTGAAAACAACACTGCATTAGGCCTACAAGTTGGGTCTGGGGTGTAGAGACGGTGTCTTCCACTCCATGGTGTTCCCCAGGTTTAGTCTCCATTGCTTCGATCTTCTGGCTCTCGTTTAGTAGTTGTTGAAAACAACACTGCATTAGGCCTACAAGTTGGGTCTGGTGCTGTGAATTCTGTTGTCGGGCTCCCTCCTGTGGTCATGAATGGTACTTCGGCTGGTTCTGTCCATGGACTTCCTCTGGTGGGTTTTTCTGAGTTTCCTTCCACAGGTGACGAGGTTAATTCGTTAGCTGGCTGCTCTATTTAACTCCACTTAGATCTTTGCTCCATGCCACCTGTCAATGTTCCAGTATTGGTCTAGTTCACTCCTGGATCGTTCTTGTGACCTGTCTTCCCAGCAGAAGCTAAGTTCCAGCTTGTATTTCTTTGGTTTGCTATTTTTCTGTCCAGCTTGCTATTTTTATTGTTGTCTTGCTTGCTGGAAGCTCTGGGACGCAGAGGGAGCGCCTCTGCACCGTGAGTCGGTGCGGAGGGTCTTTTTGCGCCCTCTACATGGTCTTTTTGTAGGTTTTTGTGCTGACCGCAAAGTAACCTTTCCTATCCTCGGTCTGTTCAGTAAGTCGGGCCTCACTTTGCTAAATCTATTTCATCTCTGTGTTTGTATTTTCATCTTTACTCACAGTCATTATATGTAGGGGGCTGCCTTTTCCTTTGGGGAATTTCTCTGAGGCAACGTAGGCTTTATTTTTCTATCTTCAGGGCTAGCTAGTTCCTTAGGCTGTGCCGAGATGCATAGGGAGCGTTAGGCGCAATCCACGGCTATTTCTAGTGTGTTTGATAGGATTAGGGATTGCGGTCAGCAAAGTTCCCACGTCCCAGAGCTCATCCTATATTATTTGTAACAATCAGGTCTTTCCGTGTGCTCTTAACCACCAGGTCCATTATTGTCCTGACCACCAGGTCATAACAGTACAGGTGGCCCAAAGTACTAATGCATCTCAATAGAGGGATAAGAGAAGTTCTGAGACCATTTTTTTTTCTTTGCAGTGTGTTTTGTCTCTCTTTTCCCCTTTACCTCTGGGTGGTTCAGGACACAGGTGTAAACATGGACATTCAAGGTCTGTCCTCTTGGATAGATAATCTCACTACAAGGGTACAAAACATTCAAGATTTTGTGGTTCAGAATCCGATGTCAGAGCCTAGGATTCCAATTCCTTATTTGTTTTTTGGTGATAGATCTAAGTTCTTGAATTTCAAAAATAATTGTAAATTGTTTCTTGCCTTGAAACCTCGCTCCTCAGGTGACCCTGTTCAACAAGTAAAGATCATTATTTCTTTGTTACGTGGTGACCCTCAAGACTGGGCATTTTCCCTTGCACCAGGAGATCCGGCATTGCGTGATGTTGATGCGTTATTCCTGGCGCTTGGATTGCTTTATGACGAACCTAATTCAGTGGATCAGGCAGAGAAAATCTTGCTGGCTTTGTGTCAGGGTCAGGATGAAGCGGAGATATATTGGCAGAAGTTTAGAAAGTGGTCTGTGCTCACTCAGTGGAATGAATGTGCCCTGGCAGCAATCTTCAGAAAGGGTCTCTCTGAAGCCCTTAAGGATGTCATGGTGGGATTTCCATTGCCAGCTGGTCTGAATGAGTCTATGTCCTTGGCCATTCAGATCGATCGACGCTTGCGTGAGCGTAAAGCTGTGCACCATTTGGCGGTACTATCTGAGCATGGGCCTGAGCCTATGCAATGTGATAGGACTTTGACCAGAGCTGAACGGCAAGAACACAGACGTCGGAATGGGCTATGTTTTTACTGTGGTGATTCCACTCATGCTATCTCCGATTGTCCTAAGCGCACTAAGCGGTTCGCTAGGTCTGCCACCATTGGTACGGTACAGTCTAAATTTCTATTGTCCGTTACTCTGATTTGCTCTTTGTCATCCTATTCTGTTATGGCATTTGTGGATTCAGGCGCTGCCCTGAATTTGATGGACTTGGAGTATGCCAGACGCTGTGGTTTTTTCTTGGAGCCCTTGCAGTATCCTATTCCATTGAGAGGAATTGATGCTATGCCTTTGGCCAAGAATAAGCCTCAGTACTGGACCCAATTGACCATGTGCATGGCTCCTGCACATCAGGAGGATATCCGCTTTCTGGTGTTGCATAATCTGCATGATGTGGTCGTTTTGGGGTTGCCATGGCTACTGGTTCATAATCCAGTATTGGACTGAAAATCTTTGTCTGTGTCCAGCTGGGGTTGCCAGGGGGTACATGGTGATGTTCCATTTTTGTCTATTTCGTCTTCCACTCCTTCTGAAGTTCCAGAGTTTTTGTCGGATTATCGGGATGTATTTGATGAGCCCAAAGCCAGTGCCCTACCTCCTCATAGGGATTGCGATTGTGCAATTAATTTGATTCCTGGTAGTAAGTTTCCTAAGGGCCGATTGTTCAATTTATCTGTGCCAGAACATGCCGCTATGCGGAGTTATATAAAGGAATCCTTGGAGAAAGGCCATATTCGCCCGTCGTCATCACCGTTAGGAGCAGGGTTCTTTTTTGTGGCCAAGAAGGATGGTTCTTTGAGACCTTGTATTGATTACCGCCTTCTTAATAAAATTACAGTCAAATTTCAGTATCCTTTGCCGTTGCTGTCTGATTTGTTTGCTCGTATTAAAGGGGCTAGTTGGTTCACCAAGATAGATCTTCGAGGGGCGTATAATCTTGTGCGTATTAAACAAGGCGATGAATGGAAAACAGCATTTAATACGCCCGAGGGCCATTTTGAGTACCTGGTTATGCCATTCGGGCTTTCCAATGCTTCATCAGTATTTCAGTCCTTTATGCATGACATCTTCCGAGAGTACCTGGATAAATAGGGAGCGTTAGGCGCAATCCACGGCAATTTCTAGTGTGTTTGATAGGATTAGGGATTGCGGTCAGCAGAGTTCCCACGTCCCAGAGCTCATCCTATATTATTTGTAACTATCAGGTCTTTCCGTGTGCTCTTAACCACCAGGTCCATTATTGTCCTGACCACCAGGTCATAACAGTCTGGGGTGTAGAGACGGTGTGTTCCACTCTAAGGTGTTCCCCAGGTTTCGTCTCCATTGCTTCGATCTTCTGGCTCTCATTTAGTAGTTGTTGAAAACAACACTGCATTAGGCCTACAAGTTGGGTCTGAGGTGTAGAGACGGTGTGTTCCACTCCAAGGTGTTCCCCAGGTTTCCTCTCCATTGCTTCGATCTTCTGGCTCTCGTTTAGTAGTTGTTGAAAACAACACTGCGTTAGGCCTACAAGTTGGGTCTGGGGTGTAGAGACGGTGTGTTCCACTCCAAGGTGTTCCCCAGGTTTCCTCTCCATTGCTTTGATCTTCTGGCTCTCGTTTAGTAGTTGTTTAAAACAACACTGCATTAGGCCTACAAGTTGGGTCTGGGGTGTAGAGACGGTGTGTTCCACTCCAAGGTGTTCCCCAGGTTTAGTCTCCATTGGTTCGATCTTCTGGCTCTCGCTTAGTAGTTGTTGAAAACAACACTGCATTAGGCCTACAAGTTGGGTCTGGGGTGTAGAGACGGTGTGTTCCACTCCAAGGTGTTCCCCAGGTTTCGTCTCCATTGCTTCGATCTTCTGGCTCTCGTTTAGTAGTTGTTGAAAACAACAACGCATTAGGCCTACATGTTGGGTATAGGGTGTAGAGACGGTGTCTTCCACTCCAAGGTGTTCCCCAGGTTTCGTCTCCATTGCTTCGATCTTCTGGCTCTCATTTAGTAGTTGTTGAAAACAACAACGCATTAGGCCTACATGTTGGGTATAGGGAGTAGAGACGGTGTCTTCCACTCCAAGATGTTCCCCAGGTTTCCTCTCCATTGCTTCGATCTTCTGGCTCTCGTTTAGTAGTTGTTGAAAACAACACTGCATTAGGCCTACAAGTTGGATATAGGGTGTAGAGACGGTGTCTTCCACTCCAAGGTGTTCCCCAGGTTTCCTCTCCATTGCTTCGATCTTCTGGCTCTCGTTTAGTAGTTGTTGAAAACAACACTACATTAGGCCTACAAGTTGGGTCTGGGGTTTAGAGACGGTGTCTTCCCCTCCAAGGTGTTCCCCAGGTTTCCTCTCCATTGCTTCGATCTTCTGGCTCTCGTTTAGTAGTTGTTGAAAACAACACTGCATTAGGCCTACAAGTTGGGTATAGGGTGTAGAGACGGTGTCTTCCACTCCAAGGTGTTCCCCAGGTTTCCTCTCCATTGCTTCGATCTTCTGGCTCTCGTTTAGTAGTTGTTGAAAACTACACTGCATTAGGCCTACAAGTTGGGTCTGGGTCGTTGAGACGGTGTCTGCCGCTCCAAGGTGTTCTCAAGGTTGCCACATAATCGAAGCTGCATAGAGCCTATTTTGTAATTTTACGCCTACAAAGTCTTTCTGCGGTCCCTCCTTCCAATTGTCCTCCACTGAGCACAACAATGCAGACAGTGTACCCATGTAACATATTAACATAGTTAGTAAGGCCGAAAAAAGACATTTGTCCATCCAGTTCAGCCTATATTCCATCATAATAAATCCCCAGATCTACGTCCTTCTACAGAACCTAATAATTGTATGATACAATATTGTTCTGCTCCAGGAAGACATCCAGGCCTCTCTTGAACCCCTCGACTGAGTTCGCCATCACCACCTCCTCAGGCAAGCAATTCCAGATTCTCACTGCCCTAACAGTAAAGAATCCTCTTCTATGTTGGTGGAAAAACCTTCTCTCCTCCAGACGCAAAGAATGCCCCCTTGTGCCCGTCACCTTCCTTGGTATAAACAGATCCTCAGCGAGATATTTGTATTGTCCCCTTATATACTTATACATTGTTATTAGATCGCCCCTCAGTCGTCTTTTTTCTAGACTAAATAATCCTAATTTCGCTAATCTATCTGGGTATTGTAGTTAAAAAGTAAAACTGCGCCACTCAATACAGCTGTCCTCTTTACAAAAAATGACCTACAATTATCTGGTTTTCAGCCTATCGGAATTTTAAAACTGCAGTGGGCCTACTAGTTGGGTTGGGGCCTTCTATCTGTGTCTGCCGCTCCTTGCTGTTCTCCTACAGTGAACAAAGCTGTGCCGCTGGTTTACTACTGTTGCCAATTTTGAACTGCATTTAGACTACTTACTGATTTGGGCCTACTCTCTGTGTCAGCCTCTCATTCCAGTTGTCCTCCACTGAACAAAACAATGCCCCCTGGTTAGTCCTATAACCAATTTTGAACTGCATTTAGCCCACTTTATTCTTTGGGCCCATATCTGTTTCCCCCTCATCCTGCCCATTGCCCAGCCAGTGATAGATGAGTCTGCTGGTACATTGACCCATAACACAACATTCCCCGTGCACGCTACACTGCAACATTGTGACCCTGCTGAAAGTCAATTCCCCCTTCCCGCATACCATACCACCTTACACGGGGACAAAGAGGAAGGTGCAGATGAAGGTGCAGGTTCCTTCATCAGGTGGGGGGAGGAATACTCGTTGGCGACATCACT
The DNA here is from genome assembly GCF_032444005.1 of Ranitomeya imitator. Taxonomy (NCBI): domain Eukaryota; kingdom Metazoa; phylum Chordata; class Amphibia; order Anura; family Dendrobatidae; genus Ranitomeya; species Ranitomeya imitator. The sequence goes on from NC_091285.1 coordinate 462,902,108, forward strand.
GGCACAGGGCCCCTCATAGTACGCAAAAGTGTTGCTGCCGGTGGGAGGCGCCCCCGCCGTGCAAACACACCGCTGTACTTTGAGGGGCCCTGTGCCAGTGCCAATGCCAACGAGTGGGCCCCCCCCTGCTTGCTCAAGATCACAGCACTTGCAAAGTTGAAATACTTACCTCTCCCTGCTCCACTGCCGTGACGTGGTCCAGATTTACTAGGCCCACTAATTACTTGAACCAGCCCTACCCCCCACAACTTTAGCCAAATGACCCCCAATTTCAAATGCCTTACAGTTATTATAACCTAAATTAAGATTGACAAGCTTCAGTAACAAGAATGAATGTTTTTGCCATTAAAATGGGCTCTGTACATGTTTTCTTGGCCTCCACTCACTGCCGACTATGCTCCCCCATTGGCTTGCATTGGGTTTCGTGTTTCGGTCGACCCCCGACTTTTCGCGATAATCGGCCGATTCCACTCGACTCGACTTTTGAGATAGTCGGGTTTCGCGAAACCCGACTCGACTCTAAAAAGGTCAAGGTCGCTCAACCCTACTCAGGACAAATTGTACTGCAAAGAATTTGTATGTTCTCTCCGTGTTTGTGTGTGTTTCCTCCGGGTACTCCGGTTTCCTCCCACATACCAAAGACATACTGATAGGGAATTTAGATTGTGAGCCCCTGCGGGGACAGTGATGATAATGTGTGCAAACTGTAAAGCGCTGCAGAATATGTTAGCGCTATATAAAAATAAAGATTATTATTATTACAACAACTTTTGGGGTCCATTTTCTCCTGTTACCCTTGGTAAAATAAAACAAATTGGAGCTGAAGTAAATTTTTTGTGAAAAAAAATTAAATGTTCATTTTTTTTAAACATTTAAAAAATTCCTGTGAAACACCTAAAGGGTTAATAAACTTCTTGAATGTGGTTTTGAGCACCTTCAGGGGTGCAATTTTTAGAATGGTGTCACACTTGGGTATTTTCTATCATATAGACCACTCAAAATGACTTCAAATGTGACGTGGTCCCTAAAAAAAAATAGTGTTTTAAAAATGAGAAATTGCTGGTCAACTTTTAACCCTTATAACTCCCTAACAAAAAAAATTTGTATCCAAAATTCTGCCGATTTAAAGTAGACATGTGGGAAATGTTACTTATTAAGTATTTTGTGTGACATATCTCTGTGATTTAAGGGCATAAAAATTAAAAGTTGGAAAATTGCAAAATTTTTTAACTTTTCGCCAAATTTCCATTTTTTTCACAAATAAACGCAGGTAATATCAAATAAATTTTACAACTATCATGAAGTACAATATGTCACGAGAAAACAGTGTCAGAATCACCGGGATCCGTTGAAGCGTTCCAGCGTTATAACCTCATAAAGGGACAGTGGTCAGAAATGTAAAAATTTGCCCGGTCATTAACGTGCAAACCACCCTTGGGGGTAAAGGGGCTAAACAACAACCACAAGACGGATTTCATCATCAGGTATCATTGTAATCAGTATAATGTCACCAACCTGACACTGTCTGTAGGTTCCTGTGCACAATCCTGCTGACAGGTTCCCTTTAATAGGACCTTTGGGTCAATAAGAGAGGCCTTTAGAGATCTGGAGGCAGATGTTCAATGTGGATGATACAGAGGGAATCATCCTGGATTCTTGGTATGATTACCCCCGTGCTATGATAACATTTCTTAGAAATGCATCCCTCTCTTCATCTCCACGTATAGCTAGCTTTGAAGGGTTTATAATGCAGTGACCAAGCTGGGCTCTTTACTCAGAGTTAACCACGATCTCCATAGTCACATACTGCATCACAGCAGCAAGGTACAATGGAGCATCAGCACTGAAGCGTTGGCTATAATTCCTTCTCCTAAGGTAATGGTGTATACGGCCAATTATAAGACATAGCAGAATATAGTATTTTGGCATACTGTAATGATATTAAAAATTAATTACTGTATAAGTAGAAGTGCAGAGACAGTTATTAGCGGGAGGAAAACCAATGAAGTACACATACAGTATCTGTCATTAGTCCGATCACAATAAAAGTGCAAGTGCAAAAAAGGGATTAAGTCCCTTAGACAATCACATGAAATGTATGATGCATAGGAATAGTACAATATTATCAATATAGCTCCACACAAACCCAAGGCAAGGCAATATAAAGTACTTCATAATAACAAAAAGCCATATGTTCAAAGTGATTTCCATTGGTAACACGTCAGGTGTCTAGGCGGTATTCCAATTCTGTCCAGATGCGTGACAGCATATCCTAGAACAGAGATCTCAAGCTGCATTTCTCAAGGGCTGCAAACAGGTCATGTTTTCAGGATTTCCTTGTATTGCACAGGTGATAATTTAATCACCTGCACAGATAATGATTCTAGCACCTAGTGCAATGCTAAGGAAATCTTGAAAACACGCACGGTTTGCGGCCCTCGAGGAATACAGTTTGAGACCCCTGTTCTAGAACATGGTCTCCACTGTGACACCAATGCAATGTCTCAAGTCAACAAATCCTGTGGCTGGGGGTGACAGATGCACTGAGACCCTGATGTACCCCCAAAGAAAGAAGTCGTATGATTATAGATCAGAAAATCATGGAGGACAAGTATAGAATTATATATATATATATACACACGTGGTCAAAATTGATGGTACTCCTCGTTTATTATTATTATTGTTATTATTATTTATTTATATAGCACCATTAATTCCATGGTGCTGTACATGAGAAAGGGGTTACATACAGAGTTATAGATATCGTTTACAGTAAGCAGGTTTACAGTGACAGACTGGTACAGAGGGGAGAGGACCTTGTCCTTGCGGACTTACATTCTGTGGGATAGTGGGGAAGAGACAGAGGGTAGGGGTGAAGAGGCGGCTCTGGCGGCGGCTCTGGTGGCGGTGAGGCGGCGGCTCTGGCAGCGGTGGCATGGTTATTGTAGGCTGTAGGCTTTCCTGAAGAGATGGGTTTTCAGGTTCCGTCTGAAGGATCCAAGGGTGGTAGATAATCGGATGTGTTGTGGCGTGGAATTCCAGAGCATGAGGGATATTCGGGAGAAATCTTGGAGGCGGTTGTGTGAGGAACGAATAAGTGTGGAGGAGAGTAGGAGGTCTTGGGAAGATCGAAGAGTATGTGAGGGAAGATATTGGGAGATTAGTTCAGAGATATAGGGAGGGGACAGGTTGTGGATGGCTTTGTAGATGAGTGTCATGCAAATTGCCTCTTCTGAGAAAAAGAGGACTTAAACTCTATAGCGCCGCCTGTTAGAAGTAGCGATCCTACAAGTCACAATCAACCCTTTAAATGAGTCGTGCAATATGACTTAGGATAAAAGCCAAATTAGTATCTCAATTCGCAGACACGGTGTTTCGGGCTGTTGGCTCCCTTCAGTGCGAAGCATGAGAACTAATTTGGCTAGATGAGAGGCTCTGGACTGGGATCTAAGGGGTATCGTTTCTCCTTATGGAGAGTGACATACCATCTCTGGCTTGTCAAGGTAAGGAGGCTTATTCACCATGCAATGTTCCTCTGGGAAATATAATATGCAAATTGCCTCTTCTGAGAAAAAGAGGACTTAAACTCTATAGCGCCACCTGTTGGAAATAGCGATCCTACAAGTCACAATCAACCCTTTAAACGAGTCATGCAATATGACTTAGGATATAAGCCAAATCAGTATCTCTATTCGCAGACACGATGTTTCGGGCTGTTGGCCCTCGTCAAGCAAAACATGAGAACTAATTTGGCTAGGTGAGAGGCTCTGGACTGGGGTCTAAGGGGTATCGTTTCTCCTTATGGAGAGTGACATACCATCTCTGGCTTGTCAAGGTAAGGAGGCTTATTCACCGTGCAATGCTCCTCTGGGAAATATAATATGCAAATTGCCTCTTCTGAGAAAAAGAGGACTTAAACTCTATAGCGCCACCTGTTGGAAGTAGCGATCCTACAAGTCACAATCAACCCTTTAAACGAGTTGTGCAATATGACTTAGTATAAAAGCCAAATTAGTATCGCAATTCGCAGACACGGTGTTTCGGGCTATTGGCCCTCGTCAGTGCGAAGCATGAGAACTAATTTGGCTAGGTGAGAGGCTCTGGACTGGGGTCTAAGGGGGTCAGAAGAGGCAATTTGCATATTATATTTCCCAGAGGAGCATTGCACGACGAATAAGCCTCCTTACCATGACAAGCCAGAGATGGTATGTCACTCTCCATAAGGAGAAACGATACCCCTTAGACCCCAGTCCAGAGCCTCTCACCTAGCCAAATTAGTTCTCATGCTTCACACTGATGAGGGCCAACAGCCCGAAACACTGTGTCTGCGAATTGAGATACTAATTTGGCTTTTATCCTAAGGCTACTTTCACACTAGCGTTTTCTGCAATCCGTCACAATGCGTCGTTTTGCAGAAAAAACTCCGCCCCCACCCCCCCGCACCTTACAATGGGACAGCGGATGCGCCGGAAAAATGCATCCGCTGCCTCCATTGTGCAATGCAGCAAACGCTAGCGTCGGAATCTCTCCCCGACGCATTGCGACGGGGAGATTCCGACGCTAGTGTGAAAGGAGCCTAAGTCATATTGCATGACTCGTTTAATTTATATTAGTATTGTATTGAAGGCGGGGTCTGAAGTTCTGTGTGCTACATGTACAGAATATTAGCTTTTACCTTGCCCAGAGCAGAAGTGCTTTACCTCTATTCCCTTGAGACTACAGTGCAAATGCTCAAGTGCACCTACTAATATGTAGTAGGTATAACATAAATAACATTAACAAATACCTGCAATTAAAAAATGTAGTACAGCTCTTTTGATTCGCTATGTCGCTTACCCATATGCAGGGCACTGCAGTAGGTTAGGTATCCATGGCTACGAACACTCATATAGTTAATGTTAGTTATTAACTTACTAGTTGTTGTAACCTACAAAGCCCTGGACATTGGGTAAGCGACATAGAGAATCAGAACAACTATACTACATTTCTAGTTGTATTGGAGGTATTTGCTAATATGATTATTATTATTATTACTACCCCTACTGCATATTGGCATAGGATCTTGGAGATGGGAATGCCCCTTTAGTGCCAGATTCAGAAGAGTGTATTTCTTGGTCCATATAAGGACCTGGTCTAGTGCAGGATATCCTGACCAAAGCTTACAGACTAATAGACAAATATGAGGCTCTAAGGTTGGGTTGGGAGACCCATGGTGAGTCCGGGCATTGCCGCCTGTATACAGAAACTGAAAAATGGCCACAAATTCGGCCTATGGGCTAGTGCAGACAAACATTTTAATCGGACGAGTGCTATCCTACTTATCCGATCCCACTATGATGAATGTTTGATTGGCATAATCGGACCGATTTTCTTGCATGGAGATCATCAGTGCCGAGGAGAGAAAGGCCATACAGTCTTTAAAAACCAACAAAGAAATAATCATCAAACCTGCTGACAAGGGGGGTGCAATAGTCATGATGAACACATCAGACTATATGAAGGAAGCAAACAGACAACTTATGTACACACGCTACTGCAAAAAATTGAAGTCGGATCCTACACAGGACTATTACAAGGAACTAAACAAGTTGGTATCTTGTCTGCCCGACAAATCCATAAGAGCCAATGACCTGATACCAGAAAGTCCAAGAACAGGGATATTCTACATGCTTCCCAAAATCCACAAATATGGAAACCCAGTAAGACCAATTATTTCATGTGTGGGCACCCTTACTGAGCAGGTATCTGGATGGGTAGAGGGTATTCTTAAACCCCTGGTAAAGGATACACCCAGCTTCATTCAGGACACAACTGACCTATTGAACAAACTATCAGCAATAGGTTCTCTCCCAGAAGGAACCATCCTGGCCACCATGGATGTGGAATCTTTGTACTCCAATATCCCACACCAGGATGGATTAAATGCCTGCAAATTCTTCCTGGAAAACACAGGGACTGATGCTGATTCTGTGGTGAAACTTATAAAATTCATCCTCACCCACAATTACTTTGAATTTGACAGCAAGATCTATCTACAGGAGACTGGTACAGCAATGGGAAGTAAAATGGCCCCACAGTATGCAAATCTTTTCATGGCCAAGCTTGAAAGCGACATTTTGTCCTCATGTCCCATCAGGCCTCTGCCTACTACCGCTACATTGATGACATTTTAATCATCTGAACGGAGTCTGAGCCACAGCTAAAGACGTTCTATGAACAGTTTAATCAATTTCATCCCACCATCAACTTGACACTCAACTACTCCTGTACTGAAATTAACTTTTTCGACACCATCATTAAGCTACAGAACAATAAAATAGAGACATCCCTGCATCAGAAGCCAATCGACCGTCCAGCATACCTTAAATGGGACAGTTTCCATCCAAAACACATAAAAAACTCTATTGTCTACAGCCAAGCCATCAGATACAATCGTATATGTTCCAACCCCATGGATAGGGATGAACACCTGGGTCGCCTCAGAAAGACCTTTTTGAATGAGGGCTACCATCCAAGAACAATTGAAAATCAGATCACAAGAGCCACCAGAATATCAAGGAATCACCTGCTACATTACAAAGCTAAAGATGAAAATAACCGGGTACCTCCAGTAGTCACCTACAATCCAAATCTGGAGGTGCTAAGGGGACCTGCACGGAAATTACAACCTTTACTACAAAAAGATGCCCGATTACAATCCATTTTTCCAGACCCCCCACTACTGTGTTTTAGGCAGCCCCCAAATCTAAGAAGCATCATTGTCAGAAGCTCCCTGTCCTCTCCAACAGCTGCAGGTACCTTTCCTTGCAATCAGAAAAAATGTAAAACCTGTCCATTTATAATGACCACGGACAAGATAAAGATCCCCAATTCACATCAGGACTACAAGATCCCAGGTGCCTTCAGCTGCATCACATCTAATGTGGTGTACTTAATTATTTGTACTAAATGTCCAACTGGGGGTTTGTATGTTGGGGAGACAGGGCAAAAACTAAGAACAAGGATAAATTCTCACCGCCACACAATAAAAGAAAAAAGAATGGATCTACCTGTGGCCAAACATTTTTTTATGCCTGATCATAGCACCATGGACCTGAAATTACTTGTATTAAATGATAACTTAAAATTTCAGAGAGACAGGAGAATTTGGGAGTATAAACTTATGACGACCTTTGACACATTTATTGCCGGAATGAATGTGTCACAAGGATTTATGTCTTTTTACATCAATTAATGAATTTGCACTTCAGACCATATGGGGCATCATAACACAGAACCAGACCCCAATCAGAGGACAACAAAACATTCACTCCTTATCTAGGAACTATTCCAATATTTATGGACACAACTGTTTATCAATTATCACTCTCCCATAATGACAGTTCTGTGCTGTATTGTGCATAAATATGTGATTCTTCAGAATTTCTTTTAGTCTATGCCTGATGAAGAGACCTGTGTAGTCTCGAAAGCTTGCAATTTGTTACCATCTTTTCAGTTAGCCATTAAAAGGTATCAACCACTGAGGACTCTCAATTCTAAATATTTTTCTTGCATGGAGAAAAACCGGTTGCCTGCATTATCCTTAGCACTTTCTAATCAGTTACTGGGATCGAAGTGCAGCAAATCCCAACAGCACCTTAGTCACACAACTACATTCATTCATGGATATATAAAATAATATTAAAAAAAATTGTTAAATGAATTTCATTGTTCCATTATTAAATGTGATTCAATAACATATGTAATAATGAAACATTTGTGTTTTTTTAACTGTATGAGTACAAAGGAGGATGAAACAAAGGAGGATGAAACAAAGTCTGAACTGAGAAGTCTGATAAAACTGGAGAATAAAATGCATTTTTTGGCGCCATCCTGCCTTTACTTCTTTAATACCGATTGGTCCTCCTGTACTTTCATCATGATTGCTGCCTGCCTGGCCTGCTGCCTGCACCATATTGCTTACTGAACTCATGTGAACCTGCCGTAATGCATCAAATGAATATCAATTCTGTAATTAAATACTTGATGAAATCAATTTTTGCATTCATTATGATAAACGTTAATGCTCATTTCACAGAGCTTAGAGCAATGAAATATCTGAAATCCACAGCCATCTGTGCACTGCTTGTGTAACTGCGAGTGGTAACGGCTTGCAACTATTAACCCTTAAGAATTCAGCTAATTTCGGCTTTCGGTATCACATTCATCCCTTTTCTTGTCTTACTACATTCCAAGAGCTGTAATCATTTTTGGCTGCTGCCCTGCTATGTGAGACAGGGTCGTATTTGCCACTAGGCACGTGAGGGCACGTGCCTATGGCGCCAGGATGCAGCAGAGCAAGGGTTTTTCTTTTTCTTTTTTTTTTAAGGTTTGGGGTCAACCACCCACCCACCTCCCCCCGCCCGCCCATACTCACCATCCTCCAGCGGTGCCTGCAGCTCCCATGGTCTCAGCGCTGGCAGCTCATCCTGTTCTCAGCAGTCACATGGTACCACTCATTAAGGTGATGAATATGGAAGCATATTCATGACCTTAATGAGCGGTACCATGTGACCGCTGAGAACAGGAAGAAGCTGTCGCGCCGGGAGTCGGGACATAGAATCTGATGCAGAGAGTTCAGCGCGCTGTGAGGAGGGGGAGGATGCAGGAGAACAGGGAGGATGCAGGAGGATGGGGGAGGATGCAGGAGAATGGGACAGAATGCAGGAGAACGGGGGAGTATGAAGGAGGACGGGGAGTATGAAGGAGGACGGGGGAGGATGCAGGAGAACGGGGGAGGATGCAAGAGGACAGGGGGAGTATGCAGGAGGACGGGGGAGTATGAAGGAGGACGGGGAGTATGAAGGAGGATGGGGGAGGATACAGGAGAATGGGGCAGGATGCAGGAGAACAGGGAGGATGCAGGAGGACGGGGGAGTATGCAGGAGGACGGGGGAGTATGAAGGAGGACGGGGGAGTATGAAGGAGGACGGGGAGGATGCAGGAGAACAGGGGAGTATGCAGGAGCATGGGGGAGTATGAAGGAGGATGGGGGAGTATGAAGGAGGACGAGGAGTATGCAGGAGGACGGGGAGTATGAAAGAGGGCAGGGGAGGATGCAGTAGGATGGGGGAGTATGCAGGAGGACGGGGGAGTATGCAGGAGGACAGGGAGTATGAAGGAGGGCAGGGGAGGATGCAGGAGGACGGGGGATTATGAAGGAGGACGGGGGAGTATGCACGAGGATGGGGGAATATGCAGGAGGCCGGGGAAGTATGAAGGAGGATGGGGGAGGATGGGGGAGTATGCAGGAGGACGGGGGAGTATGCAGGAGGACGGGCAGTAAGAAGGAGGACGGGGGGAGTATGAAGGAGGGCGGGGGAGTATGCAGGAGGACAGGGGAGGATACAGGAGGATGGGGGAGGTTGAAGGAGGATGGGGGAGTGTGAAGGAGGACGGGGAGGATGAAGGAGGATAAGGGAGCCACTCATATAAGTATGGCAGCGGGGAGCAGAGCCACGCATATAAGGATGGGAGGGGGAGCAGAGCCACGCATATAAGGATGGGAAGGGGAAGCAGAGCCACACATATAAGGATGGGAGGGGGGAGCAGAGCCACGCATGCAAGATGGGAGCGGGAGCAGAGTCACGCATACAAGATGGGAGGGGGGAGCCATGCATATAACTGGGGGAGCCACACAGCAGGACAAGTGGGTGGAGCCACACATGATGGACAGTGATGAAGGGACAATTCATACCGGCTTATACTCGAGTCGATAAGCTTACCCAGTTTTTTGTGGCAAAATTAGGTGCCTTGGCTTATACTCGGATCGGCTTATACTCGAGTATATACGGTGTGTAATATATACACATGTATGTGTGTGTGGCTGTATCTATATAGCTTTGTCTCCGTAAAAAGAGGGGGGCCTAGGCACAGTTCTTGGACAGGGGCCCTAAGCTGTCAGTGTCCCCTCCTGCCCAGGTAACACTTGTACTCGCATCTTACAGAAGTGAGTGCAATTGAGGCTCTGACTGCCGGGTCAGAGCGACGTGAGCAGTGTGATCAGATCATGTGATCACGCTGCTGATGTCGCTCACTTGCGCTGCAGAGGCAAACACTGGTGGTAAGTGCCCCAGTGGATCAGAAGACACCGAAGATTAACTGCACGGGGGGGGGGACAATTTGAGTGGGGATGGGGGGATTTATTATGTGTGGGGAGAATTGGAGTGGAGATGGGGGTGCTTAATGTGTGGGGTGAGATGTAAGGGCACAAAATGAAGAGCAAAGGGGGAGATGGGGAAACAGTACTGGGGGAATGGGGGTATGTATGAGGAAACAGTATGGGATGATGGGTGCAGGCAGTATAGGGAGCGAACGGGGGAATGTATGCGACACAGTATGAGTAGCGATGTGAAAAATGTATGTGGACAGAGTACGGGGAGTGAGGGTGATGGGATATGTGCAGACACAGTATGGGGAGTCAGGTGAGCAGGCAGTATAGAAAGTGAAGGGTTAAATATATGAGGAGACAGTATGTTGAACAGGGGGATGTGAGAGGAGACAGTATAAGGAGGGAGGGGAATAGTGTGAGGAGACAATATGGGGGAAAAAAGTGAGTGGGCACAGAATAGAAACTGAGTAGTGGGTTCGTAGCATGGGGGGACAATGTAAGGGCACAGCCAGAAGGGAACAGTATACCAAGGAGGGGGAGTGTGATGAGAGAGTACAGTATAAATACTAAGCCCTATAGGGGGGACACAGTATGAGAGGGCAGTGTGAAGAGTGGGCCGGTATGGAAAGGAGAGGTCAGTGTGAAGAGCATGTATCATAAGAGGGACAATGTGGGGTCATATTCTGAGGCAGGGACTGAGGGTGTGCACAGAGAGAGAATGGAGACCCGGAGACTGCCTGTCCCTGTCTACGCCATAGCCTTGAGCCCTCATTATCATAGGAATATGTCAGTTAAACCTGTCACCCCAAAAATCGTATATGAGATAAGGCCACCAGCATCAGGGACTTATCTACAGCATTCTGGAATGCATTCTGTAATGCTGTAGATAAGCCCCCCGATGTATCCTGAAAGATGAGAAAAAGAGGTTATATTATACTCACCCAGGAGCGGTTCTGCTGCAGTCCGGTCTGATGAGCGTCGCGGTGCGGGTCCAGCGCCTCCTATCTTCATACGATGACGTCCTCTTCTTGTCTTCCTGCTCTGACGCAGGCATACTTTGTCTGCCCTGTTGAGGGCAGAGCAAAGTCCTGCAGTGCGCAGGCGCTGGGCCTCTTTGACCTTTCTCTGCGCCTGCGCACTGCAGTACTTTGCTCTGCCCTCAACAGGGCAAACAAAGTACGGCTGCACCGAAGCAGGGGCAGGAAGACAAGATGAGGATGTCATTGTATGAAGATAGGAGGCTCTGGACCCATCGGACCCAAACCGGACCGGGACTGCCCCTGGGTGAGTATAATCTAACCTGTTTTTCTTACCTTTCAGGATACATCGGGGGCTTATCTACAGCATTACAGAATGCTGTAGATAAGCCCCTGATGTCGGTGGCCTTATCTCATATACGATTTTTGGGATGACAGACTCCCTTTAATAAATAGTTTTTCTAAAGCTTTATAATGTAGTTTTAGGTCAGGGAGGAATGGTTAGGGATGAGCTAGCAAGGTGCAGGGACAGGTAGTGATGGCTACTTGCGGACATGTGCGGCACTTGCAGTTTTGCACTTGTGGTGAGACAAAAACACTGCTGGCAGCGTTTTTTCCCATTGCTGCAAGTACCGCATTTGCCGGATCGTGGCAAAACCGCAATTGCCGCACATGTCCGCAAGTCCCATAGGGAATGAATGAGGCCGAACGCAGTGTTGCCGCAAGTGATCTGTTACGCGGCAGATGCGGAAAAACTGCCGGATCTGCTGTAAAAGGCTACTTTCAAATCAGCGATTTTTGCCAAAGTCACTGCCGATAGTGTCATACTCAACAATGGGGGAGGCAGCACTAAAAGTGCCTAGGGCAGCAGAAACTCTAAATACGGCCCTGATGTGAGATATTATTTTGCATTTCTGGAGTATTTTATCACATAACATTGTTTTCATATCCAGATTATGGCCTTCTTGTGGCATCAAAGCTTCAGAGGAATTTGTTAAACTTTTCTTTAGGGCCATATCCTTTTGGCACCTGCTGGGTGGGTTCATTTATTACCTTTTGTATAGATGAGTATAGTCAATGATGGCTTTTTATGCAAAGGGATTTCTCAATAATGTATACTTCATAGTATATGAGTGTTTGAAATTAGTAGATATAGGCGATGTATTCACTGTATACCCATAAAGCAGTGCAAAGTGTGCCGAAGTCTTCCATTGGCAAACTTTTTGTAGAAGTATTGTAAGGACTCATATCTTACACCGGTATGTGAGTCTATATGTCGACGGAGCATAAAACAGCTTTTCACTTCCATAAAAAAAAAAAATCTAAATTTTCACATGGCCACATAGCAAATGTATTTTCTCATCTTATCAGCCCCAGGTTCCGGCATGGCCGCTGGTTTCGTGATCCTTTATGGGCATATATTCAACTGTTGGCTTGGGTTAAGAGAGTCGCAATGTAAGCGATGCACAAGCTGTATGTGTAAATATGCATTAGGGCTCACTCACATTGGCATATAACACTGCCGAGTGCTATCCCATGTTTTTACGGATAGCACTAGGACAAATGGTTTACTATGGGGTAGTGCAGATCTGCAAATTTTTTCTACTGACCTAATCAGTCTGTAGAAACAAATTGCAGCATGCTGCAAGTGACTCCACAATTCGGATCACATGCACCCATTCAAGTCTATGGGTGGGTGTGAAGCATTGGACTGCGCTCAAATGTCACCTGAGTAAAGTCCGACATCCACAGACAATAGAGAAGATGGAGAAATTAATTTCTCCATCTTTTCCACACCTGTGCTACTATTCTCGCATGCTAGAGAGTCGGATCACACTAATATGACACTCTGATCAGACTCTGACAGAGTTTCGCCAAGTGTCATTAGCATAATCAAGCCAATTCTCTTGCATGCAAGAAACTACGATCATGTGAGCGAGCCCTTATATTAAGTATTATACTAATAAAATTTTTGTTTAGGTTGTATTGATGGTTAAAATATAAATATTAAATAGTTTTAATGTTTATTACCAGGAATCTGTCAGCAGGATTTTAACCCCCTGTGAGACAGTGACCGACGTTGTTGTGAATGGCCGGTACGTGTCGCAAAGGAGGAGGTCCTCTGTGCTATAAGCCAGAAATTTTGCTCTTGGACCTGTAGTTCCACAAGCCTTGTTTAGCTTATAAGGGGCTGGGCTTACAAGGTTAGGCGGAGAGCTGGGCAGGTCTGGCTAACCACACACCTCACATCAAGGGGCGGGTCTCATACGTTATAATGAGACTGTGGTGTGATCACATAGGCTCTGTGTTGGAATGTCCTGCAAGAGGACAGGTTTCCCTGAATGGCACATGGTGAGGCCATGAGCCTGTGATGGCTAACTGCACTGGGGAAGCTACTACCCTTCTGAGGGTCTGGAACTGTCAGGTTTGACCTGTTGAGCAAGTCATCATCCGGGACAGTGATCCCAGTAAGGGTGCTTCCCTGGAAGCCAGTACTAACTAGGAGCCAGCATGTGGAGCGGAGCTCCTGGAAGGTAACCTCAGACAATGGCATTGTAAAAAAAGCAGAAGTGTATCTGCTACATGAACAGACTGGTGTCTTATTATGTTCGTGGATGTAATGAAACGGACTGTACTCTATCCGGTTTATGCTGTGTTTAAATAAACCAGATGGTCTGTTTAAGTGAGAAACCGTTCCTGTGTGCCTTAATCCTGTTGCCAAGCGAGTGTCCCCCAACACATACAGTAAGCACTATCTTACACCCCTAAACTATTTATAGGCGCATTTACTTTTTCAAAGACAAGTCCAGCAATACCTTTACATGGCCAGTCCATTCCTCCATTACTGAGAAATCATTGTCATCATTGATATGAAAATGGATATGGTATATCTGCAGCCTCTGTTACTCCAGCCTGTATGCTGTATGACTTTAGGCAAAGGACGTATCGGACAAGTGGGAGGGAAAAGCGTTGGATGGGGAATTGATCTGGAGTGACAGAGGCTTCAGATCTACCATAGCCATTAAAGGGAACCTATCACCTCCAAAATCGAAGGTGAGCTAAGCCCACCAGCATCAGGGGCTTATCTACAGCATTCTGGAATGCTGAAGATAAGCCCCCGATGTATCCTAAAAGATGAGAAAAAGAGGTTAGATTATACTCACCCAGGGGCGGTCCCGGTACGATTGGCGTCGCGGTCCTGGGCGTCGTGGTCCACATAGTATATAGCAATGTGGGCACCATATCCCTGTTACAAAAACAATTAAATAAAAAATAGTTATATACTCACCTTCCGGCGGCCACCGGATCGAGCCCAGGCCTTTAGCGATGCTTTTCGCGACGCTCGTGATCTCGAGTCATTGCCGCAATGCATTCTGGGGACCGGAGCGTCGTGAGGAGCGGAAAAGGCTGCCACGGACGCCAGAAGGTGAGAATATAATGTTTTTTTTTATTATTATTATTTTTAACATTATATGTTTTTACTATTGATGCTGCATAGGCAGCATCAATAGTAAAAAGTGAAGCTGTGTTTAAATCCCGCCCCAATACCGCTGATTGGTCGCGGCCGGTCGGACTATACTGACCGCAAATCCTGAACTTAACACCGCAACTAGAAGTAGCCGTGGGATGTACCTAACGACCTAGACACCTCATCACAGCCGGAGGACTAAATACCCCTATAGATGGAAATAGGAAGACTATCTTGCCTCAGAGCAGAACCCCAAAGGATAGGCTGCCCCCCACAAATATTGGCTGTGAGTAGGAGAGGAAAGACACACACAGGCAGAAAAACAGGATTTAGCACAAGAGGCCACTCTAGCTAAAATAGGAAAGGATAGGACAGAGTTCTGTGCGGTCAGTATTAAAACCCTTCCAAAAATATCCACAGCAGATTATACAAAAAATTTCTCCATCTAACTAAACACGTGGAACGTATATCTGCAACTCCAGAGACTAATACACTCAGAGCAGGAATACAATCAAAAAACAAGCACACAGCTTGTGTGACATGGAAAAAGAAACAGACACTTATCTTTGCTGAATTGGCAGCTAAGCAGGAGAAGCCAGACAGAGATCCAATACTTCCCAAGAAACATTGACAACTGGAAAGGACTAATGAGTCCTGCAAACCTAAATACCCCAGTCAGAATTGCAATTAGCAGATACACCTGTCCAGGACTGCAGCCCCGGGACAACTGCATTACCACCTACAACCACCGGAGGGAGCCCAAAAGCAGAATTCACAACAGACTGCTACATGATCACGGGTTATTGCCGCAAGGCATTACTGGGAACAGAGCATCACGAGGAGCATCGCTAAAGGCCTGGGCTCGATCCGGAGGCCGCCGGAAGGTGAGTATATAACTATTTTTTATTTTAATTGTTTTTTTAACAGGGATATGGTGCCCACATTGCTATATACTATGTGGGCTGTGTTATATACTATGTGGGCTGTGTTATATACTACATGGGCTATGTTATGTACTGTGTGGGCTGTGTTATATACTACATCACTGTGCAATATACTGCGTGGGCTTTGTTATATACTGCATGGGCTGTGTTATATACTACGTCGCTGTGCCATATACTACGTGGGCTGTGTTATATACTGCGTGGGCTGTGTTATATACTACGTGGGCTCTGTTATATACTGCTTGGGCTGTGTTATATACTGCATGGGCTGTGCTATATACTATGTCACTGTGCTATATACTACGTAGGCTGTGCTATATACTACATGGCTGTGCTATATGCTACGTGGCTGTGCTATATACTACGGCCGGCCACGAACAATCAGCGACAGATGCAGTCCGGCCGCGAATCGGCGCGGGATTTGAACCACGCTTCGCTGATTGGTTGCGCCTGGCCGGACGAATCCTGTTATGATCTGGTGGTTTAGGAGCAACATGGGACGAGCTCTGAAGGAAGTGGTACCTGTACTGACCGCAGTCCCTAAGCTCAAAACAACACTAGAAGTAGCCGTGGGATGCTCCTGACACTCCCTAGGTACCTCGTCACAGTCTGAGAACTAACTACCCCTAAAGATAGAAACAGGAAAACTATCTTGCCTCAGAGAAAATCCCCAAAGAATAGATAGCCCCCCACAAGTAATGACTGTGAGTGGAGAGGGAAAAGACATACACAGAATGAAACCAGGATGAGCACAGGAGGCCAGTCTAGCTAGATAGATAGGACAGGATGGAATTCTGTGCGGTCAGTATAAAACACTACAAAAAATCCACACAGAGTTTACAAAAATCTCCACACCTGACTAAAGGTGTGGAGGGTAAATCTGCTTCCCAGAGCTTCCAGCCACACAGAATTAATTCATACTGACAAGCTGGACAAACATAGAAAGCACAGAATGGATAAGTCCACAACCTGTGGACAGAAAAGAGCAAGCAAGGACTTAGCTTTGCTGAACTGGTCAGGATAACAGGGAAATCCAAAGAGATGTGAATCCAACCAGGAACCATTGACAAGTGGCACTGGCTGAGGAGAGAGCCAGGCATAAATAGCCGAGCAGAAAGACAATCAGTGGAAGCAGCTGCAGACTGCTAAATCCAAGGAGCAGCCATACCACTTAAAACCACCGGAGGAAGCCCAAGAGCAGAACTCACAAAAGTGCCACTTACAACCACCGGAGGGAGCCCAAGAGCAGAATTCACAACAGAATCCTGTGTATTCATTGCATTATTCTGAAATCTTCAAAATTAAACTACAAACATATTCTAGAATACCCAATGCGTTAGAATCGGGCCACCATCTAGTGTAGATTTAAATAGTTTGGGGAAGGGTTAAATCATACTGACAGACTCCCTTTCAGTAAAGTTCCCACAATGAGTTTTTGATACATATTTTCACTGCACCAAAAATGCAGCGTCTTACATTTCCAACAAAGTGGATTTGATTTATCTAAATCTCTTTTTAACTCAGCGTAAACTGACCTGATTTCTCTTGTGGGTACACTGAGCTTTATGTGCAGATTTTTCCTATAGACTTGCATTAAATCCAGAAAATCCGCATATGCATTTGTAGTGTGTTCCCATTGCAGAAATCACTAACAACACTTATAATCCACACATGATTGTATCAATAAAGTTTTGTAAAAAACAAACAGAAGGAAGTAGCAAAAACAAAGCAGCTTTATTTAAAGGAACCTGGCAGATGATACGGCAGGTATCAGCCACCGAGCCGCACGGGTGACTAGTCATACAGGCGGGTCCTCAGCGGCTTCTCCCCGCCCTCTGACAGTGACTGACAACTCTCTGCCTATATGTGAGCAGGTTGTGGGATGCAGTGACGGACAGGAGGCAGAGCAAGAATTAACGTATTTACTACTAACAGGTATATAGTCCACACAGAGAGGAAGGTGGGGAGACAGAGGTATTACGGGATAAAGGATGCGCAGCTTGGGGAAAATGCAAGGTACTACAATAACAACAGTGTTCAAAGTGTGACTTATCCGGTTGTGATGACGTCCAGTATGCAAGGTCCACAGGATAGGGAATACAAATTTCAAAAACTGAGCATGACATCCAAACATAGACTAAGTGTGAACAGATGCAGAACCTAGAGTCATCAACTCATATACACTCAAACAAAAAAGGCAGCACACTGTAGCACCAAAACTTGCTACAGTGTGCTTCCTTTTTTGTTTGAGTGTATATGAGTTGGTGACTCTAGGTTCAGCACCTGTTCACACTTAGTCTATGTTTGGATGTGATGGTCAGTTTTTTGACATTTGTATTCATTAGCCTTCTGACACTACCCCTCCACAGAGATGTAGATTTTAGTCTAACCGAGGATTCATGTTCCAATACAGATGAAGACTTTATTCTAAGTGAGGAAAGGCATTAATAGGTCCTGGTATACGAGAAATGCCTTAGCGTGGCTATCAGGTACACATGAATTGGCCAATTTATGCGCTAAACTTTCTAAATTTTTCATATTTCTAGTGCAGTAATGCAATTAAATTTTCATTTTTCATGTTTGCAAGTTTTGGTGCTACAGTGTGCTGCCTTTTTTGTTTCAGTGTATATGAGTTGGTGACTCTTGGTTCAGCACCTGTTCACACTTAGTTTATGTTTGGATGTGACGGTCAGTTTTTTGAAATTTGTAATCATTAGCCTTCTGACTGAGCACTCTGCCTTTTAGCCACAGGTGTTTTTAATCACAGCAGGACCAATACCCCTACACAGAGATATAGATTTTAGTCTAACAGAGGATTCATGTTCCCATGCAGATTAAGACTTTATTATAAGTGAGAAAAGGCATTGCTAGGTCCTGGTATACGAGAAGTGCCTTATTGTGGCTACCAGGTACACATGAATTGGCCAATTTGGCTCACAGGATAGGAAATGGCACCCACAGCGGTTAGTGTTGAGTGTGTACAATGTAGCCCTGGTGACGTTGATGAGCAGAGTCCTGGCATCGATGATTAGTCTCCAGTGTCTTTTGCAGGCTCTTTGGTCTGGGACCCCAAATGGAGCGTAGCACAGTTCCCAGAGATGCCACAGCCTCAGCGCATTGGGGAGTCTGAACACAGTTCACGGTAGCACACCCATTCTTTCTTATGCAGTATGCGTGCAGCACTCATGGACCCGGAGCATTTAGCACCGTGCTTTGTGGGAGACAACGGGTACTCAGCATGTCTCTGGTCACAGTCTCTGTGAGGAAGAGCGCGAATGCTGCGGCGCGGGCTGACACTGCTGCGGTGCTCGAGTGATTGAGAACTGCCTTCTCCTTGCTGAGCGTTGTGCATTCCCACCAATTCTGACCGCTTCCGCGTGCGCTCTCCCTTTTATCGCTTAGCCACGCCCCCTGCAGGCCAGTGCAAAGGTTGGTCCGTTTCCCTAAGCTTTCCCCCGGACAACAGAGGAGACAGCCCTGACCCGACCTGACGTTCCTGACTCGACGCAAGAGAGGTACCCCCGGTCCAGTTCTTCTTCTTACATATACATGCACATAGGTAGAGACTTGATAGTCAGTGTCAGTGAGCGGGGAGAAACCGCCTATATGACTAGTTGCCCATGTGGCTTGGTTCCTGGTAGCTATCAGGGCTCTCTTACATGAGCATATAACTTGGATAAGTGCTATCTCAGCCGGGTGAGATGGAGCTCAGCAAAACTGACATTTTGATCAAACTCGGATCAGAGTTTGATCAGAGTGTCATTATCAGAATTGATCTGATTCTCTCGGAAGAAAGAATCATCACTCGTGTGCGCGAGCCCTTAAAAGTATGCTGTGATCGTACAACAAGTGGCTGATACATGCTGCCCACAGTTTAAGCGGTGTGTATCACCTGGCAGATTTGCTTTAAAGCAGGGATGTCAAACTCAAGTACACAAAGGACTAAAATTGAAAACTTGGACAAAGTCACAGGCCAGCCTTAAAATTTATTAAAAAAAGTCTACAATTGAGGAAGTTTTTCCTTATAAAATATAACGATGAACATTTTCATATACAAACAAACTTAAAGGGGTTTTCCAATCTCCTATCCCAAGATGGAGTAGGTGTAATAATAATAAAATAAGCAAATACCGCGTCATTAATAGGTTGCATACCAGACACTGTGCACCACACTGATCAGTGTGACTGGCGTCCTATGTGAGTTATATCAATGTGCATTTTTTTCTACTAGGCAGCCAACCCCTGCAATGTTTGGTTGGGGTGGGGGTGGCTGTTTTTATCAAGTAGTTTGCACCTGTGCGGCTCCTAGCCTTTATCAGTGGAGGCCTGCTGCATCCTGCTAAGTGTGCATTTGTCATCAGACAGGGTTTTGGGAAGGCCGTATCTCATGGTATGTATTTTTTCTGAGTTTTTTCTATGTGAGCTGTTTTTTAACTAACTTTTTGCCACTATATGTGTGGTCTTAACTAGGGTTGAGCGAAACGGGTCGTTCATTTTCAAAAGTCGCCGACTTTTGGCAAAGTCGGGTTTCATGAAACCCGATCCGACCCCTGTGCGGGGTCGGCCATGGGGTACGCGACTTTCGCGCCAAAGTCGCGTTTCAATTATGCGAAAAGCGCCATTTCTCAGCCAATGAAGGTAAACGCAGAGTGTGGGCAGCGTGATGACATAGGTCCTGGTCCCCACCATCTTAGAGAAGGGCATTGCAGTGATTGGCTTGCTGTCTGCGGCGTCACAGGGGCTATAAAGGGGCGTTCCCGCCGACCGCCATGTTACTGCTGCTGATCTGCGCTTAGGGAGAGGTTGCTGCCGCTTCGTCAGAAGCAGGGATAGCGTTAGGCAGGGTCCATTAACCACCAAACCGCTTGTGCTGTAGCGATTTCCACTGTCCAACACCACCTTTGTTTGCAGGGACAGTGGAAGCTACATTTTTTTTTCCTCAGCGCTGTAGCTCATTGGGCTGCCCTAGAAGGCTCCCTGATAGCTGCATTGCTGTGTGTACGCCGCTGTGCAAACCAACTGCTTTTTTCAAAGCACAAATCCTCTTGTTCCTTCCTTTCTGCACAGCTATCTTTTTTGTTTGTCCACACTTTTTATTTAATTTGTGCATCAGTCCACTCCTTATTGCTGCCTGCCATACCTGGCTGAGATTACTGCAGGGAGATAGTAATTGTTGGACACTCCCTGTTTTTTTTTTTTTTTTTTTTTTTTTTGTGGGAGATTAAGATTGACATTTCTGCTAGAGTGCCATCCCTGTGTGTGCCATCTCTCACTCAGTGGGCCATAGAAAGCCTATTTATTTTTTTGCTTGATTTGGGTTATAAAATCTACCTGAAAAAATCACTACATCAATCAGTGGGAGAAAAATATTGGCCTCAGGGCTTGTGTGCCACTCTTGACTCCTGTGTGTGCCATCTCTCAGTCAGTGGGCCATAGAAAGCCTATTTATTTTTTTGCTTGATTTGGGTTCTAAAATCTACCTGAAAAAATCACTACATCAATCAGTGGGAGAAAAATATTGGCCTCAGGGCTTGTGTGCCACTCCTGACTCCTGTGTGCATCATCACTCACTCAGTGGGCCATAGAAAGCCTATTTTTTTTTTTTTTTGCTTTATTTGGGTTCTAAATTCTACCTGAAAAAATCAATAAATCAATCAGTGGGAGATTAATATTGGCCTTTGGGCTTGTGTGCCAGTCCTAAGCGTGCCATCTCTCTCTCTCAGATAGTGGGCCATAGAAAGCCTATTTATTATTTTTTTTATTGGGTTTATAAATTTTCCCAGGAACAAAAAAAAAAAAGTGGGAGATTAATATTGGCCTCTGGGCTTGTGTGCCAGTCCTGAGCGTGCCATCTCTCTCACAAATAGTGGGCCATAGAAAGCCTATTTATTTATTTTTTTTTGGTTTTATAAATTCTCCCTGAAAAAAAAAAGGGAGATTAATATTGGCCTTTGGGCTTGTGTGCCAGTCCTAAGCGTGCCATCTCTCTCTCTCAGATAGTGGGCCATAGAAAGCCTATTTATTATTTTTTTTTATTGGGTTTATAAATTTTCCCTGAAAAAAAATAAAAAGTGGAAGATTAATATTGGCCTCTGGGCTTGTGTGCCAGTCCTGAGCGTGCCATCTCTCTCACAAATAGTGGGCCATAGAAAGCCTATTTATTTTTTTGGTTGATTTGGGTTCTAAATTCTACCTGAAAAAATCAATAAATCAATCAGTGGGAGATAAATATTGGCCTCTGGGCTTGTGTGCCACTCCTGACTCCTGTGTGCGTCATCTCTCACTCAGTGGGCCATAGAAAGCCTACTTTTTGTTTTATTTGTTTTATAAATTCTCCCTGAAAAAATCATTTTTATTTTATTTGGTTTCCAAATTCTTCCTGAAAAAATCATTTTTTTTTTTATTATTTTTTTTTTCTAAAGTCTCCCTGGAAAAAAAAAAAAATCAAATCAGTGGGAGATTAATATTGCCCTTTCTGCTTGTGTGCCAGTCTTGACTCCTGGGTGTGCCATCTCTCTCTCTCTCTCTCTCCAATTGTGGGCCATAGAAAGCCTATTATTTTTTTTAGCTTGATTTGGGTTCCAAAATCTACCTGAAAAAATTACTACATCAATCAGTGGGAGATAAATATTGGCCTCTGGGCTTGTGTGCCACTCCTGACTCCTGTGTGCGTCATCTCTCACTCAGTGGGCCATAGAAAGCCTATTATTTTTTTAGCTTGATTTGGGTTCCAAAATCTACCTGAAAAAATCACTACATCAATCAGTGGGAGATAAATATTGGCCTCTGGGCTTGTGTGCCACTCCTGACTCCTGTGTGCGTCATCTCTCACTCAGTGGGCCATAGAAAGCCTTTTTTTGTTTTATTTGGTTTCTAAATTCTTCCTGAAAAAATCATTTTATTCTATTTTTTTTTTCCTAAAGTCTCCCTGAAAAAAAAAAAAAAATCAAATCAGTGGGAGATTAATATTTACATTTGTGCTTCAGTGACAGTCCTGCGTGTGTGGCATCTCTCTCATTTGTTGCCACCAACAACAGAGTGTGTAACATTGTGCCTGATTTTCATTGTGGTCTCACTCACCTGTAAAGGGGTAGCTAAATCATACTGAAGTTATAGCTCACCGTGTAAGTTGTGTGACAGCAACAAATACCGTTAGTTTGGTTACGTTTTTAAAACAATGAGGAAGTCTGGTGGAAGAGGTCGTGGCCGTGGGCGTTCATTGTCAGCTGGTAATGAGGGTAGTGGTAGTGGTGGAGCATCAGCTGGTCGTGGGAAAAAAATATTGCACCTAAGTCTGGAGCTGTGGAGCCACGTTCGTCGTCTGGCTACACAAGGCCTCGAACGCTCCCTTTTCTGGGAGTAGGAAAACCGCTTTTAAAGCCGGAGCAGCAAGAGCAAGTTTTGGCTTATCTTGCTGACTCAGCCTCTAGCTCTTTTGCCTCCTCTCGTGAAACTGGTAAATGTCAAAGCAGCGCGTCGTTAGTGGATGTTCACAGTCAGGGACAAGTCACTTCCTTGTCCTCTTCAGCAAAAACAACAACAGAGAAGAATGCAGCAGGCGACACAACGGGTTACTCCATGGAGCTCTTTACACATACTGTCCCTGGCTTAGAAAGTGAAGCAGTTAACAGTCCATGCCCATTACAAGTTGAATCTGACATGGAGTGCACTGATGCACAGCCACAGCCAGACTACTATGCTGGTCCTTTGACTCAGACCACAACATTGCCCTCGCAGGGTAATGATCAAGAATCAGACCCTGATGAGACTATGTTGCCCCATCACGAACGCTATACCACCGACCGACACGGTGACACAGACGAAGTTGCACACGAGCTACAAGAAGAGGTAATAGATGACCCAGTTCTTGACCCCGATTGGCAGCCATTGGGGGAACAGGGTGCAGGCGGCAGCAGTTCTGAAGTGGAGGAGGAGGGGCCGCAGCAGGCATCAACATCGCAACAGGTTCCATCTGCCGGGCCCGTATCTTGCCCAAAACGCGTGGCAAAGCCAAAACCTGTTGGAGGACAGCGTGGCCATCCGGTTAAAGCTCAGTCTGCAATGCCTGAAAAGGTATCCGATGCTAGAAAGAGTGCAGTCTGGCATTTTTTTTAAACAACATCCAATTGATCAGCGCAAAGTCATCTGTCAAAAATGTTCAACTACCTTAAGCAGAGGACAGAATCTGAAAAGTCTCAATACAAGTTGCATGCATAGACATTTAACCACCATGCATTTGCATGCCTGGACTAACTACCAAACGTCCCTTAAGGTTGCAGCACCCTCGGCCAATGAAGCTAGTCAGCAACGCAACATCCCTTCCGGCAGTGTAGGGCCACCATTTTCCGCACCATAAATATTAAATAGTTTTAATGTTTATTACCAGGAATCTGTCAGCAGGATTTTAACCCCCTGTGAGACAGTGACCGACGTTGTTGTGAATGGCCGGTACGTGTCGCAAAGGAGGAGGTCCTCTGTGCTATAAGCCAGAAATTTTGCTCATGGACCTGTAGTTCCACAAGCCTTGTTTAGCTTATAAGGGGCTGGGCTTACAAGGTTAGGCGGAGAGCTGGGCAGGTCTGGCTAACCACACACCTCACATCAAGGGGCGGGTCTCATACGTTATAATGAGACTGTGGTGTGATCACATAGGCTCTGTGTTGGAATGTCCTGCAAGAGGACAGGTTTCCCTGAATGGCACATGGTGAGGCCATGAGCCTGTGATGGCTAACTGCACTGGGGAAGCTACTACCCTTCTGAGGGTCTGGAACTGTCAGGTTTGACCTGTTGAGCAAGTCATCATCCGGGACAGTGATCCCAGTAAGGGTGCTTCCCTGGAAGCCAGTACTAACTAGGAGCCAGCATGTGGAGCGGAGCTCCTGGAAGGTAACCTCAGACAATGGCATTGTAAAAAAAGCAGAAGTGTATCTGCTACATGAACAGACTGGTGTCTTATTATGTTCGTGGATATAATGAAACGGACTGTACTCTATCCGGTTTATGCTGTGTTTAAATAAACCAGATGGTCTGTTTAAGTGAGAAACCGTTCCTGTGTGCCTTAATCCTGTTGCCAAGCGAGTGTCCCCCAACACATACAGTAAGCACTATCTTACACCCCTAAACTATTTATAGGCGCATTTACTTTTTCAAAGACAAGTCCAGCAATACCTTTACATGGCCAGTCCATTCCTCCATTACTGAGAAATCATTGTCATCATTGATATGAAAATGGATATGGTATATCTGCAGCCTCTGTTACTCCAGCCTGTATGCTGTATGACTTTAGGCAAAGGACGTATCGGACAAGTGGGAGGGAAAAGTGTTGGATGGGGAATTGATCTGGAGTGACAGAGGCTTCAGATCTACCATAGCCATTAAAGGGAACCTATCACCTCCAAAATCGAAGGTGAGCTAAGCCCACCAGCATCAGGGGCTTATCTACAGCATTCTGGAATGCTGAAGATAAGCCCCCGATGTATCCTAAAAGATGAGAAAAAGAGGTTAGATTATACTCACCCAGGGGCGGTCCCGGTACGATTGGCGTCGCGGTCCTGGGCGTCGTGGTCCACATAGTATATAGCAATGTGGGCACCATATCCCTGTTACAAAAACAATTAAATAAAAAATAGTTATATACTCACCTTCCGGCGGCCACCGGATCGAGCCCAGGCCTTTAGCGATGCTTTTCGCGACGCTCGTGATCTCGAGTCATTGCCGCAATGCATTCTGGGGACCGGAGCGTCGTGAGGAGCGGAAAAGGCTGCCACGGACGCCAGAAGGTGAGAATATAATGTTTTTTTTTATTATTATTATTTTTAACATTATATGTTTTTACTATTGATGCTGCGTAGGCAGCATCAATAGTAAAAAGTGAAGCTGTGTTTAAATCCCGCCCCAATACCGCTGATTGGTCGCGGCCGGTCGGACTATACTGACCGCAAATCCTGAACTTAACACCGCAACTAGAAGTAGCCGTGGGATGTACCTAACGACCTAGACACCTCATCACAGCCGGAGGACTAAATACCCCTATAGATGGAAATAGGAAGACTATCTTGCCTCAGAGCAGAACCCCAAAGGATAGGCTGCCCCCCACAAATATTGGCTGTGAGTAGGAGAGGAAAGACACACACAGGCAGAAAAACAGGATTTAGCACAAGAGGCCACTCTAGCTAAAATAGGAAAGGATAGGACAGAGTTCTGTGCGGTCAGTATTAAAACCCTTCCAAAAATATCCACAGCAGATTATACAAAAAATTTCTCCATCTAACTAAACACGTGGAACGTATATCTGCAACTCCAGAGACTAATACACTCAGAGCAGGAATACAATCAAAAAACAAGCACACAGCTTGTGTGACATGGAAAAAGAAACAGACACTTATCTTTGCTGAATTGGCAGCTAAGCAGGAGAAGCCAGACAGAGATCCAATACTTCCCAAGAAACATTGACAACTGGAAAGGACTAATGAGTCCTGCAAACCTAAATACCCCAGTCAGAATTGCAATTAGCAGATACACCTGTCCAGGACTGCAGCCCCGGGACAACTGCATTACCACCTACAACCACCGGAGGGAGCCCAAAAGCAGAATTCACAACAGACTGCTACATGATCACGGGTTATTGCCGCAAGGCATTACTGGGAACAGAGCATCACGAGGAGCATCGCTAAAGGCCTGGGCTCGATCCGGAGGCCGCCGGAAGGTGAGTATATAACTATTTTTTATTTTAATTGTTTTTTTAACAGGGATATGGTGCCCACATTGCTATATACTATGTGGGCTGTGTTATATACTATGTGGGCTGTGTTATATACTACATGGGCTATGTTATGTACTGTGTGGGCTGTGTTATATACTACATCACTGTGCAATATACTGCGTGGGCTTTGTTATATACTGCATGGGCTGTGTTATATACTACGTCGCTGTGCCATATACTACGTGGGCTGTGTTATATACTACGTGGGCTGTGTTATATACTGCGTGGGCTGTGTTATATACTACGTGGGCTCTGTTATATACTGCTTGGGCTGTGTTATATACTGCATGGGCTGTGCTATATACTATGTCACTGTGCTATATACTACGTAGGCTGTGCTATATACTACATGGCTGTGCTATATGCTACGTGGCTGTGCTATATACTACGGCCGGCCACGAACAATCAGCGACAGATGCAGTCCGGCCGCGAATCGGCGCGGGATTTGAACCACGCTTCGCTGATTGGTTGCGCCTGGCCGGACGAATCCTGTTATGATCTGGTGGTTTAGGAGCAACATGGGACGAGCTCTGAAGGAAGTGGTACCTGTACTGACCGCAGTCCCTAAGCTCAAAACAACACTAGAAGTAGCCGTGGGATGCTCCTGACACTCCCTAGGTACCTCGTCACAGTCTGAGAACTAACTACCCCTAAAGATAGAAACAGGAAAACTATCTTGCCTCAGAGAAAATCCCCAAAGAATAGATAGCCCCCCACAAGTAATGACTGTGAGTGGAGAGGGAAAAGACATACACAGAATGAAACCAGGATGAGCACAGGAGGCCAGTCTAGCTAGATAGATAGGACAGGATGGAATTCTGTGCGGTCAGTATAAAACACTACAAAAAATCCACACAGAGTTTACAAAAATCTCCACACCTGACTAAAGGTGTGGAGGGTAAATCTGCTTCCCAGAGCTTCCAGCCACACAGAATTAATTCATACTGACAAGCTGGACAAACATAGAAAGCACAGAATGGATAAGTCCACAACCTGTGGACAGAAAAGAGCAAGCAAGGACTTAGCTTTGCTGAACTGGTCAGGATAACAGGGAAATCCAAAGAGATGTGAATCCAACCAGGAACCATTGACAAGTGGCACTGGCTGAGGAGAGAGCCAGGCATAAATAGCCGAGCAGAAAGACAATCAGTGGAAGCAGCTGCAGACTGCTAAATCCAAGGAGCAGCCATACCACTTAAAACCACCGGAGGAAGCCCAAGAGCAGAACTCACAAAAGTGCCACTTACAACCACCGGAGGGAGCCCAAGAGCAGAATTCACAACAGAATCCTGTGTATTCATTGCATTATTCTGAAATCTTCAAAATTAAACTACAAACATATTCTAGAATACCCAATGCGTTAGAATCGGGCCACCATCTAGTGTAGATTTAAATAGTTTGGGGAAGGGTTAAATCATACTGACAGACTCCCTTTCAGTAAAGTTCCCACAATGAGTTTTTGATACATATTTTCACTGCACCAAAAATGCAGCGTCTTACATTTCCAACAAAGTGGATTTGATTTATCTAAATCTCTTTTTAACTCAGCGTAAACTGACCTGATTTCTCTTGTGGGTACACTGAGCTTTATGTGCAGATTTTTCCTATAGACTTGCATTAAATCCAGAAAATCCGCATATGCATTTGTAGTGTGTTTCCATTGCAGAAATCACTAACAACACTTATAATCCACACATGATTGTATCAATAAAGTTTTGTAAAAACCAAACAGAAGGAAGTAGCAAAAACAAAGCAGCTTTATTTAAAGGAACCTGGCAGATGATACGGCAGGTATCAGCCACCGAGCCGCACGGGTGACTAGTCATACAGGCGGGTCCTCAGCGGCTTCTCCCCGCCCTCTGACAGTGACTGACAACTCTCTGCCTATATGTGAGCAGGTTGTGGGATGCAGTGACGGACAGGAGGCAGAGCAAGGATTAACGTATTTACTACTAACAGGTATATAGTCCACACAGAGAGGAAGGTGGGGAGACAGAGGTATTACGGGATAAAGGATGCGCAGCTTGGGGAAAATGCAAGGTACTACAATAACAACAGTGTTCAAAGTGTGACTTATCCGGTTGTGATGACGTCCAGTATGCAAGGTCCACAGGATAGGGAATACAAATTTCAAAAACTGAGCATGACATCCAAACATAGACTAAGTGTGAACAGATGCAGAACCTAGAGTCATCAACTCATATACACTCAAACAAAAAAGGCAGCACACTGTAGCACCAAAACTTGCTACAGTGTGCTTCCTTTTTTGTTTGAGTGTATATGAGTTGGTGACTCTAGGTTCAGCACCTGTTCACACTTAGTCTATGTTTGGATGTGATGGTCAGTTTTTTGAAATTTGTATTCATTAGCCTTCTGACACTACCCCTCCACAGAGATGTAGATTTTAGTCTAACCGAGGATTCATGTTCCAATACAGATGAAGACTTTATTCTAAGTGAGGAAAGGCATTAATAGGTCCTGGTATACGAGAAATGCCTTAGCGTGGCTATCAGGTACACATGAATTGGCCAATTTATGCGCTAAACTTTCTAAATTTTTCATATTTCTAGTGCAGTAATGCAATTAAATTTTCATTTTTCATGTTTGCAAGTTTTGGTGCTACAGTGTGCTGCCTTTTTTGTTTCAGTGTATATGAGTTGGTGACTCTTGGTTCAGCACCTGTTCACACTTAGTTTATGTTTGGATGTGACGGTCAGTTTTTTGAAATTTGTAATCATTAGCCTTCTGACTGAGCACTCTGCCTTTTAGCCACAGGTGTTTTTAATCACAGCAGGACCAATACCCCTACACAGAGATATAGATTTTAGTCTAACAGAGGATTCATGTTCCCATGCAGATTAAGACTTTATTATAAGTGAGAAAAGGCATTGCTAGGTCCTGGTATACGAGAAGTGCCTTATTGTGGCTACCAGGTACACATGAATTGGCCAATTTGGCTCACAGGATAGGAAATGGCACCCACAGCGGTTAGTGTTGAGTGTGTACAATGTAGCCCTGGTGACGTTGATGAGCAGAGTCCTGGCATCGATGATTAGTCTCCAGTGTCTTTTGCAGGCTCTTTGGTCTGGGACCCCAAATGGAGCGTAGCACAGTTCCCAGAGATGCCACAGCCTCAGCGCATTGGGGAGTCTGAACACAGTTCACGGTAGCACACCCATTCTTTCTTATGCAGTATGCGTGCAGCACTCATGGACCCGGAGCATTTAGCACCGTGCTTTGTGGGAGACAACGGGTACTCAGCATGTCTCTGGTCACAGTCTCTGTGAGGAAGAGCGCGAATGCTGTGGCGCGGGCTGACACTGCTGCGGTGCTCGAGTGATTGAGAACTGCCTTCTCCTTGCTGAGCGTTGTGCATTCCCACCAATTCTGACCGCTTCCGCGTGCGCTCTCCCTTTTATCGCTTAGCCACGCCCCCTGCAGGCCAGTGCAAAGGTTGGTCCGTTTCCCTAAGCTTTCCCCCGGACAACAGAGGAGACAGCCCTGACCCGACCTGACGTTCCTGACTCGACGCAAGAGAGGTACCCCCGGTCCAGTTCTTCTTCTTACATATACATGCACATAGGTAGAGACTTGATAGTCAGTGTCAGTGAGCGGGGAGAAACCGCCTATATGACTAGTTGCCCATGTGGCTTGGTTCCTGGTAGCTATCAGGGCTCTCTTACATGAGCATATAACTTGGATAAGTGCTATCTCAGCCGGGTGAGATGGAGCTCAGCAAAACTGACATTTTGATCAAACTCGGATCAGAGTTTGATCAGAGTGTCATTATCAGAATTGATCTGATTCTCTCGGAAGAAAGAATCATCACTCGTGTGCGCGAGCCCTTAAAAGTATGCTGTGATCGTACAACAAGTGGCTGATACATGCTGCCCACAGTTTAAGCGGTGTGTATCACCTGGCAGATTTGCTTTAAAGCAGGGATGTCAAACTCAAGTACACAAAGGACTAAAATTGAAAACTTGGACAAAGTCACAGGCCAGCCTTAAAATTTATTAAAAAAAGTCTACAATTGAGGAAGTTTTTCCTTATAAAATATAACGATGAACATTTTCATATACAAACAAACTTAAAGGGGTTTTCCAATCTCCTATCCCAAGATGGAGTAGGTGTAATAATAATAAAATAAGCAAATACCGCGTCATTAATAGGTTGCATACCAGACACTGTGCACCACACTGATCAGTGTGACTGGCGTCCTATGTGAGTTATATCAATGTGCATTTTTTTCTACTAGGCAGCCAACCCCTGCAATGTTTGGTTGGGGTGGGGGTGGCTGTTTTTATCAAGTAGTTTGCACCTGTGCGGCTCCTAGCCTTTATCAGTGGAGGCCTGCTGCATCCTGCTAAGTGTGCATTTGTCATCAGACAGGGTTTTGGGAAGGCCGTATCTCATGGTATGTATTTTTTCTGAGTTTTTTCTATGTGAGCTGTTTTTTAACTAACTTTTTGCCACTATATGTGTGGTCTTAACTAGGGTTGAGCGAAACGGGTCGTTCATTTTCAAAAGTCGCCGACTTTTGGCAAAGTCGGGTTTCATGAAACCCGATCCGACCCCTGTGCGGGGTCGGCCATGTGGTACGCGACTTTCGCGCCAAAGTCGCGTTTCAATGATGCGAAAAGCGCCATTTCTCAGCCAATGAAGGTAAACGCAGAGTGTGGGCAGCGTGATGACATAGGTCCTGGTCCCCACCATCTTAGAGAAGGGCATTGCAGTGATTGGCTTGCTGTCTGCGGCGTCACAGGGGCTATAAAGGGGCGTTCCCGCCGACCGCCATGTTACTGCTGCTGATCTGAGCTTAGGGAGAGGTTGCTGCGGCTTCGTCAGAAGCAGGGATAGCGTTAGGCAGGGTCCATTAACCACCAAACCGCTTGTGCTGTAGCGATTTCCACTGTCCAACACCACCTTTGTTTGCAGGGACAGTGGAAGCTACATTTTTTTTTCCTCAGCGCTGTAGCTCATTGGGCTGCCCTAGAAGGCTCCCTGATAGCTGCATTGCTGTGTGTACGCCGCTGTGCAAACCAACTGCTTTTTTCAAAGCACAAATCCTCTTGTTCCTTCCTTTCTGCACAGCTATCTTTTTTGTTTGTCCACACTTTTTATTTAATTTGTGCATCAGTCCACTCCTTATTGCTGCCTGCCATACCTGGCTGAGATTACTGCAGGGAGATAGTAATTGTTGGACACTCCCTGTTTTTTTTTTTTTTTTTTTTTTTTGTGGGAGATTAAGATTGACATTTCTGCTAGAGTGCCATCCCTGCGTGTGCCATCTCTCACTCAGTGGGCCATAGAAAGCCTATTTATTTTTTTGCTTGATTTGGGTTATAAAATCTACCTGAAAAAATCACTACATCAATCAGTGGGAGAAAAATATTGGCCTCAGGGCTTGTGTGCCACTCTTGACTCCTGTGTGTGCCATCTCTCAGTCAGTGGGCCATAGAAAGCCTATTTATTTTTTTGCTTGATTTGGGTTCTAAAATCTACCTGAAAAAATCACTACATCAATCAGTGGGAGAAAAATATTGGCCTCAGGGCTTGTGTGCCACTCCTGACTCCTGTGTGCATCATCACTCACTCAGTGGGCCATAGAAAGCCTATTTTTTTTTTTTTTTGCTTTATTTGGGTTCTAAATTCTACCTGAAAAAATCAATAAATCAATCAGTGGGAGATTAATATTGGCCTTTGGGCTTGTGTGCCAGTCCTAAGCGTGCCATCTCTCTCTCTCAGATAGTGGGCCATAGAAAGCCTATTTATTATTTTTTTTATTGGGTTTATAAATTTTCCCAGGAACAAAAAAAAAAAAGTGGGAGATTAATATTGGCCTCTGGGCTTGTGTGCCAGTCCTGAGCGTGCCATCTCTCTCACAAATAGTGGGCCATAGAAAGCCTATTTATTTATTTTTTTTTGGTTTTATAAATTCTCCCTGAAAAAAAAAAGGGAGATTAATATTGGCCTTTGGGCTTGTGTGCCAGTCCTAAGCGTGCCATCTCTCTCTCTCAGATAGTGGGCCATAGAAAGCCTATTTATTATTTTTTTTTATTGGGTTTATAAATTTTCCCTGAAAAAAAATAAAAAGTGGGAGATTAATATTGGCCTCTGGGCTTGTGTGCCAGTCCTGAGCGTGCCATCTCTCTCACAAATAGTGGGCCATAGAAAGCCTATTTATTTTTTTGGTTGATTTGGGTTCTAAATTCTACCTGAAAAAATCAATAAATCAATCAGTGGGAGATAAATATTGGCCTCTGGGCTTGTGTGCCACTCCTGACTCCTGTGTGCGTCATCTCTCACTCAGTGGGCCATAGAAAGCCTATTTTTTGTTTTATTTGTTTTATAAATTCTCCCTGAAAAAATCATTTTTATTTTATTTGGTTTCCAAATTCTTCCTGAAAAAATCATTTTTTTTTTTATTATTTTTTTTTTCTAAAGTCTCCCTGGAAAAAAAAAAAAAATCAAATCAGTGGGAGATTAATATTGCCCTTTCTGCTTGTGTGCCAGTCTTGACTCCTGGGTGTGCCATCTCTCTCTCTCTCTCCAATTGTGGGCCATAGAAAGCCTATTATTTTTTTAGCTTGATTTGGGTTCCAAAATCTACCTGAAAAAATCACTACATCAATCAGTGGGAGATAAATATTGGCCTCTGGGCTTGTGTGCCACTCCTGACTCCTGTGTGCGTCATCTCTCACTCAGTGGGCCATAGAAAGCCTATTATTTTTTTAGCTTGATTTGGGTTCCAAAATCTACCTGAAAAAATCACTACATCAATCAGTGGGAGATAAATATTGGCCTCTGGGCTTGTGTGCCACTCCTGACTCCTGTGTGCGTCATCTCTCACTCAGTGGGCCATAGAAAGCCTTTTTTTGTTTTATTTGGTTTCTAAATTCTTCCTGAAAAAATCATTTTATTCTATTTTTTTTTTCCTAAAGTCTCCCTGAAAAAAAAAAAAAAATCAAATCAGTGGGAGATTAATATTTACATTTGTGCTTCAGTGACAGTCCTGCGTGTGTGGCATCTCTCTCATTTGTTGCCACCAACAACAGAGTGTGTAACATTGTGCCTGATTTTCATTGTGGTCTCACTCACCTGTAAAGGGGTAGCTAAATCATACTGAAGTTATAGCTCACCGTGTAAGTTGTGTGACAGCAACAAATACCGTTAGTTTGGTTACGTTTTTAAAACAATGAGGAAGTCTGGTGGAAGAGGTCGTGGCCGTGGGCGTTCATTGTCAGCTGGTAATGAGGGTAGTGGTAGTGGTGGAGCATCAGCTGGTCGTGGGAAAAAAATATTGCACCTAAGTCTGGAGCTGTGGAGCCACGTTCGTCGTCTGGCTACACAAGGCCTCGAACGCTCCCTTTTCTGGGAGTAGGAAAACCGCTTTTAAAGCCGGAGCAGCAAGAGCAAGTTTTGGCTTATCTTGCTGACTCAGCCTCTAGCTCTTTTGCCTCCTCTCGTGAAACTGGTAAATGTCAAAGCAGCGCGTCGTTAGTGGATGTTCACAGTCAGGGACAAGTCACTTCTTTGTCCTCTTCAGCAAAAACAACAACAGAGAAGAATGCAGCAGGCGACACAACGGGTTACTCCATGGAGCTCTTTACACATACTGTCCCTGGCTTAGAAAGTGAAGCAGTTAACAGTCCATGCCCATTACAAGTTGAATCTGACATGGAGTGCACTGATGCACAGCCACAGCCAGACTACTATGCTGGTCCTTTGACTCAGACCACAACATTGCCCTCGCAGGGTAATGATCAAGAATCAGACCCTGATGAGACTATGTTGCCCCATCACGAACGCTATACCACCGACCGACACGGTGACACAGACGAAGTTGCACACGAGCTACAAGAAGAGGTAATAGATGACCCAGTTCTTGACCCCGATTGGCAGCCATTGGGGGAACAGGGTGCAGGCGGCAGCAGTTCTGAAGTGGAGGAGGAGGGGCCGCAGCAGGCATCAACATCGCAACAGGTTCCATCTGCCGGGCCCGTATCTTGCCCAAAACGCGTGGCAAAGCCAAAACCTGTTGGAGGACAGCGTGGCCATCCGGTTAAAGCTCAGTCTGCAATGCCTGAAAAGGTATCCGATGCTAGAAAGAGTGCAGTCTGGCATTTTTTTTAAACAACATCCAATTGATCAGCGCAAAGTCATCTGTCAAAAATGTTCAACTACCTTAAGCAGAGGACAGAATCTGAAAAGTCTCAATACAAGTTGCATGCATAGACATTTAACCACCATGCATTTGCATGCCTGGACTAACTACCAAACGTCCCTTAAGGTTGCAGCACCCTCGGCCAATGAAGCTAGTCAGCAACGCAACATCCCTTCCGGCAGTGTAGGGCCACCATTTTCCGCACCACCTGCAGTATCTGTGCAGGTTTCTTTGCCAGGCCAAAGCAGTCAGGGTCAGGGAATCACCAGTTTCGTAGTAGGAAACACTGCATCTAGGGCACCGGCGGCAACAATACCATCTCCCACCGTCTCTCAGTCTGCCATGTCCACCGGCACCCCCGCTAGTTCCACGATCTCCAGCTCTCCAGTCCAGCTCACCCTACATGAGACTATGGTTAGAAAAAGGAAGTACTTAGCCTCGCATCCGCGTACACAGGGTTTGAACGCCCACATAGCTAGACTAATCTCGTTAGAGATGATGCCCTACCGGTTAGTTGAAAGCGAAGCTTTCAAAGCCCTGATGGACTACGCTGTACCACGCTACGAGCTACCCAGTCGACACTTTTTTCCAGAAAAGCCATCACCAGCCCTCCACCAGCATGTTAAAGAGCGCATCGTCCATGCACTCAGGCAATCTGTGAGCACAAAGGTGCACCTGACAACAGATGCATGGACCAGTAGGCATGGCCAGGGACGTTACGTGTCCATCACGGCACACTGGGTGAATGTTGTGGATGCAGGGTCCACAGGGGACAGCAAGTTTGGGACAGTTCTGCCTAGCCCACGGTCTAGGAAACAGTTGGCTGTAGCCGTTCGCACCCCCTCCTCCTCCTCTTCGTCCTCCTGCAGAAGCAAGAGCTC
This sequence comes from Ranitomeya imitator, assembly GCF_032444005.1. Taxonomy (NCBI): domain Eukaryota; kingdom Metazoa; phylum Chordata; class Amphibia; order Anura; family Dendrobatidae; genus Ranitomeya; species Ranitomeya imitator. Next base: position 462,937,455 of record NC_091285.1, read on the forward strand.
GTCCACAGACAGCAGTCGCACAACCACTCCATCCGCAGCTGCCACTGTTGCACACCAGGTCTCCCATTATGGGGCAGCTAATGGCAAACGTCAGCAGGCTGTATTGGCTATGAAGTGTTTGGGCGACAACAGACACACCGCGGAAGTTCTGTCCGAGTTCTTGCAGAAAGAAACGCAGTCGTGGCTGGGCACTGTAGATCTTGAGGCAGGCAAGGTAGTGAGTGATAACGGAAGGAATTTCATGGCTGCCATCTCCCTTTCCCAACTGAAACACATTCCTTGCCTGGCTCACACCTTAAACCTGGTGGTGCAGTGCTTCCTGAAAAGTTATCCGGGGTTATCCGACCTGCTCCTCAAAGTGCGTGGACTTTGCTCACATATCCGCCGTTCGCCCGTACACTCCAGCCGTATGCAGACCTATCAGCGTTCTTTCAACCTTCCCCAGCATCGCCTAATCACAGACGTTGCAACAAGGTGGAACTCAACACTGCACATGCTTCAGAGACTGTGCGAACAGAGGCGGGCTGTTATGTTTTTGTGGGAGGATACACATACACGGGCAGGCAGTAGGATGGCAGACATGGAGTTGTCAGGTGTGCAGTGGTCGAAGATTCAAGACATGTGTCAAGTCCTTCAGTGTTTTGAGGAATGCACACGGCTGGTTAGTGCAGACAACGCCATAATAAGCATGAGCATCCCCCTAATGCGTCTGCTGATGCAAAGTTTGACGCACATAAAGGATCAGGCGTCTGCAGCTGAGGAAGAGGAAAGCCTTGATGACAGTCAGCCATTGTCTGGCCAGGGCAGTGTACAGGACGAGTTAGCGGGCGAAGAGGAGGAGGAGGACGAGGAGGATGATGGGGATGATTATATTTTTAATGAGGAAGCTTTTCCGGGGCCACTGGAAATTGGTGGCGCGGCAAGGCCGGGTTCTGGTTTTTGGAGGGACACAAGTGACGTGGATTTGCCTGAAACTGCCCCTCAACCAAGCACAACCGCAGATTTGAGAACTGGAACTTTGGCCCACATGGCGGATTATGCCTTACGTATCCTCAAAAGGGACACACGCATAACTAAAATGATGAACGATGACGATTACTGGTTGGCCTGCCTCCTTGATCCTCGCTATAAAGGCAAATTGCAAAATATTATGCCACATGAGAACTTGGAACTAATATTAGCAACCAAACAATCAACTCTTGTTGACCGTTTGCTTCTGGCATTCCCTGCACACAGCGCCCGTGATCGTTCTCACACGAGCTGCAGGGGCCAGCAGACCAGAGGAGTTAGAGGGGCAGAAATCAGAAGTGGCGTTGGCCAGAGGGGTTTTCTGACCAGGTTGTGGAGTGATTTTGCTATGACCGCAGACAGGACAGGTACTGCAGCATCAATTCAAAGTGACAGGAGACAACATTTGTCCAGTATGGTTACAAACTATTTTTCATCCCTTATTGATGTTCTCCCTCAACCGTCATTCCCATTTGATTACTAGGCATCCAAATTAGACACCTGGCCAGAATTGGCAGAATATGCATTGCAGGAGCTTGCTTGCCCGGCAGCTAGTGTCCTATCAGAAAGAGTATTCAGTGCTGCAGGTTCAATACTAACAGAAAAAAGGACTCGTCTGGCTACCCAAAATGTAGATGATCTAACCTTCATTAAAATGAACCACAACTGTATTTCAAAATCTTTTGCCCCACCTTGCCCGGCTGACACCTAGCTTTCCTATGAAAAGGTCTTGCCTGTGGACTATTCTGAATGCCTTTTCCAATCTCGTAATTTTCTGCACCTGATTGTCCAGCATACGACATGTTTACACCTCACTAAATAGCCAAACTCCCCACACGGGGCCGTGGTATCGACACTTGGCGACAGCACCTGTGAGAGTGCTGTTTGTCTGAAGAGGTGGGTGTGCCCGCTTTTGGTCGACGGCACTGCCACTGGGTCCCTCCTAGTACAATAAAGTGTCTCTGGCAGTGGTGGTGCGCACCCAACGTCAGACACACCGTTGTAATATGAGGGGCCCTGGGCCTGTACCGCCGGCCACAAGCCGGTCACCCCCCCCCAGCTCAAACAGTGCTCTACCACTTGCAAAATTATCTCACAGCTCCACCAATGTTTAGTCTATGCGCTGACATCCTTCAATGCCTGCCACTGACAATACCATTGTATTGATATTTTTGTTATGTTAGGCCTTCGAAGCCTGTCTGCGGTCACTGCTTACAATATGCCTCCACTGACCACACCACTGCTGCCCGAGTACACCTGGAACCAATTTAAAATTGCCTACAGCCAGCCCAATTTTTTTATTTTAGGCCTTCGATGCCTGTCTGCGGTCCGTTCTTTCTACTACTACTACACTGACCAGGCCACTGCTGCCCGTGTACCCCTGGAACCAATTTAAAATTGCCTACAGCCATGTGTTATTATTTTAGGCCTTCGATACCTGTCTGCGGTCACTCCTTCCACTAGGCCTCCACTGACCACACCACTGCTGCCCGTGTACCCCTGGAACCAATTTAAAATTGCCTACAGCCAGCCCAATTTTTTTATTTTAGGCCTTCGAAGCCTGTCTGCGGTCACTCCTTCCACTATGCCTCCACTGACCACACCACTGCTGCCCGTGTACCCCTGGAACCAATTTAAAATTGCCTACAGCCAGCCCAATTTTTTTATTTTAGGCCTTCGAAGCCTGTCTGCGGTCACTCCTTCCACTATGCCTCCACTGACCACACCACTGCTGCCCGTGTACCCCTGGAACCAATTTAAAATTGCCTACAGCCAGCCCAATTTTTTTATTTTAGGCCTTCGATGCCTGTCTGCGGTCCGTTCTTTCTACTACTACACTGACCAGGCCACTGCTGCCCGTGTACCCCTGGAACCAATTTAAAATTGCCTACAGCCATGTGTTATTATTTTAGGCCTTCGATGCCTGTCTGCGGTCACTCCTTCCACTAGGCCTCCACTGACCACACCACTGCTGCCCGTGTACCCCTGGAACCAATTTAAAATTGCCTACAGCCAGCCCAATTTTTTTATTTTAGGCCTTCGATGCCTGTCTGCTGTCACTCCTTCCACTAGGCCTCCACTGACCACACCACTGCTGCCCGTGTACCCCTGGAACCAATTTAAAATTGCCTACAGCCATGTGTTATTATTTTAGGCCTTCGATGCCTGTCTGCGGTCACTCCTTACAATATGCCTCCACTGACCACACCACTGCTGCGCGTGTACCCCTGGAACCAATTTAAAATTGCCTACAGCCAGCCCAATTTTTTTTATTTTAGGCCTTCGATGCCTGTCTGCGGTCCGTTCTTTCTACTACTACTACACTGACCAGGCCACTGCTGCCCGTGTACCCCTGGAACCAATTTAAAATTGCCTACAGCCATGTGTTATTATTTTAGGCCTTCGATGCCTGTCTGCGGTCACTCCTTCCACTAGGCCTCCACTGACCACACCACTGCTGCCCGTGTACCCCTGGAACCAATTTAAAATTGCCTACAGCCAGCCCAATTTTTTTATTTTAGGCCTTCGATGCCTGTCTGCGGTCCGTTCTTTCTACTACTACACTGACCAGGCCACTGCTGCCCGTGTACCCCTGGAACCAATTTAAAATTGCCTACAGCCATGTGTTATTATTTTAGGCCTTCGATGCCTGTCTGCGGTCACTCCTTCCACTAGGCCTCCACTGACCACACCACTGCTGCCCGTGTACCCCTGGAACCAATTTAAAATTGCCTACAGCCAGCCCAATTTTTTTATTTTAGGCCTTCGATGCCTGTCTGCTGTCACTCCTTCCACTAGGCCTCCACTGACCACACCACTGCTGCCCGTGTACCCCTGGAACCAATTTAAAATTGCCTACAGCCAGCCCAATTTTTTTATTTTAGGCCTTCGATGCCTGTCTGCGGTCCGTTCTTTCTACTACTACTACACTGACCAGGCCACTGCTGCCCGTGTACCCCTGGAACCAATTTAAAATTGCCTACAGCCATGTGTTATTATTTTAGGCCTTCGATGCCTGTCTGCGGTCACTCCTTCCACTAGGCCTCCACTGACCACACCACTGCTGCCCGTGTACCCCTGGAACCAATTTAAAATTGCCTACAGCCATGTGTTATTATTTTAGGCCTTCGATGCCTGTCTGCGGTCACTCCTTCCACTAGGCCTCCACTGACCACACCACTGCTGCCCGTGTACCCCTGGAACCAATTTAAAATTGCCTACAGCCATGTGTTATTATTTTAGGCCTTCGATGCCTGTCTGCGGTCACTCCTTACAATATGCCTCCACTGACCACACCACTGCTGCCCGTGTACCCCTGGAACCAATTTAAAATTGCCTACAGCCAGCCCAATTTTTTTATTTTAGGCCTTCGATGCCTGTCTGCGGTCACTCCTTCCACTAGGCCTCCACTGACCACACCACTGCTGCGCGTGTACCCCTGGAACCAATTTAAAATTGCCTACAGCCAGCCCAATTTTTTTATTTTAGGCCTTCGATGCCTGTCTGCGGTCCGTTCTTTCTACTACTACTACACTGACCAGGCCACTGCTGCCCGTGTACCCCTGGAACCAATTTAAAATTACCTACAGCCATGTGTTATTATTTTAGGCCTTCGATGCCTGTCTGCGGTCACTCCTTCCACTAGGCCTCCACTGACCACACCACTGCTGCCCGTGTACCCCTGGAACCAATTTAAAATTGCCTACAGCCAGCCCAATTTTTTTATTTTAGGCCTTCGATGCCTGTCTGCGGTCACTCCTTCCACTAGGCCTCCACTGACCACACCACTGCTGCCCGTGTACCCCTGGAACCAATTTAAAATTGCCTACAGCCACGTGTTATTATTTTAGGCCTTCGATACCTGTCTGCGGTCACTCCTTACAATATGCCTCCACTGACCACACCACTGCTGCCCGTGTACCCCTGGAACCAATTTAAAATTGCCTACAGCCAGCCCAATTTTTTTATTTTAGGCCTTCGATGCCTGTCTGCGGTCCGTTCTTTCTACTACTACTACACTGACCAGGCCACTGCTGCCCGTGTACCCCTGGAACCAATTTAAAATTGCCTACAGCCATGTGTTATTATTTTAGGCCTTCGATGCCTGTCTGCGGTCACTCCTTCCACTAGGCCTCCACTGACCACACCACTGCTGCCCGTGTACCCCTGGAACCAATTTAAAATTGCCTACAGCCATGTGTTATTATTTTAGGCCTTCGATGCCTGTCTGCGGTCACTCCTTCCACTAGGCCTCCACTGACCACACCACTGCTGCCCGTGTACCCCTGGAACCAATTTAAAATTGCCTACAGCCATGTGTTATTATTTTAGGCCTTCGATGCCTGTCTGCGGTCACTCCTTACAATATGCCTCCACTGACCACACCACTGCTGCCCGTGTACCCCTGGAACCAATTTAAAATTGCCTACAGCCAGCCCAATTTTTTTATTTTAGGCCTTCGATGCCTGTCTGCGGTCACTCCTTCCACTAGGCCTCCACTGACCACACCACTGCTGCGCGTGTACCCCTGGAACCAATTTAAAATTGCCTACAGCCAGCCCAATTTTTTTATTTTAGGCCTTCGATGCCTGTCTGCGGTCCGTTCTTTCTACTACTACTACACTGACCAGGCCACTGCTGCCCGTGTACCCCTGGAACCAATTTAAAATTACCTACAGCCATGTGTTATTATTTTAGGCCTTCGATGCCTGTCTGCGGTCACTCCTTCCACTAGGCCTCCACTGACCACACCACTGCTGCCCGTGTACCCCTGGAACCAATTTAAAATTGCCTACAGCCAGCCCAATTTTTTTATTTTAGGCCTTCGATGCCTGTCTGCGGTCACTCCTTCCACTAGGCCTCCACTGACCACACCACTGCTGCCCGTGTACCCCTGGAACCAATTTAAAATTGCCTACAGCCACGTGTTATTATTTTAGGCCTTCGATACCTGTCTGCGGTCACTCCTTACAATATGCCTCCACTGACCACACCACTGCTGCCCGTGTACCCCTGGAACCAATTTAAAATTGCCTACAGCCAGCCCAATTTTTTTATTTTAGGCCTTCGATGCCTGTCTGCGGTCCGTTCTTTCTACTACTACTACACTGACCAGGCCACTGCTGCCCGTGTACCCCTGGAACCAATTTAAAATTGCCTACAGCCATGTGTTATTATTTTAGGCCCTCGATGCCTGTCTGCGGTCACTCCTTCCACTAGGCCTCCACTGACCACACCACTGCTGCCCGTGTACCCCTAGAACCTATTTATAATTGCATAGAGCATCCTTTTTTAATAGTAGGCGTACAAAGTCTGTCTGCGGTTCACTATTGAAATTGTCCTCCACTGCCCAGAGCACTGCAGCTTGTGTACCCCTGTAACTTTTTTCTGCTGCAGTGAGCCACATTTTTGGTTTGAGTCCTACTACCTGTGTCTGTCTGCGCCACTCAATTCAGCTGTGTTCCTTTGAAAAAAGCTGAGCGTCAATAGTCTTGTTTTCAGCCTCTAGGAATTTTAAAACTGCATTGGGTGTACAACTTTGGTAGGGCCTACTAACGGTGTCTGCCTCCCCAAGGTGTTCCCCAGGTTTCCTCTCCATTGCTTCAATCTTCATGCTCTCGTTTAGTAGTTGTTGGAAACTACGCTGCATTAGGCCTACAAATTGGGTATGGGGTGTAGAGAGATGGTGTGTTCCACTCCAAGGTGTTCTCCAGGTTGCCTTTCCTGAGCTTCAATCTTCATGCTCTCGTTTAGTAGTTGTTGGAAACTACGCTGCATTAGGCCTACAAATTGGGTATGGGGTGTAGAGAGATGGTGTGTTCCACTCCAAGGTGTTCTCCAGGTTGCCTTTCCTGAGCTTCAATCTTCATGCTCTCGTTTAGTAGTTGTTGGAAACTACGCTGCATTAGGCCTACAAATTGGGTATGGGGTGTAGAGAGATGGTGTGTTCCACTCCAAGGTGTTCTCCAGGTTGCCTTTCCTGAGCTTCAATCTTCATGCTCTCGTTTAGTAGTTGTTGGAAACTACGCTGCATTAGGCCTACAAATTGGGTATGGGGTGTAGAGAGATGGTGTGTTCCACTCCAAGGTGTTCCCCAGGTTTCATCGCTAGAGTTGAGCGACCTTGACCTTTTTAGAGTCGAGCCGGGTTTTGCGAAACCCGACTATGTCCAAAGTCGGGTCGAGTGAAATCGGCCGATTATGACGTAAAGTCGGGATCGACCGAAACACGAAACCCAATGCAAGTCAATGGGGCAGCATAGTCGGCAGTGAGTGGGGGCCAGGAAAACACCTAGAGTGGCCATTTTAATGTCAAAACCATCCATTCTTCTTAATGAAGCTTGTCAAGCGTAATTTACCTTATAATAATTGGAAGGCATTTGAAATTGGGGGTCATTTGGCTAAAGTTGTGGGGGGTAGGGCTGGTTCAAGTAATTAGTGGGCCCAGGAAATCTGGACCACGTCACGGCAGTGGAGCAGGGAGAGGTAAGTATTTCAACTTTGCAAGTGCTGTGAACCTGAGCAAGCAGGGGGGGCCCACTCGTTGGCATTGGCACTGGCACAGGGCCCCTCAAAGTACAGCGGTGTGTTTGCACGGCGGGGGCGCCTCCCACCGGCAGCAACACTTTTGCGTACTATGAGAGGCCCTGTGCCAGTGACGTCGCCAACTAGTATTCCTCCCCCCACCTGATGAAGGAACCTGCACTTTCATCTGCACCTTCCTCTTTGTCCCCGTGTAAGGTGGTATGGTATGCGGGAAGAGCAACCTGACTTTCAGCAGGGTCACAATGTTGTTGTGTAGCGTGCACGGGGAATGTTGCGTTATGGGTCAATGTACCAGCAGACTCATCTATCACTGGCTGGGCAATGGGCACGATGAAGTGGAAACACAGATATAGGCCCAAAGAAGAAAGTGGGCTAAATGCAGTTCAAAATTGGTAACACAGGAATAACCAGGGGGCATTGCAGTGGAGGACAACTGGAATGAGAGGCTGACACAGAGAGTAGGGCCAAATCAGTAAGTAGTCGAAATGCAGTTCAAAATTGGCAACCGTAGTAAACAGGCGGCACAGCTTTGTTCAGTGGAGGAGAACAGCAAGGAGTGGCAGACACCGATAGTAGGCCCCAAACCAACTAGTACGCCAAATGCAGTTGTTCCATTTAACCACAATTTAATGAGAGCCTGAAGATAGAAGCTCAGGAAAGGCAACCTGGGGAACACCTTGGAGTGTAACACACCATCTCTCTCCACCCCATACCCATTTTGTATGGCCTAATGCAGTGTACTTTTCTACAACTACTAAACGAGAGTCGGAAGACCGAAGCAATGGCAAGGAAACCTGGGGAACACCTTAGAGTGTAACACACCCTCTCTCTACACCCCATACCCAATTTGAAGGCCTAATGCAGTGTAGTTTCCAAGAACTACTAAACGAGAGCCGGAAGATCGAAGCTCAGGAAAGGCAACCTGGGGAACACCTTGGAGTGTAACACACCCTCTCGCTACACCCCATACCCAATTTGAAGGCCTAATGCAGCGTAGTTTCCAACAACTACTAAACGAGAGCCGGAAGATCGAAGCTCAGGAAAGGCAACCTGGGGAACACCTTGGAGTGTAACAAACCCTCTCTCTACACCCCATACCCAATTTGTAGGCCTAATGCAGCGTAGTTTCCGACAACTACTAAACGAGAGCATGAAGATCGAAGCTCAGGAAAGGCAACCTGGGGAACACCTTGGAGTGTAACACACCCTCTCTCTACACCCCATACCCAATTTGTAGGCCTAATGCAGCGTAGTTTCCGACAACTACTAAACGAGAGCCGGAATATCGAAGCTCAGGAAAGGCAACCTGGGGAACACCTTGGAGTGTAACACACCCTCTCTCTACGCCCCATACCCAATTTGTAGGCCTAATGCAGCGTAGTTTCCGACAACTACTAAACGAGAGCCGGAATATCGAAGCTCAGGAAAGGCAACCTGGGGAACACCTTGGAGTGTAACACACCCTCTCTCTACACCCCATACCCAATTTGAAGGCCTAATGCAGTGTAGTTTCCAAGAACTACTAAACGAGAGCCGGAAGATCGAAGCTCAGGAAAGGCAACCTGGGGAACACCTTGGAGTGTAACACACCCTCTCGCTACACCCCATACCCAATTTGAAGGCCTAATGCAGCGTAGTTTCCAACAACTACTAAACGAGAGCCGGAAGATCGAAGCTCAGGAAAGGCAACCTGGGGAACACCTTGGAGTGGAACACACCATCTCTCTACACCCCATACCCAATTTGAAGGCCTAATGCAGAGTAGTTTCCAAGAACTACTAAACGAGAGCCGGAAGATCGAAGCTCAGGAAAGGCAACCTGGGGAACACCTTGGAGTGTAACACAACGTCTCTCTACACGACGGAAGGGCTGATTCTTAGGAAGGAAGGCTGTTGGAAATAAGCATTGCGCGTCCGAGGGTGATTATATTCTTATTAGGTATATACTCACCCTCGGACGCGCCCTGCTTCTTTATTTGGAATGAATGTTTATTTGCAATGTGGTGTTGACTTTCTCTATTATTTTGGTAATTAATGATTTTATTATTTTCATTATTTTGCATCTTCTCGGCAATAATATAAAGAAGACGCGACAGGACAACACTCGGTGGATGCCATATGTGTGTTTTCAATTTAAAAAAACTTTCAGTTAACTACTTGCAGGAGAAAGTAATTGTAGCTGGTGGCCATTTTTAGTACTGTACCAGATTAGAGTTGTGTGTTTGTTTTTAATGTTAAAATGTCTGCATTTGATATCTCACCAGTATTTTCTTTTTTATAAGCAAAATACTTATTTTTATATTTTCTGATGTTGGTTCCAGGGGTACACGGCCAGCAGTGCCCTGGTCAGTGTAGTAGTAGTTGAAAGAATGGACCGCAGACAGGCATCGAAGGCCTAAAATAATAACACATGGCTGTAGGCAATTTTAAATTGGTTCCAGGGGTACACGGACAGCAGTGGTGTGGTCAGTGGAGGCCTAGTGGAAGGAGTGACCGCAGACAGGCATCGAAGGCCTAAAATAATAACACATGGCTGTAGGCAATTTTAAATTGGTTCCAGGGGTACACGGGCAGCAGTGACCTGGTCAGTGTAGTAGTAGTTGAAAGAATGGACCGCAGACAGGCATCGAAGGCCTAAAATAAAAAAATTGGGCTGGCTGTAGGCAATTTTAAATTGGTTCCAGGGGTACACGGGCAGCAGTGGTGTGGTCAGTGGAGGCCTAGTGGAAGGAGTGACCGCAGACAGGCATCGAAGGCCTAAAATAATAACACATGGCTGTAGGCAATTTTAAATTGGTTCCAGGGGTACACGGGCAGCAGTGACCTGGTCAGTGTAGTAGTAGTTGAAAAAATGGACCGCAGACAGGCATCGAATGCCTAAAATAATAACACATGGCTGTAGGCAATTTTAAATTGGTTACAGGGGTACACGGACAGCAGTGACCTGGTCAGTGTAGTAGTAGTTGAAAGAATGGACCGCAGACAGGCATCGAAGGCCTAAAATAAAAAAATTGGGCTGGCTGTAGGCAATTTTAAATTGGTTCCAGGGGTACACGGACAGCAGTGGTGTGGTCAGTGGAGGCCTAGTGGAAGGAGTGACCGCAGACAGGCATCGAAGGCCTAAAATAATAACACATGGCTGTAGGCAATTTTAAATTGGTTCCAGGGGTACACGGACAGCAGTGGTGTGGTCAGTGGAGGCCTAGTGGAAGGAGTGACCGCAGACAGGCATCGAAGGCCTAAAATAATAACACATGGCTGTAGGCAATTTTAAATTGGTTCCAGGGGTACACGGACAGCAGTGACCTGGTCAGTGTAGTAGTAGTTGAAAGAATGGACCGCAGACAGGCATCGAAGGCCTAAAATAATAACACATGGCTGTAGGCAATTTTAAATTGGTTCCAGGGGTACACGGACAGCAGTGACCTGGTCAGTGTAGTAGTAGTTGAAAGAATGGACCGCAGACAGGCATCGAAGGCCTAAAATAAAAAAATTGGGCTGGCTGTAGGCAATTTTAAATTGGTTCCAGGGGTACACGGGCAGCAGTGGTGTGGTCAGTGGAGGCCTAGTGGAAGGAGTGACCGCAGACAGGCATCGAAGGCCTAAAATAATAACACATGGCTGTAGGCAATTTTAAATTGGTTCCAGGGGTACACGGACAGCAGTGGTGTGGTCAGTGGAGGCCTAGTGGAAGGAGTGACCGCAGACAGGCATCGAAGGCCTAAAATAATAACACATGGCTGTAGGCAATTTTAAATTGGTTCCAGGGGTACACGGACAGCAGTGGTGTGGTCAGTGGAGGCCTAGTGGAAGGAGTGACCGCAGACAGGCATCGAAGGCCTAAAATAAAAAAATTGGGCTGGCTGTAGGCAATTTTAAATTGGTTCCAGGGGTACACGGGCAGCAGTGACCTGGTCAGTGTAGTAGTAGTTGAAAGAATGGACCGCAGACAGGCTTAGAAGGCCTAACATAACAAACTTGGGCTGGCTGTAGGCACTTTTAAATTGGTTCCAGGGGTACACGGGCAGCAGTGGTCTGGTCAGTGGAAGTCTAGTGGAAGGAGTGACCGCAGACAGGCTTCCAAGGCCTAACATAACAAACTTGGGCTGGCTGTAGGCACTTTTAAATTGGTTCCAGGGGTACACGGGCAGCAGTGGTCTGGTCAGTGGAAGTCTAGTGGAAGGAGTGACCGCAGACAGGCATCGAAGGCCTAAAATAATAACACATGGCTGTAGGCAATTTTAAATTGGTTCCAGGGGTACACGGACAGCAGTGGTGTGGTCAGTGGAGGCCTAGTGGAAGGAGTGACCGCAGACAGGCATCGAAGGCCTAAAATAATAACACATGGCTGTAGGCAATTTTAAATTGGTTCCAGGGGTACACGGACAGCAGTGGTGTGGTCAGTGGAGGCCTAGTGGAAGGAGTGACCGCAGACAGGCATCGAAGGCCTAAAATAATAACACATGGCTGTAGGCAATTTTAAATTGGTTCCAGGGGTACACGGGCAGCAGTGACCTGGTCAGTGTAGTAGTAGTTGAAAGAATGGACCGCAGACAGGCATCGAAGGCCTAAAATAAAAAAATTGGGCTGGCTGTAGGCAATTTTAAATTGGTTCCAGGGGTACACGGGCAGCAGTGGTGTGGTCAGTGGAGGCCTAGTGGAAGGAGTGACCGCAGACAGGCATCGAAGGCCTAAAATAATAACACATGGCTGTAGGCAATTTTAAATTGGTTCCAGGGGTACACGGGCAGCAGTGACCTGGTCAGTGTAGTAGTAGTTGAAAAAATGGACCGCAGACAGGCATCGAATGCCTAAAATAATAACACATGGCTGTAGGCAATTTTAAATTGGTTACAGGGGTACACGGACAGCAGTGACCTGGTCAGTGTAGTAGTAGTTGAAAGAATGGACCGCAGACAGGCATCGAAGGCCTAAAATAAAAAAATTGGGCTGGCTGTAGGCAATTTTAAATTGGTTCCAGGGGTACACGGACAGCAGTGGTGTGGTCAGTGGAGGCCTAGTGGAAGGAGTGACCGCAGACAGGCATCGAAGGCCTAAAATAATAACACATGGCTGTAGGCAATTTTAAATTGGTTCCAGGGGTACACGGACAGCAGTGACCTGGTCAGTGTAGTAGTAGTTGAAAGAATGGACCGCAGACAGGCATCGAAGGCCTAAAATAAAACAATTGGGCTGGCTGTAGGCAATTTTAAATTGGTTCCAGGGGTACACGGGCAGCAGTGACCTGGTCAGTGTAGTAGTAGTTGAAAGAATGGACCGCAGACAGGCTTAGAAGGCCTAACATAACAAACTTGGGCTGGCTGTAGGCACTTTTAAATTGGTTCCAGGGGTACACGGGCAGCAGTGGTCTGGTCAGTGGAAGTCTAGTGGAAGGAGTGACCGCAGACAGGCTTCCAAGGCCTAACATAACAAACTTGGGCTGGCTGTAGGCACTTTTAAATTGGTTCCAGGGGTACACGGGCAGCAGTGGTCTGGTCAGTGGAAGTCTAGTGGAAGGAGTGACCGCAGACAGGCTTCCAAGGCCTAACATAACAAACTTGGGCTGGCTGTAGGCACTTTTAAATTGGTTCCAGGGGTACACGGGCAGCAGTGGTCTGGTCAGTGGAAGTCTAGTGGAAGGAGTGACCGCAGACAGGCTTCCAAGGCCTAACATAACAAACTTGGGCTGGCTGTAGGCACTTTTAAATTGGTTCCAGGGGTACACGGGCAGCAGTGGTCTGGTCAGTGGAAGTCTAGTGGAAGGAGTGACCGCAGACAGGCTTCCAAGGCCTAACATAACAAACTTGGGCTGGCTGTAGGCACTTTTAAATTGGTTCCAGGGGTACACGGGCAGCAGTGGTCTGGTCAGTGGAAGTCTAGTGGAAGGAGTGACCGCAGACAGGCTTCGAAGGCCTAACATAACAAAATTGGGCTGGCTGTAGGCACTTTAAATTGGTTCCAGGGGTACATGGGCAGCAGTGTATGGTCAGTGGAAGTCTAGTGGAAGGAGTGACGGCAGACAGTCTTCGAAGGCCTAACATAACAAAATTGGGCTGACTGTAGGCACTTTTAAATTGGTTCCAGGGTAACACGGCCAGCAGTGGCCTGGTCAGTGTAGTAGTTGTAGAAAGAAGGGACCGCAGACAGGCTTCGAAGGCCTAACATAACAAAAATGTCAAAACAATGGTATTGTCAGTGCCAGGCATTGAAGGATGTCAGCGGCTAGACTACACATTGGTGAAGCTGTGAGAGATAATTTTGCTAGTGGTAGAGCACTGTTTGAGCTGGGGGGGGGAACTGTCTTGTGGCCGGCGGTACAGGCACAGGGCCCCTCATATTACAACGGTGTGTCTGACGTTGGGTGCGCACCACCACCGCCAGAGACACTTTATTGTACTATGAGGGACCCAGTGGCAGTGCCGTCGACCAAAAGCGGCCACACCCACCTCTTCAGACAAACAGCACTCTCAAGGGTCCAAGCGCAAAGTGGCGATAGCACGGCCCCGTGTGGGGAGTTTGGCCATTTCGTGAGGTGGAAACATGTCGTATGCTGGACAATCAGGTGAAGAAAATTACGAGATTGGAAAAGTCATTCAGAATAGTCCACAGGCAAGACCTTTTCATAGGAAAGCTAGGTGTCAGCCGGGCAGGGTGGGGCAAAAGATTTTGAAATCCAGTTGTGGTTCATTTTAATGAAGGTTAGATCATCTACATTTTGGGTAGCCAGACGAGTCCTTTTTTCTGTTAGTATTGAACCTGCAGCACTGAATACTCTTTCTGATAGGACACTAGCTGCCGGGCAAGCAAGCTCCTGCAATGCATATTCTGCCAATTCTGGCCAGGTGTCTAATTTGGATGCCCAGTAATCAAATGGGAATGACGGTTGAGGGAGAACGTCGATAAGGGATGAAAAATAGTTTGTAACCATACTGGACAAATGTTGTCTCCTGTCACTTTGAATTGATGCTGCAGTACCTGTCCTGTCTGCGGTCATAGAAAAATCACTCCACAACCTGGTCAGAAAACCCCTCTGTCCAACGCCACTTCTGATTTCTGCCCCTCTAACACCTCTGGTCTGCTGGCCCCTGGAGCTCGTGTGAGAACGATCACGGGCGCTGTGTGCAGGGAATGCCAGAAGCAAACGGTCAACAAGAGTTGATTGTTTTGTTGCTAATATTAGTTCCAAGTTCTCATGTGGCATAATATTTTGCAATTTGCCTTTATAGCGAGGATCAAGGAGGCAGGCCAACCAGTAATCGTCATCGTTCATCATTTTTGTAATGCGTGTGTCCCTTTTGAGGATACGCAAGGCATAATCCGCCATGTGGGCCAAAGTTCCCGTTGTCAAATCTGCGGTTGTGCTTGGTTGAGGGGCAGTTGCAGGCAAATCTACGTCACTTGTGTCCCTCAAAAAACCAGAACCCGGCCTTGCCACGCCACCAATTTCCCGTGCCCCCGGGAAAGCTTCCTCATTAAAAATATACTCATCCCCATCATCCTCCTCATCCTCCACCTCCTCTTCGCCCGGTACCTCGTCATGTACACTGCCCTGACCAGACAATCGCTGACTGTCATCAAGGCTTTCCTCTTCCTCTGGTGCAGACGCCTGATCCTTTATGTGCGTCAAACTTTGCATCAGCAGACGCATTAGGGGGATGCTCATGCTTATTATGGCGTTGTCTGCACTAACCAGCCGTGTGCATTCCTCAAAACACTGAAGGACTTGACACATGTCTTGAATCTTCGACCACTGCACACCTGACAACTCCATGTCTGCCATCCTACTGCCTGCCCGTGTATGTGTATCCTCCCACAAAAACATAACAGCCCGCCTCTGTTCGCACAGTCTCTGAAGCATGTGCAGTGTTGAGTTCCACCTTGTTGCAACGTCTATGATTAGGCGATGCTGGGGAAGGTTCAAAGAACGCTGATAGGTCTGCATACGGCTGGAGTGTACAGGCGAACGGCGGATATGTGCGCAAAGTCCACGCACTTTGAGGAGCAGGTCGGATAACCCCGGATAACTTTTCAGGAAGCACTGCACCACCAGGTTTAAGGTGTGAGCCAGGCAAGGAATGTGTTTCAGTTGGGAAAGGGAGATGGCAGCCATGAAATTCCTTCCGTTATCACTCACTACCTTGCCTGCCTCAAGATCTACAGTGCCCAGCCACGACTGCGTTTCTTGCTGCAAGAACTCGGACAGAACTTCCGCGGTGTGTCTATTGTCGCCCAAACACTTCATAGCCAATACAGCCTGCTGACGTATGCCAGTAGCTGCCCCATAATGGGAGACCTGGTGTGCAACAGTGGCAGGTGCGGATGGAGTGTTTGTGCGACTGCGGTCTGTGGACGAGCTCTTGCTTCTGCAGGAGGACGAGGAGGAGGAGGAGGAGGGGGTGCGAACGGCTACAGACAACTGTTTACTAGACCGTGGGCTAGGCAGAACTGTCCCAAACTTGCTGTCCCCTGTGGACCCTGAATCCACCACATTTACCCAGTGTGCCGTGATGGACACGTAACGTCCCTGGCCATGCCTACTGGTCCATGCATCTGTTGTCAGGTGCACCTTTGTGCTCACAGATTGCCTGAGTGCATGGACGATGCGCTCTTTAACATGCTGGTGGAGGGCTGGGATGGCTTTTCTGGAAAAAAAGTGTCGACTGGGTAGCTCGTAGCGTGGTACAGCGTAGTCCATCAGGTCTTTGAAAGCTTCGCTTTCAACTAACCGGTAGGGCATCATCTCTAACGAGATTAGTCTAGCTATGTGGGCGTTCAAACCCTGTGTACGCGGATGCGAGGCTAAGTATTTCCTTTTTCTAACCATAGTCTCATGTAGGGTGAGCTGGACTGGAGAGCTGGAGATCGTGGAACTAGCGGGGGTGCCGGTGGACATGGCAGACTGAGAGACGGTGGGAGATGGTATTGTTGCCGCCGGTGCCCTAGATGCAGTGTTTCCTACTACGAAACTGGTGATTCCCTGACCCTGACTGCTTTGGCCTGGCAAAGATACCTGCACAGATACAGCAGGTGGTGCGCTAAATGGTGGTCCTACACTGCCGGAAGGGATGTTGCGTTGATGACTAGCTTCATTGGCCGAGGGTGCAACAACCTTAAGGGACGTTTGGTAGTTAGTCCAAGCTTTCAAATGCATGGTGGTTAAATGTCTATGCATGCAACTAGTATTGAGACTTTTCAGATTCTGACCTCTGCTTAAGGAAGTAGAACATTTTTGACAGATGACTTTGCGCTGATCAATTGGATGTTGTTTAAAAAAATGCCAGACTGCACTCTTTCTAGCATCGGATACCTTTTCAGGCATTGCAGACTGAGCTTTAACCGGATGGCCACGCTGTCCTCCACCAGGTTTTGGCTTTGCCACGCGTTTTGGGCAAGATACGGGCCCGGCAGATGGAACCTGTGGCGATGTTGATGCCTGCTGCGGCCCCTCCTCCTCCTCTGCTTCAGAACTGCTGCCGCCTGCACCCTGTTCCCCCAATGGCTGCCAATCGGGGTCAAGAACTGGGTCATCTAATAACTCTTCTTGTACCTCCTGCGCAACTTCGTCTGTGTCACCGTGTCGTTCGGTGGTATAGCGTTCGTGATGGGGCAACATAGTCTCATCAGGGTCTGATTCTTGATCAGCACCCTGCGAGGGCAATGTTGTGGTCTGAGTCAAAGGACCAGCATAGTAGTCTGGCTGTGGCTGTGCGTCAGTGCACTCCATGTCAGATTCAATTTGTAATGGGCATGGACTGTTAACTGCTTCACTTTCTAAGCCAGGGACGGTATGTGTAAAGAGCTCCATGGAGTAACCCGTTGTGTCGCCTGCTGCATTCTTCTCTGTTGTTGTTTTTGCTGAAGAGGACAAGGAAGTGACTTGTCCCTGACCGTGAACATCCACTAACGACGCGCTGCTTTTACTTTTACCAGTTTCACGAGATGAGGCAAAAGAGCTAGAGGCTGAGTCAGCAAGATAAGCCAAAACTTGCTCTTGCTGCTCCGGCTTTAAAAGCGGTTTTCCTAATCCCAGAAAAGGGAGCGTTCGAGGCCTTGTGTAGCCGGACGACGAACCTGGCTCCACAGCTCCAGACTTAGGTGCAATATTTTTTCCCCCACGACCACCTGATGCTCCACCACTACCACTACCCTCATTACCAGCTGACAATGAACGCCCCCGGCCACGACCTCTTCCACTAGACTTCCTCATTGTTTTAAAAACGTAACCAAACTAACGTTATTTGTTGCAGTCACACAACTTACACGGTGAGCTATAACTTCAGTATGATTTAGCTACCCCTTTACAGGTTGGTGAGACCACAGCGAAAATCAGGCCCAATGTTACACACTCTTTTTTTGGTGGCTGCAAATTAGAGAGATGCCCCACACGCAGGACTGTCACTGAAGCACAAATGTTAATATTAATGTCACACTATTATTTTTTTTTTATTTTTATTTTTTTCAGGAACACTTTAGAAACCCCCCCAAAAAAAAAAAATAGATTTTTGCAGGGAGAATTTAGAAAACAAATGTAACAAACTATATGCTTTCTATGGGCCACTGAGTGAGAGATGACGCACACAGGAATCAGGAGTGGCACACAAGCCCAGAGGCCAATATTTTTCTACCAATGATTGATGGAGTTATTTTCTCTGGTAGATTTTGGAACCCAAATCAAGGAAAAAAAATGTAGGCTTTCTATGGACCACAATTGGAGAGAGAGAGAGAGAGAGATGGCACACCCAGGAGTCAAGACTGGCACACAAGCAGAAAGGCCAATATTAATCTCCCACTGTTTTTTTTTTTTTTTTTTTTTTTTTTTTTTTTTTCAGGGAGACTTTAGAAAAAAAAATAATAAAAAAAATATGATTTTATCAGGAAGAATTTAGAAACCAAATAAAATAAAATGATTTTTTCAGGGAGAATTTATAAAACAAATAAAAACAAAAATAGGCGTTCTATGGCCCACTGACTGAGAGATGACGCACACAGGAGTCAGGAGTGGCACACAAACCCAGAGGCCAATATTTTTCTACCAATGATTGATGTAGTTATTTTCTCTGGTAGATTTTAGAACCCAAATCAAGGAAAAAAAATATAGGCTTTCTATGGACCACAATTGGAGAGAGAGAGAGAGAGAGAGAGAGAGAGAGAGAGAGAGAGAGAGAGAGATGGCACACCCAGGAGTCAAGACTGGCACACAAGCAGAAAGGCCAATATTAATCTCCCACTGTTTTTTTTGGTTGTTTTTTTTTTTTTTTTTTTCAGGGAGACTTTAGAAAAAAAAATAATAAAAAAAATATGATTTTATCAGGAAGAATTTAGAAACCAAATAAAATAAAATGATTTTTTCAGGGAGAATTTATAAAACAAATAAAACCAAAAATAGGCGTTCTATGGCCCACTGACTGAGAGATGACGCACCCAGGAGTCAAGACTGGCACACAAGCAGAAAGGCCAATATTAATCTCCCACTGTTTTTTTTGGTTGTTTTTTTTTTTTTTTTTTCAGGGAGACTTTAGAAAAAAAAATAATAAAAAAAATATGATTTTATCAGGAAGAATTTAGAAACCAAATAAAATAAAATGATTTTTTCAGGGAGAATTTATAAAACAAATAAAACCAAAAATAGGCGTTCTATGGCCCACTGACTGAGAGATGACGCACCCAGGAGTCAAGACTGGCACACAAGCAGAAAGGCCAATATTAATCTCCCACTGTTTTTTTTTTTTTTTTTCAGGGAGACTTTAGAAAAAAAAATAATAAAAAAAATATGATTTTATCAGGAAGAATTTATAAACCAAATAAAATAAAATGATTTTTTCAGGGAGAATTTAGAAAACAAATAAAACCAAAAATAGGCGTTCTATGGCCCACTGACTGAGAGATGACGCACACAGGAGTCAGGAGTGGCACACAAACCCAGAGGCCAATATTTTTCTACCAATGATTGATGTAGTTATTTTCTCTGGTAGATTTTAGAACCCAAATCAAGGAAAAAAAATATAGGCTTTCTATGGACCACAATTGGAGAGAGAGAGAGAGAGAGAGAGAGAGAGAGAGAGAGATGGCACACCCAGGAGTCAAGACTGGCACACAAGCAGAAAGGCCAATATTAATCTCCCACTGTTTTTTTGGTTGTTTTTTTTTTTTTTTTTTCAGGGAGACTTTAGAAATAAAAATAATAAAAAAAATATGATTTTATCAGGAAGAATTTAGAAACCAAATAAAATAAAATGATTTTTTCAGGGAGAATTTAGAAAACAAATAAAACCAAAAATATGCGTTCTATGGCCCACTGACTGAGAGAGAGAGAGAGATGGAACGCTTAGTACTGGCACACAAGCCCAAAGGGCAATATTAATCTCCCTTTTTTTTTCCAGGGAGAATTTCTGAAACCCAAAAAAAAAATAAAATAGGCTTTCTATGGCCCACTATTTGTGAGAGAGATGGGACGCTCAGGACTGGCACAGATGGCACGCTCAGGACTGGCACAGAAGCCCAGAGGCCAATATTAATCTCCCTTTTTTTCTGGGAGAATTTATAAAACCAAAAAAATATTTAAATAGGCTTTCTATGGCCCACTATTTGTGAGAGAGATGGCACGCTCAGGACTGGCACAGATGGCACGCTCACAACTGGCACACAAGCCCAGAGGCCAATATTAATCTCCCTTTTTTCAGGGAAAATTGATAAAACAAAAAAAAAAATTAAATAGGCTTTCTATGGCCCACTATTTGTGAGAGAGATGGCACGCTCAGGGCTGGCTGGCACAGATGGCACGCTCAGGACTGGCACAGAAGCCCAGAGGCCAATATTAATCTCCCTTTTTTTCTGGGAGAATTTATAAAACCAAAAAAATATTTAAATAGGCTTTCTATGGCCCACTATTTGTGAGAGAGATGGCACGCTCAGGACTGGCACAGATGGCACGCTCACAACTGGCACACAAGCCCAGAGGCCAATATTAATCTCCCTTTTTTCAGGGAAAATTGATAAAACAAAAAAAAAAATTAAATAGGCTTTCTATGGCCCACTATTTGTGAGAGAGATGGCACGCTCAGGGCTGGCTGGCACAGATGGCACGCTCAGGACTGGCACACAAGCCCAGAGGCCAATATTAATCTCCCTTTTTTTCTGGGAGAATTTATAAAACCAAAAAAATATTTAAATAGGCTTTCTATGGCCCACTATTTGTGAGAGAGATGGCACGCTCAGGACTGGCACAGATGGCACGCTCACAACTGGCACACAAGCCCAGAGGCCAATATTAATCTCCCTTTTTTCAGGGAAAATTTATAAAACAAAAAAAAAAATTAAATAGGCTTTCTATGGCCCACTATTTGTGAGAGAGATGGCACGCTCAGGGCTGGCACAGATGGCACGCTCAGGACTGGCACACAAGCCCAGAGGCCAATATTAATCTCCCTTTTTTTCAGGGAGAATTTATAAAACCAAAAAAAAAAATAAATAGGCTTTCTATGGCCCACTATTTGTGAGAGAGATGGCACACTCAGGACTGGCACACAAGCCCAAAGGCCAATATTAATCTCCCACTGTATTTTTATCAGGGAGAATTTATACACCCCACAAAAAAAAATACAGAAAAATGAAAAGGCTTTCTATGGCCCACTATGTGAGAGAGATGGCACACACAGGGATGGCACTCTAGCAGAAATGCCAAATTGCCAATCTTAATCTCCCACCAAAAAAAAAAAAAAAAAAAAAAACAGGGAATGTCCTACAATTACTATCTCCCTGCCTGCAGTAATCTCAGCCAGGTATGGCAGGCAGCTACTATCTCCCTGCCTGCAGTAATCTCAGCCAGGTATGGCAGGCAGCAATAAGGAGTGGACTGATGCACAAATGAAATAAAAAGTGTGGACAAACAAAAAAGATAGCTGTGCAGAAAGGAAGGAACAAGAGGATTTGTGCTTTGAAAAAAGCAGTTGGTTTGCACAGCGGCGTACACACAGCAATGCAGCTATCAGGGAGCCTTCTAGGGCAGCCCAATGAGCTACAGCGCTGAGGGGAAAAAAAAAAAAAAAAAAACTTCCACTGTCCCTGCACACCGAGGGTGGTGTTGGACAGTGCAAATCGCTGCAGCACAAGCGGTTTTGTGGTTAATGGACCCTGCCTAACGCTATCCCTGCTTCTGACAAAGCGGCAGCAACCTCTCCCTAAGCTCAGATCAGCAGCAGTAAGATGGCGGTCGGCGGGAACGCCTCTTTATAGCCCCTGTGACGTCGCAGACAGCAAGCCAATCACTGCAATGCCCTTCTCTAAGATGGTGGGGACCAGGACCTATGTCATCACGCTGCCCACACTCTGCGTTTACCTTCATTGGCTGAGAAATGGCGCTTTTCGCGTCATTGAAACGCGACTTTGGCGCGAAAGTCGCGTACCGCATGGCCGACCCCGCACAGGGGTCGGATCGGGTTTCATGAAACCCCGACTTAGCCAAAAGTCGGCGACTTTTGAAAATGTTCGACCCGTTTCGCTCAACCCTATTCATCGCCATTGGTTCGATCTTCATGCTCTCATTTAGTAGTTGTTGGAAACTACGCTGCATTAGGCCTATAAATTGGGTATGGGGTGTAGAGAGATGGTGTGTTCCGCTCCAAGGTGTTCCCCAGGTTTCCTCTCCATTGCTTCGATCTTCATGCTCTCGTTTAGTAGTTGTTGGAAACTACGCTGCATTAGGCCTACAAATTGGGTATGGGGTGTAGAGAGATGGTGTGTTCCACTCCAAGGTGTTCTCCAGGTTGCCTTTCCTGAGCTTCAATCTTCATGCTCTCGTTTAGTAGTTGTTGGAAACTACGCTGCATTAGGCCTACAAATTGGGTATGGGGTGTAGAGAGATGGTGTGTTCCACTCCAAGGTGTTCCCCAGGTTTCCTCTCCATTGCTTCGATCTTCATGCTCTTGTTTAGTAGTTGTAGAAAACTACACTGCATTAGGCCTACAAATTGGGTATGGGGTGTAGAGAGATGGTGTGTTCCACTCCAAGGTGTTCCCCAGGTTTCGTCCACATTGCTTCGGTCTTCCGACTCTCGTTTAGTAGTTGTAGAAAACTACACTGCATTAGGCCTACAAATTGGGTATGGGGTGTAGAGAGATGGTGTGTTACACTCCAAGGTGTTCCCCAGGTTTCGTCCACATTGCTTCGATCTTCCGACTCTCGTTTAGTAGTTGTTGAAAACTACACTGCATTAGGCCTACAAATTGGGTATGGGGTGTAGAGAGATGGTGTGTTCCACTCCAAGGTGTTCTCCAGGTTGCCTTTCCTGAACTTCTATCTTCAGGCTCTCATTAAATTGTAGTTAAATGGAACAACTGCATTTGGCGTACTAGTTGGTTTGGGGCCTACAATCGGTGTCTGCCACTCCTTGCTGTTCTCCTGGTTTCCTGTCCTGAAATTCCATTTTCAGGCTCTTGTTAAGTAGTTGTTAATGTTAGACTGCATTTGGCCTACTAGTTGGGTTGGGGCCTACTATCGGTGTCTGCCACTCCTTGCTGTTCTCCTCAACTGAACAAAGCTGGGCCGCCTGTTTACTACGGTTGCCAATTTTGAACTGCATGTCGACTACTTACTGATTTGGGCCTACTCTCTGTGTCAGCCTCTCATTCCAGTTGTCCTCCACTGCAATGCCCCCTGGTTAGTCCTGTGTTACCAATTTTGAACTGCATTTAGCCCACTTTATTCTTTGGGCCTATATCTGTGTTTCCTCCTCATCCTGCCCATTGCCCAGCCAGTGATAGATGAGTCTGCTGGTACATTGACCCATAATGCAAAATTCCCCGTGCACGCTACACAGCAAGATTGTGACCCTGCTGAAAGTCAGGTTCCTCTTCCCGCATACCATACCACCTTACACGGGGACAAAGAGGAAGGTGCAGATGAAAGTGCAGGTTCCTTCATCAGGTGGGGGGAGGAATACTAGTTGGCGACGTCACTGGCACAGGGCCTCTCATAGTACGCAAAAGTGTTGCTGCCGGTGGGAGGCGCCCCCGCCGTGCAAACACACCGCTGTACTTTGAGGGGCCCTGTGCCAGTGCCAATGCCAACGAGTGGGCCCCCTTGCTTGCTCAGGATCACAGCACTTGCAAAGTTTAAATACTTACCTCTCCCTGCTCCACTGCCGTGACGTGGTCCAGATTTACTGGGCCCAATAATTACTTGAACCAGCCCTACCCCCCACAACTTTAGCCAAATGACCCCCAATTTCAAATGCCTTCCAATTATTATAAGGTAAATTACGATTGACAAGCTTCTTTAACAAGAATGGATGTTTTTGCCATTAAAATGGGCAGTGTAGGTGTTTTCCTGGCCTCCACTCACTGCCGACTATGCTCCCCCATTGACTTGCATTGGGTTTCGTGTTTCGGGTGATACCCGACTTTTCGCGATAATCGGCCGATTCCACTCGACTCGACTTCTAAGATAGTCGGGTTTCGCGAAACACGGCTCGACTCTAAAAAGGTCAAGGTCGCTCAACCCTAGTCTTAACCATGGATACCTAACCTACTGCAATGCTCTGCACATGAGGTGAGTGACATGGTTTATAAAGAGAACTATACTACATTTCTAATTGGAGGTATTTGCTTATTTATTATTACACCTACTACATATTGAAATGGGACATTACAGATGGGAATACCATTTTAAATTATTGCATGCCATGAGTGCATCAGCTCAATAGTGTACCTATTCCCTGCTTGTGGAGGAGATAGAGCGCTATGTACGCTAGTGTGTACAAGGAGAGCATAAGGGGAGCTCTCACTGATGTGAAAGAGGAGGGAACTAGGGAACTATTGGCTTAGATGAATGCCGGTCGGGATGTGTGTCATAGCTGGGGAGCCCGCTACTATGGGGCATGTTGTAAACAGCCTAGTATTAACCAAGGAGAGTGTCAAACCAGAAATGGGATTAGTAGAATTAGCATGTCCTGTCTACTGGCGGGCTAGCTCTAGTAAACAGTTGGTATTTCCACAGTGGACAAATATAATTACACTGTGCGTCTGAGTTTGAAATGTTTGCTGCAAAGCATGATATAGATTAAAAAAAAAGCCAAAAATCACAGCGTCAAAAATGCAATAAAAAAAGACCTCAGAAATGCAATGAAAACAACACAAGTATTCTAATTTACCTAATAGATGCAGAAATGGTTCAGAAATATTGATGAGCAAATATACTCGTTACTCGAGATTTCTCGAGCACAATTGGGGGTCCTCCGAGTATTTTTTAGTGCTCGGAGATTTAGTTTTTCTTGCAGCAGCTGAATGATTTACATCTGTTAGCCAGCATAAGTACATGTGGGGGTTCCCTAGCAACCATGCAACCCCCACATGTACTTATGCTGGCTAACAGATGTAAATCATTCAGCTGCGGCAAGAAAAACTAAATCTCCGAGCACTAAAAAATACTCGGAGGACCCCCAAGCATGCTCGAGAAATCTCGAGTAACGAGTATATTCGCTCATCACTATTCAGAAAATCATCAACATCAAAAACTCACCAAAAGCTTATCGTGGGAACAAAGCCTTAAAGATAAACAATTCTGTTTTATATGTTCCTTTGTTTTAGAAATAATTTTGTAAAACTGTACTCTTATTTGACACTTCTAAATCCTATTAATTTATTCTAATGCATTACTGCCTGTACTTGTAAAATCTATAGACAGCTGTTATGACATAGTCCAAGAATGCCTGAGTCATCCTTGTTAAAGGGTTTTTCCCACAAAGTACAGCAAAAGAACTAAGTATTTGATCCCTTGCTGATTTTGTAAGTTTGCCCACCAACAAAGACATGAACAGTCTATAATTTTAAGGGTAGGTAAATTTAAACAATTAGAGATAGAATATCAAAAATAAAATCCAGAAAATCACATTGTATAATTTATATAATTTTATTTTCATTTTGCAGTGAGAAATAAGTATTTGATCCCCTACCAACCATTGAGTTCTGGCTCCTACAGACGAGTTAGACGCTCCTAATCAACTCGTTACCTGCATTATACACAGCTGTCTTACATAGTCACCTTTATAAAAGACTCCTTTCCACAGACTCAATCAGTCAGACTCTAACCTTTACAACATGGGCAAGACCAACGAGCTTTCTAAGGATGTCAGGGACAAGATCATAGACCTGCACAAAGCTGGAATGGGCTACAAAACCATACGTAAGACAGTGAGTGAGAAGGAAACAACTGTTAGTGCAATAGTAGGGACCACAGTCACCAAGAAAACCATTGGTAACACAATACACCATAAAGGTTTAAAATCTTGCAGTGCCTGCAAGGTTCCCCTGCTCAAGAAGGCACATGTGCAGGCCTGTATGAAGTTTGCCAATGAACACCTGGATGATTCTGTGAGTTATTGGGAGAATGTGCTGTGGTCAGATGAGACAAAAATTTAGGTCTTTGGCATTAACTCAACTTGCCGTGTTTGGAGGAAGAGAAATGCTGCCTATTTCCCAAAGAACACTGTCCCCACTGTCAAGCATGGGGGTGGAAACATTATGTTTTGGGGTGTTTCTCTTCTAAAGGCACAGGACTACTTCAGCGCATCAATGGGAGAATGGATGGAGCCATGTACCATGAAATCCTGCGTGACAACCTCCTTTCCTCCCCCAGGATATTAAAAATAGGTCATTTTGGGGTCTGCCAGCAAGACAATGACCCAAAACATACAGTCAAGGCAACAAAGGAGTGGCTCAAAAAGAAGCACATTCAGGTCATGGAGAGGCCTAGCCAGTCTCCAGACCTTAATCCCATAGAAAACTTATGGAGGGAGTTGAAGCTCCGAGTTGCCAAGCGACAGCCTCAAAATAATTTAGAGATGATCTGCAAAGAGGAGTAGGCCAAAATTCCTCTTGACTTGTGCATAAACCTCATCATCAACTACAAAAAACATCTGACTGCTGTGCTTGCCAACAAGGGTTTTGCCGCCAAGTATTAAGTCTTGCTTGCAAGAGGGATCAAATACTTATTTCTCACTGCAAAATGCAAATACATTTATATAATTTATACAGTGTGATTTTCTGGATTTTATTTTTGATATTCTATCTCTCAATGTTAAAATTAACCTCCCTTTAAAATTATAGACTGTTCATGGCTTTATCAGTGGGCAAACTTACAAAATCAGCAAGAGATCAAATCATTAATTCCTTCACTTTATACTGTGATGCAGTTACCCTTGCTGCAGCTAGGGGCCCTGTGTGTGCTCCTCGGGATACGCATGGAAGCGTATCTGTAATGGTGATATGAAACAGTGTCCAGCATAATTGTAAATGGCCATTATATGTTGCAGAGGGAGTATATGCTGTAAGCCTGAAGTAATGTTGTTGTTCTGGGACCTGTAGTCCCACAAGTATTTGTATAGTTTGTAAAGGGAGGCTTCCAGGGTTACTCGGAGAGCTGGGCGAGTCTGGTACATAATATGACCATGGTGTGGTCACATGTTGTGAGTTCCGTTCTGGAGCTCCCTCCTGTGGTTGCTAATGGTATTTTTGCGAGTTCTGCCCTTGGGCTCCCTCTGGTGGTTTCAAGTGGAACTGCTGCTCCGTTAGGTAGTTGTAGCAGCTGCCTTCACTAATCGCCTTGCCTGGGTTTGTTATTTAAACCTGCTCTGGGCTTCAGTCCTTGCTTGCTGTCAATGTTCTTGGTTGGATTTGATTCTTCCCTTGGATTTCTCATATGTCCAGTCCTTTTCTGCAAAAGATAAGTTTTTCTAGTTTTGTTTGTCCATTTGTTTGGACTCTATTGCTTTGCATTTTGTCTCTTTTGTCCAGCTTGTCACTATGTCTTATTCAGGCTAGCTGGAAGCTCTGGGAAAGCAGATTTGCCCCTCCACACCGTGAGTCGGTGTGGAGTTCATTTTTGTAAACTCTGCGTGGATTTTGTAGTTTTTTTATACTGACCGCACAGTATAGTATCCTTTGCTCTCTGTCTATCTAGTTTAGTTTTGGCCTCCCTTTGCTGAAATCTAATTTCATTTCTGTGTTCGTCATTTCCCTCTCCCTTCACAGTCAATATTTCTGGGGGGCTGTCTTTCCTTTTGGGGGATTCTCTAAGGCAAGATAGCTTTCTATTTCCTTCTTTAGGGGTAGTTATATCTGAGGCTGTGACGAGGTATCTAGGGAGTGTCAGGAACATCCCATGGCTATTTCTAGTTGTGTTGTTAGGATTAGGGACTGCGGTCAGTAAAGATACCACCTTCTCAGAGCTCGTTCCATGTTGTGTTTTAGCCACCAGGTCATTTCAGTGTGGCCTCTTAACCACCAGGTCATAACAGTCATATGGTTCTGAGTGCATGGATCTGTTTGGTCCATGTGCAAGGTCCTGGAAGCCTATGTGTTGGGAGTGATATCTCCCTGAATAGCACATGGTGGGGCTTTGGCACTGAAGGCTTGTGTGTTGAGATCCTCGAAGTAGGATTGGATCCCTGAATAGCGCACTGAGAGGCCGTGGACCTGAAGGCCTGGGTGTTGGGAGGTCCAGAGTGTGGACCGGATCCCTGAAGAGCACCTGGTGAGGCCGTAATCCTGAGTGGCCTCTGTGTTGGGAGGTCCAGAGTGTGGACCGGATCCCTGAAGAGCACGAGGTGAGGCCATGGATCTGCAGAGCCAGTGACGGCTACTGTGTTTGGGAAGCTACCGTCCTTCGGTGGATCTGGAACTGACTGATGTGTGCCTGCCAGGCAAGTTGGTGATCCCTGTTAGGCTGTTTCCCAGGAGTGTGGACTGACAAGGAGTCAGAGTGGAGCAGGAGCTCAAGAAAGGTAACAGAGAAGTATCTGCCAGTGGAACAGACTGTTGGTGCTTATTGTGTTCCATTAACTAATGAACTGTGCGGCATGCGGTCACCCATGACAACTGGATAAAGTAAGGTCCAGCATGTCTAGTGTCTGTGAGATGAAGCCATATATGAAGTGATGTAATGAACTGTTCGTGGTTGCGGTTTATGATACCTGAATAAACCGGATAGACTGTTTTGTGTTAAAAACCGTGCCCTTGTGCATTTATCCCGTTGCCAAGCGAGTGTCCCCCAACACATGCAGTGAGCGCTATCTCACAATACTTTAATCAATATATCTTGGAATAATAATAATTTCCATAATGGGGCAGCACAGTGGCTTAGTGGTTAGCACTGCAGCCTTGCAGCGCTGGAGTCCTGGATTCATATCCCAACAAGGACAACATCTGCAAGGAGTTTGTATGTTCTTCCCGTGCTTGCGTGGGTTTCCTCCGTGTACTCTGGTTTCCTCCCACATTCTAAAGACATACTGATAGTAAAGATAGATTGTGAGCCCCATCGGGGACAGCGATGATGATGTGTGCAAACTGTAAAGCGCTGCTGAATATATTAGCGCTATATAAAAATAAAGATTATTATTATTATAATTGGATATGTTAATACTTTTTTCCTCTGCTGAGATAATCTTATAAATGTGCAAAGACAAGACAGCATGGGATCGCGGTTGCTTGATTCGGTAAGGATTAAAATTTACTCACCTTTTTAAAAACTTGTTTTACCTTACAGAAAGAATCAGCTATGATCCGCTGCTGTAATAACTGTATACTCTTTTGCTTCCTCCCCTGGCCTGCAGCTGTGGTATGATCAGACCATGTTCCTATACGGTCAGACACAGCCATTAACAGGACACAGCAGGGCACATTTATATCATTGTCTCAGAACATGAAATTTTTTTTAACACATCAAATGGTGGAACTAATTTTTATTGCCTGAAAAGTCAAAAGGGGCATAAGATACGCCATTTCTGGGGCAGCTGAGAGCTGATGTTTTTAGCCTGTTGGGATGCCAATATCCATGGCCCCTTCCCAGGCTACTAATATCAGCCAGCAGCTGTCTGCCTAGCCTTTGCTGGTTCGATTTTATAGGGGGACCCCATGTAAATTTTTTTCTGGGGTTCCCTTGCACACTAGCCAGCAAATGCTAAGCAAACAGCTGTTTGACGAACATTAATATAAATAAGATAAATAAGCCCTATCAGATCCTCCAAAATGAAAAAACTCAGGTGTAATATAATCATATAGACACTATTCATTCATGAATAACTACAATCGGGTGTAATTCCATATAATAATAATGTAAGGATGAAGACCGGGCTGTGGGTACCTGTGCTGCGCTGGGTCCGGGACTGACGAGGCTGCATCCCTTGTTTCCCGGGGAAAGGCAAAAAGGACCAGACTGGGGCTCTGACCCAGAAGCTGGGGGAGTGGTTAAAAGGGAACGCGCACACAGCATCGGAGAGTTTCCTGCCAGCCGTGAGAGGGGCAAGGTGCGTCAGCAGCATGCGCCGCAAGGTGCACAGCCGGGCCGAGATGAAATAGGATACTGCCGAACCCTGCCGCAGTGACAGGGAGTGAGCCGGGAGCCCTGTTCAGCTGAGAGCCGCACGTAAGCTTAAGAGCCAGGGCAGGGTGCAGGACTGTTTGTTTTTGCCCACATTGCTGGATGTTGCCACAGTGTTCGACCAGGACCCTGACAGTATTTTGGCCTTGTCTGCGCTGGCCGCAGCCACTTATGGACTAGGGACCCAATGGAAGGTACCGGACACCAACCACTGCCACCACAAGACAGACCACCGTTACCAGCAGTACCTTCTTGGACAAGCACCGCGCCAGCTGTTGTTGGCGCAACTGACTTTCAAGCAGCATCTACAGTCTGAGGAACTTCTGACATGATAAGTGTACAAAAAGGACTGCCGTTACCTTGCTCATTAACTCTGCATATTATTTACACCTGAACGGTTTAACCATTCATATCCTGGCGGGGAGTTAACCCCCTGTTTAATTAAAACTGATAAAATTGTTAACCCTTGCTCTGCCTCCTGTCTCTCAGTGCATCCCTGTTGTGAATTCTGTTGTCAGGCTCCCTCCTGTGGTCATGAATGGTACTTCGGCTGGTTCTGTCCATGGACTTTCTCTGATGCCTGTGGGTGTTTCTGAGTTTCCTTCCACAGGTGACGAGGCTAATTCGTTAGTGGGCTGCTCTATTTAACTCCACTTAGATCTTTGCCCCATGCCAGCTGTCAATGTTGTGCTATGGCTCTAGTTCGCTCCTGGATCGTTCTGAGTTCCTGTTGCTCCAGCAGAAGCTAAGTTCCTCTGTGCTATTTTGCTTGTTTGCTATTTTTTTCTGTCCAGCTTGCTTTTGTCAATATTGCCTTGCTTGCTGGAAGCTCTGGGACGCAGAGGGGCGCCTCCCGCACCGTGAGTCGGTGCGGAAGGTATTTTTCCCTGCACTCTCTGCGTGGTCTTTTGTAGGTTTTTGTGCTGACCGCAAAGTAACCTTTTCTATCCTCGGTCTGTTCAATAAGTCGGGCCTCACTTTGCTAAATCTATTTCATCTCTGTGTTTGTATTTTCATCTTTACTCACAGTCATTATATGTGGGGGGCTGCCTTTTCCTTTCGGGAATTTCTCTGAGGCAAGGTAGGCTTTATTTTTTTATCTTCAGGGCTAGCTAGTTTCTTAGGCTGTGCCGAGTTGCATAGGGAGCGTTAGGCGCAATCCACGGTTATTTCTAGTGTGTTTTGATAGGTTTAGGGATTGCGGTCAGCAGAGTTCCCACATCCCAGAGCTCGTCCTTATTATCAGTAACAATTAGGTCCTTTATTTGTCCAAACCACCGGATCATAACACATCCCACAACCTGCTCAAAATAACAACCTCGCAGTCAGGGCAAAAACTGTCACATTTTAAGTTACTGCGCTGGGAAAAACTGCTGGACAGGGAGATGGAATAACAAGGTTCAACCAAAACTGCGTACTTCATGGTTTAGTTGCTCATCGCCCTCTTAGAATTTCAGTTAGAACCGGGATTGCTCTGGGACGCAGAGGGGCGCCTCCCGCACCGTGAGTCGGTGCGGAAGGTATTTTTCCCTGCACTCTCTGCGTGGTCTTTTGTAGGTTTTTGTGCTGACCGCAAAGTAACCTTTTCTATCCTCGGTCTGTTCAGTAAGTCGGGCCTCACTTTGCTAAATCTATTTCATCTCTGTGTTTGTATTTTCATCTTTACTCACAGTCATTATATGTGGGGGGCTACCTTTTCCTTTGGGGAATTTCTCTGAGGCAAGGTAGGCTTTATTTTTCTATCTTCAGGGCTAACTAGTTTCTTAGGCTGTGCCGAGTTGCATAGGGAGCGTTAGGCACAATCCACGGCTATTTCTAGTGTGTTTTGATAGGTTTAGGGATTGCGGTCAGCAGAGTTCCCACGTCCCAGAGCTCGTCCTTATTATCAGTAACAATCAGGTCCATTATTTGTCCAAACCACCGGATCATAACAGTACAGCCAAAAGTATTGATGCATCTCAATAGAGGAATAAGTGAAGCTCTGAGACCATTTTTCTTTCTTTGCAGCGTGTTCTGTCTCACTTTTCCCCTTTACCTTTGGGTGGTTCAGAACACAGGTGTAGACATGGACATTCAAGGTCTGTCCTCTTGGATGGATAATCTCACTACAAGGGTACAAAACATTCAAGATTTTGTGGTTCAGAATCCGATGTCAGAGCCTAGGATTCCAATTCCTGATTTATTTTTTGGTGATAGATCTAAGTTCTTGAATTTCAAAGATAATTGTAAATTGTTTCTAGCTTTGAAACCTCTCTCCTCAGGTGATCCTGTTCAACAGGTAAGGATCATTATTTCCTTATTACGTGGCGACCCTCAAGACTGGGCATTTTCTCTTGCGCCAGGAGACCCGGCATTGCGTGATGTAGATGCGTTTTTCCTGGCACTCGGATTGCTTTATGACGAACCTAATTCAGTGGATCAGGCAGAGAAAATCTTGCTGGCTCTATGTCAGGGTCAGGATGAAGCAGAGATATATTGTCAGAAGTTTAGAAAGTGGTCTGTGCTCACTCAGTGGAATGAATGTGCCCTGGCAGCAATCTTCAGAAAGGGTCTCTCTGAAGCCCTTAAAGATGTCATGGTGGGATTTCCCATGCCTGCTGGTCTGAATGAGTCTATGTATTTGGCTATTCAGATCGATCGGCGCTTGCGTGAGCGTAAAACTGTGCACCATTTGGCGGTACTATCTGAGCATAGGCCTGAGCCTATGCAGTGTGATAGGACTTTGACCAGAGCTGAACGGCAGGAGCACAGACGTCAGAATGGGCTGTGTTTTTACTGTGGTGACTACACTCATGCTATCTCCGATTGTCCTAAGCGCACTAAGCGGTTCGCTAAGTCTGCCACCATTGGTACGGTACAGTCTAAATTTCTTTTGTCCGTTACTCTAATTTGCTCTTTGTCGTCCTATTCTGTTATGGCATTTGTGGATTCAGGCGCTGCCCTGAATTTGATGGACTTGGATTATGCTAGGCGCTGTGGTTTTTTCTTGGAGCCCTTGCAGCATCCTATTCCATTGAGAGGAATTGATGCTACGCCTTTGGCCAAGAATAAGCCTCAGTACTGGACCCAATTGACCATGTGCATGGCTCCTGCACATCAGGAGGATATCCGTTTTTTGGTGTTACATAATCTGCATGATGTGGTCGTTTTAGGGTTACCATGGCTACAGGTCCATAATCCATTATTGGACTGAAAATCTACGTCTGTGTCCAGCTGGGGTTGCCAGGGGGTACATGGTGATCCATTTTTGTCAATTTCGTCTTCTACTCCTTCTGAAGTTCCGGAGTTTTTGTCGGATTATCAGGATGTATTTGATGAGCCCAAAGCCAGTGCCCTACCTCCTCATAGGGATTGTGATTGTGCTATTAATTTGATTCCTGGTAGTAAGTTTCCTAAGGGCCGATTGTTCAATTTATCTGTGCCAGAACACGCCGCTATGCGGAGTTATATAAAGGAATCCTTGGAGAAAGGCCATATTCGCCCATCGTCATCACCGTTGGGAGCAGGGTTCTTTTTTGTGGCCAAGAAGGATGGTTCTTTGAGACCTTGTATTGATTACCGCCTTCTTAATAAAATTACAGTCAAATTTCAGTATCCTTTGTCGTTGCTGTCCGACTTGTTTGCTCGTATTAAAGGGGCTAGTTGGTTTACCAAGATAGACCTTCGAGGGGCGTATAATCTTGTGCGTATTAAACGGGGCGATGAATGGAAAACAGCATTTAATACGCCCGAGGGCCATTTTGAGTACCTGGTGATGCCATTAGGGCTTTCCAATGCTCCATCAGTATTTCAGTCTTTTATGCATGACATCTTCCGAGAGTACCTGGATAAATTCCTGATTGTGTATTTGGATGATATTTTGGTCTTTTCGGATGATTAGGAGTCTCATGTGAAGCAGGTCAGAATGGTGTTCCAGGTCCTTCGTGCTAATTCCTTGTTTGTGAAGGGGTCAAAGTGTCTCTTTGGAGTTCAGAAGGTTTCATTTTTGGGGTTCATTTTTTCCCCTTCTACTGTCGAGATGGACCCTGTTAAAGTCCAGGCCATTTACGATTGGACTCAGCCGACATCTGTGAAGAGCCTGCAAAAGTTCCTGGGCTTTGCTAATTTTTATCGTCGCTTCATCGCTAATTTTTCTAGTGTTGCTAAACCGTTGACTGATTTGACCAAGAAGGGTGCTGATGTGGTCAATTGGTCTTCTGCGGCCGTGGATGCTTTTCAGGAATTGAAGTGTCGTTTTTCTTCTGCCCCTGTGTTGTGCCAGCCAGATGTTTCGCTCCCGTTTCAGGTTGAGGTTGATGCCTCTGAGATCGGGGCAGGGGCTGTTTTTGTCGCAAAAAAAGTTCTGATGGCGCGGGAATGAAGCCATGTGCTTTCTTTTCTAGAAAGTTTTCGCCTGCTGAGCGCAATTATGATGTTGGTAATCGTGAGTTGTTGGCCATGAAGTGGGCATTCGAGGAGTGGAGTCATTGGCTTGAAGGAGCCAAGCATCGCGTGGTGGTCTTGACAGATCACAAAAATTTGACTTATCTTGAGTCTGCCAAACGGTTGAATCCGATACAGGCTCGATGGGCGTTGTTTTTCTCCCGTTTTGATTTTGTGGTTTCGTACCTTCTGGGCTCTAAGAATGTGAAGGCTGATGCCCTGTCAAGGAGTTTTGTGCCTGACTCTCCGGGTGTTTCTGAGCCGGCAGGTATTCTCAAAAAGGGGATAATTTTGTCTGCCATCTCCCCTGATTTGCGGCGGGTGCTGCAAAAATTTTAGGCTGATAGACCTGACCGTTGCCCAGCAGAGAAACTGTTTGTCCCTGATAAATGGACTAGTAGAATTATCTCTGAGCTTCATTGTTCGGTGTTGGCTGGGCATCCTGGAATCTTTGGTACCAGAGATTTGGTGGCTAGATCCTTTTGGTGGCCGTCTTTGTCACGGGATGTGCGTTCTTTTGTGCAGTCCTGTGGGACTTGTGCTCGGGCTAAGCCCTGCTGTTCTCGTGCTAGTTGGTTGCTTTTGCCCTTGGCGGTCCCGAAGAGGCCCTGGACGCATATTTCTATGGATTTTATTTCGGATCTCCCCGTCTCTCAAAAGATGTCAGTCATTTGGGTGGTTTGTGATCGCTTTTCTAAGATGGTCCATTTGATACCCTTGTCTAAATTGCCTTCCTCCTCTGATTTGGTGCCATTGTTTTTCCAGCATGTGGTTCGTTTGCATGGCATCCCGGAGAACATCGTTTCGGACAGAGGTTCCCAGTTTGTTTTGAGGTTTTGGCGATCCTTTTGTGCTAGGATGGGCATTGATTTGTCTTTTTCCTCGGCTTTCCATCCTCAGACAAATGGCCAAACCGAACGAACTAATCAGACGTTGGAAACATATCTGAGATGCTTTGTTTCTGCTGATCAGGATGATTGGGTGTCCTTTTTGCCGTTGGCTGAGTTTGCCCTTAATAATTGGGCCAGCTCGGCTACTTTGGTTTCGCCGTTTTTCTGCAATTCTGGTTTCCATCCTCGTTTCTCTTCAGGGCAGGTTGAGTCTTCGGACTGTCCTGGTGTAGATACTGTGGTGGATAGGTTGCAGCAGATTTGGACTCATGTGGTGGACAATTTGACATTGTCCCAGGAGAAGGCCCAACGTTTCGCTAACCGCCGGCGCTGTGTGGGTCCCCGACTTCGTATTGGGGATTTAGTTTGGTTGTCGTCTCGTTATGTTCCTATAAAGGTTTCCTCTCCTAAGTTTAAGCCTCGTTTCATTGGTCCATATAAAATTTCTGAGGTTATCAATCCTGTGTCATTTCGTATGGCCCTTCCAGATTCTTTTGCCATCCATAATGTGTTCCATAGGTCGTTATTGCGGAGATATGTGGCGCCTGTGGTTCCATCCGTTGACCCTCCTGCTCCGGTGTTGGTTGAGGGGGAGTTGGAGTATGTGGTGGAGAAGATTTTGGATTCTCGTATTTCGAGACGGAAACTCCAGTACTTGGTCAAGTGGAATGGTTATGGTCAGGAGGATAATTCCTGGGTTTTTGCCTCTGATGTTCATGCTGCCAATCTGGTTCGTGCCTTTCATTTGGCTCATCCTGGTCGGCCTGGGGGCTCTAGTGAGTGTTCGGTGACCCCTCCTCAAGGGGGGGTACTGTTGTGAATTCTGTTGTCAGGCTCCCTCCTGTGGTCATGAATGGTACTTCAGCTGGTTCTGTCCATGGACTTTCTCTGGTGCCTGTGGGTGTTTCTGAGTTTCCTTCCACAGGTGACGAGGCTAATTCGTTAGTGGGCTGCTCTATTTAACTCCACTTAGATCTTTGCCCCATGCCAGCTGTCAATGTTGTGCTATGGCTCTAGTTCGCTCCTGGATCGTTCTGAGTTCCTGTTGCTCCAGCAGAAGCTAAGTTCCTCTGTGCTATTTTGCTTGTTTGCTATTTTTTTCTGTCCAGCTTGCTTTTGTCAATATTGCCTTGCTTGCTGGAAGCTCTGGGACGCAGAGGGGCGCCTCCCGCACCGTGAGTCGGTGCGGAAGGTATTTTTCCCTGCACTCTCTGCGTGGTCTTTTGTAGGTTTTTGTGCTGACCGCAAAGTAACCTTTTCTATCCTCGGTCTGTTCAATAAGTCGGGCCTCACTTTGCTAAATCTATTTCATCTCTGTGTTTGTATTTTCATCTTTACTCACAGTCATTATATGTGGGGGGCTGCCTTTTCCTTTCGGGAATTTCTCTGAGGCAAGGTAGGCTTTATTTTTTTATCTTCAGGGCTAGCTAGTTTCTTAGGCTGTGCCGAGTTGCATAGGGAGCGTTAGGCGCAATCCACGGTTATTTCTAGTGTGTTTTGATAGGTTTAGGGATTGCGGTCAGCAGAGTTCCCACATCCCAGAGCTTGTCCTTATTATCAGTAACAATTAGGTCCATTATTTGTCCAAACCACCGGATCATAACACATCCCACAACCTGCTCAAAATAACAACCTCGCAGTCAGGGCAAAAACTGTCACATTTTAAGTTACTGCGCTGGGAAAAACTGCTGGACAGGGAGATGGAATAACAAGGTTCAACCAAAACTGCGTACTTCATGGTTTAGTTGCTCATCGCCCTCTTAGAATTTCAGTTAGAACCAGGATTGCCAACCTTATTTTTTCATTTTTCAAGACAGCTCAAAAAATTTTTTATGGACAAATTGAATGAACATATGTCTCAGACCATAAATCCTATATATGAAGACTACAGCTACATTCTATAAAAGTCTCTCCAGCTTCAAAAAAATCATAGAAAATCAACGTATTTTATGTATAAGGGAAAAAGTGCCCTATTTTTAAGGACTGTCCAGGAATTTCTGGACAGTTGGCAACCCTGATGACTGCCGATCAAGAGTGGATGAACAGCCCCCTCACCACAGTGACTTTGAGAGGCTCAGGCAGAAAAGGATATTTGGATCTGTACTAACAACTGAATTTTTCCAGTGTAATGTAACTGCCAAGGATTTAAGACTTTAAATAAGTAAAATGTGAGTTCTGCAGTTGCAATCCCTGTGTCATCTCTTCTTGCTGCACCATACCTCTGAAGGTTGTCAACATCAGACCCTTCTCCTTTATCATTTTACAACCAACGCAGAAAAATAAGTTCTCATACATATGAAACTAATGTCAACCAAAACCTCTGGCTTGTAGACTGCCAATCAAATTGTCTCTCAGAGAAGAGCAGTTGGCAGAGGTGTCTGTCAGCAGCCATCTCAAGGATAACACAGGAGCATTCGACCGAACAAGCGCTCCTCTGTTTGGGAGAGACGGCTGACAGCTGACATTATTTGGCTGACAGCAATCAAATTTGTATGATGGTCTATGCAGCTTGTTTCAGGCCGGTCTTGGTGGCCTTCGTGTGGAACAGGGCAATCACTTGCTATTACTAAGATAGATAATTGTAAGGCAACCTTTCCCCGTATTGATGTAGTGATTTATACTGTTTGGGAGTATCACATTAATCGGATTTTCCTCCGACCCCTGATGTCATAGCTATTTTTACTGAAGGCCATAATGTGAGTGTTACCGTTCTGACTAGGTCATCATAGTGGAAAATATATATGTAGCTTGGAATTAAGGTAGGTCACAAATCCTTAAACTTTCCTACAGCAGATTAACAGTATTTTCATGAAGCTAACATCTTAATATATACTTACCCCAGAATTCCAAGCGGTGGAAGTTCACCGACCTCCATATTAGGACACCCAAGTGATGGGTGTCTCAATATGGAAACTGCTGGTGGTACCAGCCTGTTGCGTGGTACCACCAGCGGAACACCATCGCACCACACACATACACACACATTCGGCTGATCCCGGCGGCAGAAGCGCGACGTGTCTACAGGCAGAGGAAGCCGGTCACATTAAAGGGGTTTTCCCACAAACGAAAGTTCATTTTAAAAATTGTCTGTGTCTGACCGTGTACGGAGCATAGCACATCTCCTTGGCAGGGGAGGGAGCAAAAGACAATACTGACATTATAGCAGGGGATTACAGAGGATTTCATTTGTCAGTTAAAATATTTCACAGATTTTTTTTAAACAATATTTTAAATAACAAAATGTATCCTTTGCAATCTCCTGCTGTAATTTCAGTATTGACTTTTGCTTCCTCCCCTGCCCAGGAGCTGTGGTATATATTGTACACAGTCAGACACAATTTTTAAAGTAAAGTTTTGCTAGTGGAAAAACCCCTTTAAAAAGCAAATATCAACTCCAACATGGCCTACTAAAAAGTATGGGGGGAGAGAAAGCGCACAGGGGTGAGAGAGACAGAGCACAGGGGGGAGGCAGCTCAAACGGGACAGCACATGAGGGGAGAACACAGCACAGGAAGGAGAGAGACAGCAGACAAGGGGAATAGCATATGGGGTAGACAGGTCAAAGAAGAGAGCACAGATTGGAGAAGACAGCACATGGGGAAAGAGAGAGTGGCTAGGTGGGTGAGCACATGAGGGGGTGTCATTCTCAAAGCTGCAAAGCCTGCCCCCATCGTGACATTACTGCCCTCCCGATGCGATAGTACTGGGCCTCTATCTAGTTTATTTCATAAAAGGTACCACATAGTGGTCTGCTTTAGAAGCAGTTCTAGAAATATTTTCCTAGAACTGTCGTTAAATGAATATATTGTGCCCTGTATTGTTTCAATAATGACAACTTTGGCCTTTAGTGTTTATGGGCAGGGCAGCCACATCACACCAAAAAGAGCAAAAAATAGTCAATGGGACGTCAAACACAAAAAAATTCACATGCTGGCAATATGTACATGCATCCATAAGGCTATGCGCACACGTTGCGGATTGTATGCGCTTTTGCCATGGTTTTTCGCTGCCAAAATGGTGCGAAAACGCATACACAACACAGCCCACTGAATTCAATGGGATTCCGCAAAAATACGCAGTATGCTCATTCTTTGTGCGGAATCGTGGTGATTCCCACACATAGGAATGCATTGATCCGCTTACTTCCCGCATAGGGCTATACCCACTATGCGCAAAGTAAGCAGATCATGTGCGGATGGTACCCGGACGTGGAGGAGAGGAGACTATCCTCCAGGCCCTGGGTACCATATCGCTGTTAACAAAAAGAATTAAAATAAAAAATAGTTATATACTCACCTTCTGGCGGCCCCTGGATCCAGCCCAGGCCTTAGCGATGCTCCCGGCAGCTCCCGTTCCCAGTGATGCTTTGCGACAATGACCTGTGATGATGTAGCGGTCTCGCGTGATGCTACATCATCTGGGTTCATTGTCGCGAGGCATCACTGGGAACAGGAGCTACCGGGAGCATCGCGAGGATCGGGAAGGCTGAGGGGGGCGCCGGAAGGTGAGAATATCACAATTTTTTTTAAATTATATTTAACATTATATCTTTTTAATATTGATGCTGCGTAGGCAGCATCAATAGTTTAAAGTTGGTCACACTTGTCAAACACTATGTTTGACAAGTGTCACCAATCTGTCAATCAGTTTTCCAAGCGATGCGACAGATTGCTTGGAAAATGCTAGCATTCTGCAAGCTAATTACGCTTGCAAAATGCTAGTGTTTAGCTGGAAAACACATGCCAATTCCGCATGCGTTTTACCCGTGGAAGGGTTTTGCGGAACTCAGCAACGTGTGCACATAGCCTAAAGATTCAGCCAAGTGGACCTAACATCCAGTGCCACCACAGCAGCAATTTACTATGCGCTTAGTCTATAATCTACAAGTACAAATTTTTTTCACTCAAACACATAAAACTATTTTTGGGGACCCAGTTATATAACTTCTAATCGATAAACCTCAAGTAGATGTCCATTGAATATATCCAAGTCAACTTGTAATTTTGTCAGTCCCATAGACTGCACTACATTGCATGGATTGTAACTGGGGTCCATTTTGAGTAGGAATCATTGACCACAATTGTCTGGATACACACTGTGTGCACACTTAGGGAATTTGTATTTTTAATTATTAATTTGATTATTGAACAACTACAATGCTGTAGGTCAACAAAGAAGGTTAAAAAAAACTTTAAACCTGAATATTTACGAAAGTAAAAGTGAGGTTTTTACTTTCTTTATGTGGACAAATATTAGGGTGCAGAACTATTGGCAAATAAATAAAAATATTAAATGTCCTCATCTAAAT
The DNA here is from genome assembly GCF_032444005.1 of Ranitomeya imitator. Classification (NCBI taxonomy): domain Eukaryota; kingdom Metazoa; phylum Chordata; class Amphibia; order Anura; family Dendrobatidae; genus Ranitomeya; species Ranitomeya imitator. The sequence goes on from NC_091285.1 coordinate 462,977,998, forward strand.
GTCAATGTTAAAGTCAGAATAATAAGCAAACAACTAAAAATGAACAAAATACATTTCAGAAAAACTAAAATATACCAATAAAATGACCCTTCTGTTCAATAACAGTCATAAATCTTCCATCCCTGGAGTCTGTCTGTTTCATAGGCCGGGGTCACACTAGAAAGTTTTACGGTCGTATGAGAGGCGCAAAAACTACGCATTGCACACGGACCAATGATTCTCTATGCAGCAGCTCCTATCTGCCATATATTTCGGAGCCGTATTTTATGGGCGCAGAAAATCACAGCATGCTGCGTTTGTCAGCGTATTGCGCAAAAATCTGCCAATGAAAGTCTATGGGGTGAGAAAAATATGGATTACACAGACGTGTTCTATAGAAAAGCCAGTAATTCAGTGCCGTGTACAGTAAAATCACACTGACAGGTTAGAAGAGAATAAATAAAATAAATGTCTATATATATATATGTATGTGTATATATATATATATATATATGTATATATATATACATATATACAGTGGGGCAAAAAAGTATTTAGTCAGTCAGCAATAGTGCAAGTTCCACCACTTAAAAAGATGAGAGGCGTCTGTAATTTACATCATAGGTAGACCTCAACTATGGGAGACAAACTGAGAAAAAAAAATCCAGAAAATCACATTGTCTGTTTTTTTAACATTTTATTTGCATATTATGGTGGAAAATAAGTATTTGGTCAGAAACAAAATTTCATCTCAATACTTTGTAATATATCCTTTGTTGGCAATGACAGAGGTCAAACGTTTTCTGTAAGTCTTCACAAGGTTGCCACACACTGTTGTTGGTATGTTGGCCCATTCCTCCATGCAGATCTCCTCTAGAGCAGTGATGTTTTTGGCTTTTCGCTTGGCAACACGGACTTTCAACTCCCTCCAAAGGTTTTCTATAGGGTTGAGATCTGGAGACTGGCTAGGCCACTCCAGGACCTTGAAATGCTTCTTACGAAGCCACTCCTTCATTGCCCTGGCGGTGTGCTTTGGATCATTGTCATGTTGAAAGACCCAGCCACGTTTCATCTTCAATGCCCTTGCTGATGGAAGGAGGTTTGCACTCAAAATCTCACGATACATGGCCCCATTCATTCTTTCATGTACCCAGATCAGTCGTCCTGGCCCCTTTGCAGAGAAACAGCCCCAAAGCATGATGTTTCCACCACCATGCTTTACAGTAGGTATGGTGTTTGATGGATGCAACTCAGTATTCTTTTTCCTCCAAACACAACAAGTTGTGTTTCTACCAAACAGTTCCAGTTTGGTTTCATCAGACCATAGGACATTCTCCCAAAACTCCTCTGGATCATCCAAATGCTCTCTAGCAAACTTCAGACGGGTCCGGACATGTACTGGCTTAAGCAGTGGGACACGTCTGGCACTGCAGGATCTGAGTCCATGGTGGCGTAGTGTGTTACTTATGGTAGGCCTTGTTACATTGGTCCCAGCTCTCTGCAGTTCATTCACTAGGTCCCCCCGCGTGGTTCTGGGATTTTTGCTCACCGTTCTTGTGATCATTCTGACCCCACGGGGTGGGATTTTGCGTGGAGCCCCAGATCGAGGGAGATTATCAGTGGTCTTGTATGTCTTCCATTTTCTAATTATTGCTCCCACTGTTGATTTTTTCACTCCAAGCTGGTTGGCTATTGCAGATTCAGTCTTCCCAGCCTGGTGCAGGGCTACAATTTTGTTTCTGGTGTCCTTTGACAGCTCTTTGGTCTTCACCATAGTGGAGTTTGGAGTCAGACTGTTTGAGGGTGTGCACAGGTGTCTTTTTATACTGATAACAAGTTTAAACAGGTGCCATTACTACAGGTAATGAGTGGAGTAAAGAGGAGACTCTTAAAGAAGAAGTTACAGGTCTGTGAGAGCCAGAAATCTTGATTGTTTGTTTCTGACCAAATACTTATTTTCCACCATAATATGCAAATAAAATGTTAAAAAAAACAGACAATGTGATTTTCTGGATTTTTTTTTCTCAGTTTGTCTCCCATAGTTGAGGTCTACCTATGATGTAAATTACAGACGCCTCTCATCTTTTTAAGTGGTGGAACTTGCACTATTGCTGACTGACTAAATACTTTTTTGCCCCACTGTATATATATATATATATATATATATATATATATATATATATATATTAATGCAGAGCTAGATAGCAGAAAAGCCGGTAATTCAATTACTGGCTTTTGCTATCTCCTTATCAAACCCGACAGGATATGAGACATGGTTTACATACAGTAAACCATTTCACAGCCGTTATTTGTTTTACATATTCCTCGCTACTAATGTTAGTAGTGTCTGTGTGTAAAATATGGGAGCTCTAGGTGTAAAAATAAAGGGTTAAATCACAGAAAAAACTGGCATGGGCTCCCGCACAATTTTCTCCGCCAGAGTGGGGAAGCCAGTTACTGAGGGCAGATATTAACCCTTTCACGACATGCGCCGTAATAGTACGGCGCATGTCGTGTCTCCCCCTTTGATGTGGGCTCCGGCGGTGAGCCCACATCAAAGTCGCGACATGTCAGCTGTTTTGTACAGCTGACATGTGCGCGCAATAGCGGCGGGTGAAATCGCTATTCACCCGCCGCTATTAACCTGTTAAATGCCGCTGTCAAACGCAGACAGCGGCATTTAACCGGCGCTTCCGGCCGGGCGGCCGGAAATGATGTCATCGCCGACCCCCGTCACATGATCGGGGGTCGGCGATGCATCAGGAAGGTAACCATAGAGGTCCTTGAGACCTCTATGGTTACTGATGCAGGCCTGCTGTGAGCGCCCCCCTGTGGTCGGCGCTCACAGCACACCTGCATTTCTGCTATATAGCAGCGATCTGATGATCGCTGCTATGTAGCAGAGCCGATCAGGCTATGCCAGCTTCTAGCCTCCCATGGAGGCTATTGAAGCATAGCACAAGTAAAAAAAAAATGTTTTTAAAATATGAAAAAAATATTAAAAATATAAAAGTTTAAATCACCCCCCCTTTCGCCCCATACTAAATAAAAGAATTAAAAAAAAAAAACCTACACGTATTTGGTATCGCCGCAATCAAAATCGCCTGATCTATCAATAAAAAAAAGCATTAACCTGATCGCTAAACAGCATAGCGAGAAAAAAATCAGAAACGCCAGAATTACGTTTTTTTGGTTGCCGCGACATTGCATTAAAATGCAATAACGGGCGATCAAAAGAACGTATCTGCACCAAAATGGTATCATTAAAAACGGCAGCAGCACTTCCAACAAAGTAGACACTCCAGCTCCAGCAAGATGGATAAAAAGTGCAAATTTTATTAATCCAAAGTGGCAATAAAAGCAGAAAAATTCCTTACAAAAAGTGGACCAGACAGGTGATTGTAAGAATACGGCTACGCGTTTCGACCTATAGCGGTCTTACTCATGGGCCGCGACTTGAAGGGGTTAATAGCCTAGAGAGGGACCATGGTTATTGCCCCCCCGGCTAAAAACATCTGCCCCCAGCCACCCCAGAAAAGGCACATCTGTAAGACTCCGGAGTAGCGGTGGGATATGGGGTAATAAAGGGTTAATATCACCTTGCTAATGTAAGGTGACATTAAGCCTGGTTAATAATGGAGAGATGTCAATAAGACACCTATCCATTATTAATCCAATAGTAGTGTAGGGTTAATAATACACACGAACATTAAGAATTAAGCACTTTAATGAAATAAATACACACATGGGGTTGTAAAATCTTTATTGTATGCTTAATCCACCTAAAGATCCTCGTTCTGCAAAAGAAAAAAAAGAAAAAAGCAACAATATCCCATACCTTTCCGATGTGCAGTCATGTCCCATGCTGCAAATCCATCTGAAGGGGTTAAATAAATTTACAACCAGGAGCCTGCTAATGCAGCTGTTGCTCCTGGTTGTAAAAACTGGGAAATGAATGGAATGCAGGGGAACGTAGCATCGTAGACTTGCGGTGATGTGCCCCCTGCTGGCATAAACTCATATGAACTGTAGCGTGGGAATTTTTCTAAATATTTTCTCATGCTACAGTTCATATGAGTTTTGTGCGTTTCGCGATGGCTTCTTGGGGCTACACGTGTGGAGTCCTAAAGAGGGATAATGGGTAAGAGCGTAGATACATAGCATTGGGTAGATAGCAGTATAGTTCCATATTAGCACATAGTACTTAGCACTTTATGTATTTTTTGTCCAATTTGGACTGATACATAACCATGATATAAAACCATGTAAATATCTGCTGCATGGTAGTACTAGCATCTTATAATATAACTAGATTGTGGCCCGATTCTAACGCATCGGGTATTCTAGAATATGTATGTCTCCGTATTATATGGACAATGATGATTCCAGAATTCGCGGCAGACTGTGCCCGTTGCTGATTGGTCGAGGCAACCTTTATGACATCATCGTCGCCATGGCAACCATCATGACATCTACGTCGATACTGTGCCCGTCGCTGAATCAGAAACGTGGGATTTCTACGTCCTTTATGACATCATCGTCGCTGTGCCCGTTGCTGATTGGTCGAGGCCAGCAGGCCTCGATCAATCAGAGACGCGGGATGTCTACGTCCTTTATGACATCATCGTCGCTGTGCCCATCGCTGATTGGTCGAGTCCTGGCGGCCTCGACCAATCAGAGACGCGGGATTTCTACGTCGATACTGTGCCCGTCGCTGATTGGTCGAGACCTGGCGGCCTCGACCATTCAGAGGCATGGGATTTCCAGGACAGACAGACAGACAGAAAGACAGACAGACAGACAGACGGAAAAACCCTTAGACAATTATATATATAGATATGATAATTTATGCTGTACCCAACTCATTATACATACTATGCTTTTAGGACTGTCACCACCTCGCAGTCCGGGGCGCCTTCTTTCTCTTCCCCGCCTGCTCTTACCTCTTCTGGTCCTGTCCTTAGCCAGCAGGGTCACACTCCGGTCGTCCGCTGGCGCTCCGGGGTCCGTCCCTGCAGACATGCTGCCCGGGTCCTTGCTCCCATGTCTGCTGCACTTCCTCCTTTCTCTCCCTCTCCTAGGGAGTGCATAGGGGGTGGGCAGGTGAGCTCTCTGGCTTCTTAAAGGGTCAGCCCCTCCCTACGCACTGCCCCTCCTCCCGGCCTATCACCTGGAGGCTGGAGGTATATAAGGATCTCAGTCACTCCTGGACACTGCCTGGGCAACTTCTATTATCCTGAAGTTGCTGCTCCAGGTCTTATCCTGTGTTCCTTTTTTCCCTAGGATCGGGTCTGGTCTCCACAGCATCCGGAGTCCAGTATCCTGTGTGGTTCCCTGCAGTCTTCTTCCTGCTTCCAAGTTCCACATTCAGCCCTGTTTTGTTTATTTATTTCTTCCTACCTCCTAGGTCGGTTTAACACAGGTGTCTGCCTCATCGGACCCTCTATTGGTGGTCTAGGGGAAATCCCTGTATAGGGGTCACTCCAGCCTTGGTCTCCTTAGAGGCTTTCTGGTGTTGTGGCCCTGTGGCCTTCCTTTGGGGTGTCTCCCCTAGTGTTTGTATTACTGCACAATAAAGCGTTTGAACCTGCTTTCCTGGTCTGGTTCTCCCTTCCTGGTATCAGTAACTGCTGTATTTGCGGTCCAGTGGGTCCACCCAATAGACACGTCTGTAGGGCGTGACAGATTTTGCCCAGGCCATGGACCCCGTTGACGCCAGGTTCGATGCTCAGAGGGAGCTCGCTAGTCTCCACCAGAGCCAGGAACAGGTAGTTGTGTTCATGCGTACCCTTGAGGCCCGTCTAGCTTCCCCTCAGGGGGTGGATGCATCTTTCTCCTCTCATCTTGCAGATCTCCATCAGGAGTTGGATCAACAAGGACGGATGCAGACCCAGATGCTGAGTTACATGACGTCTGTGGATGAGCGGCTTTCGAATCTGCAGCAATCTTTTTCTGCTCCGGTTGCCGCACCCGTGTTGGATCCCAGTGCCGTAGGAGGCGTCTACTCTTCCCCTCGCCTCTGCAAACCCACCAGGTACTCTGGGGATCCAAAGATGTGCAGGGGTTTCATCAACCAATGCCAGCTGCATTTCAGGCTTCTCCCTCATCAATACCCTACGGATGTGGCGAAAGTGGCCTTTCTGGCATCACACCTGGAGGACGAGGCCTTGGCCTGGTTCAACCCACTACTGGAGAGAGAGGACCCCATTGTATCCAATTTGCGGGCCTTCTTGGACACCTTCCGGAAGATCTTTGATGAGCCAGGTCGGGTGGCTTCTGCCACGGAGGAGTTGTTCAACTTACAGCAAGGTACTCTGTCGGTTGGCCAATACGCCATACAGTTTCGCACTTTGGCTTCTGAGCTTCGCTGGTCTGACGAGCCTCTGATCGGTGTCTTCCGGAGAGGGTTATCCAGTTGCCTGAAGGACGAGCTCGCCGTACGAGATCTTCCCGGTACCCTGGATGAATACATCTCCCTTGCCGTCCGGATAGATCGCCGCCTACAAGAACGCACCAAGGAGAGAACCCAGGAGAAAAGACCACCTCGATTGGCACCCTCTTTTCAGAGGCCCCTGTTACCAGGTAACGCTTCTTCTGCTGAAGCACCCGAACCCATGGAGGTGGATTGTCTCCGGCTGAGTCCCCGGGAGCGTGAGGAGAGAGTCGCCCGGAGGTTGTGTCTCTATTGTGGTGGCTCCAACCATTTCCGCCGGCAATGTCCCAGAAGACCGGAAAACTCCTCCACCTAGGACAGGTAAGAGAGGCCATCCTAGGTGAGAGTGATACCTCTCTACCGTTAACTGTTTCCATACAGGTGAAAGAGTTGGCGTATTTGGACTCGGGATCTGCAGGTAACTTTATTCAGCGAGACATGGCTCTCCGCCTCGGCATTCCTATACACCCCCTGCAGCAACCCCGCAACATCACCACCATAGACGGGAGACCCCTACTAGATTCCGTTGAGGGCATTACCAGTGAGGTGGAGCTTCAGATCGGAGCTCTCCATGCTGAGAGGATTGCCTTTTACGTGCTACCCACTCTCTCTCCGCATTTCATGCTCGGTCTGCCATGGCTGCGTACGCATGAGCCAGTCATAGACTGGCGAAGTGGGGAGGTCAAGCGTTGGGGTTCGGCCTGCCATAGCCGTTGCCTGCTGTCCGTCCGGCCTATCCGTTTACCTCCCTCACCTACGTCCTTGCCCAGACTTCCGGAGGCCTACTGGGCATTTGCGGATGTCTTCGATAAACGAGAAGCAGAGGTCTTGCCCCCGCACAGGCCTTATGATTGTCCCATCGATTTGGTTCCAGGTGCTTCTTTTCCTACAGGACGAATCTACCCTCTGTCCCCTGCTGAGACTCAGGCGATGTCAGAATACGTCACAGACAGCTTGGCCCGGGGATTCATCCAGAGGTCCACATCCCCTGTGGGAGCCGGGTTCTTCTTTGTGAAAAAGAAGGACGGATCCTTGCGTCCTTGCATTGACTACCGCGGATTAAACGCTATCACGGTAAAGAATAAGTACCCACTGCCTCTTATTCCAGAACTCTTCGATCGGCTCTGGGGAGCCCGGATCTTCACCAAGCTGGACCTGCGAGGGGCTTACAACCTTGTCCGCATCCGGGCCGGTGACGAATGGAAAACCGCCTTCAACACCCGTGATGGTCACTTCGAGTACCGGGTGATGCCCTTCGGACTGTGCAACGCACCAGCCGTTTTCCAGGAGTTCGTGAACGACGTCTTCCGTGACATGCTGTACGTATGTGTAGTGGTATACCTGGATGACATCTTGGTTTTCTCCCCAGACCTACCCACACACAGAAGAGACGTCCGACGAGTTCTCCTTCGATTACGGGAGAATCCCTTGTATGCCAAGTATGAGAAATGCCTCTTCGAGCGGTCTTCTCTGCCGTTCCTTGGATACATTGTCTCTGACTCTGGGCTGGAGATGGATCCTAACAAGGTGTCGGCCATCATGAACTGGCCTCGGCCGGTCGGGATCAAAGCCATCCAGCGGTTCGTAGGATTCGCCAACTACTACCGGCAGTTTATCCAGCACTTCTCGGATCTGGTCAAGCCTCTCACAGCACTCACACGCAAGGGAATACCTGCTAATGGATGGACTCCAGAGGCCGAGTGTTTCTTTCAGGCACTCAAACGGGCCTTCTCCTCCGCACCAGCCCTGCACAGGCCCGTCGCTGAGAAGCAGTTCTTTCTGGAGGTGGACGCATCCTCCACAGGTGCCGGGGCCGTCCTCACGCAGAAAGCCGCCTCCGGACGTATGGTCTCTTGTGGCTTCTTTTCGAAGGCCTTTACCCCCTGTGAGCGGAATTACTCCATTGGTGACCGTGAGTTGCTTGCCATCAAGATGGCCTTGGAGGAGTGGCGTTACCTCCTAGAGGGAGCGGTGCACCCGGTGGTGATCTACACCGACCACAAGAACTTGGCCTATCTCCAGTCTGCCCAGAGGCTCAATCCTCGTCAGGCCCGTTGGTCTTTATTCTTTGCTCGGTTTGACTACCATCTTCATTTTCGTCCCGCAGCTAAGAATATCAAGGCTGATGCCCTCTACCAGTCTTTTCTTACTAACGATCAGGAGGAGGAACCTCGTCCCATAATCGATCCATCCAAGGTGATCATGGTTGCACCGCTTCGACTGTCGCAGGTACCTCCTGGTAAGACGCTGGTGCCCGAACTGAGTCGAGAACGCATCCTTCGCTGGGGACATTCCTCCTTACTAGCCGGCCACGCGGGTCTGACAAAGACTCTACAGTTGATTGGTCGGCACTACTGGTGGCCTGGGATGCGTCAAGAGGTGTCAGACTACGTCTCAGCCTGTTCTTCCTGTGCCCGCAACAAGACCCCCAAACGGCTTCCCACCGGTCAACTCTTGCCCTTGCCTATACCATCAAAACCATGGCAACACATTGCGATGGACTTCATCACGGATCTCCCTGCATCCTCCGGGAATACTGTCATCTGGGTCGTGGTGGACAGATTTTCCAAGATGAGTCACTTCGTTTCTCTGCCTGGTCTTCCTTCGGCACCCAAGCTGGCCGAGTTGTTTGTTCAACATATCCTCCGGTTGCATGGGTTACCCTCCAACATTGTTTCCGATAGGGGAGTACAATTCGTGTCCCGATTCTGGCGGTCTCTCTGCAGGAAACTCGATATTGCCTTGGACTTTTCTTCGGCTTATCATCCACAGTCTAACGGACAGGTGGAACGGGTAAACCAGGTGTTGGCAGGTTTTCTACGACACTTTGTCAATGCACACCACGACAACTGGACGTCTCTACTGCCTTACGCGGAGTTCTCGTACAATAATCATGTTGGTGAGTCCTCTCGTAACACTCCATTTTTTATTGTATATGGGCAACACCCGAGGATCCCAACTCCCTTGGACATTGCGACTCCCAATCCTGCAGCAGAGGCCGTGGCTCGCGACTTCGCCAACATCTGGAACAAGACTCGTGAGGCTCTTGTGAAAGCATCCCAGCGCATGAAGGACCATGCAGACAAGAGAAGACTTGATGCCCAGATGTTTCAACCGGGAGACAAGGTATGGTTATCAGCCAAGTACGTCCGCCTTAAGGTGCCCTCCTTCAAGCTCGGACCTCGGTACATCGGACCGTTCGAGGTGTCCCGGAGACTCAACGATGTGTGCTATCGGCTACTACTGCCTCCTTCTTTGCGAATACATAATTCTTTCCACCGTTCCCTCCTCAAACCTGTGATCCTCAACCGCTTCTCCCAGGATCCGGGAGAGCGTCCTCCTCCGATTTCGGCCAATGACGAGTATGAGGTCAGTGCCATCCTGGACGTAAAGAAGAGAGGGCGTGCCACATGGTACCTGGTCGACTGGAAGGGTTTTGGTCCTGAGGAGAGGTCCTGGGAGCCGGAGGGCAACGTCCATGCTCCTCGTCTCCTGCGGCGGTTCTTTGCCAGTCGCCGCCCGGGGGGGGCTGGAGGGGGGGGTACTGTCACCACCTCGCAGTCCGGGGCGCCTTTTTTCTCTTCCCCACCTGCTCTTACCTCTTCTGGTCCTGTCCTTAGTCAGCAGGGTCACGCTCCGGTCGTCCGCTGGCGCTCCGGGGTCTGTCCCTGCAGACATGCTGCCCGGGTCCTTGCTCCCATGTCTGCTGCACTTCCTCCTTTCTCTCCCTCTCCTAGGGAGTGCATAGGGGGTGGGCAGGTGAGCTCTCTGGCTTCTTAAAGGGTCAGCCCCTTCCTACTCACTGCCCCTCCTCCCGGACTATCACCTGGAGGCTGGAGGTATATAAGGATCTCAGTCACTCCTGGACACTGCCTGGGCAACTTCTATTATCCTGAAGTTGCTGCTCCAGGTCTTATCCTGCTAGGCTTATCAGTCCAATTTGCCTGTCTTAAGGTACCGTCACACTAAGCGACGCTGCAGCGATACCGACAACGATCTGGATCGCTGCAGCGTCGCTGTTTGGTCGCTGGAGAGCTGTCCCACAGACAGACCGCTCTCCAGCGACCAACGATGCCGGTAACCAGGGTAACCATCGGGTTACTAAGCGCAGGGCCGCGCTTAGTAACCCGATGTTTACCCTGGTTACCATCGTTAAAGTAAAAAAAACAACCGCTACATACTTACCTATCGCTGTCTGTCCCTGGCGCTCTGCTTCTCTGGTCTGGCTGTGAGCACAGCGGCCGGAAAGCAGAGCGGTGACGTCACCGCTCTGCTTTCCGGCTGCCCGGCGCTCACAGCCAGACCAGAGAAGCAGAGCGCCGAGGACAGACAGCGATAGGTAAGTATGTAGCGGTTGTTTTTTTTACTTTACCGATGGTAACCAGGGTAAACATCGGGTTACTAAGCGTGGCCCTGCGCTTAGTAACCCGATGTTTACCCTGGTTACCAGCGAAGACATCGCTGAATCGGTGTCACACACGCCGATTCAGCGATGTCTACAGGGAGTCCAGCGACGAAATAAAGTTCTGGACTTTCTTCCCCGACCAGCGACAGCACAGCAGGGGCCTGTTCGCTGCTGCCTGTCACACTGGACGATATCGCTAGCGAGGACGCTGCAACGTCACGGATCGCTAGCGATATCGTCTAGTGTGACGGTACCTTTACTCTGTGTTCCTTTTTTCCCTAGGATTGAGTCTGGTCTCCACAGCATCCGGAGTCCAGTATCCTGTGTGGTTCCCTGCAGTCTTCTTCCTGCTTCCAAGTTCCACATTCAGCCCTGTTTTGTTTATTTATTTCTTCCTACCTCCTAGGTCGATTTAACACAGGTGTCTGCCTCATCGGACCCTCTATTGGTGGTCTAGGGGAAATCCCTGTATAGGGGTCACTCCAGCCTTGGTCTCCTTAGAGGCTTTCTGGTGTTGTGGCCCTGTGGCCTTCCTTTGGTGTGTCTCCCCTAGTGTTTGTATTACTGTACAATAAAGCGTTTGAACCTGCTTTCCTGGTCTGGTTCTCCCTTCCTGGTATCAGTAACTGCTGTATTTGTGGTCCAGTGGGTCCACCCGATAGACACGTCTGTAGGGCGTGACAAGGACCCACACATCTCTGTTGTTACTAATCTCCCTCTCTGTAGATACAGTCGTTGTCATAATACTATTTTGTTGATTTTTGCGCCTTTTTGTAATTAAATCAAGTTAAAAACTTTTTAAGTATTTTTAGTTTTTGGATTATTTACTCCAGGTGTTTTTTCATATATATTGAATTGGAGTATCCATATGGGTATTACCCAAGTCCCATCTATTCAGGCAAGGGACCAGATTTAAGATGTTACAATGATGTATTCTGCTCTGATTTTGTTGTTTTCTACTGTTTAGAGTGGTGTAATATTTTCTTTCACCATAAATCTCGTATTGAAGAAGGGTCCACAAATTCTCAATATGGTATAGGTCAGGTGAGGAATTATTCTTTCAGGTTTAAACCTTTTAATGGCTAGACAATCAGGGGAGCACTTCGAAGAATGCAATGGACCAATACCCCATATAAAAATCGTGTTTACAAAAAAATGCAGACTTTTTCATTTACCACTTCTTGGAGAAAGTGTCTTCTATAAATTGGCAGTAGGGTTGGGAGTTGATTTTGAGTCCATTTTCAACCCGAAAAGGATCAACTAGTGTTACTGCCCATAGCAGTACCCAACCTCCATATTGTGGCATCTGAGTCGAAGTGGAGGTCTGTGCCTTGATCCAGTCACAGGCCTATCCATCTGGTTCATCAAGAGTCACTGTCTTCTCAGTCCATAAAGCCTTTGAAAACACTGAGATATATCTTGGCATTTCAACTTATGTGCCTCTTTCAATGGTGTTCGGGTTTCAGCCTTTCTTACCTCAGCCATGTCTCTAAGCACTGAACCCCTTGTACTTCTGGGCCCTCAGGAAGGTTGCAGTTCTGGAGTATGACAGCACTGGAGGATAATGGGTTCCTGATTATTTCACATTTGATTCTTCTCAAATCTTTGGCAGTTAATGTGTGTTTTCTTTTCAACATGCTTCTTGCGACCCTGTTGACTATTTGCAGCAAAACTTATGGAGGCTCTGTAAAAAAGCCTCAGTATTCAAGTTTTTACAGTTTGGAGTTGGAAAATATGCACAAAAATAATTATATGGTCGAAATAGTAATTTACCTAAAAATTCTTCACACAGTGTACTCCTTGAAACTATACTTTCTTAACCTAAAAGACCCGATTCAGCATTAAGGCTAGGTTCACATTGCGTTAATGGGTTAACGCTAACGGACTGCGTTGCACAGCGAAATTGTCGCAATTAACGCCGTGCAATGGGTCCGTTAGCGCACCCATTGACAGCAATGTGATTTGTCTCTGTAGCACATCACTAGCGCATGCCATTTTCGGCACGCGCTAGCGATGTGCCATTCTTTTGTGACGGACCTCGGATGCTGCAAGCAGCGTCCGAGGTGCGTCTGAGGTCCGTTCCTTGCTAGCGCTGATCGGGGATCTGCGCTAGCGGGAACGGCGAATGAGAACCCTAAAGATACATTGCGTTAGCGCAATCCGCTAGCGCTATGCGCTTAACGGATTGCCCTAACGCAATGTGAACCTAGCCTAATTTTCAACAGTTTTTTGTGTGAATAACTTTCAATTTTATTTGTGATTTGCAACAAATGTATCTAAAGATTTGCGCCTTTTTTAAGTTGTTATACATTGTTTAGTTAGTTTTCTTATTTTCCAAATGTTTTAAAACGATTTATGAAAGGTAATTTTTTATAAAGTCACATAATTTGGCTCACTCTACTGCAGTTACCCACTGGAGTAATTTTACGGATGCCATTTAAAAATTCATTTTTTTAGACATTTTGCACATGTGTTATATTTTCTGTTAGATTCCCAAAAATGGTTAAAGGCAGGGCTTTGTGCAAAAGGTATAAATCACGTGCGCCATTTTGACAAATTTGGCGCACAAAAAATCAGCAAAAATCACAAGTCAAGAAAGAAAAATGACTTAAAAAACAGCAAATGATAACAGCTATACCGCTATACAGGCTTCTTCATAAAAAAAAAAACCAAATTACTTTGTATGCATGATTGTTACTTGCAGATCTTACTGTGAATTTTCTTGTGGAATCGATGTAGATTTCACCTTTTCCATTGCAAAGGGAGAAATCTGCATGGGATTGACACAAAGAACTGACATGCTGAATTGACTCTAAGGCCAGGTCACACATGCGAGTGTGATGCAAGAAACTCAACGCATGTATTTCTATTCAGTCTCACACTCTGGTCCGGGTGCCGGTGGCAGTGCCTGGTATAGATGCGAGAGACTCGTGTGAGTTTCTAGCATCACACTCGCAAGTGTGACCCCCGCCTAAAGGGGTTGTCCGCTCCAAATCGATAAGTCTGCAGTCAGTCTATGTGAATTAAAACTTTGGAATCCCCAAGCCTAGGCATTGTGCACTGCGGAGATGCGCCGGTTTCCGAGCTGGGACTGGAGGGTATGTATGAGTTATACACACTTCCAGCCAGTGGGCGTGGCTTTGATTCTATACATTTGGATTGTGCGTGGCCGCACTCTCTAGGCAGCCATGCCCACCAGACTACCGTGTTACTAGATGGGACACTCAGTACAAGTGCATGGAGGCCTTGTCCACTAGACAGGCACTGGTCGGGAGTATGTATAACACATACTGTACATACCCTACGGTCCCCGCTCAGAAGCCAGCAAATTCCCACAAGGCATAGTGCGTACACTGGGAGTGGGGGATTCATAAGTCCGCAGTCACATGAAGTGACTTTTTCAGTCCATGTAATAGTGATTGTAGTACAAACCGTCCTAACTAAATGCAGCACATGAAAAGAAAGAAGTATTAATTTCTAAAGGAAGGAGCATAGATTTATAATCTCAGATCCTGAAGCGTAGCATGACTATGGATGCAAAACAAAGGATTCTAAGAAATCCCCACTGGTAAAATAGGTTTGTACTGTGAAATTCAGCACTTTACAAGCAAGTGGTGAAGCCGTAATCCACACCGACTATAAAAAGCTTAAACAGCCCAACGTGATTCAGATCATTCTGACATTGGCTTCCAGCCTTTTCTCTGGCATAATCTCATTTTACACATAGTGCCTATTACCTTTTCCTTCTATGCATAAACTGTAATGTTCTTATTTGTGTGAAAAGACATAACTGAAGCCTGGAGATAGGAAAATGTAAGCAAACTCTCTAAACCGCCAGTCACTAGAACCAAGCCTGCAAAAAGAACCTTCTTTGCACCAATTGGTTTGGTCTCCTTCTTTTTGATTTATTTTAAATGATGATGTCTGTAATTGCTGGCACTATATAAATGAGTAACATAAATAAAATGCACAAGACGATTCTTTGATTACATAATGCAGATCCCTCTTCAAATAGAGACCTAATAGAGATCTAAACAAGCCATAATTTCATAGTAATGTGAATAAGGCAAAATTAAAAACACATCAACAATGCACAATGCCTGCTGCCAAACTCTGGGCTAAGTGGCTCATGCCGTCCACATCGGCTGAGCTGCTGAACCCAGTGATTGGCTGCAGCGGTCACGTGCGCTGTCAATATGACATCATCACTGCAGCCTGTCAACATAGACTACAGAAGCAGAACCTGAAGTAGTGAAGTAGTGAGAGTGAGTAATAGCTCTGTTTATTATTTTATATATCTACAAGCTTTTAATTAACCCCTTTGCGACATGTGCCATACTAGTACTGCTCTGCGGGAGGTGCATTTGTGCCCAGAGCAGTACTAATACGGCACCACAATTGCCGCGGCCTCACGCTGAGCGCCGAGACGATCGTTTGCGGATGTCAGCTGTATGTGACAGCTGACACCTCACAGCAACACCCACGATCGGTGCTAACGATCGTGGGCATTTAATCCCTCTGATGCCGCTGTTAGTTATGACAGCGGCATAGAGAAGCCCCTTCCCTGCGCGTTTCCATCAGAATAACGCGATGCGATCACGCTATTCTGATGGTCTCCATGGAGACCCCCGCACCAGATGGCCTTGGGGTCCTGCAGGGAGGTGGCTTGTGAGCGCCTGCTGATCTGACACACTGCTGTGTAAAGTGTCAGATCAGAAAGTGAAAAAAAAAATAAGATAAATATTTTACCAATAAATACATTTATTTATGTAAATAAAAAAACAATAAAAGTACACATATTTGGCATTACCGCATCACTAACGACCCGCTCTATAAAACTGTCCCATTAGATAACCCATTCAGTGAACAGCGTAAAAAAAAAGAAGCAAAAAACAATGGTTTATCATCATACCGCCAGACAAAAATTGCAATATAACGCGATCAAAAAGATGGATGTAAATAAAATACAGCTCCATCGGCAGAAAAATAAAGACGTTATAGCTCTCAGAATGAAGGGATGCAAAAATAATTATTTTTTTTAAATAGTTTTTATTGTTTAAATGTGCCAAAACATAAAAAAAGATATAAGAGAGTGATCGCTATAATCGTACTGACCTGAAGAATAAAGCTACCTTACCAATTTTACCACATGCGGAACGGTATAAAAAAAAGCAATTCCTGAATTGCTGTTTTTTGTTC
Organism: Ranitomeya imitator; assembly: GCF_032444005.1. NCBI lineage: Eukaryota > Metazoa > Chordata > Amphibia > Anura > Dendrobatidae > Ranitomeya > Ranitomeya imitator. The sequence goes on from NC_091285.1 coordinate 462,994,014, forward strand.
ATTCTGCCTCCCAAAAATCGGAATAGAAAGTGATCAAAAAATGTCATGTGCCTGAAAATGGTTCCAATAAAAACGTGAGCTCGCCCTGCAAAAAAACAGACCTCACATGACTCTGTCCGCCGAAATATGAAAAAATTATAGCTCTCAAAATATGGTGATATAAAAACTAGTTTTTGCAATAAAAAGCATCTTTTAGTGTGTGACCCTGATCAAAGGGTCACATACCCTGTTGATTTTGGTCTGATAACATGCACAGAAGTTGACACAAATGGGTTTTAATGGCTACTAAAGGTAATATCCTCACCTGTGACTTGTTTGCTTGTAATTAGTGGTGAGCGAGTATACTAGTTGCTCGAGTTTCCCTGAGCATGCTCGGGTGGTCTCCGAGTATTTGTGAGTGCTTGGAGATTAAGTTTTTGTTGACACAGCTGCATGATTTGGGGCTGCTAGCCAGCCTGAGTACATGTGGGGTTTGCCTGGTTGCTAGAGAATCCCCATATGTATTCAAGCTGTTTAGCAGCCGCAAAACATGCAGCTGTGTCAACAAAAATTAATCTCCGAGCACTCACAAATACTTGGAGACCACCCGAGCATGCTCGGGAAAACCCGAGCAACAAGTATACTTGTTCATCACCACTTGTAATCAGTCTGTGTGCATAAAAGCTGAGGGAGTTTTAGGGATAGGTCGGGGTCCCACTTGCGAGTGTGATGCGAGAAACTCGCACGAGTCTCTCGCATCAACATCCGGCACTGCCGCTAGCATTCAGACCGGAGCGTGCGGCTGCATGTATTTCTATGCAGACGCATGCTCCGATCCTGAGTGCCGGTGGATGTGCCCGGTATTGATGGGAGAGATTCGTGCGAGTTTCTCGCATCACACTCGCAAGTGGGACCCCAGCCATACAGACAGCCTTTTGCATGTTTCATTCAGCCACTGATGTTTCTGGAATGTGAGTAATGGGGAAAGCAAATGAATTGTCAACGGATCTACGGGAAAGATAGTTGAATTGTATAAAACAGGAAAGGAATAAATGTGATATCCAAGGAATTGATAATGCCAGTCAGCAGCGTTCAAACTGTGATTAACAAATGGAAAATCGGGGGCTCTGTAAAAACAAAACCACGGTTAGGTAGACCAACAAAAATGTCATCCACAACTGCCAGGAAAATTGTTCGGGATGGAAAGAAAAACCCACAAATAACATCAGCTGAAATACAGGACTCTCTGAAAACTAGCGATCTGGCTGCATGGTTGAGTTGCCAGAAGAAAGCCATTACTCCGTTAAAATGCTACAAAGTGTCTTGCCTACAATACGCAAAACAGCAAGCCTCAAAACTTAAGGAACAAAGTAATTTGGAGTGATAAGACCAAAATTGAAATTTTTGGCCATAACCATAAATGTTACATTTGGAGAGAGGTCAACAAGGCTTATGAAGAAAGGAACACCATGCCTACAGTAAAGCACGGAGGTAGATTGCTGATGTTTTGGGAATGTGTGAGCTACAAAGGCACAGGAAACTTGGTCAAAGTTGAAGGAAAGATGAATACAGCACGTTATCGGCAAATACTGGAGGCAAGTTTGCGCTCATCAGCTGCGTATTGGATGTACTTGGATTTTCCAACATGACAATGATCCAAAACACAAGGCCATGTCAACTTGTCATTGATTACAGCATAAAAAAGTGAAGCTTCTGGAGTGGACATCTCAGTCTCCTGACCTCAATATCATTGAGCCACTCTGGGGAGATATCAAGTGTGCAGTTCATGCTAGACAGCCGAGGAATTTACAGGGACTGGAGGCTTTTTGCCAAAAAGAGTGGGCAGCTTTGCCATTTGAGAAAATAAATAACCTCATCCACAACTACCACAAAAGACTTCAAGCTGTCATTGATGCTAGAGGGGGCAATACACAGTATTAAGAAATAGGGTATGTGAATTTTTGATCAGGGTCATTTGGATGTTTTGGGTTGTCATTATGATTTAAAAAGAGAAAGCACAGTAGTTTGACAATAAATGGCTTCACCCAACCACTAACCATGAGCGGAGAAAAAGTTTTGTTGTTATCATTCATATTCTCTGAAAAAGGCCAAGAAAGCAAAAATTCTGCTGGGGTATGTAAAATTTTGAGTCCAACTGTATATAAAAACATCCTTCTCAACCCCCAATGGGGGTGGTCTTTTTTGTCCTTTGTCATTCTCGGGTCCTCTACCAGAGGACTGGGAGTTTGAGGGTTCTGCACAGGATCTTAGTTGTTCCCAGCATTGTTCTTTTCTGGACAGAGTTCAGATGTTGCTCCTGAGATCTGTTGTAGCCATTTTCCCAACTTAGGGATCACTGCTCCAAGTGCTCTTATCACCACTGGAATCACTGTTGACTTCCACATCTTCTCCAGATCTCCTTTGAGGCCCTGGTATTTCTCCAGCTTCTCATATTCCTTCTTTCTGATGTTGCTCTCACTTTGCATTGCCACATCTATTATCATTGCTGTCTTCTGATCCTTGTCTACTATCACAATGTCTGGTTGGCTAGCAAACACCAGCTTATCCGTCCAGATCTTGAAGTCCCACAGGATTTTAGCCCTTTCATTCTCCACCACTTTTTATGGGGTCTTCCACCTAGTCTTAGGGGGACTTAGAGCACATGCTGTGCAGATGTTCCTGTATACAATTCCCACTACTTGGTTGTGATGTTCGATATATGCTATTCCTGCCTGCATATTGCATCCTGCCACTATGTGTTAGACTGTTTCTGAGGTTTCTTTGCATAGTCTGCACCTTGAATACTTATCTTGTGTGGTAGATTCTTGCTTCTGTGGATCTGGTACTTAGTGCTTGCTCTTGTGCCGCTATGATTAGTGCCTCTGTGTTGTCTTGGAGTCCAGCTTTTTCCAGCCATTGGTAGGATTTCTCCATGTCAGCGACCTCCATTATCTGTCGATGTTACATCTCATGCAGCAGCTTGTCTTGCCATGGTGCTTCATGTTCCTGTTCTTCCTTCCAGATCTGTTGTTGCTGCCTTAGGCTTTCTCTCAGCATCTCATCTTTGGGTGCCAGTTTTCTGATGTATTCCTGGATACTCGTTGTTTCATTCGTGATGGTGGCTTGGATGCTTATCAAGCTTATCAAGCCTCGACCACCTTCCTTTCTGTTGGTATATGTATGTGGCATTGAGTCATAGGCTTTCTTGTAGTCAATCCAGGCTGTCTGGATCTTGAGTCTTAAGCGACTGTTCTATCTACTAGGAGCTGGTGCTTAAAGCTTCTGGTGTTGGTCCCAATGCCTTTCTGAGCTGGATTCATGTACTGGTTCATATAGTTCTGTAGCTTGGTGGCTATGATGCCTGACAGGAGTTTCCATGTTGCTGTAAAGCAGATTATTGGACGGTAGTTAGGTGGAGCTGTTCCTTTGTCAGGATCCTTCATGATCAGCACTGTTCTTTCTTGTGTTAGCCCAGCTGGGTGGTGGCCGGTTTCTACCAGTTGGTTCATCTGCTTTGCCATGCGTTCATGTACTGCTGTTAATTTCTTTAGCCAGTAGGTATGGATTATGTCTGGGCCAGGTGCTGTCCAGCTCTTAATGTTCTTGACCCACTGTTGGATGTCTGCTTCTGTAATGATGACTGGTTCTTGCTCTAGGTGGTTTCTGTGTTTCATTCTCAGATCTTACAGCCACATTGCACTGGTGTTATGTGTTTTTCCTTCTCCCATATGTTTCTCCAGTATTGTTAAGTCTCTGCTATTGGTGGAGTTGCTGCCTTTGTGCTGTTACTCTGTAGTTGGGAGTACACCTTGGATGGTTCTTTGGAGAACAGGGCATTTATCTTCTTGGCTTCAGCTTCTCTAGTGTATCTCCCTAGTCTTGCAGCGAGTGCTGTGAGCCTTTGTTTAGCACTCTCTATGGCTTCAGTTGGGGTCAGGCCTTTGTCCAGCTTGGTCTTATTTTTTATCTTTACACCCTACTGCATTTCTGTTAGTTGGCAGACTTCCCTTCATGTCACCCTGATCTTTGCCTCCAGCCTTCTTTTCCAAGGGGGACACGTACTTCTGTTGTTCTTGCTGCTTGCATAGCAAAGCATTTCCATGATTGCTGAGGCAGTAGCAAAGATCAGTTTATTAGTTTGAGTTATGTGGTCGTATGTATTGATGCAAGTGCTCTATTGGCATCTTCTAGCATACTGTCTGGTGGTGATGATTCTTTGCTGAGCCTTGGCAGTTGATCTCTGGTATTGTTGGCATTTTGTTTATCTAAGATCTTCTGTTTCAGAACAGCTGCAGTGCTTTCTAGTTGCAGGATTGGATCAGGATTTTCAGGGGGTTGCACATGTTGTTCTTCCAGGTCTTCATGTGGGGTGGATCTGCCGTGCACTTGATCCATCTCAAGTCAGTGGACATGCAGGTCTTCTATCAATCCAGAGTTTCCTCACATGTTTCATATATCCAATCTCATTTGGTCTGCTGTTATAGCAGCATTTCATCAGATCCAGGCTCTTTTGCCTTGTCCATGTATGGTTTGTTCCAGTAGCCCATTTATCATCAGATTGTCCTGGCCCCTCGACATCTGACATGGACCTTGTTAATCTGAGACGTCTGAGCTGGCATGACTCTCTTTGTTCATGACTAGAGATGAGTGGCTGTTCGAGTTTCTGTTCGATAACTGTTCGTTCAGCAAAAGCCTCGCTTGATTTGCACATTAAAACTATTTATCATTGTTAATAGACTGTTTCAGTGTATAGTGGGCGGGGGGGCGGGGGATAGATCTGTGCTGCAATAACACCGATCTCCATTTTTTTTTCTTTCCCGCATTTACAGTGGGGCGGTGCTGTCTCTCAGCCTATCAGCAGTGCGCACACACAGCAATGTGCATGTGATGCACACAAGCAAGGGCATGTGTCATTGGCTGTGTATGTCACATGTCCTTGCCCTATAGGAACCAGCCATTTGCCCCGTCGCCACTATTTCCTCACTGCTGAAGCTTAGTGTTAGATGGCACAGCTGCTGCTGTGGCCGCTATACAGACAAAGAGTGTTTTTTTGGAGCGAATTGTCAGAGAGATAGGTTTAGGGAGTCGGGAGGAGTCGAGACTAGTTGTAATATCAGCCCATTTCAGGGTAGGTTACAGCAGTTCATAGCACTGTTTGACAGGCAGGCCTGTGCCAGTGCTGTGCAAGTTTTTGTCACAGCATTCGGTGTAATCTAGCTCAGCCAAGCCTTTTGGGCTAGTAGCATTGTCTGATAGTCATCTGTGTAGCCCGCCTGTGAAACTAACTACACCGCCTGTGTATCTCTATTTTCACTGCATCTAATCCAGTTAATAGTTTAGGGCCTAGGAGCAGTGTCTGCACGTCAGCAGAGTAGCCCGCCTGTGAAACAAACTATATTGCCTGTGTATCTCTATTTTCACTGCATCTAATCCAGTTAATAGTTTAGGGCCTAGGAGCAGTGTCTGCACGTCAGCAGAGTAGCCCGACTGTGAAACAAACTATACCGCCTGTTTATCTCTATTTTCACTGCATCTAATACAGTTAATAGTTTAGGGCCTAGGAGCAGTGTCTGCACGTCAGCAGAGTAGCCCGCCTGTGAAACAAACTATACCGCCTGTGTATCTCTATTTTCACTGCATCTAATCCAGTTATTAGTTTAGGGCCTAGGAGCAGTGTCTGGACGTCAGCAGAGTAGCCCGCCTGTGAAAAAAACTATATTGCCTGTGTATCTCTATTTTCACTGCATCTAATCCAGTTAATAGTTTAGGGCCTAGGAGCAGTGTCTGCACGTCAGCAGAGTAGACCGCCTGTGAAACAAACTATACCGCCTGTTTATCTCTATTTTCACTGCATCTAATACAGTTAATAGTTTAGGGCCTAGGAGCAGTGTCTGCACGTCAGCAGAGTAGCCCGCCTGTGAAACAAACTATACCGCCTGTGTATCTCTATTTTCACTGAATCTAATCCAGTTATTAGTTTAGGGCCTAGGAGCAGTGTCTGGACGTCAGCAGAGTAGCCCGCCTGTGAAACTAACTACACCGCCTGTGTATCTTTATTTTCACTGCATCTAATCCAGTTAATAGTTTAGGGCCTAGGAGCAGTGTCTGCACGTCAGCAGAGTAGACCGCCTGTGAAACAAACTATACCGCCTGTTTATCTCTATTTTCACTGCATCTAATACAGTTAATAGTTTTGGGCCTAGGAGCAGTGTCTGCACGTCAGCAGAGTAGCCCGCCTGTGAAACAAACTATACCGCCTGTTTATCTCTATTTTCACTGCATCTAATACAGTTAATAGTTTTGGGCCTAGGAGCAGTGTCTGCACGTCAGCAGAGTAGCCCGCCTGTGAAACAAACTATACCGCCTGTGTATCTCTATTTTCATTGCATCTAATCCAGTTATTAGTTTTGGGCCTAGTACCACAGTTTGGCCGCTCAGTTCTGCTCGGTTTTCATCCATCGGTTGTTGTGCCAACAACTACAGATACAGAGTTGCCAATTAGTTAAGCACTAAAATGAGTGGCAAAAGGCCTGCTGCTGGTGGAAAGGGGAATAGGCGTTTTGGAAAGGGATAAAAAGGTTGTGTCCATGGGGTAGGTGGTAAAGCAACAGTAACATCTGCAAAAGAAAGACCATCTTCCAGCCAAAGTAAGATGTCTACTTCTTTTCGTGGACAATCTGATATGATCCCTTTCTTACGACCATCGCTACAAGCATCGCCAAAAATTCCAGATGAGGCACAAAAACAGCAGGTGCTTGAACGGATATCAAGTGCTCGTTCAAGTGGGCTCTCCTCCATGTCAACTTCAACATCACAACTACTCCTCTGTCCTAAGAGTTGTCACCCCAATCGCACTTGCTTCCTCACAGCTCCCAAGTCTCCAGCTGCCCGTCTGAGCATGGGGTAACACACATGGGTTAGTCTGTAGAGCTGATTACGCATACTATAGCCTGGGAATCATAGATCTGCTCCAGAGCTTCTGTGAATCCAGATGAGGAAATGATCTGCACTGATGCCCAAAATCTTTGTGAGTCGGATCCAGGTTCAGATAGGATAGGTCCTGTCCGAATGGCATTTAGCCATTAGAATTCCGGCACTTCTGGAGAGGAGTTGGTTGAGTGCACTTGCTGATTGTGCGACCACTGTCTTCCTTTACCCCGTTAGCGGGTCACATTCCTCTGTGAGGTTAACAGGGATCGAGCCTACCTGTTCCATTGCTGTGTGCAAGTGACACAGCTCAGCAGCAGAGCATCTGTCTTGCTTCTGTTAGCGTGTTCTTTTCTGGTGCTGTTCACTGAGTGGCGTTTAACCCTGTGTGTGCAAGCAATCTCTCACTGTGTGTTCCGCCATTGTTCACACTAGCTGCAGTTTAACATCTCTGCATGGTGGACCCCGAGATGCGATTACACTTCTCTATTAAATTTATTTAGTGCAATCTGCCAACCCTAACAGAATGCTTTCATGTTTAGTTCCAGGAAATTAGTAAGTAGCTGTAGCTGTAAACTCAAATAACCTGTTATAAATCGCAACTTCTAGAATCTATTAGCAAACATAGGCACATTGGCATCACTCTAACTCTGCTTGTTTTCGGGTAGGTAAAGGTTTTAGCCATGTATCTATTAATCACATGAAAGCAGATATTAAGTTATATTAATCCACACCAGCTGTTAGCTCTTTTGCTGTGCCATTATCAGAGATTAATCTTTGGGCGGATAGTCTGTCTTTTTCAAGCTGCCTCTAAGTACATACACATCAACATTTTGCATAACGTCCAGCTGAAATCTTTCTGAGCTACTTCTGTGTCCACTGCTCTCATAACCATATTATAGAGGTTATACAACACAGCATCTATCGTAATGGTGGGCCAGCATCCTAACATTGTATACATATGTGCTTACACATGCAACGTGGTATGCTTATTTCTATAGGAACACATATAAAACTTGCACCATAATGTGATGGAGTAGAACGATCCATGTTTATGTGAGTTCATAGGCAACAGATTCATGGTGGACCTCTCTTTGTCTTGATTTTTCCTCTTATAGCTGGTCATTTTTCTGTCAATAGAGTTGTATAAAAGCTTGCTTTTGCAGTATAGGTTGTAGTTTTTATCATCCCAATTTTGAGGTCCTTACAACTTTCTTATCTCTTTTTATTCCATCCTTTGAGAGGGAAAATTATTTAAAAAAAACAGTGATTCTGCCTCTATGTTTTTTTTTTTCATTTGATACTGTATTACTTTGTGCACACGGTGATACCAAATATGTTTTTATTTTAAGTATACATATTTTATTTATATTCTAGAAAAAAGAGAATAGGGGCAATTTAAACTTTTAGGGTATGTGCACACATTGCGGATTTGCCTGCGGATCTGCACCCGATTGGCTGCTGCGGATTCCCAGCAGTTTTCCATCAGGTTTACAGTACCATGTAAACCTATGGAAAACCAAATCCGCAGTGCCCATGCTGTGGAAAATACCACGCGGAAATGCTTGAGTTTATTTTCCGCAGCATGTCAATTCTTTTTGCGGATTCCGCAGTGTTTTACACCTGCTCCTCAATAGGAATCCGCAGGTGTAAAAATGCAGGTGAAATCCACACAAAAAATGCTGCAAATCTGCAGTAAATCCGCAGATAATCTGCAGGTAAAACACAGTGCGTTTTACCTGTAGATTTTCCAAAAACTGAGTGGAAAAATCCGCACAGAAACCGCACCGTGGGCACAGCCTCATAAATATATGTTTTACATTTTTTCATTGCACCCCCTAGGGTCTGGAATCTACATTTGAGAGCTGGTACAGTACACTGCAATACTGTAATAATGTAGCGTATTGTAGAATTACCTATTTTCCAATTAAGTCATGCCCAAATATGCCAGGCACCGGACGCTTTGGTAGGACCCCAGCTGCCATGATTATGCCATGCAGGAATGTGAGGGGGACGATGGCAGTCAGAAGAGACTAATCCGATCCCATCCTGCCCTTCAATTTCCGAAGCTGCTGTCACAACGGACAATGACATCTCGCTGGCACCATACGCCATACATGTAATGGGCATGTTCGCTGTACATATACTAGTTGTCATAAATTAAAACATGATCAAACCGGAACCCTAGACACCATGATCCCCAGCTTTTGCCTGGGCTCTACAGGATCTGTCCCAGTGAGGCAGCACATTGAAAGGGTCTACATCTAGAGGGATTGAAGTATTTATCAATATTATTCTTTGCCTCTTGGTGGGGCATATTTTGGATTATTATATAATACCCTATTTTTGTTTCTGTAGATTTTTAATTGCCTTTATTTGTGCATAAACAGACAAAAACATGTAAGAATACATACATACAGTATGTTACTTAGGGTGGTTTCACACTTGCGTTTTTGTCTGCAGCGTTTTTTGCACAAAAAAACGCATGCTTTTTTTCCTATATTTAACATTGAAAACGCATGCGTTTTTTGTTGTACGCGTTTGGCCGCGCTTTGAAACGCATGCGTTTTTTTGCTGCATGCGTTCTTTTTCAGAAATGCAACTTGTAGTATTTTTAAGAGGCTTTTTTTGACACAAAAACGCATGCATTTTCATGCGTTTTTTTGTGTCAAAAAATACATTGGAGTCAATGGAAACGCATGCGTTTTTAAGCACATGCGTTTGTTTGCTTTAAAAACGCATGCGTTTTTATTAAAAAAAAAACAGAAAATGCACTGATATGCCACTCCCCACCATAAAGGTGATAAAGGGATCCTAACCCTAACCCTAAAGGGATCGTAACCCTAACCCTAACCCTACCCCTAACCCTAAAGGGATCCTAACCCTAACCCTACCCCTAACCCTACCCCTAACCCTAACCCTAAAGGGATCCTAACCCTAACCTTACCCCTAACCCTAAAGGGATCCTAACCCTATCCCTAACCCTATCTCTAACCCTACCCCTAACCCTAACCCTAAAGGGATCCTAACGCTAACCCTACCCCTACCCTAAAGGGATCCTAACCCTAACCCTACCCCTAACCCTAAAGGGATCCTAACCCTACCCCTAACCCTAATACTTTTAAGGTTAGGGTTAGGATCCCTTTAGGCTTAGGGTTAGGGGTAGGGGTAGGGTTGGGATCCCTTTAGGATCCCTTTAGGGTTAGGGTTAGGGTTATGATCCCTACCTCTAACCCTACCCCTAACCCTAACTATTTCTGTTTATAGTGGGTTTTTTACTTTATTTTGATGATTGGCAGCTGTCACACATTTCTCAGCATGCGTTTAAAAAACGCAAACGCATGAAAAAACGCATGTAAACGCGTCAAAACGCTGCGTTTTTTTTCACCACATGCAAAAACGCATGCGTAAAAAAAACGCAGCGTTTGCACGCGTTTACATGCGTTTTTTCACCATGCGTTTTTTTAAAAAAACACATGCGTTTTGAAATGCAAGTGTGAAACCAGCCTTAGCCAGTAATGCAACATAATTTCCCGCTTCAGATTTAGTCCTGCAGGAACCCATGGGTTAAGGAAATAAATCCAGAAATCTTTCCTATTTCGCAGCGTTTTTTCCCCATCTACGCCGCGTGTATGTTTGGGGACATGTTCGATCGCATATACCATTAGGTGATCTTATGAAATGATTGGAAATGTTTGAGACGTTACGATTTGTTGGTTGGTCAATATCACACAAATGTTCTCTTATCCTATTTTTTATTTTCTGGTTGTAAAGCCAACATATTTTAAATTGCAAATACGACATTCAATAATAGAAACTACAGATTCTGAATTACAGTTGAGGACATTTATTATCTTAAATACGGTAAATGTTTTTGTGCCGTCCGATCATAAAAAATTTTGAATTCTTTTGGCGTGCATGCATGTTTTAAATGGAGACTGTCCGCATTTGAAAAATTACTCATAGATAACCAGTGGTGGGGGCGAAAATTTTCATTTGAGCAATATAAAACTTGGTGATAAGAGATTACCAATCGTTGGTGTGCGTCTGGAAACAATTCTAATACCATCCCCAAAAAATCGAATCCATTATATTATTATTATGTAAAATATTGAGATTTTGATATATTATGTTGGAAATGGATTTGAAATGTGTGTTATAGGTGAGAGCCTACAGCCTGCAATAACCATTCTGCCGCCTCACCAACCACCCGAGCCACCGCCTCACCAACCACTTGAGCTGCCGCCTCACCAGCCACCCAAGCTGCCGCCTCACCAACCACCCAAGCTGCCGTCTCACCACGACCAGAACTGCCGCACCCCTGACCTTCTGTCTCTTCCCCATTATCCCATAGAATGCAAGTCTGCAAGGACAGGGTCCTCTCCCCTCTGTACCAGTCTGTCATTGTAAATTTGTTTACTGTAAACGATATCTATAACTCTGTACGTAACCCATTTTCTCATGTACAGCACCATGGAATTAATGGTGCTATATAAATAAATAATAATAATAACTAAAGTAGGTTTATGGGATGATTTATAATTGTATGATTTTGGTTTCATGAGGTTTTCCCTGGGTTTGGTTTCTGCTATATTTGATGCACGTTTCAAAACCCAATTTGGACAACACCTTTGATTTAGACGCTGTTCAATTGATTGCATTTCTTTTTGATAGAGATTCTGATCACTACCATTTCGTTTAGCTCTGATAACTTCACCCTCAGGGATAGATTTGATGGTATGGGGAGGGTGGAAACTGTGTGCGTGAAGTATGGTGCTCCCGGACGATTCAAATGCCGCATATTGGATCTTACATGTTGGTTTTGACTATCACACCACACCTGGGTTTCAGCTATTGTCATTAAGCTAATTATCGTGGCAACCTTAAAAATCTTCCCTTCCTTCCTTCTTTCATTAGACCAAGTTTAAGAACAAAAACTGAGTTAGAAACGCATTTGGCTATCTTTATGCATCGTCCAGATTCCAACTACACCTAATTCGTGTGTCACCACAATGCCAATATTTTTAAACATATCTAATAAAGACATTGTATATCTTACTTTCTGGAGCGAGAACCTAACCTTCATTTATGCACCCTGCCTCTACGTCCGGCAGAGCTCAATATACCTTTTTATAGTTTGTGGTAGAGCAGTATACAGAAGGCATCGTGAGTGTCAAGAGTGTTTAGGCATATGGAGCACCCACTAGAACCGTGGGGTACATGGGCCGGGTCCAACGGTTCTTAAGGGGGTTGTGATGGCAGCAGTGACCCGGTCCGTGGCCCTGGGCGTCCAATAAAATTAATGAAATGAAGGGGAAATAAAGTCTATATGGAGTTAGTTTGTGATGCCACCTGTGAAATTTGAAGACACAATATGAGGATGAAGGGGTGAGTTGGGACATGTATGGGGATGGGTGCAGACACAGTATGATGAGTGGCGGTATAGATGCAGACATAGTATGAGGAACAAGGGGAAAATGTATGATGACACAGTATGGGGAGTGAGGGTGATGGGATGTGTGAGGAGACAGCATACAAAGTTAGAGGGTAAATGTATGAGAAGGGAGGGGAAAAACGTGTGAGGAGACTATGGAGTGGAATAGCGCGAGGAGACAGTATGGGGAAAAAAAGTGGGAAAGGGCACAGAATAGAAACTGAGTAGTGTGGGGGTAGCAAGGTGGATCAGTGTATAGGCACAGACAGGAGGGGACAGCATACAAAGGAGGTAGAGTGTGGTGAGGTGGCATAGTATAGAGACTGGGCCCTACAGGGGGGACCTAGAGTGAAGATCGTGCCCAGTATGGAAAGGGGAGGACAGTGTGGAGTGCATGCACCATAACAGGGACAGTGTGGGGGTAATATTTTGTGAGGAGCAATTATTTATTCAGTGGATTAGTGCACGGCAGATATTTTTATTCAGGAGCATTATAATGACGCTGCCTATCTTTAAGTGTATCATGTCAGGATGTGCTACACAACTGCATTAGTGCCAGCAGCAGTACTAGTACGGCGCACCGATCACCGCGGTCTCGAGCTGAGCGCCGCGGTGATCGGGTGCGGGTGTCAGCTGTATATGACAGCTGACACCCCACAGCAATGCCCACGATCAGCGCTATCGCGATCGCGGGCATTTAACCCCTCTGATGCCGCTGTCAGTAGTGACAGCGGCATAGAGGGGGATCGCGCAGGGGCGGGGGCTCCCTGCGCTCTCCCACCGGAGCAACGCAATGAGATCGCGTAGCTCCGGTGACCCGGAAGGAGTCCCCGGATCCAAGATGGCCGCCGGACTCCTTCCGGGTCATGAAGTGACCTGGCTAGCCGGCGCCTGCTGAGAGAAGGATCTGGAAAGCCAGCTAAGCTGCCTGTCAGATCGTTGATCTGACAGTGTGCTATGCACAGTGTCAGATCAACGATCTGATCTAATACAGAGATGTCCCACCCTGGGACAATGTTAGAAAGTAAAAAAAAAAAAAATAGAATGTGTAAAAAAAATAAAAAAAAATCCCCGAATTAAAAAAAAAAAACATTTCCCAATAAATCCATTTATTTATGTAAAAAAAAAAAAAAACAATAAATGTACACATATTTGGTATCGCCGCGTCCGTAACGACCCGCTCTATAAAACTGTCCCACTAGTTAACCCCTTCAGTGAACACCGCAAAAAGAAAAAAAAAAAAACAAGGCAAAAAACAACGCTTTATTATCATACAGGTGAACAAAAAGTGGAATAACACGCAATCAAAACGACGGATATAAATAACCATGGTACCGCTGAAAACGTCATCTTGTCCCGCAAAAAAAAAGCTGCCATACAGCATCATCAGCAGAAAAATAAAAAAGTTATAGCTCTCAGAATAATGCGATGCAAAAACAATTATTTTTTTATATAAAATAGTTTTTATTGTGTAAAAGCACCAAAACATAAAAAAAATTACATAAATGAGGTATCGCTGTAATCGTACTGACCCAAAGAATAAAACTGCTTTATCCATTTTACCACACGTGGAACGGTATAAACGCCCCCCCTAAAAGAAATTCAGGAATAGCTGGTTTTTGTTCATTCCGCCTCCCAAAAATCGGAATAAAAGGCGATCAAAAAATGTCATCTGCCCGAAAATGTTACCAATAAAAACGTCAACTCGTCCCGCAAAAAACAAAAAAACAAGACCTAATATGACTCTGTGGGCCAAAATATGGATAAATTATAGCTCTCAAAATGTGGTGATGCAAAAACTATTTTTTGCAATAAAAAGCGTCTTTTAGTGTGTGACAGCTGCCAATCATAAAAATCCGCCAAAAAAATGCTATAAAAGTAAATCAAACCCCCCTTCATCACCCCCTTAGTTAGGGAAAAATAATAAAATGTAAAAAAATGTATTTATTTCCATTTTCCCATTAGTGCTAGGGTTAGGGCTAGGGTTAGGGCTAGGGTTAGGGCTAGGGCTAGGGTTAGGGCTAGGGTTAGGGTTGGGGTTAGGGTTTCAGTTATAATTGGGGGTTTCCACTGTTTAGGCACATCAGGGGCTCTCCAAACGCGACATGGCGTCCGATCTCAATTCCAGCCAATTCTGCTTTGAAAAAGTAAAACAGGGCTCCTTCCCTTCCGAGGTCTTCTGTGTACCCAAACAGTGGTTCCCCCCAACATATGGGGTATCAGCGTTCTCAGGACAAGTTGGACAACAACTTTTGGGGTCCAATTTGTCCTGTTACCCTTGGGAAAATAAAAACATAGGGGATAAAATATCATTTTCGTGGAAAAAAAAATATTTTTTATTTTCACGGCTCTGCGTTATAAACTGTAGTGAAACACTTGGTGGTTCAAAGCTCTCACCACACATCTAGATAAGTTCCTTTGGGGGTCTAGTTTCCAATATGGGGTCACTTGTGGGGGGTTTCTACTGTTTAGGTACATCAGGGGCTCTGCAAATGCAACATGACGCCTGCAGACCAATCCATCTAAGTCTGCATTTCAAATGGCGCTCCTTCCCTTTCGAGCTCTGCCGTGCACCCAAACAGTGGTTCCCCCCAACATATGGGGTATCAGCGTTCTCAGGACAAGTTGGACAACAACTTTTGGGGTCCAATTTGTCCTGTTACCCTTGGGAAAATAAAAACATAGGGGATAAAATATCATTTTCGTGGAAAAAAAATATTTTTTATTTTCACGGCTCTGCGTTATAAACTGTAGTGAAACACTTGTTGGTTGAAAGCTCTCACAACACATCTAGATAAGTTCCTTGGGGGGCCTAGTTTCCAATATGGGGTCACTTGTGGTGGGTTTCTACTGTTTAGGTACATCAGGGGCTCTGCAAATGCAACATGACACCTGCAGTCCATTCCATCTAAGTCTGCATTTCAAACGGTGCTCCTTCCCTTCCGAGCTCTGCCATGCACTCAAACGGTGGTTCCCCCCCACATGTGGGGTATCAGCGTACTCAGGACAAATTGGACAATAACATTTGTGGTCCAATTTCTCCTGTTACCCTTGGGGAAAAAAAATGCGGGCTAAAACATCATTTTGTGGAAAGAAAAAATGATTTTTTAATTTTCACAATGCTACATTCTAAACTTTAGTGAAACAATTGGGGGTTAAAAGTGCTCACCACACATCTAGATAAGTTCCTTAGGGGGTCTTCTTTCCAAAATGGGGTCACTTGTGGGGGGTTTCCACTGTTAAGGCACGTCAGGGGCTCTCCAAATGCGACATGGCGTCCGATCTCAATTCCAGCCAATTTTGCATTGAAAAGTCCAATGGCACTCCTTCCCTTCCGAGCTCTGCCATGCGCTCAAACAGTGGTTTATCCCCATATATGAAGTATTGACGTACTCAGGACAAATTGCACAACAACTTTTGGGGTCCAATTTATCCTTTTACCCTTGGGAAAATAAAAAATTTGGGGCAAAAAGATCATTTTTTGTGAAAATTAATATAAATTTTTTTTTACGGCTCTACATTATAAACTTCTGTGAAGCACTTGGAGGTTCAAAGTGCTCACCACACATCTAGATTAGTTCCTTAGGGGGTCTACTTTCCAAAATGGTGTCACTTGTGGGGTTTCCACTGTTTAGGCACATCAGGGGCTCTCCAATCGTGACATGGGCTCCGATCTCAATTCCAGCAAATCTTGCATTGAAAAGTCAAATGGCGCTCCTTCCCTTCCGAGCTCTGCCATGTGCCCAAACAGTGGTTTACCCCCACATATGGGGTATCGGCGTACTCAGGACAAATTGTACAACGACTTTTGTGGTCCAATTTCTCCTGTTACCTTTGGTAAAATGAAACAAATTGGACCTGAAGTAAAAATTTTGTGAAAAAAAAGTCAAATGTTCAATTTTTTTAAACATTCAAAAAAGTCACTTCAAGTGTGAGGTGGTCCGTAAAAAAATGGTTTTGCAAATTTTGTTGCAAAAATGAGAAATCGCTGGTCAACTTTTAACCCTTATAACGTCCTAACAAAAAAAAATTATGTTTCCAAAATTGTGCTGATGTAAAGCAGACATGTGGGAAATGTTGTTTATTAACTATATTATGTGATATAACTCTCTAATTTAAGGGCATAAAAACTAAGAGTTTGAAAATTGCTAAATTTTCATAATTTCCGACAAATTTTTGTTTTTTTCACAAATAAATGCAAGTCATATCGAAGAAGTTTTACCACTATCATGAATTACAATATGTCTCGAGAAAACATTGTCAGAATCACCAGGATCCGTTGAAGCGTTTCAGAGTTATGACCTCATAAAGTGACAGTGGTCAGAATTGTAAAAATTGGCCCTGTCACTTAGGTGAAAACAGGCTTTGGGGTGAAGGGGTTAAAGGGGTTGTCTAAGTTTTCTGATGAGTCTGCAGTGATTCCATTTGAATTCTCACAGTGCGAACCGCATTCTCTCAATGTCAGGATTCTCTAAAGCCAGCAATTTGCATACATGCGGTTGCAGCACCCCAGAGATCTGGTCGTTGCAGTATGACACTCTGCCGCTAAGGGGAGTGATGGTACGTCTGATGGCACTGAAGGAATTCTACTGACCAGGTATCACCAGCACACATTACACTTCACACTCCGGCCACTAGGGGGAGAAAAAGGCTTTATTTATTGGGCCACTCCTCACACTGGTAAAACTAGGGGTTGGATAGGAAGTTAGTCAGAAGCTGACTGGGCTGGATTCAGGCAACATCCCGTGGCAGGGGGTGTTGCAGGGAGAAGACACAGGGGGATCCCTGTCAGGCGTGGGAACCTGGCAGGTGCCTAGCGAACAGAGCAAAACGTTACGGAACCGCGCCTGCACACCCCGCGGCGGTATCCTAAGAAAGTGACATGAAGGGAAGGATATTGTGGAACAGTGAGAAACGATATCAAGCACAAAGGAGAGCCAGTAGGAGTCGTGCCGTGAGACCGAGGCAACATCCTACTGAGGCGCGTAGCCAGTGTCCGGAACACCGCGGGAGTAACTGACTCTAGGCCTTACTTCGAACTCCTCAGGACAGTTAATTATAGGTTGGCTGTCTACCTTAAATTTCCTACGAAGACATAGGGGGCAACGCGTGGAGAGGGGTGTCTCTAGGGTCCCGGAAGAGCTCCAAGCCTTCCCGTCATATGGGTGCATCCTAGCCATAACATACCTGGGGGGACGAGAAACTAGTAACATCTGGAACAAGAGACAGAGAATTAGAAAGAACGAACGAACGAGAACAGCAGTTGTGAGGACTATTCCGAATGCTCAGCAGGGTAGCACTACAACACACAGGCGCTAGTGGTAGGCACTGATTTACACCTGCAAAGGGAACTCTGGATGTGCCCATCGGACCGGCCGGTCTCAGAAAGCCCTGTTAATCGTGCTCTGGATTGAGGATCCTGAAGTCTTCAGTAAAGAGGTAAAGAGACTGCAACCCTGTGTCCTCGCTATTGACTGCACCTCACACCATCACCATCCACCTTACTGGGAAGCCCTGGGGACATACTTCACCTGTGGGAAGGTATACCATCCAGCT
Source organism: Ranitomeya imitator (assembly GCF_032444005.1). Classification (NCBI taxonomy): domain Eukaryota; kingdom Metazoa; phylum Chordata; class Amphibia; order Anura; family Dendrobatidae; genus Ranitomeya; species Ranitomeya imitator. The sequence goes on from NC_091285.1 coordinate 463,011,910, forward strand.
GCCATTCCATCACCCCAGCGGACCCCACAGCAGCGTTGGTCACCCTGACCGAACACCACAGGTGGCGTCACGAATCCCTGATAGACTGTACCACCTTTATTGGACGCCCCTTAGCAGGGTCGCGGACCGGGTCTAGCCACTGTGACAGCCTCAGAACCGGACCAGAGAGGCCCGGTACCGAGAACTCGTGGCCCTGTGTCTGGGGGCGCTCCACGGTCATGTGCCAACTAGACATGCGTGGCCTCACTCAATTAAAATGAATTGAGCAAGATCGGACACATCTACTGGGAAGGTGGCCAGAAGTATGCAAATTGCATACTTGTGCAAGGGAGTATCCTAAAAGTGTGCAGTGCATGCATTGGGAGAATTCAGAAGCCTGCAGCAGTCACATAGAAGCCTGCAGCAGTCACATAGAGTGACTGCAGACTCATCTCAAACCTGCATACACCCTTTAATTATGAAATGAAGCCATGTAGCATGCCAATCCTAACAGAATGTAATATAGACCTCTGAATTCTCACAGTGCGCATTGCATGCTGTCAGGTTCCTCTTGTGCCAGTGCTTTGCATACATACGGTCAAGTGCTGACTAAACATGTGTGGTCTCACTCAGTGAAAATGAATTGAATGAGGCCGGGCACGTCTAGATGGATTGTGGCGAGAAGTATAAAAATCACATACTTTTGCAAGCGAGAATCCTAAAAGTGTGCAGTGTTTGCACTGTGAGAGTTCAGAATCCTGCAGCCACTTATAGTGACTAAAGACTTTCATCTCCAACCTGGATGCAGCCTTTAATTATGAAATGAAGCCCTGTAGCCAATCCTAACAGCATGTAATATCCTCACTGTCATGATTCAGCTCTGCAGATGCCAGCAGTCATCACATGGACACTTCATTCGTGTGATTTTCAAACTTACGATCACGTGACAACTAACTTCTCTTCCTTCTTCTCTGTTTTTCAATGAACATTGAATTAGGGAGAGCAGCTCGACGGCACATGACTAAGTGTGCACATTGCATATGTGCTTGGGGGTGAGGGTGCCAAACTGAGTTCTTGCCCCGGTTGCCAGAAAACATAGATACACCTCTGCTCAACACAACAACTAAGGTATAATTTTATTAGTAAAAGCAAGGCAGACAGACACGCCTACAAAACCCAACACAAAAATACAACCAAAAAACGTGAACAAATGTGTAACAAATAAATAAAAACTAATGGGAAAATCTAGATCACCCTACCTAGGCCGCTAGTATGCCCCTGCCTATCTGCGGAGGTAGGCACCCTAGGGGAGAGCGTTATGGCACCCCCGCTCCTCGATGACTGTCCCTAGGAGCCCTACAAGACCCTACGGCCACTAGTGTAAGCCACTACCCACACACTAAAGGGTCCTCTAGCGCTAGACAGAAAGATACTCTTCTAGGGATGACCTAGTTCCCACTAGTAAAACGCTATATACACACACACATATGGCAATATGAATATCATAGTGGTATAATAATTCACAGCGGCCTCAAGATATTAGACACAGTGTAAATACACTTTGAGATGAATGCAACCGGATCATCTAAGCATATATAAATACTCTATTCTCATGGGCTAACATTTATATAGATGTGGGTGAAGATCAAAATCATACCAGCCAAAATTGACTCAATATCATGCATGGGTAGTATCTCTGCTACCTCACTCCAATGTCCCCACACTATTTAGACAATGCTAACAGTAGCCCATACATAGCCTCCAAAAAAAGGCTATGAATACTCATCTGAGCCGCTGTGTACCACCGAACGCCATATAAACAACACGCCTCAACGCGTTTCGCCTCTGCAGGCTCATCAGGAGGCCTGATAATCCGATATGTTGTGTCACATCAAAATTGTGGATAGCAATTTTGATGTGACATAACATATCGGATTATCAGGCCTCCTGATGAGCCTGCAGAGGCGAAACGCATTGAGGCGTGTTGTTCATATGGCGTTCGGTGGTACACAGCGGCTCAGATGAGTATTCATAGCCTTTTTTTGGGGGCTATGTATGGGCTACTGTTAACATTGTCTAAATAGTGTGGGGACATTGGAGTGAGGTAGCAGAGATACTACCCATGCATGATATTGAGCCAATTTTGGCTGGTATGATTTTGATCTTCACCCACATCTATATAAATGTTAGCCCATGAGAATAGAGTATTTATATATGCTTAGATGATCCGGTTGCATTCATCTCAAAGTGTATTTACACTGTGTCTAATATCTTGAGGCCGCTGTGAATTATTATACCACTATGATATTCATATTGCCATATGTGTGTGTGTATATAGCGTTTTACTAGTGGGAACTAGGTCATCCCTAGAAGAGTATCTTTCTGTCTAGCGCTAGAGGACCCTTTAGTGTGTGGGTAGTGGCTTACACTAGTGGCCGTAGGGTCTTGTAGGGCTCCTAGGGACAGTCATCGAGGAGCAGGGGCGCCATAACGCTCTCCCCTAGGGTGCCTACCTCCGCAGATAGGCAGGGGCATACTAACGGCCTAGGTAGGGTGATCTAGATTTTCCCATTAGTTTTTATTTATTTGTTACACATTTGTTCACGTTTTTTGGTTGTATTTTGTGTTGGGTTTTGTAGGCGTGTCTGTCTGCCTTGCTTTTACTAATAAAATTATACCTTTTTAGACTGAGGTTTTTTCATATGATTTTGAGGACTTTTACCTCGAGTTTTTTGGATCGTTTTTGAGAATAAGGTCAACACAACAACTAATATAACAAGAGGTTTGTTCAAATTCAACGCAAAATGCTACTTTTACTGATTATGCCTACAGATGATTACCGCAGAGTATCTAAAAACCACTCATAATTAAGAACAAATAGAATTTTATAACTTAAAAAATTAATAGGAATTCAAAAAGATCAAGTGAAAATGGAGAACAAAATAATAAGAAATAACCATTGAAATAAAACTCAGGTAAGGCATACAATGGGATTAATATCTGCATATGTACACATGTCATCAATAATAGTCTACTCAAAATTATGCTCTGGAATACCAATTGTTTTAGACAGACAAAATTGTGAATATTCACATCAGGGATATGTGAATAAATATATTGTGCTTAGCCACAGTATGATTAATGCAAAGTTCTCCACACAGCCCTGACATGTTTTTTACTTTTCGTTCTTGCTTTCTGACCCCTTGAGAAAGCAATATATGAAATGTATGTCAGTGCTTTATGGTGGACTTTGCATTAACCTTGGAGCTGACTTTTTTGTGCTCTTGGGTCCGTAGAGGTGTATGTCTTGGAGTATGGGCATAGAGATCTACAGTGTTTAGTATGTACAGTGGCATGTAAAAGTTTGGGCACACCTGGTCAAAATTACTGTTATTGTGAACAATTAATCAAGTTGAATATGAAATGATCTCTAGAGACCTAAAGTTAAAGATCAGACATTCCTTTGTATTTTCGGCAAGAAAAATATATTAGCAAATGAAAATAGCAAACCATACTTATTCACACCAATGAAGGAGGGTAAGCAAGGTAAACACGTTAAGTGTAATAAAATATATTTTATTGAAGAATATATATGATAACAATAAATTAAAAACAATAGCAATGGTGCCTCACAATGTGGGGGAATGCCTGATAAAAATACCCATAAAGGTCTGCTAAATGATATTAAATAAATATGTACAGCAAGGTAAATATAATAAATATTATATATAGGCCCGATGCAAACTCTCAGCATATAGATGAACAAAATACCAATATGAGAGACAAAGCTCTGGGAGAGGTATATGCTATTAGCGATATACAGTTGCTTCTCACAAAATTAGAATATCATCAAAAAGTTAATATATTTCAGTTCTTCAATACAAATTATCTATTTCAAGTGTTTATTTCTGTTAAAGATGATTATGGCTTAGAGTCAATGAAAACTCAAAGTCATTATCTCAGTAAATTAGAATAATTAACAAAAACACCTGCAAAGGCTTCCTAAGCATTTAAAAAGGTCCCTTAGTCTGATTCAGTAGGCTCCACAATCATGGGGAAGACTGCTCACTTGACAGATATCCAGAAGGCAGTCATTGACACACTCCACAAGGAGGGTAAGCCACAAAAGGTCATTGCTGTGGGCAGCACGGTGGTGCAGTGGTTAGCACTACAGCCTTGCAGCGCTGGAGTCCTGGGTTCAAACCCCACCAAGGACAACATCTGCAAAGAGTTTGTATGTTCTCTCCGTGTTTGCATGGGTTTCCTCCGGGTTCTCCGGTTTCCTCCCACATTCCAAAGACATACTGATAGGGAATTTAGATTGTGAGGCCGTCGGGGACAGCGATGATAATGTGTGCAAAACTGTAAAGTGCAGCGGAATATGTTAGCGCTATATAAAAATAAAGATTATTATTATTATTATTGCTAAAGAAGCTGGCAGATCACAGAGTGATTTTTCAAGCATATTAATGGAAAGTTGAGTGAAAGGAAAAAGTGTGGTAGAAAAAGGTGCACAAGCAACCGTGATAACCTCAGTCTTGAAAAGATTGTTAAGAAAAAGCCATTCAAAAATTTGGGGGAGATTCACAAGGAGTGGGCTGCTGCTGGAGTCATTGCTTCAAGAGCCACTACACACAGACGTATCTAGGACATAGGCTACAATTCCTTGTCGCATTCCTTGTGTCAAGCCACTCATGACCAATAGACAACACCAGAAGCATTTTACCTGGGCTAAGGAGAAAAAGAACTGGGGTGTTGCTCAGTGGTCCAAGGTGTTGCTTTCAGATGAAAGTAAATTTTGCATTTAATTTTTCAAATCAAGGTCCCAGAGTCTGGAGGAAGAGAGGAGAGGCGCACAATCCAAGCTGCTTGAGGTTTAGTGTGAAGTTTCCACAATCAGTGATGGTTCGGGGAACCATGTCATCTGCTGGTGTAGGTCCACTGTGTTTTATCAAGACGGAAGTCAGCACAGCCATCTACGAGGACATTTTCGATCACTTGATGCTTCCCTCTGCCGACAAACTTTTTGGAGATGGAAATGTTATTCTCCAGCAGGACTTGGCACCTGTCCACAATGCCAAAAGTACCAATACATGGTTTAAAAACAACAGTATCACTGAGCTTGATTGGCAGCAAACTCGCCTGACCTTAACCCCATAGAGAATCTATGGGGTATTCTCAAGAGGAAGATGAGAGACACCAGACCCAACAATGCAAACAAGCTGAAGGCTGCTATCAAAGCAACCTCGGCTTCCATAGCATCTTAGCAGTGCCACATGCTGATCGCCTCCTTGACACACTGCATTGATGCAGTAGTTGGTGTAAAAGGAGCCCCGACCAAGTATTGAGTGAATATACTGAACATAAATTTCAGTAGGCTAACATTTCGGAATTTGTAATTATTTTTTAAGCTGGTGTTATAAAGTATTCCAATTTACTGAGATAATGATTTTTGGGTTTTCATTGGATGCCAACCATAATCATCAATATAAACAAAAATAAACACTTGAAATAGATCACTCTTTTTCTAATGACTCTATATATAAGTTTCACTTTTGTATTGAAGAACTTAAATAAATTAAAGCACTTGTATGTCCCTGACTTGCATACAGGCAGTGACAGAAATATAAAGTGCAACAGTGCATAAGAAGAGCCAACTTATAAGTCTAGAAAAAGTGTCAGTGCATGCAGGAGAGACAAAGCACGGCAGTGGCGAATAAAGATTATATTACATTACCTCTGGTATAGGATATAGGACATAGGCCAAGGGTTAGTCAGGTGTTCCGATGCGCTTTTCGATAGCAGTTCCTCAGGGGGCACCCTTCTATTATATTTCATTATACTTCTGTGCACGTGCCTGGATTTTACTGCTGCTGCCACACTTCACTGTGAGCCAGAATGATTAACTGTGGTGATCTCATTGAGGTCACCGTAGTTCATCGGGCCACCCCCAGTGAAGTGTGGGAACACAGCTTGAATGACTGATAGTGAACTCTATGGTTTTCAGCCTGGACAGTCGCATCATGGCACTTTCCAAGTTGTAAACCACATATCGCATAGATGGATTACGATGTGGGACATCTTTACTTAGGACAGGAAAGGATATGGTTGTTATTATTTTTCTTTTTTTTTTATAAGTGACAAGGACTTCAATGGAATGGGTATAAGGTGAGTATTTTTGTTGATTATTATTTTAATAGATTTAATACATAATTTAATCATAGAGAAATACCTATATATTACTAACCTGTAGGCTTGATGTCAGCGTCCTTAAAACACCTCTCTGACTTGTGGTGGATACCGTGTCTTTGCCTCCCTTTTTATAGCTTTCCACCGACTTGACTGGCCATTATCCAGCCCCTCAAAATATCAGCATTTACTCTATTTACTGATACAAATACTGCCATACTGCTCTTGCTGTTGTCAGCAACAGCAGGCGTATGCTGATGGGAGTAGTATTCTCTCATCAACCAACAACTGTGACCGGCGGTAAACTTTTTACCATCAGTAACAGCTGCTAGCTCAAGCTGTCATCTAACAGCGTGGGAACAGCAACTCTCTGACGGGAAATAATAATCTTACCGCTGATCAGAGCCTGTGTTTGCCATGCTGTCAGGCTGATGACAACGTGGCAAACAATGGATGCTCAGGCCCTCCATTCATCTGAATGGTGTCCAGGTTTGGGTTAGGGTACTGTTCTGGTACCCAAATCAAGCTATTTATAGGTGTTCGGCTGAACCCGCCGGATCTGAGTATCCACGGATTCGCGCATCACTACCAGTAAAAGCTAAGCAAACAGCTGTTTCCTCTCCTTTTGCTATGACTTCGTTTCTCACCCTCTGCAACGCAATTCCCTTCAATATCTCCTTCTAGGATGTGCCGCATCGGTAGGCAGTCACAGCTCCGTGTCCTTCTGTCTAGCCCCTGGCAGGATCCCACCCCTGTCAGAGACCCACTACCTGAGTGGAGCTCAGATAGCTGCTCACTGGGTGAAGCCCAGCTCGCTTCTGCCTAACTTCCTGTCCAGACTACCAGTTTTACCTATTTGTGAGGAGTGCCCTAATAGATAGGAGCATGGCTCCCCCTGGCGGCCTGGAGTTTGAAGTGTGTTGTGTGATTTGTGATACCTGGTAAAGAGATCTCCTTTATTGCCTTCAGACGAAATATCACTCCCCCTGGTGGAAGAATGACATTACTGCAACGACCAGGACCCTGGGGCGCTGCACAATGGGTGTGCATGTGTCCATATTTGCGTTCCTTAAAATATGTGCCGCATACAGACACAAAAAAAGGACTTGTGAAGGGGACCTAAAAAAGCAATGAGCATAGGCAGCCATCTATATTGTAGTTTCAGGGAAATATCCTGTAGAAATGTAGACTGCAAACTTAACAGTATAAATTTACAAAAATTAAAAGGGGGAAATATCCCAGCTCTTCCTTGTTTTTAGTTTATACATAAAAGCTGAGTTCCTATTCGTGTTTTTGGTAAAATGCTTTGTGCATCCAATTCCAATATGCTTCAGTGATTTTTTACATGGGCATGTGTTCCAGACAGACCATCATAGCTCATTGATTTCCTCTTGACAGAGCATTAAAGCTACTACATCCAACTCCATAAAAGGAAAACTTGGGGCATAACCAGTCAAAACTGATGGAGCTTGTATCCGAGGTGCAGGGTACAACATTTAAAGAGGAATTTTCACTAATTCTTTACATTGAACAGGACATAGGAAATAATAGTGGCTGCAGAGTGGAATAAAAATGTTTTTTTATTTTATTTTATTTTGCCTGCATGTTATAAAGATATTAACAAAGTATTTGGGACCTTTTGAATTAACATTTGTTAAGTCCAAGTGGGTGATATTGGATAGTTTTACTTCATCTCTGTTTATGATGTTGACAAAAAAATAAGTAGGCAGTAATGCAAAAGTAAGACCATGCCCACCCCTCTTACAATATATATTAGGTTTTTCACTGTGTGAGATATAGTGATACAGCTTTGATCTGCTGGTCTGACCTCCTGCATAATTATGAAATGCTGGAAGATTAGAGCACAGATGTCACACTTTTCTTGTAAAGTCTCTGTGGAGAGTAGCAGTACAGCTGAGTTTATCTGTGTCATATTATAAACTTTTCTATCAGCTCTCCACCTCTGCTAATACTGTCATCGCTGCTGTGATACCCCATTCCGAACACTGTTTGTCTGGAGAAGAATTACAATTATGTCTGTTGTGCTAAAGGCAGCTTGTAATGGCTGTACAATGGGAGCACAACAAGCTACTCGTGTGTTAGATGCAATGACAACTTGATCTGCTCTCACTGCAGAGGGATTACAAGATGCTGTGAGCACAGCAGACATAAGTGTGACTCATCTCTGGACAGATATGTTGGTTGGGGAGATGCAGTACAGCATAGCTAATAGTGCTATGAGAGGATGAGAGCTGATAGAAGGATTTGTAACACAGCTAAACTCAGCTGCGCTTTTTAATCATGCAGAGGGTTAGTGTGTGAAATGTAAGGATATAGTTCTGATGATCTCCTTGTCTGACAAACCTAAGCTATTGTATGTGTATGTGTGTGTGTGTGTGGGGGGGGGGGTATTTTTCTGCGGGGTTGCTACCTGCTTATCCTGCTTATAATTGGACGACTCATATAAGAAGAAAAAGTAAATTTCCTAGTGAAAAATATCTCATAACATCGGCTTGGAATTAGTAAAAGTAAACTCATTAGGATCCAAGTACTTTGATCGCTAACATCGGTGCAATAAAAAGGCAATATTAAATGTGACAAGTTCACCATGAACAAGTTGGTGAAAGGTCCTCTTTAAGATGGTTGAAACGGGATCTTCCATTCTTTACCAAGGAAATTCTAACATTGTATGGACTGACATTGTTATTTTCTGCTATATCTAAGTTTTGGTTGTTGATATTGGTTACAGTTGAACCTGTTACAGCAGAAATACCCCCTGATTACTAAAACTAGCTATTTGCCATGTAAATGTCACTAAAATGCTATGTCAGGCAGTGATTCACCTTTATAGTGCTACAAACTGCTAGTAGTGTGATGTTGCTAGGTAGTATTATGCCTCTGAGGGCTCATTCTCACTTGCGATGAAATCGGACGAATGCAATCCTATAAAAAAAAAATTGAATTGCATTCGGTCAATGTTATCCTATCATTGTGTGTTCATCTGCGTATTTTTTTCCAGATCGGATCACGATCGGACTAGAAAAAAGGATAATCGGAAATTGGATTGCATCTGGCAATAGAAGTTAATGGGTGCAAGAAAAAAAATCACACAGCACTCGGACCATGTGAGTGCTGTCCGATTTTTACACACCGATCTCATTTGAAAAGCCGGCAATTCATGTGCCGCGTACAGAAATATCACAACGTGTCAGGTTAGAATAGAATAGATATATATATATATATATATATATATATATATATATATATATGTAGAATAGGAAGATATATAGATGTCAGTGACACACATACAGTATATATATATATATATATATATATATATATATATATACAGTACAGACAAAAAGTTTGGACACACCTTCTCATTTAAAGATTTTTTTGTATTTTCATGACTAAGAAAATTGTACAGTCACACTGAAGGCATCAAAACTATGAATTAACACATGTGGAATTATATACTTAACAAAAAAGTGTGAACCAACTGAAATTATGTCTTATATTCTAGGTTCTTCAAAGTAGCCACCTTTTGCTTTGATGACTGCTTTGCACACTCTTGGCATTCTCTTGATGAGCTTCAAGAGGTGGGGAAAATTTCCTTTGCTCACATTACTGTTCCTCATGCCCTTTGAATAGACACAATCATATGCCAACCACTTTCTCTGAGAAAAGCAGAAGAGAAAGAGATTGGGACATGATTGTAAGTAGACAAACTGCATGTAGAGCGGTGATGTGACGGTTGCAAAGAGTGTGAAAACAGCCAAATACTAACAGTATCAGAGTATATTTTTGTGGGTGAAAATTTCCAAAAGTTTTTTTTAAAAGGTAGTGTATTGTGTTCAGTTTTTGTCAACACAACAGGCTCAGTTCTATTGTATTTATGCAGTAAGCTTGGCTGTAACTGTATCAATGTAGTAAGCTTGGTTCTGGTACCATATGTATGCAGTAACCTTAGTTCTGTTCCCAAATCTATGTAGTAGGTTTGGTTCTGTTGCTGTAGCTTAGTTTTGTTTTCATATTGATGGAGTACGCTTGGTTCTGTTTTTGTATTTGCACAGTAAGTTTGTTTTTGTTCCTGTGGCTAGGTAGTAAACTTGTTAAAGGCTGCAAGTGAGGAGGTGAAACATCACATGTACATTATCTGTGTGACTAATGTCCACTTTTTCACTTATTTCCATTGGATTGTTTCCACTCTATTTTTTCCATGTAGTGAACTTAGTTCAGTTCTTCTATGTATGTAGTGAGCTTGGATCTGCTCCTGTTTTTATGTAGAGAGCCTGGTTGTGTTCCTGTATCTATGCAGGTAATAAGATTATTTTTTCTCCCATATCGAAATAGTAAGTTTTGCACTGTTCCCACATCTATGTATCAGCCACCTTTATTATTAAAGCCTATTACCTCTGCTACTTTAATGCAGTTGCCAGAGAGAAGCAAGCAAAAGATAGGCAGCTGCAATTCGAAGGCTACTGTTTTGTGATTGCTTTTCAGGCTAGAGGACCTATAGAGATCACCTGTAGTGATCTGGATGGAATCATAAAAAGCAATACAAAGAGGCTAAATGCCAGATGTAGCACGGATGCTGAAGGGGCTGAAGTCTGACAATATTGTATTCTGTGAGATTCTTAGTTCAATGATGCCACTGAATTGATCCATATTGTATTACTCACAGTATGAGACTACACACTATTGCCACATAATATGTATACAATGGTGCCTCCCTGCAGAAATCCCGCACTGCAATTTCCATTTAGTTAGCTAAACAGTGGTGCTTACGGTATAGAATAGCAATTCTTCTTATTTCCCAATAGTGTAGTTATGGATACAGCAGTGCCAAAATGCAAAGATAAATGATATCACACATCAGGCTTGCCTTCTCATGGCTTCTGATACTGTATGGACAAGCTATTGTACTGTTTCAACCAATGAAGAAAAAATTCAACACTGAAGAGTTAGGACCACTAATGATCAAACATTGATGGCCTAACTCAAGGATATGCTATGAATACTACAGCTGCAGAAAAACATTTTCATATGAGTAATGAGTGCAGCAAATCATGAATATTTATAGATCTTCATCTCAATTAAATCTGATTTTCTCTGCCGTTGACCGCGAATTCAACTTTGGCACCCTTTATGATGTGATCATTTATGACATTATTGCTTCAGACATGGGAATAGAGAAACAGGTTCAAACGGAAACACAGACTCCAAAGTAACATCTGCTAGAATTAGTTCTCTCTAAAGTAATGTTTTATCATATACCCTCAGCCCCAGCATCCAGTTACTAATTCAGATCTTTGACTCATGGCTGTATTGTGTCATAACACATACTTGCCTATTATAGAAAAATTATTTCAAGTATAAAAATGTTCACAAATGTTCCACTCCTTAATATTAAGGAACTTTAGTATCTTGACATTCTCAAAGCAACTCACCAGCACTGCTAATCTAAGACAGCCCTTCTATTGCTCTAAAAAGTGTCAGAGGCCACAAAATACAGGTATGGCCATGTATATGGATACACCTAAATGAAATGGGAATGGGCCAGTTGTGGCCCAGTTGAAAGGCCATCAAGGTCTCACGATCTGAGCCCCTTAGACTTTTATCTTTGGGGTCATCTGAAGGCAATTGTCTATGTTGTGAAGATACGAGATGTGCAGCATCTGAAACAACGGATACTGGACGCCTGTGCTAGCATTTCTAATGCGGTGTTGCTATCAGTGTGTCAAGAGTAGGAGAAGAGGGTTGCATTGACAATCCAACACAATGGGCAGCACTTTGAACACATTTTATTAGTGGTCATAAACTTGTAAATAACTCATGAAAGAATAATGTTACGTTAAAACCAAGCACACCATTGTTTTTCTTGTGAAATTCTCAATAAGTTTGATGTGTCACATGACGCTCTTCCCATTGGAAAAAATAAAGATGGATCCAAAATGGCTGCCTTCAAAATGGCCGCCATGGTCACCACCCATCTTGAAAAGTTTTTCTCCTCCCATATACTAATGTGCCACAAACAGAAAGTTGATATCACAAACCATTCCCATTTTATTTAGGTGTGTCCATATAAATGGCCCACCCTGTACAATAGAGTGTCAGACACAACATGCTACACTAATACTGCAAATACAGAGCTACCGAAACAATGCAATCCAAATTACCCTTAAAAGTGCCATACATATTGCCCTAGTAACAGCACCAAGCACAGTTTTCTTTAACTTTGATGGCAATAATATTAAGGCGGTTGTTCGGTGTTAAGCTACAAGTCTGCAGTCACTCCATGTGAAATTTGTGACAGGAGGTGGAAAGGTCGCAAAATTAGTAAATTGGTTTCACCTGTGTGTAATTTATTCTCAGTATAGCTAAAACTGTTTTGTGAAGGCCTCCGAGGTGTGTTTGAGAACATTAGGAATCAAACTGCATCATGAAAATCAAGAATGCACGAGACCAGTCAGAGATTAAGTTGTGAAAAAAAGACAAGGTTTGGTTATAAAGCAAAATAGCCAAGCTCTGAACATCTCACAGAGCACTGTTCAATTGTATGGCAAAACTGCAAACTTACCAAGACATGGCCGTACAACTAGGGTTGAGCGAAACGGGTCAGCCATTTTCAGAAGTCGCTGACTTTTGGCAAAGTCGGGTTTCATGAAACCCGACCTGACCCTGTGTGGGGTCGGCCATGAGGTCGGCGATCTTCTGAATCTGGTATCGGAATTCCGATATCGAGTTCCGATATGTTTGCAATATCGGAAATCGGTATCGGAATCCATATTTAAGTGTAAAATAAAGAATTAAAATAAAAAATATTGCTATACTCACCATCTGACGCGCCCTGGTACTAACCGGCAGCCTTCCTTCCTTAGAATCAGCGCGTGAAGGGCCTTAGATGACGGCGCGGCTTGTGATTGGTCGCGCGACCGCCCATGTGACCGCTCGCGCGACCAATCACAAGCCGCGACGTCACCGAAGGTCCTTCAAGCGCTGATTCTTAGGAAGGAAGGCTGCCGGAAAGAAGCAGGGTGCGTCCGAGGGTGAGTATATTCCTATTAGGTATATAGGTATATACGCAGCATGAATAGTAAAAAGTTGGTCACAGAGGGTTAATAGCAGCGTTAACCGAGTGCGTTACACCGCGGTCAACACTGCCATTAACCCTGTGTGAACGCTGACTGGAGGGGAGTACGGAGCGGGCACTGACTGCGGGTGGAAGGAGCGGCCATTTTTTCGCCGGACTATGGTCGTGGCTGATTCGGCAGCCATGACAGGCAGCTGGCGAGACCAATCAGCGACTTGGATTCCATGACAGACAGAGGCCGCGACCAATGAATATCCGTGACAGACAGACAGACGGAAGTGACCCTTAGACAATTATATAATAGATACTGCTTAAATCTAGCCTTTATGGAAGAGTGGCAAGAAAAAAGCCATTTTGAAAGCAAGCTGTTATTAGTCCTGTTTGGAATTTGCAAAAAGTCATGTAAGTGACAAAGTTAGCATGTGAAAGAAGGTGCTCTGGTCAGAGGAAACCAAAGTATAACTTTTTGGGCTAACTGCAAAATGCTATGTATGGCATAAAGCTAACACTGCACATACCCATAGGAAGCTCTCTTATGGGTATGTGAACACTGAATTTTTGGTGAGTTGTTGGAGCAGAAACTTTCCAAATCCTCCTAAAAAATGCAAAAGGCCTCAAAAACTTGGGTCCCGATTCATCAAAGCTCTCATACCAGAATTCTATCATAAAAACTTTGAAAAGTTGCAAAATTTAGGTGCAACTTAGACTTGAGCGAGAATTATGCAACTTTTGACATTTTCACTCCAATTTCTCGAAGCTCCAACAAAATGAGGGAACTGAGGCAGAACGAGGCTGTTGGAGCATGGACAGCTGTGGCACTCCGTGCACCAGAAATCTCATTCCTGTACCTGACCAGAGTAAGATTTCTGGTGTGATGCATAGAGGCGTTCCCCTCTTCATGACTCAGGAGCATCTGACAACTGTTGATTTATTTGACTGCTTTACGTCTTTCTTTTCTCCTCACCCTATCATCACCTTAATTTACAGGTCCCTATCTTTTTATGCTTATCAGCTTATTTTGTTTGTTTATTCACAAATCTGATGGCCTTTTCGGCTGCAATTTAATTTTGGTTTTATTTGAGCACCATCATTTTTTGGGCTTTCATGTACACCACTTTTTGGGCATTAGTTTTGTAGCCATTTCTGCACTATTTCATCTATACTTATTTGTTCTAATATTGTAGTATATAGATTAGATCTATCGCTTTGTCGCCCAATGTCAGTACAAGTTTTCTTTCTCTATGTATATGTTTCTATGAGCAGTTTAGTATTGTCAAGTATCCTGTATAGGGAAATGAGCATAAGTGTCTCCCTTATTGTGAGCATGCTTAATAGGTGTATATAGCTTATTGGATCTTTAATTATTTTTACAGATCTTGCTAATGAAAAATATTTATATATTAGGTGATCCCTATACATTTTTCAAATTTTTTCTCCCATTAGTCACCATTTTTGGCACCGAATGTGTCATTTCAACATGAAGTCCATGATTTATGAATTATGTGCAAAGTCATAAAATCTTCTTTATATATGTTTTTTGGGAGAATTTTGGCACCAAAAGTCGCATGTCTTAAAAAAATGGTGCAAGAACTGCACCAAAATACTGCCGTACCAAAAAAATTCATCGGGGGAGAGGGGTTACTTGGGTAGAGTCGCATCAAATTTTGCAACGCTTTAGAAGTTGCAATTGATGAATAAACATCTGGAATCTCTAAACTCTGCCTACAAAGTGATAAAAACAAAAAACAGGCGAACGCATATGAAATAGACTCCATAAAAGGCACAAATAGAATAATGAATTGGGTGCAAACAAAAATAAGGAGCAAAACACTCAAAACTACAGAACAACACAAACAGCGACCCATTTGGGGAGTTTTTGACGGAATTTTTTGTTCTGGAAGCATTTTTTTTGTATCTTTTTGATTGGTCAATGTTTACTTTGGAGTGGATCAATGAAAAAAAGTGAAATGTACTTTTTTTTCTCCACCAAACTTTTTTTTAGAACCTTGAATTAGAAAAAAATGCTAGAAAAAACTTTACATGTGGAAAGCAAAGAGGATTAATTTCAGACACATTCAAGTGTATCTTAGTAAATTTTTGTGGCATTATTGGAAGCTGACTTGCTTAAAAAAACCTCCTAGAAAACTCAATGTCCCCATAGCCTTAGGGCTCATACTCACATACGAGAAACTCGGATGAGTCTCGCACGTCAATACCCAGCGCTGCACCCGGCACTGAGGAGCGGAGCGTGCGGCTACATGTATTGCTATGCGGCCGCATGCTCCGATCCGAGGGCCGGGTGCAGCGCCGGGTATTGACATGGAAGACTCATCCGAGTTTCTCGCATGTGAGTATGAGCCCTTAGAGTATTAGTATAGACTGCATCAACCCATGCCTTTGGTGTTTATAAATCTTGATAATGATATTTATTTTTACTCTGATGCTAATTAATATTCTGATTAATTACTTAGTATTAGAATTTATTAACTTATGTAAAAATAGCTAGGAATATTATATGAGGTTTATGAAAGCTAGAAAAAGTGTGATATATATAACTGATTATTATTATCATTTATTGTTATAGCGCCATTTATTCCATGGCGCTTTTAACTGATGAACATAAGCTAATATACTGTAAATGGTTCAGTTATATTACAAAATACACCATAAAACAATTGTTGTATATAAAACCTTCTTCATATCACTGAAATAAAATTCTACATTGGCTAGAGAAATAATTATCATATAAAAATCAGTAATAAGATTTATAAGAAAAAAAACAAAAACACACACAAACTCAGATCTAGTAGTTTTTAAAACCAGTCAATTCATAAAGCTACATTTATAATAGGAATGCAATTTCTTTGCGCACACGTACATTGATGAATGATGGTCTGAAGAACACAGATGGAATTACAGAATTAGGGACATACCTTTTGAGATCCAGAAGATGAGCCCTTTAAAGATGTGCGTTTGAAGGACCCACTCATCCTTCTTAAAGAACCCGACAACTTTCTTCCTCTGGGTCCAGCGGGTCTTTTACCCCCTTGTCCTTTCCCCTCCATTTATAATATATCAGCACCAGGCCATTAAGGAGAACTTTATTTTCATGTGCATAGCCTGAGCCACAGTTCAATGGTCAGGCATATCAGAAGAGCGGGAAAACGCATATAAGACTAAAATATGAGACATCACATTTATGTAGAAAGGTCCCAAAATATAAAAGCTTCTGTAGTCATAGCTAGGAGGGAATAAGCTATCATGGAGAGGGAACAAAACTGAGCAACACATGGGTACAGGCTGCCGCATCCCATCCCCCTTGCTACAGCCTCTATAATCAGGCTTAATGCACGCAGATCTAGCAAGCTATGGTTTTTAATGGATGGAGATTTAATAAATGGTGATTGAAGGTAAATCTACTTTGTGAAGCATCAGCCCAAAAATTTGTTTTTTTTTCCAATGCAAAACATAGGTCAATCATTCTGGTATCACTGTAAAGAGAGCAGATGGTCTGCGGGCCAGGAGCTAGGAGCCTGCACAGTGAAATGTCAGGAGCAGCTTGTGAAGCAAAAGTGCCTACAGCAGATCTACAGATAAGGACAAGATCTGGATCATAAAAACAAGAGTGGGTTTAGCTTAATGCTGCTGAGCACAAAAGAGCAACACAGTCTGCGGAGTCCATCCATGAAAACGATATCCTACACATGTATATTCCCAGAGTGCACAGACAGCAGAAAGCCCGCCACGAGGAGCTTGCAACCTTCTTTATATCCTTTATATCCAAATATCTGCTGCAGACCTATATAACGCCAGGTGCTTCTCGACAACTAACTTAGCAAGGTTTTATTTAACCGATGCTGAAATCTGTATAAGGCCGGGATCACACACAGCGAGATACGGCCGAGTCTCGCAGGTGAAAACCAAGCTCTGGCATCGGCACTCCAGAGCGGAGCGTGCGGCCGCATAGCAATACATGGAGCCGCACTCTCCGCTCCGGAGTGCCGGTGCCAGAGCTTGGTTTTCACCTGCGAGACTCGGCCGTATCTCGCTGTAGTGTGACCCCGGCCTAAAGTGTATAATATAATAATATCCTGTATGACTAACATGAATACGTACACTACTGGTATTTTATCACTGCAGTAGTATATAAATAAAGGGCCTGATTTATCATTTGTGAATTATTGAAGTCACTACCCTCGCCCTACTAACGTTTGTGTGTGTAATGCAGGTGACTGGGCACAGATAACGCAAAGCAAGAGCAGTCAGTGATCAATATATTTCTATTTAAATGCAATAGTAATTTTACATTAATTTAAAGTCCCTGAACAATTAGTGACCACATAATACTCTGTTGCCAATAATTGCAAATAAGTGGCACAATTCCTCAGAAAGCCTCCTCCACCCTTGTTTCTCAAAAAAAAAAAAAGCACAATATATACTAACCAGTGCTCATGTTCGGTATACTGCCACCTCACACTCCAACGTACGTTTCACTCGTAGCTTCGTCATCCCTGAGGAATTATGCCACTTATTTGCAATTATTGGCAACAGAGTATTATGTGGTCTTTGGAAATAGAACTGTGAAGTAGTCTTTTAAAGACACATGTTATTTATGTAAGTTAATAGATTAAAGGGCCATATGTTTATCCTCTCCCCTTTTCAGTTATTGATGAAAATTTTCTAAGTAACCAGTGCTGTGGATTTATAAAATGTTGAGACTTGTTGTAGTAAAAAATCTTATATACTGACCTGCCCCTCTTGTTTTTATATATTTTTTATTTTTGTGTACTGTTCTTGTTGGTGTTTAAATAAAAGATTTAATGGATTTTAATATATTATTGGAGTGAGAATTTCTTCAAGTACGGTAGTTTCTTTTTTTCTTTCCCCACACACAGTATAATGCAGCTACCCCAGTGCAGTAGACAGACACACACCACTAACCTCTCCTCCTCCTTCTCTCACTGCTCTACCTACTGCAGAGCATCTCAGCATCTCATCAGCTCCACTGCTGGAACATGCTAAGTCAGAGGCAGAGGGGGAGTGATGGGAGAGGGAGTGTCATGTGACATGTTCTCCTCCATCACTGCTTTCAGGTGAATGCATGATGCGGACGGAGGGGGCGCTGCCGGGCCCATCTTACTCAGGGGCCCCATAGTGGCATGCCACTGGTTAGGGGCACCTGGAGGAGCAGGGGCCCTAGGCATCTGCCTAGTCTGCCTGCCCCTAATGCTGGCCCTGTTCCAATGTAATGTATATACTGTACATCCTCCCTACTGTCTTCTTTGTAATATATATACACCAGCCCCACTGTCTCCTATGTAATGTATATACACTAGCACCACTGTCTCCTTTTTAATGTATATGCACCAGCCCCATTGTCTCCTATGTAATGTATATACACCAGCCCCACTGTCTCCTATGTAGTGTATAGATACTAGCCACACTGTCTCCTATGTAATGTATATAAACTAGCACCACTATCTTCTATGTAATGTATATACACCAGTCTCAGGGTCTACCATGTGCTGTATACACTAATCCCTGTGTCTCCTATGTGATGTGTTTGCACCAGTCCTGGTGTCTCCTATGTGATGCATACATCAGTCATGGTGTCTCCTATGTGACAGATCGACAGCAGTCTCAGTGTCTCCTATCTGATGTACACAGCAGAGCTCACACTGCTTGAGTCCTGTAAATGTAAAGTGAGCAGTTATCAATTTCTCACATTGAGGAGACCTGCAGTGTAATACACATTTGTGTTTGGAACCACTTAC
This sequence comes from Ranitomeya imitator, assembly GCF_032444005.1. Lineage (NCBI taxonomy): Eukaryota > Metazoa > Chordata > Amphibia > Anura > Dendrobatidae > Ranitomeya > Ranitomeya imitator. The sequence continues at coordinate 463,030,945 of NC_091285.1, forward strand.
TGCTGTAATCACCAGTTAATTATAAAACTTGTTGCAAAGAATCAACTACACCAAAGAGAAGCAGCTCCAGCAAACACATTAGGCATGAGTTAAATAATTGTTTTACCAAATATAGCAGGGTCACTTTCCAGTGAATAATTTAGTATGGCCCATAAATTATGGTAGAAAAAAAATCAAAATGGCCCTTGGCAGAAAAAAGGTTCCAAACTAGGGATGAGCGAACCAGAACGGTAAAGTTCGGAGTCCGTACGGACACCCAGCGCCCGTGACCTAACCCTGAACACGGACATTTTAATGTATGTCCCGTTTCCTGTTCGGGTTCGCCAGTTTAATAAAGCTTGTTGAAAGACTGCAGTGCAGCCAGTCAACAAGCTTTTTAGACTATGGGCACTTCCAGAGTCATCACAGCCATGCCAAGTATAAAAGGCCAGATCGCAAGTGCAGCTTCCATTATGCTCTCATTATGCCCTGATGAAGCTGCTTGTATGCGGCGACACGCGTAGGGCAACATAGCCCCACGGACTTCCCTGTGACATTCTGACTGGCATCCTGACTGATAGGACGGACTGGACCGGTGACTTGGACTTGTGATCCACCTGCTATTGCCCCGCATGGGTCTTGAATTTTCCGTATTCTATTGGTATGTCCATACAAAATACCCTCCTAATAAGACTATTTCCTAGGTTGGGCTACCATATTTATCCTGCGGTGATTATGGTATTTGGACCACTATAGGTTTACAGCTAGGTGGTTGGATGTATATATTTGTCTACATGGTCACAGTCTGCTCTTCAGCAGTGAAAGGTGCTTTCCAGTGTTACTTCATTGTAATATTTACTTAAATAATTGGGATATGATACATGTACCTTCATGATCATTCCTTTTTCTGGATACGCCCTGCTATGTATTTCAGCTCTCTCAGGTGCCATTATATTTAAGTATTTTTTGTCTGTGGGCTATGTCTTGTGGTTCCCGTTATTACGGGCACTCCTTGTGCTTTTAATTGTTTTTAATTGTGTTGTTTGCTTATTAGACTGTTCATTATTAATAAACATGTTTTGATAACTAGTTACTATTTGTCCTGTTGATCTCCTTTACGACATGTCTTTTTTCTACTAATCTTTAAGTGTAGGGATAGGACGCAGCTGGAGTGAGGACGCAGCTGGAGTGAGGGTCATATTCTGACTGCGCACTCTGCAAAACAAGCCACTGTGTGTACTATGCAACCAATATCTGTGGTAATACTATGCTAAAAGCCACTGTGTGTACTCTGCACCCCCCGCCTGTGGGAGTACTGTGTCTTTAAGCTGCTGTGTGTACATTTCACCCTCCACTTGTGGGAGTACTATGATTTTAAGTTGGTATGTGTACTCTGCCCCCTCGCCTGTGGGAGTACTCTGCCTTTAAGCTACTGTGTGTATTCTGCACCCTTCACTTGTGGGACTATTGTGCATTAAAATGCTGTGTGTCTGCCGCCACCTGTGGGATTAATGTGCCATTAAGCCGCTAGGTGTTTTCTAGTAGTCTTGAAAATAAATAATTGGCATCAGCCGCCTTGTTACCATTTCTAGGCCAAAGAAATAAGGACTGCTGAATAATTGGCATCAGCAATCATGTTGCCATTTATATGCTAAGGAAATAATTTTAAGGACCACTGTGTGTTTTTCAGTAGTCTGGGAAATAAATAATTGTCATCAGCTATCTCATTCCCATTTGTAGGCCAAAGAAATAATTTTTCTGCACCACTGTCTTTTCTAATAGTGTGGCAAATAAATCATTGGCATAATCCATCTCATTGCCATTTATAATTTCTCAGGACTGGTGTGTGTGTTTTCTAGTAGTCTGGGAAATAAATAATTGGCATCAGCCACCTCGTTGCTGTTTCTGGGCCAAAGAAATATTTTTCATAAACCGGTGTGTGTTTTATAGTGATCTGGGAACTAAATAATTGGCATCAGCCAGGTCATTGCCATTTATAGATCAAAGGAATATTTTTTTAGGATCATTGTAATTTCCAGCAGTGTGGCAAATAAATAATTAGCATCAACTATCTTGCTGCCATTTCTAGCCCAAATAAATAATTTTCCTAAACAGTTGTTTGTTTTCTAGTAGTCTGGGAAATAAGTAATTGGTATTAGCCATCTTGTTGCCATTTATAGGTCAAAGAAATAATTTTTAAGGACCGCTGTGTGTGTTTTCTAGTAGTGTTGCAAATAAATAAATATACTCTTCCACAAGTAGTGTGCAGAAAAATCACTTCCAAAAATGAGGAGAGTATAAAATTGGGGACGTGGACGTGTGTATTCTTTAATCCATATCTGTGGGAGTACTGTGCCTTTAAGCCACTGTGTGTTCTCTGCAACCTTGCTTGTGGGGGTACTGTGCCCATTATCAGTGTGTGAAATTTTTAAACAGGTTTCTGAAGGTAATGTGAAAACATATTCTGTGGATTAAAATTGTTATCAGCTTCTGCGGGGGAAATACGAGGAAATATGGAAACATGCTCTGTTGTTGAATTTGTTATCAGCTTCTGTGTTAGTTCTGTGCCCCATGCTCTGTGGGTAAAACGTGTTATCAACTTCTGTGGGGATACTGTGCCAAAAGCAAAAGCATATGATACGCCAGTAACACAGTCTGATACAATTTCCAGACAGGTACAATGAATACAAGACCGATTAATACATTTTCATTTTACGAAAACACCTTTACCCCATAACCAACCTCCGTGTGAAATTTTTAATCAGCTTCTGTTGGCTAAATGTGGAAGCATGCTCTGTGGGTGAAATTTATCAGCTTCTATGGAGGAAATGTGGAAACATGCTCTGTGGGTGAAATTTGTAAGCTGCTAATGTAGGGGTACTCTGGCCCATGCTATGGGGTGAAATTTTTAAGAAGATTCTGTGGGGGTACTCTACCTCATGTTCTGTGGGTGAAATTTTTATATATATTTTTGGGGATACTGTGCATCATGCTCTGTGAATTAAATTTGTAAGCTGCTAATGTAGGGGCACTCTGCTCCATGCTCTGTGGGTGAAATTTTGAATTGGACTGGCGGTAGCAAGCTTCAGTCTCTGTGAAGGCACTATTAAATAATTTTGCTATTCACTTACAGTACTTCCTGTTTTACTATGATTACTATCGTGACAGAACCCCATTAAGTCATTTTCCTATGCACATTTGCCTGCAGGACGTTACCCCCATTTTGCAGCCACCATGCGTTTACTCCACCCATTTTACAGCACTGAAATTCAGGTCCCCATTCAATTGAATGAGGTTCGAAGTAAGGGGGTCAAGGTCAAGTTCAGGTCCCAAATCGGACTTTTTCAAAAATTGCACTTAAACCCGGCAAACCCAAACATCCGTGGGTTCGCTCATCACTATTCCCCACCCCTGTCCTATACTTTGCAATGTTGATCATGGATAGCACACGGATGACACATAGATGTCATCCGTGTGCTGTCCATGTTTTTCACAGACACATAGACTTGTATTGATACTTTTCTTCCATGCTGCCATTAAAAAAAGAACACACCCGTGGGCCCCAAGCACCAGTCCAATCCTATGGGTGACATTAAAGGCAACCTATAATGGCTTTCAGTCATACAATCATGCCAATGAAGGTACAATCGCCACTCGTAGCACTGTAAGCAGCGGAAGGAGCACTTCTCGACACTTTGATTCACAACTATATAATGAGAAAAATATATGTCAAAATTAAACTACCGTAATAAGGTAAAAAAAATCAATAATATTAATATGGAACCTTATATATCAAATATATTTTAGATAAAACTTAACTTTTATTATGCCTATAAAAACAAGATAATACCAAGCATCAACCAAACAACCGTGCTGGTTACCATCACCCTATATGATTATCGCAAGCCTACCTGTCAGCGGAGGTTGGCACCCTAAACACAAAATGAGAATGGCGCTCCCGCTCCTTGGCGGCTAACCCTAAATCTCTGTCACGATCCATGTTTGGATCTGTAGCAGATCTGGTTTCCCTCAGATTTGGCAGGACTGGTTTTCGGTCATATGGCCGGAAATTCCCGCCAAATTCAGGTGACAGGTTCCCTTTAAACCTTGTTTCCTTTCTGGTCATTGGGGGTTAATGCAGTCCCCCCCCCCCCGGTGGCCCTGGTGTTATTGCATTGCATTGCTGCTGGGTCAGCTGATGTTTGTGACCACTCCCACCATCCTTTATAAGGTCACCTGGTGCTTCAGCTGACTGTTGGTTATACAGTTCCTTTCAGGAGACCAACCTCGCAGTAGCAGCTCCCTGATGTCAGCCAAGTCTGGTGTTTGGAGCTCAGTTGCTGTTCTATCTTTGTTGTGGAGTCTGCAGCAGCGTGCACAAGCTAAGTTCTGAGTTTTGTTACTTTGTAGTTTGTGCATTCACCTTTTGGTATCGTGTTCCCCTCACTCTCATATTGTTTATTCCTGTTTATTTGCTTTGTGGTGCTGTTTACACTGTTCACCTCCTGGGGTGGGGGTTGGGGGTGTAGTTCAGGGTTTAAAAGGAGACAGGGACAGGTCGGTGACTTGGGCCTCCCTACCTTCAAGGGTACCCCCAAGTTAAGGAAAGACAGGGCTTCCCCTAGCCTGAGGGGCAGTTCAGGGGCCCAGATTCCTCATCTCCTGTTTTCCTATTTCTGCCCTGTCACAATCTCCTTGATGTCCCTATGTTGGTGAATCACATGGTCAACCAATTAAACAACCATAGAAAGGAGTGTATAGGGTTTGGCAGTCAAGGATTAATATTGAGGTAGGCAAAAATAGAAAACGTGCAAAAAGAGGTGAAAATGGCAACACAACAATAAATTGACAAGTGCATTCACTTAGTACCTTGCTATACTGTTATCTATTTCTGTATAGCCTTCCTAAAGCGGAGGTTGGCACCCTACTGGTCAGTGGAATGGCGCCCCCACTCCACAGCGGCTATCCCTTGGGGTCCCTGATGTCACTCAAATATTAACACAAGGGTAGCCATGTTACAGTTAGTAAGGCAAATAAATATTCAAACATGCCAAAAAGAGAGAGAAAAAACCCTAATGGCATATATAGCACATGATATACGCTTATGTTGATAACATCAAGCTAAATGGTACTTACTGTATGATTAGTTGATATTCATGAAACAATGCATTTCTCCATATCGGATCATCAAGAGGATAGATGTAAAGATACTGCATGGTAGCCATCTAAATCCCTTCTAAATATAGATAAACCAATCATAAAAAAAACCAGACTTCCTCCATATACTAGAGGCATATATCAATGTCTCCAAAAATGGAGTCAGATAACGTTTCCCCATCATTAGCATGGATGACACTTGTCCCCTGGATTTTTAACAGATTTGCGTCTTTTGAAATCCTGGATACTGTAAGATTGCTCTCACTGAGTGTATTGGGGGACACTCGCTTGGCACGGGATTAAAGTAGTCAGGCACAATTTTTCCAAACAAACAGTCCATACGGTTTATTAAAGTGTCATAAACCGGGTTGTGCACAGTTCACATTATACATTTCATCAAACACAATAGGCACCAACTGATGATATTAACTTCCAGCTTTATCTTAAATACTTCATATTCGGCTTTGTCTCACAGACACTAAACATGCTGGACCTCTCACTTCGCCCAGTTACCATGGGTGTCTGTGCTCCATACACTTCACCAATGTCCCAAGTCACATACAGCGCATATGACTCTGGGTCGTGGTCTCTAAACACGCCGAACCTCACTCCGTTCAGTCACCGTGGGAGACCACACAGTTCATAGAACATCACAAGCACCAACAGTCTGTATAACATAGTAACATAGTAACATAGTTAGTAAGGCCGAAAAAAGACATTTGTCCATCCAGTTCAGCCTATATTCCATCATAATAAATCCCCAGATCTACGTCCTTCTACAGAACCTAATAATTGTATGATACAATATTGTTCTGCTCCAGGAAGACATCCAGGCCTCTCTTGAACCCCTCGACTGAGTTCGCCATCACCACCTCCTCAGGCAAGCAATTCCAGATTCTCACTGCCCTAACAGTAAAGAATCCTCTTCTATGTTGATGGAAAAACCTTCTCTCCTCCAGACGCAAAGAATGCCCCCTTGTGCCCGTCACCTTCCTTGGTATAAACAGATCCTCAGCGAGATATTTGTATTGTCCCCTTATATACTTATACATGGTTATTAGATCGCCCCTCAGTCGTCTTTTTTCTAGACTAAATAATCCTAATTTCGCTAATCTATCTGGGTATTGTAGTTCTCCCATCCCCTTTATTAATTTTGTTGCCCTCCTTTGTACTCTCTCTAGTTCCATTATATCCTTCCTGAGCACCGGTGCCCAAAACTGGACACAGTACTCCATGTGCGGTCTAACTAGGGATTTGTACAGAGGCAGTATAATGCTCTCATCATGTGTATCCAGACCTCTTTTAATGCACCCCATGATCCTGTTTGCCTTGGCAGCTGCTGCCTGGCACTGGCTGCTCCAGGTAAGTTTATCATTAACTAGGATCCCCAAGTCCTTCTCCCTGTCAGATTTACCCAGTGGTTTCCCGTTCAGTGTGTAATGGTGATATTGATTCCCTCTTCCCATGTGTATAACCTTACATTTATCATTGTTAAACCTCATCTGCCACCTTTCAGCCCAAGTTTCCAACTTATCCAGATCCATCTGTAGCAGAATACTATCTTCTCTTGTATTAACTGCTTTACATAGTTTTGTATCATCTGCAAATATCGATATTTTACTGTGTAAACCTTCTACCAGATCATTAATGAATATGTTGAAGAGAACAGGTCCCAATACTGACCCCTGCGGTACCCCACTGGTCACAGCGACCCAGTTAGAGACTATACCATTTATAACCACCCTCTGCTTTCTATCACTAAGCCAGTTACTAACCCATTTACACACATTTTCCCCCAGACCAAGCATTCTCATTTTGTGTACCAACCTCTTGTGCGGCACGGTATCAAACGCTTTGGAAAAATCGAGATATACCACGTCCAATGACTCACCGTGGTCCAGTCTATAGCTTACCTCTTCATAAAAACTGATTAGATTGGTTTGACAGGAGCGATTTCTCATAAACCCATGCTGATATGGAGTTAAACAGTTATTCTCATTGAGATAATCCAGAATAACATCCCTCAGAAACCCTTCAAATATTTTACCAACAATAGAGGTTAGACTTACTGGCCTATAATTTCCAGGTTCACTTTTAGAGCCCTTTTTGAATATTGGCACCACATTTGCTATGCGCCAGTCCTGCGGAACAGACCCTGTCGCTATAGAGTCACTAAAAATAAGAAATAATGGTTTATCTATTACATTACTTAGTTCTCTTAGTACTCGTGGGTGTATGCCATCCGGACCCGGAGATTTATCTATTTTAATCTTATTTAGCCGGTTTCGCACCTCTTCTTGGGTTAGATTGGTGACTCTTAATATAGGGTTTTCATTGTTTCTTGGGATTTCACCTAGCATTTCATTTTCCACCGTGAATACCGTGGAGAAGAAGGTGTTTAATATGTTAGCTTTTTCCTCGTCATCTACAACCATTCTTTCCTCACTATTTTTTAAGGGGCCTACATTTTCAGTTTTTATTCTTTTACTATTGATATAATTGAAGAACAGTTTGGGATTAGTTTTACTCTCCTTAGCAATGTGCTTCTCTGTTTCCTTTTTGGCAGCTTTAATTAGTTTTTTAGATAAAGTATTTTTCTCCCTATAGTTTTTTAGAGCTTCAATGGTGCCATCCTGCTTTAGTAGTGCAAATGCTTTCTTTTTACTGTTAATTGCCTGTCTTACTTCTTTGTTTAGCCACATTGGGTTTTTCCTATTTCTAGTCCTTTTATTCCCACAAGGTATAAACCGCTTACACTGCCTATTTAGGATGTTCTTAAACATTTCCCATTTATTATCTGTATTCTCATTTCTGAGGATATTGTCCCAGTCTACCAGATTAAGGGCATCTCTAAGCTGTTCAAACTTTGCCTTCCTAAAGTTCAATGTTTTTGTGACTCCCTGACAAGTCCCCCTAGTGAAAGACAGGTGAAACTGCACAATATTGTGGTCGCTATTTCCTAAATGCCCAACCACCTGCAGATTTGTTATTCTGTCAGGTCTATTAGATAGTATTAGGTCTAAAAGTGCTGCTCCTCTGGTTGGATTCTGCACCAATTGTGAAAGATAATTTTTCTTGGTTATTAGCAGAAACCTGTTGCCTTTATGGGTTTCACAGGTTTCTGTTTCCCAGTTAATATCCGGGTAGTTAAAGTCCCCCATAACCAGGACCTCATTATGGGTTGCAGCTTCATCTATCTGCTTTAGAAGTAGACTTTCCATGCTTTCTGTTATATTTGGGGGTTTGTAACAGACCCCAATGAGAATTTTGTTACCATTTTTCCCTCCATGAATTTCAACCCATATGGACTCGACATCCTCATTCCCTTCGCTAATATCCTCCCTTAAAGTGGACTTTAGACAAGACTTTACATAGAGACAAACCCCTCCTCCTCTCCGATTTTTACGATCCTTTCTAAACAGACTGTAACCCTGTAAGTTAACTGCCCAGTCATAGCTTTCATCTAACCATGTCTCGGTTATTCCCACTATGTCAAAGTTACCTGTAGATATTTCTGCTTCTAGTTCTTCCATCTTGTTTGTCAGGCTTCTGGCGTTTGCGAGCATGCAGTTTAGAGGATTTTGTTTTGTTCCAATCTCCTCACTGTGGATTGTTTTAGAAATGTTCTTACCTCCCTTCTGAGTATGTTTTCCTGGGTCGTCTGTGTTCGAGTCTAATGTTTTTCTTCCCGTCCCCTCTTCTTCTAGTTTAACGCCCTCCTGATGAGTGTAGCGAGTCTTCTGGCGAATGTGTGTTTCCCAGGTTTGTTGAGGTGTAGTCCGTCTCTGGCGAGGAGTCCATCATACCAGTAATTCACACCGTGGTCCAGGAATCCAAATCCTTGTTGTCTGCACCATCGTCTTAGCCAGTTGTTTGCATCAAGGATCCTGTTCCATCTCCTGGTGCCATGCCCATCTACTGGAAGGATAGAAGAAAAAACTACCTGTGCATCCAGTTCCTTTACTTTCTTCCCCAACTCTTCAAAGTCCTTGCAGATTGTCGGTAGGTCCTTCCTTGCCGTGTCATTGGTGCCAACATGTATCAGAAGAAATGGGTGGACGTCCTTGGAGCTGAAGAGCTTTGGTATCCTATCGGTCACATCCTTGATCATCGCACCTGGAAGGCAGCATACTTCTCTTGCAGTTATGTCCGGTCTGCAGATGGCTGCTTCTGTGCCTCTCAGTAGTGAGTCTCCCACCACCACCACTCTTCGTTGCTTCTTGGCTGTACTTTTTGCTGTCACTTGTTGCTGTGTGCCCTTTTCTTTTTTGCTTGCTGGTATTGCTTCATTCTTAGGTGTGCCATCTTCATCCTCTACAAAGATTTGATATCGGTTCTTCAGTTGTGTGGTTGGTGATTTCTCCATGGTCTTCTTGCTTCTTTTGGTCACATGCTTCCACTCATCTGCTTTTGGAGGTTCTCTGACACTTTTTGCACCTTCTGTGACCAGTAGAGATTAGTGTTGAGCATTCCGATACCGCAAGTATCGGGTATCGGCCGATACTTGCGGTATCGGAATTCCGATACCGAGATCCGATATTTTTGTGATATCGGGTATCGGTATCGGAAGTGTAAAATAAAGAATTAAAATAAAAAATATTGTTATATTCACCTCTCCGGCGGCCCCTGGACATCAGCGGGAGGATCCGGCGTCCGGCACGGCTTCTTTCTTCAAAATGCGCGCCTTCAGGACCTGTGGAATGACGTCCCGGCTTCTGATTGGTCGCGTGCCGCCCATGTGACCGCCACGCGACCAATCAGAAGCCGCGACGTCATTCCTCAGCTAAAGTCCTAGAATGAGCGCCTTCTAGGACCTGAGGAATGACGTCGCGGCTTCTGATTGGTCGCGTGGCGGTCACATGGGCGGCACGCGACCAATCAGAAGCCGGGACGTCATTCCACAGGTCCTGAAGGCGCGCATTTTGAAGAAAGAAGCCGTGCCGGACGCCGGATCCTCCCGCTGATGTCCAGGGGCCGCCGGAGAGGTGAATATAACAATATTTTTTATTTTAATTCTTTATTTTACACTTTAATATGGATCCCAGGGCCTGAAGGAGAGTTTCCTCTCCTTCAGACCCTGGGATCCATGAGGATACATTCCGATACTTGATGTCCCATTGACTTGTATTGGTATCGGATATCGGTATCGGCGATATCCGATATTTTTCGGGTATCGGCCGATACTATCCGATACCGATACTTTCAAGTATCGGACGGTATCGCTCAACACTAGTAGAGATGCTTCTGTTCTGTCTAGAAAGTCTTCATTCTCTTTGATGAGTTTCAAAGTTGCTATTCTTTCTTCCAACCCCGCACCTTTTCTTCTAAAAGGGCCACTAGTCTACACTTCTGACAGGTGAAATTGGATTCTTCTTCTGGTCGATCTGTGAACATGTAGCACATGCTGCAGCTTACCATGTAGGTTGTCACATCTGCAATGTTGCTCCTAGATCCTGCTGACTTGCTGTGTGTTTTCCTTTTTGTGTAATCTACTCAGCCAAGCTCTCTTGCAATAATGTCTTACGGCGCGCGGTTTGGTGATGCTTTCGAAGCAGCTGGTCCCGGCTGTACCCAACGATCTTCTAGCTTAGGGAGACTTCGCTTCTCCCAGAAGGCACCTGGAATATGCAAATTAGCCTCCTGAAGCTTGAATCCCTGGTTTGGTGATGCTTTCGAAGCAGCTGGTCCCGGCTGTACCCAACGATCTTCTAGCTTAGGGAGACTTCGCTTCTCCCAGAAGGCACCTGGAATATGCAAATTAGCCTCCTGAAGCTTGAATCCCTGGTTTGGTGATGCTTTCGAAGCAGCTGGTCCTGGCTGTACCCAACGATCTTCTAGCTTAGGGAGACTTCGCTTCTCCCAGAAGGCACCTGGAATATGCAAATTAGCCTCCTGAAGCTTGAATCCCTGGTTTGGTGATGCTTTCGAAGCAGCTGGTCCCGGCTGTACCCAACGATCTTCTAGCTTAGGGAGACTTCGCTTCTCCCAGAAGGCACCTGGAATATGCAAATTAGCCTCCTGAAGCTTGAATCCCTGGTTTGGTGATGCTTTCGAAGCAGCTGGTCCCGGCTGTACCCAACGATCTTCTAGCTTAGGGAGACTTCGCTTCTCCCAGAAGGCACCTGGAATATGCAAATTAGCCTCCTGAAGCTTGAATCCCTGGTTTGGTGATGCTTTCAAAGCAGCTGGTCCCGGCTGTACCCAACGATCTTCTAGCTTAGGGAGACTTCGCTTCTCCCAGAAGGCACCTGGAATATGCAAATTAGCCTCCTGAAGCTTGAATCCCTGGTTTGGTGATGCTTTCGAAGCAGCTGGTCCCGGCTGTACCCAACGATCTTCTAGCTTAGGGAGACTTCGCTTCTCCCAGAAGGCACCTGGAATATGCAAATTAGCCTCCTGAAGCTTGAATCCCTGGTTTGGTGATGCTTTCGAAGCAGCTGGTCCCGGCTGTACCCAACGATCTTCTAGCTTAGGGAGACTTCGCTTCTCCCAGAAGGCACCTGGAATATGCAAATTAGCCTCCTGAAGCTTGAATCCCTGGTTCTGAAGCTTGAATCCCTGGTATAGGTACCTGATGGGAGCTCCTGCTCCACCTGCTGACTCCTTGTCAGTCCACTCTTCCGGGAAAGCTGCCTCACGGGGATCACTAACTTGCCTAGGCGGCATACCATAGTCAGTCCAGAACAAGAGTCTTACTGTGTGCTATTCAGGGATCTGGTCCTACTCCCAGAACCTCCCAACACACCAGCACGAGCTCTTCAGGACTCCTACTCCCAGGACTTCCAACACATGAACCACGCATGTGACCTGTCCAGGTGCTATTCAGGACCTCGTCCAACACCCCAGGCATATGACCTGTCCAGGTGCTATTCAGGACCTCGTCCAACACCCCAGGCATATGACCTGTCCAGGTGCTATTCAGGACGTCAGTCCAACACCCCAGGCCACTAGCAAGTCCAAAGCCCCACCATGTGCTCTTCAGGACTCCTACTCCAAGGAAATCCAACACATCAGTGTGTGCTCTTCAGGACTCCTACTCCCAGGAAATCCAACACATCAGCATGTGCTCTTCAGGACTCCTACTCCCAGGAAATCCAACACATACTTCCAGGACCTTCACCACTCAGGTCCATACACTGGAACCACACAGGAACATGTGACCCACACCCTGGTCACATTATATACCCTTAACCACTCCCCTGGGTGGGAGTGTGGATGTGTGGCTAGTTTGTCCCGCCCATCTCACATAACTAACCTAGTAAGTCTCCCTTACAACTACACCATACATATACACACTCTTGAGGGACTACAGGTCACAGAACAACAACATTGCATCAGACTTACCACGCAAACTCCCTCTGCGACACATATCGGCCACTCACAATTCTGCCAGTTACTGTTTCACCACGATTATAACAACAAATATGCCTTCATGTATATCCCAAGGAGCACACTAGCTGCCACAGGGGTCACTGCACCACAATACCCATAGGTAGAGGATAAAATGTATAATTATTGTCAGTGATCAGGGACCAGAAGTGTATTAACACCATCACCACGTGCATTCCATCTGGAACACATCCTAGTTTCTGTCATCGGATGCTTTTACAATGCGCATGTCTGGGAAGCCAGACAGTAAGAACTTTTTCAACGCCAGCACTTGCGTTCCACCTGGAACGCAAATGTGGTCCCTGTCTCCAGATGAAGATACAATGCGCATGTCCGGGAGATGCTCACCTCCTAAATGGAAAACGAAGGTGGAGATGTACATGAGCATTACCTGCGTTAATGATAGAAACAGAGGCATAGTCACATAGCAGTATGAATTAATCATCCCTGTGATTATTAGCTATAATATCAGAAATACATTAGATATTATTAAAAGGGACAAGAACATTAGCATAAATCAATAATTGAAAATTTTTGTTTATAATATTGTTGATCCTCACAATGATTTGTGAACCCCAACATACATCATGGGGATCATAACTAGACATGGCAAGAAGATCAGAATTCCTACATAGATCAAAACAGATAAAACTATAAGAAACACATATATGAAAGATTTTCATTGAGACCACCTGGTGCCACTGAATTCAACAGATGGATCTATGCCCATTCCTTCTGTAAGAGCAATCTGACAAAATTACTTTAACTTTATCTTTTAGAGATCATTTCATCTGCAAGTTGCTATACTGTTCACAATAACATTAATTTTGACCGGGGTGCCAAAACTTTTACATACCACTGTATATACCGTATACATAGTGTCAAGGGGCCATCACACTAAATATATGTGGGGCAGTGGGGCAATCATACTATATATATATTTGTCAGTGGGGGACATAGTACCAATGAGCTGTGGGGACCATCATCTATAATATAATGCTGGGAGCGTCACTCTGTCCGAAGCATTTATAGACTGCGCAAGCGCCGGCGCAGTCTGGACCCCACAGAGTGAGGCTCCCAGGAGATCGCGGTATGCGTAAACACTGAATGCACACCGCGATCTCCACCGGAGAGGCAGGGACCGTGGACGCGCCAGGAGGGTGAGTATTATATTCACCTGTCCCCCGTTCCAGCGCTGCGTGTGGCTCCGTGTCCCGGTCCTCTGCTGTGACGTTCACAGTTCAGAGGGCGCGATGACGCGCTTAATGCATGCCGGCGCCGCCCTCTGACTGAACAGTCACAGCCAGAGGAGCCGGAGCACGGAGCGGACACAGCGCTCGAATGGGGGACAGGTGAATATAGCAAGTGCTGGGGGGCCTGAGCTAGCGGCGATACCAGCACCTGACCTCCACAGCGCTCCGGTGTCCCCGCCTGTTCAGGCCCCCCAGCACTCGGCGCCCAGCGACGATAGGTGAGTATGGTATTTTTTTTTTTAATATATCGCTGCAGCATATGGGGGCATACACACTGGAGCGCCTTATGGGGCCATAAACCATAATGGAGCAGTGTATGGGGGCATACACTATGGAGCATCTTATGGGGGCCATAAACCATAATGGAGCAGTGTACGGGGGCATACACTATGGAGCATCTTATGGGGGCCATAAACCATAATGGAGCAGTGTATGGGGGCATACACTATGGAGCATCTTATGGGGGCCATAAACCATAATGGAGCAGTGTACGGGGCATACACTATGGAGCATCTTATGGGGGCCATCAACCATAATGGAGCAGTGTACGGGGGCATATACTATGGAGCATCTTATGGGGGTCATAAACTATAATTGAGCAGTGTACGGGGGCATACACTAGGGAGCATCTTATGGGGGCCATCACCCATAATGGAGCAGTATATGGGGGCATACACTATGGAGCATCTTATGGGGGCCATAAACCTTTATGGAGCTCTGTACGGGGCATACACTATGGAGCATCTTATGGGGGCCATAAACCATAATGGAGCAGTGTACGGGGCATACACTATGGAACATCTTATGGGGGCCATCAACCATAATGGAGCAGTGTACGGGGCATACACTATGGAGCATCTTATGGGGGCCATAAACCTTTATGGAGCAGTGTACAGGGGCATATACTATGGAGCATCTTATGGGGGCCATAAACCTTTATGGAGCAGTGTACGAGGCATATGGATGGGAGAAGCAAATTAAAGAAGGGTGGCGCAGAATGGGAGCAGCACATGACAGAACAGGGGCGCAGGATGGGAGCAGCACATGACAGAATAGGGCAGCACATGACAGAACGAGGGTGCAGGATGGGTGCAATACATGACAGGATGGGGGCGCAGGATGGGTGCAGCACATACCAGGATGGAGACCATATACCAATATAAATGCTCGCCACCGGGGCGTAGAACGGGTTCAATAGCTAGTACTATATATACAGAGTTGTAGAGACATCATACTATTTGTGGGGAGCAGATGAAATGAAGGAGAAAACATCCTCCAAAATAGGGAAGATTGAGCAGGAGCTGCAGGCTGCATGTGACAAAATTGCCTCCCTAGAAAGCGACATGAAGTTTGTGCAGAAGGAGCTTCAGGGGGTGATTCTGCTGGAAGACGTTATTGCTGAGGTGGAGAGAGAGGCTCAGGAGGACACAACAGTGGTCATTCCTTCAATGTTGTGTTTGGCAAAGCTCTTCCACTCAATAGCTACTGTAAGATTCATTGGGATTACAATTGTGACTCAACACTAATCAAAGGCATCCACTATGGAGGAGAGATCACTCAGCATATCAGCATTGTAAAGTAAACCTTATCTATACCACATCTCCTCCTGTGGATATTATATATATATACATATATACATACACACACAGTACAGACCAAAAGTTTGGACATACCTTCTCATTTAAAGATTTTTCTGGATTTTCATGACTATGAAAATTGTAAATTCACACTGAAGGCATCAAAACTATGAATTAACGCGTGTGGAATTATATAGTTAACAAAAAAGTGTGAAACAACTGAAAGTATGTCTTATATTCTAGGTTCTTCATAGTAGCCACCTTTTGCTTTGATGACTGCTTTGCACACTCTGCGCATTCTCTTGAATTCTCCTATTGATTTGTCGAACCCCGACCGATCAGATGTTGATGACTTACCCTAAGGATAGGTCATCAATGATAAAGTAGTGGACAACCTCTTTAATTAGTAAAATTGTTTTAACAGCTTCCCTTTCTTTTTAAAAGCTGGTGCAATATGTTAATTTAAAATAAATGCAGTCTTAGGAAACCATTGGTCTTGGAAAAAATGTGGAAAAATGACAGAATATCTGGAAAATAAATTATGAAAATTGATATTGTAAGGCGTAACGTCTTGATGAGAAACATGTGGGTCATCAGTTTGTTTCCTTTGTCAGGATTTGGAAAGTTTAAATTAGAAGCTTCTTGACCAAATCCTGCTTAGGTTTCATTTGATTTGTAAATACATGGTAAATTTAGTTGGCCTGAAAATCTAAGATGTACGTGTATATTACAAGGAACTTCTGTCAGCTATGACTAAGGCTGGTTTAAAACTAGATACATTATAATCTTATTTAGACAGAACCCTAAGCTTAAATATTAAAAGTGTACTGTATAGATTAGTAAATGAAATGCTTCATCAGTTACTGTGCTAAAAATTGAGGCTTAATGTATTTAAATAGAAAAAATATGGGCCCAATGCTATTTTAGCCAAATTCAGCAAAATAGCTCACTCGGTTCCTGAATTTTGCACATTGTTAAAAATGGTCTTTAACCATTTTTTGCAACATTTTAGATCAAAAAGTTGCATTTTTTTTCAGTGCCGCAAAAATTACTAAAAAATGTTTGGCATGCATAAAATCACTTAATCAGGGGAATGAGAATAGGTTTGCCACAAATTTTGAGACTTTTTGAACAATCATAAATGATGACTCAGGCAAAAACATCTGGAAACCCTAAACCCCACCTATAGTGGCAAACTATAAAAACAACAACAGGAGAATACATATAAAAAAGACTTAAAAAAAGGTGCGACAGGAAATTGCAAAGGAAAAAATGAATTCCTCATTTACAGTTTTTTAAGGCACCCCTTCCCCCCTTAGTCACATGTTATTTTTCCTTGGGACTGCTAGACATTATGGCCGCTGATTTATTATTTGAGGTTTTTTGAGTTGCTTATTGTCACTTTTCTTTTTTATCTGGATTTTTTTCCGCAGGCATTTATTGCACCAAACTCATAATAAATTGCCACAAAATTTGTGAAGATAGCGCAAAATAAAAAAAAAAGTCTTTCTTTAAAGGGAATCTGTCATGTCAAAAAACACTATTAACCCTTTAAAACAACTACCATAATTACTAATATAACTGCAAATATTATGTGTATTATATGTTATTAATTACTGAAAAATATTAACATTACTAACTCTTTGAATTTATCGCCATTCCAACACCACTGCTTCAATGATCATGGACAGTTCCGAAAGTGATCACCGGCTTACAGTTTGAATTTGTCATTTTTAAACTGCAAATTCTTAAATTCTCACTCAGCTTATTACCGATCCAGCAAAGTGGATGGAATTTATAGAAATCTCGTGCTCACTACGCATTTTCTATGCAGCGTAAACTGACTTGTGGTGCATTTTTGAAATCCGCAACATGTCAATCTTCCTGGTGGGGAATGTGTGTTTCATTTGCAGCATTTACCCATAAACTTGAATGAATTAAGGAAAAACTGCAGCTGAAAAAACTCATATGCGTATGTCTTGTGTGTTTCATCAGTGGAAATCTACTATATAAAGCTGAATGTGTGTGTGTATGTGTGTATGTCCGGGATTGGCATCTGCACCGTCACAGCTACAGCCACAAACTTTTGCACAGTCACACGTCTGGACCCCGAGAGCGTCATAGGCTATGTTGTGAGGCGAAATTTTAACCCCGCGCGTTCCAATTCACCAAACAACTTTGCCCCTATCTACATAATGGGGAAAAAAGTGAAAGGAAAAATGTTGGAGGCATCGCAGCTACAGCCACAAAATTTTGCACAGTCACTGAGAGCATCATAGGCTATGTTGTGAGGCGAAATTTTAACCCCGCGCGTTCCAATTCACCAAACAATTTTGCCCCTATCTACATAATGGGGAAAAGTGAAAGGAAAAGTGTTGGAGGCAAATTGACAGCTGCCAGATGTGAACAAGGGGGATTTAAAGAGTGAGAGCGATGGCGCCAAAGAGTATATACCGTACAGTTGCTAAGGTGGGGCCCCGACATTGGATACTCACCACACACGGGGATATGAACACACACACAAAATGCGCCACACACTACCACGTGCTTGAACACATGTACCACCCTCAGCACACATTTCACCACACATACACCAACCTCGCCACATAAAAGTCAAAACACAAAAGTCACCGCTCAAAACTCGCCACGCGCAAAACTCGCCACATGCAAAAACTAGGCTCACGCAAAACTCGCCACAAGTGCAAAACTCACCTCATGGAAAACTCACCACACGCAAAACTTGCACACGCGGAAAAATTGCCACATGCACAAAAGTTGCAACACATGCAAAAGTTGCCTCACACAAAACTTGCACATACTCAAAAGGCACCACACATAAAACTCGCCACGCGCAAAACTCGCCATGCGCAAAACTTGCTGCACACAACTTGCTACACTAACCTGTCACATGCAACTTGACACACAAAAAGTTGCTACACGCATGTTGCCACACAAAACTCATCCCACAAAAGTCGCTACATGCATGTTGCCACACGCAACTCAACACACACAACTTGACAAACGAAACTCGCCCTAAAACACACACAAGTCTGGTATTATCTTCAAAAATAAAAATCTGATTAATAAGCAGACAAACTACAAGAGCAACAAATGTACCATATAGGAAATACGGCAGCTGTCAGTCACATGACCTGTCTATTATGTGTATGTGTGAGCTAATATATACTGCCAGGGGGAGGGCTTCCTGTTGGCTGGGGATTTATCAGGCTGCCAATTTAGCTTACAAATACTGAGGTAAAAATACTGAGCAAATAACGTGTGAACGAAGTCTAATACAGGAGGAGATGACACACAGGTATATACTATATACAGGGGAGATGACACACAGATATATACTATATACAGGAGAGATGACACACAGGTATATACTATATAGAGGAGGAGATGACATACAGGTAAATGCTATATATATAGAAGATGACATGCAGGTATATACTATATACAGGATGAGATGACACACAGATATATACTATATACAGGGGAGATGACACACAGGTATATACTATATACAGGAGGAGATGACATACAGGTATATACTGTATACAGGAGCACATGACCTACAAGCATATACTATATACAGGAGGAGATGACATACAGGTATATGCTATATATAGAAGATGACATACAGGTATATACTATATACAGGAGGAGATGACACAGATATATACTATATACAGGGGAGATGACACGCAGGTATATACTGTATACAGGAGGAGATGACATACAGGTATATACTATATATAGAAGGAGATGACATACAGGTATGTACTATATATAAGAGGAGATGACATACAGGTATATGCTATATACAGGGGAGATGACACACAGCAGGTATATACTATATACATGGGAGATGACATACAGGTATATACTATATACAGGAGATGACATACAGGTGTATACTATATATAAGGGAGATGATAAACATGTATATACTGAGGTGAAAATGAGAGGTGTGAGGTGAAAATGAAAAGGTGTGAGTGCAAAATGAGAGGAGTGAGGGAAAATAGTGGAGTGATCAGAAAATGACAGATGTGAGGTCGAAATGACAAGTGTTAGGGGGGAATGAGAAGAGTGAGGGGGGAAATAAGGAGTGAGGGGGAAAATAAGGAGTGAGGGGGAAAATAAGGAGTGAGGGGGAAAATAAGGAGTTAGGGGGAAAAGCTGCCAATTTAGCCTACAAATACTGAGGTAAAAATACTGAGCAAATAACGTGTGAACGAGGTCTAATACAGGAGGAGATGACACAGGTATATACTATATACAGGGGAGATGACACACAGATATATACTATATACAGGAGAAATGACACACAGGTATATACTATATAGAGGAGGAGATGACATACAGGTACATATATATACAGGAGGAGATGACATACAGGTATATACTATATACAGGAGGAGATGACACACAGGTATATACTATATACAGGAGCAGATGACCTACAGGTATATACTATATACAGGAGGAGATGACATACAGGTAAATGCTATATATATAGAAGATGACATGCAGGTATATACTATATACAGGACGAGATGACACACAGATATAGACTATATACAGGGGAGATGACACACAGGTATATACTATATACAGGAGGAGATGACATACAGGTATATACTACATATAGAAGATGACATTCAGGTATATACTATATATAGGGGAGATGACACACAGCAGGTATATACTATATACAGGGGAGATGACATACAGGTATATACTATACACAGGAGATGACATACAGATGTATACTATATATAAGGTAGATGACAAACATGTATATACTGAGGTGATGAGGTGAAAATGAGAGGTGTCGAGTCCATATGGGTCGAAATTCATGGAGGGAAAAATGGTAACAAAATTCTCATTGGGGTCTGTTACAAACCCCCAAATATAACAGAAACCATGGAAAGTCTACTTCTAAAGCAGATAGATGAAGCTGCAACCCATAATGAGGTCCTGGTTATGGGGGACTTTAACTACCCGGATATTAACTGGGAAACAGAAACCTGTGAAACCCATAAAGGCAACAGGTTTCTGCTAATAACCAAGAAAAATTATCTTTCACAATTGGTGCAGAATCCAACCAGAGGAGCAGCACTTTTTGGGCCTAATACTATCTAATAGACCTGACAGAATAACAAATCTGCAGGTGGTCGGGCATCTAGGAAATAGCGACCACAATATTGTACAGTTTCACCTGTCTTTCACTAGGGGGACTTGTCAGGGAGTCACAAAAACACTGAACTTTAGGAAGGCAAAGTTTGACCAGCTTAGAGATGCCCTTAATCTGGTAGACTGGGACAATATCCTCAGAAATAAGAATACAGATAATAAATGGGAAATGTTTAAGAACATCCTAAATAGGCAGTGTAAGCGGTTTATACCTTGTGGGAATAAAAGGACTAGAAATAGGAAAAACCCAATGTGGCTAAACAAAGAAGTAAGACAGGCAATTAACAGTAAAAAGAAAGCATTTGCACTACTAAAGCAGGATGGCACCATTGAAGCTCTAAAAAACTATAGGGAGAAAAATACTTTATCTAAAAAACTAATTAAAGCTGCCAAAAAGGAAACAGAGAAGCACATTGCTAAGGAGAGTAAAACTAATCCCAAACTGTTCTTCAACTATATCAATAGTAAAAGAATAAAAACTGAAAATGTAGGCCCCTTAAAAAATGGTGAGGAAAGAATGGTTGTAGATGACGAGGAAAAAGCTAACATATTAAACACCTTCTTCTCCACGGTATTCACGGTGGAAAATGAAATGCTAGGTGAAATCCCAAGAAACAATGAAAACCCTATATTAAGGGTCACCAATCTAACCCAAGAAGAGGTGCGAAACCGGCTAAATAAGATTAAAATAGATAAATCTCCGGGTCCGGATGGCATACACCCACGAGTACTAAGAGAACTAAGTAATGTAATAGATAAACCATTATTTCTTATTTTTAGGGACTCTATAGCGACAGGGTCTGTTCCGCAGGATTGGCGCATAGCAAATGTGGTGCCAATATTCAAAAAGGGCTCTAAAAGTGAACCTGGAAATTATAGGCCAGTAAGTCTAACCTCTATTGTTGGTAAAATATTTGAAGGGTTTCTGAGGGATGTTATTCTGGATTATCTCAATGAGAATAACTGTTTAACTCCATATCAGCATGGGTTTATGAGAAATCGCTCCTGTCAAACCAATCTAATCAGTTTTTATGAAGAGGTAAGCTATAGGCTGGACCACGGTGAGTCATTGGACGTGGTATATCTCGATTTTTCCAAAGCGTTTGATACCGTGCCGCACAAGAGGTTGGTACACAAAATGAGAATGCTTGGTCTGGGTGAAATTGTGTGTAAATGGGTTAGTAACTGGCTTAGTGATAGAAAGCAGAGGGTGGTTATAAATGGTATAGTCTCTAACTGGGTCGCTGTGACCAGTGGGGTACCGCAGGGGTCAGTATTGGGACCTGTTCTCTTCAACATATTCATTAATGATCTGGTAGAAGGTTTACACAGTAAAATATCGATATTTGCAGATGATACAAAACTATGTAAAGCAGTTAATACAAGAGAAGATAGTATTCTGCTACAGATGGATCTGGATAAGTTGGAAACTTGGGCTGAAAGGTGGCAGATGAGGTTTAACAATGATAAATGTAAGGTTATACACATGGGAAGAAGGAATCAATGTCACCATTACACACTGAATGGGAAACCACTGGGTAAATCTGACAGGGAGAAGGACTTGGGGATCCTAGTTAATGATAAACTTACCTGGAGCAGCCAGTGCCAGGCAGCAGCTGCCAAGGCAAACAGGATCATGGGGTGCATTAAAAGAGGTCTGGATACACATGATGAGAGCATTATACTGCCTCTGTACAAATCCCTAGTTAGACCGCACATAGAGTACTGTGTCCAGTTTTGGGCACCGGTGCTCAGGAAGGATATAATGGAACTAGAGAGAGTACAAAGGAGGGCAACAAAATTAATAAAGGGGATGGGAGAACTACAATACCCAGATAGATTAGCGAAATTAGGATTATTTAGTCTAGAAAAAAGACGACTGAGGGGCGATCTGATAACCATGTATAAGTATATAAGGGGACAATACAAATATCTCGCTGAGGATCTGTTTATACCAAGGAAGGTGACGGGCACAAGGGGGCATTCTTTGCGTCTGGAGGAGAGAAGGTTTTTCCACCAACATAGAAGAGGATTCTTTACTGTTAGGGCAGTGAGAATCTGGAATTGCTTGCCTGAGGAGGTGGTGATGGCGAACTCAGTCGAGGGGTTCAAGAGAGGCCTGGATGTCTTCCTGGAGCAGAACAATATTGTATCATACAATTATGTTCTGTAGAAGGACGTAGATCTGGGGATTTATTATGATGGAATATAGGCTGAACTGGATGGACAAATGTCTTTTTTCGGCCTTACTAACTATGTTACTATGTTACTATGTTACTATGGTGTTAGGTGAAAATGAAAAGGTGTGAGTGCAAAATGAAAGGAGTGAGGAAAAATAGTGGAGTGATCAGAAAATGACAGATGTGAGGTTGAAATGACAAGTGTTAGGGGGGAATGAGAGGAGTGAGGGAGAAAATGAGAGGTGTGAGGGAGAAAATGAGAGATGTGAGGGGGGAAAATGAAAGATGTGATTGGGAAAATGAGAGGCGTGATGGGAAAATAAGAGAAGTGAGGTGCTATAACTAACCACAGATATTTACTATGCCCAGGCAACGCCGGGCTCTTCAGCTAGTGCACAAATAAAGCATTTAATCCACACATGACTTTGTCAGTAAAGTTTTCTGAAAGCTAATGTAACAGAAAGTATATAAAACAAAGCAGTTTACTTTAAATATAAAGCCAGAAACACACTGGCATTTTTAACAATCAGTCCGGTGTTGTTCCTGAAAAGGTCGAACGCGAGTACAATGCGATTTATCTCACCCAGCATCCGAATGACATCCAAATGACATGTGAATGCAATCCGCATACAATGTGATTTTTACATTATATTTAACATAGAGGAATTCTCTGTCATTTAAAGATAGTTTTCAAAGGAAATATTATTCAATACATATATAGATAGATATAGATAGCTATAAATATGTGATTGAGATATATAATCACTACTTTACATGTATAGCTTACTGCTCATGTATTCTAGTTATAAATAAATACATTTCTTGAAAAAATGCTGTGGGATCCTCTGAAATTTTATTAACCAGCAGAGGGAAAGCGGAAAGCTGGGGGCAGATGTTTATAGCTGTTGAAGGGGAGCTTCTCCGGCTATTAATATCAGCTCAAAGCTGTATACTTAGCCTTTACTGGTTGTTAAAATGGGAGCTAAGAGCCTTGAGTTCAAAACGCCTGGACAGATATCCTAATTCCCTCCCCCCCCCTCACTACTCAATTCCCTCTTTCTACCCCCACAATTATTTTATCATTATGATGTTTTCATTTTAAATGTTATCATTAAAAGTCATGTTTTAATTTCAACATCAAACGGATGATGGAATCCTTTTGGGGTCTCCCCCAAAAAATGACATAGGGTCCCCCTATAATTAATAACCAGCAAAGGTTAGGCAGACAGCTGCAAGCTGATATTAATAGCCAAGGAAAGGTCCAAGGATATTGGCCCCTACCCAGACTAAAAACAGTAACTCTCTACTGCCCCAGAAAAGGCGCATCCAGTAGATGCACCAATTCTGGCACTTAGCCTCAGTCTTCCCACTTGACGTGGTGTGTTGGGAAGTGAGGTAATAGTATTGGGGTTGATGTATTGGCAGCTGACATCATGTCCAGGGTTTACTAGAGGGGTCTATAAGATGCCCCCATTACTAACCCCATAGTTATATTGTTATTAAACACCCTGAATAAAGTCCTTTATTTGAAATAAAAAAAACTGACACCTTTTTTTTTATTTAAAGATAAAAAAGCAAAGTTATACTCACCTTGATGCATAATCCACTGAAGCCTATGTCACCTGTAAAACAGTGAAAAAATAAACAACCATATTCCTCACCTCTTCAAAGAGAAGATAAAAATCCATTTGTCCCTTGGTGAGCCTAGCTCTGCTATATCTACTTGGCAGGCTGAACGCTTGCATGATGCGACCGTTCAGCCTGCCAGCCAGCTGAGACACTGAGCTGCGCATGCTAGTGCAACTCAGTGCCTCGCGGAGATGTGAGAAAGTTGTGTGGAGTTCATACCCAATGAACTCCGTTCACCTCTCTGACATCAGCGCAAGTGTGAGAAGATTCATACGCACTCGTGCAGACAACAGTGAGATGAACGGAGTTCATTGGGTATGAACTCTGCTCAACTTTCCTCACGTCTCTGCGAGGCAGTAAGCTGTGCTAGCATGTGCAGCTCAGTGTCTCTGCTGGCTGCCATGCTGAACACTCACATTTTGCATACAGCTGTGAGCTTATATTAATAGCCTGGGAAGCTCCATGTGTTTTACCTCCTTCCCAGGCTATAAACATCTACCCCCAGGTGTTCGCTTTCACTCTGCTGGTTAAATCAATTTCAGGGGATCCCAGGCCATTTTTTTCAGATATTTATTTATTGATTAAATACATGTACAGTAAGCTACACACGCACAGCACTAATGATATCTGTCACCAACATCTTTATATATATCTATTCTATCTGTATATATCTATTCTATCTATTCTATTCTGATGGGTCACGCTGTGATTTTATTGTATGCAACTGATGAAATGTTAGCTTTGGGAGGAGATGGGTGCATAAAAATCGAATGGCACGCATATTGTCCGGGTGCCGTGCGATTTTCTTTTTCGCACTCATTGACTTCTATTGGCGATTGTGATCTGAAATTCGTAGAGGAGCACTGAATCATTGACTAACATTGGTCCGATAAAAAAACGGATTGCA
Organism: Ranitomeya imitator; assembly: GCF_032444005.1. Classification (NCBI taxonomy): domain Eukaryota; kingdom Metazoa; phylum Chordata; class Amphibia; order Anura; family Dendrobatidae; genus Ranitomeya; species Ranitomeya imitator. The sequence continues at coordinate 463,056,218 of NC_091285.1, forward strand.
TTTGACCGATTTCATTGCAAGTATGAGCGAGCCAAGTGCTAAAAACACATTAAAAAAGCACTCAAAAACGGAATGAAAAAAATTTAAGTACGGTAACTTAATTTAGCTAATTGGTGCAGAAATGCTGCAGAAAATCTACAACATCAAAAACTCACAGAATACTTATTGTGGGAACTTAGCCTTAGGGCTCATTCAGATGTCAGTATTTCTCATATGTGTTATATCCGTGCTTTTTACTGATAGAAGTCGTACCTACTGTATTATATTCAGTGTATTTTAACGGAAATCATATTGTGTATCTAAAAATCACAAAATATGGTAGATTGGAAGTTGCCCTTTAATTGATAAAGAAAGCCTTGAAACATCAAGCAAATACCTATGCTACTGTAATATTAGAATATGATCTTTTCTGTCACAATCACAAGACACTGGAAAATAGGGTTTTGCTTTGAATATTCTGATAGAGCACAATGTGTGCAGGATGGCCTGCTAGACATAACATTTCATGCCACTTACAGCCCCATGATTATCCAAGAGAAAACGTGTCCTCATGTGACCAATCTGTCTTTACCAAGAGTATTTGTGCCAATACTGCCATCTGTTGGCAATGCAGAAAATTAGAAATAATAATTAATTAACCTAGGATTCATAAAAAGTCAATTTTGACTACACAAAAATGTTACTGTTTGTAAAAATAGATGACTTTCTCTGCAGCCAGGAGGACATGAATGCATTTCTGACTTTTTCTTAAGATGGAAAATGTTGAATAGTTTATTGACATTGTAATTATCATCATTTTACAGTTCACAGTAAATTATGTACAAATATCAGGATATTACCTGTAAGTTGTGTAATTTATTATAGGTCTTCAATGTGTCTGTGAAAAAGTGTGTTACCCTCAATCATTAAATAGTCCAGAAAATCTAAAAAATTGGTTAAAAAACTAGTAAGAGCATCTTATTACAAGAATAATTATAATTCAGTGTATAGATAATAAAATAATGCACCTTTAAGGTTTATCTCATCTTGATTGAGGAGCATTGTTGGATAAGCACTTTTGTAATTAACTCATTTTAAAATTCCCCTACTTTCTTCTGACAATTACAATTTTTTTAATTATTTATAGTTCATATTATTAAAAGGGACCATCCACTGCTGCTGTTTAGCAATGGTTAGCGAACATATGTAGTGCTTACAAGCTATTTCCTATGGAGCTTGTAAGCACTGCACTGTAGGTTTCCAGGATCACTGGATCGCACTATTAGCTCCTGATCTGGCCAGCTTTACTGCCACTGTGCTCCTTCAATGCTGAAGAGGCAAAACAGTCTGATATAGCAGCATCGGTAGCTGGTTCGAACTGTCAATCAAGTAGAATCACCAGCTTCCCAGCAATCAGGAATTTGGTTGGCCCATATCACTTTTACAAAAAAAAACAGCTCGTTCCATTTATCGCATAATTGGTCATAGTCCATGCTGAATAAAAAAATAATAATTTTCAAAGTGTCTCCTAAAATCAATACAATTTTAAATAAAGATTTGCACACAAAGGTTCTATTATGCTGGTAAATGTCTGCAGCCAGTGGCGTACTGCCAATGGCGACAGACCACGTGCCGGCATTGGCCCCCATCACTCCTCATTAGCCTTCAACTGTATCGGCATTCAAATCAACGATGGAAGAAAGAAATGTCCACTCCTTCCTCCATCATTCTCTCTCTGCATCTGAGCTTTGACATCTTAGCGCAAAGAGCTCTATGACGTCACTACTTCACTACTGTGCCGAGCAGTGAAAAGCTTCAGAATAGACTATACAGAGACTGGAACAGTGGGGGAATAAGGAGTATTCTTTATTTTTAAATGAGAACAATGTGGGGGCTGTTATACTATATGGAGGACTATTTGAGCCCATTATACTATATGGGAAGTAATGTGGCACCTATTATATTGTATGGAAGGTAATGTGGGGCCTTTTATACTGTATGGAAGGCAATGTGGGGCCCATTATATTGTACAGAAGGCTATGTTGGCCCATTATGCTGTATGGAGGATTATGTGGGGCCCATTATACTGTACAAAAGGCAATGTGGGGCCCATGATACTGTACGGAAGGCAATGATCATGCTGTATGAAAGGCAATGAAAAGACCATTATATGGTATGGAAGACAATGTTGTGCCCATTATACTGTATAGAGCATAATGTGGAGCCCATTATACTATTTTGAGGGCTATGTGTAGGCCATTATACAGTATGTAAGACATTGTGAGGCTCATTATACTGTATGGAACGCAAAGTGGAGCTCATACTGTATGGAAGGCAATGTGGGTCCCATTATACTATATGGAAGACTATGTGTGGGCTATTATACTATATGAAGGGCTATGTGGGGTTCATTATACTGTTTGGAGGATTATCTGGGGTCCATTATACCATTTGAAGGGCTATGTGGGGGCCATTATTCTATTTGGAGGGCTATGTGGGTGCCAATATACTATTTGCAGGGCTATATGGGGGATATTATACTACAGTGTGTCCATAAAGTCATGGTGCACTTTTGACCAGTCACTGGAAAGCCACAAAAAATGATAGAAATGTGAAATCTGCTCCAAATAAAAGAAAAACTCTCCCAGTTTCATACCTATTCAGTGCAGTTCGATATGGGTTCCATTTGTTGCCCTACAGACATCCAAACGATAGCATAAGCTTGTGGTTGCATGATGTCACAGACATGGCAGTGTATTAATCAGAGTTCAGTTTATCAGGGGTTAATCTGACTGGGTGCTCAGCAACAGCGTAAATAAGTGTGCTGTTTGATTGGTTCTTGTTATCTCTCCTCATGAACAAGACTGATATGATTGGGCCAGAGGAAAGGCGCCAAAATGTAAACTATAAAAGTGCACCATGACTTTACGAACACACTGTATATGGAATGCTATGTTGGGCCCATTGTATTGTTTTTAGGTCTATGTTGGCCATTATACTGTTTGCGGGGATATGTGGGAGCTATTATACATTATTGAGGCCTACTATACTGTATAGAAGGCTGTGTGGGGGGGTCACAGTTGGGGAATCATACTGGGTTGAGGTCACCATATTTTGCCAGGGATGTTTTGTATGGGGTAGAGTAGGGTCATCATACTGTGTATGAGGAGGATACTGTGAGGGAATTCACTGTGGAGGTATCATACTGTGTTTGGGAAGGGCACATTTTAGCATCATACTTTATGTGGCAATGAAAGTGAATCTAGGGGTTTCAATAGGAGGAAATTATTTTATAAGGGCTGCAAATTTATGATATATGTTCTTTTGTGTCCCTGACAAATATTTTTTGGGGGTGGGAAATTGGGGGGCAATTAGAAATTCTAAATTGGGCCCCATGATTTCTATGTGCACCCCTGATAGCAACTGTAGAAAGGGCAGTATATGTGCAGTATATGATCACTGATTATTATTATTATTATTATTCTGTCAAAACTGTCTCCCCAGCTGTGCCTCAGCTAAAATTGGGGCATTTCCCACTAGTAAGGTCTGCCTCACAGATTAAAAAGGGCTGCCTTATAATATATCAATATCTGTTCTCAGCTGTAAAAATGTATAGAGTAGACTGCACACAAATACTAATAAAAATCCAGTGGTGCTTGAAAGTTTATTAACCCTTCAGAATTTTCCATATTTCTGTATCATTTTGACCTAAAACTAATTCAGACTTTCAGGCAAGTTCTAAAAGTAGTTAAGAGAACCAAATCCAAGAAAGGAGTAAAAAAATATTAGACATTGTCATTTTTCGATATCGACAGTGACTTGTAAGATCGCTACTTCCAACAATTGGCGCTATAGAGTTCTAATCCTCATCCTCTCTGAAGAGGCAATTTGCATGTTTAATTTCCCAGAAGAGCATTGCACGGCGAAAAAGCCTCGTTACATTGGCATGCCAGAGCCGGTATGTCACTCTCCACAAGGAGAAACGTTACCAATTAGACCTCAATCCAGAGCCTCTCAGCAACTTTGCACTGACAAGGAGCAATATCCCAAAACTCTGCATCTGCAAATTGAGATTCTAATTTAGCTTTTATCTTAAGTCATATTGCAAGGCTCATTACGGAGTTTATAGTGACTTGTAGGATTGTTGCTTCCAACAGGTGGCGCTATAGAGTTCTAGTCCTCTCTAAAGAGGCAATTTGCGTCCTTAAAAGTAAATCTCTTTAGAAAGGTTACCAGGGGGAAAGGGGATCATGGACTGTGTCTTGTTTTCATCCAGACATGTGTGTTGTCATTGCTCAGTATGCATGCTAGAACAAAGATGTTCTGTACAGCCTTGAAAAGCTGGGCTCCAGGGGCTGGCAGGTGGGAGAGGAGAGAAATTCACTGTGATGCCAAGAGGAGACAGCGGATAGGATGTACCACCAACAGACAAGACCCTGAGGTTGAGTTAAGCTTTTCCTTCTACTCTGGCTCACCTCACCCTTCTCCCACTGCGTGAGTGCTGCCAGCTCACAACTATAATATGCAGCAACTTTTTAGCAAGATTTTTTCTTGCTAAAAATTGTGTCTTTTAGTTAAAAAAATGATTATTTATGCTATTTTCTTCTAAACAATAATTAAACCTTTACTGAGGCCATCAACAGTTTCCACTATGATCAGCTCCTGACATAGGTTATGCTACAGATCAAAGGGAATCTGTCACCAGGTTTGACACCTAATCTGATAGCATAGAATGTAAGTCCACAAGGACAGGGTCCTCTCCCCTCTGTACCAGTCTGTCACTGTAAACCTGTTTACTGTAAACGATATCTATAACTCTGTATGTAACCTCTTTCTCATGTACAGCACCATGGAATTAATGGTGCTATATAAATAAATAATAATAATAGCAGCAACATGTAGAGACAGAGACACTGGGCAGTTGCTGTAGTTTTGATACATTTTATGTTTTATCACCAACAAATTAGTAAACCTGCTGCTATGTAGTCCTCCATATTCATGAGCTCTGTATAACCCTGCCCCCACCACTGATTGTCAGCTTTCTGTCTATGAACAGTAAACACAGAAATCAGTACACACAAAACAGCGGCCAATCAGTGGTGTGGGTGGGGTTATACAGAGGTTAGCATTCAGAGATCTGGTAGATCTGCAACAAATAAATCAGCAATTGCATCAAAACAACAGCAGTCTAGTAAGTAATACATTGCTTGAATCAGGGCCTCTGCATTATGCTGTTCTCAGATGGGGTAACAGAAACCTGCTGACAGATTCCCTTTAATAGTCCTCATGGTAAAGTCTGGTCTTTTATGAAGATTGATCCTTTTTTTCCCCAAATGGAGGAAGTGCCCCTTTGAACTTTGAGGGGGTTTTACACGAAACATCTTGTAACTTGTGCATGTTAATTATGTCCTCCCTTTTCGTCTCTTCTCAAGACTAAACAAATGAATTATTTTAATCTTTGGAATTGAGAGTCTTCACTGGTTTATACCTTTTAATGGCTAACTGAAAAGATGGTAACAAATTGCAAGCTTTCGAGACTACTCAGGCCTTTTCATCAGGCATAGCCAATACAAGATCTGAAGAATCACATATTAATACACAACACAGCACAGAGCTATCATTATGGGAGAGTGATAAACAGTTGTGTATTGGAACAGTTCGTAGATAAGGTTTTATTGTCCTCTGATTGGGGTCTGGTTCTGTGATGCCCCCACAAGGTTTGAAGAGAAAATTCCTTAATTGATGTAAAAAGACATAAATCCATGTGACACATTCATTCCTGCACTAAGTGTGTCAAAGGTTGTCAAGTTTATACTCCCAGATTCTCCTGTCTCTCTGAAATTTGAAATTATCGTTTAATACAAGTAATTTCAGGTCCATGGTGCTATGATCAGGCATACAAAAATTTTTGGCCACAGATAGATCCATTATTTTTTCCTCTTATTGTGTGGCGGTGATAATTCATCCTTGTCCTCAGTTTTTGCCCTGTCTCCCCAACATACATACTCTATTGTCTACAGCCAAGCCATCAGATACAATCGTATATGTTCCAACCCCTTGGATAGAGATGAACACACTGGTCGCCTCAGAAAGATCTTTCTGAATCAGGGCTACCATCCAAGAACAATTCAAAACCAGATCACAAGAGTCACCAGAATATCAAGGAATCACCTGCTACATTACAAAGCTAAAGAAGAAAATAATTGAGTCCCTCTAGTAGTCACCTACAATCCAAATCTGGAGGTGCTAAGGTGAGCTGCACGGAAATTACAATCTTTACTACAAAAAGATGCCCGATTACAATCCAGAAAAAATGTAAAACCTGTCCATTTATAATGACCACGGACAAGATAAAGATCCCCTATTCACATCAGGACTACAAGATCCCATGTACTTTTAGCTGCATCACATCTATTGTGGTGTACTTAATTATTTGTACTAAATGTCCAGCTGGGGATCTGTATGTTGGGGAGACAGGGCAAAAACTGAGGACAGGGATGAATTCTCACCCCCACACAATAAGAGAAAAAAGAATGGAGCTATCTGTGGCCAAACATTTTTGTATGCCTGACCATAGCATCATGGACCTGAAATTACTTTTATTGAAAGGTAACTTCAAATCTCAGAGAGACAGGAGAATCTGGGAGTATAAACTTATGACAACCTTTGACTCACTTAGTGCAGGAATGAATGTGCTGCATGGATTTATGTCTTTTTACATCAATTAAGGAATTTGCTCTTCAAACCTTGTGGGAGCATCATAACACAGAACCAGACCCCAATCAGAGGACAATAAAACCTTATCTACGAACTGTTCCAATATTTATGGACACAACTGATTATCACTCTCCCATAATGACAGTTCTGTGCTGTGTTGTGTATTAATATGTGATTCTTCACCTGATGAAAAGGCCAGAGTAGTCTTGAAAGCTTGCAATTTGTTTCCATCTTTTCAGTTAGCCATTAAAAGGTATCAACCACTGAGGACTCACAATTACAAATATTTTTCTATCTACTGGCTAACACGGTACAAAGATATATATCTTTCTTATTTTAATCTATCATTATAACCAAAATCCTCCATGCCCCATATCAGTGTTGTGGCTCTTCTTTGTAGTTTTTCTAACTCCTGGGCGTCCTTTCTTTGAACTGGTGACCTGAACTGAACTGCATATCCCAGATGAGAATGCACTAATGCTTTGTAAAGTGGTAGCATTATGTCCTCCTCACACAAATCCAGGCCTCTGTAATACATGTCAATGTCCTGCTGGCCTTTGAAGCCACTCATGGTGCTATTTAGTCTGTGATCTACAAGTACACCCAGATCCTTCTCTACAAATGAAGTTTATAGATTTTCACCCCCTAGAACACATGATGTTTGCAGGTTAATAGCGCCAAAGTGCATAACTTTACATTTATCTATATTGAACCTCATCTGCCATGTAGATGCCCAAACACTCAGCTTGGAACATCTTCCACAGGAGGCACTGTACCTTATACTTTGGTGTAATTTGCAAAAAAAAAAATATTTTTTGCTGTTTTTGAAGTACTGCTTAGGTGAATTAAAAATAATAAGTTTAGAATTTTTATCTACATTAGTTAATTTTATAGATCTCTAATAGTCATTTTTTTATAGATTTCAAAAGCTTTGAAAAAGCCTGGATTTTGGGGTTTTGCCACTCACAGACATGTGATATTGGATTGTGTTCCTAAGTTAAAAAAAATTACAAGCACATTCAACCACCACTGTATATGCCACCATAACGTGTATACTATAGCGAGTGACAGCATTATTTTATATACTGAAACATTTCTGCCACCTGCATACTTAGGAATCATCACCTCTAACATATGTCCACTTCAGAACAGAGAGCTCATAGGAAACATTTTAAGAACTGTAATTAAGTGATTTTTATTATATTATTAATGAATGAAGAAGATTCTTTAATTGCTTAATAAATAAATCCGAATATACCTGTGTTTGAAAATTATCAGCAAAATTATTAAAAAATAGTTACCTTAACACATTTTACACCATACCCATACATTGCATAGAGGGTTTTTTTCTGCATTTAACTTATGCAGCCATGTGTTGTATATGACACAGGAGCAGCAGGTTTAAAGGCTAAGGGACCGATTAATCAAGCCTTTTTCACTTTATAACTGGCACAGAAAAGTCAAACAATTTTGTCATTTTTATGACAGCTCTTCAAAAAAGAAAAGACGTAGAGCTTAAAAGTAGAGTCATGGTCCTAACGATCACGGTCACAGAGGCTGCGACCACAACGGGACCCATGTGGGAAAGTGCCCTGCCAACGCCGGTGCATATCTCAGCTGAAATGCATTGCAGCACAGAGACCTCAATACAAGCTGTTGGCCAATCAGAGGCTGGTAACTGATGCCGGCATGCCCATGACTGGGGGCACACGGCAGTAACATCATAGGCTGCCCGTTGTCTGCATGTTGAAGTAAGACATACACCAGGATGGGCCCAGAATGAGAAGCATATATACCAGGATGTGGAATATATATACAAAGATGTGCCACATTGATATCAGGATGAGGAACATATATACCAGGAGGGGAGACATATATATACCAGGATGGGGGACAAATACACCAGGATGGACCTAATAAGTAGAAAATATATACCAGGATTAGGGACATACACACCATGATGTGGGATATATACAACAGGATGGAGTTATATATCAGGATGGGTTATATATACCAGGGTTTCGTATATACCAGGATCGGTCCTCGATGGGAGACATTACTACATAATGGGGGAGGGAGGACAGCACGTATGTCCTTATAGGATTTTGAACTCTAGAAGGGTACATGCATCTGACCAACATGTGGAAGTGAGGACCCAGTTCCAAATTTTGCATTAGGGTTTGCGCCACACAATGCTACGCTACGCCACAAGAATGGTGCCAATAAGAGAAATGTACTTCCAACTATGACTGGAGTGCATGTCTGGCTCTGGCCCATGGGCAGATGAAAGATGTGCCAAATTCACTAAGAGGCATATGTGCCACCCTGGCCGGGCCACTGTGGTCACGGTTCTGGTGCACAGCAGTCTGAGTGTTGCTATTGTCCGACCGGGGCACGCGCCAGTCTATGTGCACCAAGGACTGGTACATTGCCTTATGCAGCTGTCCTTGCAGAGAGCACACAGCTTTTTTTATATGCAGGACCTCCATTATGCTACTTCTTCAAAATACTACAACTTCTCAACCCCTCCTCCTCTCTGAGGGATCGTGCACACTTCCTGATTCAGACAAAAGGTGTACAACCTGCCAGTAAGGGATCGGGTAACATTGTGTGGATACAATTATAACAGCAGATAACTTAGCCCTCACCATAGCTGGCAATACAGATAAATGATATTACATAAGCAGGCATTTTGTGGCGCTATAGACACGGGCGCCACACATGTACATTACCGCTTAACAACATTGACACATAGTACCCCAGAGGCAAAGGATGAAGATTGGTGGATAAAACACTAATAATGATGAATACCCCCCTAAATGTGCAATATATATGTCAGTGTCTGGTATATTGCAGAGGTTGGTATAGAGGTGGGACATGTATGGATTTGAAAGTCATTGCAGTGTTTGCTTGCAGTAAAGCTCAATACAGTGGGTACTAAGGGAGAACATGGTGATTTGTTAAATATATTAAATAGTAAAGTTTTCCTATTCTTCAATAAGAAGAGGGCCAAATTAAAAAAGATATCTCAGAGAACCCATGGATGTCATAGGGCACCACAATAGACAGGATAAGTAAGTTAATAGTAAACAGGATTCTCTTCCATCTGGTCTTTGACCCCCTGTGGTTTCATGGATTAGGAGATCCAGTTAAAATGATCTTTTGATATGCCATTGATAGATGTGAGAAAATCACATTGGGTGTGTTCGAATGCTAGCATAGATTTCCACCACGAAAGCCCATTAAACCCCTTTAGGCACTGCTCAGAGATTTCTGTTCATTTAAATCTTATATTTAAAGGAAAGATCAATTAAGTGGCTGTTTGTAACAATGTATCATTTGCTATATATTTGGACTCATTGGACTGCATTAGTGACTTTGATCCATGACTTGTATCCTAAAATACATATCTACATTTTGTTTTTATTTCTTTTTTTTTGGTTACTTACACCGCAAAATAGATGAGCCACGCTCATAGACTATAATGGGTACGTTTTCTGTCTGTGAAAAACACTTATAGAACATGTGCATAAAAATCAGACATCTGAGCTAGAATTCACATGTTGTTATAAAAATACACACACAGTGTAAAAGCACAACAAATAAAAGACTCATTGAAGTCGATAGAGAATATTTAAAATACAGATACATGCATTTGTAATCCGTATTACATTAGGTCATGAGTAGAGTTGGGAAGATCACTTCAAGGGTCTGTGGTCTCTGGTTGCCGGGCAGGAAGCTTGCAAATCTCTTACCTTCTGGAATTCCAGGCGCACGTTTGATTAGCAAGTCTGGTGCAACATTATTGCGGTAAGACACACAGAAGGTAAGAGATTCACAGGCCTCCCATCCAGGAGCCAGAGACTACAGACTTGGCCAAAGGACTGGAGTCCCATGAATCGATCAGCTCATCTTTAATAATAAGTAATGAAACTATAGTGCATCTTTTTTTAAGGTACAGTCAGATGTAGCTCAATTTCCTCCAAAGAAGACAGAAACCCAATATCAACCAAGGACAGTAAATATACAGTTCAAAGCAATTCATAACACCTGCAAGGCCATAGGAAGAGCTTTCTAAAAAAAAGTTTTCAGACAGTCTCCGTTTAACTCAATAATAAATCCATCCTCAAAAATCTTATTATTGTCCTTAGTACTGGTCGCATTCCTAAAACTTTGGGCACTTGAAATGCATAATTTTTCATGCATTTGTAGCACAGCCACTTCTTTTTCACTGCAATTTATCTGATTGAAAAAGAAAAACATCTTTCATTTTTTACATGGGACAGTGGTTAAAAAAAATTGTGCAAAGCCCCATTCACAAGTCAATATTTTTGGTAAGTGTTTAATTAGAATTAGTATGAAAGAATCAGGAGTGGCTCCAAAACTGAGATCAGGCATGAATATTTCAGTTATAAATGTTCTCACTGTAGATTTCACTTCTGATTTGATTTACAATTGCTACTGCAAAATACTGACTTACAAATTGGTCTCGCACATTGCTCACAGTAGATAACACTGCTTGCCTGGCACTGTTCAAAAGTCACAACAGTGTTCCCCTTAGCCACCGTTCACACATTGAAAATTTGGTCAGCATTTTACATCAGCATTTATAAGCTAAAATCAGGAGTGAAACAATCAGAGGAAAAGTATAATAGAAACACGTCACCACTTCTGTATTTATCACCCACTCCTTGTTTTGGCTTATAAATACTGATGTAAAATACTGACCAAATACTCAACGTGTGAATGTGGCCTAGTAGTAATCATGACATTCTCCTTCTTTGCCTACACTAACAAGAGCTGTGCACCCTTTCTCCCAAGTATTCAAAGAGCGCCTTTCTTCAGCAGTCGCAACAGCCCACCACCATATCTCTCAACTTTTGAAGAACAAAAAGACAGACAAATTATGTCACCTGCTTGGCAATTTTTGACCATGCCCTTAGTCACACCCCAAGTCATACACATTTATAATTTATTTCTACCCTGGCAGAAGGAGATGTCAGAGTGGGAGGTGACAGTATAGGACATTCAGCAGATGCCAGAGATTGCAAGGCGGAGACAATTCTAGGATTGTCCCACAAAAAAATCAATCACACCAATTTTGCCCGCCACTTACCGATCACCAATCTCCTCACTGTGTTGTGCGGGTTGTTACGATTACAGGGGCATCAAACATGTCCATGTTATTTGCTGATTTGTGATGTTTATCTATTTATTTTTTAAGTGCAATAAAATTGATTTTCATTAACTTTTAGTAATTTTATAGGAAGAACTAAATTGCCTTTCATTTTTCCTCTAGAATACAGGGACATAGAAATACACTGCAATGTACAGATATATTTCTATGTATCAGTATCATCTGCTTATGGGTTTGGTGACTGCAATCCAGATTCAAGTATAGAAAATCCTCCGATAGCTGTCTGTGTAGACTGTGGCTCAGAGTAAATCATATATATCAAACCATGCATGCACCACAGATCAAAATCCCAAAGGTGCTCGGATATATGTAAAAGGTTCAGTGCAACAAAGAGTAGACATGAAAACCTAAAAGAACAGCACTACAAGAACCAAGTAAAAATTACAAAAATCTTTATTAAATAGGCAATAAAAACATATCATACGTGTGTCAAAGGGAAACAGATGACAATGATCACCAAACAAATGGCAGTGTGGGAATCAACAGGTAGAAAGTACATATTACGCCACAACCTCATGTTCACTGCAGAAAGTGCAAGTGCCTATGTACTACAGTACATAAAATATACTACCCCTTCACGGTGCATAGACATATAAATGGTCAAAGAGCATAAGTGCAAAGTGCTGACTATGCAAGCATAAAGAGGACAATGATCTATGAGAGGGAAAGTGACTAAGTATAAATCAACCGATTATATTACCTGGAGGAAACCCACACTGCCAAGAGCCCCAACGCGCGTTTCGGCGCAGTGCCTTCTTCCGGGGGTGTGGCGTGATAGAGATGTATGGGGTATTTAAGCGTAGATTGAACCAATCACAGTACCTTTACTAGGAAAGCCGCATAAGCACATAGAGCCCGTACATGCGCATGTGTTGGCACGCTGTGACGCGGCAAAGAAGAGGAGACCAATCAGGTCCCAGCTACTTAGAAATGGTGAACCAGCGGTGCGTGCGCAGATGATGTGAAAGTAACCCAGGTAACGAAGACGGCGTCAAAAGAGGAGGACGCCAGGATCAACCAGGTCACGCCCACCGGTAAGGCGCGAGCTGGAAAGAAAAGATCCCAGCATACACAGCTCAAGGAGACGCCGTCGCCGCTACCTAGCAACAGGGTGTCAATGCGCAAGTGCTCTGAGAGAATGCAGAAAGGAAGATAAAAATAATGAAAATGGGATAAAACAGGAAATAGTACTAAGTGCCAATGGGCATGATACAAATAAGTGACGTAGAGTGAAACTACAAGTGTAATGAGATAAAAACACCCTAAACATGGTACAAAATAGGGTATTTCACATACAACCATGATGTCTCTAAACCACATGTACTAAAATTAGCATGTGATATTGAATAATAAAAAAAAGAAAAATAATAAAATAACATACATAAATACATAGTGTATACACATATAATATGGTGAATACATGGACAAAACATGTAAGAAATCCCAGATCCATGTGAAGGATGATATAATAAGTGAATCCATATGGTGGAAAATGCTTTCTCTGCAGATACAGTCAAACGCGGGCATATAAAATGCGATATCCAAAGGAACTACAGAAAGGTAAATATCACAAAATTAAAAACAATACAGGAAAATAAAAAAGCCAATATCAACATGGGATAAATGATTCAAAGAAATGAAGAAAAACTAATCCAAAGATTCCCTTAGAAACCCTTAGTTTTTCTTCATTTCTTTGAATCATTTATCCCATGTTTTTATTGGCTTTTTTTATTTTCCAGTATTGTTTTTAATTTTGTGATATTTACCTTTCTGTAGTTCCTTTGGATGTCGCAATTTTTCTGCCCGCTTTTGACTGTATCTGCGGAGAAAGCATTTTCCACCATATGGATTCACTTATTATATCATCCTTCAGATGGATCTGGGATTTCTTACATGTTTTGTCCACGTAGTCACCGTAATTATATGTGTATACACTATGTATTTATGTATGTTATTTTATTAATTTACTTTTTTTTTTAATTATTCAATATCACATGCTAATTTTAGTACATGTGGTTTAGAGACATCATGGTTGTATGTGAAATACCCTATTTTGTACCATGTTTCGGGTGTTTTTATCTCATTACACTTGTAGTTTCACTCTACGTCACTTATTTGTATCATGCCCATTGGCACTTAGTACTATTTCCTGTTTTATCCCATTTTCATTATTTGTATCCTCCTTTCCGCATTCTCTCAGAGCGCTTGCGCATTGACACCCTGTTGCTAGGTAGCGGTGACGGCATCTCCTTGAGCTGTGTATGCTGGGATCTTTTCTTTCCGGCTCGCACCTTACCAGTGGGCGTGACCTGGTTGATCCTGCTCTTTTGACGCCGTCTTTGTTACCTGGGTTACTTTCACATCATCTGCGCACGCACCGCTGGTTCACCATTTCTAAATAGCTTGGACCTGATTGGTCTCCTCTTCTTTGCCGCGTCACAGCGTGCCAACACATGCGCATGCATGGGCTCTATGTGCTTATGCGGCTTTCCTAGTAATGGTACTGTGATTGGTTCAAACTACACTTAAATACCCCATACGTCTCTATCACGCCACACCCCCGGAAGAAGGCACTGCGGCGAAACGCGCGTTGGGGCTCTTGGCAGTGTGGGTTTCCTCCAGGTAATATGATCAGATGATTTATGCTTAGTCACTTTCCCTCTCATAGATCATTGTCCTCTTTATGCTTGCATAGTCAGCACTTTGCACTTATGCTCTTTGACCATTTATATGTCTATGCACCGTGAAGGGGTAGTATATTTTATGTACTGTAGTACATAGGCACTTGCACTTTCTGCAGTGAACATGAGGTTGTGACGTAATATGTACTTTCTACCTGTTGATTCCCACACTGCCATTTGTTTGGTGATCATTGTCATCTGTTTCCCTTTGACACACGTATGATATGTTTTTATTGCCTATTTAATAAAGATTTTTGTAATTTTTACTTGGTTCTTGTAGTGCTGTTCTTCTAGGTTTTCATGAGGCTCAGAGTAGCCTGCAATGATATAGGCTGTGGGGTTCAATTCCTGGAGAGACCCTCACAAAAAGTAGCTTTAGTAGTTTTATAGGAACAAACAAATCTGGCTTTTTCTTCACATCTAGAATACAGGGACATACAGTTAGGTCCATATATATTTGGACAGAGACAACATTTTTCTAATTTTGGTTATAGACATTACCACAATGAATTTTAAACAAAACAATTCAGATGCAGTTGAAGTACAGACTTTCAGCTTTCATTTGAGGGTATCCACATTAAAATTGGATCAAGGGTTTAGGAGTTTCAGCTCCTTAACATGTACCACCCCTGTTTTTAAAGGGACTAAAAGTAATTGGACAGATTCAATAATTTTAAATAAAATGTTCATTTTTAGTACTTGGTTGAAAACCCTTTGTTCGTAATGACTGCCCGAAGTCTTGAACTCATGAACATCACCAGACGCTGTGTTTCCCCTTTTTTGATGCTCTGCCAGGCCTTCACTGTGGTGGTTTGCAGTTGCTGTTTGTTTGTGGGCCTTTCTGTCTGAAGTTTAGTCTTTAACAAGTGAAATGCAAGCTCAATTGGGTTGAGATCAGATGACTGACTTGGCCATTCAAGAATATTCCACTTCTTTGCTTTAATAAACTCCTGGGTTGCTTTGGCTTTATGTTTTGGGTCATTGTCCATCTGTAGTATGAAACGACGACCAATCAGTTTGGCTGCATTTGGCTGGATCTGAGCACACAGTATGTCTCTGAATACCTCAGAATTCATTCGGCTGCTTCTGTTCTGTGTCACATCATCAATAAACACTAGTGACCCAGTGCCACTGGCAGCCATGCATGCCCAAGCCATCACACTGCCTCCGCCATGTTTTACAGATGATGTGGTAGGCTTTGGATCATGAGCTGTACCACGCCTTCACCATACTTTTCTCTTTCCATCATTCTGGTAGAGGTTGATCTTGATTTCATCTGTCCAAAGAATGTTCTTCCAGAACTGTGCTCGCTTTTTAGATGTTTTTTAGGAAAGTCCAGTCTAGCCTTTTTATTCTTGATGCTTATGAGTGGCTTGCACTGTGCAGTGAACCCTCTGTATTTACTTTCATGCAGTCTTCTCTTTATGATAGATTTGGATATTGATACGCCTACCTCCTAGAGAGTGTTGTTCACTTGGTTGGCTGTTGTGAAGGGGTTTCTCTTCACCATGGAGATTATTCTGCGATCATCCACCACTGTTGTCTTCCGTGGGCGCTCAGGTCTTTTTGCATTGATGAGTTCACCAGTGCTTGCTTTCTTTCTCAGAATGTACCAAACTGTAGATTTTGCAACTCCTAATATTGTAGCAATTTCTCGGATGGTTTTTTTCTGTTTTCGCAGCTTAAGGATGGCTTATTTCACCTGCATGGAGAGCTCCTTTGACCTCATGTTTACTTCACAGCAAAACCTTCCAAATGCAAGCACCACACCTCAATTCAACTCCAGGCCTTTTATCTGCTTAATTGAGAATGACATAACGAAGGGATTGCCCACACCTGTCCATGAAATAGCCTTGGAGTCAATTGTCCAATTACTTTTGGTCCCTTTAAAAACAGGGTGGCACGTGTTAAGGAGCTGAAACTCCTAAACCCTTCATCCAATTTTAATGTGGATACCCTCAAATGAAAGCTGAGAGTCTGTACTTCAACTGCATCTGAATTGTTTTGTTTAAAATTCATTTTGGTAATGTCTATAACCAAAATTAGAAAAATGTTGTCTCTGTCCAAATATATATGGACCTAACTGTACAATACATTGCTATGCACAGATGTATCTCTATATATCAGTACAATCTGCTTGTGGGCTCGTAGCCTGAAGGTCAGCTTCAAGTTTACTAAATTCCATACCAAGTAGACCATATCACAAGAAAATAACAGAATAATTTAATTAATGTGAGTGTGTGCAGGGAGATGCCTGCCCGCCTCTCAGGAAGAGGAGCTACAATGAGTAATGAGTGGTGGAAGTCCAGGACAAAGCCCTGACCTGCCAGGACAGCAAGACTGCTGCCTCAAATCGGGACAGTCCCACTGAATCCGGGACGCTCGAGAGCTATGCCCGCCAGCTTCAGCAGTCACAAAAGTGCTTTTTCTTCCCACCTGCATAAGCAATCTCTCATTCTCCTACAATCACCTACCATTTCTTATTTTCCCCTCCTTCCCAATTGTCAAGTTCACCATTTTCAAAAGTGTCAGCCTCATTTAATTTTCTTTATCTGTAACTCAGACTCATTTTGGTTTAAACTAAAGCATTCTATTCTTTCATCTTTCATTATAAGCTAAAGAGTTTGTATACCATGTCCAGGAATACTATTTGCAGTCTTTCCAGTGGCTGCTACAAATCAAATTGGATACAACAAAATACTGCAAAGGCAACACCTCAAGTGTTCAATGATGTGTAATCATGGTGAAAAACACGTTTCGGAATCTGGGGCACTATAGGGACCGCCCAGCCTTAATGTAAAGTATGGCATGTAGTGAGCTAGAAGACGTGGCCTGAAAACCAAGACTCCTCTTTCTGATCTCCAAGTTACCTCCTTGGCCAAAACCTTACTGTATAGTATACAGAACTGTAGACATAGCTATGAGGGACATAACCAACACAACCACTCCAACGCTCACATCCCTAAATATACAATGTGTCCAGCCATTAATATCACTAAATAGTATTTCAATATAACAAGTGAGATCATTAGATTTGTTTTTTATAGTAATGCTCGGAGGTGCAGGCCGCCTTTTGCCGATAAGGCAGAGCTATGTATAATTGATGTTACCTTTTGAACTTTCCTCCTGTCTATGGATATGTGACTGACAAGCTGTAAGGAGCAGCTAATGTATCTTATATTACTGGTGCTTAAATGTCTGGAAATTCTCTGCAGAAAGTTTCTTCTCTTTTTACTGTCAATCAAGGTTTATCTGCAGACAGTTATGACAGAGGGAAAATAACAAGTTCAACAAGAAAGACTTTTAACAGAACAGCACCCACATGTGAACTTTGCCTGAATTAAGACTCTGTATGGCCTTACTGGTTTTTACAGAAATCTAAACCAGATAATTTACCTTATAGTTTGATGAAATCCACTAAAACAGTAGACACTTTCACCTTTTTTTTGCCTAGGTTTCCTGATATAAATGGCGGCCTGTATTCTGCTAAATGAAAAGGGTATTTTAATGTTTGAAATTAATCTGTGGGATAAAGGACAACGTTCTGATCACAGGAGGTCTGATCACTGGGGCCTCCACTGTTTCTGAAATCCAGAGTTCTGAAGAGCCTCGTGTCAATGGAACAGTAGTCAATCATGCACATTAATTTTTAATGGGAATCCCAGAGATGGCCAACCTCAGTGCTTGGCTGGTCTTCGGTACTCCCGTAAAAATGGATGGAGCGGCAATGTGCATAATCAACCACGGCTCCATTTACATGGGGCTCTTCAAAGCCTCGGTTATTGGTTTTAGTGAAGGTCTAAGCAGTTGGAAGCTATCCTCTATCCATAGGTTATGGGATAACTTCTAAACTTGAAAATACCTCTTTACTTTTGGGGCTACAATAAGTATCTAAAAATTGCTTGTGGTCAAAGCCAATCTAATACTAGAAGTATATTACTGCATTGCTATGTGTAACTTCACATCAGGTCACAAGGTAGACTTTCCTAGTCAATATCCAGAGAATAAAGATGAAATGAAGTGGCACTCACCCGATCTTGCTGAATGAAAAGTGTCCTTTATTCAGAGTGCATACTCACAGACATCTAAAGGAGAGGCGGCTTGGTAGAAGGAAAGGTGCGAGGGGAGGCAAGAGGACGACGGCCGTTTCGCGCCTGCGCGCTTCAACGGGTCCAGGTGCGTGAATTAAGAACGTCACGTCCTATATAGAGGACTAAACATCTTGGTGTGAACAGGTGATACCATTAAAAACATTTTTAGATACAAACACCAAATTATGCTATTAAGCACAGACATAGACGCTTATTATATATATCATACATAGTGATAATGCAAAGAATATAATTCTTACAGAAAAATGGACATGTCCAATTTGTCATTCAGTCCTATTGCGCCCTGCGCATTCGTTTCGATAATCCACCTCGCTTCATGCTGTAACAGTGCAATCCCACGATCTCCTCCATTCTGGGGATTTTTTACAATTTCTAAGCCTGCAAACCGCAAGACGTTCGGGTCTGCATTATGCATATCCCGCATATGCTTAATAAAACGAGGACAGCCCTTCCCAGAGGAAACTGAATTGTAATGTTCCCTAAACCTGTGGTAAAGTGGGCGGATAGTTTTACCAATATAAAAAGAATGGCATGGACACATAATTAAGTAAACCACGTACTGTGATTTACAAGTTATTAATTGACGGACTGTGTGATAAATGGGGCCGATATGAATAGGGTTATCAAGTAATCTAAATCGACAATAGCTACAGTTTCCACATTTGTGATTGCCTGTAGGTTGTAATTCCCTCAACCAATTTGGATTTTCATTGATTGACAGGCGATTTTTCACAATAAGATCTCCCAAATTTTTTGTTCGTCTATAAGCGAAGATTGGATGATTTTTTGTCAAAGAAGAAAGTTCCCGATCAGACTGCAAAATGTGCCAATTTTTTTGTATAGCCGCATAAATTACTTTATTCATCGGGCTATGCATAAATGTAAATACAAATTTATTATCATCTCTAGGAGAACTTTTTATTTTTTTATTTTTACGACATTTAAGCAAATCTTCTTGTGCTAATTTTCTGACCCTATTTTCTGCTGAAGACAGAATCTTAAGGGGATAATTTCTTTCCAAAAAATTAGTTTTAAGTTCAGCTATTTGTTTATCGAAAACTTCCTCATTATTAATAATTTTCCTATATCTAACCATCTGGCTATAGGGTATGCTGTTTTTTGTGTGGAAAGGATGAGCACTATTAAAATGCAATAAACTATTTGTCGCTGTCGATTTTTTATGTACCGATGTATTAATTTTACCCTCGGCTACCTCAATCTTGACATCTAAAAATTCAAGAGACACGCCCCCAAATACAGAAGTAAATTGCATATTATCATCATTATTGTTATTAAGATATGAAACGAAATTTTCGAAATCCTGTTTTGAACTATCCCACACAATAAAGACATCGTCTGCAAACCTATAATAGGCACGTATAAACCGTAAAAATGGGTTACCAATAGAGGTTATATACCGCTCCTCAAATACTGCTAAAAAAAGATTCGCAAAAACACATGCGACCGGTGTACCCATTGCGGTTCCGGTTCGTTGTAGGAACCATTTATTAATAAACCTAAATGCATTGTGTGATAACACAAAGTCCAGGCTTTCAGTGATGAAATCAATGAAGTCCTGGTCTTTATTGCAATTCTGTAATATCAATCGTATTGCCTCGATGCCTTTATTGTGGGGGATCCGTGTATATAAATTCACGATATCGATTGAGACTAATGAAAAAGTGGGCTGCCAATCCAGAGCACGTAAAGCTAGTAAAAAATCCCCAGAATCCTTAACGAAAGAGGGAACTTTATGCAGCAGAGGTTTGAGCAACCAATCCAGGAATTTAGACAGGGGCTCCGTTAATGAGCCAATGCCCGATATTATGGGTCTTCCAGGCGGTTTAGTGGCGTGTTTGTGAATTTTTGGCAAACTGTACCAATTAGGAATGGTAGGATGCTCAGGGAGCAATTTCTCTGCTTTATTTTTCAATAAAACGCCTTTTGTTACATATTTGTTTAGGTGTTGTCTCAGTTTTTCTTTAAATTTTGAGATAGGATTAAAATCTAACGGAGTATAAGTAGATCTATCATTCAACTGGGACATTGCCTCCTCCACATAATAACTTCTATCAAGCACCACTATATTGCCCCCCTTGTCTGCTTTCCTGAATATTGTGTCATTCCACTGCTGCATTTCATGAATAGCGTTCTCCTCTTCTCTTGACAAGTTTTTATGGGGATGGCGATATAAAATAGCTTCCACGTCCCTTATCACCGAATCCTGGAACAAGTCCACAGCATTCCCAGGAGAGATGGGAGGCATGAATGTTGATTTGGTGCCCCCTTTAAAGGGTTCCACACAGGGGGTAACCTCTGTGGTAATATTTAGATCACATATTGTGGCCGTTGATTCATCCAGATTAGCAAGGAGCCATGCATCTTCTATGTCTTTCTGATTAGTAGGGTGAAAAGCCATAAAGCCTAAACTCCCAATATAAGCAGGACTTTCTGTAGAAATATCAGAAGTAGATTGTTTCTCTTTAATATTTGAAAAAAACTTTTTTAGATGTAATTTTCTTGTAGCCTTAAACAGATCGATCTTGAAGTCTGTAAAATTAAATTCTTCTGGAATACAGAAATTTAAGCCCAACGATAATACTTTCTCTTGTTCCTGGGTCAAAGTTCTTTTAGACAAATTAATTATTTGCAATTTATTACCATTAGTTGTCACTTCCTCCAAGATACTTGTTTGCGTTTCTTTTGTGGGTTTCTTTTTTCGTCCACCACGTCGGGTCTTTTTTCTAAAGGGCTATCACTATGAAGGCCAACAGCTGCGGCTCCCTGATTATCTGGACACTCTTCTACCCCGCTAGAATCAGAGTCCGTTACCCATCCGTCTCTTTGCATTTTCCTTTTATTAAATTTCCTAAAGGATTGATTTCTCTGAAAATTTCTCTTTTTATTGCTGAACTTGTTCCAGGAAAAAATCTGCCCAGTAGCAAAATCATTTTTGTCTCTCAAAAATTTGTCTTTTTTCTTTTGTTTCGTTTCAATCTGTATTAAAACCAATTTTTTATTTAATTTTTTTAAGAAGGTCATATTTTGAATTTCTGTGACGCGTGAACTCAATTCATGTTTAGCATTCTCCAATTGCTCACATAATACGGCATATTCTTTCTCGTTTTGTGTAATCACTAATGCCAGTAAATTACGTGAACATTGTAAGTGCAATGCAATTTACTTCTGTATTTGGGGGCGTGTCTCTTGAATTTTTAGATGTCAAGATTGAGGTAGCCGAGGGTAAAATTAATACATCGGTACATAAAAAATCGACAGCGACAAATAGTTTATTGCATTTTAATAGTGCTCATCCTTTCCACACAAAAAACAGCATACCCTATAGCCAGATGGTTAGATATAGGAAAATTATTAATAATGAGGAAGTTTTCGATAAACAAATAGCTGAACTTAAAACTAATTTTTTGGAAAGAAATTATCCCCTTAAGATTCTGTCTTCAGCAGAAAATAGGGTCAGAAAATTAGCACAAGAAGATTTGCTTAAATGTCGTAAAAATAAAAAAATAAAAAGTTCTCCTAGAGATGATAATAAATTTGTATTTACATTTATGCATAGCCCGATGAATAAAGTAATTTATGCGGCTATACAAAAAAATTGGCACATTTTGCAGTCTGATCGGGAACTTTCTTCTTTGACAAAAAATCATCCAATCTTCGCTTATAGACGAACAAAAAATTTGGGAGATCTTATTGTGAAAAATCGCCTGTCAATCAATGAAAATCCAAATTGGTTGAGGGAATTACAACCTACAGGCAATCACAAATGTGGAAACTGTAGCTATTGTCGATTTAGATTACTTGATAACCCTATTCATATCGGCCCCATTTATCACACAGTCCGTCAATTAATAACTTGTAAATCACAGTACGTGGTTTACTTAATTATGTGTCCATGCCATTCTTTTTATATTGGTAAAACTATCCGCCCACTTTACCACAGGTTTAGGGAACATTACAATTCAGTTTCCTCTGGGAAGGGCTGTCCTCGTTTTATTAAGCATATGCGGGATATGCATAATGCAGACCCGAACGTCTTGCGGTTTGCAGGCTTAGAAATTGTAAAAAATCCCCAGAATGGAGGAGATCGTGGGATTGCACTGTTACAGCGTGAAGCGAGGTGGATTATCGAAACGAATGCGCAGGGCGCAATAGGACTGAATGACAAATTGGACATGTCCATTTTTCTGTAAGAATTATATTCTTTGCATTATCACTATGTATGATATATATAATAAGCGTCTATGTCTGTGCTTAATAGCATAATTTGGTGTTTGTATCTAAAAATGTTTTTAATGGTATCACCTGTTCACACCAAGATGTTTAGTCCTCTATATAGGACGTGACGTTCTTAATTCACGCACCTGGACCCGTTGAAGCGCGCAGGCGCGAAACGGCCGTCGTCCTCTTGCCTCCCCTCGCACCTTTCCTTCTACCAAGCCGCCTCTCCTTTAGATGTCTGTGAGTATGCACTCTGAATAAAGGACACTTTTCATTCAGCAAGATCGGGTGAGTGCCACTTCATTTCATCTTTATTCTCTGGATCTTCATTGCTTTTTTGTTGAGCACCACCCGCCTGCTATTGATTACTGCGCGCCGCAGTGGTTCTGAATTGAGTCTCTGTTTTTCTAGCGCTGTTTAAAGTTCATTTAGGCGAACTCCACGTCACATCATAGTTGTGGAGGAAAACACTTGGTGCCATTCTATCTTCATTTTTTACACTTTCCTAGTCAATGCTTCATTTCATTTCAGAGATGTAAGACAACCATGCATGGCACATTTCTTACATCACTCTGATAATTGCGCCACCTATAATATTGGTTTAGGTATATAGCCATTGGGGCTGAGATGGACAACATGTCAGAGACAACCCCTTTCACTTAACTGCCAAAACCCCTGGCAAACAGCTGATTTTGTCTGGATACTCTGCAATCAGTCAGACATTTTTTTGTAATTGAAGGAAGAATGGCCGTTCATGTAATACGTGATTGGCTCAGGTCACTGGCAAGAAGAGTTGCTACCGTACAGTCTCTCCATCCTCGCTCATACAGTGTGGTCCTGGCCAGGCATACAAAAAGCAATCTGTTCCTATAGTATAATATATTTTTTATTTTCTTTTTTAACTTTCTGGTTATCTGTTCACATGCAACAGAGCTTCCATTTAATGACTTTTTATTACAACGTTCATTGCTACGTGGTTGTTTTTTTCTCTGTTTGGTCTATTGAAAATCTTAAAAAGACAAATTCTGAGGCTTAGAAATATAAACCAGACACGCACAATGTACTCTGTGTGCTCGAAAGGTATTACTAGAATGTAGCAGGTTAATTGAATGGTGCAATATACACAAGTTTTCAGCTTGATTCATTGTAATTTCTTACTTTTTTCTATTTATATAGTTTTATGTGTGTGTATATATATATATATATATATATCTTATATACATATATATGCATATATACAGTACATATATTAGGTATAACACACAAGTTCACATAATTATTATTGCTAGCATCCGCACGTACAATTTTCCTTAATGTCAAAGACTGTATACCGTAGAGTAATACCAGTTGTTACCAGCACTGTCGCAAATTTCAACATTGTAAATATTCACAATGAAACAAAATTTTGTCTTTAAAATATTCACTATTGATGTACATTAATATTTATATAAACTTATATACTGGCTCCAGAGTAACACATCGTAAGAGACAGAGAAAAAAAACAGCCCGTTGCATCTGAAGACATTCCAGTTGATATCCATTCATATACTGGGAATGTTCCTTGTGATAAGGAATCCTTAATAATCTATTATATTGCAATCACATAATAGGAAAGATAAACATACCTTGTCAGACATAGAGAAAGCACCATATCCTTAGGATGTCTCCTAATCGTACAGAAGTCACATAAAACAACATAGTCTTTCAGCCTCCATTAATTCCTAGTTGGTCTTTAAACTCCAGAATAGAAGAATACCAAGCATAGGCTGTTGTTCTAATAAAAGCTAATTCCTAATTCCCTAAGATAAGCTTCGCTGAGGCTAAAGGCTGCTACGGCTTTACTCATCTTAGAAAAAGACTTCTGAGTTGACCAAGGTAATGGTATTGAGAAGACAATGATATAGTAAAGGTCAGGAAACCCCTAGCAAAGATTAAACCAAAAATGGCTGCCACAATCCAGAAAATTCTACAAGAAGAAACTCTCAATTGTTAATAAACCTAACATGTAAATGTTTGTATTTTGTGAAAATCACTGCAGAATCTTATTCTTAAATCTGATTTGAGAATTACAAAAGGTTTAAGATTGTAAATGTGGATTATATTTTACATTACTTGTGGGTAGGGTTGAGCGAAACGGATCGGACAAATTCAAAAATCGCCAACTTTTGGCAAAGTTGGGTTTCATGAAACCCGACCCGATCCTCGTGTGGGATCGGTCATGAGGTCGGCTATCTTCGCGCCAGTCGCATTTCGTATGAAGCTTTCAGCGCCATTTTTCAGCCAATGAAGGAGGACGCAGAGTGTGGGCAGCATGATGACATAGGTCTCGGTCCCCACCATCTTAGAGAAGGGCATGACAGTGATTGGCTTGCTTTCTGCGGCGTCACAGGGGCTATAAATGGGCGTGCACACCGGCCGCCATCTTACTTCTGCCGATCTTAGCATAGGGAGAGGTTGCCGCAGCTGCATCAGAAGAAGGGATATAGTTAGGGAGGGAAGATTAACCCCCAAACTGCTTGTGCTGTAGCGATTTCCACTGTCCAACAGCACCATTTGTTTGCAGGGACAGTGGAGGCTATATTTTTGTGCATCAGCTCTGTAGCTTATTAGGCTGCCTTATGAGGCTCCCTGATAGCTGCATTGCTGTTTCCACGCCGCTGTGCAAACCAACTGCTTTTTTAAAAGCAAAAATCCGGTTGCTCCTTTCTGCACAGTTATCTTGTTTATTTGTCCACACTTTTGTGTGCAGCAGTCCATTTTATTGCTGCCATACTTTTCCTGAGATCATTGTAGGGAGATTGAAATTGTACTACAGTCCTTGTATTTTTTCATATATCTTCCAGCCACTTTCTGCCACTTAGATTGCGTTGTTATATACACTGGGCCTGAGTTTTGGGTCAGTCTCCCCCCAAAAAAGGGGAGATTCAAATTCTCACAAAGTGGATCTACTGCAGTCCTGTTAGTTTGGTGTATGTCAGCCAGCCACTTTCTGCCACTTAGATAGCGTTGTTATATACACTGGGCCTAAGTAGTGGTTCAGTCTCCCCCCCAAAAAAGGGAGATTCAAATTCCACAAAGTGGATATACTTCTGTCCTGTTAGTTTGTCGTATATCAGCCAGCCACTTTCTGCCACCTAGATAGCGTTGTTATATACACTGGCCCTAAGTTGTGGTTCAGTCTCTCAAAAAAAAGGGGAGATTCAAATTCTCACAAAGTGGATATACTTCTGTCCTGTTAGTTTGTCGTATATTAGCCAGCCACTTTCTGCCACCTAGATAGCGTTGTTATATACACTGGGCCTAAGTAGTGGTTCAGTCTCCCCCCAAAAAAAGAGGTTCAAATTCTCACAAAGTGGATATACTTCTGTCCTGTTAGTTTGTCGTATATCAGCCAGCCACTTTCAGCGACTTACATTGTGTTGTTGTTTGCACAGGGCCTGATTTTTTGTTCAGTCTCCCCCCCAAAAAAGGAGATTTAAAATCTCAACACGTTTATATACACCTTCTACCTTGTTTTACAGTACCATATATCAGTTGTTATTTTGGTTAGATTTTCCAAAAAATGAGAAAGTCAGGTGGAAGAGGCCGTGGGCGGTGGTTGCCAGCTGGTACTGATGGTGGTGGTGGTGCATCTGGTGGTAGTGGCAAAAGCACAATAGCACCTAAGGCTGGAGGTGTTGAGCCAGCGTCATCGTCTGGATACACAAGGCCTCGAAGGCTTCCTTATCTGGGAGTAGGAAAACTGCTTTTAAAGCCGGAGCAGCAGGAAAAAGTTTTGGTTTTCATTGCTGACTCAGCCTCTAGCTCTTTTGCCTCCTCTTCAGAAAGTTCCAAATATAAAAGCAGCGAGTCATCAGTGGATGCTCCCGGTCAGGAACAAGACGTTTCCTTGTGTCCTTCACCCAAACCAAAAGTGAAGGATGCGTCAGGCGACACTACAGGTTACTCCATGGAGCTCTTTACACATACCGTGCCTGGGTTAGAATGGGAAATTGTTGACTGCCCATTACAAGATGAATCAGACATGGAGGGCACTGATGCACAGCCACAGCTAGATTATAATGCTGTTCCATTGACTCAGATCACTACATTGCCCTTGCAGTGTACTGAGCCAGAATCTGACCCTGATTAGACTATGATGCCCCGTCCCGAACGCTATAGCACCTTACACGGTGACACAGAGGAAGGTGCACATGACATTGAAGAGGAGGTGATAGATGACCCAGTTGTTGACCCAGATTGGCAGCCATTGGGGGAAGAGGGTGCCGCTGCCAGTAGCTCTGAAGTGGAGGGGGATGATCCGCAGCAGCCATCTACATCGCAACAGCTGTCATCTGGCAGGCCCGTATCAGGCCAAAAATGTTTGTCAAAAACAAAAACAGTTTTAGGACAGCGTGGCCATCCGGTGACAGTAGCACAGTGTTCAATGCCTGAAAAGGTATTCCATAATAGGAAGAGTGCAGTGTGGGAATTTTTTAACCAAGATCCGAATGATCAGTGCAAAATTATCTGTAAGAAATGCTCAAAGACCTTTAGCATAGGGAAGAATCTTCAAAATTTAAATACAAAGTGCATGCTTAGACATTTAACCAGCATGCACTTGCAAGCCTGGACTAACCACCAAATGACCCGTACCGTTGGTGCACCTGCTCAGAATGAAGGTAGTCAGCAACGCTACATTGCTTCCCTCACTGTAAGCCCACCGGTTAGGACACCACCAGCAGCAAATGTGGAGGTATTGTCGCAAGGCCAAAGCAGTCAGGGAATCACAAGGTTCTTGGTAGGAAACACTGTATGTAGGCCAACATCAAGAATACCATCACCAACCCTCTCTCAATCCACCATGTCCACCACCACCGCTAGATCCACCATATGCACCTCTCCAGTCCAGCTCACCCAGAAGAGTCTATCATTATGAAAAGAAAGTACACATCCTCTCATCCATGTACACAGGGTTTGAACGCCTACATTGCTAGACTAATCTCATTAGAAACGATGCCCTACCTGTTGGTTGAAAGCGAAGCTTTCAAAGCCCTGATGGCCTACGCAGTACCACGCTATAACCTACCCAGTTGACACTTCTTTGCGAGAAAAGCCATCCCAGCCCTCCACCAGCATGTCAAAGACCGCATTGTCCATGCACTGAGGCAATCAGTCAGTAGAAAGGTACACCTCACAACAGATGCATGGACCAGTAGGCATGGCCAGGGACGTTATGTGTCCATCACGGTACACTGAGTTAATGTGGTGGATGCAGGGTCCACAGGGGACAGCCATAGTGGGACAGTTCTGCCTAGCCCACGGTCTAGGAAACAGTTGGCTGTAGGTGTTCGCCACCCCTCCTCCTCCTCCTCTTCCAGAAGCGAAAGCTCATCCACAGAGCGCAGTCACACGACCACTCCATCCGCAGCTGCCAGTGTTGCACATGAGGTGTCCCATTATCGAACAGCTAGTGGTAAGTGTCAGCAGGCTGTGTTAGAAATGAAGTGTTTGGGCGACAACAGACACACCGCGGAAGTACTGGCCGAGTACTTGCAGCAACAAACTCAGTCATGGCTGGGCAGTGTACATCTTGAGGCAGGCTAGGTAGTCAGTGATAACGGAAGGAATTTTATGGCTGCCATAGCCCTTTCAGAACTTAAACACATACCTTGCCTGGCTCACACCTTGAACCTGGTGGTGCAGTGCTTCCTGAAAAATTATCCGGAGTTACCAGCCCTGCTCCTGAAGGTGCGAAGACTTTGCTGCACATCAGCCGGTCGCCCGTACACTCCAGCCGTATGCTCAACCATCAGCGATCGCTGAATCTTCCCCAGCACCGCCTAATAATCGACATTGCAACAAGGTGGAACTCCGCACTGCACATGGTTCAGAGGCTGTGCGAACAGAGGCGTGCTGTGATTAATTTGTGGGAGGATACACAGACGGGCAGGCAGTTGGATGGCAGACATGGAGTTGTCTGGTGTGCAGTGGTCGAAGCTTCAAGACCTCTGTCAAGTCCTTCAGTGTTTTGAGGAATGCACACAGCTGGTACGTGCAGACGACGCCTGTTGTGAATTCTGTTATCGAACTCCCTCCTGTGGTCATGAATGGTACTTCGGCGAGTTCTGTCCATGGACTCCTTCTGGTGGCTGTGAGTGGAGCTGCTGCTTCTGAGGTTCCTTCCACAGGTGACTTAGTTTATTCTTTGGCTGGCTGCTCTATTTAACTCCACTCAGATCGTTACTCCATGCCAGCTGTCAATGTTCTTGTACTGGTTCAGTTTGCTCTTGGATCTTTCTGGTGACCTGTCTACTCCAGCAGAAGCTAAGTCCCTGCTAGATAATTATTTGTTCATTGTTTTCTTGTCCAGCTTGCTATCATGATTTTGCCTTGCTAGCTGGAAGCTCTGGGATGCAGAGTGGCACCTCCTCATCATGAGTCGGTGCGGATGTCTTTTTGCACACTCTGCGTGGTCTTTTTGTAGTTTTTTGTGCTGACCGCAAAGATACCTTTCCTATTCTCAGTCTGTTTAGTTAGTCTGGCCTCCTTTCCTGAAACCTGTTTCATTTCTGTGTTTGTGATTTTCATCTTAACTCACAGTCAATATATGTGGGGGGCTGCCTTTTCCTTTGGGGAATTTCTCTGAGGCAAGGTAGGCTTTATTTTCTATCTCTAGGGCTAGTTAGCTCTTAGGCTGTGAAGAGGCGTCTAGGCAGAGTTAGGTACGCTCCACGGCTATTTCTAATGAGTGTGATAGGATTAGGGGTTGCGGTCAGCAGAGCTCCCACTTCCCAGAGCTTGTCCTGTGTTAGTTTAACCATCAGGTCGTTCCGGGTGCTCCTAACCACCAGGTCCATAACAGACGCCATCATAAGCAGGAGCATCTCACTAATGCGTCTGCTGATGCAAAGTTTAAATAATGGAAGAGTTGGAGGGCACCATCAAGCCAAATAGCAGTAGTAGAGGGATCAACCCAAAGTGTGACCTGTAAAGGCTTCAACAGGGACAAGAAAATACGTCACACTATATGTAATGGGGATCACCAAACCAATAGTATACAAATCACTTTTAAATTCTTTATTTTGTCAGCCAAAAAACACAAAACAGCACACAGCAATTAAAAACATTTAAAAACAAAGTAAGACATCAAAGGTTCTTGATAAGGAACCCCCCCCCCCCCCCCCTCTGGACATGTAGAGGAATAATAGGTATCTTAAACTATTCCTGTTATTATAGTTGCCAAAGATACAGTAATACATAGGTGAACGGTCAAGTATAGTTCTACTGGCCTATGATGACATAAATAATCTAAGAAATCCAATTTATATCTGGCCCAGCTCGCAGTACTAAAGGGAAATATATCCCAAATGAGTGTGCACACACCTGCTATATTAATGAGAGCAAAACTAGGGTTGTACAAGCAGTATAATGATGGTAACCATAACAAAAAATACAGATATCACATAAACTTATTCAAAATCAGTCCCCCAAGTTATCAGAATGTATAATATTACGCTGAAGGTGATCAGCCTCCAGCACTAAAGACGTATTGAAATAACATGCACGATATTAAGTGCTCAGACTGTTAACCTTAAACATAGGGAGAATGTATATACATATAATAAGGACAACCCTATACAACATAAATAGCTCTAGGTAAAGATAATGTTCCCTGCATATCCCAGAGATATAACCGAACACAGCAAGCATGTGTACTGCCCCCCCAGAGTCAGGTGCATGCCTGTATATGAAGCTAAAAAAGTCTAGCAATAATAGGGAGAGCCCTCTCAACTGCGCAAAGCGCAATACTCCCAAACTGGAAGATGGAAATAGTGCCGCAAATAAAAAATGACCAAGATACCTATCCCTACATCAGTCCAAGGGGCCAAAGCCCAACGCGTGTCGCCACCGAAGTGGCTTCGTCAGGAGCAGGTGCCGCTGTGTGCGGCCGACCACAATTTATATGCATCTAACGCTTACCCCAAATTATGGATTCACCACAGCTGTGGAGCGGCGTCATGGATTCACTAGAGCAGAGGAGCGACGTTCCCCATGCCGGATATGGTCACACGTCCACCCATACGCCCGGGTGTACAAAGATGGCCGAATAGGCTCTTAGTGCGCATGCGCGAACCTGACGTCCATGAGTGCAGGAATAGCCACACAAGGATCGTACTACGCAGGTGCCAAAGAGCTCCAACCCCTCGAGGGGGAGGGGCCGCAGATAAGGCATCATAATACCAAGTGTAGTGCCCCACATACTCCCCAGGCTGATGCCTTAAAGTAAATAAGTGCACCCGTTAGTTAAAAGTCAACGTTGTATATTAACTGCAGGAGAACGGCATATTCATATAGTCACAAATACACCCATAGAGCCAGGCGTACCAAGAGAGTGAAATGAACTCTTAAAGCGCATGCGCAGACCTAGCAAATAGACAATAAAGAATCGTACTGCGCCGATACCGAACGACCTAAGTCCCCACACAGGGGAGGGACGGTAGACCAAAATGATCAAATGAACTCCCAATGTGCATGCGGAGACCTGGCATCCATGAGTATGGAAAGGGACACAGAAAAGAACAACCTCCATCCCCGACGGGGGGAGGGGAGTAAACAAAACATAATGATATTTCCTATAGTGGCCCGCATTGTTCGCGGGTAAGTACCATAAGATAAACGCATCAATAGATTAAAAGGCGGTGACTCAAATAAAGATGAATAGACCAAAAAATATAACTACATAAAGGGCCATGCCACCACAAAGGGTGACTATAGTAGGCAGGCAAAGAAACCCTGTCGGCATGCAGTATATGTTCAGTACCATATTTGATTAATGAGTATTATATAGAATTAGATATGATGCATCGAATTGGTGACCACTGAAGTACACATGGTACTATGATCAGTATCATACAAGAGGACCCCATCCAGACAAGAGGAGGAAGAATCATACAAGATGATAAAAGATGATAAAACGATCCCCACAGCCAGCTGTATAAATGTGGACATGATAATGAATAAGGTATGTATAAGTGTCCCATATGGTAACGCATATCAAATCCTAAGATATATAACATCGCCGCAATCCTATTGAGAATACTGACAAATTCAGATATGATATCTATTTAAGGTAAGTATATATCAGTAAATTGTGAAATACGGATAAGCTTATAAAGAATGTTTACCATTTAATAAATGGATATTACATCCAAAGGTCATAGAAAGTACATCACTTTTCCCCAAACACAAGAAGGGGTGATCACTCCACACTACCACCCATGTTCATGAGATGACGCACAGGGTCTAATAGATGACCGATTATTCATTCCAGATTGGGCACGGTTTAGCCAGAAATGAAACCACATTACAAAATGGATTCAAAAAGTCCCTAAAAGGGACCTATACTAAGTCACAGATTATATAGGACTTACAGTAAAGGTGAGACATGCGAGCTGGTACCAGGCTAAAAGAAACTGGGGCTTAAGATGTCATACCATCCCAGAGGTATATACAGAATTGATAAGATTGCAAAAAGTCCCGAAACTCATACCGAAGGATTAGAAGAGACATAAATGTCCAAATAGATCGTATCATAGTTGTTTGTAGAAACCAGTGAAGAGAAATTCTTCATTAAGGCCCCTCGGGGCCATACTCTGTAGATTGTAGATCCATTTGGTTTCACAACATAAGAGCCGGTTAGTGATATCTCCACCCCTAATATTTAGGCGTACTCCTTCCAGTCCCATAACCTTGAAGTTGGAAGTATTACAACGGTGATAGTCCAGGAAATGCGCAGCCACGGAAGATAGAGTCTTATTTTTCGCCCGGTCTCTTGGTGCCGTGGAGATGCTCGAAAGATGCTGTTGCATTCCCCTCCTTAGCTCCTGTGTGGTCTGCCCCACATACACCTTTGGACAGTCGCAGAAAATAGCATATACCATGTTTCTGGATCTACAAATAAAATATTCCTTTGGTTGGATCCGGTATGGTACTGTTGAAATAGAAAAACCATCCTGAGAGATCATGAAAGAACAAATGTTACACCCCCCACAGGGATAAGACCCAAAAATTCTAGTCCCTCGATTTAACTTCACAGCCGGGCGTTGGTAGTGGCTATGGCAAAGGTCATCCCTAAGATTTTTTGCCCTTCTTGCCACCATACAGGGTGCAGTGGAGACTACCGGTGGAATCTTTTTGTCAGTCATGAGAATATCCCAATTCCTACTTAGAAGGTCCCGTATATCTGCCCACTGGTTGTTGAAAGTGGTGATAATTGCCAGAGGGCGTGTAGAAGCACGTACCTTTTTTTCAAAAAGATGTTTCCGATCCTGTTGAAGGGCATGCTGGAAGGCCCCCGAGATAAGTCTCTGTGGATATCCTCTTTTCTTGAAACGGTCAGAGAGATCTTTTGCTTGATGCCTAAATTCATCATCCGTGCTGCAATTTCTTCTTACACATAAGAATTGCCCCTTCGGGATACCCTTTCTAAGATGGAAGGGATGAAAACTCGTAAAGTGGAGAAGACTATTCGTAGCTGTAGTCTTACGATGTAAACCACTCACAATTCTGGAATCCATAATCGAGAGTCTCAGATCCAGGAAATCAATGGTGGTTTCTGAAATCACAGATGTAAGTTTAATGTTAAGGTTATTAACATTAAGATCCCCAATAAATTGGTTACAATCCTCCACAGATCCCATCCAAATCAGCAGGATGTCGTCGATATAACGTTGCCAGGTATGCACCCTAGAGCTAAACAGATTATGTTGGTACACCACTGTCTCCTCCCACCAACCTAAAAATAGGTTGGCATAGGCGGGGGCACAACGAGGGCGTTCGAAAATGCTCCCAATCCCTGAGACGATAGGCCTACCTGGGGGCTCTACAAGAGACTTGTGAATTTTTGGTAGAGCGTAGAAGGTAGGTATAGTTGGTATCGGCGTTGTAAGAAAATCCGCTTTCTTCTTGGTCACAATATGGTCCCGGAGGGCCCCATTAATGATACAGTCAAGCTGGTCTTTAAAGAAACTCGTCGGATCTGAGGGTAAGATGGTATAACAGTTGTTATTGCTGAGTTGTCTTGTGACTTCCCTAAGGTATTGATCATGTGGCCACAAGACAACGTTTCCCCCTTTGCCCGCCTCACGTACCACAAACTGATTGTTCCTCTTTAGGTCCTGTAGTGCCCCTAATTCTTCTCTACTGAGGTTATTTGCCTTATGTGGATCCAATCTCAAATTCTCAATATCACGACATGTTTTATAAAAAAATATCTGGACCGCAGGGAACAAAGAGAACGATGGAGATGCTTGTGATGGAAGCCGTCTGGTGAATCTACCCCTAGATGGTGAAGTCTCATTTTCCTGCAGAAGTTCCAAAAAGTCCTGAAAGACCTGTCTCTCGTTATCAGGGAATGTGTCCAACAAGGAAGGCTGATGATAGAGCAGCCTAAAAGTAAGTTGACGGCAGAAAAGGTAGAGGTCTTTCACCAGTACAAATTTGTTTAGAGTGTTCATGGGCGACAAAGAAAGGCCCCTAGAGAGAACCCTAGTTTCTGGTTCTGATAGTATGTGTGTCGATAAATTCACTATCTGTAAATTACCTGACAGGGCCATCCCTCCTGTGTCCTTCATCATCGTCTCTTGTTGAACCTGGTTTCTCTCCTGTACGTGGGCGACCACTTCTTGTACCCTCTGCCCCTTCTTGTATTAACTCCTTGTTTTCCTGCGACCTCTCCGACTGCGCCTTCCCCGTCGCTGGGGTCTGAGGATAAAAAAGATCGCTGGAAGACATTTCTGGGCCAGTGTGACTCTCGGCCATTCTACTAAGGTCATCGAAGAGAGGTCTTTTATTCCCCCGATGGGTCCATCTATAGGCTCTTCCATTAACGAAATCCGATTTATCCCTGTTAAATTTATTCCTCTTACGGGCAATGATCTCCTTCTCAAAGGTATCAATTAAGTTTTTTAGTTTTAATTGAAAGGGGTTAACTAGAGTCTCCTTGTCAAAATCCAAAAGCTTATTCTCACAAATCTTAATTTCACTCTTAATTTTGTTCAACAGGATCTGGTCATGTTCTATAAGCAAGTCTATTAAAATGGTGGAACATTTAGCTAAACCAGCCTCCCAAGTATGACGAAAATCATGCAAAGTTTGACGCACATAAAGGAGCTGGCATCTGCAGCCGAGGAGGAGGGAAGCCTTGATGACAGTGAGCCATTGTCTGCTCAGGGAACTCTCCTGGATGAGGTGGCGGACGAAGAGGAGGAGGAGGAGGAGGATGTGGATGAATATTTATGGGAGGAGGATGCTTCACAGGGGCAATAGAAACTGGTGGCGTTACAAGGTCAGGTACAGGGTTTTTGCGGGACACAAGTGATGTTGATTTGCAAGAAAGTGCTCCTCAACCCAGCACAAGCAGTAAATTGACACCTGGAACATTGGCCCACATGGCTGAGTATGCCTTGCATATCCTAAAAAGGGACCCCCGCATTATCAAAATGATGACCGATGACGATTACTGGTTGGCCTGCCTCCTGGATCCATGATATAAAGGAAAGTTACTGCTACATGAGAACCTTGAGCAAATATTGGCTACCAAACAAGCAACACTTGTAGACCGTTTGGTTCAGACATTCCTAGCACACAGCGGCGATGATGGTTCTCACACGAGCCGTAGGGGGCAACATGGCTGAGGTGTTAGAGGTACACAAATCTGAAGTGGCGTTGGACAGAGGGGTTTTATGACCAGGTTGTGGAGTGATTTCGCAATGACCGCTGACACGACAGGTACTGCTGCATCAATTCAAAGTGACAGGAGACAGCATTTGTCCAGTATGGTTACCAACTATTTTTCCTCCCTTATCGATATTCTCCCTCACAGGTCATTCCCCTTTGATTACTGGGCATCTAAAATAGACACCTGGCTTTAATTGGCAGAATATGCATTACAGGAGCTCGCTTGCCCTGCTTCTAGTGTGCTATCAGAAAGAGTATTCAGTGCTGCTGGTTCAATACTGACCGAAAAAAGGACACGCCTGGCTACCCAGAATGTTGATGATCTAACCTTCATTAAAATGAACCAATCATGGATTTCAAATTATTTTGCCCCACCTTCTCCTGCTGACACGTAGCTTGCCTGAAAAATGTCTTGCTTTTGGCCTCCTCTTACTGACTTCTCCAATTCCGCCATTTGCAGCTGCTGAATGTCCACCATAGGCCAGTTTTATACCTCCCTAAATGGGTTGACTCCCCCCACAGGGCCGTGTTCGCCACCTGGCGCAAACAGCCGTACGAGTGCCGTTTGCCTGGACAGGTGGGTGCGCCCACCTTTGGGCAACGGCACTGGCACAGGGTCACTCATAGTACAATGAAGTGTCTCTGACGGTGGTGGTGCACAACCAACGTCAGACACACCATCATAATATGAGGGGCCCTGTGCCAGTACCACTGCCCACGAGAGTGTTCCCCCCAATTTGAACAGTGCTCTACCACTTGCAATACTTACCTCTCCCTGCTCCACCACTGTGTAGTCTGTGCTGTTAAATCCTTCAATGGCACTGCCAATACAAATTTGTTGAAATGATAGATGATAGTTAAAATATACAGGGGCTCTGGCCTCCATTTAGACCATTTAATACTTTGCGCCTACTACCACTGTCTGCTACTCAGCAGAGGAGCCCACCCCAGTACCTAGCTATGCCGTCTGTTTAGTCCTGTTACCAATTTTGAACTTCTTTTAGCCACCTTTTGTATTTTGGGCCTACTACCTGTGTCTGCGCCACTCATTACAATTGTCCTCCACTTAACAAAGCTATGCCGCCTGTTTAGTCCTGTTACCAATTTTCAACTGAATTTAGCCTACTTTTTTATTTTGGGCCTACTACCTGTGTCTGCGCCACTCATGACAATTGTCCTCCACTTAACAAAGCTATGCTGCCTGTTTAGTCCTGTTACCATTTTAGAACTGCATTTAGCCTACTTTTTTATTTTGGGCCTACTAACTGTGTCTGCGCCACTTGTTACAATTGTCCTCCTCTGAACAAAGCAATGCCGCCTGTTTAGTCCTGTTACCAATTTTGAACTGCTTTTAGCCTACTTTTTTATTTTGGGCCTATATCTGTGTTTCCTCCTCATCCTGCCCATTGCACAGCCACTGCTAGATGAGTCTGCTGGTACATTGACCCAGACCACTACATTCCCCTTGCACTCTACACAGCCAGAATCTGACCCTGCTGAAGGTCAGGTTCCCCTTCCCGCATACTATACCACCTTACACGGGGACAAGGAGGAAGGTGCAGATGAAATTGCAGGTTCCTTCAACAGGTGGGGGGGCATACTCGTTGGCACTGGCACATGGCCCCTCATAGTACGCAAAAGTGTCTCTGGCAGTGGGAGGCGCCACCTGCCGTCAAACACACCGCCGTACTATGAGGGGCCCCGTGCCAGTGCCAACTAGTGGGCCCCCCTGCTTGCTCAGGATCACAGCACTTGCAAAGTTGAAATACTTACCTCTCCCTGCTCCACCACCGTGACGTATTCTGTGTTTCCTGGGCCCACGAAAATCTTGAGCCAGCCCTACCCCCGCAACTTTAGCCAAATGACCCCGTTTTCAATGCCGAACTATTGTTATAAAGTAAATTAAGATTGACAAGCTTAAGTGACAAGAATTGATGTTTTTGGCATTAAAATGGGCACTGTAGGTGTTTTCCTGTCCTCCACTCACTGCCGACTTTGATTCCCCATTGACTTGCTTTGGGTTTCGTGTTTTCGCCGGCCCCCGACTTTTCACAATAATCGGCCGATTTCACCCGACCTGACTTTTGACAAAGTCGGGTTTCGCGAAACCCGACTCGATCCTAAAAAAGTAAAAGTCGCTCAACCCTACTTGTGGATATTATTCCCATTAATGTCTCTTTTTTAGAATATTTTTGTGTTTTTTTTACAAGCGTTTTAATTCATGAGGGTTTTTTTTACATCATTTTATGGATATTTTGGAATTACAAAACATTTGGGTTGGGATTTGTAGTAAGAAGAATGCATAAAAAGGCGCCAAAAAACAAAATTAATGGACAATAAAAGTCCATGGCAGCACAAAAATGACGGTTCAAACCAAGCACGCTACTTTATAGACATGGTTCTAATAGAAAAATATGTCTTAAGTGTCTGAGCAGTTTAAAGCAAAAACACACTAATGAGTTACTTAGTGCACCCTGGGCGTGACTGAGCAGTTCAAAGCAAAAACATGCTAATGAGTTACTCAGTGCACCCTGGGCATGGCTGAGTGTTCAGACCACCTTCCAAAAACTTTATCATCTAACTCTGCTCTCTTCTGCCTCTTGTATAGGAGTTGTCAATCAAGGAAGAGGGTGAAGAGTTGTGTTCTGTTTTCATACACGTTGATACAGTGTGTGATCCGACATACGGCATAAACCACTTCTGTCTTCCAAATAAGCAGACTGTTCTCTGCTTATTTCCTGTTGCTTAGGCAGCTGTTGGATAGTACTGAAAGAGAAGGAACTATTGTTGGCAGGCCAGCATAGACTAAGGGTGTTGTAGGTGAAGAAGAAAGAATGCTATAGTCAAGTATCAAGTTCTGAAGTAACCAAGTATCTAGTGGCAGAAGTAGTCCTGCATCAGCAAGCAAGATATGTACCTATTGGGAGTGTTATCTACACTAACTGAGAAGCTCAAATGTCGGTCAAACATTAGGGTCATTGTGAAGGAAGACTAGACTGGCCAGGCTGACACACGTTTTATCCTGCAGCAAGTGTGAACAAGTTCATATTGATAGGGAACCATCAGTTTTTAAGACCACCTTGACGTTGATTGATGGGCAGGTATGACTTGGTCAAATTATGTGCAAGGTGTCACTGAGGTTACATGATTAACTTGTGAGTCGCCCGCCAGGGCCGTGGGGTACCCGGTACCGGGTCCGGTGTTCACAAGGGGATGTCACAGTGGTGACCCGGTCCCTGGCCCTAGGCACCCATGTAAAAGGGAAATTGAATAAAGTTTATGTTCGTGATGCCACCTGTGGTATTCGGTCAGTGGGGACCGACGCTGCTTAAAGGGGTCCCCTGGGGTGATGTTATGGCAGCTAGATGGTATAACTTCCCACAGGTGAAGTATATCCCCAGGGCTCCCGTGTGTAGATGGAATATGGTGAATTGTGTAGTAACGAATGAGGACACAGGTTTTCAGTCTCTTTACCTGGTTTACTGAAGACTTCAGGCAGCCACAGTCCAGGGTACCAGATCACAGGATAGGTAGAGTCCGGCCGGCTTGGAAGCAAATCCAGAGTCCTCTTTACCAGGTGGAGATAAAAGCCTTCCTCTAGCGCGGTGATGTTATAGTCCCTTACTGCCTATGGCTTCTGATAAGGTCCTCACAGTTCTTCTCTGTCCCCCATATAGGATAGAACACAAACTTGTATGGCAGGTGACTCGAGCCTTTTTACCGGATCTCTATCATGACCCAGGCTCTATGCGTCACTGTGCCTCCTGGGTATTGAGGCGGACAGGTAATTTGCAGTTCAGCTGTCCTGCCGGTCTCTGCTGTAAGTCTTAGAGTCCCTTACAACCTCGGTGTTCCAGCTATCTGTTATCTGCGCTTCAGAGAGGCAGCTCATTCGTAGCTGGTCTCCCCTGATATCACTCTCCTGTGCTTCGCTCTCCTGCATGC
The DNA here is from genome assembly GCF_032444005.1 of Ranitomeya imitator. Taxonomy (NCBI): domain Eukaryota; kingdom Metazoa; phylum Chordata; class Amphibia; order Anura; family Dendrobatidae; genus Ranitomeya; species Ranitomeya imitator. The sequence continues at coordinate 463,095,808 of NC_091285.1, forward strand.
TCACTTAATGATGTTCTTTCCTTCTGTGTGTCTCTTTGTCCAGGGGTTATAGTACCTCAGACTACAGGGCCCCTTCAGACCTTCTGACACGCTATGTCGGTCTGCACTCTCCTCTGCCTCTCTGACAGGAACTAACTCACTTTCCCTCCAAACCACAGTATATATAGGGCAGAGGTGTCAAACTGCATTCCTCAAGGGCCGCAAGCAGGTCATGTTTTCAGGATTTCCTTGTATTGCACAGGTGATAATTTAATCACCTGCACAGAATGATTCCAGCACCTTGTGCAATACAAGGAAATCCTGAAAACATGACCTGTTTGAGGCCCTTGAGGAATGCAGTTTGACACCTCTGATATAGGGAGTCACCTAGAAATAGGATCAAAAGCTCCCCCTTGTGGCCTGGAGTGTGAACAAGTTGTGTGCATTGTGATTACCTGATAAAGAGATATCCTTCATCGCTTCCAAGCTTAACATCACTCTCCCCGTGAGGAAAGCAATGCCATTGTGACGACCAGGACCCAGGCCATTTATAACTTTTGGTGCAGTTAGATATCTCATTTACCACTGCTTCAGCATCTATCTTGCTTTAACTCTATATTTGAATAGCGCTTTGATATGTAGCACACTATATCATGTATAGCAAACCAAGCTATCAGCTTTTGGGAGTTTTTCCTTTAATATTCACTGACCTTTATACTTATTGCCAGCTTTTGAGCAAATCAAGTGGCATCTACTAAATATCATTGTTTTTTCACTTGGAATATAAATGATCTTTTCCTGTACTGGCACTTTGTACTCATAACACGATTATTATAACTTGTCATGATTTGTGCTATTTTTTGTACGTGATATCCAGCACTGGAATTTTCTTTTGTTCTTTTTTTTTTTTTAAACTCCTATGGATTGATTGCTAAATTGTTTTGCTTTGTTTGAGCTATTTACTGCATGTGTTGGTCACCTGGGCCCCTGTTATCTGGTACCTAGCAGACTTTTAACATGTTTAGTAGGGTTGAGCGAAACAGATCGTTCATTTTCAAAAGTCGCCGACTTTTGGCAAAGTCGGGTTTCATGAAACCCGACCCCTGTGTGGGGTCGGCCATGCGGTACGCGACTTTCGCGCCAAAGTCACGTTTCAATGACGCGAAAAGCGCCATTTCTCAGCCAATGAAGGTGGACGCAGAGTGTGGGCAGCGTGATGACATAGGTCCTGGTCCCCACCATCTTAGAGAAGGACATTGCAGTGATTGGCTTGCTGTCTGCGGCGTCACAGGGGCTATAAAGGGGCGTTCCCACCGACCGCCATCTTACTACTGCTGATCTGAGCCTAGGGAGAGGTTGCTGCCGCTTCGTCAGAAGCAGGGATAGCGTTAGGCAGGGTCCATTAACCACCAAACCGCTTGTGCTGTAGCGATTTCCACTGTCCAACACCACCTTTTGTTTGCAGGGACAGTGGAAGCTACATTTTTTTTCCTCAGCGCTGTAGCTCATTGGGCTGCCCTAGAAGGCTCCCTGATAGCTGCATTGCTGGGTGTACGCCGCTGTGCAAACCAACTGCTGTTGTTCCTTCCTTTCTGCACAGCTATCTTGTTTGTTTGTCCACACTTTTTATTTAATTTGTGCATCAGTCCACTCCTTATTGCTGCCTGCCATACCTGGCTGAGATTACTGCAGGGAGATAGTAATTGTAGGACAGTCCCTGTTTTTTTTTTTTTTTTTAAATTCTCCCTAAAAAAATAAGTTGTGGGAGATTAAGATTGGCATTTCTGCTAGAGTGCCATCCCTGTGTGTGCCATCTCTCTCACATAGTGGGCCATAGAAAGCCTTTTTATTTTTCTGTTTTTTTTTTGGGGGGGGGTTTATAAATTCTCCCTGAAAAAAAAAAAACAGTGGGAGATTAATATTGGCCTTTGGGCTTGTGTGCCAGTCCTGAGTGTGCCATCTCTCTCTCAAATAGTGGGCCATAGAAAGACTATTTTTTTTTTTTAAATTTGGTTTCTAAATTCTCCCTGAAAAAATAACAAAAAACCGTGGGAGATTAATATTGGCCTTTCTGCTTGTGTGCCAGTCCTGACTCCTGGGTGTGCCATCTCTCTCCCTCAAATAGTGGGCCATAGAAAGCCTATTTTTTTTTTATTTGGTTTCTAAATTCTCCCTGAAAAAAATAAAAAAAAATCAGTGGGAGATTAATATTGGCCTTTCTGCTTGTGTGCCACTCCTGACTCCTGGGTGTGCCATCTCTCTCTCTCTCTCAAATAGTGGGCCATAGAAAGCCAATTTTTTTTTATTTGGTTTCTAAATTCTCCCTGAAAAAATAAAAAAAATCAGTGGGAGATTAATATTGGCCTTTCTGCTTGTGTGCCATTCCTGACTCCTGGGTGTGCCATCTCTGTCTCTCAAATAGTGGGCCATAGATAGCCTATTTTTTTATTTATTTGGTATATAAGTATATAAGGGGACAATACAAATATCTCGCTGAGGATCTGTTTATACCAAGGAAGGTGACGGGCACAAGGGGGCATTCTTTGCGTCTGGAGGAGAGAAGGTTTTTCCACCAACATAGAAGAGGATTCTTTACTGTTAGGGCAGTGAGAATCTGGAATTGCTTGCCTGAGGAGGTGGTGATGGCGAACTCAGTCGAGGGGTTCAAGAGAGGCCTGGATGTCTTCCTAGAGCAGAACAATATTGTATCATACAATTAGGTTCTGTAGAAGTACGTAGATCTGGGGATTTATTATGATGGAATATAGGCTGAACTGGATGGACAAATGTCTTTATTCGGCCTTACTAACTATGTTACTATGTTACTATGTTCTAAATTCTCCCTGAAAAAATAAAAAAAAAATCAGTGGGAGATTAATATTGGCATTTCAGCTTGTGTGCCAGTCTTGACTCCTGGGTGTGCCATCTCTCTCTCTCAAATAGTGGGCCATAGAAAGCCTATTTTTTTTTTATTTGTTTTCTAAATTCTCCCTGAAAAAATCAATTTTTTTAATTTGGTTTCTAAATTCTCCCTGAAAAAATAAAAATAAATCAGTGGGAGATTAATATTGGCATTTCTGCTTATGTGCCATTCCTGACTCCTGGGTGTGCCATCTCTGTCTCTCAAATAGTGGGCCATAGAAAGCCTATTTTTTTTTAATTTGGTTTCTAAATTCTCCCTGAAAAAAAATAAAAAAAATCAGTGGGAGATTAATATTGGCCTTTCTGCTTGTGTGCCAGTCTTGACTCCTGGGTGTGCCATCTCTCTCTCTCAAATAGTGGGCCATAGAAAGCTTTTTTTTTTTTTATTTGGTTTCTAAATTCTCCCTGAAAAAATCATTTCTTTTTATTTGGTTTCTAAATTCTCCCTGAAAAAAATCATTTCATTTTATTTGGTTTCTAAAGTCTCCCTGTAAAAATAAAAAAAAATCAGTGGGAAATTAATATTGGCCTTTCTGCTTGTGTGCCAGTCTTGACTCCTGGGTGTGCCATCTCTGTCTCTCAAATAGTGGGCCATACAAAGCTTTTTTTTTTTTTTTTTTTTTTTTTGGTTTCTAAATTCTCCCTGAAAAAATAAAAAAAAATCAGTGGGAGATTAATATTGGCCTTTCAGCTTGTGTGCCAGTCTTGACTCCTGGGTGTGCCATCTCTCTCTCTCAAATAGTGGGCCATAGAAAGCCTATTTTTTTTATTTGTTTTCTAAATTCTCCTTGAAAAAATCAATTTTTTTTATTTGGTTTCTAAATTCTCCCTGAAAAAATCATTTTTTTTATTTGGTTTCTAAAGTCTCCCTGTAAAAATAAAAAAAAATCAGTGGGAGATTAATATTGGCCTTTCTGCTTGTGTGCCAGTCTTGACTCCTTAGTGTGCCATCTCTGTCTCTCAAATAGTGGGCCATAGAAAGCCTATTTTTTTTTTTTATTTGGTTTCTAAATTCTCCCTGAAAAAATAAAAAAAAAACAGTGGGAGATTAATATTGGCCTTTCTGCTTGTGTGCCAGTCTTGACTCCTGGGTGTGCCATCTCTCTCTCTCAAATAGTGGGCCATAGAAAGCCTATTTTTTTTTATTTGGTTTCTAAATTCTCCCTGAAAAAATCATTTTTTTTAATTTGGTTTCTAAATTCTCCCTGAAAAAATCATTTTTTTAATTTGGTTTCTAAATTCTCCCTGAAAAAATAAAAAAAAACAGTGGGAGATTAATATTGGCCTTGCTGCTTGTGTGCCAGTCTTGACTCCTAGGTGTGCCATCTCTCTCTCTCAAATAGTGGGCCATAGAAAGCCTATTTTTTTTTATTTGGTTTCTAAATTCTCCCTGAAAAAATCATTTTTTTTATTTGGTTTCTAAATTCTCCCTGAAAAAATAAAAAAAAAACAGTGGGAGATTAATATTGGCCTTTCTGCTTGTGTGCCAGTCTTGACTCCTGGGTGTGCCATCTCTCTCTCTCAAATAGTGGGCCATAGAAAGCGTATTTTTTTTATTTGTTTTCTAAATTCTCCTTGAAAAAATCAATTTTTTTTATTTGGTTTCTAAATTCTCCCTGAAAAAATCATTTTTTTTATTTGGTTTCTAAAGTCTCCCTGTAAAAATAAAAAAAAATCAGTGGGAGATTAATATTGGCCTTTCTGCTTGTGTGCCAGTCTTGACTCCTTAGTGTGCCATCTCTGTCTCTCAAATAGTGGGCCATAGAAAGCCTATTTTTTTTTTTATATGGTTTCTAAATTCTCCCTGAAAAAATAAAAAAAAAAACAGTGGGAGATTAATATTGGCCTTTCTGCTTGTGTGCCAGTCTTGACTCCTGGGTGTGCCATCTCTCTCTCTCAAATAGTGGGCCATAGAAAGCCTATTTTTTTTTATTTGGTTTCTAAATTCTCCCTGAAAAAATCATTTTTTTTAATTTGGTTTCTAAATTCTCCCTGAAAAAATCATTTTTTTAATTTGGTTTCTAAATTCTCCCTGAAAAAATAAAAAAAAACAGTGGGAGATTAATATTGGCCTTTCTGCTTGTGTGCCAGTCTTGACTCCTGGGTGTGCCATCTCTCTCTCTCAAATAGTGGGCCATAGAAAGCCTATTTTTTTTTATTTGGTTTCTAAATTCTCCCTGAAAAAATCATTTTTTTTATTTGGTTTCTAAATTCTCCCTGAAAAAATAAAAAAAAAAACAGTGGGAGATTAACCCCTTTACCCCCAAGGGTGGTTTGCACGTTAATGACCAGAATTTTTACAATTCTGACCACTGTCCCTTTATGAGGTTATAACTCCGAAACGCTTCAACGGATCCTGGTGATTCTGACATTGTTTTCTCGTGACATATTGTACTTCATGATAGTGGTAAAATTTCTTTGATAGTACCTGCGTTTATTTGTGAAAAAAACGGAAATTTAGCGAAAATTTTGAAAATTTCGCAATTTTCAAACTTTGAATTTTTATGCAATTAAATCACAGAGATATGTCACACAAAATACTTAATAAGTAACATTTCCCACATGTCTCCTTTACATCAGCATAATTTTGGAACCAATTTTTTTTTTGTTAGGGAGTTATAAGGGTTAAAAGTTGACCAGCAATTTCTCATTTTTACAACACCATTTTTTTTTAGGGACCACGTCTCATTTGAAGTCATTTTGAGGGGTCTATATGATAGAAAATGCCCAAGTGTGACACCATTCTAAAAACTGCACCCCTCAAGGTGCTCAAAACCACATTCAAGAAGTTTATTAAACCTTCAGGTGTTTAATAGGAATTTTTGGAATGTTTAAATAAAAATGAACATTTAACTTTTTTACACAAAAAATTTACTTCAGCTCCAATTTGTTTTATTTTACCAAGGGTAACAGGAGAAATTGGACCCAAAAAGTTGTTGTCCAATTTGTCCTGAGTACGCTGATACCCCATATGTGGCAGTAAACCACTGTTTGGGCGCATGGGAGAGCTCGGAAGGGAAGGAGCGCTATTTGACTTTTCAATGCAAAATTGACAGGAATTGAGATGGGATGCCATGTTGCGTTTGGAGAGCCACTGATGTGCCTAAACATTGAAACCCCCCACAAGTGACACCATTTTGGAAAGTAGACCCCCTAAGGAACTTATCTGGATGTGTGGTGAGCACTTTGACCCACCAAGTGCTTCACAGAAGTTTATAATGCAGAACCGTAAAAATAAAAAATCATATTTTTTCACAAAAATTATATTTTTGCCCCCAATTTTTTATTTTTCCAAGGGTAAGAGAAGAAATTGGACCTCAAAAGTTGTTGTCCAATTTGTCCTGAGTACGCTGATACCCCATATGTGGCAGTAAACCACTGTTTGGGCGCATGGGAGAGCTCGGAAGGGAAGGAGCGCCGTTTGACTTTTCAATGCAAAATTGACAGGAATTGAGATGAGACGCCATGTTGCGTTTGGAGAGCCACTGATGTGCCTAAACATTGAAACCCCCCACAAGTGACACCATTTTGGAAAGTAGACCCCCTAAGGAACTTATCTGGATGTGTGGTGAGCACTTTGACCCACCAAGGGCTTCACAGAAGTTTATAATGCAGAGCCATAAAAATAAAACAAAATTTTTTTCCCACAAAAATTATTTTTTAGCCCCCAGTTTTGTATTTTCCCTAGGGTAACAGGAGAAATTGGACCCCAAAAGTTGTTGTCCAATTTGTCCTGAGTACGCTGATACCCCATATGTGGGGGAGAACCACCGTTTGGGCGCATGGGAGGGTTCGGAAGGGAAGGAGCGCCATTTGGAATGCAGACTTAGATGGAATGGTCTGCAGGCGTCACATTGCGTTTGCAGAGCCCCTAATGTACCTAAACAGTAGAAACCCCCCACAAGTGACACCATTTTGGAAAGTAGACCCCCTAAGGAACTCATCTTGATGTGTTGAGAGAGCTTTGAACCCTCAAGTATTTCACTACAGTTTATAACGCAGAGCCATGCAAATAAAAAATATTTATTTTTCCACAAAAATTATATTTTAGCCCCAAGTTTTGTATTTTTCCAAGGTTAGCAGGAGAAATTGGACCCTAAATGTTGTTGTCCAATTTGTCCTGAGTACGCTGATACCCGATATGTGGGGGGGAACCACCGTTTGGGCGCATGGGAGGGCTCGGAAGGGAAGGAGCATCATTTGGAATGCAGACTTAGATGGATTGGTCTGCAGGCGTCACATTGCGTTTGCAGAGCCCCTAATGTACCTAAACAGTAGAAACCCCCCACAAGTGACCCCATATTGGAAACTAGACCCCTCAATGAACTTATCTAGATGTGTTGTGAGAACTTTGAACCCCCAAGTGTTTCACTACAGTTTATAACGCAGAGCCGTGAAAATAAAAAATCTTTTTGTTTTCCCACAAAAATTATTTTTTAGCCCCCAGTTTTGTATTTTCCCAAGGGTAACAGGAGAAATTGGTCCACAAAAGTTGTTGTCCAATTTGTCCTGAGTACGCTGATACCCCATATTTTGGGGTAAACCCCTGTTTGGGCACACAGGAAAGCTCGGAAGGGAAGGAGCACTGTTTTACTTTTTCAACGCAGAATTGGCTGGAATTGAGATCGGACGCCATGTCGTGTTTGGAGAGCCCCTGATGTGCCGAAACAGTGGAAACCCCCCAATTATAACTGAAACCCTAATCTAAACACACCCCTAACCCTAATTCCAACGGTAACCCTAACCACACCTCTAACCCTGACACACCCCTAACCCTAATCCCAACCCTATTCCCAACTGTAAATGTAATCTAAACCCTAACCCTAACTTTAGCCCCAACCCTAACTGTAGCCCCAACCCTAACCCTAACCCTAGCCCTAACCCTAGCCCTAACCCTAGCCCTAACCCTAGCCCTAACCCTAGCCCTAACCCTAACCCTAGCCCTAGCCCTAACCCTAGCCCTAGCCCTAGCCCTAACCCTAGCCCTAACCCTAGCCCTAACCCTAACCCTAGCCCTAGCCCTAACCCTAGCCCTAACCCTAGCCCTAACCCTAGCCCTAGCCCTAACCCTAGCCCTAACCCTAGCCCTAATGGGAAAATGGAAATAAATACATTTTTTTTATTTTTCCCTAACTAAGGGGGTGATGAAGGGGGGTTTGATTTACTTTTATAGCGAGTTTTTTAGCGGATTTTTATGATTGGCAGCCGTCACACACTGAAAGACCATTTTTATTGCAAAAAATATTTTTTGCAATATCACATTTTGAGAGCTATAATTTTTCCATATTTTGGTCCACAGAGTCATGTGAGGTCTTGTTTTTTGCGGGACGAGTTGACGTTTTTATTGAAAACATTTTTGGGCACGTGACATTTTTTTATCGCTTTTTATTCCGATTTTTGTGAGGAAGAATGACCAAAAGCCAGCTATTCATGAATTTCTATTGGGGGAGGCGTTTATACCGTTCCGCGTTTGGTAAAATTGATAAATCAGTTTTATTCTTCGGGTCAGTACGATTACAGCGATACCTCATTTATATCATTTTTTTATGGTTTGGTGCTTTTATACGATAAAAACTATTTTACAGAAAAAATAATTATTTTTGCATCGCTTTATTCTCAGGACTATAACTTTTTTATTTTTTTGCTGATGATGCTGTATGGCAGCTCTTTTTTTGCGGGACAATATGACGCTTTCAGCGGTACCATGGTTATTTATATCTGTCCTTTTGATCGCGTGTTATTCCACTTTTTGTTCGGCGGTATGATAATAAAGCGTTGTTTTTTGCCTCGTTTTTTTTTTTTTTTCTTACGGTGTTTACTGAAGGGGTTAACTAGTGGGACAGTTTTATAGGTCGGGTCGTTACGGACGCGGCGATACTAAATATGTGTACTTTTATTGGTTTTTTTTTTTTTATTTAGATGAAGAAATGTATTTATGGGAATAATATTTTTTTTTTTTTTCATTATTTTGGAATATTTTTTTTTATTTTTTTTACACATTTGGAAAATTTTTTTTTTACTTTTTTACTTTGTCCCAGGGGGGGACATCACAGATCAGTGATCTGACAGTTTGCACAGCACTCTGTCAGATCACTGATCTGACATGCAGCGCTGCAGGCTTCACAGTGCCTGCTCTGAGCAGGCTCTGTGAAGCCACCTCCCTCCCTGCAGGACCCGGATCCGCGGCCATCTTGGATCCGGGGCTCGAGCAGGGAGGGAGGTGAGGAGACCCTCGCAGCAACGCGATCACATCGCGTTGCTCCGGGGGTCTCAGGGAAGCCCGCAGGGAGCCCCCTCCCTGCGCGGTGCTTCCCTGCACCGCCGGCACATCGCGATCATCTTTGATCGCGGTGTGCCAGGGGTTAATGAGCCGGGGGCGGTCCGTGACCGCTCCTGGCACAGAGTGCCGGATGTCAGCTGCGATAAGCAGCTGACACCCGGCCGCGATCGGCCGCGCTCCCCCCGTGAGCGCGGCCGATCGGCTATGACGTACTATCCCGTCCAGGGTCAGATAAGCCCAGGGCACCTCGACGGGATAGTACGTCTAAGGTCACAGAGGGGTTAATATTGGCCTTTCTGCTTGTGTGCCAGTCTTGACTCCTGGGTGTGCCATCTCTCTCTCTCAAATAGTGGGCCATAGAAAGCCTATTTTTTTTTATTTGGTTTCTAAATTCTCCCTGAAAAAATCATTTTTTTTTATTTGGTTTCTAAATTCTCCCTGAAAAAATCATTTTTTTAATTTGGTTTCTAAATTCTCCCTGAAAAAATAAAAAAAAACAGTGGGAGATTAATATTGGCCTTTCTGCTTGTGTGCCAGTCTTGACTCCTGGGTGTGCCATCTCTCTCTCTCAAATAGTGGGCCATAGAAAGCCTATTTTTTTTTTATTTGGTTTCTAAATTCTCCCTGAAAAAATCATTTTTTTAATTTGGTTTCTAAAGTCTCCCTGTAAAAATAAAAAAAAATCAGTGGGAGATTAATATTGGCCTTTCTGCTTGTGTGCCAGTCTTGACTCCTGGGTGTGCCATCTCTCTCTCTCAAATAGTGGGCCATAGAAAGCCTATTTTTTTTTTATTTGGTTTCTAAATTCTCCCTGAAAAAATCATTTTTTTAATTTGGTTTCTAAAGTCTCCCTGTAAAAATAAAAAAAAATCAGTGGGAGATTAATATTGGCCTTTCTGCTTGTGTGCCAGTCTTGACTCCTGGGTGTGCCATCTCTCTCTCAAATAGTGGGCCATAGAAAGCCTATTTTTTTATTTTTATTTGGTTTCTAAATTCTCCCTGAAAAAAAAAAAAAAAAAGTGGGAGATCAATATTGACATTTGTGCTTGAGTGACAGTCCTGCGTGTGTGGCATCTCTCTCATTTGGTGCCACCGAAAACAGAGTGTGTAACATTGTGCCTGATTTTCCTTGCGGTCTCACCCACCTGTAAAGGGATATCTAAATCATACTGAAGTTATAGCTCACCGTGTAAGTTGTTTGACAGCAACAAATACCGTTACTTTGGTTAAGTTTCTAAAACAATGAGGAAGTCTGGTGGAAGAGGTCGTGGCCGTGGTCGTTCATTGTCAGCTGGTAATGATGGTAGTGGTAGTGGAGCATCAGGTGGTCGTGGGAAAAAAAGTATTGCACCCAAGTCTGGAGCTGTGGAGCCAGGTTCGTCGTCTGGCTACACAAGGCCTCGAACGCTCCCTTTTCTGGGAGTAGGAAAACCGCTTTTAAAGCCGGAGCAGCAAGAGCAAGTTTTGGCTTACCTTGCTGACTCAGCCTCTAGCTCTTTTGCCTCCTCTTTTGAAACTGGTAAATGTCAAAGCAGCGCGTCGTTAGTGGATGTTCACGGTCAGGGACAAGTCGCTTCCTTGTCCTCTTCAGCAAAAACAACAACAGAGAAGGATGCAGCAGGCGACACAACGGGTTACTCCATGGAGCTCTTTACACATACCGTCCCTGGCTTAGAAAGTGAAACAGTTAACAGGCCATGCCCATTACAAGTTGAATATGACATGGAGTGCACTGATGCACAGCCACAGCCAGACTACTATGCTGGTCCTTTGACTCAGACCACAACATTGCCCTCGCAGGGTACTGATCCAGAATCAGACCCTGATGAGACTATGTTGCCCCATCACGAACGCTCTACCACCGACTTACACGGTGACACAGACGAAGTTGGGCACGAGCTAGAAGAGGAGGTTATAGATGACCCAGTTGTTGACCCCGATTGGCAGCCATTGGGGGAACAGGATGCAGGCGGCAGTAGTTCTGAAGCGGAGGAGGAGGGGCCACAGCAGGCATCAACATCGCAACAGGTTCCATCTGCCGGGCCCGTAGATGGGACAAAACGCGTGGCAAAGCCAAAACCTGTTGGAGGACAGCGTGGCCATCCGGTTAAAGCTCAGTCTGCAATGCCTGAAAAGGGATCCGAAGCTCGAAAGAGTGCAGTCTGGCATTTTTTTAAACAACATCCAATTGATCAGCGCAAAGTCATCTGTCAAAAGTGTTCAACTACCTTAAGCAGAGGTCAGAATTTGAAAAGTCTCCATACAAGTTGCATGCATAGACATTTAACCACCATGCATTTGCAAGCCTGGACTAACTACCAAACGTCCCTTAAGGTTGTAGCACCCTCGGCCAATGAAGCTAGTCAGCAACGCTACATCCCTGCCGTCACTGTAAGGCCACCATTTTCCGCACCACCTGCAGTATCTGAGCAGGTTTCTTTGCCAGGCCAAAGCAGTCAGGGTCAGGGAATCACCAGTTTCGTACTAGGAAACACTGCATGTAGGGCACCGGCGGAAACAATACCGTCTCCAACCGTCTCTCATTCTGCCATGTCCACCGGCACACCCGCTAGTTCCACGATCTCCAGCTCTCCAGTCCAGCTCACCCTACATGAGACTCTGGTTAGAAAAAGGAAGTACTTATCCTCGCATCCGCGTACACAGGGTTTGAACGGCCACATAGCTAGACTAATCTCGTTAGAGATGATGCCCTGCCGGTTAGTTGAAAGCGAAGCTTTCAAAGCCCTGATGGACTACGCTGAACCACGCTACGAGCTACCTAGTCGACACTTCTTTTCGAGAAAAGCCATCCCAGTCCTCCACCAGCATGTTAAAGAGCGCACCGTCCATGCACTCAGGCAATATGTGAGTACAAAGGTGCACCTGACAACAGATGCATGGACCAGTAGGCATGGCCAGGGACGTTACGTGTCCATCACGGCACACTGGGTGAATGTGGTGGATGCAGGGTCCACAGGGGACATCAATTTCGGGACAGTTCTGCCTAGACCACGGTCAAGGAAATAGTTGGCTGTAGGTGTTCGCACCCCCTCCTCCTCCTCCTCCTCGTCCTTCGGCAGAAGCGAGAGCTCGTCCACAGACCGCAGTCGCCAAACCACTCCATCCGCAGCTGCCACTGTTGCACACCAGTTGTCGCATTATGGGCCAGCTACTGGCAAGCGTCAGCAGGCTGTATTGGCTATGAAGTGTTTGGGCGACAACAGACACACCACGGAAGTTCTGTCCGAGTTCTTGCAGAGAGAAACGCAGTCGTGGCTGGGCACAGTAAATCTTGAGGCAGGCAAGGTAGTGAGTGATAACGGAAGGAATTTCATGGCTGCCATCTCCCTTTCCCAACTGAAACACATTCCTTGCCTGGCTCACACCTTAAACCTGGTGGTGCAGTGCTTCCTGAAAAGTTATCCGGGGTTATCTGACCTGCTCCTCAAAGTGCGCGGACTTTGCTCACATATCCGCCGTTCGCCCGTACACTCCAGCCGTATGCAGACCTATCAGCGGTCTTTGAACCTTCCCCAGCATCGCCTAATCATAGACATTGCAACAAGGTGGAACTCAACACTGCACATGCTTCAGAGACTGTGCGAACAGAGGCGGGCTGTTATGTTTTTGTGGGAGGATACACATACACGGGCAGGCAGTAGGATGGCAGACATGGAGTTGTCAGGTGTGCAGTGGTCGAAGATACAAGACATGTGTCAAGTCCTTCAGTGTTTTGAGGAATGCATACGGCTGGTTAGTGCAGACAATGCCATAATAAGCATGAGCATCCCCCTAATGCGTCTGCTGATGCAAAGTTTGACGCACATAAAGGAGCAGGCATCTGAAGCTGAGGAAGAGGAAAGCCTTGATGACAGTCAGCCATTGTCTAGTCAGGGCAGTGTACAGGACGAGGTAGCGGGCAAACAGGAGGAGGAGGACGAGGAGGATGATGGGGATGTGTTGTGAATTCTGTTGTCGGGCTCCCTCCTGTGGTCATGAATGGTACTTCGGCTGGTTCTGTCCATGGACTTCCTCTGGTGGGTGTTTCTGAGTTTCACAGGTGACGAGGTTAATTCCTTAGCTGCTGCTCTATTTAACTCCACTTAGATCTTTGCTCCATGCCACCTGTCAATGTTCCAGTATTGGTCTAGTTCTCTCCTGGATCGTTCTTGTGACCTGTCTTCCCATCAGAAGCTAAGTTCCAGCTTGTATTTCTTTGGTTTGCTATTTTTCTGTCCAGCTTGCTATTTAATTTGTTGTCTTGCTTGCTGGAAGCTCTGGGACGCAGAGGTAGCGCCTCCGCACCCTGAGTCGGTGCGGAGGGTCTTTTTGCGCCCTCTGCGTGGTCTTTTTGTAGGTTTTTGTGCTGACCGCAAAGTAACCTTTCCTATCCTCGGTCTGTTCAGTAAGTCGGGCCTCACTTTGCTAAATCTATTTCATCTCTGTGTTTGTATTTTCATCTTTACTCACAGTCATTATATGTGGGGGGCTGCCTTTTCCTTTGGGGAATTTCACTGAGGCAAGGTAGGCTTTATTTTTCTATCTTCAGGGCTAGCTAGTTTCTTAGGCTGTGCCGAGTTGCATAGGGAGCGTTAGGCGCAATCCACGGCTATTTCTAGTGTGTTTGACAGGTTTAGGGATTGCGGTCAGCAGAGTTCCCACGTCCCAGAGCTCGTCCTTATTATCAGTAACTATCAGGTCATTCCGTGTGCTCTTAACCATCAGGTCCATTATTGTCCTGACCACCAGGTCATAACAGTACAGGTGGCCCAAAGTACTAATGCATCTCAATAGAGGGATAAGAGAAGTTCTGAGACCATTTTTTTTTCTTTGCAGTGTGTTTTGTCTCTATTTTCCCCTTTACCTCTGGGTGGTTCAGGACACTGGTGTAAACATGGACATTCAAGGTCTGTCCTCTTGGATGGATAATCTCACTACAAGGATACAAAACATTCAAGATTTTGTGGTTCAGAATCCGATGTCAGAGCCTAAGATTCCAATTCCTGATTTGTTTTTTGGTGATAGATCTAAGTTCTTGAATTTCAAAAATAATTGTAAATTGTTTCTTGCCTTGAAACCTCGCTCCTCAGGTGACCCTGTTCAACAAGTAAAGATCATTATTTCTTTGTTACGTATTGACCCTCAAGACTGGGCATTTTCCCTTGCGCCAGGAGATCCGGCATTGCGTGATGTTGATGCGTTTTTCCTGGCGCTTGGATTGCTTTATGACGAACCTAATTCAGTGGATCAGGCAGAGAAAATCTTGCTGGCTCTGTGTCAGGGTCAGGATGAAGCAGAGATATATTGTCAGAAGTTTAGAAAGTGGTCTGTGCTCACTCAGTGGAATGAATGTGCCCTGGCAGCAATCTTCAGAAAGGGTCTCTCTGAAGCCCTTAAGGATGTCATGGTGGGGTTTCCCATGCCTGCTGGTCTGAATAAGTCTATGTCCTTGGCCATTCAGATCGATCGACGCTTGCGTGAGCGTAAAGCTGTGCACCATTTGGCGGTACTATCTGAGCATGGGCCTGAGCCTATGCAATGTGATAGGACTTTGACCAGAGCTGAACGGCAAGAACACAGACGTCGGAATGGGCTGTTTTTACTGTGGTGATTCCACTCATGCTATCTCCGATTGTCCTAAGCGCACTAAGCGGTTCACTAGGTCTGCCACCATTGGTATGGTACAGTCTAAATTTCTATTGTCTGTTACTCTGATTTGCTCTTTGTCATCCTATTCTGTTATGGCATTTGTGGATTCAGGCGCTGCCCTGAATTTGATGGACTTGGAGTATGCTAGGCGCTGTGGTTTTTTCTTGGAGCCCTTGCAGTATCCTATTCCATTGAGAGGAATTGATGCTACGCCTTTGGCCAAGAATAAGCCTCAGTATTGGACCCAATTGACCATGTGCATGGCTCCTGCACATCAGGAGGATATCCGCTTTCTGGTGTTGCATAATCTGCATGATGTGGTCGTTTTGGGGTTGCCATGGCTACAGGTTCATAATCCAGTATTGGACTGGAAATCTATGTCTGTGTCCAGCTGGGGTTGCCAGGGGGTACATGGTGATGTTCCATTTTTGTCTATTTCGTCTTCCACTCCTTCTGAAGTTCCAGAGTTTTTGTCGGATTATCGGGATGTATTTGATGAGCCCAAAGCCAGTGCCCTTCCTCCTCATAGGGATTGCGATTGTGCAATTAATTTGATTCCTGGTAGTAAGTTTCCTAAGGGCTGATTGTTCAATTTATCTGTGCCAGAACACGCCGCTATGCGGAGTTATATAAAGGAATCCTTGGAGAAAGGCCATATTCGCCCGTCGTCATCAGTGATGACTCATCACCGTTAGGAGCAGGGTTCTTTTTTGTGGCCAAGAAGGATGGTTCTTTGAGACCTTGTATTGATTACCGCCTTCTTAATAAAATTACAGTCAAATTTCAGTATCCTTTGCCGTTGCTGTCTGATTTGTTTGCTCGTATTAAAGGGGCTAGTTGGTTCACCAAGATAGATCTTCGAGGGGTGTATAATCTTGTGCGTATTAAACAAGGCGATGAATGGAAAACAGCATTTAATACGCCCAAGGGCCATTTTGAGTACCTGGTTATGCCATTCGGGCTTTCCAATGCTCCATCAGTATTTCAGTCCTTTATGCATGACATCTTCCGAGAGTACCTGGATAAATTCCTGATTGTGTATTTGGATGATATTTTGGTCTTTTCGGATGATTGGGAGTCTCATGTGAAGCAGGTCAGAATGGTGTTCCAGGTCCTTCGTGCGAATTCCTTGTTTGTGAAGGAGTCAAAGTGTCTCTTTGGAGTTCAGAAGGTTTCATTTTTGGGGTTCATTTTTCCCCTTCTACTATCGAGATGGACCCTGTTAAAGTCCAGGCCATTTATGATTGGACTCAGCCGACATCTGTGAAGAGCCTGCAAAAGTTCCTGGGCTTTGCTAATTTTTATCGGCGCTTCATCGCTAATTTTTCTACTGTTGCTAAACCGTTGACTGATTTGACCAAGAAGGGTGCTGATGTGGTCAATTGGTCTTCTGCAGCTGTAGAGGCTTTTCAGGAGTTGAAGCGTCGTTTTTCTTCTGCCCCTGTGTTGTGCCAGCCAGATGTTTCGCTCCCGTTTCAGGTTGAGGTTGATGCTTCTGAGATTGGAGCAGGGGCTGTTTTGTCGCAAAGAAGTTCTGATGGCTCGGTGATGAAGCCATGTGCTTTCTTTTCTAGAACGTTTTCGCCTGCTGAGCGTAACTATGATGTTGGTAATCGTGAATTGTTGGCCATGAAGTGGGCATTCGAGGAGTGGCGTCATTGGCTGGAAGGAGCCAAGAATCGCGTGGTGGTCTTGACAGATCACAAGAATTTGACTTATCTTGAGTCTGCCAAACGGTTGAATCCGAGACAGGCTCGATGGTCGTTATTTTTCTCCCGTTTTGATTTTGTGGTTTCGTACCTTCCGGGCTCTAAGAATGTGAAGGCTGATGCCCTGTCAAGGAGTTTTGTGCCTGACTCTCCGGGTGTTCCTGAGCCGGCGGGTATTCTCAAAGAGGGGGTAATTTTGTCTGCCATCTCCCCTGACTTGCGGTGGGTGCTGCAAAAATTTCAGGCTGATAGACCTGACCGTTGCCCAGCGGAGAAACTGTTTGTCCCTGATAGATGGACTAGTAGAGTTATCTCTGAGATTCATTGTTCAGTGTTGGCTGGGCATCCTGGAATCTTTGGTATGAGAGATTTGGTGGCTAGATCCTTCTGGTGGCCGTCTTTGTAGCGGGATGTGCGTTCTTTTGTGCAGTCCTGTGGGACTTGTGCTCGGGCTAAGCCCTGCTGTTCTCGTGCCAGTGGGTTGCTTTTGCCCTTGCCGGTCCCGAAGAGGCCCTGGACGCATATTTCTATGGATTTTATTTCGGATCTCCCCGTCTCTCAAAAGATGTCGGTCATTTGGGTGGTTTGTGATCGCTTTTCTAAGATGATCCATTTGGTACCTTTGTCTAAATTGCCTTCCTCCTCTGATTTGGTGCCATTATTTTTCCAGCATGTGGTTCGTTTACATGGTATCCCGGAGAACATCGTTTTTGACAGAGGTTCCCAGTTTGTTTCAAGGTTTTGGCGATCCTTTTGTGCTAGGATGGGCATTGATTTGTCTTTTTCCTCGGCTTTCCATCCTCAGACAAATGGCCAAACCGAACGAACTAATCAAACTTTGGAAACATATCTGAGATGCTTTGTTTCTGCTGATCAGGATGATTGGGTGTCCTTTTTGCCGTTGGCTGAGTTCGCCCTTAATAATCGGGCCAGCTCGGCTACTTTGGTTTCGCCGTTTTTCTGCAATTCTGGTTTCCATCCTCGTTTCTCTTCAGGGCAGGTTGAGTCTTCAGACTGTCCTGGTGTAGATACTGTGGTGGATAGGTTGCAGCAGATTTGGACTCATGTGGTGGACAATTTGACATTGTCCCAGGAGAAGGCTCAACGTTTCGCTAACCGCCGGCGCTGTGTGGGTCCCCGACTTCGTGTTGGGGATTTGGTTTGGTTGTCGTCTCGTTATGTTCCTATGAAGGTTTCCTCTCCTAAGTTTAAGCCTCATTTCATTGGTCCGTATAAGATTTCTGAGGTTATCAATCCTGTGTCATTTCGTTTGGCCCTTCCTGCTTCTTTTGCCATCCATAATGTGTTCCATAGGTCGTTATTGCGGAGATACGTGGCGCCTGTGGTTCCATCCGTTGATCCTCCTGCCCCGGTGTTAGTTGAGGGGGAGTTGGAGTATGTGGTGTAGAAGATTTTGGATTCTCGTGTTTCGAGACGGAAACTCCAGTACCTGGTCAAGTGGAAGGGTTATGGTCAGGAAGATAATTCCTGGGTTTTTGCCTTTGATGTTCATGCTGCCGATCTGGTTCGTGCCTTTCATTTGGCTCATCCTGGTCGGCCTGGGGGCTCTGGTGAGGGTTCGGTGACCCCTCCTCAAGGGGGGGGTACTGTTGTGAATTCTGTTGTCGGGCTCCCTCCTGTGGTCATGAATGGTACTTCGGCTGGTTCTGTCCATGGACTTCCTCTGGTGGGTGTTTCTGAGTTTCACAGGTGACGAGGTTAATTTGTTAGCTGCTGCTCTATTTAACTCCACTTAGATCTTTGCTCCATGCCACCTGTCAATGTTCCAGTATTGGTCTAGTTCTCTTCTGGATCGTACTTGTGACCTGTCTTCCCATCAGAAGCTAAGTTCCAGCTTGTATTTCTTTGGTTTGCTATTTTTCTGTCCAGCTTGCTATTTAATTTGTTGTCTTGCTTGCTGGAAGCTCTGGGACGCAGAGGGAGCGCCTCCGCACCGTGAGTCGGTGCGGAGGGTCTTCTTGCGCCCTCTGCGTGGTCTTTTTGTAGGTTTTTGTGCTGACCGCAAAGTAACCTTTCCTATCCTCGGTCTGTTCAGTAAGTCGGGCCTCACTTTGCTAAATCTATTTCATCTCTGTGTTTGTATTTTCATCTTTACTCACAGTCATTATATGTGGGGGGCTGCCTTTTCCTTTGGGGAATTTCTCTGAGGCAAGGTAGGCTTTATTTTTCTATCTTCAGGGCTAGCTAGTTTCTTAGGCTGTGCCGAGTTGCATCGGGAGCGTTAGGTGCAATCCACGGCTATTTCTAGTGTGTTTGATAGGTTTAGGGATTGCGGTCAGCAGAGTTCCCACATCCCAGAGCTCGTCCTTATTATCAGTAACTATCAGGTCATTCCGTGTGCTCTTAACCACCAGGTCCATTATTGTCCTGACCACCAGGTCATAACAGGGATGAGTATTTTTTTAATGAGGAAGCTTCTCCGGGGCCACTGGAAATTGGTGGCGTGGCAACGCCGGGTTCTGGGTTTTTGAGGGACACAAGTGACGTAGATTTGACTGAAACTGCCCCTCAACCAAGCACAACCGCAGATTTGACAACTGGAACTTTGGCACACATGGCGGATTATGCCTTACATATCCTCAAAAGGGACACACGCATTACGAAAATGATGAACGATGACGATTACTGGTTGACCTGCCTCCTTGATCCTCGCTATAAAGGCAAATTGCAAAATATTATGCCACATGAGAACTTGGAACTAATATTAGCAACCAAACAATCAACTCTTGTTGACCGTTTGCTTCAGGCATTCCCAGCACACAGCGCCCGTGTCACACGAGCTGCAGGGGGCAGCAGACCAGAAGTGTTAGAGGTGCAGAAATCCGAAGTGGCGTTGGACAGAGGGGTTTTCTGACCAGGTTGTGGAGTGATTTTGCTATGACTAGAGTTGAGCGACCTTGACCTTTTTAGAGTCGAGCCGGGTTTAGCGAAACCCGACTATCTCAAAAGTCGGGTCGAGTGAAATCGGCCGATTATGACGTAAAGTCGGGATCGACCGAAACACGAAACCCAATGCAAGTCAATGGGGCAGCATAGTCGGCAGTGAGTGGGGGCCAGGAAAACACCTAGAGTGCCCATTTTAATGTCAAAACCATCCATTCTTCTTAATGAAGCTTGTCAAGCGTAATTTACCTTATAATAATTGGAAGGCATTTGAAATTGGGGGTCATTTGGCTAAAGTTGTGTGGGGTAGGGCTGGTTCAAGTAATTAGTGGGCCCAGGAAATCTGGACCACGTCACGGCAGTGGAGCAGGGAGAGGTAAGTATTTCAACTTTGCAAGTGCTGTGATCCTGAGCAAGCAGGGGGGGCCCACTTGTTGGCATTGGCACTGGCACAGGGCCCCTCAAAGTACAGCGGTGTGTTTGCACGGCGGGGGCGCCTCCCACCGGCAGCAACACTTTTGCGTACTATGAGAGGCCCTGTGCCAGTGACGTCGCCAACTAGTATTCCTCCCCCCACCTGATGAAGGAACCTGCACTTTCATCTGCACCTTCCTCTTTGTCCCCGTGTAAGGTGGTATGGTATGCGGGAAGAGCAACCTGACTTTCAGCAGGGTCACAATGTTGTTGTGTAGCATGCACGGGGAATGTTGCGTTATGGGTCAATGTACCAGCAGACTCATCTATCACTGGCTGGGCAATGGGCACGATGAAGTGGAAACACAGATATAGGCCCAAAGAATAAAGTGGGCTAAATGCAGTTCAAAATTGGTAACACAGGAATAACCAGGGGGCATTGCAGTGGAGGACAACTGGAATGAGAGGCTGACACAGAGAGTAGGGCCAAATCAGTAAGTAGTCGAAATGCAGTTCAAAATTGGCAACCGTAGTAAACAGGCGGCACAGCTTTGTTCAGTGGAGGAGAACAGCAAGGAGTGGCAGACACCGATAGTAGGCCCCAACCCAACTAGTAGGCCAAATGCAGTCTAACATTAACAACTACTTAACGAGAGCCTGAAAATGGAATTTCAGGACAGGAAACCAGGAGAACAGCAAGGAGTGGCAGACACCGATAGTAGGCCCCAAACCAACTAGTACGCCAAATGCAGTTGTTCCATTTAACCACAATTTAATGAGAGCCTGAAGATAGAAGCTCAGGAAAGGCAACCTGGGGAACACCTTGGAGTGTAACACACCATCTCTCTCCACCCCATACCCATTTTGTAGGCCTAATGCAGTGTACTTTTCTACACCTACTAAACGAGAGTCGGAAGACCGAAGCAATGGCAAGGAAACCTGGGGAACACCTTGGAGTGTAACACACCATCTCTCTCCACCCCATACCCAATTTGTAGGCCTAATGCAGTGTAGTTTCCAAGAACTACTAAACGAGAGCCGGAAGATCGAAGCTCAGGAAAGGCAACCTGGGGAACACCTTGGAGTGTAACACACCATCTCTCTCCACCCCATACCCATTTTGTAGGCCTAATGCAGTGTACTTTTCTACAACTACTAAACGAGAGTCGGAAGACCGAAGCAATGGCAAGGAAACCTGGGGAACACCTTGGAGTGTAACACACCATCTCTCTCCACCCCATACCCAATTTGAAGGCCTAATGCAGCGTAGTTTCCAACAACTACTAAACGAGAGCCGGAAGATCGAAGCTCAGGAAAGGCAACCTGGGGAACACCTTGGAGTGTAACACAACGTCTCTCTACACCACGGAAGGGCTGATTCTTAGGAAGGAAGGCTGTTGGAAATAAGCATTGCGCGTCCGAGGGTGATTATATTCTTATTAGGTATATACTCACCCTTGGACGCGCCCTGCTTCTTTATTTGGAATGAATGTTTATTTGCAATGTGGTGTTGACTTTCTCTATTATTTTGGTAATTAATGATTTTATTATTTTCATTGTTTTGCATCTTCTCGGCAATAATATAAAGAAGACGCGACAGGACAACACTCGGTGGATGCCATATGTGTGTTTTCAATTTAAAAAACCTTTCAGTTAACTACTTGCAGGAGAAAGTAATTGTAGCTGGTGGCCATTTTTAGTACTGTACCAGATTTTAGTTGTGTGTTTGTTTTTAATGTTAAAATGTCTGCATTTGATATCTCACCAGTATTTTCTTTTTTATAAGCAAAATACTTTTTTTTTTATTTTATGATGTTGGTTCAAGGGGTACACGGGCAGCAGTAGACAGGTCAGTGGAGGCCTAGTGGAAGGAGGGACCGCAGACAGGCTTCGAAGCCCTAACATAATAAATTGGGCTGCCTGTAGGCAATTTAAAATTGGTTCCAGGGGAACACGGGCAGCAGTAGACAGGTCAGTGGAGGCCTAGAGGAAGGAGGGACCGCAGATGCGCCAATGTTTCCCCCATACCAAATTTGTAGGCCTAATGCAGTGTAGTTTCCAACAACTACTAAACGAGAGCCGGAATATCGAAGCTCAGGAAAGGCAACCTGGGGAACACCTTGGAGTGTAACACACCCTCTCTCTACACCCCATACCCAATTTGAAGGCCTAATGCAGCGTAGTTTCCAACAACTACTAAACGAGAGCCGGAAGATCGAAGCTCAGGAAAGGCAACCTGGGGAACACCTTGGAGTGTAACAAACCCTCTCTCTACACCCCATACCCAATTTGTAGGCCTAATGCAGCGTAGTTTCCGACAACTACTAAACGAGAGCATGAAGATCGAAGCTCAGGAAAGGCAACCTGGGGAACACCTTGGAGTGTAACACACCCTCTCTCTACACCCCATACCCAATTTGAAGGCCTAATGCAGTGTAGTTTCCAAGAACTACTAAACGAGAGCCGGAAGATAGAAGCTCAGGAAAGGCAACCTGGGGAACACCTTGGAGTGGAACACACCACCTCTCTACACCCCATACCCAATTTGAAGGCCTAATGCAGCGTAGTTTCCAACAACTACTAAACGAGAGCCGGAAGATCGAAGCTCAGGAAAGGCAACCTGGGGAACACCTTGGAGTGTAACACAACGTCTCTCTACACCACGGAAGGGCTGATTCTTAGGAAGGAAGGCTGTTGGAAATAAGCATTGCGCGTCCGAGGGTGATTATATTCTTATTAGGTATATACTCACCCTCGGACGCGCCCTGCTTCTTTATTTGGAATGAATGTTTATTTGCAATGTGGTGTTGACTTTCTCTATTATTTTGGTAATTAATGATTTTATTATTTTCATTGTTTTGCATCTTCTCGGCAATAATATAAAGAAGACGCGACAGGACAACACTCGGTGGATGCCATATCTGTGTTTTCAATTTAAAAAACCTTTCAGTTAACTACTTGCAGGAGAAAGTAATTGTAGCTGGTGGCCATTTTTAGTACTGTACCAGATTTTAGTTGTGTGTTTGTTTTTAATGTTAAAATGTCTGCATTTGATATCTCACCAGTATTTTCTTTTTTATAAGCAAAATACTTTTTTTTTATTTTATGATGTTGGTTCAAGGGGTACACGGGCAGCAGTAGACAGGTCAGTGGAGGCCTAGTGGAAGGAGGGACCGCAGACAGGCTTCGAAGCCCTAACATAATAAATTGGGCTGCCTGTAGGCAATTTAAAATTGGTTCCAGGGGAACACGGGCAGCAGTAGACAGGTCAGTGGAGGCCTAGAGGAAGGAGGGACCGCAGATGCGCCAATGTTTCCCCCATACCAAATTTGTAGGCCTAATGCAGTGTAGTTTCCAACAACTACTAAACGAGAGCCGGAATATCGAAGCTCAGGAAAGGCAACCTGGGGAACACCTTGGAGTGTAACACACCCTCTCTCTACACCCCATACCCAATTTGAAGGCCTAATGCAGCGTAGTTTCCAACAACTACTAAACGAGAGCCGGAAGATCGAAGCTCAGGAAAGGCAACCTGGGGAACACCTTGGAGTGTAACAAACCCTCTCTCTACACCCCATACCCAATTTGTAGGCCTAATGCAGCGTAGTTTCCGACAACTACTAAACGAGAGCATGAAGATCGAAGCTCAGGAAAGGCAACCTGGGGAACACCTTGGCGTGTAACACACCCTCTCTCTACACCCCATACCCAATTTGAAGGCCTAATGCAGTGTAGTTTCCAAGAACTACTAAACGAGAGCCGGAAGATCGAAGCTCAGGAAAGGCAACCTGGGGAACACCTTGGAGTGGAACACACCATCTCTCTACACCCCATACCCAATTTGAAGGCCTAATGCAGCGTAGTTTCCAACAACTACTAAACGAGAGCCGGAAGATCGAAGCTCAGGAAAGGCAACCTGGGGAACACCTTGGAATGTAACACAACGTCTCTCTACACCACGGAAGGGCTGATTCTTAGGAAGGAAAGCTGTTGGAAATAAGCATTGCGCGTCCGAGGGTGATTATATTCTTATTAGGTATATACTCACCCTCGGACGCGCCCTGCTTCTTTATTTGGAATGAATGTTTATTTGCAATGTGGTGTTGACTTTCTCTATTATTTTGGTAATTAATGATTTTATTATTTTCATTGTTTTGCATCTTCTCGGCAATAATATAAAGAAGACGCGACAGGACAACACTCGGTGGATGCCATATCTGTGTTTTCAATTTAAAAAACCTTTCAGTTAACTACTTGCAGGAGAAAGTAATTGTAGCTGGTGGCCATTTTTAGTACTGTAACAGATTTTAGTTGTGTGTTTGTTTTTAATGTTAAAATGTCTGCATTTGATATCTCTCCAGTATTTTCTTTTTTGTAAGCAAAATACTTATTTTTATATTTTCTGATGTTGGTTCCAGGGGTACACGGGCAGCAGTGCCCTGGTCAGTGTAGTAGTAGTTGAAAGAATGGACCGCAGACAGGCATCGAAGGCCTAAAATAAAAAAATTGGGCTGGCTGTAGGCAATTTTAAATTGGTTCCAGGGGTACACGGGCAGCAGTGGTGTGGTCAGTGGAGGCCTAGTGGAAGGAGTGACCGCAGACAGGCATCGAAGGCCTAAAATAATAACACATGGCTGTAGGCAATTTTAAATTGGTTCCAGGGGTACACGGGCAGCAGTGGTGTGGTCAGTGGAGGCCTAGTGGAAGGAGTGACCGCAGACAGGCTTCGAAGGCCTAAAATAATAACACATGGCTGTAGGCAATTTTAAATTGGTTCCAGGGGTACACGGGCAGCAGTGGTGTGGTCAGTGGAGGCCTAGTGGAAGGAGTGACCGCAGACAGGCATCGAAGGCCTAAAATAATAACACATGGCTGTAGGCAATTTTAAATTGGTTCCAGGGGTACACGGACAGCAGTGGTGTGGTCAGTGGAGGCCTAGTGGAAGGAGTGACCGCAGACAGGCATCGAAGGCCTAAAATAATAACACATGGCTGTAGGCAATTTTAAATTGGTTCCAGGGGTACACGGGCAGCAGTGGTGTGGTCAGTGGAGGCCTAGTGGAAGGATTGACCGCAGACAGGCATCGAAGGCCTAAAATAATAACACATGGCTGTAGGCAATTTTAAATTGGTTCCAGGGGTACACGGGCAGCAGTGGTGTGGTCAGTGGAGGCCTAGTGGAAGGAGTGACCGCAGACAGGCATCGAAGGCCTAAAATAATAACACATGGCTGTAGGCAATTTTAAATTGGTTCCAGGGGTACACGGGCAGCAGTGGTGTGGTCAGTGGAGGCCTAGTGGAAGGAGTGACCACAGACAGGCATCGAAGGCCTAACATAACAAAAATGTCAATACAATGGTATTGTCAGTGGCAGGCATTGAAGGATGTCAGCGCATAGACTAAACATTGGTGGAGCTGTGAGATAATTTTGCAAGTGGTAGAGCACTGTTTGAGCTGGGGTGGGGGGAAACTGTCTTGTGGCCGGCGGTACAGGCCCAGGGCCCCTCATATTACAACGGTGTGTCTGACGTTGGGTGCGCACCACCACCGCCAGAGACACTTTATTGTACTAGGAGGGGCCCAGTGGCAGTGCCGTCGACCAAAAGCGGGCTCACCCACCTCTTCAGACAAACTGCACTCTCACGGGTTCTGTCGCCAAGTGTCGATACCACGGCCCCGTGTGGGGAGTTTGGCCATTTAGTGAGGTGTAAACATGTCGTATGCTGGACAATCAGGTGCTGAAAATTATGAGATTGGAAAAGGCATTCAGAATAGTCCACAGGCAAGACCTTTTCATAGGAAAGCTAGGTGTCAGCCGGGCAAGGTGGGGCAAAAGATTTCGAAATCCAGTTGTGGTTCATTTTAATGAAGGTTAGATCATCTACATTTTGGGTAGCCAGACGAGTCCTTTTTTCTGTTAGTATTGAACCTGCAGCACTGAATACTCTTTCTGATAGGACACTAGCTGCCGGGCAAGCAAGCTCCTGCAATGCATATTCTGCCAATTCTGGCCAGGTGTCTAATTTTGATGCCCAGTAATCAAATGGGAATGACGGTTGAGGGAGAACATCGATAAGGGATGAAAAATAGTTTGTAACCATACTGGACAAATGTTGTCTCCTGTCACTTTGAATTGATGCTGCAGTACCTGTCCTGTCTGCGGTCATAGCAAAATCACTCCACAACCTGGTCAGAAAACCCCTCTGGCCAACGCCACTTCTGATTTCTGCCCCTCTAACTCCTCTGGTCTGCTGGCCCCTGCAGCTCGTGTGAGAACGATCACGGGCGCTGTGTGCAGGGAATGCCAGAAGCAAACGGTCAACAAGAGTTGATTGTTTGGTTGCTAATATTAGTTCCAAGTTCTCATGTGGCATTATATTTTGCAATTTGCCTTTATAGCGAGGATCAAGGAGGCAGGCCAACCAGTAATCGTCATCATTCATCATTTTAGTTATGCGTGTGTCCCTTTTGAGGATACGTAAGGCATAATCCGCCATGTGGGCCAAAGTTCCAGTTCTCAAATCTGCGGTTGTGCTTGGTTGAGGGGCAGTTTCAGGCAAATCCACGTCACTTGTGTCCCTCAAAAAACCAGAACCCGGCCTTGCCGCGCCACCAATTTCCAGTGGCCCCGGAAAAGCTTCCTCATTAAAAATATAATCATCCCCATCATCCTCCTCGTCCTCCTCCTCCTCTTCGCCCGCTACCTCGTCCTGTACACTGCCCTGGCCAGACAATGGCTGACTGTCATCAAGGCTTTCCTCTTCCTCAGCTGCAGACGCCTGATCCTTTATGTGCGTCAAACTTTGCATCAGCAGACGCATTAGGGGGATGCTCATGCTTATTATAGCGTTGTCTGCACTAACCAGCCGTGTGCATTCCTCAAAACACTGAAGGACTTGACACATGTCTTGAATCTTCGACCACTGCACACCTGACAACTCCATGTCTGCCATCCTACTGCCTGCCCGTGTGTGTGTATCCTCCCACAAAAACATAACAGCCCGCCTCTGTTCACACAGTCTCTGAAGCATGTGCAGTGTTGAGTTCCACCTTGTTGCAACGTCTATGATTAGGCGATGCTGGGGAAGGTTCAAAGAACGCTGATAGGTCTGCATACGGCTGGAGTGTACGGGCGAACGGCGGATATGTGAGCAAAGTCCACGCACTTTGAGGAGCAGGTCGGATAACCCCGGATAACTTTTCAGGAAGCACTGCACCACCAGGTTTAAGGTGTGAGCCAGGCAAGGAATGTGTTTCAGTTGGGAAAGGGAGATGGCAGCCATAAAATTCCTTCCGTTATCACTCACTACCTTGCCTGCCTCAAGATCTACAGTGCCCAGCCACGACTGCGTTTCTTTCTGCAAGAACTCGGACAGAACTTCCGCGGTGTGTCTGTTGTCGCCCAAACACTTCATAGCCAATACAGCCTGCTGACGTTTGCCAGTAGCTGCCCCATAATGGGAGACCTGGTGTGCAACAGTGGCAGCTGCGGATGGAGTGGTTGTGCGACTGCGGTCTGTGGACGAGCTCTCGCTTCTGCAGGAGGACGAAGAGGAGGAGGAGGGGGTGCGAATGGCTACAGCCAATTGTTTCCTAGACCGTGGGCTAGGCAGAACTGTCCCAAACTTGCTGTCCCCTGTGGACCCTGCATCCACCACATTTACCCAGTGTGCCGTGATGGACACGTAACGTCCCTGGCCATGCCTACTGGTCCATGCATCTGTTGTCAGGTGCACCTTTGTGCTCACAGATTGCCTGAGTGCATGGACGATGCACTCTTTAACATGCTGGTGGAGGGCTGGGATGGCTTTTCTGGAAAAAAAGTGTCGACTGGGTAGCTCGTAGCGTGGTACAGCGTAGTCCATCAGGGCTTTGAAAGCTTCGCTTTCAACTAACCGGTAGGGCATCATCTCTAACGAGATTAGTCTAGCTATGTGTGCGTTCAAACCCTGTGTACGCGGATGCGAGGCTAAGTACTTCCTTTTTCTAACCATAGTCTCATGTAGGGTGAGCTGGACTGGAGAGCTGGAGATTGTGGAACTAGCGGGGGTGCCGGTGGACATGGCAGACTGAGAGACGGTGGGAGATGGTATTGTTGCCACCGGTGCCCTAGATGCAGTGTTTCCTACTACGAAACTGGTGATTCCCTGACCCTGACGGCTTTGGCCTGGCAAAGAAACCTGCACAGATACTGCAGGTGGTGCGGAAAATGGTGGCCCTACACTGCCGGAAGGGATGTTGCGTTGCTGACTAGCTTCATTGGCCGAGGGTGCTACAACCTTAAGGGACGTTTGGTAGTTAGTCCAGGCTTGCAAATGCATGGTGGTTAAATGTCTATGCATGCAACTTGTATTGAGACTTTTCAGATTCTGTCCTCTGCTTAAGGTAGTTGAACATTTTTGACAGATGACTTTGCGCTGATCAATTGGATGTTGTTTAAAAAAATGCCAGACTGCACTCTTTCTAGCATCGGAAACCTTTTCAGGCATTGCAGACTGAGCTTTAACCGGATGGCCACGCTGTCCTCCAACAGGTTTTAGCTTTGCCACGCGCTTGATACGGGCCCGGCAGATGGAACCTGTTGCGATGTTGATGCCTGCTGCGGCCCCTCCTCCTCCGCTTCAGAACTGCTGCCGCCTGCACCCTGTTCCCCCAATGGCTGCCAATCGGGGTCAAGAACTGGGTCATCTATTACCTCTTCTTGTAGCTCGTGTGCAACTTCATCTGTGTCACCGTGTCGGTCGGTGGTATAGCGTTCGTGATGGGGCAACATAGTCTCATCAGGGTCTGATTCTTGATCAGCACCCTGCGATGGCAATGTTGTGGTCTGAGTCAAAGGACCAGGATAGTAGTCTGGCTGTGGCTGTGCATCAGTGCACTCCATGTCAGATTCAACTTGTAATGGGCATGGACTGTTAACTGCTTCACTTTCTAAGCCAGGGACGGTATGTGTAAAGAGCTCCATGGAGTAACCCGTTGTGTCGCCTGCTGCATTCTTCTCTGTTGTTGTTTTTGCTGAAGAGGACAAGGAAGCGACTTGTCCCTGACCGTGAACATCCACTAACGACGCGCTGCTTTGACATTTACCAGTTTCACGAGAGGAGGCAAAAGAGCTAGAGGCTGAGTCAGCAAGATAAGCCAAAACTTGCTCTTGCTGCTCCGGCTTTAAAAGCGGTTTTCCTACTCCCAGAAAAGGGAGCGTTCGAGGCCTTGTGTAGCCAGATGACGAACCTGGCTCCACAGCTCCAGACTTAGGTGCAATATTTTTTTTCCCACGACCAGCTGATGCTCCACCACTACCACTACCCTCATTACCAGCTGACAATGAACGCCCCCGGCCACGACCTCTTCCACCAGACTTCCTCATTGTTTTAAAAACGTTACCAAACGAACGGTATTTGTTGCTGTCACACAACTTACACGGTGAGCTATATCTTCAGTATGATTTAGCTACCCCTTTACAGGTGGGTGAGACCACAACGAAAATCAGCCACAATGTTACACACTCTGTTGTTGTTGGCAACAAATGAGATGGCACACACGCAGGACTGTCACTGAAGCGCAAATGTAAATATTTATCTCCCACTGATTTGTGTTTGTTTTTTTTAAAAGGGAGACTTCAGAAAAAAAAAATTTAAAAAAATATTATTTTTTACAGAAGAATTTATAAACCAAATAAAATGAAATGATTGTTTCAGGGAGAATTTAGAAAACAAATAAAACCAAAAATAGGCTTTCTAGGGCCCACTGAGTGACAGATGACGCACACAGGAGTCAGGAGTGGCACACAAGCCCAGAGGCCAATATTAATCTCCCACTGATTGATTTAGTGATTTTTTTTGGTAGATTTTGGAACCCAAATCAAGCAAAAAAATTAATAGGCTTTCTATGGCCCACAATTGGGGAGAGAGATAGAGATGGCACACCCAGGAGTCAAGACTGGCACACAAGCAGAAGGGGCAATATGAATCTCCCACAGATTTTTTTTTTTTTTTTCAGGGAGACTTGAGAGAAAAAAAAATACAAAAAAAATGATTTTTTTCAGGAATAAATTAAAAACCAAAGAAAATAAAATGATTGTTTCAGGGAGAATTTAGAAAACAAATAAAACAAAAAATAGGCTTTCTAGGGCCCACTGAGTGACAGATGACGCACACAGGAGTCAGGAGTGGCACACAAGCCCAGAGGCCAATATTAATCTCCCACTGATTGATTTAGTGATTTTTTTCAGGTAGATTTTGGAACCCAAATCAAGCAAAAAAATTAATAGGCTTTCTATGGCCCACTATTTGTGAGAGAGATGGCACGCTCAGGACTGGCACACAAGCCCAGAGGCCAATATTAATCTCCCATTTTTTTTTTTTTCCAGGGAAAATTTATAAACCCAATAAAAAAAATAATAATAAATAGGCTTTCTATGGCCCACTATCTGAGAGAGAGAGATGGCACGCTTAGGACTGGCACACAAGCCCAAAGCCCAATATTAATCTCCCACTGATTGATTTAATGATTTTTTCAGGTAGAATTTAGAACCCAAATCAAGCAAAAAAATTAATAGGCTTTCTATGGCCCACTGAGTGAGAGATGGCACACACAGGAGTAAGGAGTGGCACACAAGCCCTGAGGCCAATATTTTTCTCCCACTGATTGATTGATTGATTTTTTCAGGTAGAATTAGGAACCCAAATCAACCCAAAAAACAAATAGGCTTTCTATGGCCCACTATTTGTGAGAGAGATGGCACGCTCAGGACTGGCACACAAGCCCAGAGGCCAATATTAATCTCCCACTTTTTTTTTTTCCAGGGAAAATTTATAAACCCAATAAAATAATAAAAAAATAGGCTTTCTATGGCCCACTATCTGAGAGAGAGAGAGATGGCACGCTTAGGACTGGCACACAAGCCCAAAGGCCAATATTAATCTCCCACTGATTGATTTATTGATTTTTTCAGGTAGAATTTAGAACCCAAATCAAGCAAAAAAATTAATAGGCTTTCTATGGCCCACTGAGTGAGAGATGGCACACACAGGAGTAAGGAGTGGCACACAAGCCCTGAGGCCAATATTTTTCTCCCACTGATTGATGTTGTGATTTTTTCTGGTAGATTTTGGAACCCAAATCAAGCAAAAAAATAAATAGGCTTTCTATGGCCCACTGAGTGAGAGATGACACAGACAGAGATGGCACTCTAGCAGAAATGTCAATCTTAATCTCCCACAAAAAAAAAAAAAAAAAAAAAAAAAAGGAACTGTCCTTCAATTACTATCTCCCTGCATAGTGGATGCTTTCCTGAAACGGAAAGTACTTGCAAGCAGCATAATACAAAGAATAGCAGGTTTACCCAGAATCCGCCTACTGCAAAGGATTCTGGGTAAACCTGCTATTCTTTGTATTATGCTGCTTGCAAGTACTTTCCGTTTCAGGAAAGCATCCACTATGTATTTCCTTTAAGTAGAGGGCTTTTCGGTCTCTTTCGTCCCGCTACATTTAGCCCAACTTGGGTCTCTACCTAAGGTGGCTAGCATGTATGTATCTCCCTGCAGTAATCTCAGCCAGGTATGGCAGGCAGCAATAAGGAGTGGACTGATGCACAAATTAAATAAAAAGTGTGGACAAACAAACAAGATAGCTGTGCAGAAAGGAAGGAACAAGAGGATTTGTGCTTTGAAAAAAGCAGTTGGTTTGCACAGCGGCGTACACACAGCAATGCAGCTATCAGGGAGCCTTCTAGGGCAGCCCAATGAGCTACAGCGCTGAGGAAAAAAAAAAAAAAAAAGGAGCTTCCACTGTCCCTGCACACCGAAGGTGGTGTTGGGCAGTGGAAATCGCTACAGCACAAGCGGTTTTGTGGTTAATGGACCCTGCCTAACGCTATCCCTGCTTCTGACGAAGCGGCAGCAACCTCTCCCTAAGCTCAGATCAGCAGCAGTAACATGGCGGTCGGCGGGAACTCCCCTTTATAGCCCCTGTGACGCCGCAGACAGCAAGCCAATCACTGCAATGCCCTTCTCTAAGATGGTGGGGACCAGGACCTATGTCATCACGCTGCCCACACTCTGCGTTTACCTTCATTGGCTGAGAAATGGCGCTTTTCGCGTCATTGAAACGCGACTTTGGCGCGAAAGTCGCGTACCGCATGGCCGACCACGCACAGGGGTCGGATCGGGTTTCATGAAACTCGACTTCGCCAAAAGTCGGCGACTTTTGAAAATGTTCGACCCGTTTCGCTCAACCCTAGCTATGACCGCAGACAGGACAGGTACTGCTGCATCAATTCAAAGTGACAGGAGACAACATTTGTCCAGTATGGTTACTAACTATTTTTCATCCCTTATCAATGTTCTACCTCAACCGTCATTCCCACTTGATTACTGGGCATCCAAATTAGACACCTGGCCAGAATTGGCAGAATATGCATTGCAGGAGCTTGCTTGCCCGGCAGCTAGTGTCCTATCAGAAAGAGTATTCAGTGCTGCAGGTTCAATATTAACCGAAAAAAGGACTCGTCTGGCTACCCAAAATGTTGATGATCTAACCTTCATTAAAATGAACCACAACTGGATTTCGAATTCTTTTGCCCCACCTTGCCCGGCCGACACCTAGCTTTCCTATGAAAAGGTCTTGCCTTTGGACTACTCTGAATGACTTTTCCAATCTCGTAATTTGCAGCAGCTGATTGCCCAGCATACGACATGTTTACACCTCCCTAAATGGCAAAACTCCCCACACGGGGCCGTGGTATCGCCACTTGGCCCAAGCACCCGTGAGAGTGCTGTTTGTCTGAAGAGGTGGGTGTGCCCGCTTTTGGTCGACGGCACTGCCACTGATAGTACAATAAAGTGTCTCTGGCGGTGGTGGTGCGCACCCAACGTCAGACACACTGTTGTAACATGAGGGGCCCTGGGCCTGTACCGCCGGCCACAAGAGAGTTCCCCCACCCCCAGCTCAAACATTGCTCTACCACTTGCACAATTATCTCTCACAGTTCCACCAATGTTTAGTCTATGCGCTGACATCCTTAAATTCCTGCCACTGACAATACCATTGTATTGACATGTATGATGGTACTTAACATAGTCAGGGGCACTGTCCTATATTTACCCAAGTAAATACTTTGCGCCAAATTACTAGGTCTGAAACTACGCAGAGGAGCCCACCCCTGTACCTAATGATTGCACCCTTTTGTGTTTTCGTTTTGTTGTAATGTGAGACATTAACATGTATTTATTGTTTGGGACTACTAACTGGCAGACACTCATTACAATCGGCCTCCGCTGACAACACCAATGGTGCCTGTGTACCCCTGCAAGAGAATTCAAAGTGCCTACAGCCCAATTTTATTATGTTAGGCCTTCGAAGCCTGTCTGCGGTCCGTCCTTCCACTAGTCCTCCACTGACCTGTCTACTGCTGCCCGTGTACCCCTGGAACCAATTTTAAAGTGCCTACAGCCCAATTTTATTATGTTAGGCCTTCGAAGCCTGTCTGCGGTCCGTCCTTCCACTAGTCCTCCACTGACCTGTCTACTGCTGCCCGTGTACCCCTGGAACCAATTTTAAAGTGCCTACAGGCCAATTTTATGTTAGGCCTTCGAAGCCTGTTTGCGGTCCGTCCTTCCACTAGGCCTCCACTGACCTGTCTGCTGCTGCCCGTGTAACCCTGGAACCAATTTTAAAGTGCCTACAGCCCAATTTTATTATGTTAGGCCTTCGAAGCCTGTCTGTGGTCCGTCCTTCCACTCGTCCTCCACTGACCTGTCTACTGCTGCCCGTGTACCCCTGGAACCAATTTTAAAGTGCCTACAGCCCAATTTTATCATGTTAGGCCTTCTAAGCCTGTCTGCGGTCCCTCCTTCCACTAGTCCTCCACTGACTTGTCTACTGCTGCCCGTTTACCCCTGGAACCAATTTTAAAGTGCCTACAGCCCAATTTTATTATGTTAGGCCTTCGAAGCCTGTCTGCGGTCCCTCCTTCCACTAGTCCTCCACTGACCTGTCTACTGCTGCCCATGTACCCCCGGAACCAATTTTAAAGTGCCTACAGCCCAATTTTATTATGTTAGGCCTTCAAAGCCTGTCTGCGGTCCCTCCTTCCAATAGTTCTCCACTGACCAGACCAATGCTGGCCGTGTACCCCTGGAACCCAGCTGAAAGTGCATGGAGCCTCCTTTTTTTCTTTGTTTTATATTTAGAAAGCCCAGATGAACTACGCTGTACCACGGTTCAAGCTACCCAGTCGACATTTCTTTTGCGAGAAAAGCCATCCCAGCCCTCCACCGGCATGAAAAAGTCTGCATTGTCATAGCACTCAGGCAATCAAACAGTAGAAAGGTGCACCTGACAAGAGACGCATGGACCAGTAGGCATGTCCACAAAAAGTTACGTGTCCATTACGGCGCACTGGGTTAATGTGTTGGATGCATGGTCCACAGGGGACAGCCTACAAAGTCTGTCTGCAGTCCCTAATTCAAATTGTCCTCCGCTGACCACACCACTGCTGCCCGTGTACCCCTGGAACCAATTTTAAAGTGCCTACAGCCTAATTTTGTTATGTTAGGCCTACTACGCCTGTCTGCGGTCCCTCCTTCCAATACTCCTCCACTGACCACACCACTGCTGCCCGTGGACCCCTGGAACCTATTTTTAATTGCATAGAGCATCCTTTTTTTAATAGTAGGCGTACAAAGTCTGTCTGCGGTCCACTATTGAAATTGTCCTCCACTAACCAGAGCAATGCTGCCTGTGTACCCCTGTAACCTTTTTTAAACTGCATTGAGCCACATTTTTGGTTTAAGGCCTACTACCTGTGTCTGTCTGCGCCACTCAATACAGCTGTCCTCCTTTGAAAAAAGCAGATTGTCAATAGTCTTGTTTTCAGCCTCTAGGAATTTGAAAACTGCATTGGGGCTACTACTTTGGTAGGGCCTACTAACAGTGTCTGGCGCTCCAAGGTGTTCCCCAGGTTTCCTCGCCCGTGCTTCGATCTTCCGACTCTCGTTTAGTAGTTGTTGAAAACTACACTGCATTAGGCCTGCACATTGGGTATGGGGTGTAGAGACGGTGTTTTCCACTCCAAGGTGTTCCCCAGGTTTCCTCTCCATTGCTTCAGTCTTCCGACTCTCGTTTGGTAGTTGTTGAAAACTACACTGCATTAGGCCTGCAAATTGGGTATGGGGTGTAGAGACGGTGTGTTCCACTCCAAGGTGTTCCCCAGGTTTCCTCTCCATTGCTTCGGTCTTCCGACTCTCGTTTAGTAGTTGTTGAAAACGACACTGCATTAGGCCTGCAAATTGGGTATGGGGTGTAGAGACGGTGTGTTCCACTCCAAGGTGTTCCCCAGGTTTCCTCTCCATTGCTTCGATCTTCCGACTCTCATTTAGTAGTTGTTGAAAACTACACTGCATTAGGCCTACTAGTTGGGTTGGAGCCTTCTATCTGTGTCTGCCGCTCCTTGCTGTTCTCCTCCAGTGAACAAAGCTGTGCCGCCGGTTTACTACTGTTGCCAATTTTGAACTGCATTTAGAATACTTACTGATTTGGGCCTACTCTCTGTGTCAGCCTCTCATTCCAGTTGTCCTACACTTAACAAAATAATGCCCCCTGGTTATTCCTGTTACCAATTTTGAACTGCATTTAGCCCACTTTATTCTTTGGGCCCATATCTGTTTCCCCCTCATCCTGCCCATTGCCCAGCCAGTGATAGATGAGTCTGCTGGTACATTGACCCATAACTCAACATTCCCCGTGCACGCTACACTGCAAGATTGTGACCCTGCTGAAAGTCAGGTCCCCCTTCCCGCATACCATACCACATTACACGGGGACAAAGAGGAAGGTGCAGATGAAGGTGCAGGTTCCTTCATCAGGTGGGGGGAGGAATATTTGTTGGCGACGTCACTGGCACAGGGCCTCTCATAGTACGCAAAAGTGTTGCTGCCGGTGGGAGG
The DNA here is from genome assembly GCF_032444005.1 of Ranitomeya imitator. Classification (NCBI taxonomy): domain Eukaryota; kingdom Metazoa; phylum Chordata; class Amphibia; order Anura; family Dendrobatidae; genus Ranitomeya; species Ranitomeya imitator. Next base: position 463,131,611 of record NC_091285.1, read on the forward strand.
CGCCCCCGCCGTGCAAACACACCGCTGTACTTTGAGGGGCCCTGTGCCAGTGCCAATGCCAACGAGTGGGCCCCCCCTGCTTGCTCAGGATCACAGCACTTGCAAAGTTGAAATACTTACCTCTCCCTGCTCCACTGCCGTGACGTGGTCCAGATGTCCTTGGCCCACTAATTGCTTGAACCAGCCCTACCCCCCACAACTTTAGCCAAATGACCCCCAATTTCAAATGCCTTACAATTATTATAAGCTAAATTACGATTGACAAGCTTCAGTAGCAAGAATGGATGTTTTTGCCAATACAATGGGCTCTGTACATGTTTTCCTGGCCTCTACTCACTGCCGACTATGCTCCCCCATTGACTTGCATTGGGTTTCGTGTTTCGGTCGATCCCCGACTTTTCGCGATAATCGGTCGATTCCACTCAACTCGACTTTTGAGATAGTCGGGTTTCGCGAAACCCGGCTCGACTCTAAAAAGGTCAAGGTCGCTCAACTCTAATGTTTAGCATGTGTTTAAATAAATCTTAATATTTTGGGACTATACTCATTCTGTGGTGGTTTAATCATTTCCCCACATTTTGTGGTATACACTCACATACATACACACATGCATAGAAACACTCAAGGTTTTCATGGGCCACAGGCAAAAGAGTCTTAGTGGGCCCCTTTAACACATACCACGACTCATGATGCACAGATAAGAAATATAGGTATAGTACAATGCCAAAGATTTCACTTACTTTTTGCATTATATGAGTGACGTCTATTGTAAATTCTAAAATACCATGCAGCAGAGGGGATTCAGGTGATTGAGGGTCCACAGATTTCAGGGTTTCAGTTCCTGTAGAATTAGACGTAAATGGGATACTGATAAATGTATCCTACCAGTAGAAACTGTCCTTAGCTGTGTACCCTTTACAAAAGTCAATTTCCTCCTATATAGTCCTCCTGTAATACTATTGTAGGAACTCTAGGATTCTGGTAGCGTGGGGCAATGAACAGACAGAGACGGGTTTCTTTAGTGCAAATAGTGTATTTGTACCACAGCAATAACACCCAAAACAATATACGGATAACCCGCAAAGAAACAAGTCCCTTAAGCACATCCAGCAAATCGGATGAGTTCTTAAGGCAGAGTCCTCAGCAATAGGGTTGAGCGACTTTTACTTTATTAGGGTCGAGTCGGGTTTCGCGAAACCCGACTATCTCTAAAGTCGAGTCGAGTGAAATCGGCCGATTATGGCGAAAAGTCGGGGATCGACCGAAACACGAAGCCCAATGCAAAGTCAATGGGAATTTTTTTTTTCTCTCTCTTTCTCTCTCTCTCCCCTCCGTCCCTGAACAGAAAAGCTGGTGTTACACATTGCAAATCGCTACAGCGAACAAGCGACAAGATGACGATAGGCGTCCACGCCCCTAAGACCTATGTCATCACTCTGCCCACGCTTCTTCATTGGCTGAAAAAATGGCGCCAAGCGCGTCATACGAAACGCGACTTTGGCGCGAAAGTTGCGTACCGCATGGCCGACCCCACAAAGGGATCGGGTCGGGTTTCATGAAACCCGACTTTGCCAAAAGTCGGCGACTTTTGAAAATGAACGATCCGTTTCGCTCAGCCCTACTCAGCAAGGTAAATGTGACAGCTGACGTGGTACAGATCCAAATCACTGTTGGTGCAGAAAGAGTCAAATCCAGGTATGTAGTAAACACAGGGAAGTTCAGAACAAGTCCTCAGGTTAATCCCAAGTGTGGCATGACCACGGGCAAGTCCAGAAACAAGTTCTCAAGTTGATCTCAGTTGTGGCATAAACAGGGGTAAGTCCAGAACAAGTTCACATTAAAGTACCGTATATACTCGAATATAAGCTGAGATTTTCAGCCCATTTTTGGAGGCTTAAAGTCCCCCTCTCGGCTTATACTCGAGTCATACCCGGGGTCGGCAGGTGAGAGGGGGCGGAGGCTATCTAATTATACTCACCTACTGCTGCGTGGTCCCTGCACGTCCCTGCTTCTTCCAGCGCTGCAGATTCTTCCTGTACTAAGCGGTCACATGGTACCGCTCATTAAAGTAATGAATATGCGGCTCCACCTCCCATAGAGGTGGAGCCGCATATTCATTACTTTAATGAGCGGTAACTGTGACCGCTCACTAGAGGAAGAAGATGCAGCGCTGGAAGAAGCAGGGACTGCACCGCGCCAGGAGCAGGTAAGTATACGGGGAGGGGAGCGCTGCGCTGCGCGATATTTACCGCTCCTCGTTCCGGTGCGGCTCCATCTTCATCGTCCTCTGGCTGTGACGCTCAGGTCAGAGGGCGCAGTGACGTAGTCAGTGCGCGCCCTCTGCTGAACGTCAGTGCTGAAGACGGAGCCGCACGAGGAGCAGGTAAATATTGAAAGTGCTGGGGGTCCTGAGCAAAGAGAGGTTAGTATGTGTTTTTTTTTTTTTTAATCGCAGCAAAAGCATATGGGGCAAGTGTCTGTACGGAGCATCTTATGGGACCATAACACTTGTGCAGCACTATATGGGGCAAGTGGCTGTACGGAGCATCTTATGGGGCCATAACGCTTGTGCAGCACTATAATGGGGTAAGTGTCTGTATGGAGCGTCTTATGGGGCCATAACGCTTGTGCAGCACTATAATGGGGCAAGTGACTGTGCGGAGCATCTTATGGGGCCATAACGCTTGTGCAGCATTATAATGGGGCAAGTGACTGAACGGAGCATCTTATGGGGCCATAACGCTTGTGCAGCACTATAATGGGGCAAGTGACTGTGCGGAGCATCTTATGGGGCCATAACGCTTGTGCAGCATTATAATGGGGCAAGTGACTGTACGGAGCATCTTATGGGGCCATAACGCTTGTGCAGCACTATATGGGGTAAGTGTCTGTATGGAGCATCTTATGGGGCCATAACGCTTGTGCAGCACTATATCGGGCAAGTGACTGTACGGAGCATCTTATGGGGCCATAACGTTTGTGCAGCATTATAATGGGGCAAGTGACTGTGCGGAGCATCTTATGGGGCCATAACGCTTGTGCAGCATTATAATGGGGCAAGTGACTGTACGGAGCATCTTATACGGCCATAACGCTTGTGCATCACTATAATGGGGCAAGTGACTGTGCGGAGCATCTTATGGGGCCATAACGCTAGTGCAGCATTATAATGGGGCAAGTGACTGTACGGAGCATCTTATGGGGCCATAACGCTTGTGCAGCACTATAATGGGGCAAGTGACTGTGCGGAGCATCTTATGGGGCCATAACGCTTGTGCAGCATTATAATGGGGCAAGTGACTGTACGGAGCATCTTATGGGGCCATAACGCTTGTGCATCACTATAATGGGGCAAGTGACTGTGTGGAGCATCTTATGGGGCCATAACGCTTGTGCAGCATTATAATGGGGCAAGTGACTGTACGGAGCATCTTATGAGGCAATAACGCTTGTGCAGCATTATATGGGGCAAGTGACTGTATGGAGCATCTTATGGGGCCATAACGCTTGTGCAGCACTATATGGGGCAAGTGTCTGTATGGAGCATCTTATGGGGCCATAACATTTGTGCAGCACTATATAGGGCAAATATCTCTATGGAGCATCTTATGGGGCTCTTATTACCCTTTATGCAGGATTATATGGGGCATATTTTAATATGGAGCATCTAATGGGGCCCATCAAACTTTATGGAGCATTATATGGGGCTCCTGATTCAATATGGATATTCAAAAACACTTAACCTACTGATGTCTCAATTAATTTTATTGGTATCTATTTTTACTTTTGAAATTTACCGCTAGCTGCTGCATTTTCCACCCTAGGCTTATACTCGAGTCATTAAGTTTTCCCAGTTTTTTGTGGCAAAATTAGGGGGGTCGGCTTATACTCGGGTCGGCTTATACTCGAGTATATACAGTATTATACTGGTATACATTCCAGTAGCTCCCACCGGGGGAGTAAATAAAGGATTAAGTGGCAAAAACACAGTCCAGCAACATAGTTCCAAAACACAGTTCAAAAACAGAGTTCTTACCAGGAAGAGTGAACCAAGGGTTAAGTTCCAAAGCCAACAGACTGAGAGTGTAGCTTACATAGGCAGAGAATGTCCAGAGCCAGGGGAAGAAGCACAGCAGAACAAGCAGCTGAGCTGAAGAGGAAACGGAAGCAGAATAATCCAGCAAAGAGGCTGACACCTGAGTCGGGTTTTAAACAAACAAACAGGAAGTAGGGCAGACAAAAACAGCAAACTCCATCTTAACAAAGGGCAAAATCATTCACAAGGTGACTTGGAAAACCCGGAATACTGACACCTCCATACAGTATAATGGGCCCCATATATTGCTCCATTCAGTATCATGAGCCCAATATAATGCTCCATATAGTATAATTAGCCCCATATAATGCTTCATACAGAATAATGGGGCCCAATGCCTCATATAATACTCTATACAGAATGGGCCTCATATAATTAATGCTTCATACAGAATAATGGCCCCATATAATGCTCCATATAGAATAATGACCCCATATAATGTTCCATACAGAATAAGGACTCCATATAATGCTCCATACAGAATAATTGTCTCGTATATTGGTCCATACAGAATAATGGGCCTCATATAATGCTCCATACAGAATAACTGACACCATATAATGTTCAATACAGCATAATGTCCCCATATAAAGCTCCATACAGAATAATGACCCATATAATGCTTTATATAGAATAATTGACACCATATAATGTTCCTTACAGAATAATGGGCCTCAAATAATGCTCCATACAGACTAATGTACTCCATGTAATACTCTATACAGTATAATGGACCCCATTTAATGTTCTATATAGAATAATGGGCCCCATATATTGCTCCATACAGAATGCGCCACATATAATGCTCCATACAATAAAAAAAAAATAAAATACTTACCTCTCCCTCTGCCCGCCGCAGGTCTGGTCTCCTCCGCGACATCTATCTCTCTAAGGTGCTCAGAACAGTGGACACACGGTAGTGACTTTGTTGCGCCCTCTTCTCTGAGACGTCAGAGTCAGAAGACGTGGAAGAGAGAGGACTTGCAGAGGAAGAGGGAGAGATAAGTATTTCAAACAGTTTAACGCACGCTGGCACCAGGCCCCCTGACTCACGGGCTGCATAAAATGCTGATATCCCTGTGTGGTGCCGCCAGCCCTGCTTGCCTGCAAAGGCCCTCTTCCATCTCCAGGCCCCAGTGCAGCTGCATAGGCAGTATGGCCACCCCTGCTTATCCACACATTTCAAAAGGGACACAAAAAATCAAATGTGTTTTCTATGGCAAAATATTAGTGTGGGCAGGACCATCACAAAACACTAATGTGCACAAAAGCATGAAACAGGTGGCAGACACAAGCCCAGAAATTTCTTAAAAAAATGAATGCATTATAGAAACCTGTCAAGCATCATCTTCATTAGATCTGTGAATACTCCTACAAAGAAATCCTTCCTTTTTTACATAGAGCAAAAGGCATAAAAGTCACACTCGAAAGCTTATACATGATACATAACGGAACTCTCATGGCATACCTCCCAACCGTCCCGGATCCAGCGGGACTGTCCTGATTTTGACAGTCAGCCCCGCGATCCCCGGCGGGACATTAATTGTCCCGCACTGGTTGGGAGGTGTGTGTATCACCCGGTCGGTCAGCTGAGAGCTCCCTGCACCCGGCCAGCACAGCAGCACATAATGGCTGCTCTGTGCACAGGACCTGTGATGAGGTCACAGGATGGGAGGAGTCAGGGGTCACATGATCGGATTCAGGAGGAGGACCTCCGTGTAAAGGACTTTGCTGGTTGCCATGGCACCGGAGGAGGGTAAGGCAGCGTATGTGTGTGGTCAGGAGGTGTTTACAGGGTGGATGTAGCAGAGCCGTGTGTGTACGAGGTGTATGGAGCTGAGCCGTGTGTGTAAGGGTTGTACGGAGCCGTGTGTACGAGGTGTACGGAGCCGTGTGCATGAGGTGTACGGAGCGCAGCCGCGTGTGTACGAGGTGTACGGAGCCGTGTGCATGAGGTGTACGGAGCGCAGCCGAGTGTGTACGAGGTGTACGGAGCCGTGTGCATGAGGTGTACGGAGCGCAGCCGCGTGTGTACGAGGTGTACGGAGCCGTGTGCATGAGGTGTACGGAGCGCAGCCGCGTGTGTACGAGGTGTACGGAGCCGTGTGCATGAGGTGTACGGAGCGCAGCCGCGTGTGTACGAGGTGTACGGAGCCGTGTGCATGAGGTGTACGGAGCCGTGTGCATGAGGTGTACGGAGCGGAGCCATGTGTGTAAGGGGTGTACAGAGCACAGCCGCGTGTGTAGGAGGTGTATGGAGCACAGCCGCGTGTAGGAGGTGTACGGAGCACAGCCGCGTGTGTACGAGGTGTACGGAGCGGAGTCGTGTGTACGAGGTGTACGGAGCCATGTGTATGAGGTGTACGGAGCACAGCCGCGTGTGTACAAGGTGTATGGAGCGGAGCAGCATGTGAAAGGTGTATGGAGCGGAGTCGTGTGTAAGTGGTGTACGGAGCACAGCCGCGTGTGTACGAGATGTACGGAGCCGTGTGCATGAGGTGTACGGAGCGCAGCCGCGTGTGTACGAGGTGTACGGAGCCGTGTGCATGAGGTGTACGGAGCGGAGCAGCGTGTGAAAGGTGTACGGAGCGGAGCCGTGTGTGTAAGGGGTGTACAGAGCACAGCCGCGTGTGTAGGAGGTGTATGGAGCACAGCCGCGTGTAGGAGGTGTACGGAGCACAGCCGCGTGTGTACGAGGTGTACGGAGCGCAGCCGCGTGTGTGCAAGGTGTACGGAGCGGAGTCGTGTGTACGAGGTGTACGGAGCCATGTGTATGAGGTGTACGGAGCACAGCCGCGTGTGTACAAGGTGTACGGAGCGGAGCAGCATGTGAAAGGTGTACGGAGCGGAGTCGTGTGTAAGAGGTGTATGGAGCACAGCCGCGTGTGTACGAGGTGTACGGAGCCGTGTGCATGAGGTGTACGGAGCGCAGCCGTGTGTGTACGAGGTGTACGGAGTAGTGCCGTGTGTGTACGAGATGTATGGAGAGGAGCCGTATGTGTATGAGGTGTACGCAGCGGAGCCGTATGTGTGCAAGGTATACGGAGCGGAGTAGCTTCTGCAATGTGTATGGAGCAGAGCGGTGTGTGTATGAGGTGTACGTAGTGCCGTGTGTACGAGATGTATGGAGCGGAGCCGTGTGTGTATGAGGTGTATGGAGCGGAGCTGAATGTGTACGAGGTGAACGGAACAGAGCCGTGTGTGTTTGAGATGTATGGAGTGGAGCCGTGTGTATGGAGCGGAGCCGTGTATGCAAAGTGTACGGAGCGCATCCGCGTGTGTAGGAGTAGCTATGTGTGGCCATTATATGGTACGAAGTATCATGTGCGGCCAATATACAGTATGGAGCATCATGTGCGATCATTATACAGTATGGAGCATCATGTGTGGCCATTATACAGTATGGAGCATCATGTGTGGCCATTATACAGTATTGAGCATCATGTGGGGCCATTATACAGTATGGAGCATTATTTGCGGTCATTATACAGTATGGAGCATCATGTGTGGCCATTATACAGTATTGAGCATCATGTGTGGCCATTATACAGTATGGAGCATCATGTGCAGTCATTATACAGTATGGAGCACTGTGTGGCCATTATACAGTATGGAGCATCATGTGCGGCCATTATACAGTATGGAGCACTGTGTGGCCGTTATACAGTATGGAGCATCATGTGCGGCCATTATACAGTATGGAGCACTGTGTGGCCGTTATACAGTATGGAGCATCATGTGCGGCCATTATACAGTATGAAGCATGTGCGGTCATTATACAGTATGGAGCATCATGTGGGGTCATTATACAGTATTGAGCATCATGTGCGGCAATTATACAGTATGGAGCATTATGTGTGGCCGTTATACAGTATTGAGCATCATGTGGGGTCGTTATACAGTATTGAGCATCATGTGCGGCCATTATACAGTATTGAGCATCATGTGTGGCCATTATACAGTATGGAGCATCATGTGTGGCCATTATACAGTATTGAGCATCATGTGTGGCCATTATACAGTATGGAGCATCATGTGCAGTCATTATACAGTATGGAGCACTGTGTGGCCATTATACAGTATGGAGCATCATGTGCGGCCATTATACAGTGTGGAGCACTGTGTGGCCGTTATACAGTATGGAGCATCATGTGGGGTCATTATACAGTATTGAGGATCATGTGTGGCCATTATACAGTATGGAGCATCATGTGCAGTCATTATACAGTATGGAGCACTGTGTGGCCGTTATACAGTATGGAGCATCATGTGCGGCCATTATACAGTATGGAGCACTGTGTGGCCGTTATACAGTATGGAGCATCATGTGGGGTCATTATACAGTATTGAGCATCATGTGTGGCCATTATACAGTATGGAGCATCATGTGCAGTCATTATACAGTATGGAGCACTGTGTGGCCGTTATACAGTATGGAGCATCATGTGCGGCCATTATACAGTATGGAGCACTGTGTGGCCGTTATACAGTATTGAGCATCATGTGTGGCCATTATACAGTATGGAGCACTGTGTGGCCATATTTTTTTGTTTATAATTATTCTTTATGAACAGTGTGATCAGCAGTGCTAAATGGGTGTGGTTAAGACGTGGATATGGGTGTGACTAGTGAATGGGTGTGGTCAGAGGCGTGGCCTAAAATTTGCCAGCTTCAAAAGTTGGGAGGTATGGTTACTACTATTAACATAATAAAAGCTGTGTATTTTCAGCCTTTACTGTAAGTGGCGTCCAACACAGACAGAAATTCCCAAGATAATAATTTCCAGCATAATTCCTATATATCATGCACCTCACAACCCTGTTTGGCCATAACCTATATGAAACAATGATGACTACACGAATATCACTGGGAAATGTAAAAGTATTCATCAACTAAACAGAGTTTACCATTTCTGGAATTCTTCATAAGCGGTAATGATAATTATTTGTATCTAACATAAACTATAGCCTGTATTCTGCTGACATATACAGAGATCAATGGCGAGGAAATTGACTTGACTCCAAATAGTAAAGAGACAATCTCAACAAGTGTATCTTTATTGTTTATGCAGTTTCCTTATGTGTGGCCTTAACTACAAAGCATACACTTTATCCGATGTTCTAGAAAAGCTATATGATTATACATTAGAATGATTCCAAGTAGAGATATTTTAAAATTACAATTTGCTGACTTTTCCTCCAAAAAATTGATCTGCAGCGAATAAATTTGTACAGATTTCAATGCTGGAAAGTTTGCAATTGCTTGGAAAATACACATGGGGAGAGGAGAGAGAACCTTGATGCCCAAAAGAGCTTACACTTTGTAGGTGAGAGAGAGGACCCTGCTGATCATGAGAGCTTATACACTACAGGAGAGAGAGGATGCAAGTGACCAAAAGGGTTTATACTGTACAGGAGAGACCAGAGGTGTAGCTAGGGTTTTGGTTCAGGGGGGGGCGAAGCTTCTGAGTGGGCTGAGTTGATAACAACTGGGTGACGCACCCTAGTAGTGGAGGAGAACCTCAGCAGATGACCGAGCTATTACTGAAGATAATCTCTATATAAAGACCAACACTGATATTACTGCCATATGGTCAGTGGTAGATACCGGTCCAACAGAACATACAGTATAAGAGATAACAGCAGTTACAGATAATCTCTTACCGCTGACGTTCTCTCTGATGGAATCGTTCACTTTTCACATCTTTTCCATCTGGCCCAGACTGACATGACAACTTCTTCCAGCCAGGACTCAGCCACAAAGATTACAACAACACACATTTCACTTCTCACATTTCAGCCCCATCACCATCTATTCCCAACCTGCACAAACTCCTCATCCTGCTCATACCCCAATACTGAGCCGCTGCTGCCGTATGTGTCCCTATTACTGCCCCTGATACCCCAATACTGAGCCGCTGCTGCCGTATGTGTCCCTATTACTGCCCCTGATACCCCAATACTGAACCGCTGCTGCCGTATGTGTCCCTATTACTGCCCCTGATACCCCGATACTTAGCTCCTGCTGCCATATGTGTCCCTATTACTGCACCTGATACCCCAATACTGAGCCGCTGCTGCCGTATGCGACCCTATTACTGCACCTGATAGCCCGATACTGAGCCACTGCTACCGTATGTCCCTATTACTGCACCTAATACCCCAAAAACTGAGCCGCTGGTGCCGATTGTGTCCCTATTACTGCACCTGATACCCCAATACTGAGCCGATGCTGCCATGTGTCCTTATTACTGCCCCTGATACCCCAATACTGAGCCACTGCTGCCATATGTGTCCCTATTACTGCCGCTGATACCCCAATACTGAGCCGCTGCTGCCGTATGTGACCCTATTACTGCACCTGATACCGCAATACTGAGCCACTGCTGCCGTATGTGTCCCTATTGCTGCACTTGATACCCCAATACTGAGCTGCTGCTGCCATCTGTGTCGCTATTACTGCACCTGATACCCCAATACTGAGCCTCTGCTGTCGTACGTTTCTCTATTACTGCACCTGATACCACGATACTGAGCCGCCGCTGCCATGTGTCCCTATAACTGCACCTGATGCCCTGATACTGAGTCGCTGCTGCTGTATGTGTCCCTATTACTGCACCTGATACCCTGACACTGAGGCGCTGCTGCCGTATGTGTCCCTATTACTGCCCCTGATACCCCAATACTGAGCCGCTGCTGCGGCATGTGTCCCTATTACTGCACCTGATACCCCAATACTGAGCCGCTGCTGCCATATGTGTCCCGATTACTGCACCTGGTACCCCGATACTGAGCCGCTGCTGCCATATGTGTCCTTATTACTACACCTGATACCCCAATACTGAGCCGCTGCTGCCATATGTGACTGGAGCGCCCCCAGACACAGGGCCACAGGTTACTCGGTACCGGTCCTCTCTGTCTCAATTCTGGGGTTGTCACGGTGGCTGGACCCGGTCCGTGACCCTGCTAAGGGGAGTCCAATGAAAGGTGATGCAAGTCTGACAAGGTTTTGTGACGCCACCTGTGGTATTCGGTCAGGGTGACCGACGCTGCTTGGGGTCCACTGGGGTGATGTGATGGCAGCTAGATGGTTTACCTTCCCACAGGTGAAGTGAGTCCCCAGGGCTTCCCAGTAGTGTAGGTGGTGATGATGTGAGGTGCAGACAATAACGAGGACACAGGGTTGCAGTCTCTTTACCTCTTTACTGGTGACTTCAGGATCCTCAATCCTTAGCACAGTTAACAGGGCTATCAGAGACCGGCCGGTCCGAAGGCACATCCAGAGTTCCCTTTGCAGGTGGAAATCGTTGCCTACCACTAGTGCCTGTGTGTTGTAGTGCTTCCCTGCTGAGCATTCGGGATAGTCCTCACAACTTCTATTCTCGTTCGTTCCAGTTCTTTCTAGTTCTTTCTATTCTCTGTCCCCCAGGTTTGTTATAGCTAGGACACACCCGTCTGACGGGAAGGCTCGGAGCTCTTCCGGGACCCTAGAGATGCCCCTCTCCACGCGTTGCCCCTATGTCTGCTTAGATGATGTAAGGTAGACAGCCAACCTATAATTAACTGTCCTGCGGTATTTGAAGTAAGGCATAAAGTCAGTTACTTCCTCGGTGTTCCGGCCACCGGCTATGCGCCTCAGTAGGATGTTGCCGTTCTCCGGGCACGACTCCTACTGGCTCTCCTTTGTGCTTGATCTCGTTTCTCACTGTCCACAATATCCTTCGCTTCGTGTCCTTTCTTTGGATGCCGCCGCAGATAGCTCAGGCGCGGCTCTGTAACGTTCTATCCTTGTCGCTAGGTGCCTGCCAGGTTCCCACGCCTGACAGGGACCCCCTGAATCTTCCCCCCGCAACACCCCCTGCCACGGGATGTTGCCTGAACAAAACCCAGTCAGCTTCTGACTAACTTCCTATCCAACCCCTAGTTTTACCAGTATGAGGGGTGGCCTAATAAATAAAACCTTTTGCTCCCCCTAGTGGCCGGAGTGTGAAGTGTAATGTGTGCTGGTAATGCCTGGTCAGATGAACTCCTTTAGTGCCATCAGATGTACCATCACTCCCCTTAGTGGCAGAGCGACGTTACTGCAACGACCAGGTCTCTGGGGCGCTGCATAACCTTATTACTTCACCTGATACCCGAATACTGAGCCGCTGCTGCCGTATGTGTGTCTATTACTGCACCTGATACCCCGACACTGAGCCACTGCTGCCGTATGTGTCCCTATTACTACACCTGATACCCCAATACTGTGCCGCTGCTGCCGTATGTGACCCTATTACTGCCCCTGATACCCCAATACTGAGCAGCTGCTGCCATATGTGTCCCTATTACTACACCTGATACCCCAATACTGAGCCACTGCTGCCGTATGTGACCCTATTACTGCACCTGATACCCCGATATTGAGCCACTGCTGCCGTATGTGACCCTATTACTGCCCCAGATACCCCAGTACTGTGTCGCTGCTGCTGTATGTCCCTATTACTGCACCTGCTGTGTGGTTCTCTGTACCCTCTAAATTCTAAAGCACCCCTCTATAATATAGTAATGCCGGGTGCAAGTGCCCAAGAAAACAGTGCCACATTTTGCCCCCTAGAAAGTAATATTGCCCTGTGTGCCCCTTTGATAGTCACAGTAACCTGAGTTCCCCTGTAACAATAAGTGCCCACTTTACATTTAATAATGTCCTGAGTCTCCCCCGTGCAGCTCCCCTATACACAGAATGATGCTCTCTTATACACAGTATAATGCCCCCTCGCTGTGTAGTACCACTCACACAGTATACTGACCCCTTAGTAGCCTCCAAACTGTTTAATGGCTCCAACACGGTATAAGGGCCCCTTCACTGTAATCTCCACACTGTATGATGGCCCCCATAGATAACCTCTATATACTATAATGTGCCAGATAGTCCTCAATATAATACAAGGCAGCACCCCCATAGGCAGACCCTGTAGTATAAGACAGCACCCCCCCATAGGATAGGCAGATCCTGTAGTATAAGGCAGCACCCCACCCCATAGGCAGATCCTGTAGTATAAAGAGCACCCCCCATAGGCAGATCCTGTTGTATAAGGCAGCACCCCCCATAGGCAGATCCTGTATATAAGGTAGCACCCCACCCCATAAGCAGATCCTGTAGCATAAGGGGCACCCCCCACAGGCAGATCCTGTAGCATAAGGAGCACCCCCATAGGCAGATCCTGTAGTATAAGGCAGCACCCCCATAGGCAGATCCTGCATATAAGGCAGCCCCCCATAGGCAGATCCAGTATGCAAGGCAGCACACCCCCATAGGCAGATCCAGTTTATAAGACAGCACCCCCATAAAAAAACACAATAAATACTTACCTCTCTGGGCAATGACATCATTGTGCTCGCTGTCAGACGATGTGGGGATGATGAGAGAAGGAGCGCAGCGCTCCTTCCCTCATCACCGCGGTCAGCTGTATCGGCTAGATGCCGATACAGCTGACCTTGCAATGACGTTGGGGGGCCCACTGCTGGCAGCGGGCCCCCCGCCTGCTCAGGGGCCCCATAGCGGCAGAGCAGGGAGATTGATTTTCCCTGCTCTATCGCAGAATGTAACTGTATCGGAGCTTACACTCTACAGGAGGGAGAGAGAGAGAGGATCCTGCTGACCATAAGGGCTTACAATCTACAGGAGGAAGAGAGAGAGGACCCCGCTGACCATAAGAGCTTACACTCTACAGGAGGTAGAGAATGAGGATCCAGCTGACCATAAGAGCTTACATTCTACAGGAGAGAGAGAGAGGACCCCGCTGATCATAAGAGCTTACACTCTACAGGAAGGAGAGAGTGAAGATTCTGCTGATCATAAGAGCTTCCACTCTACAGGAGGGAGAGAGAGAGGACCCCGCTGACCATAAGAGCTTACACTCTACAGGAGAGAGAGAGAGAGGATCCTGCTGACCATAAGAGCTTACACTCTACAGGAGGGAGAGAGTGAGGATACTGCTGATCATAAGAGCTTACACTCTACAGGAGGGAGAGAGATATGACCCTGCTGTTTATAAGAGCTTACACTCTACAGGAGGGAGAGAGATATGACCCAGCTGTGTATAAGAGCTTACACTCTACAGGAGGGAGAGAGATATGACCCTGCTGTTCATAAGAGCTTACACTCTACAGGAGGGAGAGTAGGAGGACCCCGCTGACTATAAGAGCTTACATTCTACAGGAGGGAGAGAGAGAGGACCCCGCTGACCATAAGAGCTTACATTCTACAGGAGAGAGAGAGAGAGGACCCCGCTGACCATAAGAGCTTACATTCTACAGGAGGGAGAGAGAGAGGGCCCTGCTGACCATAAGAGCTTACATTCTACAGGAGGGAGAGAGAGGACCCCGCTGACCATAAGAGCTTACACTCTACAGGAAAGAGATAGGGAACTACCTGACCAGAAGCACTTACACTCTACGGAAGGGAGAGGGATGACCCCGCTGACCATTACAGCTTATACTCTACAGGAGGGAGAGAGAAAGGACCCCGCTGACCATAACAGCTTACACACTAGAGGAAGGAGAGAATGAGGACTCAGTTGACCATAAGAGCTTATATGCTACAGGATAGAGAGAGAGAATGCAAGAGACCAAAAGAGCTTACACTCTATAGGAGGGAGAGAGAGGACCCCGCTAACCATAAGAGCTTACACTCTATAGGAGGGAGAGAGGACCCCGCTGACCATAAGAGCTTACACTCTATAGGAGGGAGAGAGGACCTCACTAACCATAAGAGCTTATTCTCTATAGGAGGGGGAGAGAGAGGACCCCGCTAACTATAAGAGCTTATTCTCTATAGAAGGGAGAGAGGACCCCGCTGACCATTAGAGCTTACACTTTACAGAATGGAGAGAGAGGACCCTGCTGACCATAAGAGCTTACACTTTACAGAAGAGAACTGGGAACTGTTGATTTCTGAAGGCCCAGGTACTGACCACCACTGCGCAAGGAATAATAATTTTAAAGTTGTCACAGCTGCAGGGCATCATGGGGAAGCCTGAGCATAAATGCAAGATAAAGTTTGCCTTCTTTCCGCAAAGCAAGATTTTTTTTTTGCACATTCAATCACAAAATGTTTAAATTTGTGTGAACTACGAATCCCATGAAATTAGATTTAAACTCGATCCTCCAAGAATTGATCTGCTGATCTCTAATTCCAAGTCTATGATTTGTTCAACTATAGAACTGCTAGCAGTAATTTCATAGTTTTCAGTTGTTTTTTCACTAGGATATAGTATGGATTTTTGACTGTTTCATTTATTTTTTTTACCTTTACTTAGTTGGTCTTCTTTGCTGGTAATACGAGTTGATAGTGCTTTTCCAACTACATGCACATGGCTATGGCCCTCGTATGGTAAACAGATAGTCAAGAATAGTAAAGTCAAGACAGTATCTCCTTTATATTTCATGGTCTACAAATCCAACTAGAAACCAGCCCTTAATTCATCATGGGATTTTCAGTGGAATATCAACAACACATTTCTGCCACTACTAATTCAATGCACTTCTTTCTCTGTCCTCTCAGGGGGATATAATGTAACCATAAGTGGTTCCATATGTGCAGAATATCTTTTTGTTTACTCTTATAGAGCCCAATGCTGCAGTCGACAGTGAAAGGTGGCAGCAAAGGATTTCTACATTCTAAAAGTTTTTTAGGATAATTATTCTGTAAAAGTGACCTGTAATAGATGCTGGGCCGTGAAAATAAGTGAAAGTCCAATCAAGCAGTAAGGTCCAGCACATGGCCAGTCCAAGTACTAATACTAAAATCCTTACAGAGCATTACGTATAATTGTCTTACGTGTTTTGCTAGTTGCCTTGATCATAAAAATTGTATACAGATGCTGGCAATCATGGATCTATGATTAAGGCAACTAGTCGAAATGCGCTAGAAGATTATATATATTAAACATGAATCTATGACTTAATCCATGCAGCTCATGTTTATCATGTGTAGACTTTGGTAGGCTTACTTACTATACCTTCAAGTTTCTTCTACAAAAAGATAGCATGCCATACAGTGTATAATATATTTTATTCTCATATAGCTTTGAGATTAGTGTTATAATATATATATACTGTATATATATATATATATATATTTTTTTTTTATTTTTTTTTAATTTCTCTGTGTTCATACAATAACAATATATTCCACAGCACAGTAATAGCTGTTGTCAGTTGTCGTCAGTCACAATAGTTTCTGTCCCAATGGGCCTCACAATCTACTTTTTCCATATTTTTGGACGGTGGGAGGAAACTCACTCAAGCACAGAAATTACATGCAGATATTGGCCTTGGTTGTGTTTGAATACATGATCTCAACGCAACAATACCAAGCTGTAAATGTAACTCATAGCATGCTTGTATTATAAGTGCACTAATAAAAAGAGAAAATATGTACTACACAAGCGTCCTGAAGAATACATTGTCAGCACATTCTAACACTAGGCTAAACTTAAAAAGACCCAGAAGACGGCAAACAGTAGTGGCACACCAGCAGATACCAACAGGTGGCGCTATAGAGTCTCTCTGAACATGCAATTTGCAGACCAGCAGTATGTCATGTGTCTGTGACCCTGGTGTTGCTCTGTAAAGCGTACACTTATTTTATTTGCACTGAGACGCCAATGAAGTGGCTCCCCCTGCCCATCCGACTTTATTGCAACTGTCTTTCTATTACAGTGCATAGCAAGACAGCTATCAATTAGTGGGCGATGGGCGCCTGCTCTTAAGACATTGCACTCCTGTCTGACAGCAGCGGCATCACATAGTGAAATAGTAAGTACTACTAAATGAAAACAGTCATTCATGACTAAAGGTCCTATACAGAACAAAGCCTGAATCGACATGAAAAGTGTTTGGCTCAATAACACTAAATGAAAGTTTGATTAAAATATTACATGATTTCATTCTGCTGGACCCAACAAACAGGTCTGGGGGCATGAGAAAAAGCTGAAATGGATGGGAAAGAGCTAAAACTAAATGGGAACAGCATGGAGAAGATGACCGCATGTCTTTCTGACTCACATATGGTGTCTGGGAATAATGTTGTCAGACTATTGCGCTGGTTTTACAGATTTTTAAACAGACCTACCAAACCAGATCAAAAAATTTTTTAATGGGAAAAATGCTGAGAAACATTTCCTTCATAATTACATTAACTTAACGTTTGTGAGGGATCTCACTTCTACATTTGGGAGGACCCTCCCTCATGCCAAATAATTAGCAAGATAGTGGAATACATATTCCCCATCCCTTTACAATGCTATTTCAATTGCCATTTGAATTTTGGGCATCGCCTGCCACCACCACCATTATGTGGCCCTCCCTGACAATTAGCAGAGTACCAGCAGGTGCCGTGAAACCTTAGTGTGGTAACAGCATTCAGGTGGCCCTGTATCATACATTTGGGAGAGCTCTCACTCCTACATTCGGGAGGTCCCTCCCTCATGCCAAATAGTTATCCAGATAGTGGAATAGATATTCCCCATCACTTTATAATGCCATTTCAAACATCCCCATTTGAATATTATTCTTTGCACGCCACTACCACCATATCCACGCCATGTCATTATGTAGCCTTCACTTTTAATTTTGAGAGGGTCACCGGGTGCTGTGAAACCTGCGTTTTGTAAGGTGCACTGTTCATTTTTTCCACCGGATCCCAATGGAACCACTGTCATAGTGGGTGAAGCTGCTGTAAGGTGAATATAATACAGGAGTTGGGGGAGCTGTTGTTATGACCTGGTGGTTAAGAGGCCACACTGATATGACCTGGTGGCTAAAACGCAACATGCAGCGAGCTCTGAGAAGGTGGTATCTCTACTGACCGCAGTCCCTAATCCTAACAACAACACTAGAAATAGCCGTGGGATGTTCCTTACTCTCCCTAGACACCTCTTCACAGCCTAAGAAATAACTACCCCTAAAGAAGGAAATAGAAAGCTATCTTGCCTCAGAGACAACCCCCAAAAGGAAAGATAGCCCCCCACAAATATTGACTGTGAATGGAGAGGGAAATGACGTACATAGAAATGAAATCAGAATTCAGCAAAGGAGGCCAATACTAAACTAGATAGACAGATAGAAAAGGATACTGTGCAGTCAGTATAAAAAACTACAAAATCCACGCAGAGTTTACAAAAATGAACTCCACACCGACTCACGGTGTGGAGGGGCAAATCTGCTTTCCCAGAGCTTCCAGCTAGCCTGAATAAGACATAGTGACAAGCTGGACAAAAAGAGACATATTTGCAAAGCAATAGAGTCCAAACAAATGGACAAACAAAAACTAGCAAAAACTTATCTATTGCAGACAAGGACTGGCCATATGAAAATTCCAAGGAGAGAACCAAATCCAACCAAGAACATTGACAGCAGGCATGGACTAAAGCCCAGAGCAGGTTTAAATAACAAACCCAGGCAAGGCGATTAGTGAAGGCAGCTGCTACAGCTACCTAAAGGAGCAGCAGTTCCACCCAAAACCACCAGAGGGAGCCCAAGGGCAGAACTCACAAAAATACCATTAGCAACCACAGGAGGGAGCTCCAGAACGGAATTCACAACAGTATTCCCCCTTGAGGAGGGGTCACCGAACCCTCACCAGAGCTCCCAGGCCGATCAGTACGAGCCAAATGGAAAGCACGAACCAAATCGGCAGCATGAACATCGGAGACCACAACCCAAGAATTATCCTCCTGGCCATAACCCTTCCACTTGACCAGATACTGAAGCTTCCGCCTCGAAATACGAGAATCCAAAATCTTCACCACATATTCCAATTCCCCCTCAACCAACACCGGAGCAGGAGGATCAACGGAGGGAACCATAGGTACCACATATCTCCGCAACAAGGATCTATGGAACACATTATGAATGGAAAAGGAAGCTGGAAGGGCCAAACGAAAAGACACTGGATTGATAATTTCAGAAATCTTATAAGGCCCAATAAAGCGAGGCTTGAACTTAGGGGAAGAAACCTTCATAGGAACATGACGAAAAGACAACCAGACCAAATCACCAACACGAAGCCGGGGACCAACACACCGACGACGGTTAGCAAAACGCTGAGCCTTCTCCTGAGACAACGTCAAATTGTCCACCACATG
The DNA here is from genome assembly GCF_032444005.1 of Ranitomeya imitator. NCBI lineage: Eukaryota > Metazoa > Chordata > Amphibia > Anura > Dendrobatidae > Ranitomeya > Ranitomeya imitator. The sequence continues at coordinate 463,150,837 of NC_091285.1, forward strand.
AGTCCAAATTTGCTGCAACCTGTCCACCACGGAATCCACACCAGGACAGTCAGAAGGCTCAAGCTGCCCTGAAGAAAAACGAGGATGAAAACCAAAGTTACAAAAGAAAGGCGAAACCAAGGTAGCAGAACTAGCCCGATTATTAAGGGCAAACGGCAAAAAGGTCACCCAATCATCCTGATCAGCAGACACGAAGCATCTCAAATAGGTTTCCAAGGTCTGATTGGTTCGCTCCGTTTGGCCATTTGTCTGAGGATGGAATGCTGAAGAAAAAGACAAATCAATGCCCATTCTAGCACAAAAGGACCGCCAAAACCTAGAAACGAACTGGGAACCTCTGTCAGACACAATATTCTCTGGAATACCATGCAAACGAACCACATGCTGAAAAAATAATGGAACCAAATCAGAGGAGGAAGGCAACTTAGGCAACGGCACCAAATGGACCATCTTAGAAAACCGGTCACAAACCACCCAGATGACAGACATCTTCTGAGAGACAAGAAGATCAGAAATAAAATCCATGGAAATATGCGTCCAGGGCCTCTCAGGAATAGGCAAAGGCAAAAGCAACCCGCTGGCACGGGAACAGCAAGGCTTAGCCCGAGCACAGGTTCCACAGGACTGCACAAAAGCACGCACATCCCGCGACAAGGAAGGCCACCAAAAGGACCTAGCCACCAAATCTCTGGTACCGAAAATCCCAGGGTGACCAGCCAACACCGAACAATGAACCTCAGAAATTACCCTACTAGTCCATCTATCAGGAACAAACAATTTCTCCACAGGACAGCGGTGAGGTTTATCAGCCTGAAACTCCTGAAGTACCCGCCGCAAATCAGGGGAGATGGCAGAAAGAATCACCCCCTCCTTGAAGATCCCAGGCGGCTCAAGAACGCCCGGAGAATCAGGCAAAAAACTCCTAGAAAGGGCATCAGCCTTCACATTCTTAGAACCCGGAATATACGAGACCACAAAATCAAAACGTGAGAAAAACAGAGACCACCGAGCCTGTATAGGATTCAACCGCTTAGCAGACTAGAGGTAAATCAGATTCTTGTGATCAGTCAAGACCACCACGGGATGCTTGGCTCCCTCAAGCCAATGTCGCCACTCCTCAAATGCCCACTTCATAGCCAACAACTCCCGATTGCCGACATCATAATTACGCTCAGCAGGCGAAAACTTTCTAGAGAAGAAAGCACATGGTTTCATCAAAGAGCCATCAGAATTTCTCTGAGACAAAACGGCCCCTGCCCCAATCTCAGAAGCATCAACCTCAACCTGAAAAGGGAGAGAAACATCTGGCTGACGCAACACAGGGGCAGAAGTAAAACGACGTTTAAGTTCCTGAAAGGCCTCAACAGCCGCAGAGGACCAATTCACCACATCAGCGCCCTTCCTCGTCAAATCGGTCAGAGGCTTCACCACACTAGAAAAATTAGCAATAAAGCGGCGATAAAAATTGGCAAAGCCCAAAAATTTCTGAAGGCTCTTTACAGAGGTAGGGTGAGTCCAATCATGAATGGCCTGGACTTTAACAGGGTCCATTTCAATAGCCGAGGGGGAAAAAATGAAACCCAAAAAAGAAACCTTCTGAACTCCAAAGAGGCACTTAGACCCCTTCACAAACAACGCATTAGCACGAAGGACCTGAAATACCATCCTAACCTGCTTTACATGAGACTCCCAATCATCGGAGAAAACCAAAATATCATCCAAATACACAATCATGAATTTATCCAGATAATTCCGGAAGATATCATGCATAAAGGACTGAAATACCGATGGAGCATTAGAGAGACCGAATGGCATCACAAGATATTCAAAATGGCCTTCGGGCATATTAAATGCTGTTTTCCATTCATCACCTTGTTTAATACGCACGAGATTATACGCCCCTCGAAGGTCGATTTTAGTAAACCAACTGGCACCCTTAATCCGAGCAAACAAATCAGAAAGTAAAGGTAAAGGGTACTGGAATTTGACAGTGATCTTATTGAGAAGGCGATAATCTATACAGGGTCTCAAGGAGCCATCCTTCTTGGCAACAAAAAAAAATCCCGCACCCAACGGTGACGAAGACGGGCGAATATGCCCCTTCTCCAAGGACTCCTTTACATAACTCCGCATAGCGGCATGCTCTGGCACAGACAGATTGAAAAGTCGGCCCTTAGGGAACTTACAGCCAGGAATCAAATTAATGGCACAATCGCAGTCCCTATGAGGAGGCAGAGAACTGGACTTGGGCTCATCAAATACATCCTGGAAATCCGACAAAAACTCAGGAACTTCAGAAGAAGGGGACGAGGAAATGGACATCAAAGGAATATCACTATGTATCCCCTGACAACCCCAACCAGTTACAGACATAGATCTCCAATCCAGCACTGGGTTATGTACCTGTAACCATGGAAAACCCAGCACAACAACATCATGCAAATTATGCAACACAAAAAAGCGAATATTTTCCTGATGTGCTGGAGCCATGTACATGGTTAACTGAGTCCAATACTGAGGTTTATTCTTGGCCAATGGCGTAGCATCAATCCCCCTTAAGGGAATAGGACTCTGCAAAGGTTCCAAGGAAAAGCCACAGCGCTTGGCAAATTCTAAGTCCATTAAGTTCAGGGCAGCGCCAGAATCCACAAATGCCATAACAGAGAAGGGCGACAATGAGCAAATCAGGGTAACAGACAAGAGAAATTTAGGCTGTACAGTACTAATGGTAACAGACCCAGGAACCCTCCTAGTACGCTTAGGGCAATCAGAAATAGCATGAGCAGAATCACCACAGTAAAAACACAGGCCATTCTGACGTCTGAATTTCTGTCTTTCTGCTCTAGTCAAAATCCTATCACATTGCATAGAGTCAGGACTCTGCTCAGAGGACACTGCCATATGGTGCACCACTTTGCGCTCACGCAAGCGCCGATCAATCTGAATGGTTAGAGACATAGATTTGCTCAAACCGGTAGGCGTAGGAAAGCCCACCATAACATCTTTAAGGGTTTCAGAAAGACCTTTTCTGAAAATAGCAGCCAGAGCCTCTTCATTCCACTTAGTGAGCACAGACCATTTTCTAAATTTCTGGCAGTATAACTCTGCCGCTTCTTGACCCTGACACAGGGCCAACAGTGTTTTCTCAGCATGCTCTACTGAGTTAGGTTCGTCATACAACAATCCGAGCGCTTGAAAAAATGCATCCACACTCAACAATGCCAGATCCCCTGTTTCAAGAGCAAAAGCCCAGTCTTGAGTATCACCACGCAGTAAGGATATGATGATTTTTACTTGCTGAATGGGATCACCAGAAGAACGGGGTTTCAAAGCAAAAAACAATTTGCAGCTATTTTTAAAGTTCAAAAACTTGGATCTGTCCCCAAAAAACAAATCAGGAGTAGGAATTCTAGGCTCTAGAGCCGGAGTCTGGACAATATAATCTTGGATACTCTGGACTCTTGCAGCAAGTTGATCCACACGAGAAAACAAACTCTGAACCTCCATACCAGAGCATATATCCAGCACCACCCAGATATCAAGAGGAAAAAAAAGACAGAACAGAGCACAGAAAAAAAAATGGTTCAGAACTTTCTTTTCCTTCTTTTGAGATGCATTTAATTCATTTCTGGCCTGCTGTACTGTTATGACCTGGTGGTTAAGAGGCCACACTGATATGACCTGGTGGCTAAAATGCAACATGGAGCGAGCTCTGAGAAGGTGGTATCTCTACTGACCGCAGTCCCTAATCCTAACAACAACACTAGAAATAGCCGTGGGATGTTCCTGACTCTCCCTAGACACCTCTTCACAGCCTAAGAAATAACTACCCCTAAAGAAGGAAATAGAAATCTATCTTGCCTCAGAGAAAACCCCCAAAAGGAAAGATAGCCCCCCACAAATATTGACTGTGAATGGAGAGGGAAATGACGTACATAGAAATGAAATCAGAATTCAGCAAAGGAGGCCAATACTAAACTAGATAGACAGAGAGAAAAGGATACTGTGCGGTCAGTATAAAAAACTACAAAATCCACGCAGAGTTTACAAAAATGAACTCCACACCGACTCACGGTGTGGAGGGGCAAATCTGTTTTCCCAGAGCTTCCAGCTAGCCTGAATAAGACATAGTGACAAGCTGGACAAAAAGAGACATATTTGCAAAGCAATAGAGTCCAAACAAATGGACAAACAAAAACTAGCAAAAACTTATCTATTGCAGACAAGGACTGGCCATATGAAAATTCCAAGGAGAGAACCAAATCCAACCAAGAACATTGACAGCAGGCATGGACTAAAGCCCAGAGCAGGTTTAAATAACAAACCCAGGCAAGGCGATTAGTGAAGGCAGCTGCTACAGCTACCTAAAGGAGCAGCAGTTCCACTCGAAACCACCAGAGGGAGCCCAAGGGCAGAACTCACAAAAATACCATTAGCAACCACAGGAGGGAGCTCCAGAACGGAATTCACAACAGCTGTATGATCAATGTCAGTAAATTGTATTTAACCAGACACCAAAAGCATTAGAATTAAATTCGGAATGCAGTGTATGCAAGTAAGGGCCTGTATTGTGGTCACTATGTCAGGCTTGAAACCCATATCAGGAACATGTACAAGCCACATTTTACTTGGAAGCAGCCTCTTCAAGGGAAAGAGACAGGAGTGCCATTGACCTATCTGTACAATTCTATGTAGCTCTTCTGGAAACTACCCAACCAGGCAAAATGTAGCTAGCATGATTTTAAGCAACAATGGACTAATTACAGGATATGTCCCAGAGAGTGTCAAGGTCTGTGGAGTGTATTATTCAGGTGACAGGCAGTGCTACAGAGCTCAGGTAAACGCCAATATGTGTAAGGCTGCATCCTGAATAGGTCTGTGGAGCGTATTAATCCAGTCTCTTAGACGTGCTTAAAATATACAGAAACTGGCCAATACCCCACCACCATTTTTTTGTAGGGACCCAAATTTAGAAAATGTAAGGGAAGCAACAGTTTAATAAAAATTCTCATTCAGGAGCCTGGAAAAGTCAGCAATAGTCTTTGTCCAGCACCAGACAATGTAAATTGCTAACCAATATGTATGCCCTATCTGACTAATAATTTGTGAACAGACATATATGCTGACAAGGGACAACTGAACGCTGCACTGTGACAATGAACTGGAGGTGGTTGCTGACTGTTGTGTCTGTGCAACTGCAGGTTGTGGACAGGAGGCATCAGCGCATCCTTCCTGGACAGCAGATTAGGAAGGATGTAACACAGGGGAAGAGCCAGTGGTTTCACCGTCAGACACATATTTTGTACCCAGGCGTTACGTCCACCAACTGGGTTGCTGCGTATATGAGCAGTATATAGCGTATGCTAACAGAGGTATTATGTCGAATTTATAAAGGGATGTGTGGGTAAGATTTTAGAACTAGCAGCATATATATAGAGCATGTTTCATTACTCATATTATTGTTCTGTGTAAGGCTGAAACCTGAAGAATTGTGTGGAGCATATTAATGCATTTACCGTATATACTCGAGTATAAGCCGACCCGAGTATAAGCCGACCCCCCTAATTTTGCCACAAAAACTGGGAAAACTTATTGACTCGAGTATAAGCCTAGGGTAGGAAATGTAGCAGCTACCGGTGAATTTCAAAAATAAAAATAGATGCTCCATACCGTTCATTATTGACCCATAAGATGCTCCATATAAAGCTGCGCCACATATAATGCTCCATACCATTCATTATTGCCCCATATATGCTCCATATAAAGCTGTGCCACATATAATGCTCCGTAGGGTTGAGCGAAACAGATTGTTCATTTTCAAAAGTCGCCGACTTTTGGCAAAGTCGGGTTTCATGAAACCTGACCCGACCCCTGTGTGGGGTCGGCCATGCGGTACGCGACTTTCGCGCCAAAGTCGCGTTTCAATGACGCGAAAAGCACCATTTCTCAGCCAATGAAGGTGGACGCAGAGTGTGGGCAGCGTGATGACATAGGTCCTGGTCCCCACCATCTTAGAGAAGGGCATTGCAGTGATTGACTTGCTGTCTGTGGCGTCACAGGGGCTATAAAGGGGCGTTCCCTCCAACCGCCATCTTACTGCTGCTGATCTGAGCCTAGGGAGAGGTTGCTGCCGCTTCGTCAGAAGCAGGGATAGCGTTAGGCAGGGTTCATTAACCACCAAACCGCTTGTGCTGTAGCGACTTCCACTGTCCAACACCACCTTTTGTTTGCAGGGACAGTGGAAGCTACATTTTTTTTCCCTCAGCGCTGTAGCTCATTGGGCTGCCCTAGAAGGGTCCCTGATAGCTGCATTGCTGTGTATACGCCGCTGTGCAAACCAACTGCTTTTTTCAAAGCACAAATCCTGCTGTTCCTTCCTTTCTGCACAGCTATCTTGTTTGTTTGCCCACACTTTTTATTTCATTTGTGCATCAGTCCACTCCTTATTGCTGCCTGCCATACGTGGCTGAGATTACTGCAGGGAGATAGTAATTGTAGGACAGTCCCTGTTTTTTTTTTGTTTTTTGTTTTTTTTAATTCTCCCTAAAAAAATAAGTTGTGGGAGATTAAGATTGGCATTTCTGCTAGAGTGCCATCCCTGTGTGTGCCATCTCTCTCACATAGTGGGCCATAGAAAGCCTTTTTATTTTTCTGTTTGTTTTTTTTTGTGGGGTTTATAAATTCTCCCTGATAAAAAAAGAAACAGTGGGAGATTAATATTGGCCTTTGGGCTTGTGTGCCAGTCCTGAGTGTGCCATCTCTCTCTCAAATAGTGGGCCATAGAAAGCCTATTTATTTTTTTTTATTTGGTTTCTAAATTCTCCCTGGAAAAATTAAAAAAAAATCAGTGGGAGATTAATATTGGCCTTTGGGCTTGTGTGCCACTCCTGGGTGTGCCATCTCTCTCTCTCAAATAGTGGGCCATAGAAAGCCTATTTATTTATTTTTTATTTGGTTTATAAATTCTCCCTGAAAAAATTTAAAAAAATCAGTGGGAGATTAATATTGGCCTTTCTGCTTGTGTGCCACTCCTGACTCCTGGGTGTGCCATCTCTGTCTCTCAAATAGTGTGTTAGACTGACGGAACGCACTAAGAAAGAGGATATAGATGCGTTCGCAGTCCGGGGTCCACCGTACAGGTGAAAACCTGCTGCTAGTAAATTGCAGACTATATGGCGGTACTCTAAAGTACACACACGTGGGTTAACCTCACCCAGCGTGGAGGAAGCAATCCTGTTACGTCACAGGACCGCGGTACCGCACATAAAGCGCGAGCAAGTAGTCAGCGAACTTTATCCCAACTGGGATTGAAGTCCGATTTGACCCTTGCTGGCACTACACCGCAACTGGGTGTGTAAGGAGACAGAATAGTAAGATATAGGCACAGAAGTGCGAGCAATGCCGCACTGACGGACACCACTAACCACCCAGGCTTGGGTATGGAAAGCGCTAGACAAGCGCACGGTGCCGTACAGGCGAACACAGCAACTGGACGCTGTAATGTGTGTATTGCACAGATGATTAGTCGGGCGCTAGATAGCTACCAACATCCGCGAACAGTCAACAACTCTAGGGAGGGATATTTAGGAGCTTTTATCCATCGACATACATCCATCTACACACACACATATAATTTCAAAACAATACCAGCGCATGGCCGTGCGGTCATGCGCAGTTTATATAGTTGCAGGACAGGAAGTGGCTACAGAACTTTTGCCCTTCCAAGACCTGCCAAAAGGACCAATAAAATGTGCCGCAGAGACTGAGCACATGACCCTCGATCTCCAACGGGAGATCTTGCCCTGGGCATGCTCAGTGTGTGCAGACAAGGACTTAGTCCCAGAGAAGTCCGCTCGCCGCTGACCAGCATTGACTTTAATGGCAGAAGCTGGAGAAGCAGCAGTAACTCTTAGAACAGAGTGAGATTGAGCAAGATGCAGGGACCGACGTCTTCACTGAGCAGACTCCACTGCGGCTGGACAGGAATGGGAGACCGCAGCAGAGATGGCTCGAGATTCCCCCTGTGCAGAAGCGGGAACTCGACCCCTAACATTGCCCCCACTCCTTGGGCCTCGCTACGTTCGAAGGCAGCAAGGAGCTGCGGAGCCCGAATGTGCTCAGCAGGCTCCCAGGATCTATCCTCAGGACCGTAACCCCTCCAGTCCAACAAATAAAATTTTTTGCCACGAACCACCTTAAACCCCAAGATAGCGTTCACCTCGTAATCGTCCGTAGACGAACCCGACGTCCCAGTAGACAACTCAGAAAACCAGGACATATAAACGGGCTTAAGGAGGGACACATGAAAGGTGTCGGTGATACCAAGGCGTGGAGGAAGGGCCAGACGGTAAACCACAGGATTAACCTGTTCGAGGACCTTAAAAGGACCTAAGTAGCGAGGTGCAAACTTGGTAGACTCAACTCGCAGCCTGATGTTACGGGCGGAGAGCCACACCAAATCGCCAGGAGCAAAGGTTGGAGCAGGGCGCCGATGTGCATCAGCGGAGGACCTCATTCTCTCCTTGGAAGCCCGAATGGCATCCTGAGTGCGATCCCAAATGTCCCGTGCCTCCACAGCCCAGTCTGCCACCCTGGAATCGGCGGAAGACACGGGCATGGGCACAGGTACCCGCGGATGCTGACCATAGTTAAGGAGGAATGGAGTCTGTCCAGTGGAGTCAGCAACAGCATTGTTAAGAGCAAACTACGCCCACGGTAGCAAAGAAGCCCAGTCATCTTGCTTAGCAGAAACAAAATGTCGCAGATATGTGACCAAGGTCTGGTTGGCTCTCTCCACCAACCCATTCGTCTCAGGATGATATGCCGAAGAGAGATTTAACTCGATACTGAGAAGACGACAAAGCTCTCTCCAGAACCGAGACGCAAACTGGGGACCCCGGTCACTGACAATCTTGTCTGGCATACCGTGAAGACGGAAGATGTGTTTAACAAACAGCGCTGCTAAGGCCCGTGCAGAAGGTAGCCGAGGAAGCGGCACCAAATGCACCATTTTAGAAAAATGGTCGGTGATTACCCAAATAATGGTACAGCCACGAGACTTGGGCAGACCCACTACAAAGTCCATCCCAACCATCTCCCAGGGCCTGTCTGCCACCGGCAGAGGATATAACAAACCAGCTGGCCGTTGACGGAGAGACTTATTCTTGGCACAAGAGACACATGCTCGAACATAGTCTCCGACGTCACGAACCATATGTGGCCACCAGTACATTCTCGCCAGCAACTCAGATGTCCTCTTTGCCCCAAAATGTCCACCCACTCTGGACGAATGAGCCCAAGAGAGAACCTCCGGTCGCAAATTGATGGGAACAAAAGTCTTGCCCGGGGGCACAGACTCCAGCGAAACCGGAGCCACGGTTCTCAGACTCTCCGAAGGGACAATGAGCCGAGGCTCATCCTCTTCCTCCTCAGATGACACAAAGGAGCGAGAGAGAGCGTCAGCACGAATGTTCTTCTCCCCGGCGAGATAATGTAGAGTAAAGTGGAACCGGGAGAAAAACAAGGACCATCTGGCCTGACGAGAATTCAGCCGCTGGGCTGTTTGTAGATAGACCAAATTTTTGTGGTCCGTGAAGACTTGGAAGGGAAATCGGGCACCCTCCAGGAGATGTCTCCACTCCGAAAAGGCCAACTTCATTGCCAGCAACTCCCTATCCCCGATGGAGTAATTTCTCTCCGCTGGTGTGAAAGTCTTTGAGAAGAAGAAGCATGGGTACTTCCGACCTTGAGCATCCTTTTGGTAGAGGACTGCTCCAGCACCAACGGATGAGGCATCCACCTCCAAGAGGAATGGCTTATCCACATCGGGACGATGTAGGATGGGAGCGCTAGCAAAATGAGACTTTATAGAAGTAAAGGCCTTGGAGACCCCTTCGGACCACAATTTGGGATTCGCTCCCTTCTTGGTGAGGGATACCAAGGGAGCTACCAAAGTTGAGAAGTGAGGAATGAACCCCATAAAGCGCTGCACCGCTTTAAGAGAATGGGGTTCCTGCCAGTCCATCACTGCCTGTAGTTTGGCAGGATCCATAGCCAATTCCTGGGCCGAGATGATATAGCCCAGGAAAGGTAAGGACTCCTGCTCAAACACACACTTCTCCAACTTTGCATATAAGGAATTTGCCCGTAGGAGTTCGAAGACTCTGCCAACATCTCTCCAGTGGGAGTCAATATCTGGAGAGAAGATGAGAATATCATCCAGATAGACTACAACCGAGGTGGAAAGCATATCCCGGAAGATGTCGTTGACAAAGTCCTGAAAAACGGCTGGGACATTACAGAGCCCGAAAGGCATCACCAGGTACTCATAGTGCCCATCCCTGGTATTGAAAGCCGTTTTCCATTCGTCCCCCTCACGGATGCGAATCAGGTTGTAGGCACCCCGCAGATCTAATTTGGTGAATATCTTAGCTCCCCTTAGCCTGTCAAAGAGCTCCGATATCAGGGGCAACGGGTATTTATTCTTAATAGTAATAGCATTAAGACCCCTGTAATCGATGCAAGGACGTAACTCCCCGTTCTTCTTCTGCACGAAGAAGAATCCCGCCCCTGCCGGTGACACCGACTTCCTTATAAACCCTCTTGCCAAATTCTCCTGAATGTATTGCGACATAGCCTCCGTCTCTGGGAGAGAGAGGGGATATACCCTTCCCCGAGGAGGTTCAGCTCCAGGCAAGAGATCAATAGGACAGTCGTAAGGGCGATGAGGTGGTAGGATCTCAGCAGCCTTCTTAGAGAATACGTCTGCATAACACCAATAGTATCTTGGAAGAGATGAAAGGTCTGCGGGTACCTCGGTAGTAGAAACCTGTACACACTCACTCACACACCTGCCCATACAAGACTTACTCCAACCCAATATTCTCCCTGAGGACCACTCAATATGTGGGGAGTGGAAACGGAGCCAGGGTATTCCCAGCAAGATCTCATCCATTCCCTCGGGAAGAACAAGAAGGGACAAGAAGGGAAATAATCTCCTGGTGGGAAGGGGACATGGACAGCGAGAACGGAACAGTTTGGTGCGTGATTTGCAGTGGAAGTGTCGCTCCATTCACGACTCTAACTGTTACTGGTTTAGCGAGCATGACTAGTGGTATAGCATGACGTGAAGCAAAAGCAGAGGACATGAAGTTTCCCTCTGCTCCAGAATCCACGCAAAGCTCGACTGTTAGAGTGGAGGAGCCTAACAGGATTGTCCCTTTAAAGGACAGTTTGGAGGAGAATGCAGCTGTGTCTAGTGAACCTCCCCCAATGGTTACTAGACGCGATCGTTTCCCGACCGCCGCGGACACTTATTGGCGTAATGTCCAAGTTGTTGACAGTTTTTACAAACCACGGGTACTCGAGCGGCCTGAGACTTAGGTCCCGCTCGCGAAACCTCCATGGCCTCATGGGAATCTGACGCCAAGACAGGAGATTCAAGAGGTCTGGCGAAGGTTGGAGCCAGCCGGAACCTCTGCCTACATTGGGTCCGCTCCAACCTCCGCTCGTGAAAACGGAGGTCGATGCGGGTAGATACAGAAATAAGTTCCTCCAGTGTGGCGGGTATCTCCCTAGTGGCCAAGGCGTCCTTCACATGGTCTGCCAGTCCCCTCCAAAACACCGGAATAAGAACTTTGTCTGGCCACTCTAACTCTGAAGCCAGAGTCCGGAACTGGATGGCAAACTGGCTGACCACGGACGAACCCTGTATAATAGACAACAGTTGGAGTGCGGTGTCGTGGGTAACACGAGGTCCTAAAAAGACCTGCTTCACAGTGTCCAAGAAGAGAGGAGCACTCTGTACCACCCGATCATCTCGCTCCCAAAGTGGCGTTGCCCACTCCAACGCCCTGCCCGACAAGAGAGATAGGATAAATCCCACTCTCGCCCGTTCCGTAGGAAAACGTGACGCCAGGAGCTCAAGATGTATGGAGCACTGGCTCACGAATCCCCGACATTGTTTACTGTCGCCAGAAAACTTGTCAGGAAGCGGGAGACGGGATAAAGTCAGAGCAGGGGTGGCAGCGGACAGACTGGCTGCAGCTACACTTGCTGCCTGAACAGCTACAGCAGTGACATCCACAGCTGAGGTTGTACCCTCAAGAGCCGCCAACCTTCCCTCCAGCTGCTGGATGTACCTCTGTAATCGCTGGTCGTCCGCCATTTACTAGCCAGACCCTGGCGCTAGTATTCTGTTAGACTGACGGAACGCACTAAGAAAGAGGATATAGATGCGTTCGCAGTCTGGGGTCCACCGTACAGGTGAAAACCTGCTGCTAGTAAATTGCAGACTATATGGCGGTACTCTAAAGTACACACACGTGGGTTCAACCTCACCCAGCGTGGAGGAAGCAATCCTGTTACGTCACAGGACCACGGTACCGCACATAAAGAGCGAGCAAGTAGTCAGCGAACTTTATCCCAACTGGGATTGAAGTCCGATTAGACCCTTGCTGGCACTACACCGCAACTGGGTGTGTAAGGAGACAGAATAGTAAGATATAGGCACAGAAGTGCGAGCAATGCCACACTGACGGACACCACTAACCACCCAGGCTTGGGTATGGAAAGCGCTAGACAAGCGCACGGTGCCGTACAGGCGAACACAGCAACTGGACGCTGTAATGTGTGTATTGCACAGATGATTAGTCGGGCGCTAGATAGCTACCAACATCCGCGAACAGTCAACAACTCTAGGGAGGGATATTTAGGAGCTTTTATCCATCGACATACATCCATCTACACACACACATATAATTTCAAAACAATACTAGCGCATGGCCGTGCGGTCATGCGCAGTTTATATAGTTGCAGGACAGGAAGTGGCTACAGAACTTTTGCCCTTCCAAGACCTGCCAAAAGGACCAATAGAATGTGCCGCAGAGACTGAGCACATGACCCTCGATCTCCAACGGGAGATCTTGCCCTGGGCATGCTCAGTGTGTGCAGACAAGGACTTAGTCCCAGAGAAGTCCGCTCGCCGCTGACCAGCATTGACTTTAATGGCAGAAGCTGGAGAAGCAGCAGTAACTCTTAGAACAGAGTGAGATTGAGCAAGACGCTGGGACCGACGTCTTCGCTGAGCAGACTCCACTGCGGCTGAACAGGAATGGGAGACCGCAGCAGAGATGGCTTGAGATTCCCCCTGTGCAGAAGCGGGAACTTGACCCCTAACATAGTGGGCCATAGAAAGCCTATTTTTTTTTTTATTTGGTTTCTAAATTCTCCCAGAAAAAATAAAAAAAAATCAGTGGGAGATTAATATTGGCCTTTCTGCTTGTGTGCCAGTCTTGACTCCTGGGTGTGCCATCTCTCTCTCTCAAATAGTGTGCCATAGAAAGCCTATTTTTTTTTTTTATTTGGTTTCTAAATTCTCCCTGAAAAAAACTTTTTTTTTAATTTGGTTTCTAAATTCTCCCTGAAAAAATCATTTTTTTTTATTTGGTTTCTAAAGTCTCCCTGTAAAAATAAAAAAAAATCAGTGGGAGATTAATATTGGTCTTTCTGCTTGTGTGCCAGTCTTGACTCCTGGGTTTGCCATCTCTGTCTCTCAAATAGTGGGCCATAGAAAGCCTGTTTTTTTTTTTATTTGGTTTCTAAATTCTCCCTGAAAAAATAAAAAAAAATCAGTGGGAGATTAACCCCTTACCGGCATCGGACGTACTATACCGTCCGATGCCGGCTCCCCTGCTTTGATGCAGGGCTCCGCGGTGAGCCCGCACCAAAGCCGGGACATGTCAGCTGTTTTGAACAGCTGACATGTGCCCGTAATAGGCGCGGGCAGAATCGCGATCTGCCCGCACCTATTAACTAGTTAAATGCCGCTGTCAAACACAGACAGCGGCATTTAACTACCGCTTCCGGCCGGGCGGCCGGAAATGACGTCATCGCCGACCCCCGTCACATGTCCGGGGGTCGGCGATGCATCTCCATTGTAGCCATAGAGGTCCTTGAGACCTCTATGGTTACTGATTGCCCGTCGCTGTGAGCGCCACCCTGTGGTCGGCGCTCACAGCACACGTGCAATTCTGCTACATAACAGCGATCAGCAGATCGCTGCTATGTAGCAGAGCCGATCGGCTTGTGCCTGCTTCTAGCCTCTCATGGAGGCTATTGAAGCATGGCAAAAGTTAAAAAAAAAAGTTTAAAAAAATGTGAAAAAAATAAAAAAAACATAAAAGTTTAAATCACCCCCCTTTCGCCCCAATCAAAATAAATCAATAAAAAAAATATCAAATCTACGCATATTTGGTATCGCCGCGCTCAGAATTGCCCGATCTATCAAATAAAAAAAAGTATTAACCTGATCGCTAAACAGCGTAGCGGGAAAAAAACTCGAAACGCCAGAATTACGTTTTTTTGGTCGCCGCGACATTGCATTAAAATGCAATAACGGGCGATCAAAAGAACGTATCTGCACCGAAATGCTATCATTAAAAACGTCATCTCGGCACGCAAAAAATAAGCCCTCAACCGACCCCAGATCACGAAAAATGGAGACGCTACGAGTATCGGAAAATGGCTCAATTTTTTTTTTTTTTTTTTTAGCAAAGTTTGGAATTTTTTTTCACCACTTAGATAAAAAATAACCTAGTCATATTTGGTGTCTATGAACTCGTAATGACCTGGAGAATCATAATGGCAGGTCATTTTTAGCATTTAGTGAACCTAGCAAAAAAGCCAAACAAAAAACCAATGTGGGATTGCACTTTTTTTGCAATTTCACCGCACTTGGAATTTTTTTCCCGTTTTCTAGTACACGACATGCTAAAACCAATGATGTCGTTCAAAAGTACAACTCGTCCCGCAAAAAATAAGCCCTCACATGGCCAAATTTACGGAAAAATAAAAAAGTTATGGCTCTGGGAAGGAGGGGAGCGAAAAACGAACACGGAAAAACGAAAAATCCCCTGGTCATGAAGGGGTTAATATTGGCCTTTCTGCTTGTGTGCCAGTCTTGACTCCTGGGTGTGCCATCTCTCTCTCTCAAATAGTGTTAAGGACTGGCGGAATGCACCAAGTATAGATGATATGAAACTAGGTGCGTTCGCAGTCCGAGGTCCACCGTGCAGGTAAAAACCCTGCTGCTAGCAAGACGGACTATATGGCGGTACTATAAGTATACACGCACGGGTTAACTTCACCCTGTGTGAAGGAAGCGATCCTGTTGTGTCACAGGACCGCGGTACCGCACATAGAGCGCGAGCAAGAAGTCAGCGAACACAACCCCAACACAGGATTGAAGTCCGATTAGACCACTTGCTGGCACAACACCGCAACTGGGTGTGTAAGGAAACTATTAAAATAGTATATAAAGGCACGAGAGTGCATGCAGTGCCGCACTGACGGACGCCACTAACCACCCAGGCTTGGGTAAGGAAAGCGCAGAGGAAGCGCACGGCGCCGTACAGGCGGTCACAGCAACTAGACGCTGTTATGTGTGTAACGTGCTGTTAGATAAGTCGGGCGCTAGATAGCAAACATACACCTTCCGCGAACAGTCATCCAATAGGGAGGGTATTTTAAAGAGCGACTATCACTCACAACACACACACATATTATCAAGACAATACTAGCGCATGGCTGTGCGGTCATGCGCAGTTTATATAGTTGCAGCACAGGAAGCTGCTACTGAAGTTTTGCCCTTTCAGGACCTTCCTGGAGGGCCAATGGAATGTGCTGCAGTACCTGAGCATGTGACCCTCGATCTCCAACGGGAGATCTTTCCCTGGGCATGCTCAGTGTGTGCAAATAAGGACTTAGTCCCAGAGAAGCCCGCTCGCCGCAGATCAGTGCAGGGTACAACAGGAGAGCCAGAAAAAGCAACAGTAACCCTTTGCACAGAATCAGTCCCAGCAAAACACTGGGAGCGACGCCTCCACTGAGCAGGCCCCACTGCGGCTGGTACAGAATGGGAGACCGCAGCAAACAGGGATCGAGATTCCCCCTGTGCAACAGAGGAGGAATCTCGACTCCTAACATTACCCCCCCCCCCCGGGCCTCGCTACGCTTGAAGGCAGCAATGAGCTGCGGAGCCCGAATGTGCTCAGCAGGCTCCCAGGACCTGTCCTCAGGATTATAACCCTTCCAGTCCACCCAAAAAAAATTTTTGCCACCTTGCACCCCAAAATAGCATTCACCTCATAATCGTCCGAAGACGAACCCGATGTCCCAGCAGATGGCTCGGAAAACCGGGACATGTACACGGGTTTCAGGAGGGACACATGAAAGGTGTCGGTGATACCCAGGCGTGGCGGAAGAGCCAAGCGATAGACCACAGGATTAACCTGTTCGAGCACTTTGAAGGGACCCAAGTAGCGAGGAGCAAACTTAGTGGACTCAACTCGCAGCCTGATGTTACGAGCGGAGAGCCACACCAAGTCGCCAGGAGCAAAGGTCGGAGCGGGGCGCCGATGAGTATCGGCAGAGGACCTCATTCTCTCCTTAGAGGCCCGAATGGCATCCTGAGTGCGGTCCCAAATATCCCGTGCCTCCACAGCCCAGTCTGCCACCCTGGAGTCTGCGGAAGACACGGGCATAGGCACAGGTACCCGTGGATGCTGACCATAGTTGAGGAGGAATGGGGTTTGTCCAGTGGAGTCGGCTACGGCGTTGTTCAGCGCAAACTCTGCCCATGATAGCAAGGATGCCCAGTCATCCTGCCTGGCTGAAACAAAATGTCGCAGGTATGTGACCAAGGTCTGGTTGGCCCTCTCTACCAACCCATTCGTCTCGGGATGATAAGCGGAAGAGAGATTCAACTCAATACTGAGAAGACGACAAAGCTCTCTCCAAAACCGAGACGCAAACTGGGGACCCTGGTCACTGACAATTTTGTCAGGCATACCATGTAGGCGGAAGATGTGTTTAATGAACAACACTGCCAAGGCCCGTGCAGAAGGTAACCGTGGTAGCGGCACCAAATGCACCATTTTTGAGAAATGATCGGTGATGACCCAAATGATGGTACAGCCGCGAGATTTGGGTAAACCCACGACAAAGTCCATCCCGACCATCTCCCAGGTCCTATCTGCCACCGGCAAGGGATAGAGCAACCCAGCTGGCCTTTGACGCGGAGATTTATTTTTGGCGCAGGAGACACACGCCAGAATATAATCCCTGACATCCCGGGCCATATGCGGCCACCAGTACGTCCTCGCCAGTAGCTCAGATGTCCTCTTTGTCCCAAAGTGTCCACCCACCCTGGACGAATGAGCCCAAGAGAGAACCTCCGGTCGCAAATTAATGGGCACAAAAGTCTTGCCCGGAGGTACAGACTCCAGTGAAACCGGCGCTACGGTACTTAGGCTCTCGGAAGGGACAATAAGCCGAGGCTCCTCTTCCTCCTCTTCAGTTGACATAAGGGAGCGAGAGAGAGCGTCAGCACGAATATTCTTCTCCCCGGCGAGAAAATGAAGGGAAAAGTGGAACCGGGAAAAGAACAAGGACCATCTGGCCTGACGAGAATTTAGCCGCTGGGCTGTTTGCAAATAGACCAAATTTTTGTGGTCCGTGTAAACTTGGAAGGGAAAGCGTGCACCTTCCAGAAGATGTCTCCACTCAGAAAAGGCCAATTTCATTGCTAGCAGCTCCCTATCCCCGATGGAGTAGTTTCTCTCCGCTGGCGTGAAGGTCTTAGAGAAGAAGAAGCATGGATGCTTCCGACCTTGAGCATCCTTTTGATAGAGGACTGCTCCAGCACCAACGGATGAGGCATCCACCTCCATTAGGAATGGCTTATCCACATAGGGACGATGTAAGATGGGAGCGCTAGCAAAGTGGGACTTAATAGAAGTGAAGGCCTTGGAGACCTCTTCCGACCACAATTTGGGATTCGCTCCCTTCTTGGTGAGGGCTACCAAGGGAGCTACCAGAGTTGAGAAGTGGGGAATGAACTGGCGGTAATAGTTAATGAACCCCATAAAGCGCTGCACCGCTTTAAGAGAATGGGACTCCTGCCAGTCCATCACAGCCTGTAGTTTGGCAGGATCCATAGCCAATCCCTGGGCGGAGATGATATAGCCCAGGAAAGGTAAGGACTCCTGCTCAAACATACACTTCTCCAACTTAGCATAAAGAGAGTTTGCCCGTAGGAGGTCGAAGACTCTGCCAACAACTCTCCGGTGGGAGTCAATATCTGGAGAAAAGATGAGAATATCATCCAGATAGACTACAACTGAGGTGGAAAGCATATCCCGGAAGATGTCGTTGACAAAGTCTTGGAAAACGGCTGGGGCATTACAGAGCCCGAAGGGCATCACCAGATACTCATAGTGCCCATCTCTGGTGTTAAACGCCGTTTTCCATTCGTCCCCCTCACGGATGCGAATCAGGTTATAAGCACCCCGCAGATCTAATTTAGTAAACACTCTAGCTCCCCGAAGCCTATCGAAGAGCTCGGATATCAAGGGCAAAGGATACTTGTTCTTAACGGTGATAGCGTTAAGACCCCTGTAGTCTATGCATGGACGTAATTCCCCATTCTTCTTCTGCACGAAGAAGAACCCTGCCCCAGCAGGTGACACTGACTTCCTGATGAACCCTCTTGCCAGATTCTCTTGAATGTACTGAGACATGGCCTCCGTCTCCGGGAGAGATAATGGATAAACTCGACCCCGGGGAGGCTCCGCACCTGGCAATAGATCGATAGGACAGTCATAGGGGCGATGGGGCGGAAGGGTCTCCGCCGCCTTTTTGGAGAACACGTCTGCATAAGACCAATATTGCTTGGGAAGAGAGGAAAGATCTGCGGGTACCTCTGTAGTAGCAACCTGAACGCACTCTCGGTGACACCTACCCCCACATGATTCCCCCCATCCCAGAATTCTGCCTGAGGACCACTCGATGTGAGGAGAGTGGTACCGTAACCAAGGTATCCCCAACAGGACCTCATCAATCCCCTCAGGAATGATGAGCAGGGATATAATCTCCTGATGGGATGGTGACATGGACAGAGTAAAAGGGATTGTCTGATGTGTTATCTGTGCGGGGAGTGTCGACCCATTCACCACTCGTACCATTACTGGTTGAGATAGCATAACCAGGGGTATTGCGTGACGTTGGGCGAAGGCAGAAGACATAAAATTGCCCTCCGCTCCAGAATCCACGCAGAGCTCCACCGAGTGGGAGGATGAGCCAAAAGTTATTGTCTCCTTAAAGGACAATTTGGAGGCAAACGTCACCGTGTCTAGTGCACCTCCACCTACTACCACTAGACGCTGACGTTTCCTCGACCGCTGGTGACATCTGGTGGCTAGATGTCCTGACTGTTGGCAAATATGGCAAACCTGGAGTGCACGAGCGGTCCGGGACTTACATCCCGCTCGTGACACTACCTTAGGTTCATGAGACTCAGGAGCCTGGGCTGGAGATTCCAAAGGTTCGGCGAAGGTGGGAGCCAGCCGAAACCTCTGCCTACACTGGGCTCGCTCTAACCTTCGCTAGTGAAAACGGAGGTCAATACGAGTAGATACTGTTATTAATTCTTCCAGTGTGGCGGGAATCTCCCTAGTGGCCAGGGCATCCTTAATGTGGTCAGCCAGCCCCCTCCAAAATATGGGAATAAGGGCTTTATCCGACCACTCCAGCTCAGATGCTAGAGTGCGGAAGTGGACGGCAAAATGGCTGACCAAGGACGAGCCCTGAGTCAATGCCAACAGTTGGAGCGCCAGGGATTCAAGCTTCAGGAGGCTAATTTGCATATTCCAGGTGCCTTCTGGGAGAAGCGAAGTCTCCCTAAGCTAGAAGATCGTTGGGTACAGCCGGGACCAGCTGCTTCGAAAGCATCACCAAACCAGGGATTCAAGCTTCAGGAGGCTAATTTGCATATTCCAGGTGCCTTCTGGGAGAAGCGAAGTCTCCCTAAGCTAGAAGATCGTTGGGTACAGCCGGGACCAGCTGCTTCGAAAGCATCACCAATTTTTGCCTGTAGGACATTATTGCAAGAGAGCTTGGCTGAGTAGATTACACAAGAAGGAAAACACACAGCAAGTCAGCAGGATCTAGGAGCAACATGGCAGATGTGACAACCTACATGGTGAGCTGCAGCATGTGCTACATGTTCACAGATCGACCAGAAGAAGAATCCAATTTCACCTGTCAGAAGTGTAGACTAGTGGCCCTTTTAGAAGAAAAGGTGCGGGGTCTGGAAGAAAGAATAGCAACTTTGAAACTCATCAAAGAGAATGAAGACTTTCTAGACAGAACAGAAGCATCTCTACTGGTCACAGAAGGTGCAAAAAGTGTCAGAGAACCTCCAAAAGCAGATGAGTGGAAGCATGTGACCAAAAGAAGCAAGAAGACCATGGAGAAATCACCAACCACACAACTGAAGAACCGATATCAAATCTTTGTAGAGGATGAAGATGGCACACCTAAGAATGAAGCAATACCAGCAAGCAAAAAAGAAAAGGGCACACAGCAACAAGTGACAGCAAAAAGTACAGCCAAGAAGCAACGAAGAGTGGTGGTGGTGGGAGACTCACTACTGAGAGGCACCGAAGCAGCCATCTGCAGACCGGACATAACTGCAAGAGAAGTATGCTGCCTTCCAGGTGCGATGATCAAAGATGTGACCGATAGGATACCAAAGCTCTTCAGCTCCAAGGACGTCCACCCATTTCTTCTGATACATGTTGGCACCAATGACACGGCAAGGAAGGACCTACCGACAATCTGCAAGGACTTTGAAGAGTTGGGGAAGAAAGTAAAGGAACTGGATGCACAGGTAGTTTTTTCTTCTATCCTTCCAGTAGACGGGCATGGCACCAGGAGATGGAACAGGATCCTTGATGCAAACAACTGGCTAAGACGATGGTGCAGACAACAAGGATTTGGATTCCTGGACCACGGTGTGAATTACTGGTATGATGGACTCCTCGCCAGAGACGGACTACACCTCAACAAACCTGGGAAACACACATTCGCCAGAAGACTCGCTACACTCATCAGGAGGGCGTTAAACTAGAAGAAGAGGGGACGGGAAGAAAAACATTAGACTCGAACAAAGACGACCCAGGAAAACATACTCAGAAGGGAGGTAAGAACATTTCTAAAACAATCCACAGTGAGGAGATTGGAACAAAACAAAATCCTCTAAACTGCATGCTCGCAAACGCCAGAAGCCTGACAAACAAGATGGAAGAACTAGAAGCAGAAATATCTACAGGTAACTTTGACATAGTGGGAATAACCGAGACATGGTTAGATGAAAGCTATGACTGGGCAGTTAACTTACAGGGTTACAGTCTGTTTAGAAAGGATCGTAAAAATCGGAGAGGAGGAGGGGTTTGTCTCTATGTAAAGTCTTGTCTAAAGTCCACTTTAAGGGAGGATATTAGCGAAGGGAATGAGGATGTCGAGTCCATATGGGTTGAAATTCATGGAGGGAAAAATGGTAACAAAATTCTCATTGGGGTCTGTTACAAACCCCCAAATATAACAGAAAGCATGGAAAGTCTACTTCTAAAGCAGATAGATGAAGCTGCAACCCATAATGAGGTCCTGGTTATGGGGGACTTTAACTACCCGGATATTAACTGGGAAACAGAAACCTGTGAAACCCATAAAGGCAACAGGTTTCTGCTAATAACCAAGAAAAATTATCTTTCACAATTGGTGCAGAATCCAACCAGAGGAGCAGCACTTTTAGACCTAATACTATCTAATAGACCTGACAGAATAACAAATCTGCAGGTGGTTGGGCATTTAGGAAATAGCGACCACAATATTGTGCAGTTTCACCTGTCTTTCACTAGGGGGACTTGTCAGGGAGTCACAAAAACATTGAACTTTAGGAAGGCAAAGTTTGAACAGCTTAGAGATGCCCTTAATCTGGTAGACTGGGACAATATCCTCAGAAATGAGAATACAGATAATAAATGGGAAATGTTTAAGAACATCCTAAATAGGCAGTGTAAGCGGTTTATACCTTGTGGGAATAAAAGGACTAGAAATAGGAAAAACCCAATGTGGCTAAACAAAGAAGTAAGACAGGCAATTAACAGTAAAAAGAAAGCATTTGCACTACTAAAGCAGGATGGCACCATTGAAGCTCTAAAAAACTATAGGGAGAAAAATACTTTATCTAAAAAACTAATTAAAGCTGCCAAAAAGGAAACAGAGAAGCACATTGCTAAGGAGAGTAAAACTAATCCCAAACTGTTCTTCAACTATATCAATAGTAAAAGAATAAAAACTGAAAATGTAGGCCCCTTAAAAAATAGTGAGGAAAGAATGGTTGTAGATGACGAGGAAAAAGCTAACATATTAAACACCTTCTTCTCCACGGTATTCACGGTGGAAAATGAAATGCTAGGTGAAATCCCAAGAAACAATGAAAACCCTATATTAAGGGTCACCAATCTAACCCAAGAAGAGGTGCGAAACCGGCTAAATAAGATTAAAATAGATAAATCTCCGGGTCCGGATGGCATACACCCACGAGTACTAAGAGAACTAAGTAATGTAATAGATAAACCATTATTTCTTATTTTTAGTGACTCTATAGCGACAGGGTCTGTTCCGCAGGACTGGCGCATAGCAAATGTGGTGCCAATATTCAAAAAGGGCTCTAAAAGTGAACCTGGAAATTATAGGCCAGTAAGTCTAACCTCTATTGTTGGTAAAATATTTGAAGGGTTTCTGAGGGATGTTATTCTGGATTATCTCAATGAGAATAACTGTTTAACTCCATATCAGCATGGGTTTATGAGAAATCGCTCCTGTCAAACCAATCTAATCAGTTTTTATGAAGAGGTAAGCTATAGACTGGACCACGGTGAGTCATTGGACGTGGTATATCTCGATTTTTCCAAAGCGTTTGATACCGTGCCGCACAAGAGGTTGGTACACAAAATGAGAATGCTTGGTCTGGGGGAAAATGTGTGTAAATGGGTTAGTAACTGGCTTAGTGATAGAAAGCAGAGGGTGGTTATAAATGGTATAGTCTCTAACTGGGTCGCTGTGACCAGTGGGGTACCGCAGGGGTCAGTATTGGGACCTGTTCTCTTCAACATATTCATTAATGATCTGGTAGAAGGTTTACACAGTAAAATATCGATATTTGCAGATGATACAAAACTATGTAAAGCAGTTAATACAAGAGAAGATAGTATTCTGCTACAGATGGATCTGGATAAGTTGGAAACTTGGGCTGAAAGGTGGCAGATGAGGTTTAACAATGATAAATGTAAGGTTATACACATGGGAAGAGGGAATCAATATCACCATTACACACTGAACGGGAAACCACTGGGTAAATCTGACAGGGAGAAGGACTTGGGGATCCTAGTTAATGATAAACTTACCTGGAGCAGCCAGTGCCAGGCAGCAGCTGCCAAGGCAAACAGGATCATGGGGTGCATTAAAAGAGGTCTGGATACACATGATGAGAGCATTATACTGCCTCTGTACAAATCCCTAGTTAGACTGCACATGGAGTACTGTGTCCAGTTTTGGGCACCGGTGCTCAGGAAGGATATAATGGAACTAGAGAGAGTACAAAGGAGGGCAACAAAATTAATAAAGGGGATGGGAGAACTACAATACCCAGATAGATTAGCGAAATTAGTATTATTTAGTCTAGAAAAAAGACGACTGAGGGGCGATCTAATAACCATGTATAAGTATATAAGGGGACAATACAAATATCTCGCTGAGGATCTGTTTATACCAAGGAAGGTGACGGGCACAAGGGGGCATTCTTTGCGTCTGGAGGAGAGAAGGTTTTTCCACCAACATAGAAGAGGATTCTTTACTGTTAGGGCAGTGAGAATCTGGAATTGCTTGCCTGAGGAGGTGGTGATGGCGAACTCAGTCGAGGGGTTCAAGAGAGGCCTGGATGTCTTCCTGGAGCAGAACAATATTGTATCATACAATTATTAGGTTCTGTAGAAGGACGTAGATCTGGGTATTTATTATGATGGAATATAGGCTGAACTGGATGGACAAATGTCTTTTTTCGGCCTTACTAACTATGTTACTATGTTACTATGTTACTATGTATCATGGGTGACACGAGGTCCTAAAAAGACCTGTTTCAGAGTGCTCAGGAATAACGGAGCACTCTGCACCACATGATCGCCACGCTCCCACAGTGGCGTAGCCCACTGCAACGCCCTGTCCGACAATAAAGATATGATAAAGCCCACCTTAGCCCGCTCTGTAGGGAAACGAGAGGCCAGAAGCTCGAGATGTATTGAGCACTGACTCACGAAACCCCTACAGGACTTACTGTCACCAGAAAATTTCTCTGGTAGCGGGAGGCGAGATAGCGTCGGTACAGGAGCGGCAGTGGACAAGGTAGCTGCAGCCACACTTGCAGCCTGAACAGCGACAGCAGTAACATCCACAGCTGAGGTTGAACGCTCAAGAGCCGCTAACCTTCCCTCCAGCTGCTGGATGTACCGCTGTAAACGCTGATCGTCCGTCATTACTAGCCAGACCTTGGCGCTAGTATTATGTTAAGGATTGGCGGAACGCACCAAGTATAGATGATATGAAACTAGGTGCGTTCGCAGTCCGAGGTCCACCGTGCAGGTAATAACCCTGCTGCTAGTAAGACGGACTATATGGCGGTACTATAAGTATACACGCACGGGTTAACTTCACCCTGCGTGAAGGAAGCGATCCTGTTGTGTCACAGGACCGCGGTACCGCACATAGAGCGCGAGCAAGAAGTCAGCGAACACAACCCCAACACAAGATTGAAGTCCGATTAGACCACTTGCTGGCACAACACCGCAACTGGGTGTGTAAGGAAACTATTAAAATAGTATATAAAGGCACGAGAGTGCATGCAGTGCCGCACTGACGGACGCCACTAACCACCCAGGCTTGGGTAAGGAAAGCGCAGAGGAAGCGCACGGCGCCGTACAGGCGGTCACAGCAACTAGACGCTGTTATGTGTGTAACGTGCTGTTGGATAAGTCAGGCGCTAGATAGCAAACATACACCTTCCGCGAACAGTCATCCAATAGGGAGGGTATTTTAAAGAGCGACTATCACTCACAACACGCACACATATTATCAAGACAATACTAGCGCATGGCCGTGCGGTCATGCGCAGTTTATATAGTTGCAGCACAGGAAGCTGCTACTGAAGTTTTGCCCTTTCAGGACCTTCCTGGAGGACCAATGGAATGTGCTGTAGTACCTGAGCATGTGACCCTCGATCTCCAACGGGAGATCTTGCCCTGGGCATGCTCAGTGTGTGCAAATAAGGACTTAGTCCCAGAGAAGCCCGCTTGCCGCAGATCAGTGCAGGGTACAACAGGAGAGCCAGAAAAGGCAACAGTAACCCTTTGCACAGAATCAGTCCCAGCAAAACGCTGGGAGCGACGCCTCCGCTGAGCAGGCCCCACTGCGGCCGTTACAGAATGGGAGACCGCAGCAGACAGGGATCAAGATTCCCCCTGTGCAGCAGAGGAAACTCGACTCCTAACAAATAGTGTGCCATACAAAGCCTATTTTTTTTTTAATTTGGTTTCTAAATTCTCCCTGAAAAAAATCATTTTTTTTAATTTGGTTTCTAAATTCTCCCTGAAAAAATCATTTTTTTTATTTGGTTTCTAAAGTCTCCCTGTAAAAATAAAAAAAAATCAGTGGGAGATTAATATTGGCCTTTCTGCTTGTGTGCCATTCCTGACTCCTGGTTGTGCCATCTCTCTCTCTCAAATAGTGGGCCATAGAAAGCCAAATTTTTTTTTCTATTTGTTTTCTAAATTCTCCCTGAAAAAATAAAAAAAAAATCAGTGGGAGATTAATATTGGCCTTTCTGCTTGTGTGCCATTCCTGACTCCTGGGTGTGCCATCTCTGTCTCTCAAATAGTGGGCCATAGAAAGCTTTTTTTTTTTTTATTTGGTTTCTAAATTCTCCCTGAAAAAATAAAAAAAAATCAGTGGGAGATTAATATTGGCCTTTCTGCTTGTGTGCCAGTCTTGACTCCTGGGTGTGCCATCTCTCTCTCTCAAATAGTGTGCCATAGAAAGCCTATTTTTTTTTATTTGGTTTCTAAATTCTCCCTGAAAAAATCATTTTTTTTATTTGGTTTCTAAAGTCTCCCTGTAAAAATAAAAAAAAATCAGTGGGAGATTAATATTGGCCTTTCTGCTTGTGTGCCATTCCTGACTCCTGGGTGTGCCATCTCTGTCTCTCAAATAATGGGCCATAGAAAGCCTATTTTTTTTTTTTTGGTTTCTAAATTCTCCCTGAAAAAATAAAAAAAAATCAGTGGGAGATTAATATTGGCCTTTCTGCTTGTGTGCCAGTCTTGACTCCTGGGTGTGCCATCTCTCTCTCTCAAATAGTGTGCCATAGAAAGCCTATTTTTTTTTTATTTGGTTTCTAAATTCTCCCTGAAAAAATCATTTTTTTAATTTGGTTTCTAAATTCTCCCTGAAAAAATCATTTTTTTTTTATTTGGTTTCTAAAGTCTCCCTGTAAAAATTAAAAAAAAATCAGTGGGAGATTAATATTGGCCTTTCTGCTTGTGTGCCATTCCTGACTCCTGGGTGTGCCATCTCTCTCTCTCAAATAGTGGGCCATAGAAAGCCAATTTTTTTTTAATTTGGTTTCTAAATTCTCCCTGAAAAAATAAAAAAAATCAGTGGGAGATTAATATTGGCCTTTCTGCTTGTGTGCCATTCCTGACTCCTGGGTGTGCCATCTCTGTCTCTCAAATAGTGGGCCATAGAAAACCTATTTTTTTTTTTTTGGTTTCTAAATTCTCCCTGAAAAAATAAAAAAAAAATCAGTGGGAGATTAATATTGGCCTTTCTGCTTGTGTGCCAGTCTTGACTCCTGGGTGTGCCATCTCTCTCTCAAATAGTGTGCCATAGAAAGCCTATTTTTGTTTTTATTTGGTTTCTAAATTCTCCCTGAAAAAATCATTTTTTTTATTTGGTTTCTAAATTCTCCCTGAAAAATCTTTTTTTTTTAATTTGGTTTCTAAAGTCTCCCTGTAAAAATAAAAAATAAATCAGTGGGAGATTAATATTGGCCTTTCTGCTTGTGTGCCATTCCTGACTCCTGGGTGTGCCATCTCTGTCTCTCAAATAGTGGGCCATAGAAAGCCTATTTTTTTTTTATTTGGTTTCTAAATTCTCCCTGAAAAATAAAAAAAAATCAGTGGGAGATTAATATTGGCCTTTCTGCTTGTGTGCCAGTCTTGACTCCTGGGTGTGCCATCTCTTTCTCTCAAATAGTGTGCCATAGAAAGCCTATTTTTTTTATTTGGTTTCTAAATTCTCCCTGAAAAAATCATTTTTTTTAATTTGGTTTCTAAATTCTCCCTGAAAAAATCATTTTTTTTAAAGGGAACCTGTCACCCCCGTTTTTTGAGATTGAGCTATAAATACTGTTAAATAGGGCCTGCGCTGTGTGTTCCTATAGTGTATGTAGTGTACCCCGATTCCCCATGTATGCTGAGAAATAACTTACCAAAGTCGCCGTTTTCGCCTGTCAATCAGGCTGGTCAGGTCGGGAGGGCGTGGTGACATCGCTGGTTCTTCCTCAGCTTTACGTTGGTGGCGTAGTGGCGTAGTGGTGAAGACACAGCGCGCGATCTGCGCTGTCATCCCTTTCGTCGGTGGGGGCGGCCATCTTCCTGGGGCCGCGCGTGCGCAGATCGAGTGCTCTGCTGCACGGGGCTTCAGTAAAATGGCCGCGGGATGCCGCGCGTGCGCATTAGAGATCGTGTCGGCCATTTTCCCAAAGCCGAGATGCAAACTCGGCTTTGGGAAAATGGCCGCCGCGATCTCTAATGCGCACGCGCGGCATCCCGCGGCCATTTTCCTGAAGCCCCGTGCAGCAGAGCACTCGATCTGCGCACGCGCGGCCCCAGGAAGATGGCCGCCCCCACCGACGAAAGGGATGACAGCGCAGATCGCGCGCTGTGTCTTCACCACTACGCCACTACGCCACCAACGTAAAGCTGAGGAAGAACCAGCGATGTCACCACGCCCTCCCGACCTGACCAGCCTGATTGACAGGCGAAAACGGCGACTTTGGTAAGTTATTTCTCAGCATACATGGGGAATCGGGGTACACTACATACACTATAGGAACACACAGCGCAGGCCCTATTTAACAGTATTTATAGCTCAATCTCAAAAAACGGGGTGACAGGTTCCCTTTAATTTGGTTTCTAAATTCTCCCTGAAAAAAAAAAAAAAAATTGGGAGATCAATATTGACATTTGTGCTTGAGTGACAGTCCTGCGTGTGTGGCATCTCTCTCATTTGGTGCCTCCGAAAACAGAGTGTGTAACATTGTGCCTGATTTTCCTTGCGGTCTCACCCAACTGTAAAGGGATATCTAAATCATACTGAAGTTATAGCTCACCGTGTAAGTTGTTTGACAGCAACAAATACCGTTACTTTGGTTAAGTTTTTAAAACAATGAGGAAGCCTGGTGGAAGAGGTCGTGGCCGTGGGCGTTCATTGTCAGCTGGTAATGATGGTAGTGGTAGTGGAGCATCAGGTGGTCGTGGGAAAAAAAATATTCCACCTAAGTCTGGATCTGTGGAGCGAGGTTCGTCGTCTGGCTACAGAAGGCCTCGAACGCTCCCTTTTCTGGGAGTAGGAAAACCGCTTTTAAAGCCGGAGCAGCAAGAGCAAGTTTTGGCTTACCTTGCTGACTCAGCCTCTAGCTCTTTTGCCTCCTCTTTTGAAACTGGTAAATGTAAAAGCAGCGCGTCGTTAGTGGATGTTCACGGTCAGGGACAAGTCGCTTCCTTGTCCTCTTCAGCAAAAACAACAACAGAGAAGGATGCAGCAGGCGACACAACTGGTTACTCCATGGAGCTCTTTACACATACCGTCCCTGGCTTAGAAAGTGAAACAGTTAACAGGCCATGCCCATTACAAGTTGAATCTGACGTGGAGTGCACTGATGCACAGCCACAGCCAGACTAGTATGCTGGTCCTTTGACTCAGACCACAACATTGCCCTCGCAGGGTACTGATCCAGAATCAGACCCTGATGAGACTATGTTGCCCCGTCACGAACGCTCTACCACCGACTTACATGGTGACACAGACGAAGTTGTGCACGAGCTAGAAGAGGAGGTTATAGATGACCCAGTTGTTGACCCCGATTGGCAGCCATTGGGGGAACAGGGTGCAGGCGGCAGTAGTTCTGAAGCGGAGGAGGAGGGGCCGCAGCAGGCATCAACATCGCAACAGGTTCCATCTGCCGGGCCCGTAGATGGGACAAAACGCGTGGCAAAGCCAAAACCTGTTGGAGGACAGCGTGGCCATCCGGTTAAAGCTCAGTCTGCAATGCCTGAAAAGGGATCCGAGGCTCGAAAGAGTGCAGTCTGGCATTTTTTTAAACAACATTCAATTGATCAGCGCAAAGTCATCTGTCAAAAGTGTTCAACTACCTTAAGCAGAGGTCAGAATCTGAAAAGTCTCAATACAAGTTGCATGCATAGACATTTAACCATCCCAGCCCTCCACCAGCATGTTAAAGAGCGCATCGTCCATGAACTCAGGCAATCTGTGAGTACAAAGGTGCACCTGACAACAGATGCATGGACCAGTAGGCATGGCCAGGGACGTTACGTGTCCATCACGGCACACTGGGTGAATGTGGTGGATGCAGGGTCCACAGGGGACATCAATTTCGGGACAGTTCTGCTAAGCCCACGGTCTAGGAAACAGTTGGCTGTAGGTGTTCGCACCCCCTCCTCCTCCTCGTCCTTCTGCAGAAGCGAGAGCTCGTCCACAGACCGCAGTCGGCAAACCACTCCATCCGCAGCTGCCACTGTTGCACACCAGTTGTCCCATTATGGGCCAGCTACTGGCAAGCGTCAGCAGGCTGTATTGGCTATGAAGTGTTTGGGCAACAACAGACACACCGCAGAAGTTCTGTCCGAGTTCTTGCAGAGAGAAACGCAGTCGTGGCTGGGCACAGTAGATCTTGAGGCAGGCAAGGTAGTGAGTGATAACGGAAGGAAATTCATGGCTGCCATCTCCCTTTCCCAACTGAAACACATTCCTTGCCTGGCTCACACCTTAAACCTGGTGGTGCAGTGCTTCCTGAAAAGTTATCCGGGGTTATCCGACCTGCTCCTCAAAGTGCGCGGACTTTGCTCACATATCCGCCGTTCGCCCGTACACTCCAGCCGTATGCAGACCTATCAGCGGTCTTTGAACCTTCCCCAGCATCGCCTAATCATAGACGTTGCAACAAGGTGGAACTCAACACTGCACATGCTTCAGAGACTGTGCGAACAGAGGCGGGCTGTTATGTTTTTGTGGGAGGATACACATACACGGGCAGGCAGTAGGATGGCAGACATGGAGTTGTCAGGTGTGCAGTGGTCGAAGATACAAGACATGTGTCAAGTCCTTCAGTGTTTTGAGGAATGCACACAGCTGGTTAGTGCAGACAACGCCATAATAAGCATGAGCATCCCCCTAATGCGTCTGCTGATGCAAAGTTTGACGCACATAAAGGAGCAGGCATCTGCAGCCGAGGAAGATGAAAGCCTTGATGACAGTCAGCCATTGTCTGGTCAGGGCAGTGTACAGGACGAGGTAGCGGGCGAACAGGAGGAGAAGGACGAGGAGGATGATGGGGATGAGTATTTTTTTAATGAGGAAGCTTCTCCGGGGCCACTGGAAATTGGTGGCATGGCAAGGCTGGGTTCTGGGTTATTGAGGGACACAAGTGACGTAGATTTGCCTGAAACTGCCCCTCAACCAAGCACAACCGCAGATTTGACAACTGGAACTTTGGCACACATGGCGGATTATGCCTTACGTATCCTCAAAAGGGACACACGCATTACGAAAATGATGAACGATGACGATTACTGGTTGGCCTGCCTCCTTGATCCTCGCTATAAAGGCAAATTGCAAAATATTATGCCACATGAGAACTTGGAACTAATATTAGCAACCAAACAATCAACTCTTGTTGACCGTTTGCTTCAGGCATTCCCAGCACACAGCGCCCGTGATCGTTCTCACACGAGCTGCAGGGGGCAGCAGACCAGAAGTGTTAGAGGTGCAGAAATCCGAAGTGGCGTTGGACAGAGGGGTTTTCTGACCAGGTTGTGGAGTGATTTTGCTATGACCGCAGACAGGACAGGTACTGCTGCATCAATTCAAAGTGACAGGAGACAACATTTGTCCAGTATGGTTACTAACTATTTTTCATCCCTTATCGATGTTCTACCTCAACCGTCATTCCCATTTGATTACTGGGCATCCAAATTAGACACCTGGCCAGAATTGGCAGAATATGCATTGCAGGAGCTTGCTTGCCCGGCAGCTAGTGTCTTATCAGAAAGAGTATTTAGTGCTGCAGGTTCAATATTAACTGAAAAAAGGACTCGTCTGGCTACCCAAAATGTTGATGATCTAACCTTCATTAAAATGAACCACAACTGGATTTCGAATTCTTTTGCCCCACCTTGCCCGGCCGACACCTAGCTTTCCTATGAAAAGGTCTTGCCTGTGGACTACTCTGAATGACTTTTCCAATCTCGTAATTTGCAGCAGCTGATTGTCCAGCATACGACATGTTTACACCTCCCTAAATGGCCAAACTCCCCACACGGGGCTGTGGTATCGCCACTTGGCGCAAGCACCCATGAGAGTGCTGTTTGTCTGAAGAGGTGGGTGTGCCCGCTTTTGGTCGACGGCACTGCCACTGGGTCCCTCATAGTACAATAAAGTGTCTCTGGCGGTGGTGGTGCGCACCCAACGTCAGACACACTGTTGTAACATGAGGGGCCCTGGGCCTGTACCGCCGGCCACAAGAGAGTTCCCCCACCCCCAGCTCAAACATTTCTCTACCACTTGCACAATTATCTCTCACAGTTCCACCAATGTTTAGTCTATGCGCTGACATCCTTAAGTTCCTGCCACTGACAATACCATTGTATTGACATGTATGATGTTACTTAACATAGTCAGGGGCAGTGTCCTATATTTACCCAAGTAAATACTTTGCACCAAATTAGTAGGTCTGAAACTACGCAGAGGAGCCCACCCCTGTACCTAATGATTGCACCCTTTTGTGGTTTCGTTTTGTTGTAATGCGAGACATTAACATGTATTTTTTGTTTGGGACTACAAACTGGCAGACACTCATTACAATCGGCCTCCGCTGACAACACCAATGGTGCCTTTGTACCCCTGCAAGAGAATTCAAAGTGCCTACAGCCCAATTTTATTATGTTAGGCCTTCGAAGCCTGTCTGCGGTCCCTCCTTCCACTAGGCCTCCACTGACCTGTCGGCTGCTGCCCGTGTACCCCTGGAACCAATTTTAAAGTGCCTACAGCCCAATTTTATTATGTTAGGCCTTCGAAGCCTGTCTGAGGTCCCTCCTTCCACTAGGCCTCCACTGACCTGTCTACTGCTGCCCGTGTACCCCTGGAACCAATTTTAAAGTGCCTACAGCCCAATTTTATTATGTTAGGTCTTTGAAGCCTCATCAGTGTGGAGTAGGAATCTGGCTATTAGGAGCAGTGCCTAGTAAAAAGACTATAAAGGCACAGATGATTGGCCTCGGGGAGACCAAAACATCCAACACTGCGGAGACACCATCACGTGTTTCTCAACGCAGTGATTCCAGAACACTGCCCCCATCCCTTATGGGAAATATGCAAATGCAAGTAAAGAAGCTGCGGAGACACCATCACGTGTTTCTCGACGCAAGCAGTGAATAGCCAGGCCTTTCCCCGGGAAGGAACAACCACGGGAAGGGCAGCATCCTATGAAGGAAAGCCACCTATGCCAAGCATGGTATCCATCCACAGACAGCTGTTTCGGGGTTTTTGCCCCTCATCAGTGTGGAGTAGGAATCTGGCTATTAGGAGCAGTGCCTAGTAAAAAGACTATAAAGGCACAGATGATTGGCCTCGGGGAGACCAAAACATCCAACACTGCGGAGACACCATCACGTGTTTCTCAACGCAGTGATTCCAGAACACTGCCCCCATCCCTTATGGGAAATATGCAAATGCAAGTAAAGAAGCTGCGGAGACACCATCACGTGTTTCTCGACGCAAGCAGTGAATAGCCAGGCCTTTCCCCGGGAAGGAACAACCACGGGAAGGGCAGCATCCTATGAAGGAAAGCCATCTATGCCAAGCATGGTATCCATCCACAGACAGCTGTTTCGGGGTTTTTGCCCCTCATCAGTGTGGAGTAGGAATCTGGCTATTAGGAGCAGTGCCTAGTAAAAAGACTATAAAGGCACAGATGATTGGCCTCGGGGAGACCAAAACATCCAACACTGCGGAGACACCATCACGTGTTT
This sequence comes from Ranitomeya imitator, assembly GCF_032444005.1. Lineage (NCBI taxonomy): Eukaryota > Metazoa > Chordata > Amphibia > Anura > Dendrobatidae > Ranitomeya > Ranitomeya imitator. Next base: position 463,184,118 of record NC_091285.1, read on the forward strand.
CTCAACGCAGTGATTCCAGAACACTGCCCCCATCCCTTATGGGAAATATGCAAATGCAAGTAAAGAAGCTGCGGAGACACCATCACGTGTTTCTCGACGCAAGCAGTGAATAGCCAGGCCTTTCCCCGGGAAGGAACAACCACGGGAAGGGCAGCATCCTATGAAGGAAAGCCACTTATGCCAAGCATGGTATCCATCCACAGACAGCTGTTTCGGGGTTTTTGCCCCTCATCAGTGTGGAGTAGGAATCTGGCTATTAGGAGCAGTGCCTAGTAAAAAGACTATAAAGGCACAGATGATTGGCCTCGGGGAGACCAAAACATCCAACACTGCGGAGACACCATCACGTGTTTCTCAACGCAGTGATTCCAGAACACTGCCCCCATCCCTTATGGGAAATATGCAAATGCAAGTAAAGAAGCTGCGGAGACACCATCACGTGTTTCTCGACGCAAGCAGTGAATAGCCAGGCCTTTCCCCGGGAAGGAACAACCACGGGAAGGGCAGCATCCTATGAAGGAAAGCCACCTATGCCAAGCATGGTATCCATCCACAGACAGCTGTTTCGGGGTTTTTTGCCCCTCATCAGTGTGGAGTAGGAATCTGGCTATTAGGAGCAGTGCCTAGTAAAAAGACTATAAAGGCACAGATGATTGGCCTCGGGGAGACCAAATCATCCAACACTGCGGAGACACCATCACGTGTTTCTCAACGCAGTGATTCCAGAACACTGCCCCCATCCCTTATGGGAAATATGCAAATGCAAGTAAAGAAGCTGCGGAGACACCATCACGTGTTTCTCGACGCAAGCAGTGAATAGCCAGGCCTTTCCCCGGGAAGGAACAACCACGGGAAGGGCAGCATCCTATGAAGGAAAGCCACCTATGCCAAGCATGGTATCCATCCACAGACAGCTGTTTCGGGGTATTTTGCCCCTCATCAGTGTGGAGTAGGAATCTGGCTATTAGGAGCAGTGCCTAGTAAAAAGACTATAAAGGCACAGATGATTGGCCTCGGGGAGACCAAAACATCCAACACTGCGGAGACACCATCACGTGTTTCTCAACGCAGTGATTCCAGAACACTGCCCCCATCCCTTATGGGAAATATGCACATGCAAGTAAAGAAGCTGCGGAGACACCATCACGTGTTTCTCGACGCAAGCAGTGAATAGCCAGGCCTTTCCCCGGGAAGGAACAACCACGGGAAGGGCAGCATCCTATGAAGGAAAGCCACCTATGCCAAGCATGGTATCCATCCACAGACAGCTGTTTCGGGGTACCATGCTTGGCATAGGTGGCTTTCCTTCATAGGATGCTGCCCTTCCCGTGGTTGTTCCTTCCCGGGGAAAGGCCTGGCTATTCACTGCTTGCGTCGAGAAACACGTGATGGTGTCTCCGCAGCTTCTTTACTTGCATTTGCATATTTCCCATAAGGGATGGGGGCAGTGTTCTGGAATCACTGCGTTGAGAAACACGTGATGGTGTCTCCGCAGTGTTGAATGTTTTGGTCTCCCCGAGGCCAATCATCTGTGCCTTTATAGTCTTTTTACTAGGCACTGCTCCTAATAGCCAGATTCCTACTCCACACTGATGAGGGGCAAAAACCCTGAAACAGCTGTCTGTGGATGGATACCATGCTTGGCATAGGTGGCTTTCCTTCATAGGATGCTGCCCTTCCCGTGGTTGTTCCTTCCCGGGGAAAGGCCTGGCTATTCACTGCTTGCGTCGAGAAACACGTGATGGTGTCTCCGCAGCTTCTTTACTTGCATTTGCATATTTCCCATAAGGGATGGGGGCAGTGTTCTGGAATCACTGCGTTGAGAAACACGTGATGGTGTCTCCGCAGTGTTGGATGTTTTGGTCTCCCCGAGGCCAATCATCTGTGCCTTTATAGTCTTTTTACTAGGCACTGCTCCTAATAGCCAGATTCCTACTCCACACTGATGAGGGGCAAAAACCCCGAAACAGCTGTCTGTGGATGGATACCATGCTTGGCATAGGTGGCTTTCCTTCATAGGATGCTGCCCTTCCCGTGGTTGTTCCTTCCCGGGGAAAGGCCTGGCTATTCACTGCTTGCGTCGAGAAACACGTGATGGTGTCTCCGCAGCTTCTTTACTTGCATTTGCATATTTCCCATAAGGGATGGGGGCAGTGTTCTGGAATCACTGCGTTGAGAAACACGTGATGGTGTCTCCGCAGTGTTGGATGTTTTGGTCTCCCCGAGGCCAATCATCTGTGCCTTTATAGTCTTTTTACTAGGCACTGCTCCTAATAGCCAGATTCCTACTCCACACTGATGAGGGGCAAAAACCCCGAAACAGCTGTCTGTGGATGGATACCATGCTTGGCATAGGTGGCTTTCCTTCATAGGATGCTGCCCTTCCCGTGGTTGTTCCTTCCCGGGGAAAGGCCTGGCTATTCACTGCTTGCGTCGAGAAACACGTGATGGTGTCTCCGCAGCTTCTTTACTTGCATTTGCATATTTCCCATAAGGGATGGGGGCAGTGTTCTGGAATCACTGCGTTGAGAAACACGTGATGGTGTCTCCGCAGTGTTGGATGTTTTGGTCTCCCCGAGGCCAATCATCTGTGCCTTTATAGTCTTTTTACTAGGCACTGCTCCTAATAGCCAGATTCCTACTCCACACTGATGAGGGGCAAAAACCCCGAAACAGCTGTCTGTGGATGGATACCATGCTTGGCATAGGTGGCTTTCTTTCATAGGATGCTGCCCTTCCCGTGGTTGTTCCTTCCCGGGGAAAGGCCTGGCTATTCACTGCTTGCGTCGAGAAACACGTGATGATGTCTCCGCAGCTTCTTTACTTGCATTTGCATATTTCCCATAAGGGATGGGGGCAGTGTTCTGGAATCACTGCGTTGAGAAACACGTGATGGTGTCTCCGCAGTGTTGGATGTTTTGGTCTCCCCGAGGCCAATCATCTGTGCCTTTATAGTCTTTTTACTAGGCACTGCTCCTAATAGCCAGATTCCTACTCCACACTGATGAGGGGCAAAAACCCCGAAACAGCTGTCTGTGGATGGATACCATGCTTGGCATAGGTGGCTTTCCTTCATAGGATGCTGCCCTTCCCGTGGTTGTTCCTTCCCGGGGAAAGGCCTGGCTATTCACTGCTTGCGTCGAGAAACACGTGATGGTGTCTCCGCAGCTTCTTTACTTGCATTTGCATATTTCCCATAAGGGATGGGGGCAGTGTTCTGGAATCACTGCGTTGAGAAACACGTGATGGTGTCTCCGCAGTGTTGGATGTTTTGGTCTCCCCGAGGCCAATCATCTGTGCCTTTATAGTCTTTTTACTAGGCACTGCTCCTAATAGCTAGATTCCTACTCCACACTGATGAGGGGCAAAAACCCCGAAACAGCTGTCTGTGGATGGATACCATGCTTGGCATAGGTGGCTTTCCTTCATAGGATGCTGCCCTTCCCGTGGTTGTTCCTTCCCGGGGAAAGGCCTGGCTATTCACTGCTTGCGTCGAGAAACACGTGATGGTGTCTCCGCAGCTTCTTTACTTGCATTTGCATATTTCCCATAAGGGATGGGGGCGGTGTTCTGGAATCACTGCGTTGAGAAACACGTGATGGTGTCTCCGCAGTGTTGGATGTTTTGGTCTCCCCGAGGCCAATCATCTGTGCCTTTAAGGTCTTTGAAGCCTGTCTGCGGTCCCTCCTTCCACTAGGCCTCCACTGACCTGTCTACTGCTGCCCGTGTACCCCTGGAACCAATTTTAAAGTGCCTACAGCCCAATTTTATTATGTTAGGCCTTCGAAGCCTGTCTGCGGTCCCTCCTTCCACTAGTCCTCCACTGACCTGTCTACTGCTGCCCGTGTACCCCTGGAACCAATTTTAAAGTGCCTACAGCCCAATTTTATTATGTTAGCCCTTCGAAGCCTGTCTGTGGTCCCTCCTTCCACTAGTCCTCCACTGACCTGTCTACTGCTGCCCGTGTACCCCTGGAACCAATTTTAAAGTGCCTACAGCCCAATTTTATTATGTTAGGCCTTCGAAGCCTGTCTGCAGTCCCTCCATCCACTAGTCCTCCACTGACCTGTCTACTGCTGCCCGTGTACCCCTGGAACCAATTTTAAAGTGCCTACAGCCCAATTTTATTATGTTAGGCCTTCGAAGCCTGTCTGCGGTCCCTCCTTCCACTAGTCCTCCACTGACCTGTCTACTGCTGCCCGTGTACCCCTGGAACCAATTTTAAAGTGCCTACAGCCCAATTTTATTATGTTAGGTCTTCGAAGCCTGTCTGCGGTCCCTCCTTCCACTAGGCCTCCACTGACCTGTCTACTGCTGCCCGTGTACCCCTGGAACCAATTTTAAAGTGCCTACAGCCCAATATTATTATGTTAGGCCTTCGAAGCCTGTCTGCGGTACCTCCTTCCACTAGTCCTCCACTGACCTGTCTACTGCTGCCCGTGTACCCCTGGAACCAATTTTAAAGTGCCTACTGCCCAATTTTATTATGTTAGGCCTTCGAAGCCTGTCTGCGGTCCCTCCTTCCACTAGTCTTCCACTGACCTGTCTACTGCTGCCCGTGTACCCCTGGAACCAATTTTAAAGTGCCTACAGCCCAATTTTATTATGTTAGGCCTTCGAAGCCTGTCTGCGGTCCCTCCTTCCACTAGTCCTCCACTGACCTGTCTACTGCTGCCCGTGTACCCCTGGAACCAATTTTAAAGTGCCTACAGCCCAATTTTATTATGTTAGGCCTTCGAAGCCTGTCTGCGGTCCCTCCTTCCACTAGTCCTCCACTGACATGTCTACTGCTGCCCGTGTACCCCTGGAACCAATTTTAAAGTGCCTACAGCCCAATTTTATTATGTTAGGCCTTCGAAGCCTGTCTGCGGTCCCTCCTTCCACTAGGCCTCCACTGACCTGTCTACTGCTGGCCGTGTACCCCTGGAACCAATTTTGAAGTGCCTACAGCCCAATTCTATTATGTTAGGCCTTCGAAGCCTGTCTGCGGTCCATCCTTCCACTAGTCCTCCACTGACCTGTCTACTGCTACCCGTGTACCCCTGGAACCAATTTTAAAATGCCTACAGCCCAATTTTATTATGTTAGGCCTTCGAAGCCTGTCTGCGGTGCCTCCTTCCACTAGTCCCCACTGACCTGTCTACTGCTGCCCGTGTACGCCTGGAACCAATTTTAAAGTGCCTACAGCCCAATTTTATTATGTTAGGCCTTCGAAGCCTGTCTGCGGTCCCTCCTTCCACTAGGCCTCCACTGACCTGTCTACTGCTGCCCGTGTACCCCTGGAACCAATTTTAAAGTGCCTACAGCCCAATTTTATTATGTTAGGCCTTCGAAGCCTGTCTGCGGTCCTTCCTTCCACTAGGCCTCCACTGACCTGTCTACTGCTGACCGTGTACCCCTGGAACCAATTTTAAAGTGCCTACAGCCCAATTTTATTATGTTAGGCCTTCGAAGCCTGTCTGCGGTCCCTCCTTCCACTAGGCCTCCACTGACCTGTCTACTGTTGGCCATGTACTCCAAGAACCAATTTTAAAGTGCCTACTGCCCAATTTTATTATGTTAGGCCTTCGAAGCCTGTCTGCGGTCCCTCCTTCCACTAGGCCTCCACTGACCTGTCTACTGCTGCCCGTGTACCCCTGGAACCAATTTTAAAGTGCCTACAGCCCAATTTTATTATGTTAGGCCTTCGAAGCCTGTCTGCGGTCCCTCCTTCCACTAGGCCTCCACTGACCTGTCTACTGCCCGTGTACCCCTGGAACCAATTTTAAAGTGCCTACTGCCCAATTTTATTATGTTAGGCCTTCGAAGCCTGTCTGCGGTCCCTCCTTCCACTAGTCCTCCACTGACCTGTCTACTGCTGCCCGTGTACCCCTGGAACCAATTTTAAAGTGCCTACAGCCCAATTTTATTATGTTAGGCCTTCGAAGCCTGTCTGCGGTCCCTCCTTCCACTAGTCCTCCACTGACCTGTCTACTGCTGCCCGTGTACCCCTGGAACCAATTTTAAAGTGCCTACAGCCCAATTTTATTATGTTAGGCCTTCGAAGCCTGTCTGCAGTCCCTCCTTCCACTAGGTCTCCACTGACCTATCTACTGCTGGCCGTGTACCCCTGGAACCAATTTTAAAGTGCCTACAGCCCAATTTTATTATGTTAGGCCTTCGAAGCCTGTCTGCGGTCCCTCCTTCCACTAGGCCTCCACTGACCTGTCTACTGCTGCCCGTGTACCCCTGGAACCAATTTTAAAGTGCCTACAGCCCAATTTTATTATGTTAGGCCTTCGAAGCCTGTCTGCGGTCCCTCCTTCCACTAGGCCTCCACTGACCTGTCTACTGCTGACCGTGCACCCCTGGAACCAATTTTAAAGTGCCTACAGCCCAATTTTATTATGTTAGGCCTTCGAAGCCTGTCTGCGGTCCCTCCTTCCACTAGGCCTCCACTGACCTGTCTACTGCTGGCCGTGTACCCCTGGAACCAATTTTAAAGTGCCTACAGCCCAATTTTATTATGTTAGGCCTTCGAAGCCTGTCTGTGGTCCCTCCTTCCACTAGTCCTCCACTGACCTGTCTACTGCTGCCCGTGTACCCCTGGAACCAATTTTAAAGTGCCTACAGCCCAATTTTATTATGTTAGGCCTTCGAAGCCTGTCTGCGGTCCCTCCTTCCACTAGGCCTCCACTGACCTGTCTACTGCTGACCGTGTACCCCTGGAACCAATTTTAAAGTGCCTACAGCCCAATTTTATTATGTTAGGCCTTCGAAGCCTGTCTGCGGTCCCTCCTTCCACTAGGCCTCCACTGACCTGTCTACTGCTGCCCGTGTACCCCTGGAACCAATTTTAAAGTGCCTACAGCCCAATTTTATTATGTTAGGTCTTCGAAGCCTGTCTGCGGTCCCTCCTTCCACTAGGCCTCCACTGACCTGTCTACTGCTGCCCGTGTACCCCTGGAACCAATTTTAATGTGCCTACAGCCCAATATTATTATGTTAGGCCTTCGAAGCCTGTCTGCGGTACCTCCTTCCACTAGTCCTCCACTGACCTGTCTACTGCTGCCCGTGTACCCCTGGAACCAATTTTAAAGTGCCTACAGCCCAATTTTATTGTGTTAGGCCTTCGAAGCCTGTCTGCGGTCCCTCCTTCCACTAGTCTTCCACTGACCTGTCTACTGCTGCCCGTGTACCCCTGGAACCAATTTTAAAGTGCCTACAGCCCAATTTTATTATGTTAGGCCTTCGAAGCCTGTCTGCGGTCCCTCCTTCCACTAGTCCTCCACTGACCTGTCTACTGCTGCCCGTGTACCCCTGGAACCAATTTTAAAGTGCCTACAGCCCAATTTTATTATGTTAGGCCTTCGAAGCCTGTCTGCGGTCCCTCCTTCCACTAGTCCTCCACTGACATGTCTACTGCTGCCCGTGTACCCCTGGAACCAATTTTAAAGTGCCTACAGCCCAATTTTATTATGTTAGGCCTTCGAAGCCTGTCTGCGGTCCCTCCTTCCACTAGGCCTCCACTGACCTGTCTACTGCTGGCCGTGTACCCCTGGAACCAATTTTAAAGTGCCTACAGCCCAATTTTATTATGTTAGGCCTTCGAAGCCTGTCTGCGGTCCCTTCTTCCACTAGTCCTCCACTGACCTGTCTACTGCTGCCCGTGTACCCCTGGAACCAATTTTAAAATGCCTACAGCCCAATTTTATTATGTTAGGCCTTCGAAGCCTGTCTGCGGTGCCTCCTTCCACTAGTCCTCCACTGACCTGTCTACTGCTGCCCGTGTACCCCTGGAACCAATTTTAAAGTGCCTACAGCCCAATTTTATTATGTTAGGCCTTCGAAGCCTGTCTGCGGTCCCTCCTTCCACTAGGCCTCCACTGACCTGTCTACTGCTGCCCGTGTACCCCTGGAACCAATTTTAAAGTGCCTACAGCCCAATTTTATTATGTTAGGCCTTCGAAGCCTGTCTGCGGTCCTTCCTTCCACTAGGCCTCCACTGACCTGTCTACTGCTGACCGTGTACCCCTGGAACCAATTTTAAAGTGCCTACAGCCCAATTTTATTATGTTAGGCCTTCGAAGCCTGTCTGCGGTCCCTCCTTCCACTAGGCCTCCACTGACCTGTCTACTGTTGGCCATGTACTCCAAGAACCAATTTTAAAGTGCCTACTCCCAATTTTATTATGTTAGGCCTTCGAAGCCTGTCTGCGGTCTCTCCTTCCACTAGGCCTCCACTGACCTGTCTACTGCTGCCCGTGTACCCCTGGAACCAATTTTAAAGTGCCTACAGCCCAATTTTATTATGTTAGGCCTTCGAAGCCTGTCTGCGGTCCCTCCTTCCACTAGGCCTCCACTGACCTGTCTACTGCTGCCCGTTTACCCCTGGAACCAATTTTAAAGTGCCTACAGCCCAATTTTATTATGTTAGGCCTTCGAAGCCTGTCTGCGGTCCCTCCTTCCACTAGGCCTCCACTGACCTGTCTACTGCTGCCCGTGTACCCCTGGAACCAATTTTAAAGTGCCTACAGCCCAATTTTATTATGTTAGGCCTTCGAAGCCTGTCTGCGGTCCCTCCTTCCACTAGGCCTCCACTGACCTGTCTACTGCTGCCGTGTACCCCTGGAACCAATTTTAAAGTGCCTACAGCCCAATTTTATTATGTTAGGCCTTCGAAGCCTGTCTGCGGTCCCTCCTTCCACTAGGCCTCCACTGACCTGTCTACTGCTGGCCGTGTACCCCAAGAACCAATTTTAAAGTGCCTACAGCCCATTTTTATTATGTTAGGCCTTCGAAGCCTGTCTGCGGTCCCTCCTTCCACTAGGCCTCCACTGACCTGTCTACTGCTGCCCATGTACCCCTGGAACCAATTTTAAAGTGCCTACAGCCCAATTTTATTATGTTAGGCCTTCGAAGCCTGTCTGCGGTCCCTCCTTCCACTAGTCCTCCACTGACCTGTCTACTGCTGCCCGTGTATCCCTGGAACCAATTTTAAAGTGCCTACAGCCCAATTTTATTATGTTAGGCCTTCGAAGCCTGTCTGCGGTCCCTCCTTCCACTAGGCCTCCACTGACCTGTCTACTGCTGCCCGTGTACCCCTGGAACCAATTTTAAAGTGCCTACAGCCCAATTTTATTATGTTAGGCCTTCGAAGCCTGTCTGCGGTCCCTCCTTCCACTAGTCCTCCACTGACCTGTCTACTGCTGCCCGTGTACCCCTGGAACCAATTTTAAAGTGCCTACAGCCCAATTTTATTATGTTAGGTCTTCGAAGCCTGTCTGCGGTCCCTCCTTCCACTAGGCCTCCACTGACCTGTCTACTGCTGCCCGTGTACCCCTGGAACCAATTTTAAAGTGCCTACAGCCCAATATTATTATGTTAGGCCTTCGAAGCCTGTCTGCGGTACCTCCTTCCACTAGTCCTCCACTGACCTGTCTACTGCTGCCCGTGTACCCCTGGAACCAATTTTAAAGTGCCTACAGCCCAATTTTATTATGTTAGGCCTTCGAAGCCTGTCTGCGGTCCCTCCTTCCACTAGTCTTCCACTGACCTGTCTACTGCTGCCCGTGTACCCCTGGAACCAATTTTAAAGTGCCTACAGCCCAATTTTATTATGTTAGGCCTTCGAAGCCTGTCTGCGGTCCCTCCTTCCACTAGTCCTCCACTGACCTGTCTACTGCTGCCCGTGTACCCCTGGAACCAATTTTAAAGTGCCTACAGCCCAATTTTATTATGTTAGGCCTTCGAAGCCTGTCTGCGGTCCCTCCTTCCACTAGTCCTCCACTGACATGTCTACTGCTGCCCGTGTACCCCTGGAACCAATTTTAAAGTGCCTACAGCCCAATTATGTTAGGCCTTCGAAGCCTGTCTGCGGTCCCTCCTTCCACTAGGCCTCCACTGACCTGTCTACTGCTGGCCGTGTACCCCTGGAACCAATTTTTAAAGTGCCTACAGCCCAATTTTATTATGTTAGGCCTTCGAAGCCTGTCTGCGGTCCATCCTTCCACTAGTCCTCCACTGACCTGTCTACTGCTACCCGTGTACCCCTGGAACCAATTTTAAAATGCCTACAGCCCAATTTTATTATGTTAGGCCTTCGAAGCCTGTCTGCGGTGCCTCCTTCCACTAGTCCCCACTGACCTGTCTACTGCTGCCCGTGTACCCCTGGAACCAATTTTAAAGTGCCTACAGCCCAATTTTATTATGTTAGGCCTTCGAAGCCTGTCTGCGGTCCCTCCTTCCACTAGGCCTCCACTGACCTGTCTACTGCTGCCCGTGTACCCCTGGAACCAATTTTAAAGTGCCTACAGCCCAATTTTATTATGTTAGGCCTTCGAAGCCTGTCTGCGGTCCTTCCTTCCACTAGGCCTCCACTGACCTGTCTACTGCTGACCGTGTACCCCTGGAACCAATTTTAAAGTGCCTACAGCCCAATTTTATTATGTTAGGCCTTCGAAGCCTGTCTGCGGTCCCTCCTTCCACTAGGCCTCCACTGACCTGTCTACTGTTGGCCATGTACTCCAAGAACCAATTTTAAAGTGCCTACTGCCCAATTTTATTATGTTAGGCCTTCGAAGCCTGTCTGCGGTCCCTCCTTCCACTAGGCCTCCACTGACCTGTCTACTGCTGCCCGTGTACCCCTGGAACCAATTTTAAAGTGCCTACAGCCCAATTTTATTATGTTAGGCCTTCGAAGCCTGTCTGCGGTCCCTCCTTCCACTAGGCCTCCACTGACCTGTCTACTGCTGCCCGTGTACCCCTGGAACCAATTTTAAAGTGCCTACTGCCCAATTTTATTATGTTAGGCCTTCGAAGCCTGTCTGCGGTCCCTCCTTCCACTAGTCCTCTACTGACCTGTCTACTGCTGCCCGTGTACCCCTGGAACCAATTTTAAAGTGCCTACAGCCCAATTTTATTATGTTAGGCCTTCGAAGCCTGTCTGCGGTCCCTCCTTCCACTAGTCCTCCACTGACCTGTCTACTGCTGCCCGTGTACCCCTGGAACCAATTTTAAAGTGCCTACAGCCCAATTTTATTATGTTAGGCCTTCGAAGCCTGTCTGCAGTCCCTCCTTCCACTAGGTCTCCACTGACCTATCTACTGCTGGCCGTGTACCCCTGGAACCAATTTTAAAGTGCCTACAGCCCAATTTTATTATGTTAGGCCTTCGAAGCCTGTCTGCGGTCCCTCCTTCCACTAGGCCTCCACTGACCTGTCTACTGCTGCCCGTGTACCCCTGGAACCAATTTTAAAGTGCCTACAGCCCAATTTTATTATGTTAGGCCTTCGAAGCCTGTCTGCGGTCCCTCCTTCCACTAGGCCTCCACTGACCTGTCTACTGCTGCCCGTTTACCCCTGGAACCAATTTTAAAGTGCCTACAGCCCAATTTTATTATGTTAGGCCTTCGAAGCCTGTCTGCGGTCCCTCCTTCCACTAGGCCTCCACTGACCTGTCTACTGCTGCCCGTGTGCCCCTGGAACCAATTTTAAAGTGCCTACAGCCCAATTTTATTATGTTAGGCCTTCGAAGCCTGTCTGCGGTCCCTCCTTCCACTAGGCCTCCACTGACCTGTCTACTGCTGCCGTGTACCCCTGGAACCAATTTTAAAGTGCCTACAGCCCAATTTTATTATGTTAGGCCTTCGAAGCCTGTCTGCGGTCCCTCCTTCCACTAGGCCTCCACTGACCTGTCTACTGCTGGCCGTGTACCCCAAGAACCAATTTTAAAGTGCCTACAGCCCATTTTTATTATGTTAGGCCTTCGAAGCCTGTCTGCGGTCCCTCCTTCCACTAGGCCTCCACTGACCTGTCTACTGCTGCCCGTGTACCCCTGGAACCAATTTTAAAGTGCCTACAGCCCAATTTTATTATGTTAGGCCTTCGAAGCCTGTCTGCGGTCCCTCCTTCCACTAGTCCTCCACTGACCTGTCTACTGCTGCCCGTGTATCCCTGGAACCAATTTTAAAGTGCCTACAGCCCAATTTTATTATGTTAGGCCTTCGAAGCCTGTCTGCGGTCCCTCCTTCCACTAGGCCTCCACTGACCTGTCTACTGCTGCCCGTGTACCCCTGGAACCAATTTTAAAGTGCCTACAGCCCATTTTTATTATGTTAGGCCTTCGAAGCCTGTCTGCGGTCCCTCCTTCCAATAGTTCTCCACTGACCAGACCAATGCTGGCCGTGTACCCCTGGAACCCAGCTGAAAGTGCATGGACCCTCCTTTTTTTCTTTGTTTTATATTTAGAAAGCCCAGATGAACTACGCTGTACCACGGTTCAAGCTACCCAGTCGACATTTCTTTTGCGAGAAAAGCCATCCCAGCCCTCCACCGGCATGAAAAAGTCTGCATTGTCATAGCACTCAGGCAATCAAACAGTAGAAAGGTGCACCTGACAAGAGACGCATGGACCAGTAGGCATGTCCACAAAAAGCTATGTGTCCATTACGGCGCACTTGGTTAATGTGTCGGATGCATGGTCCACAGGGGACAGCCTACAAAGTGTGTCTGCAGTCCCTAATTCAAATTGTCCTCCGCTGACCACACCACTGCTGCCCGTTTACCCCTGGAACCAATTTCAAAGTGCCTACAGCCTAATTTTGTTGTTAGGCCTACTACGCCTGTCTGCAGTCCCTCCTTCCAATACTCCTCCACTGACCACACCACTGCTGCCCGTGGACCCCTGGAACCTATTTTTAATTGCATAGAGCATCCTTTTTTTAATAGTAGGCGTACAAAGTCTGTCTACGGTCCACTATTGAAATTGTCCTCCACTGACCAGAGCAATGCTGCCTGTGTACCCCTGTAACCTTTTTTAAACTGCATTGAGCCACATTTTTGGTTTAAGGCCTACTACCTGTGTCTGTCTGCGCCACTCAATACAGCTGTCCTCCTTTGAAAAAAGCAGATCGTCAATAGTCTTGTTTTCAGCCTCTAGGAATTTGAAAACTGCATTGGGGCTACTACTTCGGTAGGGCCTACTAACGGTGTCTGCCGCTCCAAGGTGTTCCCCAGGTTTCCTCGCCATTGCTTCAATCTTCTGACTCTCGTTTAGTAGTTGTTGAAAACTACACTGCATTAGGCCTACAAATTGGGTATGGGGTGTAGAGATGGTGTGTTCCACTCCAAGGTGTTCCCCAGGTTTCCTCTCCATTGCTTCGGTCTTCCGACTCTCGTTTAGTAGTTGTTGAAAACTACACTGCATTAAGGCCTGCACATTGGGTATGGGGTGTAGAGACGGTGTGTTCCACTCCAAGGTGTTCCCCAGGTTTCCTCTCCATTGCTTCGGTCTTCCGACTCTCGTTTAGTAGTTGTTGAAAACTACACTGCATTAGGCCTGCACATTGGGTATGGGGTGTAGAGACGGTGTGTTCCACTCCAAGGTGTTCCCCAGGTTTCCTCTCCATTGCTTCGGTCTTCTGACTCTCGTTTAGTAGTTGTTGAAAACTACACTGCATTAGGCCTGCACATTTGGTATGGGGTGTAGAGACGGTGTGTTCCACTCCAAGGTGTTCCCCAGGTTTCCTCTCCATTGCTTCGGTCTTCCGACTCTCGTTTAGTAGTTGTTGAAAACTACACTGCATTAGGCCTGCACATTGGGTATGGGGTGTAGAGACGGTGTGTTCCACTCCAAGGTGTTCCCCAGGTTTCCTCTCCATTGCTTCGGTCTTCTGACTCTCGTTTAGTAGTTGTTGAAAACTACACTGCATTAGGCCTGCACATTTGGTATGGGGTGTAGAGACGGTGTGTTCCACTCCAAGGTGTTCCCCAGGTTTCCTCTCCATTGCTTCGGTCTTCCGACTCTCGTTTAGTAGTTGTTGAAAACTACACTGCATTAGGCCTGCACATTGGGTATGGGGTGTAGAGACGGTGTGTTCCACTCCAAGGTGTTCCCCAGGTTTCCTCTCCATTGCTTCGGTCTTCCGACTCTTGTTTAGTAGTTGTTGAAAACTACACTGCATTAGGCCTACTAGTTGGGTTGGGGCCTTCTATCTGTGTCTGCCGCTCCTTGCTGTTCTCCTACAGTGAACAAAGCTGTGCCGCCTGTTTACTACTCTTGCCAATTTTGAACTGCATTTAGACTACTTACAGATTTGGGCCTACTCTCTGTGTCAACCTCTTATTCCAGTTGTCCTCCACTGAACAAAACAATGCCCCCTGGTTAGTCCTGTTACCAATTTTGAACTGCATTTAGCCCACTTTATTCTTTGGGCCTATATCTGTGTTTCCTCCTCATCCTGCCCATTGCCCAGCCAGTGATAGATGAGTCTGCTGGTACATTGACCCATAACGCAACATTCCCCGTGCACGCTACACTGCAAGATTGTGACCCTGCTGAAAGTCAGGTCCCCCTTCCCGCATACCATACCACATTACACGGGGACAAAGAGGAAGGTGCAGATGAAGGTGCAGGTTCCTTCATCAGGTGGGGGAGGAATACTCGTTGGCGACGTCACTGGCACAGGGCCTCTCATTGTACGCAAAAGTGTTGCTGCCGGTGGGAGGCGCCCTCGCCGTGCAAACACACCGCTGTACTTTGAGGGGCCCTGTGCCAGTGCCAATGCCAACGAGTGGGCCCCCCCTGCTTGCTCAGGATCACAGCACTTGCAAAGTTGAAATACTTACCTCTCCCTGCTCCACTGCCGTGACGTGGTCCAGATGTCCTTGGCCCACTAATTGCTTGAACCAGCCCTACCCCCCACAACTTTAGCCAAATGACCCCCAATTTCAAATGCCTTACAATTATTATAAGCTAAATTACGATTGACAAGCTTCAGTAGCAAGAATGGATGTTTTTGCCAATACAATGGGCTCTGTACATGTTTTCCTGGCCTCTACTCACTGCCGACTATGCTCCCCCATTGACTTGCATTGGGTTTCGTGTTTCGGTCGATCCCCGACTTTTCGCGATAATCGGCCAGTTCCACTCGACTCGACTTTTGAGATAGTCGGGTTTCGCGAAACCCGGCTCGACTCTAAAAAGGTCAAGGTCGCTCAACTCTAATGCTCTGCACCGTTCATTATGGCCCCATAGATGCTCCATATAAAGCTGTGCCATATATAATGCTCCATACTGTTTATTATTGCCCCAGAGATGCTCCATATAAAGCTGTGCCATATATAATGCTCCACACTGTTCATTATTGCCCCATAGATGCTCCATATAAAGCTGTGCCCGACATATAATGCTCTGCACCGTTCATTATGGCCCCATAGATGCTCCATATAAAGCTGTGCCCCGTATATAACGCTCTGCACCGTTCATTATTGCCCCATAGATGCTCCTTATAAAGCTGTGCAATATATAAGGCTCTGCACCGTTCATTATGACCCCATAGATGCTCCATATAAAGCTGTGCTCCATATATAATGCTCTGCACCGTTCATTATGACCCCATAGATGCTCCATATAAAGCTGTGCCCCATATATAATGCTCTGCACCGTTCATTATGGCCCCATAGATGCTCCATATAAAGCTGTGCCCCATATATAATGCTCTGCACCGTTCATTATGGCCCCATAGATGTGCCATATAATGCTGTGCCATATAATGCTGTGCCATATAGAATGCTCTGCACCGTTCATTATGTTCCCATAGATGCTCCACATAAAGCTGTGCCATATGGAATGCTCTGCACTGTTCATTATGTTCCCATAGATGCTCCATATAAAGCTGTGCCATATAGAATGCTCTGCACCGTTCATTATGTTCCCATAGATGCTCCATATAAAGCTGTGCCATATATAATGCTGCTGCTGCAATAAAAAAAAGTCACATACTCACCTCTCTTCACTCAGGACGCCGGCGCTTTCAATATTTACTTGCTCCTCGTGCGGCTCCGCCTCCAGCACTGACGCTTAGAAGAGGGCGCGCACTGACTGCGTCACCGCACCCTCTGACTTGAGCGTCACTGCCAGAGGACGCTGGAGACGGAGCCGCACCAGAACGAGGAGCAGGTAAATATCGCGCAGCGCTCCCTTCCCCATATACTTACCTTCTCCTGGTGCGGTCCCTGCTTCTTCCACCGCTGCATCTTCTTCCTGTACTGAGCGGTCACAGTTACCGATCATTACAGTAATGAATATGCGGCTCCACCTTTATGGGAGGTGGAGCTGTATATTCATGACTATAATGAGCGGTACCATGTGACCGTTCAGTACAGGAAGAATCTGCAGCGCTGGAAGAAGCAGGGACATGCAGGGACCGCGCCAGGAGTAGGTAAGTATAACTAGACAGCCCCCGCTCCCCCTCCCCTGCCGACCCCCGGGTATGACTCGAGTATAAGCTGAGAGGGGGACTTTCAGCCCAAAAAAATGGGCTGAAAATCTCGTCTTATACTCGAGTATATACGGTATGTTAAAAAATGTCTATGTGCAGACCCAAAAAACAACATCAGGCTACCAGATACATACTTAAAGAGACTTTGAGAAGGACAACACAATAAAAAAGTATAATAATAGAATATTTAGAGATTTAAAGTAGAAATGTTACCATTGCACAAAAGTTTGCAAAAATTACCCCAAGGGAGCTGTATCATACACACTGAAAAAGACCATGATGGGGACCTCACAATACATTTTGCAGTTATTACAAGAATTAGAGATAGGGAGTACAAGTTTCACCATTGCACAATGTGCAAAGTTTTCCAAAAATGACCCAAGGGGTCTCTCTCAGACCAGATGAAAGATGCTGTTATGGGGACATCAAAATACACTTGAAGAGGTGTAGCTAGGGTTTTGGTTCGGGGGGCGCGAAACTTCTCAGTGGGCCCCTAACCAAGCAAGCTTGATTACAACTGGGTGACACACCCGAATAGTGGAGAAGAACCTCAGCAGATGACCATGCTGTTACTGAAAATAATTTCTATATAAAGACCAATATTGATATTACTGTCATATGGTCAGTGGTAAATACTAGTGATGAGCGAACGTGCTCACCACTACTTGTTACTCGCCCAAGTATCAGGGAACTCTGGGTACTCGGCGAGCACAGAGAATTTCCGGAATTATTTGGCGGTAACTGGTGTCTCCACTCAATCACGGTGCAGGGATTGTCTGCCAGGCCATGAAACGCCGCAGCCATCTTTGTTGTGGTCGTGCAGGGATTGGCTTGGCTGCACAGCATCATCCCGAGTATAACAGACCTGGCTCCGCCCTGCTCGCCGCATTCTGTTCCTGATTCAGCAAGAATAGGGAGACCTGGTGCCGAGATAGGGTCAGAATCGTGGGTTTTAGAGTTAGTGTAGGTCTGCAACTCTTACATCCACAACTCCTCAGAAACCAAAAGTCCTTTTTGGGGCTAATTCGTGGGTCCCGATAGTGCAGCGCTAGGTAGGCAGAGCACAGCTTATCCACATCAGTGCTTGGCCTGCAGGCACTGTATGTGCGTTCATTACTCCCACTGCATCCCTCCCAAAGCTCCATAACTGTCTGCTGCGGCTGCTTCTTTACTATATACCTAGTTGCATTGGTTTTTTTTTTTCAAAAATTCACCCCAAAACACAAAAATATACAGTCGGTTCTGTCAGACTGAGGCCTGTTGAAAAATCATATTTTGTCAGGCATACGTAGCATAGTTGTATGTGCTAGCCTTGTGCCACTTTTTTTTTGTTATAAATTCACCAAAAAATGCCTCATATATCTGAGTGCTCCAACTTTCGGCATTTTAGGCCAGTGGACAACTTTTTTTGCTGTCTGATACTCTAATTCTATACAGCACTATTTTGCATTTAAAAAAAAAAACAGGCCACATATTTGCCAGTGTGGTATTTCCGTGATAGCCCTCATATAGCTGCGTGTTCCAAGTTTGGGCATTGCAGGCCGTTGTACCCTTTTTTTTGCTGTCTGATACTCTAATTCTATACAGCACTATTTAACATAAAAAAATCTAAAAAGGCCACATATTTGCCAGTATGGTATTTCCGTGACAGCCCTCATATATCTGCGTCCTCCAAGTTTGGACATTGTAGGCCGCTGGACCACTTTTTTTGCTGTCTGTTACTCTAATTATATACAGCACTATTTAGCATAAAAAGAATATAAAAAAGCCATATATTTACCAGTGTGGTATTTGCGTGACAGCCTTCATATACAGGTCCTTCTCAAAAAATTAGCATATAGTGTTAAATTTCATTATTTACCATAATGTAATGATTACAATTAAACTTTCATATATTATAGATTCATTATCCACCAACTGAAATTTGTCAGGTCTTTTATTGTTTTAATACTGATGATTTTGGCATACAACTCCTGATAACCCAAAAAACCTGTCTCAATAAATTAGCATATCAAGAAAAGGTTCTCTAAACGACCTATTACCCTAATCTTCTGAATCAACTAATTAACTCTAAACACATGCAAAAGATACCTGAGGCTTTTATAAACTCCCTGCCTGGTTCATTACTCAAAACCCCCGTCATGGGTAAGACTAGCGACCTGACAGATGTCAAGAAGGCCATCATTGACACCCTCAAGCAAGAGGGTATGACCCAGAAAGAAATTTCTCAACAAATAGGCTGTTCCCAGAGTGCTGTATCAAGGCACCTCAATGGTAAGTCTGTTGGAAGGAAACAATGTGGCAGAAAACGCTGTACAACGAGAAGAGGAGACCGGACCCTGAGGAAGATTGTGGAGAAGGACCGATTCCAGACCTTGGGGAACCTGAGGAAGCAGTGGACTGAGTCTGGTATGGAAACATCCAGAGCCACCGTGCACAGGCGTGTGCAGGAAATGGGCTACAGGTGCCGCATTCCCCAGGTAAAGCCACTTTTGAACCATAAACAGCGGCAGAGGCGCCTGACCTGGGCTACAGAGAAGCAGCACTGGACTGTTGCTAAGTGGTCCCAAGTACTTTTTTCTGATGAAAGCAAATTTTGCATGTCATTCGGAAATCAAGGTGCCAGAGTCTGGAGGAAGACTGGGGAGAAGGAAATGCCAAAATGCCTGAAGTCCAGTGTCAAGTACCCACAGTCACTGATGGTGTGGGGTGCCATGTCAGCTGCTGGTGTTGGTCCACTGTGTTTCATCAAGGGCAGGGTCAATGCAGCTAGCTATCAGGAGATTTTGGAGCACTTCATGCTTCCATCGGCTGAAATGCTTTATGGAGATGAAGATTTCATTTTTCAGCACGACCTGGCACCTGCTCACAGTGCCAAAACCACTGGTAAATGGTTTACTGACCATGGTATTACTGTGCTCAATTGGCCTGCCAACTCTCCTGACCTGAACCCCATAGAGAATCTGTGGGATATTGTGAAGAGAAAGTTGAGAGACGCAAGACCCAACACTCTGGATGAGCTTAAGGCCGCTATTGAAGCATCCTGGGCCTCCATAACATCTCAGCAGTGTCACAGGCTGATTGCCTCCATGCCACGCCGCATTGAAGCAGTCATTTCTGCAAAAGGATTCCCGACCAAGTATTGAGTGCATAACTGAACATTATTATTTGATGGTTTTTTTGTTTGTTATTAAAAAACACTTTTATTTGATTGGATGGGTGAAATATGCTAATTTATTGAGACAGGTTTTTTGGGTTATCAGGAGTTGTATGCCAAAATCATCAGTATTAAAACAATAAAAGACCTGACAAATTTCAGTTGGTGGATAATGAATCTATAATATATAAAAGTTTAATTGTAATCATTACATTATGGTAAATAATGAAATTTAACACTATATGCTAATTTTTTGAGAAGGACCTGTATCTGTGTGCTCCAAGTTTGGGCATTGTAGGCCAGTGGACCACTTTTTTTGCTGTCTGATACTCTAATTCTATTCAGCACTATTTAGCTTCCAAAATTATAAAAAGGCCACATTTTTGCCAGTGTGGTATTTCGTGACAGCCCTCATATATCTGCGTGCTCCAAGTTTGCTCAGTGTAGGCCGGTGGACCACTTTTTTTGCTGTCTGATACTCTAATTTTAAACAGCACTATTTAGCTTAAAAATATAAAAAGGCCACATATTTGCCAGTGTGGTATTTCCGTGACAGCCCTCATATATCTGCGTGCTCCAAGTTTGGGCATTGTGGGCCCGTGGACCACTTTTTTTGCTGTCTGATACTCTAATTCTATACAGTACTATTTAGCTTTTAAAATTATAAAAAGGCCACATATTTGCCAGTGTGGTATTTCCGTGACAGCCCCCATATATCTGCGTGCTCCAAGTTTGGGCATTGTAGGCCGTTGTATCCCTTTTTTTGCTGTCTGATACTCTAATTATATACAGCACTATTTAGCTTCCAAAATTATAAAAAGGCCACATATTTGCCAGTGTGGTATTTTCGTGACAGCCCTCATATATCTGCGTGCTCCAAGTTTTGGCATTGTAGGCTGGTGGACTACTTTTTTTGCTGTCTGTTACTCTACTTACATACAGCTATATTAAGCTTAGAAAATTATAAAAAGGCCACATATTTGCCAGTGTGCTATTTCCGTGACAGCACTCATATATCTGCGTGCTCCAAGTTTGGTCATTGTAGGCCCGTAGACCACTTTTTTTGCCGTCTGATACGTCTGATACTCTACTTACATACAGCATTATTAAGCTTAGAAAATTATAAAAAGGCCACATATTTGCCAGTGTGGTATTTCCGTGACAGTCCTCATATATCTGCGTGCTCCAAGTTTGGTCATTGTAGGCCCATGGACCACCTTTTTTGCTGTCTGTTACTGTAATTATATACAGCACTATGTAGTTTAAAAAATATAAAAAGGCCACATATTTGCCAGTGTATTATTTCCTTGACAGCCCTCATATATCTGCATGTTCCAAGTTTGGTCATTGTATGCCGTTGTACCCCTTTTTTTGCTGTCTGATGCTCTAATTCTATAAAGCACTATTTAGCTTCAAAAAATATAGAAATGCCACATATTTGCCAGTGTGGTATTTCCATGACAGCCCTCATAAATCTGCGTGCTCCAAGTTTGGTCATTGTAGGCCGGTGGACCACTTTTTTTGCTCTCTAATACTTTAATTATATACAGCACTATTTTGCATAAATTAACTTCACAAAAAAGCCCACAAAAATTAAATACAGTCTGTTATATCAGGCTGAGGCCTGCCTGGTTTTTGGGTGTGAAAAAATCGTAGATTTGCAGGCATACTGATCAGATATTATTTTGCTACTAATAAATACATTTGTGTTGAGCATTTGAAATAAAGCAGTAGTCCATTTAAAATGGGAAAGGCAAGGGGAAGGGACGGGGAAGTGGACGTGATGATGATGGTGCATGCAGAGGACAAGGCTGTGGCCAAGGTGAAAGTGGGCAACAACAAAGACCCACATCTTCTCGCTTGACCTTCCTGTCCCAGTTTCTAGGTGACCGCAGCACACCACTATTGAAGTCAGAGCAGTGTGAAACAGTTGTTGGCTGGATAGCGGATAATGCTTCCAGTCACGTAGCCACCACCTCAATGTCTTCCACATGGTCAAGTCTGCGTAGCCATGAGTGTGGCCCGGATATTCCTCACCCTGATCCTCCTTCCTCCCACCATGCTGAGTGCCCTGAGACAACTGATCCCACACTTGGATACTCTGAAGAGCTGTTCAGTTTTCCATTTCAAGATTCAGAACTCTCGGCTGGTCAACTTGAAGTGGGGACAGATGAGATTGCATGTAGAGATGCCCAAAGCTTTGACCAGCCCCGGTCACGTGAAGGCGATGGTGGGAAAGTGTCAGAAGAGGTGGACGATGATGAGACACAATTGCCAGAAAGTCAGGAGGAGGAGCAGGTTGCGGATGTGGAAGACGAGGTGGTGGATGACTATGTGACTGACCCAACCTGGCAAGAGGAGGGCAGCAGCACACATGGGGAAGGAGGCATACACCCCAACAGGCAGGAAGAAGCAGTGTGGTGGCGTCAGACAGAAGGCGTGCATCCATTCCACGTAACACCAGCATGAGGGAAGTTGCCATTCCAACTGTTAGATCTTCCCGAGTCTGGTTATTTTTTAAAGACTCTGCCGATAACCCCAAACAGGCCTTTTGCAGCACCTGCCATGCACGCATCAGCAGGGGTAGCAAAACAACCAGTCTGACCACCACCAGCATGATCAGGCACATGGCACCAAAGCACCCGACTTTATGGGCCGAACCCAAGGCTCCAGGACCACTGCCTGCAAGTCAAACCACTGCTTCTTCCACTGTTTTGCGTAGAAGACAATACGCAGTACACCGTGCATGTGAAGATGCACACACAAGACCTCAGGAGTGGACATGGATGTCCAACATATGCACCATCCTCCAAAACTCTGAGGACTGCACTTTGAGGGCTGCAAAACTTTGAGGACTGCATAATTAGCATCACCATCCCGCTTCTCAGCATTCTGAAAACCTCTCTGCTCACAATTAAAGAGGATGCATTGCAGGCAGAGCACAAGGACATGGAGCAAGGAACCATACAGGGGGATTACACTAAGCCCAGCCTCATGTCTTCTCAACGTGGATTGGTAGTCAATGAAGAGGAGGAGGAGCAGGAAGCATAGGAGCTATAGATGGTACTACAAACACAGCTGTCATACCGTCTGTTCAGCGGGGATAGCCTGAGGACAGGGAGGAAGAGGACAGCATGGTCAGTCATCCTGTAGGTGAGGACAGGGAAGTCTTGCCTATTACCAGTCTGGCATGAATGGCTGACTTTATGTAGCACTGCGTTTCACGTGACCCTCGCATTTTAAAAATTTTGGGTGACACTCATTACTGGTTGGTGACACTTCTAGACCCATGCTACAAAGAGAACTTTCAATCTCTTCTACGAGAGGCAGAGAGGTGTACTAAAATGTTGCAGTACCATTGTAGTGGAATTACTTAGAAAATTCCCATGTGAGAACGCTGGCAGCAGACGTCAGAGTTTGTTGTACAACCAAGGAGTCCAAGCAAGAGAGACAGAAGTGCAATCCAGCTCAGGAAGGGGAACAATGGAAACGTTCTGGGACAGTTTTCTCAGACCCTCCCATCGTGACGGCACAGAGGCAAGGGGTGCTGTCACAAGAAGTGCAATGTTTCTGAAGATGGTCAGGGAGTACCTTGCAGATCGTACAAACGTCCTCCGTGATTCCTCTGTGCCTTTTAATTATTGGGTATCTACGCCTTGGAGATCCTGGCCTGGCCTGCTGCTAGCGTTCTGTCAGAGAGGGTTTTTAGTGCTGCTGGTGGAATTATAACAGATAAGCACATCCGTCTGTTAACTGAAACTGCTGACAGGCTGACTCTTATAAAAATGAACAAGGGCTGGATTGGGAAAGACTTCTGTACACCACCAAGTGAAAGCAGCGAAACATAATCTCAAATACATTATCTCATTTGGGGAGGTGTATTCTCATGCACCTCTTCACAACCATACATGGGTATACGCTTCCAGATATGATCTGTTTGTTGTTATCCTCCTCCTTACCCTCATCCCCATCATTCAGAACCACTAGATGACCAGGGTTAACATGCTCTGTACGGTGAATTTTGGGCACGGGGGCCGTGATGGCAGTATTTTGTTTTGTAAAAACAGGACCCCACTTTGGGGAATTGGGCATGACGTTACATTGGGCCTACTTCCTAACTCTGTCTCCTGCAATGTCTCTTCTTTAACTGCCACTAGATTATCAGGGTGAACGTGCTCTGTACTGTTATAGGCCGGTGAAGTTGGGGCAAGGGGGCTGCGATGGCACTAGTCTAGTTTTAAAAAAGGTACCCCCATTGGGGAATTGTTTGGCAGCTCATGCACCGCATTACAAGTCTCAGAGACCCACACCACTACATTGGGCCTACTTCTTAACTCTGTCTCCTGCAATGTCTCTTCTTTAACTGCCACTAGATCACCAGGGTGAGCGTGCTGTGCACTCCCCATAGGCCTCCATATAGCATAATGCACTCTCCATAGGCAGACTCTATATAGTATAATGCACTCCCCATAGGCAGACTCTACATAGTACAGGGTGGGCCATTTATATGGATGCACCTTAATAAAATGGGAAAGGTTGGTGATATCAACTTCTTTTTGTGGCACATTAGTATATGGGAGGGGGAAACTTTTCAAGATGGGTGGTGTCCATTTTGAAGTCAGCTATTTTGGATCCAACTTTATTTTTTCCAATGGGAAGAGGGTCATGTGACACATCAAACTTATTGAGAATATCACAAGAAAAACAATGTTGTGGTTGGTTTTAACATAATTTTATTATTTCATTAGTTATTTACAAGTTTATGACCACTTATAAAATGTGTTCAAAGTGCTGCACATTGTGTTGAATTGTCAATGCAACCCTTTTCTCCCACTCTTTACACACTGAGAGCAACACCACAGAAGAAATGCTAGTCTAAGGGGGTCAGATTCCTTGTAGGAATGCTCGGACCTGACACCTATAATATGGTGGTGCACCATCTTGCTGAAAAACTCAGGGAAAGTGCCATCTTCCGTGCATAAAGAAGGCAACACATCATCATGTAGCAATTTCAGATATCCAGTGGCATTGAGGTTTCCATTGATGAAGAATGGCCCCACTATTTTTGTACTCCATATACCACACTATGCCATTAATTTTATGGGTGTCAGGTCCGAGCATTCCTACATGAACATTTTCCTGGAAAGTGGATTGGTCGTCATGGGCCAAATGAATGGCCACCAAGGTCTCCCGATCTGACCCCCTTAGACTTTTATTTTTGGGGTCATCTGAAGGCAATTGTCTATGCTGTGAAGATACGAGATGTGCAGCATCTGAAACAACGGATACTGGAAGTCTGTGCTAGCATTTTTTCTGCGGTGTTGTTATCAGTGTGCCAAGAATGGGAAAAGAGGGTTGCATTGACAATCCAACACAATGGGCAGCACTTTAAACACATTTTGTAAGTGGTCATAAACTTGTAAATAACTAATTAAAGAATAAAGATGCATTAAAACCAAGCACACCAATGTTTTTCTTGTGAAATTCTCAACAGGTTTGATGTGTCACATGACCCTCTTCCCATTGAAAAAAATAAAGTTGGATCCAAAATGTCCAACTTCAAAATGTCCGCTATGGTCACCACCCATCTTGAAAAGTTCCCCCCATATACTAATATGCCACAAACAGGAAGTTGATATCACCAACCATTCCCATTTTATTTAGGTGTATCCATATAAATGGCCCACCCTATATAACGCACCTCCCATAGGCAGACTCTATAGCATAATGCACTCCCCATAGGCAAACTCTATAATATAATACACTTCCCATAGGCAAACTCTATATAGTATAATGTACCCCCATACCCCCATAGGCAGCCTCTATAGTATAACGTAGCTCCTAATATAATGCACTCCCACAGGCAGACTCTATAGAATAATGCAGCCATTAATATAATGCACCACCATAGGAAGCCTCTATAGTATAACGTAGCTCCTAATATACTGCACTCCCACAGGCAGACTCCATAGAATAATGCAGCCATTAATATAATGCACCACCATAGGCAGCCTTTATAGATGAATGCAGCCCCTAATATAATGCACCCCATAGGCAAACTCTGTAGCATAATGCAGACCCTAATATAATGCGTCCCCACAGACAGATTCTATAGTATAATGCAGCCCCTAAAATAATGCACCCCATAGGCAGCCTCTATAGAATAATGTAGCCCTTAATATAATACACCACCATAGGCAGCCTCTATAAAATAATGTAGCCCCCAATATAATGCATTCCCAAAGGCAGCATCTATAGAATAATGTAGCCCTTAATATAATGCACCTCCATAGGTAGCATCTATAGTACTGTATAATGCAGCCCTTAATATAATGCACCCTCATAGGCAGCCTCTACAGTATAGTATAATATAGCCCCTAATATAGTGCACTCTCACAGGCAGACTCTATAAAATAATGTAGCCCTTAATATAATGCACCCCCATAGGCAGCCTCTATATAATAATGCAGCCCCAATTTAATGCACCCCATAGGCAGCCTCTATAGAATAATGCAGCCCCTAATATAATGCACCCCCATAGGCAGCCTTTATAGAATAATGCAGCCCCTAATATAATGCACCCCCATAGGCAGACTCTATAGCATAATGCAGCCCCTAATATAATGCATCCCCACAGACAGACTCTATAGTATAATGCAGCCCCTAATATAATGCACGTCCATAGGCAGCCTCTATAGAATAATGTACCCACTAATATAATGCACTACCAAAGGCAGCATCTATAGAATAATGTAACACTTAGGCTGTGTGCACACGTTGCATTTTTTTTGCGTTTTTTTTTGCAGTTTTTCCCGATAAAAACGCTATAAAACCGCAAAAAAAACGCATACAATAAGCATCCCATCATTTAGAATGAATTCTGCATGTTTTGTGCACATGAAGCGTTTTTTTCCGTGAAAAAAACGCATCTCAGTAAAAACCGCAGCATGTTCATTAATTTTCTGTTTTTTTTGCGGATTTCCCACTCCAAATTGCATTGGGAAGTGTCCGGAAAAAAACGGGGCAAAAACGCGTCAAAAACCAAAATCGTGGCAAAAACGCATGCAGTTTTCTTGCGGATTTCTTGCAGAAAATGTCCGGAATTCTCAGGAGTTTTCTGCGAGAAATCCTGAACGTGTGCAAAAATATATAAATCTTTATTTAATATAGAAGTGACATACTAACAATAATTGCAACGAGTGCCATATGCACTATGCATTAAAAAGGAGACCATAGGAAGGAGACATGACAATGGCCAGGCATAGGTGGGGATACAGGGTGAAAATACGTCCCTCATTCGTTTACCACCAAAGGGATTAAAGCATAGGATCATATATATAGGGTCCAGCCGGTATCCCCTTCAAAAGAAGTCACACAGATATAATGTACTAAGTGCAGTAAATCAAAGATCCAGCTTACCCATAATAGTCAGCAGAGTGAAGTGCCCCTCCTTGCCTGGCGCCCCGGACGCGCATTTCGCGTATTCGCTTTCTCAGCGGGGTACATGAAGAGCCAGTCTCGTGCTGTTTAAATGGCCATAAAGCCGGAAATGGGGCCGGAACACTGGCGCATGCGCGGTAGCGCCCGTGGCGCGTCACCGCTGGAGCCGTCACAGCAGGGCGGGCGTAAGGCGGAAGTCCACCCATAGACGTCATGTGACGCGCGCCCCACTGTTACAGATAGCTCCAGTGAGAGACATACCATCAAACATACATAACAGTCCATACATTAAAGTGGCCAGTGCAATGAATGATATATACATTCACATAAGACAAAAACAAAGACAGTTATAATGAAGACGTAATTATTCTTTTTCTTTCACTTTTCCTTTTACGTTTTCTTTTTTCATTTTTCACCCTTAGTGAGTATAATGTGGGGGAAGGGGAGTATAGTACAGCCTAGATATCATCCGAAGCCGTGGACATAACCTAAAAAGTCACTAAAATAAAAACAAACACAAGACAAAATATTAATACAAACACATTAAAAGAACAAGTGGTGGATCGGTATGAGTCACAGGGAGAGAATAACTAGACAAATTTGCCTACATTTTTACCATATCACATGCTGCACTGCCACGACAGATCCACAGGTGGATATCTTTTGTAGACTGGTCATTGAGGATCTAACTAAACTATCGAGGGCGGTATACAATGATAACTTGACAGTATGCCAGAGAAGGGCACTAAGAGAACTGCATACTCATAGAATAATGCAGCCCCTAATATAATGCACCCCATAGGCAGACTCTATAGAATAATGCAGCCCCTAATATAATGCACCCCCATAGGCAGACTCTATAGCATAATGCAGCCCCTAATATAATGCATCCCCACAGACAGTCTATAGTATAATGCAGCCCCTAATATAATGCACGTCCATAGGCAGCCTCTATAGAATAATGTAGCCCCAATATAATACACTCCCAAAGGCAGCCTCTATAGAATAATGCAGCCCCTAATATAATGCACCACCATAGGCAGCCTCTATAGAAAAATGTAGCTCCTAATATAATGCACCCCCGTAGGCAGCCTCTATAGAATAATGCAGCCCCAAATATAATACACCCCCATAGGCAGCCCCTATAGAATAATGCAGCCCTTAATATAATACACCCCATAGGCAGCCTCTATAGAATAATGTTGCTCTTAATATAATGCACCCCCATAGGCAACCTTTATAGAATAATACAGCCCCTAATATAATGCATCTCCATAGGCAGCCTCTATAGAATAATGCAGCCCCTCATATAATACACCCCCATAGGCAGCCTCTATAGAATAATGCAACACCTAATATAATACACCCCCATTGGTAGCCTCTATAGAATAATGTAGCCCCTAATATAATGCACTCCCATAGGCAGCTTATATAGTATAAAGCAGTAATTACTGTAATATAATGCACCCCCATAGGCAGCCTCTATAGTATAATGCAGCTCAATAAAAATAAATACAATACTTACCTTTCCTCCAGGTTCCTCAGCTTCTCTGAGCGTCCACACATCTCAGTACCGCAGGCGCCGAGTAGTGACATTATCGTGGCTCCCTGTTGGCATTGGTGATATCAGATGCTGAGAGGGGGATGATGGGAGAGGGAGCATGATGCTCCCTCTCTCAACAATTCAATCAGCTGTAATAGCATGCAGCTGATAAAGTTGATCTTGTGATCATGGGCCAGGGAGCCCACTGCTGGCACCGGGCCCCCTGCCTGCTCAAGAGCCCCATAGCAGCTGGGTGGCAGAGCAGAGAGATCAATTTTCCCTGCTGTGCTGCATAATATAACTGTCTTGCATGCTGCACAAGCCGATACAGTCACAGTAGCAAAGCTCTGGGTGGGCCCCCTTAGAGCGTGGGGCCCGGGGTTACCACCCCCTCTGCCCCCCGGATCTACGCTACAGCTTAGCAGTTATTACAAGAGGTAGAGATAGAGAGTACAAGTTTCACCATTGCACAATGTGCAAAGGTTTGAAAAAATTTGCCGAGAGGTCTCTCTCAGACCAGATGAAAGACGCCGTGATGGGGATATCACAATATACTTAGCAGTTATCACAAGAGATAGAGCTATAGCATACAAGTTTCAAGATTGCACAATGTGCAAATGTTTCAAAAAGTTCAAAACAATAACCATGTGGGGTATACATAGATGAACACTAAGTACTTGTTGCAGAAGCATGAGTAGGAGAAAGAGGAGTTAATTTCCTGGACAAAATTGTTTTGGAAGGTATGGGATGGACGTAAGACAAGTTCCCAAAAAAACCATTTGATCTGCATTTACATAACGTTACTGTCATCCATAGTGCTTACAAAGTCAGAGGAAATCCAGCCCTTGTTCAATTTTAGAATAGTCAACATGTCTGCATTTTCCGATAACAGCCATATGGGCCTATGTGTTATTATTTCACCTGCAGAACTAAAAACCCTCTCAGACAACACACTCGCGGCAGGGCATGGCAGCACCTCAAAGGCGTACAAGGAGAGGTCAGGCCAGGTGTGCAGCTTAGATAACCAATAGTTATAGGGCACTGGAGAAACACGAAGGACACTGGTATGGTCACTAAAGTGGTCCTTCACCATCTTGGTCAATTTCTCCCTCCTCGTCATAGTTACACCGACAGATATCCCTTGCTGATGTGACGGTCTGATGAAAATTACCCAGTTGGTAGACATTTCCCCCCTGTGAGTTGCACCTGGTGTTTGTACCCCTCCCCTGTAATCCTTATGGGCGAAAAGAGCAGGTACCTCTGCCACCAGCATTGTCTGATTGTCTCTGGCATGCATGCACTGAAAATGGCATGTCTGCCTCCAACAATAGAGAAGCAAATTTCTCCTTGTACCATGAGTCAAGAAAGGTGCACAGCTAGTATTTCATGGTGGACAAAAATTCCTTTCACGCGATGGTCTTGGGGAAGGCATCTAGACATGAACTCTGTCATGTGTGGCATAATACAAAAAGTCAAACGTTCAGTGTCCTCACCAGGAACAACACTAACCATTTTCTCCTCACAATGACGCATAGCCTCCTCCACCTCCTCCTTCTCTTCAGGCCATCCATGCTGGACAGGCTTGAAACTGAGATTGGGAGTCCCAATTGTAGTGCAGAGCAAAAAATCCCATTCCTCCTCCTCCTCATCCTCCTCCACCTGTTCCTTGTCGTCACCCAATGTTGCATGAGAATACTGTGTAGAGCGGGCTGTGTGGTATCAGCCACTGTACAATCTTGCTCAATAGCCACCTGTTTGGCATTTATAGCTTCCTCTTTCAGATTCTGCAGTGATCATTTTAAAACACAGAGCAGTGGGATGGTTATGCTCATAATAGCGTCATCAGCGCTCACCATCTTGGTGCAGTACTTAAAGTTTTGAAGAATCTTACATAGGTCAGCGATCCACACCCACTTAGCAGTTGTTATGTATTGGAGCTGAGTGTTACTCTGACGGGCACTGAAAAGCTGGAATTCAGAGACTGCCCTCTGCTGCTCACTTATCCTTGCCAAAATATGGAAATTCGAATTCCAGAGTGTGGGCAGGTCACAAATCAGTTGATGACAAGGCAAATTAAAGCGCTGCTGCAGTGAAGCTAGACCGGCGAAAGCCTGAGATGACTTTCGGAAATGTGCGCTGACTTGGTGTACCTTGGCAAGTAGGTCAGACAAGTCAGGGTATGTTTTTAAAAATCTGTGCACAACCAAGTTCAGCACGTAGGTCATTGTTGTGAATTCTGTGGTCAAGCTCCCTCCTGTGGTCATGAGTGGTACTTCGGCTGGTTCTGTCTATGAGCTTCCTCTGGTGGATGTGAGTGGGGCTGCGGCTTCTGAGTTCCCTTCCTCAGGTGACGAGGTTAAGTCGTTAGGTGCTGCTCTATTTAACTCCACCTAGTTCTTTGTTCCTGGCCTACAGTCTATGTTCCAGTATTGGTCTTGCTCTCTCCTGGATCGTCTTGTGGCCTGTCTGCCCTGCATAAGCTAAGTTCTGCTTGTGTTACTTTTGTTTGCTATTTTTTTTGTCCAGCTTGCTATATTGGTTTGTCTTGCTTGCTGGAAGCTCTGGGACGCAGAGGGAGCACCTCCGTACCGTTAGTCGGTGCGGAGGGTCTTTTTGCGCCCTCTGCGTGGTTGTTTGTAGGTTTTTGTGCTGACTGCAAAGCTATCTTTCCTATCCTCGGTCTATTCAGTAAGTCGGGCCTCACTTTGCTAAAATCTATTTCATCTCTGTGTTTGTATTTTCATCTTTACTCACAGTCATTATACGTGGGGGGCTGCCTTTTCCTTTGGGGAATTTCTCTGAGGCAAGGTAGGCTTATTTTTCTATCTTCAGGGCTAGCTAGTTTCTCAGGCTGTGCCCGAGGTGCCTAGGTCTGGTCAGGAGCGCTCCACGGCTACCTCTAGTGTGGTGTGATAGGATTAGGGATTGCGGTCAGCAGAGTTCCCACGTCTCAGAGCTCGTCCTATGTTATTAGTAACTATCAGGTCACTTTGTGTGCTCTTAACCACCAGGTCCATTGTGTTTCTGAACCACCAGTTCATAACAGTACTGGAGGCCCAAAGTACTAATGCTTCTCAATAGAGGGAAAAGAGAAGTTCTGAGACCATTTTTTTTTCTCTGCACTGTGTTTTGTCTTTCTTTTCCCCTAGACATTAGGGTGGTTCAGGACACAGGTGTAGTGATGGACATTAAAGGTCTGTCTTTTTGTGTGGATCATCTCACTGCAAGAGTACAAAATATTCAAGACTTTGTGGTTCAGAATTCTATGTTAGAACCAAGAATTTCTATTCCTGATTTGTTTTCTGGAGATAGAGCTAAGTTTCTGAGTTTTAAAAATAATTGTAAACTGTTTCTGGCTTTGAAACCCCACTCCTCTGGTGACCCAGTTCAACAAGTTAAGATCATTATTTCTTTGTTACGTGGCGACCCTCAAGACTGGGCATTTTCCCTTGCGCCAGGAGATCTTGCATTATGTAATATTGATGCGTTTTTTCTGGCGCTTGGATTGCTTTATGATGAACCTAATTCAGTGGATCAGGCAGAGAAAAATTTGCTGGCTCTGTGTCAGGGTCAGGATGAGGTAGAGATATATTGTCAGAAGTTTAGGAAGTGGTCTGTGCTCACTCAATGGAATGAATGTGCGCTGGCAGCAATTTTCAGAAAGGGTCTCTCTGAAGCCCTTAAGGATGTCATGGTGGGATTTCCTATGCCTGCTGGTCTGAATGAGTCTATGTCTTTGGCCATTCAGATCGATCGACGCTTGCGTGAGCGTAAAACTGTGCACCATTTGGCGGTATTACCTGAGCATAAATCTGAGCCTATGCAATGTGATAGGACTTTGACCAGAGCTGAACGGCAAGAACACAGACGTCGGAATGGGCTGTGTTTTTACTGTGGTGATTCCACTCATGCTATCTCCGATTGTCCTAAGCGCACTAAGCGGTTCGCTAGGTCTGCCACCATTGGTACGGTACAGTTGAAATTTCTTTTGTCAGTTACTTTGATCTGCTCTTTGTCATCCTATTCTGTCATGGCATTTGTGGATTCAGGCGCTGCCCTGAATTTGATGGACTTGGAGTTTGCTAGGCGCTGTGGGTTTTTCTTGGAGCCCTTGCAGTATCCTATTCCATTGAGAGGAATTGTTGCTACGCCTTTGGCCAAGAATAAGCCTCAATACTGGACCCAGCTGACCATGTGCATGGCTCCTGCGCATCAGGAGGATATTCGCTTTTTGGTGTTGCATAATCTGCATGATGTGGTCGTGTTGGGGTTGCCATGGCTACAAGTCCATAACCCAGTATTGGATTGGAAATCAATGTCTGTGTCCAGCTGGGGTTGTCAGGGGGTACATGGTGATGTTCAATTTCTGTCTATTACGTCATCCGCCCCTTCTGAGATCCCAGAGTTCTTGTCGGATTACCGGGATGTATTTGATGAGCCCAAGTCCAGGGCCCTACCTCCGCATAGGGATTGCGATTGTGCTATCGATTTGATTCCTGGTAGTAAGTTTCCTAAGGGTCGACTGTTTAATTTGTCTGTGCCTGAGCATGCCGCTATGCGGAGTTACGTAAAGGAATCCTTGGAGAAGGGTCATATTCGCCCGTCGTCGTCGCCATTGGGAGCAGGGTTCTTTTTTGTGGCCAAGAAGGATGGTTCGCTGAGACCTTGTATTGATTACCGCCTTCTAAATAAAATCACAGTCAAATTTCAGTACCCCTTGCCGCTGCTGTCTGATTTGTTTGCTCGGATTAAGGGGGCTAGTTGGTTCACCAAGATAGATCTTCGTAGAGCGTATAATCTTGTGCGTATTAAACAGGGCGATGAATGGAAAACAGCATTTAATACGCCCGAGGGCCATTTTGAGTACCTGGTTATGCCATTCGGGCTTTCTAATGCTCCATCAGTATTTCAGTCCTTTATGCATGACATCTTCCGAGAGTACCTGGATAAATTCCTGATTGTATACTTGGATGATATTTTGGTCTTCTCGGATGATTGGGAGTCTCACGTGAGGCAGGATAGAATGGTGTTCCAGGTCCTGCGTGCAAATTCTTTGTTTGTGAAGGGGTCAAAGTGTCTCTTTGGTGTTCAGAAGGTTTCATTTTTGGGTTTCATTTTTTCCCCTTCTACTATCGAGATGGACCCTGTTAAAGTTCAGGCCATTTATGATTGGACTCAGCCGACATCTCTGAAGAGTCTGCAAA
Organism: Ranitomeya imitator; assembly: GCF_032444005.1. Classification (NCBI taxonomy): domain Eukaryota; kingdom Metazoa; phylum Chordata; class Amphibia; order Anura; family Dendrobatidae; genus Ranitomeya; species Ranitomeya imitator. Next base: position 463,217,722 of record NC_091285.1, read on the forward strand.
AGTTCCTGGTCTTTGCTAATTTTTATCGTCGCTTCATCAATAATTTTTCTAGTATTGCTAAACCGTTGACTGATTTAACCAAGAAGGGTGCTGATGTGGTCAATTGGTCTTCTGCTGCTGTGGAAGCTTTTCAGGAGTTGAAGCGTCGTTTTTCTTCTGCCCCTGTGTTGTGCCCAGGGCCGCCATCAGGGCATTACAGCCATTACTGCTGTATGGGGCCCGGTCAGCAGCAGTACACAGAGGGGCCCGCAGATCCGGGGCCCCACTGTTGTGCTTCTACTGATCGGGCCCCATCATGCAGTAAAATAATGTGCACTGCGGCGCTGGGGCCCGGGAGCCTTTTTGGAGCTGTGCACGGCCGTCTCACCTAGTCGGCTGCACAGCTCCTGCTCGGCTGTGGCTAGAATGTATGGGCTCCCTGCAGGTCCTGACTACAGCCCATACATTCTAGCCGTCTCAGTAGTGAAATGTGCTAGAATGTAGGGGCTCCTGTCAGGTCCTCTCAGCAGCCCATACATTCTAGCTGCTGCTTCACTGCTGGAAACACTAGACGCCCCGGGAACGACTGAGGTAAGTATAAAAAACATTTTTGTTTTTTTAATAGGTGAGGTGAGGTGGGGGGGAGTGAGACTGCAGATGATGGGGTGTGTTTTAGGGAGTACTGTACATGATGAAATAATAGGGGGCTGCATATGATAAAGTGTATTTGAGGGGGTACTACACATGAAATGATTGGGGCTGCAAATGAAGTAAGGGGGACTGCAGATGAAGTGAAGGGGGGATAGGGGACTGCAAATGATGATGTGGGGGTGATGGGGACTGCAAATGATGTGGGGGGACTGCAAATGATGTGGGGGGACTGCAAATGATGATGTGGGGGTGATGGGAACTGCAAATGATGTGGGGATGATGGGGACTGCAAATGATGATGTGGGGGTGATGGGGACTGCAAATGATGATGTGGGGGTGATGGGGACTGCAAATGATGTGGGGGTGATGGGGGCTGCAAATGAAGTAAGGGGGACTGCAGATGAAGTGAAGGGGGGATAGGGGACTGCAAATGATGATGTGGGGGTGATGGGGACTGCAAATGATGTGGGGGAACTGCAAATGATGTGGGGGGACTGCAAATGATGATGTGGGGGTGATGGGGACTGCAAATGATGTGGGGGGACTGCAAATGATGTGGGGGGACTGCAAATGATGATGTGGGGGTGATGGGAACTGCAAATGATGTGGGGATGATGGGGACTGCAAATGATGATGTGGGGGTGATGGGGACTGCAAATGATGATGTGGGGGTGATGGGGACTGCAGATGATGTGGGGGTGATGGGGACTGCAAATGATGTTGGGGGACTGCAAATGATGTGGGGGTGATGGGGACTGCAAATGATGATGTGTGGGGGATGGGGACTGCAAATGATGTTGGGGGACTGCAAATGATGATGTGGGGTGATGGGGACTGCAAATGATGTGGGGGTGATGGGAACTGCAAATGATGTGGGGGTGATGGGAACTGCAAATGATGTGGGGGTGATGGAGACTGCAAATGATGTGGGGGTGATGGAGACTGCAAATGATGATGTGGGGGTGATGGGGACTGCAAATGATGTTGGGGGACTGCAAATGATGATGTGGGGGTGATGGGGACTGCAAATGATGTTGGGGGACTGCAAATGATGATGTGGGGGTGATGGGGACTGCAAATGATGTGGGGGTGATGGGGACTGCAAATGATGTGGGGGTGATGGAGACTGCAAATGATGATGTGGGGGTGATGGGGACTGCAAATGATGTTGGGGGACTGCAAATGATGATGTGGGGGTGAGGGGGACTGCAAATGATGTGGGGGTGATGGGGACTGCAAATGATGTGGGGGTGATGGGAACTGCAAATGATGTGGGGGTGATGGAGACTGCAAATGATGTGGGGTGATAGAGACTGCAAATGATGATGTGGGGGTGATGGGGACTGCAAATGATGTTGGGGGACTGCAAATGATGATGTGGGGGTGATGGGGACTGCAAATGATGTTGGGGGACTGCAAATGATGATGTGGGGGTGATGGGGACTGCAAATGATGTGGGGGTGATGGGGACTGCAAATGATGTGGGGGTGATGGAGACTGCAAATGATGATGTGGGGGTGATGGGGACTGCAAATGATGTTGGGGGACTGCAAATGATGATGTGGGGGTGATGGGGACTGCAAATGATGTTGGGGGACTGCAAATGATGATGTGGGGGTGATGGGGACTGCAAATGATGATGTGGGGGTGATGGCAACTGCAAATGATGTGGGGGGACTGCAAATGATGATGTGGGGGTGATGGGGACTGTAAATGATGTGGGGGTGATGGGAACTGCAAATGATGTGGGGGTGATGGAGACTGCAAATGATGTGGGGGTGATGGAGACTGCAAATGATGATGTGGGGGTGATGGGGACTGCAAATGATGTTGGGGGACTGCAAATGATGATGTGGGGGTGATGGGGACTGCAAATGATGTGGGGGTGATGGGGACTGCAAATGATGTGGGGGTGATGGGAACTGCAAATGATGTGGGGGTGATGGAGACTGCAAATGATGATGTGGGGGTGATGGGGACTGCAAATGATGTTGGGGGACTGCAAACGATGTGGGGGTGATGGGGACTGCAGATGATGATGGGGGGTGATGGGGACTGCAAATGATGTGGGGGGACTGCAAATGATGATGTGGGGGTGATGGGGACTGCAAATGATGTGGGTGTGATGGGGACTGCAAATGATGATGTGGGAGATGGGGACTGCAAATGATGTGGGGGTGATGGGAATTGCAAATGATGTGGGGGGATGGGGATAGGTAATGATGTGGGAGTGATAGGGACTGCAGATGATGAAGTGTGTTTGAGGGGGTTCTGCACATGATGAAATGATAGGGGGCTGCAAATGATGAAGTAAGGGGGACTGCAGATGAAGTGACGGGGGGGATAGGGGACTAAATGATGATAGGGGACTAAATGATGAAGTGGGGGTGATGGGGACTACACATGAAGTGAGTGTGAGGGACGTGGACAGCAATTGAATTGAACTTGGGGGTGGGAAGAGCAAATGATGTATTGAAGGTGGGGAGAGCAAATAATGAATTTTGAGGGTGGGGAAGATCAATTGATAATGAATAGAGGGTGGGAGAGAGAGAAGACGTGGCAATGAATTGAGGCAGAAGGGGCATGTAACTATAATGAATTGGGGTAAGGGTTAGAGCGGGAGGTACATAGTGGGTTCGTTGAGGATAAAGTAACTGGTAATAAATTGGAAGAATACAGGTGCTAATTAATTTATATATTAAATGAGGAAAGTGGCTATATACAGATAGTGGGGGCACAGTGGCGGATTATAATTTATATTTGGAATGGTGGGTTGCATAATAACCAATTATATATTAATGGTGGGTGAACGTCTGTAGTCAGATGTGTAGTGTAGAAGAAAGGGAAAAAATGGGGAATGTGCTCTGGAAGCGGTGCTCTAGATAACTGTGTTATTTTATGCAGATGAGACGAGTCCTGGCAGAAAGAAGTGATAGCGGTCTGCGCTGGATTAAAAAGAAACGCAAAGATGAAGGACTTTAGCTAGAGACGTCACTGGTGAGTATGTTACCTGTACACTGACACCATACACTGTATACTGTATACAGTGCTCCTGTGTATAATGTCACTGGTGATCACTATACTATCTGTACACTATACACTATATACAGAGCTCCTTTGTATAATGTCACTAGTGATTGCTGTATTACATGTACACTGTACCCTATATACAGAGCTCCTGTGTATAATGTCACTAGTGATCACTATATTATCTGTACACTATACACTATATACAGAGCTCCTGTGTATAATGTCACTAGTGATCGCTGTATTACATGTACACTATACACTATATACAGAGCTCCTGTGTATAATGTCACTAGTGATCGCTGTATTACATGTACACTGACACTATATGAAGAGCTCCTGTGTATAATGGCATCGGCGACCACTGTATTACCTGTACACACACTGCATACTAAGTACAGATCTCCTGTGTATAATGGCACTTATGGTGATAGTATTTTTTTTTTTATTAATGATCAGTATTGTACTATTCAGTCACAATGTGGTGGTAATATGTTGTCCGGCCATGGTGTAGCGGTATTTGTTCCTTGTATGTGCTATTATTCGGTCACTGTGTGGTGGTAATATGTGGTCTGTTCATGTTGTGTTGGTATTTGTTCCTTGTATGTAGTTGGTCACCATGTGATGGTAATATGTGGTCTGGACATGCTGCGGTGGTATTTGTCCTTTGTATGTGATATTGTTCAGTCACTGTGGTGGTAATATGTGGTCTGCACATGGTGTGGCGGTATTTGTTCCTTGTAGATAGTATTATAGGTCACTATGTGGTGATAATATGGTGTCTGGTCATGGTGTTGTGGTATTTGTCCCTTGTATGTGGTATTATTGGTCAATTGAAAAATAAATAAAAATACACCTAAATTGTATTGCATATTTTAACAAATGTTTAATAGATTAGAGTAGAGTAGGGCTCGGCCAAAAGAGTCTACCTTGTTGTCGTCTCAAATTTAAAAAAACCTTTTGGCCAAAACAAAAGCTGCTGGCTATGTGTTTGATCTGGTAATGGGAACTGTTAATGTGTGATTTGTGAGAAGTGGAGTTTTGGCAAGAGACAGCGGTGGGGCTGTTGACAGTTCGAGGGGTGGAGGCGGGGCTGGGGTGGAGCCTGGGCGGAGTCTTAAGGGGCCCTGAAAATTTTGCCAGTATGGGGCCCTGAAATTCCTAGTGGCAGCCCTGGTTGTGCCAACCGGATGTTTCGCTCCCGTTCCAGGTCGAGGTTGATGCTTCTGAGATTGGAGCAGGGGCTGTTTTGTCGCAAAGAAGTTCTGATGGCTCGGTGATGAAGCCATGTGCCTTCTTTTCCAGGAAGTTTTCGCCTGCTGAGCGTAATTATGATGTTGGCAATCGAGAGTTGCTGGCCATGAAGTGGGCATTCGAGGAGTGGCGTCATTGGCTTGAAGGAGCTAAGCATCGCGTGGTGGTCTTGACTGATCACAAGAACTTGACTTATCTTGAGTCTGCCAAACGGTTGAATCCTAGACAGGCTCGTTGGGCGCTGTTTTTCTCTCGTTTTGACTTTGTGGTTTCGTACCTTCCGGGCTCTAAAAATGTGAAGGCGGATGCCCTGTCTAGGAGTTTTGTGCCCGACTCTCCGGGTTTGCCTGAGCCGGCGGGTATTCTCAAAGAGGGGGTAATTTTGTCTGCCATCTCCCCTGATTTGCGGTGGGTGCTGCAAAAATTTCAGGCTAATAGACCTGACCGTTGCCCAGCGGAGAAACTGTTTGTCCCTGATAAATGGACGAGTAGAGTTATCTCTGAGGTTCATTGTTCGGTGTTGGCTGGTCATCCTGGAATCTTTGGTACCAGAGATTTGGTGGCTAGATCCTTTTGGTGGCCGTCTCTGTCACGGGATGTGCGTTCGTTTGTGCAGTCCTGTGGGATTTGTGCTCGGGCTAAGCCCTGCTGTTCTCGTGCCAGTGGGTTGATTTTGCCCTTGCCGGTCCCAAAGAGGCCCTGGACACATATCTCTATGGATTTTATTTCGGATCTCCCCATCTCTCAAAAGATGTCGGTCATTTGGGTGGTTTGTGATCGCTTCTCTAAGATGGTCCATTTGGTACCCTTGTCTAAATTGCCCTCCTCCTCTGATTTGGTGCCATTGTTTTTCCAGCATGTGGTTCGTTTACATGGCATTCCGGAGAACATCGTTTCTGACAGAGGTTCCCAGTTTGTTTCGAGGTTTTGGCGAGCCTTTTGTGCTAGGATGTGCATTGATTTGTCTTTTTCCTCGGCTTTCCATCCTCAGACAAATGGCCAAACTGAACGAACCAATCAGACCTTGGAAACATATCTGAGATGTTTTGTTTCTGCTGATCAGGATGATTGGGTGTCCTTTTTGCTGTTGGCTGAGTTCGCCCTTAATAATTGGGCCAGCTCGGCTACTTTGGTTTCGCCGTTTTTCTGCAATTCTGGTTTCCATCCTCGTTTCTCTTCAGGGCAGTTTGAGTCTTCAGACTGTACTGGTGTGGATACTGTGGTGGATAGGTTGCAGCAGATTTGGACTCATATAGTGGACAATTTGACATTGTCCCAGGAGAAGGCTCAACGTTTCGCTAACCGCAGGCGCTGTGTGGGTCCCCGACTTCGTGTTGGGGATTTGGATTGGTTGTCGTCTCGTTATATTCCTATGAAAGTTTCCTCTTCTAAGTTTAAGCCTCGTTTCATTGGTCCGTATAGGATTTCTGAGGTTCTTAATCCTGTGTCTTTTCGTTTGACCCTTCCAGCTTCCTTTTCCATCCATAATGTATTCCATAGGTCATTGTTGCGGAGATACGTGGCACCTGTGGTTCCATCCGTTGATCCTCCTGCCCCGGTTTTGGTTGAGGGGGAGTTGGAGTATATAGTGGAGAAGATTTTGGATTCTCGTATTTCGAGACGGAAACTCCAGTACCTGGTTAAGTGGAAGGGTTATGGTCAGGAAGATAATTCCTGGGTCTTTGCCTCTGATGTTCATGCTGCCGATCTGGTTCGTGCCTTTCTTTTGGCTCATCCTGGTCAGCCTGGGGGCTCTGGTGAGGGTTCGGTGACCCCTCCTCAAGGGGGAGGTACTGTTGTGAATTCTGTGGTCAAGCTCCCTCCTGTGGTCATGAGTGGTACTTCGGCTGGTTCTGTCTATGAGCTTCCTCTGGTGGATGTGAGTGGGGCTGCGGCTTCTGAGTTCCCTTCCTCAGGTGACGAGGTTAAGTCGTTAGGTGCTGCTCTATTTAACTCCACCTAGTTCTTTGTTCCTGGCCTCCAGTCTATGTTCCAGTATTGGTCTTGCTCTCTCCTGGATCGTCTTGTGGCCTGTCTGCCCTGCATAAGCTAAGTTCTGCTTGTGTTACTTTTGTTTGCTATTTTTTTTGTCCAGCTTGCTATATTGGTTTGTCTTGCTTGCTGGAAGCTCTGGGACACAGAGGGAGCACCTCCGTACCGTTAGTCGGTGCGGAGAGTCTTTTTGCGCCCTCTGCGTGGTTGTTTGTAGGTTTTTGTGCTGACTGCAAAGCTATCTTTCCTATCCTCGGTCTATTCAGTAAGTCGGGCCTCACTTTGCTAAAATCTACTTCATCTCTGTGTTTGTATTTTCATCTTTACTCACAGTCATTATACGTGGGGGGCTGCCTTTTCCTTTGGGGAATTTCTCTGAGGCAAGGTAGGCTTATTTTTCTTTCTTCAGGGCTAGCTAGTTTCTCAGTCTGTGCCCGAGGCGCCTAGGTCTGGTCAGGAGCGCTCCACGGCTACCTCTAGTGTGGTGTGATAGGATTAGGGATTGCGGTCAGCAGAGTTCCCACGTCTCAGAGCTCGTCCTATGTTATTAGTAACTATCAGGTCACTTTGTGTGCTCTTAACCACCAGGTCCATTGTGTTTCTGAACCACCAGTTCATAACAGGTCATGCATGGAACATGTACCAGCTTACCGAGATTTAAAGCCGCCACCAAGTTACACCCATTATGAAGTTCTCATTGGGCATTATGGCTCCAGAGAGGGATTTTTTTTCTATACTAGCAGGTTTGAACTGTTATCGTTCCCTACAGATGGCAATTATTGAGAGCAATGCTTTCCTGCATGCAGGATTCTTTACCTCTTTTTGCATCTGGGATTTCTAGTTTCACTATCTATCTTCTCAGAGGCAACCTTTATATAGCCCGCATCAGCTGCACCTATGCACTTTAAATACTATCTGTAGTATATTAAACTATTATTGGTTCACTCTATATGTTAGTTGCAACATGGTGCTGTGAATAGGTGGCATTCAGCTGTTGTTTAATATTATTGTCTAGGTATGGGTTAAAATAAGATAGATATGGACCTATATGGCAGATATACAAGTATATATCATCTCCTCCATGCTTATTCGCTCCTCACCGAATCGCCTCCAAGACTTCTCCCGAATATCCCTCATCATCTGGAATTCTGTCCCACCACATTTGGATCCTTCAAACGGAACCTGAAAACCCACCTCTTCAAAGAAGCTTACAACCTGTAATGATCACACGGCCACCTCAACACCATCGGAGCTACTGCAACCCCTGACCTACTGTCTCCTTCCCCACAATTCTGTAGAATGTAAGCTTGCAAGGGCAGGGCCCTCTTCCCTCTGTATCATTCTGTCATTGTTAGTTTTGTTTACTGTAAGTGATATTTATATTTTGATGTAACCCCTTTCACATGTACAGCACCATGGAATTAATGGTGCTATATAAATAAATAATACTACTAATAATAATAATCTATATTCAATGTGAAAAATAGCGCCACAGTCCAGTACTCAAGGATATATTAAAAGAAAAACCTCAATCCTCACCTCTACTTGTGCCCTACGCTGCTCCTGGCTCCGGTCTCAGTGGCTGCACTGTCCGGGCCCGGTACACAGTGGGTGCGCGATGATATGACTTTATCGCGCACCCGCAGTGTCAGAGGCAGAGGGGAATGATGGGAGAGGGAGCATCAGCTGATGCTCTCTCCTCCATCATTGCTTTGAACTGTACAGGCATCTATGACGCTGGTATAGTTCAATGCGGTGGGGGGAGTCGGTGTTGGTGGCAGGCAGGCCCCCTGCCTCACGGGCCCCATAGTGGCTGCATGATGTGCCGCTAGCTGGGGGAGCGGGGGCCATAGGCAGCTGCCTGGTCTGCCTGCTGCTAACACCAGCCCTGAAAGTATGTCAGACAAGTCAGTTATAGAGTAAAAGATTGAGGCATCGTTTACAAATGATAATAGAACGTGTCCCTATCCAACCATGTATGGTGGAGCCAACATCACAACCGCTCAGAGGGACCAGTCTCATAGCTTTTATGAGTCTAGAAGAGACACTACATGACATTTTGAACATAATGTGTATGAGGACCCCCTTTATCTGTAATACAGGGTGCATCTGACTTTCATCATATTTTTGTCAGTTCTTGCTTCCTTCATAAATTACACTGAAATGTTTTAACCCCTTTACCCCCAAGGGTGGTTTGCACGTTAATGACCGGGCCAATTTTTACAATTCTGACCACTGTCCCTTTATGAGGTTATAACTCTGGAACGCTTCAACAGATCCCAGTGATTTTGACAATGTTTTCTCATGACATATTGTACTTCATGATAGTGGTAAAAATTCTTTGATAGTACCTGCGTTTATTTGTGAAAAAAACGGAAATTTGGTGAAAATTATGAAAATTTCGCAATTTTCCAACTTTGAATTTTTATGCAATTAAATCACAGAGATATGTCACACAAAATACTTAATAAGTAACATTTCCCACATGTCTACTTTACATCAGCACAATTTTGGCACCAAAATCTTTTTGTTAGGGAGTTATAAGGGTTAAAAGTTGACCAGCAATTTCTCGTTTTTACAACACCATTTTTTTTTTAGGGACCACATCTCATTTGAAGTCATTTTGAGGGGTCTATATGATAGAAAATACCCAAGTGTGATACCATTCTAAAAACTGCACCCCTCAAGGTGCTCAAAACCACATTCAAGAAGTTTATTAACCCTTCAGGTGTTTCACAGGAATTTTTGGAATGTTTAAATAAAAATGAACATTTAACTTTTTTTCACAAAAAATTTACTTCAGCTCCAATTTGTTTTATTTTACCAAGGTTAACAGGAGAAAATGGATCCGAAAAGTTGTTGCACAATTTGTCCTGAGTACACCGATACCCCATATGTGGGGGTAAACCACTGTTTGGACACATGACAGAGCTTGGAAGCGAAGGAGCGCCATTTGACTTTTCAATGCAAAATTGACTGGAATCGAGATGGGACACCATGTTGCGTTTGGAGAGCCCCTGATGTGTCTAAACATTGAAACCCCCCACAAGTGACACCATTTTGGAAAGTAGACCCCCTAAGGAACTTATCTAGAGGTGTGGTGAGCACTTTGACCCACCAAGTGCTTCACAGAAGTTTATAATGCAGAACCGTAAAAATAAAAAATCATATTTTTTCACAAAAATTATCTTTTCGCCCCCAATTTTTTATTTTCCCAAGGGTAAGAGTAGAAATTGGACCACAAAAGCTGTTGTACAATTTGTCCAGAGTGCCCTGATACCCCATATGTGGGGGTAAACCACTGTTTGGGCGCGTGGGAGAGCTCGGAAGGGAAGGAGCGCCGTTTGACTTTTCAATGCAAAATTGACTGGAATTGGGATGGGACGCCATGTTGCGTTTGGAGAGCCACTGATGTGCCTAAACATTGAAACCCCCCACAAGTGACACCATTTTGGAAAGTAGACCCCCTAAGGAACTTATCTAGAGGTGTGGTGAGCACTTTGACCCACCAAGTGCTTCACAGAAGTTTATAATGCAGAACCGTAAAAATAAAAAATCATATTTTTTCACAAAAATTATCTTTTCACCCCCAATTTTTTATTTTCCCAAGGGTAAGAGAAGAAATTGGACCCCAAAAGTTGTTGTACAATTTGTCCTGAGTACGCTGATACCCCATATGTGGGGGTAAAACACTGTTTGGGCGAATGGGAGAGCTCGGAAGGGAAGGAGCGCCGTTTGACTTTTCAATTCAAAATTGACAGGAATTGAGATGGGACGCCATGTTGCGTTTGGAGAGCTGTTGATGTGCCTAAACAGTAGAAACCCCCCACAAGTGACACCATTTTGGAAAGTTGACCCCCTAAGGAACTTATCTAGATGTGTGGTTAGCGCTTTTACCCACCAAGGGCTTCACAGAAGTTTATAATGCAGAGCCGTAAAAATAAAACAAAAATTTTTTCCCACAAAAAATTATTTTTTTAGCCCCCAGTTTTGCATTTTCCCGAGGGTAACAGGAGAAATTGGACCCCAAAATTTGGTGCCCAATTTGTCCTGAGTGCGATGATACACCATATGTGGGGGGAACCACTGTTTGGGCGCATGGGAGGGCTCAGAAGGGAAGGAGCGCCATTTGGAATGCAGACTTAGATGGAATGGTCTGCAGTTGTCACATTGCGTTTGCAGAGCCCCTAATGTACCTAAACAGTAGAAACCCCACAAGTGACACCATTTTGGAAAGTAGACCCCCTAAGGAACTTATCTAGATGTGTGGTGGGTGCTTTGACCCACCAAGGGCTTCACAGAAGTTTATAATGCAGAGCCGTAAAATTAAAACAAAATTTTTTTCCCACAAAAATTATTTTTTAGCCCCCAGTTTTGTATTTTCCCGAGGGTAACAGGAGAAATTGGACCCCAAATTTGTTGTCCAATTTGTCCTGAGTGCGCTGATACCCCATATGTGGGGGGGAACCACCGTTTGGGCGCATGGGAGGGCTCGGAAGGGAAGGAGCTCCATTTGGAATGCAGACTTAGATGGAATAGTCTGCAGGTGTCACATTGTGTTTGCAGAGCCCCTAATGTACCTAAACAGTAGAAACCCCCACAAGTGACACCATTTTGGAAACTAGACCCCCTAAGGAACTTATCTAGATGTGTTGTGAGAGCTTTGAACCCTCAAGTGTTTCACTACAGTTTGTAACGCAGAGCCGTGAAAATAATTAAAAAAATGATAATTACTTATGGGTAATTTGATTTTCCAGAACCATGACAGCGCCGCACGTGAGAGATGGCATCCGCCCCCAGGAACAGGAAACCTGTAGCAGAGATATAAGAATGGGGCGGCCCCTCTCTCCTCAGTTTGTTTCCAGAGTATGGAAGATGACCGCTTTGTTAGTAAACAGTTATGTATCATATTTACATTTGTATAATCTTTCGTTAGCTTCTGTCTACACATATATTTTGCATACATACATTTACTTATATACAATAAGTTTTTCTTTTTTTTTTTTTTTTTGTGAATCACACAACCATCACCAAGATAGGGCGGGAATTAATGCGGCGCTGTCATGGTTCTGGAAAATCAAATTACCCGTAAGTAATTATCATTTTTCCCTTCACCATGACAGCGCCGCACGTGAGAGGAAGAAATAGAAGATTCCTAGGGTGGGACGACAGCAGACAACACCTTTCTCCCAAAAGACAAGTCTGATTGACCTAAGTCTAACCTATAATGTCGGAAGAAGGTAGAGGGTGATGACCATACTGCCGCTTTACAAATCTGTTCTATCGAGGCGTTTGCCCTTTCCGCCCAGGAAGTGGCTATAGCACGCGTGGAGTGAGCCGTAACACCCTGTGGGGGAACTTGACCAGAAAAAGAATACGAAAGTGAAATAGCCGTACGCAACCACCGTGCAATAGTTGCCTTTGAGGCCTTTTTTCCCCTGTTTGTCCCCTGAAAGGTGACAAAAAGGGCTGATGACTGACGCCAAGATTTTGTGGCCTCTAAGTATTGAAGGAGGCAGCGTCTGACATCGAGACAATGGAAGGTTGTTTCCCCCTGGGATTTTGGTTGGGAACAAAAAGAGGGCAGAATAATTTCCTGGTCTCTATGAAATTTAGAATTGACCTTCGGAAGAAAGGCAGGGTCGGCTTTAATAACTACTTTGTCATCATGGAAAGTAGTGTAAGGAGGGTTCACCGACATAGCTTGTAACTCACAAGTACGGCGGGCAGACGTTAAGGCAACTAGGAGAACCGTTTTTAGAGTCAAGGATTTTATTGATATAGAATCAAGAGGTTCAAAGGGGGAAACGGTTAGGGCCTTTAAAACTAAATTTAAATCCCAGGGAGCTACCTTAGGTATTAATTTTGAGGGTCTGGAAGTAAAGGAGGCTCGAATGAACCTATAGACCCAAGGGTGGTCAGCCAGTTTATGATCAAATAGTGCACCAAGGTCAGAGACTTGCACCTTTAAGGTGCTAGTAGACAGACCTTTTTCCAACCCTTTTTGGAGAAATTCAAGGATTTCCTTTACCGGGACCTGTTGACCAGAGTTCGACAACTGTCGCCCCGAGAAATCTAGGAATTTTTGCCAGATTTTCTGGTATTTGTCTGAGGTGACTTTTTTCCTGCTAGCGAGCAATGTGGTCACCAAAGGGCTTGAGAATCCTTTTGCTAACAGAAGTCCCCTTTAAAGTTCCAGGCGGTGAGATGCAACCTGTGAACTTGGGGATGTTGAACTGGCCCTTGGTACAGGAGATCCGGGGCATCCGGAAAGATCCACGGGTCCGAGATAGACATGCGCCTGAGCCACGTGAACCATGCTCTTTTCGGCCAAAAGGGAGCTATGAGGATTACTCGTGCTTTGTCTTCCCGAATTTTCCTGAGGACTGTCGGGATTAATGGTATTGGGGGGAATGCGTATGCTAGATGGAAGTTCCACCGATATAGGAACGCGTCTACCCCCTCCGGGTGTTCTCTTGGGTTCAGAGAATAGAACCTCTTCACCTTCCGATTTTGTTTTGTGGCGAACAGGTCTATGTCTGGAACGCCCCAGCTGGCACATATTTTCCCAAATACCCGCTGGTTCAGGGACCACTCCCCCTGATGTAACGTGTGACGGCTTAAGTAGTCGGCTACTTGATTCTCTGATCCTTTCAAGTATGTTCCGGTTAGTGAAAGAAGGTTGTTTTCGGCCCATATAAAAAGTTCTTTGGCTTCTGCCATAAGGGATGTTGATCTTGTGCCCCCTTGGCGGTTTATATAAGCTATCGTTGTGTTGTTGTCGGACAACACCACCACATGTCTTCCCAGAATCCTTTTTCCTATATGAAGAAGTGCTAGTCTTACCGCAGACAATTCTTTTAGATTGGAGGACGCTGTTGTCATTGGGCTCCCCCATTGACCCTGTAGGACCTGATCTCCTAAGTGTGCCCCCCAACCCCACGGACTCGCATCGGTAGTAATGACCACTGGATCTCGTACTGACCATGGCACTGCGTTGGTTAGATTTTCTGTTTTCAGCCACCACTCTAGTGAGTTTTGAACCTTTGGTGATAGAAGAATCTTCCGATTCAGATTGTATGGATTTCTTTCTTGTTCGGCTAGAATCTGCCATTGTAACTCTCGTGTGTGGCTTTGTGCCCATCGCGTTGCTGGAATTGTTGCCGTTAGGACTCCTAAGAGTGACATTGCATTCCTCAGAGAGATAGTCTGTTGTAGTTGGAATGACTGTACTCTCTGCTGAATAGATTGAACTTTCCTCTGTGGGAGGACACACTCCTGCTTGACTGAGTCTAACACGATTCCGAGGAATTCTTGAGTTTGAGTTGGGACAAGCCTTGATTTTTTCAGGTTTATCATCCATCCTAAACTGGTCAGTACCTCCAGTACTCTTGCGGCCGCCTTTTCGCAACTTTCTTTGTTTTTTGCTATTATCAAAAAATCGTCCAAATAGGGTACCAACATTATGTCTTCTTTCCTGACAAAAGATGCTACTTCGGAAATAACTTTTGTGAATATACGGGGCGCTATGGCTACCCCAAAAGGAAGACATTGATATTGTAGATGGACAGGGGTTTTTCCCAGATTTACCACTAATCTTAGATATTGTTGGTGTTGGACAGCGATTGGCACATGGTAGTAAGCGTCTGTAAGATCGATCACCACCATGTAACAGTTTGGGTCGAGTACTTTTACTGCAGTCTTTAAAGTTTCCATCTTGAATTTGTCTATTTGAATGTAATGGTTTAGGGTTTTTAGGTTGAATATTACTCTCAGCGAGCCGTCTGGTTTTGGTGTTAGAAATAAAGTGCTGTAGAACCCTTTCCCTATCTCTTGATGGGGTACTTCTACTAACACTTCTTTTTGCATGAGGAGATAAATTTCTCTTTCTAATATGGCCTGATTTTTTCCCCCCCACCTGGGTCATTTTTACACGATTTGGTGGGAGGTTGGAGAACTTGAACCTCAGACCCTCTGACAACAAATTTGTTATCCATTGAGAAGCCGGCAGCGCTGCCCAATGATGGACAAACCGCCGGAGTCTTTCCCCCACCGGAATGCTGGCGTCACTGACTTTTGGGATCAGGCTTGGGGGGAGGTTTGTTGAAAAGGAATCCCCTTTCCTTTCGCTCTCTCCAGGGTCTGCCTCGACTAGACCTGTCATCTGATCGGCCGCGGGTCCCTCTATATCCACCACGAAAGGACGAACGAGAGGTATCCCATCGGCGCCTGGGAAAGGAAGGAGGTGGAAACCACTTCTTTTTGTCCGACGCCTTCTCAAGGATCTCGTCTAGAGCTTTGCCAAACAGGTATTGCCCTTCACAGGGTACTCCACAGAGTTTGACCTTTGATTGGAAGTCAGCCGTCCAATTTTTTAGCCTTAATGTTCTCCTTCCTGAATTGGATAACGCACACACACGTGCGGCACTTCTAACTGAATCTATCGAGACGTCTGCTAGGAATCTTGCGGCGCCTTGTAGAGAGGGTAATGCTTCCAGAAGCCTCTCTCTTGGGCATTTGTTTTTGATTTGGTCACTTAACTCCTCTAACCACTTGACCATAGCACGTGCCGTGCAAGTGGCAGCAACCCCGGGTTTAAATGACCATGTCGCTGCTTCCCAAGCCGACTTTAGAAAAGCATCTGCTTTTTTGTCGAGGGGGTCCCTTAGGGCTCCCATGTCTTCAAATGGTAACGCAACCCCTTTAGAGGTGCTAGCGATGGCTGCGTCTAGTTTAGGAGCCTTATCCCACTTTTCACAGACTTCCTCATCAAAGGGGTACTTGCGTTTTAATGCCTGAGGGACAGACATCTTTTTATTAGGTTTTTTCCACTCACGTTTTATTAATTTGATTATGTTATCGTGGAAGGGAAAAAACTTTCGCTTCTTCTCCTCCAAGTTGCTAAACATGGTGTCTTGGATTGTCCGTGGTTCTCTAGGGGTTTCTACCCCCATAGTCGTTCTGACAAGTTTGAGCAGCTTCCCAATGTCCTCCGACTGAAAACATGGGTGGCCATATTCCTCATCTGAGGAGTCTAAATCTGAGGCATCAGAGGGGGTTAAGGCTCCCGGCTCATCCCCTGAATCTATGTCCGACCCTTGCTCACTTGTTGGGGGAGGGGGGGTCTCTTTTGTGTGATGTTTCAACTGTTCTTTAACTGTAGATTTAACTTCCTCCCGTATGATTGTTTTAATGTTTTGTAATAGGGAAGAAGATTCCTCCGCAACTGTTCTGTCGATACAGGGCTGGCAGATCTTTTTGCTGTATAGCCTAGGGAGTTTTTCTTTACATAGTGGACAGACCCTATTCTTTTGCTTGGAGGTGGCTTTCCCTTCCTATAAAACATAGTGCACAGGGTATCAGTGTGTGTGTAGCTTGCCTTACAAAGGCACTCACCCCTCCAGGACCCTGGGTACCGCTGCAGCTTGAGTGTCTTCCGACATTCTGGGTGCAGGCATCAGCAGCTCCGGATCTACCGCTGGTTCGGTCATCTCCGTCTGAAGAGCAGGACCAGCGACTCCTTTCTGCTGCTCTATTATATAGAGGAGCGGTGTGCGCGCCACTGGATCAGCTTCCGCCCGGAAGTGTCCAGCACACCGGCTCCCTCGGCGTGTGACGTCACTTCCTGCGACCGGAAGTCGTCATCCTCCACTTCGGCGCCAGCGTCAGTGAAGGACACGCCCCCATATCCCCGGACCGGCCTCCTGCACAGAGCGGTCGCCGGGGAGTCCAGCGAGGGAAAGGGATGGCGCGGACCCAGCAGCCCGACACCGGACAGCACCGCACACGATGCCGCCGACTACGGCTGGCCCCCCACGCGGACCTCGGCCTCCGGACCGGAATCATCAGAGGGAGATCCCTCCGGAGGTAGGAGCTCTGCAACAGGCGTCCACCTGCAGGAACAGGAAACCAAACTGAGGAGAGAGGGGCCGCCCCATTCTTATATCTCTGCTACAGGTTTCCTGTTCCTGGGGGCGGATGCCATCTCTCACGTGCGGCGCTGTCATGGTGAAGGGAAAAAAACTTTCCCCAAAAAATTATTTTTTAGTCCCCAGTTTTGTATTTTCCCGGGGGTAAGAGGAGAAATTCGACCCCAAACGTTGTTGTCCTATTTGTCCCGAGTACGATGATACTGCATATGTTGGGGTAAACCCCTGTTTCGGCGCACGGGAGAGCTCGGAAGGGAAGAAGCACTGTTTTACTTTTTCAACGCAGAATTGGCTGGAATTGAGATCGGACGCCATGTCGCGTTTGGAGAGCCCCTGATGTGCCTAAACAGTGGAAACCCCCCAATTATAACTGAAACCCTAATCCAAACACACCCCTAACCCTAATCCCAACAGTAACCCTAACCACACCCCTAACCCTTATCCCAACCCTATTCCCAACTGTAAATGTAATCTAAACCCTAACCGTAACTTTAGCCCCAACCCTAACCCTAACTTTAACCCCAACCCTAACTGTAGCCCTAACCCTAGCCCTAACCCTAGCCCTAACCCTAGCCCTAACCCTAGCCCTA
The DNA here is from genome assembly GCF_032444005.1 of Ranitomeya imitator. NCBI lineage: Eukaryota > Metazoa > Chordata > Amphibia > Anura > Dendrobatidae > Ranitomeya > Ranitomeya imitator. The sequence goes on from NC_091285.1 coordinate 463,235,144, forward strand.
ACCCTAACCATAGCCCTAACCCTAGCCCTAACCCTAGCCCTAATGGGAGAATGGAAATAAATACATTTTTTAAATTTTTCCCTAACTAAGGGGGTGATGAAGGGGGGTTTGATTTACTTTTATAGCGGGTTTTTTAGCAGATTTTTATGATTGGCAGCCGTCACACACTGAAAGACGCTTTCTATTGCAAAAAATATTTTTTGCATCACCACATTTTGAGAGCTATAATTTTTCCACATTTTGGTCCACAGAGTCATGTGAGGTCTTGTTTTTTGTGGGACGAGTTGATGTTTTTATTGGTAACATTTTTGGGCACGTGACATTTTTTGGTCGCTTTTTATTCCGATTTTTGTGAGGCAGAATGACCAAAAACCAGCTAATCATGAATTTCTTTTGGGGGAGGCGTTTATACCGTTCCGCGTTTGGTAAAATTGATAAAGCAGTTTTATTCTTCGGGTCAGTGCAATTACAGCGATACCTCATTTATATAATTTTTTTATGTTTTGGCGCTTTTATACGATAAAAACTATTTTATAGAAAAAATAATTATTTTTGCATCGCATTATTCTCAGGACTATAACTTTTTTATTTTTTTGCTGATGATGCTGTATTGTGGCTCGTTTTTTGCAGGACAAGATGTCGTTTTCAGCGGTACCATGGTTATTTATATTGGTCTTTTTGATCGCGTGTTATTCCACTTTTTGTTCGGCGGTATGATAATAAAGCTTTGTTTGTTGCCTCGTTTTTTTTTTTTCTTACGGTGTTTACTGAAGGGGTTAACTAGTGGGCCAGTTTTATAGGTCGGGCCGTTACGGACGCGGCGATACTAAATATGTGTACTTTTATTGTTATGTTTTATTTCTTTAGATAAAGAAATGTATTTATGGGAATAATATATATTTTTTTTCATTATTTAGGAATATTTTTTTTATTTTTTTTTACACATTTGGAAAAATTTTTTTTAACTTTTTTACTTTGTCCCAGGTGGGGACATCACAGATCGGTGATCTGACAGTTTGCACAGCACTCTGTCAGATCACCGATCTGACTTACAGCACTGCAGGCTTCACAGTGCCTGCTCTGAGCAGGCTCTGTGAAGCCACATCCCTCCCTGCAGGACCCGGATGCCGCGGCCATCTTGGATCCGGGCCTGGAGCAGGGAGGGAGGTACGGAGACCCTTGCAGCAACGCGATCACATCGCGTTGCTGCGGGGGGCTCAGGGAAGCCCGCAGGGAGCCCCCTCCCTGCGCGATGCTTCCCTGTACCGTCGGCACCTCGCGATCATGTTTGATCGCGGTGTGCCGGGGGTTAATGTGCCAGGAGCAGTCCGTGACCCCTCCTGGCACATAGTGCCGGATGTCAGCTGCGATAGGCAGCTGACACCCGGCCGCGATCGGCCGCGCTCCCCCCGTGAGCGCGGCCGATCGCGTATGACGTACTATCCCCTCGGTGGTCATAGGGGCCCACCCCACCTCGACGGGATAGTACGTCTGATGTCAGAAAGGGGTTAATTATACATTTTAATTTTGGTTTACATAAACTATTTTTTATTTTTTTAATTCTTTTTTAAATTGTGTCTTATATACAAGTCATTATACAGGAAAGAATGTATACTAACATTTTTTTCCTGTAAACTACAATTTTGCTTTGATTTTGAATCTTAACTTGTTCTTGTCAGTCCTTAAAGTCAAGTAAAAGTGTGACACCGTTGTTCTCAGCAGCGATCTGGGAGTCAGAGATGCTTCCAGTGGTCTTCCCCATGCTGTTCTCCTTCCATTCAGTACTTTTCCTTCCATTTCTACATTTCAACTGCCACACCAAACATCCTTGTAAGGTCTGCCAGAAAAATGCTCAGATTTCCATTGACTCTCATTATACTCGTCGTTATTCAAAATGAGCCTCCGAGCATTAGGAATTGCTCTGTTCAAGTAACGAGCATCCAAGTATTTTAGTGCTCGCTCATCTCTAGAAATAACTCCTAGATCAGTGCCTCTTAGAGGCTGGGCTCACCAATGAGGTGTAAATTGTCCATGAGGGGTAGTCGCGACCGAGTTTATGTCCAGTTTCCCTCTGGCACAGACAAGGGGTGTCCCAGTGTACTATAGGTTGTGGGGTGCATCACACTCACATGTAGGCTGCAGTCTCTGCTGCCCGCAGGCTTTCATCCTCAGGAGTCACCGCACACAATGCATGGGACACCAGGTTCTTTGCAACAGTCAAACTTTTACTAATCAGTCAAGTTTATCATGAAGGTATTCATATAGCGCGCCTGTTGTCTTCAGGGGTAGGAACATGGTAAGACAGTGCACATCCCCACATTCCTCCCCTTTTTAAACATGGTCATCCTCAACCATTCTGGGACCTGGAAGACAACACACAGCATGCTACAATCACAGAAAATATTTAAACCGTTAGTCTCCTATCTCCTGGGGTATAGAGTGTCCATTGCCAGTGAGTGCACTGACCCCAAAATCCAAGAACACAAGTTCTTGGGCCCATAGGTCAAGATAACAATCGGCCAACAATTTTTAAGTGCATACCATATCCTTTTCTTGCACGAAAGTTTAAGTAGGTGGTCCTCTCGCTCAGAACAGCAAACCCAGTATCCATCCGAGTCCATGTTCTATAAAAACAGTGGCCTTTAGGCCTGCACATTAACTGTTGCCCAGTCCATAGGCATAGTCCTGTTGATTCATGGGTCTGCATGACCCCGGTCTCACCAATTTCGTTTTGCTTCCCGAGACCTTGAAATCCGGAGGACAGTCCTTTTTCCAATGACCAAGCTCTCCACAATAGAAGCAGAGTTTTTTGCTCTCTGCGGCGTTTCCTCTCCTTTTCCTTCATGGCGACAACCCCCACCTCCATGGGCTCAACCGACGATGAAGGCTCCAGTTTCACTGGCAACAGAGGAGCATCTCATTGCACAACACCTCTCTCTCAGCCTGTGGTCCATATGGACGGCATGGGTCATGGCCTTCTCCAGAGAGTCGTGCAGTGGGTGCAGGGCCAAGGCATCCTTTAAATGCTCGGAGAGACCATGTCGGAACAGCCCCCTGAGTACCAAGTCGTGCCAGGAAACCTTGGGTGCCCACCACCTGTACTCAGAACAGTACCACTCAGCTGAGCACTTTCCCTGGGTCAGACTCATAATCGTGTCCTCTGCCAATCTCACCCGATCTGGTTCATCGTAAATAAGACCCAAGGCCTCAAAGAACCGATTAGCAGACATTCTCTCGTTGAAGGTAGGAGATAGGGAGAAAGCCCAGTTTTGCGACTCCTCACGTAACAGTGAAATAACTATCCCCATCCTTTGACTCTCGTTGCCCGAGGACCGAGGACGCAGGAAAAAAAATTATTTACAACTCTATTTGAATACGCGGAATTTTTTCTTATCCCCAGAAAAGGTATCCGGAAGTTTAATAGAGCAGTCAGGAGAGGATAAGGAAACATCAGACACAGTACCTTCTCCATTGCCAGAAGAGAAAGAGGCACCCCGAACAGCATTAACTGTATCTGCCAACTCCCTCTGTACCTGTTGGTGAGAAGCCACCAAAACTCTTTGCTCTACAGATTGGTTCTGCATCATATTGGTCAGATTAGATACCTGATCTGACAGAGCACGCAGCGGGTCCATAACCAACACACACACAAAAACCCCCCAGAAAAATTGCATGGGTCGGTGATAATGTGATGACACCAATGGTGTCACTGGCGCTACCTAGGGGGTGCTAGCAGGGGGAATGAGCGCAGGGAGTGCAGGAACATGGCACACTGTGCGCAAGGACCTGAGACTATCCAGTGAGCACAGGACCTGGCACAGAGCAGTAACGTGACCAGGGTGCGGAGTCACCACATGTGAGTGCAGGGAAGGCAAATAACGGCAAAGCACAGACAGTAAACATAGTCAAGAAAAGCCGAGGGTCAAAAGCCAGACGAGAGCATAGTACCTAGGGATAAGACAAAGAGTAAATGGAGACAAGCCAAAGAGTCAGATAAGCGGAAAGGACAGGGCAGTACAAAGCAGGATACAGAGGCAAAAGTCAGGGGACAAACCGGATAATACACAGCAAAGCATACAAGCACAGAGGCATAATGTTTACGGACGAGTAACCTAGGACACCAACCACAAACCGAGGGTGCAGAAGTATCACCTACACCAAATCCAGGAACTGCCAATATTAAATAGCCGCCCCAGAACCAAAGAGAGGTGAACTAAAATTAACCCTGACCTGACCAGGATGGAGGGGGAACCATCCTGTCCAGAGTCATGACAAGACACTGCTGGAATGTCAAATCAGGGAGCTCTTTTGGGCATCCCACTGTCTTGAATGGTTGGGCAACCCACTGCACCTGAATTTGGCCTTCACACTGCACTTCACTAGCTGACACTGAACTCCCTCTAACCAGGAAGTTCCGCTATTTTATCAGCACTAGTGCCCACCCACTGGGCTCACTGATTAATATGCAATATTCAGCTCACTAGGCTGCACATAGAGGTAGATAGAAATGTTTCCCATTTGAATCTTCTACAGGTTTAATAAAAAGTATGGCACAAACCAGTGCAACATAAACATGGCCTTTCTGGCACAACGGGAAACCAAAAGATAATGTACAGCACAGTCTACGTGGTTGCGGGTATCTGCCTACTCAGGAAAAATCATAGAAAAAAAATGGCCAATTTTCCTTTATCTTCACACACGGCTCTGGAGTTGCCATCTCCAGGCACACCCCACAATGAATGACTCAAAAGGCTGGATAAACCACGGTCTAGTTTGGAGATATGGTGAACAGCACCCCACTCACTCTTCTGCTGTTCACAAAAAACATAGCCCTTAAAATGGCTGCTTAACCCCTCTCAGCACTTAGTGTGCTGGAGCATTTTCCATAGGCTCATATCACTGAAGTTAACTTCAGTGATACATATATCGCATCCAGTACTTTACCACTGACTTTGTCAGACTTTATATACTGTACATCACCATAAAACATTACATTACATTAGACACGTGTTACTTTTCCATATAAAATCGCACAAAGGTATTCACATAGTGCATCCGTTGTCTTCAGGGCTAGGAACAGGGTAAGACCGTCCACATCCTTAAGAAGCACTAGCTAGTTGTTGGTGTAATGTAAGGGGGTTACTTTCTCTCCTCCGTGCCGGCCGGGACAGGAAGGAAGCCGGGCTGAGATAGAAAAGAGGCGCGCTTTCCAGGGCTAGAGCAGCGTGCACAGCAGAGAGAGCAGTGTGCACAGCAGAGAGAGCAGAGTGTGCAGCAGAGAAAGCAGCAGATACAGTGGACAGAACAGCACGCAGCTGCGCTCCGGGGAAGAGAGAGAGAGCTCCTGGTTGGAAAACTGAGACAGGAAGATTGTCCAGAAAGACTGCATCTTGTGAGTACATGAAAGCGGTCTCTGCTGTGACTGGAGAGGTGCGCCCTGATGCTCATGCAAAGACAGTGACCCATGCAGAGACAGTGACCCATACAGAGACAGTGACCCGTGCAGAGACAGTGGCCCCTAGTACCAACGGTATTAGTGCAGAGCCCCTGATTCCTGTTGGGAGACCCAATAATAGACTGAGCATCGTTCTCCTGAGATAGGCTGCACTGTTGAAGCAGAAGACTCAGGGTACCCCATTTGCCTAGCATCCCCTTTACTCAAAACAGTAACACCTCAAACCCCAGGTTGCGGGTTCCCAGAGACTACACAGCTCACGGATAACAGAGGGATGACAAGTGCCGCTGTTTCCCAGCACCTACATTGGAGAAGACGACCCTACAAGCAAGTCCTCATCAGACTGATAAGTGATTTTCCCAAGAACGTCCATTTACTTCTGTTATACTGCTTCCCATATATTTTGCTCTGTTATTTCTGCAGTTTATATTCTACTGTTTTCTCCCTGCAAGGAGAATATCGCCCCTGTTAATAAACCCCCTCAACAGTTGGTCTGTCTGTTCTGTGGTGACATAGTCTACCCTGCACTCTATTACAGTAGTGCAGCGGGGGAGGAAGTGACCAAAAGCTGCACAATCCTTTCTTAGGTTGCAGCAATCTTTAGTTTAACAAAATTGACTCATTATTTTATTATAATATTATAATTGGTTCAGTAGAAAAAAAAGGAAAAGTGTGGAGGTTTAGACATCACATTGGTCCGTCCAGTGAAGCCCTATGGCTTGAAACATTGAGAAGCTCTCCCCTAGGTAACTTTTTTTTAACAAGACTGTAACATACCTGGCTTCCTGTTAAATCGATAGAGGTCCAAATGTGTTAGTCTTCTTGCACCGAGCAATTATTTAAATGAACAGCCCCCATAGTGTATACTGAAGAACATGTAATGAAAGCGAAGGAATAATTAGATTAAAAAATGAGTGCAATTAAATGCTAAATATATACAGGACTAGTTAAAAAATCCATACCATCTACAAAATAATTTAGGAAATAGAAAAAAAATAATAGAAGTATAACAAGGTATAACAATGTATGAGCAATTAAATTAAAGCGTTTAGACAGTTATGAGAAAGATATAACAAACAAAAAAAGAGCAGTTGACAAGCAACTAAGGTAACAAGGCAACAAATGCAAAATACAGGTAGGATTGACCATAACTGTGTAAACATAAACTTATAATTCTATTTATTTAACTATCAGACTTACATTTGAGATAAGATTCTTAAATATATATGTATTTAGTAACCATCTAGTCTTGGTGCATCTTATGATACTTTATAGACGTTTTAGAAAAGGAAAAAGGTCACAGTTCTTTTAAATGGTGCGTGGAAAATGTCTGGAAATGCTGTTTTGGGGAAAATTAGCAATGTTATGTCTATGCTAACTCATTCATATGAAGTAATATGTCCCTTAAACTGTAATGTATATTTAGACTTGCGAAGGTAGATGACATATTTATATTAACACTTTGATAATTGGTTAATCTGGAACTTCTCCATTGTGACATAAGATGTTAAAATATTTTTTGCAATAAGCAACACTTTCAAATTGTGGAACATTTTTGTCTGGTGGATTTAAATCAGCTATGTAGTCACTCATTCTGACACAGGGTTATAAGGTTTTACATTATGTATTAAGCATTTTTTATAGCACTGGATCTCATCTGAGCACCACAGCAATATCAGAATTACTAAGTACCGTATATAGCATCTGAATGCATTCATTTATATAGGTGATACTAATAATAAGGACTAGTGTGCTACCACTATCTGAACATTCATTAAGCCCCAACATACAGAGTGAAATAAGTGTTGAAATCATCACCAATTATCTAAGTAAATGTATTTCTAAACGTATTGGCATGAAATTATCACTACATGTCAGTAACAACTCAACCAATCCACACAGGCAAAAAAAATATCAAACAATAGATGATCATAAATTAAAAGGGGGGTTCCCATTAACAAAGTTAATTTTAGTCAATAGATCTTGCAAAAATAAAAAGTTTGACAATTGGATGTGTTTTAAAAAAAATGTTCCTGTGCTGGGATAATGTTATAAATGTGCCCCTGCTGTGTGCCTCTTATGTGCGGTGCTACTTCTTACCAATTTGTTAATAAAGGTATTTTATTTACATATATCTTCTCGTCCATATTACTCTGATCACAGGCTCGGTTCTTCTTTTTCTCAGTTTAAACAGTGCTGCAGTAGGAGAAAACGGATGCTGCGATCTTTTGGCTCCTCTCTGTCGCGGTAAACCCATGACAAAGAAAATTTTATACACGGCAACAGCCACTATAGATACATGTTCCAAATAAAGCATATGGTCAATAGTCAATTTTGTATATAATCCAAGTAACATGGTCATTGACCTATTTATATACCCAGATAGGCAACATTAATACTGATTGCATAGTGAACACAGGCATGTATGTTTCAGCATACATACACACATAAATATATAAATCACAAGTAGCGAAATGAGGCACCTAGGGGTATGCACATGAATATGAGATAGAAAATAATAAAGAGGTGGGTGAGAAGTAAGGTAGGGGTATTCCACTCACCCAACATTTATGACCAAAGATACAATATCAATACAACCCCTACGTTCATCATAAAATGCCAATTACATGTATTGAAAACCCACAAATATGTCAATATAGCCTAAATACCAATGTGCATAGCATTACCTTTAAGAAGTAGGATGTCCAGGGACCCTCCTCACCTGACGGGCGTTTTGCATATGATTCGTGCACCCCTAGGGGTTAAAGCAATGAAATAAACTGTGTGACATTTCCGGATATGTGCTGCTGTTTACTTAGACCGAAGCTTTAGACACCTTGTGATTAACATTGCTATGACTAGCTGATCTTGTGAGCCCTTGTCCCCTTCTGTGATAAGCACCTCAGTGTGCATGGCTGTGTGCATAAGAGCCTGGTGTGGGCGGGGTTTGCTGTGGTGTGGGCGGGGTCAGCTTTCTCAGCTCTGCCGCACTACTAAATCTAAAAGCCCTGATCGCCAGAAAGGCTGCACCCAGTCATTTAAGTGATGCATTGTTGGATTCAGGGAGTCTTTAACTACATTATGCTGCTCTCAGATGAAATGGCAAAAAAAACTGCTGACAGATTCCCTTTAAAGGGACTCTGTCACCTGAATTTGGCGGGACTGGTTTTGGGTCATATGGGCGGAGTTTTCGGGTGTTTGATTCACCCTTTCCTTACCCGCTGGCTGCATGCTGGCTGCAATATTGGATTGAAGTTCATTCTCTGTCCTCCATAGTACACGCCTGCGCAAAGCAATCTTGCCTTGTGCAGGTGTGTACTATGGAGGACAGAGAATGAACTTCAATCCAATATTGCAGCCAGCATGCAGCCAGCGGGTAAGGAAAGGGTGAATCAAACACCCGAAAACTCCGCCCATATGACCCAAAACCAGTCCCGCCAAATTCAGGTGACAGGTTCCCTTTAAGTAAAAATTATTTTAAATCCACAGCTGTTCTGAATCTAAAAGTAATAGATCAAGGCAATAAATAACAGAGAGTGATCCAGCTCCCCCACATTGAACCAGCCAGCGAATCCTCAGCTCGGACAAAAAAAACAATCCTGCTTGGTAGTAGCAATAGGAAAAGATAGGGATATCCAGATGTTTTGTAGATAAAAAAAATGTCTAAACAATTTTTTTTTGTAGAATTCAATAAAAACAGAACATTCCCAGTACTATAGAAATGTGAGACTTTTTTCAAAATGTTATATTTTTATTCAATTCTACTAATACATTTTCTTTTACATTTTTTTATCCAAAAATGGATAGATATTCCTACCTTTTCCAATAGATTAAATACAAAAAATGTCCAAAATTAATTGTTATGGCACTTCAAACCCTCAGAAGAAGCTCAGGGCGAAACGTGCGTCGGGGAGCGCGGGGGAGATCTCTCCTGTCTACACACCACACCTATTGGTCTTCTAATTGATTATCTGAATAAGGTATAGTGCTACATTGTACTGTATTGTATTTTTACCTCAGGAAAATAATTTTTCCGGCTCTGTATGCAGCAAGTCCGTGATACTGATAGGAGATTCATCTAAACTGTCTTGATCCCTATGACCCATATTTGGAAGGTTAAATTGATTCAAATTTTGTTCAGCATACTAATGAATAGCACAGTATTACTGCATCTTTTATACAGCATGTTGGATATAGAAATGTTGGTTTTGTGAGGTCAGACATCGCTTGTTTGGACACTTTGTTATGTATTATGTCTTTTTGCCTTCTTTAATTTTTACCATGAACTAAATAAAGCTTTATACATTTTTATCCATATGGTTCTCTTCTTGCGGCAACCTGTATGTAGGTCCGTATTGAATTATACTTTTCCAATAGATCCAGGCACCTTCCAAACTGCATATGTTGATTATTAACCTCTGACATTATACTATTACCAAAGGATCTGGAAATGATTCCTGCAAGGCCAAAGACATGGCAGATGAAGTTTAATGCTAATAAATGTAGAGTAATGCACCGCAACGTAATACAGATTAAATGTAAATATATTAGAGATTACAGAGCAGGGGAAGCACTTGGGTATTCTGGTTACAAGTAAGCTGACTCTTTTTAGCTAGTGGTATAATCCAATCAATAATATATTTATATCAGCGGTCAGGACTAAAATATAACTTTTAGGGTATGTGCACACGTCAGGTTTTTTTCCTGACAAAATCCTGAGAATTCTGCCAGAAATCCGCATCTTCTTTCACGTGGATTTCTCGCGGAATTTGCGCGTTTTTTGCGCGTTTTTTTGCGCGGCATTTTTGCGGATTTTTTGCGTTTGTTTTTTTTTTCCTGAATGTCCTTTTTGACATGGAATCCGCAAAAAATCCGCAAAAAGAATGAGAATGTCCGTTCTTTTTGCGGAATGCGTTTTTTTTGCGGAAAAAAAACGCTAACATATGCACAAAAAATGCGGAATGCATTCTAAAAGATAGGATGCATAATGTTAGCGTTTTTTTACCGGATTTATAGCGTTTTTATAGCGAAATTCCGCAAAAAAAACGCTAAAAATCCGGACGTGTGCACATACCCTTGATATAATTTTACCAATAAAAAAACAAAAACCAAAAGTGCAAGGTGCTTAAGACGTACAACACTAAGATACTAAAAACACATTGGAATGTATACACGTAATACAGGTATACTTCAGATTAACCTCTTGTATGCTCGAGACCAGCTCTCTAATTCACTTAGTATAAACCTGTATATAACAGATAGTCCTGTGTGATTAGGCTTTTATGGGCAATTCATTTATATTCTCCCTATTGTCTCAATTCCACATGTCACAATTTATACAGCATCACTTAAAACATAGTAGACCCTATATCTTTTACCTATCAGATCCACCTGTTTTAGCCTTATATCCTATGTATGGTGACATATACATCAAATCTACAGGTCCTTCTCAAAAAATTAGCATATAGTGTTAAATTTCATTATTTACCATAATGTAATGATTACAATTAAACTTTCATATATTATAGATTCATTATCCACCAACTGAAATTTGTCAGGTCTTTTATTGTTTTAATACTGATGATTTTGGCATACAACTCCTGATAACCCCAAAAACCTGTCTCAATAAATTAGCATATCAAGAAAAGGTTCTCTAAACGACCTATTACCCTAATCTTCTGAATCAACTAATTAACTCTAAACACATGCAAAAGATACCTGAGGCTTTTATAAACTCCCTGCCTGGTTCATTACTCAAACCCCCATCATGGGTAAGACTAGCGACCTGACAGATGTCAAGAAGGCCATCATTGACACCCTCAAGCAAGAGGGTAAGACCCAGAAAGAAATTTCTCAACAAATAGGCTGTTCCCAGAGTGCTGTATCAAGGCACCTCAATGGTAAGTCTGTTGGAAGGAAACAATGTGGCAGAAAACGCTGTACAACGAGAAGAGGAGACCGGACCCTGAGGAAGATTGTGGAGAAGAACCGATTCCAGACCTTGGGGAACCTGAGGAAGCAGTGGACTGAGTCTGGTGTGGAAATATCCAGAGCCACCGTGCACAGGCGTGTGCAGGAAATGGGCTACAGGTGCCGCATTCCCCAGGTAAAGCCACTTTTGAGCTACAGAGAAGCAGCACTGGACTGTTGCTAAGTGGTCCCAAGTACTTTTTTCTGATGAAAGCAAATTTTGCATGTCATTCGGAAATCAAGGTGCCAGAGTCTGGAGGAAGACTGGGGAGAAGGAAATGCCAAAATGCCTGAAGTCCAGTGTCAAGTACCCACAGTCAGTGATAGTGTGGGGTGCCATGTCAGCTGCTGGTGTTGGTCCACTGTGTTTCATCAAGGGCAGGGTCAATGCAGCTAGCTATCAGGAGATTTTGGAGCACTTCATGCTTCCATCGGCTGAAATGCTTTATGGAGATGAAGATTTCATTTTTCAGCACGACCTGGCACCTGCTCACAGTGCCAAAACCACTGGTAAATGGTTTACTGACCATGGTATTACTGTGCTCAATTGGCCTTCCAACTCTCCTGACCTGAACCCCATAGAGAATCTGTGGGATATTGTGAAGAGAAAGTTGAGAGACGCAAGACCCAACACTCTGCATGAGCTTAAGGCCGCTATTGAAGCATCCTGGGCCTCCATAACATCTCAGCAGTGTCACAGGCTGATTGCCTCCATGCCACGCCGCATTGAAGCAGTCATTTCTGCCAAAGGATTCCCGACCAAGTATTGAGTGCATAACTGAACATTATTATTTGTTGGTTTTTTTGTTTGTTATTAAAAAACACTTTTATTTGATTGGATGGGTGAAATATGCTAATTTATTGAGACAGGTTTTTTGGGTTATCAGGAGTTGTATGCCAAAATCATCAGTATTAAAACAATAAAAGACCTGACAAGTTTCAGTTGGTGGATAATTAATCTATAATATATCAAAGTTTAATTGTAATCATTACATTATGGTAAATAATGAAATTTAACACTATATGCTAATTTTTTGAGAAGGACCTGTATACACCAGACTATAGGGTCCTAAAGCATTCAGAATGTTAGTTCCCGGGTCAACTCAGCTTTATAAGTTTACTGCAGTTATTTTTTACCCATCTCCTTCACAGGTTTATGTGGGGTTTTCTAACATTTCTATCAACATGGCAAATAAGAAGGATCTCACCCATCTGGATGTCTCATTTTCACATACACCCCTCATTCTGAGTATAGTGGTGGATCCTGTCCCCTTCTGTTCCCAATGCGTTTCGTTATTCTCATCAGGGGTTAACATTGGTGTCGGTATAACACCATAAGTGAGACGCTGTCATTACGCGTATATCCCCCAGCTCTGCATGCCTTAAGTAAGCGTCCTACATTCTAATGCGCACCTGTTCCCGACTCTAACATCACGCAGTATCCGGCTTCCGGGCTGCTCGCACTCACCGGAAGTGTGTTCGGTCTAACGCAAGCGCCAAGAAGTCATTATGCGCCTGCGTCCCTGAGCACATCATACTGCGCACGCACCTGGTACGCACGTGCGCATATCCTATCCTTCATTTGCCGTACTGACGGCCGAGAATTATCACGGCGATCGCCCATGTACTCTGGGCAAATTAGCTTGCGCCTTTACTCCCAGCACCATTCCGCCACAGGAGAAGGCTATAAACACCACATAGTTATGTACAGGTTAAACTCGATAGATTGCACCTTGTTGGACAGTTTTGAAAACCTAAGAGACCAGTACCTTCATATAAAGAAGAAGAAAACACCAATCACGTGCGCATATCCTATCAATCTATATATATACAGTGGGGCAAAAAAGTATTTAGTCAGTCAGCAATAGTGCAAGTTCCACCACTTAAAAAGATGAGAGGCGTCTGTAATTTACATCATAGGTAGACCTCAACTATGGGAGACAAACTGAGAAAAAAAATCCAGAAAACCACATTGTCTGTTTTTTTTATCATTTTTTTTGCATATTATGGTGGAAAATAAGTATTTGGTCAGAAACAAACAATCAAGATTTCTGGCTCTCACAGACCTGTAACTTCTTCTTTAAGAGTCTCCTCTTTCCTCCACTCATTACCTGTAGTAATGGCACCTGTTTAAACTTGTTATCAGTATAAAAAGACACCTGTGCACACCCTCAAACAGTCTGACTCCAAACTCCACTATGGTGAAGACCAAAGAGCTGTCAAAGGACACCAGAAACAAAATTGTAGCCCTGCACCAGGCTGGGAAGACTGAATCTGCAATAGGCAACCAGCTTGGAGTGAAGAAATCAACAGTGGGAGCAATAATTAGAAAATGGAAGACATACAAGACCACTGATAATCTCCCTCAATCTGGGGCTCCACGCAAAATCCCACCCCATGGGGTCAGAATGATCACAAGAACGGTGAGCAAAAATCCCAGAACCACGCGGGGGGATCTAGTGAATGAACTGCAGAGAGCTGAGACCAATGTAACAAGGCCTACCATAAGTAACACACTACGCCACCATGGACTCAGATCCTGCAGTGCCAGACGTGTTCAACTGCTTAAGCCAGTACATGTCCGGGCCAGTCTGAAGTTTGCTAGAGAGCATTTGGATGATCAAGAGGAGTTTTGGGAGAATGTCCTATAGTCTGATGAAACCAAACTGGAACTGTTTGGTAGAAACACAACTTGTCGTGTTTGGAGGAAAAAGAATACTGAGTTGCATCCATCAAACACCATACCTACTGTAAAGCATGGTGGTGGAAACATCATGCTTTGGGGCTGTTTCTCTGCAAAGGGGCCAGGATGACTAATCCGGGTACATGAAAGAATGAATGGGGCCATGTATCGTGAGATTTTGAGTGCAAACCTCCTTCCATCAACAAGGGCATTGAAGATGAAACGTGGCTGGGTCTTTCAACATGACAATGATCCAAAGCACACCGCCAGGGCAACGAAGGAGTGGCTTCGTAAGAAGCATTTCAAGGTCCTGGAGTGGTCTAGCCAGTCTCCAGATCTCAACCCTATAGAAAACCTTTGGAGGGAGTTGAAAGTCCGTGTTGCCAAGCGAAAAGCCAAAAACATTACTGCTCTAGAGGAGATCTGCATGTAGGAATGGGCCAACATACCAACAACAGTGTGTGGCAACCTTGTGAAGACTTACAGAAAACGTTTGACCTCTGTTATTGCCAACAAAGGATATATTACAAAGTATTGAGATTAAATTTTGTTTCTGACCAAATACTTATTTTCCACCATAACATGCAAATAAAATGTTAAAAAAACAGACAATGTGATTTTCTGGATTTTTTTTTCTCAGTTTGTCTCCCATAGTTGAGGTCTACCTATGATGTAAATTACAGACGCCTCCCATCTTTTTAAGTGGTGGAACTTGCACTATTGCTGACTGACTAAATACTTTTTTGCCCCACTGTATATAGACCTCTACAATACTCATATATTTATATCGGAGATGACGAGAATGAGATAATCCATATTAACAACGGACCAATAACAAACAGCATTTTATAAGAATACATTTGGAACATAGAGAGTACCCACATGATAACTGATATCTCAGGAGACTGGATTATTAGAAAAATTGAAAATAAGAAACAGGGACTAGATTAAAAGAGGGGAGTGGTAATAGCCTCAGATCTCCCTGGGATACCCTATACTCTCTTACCACTACCTAACGGGGAGGTTGGCACCCTATTTCCTATGCAATGCCGCCACCACTCAACGGCGGCTGTCCCTCTCTATTAACCCTATTATACCCTGCATCAAAGGAAGGAGGAAAAGGACAGTTGATCATTCAAGCCATATGGATGTACTGTTTGTAGCCAGAAAATCCATTTACACTCCTTTTGAAGGATCATCTGATTCCCGTTACCCCCTCTGAATGGGGGATTAATCTTGTCAATTCCCTGGAAAGTGATCTTCTTAATGTTGCTCTGATGATACCTCGCGAGACCGCACTTCATCTGAGGTCATTGCCACTAGGCATTATTGGGAACAGAAGCATTGCGAGGAGCGGGAACGCTGCAAGATACATCGGAAGGTGAGAATATCACAATTTATTATTTTTAAATTATTTTTAACATTAGATCTTTTTACTATTGATGCTGCATAGGCAGCATCAATAGTAAAAAGTTGGTCAAACTTGTCAAACACTATGTTTGACAAGTGTGACCAACCTGTCAATCAGTTTTCCAAGCGATGCTACAGATCGCTTGGAAAACGCTAGCATTCTGCAAGCTAATTACGCTTGTAAAATGCTAGTGTTTAGCGGGAAAACGCATGCCAATTCTGCATGCGTTTTACCCGTGGCACAGTTGCAGAATTGCTGCAGAAATTTGTGCGGCAATTCCGGACGTGTGCACAAATCCTTACAGTGTAATATGGGTTACAAGCAACTTCCTTGCCTCATTCACACAGTGAGTAATTTACATCAGTATTTGTCAGCTAAAAAACAGAGGGAACAAACACAGAGAGAAATAATAAAGGAATCACTGTCACCTCTTCTGTGTTTTGAATCTTCTCCTGGGGTCTGATAACAAATACTGATCGTCATGTAACAGTGCCCTAAATCCTCACTGACTGATCTGCCAGTGTGAGCTGAAGTGAAGCAGCGGAGGTTGGAAGCGTTAAAGGAGTTTTCCAGTTTCAAAATGTCCTGTTTCCGATTGCCGTTTTAAAAACAAACAAACTCTCCTTTCCTCACCCTCCCCAGGACAGATGGCAGCATATGATCAGTTCTATGATAATGGCCTCCCTGTCCTCACCTCACATATGACGCAATCATTTAGGCGAAGTTCTGCTGCACCTGTTCACACTTAGTCTATGTTTGGATGTGACGGTCAGTTTTTTTAAATTTGTATTCATTAGCCTTCTGAATGAGCACTCCTCCTTTTAGCCACAAGTGTTTTTAATCACAGCAGGACCACTACCCCTCCACAGAGAGAGATTTTAGTCAAAGAGAGGACTCACATTAGGTTCCCATTCAGATGAAGACTTTATTCTCAGGGAGGAAAGGCATTGCTAGGCCTTATCGTGGCTACAAGGTACACATAAATTGGCCAATTTATGCGCTAAACTTTCTCAATTTTTCATATTTCTAGTGTAGTAATGCAATTCAATTTTCATGTTTCATGTTTGCAGGTTTTGGCGCTACAGTGTCCTGCCATATTTATTCTCCTCAGTGCAAGACATATGAAAGCCCGCAAGAGTTTGCTAAAAAACACACGAAGGACTCCCAGACTATGAGAAACACGATTCTAGGGTCTGATGAGATGAAGATAGACCTTTTTGGTGATAATTCTAAGCGGTATGTGTGGAGGAAACCAGGCACTGCTCATCACCTGCCCAATACAATCCCAACAGTGAAACATGGTGGTGGCAGCATCATTCTATAGAGTTATTTTTCAGCTGCAGGGACAGGACAACTGGTTGTCATTGAAGGAAACATGAATGCGGCCAAGTACCGAGATATCCTGGATGAAAACCTCTTCCAGGGTGCTCTGGACCTCAAACTTGGCTGAAGGTTCACCTTCCAACAAGACAATGACCCTAAGCACACAACTAAAATAACAAAGGAGTGACTTCAGAACAACTTTGTGACCATTCTTGACTGACCCAGCCAGAGCCCTGACCTAAACCCAATTGAGCATCTCTGGAGAGACCAGAAAATGGCTGTCCACCAATGTGCACCATCCAACCTGATGGAACTGGAGAGGATCTGCAAGGAAGAATGGCAGAGGATCCCCAAATCCAGGTGTGAAAAACTTGTCGCATCATTCCCAAGAAGACTCATGGCAGTCCTAGCTCAAAAGGGTGCTTCTACTCAATACTGAGCAAAGGGTCTGAATACTTGAAAATGTGATATTACAGTTTTTCTTCTATAATAAAATTGTGAAAATTTCTACATTTCTGTCATTTTTTCAGTCAAGGTGGGGTGGAGAGTGAACATTAATGAGAAAAAAATGAACTTTTTTTGAATTTACCAAATGGCTGCAATGAAACAAAGAGTGATCTGGACCCGTCGAAGCACCTGTGTGTGTGAAACCGCCGTCGTCCGTACTCCAATACCGCACCCTCCTATACCTGATGTCCTGACGGATGTATTTCATTCATCTTCTCCAATAAAGTTCACGATCTTCACTGCTATCCTGGGGTGAGTACCGCATATTTTTCCTCTTTCCGAATGCACTTGGACTTTTGCTTGACATTTCTATGCAGAGCACCAAAGACCCCTAGCTTTCGTGACGCCTGACACTCAGCTGTCCATTATTAGTCCTGCCCATTGGATTTTGTATTGCTCTAGTGCCGTTCTATCTTAAATAATCGTTGTGGCTAATAATAAAGGATGTGTTATACATAATAAAAGAGGAAACTATATATCTATGGATGGCGCTATACATATTAAGTAAGGCCCCTCCTCCACCAATGCTGACTGCGGGAGACAGTGAGTGAGGGGGCGGGCACGGTGCGGCCCACGGACCTTAGGTTTTCAGCCCCATGGCGGTTTTGGTCCACGGGCCAGACTGAGACAGCTAGAGGGCCCGATGCCCAGGTCTGTACTAAGGGACTGTGCTATACATAAGTGAGTACACTATTTACTAAGAGACTGTGCTATACATAAAAAGTGAGTACACTAAATACGAAGGGACTGTGCTATACTGTACATAGTAAGTGAATACACTATATACTAATGGACTGTGCTATACATAAGTGAGTACACTATGTACTAAGAGACTGTTCTATACATAAAAAGTGAGTACACTATATACAAGCGGACTGTGCAATACATAATAAGTGAGTACACTATATATTAAAGGACTGTGCTATACATAAAAAGTGAGTACTCTATATACAAAGGGACTGTGCTATAGATATATAAGGCTGCATTCCTGTAATCGAGTGTAGTGCCGATGTGCTGCCCTCTTTTGCAGACCCATTGAACTTGTCCTATTCTGATCCTCAAAGTTGAATCAGAGCAGAACATTCTCTGACCCTTACGGATCTGATTCTCAGAGCCGTGATATTCACAGATATGTAAATGGACCTATTAAACTGTCTGATAAAAAAATCTGGTATCACAGGGACATATCTCCAAAATGTGTGAATGTGGCCTAAGGGATTTTACAGATAACATTATCACTCCAAGTCACACAATGCAGATACAGAATAATATTTATATCTAAGCACTTAATGCTGATGTCTCGTCTGATTAATGTCGTTTTTTGCTGTTTCTTCTTCATCTGTTCAGACCTTCATGTTGACATCTCCCAGTCATGACTCTTCTCGTCACAGCCCTGAAAATAACAAGGTCACATATCCTTTATACCTACAGCACATGTGTCTCCCCCCTGAATACAGATATGTACCCAAAGATTAATATACTATGGGATCAGGGGAAATATAAAGACATAAGTAGCACTGTGCCCCCATTAACTATAATCTCTGATGCCCAATAATATAAATTATTCAGTCTTTGTGACTCTCCTTAATTAACTGTAAGGATATGTGCTCATGCTATGTTTTTGTCACGGAAAATATGCAAGGTTTTACAGTACAAGCAAAGTGAATGGAATCCCTAAAGTCTCATGCACATGTTGCTTATTTTTCCTTGCAGATTTGCAGCAGATTATAATCTGCATAATTTAAATTTTTGCAGCTTATTTCACCCATACTAATGAGTGGGGGAAATACACAACAAAATCATGTCAAAAACGTGGCAAAAATGAATTTTACGCAGTTTTCTTCCTGCTAACACAGTAGGGTATGCAGCAGAATTTTATCCTGCAAATCCTGAACGTGTGCAGATAACCTTAGCCCTTTTCCTGTGTCCCCCCATTCATTATAAGCTCTTCATAGCATCATAATAAATTTGGGGGTGGGAGAAGACATTATCAGGTACTTAACATCCTTTGCCACCTCCCAATTCATTACAAGTACCTGATAGCGCCTCCTCCCACCTTTAAGTTCATTAGAAAGTGCCCTATGCACCATACTGCGTCCTCTCCCACTCCCCTATTAATTTTAAGTCCCTGATAGCATCACAATGAATTGTGAGATTGGGAGTACGCTATCAGGCACCCTTTCCACCACCCAATTAATTTTACATCCATATCTAACGTCCTCCTCCCCATCCCCCTGTTCATAAGTCTATTATAAGTCCCCCTTCCTCCCATCTCGATCCCCCACCCCCTCATTGTCCTCTCCCCCACCTCCCTCTTTATGATCTCCCCCACCTACCATCATTGTCCTCTTCCCCACATTCCATCATTGCCCTCTGCACCACCTCCATCATTGTCCCCCTAACCCCCTCATTTTCTTCTCCCCCTCTTCCATCTTTGTCCTCCCCCACCAGCTGGAACCCAAAGTTGCCCTCCAGGTTGGGACAAGTTTTTTGTTTTTAAGGAAACTTGCAAACTGTATTTTAAACTTCGTCCTCAGTCCTCTGGAAATTAGGAGCAACAAGTTGGTATTGTGATCTCACTGCTACAAGGAGATCCTCAATCCTGAGCTTTCTCTTTGCTGCAGGATTTGGTTTGCCTCCAGTCTGTGGAGATATTTTGTGGGGCTCTAGCCCTTATCTATGATGACCCTGACCGAGTCGCCTTGGCTGAGTCCAGGTTGCGACGACTTCAGCAAGAAAATCAGTCAGTGGAGACGTATTGCTCAAAATTCCGCAGATGGGCAACTGATACTAAATGGAATAACCCGGCTCTCAGAAGCCAATTTCTTCAGGGCCTTACTGAAAGGTTGAAGGATGCTTTAGCAGTGTATGAAACCCATGGGTCCTTGGAGGCTGCTATGTAGTTGGCTATTCATGTTGATAGACGCCTTCTGGATCGGTGGGTAATACCAGTCTCTCCAGAGCCTCTTTTTCAGGGTATCACCCATATGCCAGGGGAGCGGTCTAGAAAAACAATGGTGTGCTTGGTTTTAACGTAACTTTACTCTTTCATGGGTTATTTACAAGTTTATGACCACTTATAAAATGTGTTCAAAGTGCTCCCCATTGTGTTGGATTGTCAATGCAACCCTTTTCTCCCACTATTGACACACTGATAGCAACACTGCAGAAGAAATGCTAGCACAGGCTTCCAGTATCCGTTGTTTGAGATGCTGGGGTCATCTGAAGGCAATTGTCTATGCTGTGGAGATATGAAATGTGCAGCAATGGAATAGGTGCTTCAATGGAATAGGCATAAGGTGGGTATAACTTTGTTTTTTATTTTTAAATAAAGTAAAATGGCGCATATTTTTATTTTGAATAAAGGACTTTATTCTAGCTGTGTGTTTATTTACAATCTGACTATGGGGTTAGTAATGAATACTAACCTGTAGGCTTTATGTCAGCGGCCATAAAATAGCTGAAATAAACCCCACAAATATTAATCCCACTTGTCACTGCCACAGGGCAAGTGTAACAGCTGACTCATTGCTGGCCATTTTAGAACAGTCCATTTTTTATTTTTCAACCATTCCTGCGTTCTTTTGGATAAGTGCTTTGGGTCATTGTCTTGCTGAAAGACCCATGATCTTCCACTCAAGCTGGGTTTTCCCACACGGGGTAGGACATTTTGCTCTAAAATTTCTCAGATAATTCTCTGATTTCATGATTCCTGTGATACAGTTAAGGCATCCAGTACCGGATGCAGCAAAGCAACCCCATTATGGATCTTCCACTATGCTTAACTGTTGGTAGAGCTCTCTTTTCCTTATAAGCTTCATTGCGCCGTCTGTAAACAAACTGTTGCTTTGCATTGCCAAAAAGAGCCTCAGCACTGTACTACCAGGTAATATGCCTCATTCAGCCTAATATGCACTATAGACACTTTACTTAGTTGCTGCTATATCTTGTTACCAATAAACTGTACATATCTGTTGCACTTTATAGGAGTCTGTATTATTTACCTGACAGCTTTATAATGCATAGCCACTGTGCCTTACAATATGCATGAATATATTTCATCTGTACTGTCTAGTGTTTTTTCTGGATATTAATCTACAACTATTTGTACATGCTTTTTGAATACAGTATTCTACTGATGCTTTACTATATATATATTTGAATATATGCAGTTTGCTGCTAGACTGTCTATGGTGCACTCAAAAATTATTATAATTTTTGTTCAGTGTGGAACCCCCACATGCCAGTGGTGATATATACATGAGTCTATGGGGCTGATTGATTGTTTATTGAATATACACTGGCATGTGTGGATCTCTAGATCTCTATTGTTACAAATTGTTTATTCATGTTTGAGAGATTTACCTTGATTGGGTTCCCAGCATCAATTATTGGACCTTGAATGAATACCTATTATGACAATGATCATCTAGGCAACGGTATTTTGTCTGTGTAGTCAGTTTATTCTTGCATCTGTATCTGCTTTAAAAAGTGATTTTATGTAAGGTTTTTTATCCCTTTTTTTGATTCAATAAAAAATATGTTTATTTTACTTGGCATATGCTTCCTTATCTTTTGTAGGATTATGTTTATCTATTATATCAGCTCCTACAGTTTATTGTGTTGTTTTCTTTGTAGGACAGGAACGCAGGGTCAGTGAGCAATCAATGTTTACTATTATGTTGAATACCCATTGTATAAGTCCATGTAGCTTGTTGACCAGCAAACAGTAAAGGACAAACTATGCAGATTGATTAAATACTCAAACAGTGAAAGTTGACCTCATCCCACCTTCCCCCTGACCTGTGGATGATGGCTTGAAGGACAGATGTGGGTATAAAAAGAAATGTTTATTCTTCTGCAATGAGACTCTACAGAACAGCAGCCAGGACACCATGGTTCCATTTGGAGGGATACAAATTTCAGACACTCTAAAGCAAGTCAGCTTAAGGGACCATGGCTCCAGCTGAAGGAATATAAATCTGATCCATTGACCATCACTTAACCCATGGAGATGTTCAAGTAGCCAGATTGGAACCATCTGGTCACCTTGCCCCATGAAGACGTTCTGAGAAGCCTGGTTGTAACCTTCTGATCACCTGGCCCCATGCAGACGATTGGAGAAGCCAGGTTGGGACAATCAGGTCACCTGGCTACATACCTCAATGGACTGTCAGATTCCAAAGCCAGTGGGCAGTGGGCAGTCGGGCCTGGATGCCTGAACTCACAGCTTCTCTAATCTCAACGGAAGGATGAGACTGTAATTTGCACCATCTTATGTACTTTCTGGGACTGTTGTATTTGTTATTGTCTGTTGGTGATTCAGTAAAGTATTGCCACACTCTTTTAACCTCACTCTTTGTTGTCTGAACATCATTATGCCCACAAGAAAGGAGAGCAGGCGTTCAGTAGGACGAGCCTGGCCCATGCGGTCTTTCTAAAGACAGTCAGTCCAGGGATAGAGAGCGCCCACTGACCTCCATGTCTCCACAGACGCATATCACTATTACATATAAAACCGCATGACACTATACACACGCTGCGGATGTTGTCTTCAGGGGTATGAGCAGGTTAAGACAGTCTACACCCCTACGTACTAGCCTAAAAATCATAGTTGTCAGCAGCACATCTGCTTTTATAAACAGATATGAAGCTGACAATGTGCAAATTGTATGTACTAATAATCCTTTGTTTCTCTACATTCTAGCACAAAATGTGTAAAAGTGTTTTAAACAAATCTTAAACGACGTGTTAAAGGGAACCTGTCACCCCGAAAATCGCGGGTGAGGTAATCCTACCGGCATCAGGGGCTTATCTACAGCATTCTGTAATGCTGTAGATAAGCCCCCGATGTATCCTGAAAAAGGAGAAAAAGACGTTAGATTATACTCACCCAGGAGCGGTCCCACTGCTGGTCAGGTCGGATGGGCGTCTCCGGTCCGCTCCGGCGCCTCCTATCTTCATTACAAGACGTCCTCTTCTGATCTTCAGCCACGGCTCCGGCGCAGGCGTACTTTGCTCTGCCCTGTTGAGGGCAGACAAAGTACTGTAGTGCGTAGGCGCCGAGCCTCTGACCTTTCCGGCGCCTGCGCACTGCAGTACTATCCTCTGCCCTCAAGAGGACAGAGCAAAGTACGCCTGCGCCGGAGCCGTGGCTGAAGATCAGAAGAGGACGTCTTGTAATGAAGATGGGAGGCGCTGCAGCGGACCGGAGACGCCCATCCGACCGGACCAGCAGCGGGACCGCCCCGGGTGAGTATAATCTAACGTCTTTTTCTCCTTTTTCAGGTAACATCGGGGGCTTATCTACAGCATTACAGAATGCTGCAGATAAGCCCCTGATGCCGGTGGGATTACCTCACCAGCGATTTTCGGGGTGACAGGTTCCCTTTAAATACATTGATTTGAACACACTATAGGCATCAATCCGCCCAGGAAAAACTACCTTTAGGACTCGCTCACACTGGCATATATTCTCCATGAGAGAATCGGGCCAATTATGCTAATGACACTCGGCTCATACTATGTCAGAGTTTCATCTGAGTATGATCCAATTCTCTCGTATGAGAGAATCGTAGCATAGGCATGGAGAAAACAAAGAACTTAATTTCTCCTTTATCTCTATTCACTTTGTTCATCGACATTGGGCTGCACTTGGATGACATCCGAGTGCAGTTTGCTGTTTTACTCGCACCCATAGACTTGTATGAGATTGCATGGTCTGACTATTGGAGCCACTCGCAGTATGCTGCAATTGTTTTCTCATAAGTGCTATCCAATAAAACATCAGATAGCCCTTGTCTGTGTTATACGCCAATGTGAGCCAGCTCTTAAAGAGGCTGTCCTGTAGTGCAAAAAGGTATCTGCTTTATTTAAAAATAACAGTGGCACATTTGGCCATGGGTTGTGCACTGAAGTGAGTCCTCATCACTTGGTCTGGCAACACCACAACTGCCCCTAAACTTACAATATTGGAAAAGTAACACAGCATCTTTGTGACTGTGTTCACTAATTTCTCCATAACTTTACAAATAATGGCAAGATAATGTCCCAGACACATATTTATGCTAGCTTGGAATCCCCTTATATTAAAAAAAAATCCATGAAATCTTTGAAAGCTATTTCATATTTCCAGTTCTGACCATTTTCATCTAAAGAAAGTTATAAAACAAAAACACATATTTACATTGTTACAAACTAAACTCCCCAATAAGGTTATAGTGTAAAGATATTAATTTTAATGCAAACCACGCTGTTCTCTACTGGGTCAAAAGTTATACAAGTTTAGTCAATAATAGAAAAGTGTGTGCTCTACTAGAAACATATGGATATTCGGAGGAGGACCATTCTGAGCTGCAGAGTCTATTTACACCAGATGTTACATAAAATGATATATCAACTTGGCCAAAGTTTAAGTTTTTTGTAAACTCCAATTAAAATATTAGGAATTCCATTGCTAGCTATCTGCAGCCAGAATCAGATTGTAGTAAATACTAGAATTCCATAAGGATTTCTACAGTAACGGTATAATGCAAGGCTGATGTGAAAATATTCCTAAACTCATGACTATTTGAGTTAACGTGAAAATCTAGCAACATTGAGGCAATATCATAACATTACCTGGATCGGGCTCTTGGCTATTAAGAGATGTATACACTGTTTTAAGTAAATGTGTTTTATTACAATGATCCCAACGTAATAGTATTTTCATTCTTTTCTATCTTATATCACAGATTGTCCCATAGCATTCATTATTCCAGCAGGTGTAAGAGACGACCATGTAGAGAATGAGCTATTCAAAAGTGAAAAGAACTTCATGCTTTTAGATTATTGACCTCATAAACACAACCTTTACAGCTGCCGGGATATTTCCTTCATAGAATGAATAGTTTATCACTAGGATATTAAAAAAAGTTGGCTTGGGGAGGATCCAACCTCTGGGTTCCATGACATTCCCAAGGAGAAGGGGGCATTTTCTCTGTACATTGGCACTCCCGCTGACTCGTTACACAATAGGGGTGCACAAGCTGCAGCCCGGGGTCATATGTGGCCCATGATGTAATTTTGTGTGAGACAAGCCAGATCTGACTCCTCTGTTTTCAGTAAGGCTGTGTGTAAACGTTCAGGATTTTTTGCATCTGTTTCGCTATTAAATGCGATAAAATCACGAAAAAAAAACTCATACATTAAGCATCCTATTATTAGAATGCAATCCGCAATTTTTGTGCACATGTTGCATTTTTTTCCTGGCGGAATCGCATTCCGGAAAAAAACGCAGCATGTTCATTCTTTGTGCGGAATCGTGGCGATTTCACACACATAGGAATGCATTGATCCGCTTACTTTCCACATGTGGCAATACCCACCATGCGGTAAGTAAGCGGATCATGTGCGGTTGGTACCCAGGGTGGAGGAGAGGAGACTCTCCTCCAGGCCCTGGGAACCATATACCTGTAAAAAAAAGAATTAAAATAAAAAATCGTGATATTCTCTGCAGCAATTTCCACGGCAATTCCAGACGTGTGCACATAGCCTAACTCTTACAAACTATGGACATAGCTACACTCATTGTATGTAGCAGTTGAGTATAGGTCACTCCGTAAATCTAGGTGAGTGTGTAAGGGGGTTACCTTCTCTGCTCCATGCCTGGAACCACTTAGCTGTGCAGCAGGTTTCCCTGGGGGCAGACTTGGAGACCGGGACAGGAAGGAAGCTGGGCTGAGGGAGAGAAAGGGCGCGCTTTCCAGGGCTAGAGGAGCGTGTACTGGACACAGAGCAGCACGTGCAGCAGAGAGAGCAGCGGGCTCAGCGAAGAGAGCAGCGGATACAGCAGCCAGAACAGCACGCAGCTGCGCTCCGGGGAAGAGAGAGAGAGCTCCCGGTCGGAAGACTGATACAGGGAGATTGTCCAGAAAGACTGCATCTTGTGAGTACGTGGAAGCGGACTCTGCTGTGACTGGAGAGGTGCGCCCTGACGCCCGTGAAGAGACAGTGACCCGTGCAGAGACAGTGGCCCGTGCAGAGACAGTGACCCATGCAGAGACAGTGGCCCCTAGTACCCACAGCATTAGTGCAAAGCCCCTGATTCCTGTAGGGAGACCAATAATAGACTGAGCATCATTCTCCTGTGATAGGCTGCACTGTTAAAGCAAAAGACTCAGAGCACAGGGGACCCCGCTTGCCTAGTATCCCCTCTGCTCACCACAGTAACCCCTTAAACCCCAGGTTGCGGGTTCCTAGAGACTACACAGCCCACAGATAACAGAGGGACGACAAGTGCCGCTATTTCTCGGCGCCTACATTGGAGAAGACGACCCTATAAGCAAGTCCTCATCAGACTGATAAGTGTTTTCCCCAGAAATTCCGTTTATTACTGTTATACTGTTTGACTGTCTGGGAACTTATACTGCTTCCTATATTTTTGCACAGTTATTTTATCAGTTTATATTCTACTGTTTTCTCCCTGCGAGGAGAATATTGCCCCTATTAATAAACCCCCCTCAACAGTTGGTCTGTCTGTTCCATGGTGACATACTCTACCCTGCACTCTATTACAAGTGCCCGAGTAGGGTTCCATTCCGTAACAGTATGTTGATGTAAACTATGGCACTGAAATTAATGCAATAAATGGAACGTATTTGTGCACACATTCCAACGGTTTCAAAAAAAGATGATGTTTTGGTCTCATATCTGGAAAAAGATGCCCATGTGGGAAGCACAACATCCGTAGCTCTCAGTGAGGTGTCTTTCATTCTGATGAACGTCCATGTCATGATTCGTTCCAGGGTTTAATCCTGTCTGCCCTTTTCTGGGCAGATCATGTTAAGGATTAACTTTTGCCTTATTCTGGGTTCAGGTGTGCTCTTTAGCTCCGATGTATCCTGCTGGCGGTGTCAGCTATAGTTCTGCCTTCGGCGTGTGAACCTGACTCTGGTAGCTCTTGATCTGTCTTGCTGTGATCCCTGACTTGCCCCATGTCTATTGACTCCCTCTGTCTGCCCTTTTCCCATTGTTTCCTTGTTTGTTGGTTTGATTCTCTGGTTTTTGACTTGGCTCATATTTGGACTGGCCTATGCCTTCTTTCTTTGTCTAATCTGCTTCTGACCGTTTCTGAACCCCCTTGGCTTATTCCTGACCATGTATACTGCAGCTACTATTGGTACTTCTGCTTCTAACTTTTTTGACTCGGCTTGTCTGAGCACTCTCTCGCCACTTGGTGGCATCTGTGCTGCTGCTCTGTGAGTGCAGTCTTACTTCCCTCCCAAGCTCCCCCTGGTGGAGGTTGCACTATACTGCACTGCAGCAGCATGACAGTCCAGATACGGGACGAAAACGTCATATTATTTAGGATTTGTTGGACTGTATGAACCTTCTGTTCATTGCATCAGCTTGAGTGCGGAGTTTTTATCTACATGCCCTCATTGTATGGTCATCTTCACTCTTTTTTGTGAAATGCTAGATAGGGGAGCAGAGGAACCTCCTTGTCTACAATAGTGGAAATTCCAGAAATGAGCCCTCACTTATTAGATTATGCCATTTATAATACTGTCAATATAAATCTCGGGTGATAATACCCCTTCAAATTTTAAGGGGCCCTTGAGAGTGGTACAATCACAACATTTGGCACTTAGTCCAAAAAAAAGTTGTGCACCTGTGTTATACAAGGATCTGCAATGCAGCTCTATTCCTGCAAAGCTCCTAGGAGTGTTTGTCTAGAATTAGGGCTAATAAGACAGCTGTAGCTTAGAAAGGCCAAGCTATTGCACAACTCTTAGGGTAGATAAGTAGAACACAGCTAGAAGAGTATAGCCCAATAGAAATAAAACAT
The DNA here is from genome assembly GCF_032444005.1 of Ranitomeya imitator. Classification (NCBI taxonomy): domain Eukaryota; kingdom Metazoa; phylum Chordata; class Amphibia; order Anura; family Dendrobatidae; genus Ranitomeya; species Ranitomeya imitator. The sequence continues at coordinate 463,263,321 of NC_091285.1, forward strand.
AACTTTTACTAATAATATTAAAAAGTGGACAAAACAATACAAAATACAAATAAAAGTGCTCACGCCGAAAACTGTGCTCAATTTAAAAAACTGGTTTGATCTCACCAATCATGGACGAAGGGTACCCATACCAGTGATGAAGGGTCCCAGGGAGGGTCCAAAAGTTGTAGGGTAAGGCACAGGGGACGGGGAACCTATTTTCTAAACCCCTGTCGTGCCCCAGCAATAGATCCTGTCCTTACAAGGACAGGCCCAAGTCAGCCCTACAATGGACACCCCCCACCGTATGTAGTATGGTAGACACCTCCCTACGCATTTCTTCTCCAATCGCGGAGATTCATCAGGGGAGTTTCAATGGCCAAAAGGCCCAGAGGTTACTTCAAAAGTCCATAGATGCTCAAAAGTCCATAAGTAGAGTAAAGTAAGGGAAATACGCAGTGGCTGTATATTATCCCCAGCATAGGCAGTTCTGTGTGATGTCTGTAACAGAAGGTGAGTCTACACTCACCTTCTGTTACAGACATCACACAGAACTGCCTATGCTGGGGATAATATACAGCCACTGCGTATTTCCCTTACTTTACTCTACTTATGGACTTTTGAGCATCTATGGACTTTTGAAGTTACCTCTGGGCCTTTTGGCCATTGAAACTCCCCTGATGAATCTCCGCGATTGGAGAAGAAACGCGTAGGGAGGTGTCTACCATACTACATACGGTAGTATGGCCATTGAAACTCCCCTGATGAATCTCCGCGATTGGAGAAGAAACGCGTAGGGAGGTGTCTACCATACTACATACGGTGGGGGGTGTCCATTGTAGGGCTGACTTGGGCCTGTCCTTGTAAGTCTACACTCACCTTCTGTTACAGACATCACACAGAACTGCCTATGCTGGGGATAATATACAGCCACTGCGTATTTCCCTTACTTTACTCTACTTATGGACTTTTGAGCATCTATGGACTTTTGAAGTTACCTCTGGGCCTTTTGGCCATTGAAACTCCCCTGATGAATCTCCGCGATTGGAGAAGAAACGCGTAGGGAGGTGTCTACCATACTACATACGGTAGTATGGCCATTGAAACTCCCCTGATGAATCTCCGCGATTGGAGAAGAAACGCGTAGGGAGGTGTCTACCATACTACATACGGTGGGGGGTGTCCATTGTAGGGCTGACTTGGGCCTGTCCTTGTAAGTCTACACTCACCTTCTGTTACAGACATCACACAGAACTGCCTATGCTGGGGATAATATACAGCCACTGCGTATTTCCCTTACTTTACTCTACTTATGGACTTTTGAGCATCTATGGACTTTTGAAGTTACCTCTGGGCCTTTTGGCCATTGAAACTCCCCTGATGAATCTCCGCGATTGGAGAAGAAACGCGTAGGGAGGTGTCTACCATACTACATACGGTGGGGGGTGTCCATTGTAGGGCTGACTTGGGCCTGTCCTTGTGAGTCTACACTTACCTTCTGTTACAGACATCACACAGAACTGCCTATGCTGGGGATAATATACAGCCACTGCGTATTTCCCTTACTTTACTCTACTTATGGACTTTTGAGCATCTATGGACTTTTGAAGTTACCTCTGGGCCTTTTGGCCATTGAAACTCCCCTGATGAATCTCCGCGATTGGAGAAGAAACGCGTAGGGAGGTGTCTACCATACTACATACGGTAGTATGGCCATTGAAACTCCCCTGATGAATCTCCGCGATTGGAGAAGAAACGCGTAGGGAGGTGTCTACCATACTACATACGGTGGGGGGTGTCCATTGTAGGGCTGACTTGGGCCTGTCCTTGTAAGTCTACACTCACCTTCTGTTACAGACATCACACAGAACTGCCTATGCTGGGGATAATATACAGCCACTGCGTATTTCCCTTACTTTACTCTACTTATGGACTTTTGAGCATCTATGGACTTTTGAAGTTACCTCTGGGCCTTTTGGCCATTGAAACTCCCCTGATGAATCTCCGCGATTGGAGAAGAAACGCGTAGGGAGGTGTCTACCATACTACATACGGTGGGGGGTGTCCATTGTAGGGCTGACTTGGGCCTGTCCTTGTGAGTCTACACTCACCTTCTGTTACAGACATCACAAAGAACTGCCTATGCTGGGGATAATATACAGCCACTGCGTATTTCCCTTACTTTACTCTACTTATGGACTTTTGAGCATCTATGGACTTTTGAAGTTACCTCCTGGCCTTTTGGCCATTGAAACTCCCCTGATGAATCTCCGCGATTGGAGAAGAAACGCGTAGGGAGGTGTCTACCATACTACATACGGTGGGGGGTGTCCATTGTAGGGCTGACTTGGGCCTGTCCTTGTAAGGACAGGAGCTATTGCTGGGGCACGACAGGGGTTTAGAAAATAGGTTCCCCATCCCCTGTGCCTTACCCTACAACTTTTGGACCCTCCCTGGGACCCTTCATCACTGGTATGGGTACCCTTCGTCCATGATTGGTGAGATCAAACCAGTTTTTTAAATTGAGCACAGTTTTCGGCGTGAGCACTTTTATTTGTATTTTGTATTGTTTTGTCCACTTTTTAATATTATTAGTAAAAGTTATGTTTTATTTCTATTGGGCTATACTCTTCTAGCTGTGTTCTACTCTTCTAGAATTAGGGCACCACTCTTTTCAAATTCTAGTCACTCACCTTTCCTTACTGGCATCACTGTTCAACACTGAGCTATGAATCCAGAAGTGCAGCATCTGACCGCTCCGGTTAATGATTGGCTGTAGCGGTGACATGTTGGATAAGGCCAGGGTCACACTTGCAAGTGTGATGTGAGAAACTCACAGGAGTCTCTTGCATCAATACTCGGCACTGCCACCGGCACTCGGGACCGGAGCGTGCGGCTACATAGAAATACATACAGCTGCACACTCAAGTCCCGACTGCCGGCGGCAACAGCGGGTATTGATGTGAGAGACTCACGCAAGTTTCTTGCATCACACTCGCAAGTGTGACCCCCAACCTCATTGTAAGCAAAGACTAACATCACCAAGCAGTCCGCACTTTATTTTTGGGGGAAAGAAGATGCGAGAAAGGCCACGTTCACACATTCAGTATTTGAAACCCAAAACCAAGATTGGGTGGTAAATACAGAAGTGGTGATGTGTTTCTATTATTATTTTCCTCTGATTGCTCCTCACCTGTTTTTGGCTTAAAAATACTGATGTAAAATACTGAGCAAATGCTGAACATATGAACTTGGCCTAATGTTCATTTAATCACAATCGCAACTGGATAGTCCCAATAACCTTTTTAAGATATGGCCAATGCGTACCTCAATATATTCTAAGGTTAGGAAAAATGCATCTCCAAGGTTTTTCTGGTGTATATGTGAATCTAATTACTTTATGTCATTTATTTCCCGTTGTTTTATTGTGCCAACACATTTTGCACAGTCATATCAAGCATAGATAATTTTGACTAATATCGTGACAATTTCAAACATACTGAAAGTATTGCAAGCATGTAAAGATTCAGGATTAATTACTCATGAGTCATGAGCATGGCTGACATATTGGAGTGTTTGTACACTGTGAGAAAACAATGCGCCAGATGAAGCTATATGACATAGAGTTCGTTATAGCTTAAGGCACGTTCTGTTCTAGGGATGGATGTATTTGTATGCCTCTGTTCTACTAGCCTCAGTGTTATTGATTTTTTTCACTTATCTAATGCAGTGACAGTAATTCACAAGAAACGAGAAGCAATTTTTGGTTGCTTGCTTATGGTGTGTAGTTGCCACCAACCTATGATTCAAGCTTACTTCTCATTTCTTGTTAGTAAGTGCATTATCCTGGGATCTCAGTTTAACCCCTTAAGCCCCAAGGGTGGTTTGCACGTTAATGACCAGGCCAATTTTTACAAATCTGACCACTGTCCCTTTATGAGGTTATAACTCTGGAACGCTTCAACGGATCCTGATGATTCTGACAATGTTTTCTCGTGACATATGGCACCTCATGATAGTGGTAAAATTTCTTCAATAAGACTTGTGTTTATTTGTGAAAAAAATGGAAATTTGGCAAAAATTTTGAAAATGTCACAATTTTCCAACTTTGAATTTTTATGCCCTTAAATCACAGAGATATGTCACACAAAATACTTAATAAGTAACATTTCCCACATGTCTACTTTACATCAGCTCAATTTTGGAGCCAAAATTTTTTTTGTTAGGGAGTTACAGTTATATGAAAAAGTTTGGGCACCCCTATTAATCTTAAGCTTAATGTTTTATAAAAATTGATTTTTTTTGCAACAGCTATTTCAGTTTCATATATCTAATAACTGTTGGACACAGAAATGTTTCTGCCTTGAAATGAGGTTTATTGTACTAACAGAAAATGTGCAATATGCATTCAAACAAAATTTGACAGGTGCATAAGTATGGGCACCCTTATCATTTTCTTGTTTTAAATACTCCTACCTACTTTTTACTGACTTACTAAAGCACTTTTTTTGGTTTTCTAACCTCATTGAGCTTTGAACTTCATAGCCACTTCATAGCCAAGTGGTGAGCACTTTGACCCACCAAGTGCTTCACAGTAGTTTATAATGCAGAGCCGTAAAAATAAAAAATCATATTTTTTCACAAAAATTATATTTTCAACCCCAATTTTTTATTTTTCCAAGGGTAAGAGAAGAAATTGGACCCCAAAGGTTGTTGTGCAATTTGTCCTGAGTACGCTGATACCCCATATGTTAGGGTAAACCCCTGTTTGGGCGCACGGGAGAGCTCGGAAGGGAAGGAGCACTGTTTTACTTTTTCAATGCAGAATTGGCTGGAATTGGAATCGGACGCCATGTCGCGTTTGGAGAGCCCCTGATGTACCTGAACAGTGGAAACCCCCAATTCTGACTGAAACCCTAACCCTAGCCCCAACTCTAACCCTAGCCCCAACACTAACCCTAACCCTAGCCCCAACCCTAGCCCTAACCCTAGCCCTAACCATAATTCTAGCCCTAACCCTAGCCCTAGCCTTAACCCTAACCCTAGCCCTAATCCTAACCCTAGCCCTAACCCTAGCCCTAACCCTAGCCTTAACCCTAACCCTAGCCCTAACCCTAGCCTTAACCCTACCCCTTCCTCTAACCCTAGCCCTAACCTTAGCCCTAACACTAACCATAGCCCTAGCCCTAATCCTAACCCTAGCCCTAACCCTAGCCCTAACCCTAGCCTTAACTCTACCCCTAACCCTAATCCTAACCCTAGCCCTAATCCTAACCCTAACCCATCCCTAACACTAACCCTAGCCCTAACCCTAGCCCTAACCCTAGCCTTAACCCTACCCCTAACCCTACCCCTAACCCTAGCCCTACCCCTAGCCTTAACCCTACCCCTTCCCCTAACCCTAGCTCTAACCCTAGCCCTAACCCTAGCCTTAATCCTACCCCTAACCCTAGCCCTAATCCTAGCCCTAATCCTAGCCCTAACCCTAGCCCTAATCCTAACCCTAGCCCTAACCCTATCCCTAACCCTAGCCTTAACCCTACCCCTAACCCTAGCCCTAACCCTAGCCCTAATCCTAACCCTAGCCCTAATCCTAACCCCAGCCCTAACCCAGCCCTAACCCTAGCCCTAACCCTAGCCCTAACCCTAGCCCTAACCTTTGCCCTAACCCTAGCCCTAACTCTAATGGGAAAATGGAAATGAATACATTTCTTTAATTTTATTATTTTTCCCTAACTAAGCGGGTGATGAAGGGGGGTTTGATTTACTTTTATAGCGTGTTTTTAGCGGATTTTTATGATTGGCAGCTGTCACAGACTAAAAGATGCTTTTTATTGCAAAAAATAGTTTTTGCATCTCCACATTTTGAGAACTATAATTTTTCCATATTTTGGTCCACAGAGTCATGTGAGGTCTTGTGTTTTGCAGGACGAGTTGACGTTTTTATTGGTAAAATTTTCAGGCACCTGACATTTTTTTATCACTTTTTATTCCGATTTTTGTGAGACAGAATGACCAAAAACCAACTACTCATGAATTTCTTTTTGAGGGGGCGTTTATACCCCCTTCTCTGAATCTCTCTGTCACTGCCCAGATGATGGCGAGGAATTCCAGCTTAAAGGAGCTGTAATTTTCAGGGTTTCTTTCTGTGGGGCGCAGCTTCCTGCTGGAGTACGCGATTACTCTCCCTTTGCCTTCTTGTACTTGGGACGGTACTGCTCCCAATCCCACGTTGCTGGCATCAAATGGTTGGTCGTATTCTGGATGGGCCAGTACTTCTTCTCCCGTGAGAGCCAACTTCAATCGAGTGAAGAATCTCTCCAGCCCGTCGTCCCAGTCAAATACGGTATTCTTACCCTTGGTTGTCTTGGATTGGCCCACTAACAGGTCTTGCAGTGGTGCAGCTATTTTAGTGAAGTCTTTCACAAATCTTCGGTAATAGCCTACCAACCCGAGGAACTGTTGGACTTCATGGAGGTTACTGGGTTTTGGACAGTTCTTGATGACGGTGACCTTGTCTGGATCTGGGGCCACTCCTTCTGAGCTCATCACATGGCCCAGGTATTGCACTTTGAATTTCAACAGATGACATTTTGAGGGTTTTACCTTCAAGCCAAAGTTGGACAGGGCTTCAAACACCTCGGCCAGGTGCTTCAGATGATCCTCATACGTCTTGGAGAAGACAATGACGTCGTCCAGGTACAACAAGACAGTTTCGAAGTTCTTGTGTCCGAGACAGCATTCCATCATCCTCTGAAACGTTCCTGGGGCGTTGCACAGTCCAAGTGGCAAGTAATTGAACTCGGAGAGACCCATTGGTGTTGTGAAGGCTGTCTTCTCCTTGTCTGCCTCTGCTATGGGAACCTGCCAGTACCCACTGGTGAGATCCAAGGTAGAGAAGTTGTTAGCAGATTTTAAAGCAGCTAAGGACTCTTCTATTCTGGGCAATGGGTATGCATCCTTGTGTGTAATGCGGTTTATCTGCCTATAATCTACACACATCCTCATGGTGCAATCTTTCTTTCTGACGAGGACTACTGGAGCTGCCCATGGGCTACAACTATCTCTGATTACCGCAGCCTCCTTCATCTCTCGCAACATACTTTTGACACACTGGTAATGAGCTGGAGGAACAGGTCGATACCTCTCCTTGATGGGTGGATGATTACCCGTGGGGATGTAATGTTGTACCCCTTTTACCTGCCCGAAGTCTAGTGGGTGTTTACTGAAGACTCGTTCATACTCTTGAACCATCCTGTAAGCCCCTTGTTTCTGGTGTGCAGGTGTAGAGTCAGTGCCCACGTGCAATTTTTGACACCAATCTGCCATTCGACCTGCAGAGCCATTGTCCTCCACCTGGGTGGATGGGACCAAGGGTTCTGCCGCCTGTATTACACTGTTGATGACAGTAAACAGTTTGGCAATTGTGGCATATCTGTTTAAGTGAACTTCCTTCTCTCCGCAGTTGAGAACACGTACTGGTACTCTCCCTTTGCAGACTTCAACCACCCCTCTGGCTGTCAGAATCGTAGACCTACTATCAGAATACACAGGTTCTACTAGCGCCTGGTAGTCTTTACCTCTCATACCTATTGATGCCCAACACCATATCAGCATTTCACTTCTTGGGGGTATTGCAATGGGGATTGGATCACTCACTTTGACTCTGCCAATTTCTCCACCAGACAGTTCTACCTGTTGTCTCTGTACCAGAGCCATGATTTCTTTCTGTAGGACTCTCTGTTCACTGGAACCAGCTGTTTCGGCCACCTGCTGTAACAAGACAATAACCTCGGACAGACAATTTTCAATAAAATTAGTGCCAATGGTCATCGTGGGGTTACATTCTCGTCGATCAATATCAACAATCACAATCCCTTGGGACTTTAACTCTACCTTTCCCACTTTAATGGTGACCTCTTTGTATCCCACTTGTGGTAATGGCTGACCGTTACTGGCTACTATGGTGAAATCATCATCGGGGCCACGGGTAATGTCTGTGTCAGCCCAATAACGTTTATATAGAATGTAAGGCATATTTGTCACCTGATAACCAGTGTCCAACAAAGCGTTCATGGGGATGCCATCGATCACAATGGGGAGAACTGGTCGTCTTCCAACGTATTTGGCTCGCCAATTGTTTGGGCCTGGTCGTCCTACTCTTGGGGATTGGCCCTCTGCTCCAGGGGTTGCTCGTTTAAATGACAATACTTTGCAATGTGGCCTGCCTGGTTGCAGCGGCGGCAGATGGGTCATCCGTCCTGATGATAGCGATCATCATCTCTCCCTCTGGTCGGCGGGATCCTCTTCTGTCATCACCAGGGAACATCCTCCAGTCTGGAAGCCAGCTTGATATTCTCCTTGGTGGCCTGCGGAAGGGACTGCACGGTCCGGGCTAATGCAGCAAAGTTCTTGGTCAGCTCCTGCATCTGGAGACATAGTCCTGCGGGAGAATCATCATCGAGGACCTGGGCATCACTCTCAGCAGGGACTTGAGGATATGGCGCCACCTCCTGATGGTACATGAGGGCTCATATTTCAAAAACCTGACCTGCACATCCAAACATAGACTCAGTGTGAACAGGTGCTGAACCTAGAGTCGCCAACTCGTATATAGTTAAGTAAATAAGGCAGCACACTGCAGCGCTAAAACATGCAAACTTGAAAACACGAAATTTGAACTGCATTACTGCACTAGAAATATGAAAAATAAGAGCTTTTAGCGCATAAAAATGGCCAATTTTATGTGTACCTGGTAGCCTCTTTACGGCATCTCTCTTATACCAGGTCCTACGCTTGCCTTACCTCGCTGAGAATAAACGTCTCCATCTGAATGGGTACATGTGAAACCTCTTCTTAGACTAAAATTCTCTCTCTCTGTGGAGGGGTATTGGACCTGCCGTAATTAAAACACCTGAAGCTAGGAGGCGGAGTGCACGATCAGAAGGCTAGAGAATACATTTCAAAAACCTGACCTGCACATCCAAACATAGACTCAGTGTGAACAGGTGCTGAACCTAGAGTCGCCAACTCGTATATAGTTAAGTAAATAAGGCAGCACACTGCAGCGCTAAAACATGCAAACTTGAAAACACGAAATTTGAACTGCATTACTGCACTAGAAATATGAAAAATGAGAGCTTTTAGCGCATAAAAATGGCCAATTTTATGTGTACCTGGTAGCCTCTTTACGGCATCTCTCTTATACCAGGTCCTACGCTTGCCTTACCTCGCTGAGAATAAATGTCTCCATCTGAATGGGTACATGTGAAACCTCTTCTTAGACTAAAATTCTCTCTCTCTGTGGAGGGGTATTGGACCTGCTGTAATTAAAACACCTGAAGCTAGGAGGCGGAGTGCACGATCAGAAGGCTAGAGAATACATTTCAAAAACCTGACCTGCACATCCAAACATAGACTCAGGGCTGGCAGCTTAGGAGGTACTGCACGGCTGGGTGGAAGTTCGTGCAACACCCGCATGGCGTTGTCCTTAAATTGAGCAAAGTCTTGGTTAGGGTTCTGCAAAGCCAGGATACGTAATTGAGCCTTGTGGGTATGAGATAGAAACCCCTCAATGAACTGCTCTTTCAAAAGTTTATCTGCGTCCTGTATGCTGCTAGGATCTACTTGTTCAACAGCCCGGAGTGCCTCCTGCAAATTAAGTGCATAGTCTCGTATACTGTCTTCGGCTTTTTGCTTACACCCGAAGAACTTCATCTTTATCTCTGCAGTGGTGCGGGTGTCAAAAGTAACTTTGAGCTTAGCAAAGATCTGCTGCACAGTCCTTTTACCTCCCTCAGGGCCGCTTCAGACAGTTGGCCAGTTAGACTATGAATCTTCTGATGCTCTGTCAGGGAATACACTTCCAACAGGCTACAGAGTTTTTCTTTAAAATCGGTGAACATATGAGGTTCGCCAGAATATTGCAGAAGCCAGGCTGCTCCAGGTAAGTACAGCATGGAGAGGGGCATGATGGCCACTGTAGCTGTGGCGGCATCCGGGTGGCTAATGGGAGCTGCGGCCTCGATTAGCGGTACGGGGACTGCGGCTGCATCCTCCGCGGGGCCCGGGGGCATCATTGGGCCTGCAGGTGCATCCGCTGCTAGGCCTGGGGGTGCTATGAGGTCTGCGGCTGCGACCGCCTCCAACTCCCCTCCCGAATTAGACATGGTTCCTCCCCTTGCAGACCTGGTAGAAGCTGACATCTCCTCTCCGGAATCTGCGATGGTTCCTCCAGTGCTCCGTTCGGCACTTTGCAGCGTCTTTTCTTGTGGCTCCGCTGTACGACGTCTTCACTTCCGGCGTTCTTCTCAGCAGCGCGGCACCCTTTTTCTGCTTCGTGCTCTTTTTGGCTGGCTCCGCCCACGAAGGTATGTCTCCTCCTCCTCGTGCTCCACGCGGCATGGCAATGGCGGATTTGGGCGGCAATTCACAATACACAGTCTCTGGCAAAAAACAGTTACTCACAGTCCTTTAGGCGCACATGACCCAATTTTCAGGGTCAGTAAATCCCGTTCATGACGCCAAGATGAGTCGCCCCGTGGGCCAGGGGTTACTCGGTACCGGGCCCGATGTTCACTGGGGGATGTCATGGTGGCTGCGACCCGGTCCGTGGCCCAGGGCGCCCATGTAAAAGGGAAAGGTCTTCAAAGGGATAGAGTTTATGTTCGTGACGCAACCTGTGGTATTCGGTCAGTGGGGACCGACGCTGCTTTAAGGGGTCCACTGGGGTGATGTTATGGCAGCTAGATGGCATAACTTCCCACAGGTGAAGTATATCCCCAGGGCTCCCGGTGTGTAGATTGTTATATGGTGAGAGGTACAGATAAGAATGAGGACACAAGGTTGCAGTCTCTTTACCTTTACTGAAGGCTTCAGCATCCACAGTCCAGAGCACCAGATCACAGGGCAGGCATAGAAGTCCGGGCAGTCCAGAGACAAGCGAGTTCCCCATGGTAAGTCAGGTGGGAGCCTACCACTCTGTGCTTTCTGTCTCTAAGTCCCTGCTGCCACTAAGTGTCTCAACAAGGTCTTTAATCATTCTGCTGCCCTAAGACAGGTACCTGTATGGCAGGCAGCTCGGGCTGTGTGAACTGGGGTCTGTTCTCGGTGACTCCAGGCTCCTAGGTGCTGCTGTGCCACAGGTAATTATAGGCAAAGTCCTTGTAGAACAGTACCCTCTGGTTCTGCTCTGTGTTTTATAATCCATAAAAAACTCGGGCTCCCGGTACCTGGATTCTTGCGCTGATACTCTTCAGAGGCCTGCTCATGGCCTCCTGGAGCTTTCACTTTCCTCTGTGCTCCACTCCTGTCTGTCCTCACACACAGACTTCTGCTACAAACTGAGCTGTCTCCGCCTCCAAACCAGGATCTTTATTGAGGGAAGCTGCCCCAAAACAGGGCTTGGAGCTCCCCCTCCTGGCCTGGAAGTGGAAGGTGTTGTGTGTGTGTGTAAGCGTACCAAAGGAAATCTCACTTGTCTCCAGACATAGCACTATCCTCCCCGTGAGGAAGACAGCACTACTGTGGTACCTGAACTCCTGGGGTCCCACATTCGCAAGTGTCTATCCCCAATAGGAAGAAGGGCAAAGCCACGGCCAGAAACACCAACCGTTTATCTCCTTTGAGAAAATAAGACATAGTGAAATCCATTAGTCTAATCCGACTTTTCCTGACATCTGCTGTGGGCCAAAGTTTTTGATAACCCTCTATACACATTAGATGGCCAGCCAGACCGAAGTAATCGATGGGTCAGATTGGCATCCATTTAAAGTGTGTGGCCACCTTTATTTTAGTTTGTCGACCTGCTACTAATGCAGATGAATGTGGCAAAATGCAGCCTATACAGAGAAAATAATCCTTTTTACTTGGCTGACAAAGGAGGTTATAAAACAAAGCCATTGTCCGCTAGCCCTTTAACAACTCAGCACTAACCAGCAACACCGTTCCCAGAGGGACAGCACATTTCCTGACAGATTACAGCCCTCATTGTTGGTGCCTCATGTCTGGGGTGGGAACAATTGTATGTGTTATGTGATAGCTCCCAGATCACAGGATACATGATACACGACCATCCTTAGGCTGCAGAAAGACGTGCACCCAGATAATCTGTGTATACGGAAGATGCCTTGCTCTTGTATTGCGGGGACTACGGTATCTGCACTTGAATAATAGTTCTATAGCTTGGAGGTAAAGGCCAAAAATATGATATATTATAGACTTAACATGACTGGAGGCTGAAATGTCAAAACAGTTCAGTCACAGTGATTGGACAAGCATATACATGAATGTCTTGTGCATGTATATACTATGCACTAATGGTGTTCAGAGAAACCTATTGTACACTGTTATGTAAGTGTATCTACCTACATACTGTATGTTCGTTGTTTCTTAGCAATTTGTGGACTTCTCATGTGTCACAATGTTTAACGCACCACTGAGACAAGAGTCAACACTTTTTGCCTATATAACATAGCATAGACAATTATTAAAGATTAAAATAGAGGATCATATGTATGTCTTGTGTCTAACTAGTTTTATTGATGCGTCAATTCTAGGTTGTCTGCCATATTGATATCTTCTTAGGGCTCTCCAAATGCATTTCCAATGATGCCTCCAGTACTGCAGAGGGGTCAGTCTCATAACTCTGCTTTGCTTTGACTCCTAAGGGCAAGGAGAAAGGGATAAATGACTTAATACTTCAGCTTCTTAGTGATTTCTGCATGATACAGCTTCTGCTAGACTTCTCTGCATCCTGCTTGTGATAGGTCAAGTATTCCAGAACTGAAAATTATGGGCAAAAACAATCTCCTGTTTCGTAAATCATTAGCCAAAGATGACTAAGAATCACTGCATCATCGCAGCATAATACAAGTGAATGTGATCTCATTGTGTCCCTGAGCGTACATCCGACCAAGGACAACATCTGTAAGGAGTTTGTATGTTCTCACCGTGGGTTTCTTCCGGGTTCTCTGGTTTCCTCCCACACTCCAAAACATACTGATAGGGAATTTAGATTGTGAGCCCCATTGGGGATATTGATGATGATGACTGTAAAGCGCAGTGGAATTAATGTTGTTATGTAAGTGAGCTAAATATATAAATAAGGCTGGTTTCACATTTTCGGTTGTGTCCGCAGCGTTTCTGATGCATACATCTGCATGCGTCTTGATTTCATTTCTTTAACATTGTGGATGCAGGTACATGCGTTTGCATGCTTTCGCCTGCGTTTGCTTACGCATGCATCTTTTCGCGTTGTGCGGCTGGGCGCGGCTAACACACCATGTTGCAATTTTTGAGGTGGCAAATTGCTGTAAAATATGCACAAGCATGCGCATGCAAATGAGTGGGTTAAAAAAACGCATTAATGTCTATGGGAATGCATGCTTACGCATGTATTTGCGTACACATGCGTTCACTGCGCTTGCGTACTTCGGACTACACATGTCCAGGAACTGATTTAGACATGCCCGTTGAGACACGCCCTCCTGGAAATATTGAATGCATACGCAGAAAAAGCACAAACGCATGCAAAAAACGCATGCAAAAAACACATGCAAATGCAGCGGGTTTTTTTCCGTCATGCGTAAGTTGATGCGGATAAAAAACGCTGCGTTAGCATGTGTTTGCATGAGTTTTTGCATGCGTTTGCGGTTGCAGACAAGACGCTGCGGACTCAACCGCAAGTGTGAAACTAGCCTAAGCTTCACAGCCGAATAAATGAATGTATGGCAGGATCTCCCAATGAATGGCAATGCATAGCCTGCAAATTTTAGAGACGTATACCACATAACAGTTACAGTTATTACTTGATCACAATCGAACAAGCAATCCCCTTCACCGTAAGCTGAAACTGAGTCCATCATGATATCTCAATTGCCATGTATTTGTGGATGTCCAGAGCGTAACTAACAAGCTGGTGAACTTTATCTTTATCCTGAATGAGTATTGTCGTTAGGGCTCGCTCACACTACTGTATAACACGACCGAGTGCTATGTGATGTTTTATCGAATAGCACTCAGAACAATATTATACTATTTGGCAGTGCTGATCTGCTATGCTGCGGGTGCATTCAATGATCGGATCACGCGCACTCATATACAGTGGGGCAAAAAAGTATTTAGTCAGTCAGCAATAGTGCAAGTTCCACCACTTAAAAAGATGAGAGGCATCTGTAATTTACATCATAGGTAGACCTCAACTATGGGAGACAAACTGAGAAAAAAAATCCAGAAAATCACATTGTCTGTTTTTTTAACATTTTTTTTTGCATATTATGGTGGAAAATAAGTATTTGGTCAGAAACAAACAATCAAGATTTCTGGCTCTCTCAGACCTGTAACTTCTTCTTTAAGAGTATCCTCTTTCCTCCACTCAATACCTGTAGTAATGGCACCTGTTTAAACTTTTTATCAGTATAAAAAGACACCTGTGCACACCCTCAAACAGCCTGACTCCAAACTCCACTATGGTGAAGACCAAAGAGCTGTCAAAGGACACCAGAAACAAAATTGTAGCCCTGCACCAGGCTGGGAAGACTGAATCTGCAATAGCCAACCAGCTTGGAGTGAAGAAATCAACAGTGGGAGCAATAATTAAAAAATGGAAGACATACAAGACCACTGATGATCTCCCTCGATCTGGGGCTCCACGCAAAATCCCACCCCGTGGGGTCAGAATGATCACAAGAACGGTGAGCAAAAATCCCAGAACCACGCGGGGGGACCTAGTGAATGAACTGCAGAGAGCTGGGACCAATGTAACAAGGCCTACCATAAGTAACACACTATGCCACCATGGACTCAGATCCTGCAGTGCCAGACGTGTCCCACTGCTTAAGCCAGTACATGTCCGGGCCCGTCTGAAGTTTGCTAGAGAGCATTTGGATGATCCAGAGGAGTTTTGGGAGAATGTCCTATGGTCTGATGAAACCAAACTGGAACTGTTTGGTAGAAACACAACTTGTCGTGTTTGGAAGAAAAAGAATACTGAGTTGCATCCATCAAACACCATACCTACTGTAAAGCATGGTGGTGGAAACACCATGCTTTGGGCTGTTTCTCTGTAAAGGGGCCAGGACGACTGATCCGGGTACATGAAAGAATGAATGGGGCCATGTATCGTGAGATTTTGAGTGCAAACCTCCTTCCATCAGCAAGGGCATTGAAGATGAAACGTGGCTGGGTCTTTCAACATGACAATGATCCAAAGCACACCGCCAGAGCAATGAAGGAGTGGCTTCGTAAGAAGCATTTCAAGGTCCTGGAGTGACCTAGCCAGTCTCCAGATCTCAACCCTATAGAAAACCTTTGGAGGGAGTTGAAAGTCCGTGTTGCCAAGCGAAAAGCCAAAACATCACTGCTCTAGAGGAGATCTGCATGGAGGAATGGGCCAACATACCAACAACAGTGTGTGGCAACCTTGTGAAGACTTACAGAAAAAGTTTGACCTCTGTCATTGCCAACAAAGGATATATTACGAAGTATTGAGATGAAATTTTGTTTCTGACCAAATACTTATTTTCCACCATAATATGCAAATAAAATGTTAAAAAAACAGACAATGTGATTTTCTGGATTTTTTTTTCTCAGTTTGTCTCCCATAGTTGAGGTCTACCTATGATGTAAATTACAGACGCCTCTCATCTTTTTAAGTGGTGGAACTTGCACTATTGCTGACTGACTAAATACTTTTTTGCCCCACTGTAAGTCTATAGGTGCGTGACTGCATTCGGAAGTCATCCGAGTATAACCAATAGTCAAGGTCCTTCAACACAGAAGACAGAACTTGAGTAGTGATTAAATAGAGGAATCTTTATTACACCGACCAGTGAATAACAGATTTAGTTTCAAACGTTTTGGCTCTTATGCCTTTGTCAGGATATCTGTTGGTGCATCCATCGGTGCCTCTGTGGGGATGGCGCATGTGGCTATGCATACATGTTGCTGAATTGCTTTGGAAATTTCCGCGGCAATTCCGCAACTTCCTGCTGCGGGTAAAACGCATGCGGAATTGGCATGCGTATTCCCACTAAACACTAGCGTTTTGCAAGCGTAATTAGCTTGCAGAATGCTAGCGTTTTCCAAGCGATCTGTAGCATCGCTTGGAAAACTGACTGACAGGTTGGTCATACTTGTCAAACATAGTGTTTGATAAGTGTGACCAACTTTTTACTATTGATGCTGCTTATACAGCATCAATAGTAAAAAGATATAATGTTAAAAATAATTTTAAAAAAAAATCGTGATATTCTCACCTTCTGGCGGCCCCCGCAGTCTTCCCGATGCTTGTGATGCTCCCGGCAACTCCCGTTCCCAGTGATGCCTCGCTACAATGACCCCAGATGACGTAACATCACGCAAGACCGCTATGTCATCACAGGTCATTGTTGCAAGGCATTACTGGGAATGGGAGCTGCCAGGAGCATCGCTAAGGCCTGGGCTGGATCCGGGTGACGCAAGAAGGTGAGTATAAAACTATTTTTTATTTAAAAATTTTTTTTTAACAAGGATATGGTATCCGCACATGATCCGCAAACTTTGCACATGGTGCTGTAGAGGAGGGGGAGCAGCTCTGGAGTGGTGTCAGGGGGCTGGAGTGGGCTGGCTGCAGGCTGCAGAGACAGCAGGGGGTCCTGTGCTCCCGCTCATTAGCCTCATGTAATATTCACTGCACCTGCTGTCCATCACCTCAGTGCTGAAGCTGCAGGAGTTGATTCACAGGGGAGCAGCGAATATTACATGTGCCTGCATCTCCCCCTCCCATCATGGATATGGCCCCACTGTCACTTTTACATGCTCCCCCTGTGCTGCTGGCAGGCACATGATAAAATAACAAACACTTAACTCACCTTCTGATGATGGCTCCGTGCTCCCAGCTCCTCGGTTGCTTCCTGTGTCTGTGCTGACATCCGATCATGTGATCGGCACAGCACAGTGATGACATCACTGTGTGCCCAGGTCACATGATCCGATGCCTGGGAAGCAGGAAGCAACCAAGGAGCTGTGAGCACAGAGCCATCATCTGAAGGTGAGTTAAGTGTTTGTTATTTTATCATGTGCCTGCCAGCAGTACAGGAGGGGCATGTGTCTGCCAGCAGCACAGGGGGGGGCATGTGTCTGTACAAGGGGGCATGTGTCTGCCAGCAGTACAGGGGGGGCATGTGTCTGCCAGCAGTACAAGGGGGCATGTGTTTGCTAGCAGTACAAGGGGGCATGTGTCTGCCAGCAGTACAGGGGGGGGGCATGTATCTACCAGCAGTACAAGGGGGCATGTGTCTGCCAGCAGTACAGGGGGGGCATGTGTCTGCGAGCAACACAGGGGGCATATCCCGGCCAGCACAGGGGGGCATATTGTGACCGGGGGCATGTGCCTGCCAGCACAGAGTGGCATATAGTGACCCAAGAGGGCATGTGCCTGCCAGCAGCACAGGGGGCATATAGTGAACCAGGGGGGCATGTGCCTGCCAGCAGCACAGGGGGGCATACAGTGAACCAGGGGGGCAAGTGCCTGCCAGCAGCACAGAGGGGCATATAGTGAACCAGGGGGGCATGTCCCTGCCAGCAGCACAAGGGGACATATTGTGACCAGGGGGGCATGTGCCTGCCAGCACAAGGGGGCATATAGTGACTCAGGGGGAGCATGTGCCTGCCAGCAGCACAAGGAGGGCATATAGTTACCCTGGGGGGCATGTGTCTGCCAGCAACACAGGGGGGCATATAGTGACCAGGGGGGCATGTGCCTGCCAGCAGCACAGGGGGGCATGTGTCTGCCAGCAGCACAGGGGGGCATATAGTGACCAGAGGGGCATGTGACTGACAGCAGCACAGGGGGGCATGTGCCAGCACAAGGATGGGGGTTATATAGATACCAGGATAATGGACAAATGATTTGTAAGATGGACACTGGCATTATAAGACAGACCCCCATTTAACATAAAAATATTTTTTTCTCTTTTTCTTCACCAAATTTGGGGATGCGTCTTATAATCAGGTGCGTCTTATAAAGCGAAAAATACAGTACTTTTCCTCTGCATGTTCCACTCCTGATTTTGTCTACAAATACTGATGTAAAATACTGATCAAATACTGATAGTGTGACCGTAGCCTAATTGTGACTTTGGAAACTATCAGACCACATTTTATTAATGACTGCAGAGCTTTAGGTAATTTCAAAGAATACACTTTTTTTCTTGTAGCTGTACTTTTATTTTTTGCTTAATATTACTTTTCTAATTTCTTATTTCTTAGCTGTCATATTGTAATTAAACCAGTAATTGCTCGTTTATTCATAAATTGTCTGGATATAGCACTACACATATATTTGTATAACTCTGAATTGTTTCTTTTTATTTTTTCCGCAAAATATATATTTTTCTTTTTTTTAGTTTTGTTCATTTAGATTGCTTCTAGCTTCCTCCACACAATCAAAGCCAGTATTTTATCTTATAAATGCCCGACACCCTGGAATTGCCATCATTAAATAGAAATGACGATAAACCACAGGCCAGAGGCTATGTAGCACACATTTGCATTAGATCTTATCCTGTATTAATTATAATTATGCTTTAGGATTATATATGGATCTTCATTTCATAGTAATGTATCCCCTAGTACTTATAGAAACATTTTGTAAAATAATGAAGGTAACCTCAGAATAAAAAAAACACTAATTTATTAGCAATATATCAAATAATGTATGTTGGAAAATATGTAGTTTATGTAAGTTCAGGTAATATACTAACAAAAGAATACACCAGCATGCTATAAGCTCTAAAATGTCACCAAACACTGAAATATAAGAAATTTAAACTGCTATATAGAATCTAATATATAAAGCTGAATGTGTGTGTGTATGTGTGCATGTGTGTATGTCTGGGATTGGCATCTGCACCGTCGCAGCTACAGCCACAAAATTTTGCACAGTCACACGTCTGGACCCCGAGAGCGTCATAGGCTATGTTGTTAGGTGAAATTTTAACCCTGCGCGTTCCAATTCACCAAATAATTTTGCCCCTATCTACATAATGGGGAAAAGGTGAAAGGAAAAGTGTTGGAGGCAAATTGACAGCTGCCAGATGTGAACAAGGGGGACTTAAAGAGTGAGAGTGATGGTGCCAAAGAGTATATACCGTACAGTTACTAAGGTGGGCCCCGACATGGGATACTCACCACACACGGGGATATGAACACACACGCAAAAAGCGCCACACACTACCACGTGCTTGAACACATATACCACCCTCAGCACACATTTCACCACACATACACCAACCTCGCCACATAAAAGTCGAAAAACAAAAGTCGCCAGTCAAAACTCGCCACATGCAAAACTAGGTTCACGCAAAAGTCACCACACGTGCAAAACTCACCTCATGGAAAACTCGCCACACGCAAAACTTGCACACGTGGAAAAATTGCCACATGCACAAAAGTTGCAACACATGCAAAAGTTGCCTCACACAAAACTTGCACATACTCAAAACGCACCACACATAAAACTCACCACGCGCAAAACTCACCATGAGCAAAACTTGCTGCACACAACTTGTTACACTAACCTGTCACATTCAACTCGACACACAAAAAGTTGATACGCGCATGTCGCCACACAAAACTCATCTCACAAAAGTCGCTACATGCATGTCGCCACATGCAACTCAACACACACAACTTGACACATGAAACTCGCCCTAAAACACACACAAGTCTGGTATTATCCTTCAAAAAAAACAAGAGCAACAAATGTACCATATAGGAAATACAGCAGCTGTCAGTCACATGACCTGTCTATTATGTGTATGTGTGAGCTAATATATACTGCCAGGGGGGAGGGCTTCCTGTTGGCTGGGGATTTATCAGGCTGCCAATTTAGCTTACAAATACTGAGGTAAAAATATTGACCAAATAACGTGTGAACGAGGTCTAATACAGGAGGAGATGACATACAGGTACATACTATATACAGGAGGAGATGACATACAAGTATATACTATATACAGGAAGAGATAACACACTGGTATATACTATATACAGGGGAGATGACACACAGGTATATACTATATACAGGAGGAGATGACACACTGGTATATACTATATACAGGGGAGATGACATACAGGTACATACTGTACTATATACAGGGGAGATGACACACAGGTATATACTATATACAGGGGAGATGACACACAGGTATATACTATATACAGGAGGAGATGACATACAGGTACATACTATATACACGAGGAGATGACACACAGGTATATACTATATACAGGAGCAGATGACACACGTATATACTATATACAGGAGGAGATGACACACAGGTATATACTATATACAGGGGAGATGACACACAGATATATACTATATACAGGAGGAGATGACACACAGATATATACTATATACAGGAGGAGATGACACACAGGTATATACTATATACAGGAGGAGATGACATACAGGTATATACTGTATACAGGAGGAGATGACTTACAAGTATATACTATACTAGATTGTGGCCCGATTCTAATGCATCGGGTATTCTAGAATATGTATTTCCACGTAGTATATGGACAATGATGATTCCAGAATTCGCAGCAGACTGTGCCCGTCGCTGATTGGTCGAGGCAACCTTTATGACATCATCGTCGCCATGGCAACCATTATGACATCTACATCGATACTGTGCCCATCGCTGATTGGTCGAGGCCTGGGGGCCTCGACCAATCAGACGCGGGATGTCTACATCCTTTATGACATCATCGTCGCTGTGCCCGTCGCTGATTGGTCGAGGCCTGGCAGTCTCGACCAATCAGAGACACGGGATTTCTACGTCGATACTGTGCCCGTCGCTGATTGGTCGAGGCCTAGCGGCCTCGACCAATCAGAGACGCAGGATTTCCAGGACAGACAGACAGAAAGACAGACAGACAGAAAGACAGACAGACGGAAAAACCCTTAGGCAATTATATATATAGATACAGGAGGATATGACTTACAGGTATATACTATACTAGATTGTGGCCCGATTCTAACGCATCGGGTATTCTAGAATATGCATGTCCCTGTAATATATGGACAATGATGATTCCAGAATTCGCGGCAGACTGTGCCCGTTGCTGATTGGTCGAGGCAACCTTTATGACATCATCGTCGCCATGGCAACCATTATGACATCATCGTCGCTGTGCCCGTTGCTGATTGGTCAAGGTCTGGCGGCCTCGACCAATCAGAGACGCGGGATTTCTACGTCGATGCTGTGCCGGTCTCTGATTGGTCGAGGCCTGGCGGCCTCGACCAATCAGAGAGCCGGGATTTCCAGGACAGACAGACAGACAGACAGACAGACGGAAAAACCCTTAGACAATTATATATATAGATACAGGAGGAGATGACATACAGGTATATACTATATACAGGAGGAGATGACACACAGGTGTATACTATATACAGGGGAGATGACACACAGGTATATACTATATACAAGGGAGATGACACACAGGTATATACTATATACAGGAGGAGATGACACACAGGTATATACTATATACAGGAGGAGATGACATACAGGTACATAGTATATACAGGAGGAGATGACATACAGGTATATACTATATACAGGAGGAGATGACTTACAGGTATATACTATATACAGGAATAGATGACATACATATATACTATATGCAGGAAGAGATGACATACAGGTATATACTATATAAAAGAGGAGATGACATATAGGTATATAGAGGAGGAGATGACATACAGCAGGCATATACTATATACAGGGGAGATGACATACAGGTATATACTATATACAGGAGATGACATACAGGTATATACTATATAGGAGGAGATGACATACAGGTATATAGTATATACAGAAGAGATGACATACAGATATATAGTATATACAGAAGGAGATGACACATAGGTATATACAATATATAGGAGGAGATGACATACAGCAGGTATATACTATTTACAGAGGAGATGACATACAGGTATATACTATATACAGGAGATGACATACAGGTGTATACTATATATAAGGGAGATGACAAACATGTATATACTGAGGGGAAAATGAGAGGTGTGAGGTCAAAAAGAGGGGTGTGAGGTGAAAATGAGAAGAGTGAGGGAAAATAGTGGAGTGATCGGAAAATGACAGATGTGAGGTCGAAATGAGAAGTGTTAGGGGGGAATGAGAGGAGTGAGGGGGAAAATAAGAGGAATGAGGGGGAAAATGAGAGGTGTAAGGGAGAAAATGAGAGATGTGAGGGGGAAAATGAGAGGCGTGATGGGATAATAAGAGAAGTAAGGTGCTATAACTAACCACAGATATTTACTATGCCCAGGAAACGCCGGGCTGTTCAGCTAGTATCATTATAAAACTGAATGTACTTAGTGCAGAAATTGGCCAATTCATGAGTGCCCACCAGCTACAACAAGGCGACCTTGTCTGGAAAACATTATATTCAGTTGAATTTTACCATATCTGATGAATGGGTTCCCTGTGTGAAAGGAGCAGTGGTGTGCATGTTAGACCACCGCTCCATTCACTTCTATAGGAGTGATGGAACAGCTAATCCTGTAGATAGGAAAACATGAAAATGCTATTAACTACACTAACAAATCAATAATGAAATATCAATGAAATAAGGAAAATTCTGTAAATGCTTCAAGCTATTATTACAGCTAGCACACAGTAGCTATTGCTCCACGAAACCTAAACATGAATATCTAAATATCAATATATTAGCCATGTTGTTAGTATACAGGATCTAGTTATTCAAGCTATCCTTAGACATCTTAAAAAGCATGAGGCACTCTGTCTAAACATAGGAGACGGTCTATTTATGGCAAGGTATAGCAAGAATTTGCTGAGACAGGAACATTTTACTGGTGACCTCTTCTCCTGCTTCACTGCACAGTCTTTCAGTATAGGAAATAGACAGATACTTTTCATGCCTTATTCTCAAAAGCCTACATAATGCCCTGGGAAAAGAAGTATTGCTTAAAGGGGTTATCACATGAATAATACACTAGAGAATCCAGGGAGATCAGTTGTTACCCTGGAGGACAGCTGCTCCTTGCCATACATTACCACTCCAATGTAAGGGAAAGGTAATGTGAAATACCGGCCACTTAAACGAATGGGCCATTATATAATACATGACAAGCCACAATCACCAGAGCGATATCTATCTTTTTCTCTATAATTTCCATATGGGCCAATAATGAATACTGAAAGCTGTTGTCTACGAAAGAATGAAGAAGCTCCACTTGTCTGACATCAACAGAGGTTGCCATTGAGCACGTGGCTTGGTGGGATTGGGGAACCTCGCAGAGACCTCGGTTTTTTGAAAATTGCTAAAAATGTAAATATATAACGTAACTACACTGCAATGGATTGAGGTTATATCTGTGCTGTTGCAATGTAAAAGTGATGTATTGTGCTCATTTATCTAATATTTGATGTTACGAAGAACTAAAAAAAAATTATTCACCAATCTGCAATTATTTCAGCGCTGAATGTCGTTATACCTGTCATGTTCCAGTGAGGGGCAGTAGAAGTGCGGTGTTGAGATAAATGCGGTGATAGAAACCATTAAATGGAAGGAACAACAAGATATTCATTTTTCCCCAGGCAGGCACGAGAAGACTCTGTAGAGCTAAGGAGAACATCTCAACACATGCGGGTTTATTTAGAGAATGAATAGCACTTAGCTATGAATTGGGCGGCTATTGTGCTGCTGGGAATGAAAACAAAGAGCTGCACGCACAAAGAGATTTTTTTTCTTCCTTTTCACATTCAGATACATCCCATGTTCTCTGTGACTGACTCCTCTGTGGTGCCAGCATCAGCAGCCTCCAGAAACATCATCCTCTGAGGTTTGCAAAAGTGAACTATTCTTTGGCCAACAAAAATAAATGTAAATGTAATTATTAACTCTCATTGTACAGAATTGCATTTTTCAATGTGTACAGTACAATTGATCACATGGTTAATGAGCAACACATTGGAACACCTTAAAACATTATCACAGTGATCTACATTGAAATCAGTTCTCTAATAAAAAAATATATATATTATATTCACGTCTTTATTTTAAGGATTGCTCCAGACAAAACTGCTAAACTAAAACAACAAAGACCAGTCTAATGAACTAGTCATAGGAAGAGATCCAAATCATACTTAAAGCTCGAATGCTTTATTACAGACATATAAAAGGCTTAAAGGGAACCTGTCACCCCCAAAATCGATGGTGAGGTAAGCTCGCCGTCATCAGGGGCTTATCTACAGCATTCTGTAATGCTGTAGATAAGCCCCCGATGTAACCTGAAAGAGGAGAAAAAGAGGTTAGATTATACTCACCCAGGGGCGGTCCCACTGCGGTCCGGTCAAATAGGTGTCTCAGGTCCGCTCCGGTGCCTCCCATCTTCATTCCATGACGTCCTCTTCTGGTCTTCATGCCACGGCTCTGGCGCAGGCATACTTTGTCTGTCTGTTGAGGGCAGAGCAAAGTACTGCAATGCGCAGGCGCCGGGCCTCTCTGACCTTTCCGGCGCCTGTGCACTGCAGTACTTTGCTCTGCCCTCAACAGGGCAGACAAAGTACGCCTGCGCCGGAGCCGCGGCATGAAGACCAGAAGAGGACGTCATGAAATGAAGATGGGAGGCGCTGTTCCGGACCTGAGACACCCATCGGAGCAGGACCGCCCCTGGGTGAGTATAATCTAACCTCTTTTTCTCCTCTTTCAGGTAACATCGGCGGCTTATCTACAGCATTACAGAATGCTGTAGATAAGCCCCTGATGACGGTGAGCTTACCTCACCATCGATTCTGGGGATGACAGGTTCCCTTTAAGACAAATAAACACAACATGTACCCTGTTGGGGGATCTTATGTGCTGTCCTGCACAATAAGATAAGAGCTATATAAATATACTGTCAGTAACCAGGTGTTATATCAAAAAGAATCACATCCTCTGTATAGCAGATACATAAATGACATAAATCAAACAAATGCATCCCAAAGTATGGGTAACACATGAGTACTGAAATGAGATGGAAAACATACCAAAAGTGAATGGGCCCAGTAATAAACTCATATACAGGGTTAGTACCTGTAATTGAATAGAAAGAAGCTAAGGGGAGAAGAAGCTAAGGGCGAAACGCACGTCAGGGTGAGGGGGAATATCCTGACTATCCTGCTTCAGTTGTGGCCCAGGTGTTTTGAGGTAATATGACCTAATACTTTGTGACCTAATGTTTATTTCTATACAATTACAGTTACTTACCCGGCATATGAGTTTATTAGTGGGCTCATTCATTTTTGGGATTTTTTCCATCTCTTCTCAGTACTCATGTGTTACCCATACTTTGCGATTCATTTGATTGATTTATGTCATTTATGTATCTGCTAGACAGAGCACATGATTCTTTTTGATATAACACTTGGCTACTGAAAGTATATTTATATAGCTCTTATTTTATTGTGCAGGACAGCATGGGAGTTCCACCTACAGGGTACACCTTGTGTTTATTTGTCTTAAGCCTTTTATATGTCTATAATTAAGCATTCAAGTTTCAAGTATGATTTGGATCTCTGCCTATGACTATTTCATCAGACTGTTCAAACAGAAGCAGCACACTAAAATGCTAAAACATGAAATATGAAATATGAAAATTGACTTGCATTACTGCACTAGAAATAGGAAAAATTGAGAATGCTTAGCGCATAAATTGGCCAATTCATGTGCACCCGGCAGCCATGATTTTATTATTATTATTATTTATTTATTTATTTATTTATTTATATAAGGCGATTCTCGTTGCCAGGACATAAAGCCAATCTTCTCTTAGACTGAAGTCTAAATCTCTATCGGAACCTAATGTGAATCCTCTCTTAGACTGAAGTCTATATCTCTATGGAGGGATAGGATCCTGCTGCAATTAAAAAGCCTGAAGCTAAGGGGCAGAGTACTCAGTCAGAAGACTAATGCATACAAATAACAAAAGACTAACTGTCACATCCAAACATAAATAGGTCTGAACATATGCTTACCCAGAGTCACCAACTCATATACATTCAAACAGAAAGCAGCACACTGTAATGCCAAAACATTAAATATGAAAATTGAATTGCATTCACATTAGGCCCCCATAGAGATTTAGACTTCAGTCTTAGAGAGGATTGGCATTAGGTCCTGGCAATGAGAATCTCCTTATCGTGGCTGCCGGGTACACATGAATTGGCCAGTTTATGCACTAAGCATTCTCAATTTTTCCTATTTCTAGTGCAGTAATTCAACTCAATTTTCATATTTCATGTTTTAGCATTACAGTGTGCTGCTTTCTGTTTGAATGTATGGGAGATGGTGACTCTAGGTAAGCACCTGTTCAGACCTATTAATGTTTGGATGTGACGGTCAGTCTTTTGTTATTAGTATGCATTAGCCTTCTGACTGAGCACTCCGCCACTTAGCTTCAGGCATTTTTTATTGTAGCAGGATCCTACCTCTCCATAGAGATATAGGCCTCAGTCTAAGAGAGGATTCACATTAGGTTCCCATAGAGATTTAGACTTCAGTCTAAGAGACGATTGGCATTAGGTCCTGGCAACGAGAATCACCTTATCGTGGCTGCGGGTACACATGAATTGGCCAATTTATGCGCTAAGCATTCTAAATTTTTCATATTTCTAGTCCAGTAATGCAATTCAAATTTTATATTTCATGTTTTAGTGTTACAGTGTGCTGCTTTCTGATTGAATGTATATGAGTTGGCAACTCTAGCTAAGCACCTGTTCAGACCTATTTATGTTTCGATGTGACAGCCAGTCTTTTGTTATTTGTAGTTCATCAAACTGGTCTTTGCTATTGTTGTATATTTGTGAATTGCCAGTTAGGATATTTTTGGACATTTTTTAATTAAAACTGATAAACTATGGTATTCCGAATGTAGCCATTGGCTATACAGAATATACTTTATGTTGCTGAATTGAGGTTCTGCACAATCCTACGGAGATATTGAATTATCCATCACTGCTTACTCATCTACACCCGTTTTTATACTGGGGTTTATTTCCCCTCCAGTGAAAATGTCAATGTAGATAGAATTGACAACCAATAACGTGTGGAAGGCCATGCCTAATTAAATAATTTGTATTAGAGCTTTTATCCAATGAAATAACAGGCTTCTCTTAATAAAAAATGGAACATGAAACACAAAAGTATGCACCCCATACAAAAAGAATTTTCAAGAACAAAACAATATTATTGTTGCACATAAATATTGAGAAACATCACAAACAATAATAAAAGCAATAAAAACAAGAAAACACTTCATAATCTACAAAAATAATGTGATTAGAAGAAGACACAAACCAAAATAAGGCATTCTTCATGAAACCTTATAACAGTGATGGCGAACCTTTTAGATATTTAGTGGCCAAAGTGCCAACACGACAATTTAACCTGAATACTGAGATTCTTGTTCCCATTCTGGCAAAATGTCCCCATTTTGGTATAATGTCCCCGATCCTGGTATAATGGTCCCCATCCTGGTATAGTGTCCTTATCCTGGTATAATAGTCATCCTTCTGGTATAATGTCCCTCATGCTGGTATAATGTTCCCTGTGTTGATATAATGTATCTCACCCTGGTATAATGTCCGCAGCCTGGTATAATGTACCCAGACTGGTATAATGTCCCCCATCCTGGCAAAATATCCCCAATTCTGGTTCAATATCCCCCATGCTGGTATAATGCTCCTATTCTGGTATAATGTCTCTCATCCTGATATAATAATCCATTCTGGTATAATGTCCCCCCATATTGGTATAGTGCTCACATTCAGGTATAATGTCATATAATGTCCCCATTCTGGTATGTTGTCCCCCATCCTCATCCTGTTCTGTTCTTCTCCAGCACATTTTAAAAGGAAGCAAATTATTCTAATCATCTTTCAACGCTCCTAATCGTGCCATGTTGTCTTCTGTAGCCAGTGCAGTTTGCAGCAGCTGCCTTCGGCATGCCGTAATGGACAGTGCATAGCATCACTGCCATGCGCTGTTCATCACTAGCAAGTTGACATCTGTTGACAACCTCTGATTGGCCGGCAGTGTGTACAGCAGGACAGGCACCCAGTGGGTTTGTGCACCGGAATATATTTCACCTGAACGTATACCCTAAGATGCACCTCCAGGTGAAATTGGTATCGGTGGACACCCTCCCTCATGGGCACAGTCGCGGACAAACCCTGTGTGACCAAAGGCAATCATTACACATTTGCATTTTAGAGTGCTCATGAGTTGGCCAAATATCCTGATCTTCAGGGTGCTTGATACCCAGGCCTTGGATGATGTAATATGTACAGTAATAAGGTGACCTTTTGATAGGCCAGTTAATCATGAGACAAGCCCTGGATCCAGGAGGGTAAGGAAATTCACACAGCTCCTGTTTATGGCCAGAGATTGCTGACCTGGATCATGGACCGGGTTAGCATGAAACAAGCGGCTCATCTCCACTACTGACCATATTTTTAGTATGGGCTATTCCTGTACGTGCACAAGCTAATCATATCCCCCTTTAATAATCTCTTCTCAAGGCTAAATACATTTGTTTTATTTTTTCCTCATAACTTAGATCCTCCATGCCCTATTTAAAATGAGTAGCACATTAACTTTGCTCCAGTCACTCAGCCCAGTAGCAGTCACTAGAGTATCTCTAAAAATTACCATACAGGCACAGCAATAATTGCATTGAGGTCCTCAACAACTCTTCTGTGCATCCATGCTGGGTCCCTGGGACCTTGTACACATTGATTTTAATTTACTGTATGTATAAATATGATATTCAAGCTGATACGAAAATACATGCTTGTGGAACTACCACCAGGGCTGTGGGGTACTCAGTACTGGGTTCAGTACTTAAAGGGATGTGTCATAGCAGCGGTGACCCGGTCCGTGGCCCTGGGTGCCCATGTTAAAGGAAAAGGACTTTAAAGGGGTTTGTGGAATAAGAAATGTTCATGACGCCACCTGTGGTATTCGGTCAGAGATGACCGACGCTGCTTAAAGGGGTCCGCTGGGGTGATGTTATGGCTGCTGGGATTGTATGGCTTCCCACAGGTGAAGCTGGGTCCCCAAGGTTCCCGGTGTAGTAAATAAAGATGGTAGATGGTGTAGAAAGAAACAGAGGACACAAGTTGCAGTCTCTTTACCTCTTTACTGTAGAATTCAGTCAGCCACAGTCCAGGGTACCGGATCACAGTTGCTGGTATGGTCCAGCTGGCTTGGAAGTAAGTCTGGAATCCCCCTAACCAGGTGGGGTTGGAAGCCTTCCTTCTAGCACAGTGTTGTAGTCCCTTGCTGCCTTAGGCCCCACACAAGCCTGGAGGTTTCCTTCCTTCAAAACAACACAGAGCAAAAAAAAAAAAAAACTGGCTGGACATTTAACTTCCTCCAATCACACCCTTGAGGTGGAGATATGGCGTGCAGGCATCCCATCCTTGACCTACTCACCATGAAAGCCAGACCCTGGGAACTACTGATATACTCTCAGCACATTTCATGCTGGAGAAAAAACTTATGGTTTTCACATCACGCAGGGTAATATCCTTTGCAACACATATCTCTCGTCAAAAAAGGTGCCAGTGACCCTGTCACATATTCCCTTCTCCCCGTCTGCCAGGGGCTTTGGCACCTTCAGACACCAAACAGGGAATTCGGGATAGGGCATCTGCATTCCCGTGTAACTTCCTGAGTTTATGTTCTACATGGAACCTGAAATCCTGGAGGCCTAAGAACCACCTAGTAACCTGGGCATTCTTGCCCTTCTTTTCCCTTAACGGGAACCTCTCAGCAGGATTGTGCACAGTAATCTACACAAAGTGTCAGGTTGGCGTCGTTATACTGATTAAGATGATACCTTGGCTGATGAAATCCATCTTATGTTGTTTCAGTTTTGTGCTAATAATATGCTTGCAGATAGCCAAGAACTGCTATTTCGCAGGTGCAGGTGGTGTCATCTTGGAGGAAGAATTTGTTTTTCTTCTGCAGTAAGATGGCGCATGCGCAGTAGCAGCTATCGGATCACAGCTATAGACACTGATAGGATCTACTGCGCAGGCTCCAGGGGCACCATTTTCAAGTCATTTTCTTTTCTCCAAACTGAATAACATGAAGAAAATGTATTATTTGCACACAAAACATACGATTATGCTGCACAGCAGGTTCCATGGCTGGCCCCTGCCTGCAGGTTTTATTTTTAAAGTATATACAGATATTCATTATGCAAACTAGGGGGCAGGCCACTGAGGGATCAGTGACCTGTCAACAGTCTGCATTATGAATTTCTAGTCAGAGTACCACATGCAGGCCCCCTCCAGGCACAAGCATATCATTAGCACAAAACTCAAAATAGAGATTAAAGAACAACCATAAGATGGATTTCATCAACTAAGGTATCATTTTAATCAGAATAACGGCGCCGACCTGACATTGTGTGTAGGTTACTGTGCACAATTCTGCTGTCAGGTTCTCTTTCACCATCGGGCTAATGTCTGAAACAAGTTTGAACCTCCAGCCGAGTAAATAATACTTCAGCATATCCATGGCCCATTTTATAGCCAGACACTCCTTCTTCACAATGGCATAGTTTTTTTCTCATGACGAGAGCTTCCGGCTCAGATACAGGCTGGGATGTTTTTCACCATTTACTTCCTGAGACAGCACTGCTCCCAACCCGATTTCTAATGTGTCGGTCTGGACCACGAATTCTTTGCTGAAGTCTGGCGCAACGAGAACCATATGTTTACACAGAGCACACTTCAACTCCTGCAATGCCATATCTGTGTCATCAGTCCATTTAATTTAATCGTGGATATAGTGCCTTTAAGAACATCTGTCAATGGTGCGGCGATTATGGTGAAACTTGGGATGAATCACCAGTAATAACACACAATTTCAAGAAGTGCCCTCAGTTGTTCTTGGAAAGTGGTTGCACCACTTCTGAATCGCATTGATCTTGTTTAGTTGTGACTTGATTTCGCCCCTGCCGACGACATAGCCTAAGTACTTGGCCCTTTGCTTCCCTATTGCACATCTTTTCAGATGTATAGTGAACCCCACATTTTTTAAAGCATCCAGAACCGCCTGTACAGATGACTAGCCTAGTCAGGGCTGAAGACCACAATGTCATCAAGGTACACTGCGGCATACTTATGCAGAGCTAGGATGCCTGCAGTCCAAAGGGCATTCTGGTATATTGGAAACACCCTTCCGGCATCGAGAAGGCTATCTTGGCTAGGAAATTGCTCTACATGGTGGGGATAAGCACTAGCACACAATCCCCAGGCTGGAACTGTCTAAGCCTCGCTGATCGATATACACCCTTGCCTGTGCCTCCTGTGCCTGGAGAAAATGCATTACTTTTGCCATCCTCTCCTGCAGCTGGGCAACATGCTTTATGATGTTCCGGTGTGGCCTGGCCTTGACTTCCCATGTTTCCTTGGCAATGTCCAGGAGCCCTCTTGGACGTTGACCATACAAGAGCTCGAATGGCGAGAAGCCAGTAGAGGCTTGGGGAACTTTTGTGATGGAGTAGAGCAGAAAGGGAAGCAGATAATCTCACTCTTGTCCGTCCTTCTCAATGACCTTTTTGAGCATGGCTTTTAAGGTTTTATTGAAGTGATCTAGTAGGCTGTCGGTCTGTGGATGGTAAACTGAGGCTCTCAGCTCGGCAATCTGGAGGAGCCTACACAGCTCTTTCATTACCTTGCTCATGAAGGGGGTTCCCTGGTCTGTCAAAATCTCCATTGAAAAACCTGTTCTAGCAAAAATATGGACAAGTTCCCGGGTGACACTCTTGACAGAAGAGTTCTTTAGTGGAACCAGGTCTCATAGTCCATGACCACTAGGATATCTTGATGCCCTCGTGCAGACTTACCTAGAGGAACAAAACCAAAGAAAAAACAATATGTGCATATATCCTAATGAAAATAAAGTAAAAAAACAAGTACATTAAATAATTAACATAGGGTGCTTAGTAAACAGTTTTTGATTTAAAAAAAAAGCATAAAGCTGTCCCACCGCGACAAGGTGTACCCAATTGGGACAGTAACTACACTTTTTAATGTTAAAACCTACCTAGTGTGAATAGTGGCAGAGAGTCACAGGGTCCCAACCGGACACCCAGCTTTGGAGGAACTATATATGAACTGCCACCTCAGTGAAAAGGGGGCCACACCCTATTTGTACTGAATACAAAAATACTGAAGAAAAATAGAAAACTGAGCAGACTTGAAAACTTGCATGATTTAAAAGCATGTTCACACTGTCCATGGAAACAAACAAAACCAAAGAAAAAACAATATGTGCATATACCCTAATGAAAATAAATAAGTAAAAAAGCAAGTGCATTAAATAATTAACATAGGGTACTTAGTAAACACTGAGCTGGCAGTACATATATAGTTCCTCCAAAGATGGGTGTCCAGTTGCGACCCTCTGACAGTGTTTACCAGTGTTTTTAGCAATCCGTCGCAATCCGTCGTTTTGGGCAAAAAACGGATCCTGCAAATGTGCTTGCAGGATGCGTTTTTTGCCCATAGACTTGTATTGCCGAGGGATCGCGACGGATGGCCACACGTCGCGTCCATCGTGCACTGGATTCATTGTGTTATGGAGGACTGTCGTCACAAAAAAAGTTCAATGTAACTTTTTTTGTACGTCGCTTCCGCCATTTCTGACCGTGCATGCGCGGACGGAACTCCACCCCCTCCTCCCCGGGACATAGACTGGGCTGGACCAAGTAGACTGGACCAAGTAGAATAGCAAGCTAATCAGCGGTGAATAGCACAGTGATCCAAACGGGTCACACTGAACACAGTATTAGAAACATAGGTGAAAAGTCACAGATCAGCTTACCAGCTCGGGGGAGGCCGAGGAAGGGGATCCCGCCGGAAAACGACCCCGACGCGCGTTTCGTGGCTCTGCCACGCCGCTTCCTCAAGGGGATATGAGAAGGAGCAGCCAGGACCTGCTGATAATCCTCCCGACCCCAGTCACATGTCCCTGACCGGCCAATCATGGTGGCGCTAGCGGTGCATGCGCCCGGCGATGGGAAGGTCCTCCATGGAGGCGCGGCGTCAGGCCCAGTGCGCACGCCCCGGGAATTAACCCAGAGCGATCACACAGGGCACATAGACGCCCGCCCACATGGAGGAGCCGCCCATCCACCTGGCGATGCGCACGGCCACCAAGAGGGAAACTGGTAAAGGTGACAAGTACCGCAGATATTGATGTCCGACGTGGGACCTCAATAACTCTGCCTGGCACAAGGGGGAGTTAGAGCCCAGATCTACAGGACACTGATGGGAAAGGGGAAATGAGGGGAGGGACAGGAAGGACATAAGGAACGCAACTACTGAGAGGATAACAATTATCAACATGGGACCTCGGAAACTCTGCCTGTCAAGCAGAGAAAACGGAGCCAAAGTTGGCCAGAAGTATTGTGCCAAATACCGGATAGGACATTGCCACTGGCGCATATAGTGGCACATACAAGACATGAATGTATAATAATAAAGCCGCATAAATAAGCGAAGCAATAATATATAAGTAAATCACATCAGTATATATATGTGCAGCCATAATCCGACACAAAGCTAAACAATTAAAAATTATTATATATAGATATGATGAGTCCTTTGATAGTGTGCAGATAAGGAGCGGGTCATTCCTGTCCGTAATAGATATCCATATCTTAGGAGGTTGCGAAGATAATGAGATATGATCCACATGACCAGGGGAGAGGGAAGGGAGACAGCAGTCCATGAGAGGCCCATAGATGAAAGCGATTACTGATAAATGAAAAAACGAAAGTTAAAAACAAATATAAAAACAAGAAAATTAATCCGGCAGGAAAGAGATGGGCACCCATATAAACAGGATAAATAGTTAAAGATAGGGAGCAAAGCTCAGGGATTCATTGACACCTCTAGGGGTCATGCAATCCAGCAAGACGATCCATTTCGTCTCGATCTGGGCTAACCGTTTTTTATGGTCACCACCTCTCACACCCAGATGTAATACATCAATCCCTCTGACCGAAAGCAATTTAGAGTTGCAATTGTGGTGTGATCTAAAGTGTCGAGGGATTGTTTTTAAATCTGACACTGTGGACACTGTCCTGGCCGCGTCAATGTCCCACACATGTTCCCGCACACGGACCCTAAGTTCACGTGTGGTAAGGCCCACGTAGATCCTCGGGCACGGACAGGTGGCGTAATATATGACATTTGTAGTCCCACAGGAAATGCGCTGTCTGATCTGAAAAGTTCTGGACCCATCACTAGATTTAAAGTCAGAACAGCGCAGGACATTGGCACAGGCAAGACAGTGCCCACATGGAATACAGCCCGCCCGAGGACCACTCGTCCCAAACGGATTTGCTGGTAAAGGAATATAATGACTCCTGACCAGCATATCGCCAAGATTCATGCCCCTTCTCGGGGTCATGAGGGGTAGGTCGCCCAGGACAGCACGCAGGGAGGGCTCGGTCTTTAATACAGGCCAGTGCTTTTTGAGGATTGAACACATACTCTCCCACTCATGATTGAAGGTGGAGATGAATCTGATGTGATCACCTCCACCCTCTGCACGACGTCGAGTGGTAGGGTACAAAAGATCACTCCGTGGGGTTTGGCGGGCACGGTCATAACCGGCTTTGATGGACCTGCGGCTATAGCCGCGATCCTCAAATCTTTGTCTAAGCTCTCTCGCCTGTGATTCAAATCTAGCCTCAGAGGAGCAAATTCGCCGCATCCTGAGGAACTGTCCGACCGGGACGGCCCTCACAGTGGCTTTATAATGAGCAGAAGTGGCATGCAGTAAAGAGTTAACGGAGGTGGGTTTTCTGAAACCATCCGTCTGGATGCGTCGGTCAGAATCGACCTCCAGACGGATGTCCAGAAAATCCACCGTAACCTCACTAGAGGTATACGTGAGCCGTATGCTCTGCATATTGTTGTTCAAAGTCTTCATAAAATCCTCGAGCTGGTGAGCAGATCCCCCCCACAAAAACAAAATATCGTCGATATAACGATACCAGCACAGCACATGGGCAGCGGCGAGCGGGCCCCCGTCGCCAAAAATGTCCCTCTCCCAGGCGCCAAGGAAGAGGTTGGCGTACGAGGGCGCACAAGCCGCGCCCATGGCTGTGCCGCGTTTCTGTAGATAGAAATTATCTTTGAAGACAAAAAAGTTATGGGTGAGGATGTACTCCACCAGCTCGAGGATAAGCTCACACAGAGGGCCGTCCAGGTCGGAGGCCCCCAGGAAGCGGCGAACGGCATCCAACCCATGGGAGTGATCTATACATGTATACAGACCCTCGACGTCGGCAGTAACAAGAATTGTATCTTGATCCACAAGGATGCCATCAACCCTCGACAGGACGTCCGTCGTGTCTTTAATATACGATGGTAAAGTCACAACAAGTGGTTTGAGATAAAAGTCAATGAATTGACAAACGGGATCACAAATGCCGTCAATACCAGACACGATCGGACGCCCTGGAGGGTCGAGGGCATCCTTGTGGATTTTTGGCAGCAAATAAAATGTTGGGACCCTGGGTGACTTGATGGTCAATCCATCGAGTACCTGTTTGGTAATAATATTAGCCTCAAGAGCCCCAATCAATATATTTTGTAATTCCCGTGAAAAGGAGACCATAGGATTGGAAGACAGCTTGAGATATGTATTAGAATCCTTGAGCTGCCGGAAAACTTCCCGCTCATATTTGACACACGGCCAGACCACCACATTCCCCCCCTTGTCCGCCGGTTTGAATACTACATCTTTCATTTCCTTAAGTTGTTTTATAGCATGGCGCTGTTGTGACGTTAAATTGTCAAACATCCGCCGTGAGGATAGTTTTTTAAAATCCTCACTCACCAATTTGGTGAAGATTTCTATTACCGGTGACAGGGACAAGGGGGGGAATCTGGCGGATCTCGGACGAGTGGAAGGGGGAAACTTACTTGAACTAGATATATGTTGTTCCTCAAGCAAATCCTCCAAATCACGAAGGGTCTCCCCTTCAATATCGCTCATTTCCTCGAGGGTATGTCTGTTGGTATGGAGCTTCTTGAGGATCAGCTTACGTGAAAATGAATGAAGGTCCTTTAGTGCTGCAAAATAATTAAAAGAATTGGTGGGAGAGAATGTCAAACCCCTACCCAGAACATCTACCTGGTCCGTTGAAAGAACATGTGTGGAGAGATTGACTACCTGCAACCGCCCCTGTGTACCCACCTGGGCGACCTTCCCTCCAGATGTCTTAGTCTTTGCAAATTGTCTTGTGGCCATTCTTTTGTTGTTAGTAAGTCCTACAGAATTTGAGCCACTGGGTTGGGAGGTGGTAATTAGATCATCATCATAGGTGGATCTGTTGGAATGTATGGAGGTGGATCTGGATCTGGATTGATAATTGTTCCTGGATCTAACCCGAGACCGTCCAGTTGGATTTTGCCATCTGTAAACTCGAGAGAGTTGTTTGTCTTGGGCGTCTCGCTGGAATTTTTTAGCTTTGGTGGACTGGATGTCGCTGGCCCATCTTTGGAGCTCAGCATCGACCTCATCGTTTAATTTTTTAAGGGCATCTCCTGTCATATCTTTATGTAACGTGGCTTGTAGGCCATCAATCTCAGCCTCCATAAGTTCCAATGATTTCTGATTCATTTGTTTGAGGAGAATCATGAAGTCCTTAGAGCAGTCATTAGTTAGATCTTCCCATTTCCCCTTAAACTCCTCATCCTCTATGGGGAATGAGGGGAAAACCTGTATACGAAGTCCCCTCGGGATGAGGTCTTTTTGTATGTGTGGCACCCCTAGGGATATTTGCCACAAAAATAGTTACTGACACTAAACACAAATATTAAGATAGCAAAACTGCACTACCACCTCCGGCCAGAAGGGGGAGCTCCAGAGACTCCCCTTAATCCATTCTGGTCTGAGAGAAGAAATGGCAGTTGGACTAAGGAGCTGATAGTGAGAGGTCATACAGCTGAATTTCTAACAGCCCTATGACGGTTTCCAGGCCCAAATCACCAGCCTGAGGAGAAGAGGGACAGAGAAAAGGGACATTGTGAGAACCGGGTAGCATTAATCACTACCCAGAACAGGCGCAAAGACGGATACCGGATCCGTGGCTGTATTCATTATATATAATACAGCAACCGGAAAAACGTGAGGTGATATCAGCTTCACTAGGGTCGGACGCAGCAACAGACACAGAGTTCAGCGGTACTCCCGGAGGGGGTAAGCCGATAAAAGGACTCGGGTTGCCCGTCGAACCAGGACCCGGAGGGGACAGATTGGGCCGGCAGCCAGTTCACATACAGCAGCAGGGCCACACAGAAATTGCGCACAATAAGAGGCGAAGACCCCGGCAGGGTCAAAGTAACTCAGAGTTCCCATACAGACGCCGGTGACAGGACTGGTTGTAAATCCTTTTATGTTAAAGTAAACTGGTTAAACGTTTCAGTGCCTCAGTCTTTCATTTGGACAATAGCCATCTATCCAGGATTGGGATCATCACCGCTGGGAGAACCTGCTGCTGATCAAGTAAGTGCCTGTCCCCTCACGATACCCCTTACACTGTGCATTGCCTGAGGCCACAGCACCGGGTCAAGCCACCTGTGACATTCCCCTCAAGAGACAGACCCCATTGGTCCGGTGCTGGGTACCCCGGTCTCTCGGGCATCACAATTGGCGTCACGAACAGGATAGAGCCAGCCCATATACCGGGTATTGTGTGCCGTGATTGGAGCCCAAAACTGTGAAAACTTGGATGAAAAATCTTGAAAATTGACTTTATTAAAGAAAAATCCATTCCCCATTGAAAACTATTGAAAGTGACTTTTCCCCATTGGTTATAATGGAGTAAAGATGGCCGCCATCCCCTGAGGTAATCACCTCATAACCGTTAGGCACGAGACTGTTAATTGAGCTACGCCATCACCTGAGCCCCAGTCTAACTGAAAAACTTCAGAATCCGCCATTACAGAGCGCGCGGCCGTCAGGAGCAGCAGGGGGCATGTCATTGTGGGCGGCACCAAGCTGAGCGCTCTGACATCAGAGCAAGGGGAAAATCGATCCTGCTGCACAGCGGAACGAATCTACACTATCCCGACGGAAGCGGAGGACCGGAAGGGTCCGGATTAACTAAGGGGGCACAGTATGTCGCAGCACGGAGACGCCGCAGCATCCGGCGACGCTAATGCAGCTGAAAGACAGAGTGTCGATAGAGAGTCCGGTAGCGCAGCGGTGCAAGGAGTGGCGCCCATCATACCGGTGCTGATGCCATATACCCCGGGTCGCCCATGGCTTCCAATGTATGAAGGTGAGCCTAATACCCTTGACGAATTCAGAGAAAAGATGCTGGCTCATTTTGACATGTTCCCCGTGGGTGAAGTTCAGCGTGTTAGTCTCCTGATGATGCAGTTAAGTGGCCATGCTAAGCGAGAAGTCACAGCATGGGCAGCTGATCTAAAAGGCACTGTTGAACGCATATTTGCTGGATTAAAAGCTACATTTGAAACCACTGCCAGCAGCAAAGCTAAAGTACGATTCTTTAATTGCAAACAAAAAGTTAATGAGGGCGTGAGAGACTTTGCCTTAAACCTGCAGGAAGCCCTTAAATCACTTACACTGGCTGAACCCATTTTTAATACCGGAGCGGATAAACTGCTAAGAGATCAATTTATTGAGGGACTCTACACCCCTTCTCACCGGGGGCATGTGAGCATGCTTGTTTTTAAGAACCCTGAATTGACATTTGCTCAATTAAAGGAGAGCGTTATACGTCTCCAGCTGGCAGAGGCACCTCGGGATCAGGAGCCTGCGCAACTCATGGCAGAGGCTCCTCAACAACATGGAGTACCAGTGACATCAGCTATGTCCGGGGCCATTGCTAAGCCCCTGGGGCCCAGTACTAATGAGGCTTTTCAACAAAAGCTTGACTCTTTAACTGATGTTGTTGCTTCAATGGCTAAAACCATGCAGGAGATGAGAGGACCCAAGATGGAGTTGGCAAACCGTAGAGAGGATGTTCCATGGATGAGACCCCGGAAATACCCGACATGGAGAGGACGACCCCGCGACCGCTACCAACCGGATGGACAGCCCATTTGCCGCCGTTGCCAGCAGCCAGGCCACTTTGCACGAGATTGTGATTTAAACGGGAATCCCCTGGGAATGCGGGCCGCTTCCCAGGAATGAACTTTCAAGGCCCAACACCCTGGCACGACAGGTACATCGGAGGACGACCCATTATCCCTATCGTGCTGGACGGAATGCCCCTCTACGCTTTGCTGGACACAGGTTCCCAGATTTCATCTATACCGTATATCCTTTATAAGAGGTACTGGGCTGATGCAGATATTGATAAAGGGCCCTCTGATGTTGAACTAGATATATGGGCCAGTAATGGTAAGTTGGTACCGAAACTAGGATTCAGGGAGATGACCATAAAGATTGGTAAAGTAGAATTGAAGAAACAGGGTATAATTGTTGTTGATGTTGACCGGCGGAACTGTGAACCAACTGTATTGATAGGAATGAATGTGTTAGAGAACTGCTTTTCCGAAGTCATTTCTGTCTTACAGCAAATTGCTGAAACTGCCCAATCCTGCCAGCAGAGAGTTCTCCAAAGGGAAATAAAAGTATTGATGTTAAGGCAACAGGTAGAAGTTGCAGGTGGAGAAATCGGCAGTGTGAGGGTAAGTGATCCAACGTCTATTGTAATCCCACCAAAAACAGAAATGCTGGTATGGTGTAGAGCAGCCATTGGTACTAAGGGACGAGATTATCAAGCCTTAATAGAACCAGTGTACACCGACAGCAGGCCCACTATACTCACAGCACGAGGTATAGTCGAGGTACACCGGGGACGAGTGCCGGTACGACTTTTGAACTGTGGAGAGGAAGAGGTCACTTTGCCAAGGTATGCTACAATGGCAAAGCTATATACTGTTGACAACAATGCCATCACAACCATTGAGCCCTTAGAACCAACCTGTCAGGTGGAAGGCAATGGCTCAGATGGAGAAATGGAGGATTGGTGCCAACAGCTACACGTGGGCATAAATTCAACACCTACCCATCAAAAACAAGGGGTGTATAGGCTAGTGACGGAATATGAACAAGTCTTCAGTAAACACCCATTGGACTTCGGACGGATAGAAGGGGTAGAACACACAATCCCCACAGGTGACCATCCCCCAATAAAAGAAAGATATAGACCCATACCGCCCGCTCACTATCAATGTGCAAAAGATATGCTGAGGGAAATGAAACAGGCCGGGGTAATAAGAGACAGCTGTAGCCCCTGGGCGGCCCCTCTAGTGCTTGTCAAAAAAAAATGACGGAACCATGAGAATGTGCGTAGACTACCGGCGGATTAATAACATCACCCATAAAGACGCCTACCCCTTGCCTAGGATAGAAGAGTCCTTGACTGCTTTGAAATCTGCTAATTATTTTTCCACCTTAGACTTAACAAGCGGGTATTGGCAAGTCCCTGTGGCTGAGAGAGATAAGGAAAAGACAGCATTCACCACACCAATGGGTCTAAGTGAATTTAATCGCATGCCATTCGGACTCTGCAACGCATCCGGTACCTTCCAGCGGCTGATGGAATGCTGCCTCGGACACAAGAACTTCGAGACCGTCCTCCTGTACCTAGATGATGTGATCGTCTACTCAAAGACTTACGAACAACACTTAATAGACCTGGCAGAAGTGTTCGAAGCCTTATCCAGGTATGGCATGAAAATCAAGCCATCCAAATGTCACCTTCTCAAGCCAAAGGTACAGTACAGTACAGAGGGGCGATCTAATAACCATGTATAAGTATATAAGGGGACAATACAAATATCTCGCTGAGGATCTGTTTATACCAAGGAAGGTGACGGGCACAAGGGGGCATTCTTTGCGTCTGGAGGAGAGAAGGTTTTTCCACCAACATAGAAGAGGATTCTTTACTGTTAGGGCAGTGAGAATCTGGAATTGCTTGCCTGAGGAGGTGGTGATGGCGAACTCAGTCGAGGGGTTCAAGAGAGGCCTGGATGTCTTCCTGGAGCAGAACAATATTGTATCATACAATTATTAGGTTCTGTAGAAGGACGTAGATCTGGGTATTTATTATGATGGAATATAGGCTGAACTGGATGGACAAATGTCTTTTTTCGGCCTTACTAACTATGTTACTATGTTATGTTACCTGGGACACATCGTGAGTTCGGAGGGAGTAGCACCGGATCCCGAGAAAATAAGCGCCATAAGGGATTGGCCAAGACCTACCAACGCAAAAGAAGTGAGGCAATTCCTGGGATTGGTGGGTTACTATCGCAGATTTATAAAAGGATTTACCAAATTGGCAGCACCCTTGCAAGACGCCTTGGTAGGGCAGACGAAGAAACCTTCAAACCGAAACCCTCCTTTTCAGTGGAACGATGAAAGGGAAGACTCCTTTGAACAACTAAAGAAGGCACTAACCGGAGAAGAGGTTCTGGCATACCCAGATTACCATCAACCTTTCATCCTCTACACCGATGCCAGTAATGTGGGACTAGGAGCGGTGCTGTCACAAAAGCAAGAAGGTCGGGAGAAAGTCATCGCCTTTGCAAGTAGAAAGCTCCGGCCTACTGAAAGAAATCCAGAAAATTATAGCTCCTTCAAATTGGAACTACTGGCAGTAGTTTGGGCTGTGACTGAACGTTTCAAACACTATCTGGCTGCTGCAGAATTTATTGTCTATACTGACAACAATCCGTTGACCCACCTGGACACAGCCAAATTAGGTGCGTTAGAACAGCGATGGATAGCCCGGTTATCTAATTACAACTTCAAGATCAAGTATCGAGCAGGTCGCAAGAATGGAAATGCCGATGCCCTATCCCGGATGCCACACTTGAGAGATGTAGAAGAAGAAACGGGGGAGCTTGAAGAAATTGAACTACCAGCCTTCCATCATCCCAAGGCAAAACATCATCAGTCAAGTACCTATCAGAAACAACAAGAGGTGAATTTTAATCCGTTAGCACACCATAGATGGGCTGACACTCAAGACAGCAATCCGGCTGTGAAGTTGGTGAAGGAACTGCTGACTGAGCAAAGTGCATATCCCGATGAGGATGCCCCAGAAGAGACGCATCAACTCTGGAAAGAGAGAGGCAAAATGTTCCTGTATCAAGGGAAGCTCTGTAGAAGGTACACCAATCCGAAAACACATGAATTGGTTTGGCAGATTATCGTGCCTAAACAAGATGTCAAGATGGTCCTCGAAGCTTACCATAATGGTGCTGGTCACTTCGGTTGGAAAAAGTTAGAAGTACTTCTAAGAGAAAGATTTTATTGGGTCGGGATGAGAAAATCAATCGAACAGTGGTGCAGAAATTGTGGCCCGTGCAACCTCAGAAGAAACGATCAAAAGAACCAAAGAGCACCACTGCAGCCCATAATCACCAAACAACCACTTGAACTTGTAGCCATGGACCACGTGAAGTTGACACCAAGCCGGTCCGGCTATGTCTATGCCTTGACCATCGTGGACCATTATTCACGCTTCTTGGTAGTAGTACCCGTAAAAGATCTGACAGCAAAAACAGCAGCCAAAGCGTTCCAAACGTACTTTTGTAGACCCCATGGATATCCGGAACAGGTTCTCACCGACCAAGGTACAGCCTTTGAATCAGAGATCTTCAGAGAATTCTGTAATATGTATGGTTGCAAAAAGATCCGGACGACGGCCTATCATCCACAAACAAACGGCTTATGCGAGAAGATGAACCATATTATAATAGACCTACTAAAGACTTTACCTGAGACAGAAAGGAATCAATGGCCAGAGAAATTGCCTGACTTGGTAGATCTATATAATCATGTCCCGGTAAGCTCCACCAACTGCACCCCAGCTTACCTTATGCGTGCAAGACCCGGCCAATTACCAATCGATCTAGAAATGGGAATTCTGAAACCAGACGCAGAAGTTCAAGACTCCAATTGGGATATCATACGGCAAAAGCAGTATCGCCAAGTGCAAGAGAGTGTGGAAAGAAGCCTTCAGCAAACTAGAGAAAGACAAGAGCGAACTTTCAACCAGAATGCTCTAGCGACCCCATTAAGACCGGGTGACCAAGTGCTCAAGAGAAATCATCGAACCAATAAACTAGACAATCAGTGGGAAGCCGTACCCTACACAGTTTTACCAACAAGAATGGATAATCCTAAAATGTGTCTCATTAGCAAAAACGGAGGCTTAACATCTGTGCTAGTGTCAAGAGACAATCTTAAATTGTGTCCGGAAGCATTGAAAGAGCCAGAAGTTGTCCAGCCAGAACCAGAAGTTATTCAACCCATACTGGTCCAACCAGTAAAGGAAAAAGAAGAGAAAATGTATCACACCTGTATAGGAGACTTTCCCAAAACCCTACTAACATACCATGGTGCAGTAGTGGTTCCCATGGTGGCCTTTTACCCAACACCGAACCCAATACCAGAAGTCCCAAGACAGGAAGAGGCTGACCCCGTACTACAGGAGGTTCCAGGCCAGGAAGAACAGATTCCTGATCAGAGTAATCTCATTCACGGTGGACTTGCCAACTCCATAGTCATGGAATTATCTTTAGCAGAGCGGGCAGATACTACATCCGCAGTAGACAGTAGTACACCACATGAAGAGATACCGCTATTACGTAGATCACAGCGTAGTACCCAGGGCCAATTACCGGCCAGGTATGCAGATTACCAACTATAAAGCTCATAATGTGAATTGTATATATGTTATGCCATATATAGTTAAACAGAAAATGTAGTATAGTCATTGTTATCAGTCTGCAACGTTTAAGCCCAGTACCTACAGAGACTTGTCTGTATGAACTTCTTGCATATTCTTGAACTTGTTATCAGCCCGGAGGCACTAAATCAAAGCTCCGGAAAGACTGCTTTTTGAACTTTGCTTTTTGCTCTTTTTGAACTTTCTTTAGACTTTCTATTGAGTACCTTCAAGGGTAGAACTGTATTAATGGACGCTA
Source organism: Ranitomeya imitator (assembly GCF_032444005.1). Lineage (NCBI taxonomy): Eukaryota > Metazoa > Chordata > Amphibia > Anura > Dendrobatidae > Ranitomeya > Ranitomeya imitator. Next base: position 463,307,399 of record NC_091285.1, read on the forward strand.
TTTGAAGTGACTTTTTACAGAACTCTATTTTTGTTTCCTTGAGTGGTTTTTGTAACTTTTCATTTTTAAGACTCTGTACATATTAATTGTTATTTCAAAATGTTATCGTCCCACAGTCCCGGAGTACTGTTCTTAACTAAGGGGGAATGTGGCACCCCTAGGGGTATTTGCCACAAAAATAGTTACTGACACTAAACACAAATATTAAGATAGCAAAACTGCACTACCACCTCCGGCCAGAAGGGGGAGCTCCAGAGACTCCCCTTAATCCATTCTGGTCTGAGAGAAGAAATGGCAGTTGGGCTAAGGAGCTGATAGTGAGAGGTCATACAGCTGAATTTCTAACAGCCCTATGACGGTTTCCAGGCCCAAATCACCAGCCTGAGGAGAAGAGGGACAGAGAAAAGGGACATTGTGAGAACCGGGTAGCATTAATCACTACCCAGAACAGGCGCAAAGACGGATACCGGATCCGTGGCTGTATTCATTATATATAATACAGCAACCGGAAAAACGTGAGGTGATATCAGCTTCACTAGGGTCGGACGCAGCAACAGACATAGAGTTCAGCGGTACTCCCGGAGGGGGTAAGCCGATAAAAGGACTCGGGTTGCCCATCGAACCAGGACCCGGAGGGGACAGATTGGGCCGGCAGCCAGTTCACATACAGCAGCAGGGCCACACAGAAATTGCGCACAATAAGAGGCGAAGACCCCGGCAGGGTCAAAGTAACTCAGAGTTCCCATACAGACGCCGGTGACAGGACTGGTTGTAAATCCATTTATGTTAAAGTAAACTGGTTAAACGTTTCAGTGCCTCAGTCTTTCATTTGGACAATAGCCATCTATCCAGGATTGGGATCATCACCGCTGGGAGAACCTGCTGCTGATCAAGTAAGTGCCTGTCCCCTCACGATACCCCTTACACTGTGCATTGCCTGAGGCCACAGCACCGGGTCAAGCCACCTGTGACATTCCCCTCAAGAGACAGACCCCATTTGTCCGGTGCTGGGTACCCCGGTCTCTCGGGCGTCACAATTGTATCTGTCCAGAAATTCGTGATTCCACCAAAAGCGCGTTCTTTTGCGCAAAAGATCCTTGAAACGTACAATAATTCCTTGCAGCTCCCTGCTGGGCCCATCATTACCCCCTTCTATGTTATCGTGGAACACCTCATTTAGCTGTGCACGCCAAGTGCGGTCACGTGCACGGAAGTCCATACTTGCAATGGGAACAACTGTGAAACACACAGAAATAATTAGTAATACTACAAATCCCAAAATCATATTATCAGTCTGGGAAAAAACACAAGTGTGTTATAAATAACCAGACAGATCAAATCCGCTCCATATAATATGCATAAGAAAATAGGAGAATCCGGAGCATATGGTAAAAATATAAACAGCTCTTTATTGATACAAAACATTAAAAATATCAGTAATATATAGGGTACATAAATTCCAATAGATAACAGAGGCAGGGGGGAAAGAACCCACTCCTCTAAGCGCCCCACACTAAGCAATTACTGCGTATAGAATGAGAAGCACAAAGTGTGCAGTGCCCAAGTAGAATAGCAAGCTAATCAGCGGTGAATAGCACAGTGATCCAAACGGGTCACACTGAACACAATATTAGAAACATAGGTGAAAAGTCACAGATCAGCTTACCAGCTCAGGGGGAGGCCGACGAAGGGGATCCCGCCGGAAAACTACCCCGACACGCGTTTCATGGCTCTGCCACGCTGCTTCCTCAAGGGGATATGAGAAGGAGCAGCCAGGACCTGCTGATAACCCTCCCGACCCCAGTCACATGTCCCTGACCGGCCAATCATGGTGGCGCTAGCGGCGCATGCGCCCGGCGATGGGAAGGTCCTCCATGGAGGCGCGGCGTCAGGCTCAGTGCGCACGCCCCGGGAATTAACCCAGAGCGATCACACAGGGCACATAGACGCCCGCCCACATGGAGGAGCCGCCCATCCACCTGGCGATGCGCACGGCCACCAAGAGGGAAACTGGTAAAGGTGACAAGTACCGCAGATATTGATGTCCGACGTGGGACCTCAATAACTCTGCCTGGCACAAGGGGGAGTTAGAGCCCAGATCTACAGGACACCGATGGGAAAGGGGAAATGAGGGGAGGGACAGGAAGGACATAAGGAACGCAACTACTGAGAGGATAACAATTATCAACATGGGACCTCGGAAACTCTGCCTGTCAAGCAGAGAAAATGGAGCCAAAGTTGGCCAGAAGTATTGTGCCAAATACCGGATAGGACATTGCCACTGGCGCATATAGTGGCACATACAAGACATGAATGTATAATAATAAAGCCGCATAAATAAGCGAAGCAATAATATATAAGTAAATCACATCAGTATATATATGTGCAGCCATAATCCGACACAAAGCTAAACAATTAAAAATTATTATATATAGATATGATGAGTCCTTTGATAGTGTGCAGATAAGGAGCGGGTCATTCCTGTCCGTAATAGATATCCATATCTTAGGAGGTTGCGAAGATGATGAGATATGACCCACATGACCAGGGGAGAGGGAAGGGAGACAGCAGTCCATGAGAGGCCCATAGATGAAAGCGATTACTGATAAATGAAAAAACGAAAAACGAAAGTTAAAAACAAATATAAAAACAAGAAAATTAATCCGGCAGGAAAGAGATGGGCACCCATATAAACAGGATAAATAGTTAAAGATAGGGAGCAAAGCTCAGGGATTCATTGAGACCTCTAGGGGTCATGCAATCCAGCAAGACGATCCATTTAGTCTCGATCTGGGCTAACCGTTTTTTATGGTCACCACCTCTCACACCCAGATGTAATACATCAATCCCTCTGACCGAAAGCAATTTAGAGTTGCAATTGTGGTGTGATCTAAAGTGTCGAGGGATTGTTTTTAAATCTGACACTGTGGACACTGTCCTGGCCGCGCCAATGTCCCACACATGTTCCCGCACACGGACCCTAAGTTCACGTGTGGTAAGGCCCACGTAGATCCTCGGGCACGGACAGGTGGCGTAATATATGACATTCGTAGTCCCACAGGAAATGCGCTGTCTGATCTGAAAAGTTCTGGACCCATCACTAGATTTAAAGTCAGAACAGCGCAGGACATTGGCACAGGCAAGACAGTGCCCACATGGAATACAGCCCGCCCGAGGACCACTCGTCCCAAACGGATTTGCTGGTACAGGAATATAATGACTCCTGACCAGCATATCGCCAAGATTCATGCCCCTTCTCGGGGTCATGAGGGGTAGGTTGCCCAGGACAGCACGCAGGGAGGGCTCGGTCTTTAATACAGGCCAGTGCTTTTTGAGGATTGAACGCATACTCTCCCACTCATGATTGAAGGTGGAGATGAATCTGATGTGATCACCTCCACCCTCTGCACGACGTCGAGTGGTAGGGTACAAAAGATCACTCCGTGGGGTTTGGCGGGCACGGTCATAACCGGCTTTGATGGACCTGCGGCTATAGCCGCGATCCTCAAATCTTTGTCTAAGCTCTCTCGCCTGTGATTCAAATCTAGCCTCAGAGGAGCAAATTCGCCGCATCCTGAGGAACTGTCCGACCGGGACGGCCCTCACAGTGGCTTTATAATGAGCAGAAGTGGCATGCAGTAAAGAGTTAACGGAGGTGGGTTTTCTGAAAACATCCGTCTGGATGCGCCGGTCAGAATCGACCTCCAGACGGACGTCCAGAAAATCCACCGTAACCTCACTAGAGGTATACGTGAGCCGTATGTTCTGCATATTGTTGTTCAAAGTCTTCATAAAATCCTCGAGCTGGTGAGTAGATCCCCCCCACAAAAACAAAATATCATCGATATAACGATACCAGCACAGCACATGGGCAGCGGCGAGCGGGCCCTCGTCGCCAAAAATGTCCCTCTCCCAGGCGCCAAGGAAGAGGTTGGCGTACGAGGGCGCACAAGCCGCGCCCATGGCTGTGCCGCGTTTCTGTAGATAGAAATTATCTTTGAAGACAAAAAAGTTATGGGTGAGGATGTACTCCACCAGCTTGAGGATAAGCTCACACAGAGGGCCGTCCAGGTCGGAGGCCCCCAGGAAGTGGCGAACGGTATCCAACCCATGGGAGTGATCTATACATGTATACAGACCCTCGACGTCGGCAGTAACAAGAATTGTATCTTGATCCACAAGGATGCCATCAACCCTCGACAGGACGTCCGTCGTGTCTTTAATATACGATGGTAAAGTCACAACAAGTGGTTTGAGATAAAAGTCAATGAATTGACAAACGGGATCACAAATGCCGTCAATACCAGACACGATCGGACGCCCTGGAGGGTCGAGGGCATCCTTGTGGATTTTTGGCAGCAAATAAAATGTTGGGACCCTGGGTGACTTGATGGTCAATCCATCGAGTACCTGTTTGGTAATAATATTAGCCTCAAGAGCCCCAATCAATATATTTTGTAATTCCCGTGAAAAGAAGACCATAGGATTGGATGACAGCTTGAGATATGTATTAGAATCCTTGAGCTGCCGGAAAACTAACATTAGTAGTGTGGAATATGCAAAAAAAATGGGGATATGACATGGTTTACTGTATGTAAACCATGTCTCATATCATGTCGGGTTTAGGAAGGAGAAATGAAAAGCCGGCAATTGAATTACCGGCTTTTCAGCATTATCGCGCTGAAGTAAATATAAATATATATGTGTCTCAATGACATATATATATATATATATATATATAAAACAAAAACTCGACTTTGGAGCGAAGATCGCCAACCGCCGACCCGATCCCACAGTGGGATCGGGTCGGGTTTCACGAAACCCAACTTTGCCAAAAGTCGGCGACTTTTGAAATTGGCCGATCCGTGTCGCTCAACCCTAGCCGCGACCAATGAATATCCATGACAGACAGACAGAAAGACAGAAGGACAGACAGACAGAAAGAAAGACTGAAGTGACCCTTAGACAATTATATAGTAGAAGTGTTTTAACACCCCATCTTCAAGAGGTTTTAGAGCAAGTGGCAGAAATGGAAGGAGTTACAGCAAAGGTTGTGACCATCTATGCAGATTTTGCTTTTGAGGCCAATAGGTTGGCAGTGATTGTTCGGGAAAAGGAGGAAGCAAGGCAGTGCATCCTTCGTCAGCGACATCGCTGACGCTTTTGGATCCATCCGATCACTGCACAGCGATTGACCCGTGGTGTCTATTCAACACTGTACATAGAACTGAGGCAAAACTCAGAGAAGTTCTTCAATTATGTACGCATGAGACCTAAAAACTTTGACATTCTGGTGGAACGGGTTGGAGAACTAATCCGGAGAAAGGACACCTATTTGCGCGGTTTCTCATTCATCAAACTAACTGTAATGTTGTTGCTGATAGTTTGTAATTATTTTATGTGTTTTGTTTTTTTTTACAGATTCCTTGCAGCTGGCAAATCCCTTTCCTCCCTCCATTACCAATTTCGGCTTCGGATTTCGACAATATCAGGGATACTAAAACATACCTGCTGGGCATTTTGGGATTGTTTACAGGAGGAGTACATCACAAATCCAACAACGGAGAGGTGGCTGGAGATTGCCGCAAATTTTGAAAAGATTTGCCTTTTTCCAAATTGCTTGGGTCCCGTAGATGGCAAGCACGAAAGGATTGTTAAACCTGCAGGATCGGGCCCAGAATATTTCAATTATAAAAAATATTTTTCTATTGTGCTGATGGCCATAGCTGACGCTGAATGCAAACTCATATAGCAGTGGATATTGGTGCCTATGGCAGCTCCAATGATTCGCAGGTTTTTAAAATGACAGCAATGGGGCGTTGTTTATATGGAGACACATATCATTTTCCACCTCCAAGACCACTCCCTGGAACCTCTGGCAAACCAATGCCATTTTTGTGTGTTGGTGATGAAGCCTTCCAACTGTCACCACACCTGCTCAAACCATATGCAAGTAGTGGATTAACATGAAGGAAAATAATATTTAATTATCTGTTAACACGAGCGAGACGAGTGGTGGAGTGTGCCTTTGGGATTTTAACCGCTATCAAATTGAAAACTGAGACTGTGGATGAGGTGGTGAAGGTGCTGCACAATTTTGTCCTATCCAAGGAACCAGTTGCCATGGAGGAAAATGAGTCTGAAACCACCTTGCGTGACTATCAAAATATAACTTTTCGTAGCGCTGTTGCAGTTTCCAGAATGAGGGACCAATTTGCCGATTACCATACTTTATGTCACCTCAAGGTAGAGTTGAATGGCAGGATGACATGGTTTGATATGTTTTGTGTTCTTATATAATGCATGTTGCTGAAGTCACACTTATGATTTTATACCTGCTGAAGTCACACTTGTGACTTGTTTTTTTTACACCAAGTTTTATACCTTTCAGTAAAGTTGTGTATGTGTTTTTGTATATCAACCTTTTTTTACCTTTATAACAAGTGTTTTATGTTTTGTACCTTTTATACCCAATCTTATATAAATACATTTGACAATAAATGCTCTTTTAATCCAAAAATAGTTTTTCGTAACAAAGATTAAAAAATATTTACAAATTTGTAAACTGTTGGGTGGAGATACCATCTCCGGGGCTGGCAGGGTGGACTACGTCGATAGTGGGTGAAAAGCGACTGGGTTGGGGTTGATCAGAAGTGGAAGGGGGGAAGAAAACATGGGATTGAGCATGGAGGACAGGTTGGGCGGGGGTTGGGGTGTTGTAGGTGGAAATTATAAGGTGCAGGAAGCTGGGCTAGGGAAGGAATATGTAATGGGGAAGGAAACTGAGGGGAAGGCATTTGGAACTGGGATGGATTTTGGAGCTGGGACGGATTTAGAAACTGGGACAAATTTTGGAAAGGGCAAGGGTTTGTGTACTTGGAAGGATTTTGGTACTGGGGAGGATTTGGTAATGGAAAGGATTGGTAGGAGACACTGTGGATGGGGGGAGGTGTGGGAGCAACTATGGGGTAGTTGAAGGGGCTTGGGAGGTGGACTGAGCAAGAGCAGGATGGCAGCTTTGCATTACATGCATCTGCTGGTCAGGAGTTAGATTTTCCATGCGCACGAGTACTGATTGAAAAAAAACATTATTAGGTGAGCTACTTGCATCTGAATGCATACTATCCAGATGACTGCTGAGTTCAGGGATGCTTTTATTCAACATGTTGAACCCAGCAGTCATTTGCTAGGCCAAAAGTTTGATCGAGTTCTGGAAGGCTGCATTCAGATGCAAGTACTCGGGCACATAGCTCTTTTCCTGAACCCTCTGGTGCTGCCACCCAGAACCTAAAGGTATCTAGAGGTGGCAGTGTAAAGTGGTGATGTCTTTTTTCTATCATAAACAGTGTTGATACAGTAACTGTGTTCAGCCACCGGAGGTCACCCTTGAGTAATAGACAGGATAATTACAATGTTGTTGCAGTAATTTTGTTCAGCCACCGGAGGTCACCCATGAGTTAAAGACAAGAAGATTCTGGAAACAGGACAGTTACCTCAGAGAGTTTCTGGGCGTTTGAGAAGAAGCAGCGCTGTGATGGAGAGTGGGGAATCCAGATCTTGAGGCATTCCTGTTTTGGGACTGTGTGACTTCAAGCTATTCTTGTGAGTAAACAGAGAAGTGTGACTGGTCACCGACTGTGTAGTTAGCTAGGGATAGCTAGATAGGAATCACAGCCTAATTAAAGACAGCCTTGCATTAAGAATTGCATGATAACTAATGGACACTGTGTGGACTCCTGCGCTTCACGATTCTGACTATGGGATATTCCTGGGATTATTTGGGAACTTTATCTGGATCTGCATCAGAAGATTTGGTGGCTCAAATACCTATTTAATCATCCGCTGCTGGACATCTGTATAATAAATTCAGTTATTTACCGTTGAAGCATATATTGTGAAAGAGTACACTTTGAGCACTCAACAATAAGACGGTGCACTGCGTATACATTGAGTATATACTGTGATATATATATATATATGTTGGGAAAAACCGGGTACCTGTGATCTATTGTAAACTAGGCAGGAGGCGGATGTAAGATTGTATTCCTGAGAGGACCACGTGTCAGAGGCACAGTATAACCCCATGTAGGCCCATTACAGGTGGGAGTGGTATAGTTGTGGGGTAGTCTGATTCCTGCCTGTGAAGCTGGCACTTGGGGTCTCTCAGGCTGCATAACTTGTATTCTGTGAGTTGTGGCTGTTGTGGCCCATATTGTGTTGGGAGAGAAAATTCTGTCATTTTTTGCATAAGTTATAAAGAAAAGTTGGTTTAATATCATATTGTGCTCTGAGCCATTCATAGCAGTGCCGTATTCTGTTCACATGCAGCAACCGGCATAATGGTCGTTACATTTTGGCGTAGTCGGCAGGATACGGTGCTCGCTATGGATGTTACTGATGGAACAGAAGGCACTGTCGCTCCTGCTGTAGTTATTCACCCCCCTTCCCCCATTGTTTCTGGTAGAGATCGATTAGTGGGTTGCTCTGCCATAGGAGCGCTCCTTAATCACCTGGCCAAGTTTGATGGATACAATCTGCTGCTCAGTGATTGGGAAGGCAGGTTAAAGAATGCTATTGCCTTGCTTGGTGTTAGCCCCCGACTGCAGCCAGAAGTCGCGTTGAATGCTTTGGAGGGGGATGCCCGTAAAGTTGTCTTGTTGAAATCCGAGGATAAGCGAAGAACAGTTGATTACATCATTCGGATATTGAAAAAAGCATTTGATCACGTGGTGGCGGCAGGGCAACTGCGAGTACAGTTTTTCGCTCGGACCCAGCGAGACGGAGAAAGTCTGATTCAGTATGCTATAGCATTGGAGGAGCTGCATCAGGAGGTTAAAAGGAAGTCACCTGTGACTGTGGGTACTGAGGCTGAGGTTGACAGCATTCTTCGGGATCAGTTCATTGAGGGGATCCAAAGTGAGACACTAAGGAGTGAATTGTTACTGAAAGCACGAAGTATTCCTGGTATTACATATACTGAAATTCAGGAAGAAGCAGTAGCACGGACCTTAGAAGTGAAGCCCGTTCTGCAGAGAAGTAACCTGCAAGTGGCTGATGCATGAGGGCCGGGGCCAGATCCCATCCAGACACAGCTGGCAGCTTTACAGAAAACCATGGAAAGCCTGGCAGAGCAGATGCAGCAGATGCAGGTTCGGGAAATGCCTCCGATGTACACGGCACCACCTAACCCCTCTATTCCGCTGTATGGGTGGTTACCCCATACCTCAAAGGGAAATGTCGACTGCTATAAGACCCTGGCCATCCAGAGGTCGGACAAGAAGACCGGTGCAATGCTGGCGATGCAGGGAATTTGGTCATTTGCAGCGAGACTGCCAGAGGAAGCTGGCAGATGAACACTCGTCATCAGTAAAAGAGAGGCCCTTGCTGTAGTTGGGCATACGGCGGGGCAGGAACGAACATCAGTGCCCAATGTCTGTTCTGAGGATCTGATTGAGGACAGTCCCACTTTGGAGGTGCAGTTTGCAGGCAAGAAGGTGGCGTGCCTGGTGGATACCGGGTCAGAGGTGACTACGATGCCAATGAAGTTTTTTATGGCGCACTTCGAAGAGACTGTCAAACCGGAGTCGGGACATCTATTAAAACTGAAGGCCGCCAATAATGAGGAAATTCCAGTGATGGACATTGCGTGGATGAAGGTACAGCTGTGTGGTCAGGAGTTGGGGACCAAGGGAGTGGTGCTCGTGAAGACGCAGGCGAGACCAAACCTTCCAGTGGTTCTGGGAATGAACATCCTGAGAGAACTGGATTCCCTTCTGTTTGAACGTGATGGTCCGCGTTATTGGAAGCGGGCGACGCCCCACAAAGTCACTCAGAGAGTCCTGCAGCAGGTGGTCCGTTCGTGCGGCATTCAGAAGAGTTGGGCAGAAGGAAGAGCAATGGGAGCGGTGTATGTCCCATGCGGGTCTGCTGTTGTGATCGGTCCGGGTCAAGAGAAGCTTTTATTAATGCCGGTAGGGACACACAGAAAACTGAATGGTGTGGAGGTGATTCTGGAACTGACCAGTCGGTCAGAAGACACGGACAGTCTAATGGTAGCCCGGACAGTGGCCGTTGTACGAGATGGAAGTGTACCAATAAGGTGCTTGAATCTTCAAGATCATGAGATGACTCTGGCGGCATGCACCAAGCTGGCTGATGTACATGTGTGCAGCGAGAGAGTCATTCCCAAAAGTCAGTTTACACTGAGAGCAGATCGCAGGACTGCCTGGACCCTGTCAATGCAGACGACAACCAAAGAGTCCCCCACACCTGCATGAAATGGCAGGAAGATCATGGAGCAGGCGCGCAGGCTGGAAGATACATTGTGGGAATATCAGGCTGCTTTCACCAGGGATGATGAAGACTTTGATTGAACAAAGGCAGTGGAACATGAAATACCCACAGGACATGAAATACCCACAGGAGATACCCCTCCGATTCGAGAGAGATATCGTCAGATCCCGCCAAACCTCTATCAAGAGGTTAAGGGGATGATAGCACAAATGCTAGACAATGGGGTGATCCGCCAGAGTCAGAGTCCTTGGGCCGCACCAGTTGTGTTGGTGCGGAAAAATAATGGGTCCATACGGTTTTGTGTTGATTACCGCAAGCTGAATGCACATACTGTATGTGATTCTTATCCGTTACCAAGAATCGAGATATCCTTGTCCGCACTAGGGAAGGCGAAGTATTTCTCTACGCTTGACTTAGCCAGTGGCTAATGGCAGGTGCCTGTGGCAGCTCGAGATCGGCAGAAGACAGCATTCATCTTGCCGATGGGTCTCTTCGAGTTTAACCGGATGCCCTTTGGACTGAGTAATGCCCCAGGAACATTTCAGCGATTGATGGAGTATTGCTTGTGTGATTACAATTTTGAATCTGTGTTGATCTATCTGGATGATGTAATCGTATTCGGAAATTCATTCGATGATCACCTGAAAAAGCTGCGGCAAGTGTTGCACCAACTGAGAGACAATGGACTTAAGATCAAGCCAAAAAAATGTCAACTGTTCCGAATGCAGATTGAGTATCTGGGGCATGTAGTGTCGGCTGAGGGTGTGCATCCGGCATTCAAGGGTGGCCCAGACCCAAGACCCGGAGAGAAGTGCAGGCATTTCTCGGTCTAGCCAGATATTATCGCCGATTTGTAAAAGACTTTGCTAAAGTGGCTGAGCCACTGAATGAGCAGTTGAGAGGGAAGGCGCGAGGGCCCAAGAACCAACCCATCCAATGGACAGATCGACAACAGGCATTTCATCAGATCCAGGATGCCCTTGTGCAGGCACCTTTGTTGGCGTATGCACGTTTTTGACCGACCTTTCATTCTGTACACTGATGGGAGCTTCCATGGCCCTGGAGCTGCGTTAGCCCAAGAGCAGGAGGGGTGTGAACACGTCATTGCATATGCCAGTCGGTCTCTACGAGACACCGAGCGAAACCCAGATAATTATAGCTCATTTAAGTTGGAGATGTTGGCCTTGGTGTGGGCTATGGCTGAGAAATTTGCAGAGTACCTTGCTGGCTCTGATATTTTTGTGATGACTGACAATAATCCACTGGCACACCTGGAGAATACCAGGCTGGGAGCCCTAGAGCAGAGGTGGGTAGCGCGGATGTCCAAATTTAATTACCGGATTCGGTTCCGTTCTGGTAAAGAGAACTCCAATGCCGATGCACTGTCACGAGTGACTTGTGGTACTCCCAGGCATGTTCTGGATGAAGACCTTGAGGATACAGAGATTCCTGACCTGAGACGATTACCTGTGTTCGTGGATGCGGCACAGTTAATTGGGGTGGCGACACGAGTTGCCACATTGCTGGGAAAGACTCGTCAGGAGTGGGCCGATTTACAGGATGCGGACTCCGAGCTGTCACGAGTAAAGAAGTGGCTGAGTCAAAAGTCCTGGCCCGACGGAAGGGCGAGAGCTCGGCTGGGTGCAGAGGGGCAGAAACTGCTATGGCAGTGGGATCGATTGGCCATAACGGAAGGGGTACTGTATCGCTGGATCTACGTAGCGGCAGAGCTGGGGTACCGTTGGCAGGTGGTAATCCCAGCCTCAATGGCTCCGGACATTGCCCGAGAGGCTCATACGCATGGTGCACATTTGGACCTGAAAAGAGTTATAGATGGTTGCACCGATTTGTATACACACCTGGCTTGGAAGAAGTCGTGAGAGAGGTGTGTGCTAAGTGCCGGCCCTGTGAATTGAATAAGTCCCCAGAACAGAGAGCTCCTGTTCAAACAATCATGACGTCTGCCCCGCTGGAAGTATTAATGGTGGACTATCTGTCCATTGGGTACTCCAGCAGCGGTCATCATTCATGCCTGGTCATGACCGATCATTTCACAAAATTTGCTGTGGCCGTTCCCACTAAAGATCAGACTGCTAAGTCCGCAGCAGAGGCAATCTGTAAACATTTCATTCCGGTGTATGGGTGCCCCCAAAGAGTGCATTCAGACCAAGGTACCTGTTTTCAGGGTCAGCTCATGACTGAGTTGCTGCAGGTCTATGGGATTCAGCAATCACGGATGACGCCCTATCACCCGCAGGGAAATGGAGCTTGTGAGTGATTCAACCGAACGCTGCTCCAGATGCTGAGAACGCTGGAACAAAGGCAAGAGGGTCGATGGCCTGAGTTTCTCCCTGAACTTATGTGGGCTTATAATAACAGAGTCCATAACACTACAGGGTTCACGCCTTATGCAATGATGTTCGGCCGGCCTGGACGAGAAATCGGGGAGCTGAGTCTGACGGTACCGGATGAGCCGCAGTATCGTACAGCCAGTGATCACCAAAGAAAACTGCGAGAGATCCATCAGATAGTGAAAGAACGTGTACGGGATCATCCACACTGAGATTGAAAACCAGTGCATGGGGATGAGTTCCAGGTGGGTGACAGGGTGCTAGTGCGGGTTACACGTCCAGAGGGGAAGTTGAGTGACAGGTGGGAGGATACGCCTTACACAGTAGTGGAAAGGGTGTTCCCAGGAGGAAGTGTGTACACAGTGGTCCCTGAGGGGTGTATCGGACCTCGTCGCACGATGCTTCGGAATTGGCTAAAGTGTATATCCGACGCACCTGTCTGTTCCCCTGAGTCATCCGATCCAACGATGATGCAACCGAGCAATGTTGAGTGTTACTGTTGGGATGACTGTGATGGCGATCTCCCAGAAATGCAGAGTCCGACAGTGCAAACTCCAGATATGCCCAATGATGTTACTGTTCCACCAGATACTACAAATGTTTCGTTGAACCGACAGGTACTGGCTTACGGAGGTCAGAGAGGAGCACGGCTGGAATTCCTCCGATACGATATAATCCTGATGAGTATGTGTTGCTTGTGAGTTGTGAGAAGCCATTTGTCAGGATGCCAAATTGAAAGTGGGGTGGAGTGTAAAGTGGTGATGTCTTTTCTCTATCATAAACAGTGTTGATACAGTAACTGTGTTCGGCCACCGGAGGTCACCATTGAGTAATAGACAGGATAATTACAATGTTGTTGCAGTAATTTTGTTCAGCCACCGGAGGTCACCCATGAGTTAAAGACAAGAAGATTTTGGAAACAGGACAGTTACTTCAGAGAGAGATTCTGGGCGTTTGAGAAGAAGCAGCGCGGTGATGGAGAGTGGGGAATCCAGATCTTGAGGCATTCCTGTTTTGGGACTGTGTGACTTCAAGCTATTCTTGTGAGTAAACAGAGAAGTGTGACCGGTCACCGACTGTGTAGTTAGCTAGGGATAGCTAGATAGGAATCACAGCCTAATTAAAGACAGTCTTGCATTAAGAATTGTATGATAACTAATAGACACTGTGTGGATTCCTGCACTTCACGATTCTGACTATGGGATATTCTTGGGATTATTTGTGAACTTTATCTGGATCTGCATCAGAAGATTTGGTGGCTCAAATACCTACTTAATCCGCTGCTGGACATCTGTATAACAAATTCAGTTATTTACCGTTGAAGCATATATTGTGAAAGAGTACACTCTGAGCACTCAACATTAAGACAGTGCACTGCGTATACATTGAGGACATACTGTGATATATATATATATGTATTGTAAACTAGGCGGGAGGCGGATGTAAGATTGTATTCCTGAGAGGACCACGTGTCACAGGAACAGTGTAACCCCGTGTAGGCCCATTAGTTAAGGGAGGGAGTGGTATAGTTGTGGGGTAGTCTGATTCCTGCCTGTGAAGCTGGCACTTGGGGTCTCTCAGGCTGCATAACTTGTATTCTGTGAGTTGTGGCCCATATTGTGTTGGGAGAGAAAATTGTGTCATTTTTTGCATAAGTTATAAAGAAAAGTTGGTTTAATATCATTTTGTGCTCTGAGTCATTCATAGCAGCGCCGAATTCTGTTCTCGAGCAGCGACCGGCATAACGGTCGTTACAGCAGCATCAGAGGGGTGGGGTAAAGGGAAAGCTAACTCGTCACCAGCAGCTTCATGTAACTAAGTCTGCGATGATGCTCCAGCGCTGGTGGATTTGGATGGGGCCGAGGGACCAGAAGTGAGGGAAGGGTCAGATGAAGGGTCAGAGGGGTGGGGTCCATCGACGTGGCCCCCGGTGGCGGACTCCTGTGGGATCGCTCCAGAGGGGTCCAAGGCAGCAGCAGGCTCCCGAGTGCTGAAATGGTACTGTGAAATAAAAGAAAAACTAAAATGAATATATTGATATTATATAGCCCTGGCCGAAACAAAAAAATAAGGTTAGACAGGTAAACATTATGACTTCATAAATGACCTGTGGAATATTTACCTTCTGCTAACCATCGTCGACCGGAGGAACAACAGGGCCCTGCCGTACTTGTATTGGCTCCTGCGTCCTCCCGATCTACTCAGGGCCTGCATCTCCTTGTTGAACTCTCTCTTGAAGCGATCTCTGAGTGACCACCACCGCTTCATTTCCCTTTCACCTGTACAGTGAAAAAATAAAATTGGTTACAACACATTCCGTCCTGCAACCGAAATTACTGAAATGTGAATACTTACGCGCTTGAGTCTGCTGCCGAGGTTCTCCCAGTTGTCCACAACGATGAAGCATACTTGCTCCCAGAGCCAACGAGTGATGAATTGATCAGCATGGCTGCAGACAGCCATGTTCCACAGCGGCTCCCGCTCGCGTATCTCTTCGATGAGGTGGTCCACATCAATACCACCCTCCTCACCATTCGAGTCGGGAGCACGCTGTGAAGACTGTTAAAAAATAAAGAAAAAAAAATTATTAAACTGAAATCCAAATGTAAAAAAAAAAATATAACAAATGTACCGTATTTTCTGGCGTATAAGATGACTTTTTAACCCCTGAAAATCTTCTCAAAAGTCGGGGGTCGTCTTATACGCCAGGTACGGCATGTGCAGGGAGCGGTCTCGGATGGTTCCCAGGGTCTGGAGGAGAGGAGACTCTCCTTCAGGCCCTGGGATCCATATTCATGTAAAAAAAAAGAATAAAAATAAAAAATATCGATATACTTACCTCCTGACGGCCCCCAGAGTTCTCCCGGCTGTCAGCAGTGCACGCGGTGGCTTCCGTTCCTAGGGATGCATTGCGTGCCGCGAAGGACCTTTGTGATGTCGTGCCCAGTCGTCTTATACACCAAAAAATATGGTACTTACTGGAGGCTGACCACTGCGGCGATCACGACGCCTACCCTGGGAGCTGCTGGGAGGACCTTGACTGCGTTGGCCAGAACGTGCAGCAGACTAGAAAAAAATAAATAAATTGTGTTGTATGTAGGCATATGTTTTGTGTGTACTGTGATGTATGATGATCTGTTTTTTATGTGTTGGGTGCACTGTGATGTCTGTAGGAACTGTTTATGCACAACTTACACTCTGCATGGCTGCTACGGGCATTTCTCCACCCACCTGGTCTCCTTCTGGGAGGCCCTTTGCTGTTTCAGCTTCTTGTGAAAACATAATTAATGCATATAGTGTTAACCCAAAATTTTAACAACAAAAAGAAATAAAATAATTTTTAAATTACCTCAAGACCCCTACGCTGTGAAGGAGGGCTCCCAGAAGAAGACATTTTTTTTTTATCTGCAAGTATAAAGACACTTGTTAGCTACTATGCAAATTACCGTATATTCAAAGCTCTGTGTTCTTTAATACTTACATCTGGAGTTGTGAGTGCTGTCCCCGTTGGTCCGGTTGGGCCTGGAATGACCTGGTATGGGCTGGTACTGAAAGTATAAAGACACTTGTTAGCTACTATACAAATTATATGCAAAGCTTTGTGTTCTATAATACTCAACAGTTGTGAGTGCTGTCCCGGTTTGTCCGGTTCGGCCTGGTATGGCCTGGTATGGGCTGGTACTGCAAGTATAAAGACAATTATAAAATTATGTGTAGGCAGCTGAATTAGAACAAAAAAAGTTGGTCCACAGCTAGTAGGATTTAAAAACCCTCCCCCCTAAAATAATCCCCATAGGACCCACAACTAAAAAAAAGGTAAGTAAAAAATTTTTTTTATATCAGAGCAATATGCAAGCAGGCAAAAAAACACCATTCGGTAACCCCCCAAAATATACCAGAGGCACACAGGTCTGAGCTTGATATCCTCCCTCCATAATATGCGCTATCCGCAGGCTGGCAAACCCTTACCCCCCCCCCCCAAAAAAAATAAAAATAAAATAAAATAAATAAACCTTGCAAAAAATACCCTCCTTCAAAGTTTAAATGCCTAAACCCCAGTTGAAAATTTATTGACCACATATGCTATTTTTCAAACATCCATGTTAAAAATCAAATTGTGCTATCCAAATTTTCATACACCTTTTATTTAAAAAAATATACCCTCAACCAACTCTGTATTGCTGTGTTGCATGTGTGTTCCAGTTTTACATACACCACACTGTAAAATTTACCTTTGTGAAATTATACTACGTACAGTTTGAAGATACATTTTTGTTATTTTACTTTTTTTTTTTTTTTTTAAACATCACAACATCACAAGTAGGAGCTACAATTCTCTTTATTTTAAATACAGGTACTGTACATTAAACGCAAATTTTGTAACCAATACATGTAAATTAAAAAAAAAAAAGCATGGACACAGAAACGCAGCACACAAACACACCGCTATTACACACATGCCACACTACTTTGGAAATACATAACAGTAATAAAATAAATAAACAACCACGGCTGGACACACACACACCACAGAACTTTGTTTTTAAAAAAAATAAATAAAGGACAGACGCAGCACACACAGCCATTACACACATGCCACACACGCTGCACACACAGACACCACATGCCACACACATGCCGCACACACACCACACTACTTTGGAAATACATGACAGTAATAAAAAATAAAAAAAAACACGGCTGCACATACATACACCCAAAAAATAACACTGGCAGGACTCATGCTGGCTGGCAGGATGCTGGCTGGCTGGCAGGCCTCTAGCTGGCTAGTAGTCCTCTGGCTGGCAGGCCTCTTGCTGGCTGGCTGGCAGGACTCTGGCTGGCTGGTGTTTGGATGGCTGGCTGGCTGGCTGGCAGGAGTCTTGCTAGCATGTAGGCTTCTTGCTGGCACATTGAGGAATGAAGCCACATGGCAGGTTTATATAGATTTGGGGCTGTCTGGCCAATTGGCTACTAAATACTGATTTTCGGCATGCTCAGTGTAAAAAAACAGAATCCAGCGCTGGATTCTGTTATGTGACGTACCAAGACGGATCCTGTGTCCATAGGCTTCCATTCTAGCCAACATTGTATGCTGCAGGATCCGTCGTGGCACGTTTTTCCGATGCAGACAAAAAACGTTTCTTTGTACGTTTTTTCCAGACGACATATCAACAAATTCCGACAGATCCAGTGCACAACAGATGAAACGTGTGGTCATGCGTTGCGATCCGTCGCTAATACAAGTCTATGAGAAAAAGACGGATCCTGTGGGCAAATTCGCTGGATCCGTTTTTTTCACAAAACGACGCATTGTGACGGCCGCCAGACGACGGAAGTGTGAAAGAGGCCTTATTTATTTTTATTAGGGTATATGCACATATTTGTTGTTTCTTTGGTTTTGTTTGTTTCCATTGCCAGTGTGAACATGCTTTTAAATCATGCATGTTTCCAAGTCAGACTAAACTAGAGGGCCTACTAGGTCCATGGCAATTCTCTTAAATGGGATCTCAATTTCAGGTAACGGGATTTCAGGACTTTGGAAGTGAGAAGAGGGAGCTATTATCTGGCAGGTGGGGCACTACCTACAATAATTCAGGATATCCCAGTAACATCCTGGCCAATAGAACCTCTCCATTATTCTCTCCTGCATTTTCTCTACCCCCTGATGTCCCCCTAAAACATGCAAATGGGACATGTCTAAACTTTCTGCCAGTAGAGTCCTGGAACCAACAGCTGCTTCAGTATCTCACCTCCCCTCAGTGTTTTCACTCGATAGAACAATTTGCCATTGACTGCAAAGTGTGGGTACTTGGTGTTGGCCCCGGCTCTTGAGCAACCCCATCAATCACAGACACATTTTCAAAGACCCCTTTTAGGGTAAGATCCAGAATTTGAGCAGTCGCCAAATTTTCCCCAGATACCCCTGTTCAGGAATCTCAGCCTCACTGGTCACCGTTTCATCCTCATCACCAGCTTAAACCAAATATCAATGTAACCTATAGGTCAAAGAGAATCTAAGTACAACCAAGTAACCTATAATCCTCAAATAACTATATATAAAACAATACTTTTATTGGTTAAAAACCATAGACACAACCACAGACATAACATGACAGATAACCGTGCTCTCTATATAAACCCTATAAACGGGACCCTCAATACCTACTGCCTAACAGCGGAGGTTGGCACCCTATACATGAACGAGATTGGCGCCCCCACTCAACGACGGCTCACCCTGAAACTCCTATTTCCGCCCTGCATATGTGTCACAGCCGGGCTTTAGCAGATATACAACAGGAAAAAATAGAGTAGATAAATATCAATAGCCAAAATTACTTATTGATAAATGAGGCAGAAACATTATTGTATGTATTATGATAGGGTGAGAGACACAGACATACAACGTGCAAAACAGTGCAAAAATAAAGTGCTAATAAGTGGATACAGGTAAACCAAGCTATCGTAGTACCTGTGACTGGAGGAAGTCTCCAAGAACGGTATAAATTTTCTTTTTCTCCTCTTCTATGAGTTGAGGGGCATCTTGATTTTCTTCTTTGTTTTTTAATTGGTCAGGGCATACCTTCAGATGATCTCTTGATACTGCTGCTGAGGTTTCTCCTCCTTCTTCATTAACGATGCATACCTTGGTGTTATCGAAGTTTGAAGGCATGATGGTGTATGGTTCAGCCTCCCACTGATCATCTAGTTTGTGTATTCTTCTCTTCCTTTTGAGAACTTGTTCTCCTGGTACTAGAGGAGTACCCGCAGCCAGGGGTGAACCTAGCCTCCCTGCTGCCTGAGGTGAACGGCAAAATGGCGCCCCCCATACACCCTGTACACACACGGCTCTGCTCTGCTCTGTACACATACACGGGTCAGCTTCATACACTTTGTACACACAGGGCTCCGCTCCGTACACCCCGTACACACGCGGCTCAGCTCCGCACAGCTTGTACGCACGCGGCTCAGCTCTGCACACCTCGTACACACGCGGGTCTGCTCCGTACACCTCTTACACACGTGGCTCCGCTCCATACACTTCATACACACACGGCTCAGCTCCACACATCTCGTACACACACATGGATCCGCTCTGTGTGATAGAAATATACTGTATATCATGTAGATCTCACTTGCATGTATACTCCTCTATAATCATATATACTCAAATTTACACAGCTAATATATACTCAGCTAGTTTATAATCAATTGTTCGATTTGACCACATGAGCTAGGCCAGATGGTTCCTCGGTAATTTCCAGACACCCGAAAAGCAGAACAGCACCAGATGTATTAAGTGCTGATGAGATGTCTCAACTTTGTCCTAGATGCAGAGAGCTACATTTTGGTTGCTTAATCAGCATCCATATGTGCATTAATCACAATATTCCATATATATTTAGATATCCAATAACAGAGGAGCTATACAATATGGTAATTAACTAACCACCCCTAACCACTCCTTTCTATATGCAATTATAAAACTATGTATGTACAATAAAGTATCAGTATTGATGGAATGCTTTTCTGTCACAATGGTGTACAGTCCATTCTTGATGAGCACTCAAAATACTCAGTCTTATTGGGAACGGCCGCAGCACACACAGGGATAGATTTATCCAAACCAAATTTCCATAAAATCTGGCGCCCAACGTGGGGCGTGGACGAAACACACAGGGACCCTGTGTGACCCTGCTGACCGGAGAGACGGAGGTGTTGGCCACAGCCTTGGTTCACGGGATGGAAACTGCTCAGCTCCATAAGTAAGGTAAGAAAATGTTATCATCTTAGCTGAAAGTCCCCTGTGCTCGGTCCAGGTCTATACCTCTTGCCGGTCAGGTGTGGTCACCACCACATTCCCAGGTAGTGTAAAAATTCCAAGGTGTCTGCTGTGTGACGTGTATGTGTTCTGTGTTTGTGTAAGATCCGGGAGACAGTTGGAACGGTGACTGTTTTGCTTGTGGTTGCTGGGTAACAGACCGCAGGAGGTCAAATTGCTCGATAAGTTATTGCAGGATTCCCGTGCATAGGAGGGACAGGTAGTCCCGGGGCAGGTGGTCCCAGGCTCCAGGCAAGGGTAATGATAACTTTGAAGGCAACTGCAGATTCCCGTAGTCCTGGCAAGCCAGTTAGGACGACCGGACCGGGGTGGTAGATTTCCCGCTTGTGTTTCTCACTCAGGCGGCCTGGGCACAGGTGTGCCCAGTGCGATTGGTAGTAGTCTGTTCCTAGAGCAACTTGCACGTGTCACAGAATAATAAAAGGGGCATCAGTTTTCTCCCGGACGTCTGTATCTGTTTGGATCGTGTCGCGTATTGCTGCTTTAAATGCATACAATTGTATAGAGAAGGCTTTTTTTCCGTTCCCCTTCTGCTGTAGCAAAGATATATCCATTGTAAATCACACTTGTCACATCTGTTTTTGCAAAGTTTCCTGTTTCTGCATTCTGAATAGTGCTACAGTAGCAATTTTTGAATAAGTGAAACTAAATGGTATTTATCATTTTTGCTGTGACATACTTGTTTTCAGATACGTGATTTTAGCGACCTTGGATACAGCAGCATAAGAAAAGGGGAAGTGTGTGTGTCTGGCTGTGTTTGAGCACAGAGAAAAAAAAGAGCAGTTTTAACTTTTTTCTCTTTGAAGTTTTTCCTTCTGTCTTTTTACTTTTTAAAGTTTTTCTTTCTATGTCAAAATTTTACGTTTTTTGGTTGTGTACCAAGTTTTTGATGGTTTTCTTTTCTTTTGGTTTCAACTTCTTGTACCAACTTTTTTCAAGGTTTTCTTTTCTTTTTGTTTTGTGTGTTTTTATATACCAATTTTTTTTTGAAGTTTTTGTTGTTGTGTTTTTTTCCTTTTTGTTTGTTTTTCATTTTTGTTTTTGCCATGGGGAATAAGGTGGCCAAGCAACAGGAGGGTCTTTTACTTCCTGATGATAAAACGGCTACTCAGATAGTGGCAGAACACGAAGGTGTTGAGTATGTGAAGAATTTTGGAAGGTATAAAGTATGTGAAATCCATAAGAATGGCAGACTTCAAGCTGCGGAGTGGCATGATGTAGAAAGGAAAATAACACGGCTCCGCTCAATACACCTCATACACACGTGGCACCGCTTCATAACCTCATACACACGCGACTCCGTTCCGTACACCTCATACATACATGGCTCCACTCCGCACACCTCATACACACATGGCTCAGCTCCACACACCTCGTACACACACGGCTCTGCTCCATACACCTTGTACACACACAGCTCTGCTCCGTACACCTCATACACACACGGCTCAGCTCCATACACCTTGTACACACACGGCTCAGCTCCATACACCTCGTACACACACGGCTCCGCTCCATACACCTCATACATGGCTCAGCTCCGCACACCTCGTACACAAATGGCTCCGCTCCATACACACACGGCTCTGCTACATCCACACTGTAAACCCCTCCAAACCCCACACATAAGCTTACCCTCTTCCAGCACCATGACAACCAGCACAGCAGAGTCTTGCATACACTGAGGCCACTGATCATATGACCACTGACTCCTCCCATCCGTTGACGTCATCACAGGTCCTGTGCGCACAGAACAGTCTTCTATGAGCAGCCCCAGCAGATGCAGGAGAGGAGTGACTTCAGCTTGAGGACCTGTGATGATGTCATGATCACGTGACCGGTCACATGAGCTGGGGAAGGCTGGATGAGGGGATTCGGCCATTCAGGACGGTTGGGAGCCTTGAATACAGTAGTAACTGAACCTGCGTCTATGATGCAAGTTCAATTACTACACTGGCAGAATTTGCCGCCCCCTCTCTTCATTGAAGGCAGTGCTGCCTGAGGCAAAGTTGTCAACTTGCCACATGGTAGCGGCGCCCCTGCCCATAGCTTGCTGGTTGTAGCTCTTTTCTTGTCTTTGCCTGGCTTGAGACAAACTTTTCTCTACACTTTCTTGTACTTTGTGGTATTGCTGTTCCACTCTGTATCCCAGTCTTCATCTGGTGATGTGGTTTCCAAGTCAATAACTTGCCAGGTCTTGCTCTCATCAAATAGGCTGGAGTGCAATTGGTGGAGTTCACCAGGATATGGTTGTATAGATCTACCAAGTCCGGCAACTTCTCTGGCCACAAGTTTCTCTCTTCCAGGGGCAAGGTCTTCAACAGGTCAATTACCCACCTCGTTCATTTTCTCGCACATGCCATTTGTCTGCAGATGGTAGGGCGTTGTTCTGATTTTCTTACATCCATACAGGTTACAGAACTCTTGGAACACTTCTGACTCAAAGGTTGGGCCTGGGTCGGTGAATACCTTTTCAGGGTAACCGTGAAGTCAACAAAAGTGTTGTAGAAATTCATTGGCTGCTGTCTTCGCTGTTTAGTCCTTAACAGGCACGACTACCAGGAACCTTGAGTTATGGTCCACTATGGTGAGGGCGTAGACATAGCCTGACCAGCTTGAGGTTAGCTTCACATGATCCAAAGCTACAAGTTCAAGTGGTTGTTTGGTGACTATGGGCTGTAGGGGAACACTCTGGCTGTTGCGGTCTTTCCTGTGCAAGTTGCATGGGCCACACTCTCGGCAC
Source organism: Ranitomeya imitator (assembly GCF_032444005.1). Taxonomy (NCBI): domain Eukaryota; kingdom Metazoa; phylum Chordata; class Amphibia; order Anura; family Dendrobatidae; genus Ranitomeya; species Ranitomeya imitator. The sequence goes on from NC_091285.1 coordinate 463,330,629, forward strand.
CACTTCTCAATGGCTCTTCTCATGCCAATCCAGTAGAATCTTTCACGAAGCAAGACTTCCAACTTCTTCAATTCGAGGTGTCCTGCTCCATTGTGGTATGCTGCTAAGATCATTGGTGCATCCCGCTTCGGGACTACCACCTGCCAGACCAGTTCATGAGTGCATGGGTTGATGCTCCTCCGACACAGCTTACCCTTATAGATGAACAGCTTGCTCTTCTCCTTCCACAACTGCTGCGCTTCCTGTGGAGCATCTGGATCACGGTGTGAGTCAGCTTGTGTCAGTAGCTCCTTTATGGGGCAGACTGCTGGATCGCTATCCTGAGTTTCTGCCCAATCATGGTGGGGCAATGGGTTTAACGTGGCCTCTTGCATGATGCAGCACTCGTTCCTCACCCCCTGGGAGCATTGAGCCGCCACCAGGCAGTGGAAGGCTGGTAACTCTATTTTTTCGAGTGCTTCTGGATCTTCTCCCTCGTCTGGTAAAATGAGCCTTCTGGACAGCACATCAACATTGGCGTTCTAATGTCCTGCTCGGTACTTGATGGTAAATTTGTAGTTGGACAGCCTGGCCATCCATCGATGTTCCAATGCACCTACCTTTGCCATTTCAAGGTGGGTCAGTGGATTATTGTCCATGTAGATGGTAAACTTCGCTGAAGTCAAGTAGTGCCTGAAGCGCTCCATTACCGCCCAGGCAGTGGCGATGAACTCCAGTTTAAAGGACCTGTAGTTGTCAGGGTTCCTTTCAGTGGGACAAAGCATCCTGCTGGCGTAGGCAATCATTCTCTCTCTGCCTTTCTGCACTTGTGATAGCACAGCTCCTAATCCCACATTGCTGGCGTCAGTGTATAGTATGAATAGTTGGTCATAATCTGGATAGGCCAGGACATCATCTCCAGTGAGGGCCAACTTCAACCGAGTGAAGGATTCTTCTAGTCTGTTGTTCCACTCAAACTGAGGACCTGTGTTCTTAATCTTCTTGGATTGGCACACTAGGAGGTCTTGCAGGGTGCGGCTATCTTGGTAAAGCCCATAATGAATTTCTGGTAGTAGCCTACCAACCCGAGGAACTGCCATACTTCATGAATGTTTTGGCCAGTCCCTGATAATGGTGACTTTGTCAGGGTCTGCTGCTACACCTTCGGCGCTTACCACATGACCTAGATACTGCACCTTGGGCTTCAGCAGGTGGCAGTTGGATGGCTACACTTTCAGGCCAAAGTTGGACAGGGCTTCAAACACTTTAGCCAGGTGCTTCAACTGGTCTTCATAGGTTTTGGAGAAGACAATGACATCATCCAGGTACAACAGAACGGTTTCAAAGTTCTTGTGCCCGAGGCAACACTCCATCATCCTCCGAAATGTTCCTGGTGTGTTGCAAAGCCCGAATGGCATGTAGTTGAACTCAGAGATGCCCATTGGTGTCATCAAGGCGGTCTTCTCTTTATCCGCCTCTGCCACGGGAACATGCCAATACCCACTGGTGAGATCTAAGGTGGAGAAATAGTTAGCGAATCCCAGTGCAGCTAGTGACTCCTCAATTCTAGGTAATGGGTAGGTGTCCTTGAGCTAAATGCTTTTAATTCACCTGTACATTCTCATGGTCGATCTTTCTTTTTAACAAGGATTTAACGAGCTGCCCAGGGGCTACAACTATCTCTGATTACCCCAGCCTACTTCATCTCTCGTAACATATTCCTTGGCATGTTGATAGTGTGCTGGGGGTACAGGCCGGTACCTTTCTTTAATGGGCGGATGATCTCCGGTGGGGATATGGTGTTGGGCCCCTTTTACCTGCCCAAAGTCTAGAGGATGTTTGCTAAAGACTCGCTCATATTCCTGGACCACCCGGTAAGCCCCATGCTTCTGGTCCTCCAGCTGCCTCTCAGAGCCATTGTCTTCCGCATGGTTGGATGGGACCAAGGGTTCTGCTACCTGTATTGCATTGTTACTGACAGTGAACAACTTAGCAAGGGTGGCATCTCAGGGTAAATGGACCTCTTTTTCCCCACAATTCAGGATGGTATTCTCCCCTTGCGGACATCGACTAGTGCCCTGGCTGTCAGGATAGTGGGCCTACTATCAGAGTACACTGGTTCTACCAGTGCCTGGTAATCTTGACCCCTGAGACCTATTGCCGCTCGTCACAAGATTAACATTTCACTCCTGGGGGTATTGCAATGGGGATTGGATCATTCACTCTGACTCTGCCGACTTCTCCGCCAGACAGTTCTACCTGTTGTCTCTGCATTAGGGCTTTGATCTCTTTTTGCAGGACACACTGCTCACTGGAACTAGCAGTTTCGGCTACCTGTTGCAACAAAATAATAACCTTGCCAAGACAGTTTTCTATCACATTAGTACCTAAGGTCATCATTGGGTTACATTCTCGTCGATCAATGTCTACAATTATCAGACCTTGAGCTTTCAATTGTACTCACCCCACCTTAATGGTCACCTCCTTATACCTCACTTGTGGCAAAGGCTGACCATTGCTGGTGACTACTGTCAGATCATCTAGGCCGCGGGAAATATCAGAGTCAATCCAGTACTGTTTGTAAAGAATATATGGCATAGTTGTCACCTGAGAGCAGCTGTCCAGTAAAGTGTTCATCAGGATGCCCTCAATCACAACAGTGCGAACTGGTCGTCCTCCAACGTACTTGGATCGTCAGCTTGGTGGGCCTGGTCATCCTACTCCTGGGGTTTGGCCCTCTGCCCCAGGGGTTGCTCGTTTAAATTGGAGAATCTTGCGATGTGTCACGCCTTGCTGTAGCGGCTACAAATGGGTCATCCGTTCTGGTCATAGCGGTCGTTGTCTCTCCCTCTGGTCGGTAGGATCATCTTCTGCCATCGCCACGGGACGTCAACTGTACTGGAAGCCAGCTGGATCTTCTCCTTTGGGGACACTTGCATGGACGACACGGTTTTGGCTAGTGCAGCTACACTTTTGTTCAGCTCCTGGACCTGGAGATGTTGTTCTGCAGAAGGGTTATTATCTAGGGTCTGTGCGTCGGCTTCCATGAGGGTCTGTGGAAAGGATGCCGCTTACCGGTGGTATGTAATTGCTGGGCACCTAGGGGGCGTTGGGCTGCCACAATTTGGTTCATGCAGCACCCGGATGGCCCTATCTTTAAAGTGTGCAAAGTCCAGGTCAGGGTTTTGCTGGGCCAGGATGGGGGCTGCTAGATCTCCACCTGAGTTGGACATGTCCTTCTTCCTTAGTTAACCTCAGCCAGGCTCTGAGTAGTGTTACCGTAGTCAGCAGCTGCTCCTCCAACGGGATGTATTGTGCTCCTGACGGTTTCCAGTTGGGGCCTCCGGCTTTTTTCACCTGCTGACGGCAGAGCATGGAGCGCGGCTTCCTTCACTCTCTTTCTCTTAGCTCCGCCCATGAAGGCACATCTCCTCGGCTCCTTGCACGCCACGTGGCGCGGCAATGGCGGTTATCACGCAGGTCAAAAGTTTATGGCACACAGGACCCGGTAGTACCGGGCTGCGAATCCTGTTCGTGACTCCAAAATGGAGCGCCTGCAAGAACCGTGGGGTCCATGGCCCTGGGCGTCCAGTAAAAGGGGGTGAATGAAAGTGAAGAATAAAGTCTATAAAGGATAATTCGTGACACCACCTGTGGTATTCGGCCAGGGATGGCCGGCGCTGCTTAATGGGGTCCACTGGGGCTGATGGAGTTGCTACAGAGTTGGTATAGCTCCCCACAGGTAGAGCTTGGACCCCAGAGCTACCGATACAGTTGGTAAGAGGGATGATTGATGGTGGGCGCAGGACTGAGGGTGCAGGAAATAATTGAAGGACACAGGGATAGCAGTTTCCTTTACCTTTTACTGATAAAATTCAGGTACAGTCCAGGGTACAGGTAGCAGGTGGTGATGGGGTCCGGGCAGCTTGGAAAGAGCTTGGGATCCACCTAGCCAAGTGGGTCCGGAGGCCTTCCTTCTGCGCTATATACTCTGATCCTTGCTGCCTGAAGCTCTGCACAAGTCTTCTCAGTGTCTGTATTCCCAGCCTGTACGGCTAACAGCCTGAACCTTTCATGGGCACTGTCTTCCCACTGGCAGTCCCAGGGTCCTGACTTGCTATGGTACCTGCAGGTGTTAGATGGGACAGGAGACTTGCAATCTCCTGCCCTCTGGTTCACTGGCTGAGTATGCAATTCCCACACCACCACTGACTCCGGTGTTTCTTCTGTGGTGAGCCCAGTCGCAGCTCCAGACCCCAGGCTCCTCTCCTTTGCCTCTTCTCTCACTGTACCTGCACATACTAACTCACAGACTGCCTAACCCGTCCCCCAGGTCAGAATATTATAGGGAAGCTCCCCTGAAATCGGGTTTAGAGCTCCCCCTTCTGGTCTAGAGTCAGGATGGTGTTGCATGCAAGTATTAACTGATTAGGGATCCCTCCTTGTTTCTAGGCATGACATCACCCCCCATCCCATGAGGGAGGCAATGCCATTGTAGCAACCGAACTCCTGAGATGCCACATATGCTGTTATCTAGACAGGTATTATTAATTTGCTTATTTTACAATAGTGAATAGACAAACTAGAAAAAGAAACAAAAAAATTGTATTAATACAGCCATGGTCGAAAGTATTGGCACCCTTGAAATTGACCCCGAAAATTAGGTATCTGTCCGAGAAACTTATTGAAATTACATATGTTTTGTTGTGAACATGTTTTTTTCCATTGTGTGTATTGGAACAACGCAAAAAAATAGAGAAAAAAAGGTAAATTAGACAAATTTCACACAAAACCACAAAAATGGGCAGGACAAAATTGTTGACACCGTGAAATTAATATTTGATTGCACACCCTATGGAATATAACCATCAAACAAGCTTCTTACACCTCTCAACTAAAATTTTGGGCCACTCTTCTTTTGCAAAGTGCTCCAGGTCTCCCACATATGAAGGGTGCCTTCTCCCAGCAACAGTTTTAGGATCTCTCTCTTCTGGAAGTATGTTTGGGGTCCTTGTCATGCTGGAAGACTCATGATCCAGGAAGCAAGCCTAGGTTTTCTGACACTGGGCACTTCAATGAAACCCAAAATACTTTGGTAATCTTCAGATTTCATGATGCCTTGCACACAATCAAGGCAAACAGTGCCAAAGACAGCAAAAAAACTCAAAACATCTTTGATCCTCCACCATATTTGACTGTAGGTTCTGTGTTCTTTTCTTTGTAGGCCTCATTCTGTTTTGGTAGAATGATGTGCATTACAAAACAGCTCTATCTTGATCTCATCTGTCCTCAAGTAAGAAGCCTGAAGGATTTTGGCTTGATATTTTTCAACAATTTTAGTTCTCAAGTCCTCAGACAGTTCTGTCCTTCTCTTTCTGTTCTCATACTTAGTGTGGCAGACACAGACACACAATGCAAAGATTGAGTCAACTTCTCCCCTTTTTATCTGTTTCCAGGTGTGATTTTTATATTGCTCACAACTGTTACTTGCCACAGGTGAGTTTGAACAAGCATCCCATGCTTGAAGCAAGCTGTTTAGCCACAATTTTGGAAAGGTGCCCATTGTTGGGGCTTTGTGTGAAATTATGTCTAATTTGCTATTATTTCTCTTTTTTTATGTTGTTCCATTTCACACAATGGAAATAAATATGTGTATAAGAAAACATATAATTACAATAATTTTTTGGAAGAAATACTTCATTTTCTGGAACCATATCAAGGGTGCCAACACTTTCAGCCACATATACTGTATATGTGGCCGACTTTCAGTGCAATATGTTTGAGGTGCAGTCTTTCTATCACTGGACTTTTCATTTCTGGACACCCAGCTGTGCATTTGCATAATATAAATTATTGCAGTGAAATAAATGTTACATAATATGTTCTGTCATGATTAGAATCTAATTGTTGTGTTACTGTAGAAACTACATGGCACTGTTCTCCAGGAACAGTTAGAACTAACTAGAAGTATTTGCTAAAGAGGCATTTGTGCAACCTACTTATCCATCTGGTGTCAGGCATTAATGTTATTGTGTGCCAATTACCAATGTCAACAGTTTTTATAATTATGCATCTATGATTTCAGTAGATCTGCAAGGATAGTACCGATTATGTTGAAATGAAATGAATTTCTATGTGGGTCAGTGAGTATAATGGCTATATTTGAGAATATATGATATCTTACTGAAGTCTGTAAAGTCTTCTGTAAAGTCTTTTTATTTTCTAGATTTTCCACTAGACTCACTCAGACATGATGGACTTAATTATTATTTATGTTCAAGATTGATAAATATTGTTTATTTATTGAAGAATCATAGAAAACCTATAACATGTGTAAAATGCTTACACATAGTGCAGAATTGGGGCAAAGGTATGCTTTACCAGCACAAAGATGCAGTTTGCTGTCCTTCTCCTGTATATACAGTGGGGAAAAAATTATTTAGTCAGCAACCAATTGTGCAAGTTCTCACACTTATGATGAGAGAGGCCTGTAAATGACATCATATGTAGACCACAACTATGAGAGTCAAAATGAGAAAACAAATCCAGAAAATCATCTTGTCTGATTTGGCGAGATTTATTTTGCAAATTATGGTGGAAAATCAGTATTTGGTCATTAATAAAAGTTCATTTCAATATTTTGTTATATATCCTTTGTTGGCCCGTCTTTCAATTAAAAGACTTTATTCTGGTTTTGTGTTTAATTACAATATAACTATAGGATTAGTAATGGATAGGCATCTCATAGACATCTCTCCATTACTAAGCTGGGGGGCTTGATGTCACCGGACAATACAAAGGTGACATCTGCCCCACAAATGTGAACCCCACTTGCTACCGCCACAGAGAAAGTTGATAGAACTGGGCAAAGCGCCAGAGTTGGTGTATCTAATAGATGCGCCTTTTCTAGGGTGGCTGTTGGTTGCTATTTTTAGGCTGGGTGGTCAATATCCATGGCCTGAGAATGCCAGCCCCCAGCTGACTGTTTTAGCTTGGCTGGTTGTCAAAAATGGGGGGACCACATAGTTTTTGAAATTATTTATTTAAATAATTAAAAAATACGGTTTTATGGAGTGGGGACCCCTCTATTCTTGATAACTAGCCTTGCTGAAGCTGACAGCTGAGGGTTGCAGCCCACTGCTGTCAGTTTTGCCTGGCTATTTATCAAAAATACAGGGGAATCCGACGTAATTTTTTTTTAGATTTAGATTTTAGATTTAGTGCTGGTGGTGGCTGATAAAGAGTACGGGAGTATACATCAGCCGCCGCCTGCTCTCGCTGTTGACAGTTGAATTCAATTTTCAACATTGTCCCCTGCTAGCACTGATTACAAAGCGAGCAGGGTACAGTGATGTGAGCTGTCTTCTTCAGCACCCAGCGCCAGGGAACAGTACAAACAGTACCAATGATTTCCAGGCACAGGTACGTGTCACACGGATGAAATGTCATAACATGCTGCTACAAGAAACACTGATGTCTGAAAGAGCCCTTAGTGAACTCGATCATTTATCAAACTTTGGCCAACTTTTGCCGATTTTTAGGAACAAAATTTGAGAATCCGGAAACAGATCCAATTGGATTGTGCGGCCATTCTCGGGGGGGAAGGGGGAGGGGGCAGCTACATTATATTCTATGGGGGGCTGTATTATATTCTATAGGGTGCTGTGCTGTATTATATTCTATGGTGGTTGTATTATATTCTATAGGGGGCTGTATTATATTCTATGGGAGCTGTATTACATTACATTCTATGGGTCTGTATTACATTACATTATATGTGGGGCTGTATTACATTCTAACATTCTATGGGGTGCTGTATTATATTCTATGGGGGATGTATTATATTCTATGAGGGAGGATTGCATCATACTCTTTTATGGGGCTACATTACATTCTATGGGGAGGTAGGCTGTATTATATTCTATGTATTAAATTTATTATATTCTATGAGGGGTGATTGCATAATACTCTGAGGGGCTACATTATATTCTATGGGGGCTGCATTATACTATATGAGGAGGGCTGCATTGTATTCTATGGAGGGGTTTCATTATATTTTATGGGGGGCTGCATTCTAATCTATGAGGGGTCTACCATATATTATATATGCAGGGGCTGCATTATACTATATGAGGGGGATGCATTATATTCTCTGGGGGGTTACATTATACTCAGAGGGCTACAATATTTTCTGTGGGGTGGCTGTATTATACTCTGTGAGGTGGCAGCATTATACTATATGTGGGCTGCATTATAATGTATCGAGGACTATTGGGAATACATTATACTATATGAAGAACTATGGGGAGCATTGTAGTACATGGATGACTATGGCTGTGAATTATACTATATGGAGCAGTATGAGGAGTGTATTATACTATATAAAGTACTGAGCAGTGTATTTTAATATATGTAGGACTATGAGGAGTATATTACACTATATGGAGGACTGAGGAGTGTATTATACTATATGGAGGACTGAGAAGTGTAGTATACTATATGGAGGACTGAGGAGTGTATTATACTATATGGAGGACTGTGGTGAACATTATAATATATGGAGGACTATGGGGTGTATTGTAGTAAACAAACAAAATGCTGCCTATTCATCAAGTTGTATGCACACAGGTGCTGCTCACAAAATAAGAATATCATGAAAGTTAATCTATTTCAGTTCCTCAATACAAAAAATGAAACTCCATATTATATAGTAATTATAAACATAGTGACCTATTTCAAGTGTTTATTTCTGTTAATGTAGATCACTATGGCTTACAGCCAATGAAAACCCAAAAGTATTCTATATTGTTGATTTGCCTCTAATATTACAGGTACTGATACCCTGAGACCCGTGGGCCTTAGACCACCAGAGTTAGCCATCTGCTAAAGCACATGATCTACAGGTCACCTACTCCAAGAGTGACACAGTGCAGAAACGCCACTATCAGGACTTATTTTCCAGAACACACACGTGGACTAGTAAGTGACTAAGTGACCAATCACTACTATATATTAGGTCGGACTCGGAGTTCCACTTGCGAGAGCCTCGCATCACTTCACCCTGCACAGCCACCCGTTCTTGGACAGGAGTGTGCAGCTGCATAGAAATATGGATGTTTCGGGTGATGCAATGCAAGGCTCGCACAATACTCTCGCATAATTGGCATATAAGGGGTTGACTTATATAAAGCCCCTCTGCTGTATGGTATTGTAAAATTTACAATAGCTATCACTCATGTAAGAAGTGAAATCTGGCATTGTTCTATACCAATATTTCTCTGCTGTATCTGTGCATCATGAATCTTGGTATGTGTTAAAGGGGTGGGCCCACTGAGGCTCTTTCGCCCGGGGCCCTCAAAAACCTGTAGCCGGCCCTGGACGGTATGTAGATATGAGTCCTGGCTAGAAGAACTGATAGCAGTCTGTACAGTGATGTACAGAGCTCATGTGTATAATGGCACTTATGGTAAAATTAGTATTGTGTTTTTTAGTTCAGTATTTTAATATTCGGTCACTATGTGGTGTTAATATGTGGTCTGGTCATGGTGTGATGGTATTTGTCCCTTATATATAGTATTATTGGTCATTTTAAAAATGTACTGTATGTGACACATTCCCTTAAAGAAAAATAAAGAAAAATATACCTAAAAGCAGTATTGGATATTCTAAGAAATGTTTAATAGGTTAGAGTAGGGCCTATCCAAAAGAGTCTACCTTGTCGTGGTGGCGGCTTAAAACATCTTTTGGGCAAAACAAAAGCTGATGGCTATGTATGTGATCTGGTGTTTGAAGGGAACTGTTAATGTGTGATTGGTGAGGATATGGTGCAAAAGTGGAGCTTTTCCAAGAGAGGGTGGTGGGACTGTGGAAAGCTCGAGGGGTGGAGGCGTAGCTAGGATGGAGTCTGGGCGGAGACTCAAGGGGCACTGAAAATTTTGCCAGTATGGGGACCTGAAATTCCCAGTGACAGCCCTGTATAGGATAGAATGCTATTGATCATGTACACACAGAGGACAGCATATTCTGAAAAGACACTTGAAAGTACAGTTACCCTTTAAGGTACATGTGTCTCATCCACCCTCCTACCTACACATACATTGTAATGTGTTGTATATACATATTTTACATAATGGACGATGAAATGTGATACATAAATTATTACAGATGTGTCATGTTATATACTGTGGGTTGTAATCTCAGTTTCTAAGGTCAGTTCTAGGAAAGCAAATTGTAAGTTAAAGTTATCTTATGCTCAAGTTATACAGATCTAAATAAAATGTAAGGTTCACTTTTTAGGCATTCCTTTTGGGGAGCTAAGACTGGGATATTGGTAATAGTAGTTCACAGACACAGTTAGTTTCAAACACTTACAAAATAACTTTCCAAAACAAGAAAGAGAACTTTCCAAAACTACTGTCGTTGTATTGGTGTGAAAAAAAATCATTTTCAAGTTCTTTAGTTATTTTTCAGATATTCTATGCGTCTATATTAGAACTAGCAGTAACTTCTTTCTAGGTATCCTCTCTACGAAAAATACTTAACCCTAGGTCAGTACATAAATCTAGAAAGGCAGATTTATGTAGCTTGTCATGTCTATGTAAGGTGCAGGTCACATATTGTTATCATTATGGAAAAAGTACCATCTTCTAAGTGAGTCATTATTTGTCACTTTAAGAGAGGAAGTTGGCGGACAAAATGATTGGACCATTTTACTGTAGATTATCATTCCTGGTGTCTTATACCTGCCGTACAACTAAGAGAGCACAAGCCTATCTTTCTTCTACCCAATGCTATTGAGAATGGATTTGGAGGGAATCAAATATCTGTTTCATATATTTTGGAATATTGCTTTATTGCTTTTGGTTAAATTAATACATTTTTATATTATGTACATTACAAAAAATGTATGTTGTAGTACTGTGGTAGCCAGAAAAATATATCTAATTAATTTTTTGCAAAAAAATGTCAAAAGTATTCTAGCAAAGAGGCCCCTGCATTGGGCAAGTTTACAAATGAATGATTAAGACAGGAATACTACATTTTAGAAGATGTTATAAGACACTTGTATATGGGGTAGATGGGGTAATGCATCCTAAAATTAGGATTAATTAGTAAAACTCTGTTTTGTTTTGTTACAGTGAAAGAGTCAATAGAGGCAATGACTTAGAGGATCTGGAGTCAATCTACTAAATTGTGTCCATGTAGTGGGATATTTATCCAGGTGTTAGATTGAGTTTTTTTGTCAGACTTGAAAGTTCTTATCAGCATGAATTCCCAGACTTTTCTCTTTGTGGTTCTTAAAATGACCATTTGGTGTAGATACTTTTAGAATATTGGAACAAGAAGGCATCAGTGATTTTATAGTGTTATTGTGTGTTAGATATAGGAACTGTGTTTGTTGGCAAAGAGTAAGTACAGGTCCTGCTTTTTTACTGTTAAAGGGTAATATGCCAGTCTCTAATAGTGATAAGAGGATACATCTGACAATGAGATTCCTTACAGAAATAAAATCACAGTTTTTCATTTTTACAAAGCAAAGTAAATGCACACTTGTTTTTAAAATATAGACTAGGTACAGCATAAAGTTTCTTCATTGTAACATTGTATCTATTTTCATCTCTATCTTCTCATTCTTGCATCCAACTTCACATAGCAAAATGGTTAGTCTTTTTCTTATCGGCTAAAATTACATTTCCCAGCAGCACTTGCCTCTCCTGTGTGCTCCTGACTAAAGGTACCTTCACACATAACGATATCGTTAACGATATCGTTGCTTTTTGTGACGTAGCAACGATATCGTTAAGGAAATCGTTATGTGTGACAGCGACCAACGATCAGGCCCCTGCTGGGAGATCGTTGGTCGCTGAGGAAAGTCCAGAACTTTATTTCGTCGCTGGATCTCCCGCTGACATCGCTGGATCGGCGTGTGTGACGCCGATCCAGCGATGTCTTCACTGGTAACCAGGGTAAACATCGGGTTACTAAGCGCAGGGCCGCGCTTAGTAACCCGATGTTTACCCTGGTTACCAGTGTAAACGTTAAAAAAACAAACACTACATACTTACCTTCAGCTGTCTGTCCCTGGCGCTGTGCTTCTCTGCACTCCTCCTGCATCCTGTGTCAGCGCCGGCCAGCCGGAAAGCACAGCGGTGATGTCACCGCTCTGCTTTCCGGCTGACCGGCGCTGACAGTGCAGAGGAAAGCAGAGCGCCGGAGGACAGACAGCGGAATGTAAGTATGTAATGTTTGTTTTTTTAACGTTTACGCTGGTAACCATGGTAAACATCGGGTTACTAAGCGCGGCCCTGCATTTACCCTGGTTACCGGGGACCTCGGGATCGTTGGTCGCTGGAGAGCTGTCTGTGTGACAGCTCTGCAGCGACCAAACAGCGACGCTGCAGCGATCGGGATCGTTGTCGGTATCGCTGCAGCGTCGCTGAGTGTGAAGGTACCTTTACCCCAAAGTACTGAGTTATCACCAAGCTAATCTAAGTGTGGAATTCGCTTTATTCTTCTGTGCACTGTTTGCTCCTGTACAGTACCATGCTTGACTAATTTTGTCTTCTGCCAATACTTCAATATAGCTGCTATGTGGTTTTGCATCATTAACTGGTTCTAGCAGAGCTCAGTAGTCCTGTACTGTTGTGAGTTCCGTTCTGGAGCTCCCTCCTGTGGTTGCTAATGGTATTTTTGCGAGTTCTGCCCTTGGGCTCCCTCTGGTGGTTTCGAGTGGAACTGCTGCTCCGTTAGGTGGCTGTAGAGCTGCCTTCACTAATCGCATTGCCTGGGTTTGTTATTTAAACCTGCTCTGGGCTTTAGTCCATGCCTGCTGTCAATGTTCTTGGTTGGATTTGATTCTTCCCTTGGATTTCTCATATGGCCAGTCCTTGTCGGCAAAGATAAGTTTTGCTAGTTTTGTTTGTCCATTTGTTTGGACTCTATTGCTTGCATTTTGTCTCTTTTGTCCAGCTTGTCACTATGTCTTATTCAGGCTAGCTGGAAGCTCTGGGAAAGTAGATTTGCCCCTCCACACCGTGAGTTGGTGTGGAGTTCATTTTTGTAAACTCTGCGTGGATTTTGTAGTTTTTAATACTGACCGCACAGTATCCTTTGCTCTCTGTCTCTCTAGTTTAGTTTTGGCCTCCCTTTGCTGAATTCTAATTTCATTTCTGAGTTTGTCATTTCCCTCTCCTTTCACAGTCAATATTTGTGGGGGGCTATCTTTCCTTTTGGGGGTTTCTCTGAGGCAAGATAGCTTTCTAATTCCTTCTTTAGGGGTAGCTATATCTGAGGCTGTGACGAGGTGTCTAGGGAGTGTCAGGAACATCCCACGGCTATTTCTAGTTGCGTTGTTAGGATTAGGGACTGCGGTCAGTAGAGATACCACCTTCTCAGAGCTCGTTCCATGTTGCGTTTTAGCCACCAGGTCATATCAGTGTGGCCTCTTAACCACCAGGTCATAACAGTACAGCAGGCCAAGAATGAATTAAATGTATCTCAAAAGAAGGAAAAGAAAGTTCTGAACCATTTTTTTTTCTGTGCTCTGGTTTGCCTCTTTTTTCCTCTTGACATCTGGGTGGTGCTGGATATATGCTCTGGTATGGAGGTTCAGGGTTTGTTTTCTCGTGTGGATCAACTTGCTGCAAGAGTCCAGAGTATCCAAGATTATATTGTTCAGACTCCGGCTCTAGAGCCAAGAATTCCTACTCCTGATTTGTTTTTTGGGGACAGATCCAAGTTTTTGAACTTTAAAAATAGCTGCAAATTGTTTTTTGCTTTGAAACCCCGTTCTTCTGGTGATCCCATTCAGCAAGTGAAAATCATCATATCCTTGCTGCGTGGTGATCCTCAAGACTGGGCATTTGCTCTTGAAACAGGGAATCCGGCATTATTGAATGTAGATGCATTCTTTCAGGCGCTCGGATTGTTGTATGACGAACCTAACTCTGTAGAGCATGCTGAGAAAACACTGTTGGCCCTGTGTCAGGGTCAGGAAGCGGCAGAGTTATATTGCCAGAAATTTCGAAAATGGTCTGTGCTCACTAAATGGAATGAAGAAGCGCTGGCTGCTATTTTCAGAAAAGGTCTTTCTGAAACCCTTAAAGATGTTATGGTGGGCTTTCCTACGCCTACCGGTTTGAGCGAATCTATGTCTCTAGCCATTCAGATTGATCGGCGCTTGCGTGAGCGCAAGGCGGTGCACCATATGGCAGTGTCTTCTGAGCGAAGTCCTGAGCCTATGCAATGTGATAGGATTTTGACTAGAGCAGAACGGCAGGAATTCAGACGTCAGAATGGCCTGTGTTTTTACTGTGGTGATTCAGCTCATGCTATTTCTGATTGCCCTAAGCGTACTAGGAGGGTCCCTAGCTCTGTTACCATTAGTACTGTGCAGCCTAAATTTCTCTTGTCTGTTACCCTGATTTGCTCATTGTCGTCCTTTTCTGTTATGGCATTTGTGGATTCTGGCGCTGCCCTGAACTTAATGGACTTAGAGTTTGCCAGGCGCTATGGTTTTTCCTTGGAACCTTTGGAGTCCTATTCCCTTAACCCCTTACCGGCATCGGACGTACTATACCGTCCGATGCCGGCTCCCCTGCTTTGATGCAGGGCTCCGCGGTGAGCCCGCACCAAAGCCGGGACATGTCAGCTGTTTTGAACAGCTGACATGTGCCCGTAATAGGCGCGGGCAGAATCCTGTCCGCACCTATTAACTAGTTAAATGCCGCTGTCAAACGCAGACAGCGGCATTTAACTGCCGCTTCCGGCCGGGCGGCCGGAAATGACGTCATCGCCGACCCCCGTCACATGATCGGGGGTCGGCGATGCTTGTGAATGGTAACCATAGAGGTCCTTGAGACCTCTATGGTTACTGATTGCCCGTCGCTGTGAGCGCCACCCTGTGGTCGGCGCTCACAGCACACGTGCAATTCTGCTACATAGCAGCGATCAGCAGATCGCTGCTATGTAGCAGAGCCGATCGTGCTATGCCTGCTTCTAGCCTCTCATGAAGGCTATTGAAGCATGGCAAAAGTAAAAAAAAAAAGTTTACAAAAATGTGAAAAAAATAAAAAAAACATAAAAGTTTAAATCACCCCCCTTTCGCCCCAATCAAAATAAATCAATTAAAAAAATATCAAATCTACACATATTTGGTATCGACGCGCTCAGAATCGCCCGATCTATCAATTAAAAAAAAGTATTAACCTGATCGCTAAACAGCGTAGCGGGAAAAAAATTTGAAACGCCTGAATTACGTTTTTTTGGTCGCCGCGACATTGCATTAAAATGCAATAACGGGCGATAAAAAGGACGTATCTGCACCTAAATGCTATCATTAAAAACGTCATCTCGGCATGCAAAAAATAAGCCCTCAACCGACCCCAGATGATGAAAAATGGAGACGCTACGAGTATCGGAAAATGGCGCAATTTTTTTTTTTTTTTTTTTAGCAAAGTTTGGAATTTTTTTTCACCACTTAGATAAAAAATAACCTAGTCATGTTTGGTGTCTATGAACTCGTAATGACCTGGAAAATCATAGTGGCAGGTCATTTTTAGCATTTAGTGAACCTAGCAAAAAAGCCAAACAAAAAACCAATGTGGGATTGCACTTTTTTTGCAATTTCACCGCACTTGGAATTTTTTTCCCGTTTTCTAGTACACGACATGCTAAAACCAATGATGTCGTTCAAAAGTACAACTCGTCCCGCAAAAAATAAGCCCTCACATGGCCAAATTGACGGAAAAATAAAAAAGTTATGGCTCTGGGAAGGAGGGGAGCGAAAAACGAACACGGAAAAACGAAAAATCCCCCGGTCATGAAGGGGTTAAGGGGGATTGATGCTACGCCATTGGCCAAGAATAAACCTCAGTACTGGACACAGTTAACCATGTGTATGGCTCCAGCACATCAGGAAAATATTCGTTTTTTGGTGTTGCATAATTTGCATGATGTTGTGCTGGGTTTTCCATGGTTACAGGTACATAATCCAGTGCTGGATTGGAGATCTATGTCTGTGACTGGTTGGGGTTGTCAGGGGATACATAGTGATATTCCTTTGATGTCCATTTCCTCGTCCCCTTCTTCTGAAGTTCCTGAGTTTTTGTCGGATTTCCAGGATGTATTTGATGAGCCCAAGTCCAGTTCCCTACCTCCTCATAGGGACTGCGATTGTGCCATTAATTTGATTCCTGGCTGTAAGTTCCCTAAGGGCCGACTTTTCAATCTGTCTGTGCCAGAGCATGCCGCTATGCAGAGTTGTGTAAAGGAGTCCTTGGAGAAAGGGCATATTCGCCCGTCTTCGTCACCGTTGGGAGCGGGATTTTTTTTTTGTTGCCAAGAAGGATGGCTCCTTGAGACCCTGTATAGATTATCGCCTTCTCAATAAGATCACTGTCAAATTCCAATATCCGTTACCTTTGCTTTCTGATTTGTTTGCTCGGATTAAGGGTGCTAGTTGGTTTACTAAAATCGACCTCCGAGGGGCGTATAATCTTGTGCGTATTAAACAAGGTGATGAATGGAAAACAGCATTTAATACGCCTGAAGGCCATTTTGAATATCTTGTAATGCCATTCGGGCTCTCTAATGCGCCATCGGTATTTCAGTCCTTTATGCATGATATCTTCCGGAATTATCTGGATAAATTTATGATTGTGTATTTGGATGATATTTTGGTTTTCTCCGATGATTGGGAGTCTCATGTGAAGCAGGTTAGGATGGTGTTTCAGGTCCTTCGTACTAATGCGTTGTTTGTGAAGGGGTCTAAGTGCCTCTTTGGAGTTCAGAGGGTTTCTTTTTTGGGTTTCATTTTTTCTCCCTCGGCTATTGAAATGGACCCTGTTAAAGTCCAGGCCATTCATGATTGGACTCAACCTACCTCTGTAAAGAGCCTTCAGAAATTTTTGGGCTTTGTCAATTTTTATCGTCGCTTTATTGCTAATTTTTCTAATGTTGTGAAGCCTCTGACCGATTTGACGAGGAAGGGCGCTGATGTGGTGAATTGGTCCTCTGCGGCTGTTGAGGCCTTTCAGGAGCTTAAACGTCGTTTTACTTCTGCCCCTGTGTTGCGTCAGCCAGATGTTTCTCTCCCTTTTCAGGTTGAGGTTGATGCTTCTGAGATTGGGGCAGGGGCCGTTTTGTCTCAGAGAAATTCTGATGGCTCTTTGATGAAACCTTGTGCCTTCTTCTCCAGAAAATTTTCGTCTTCTGAGCGTAATTATGATGTCGGCAATCGGGAGTTGTTGGCTATGAAGTGGGCATTTGAGGAGTGGCGACATTGGCTTGAGGGAGCCAAGCATCGCGTGGTGGTCTTGACTGATCACAAAAATCTGATTTACCTCGAGTCTGCTAAGCGGTTGAATCCTAGACAGGCTCGGTGGTCTTTGTTTTTCTCACGTTTTGATTTTGTGGTCTCGTATATTCCTGGATCTAAGAATGTGAAGGCTGATGCCCTTTCTAGGAGTTTTTTGCCTGATTCTCCGGGAGTTCTTGAGCCGACTGGGATCCTCAAGGAGGGGGTGATTCTTTCTGCCATCTCCCCTGATTTGCGGCGGGTACTTCAGGAGTTTCAGGCTGATAAACCTGACCGCTGTCCTGTGGGGAAATTGTTTGTTCCTGATAGATGGACTAGTAGGGTAATTTCTGAGGTTCATTGTTCGGTGTTGGCTGGTCACCCTGGGATTTTCGGTACCAGAGATTTGGTGGCTAGGTCCTTTTGGTGGCCTTCCTTGTCGCGGGATGTGCGTTCGTTTGTGCAGTCCTGTGGGGCCTGTGCTCGGGCTAAGCCTTGCTGTTCCCGTGCCAGCGGGTTGCTTTTGCCTTTGCCTATTCCTCAGAGGCCCTGGACGCATATTTCCATGGATTTTATTTCTGATCTTCCTGTTTCGCAGAAGATGTCTGTCATCTGGGTGGTTTGTGACCGATTTTCTAAGATGGTCCATTTGGTGCCGTTGCCTAAGTTGCCTTCCTCTTCTGATTTGGTTCCATTATTTTTTCAGCATGTGGTTCGTTTGCATGGTATTCCAGAGAATATTGTGTCTGACAGAGGTTCCCAGTTCGTTTCTAGGTTTTGGCGGTCCTTTTGTGCTAGAATGGGCATTGATTTGTCTTTTTCTTCTGCATTCCATCCTCAGACAAATGGCCAAACGGAGCGAACCAATCAGACCTTGGAAACCTATTTGAGATGCTTCGTGTCTGCTGATCAGGATGATTGGGTGACCTTTTTGCCGTTGGCCGAGTTTGCCCTTAATAATTGGGCTAGTTCGGCTACCTTGGTTTCGCCTTTTTTTTGTAACTTTGGTTTTCATCCTCGTTTTTCTTCAGGGCAGCTTGAGCCTTCTGACTGTCCTGGTGTGGATTCCGTGGTGGACAGGTTGCAGCAAATTTGGACTCATGTGGTGAACAATTTGACGTTGTCTCAGGAGAAGGCTCAGCGTTTTGCTAACCGTCATCGGTGTGTTGGTCCCCGGCTTCGTGTTGGGGATTTGGTCTGGTTGTCTTCTCGTCATGTTCCTATGAAGGTTTCTTCCCCTAAGTTCAAGCCTCGCTTTATTGGGCCTTATAAGATTTCTGAAATTATCAATCCAGTGTCTTTCGTTTGGCCCTTCCAGCTTCCTTTTCCATTCATAATGTGTTCCATAGATCCTTGTTGCGGAGATATGTGGTACCTATGGTTCCCTCCGTTGATCCTCCTGCTCCGGTGTTGGTTGAGGGGGAATTGGAATATGTGGTAGAGAAGATTTTGGATTCTCGTTTTTCGAGGCGGAAGCTTCAGTATCTGGTCAAGTGGAAGGGTTATGGCCAGGAGGATAATTCTTGGGTTGTTGCCTCCGATGTTCATGCTCCCGATTTGGTTCATGCTTTCCATTTGGCTCGTCCTGATTGGCCTGGGAGCTCTGGTGAGGGTTCGGTGACCCCTCCTCAAGGGGGTGGTACTGTTGTGAGTTCCGTTCTGGAGCTCCCTCCTGTGGTTGCTAATGGTATTTTTGCGAGTTCTGCCCTTGGGCTCCCTCTGGTGGTTTCGAGTGGAACTGCTGCTCCATTAGGTGGCTGTAGCAGCTGCCTTCACTAATCGCCTTGCCTGGGTTTGTTATTTAAACCTGCTCTGGGCTTTAGTCCATGCCTGCTGTCAATGTTCTTGGATGGATTTGATTCTTCCCTTGGATTTCTCATATGGCCAGTCCTTGTCTGCAAAAGATAAGTTTTGCTAGTTTTGTTTGTCCATTTGTTTGGACTCTATTGCTTGCATTTTGTCTCTTTTGTCCAGCTTGTCACTATGTCTTATTCAGGCTAGCTGGAAGCTCTGGGAAAGCAGATTTGCCCCTCCACACCGTGAGTCGGTGTGGAGTTCATTTTTGTAAACTCTGCATGGATTTTGTAGTTTTTAATACTGACCGCACAGTATCATTTGCTCTCTGTCTATCTAGTTTAGTTTTGGCCTCCCTTTGCTGAATTCTAATTTCATTTCTGAGTTTGTCATTTCCCTCTCCTTTCACAGTCAATATTTGTGGGGGGCTATCTTTCCTTTTGGGGGTTTCTCTGAGGCAAGATAGCTTTCTATTTCCTTCTTTAGGGGTAGCTATATCTGAGGCTGTGACGAGGTGTCTAGGGAGTGTCAGGAACATCCCACGGCTATTTCTAGTTGCGTTGTTAGGATTAGGGACTGCGGTCAGTAGAGATACCACCTTCTCAGAGCTCGTTCCATGTTGCGTTTTAGCCACCAGGTCATATCAGTGTGGCCTCTTAACCACCAGGTCATAACACTGTACTCCCCTCATGACAGTTTAGAGCTATGTTTGTTGTCTTCTGCTGAAAGATCAGTGATGTGAAACTTCAAATGCTGCTCTATTAATGCTCATGACAGAAGTTAATCCTGTGCAATATGCATCAATAGATTTTCAGTTTCACTTCACTAAACTTGCAGTAGTCGACTACTAACACAGCTCAACTAACTGCAGGTCTTGTACACAGATCCCCATACTGCAAAATATATCTAATTTAAAGCTCACTAAATAAAAAGTCCCATCCTGCAGTATATCTCCCCTTTCTGTCCCCTCTTTATACAGTCTATCCTGTGGCATATCTTTTTTTTCTGTCTTCTCTATGTACAGCCCATCCTGCAGTATATCACTTCTTTCTATCCCCTGTTTACATGGCCCATTCTGCAGTATATCTCTCCTCTCAGCCTCTCCTTTAAAGCCCACTATATAAAATGCTCCATCCTGCAGTATATCTTTTTTCTGTCCTCTCTATATACAGTCCATCCTTCAGTATATCACTTCTTTCTATCCCCTGTATATGTGACCCATTCTGCGGTATATCTCTCCTCTCATCCTCATGTGCACCAGTCCCATCTTACAATATATCTCTCCTTTCAGCCTCTCTGTTCACAACCTCAACCTGTAGTATATCTTCTTTTTATTTACCAGCACCTAAGCATCACTGCCTCTTGGTATGAGCTCCAGCAGTGTAAAGAAGGAGGCTTCGCCCTTTTCCATAACATTATCCTGCACAGTAGAAGTTCCCATCGAGACATAACTCAACTATACTGTCAGGGAGCCAGCTCAGATAGAGACTGCACTGTGCAGTTCTGAGGGAGGGTGATATGTGAAAAACAGGGTAGATTTAAAAATGGATTATATTGACAGAAATGAATAAATATGAGTACACTGTATATTTAAAATTTGGTGGCTGGATGTATGAGAGTAGTAGTAAATCTTGGAATAATTATTTCAGTCTGTGCTCTATGAGAAGTATGATTTTAAGATCAGCAACAGTTTTCCTTGGCATGTTCATATGGGGGTTGTGGTGATCACTAGAGCAATCCTGCTGTTATTATCCCTCTGTAATCCTGGCAGCTGTTCCTTATGATCTTTGCGGCTCTGTTCATCTATAGCATGAGAATTGGACCCTTGTTATAGAATTGTGTTCCTAAATGATAGTAGGTGTTGTTTTCTATCTTCAATATCTGAACAAAACAGAATTTATCTGTTCGGCTGTAGATTGATGGATTTCTTTTGGTGTCTTGGACGAAAGAAAATCATCAAATGATGGACGGCCTGTGGACTTATGGTGATTTGATTATTGTATGAAATGCTTTTTGACGTATATGGTCTTGTCCAACAGATGGACATATTTTAGATTTTGTGAAGATGAGGGTGGGCTTGATAATTGGGTGTAACTTGATGAAGATTATAGGAAAAATCGTCAGCTCATCTTTTGAGTCTTTCCAGATTATTAGTAGGCAATCACTGTAACAGAAGCCATAAAAATATTACCATATTGTGTTGACATTGTCCTTATGATTAGGTTGTCCGTACACTGCAGGCATAAATCTTTCTCAAAAGTATTCATGATGGAGCAAAGACTTAGTCGCAGGGCTAGCTTTGTTGCTAGATTTTTGTTGCTGTTTTTTTTTAACGGAACTCAATAGCAATGCCATCCTCATAAGGAATGTTGGAGAAAAGAGTAGCCATAGTCACCAATATGGTGTTTTCTGAAAGTGGATTTAGGGTCCAGAGAATATCTGCTGTGTCCTGGATATAACTAGATGTGTACCTTCAGTTATTTTATGTTCTCGCTCCAGTCCAAGATAAGATCCTAATGCCAGAAATGATTGATCTCTCTGGACTGTGTTCTTTATCTATTTTATTGACAACATCCCCAGCTTCTTGACAAAAGTCAAAGAGGTGGCACAAATGGTGCACATAACATGCCACTATTTAATTAAAATCATAATTTTATTACCGTATATACTCAGCGCAGCGTGAAAACAACGCATGCGGAGGCATCCGCATACACCCACATGGCCTGCTTACCCAATGTTAAAGATAGGGTACGCAGGATGCATGCAGCTGTAGGCGGAGCAGAATGAAGAGGCACGGCAGTGGGCGGGGCTTCACGGAGGAAGACCGCAGTCCTGTTGAACGCTAGTGTCAAACCAGCCTTTCACAGTTATAAATAGTTTCTTCCCAGCTATAGTTATTACAATGTGTTCAATATAGAATCCTATTTCAATGGAGGTTGAAATGTTAGCTCTTCCTCCATAGGTATAATTATTTCCATATGTTCAATGTGAGGGTGATATGACACTCTCCAGAGTTATCTTTATGGATTTTAATTTTACTCTATGACATTCTCTATGAAAAGGCCACAAGCTGATATGTTGGTGGACGACTTGTCTCCTGGAGCACAATGAGATCGGCATCCGTAATCAGACATGCTCAATTGTCATCTGCAACAATTAGTCAGCTGAAGCCCCCATGCACATTGGACTGTCAGCCAAACCCATCGAATTTGGCAGTGTTAGAATTAGAAATTTGTATGGCGAACCTTAGTCATCATTTCTATTGAATGAGCTCATTCACTGCAGAGACACAGGAGTGTCCGCATTCTCCACTGCACCACCAATAACTCAAGCCCGTATTCCCTGGAGACTGGCTCCTCCTGAACCCTTTGCTTACACTGGGCATTGACTCTACCGGGGCTTGATATGCTCTATGACATATTTCATTGCTGTGACATGACTTACCTGCTTTTCCCATGATGCTGATTTGAAAAGGCAACTATATGATAAAGGCCATTAATTGGCCAAAACATCTTATTAAATTGTCACTTCACCTATTAGCATCAAATAAATACTCACCTGAAGCATTATTTTTCGTGAACGTGTGCAGTGATTTTTTTCTGACCTTAATGACCTGAGTTTAACATCCTCAATAATCAGAGCCTCCCACTCCCATCTCCAAGACTTTTCATGTGCTGCGCCAATTCTTTGGAATGCACTATCCAGGTTAATACGATTAATCCCCAATCCACACAGTTTTAATTGTGCCATAAAAATGAATTTGTTCAGACTGGCCTACCGCCTCAACGCATTAACCTAACTATCCTTGAATCATGTTCTCACATGCTTAATGCATTTAATAGCCCTCTGTGTCTGTACTGTTACATACTTATGCTGATAACCGGTTCATGCAGCATTACATTAAACACCTGATTCTTACACTTTGGCTGGTCCGAACAATGAAAGCAATTGTTACCATCCACCTCTCGGGTCTCCCCTTTTTCCTCATAGATTGTAAGCTTGGGAAATCATTCCTCTTGGTATCTGTTTTGATCTATGTGTTCATTGTTATGCTGTAATGTCTATTGTCTGTACAAGTCCCGTCTAAAATGTAAAGTGCTGCAGAATATGTTGCGCTATAGAAATAAAATTATTATTATTAACCCTGCCAGCGACGGCTCACAGTATACAAGGAATGGCTGAGGATACAGTAGTGAGGGGAAAGCTGGTCATGCAGCGGTATGGTGGAGTTATGGTTACTGCAGATTGTAGTCTTGTCGGAAGAGGTAGATCTTCATGTTCCTTTTGAAGGTTTCCATGGTAGGCGAGAGTCTGATATGTTGGGTTAGAGAGTTCCAGAGTATGGAGGATGCACGGGTAAAATCTTTATTACTTTATATTATTTTTAGTAAATAAATTATGTCCTTTTGTCTCAGTTATTCATTTGGAAAAGTTGACTGAAGAAGGAGCTTCTGTGCTCGAAAAGATTGCAAACATGATGTTTTTGGTTAGCCAATAAAGGTCTCACTCCTAGAATACTTTTGTTTTTTTTGGCATATGTCATGCTGCTGCAATGCAAGTAGGTGCGGGCTCCACTAGATTGCAGTAGAGTGGAAGCAGGACTGTATCTAAACAGACCTGGCCTGCAGTGCAGCAGTGAGGCTACCACAGGTGGCAGCAGAATAGTCAAACTAGCCAGATCAAATCCTAGACTTTGTGCAGTACCAAAGGAATAAGCAAACTCACGGTCAGAGACAAGCCAGGGAGTAAGTAACAGTCAGGAGTGGATTAGACAAAAGACAGAAGCAGGTCAGGATACAAGCCAAGTCAAAACAAAGGAGTCAGCACACTGAAGGGAAACAAGGAGTCAAGGCGGGAATAGGGTAAAACAGAGACACGGGTTCAGACAGCAACGCAGCAGGACAAATTATTATTATTATTCATTTTTATAGCACCATTTATTTCATGGTGCTTTACACGTGGAAGGGGCAATTATAGACAAGTACAATAAACATGAGCAAAACAAGGCACACACAAGTACAGAGGGATAGAGGTCCCTGCCTGCGAGGGCTCACAGTCTACAGGGATGGGTGAGGATACACTAGTAGAGGGTAGAGCTAGTTGTGCGGCGATTCAGCAGACTAAGGATCACTGCAGGTTGTAGGCTAGGTTTCTCTGTGGTAGGCGAGAGTCTGATGTGTTGGGGTAGAGAGTTCCAGAGTATGGGGAAGCACAGGAGAAGTCTTGTATGTGGTTGTGGGAACAAGAAATTAGAGGAGAGTAGAGAAGGAAATCTTGAGAGGATCGAAGGTTGCGTGTGGACCAGGAGACAGGTTGTGGATGGCTTTGTATGTCATAGTTAGGATTTTAAACTGGAGCTTCTGGTCAATAGGAAGCCGGTGAAAGGCTTGGCAGAGAGGGGAGACTGGGGAATAACGGGGAGACAGGTGGATTAATCGGGCAGCAGAGAGTAGGATGGATTGGAGAGGTTCCAGAGTGCTAGAGGGGAAGCCAGAGAGTAGGAGGTTGCAGTAGTCGAGGTGGGAGATGATAAGGGGGTGCACTAGTGATTTTGTGGTTTCATGGTCAAGGAATGCACGGATCCAGGTGCTAAGGATGCTATGGGAGAAGGACCTGCCATGACGTCACGGTCATGTGACCGTGACGTCATCACAGCTCCTGCGTGCCTGCGCGAGAAGGACCTGCCATGACGTCACGGTCATGTGACCGCGACATCATCACAGGTCCTGCGTGCCTGCGCGAGAAGGACCTGCCATGATGTCACGGTCATGTGACCACGACGTCATCACAGGTCCTGCGCTCATAGTCATACCAACCCTGGCACCGGAAGCTGCCGCGTGCACCGTACACAGGAGCCAGGACTAAGGTGAGTATATGTTTATTTTTTTTTATATCACTGGCCAATATACTACATTACTGGGCAATATACTACGTGGCTGACCAATATACTACATACTACGTGGCTGTGCAATATACTACGTGGCTGGGCAATATACTACGTGGCTGGGCAATGTACTACGTGACTGGGCAATATACTACGTAGCTGACCAATATACTACATACTACGTGGCTGTGCAATATACTACGTGGCTGGGCAATATACTATGTTGCTGGGCAATATACTACGTGGCTGGGCAATATACTATGTGACTGGGCAATATACTACGTGGCTGGGCAATACACTACGTGGCTGGGCAATATACTACGTGACTGGGCAATATACTATGTGGCTGGGCAATATACTACGTGACTGGGCAATATACTACGTGACTGGGCAATATAGTACGTGACTGGGCAGTATACTACGTCGCTGACCAATATACTACGTGGCTGTGCAATATACTACGTGACTGTGCAATATACTACGTAGCTGTGCAATATACTACATGGCTGGGCAATATACTACATGGCTGGGCAATATACTACGTGACTGGGCAATATGCTACGTGGCTGGGCAATATACTACGTGACTGGCCAATATACTACATAGCTGGGCAATATACTACGCTACTGGGCAATATACTACGTCGCTGGGCAATATACTACGTGACTGGGCAATATACTACGTGGCTGGGCAATATACTACGTGGCATGCATATTCTAGAATACCCGATGCGTTAGAATCGGGCCACCATCTAGTACTTTAATAAGTGTAAGTATACCTCGGAATTGTTTCTACTCATTTTATGCAACTGTATAAAAAAGTTTCATAGAAGTAAATCTTTTCTGGACAATAATATGGACAAGGTAGACATCCTCCACTAGAGGGAGCTTGGCAGCATGCTGCATACTGTTTATATTGTTTGGACTAAGAATGGACTATAATAATAATAATAGTATGCCATAATTTCCTAAACTCCATGTAGTGATGGTTGTAGGCATTTAAATTTGCATTTTTAGCCTCAATCATTTTTCATTGATTCAATAATAACTGTAGCCAAAATTCATAAGAGTAAGTGACATAAGAAAAAAATGATTTTCAGCTATGTCTCTGGTATTATGGATGAGCTATAATATACCCATAATTAGAACTTCATAAATTAAACACAAAGATAGACAAAATGTAAAACAGATAAAAGATAAGAATAAAGGATATTGAGAAGATAGGGGGAAGAGACCATAATTGCACTGTATGGAGAACATGGAGGGGGCAGGGGAGGACTCCATATTGAGAAGATGGGTGGGAGAGGGGTGGATTGCGCAGAATGGAGAACTTGGGGACGGTCAGGGGAGGACTACATAATGAGAACATGGGGTGAGGACAGGGTCAGACTTGAGCACCTTGGGCCCACCAGAGAAAATCATTCTTGGGGCCCACTATGTAGCTACATAGAAATAGATACAAGACCACCAATTGTGCGATAAAAAGCGCTAATATCAGGGTATAGTTTAAGGTAGTTCACGTCTTAAATATGTAGCAAGGGTTGGAGTAGCCCCCTTATAAAATATAATGCAGTCCCCTCTCATAGAATATAATGCAGCACCCCACAAAATATAATGCAACCCCCTCAGGTATAACGCAGTCCCCACCATAGAATGTAATGTAGCATCCTCATAGGGTATAATGCAGCCCCCTCATATAGTATAATGCAGCCCACCACAGAATATAATGTAGTCCCCTGAGAGAATGCAGCCCCGCCACAGAATATAATGCAGCCCCCCATAGAGTATACTGTAGCGCCCTCATATAGCATGATGTAGCCCCCATAATATAATGTAGTCCCCTGAGAATAATGAAGTCCCCCCACAGAATATAATATAGTTCCCTCATAAAGTATAATGCAGCCCCTCTCCACCCCCATCATTGTCCTCATCACAACCTCCATCATTGCCTTCTCCCCCTCCACCCCATCATTCTCCCCACCACCTCCATCACTGCCCATTCCACCACCTGCATCATTGCCTCCTCCCCCACCATCATTGTCCATTTCATCACCTCCATCATCACCTCCATCATTGCCTCCCCCACCACCATCATTGCCCATCACCTCCATCATTGCCTCCCCACCATCATTGCCCATTTCATCACCTCTATCATTGCCTCCCACCACCATTGCCCATCACCTCCATCATTGCCTCCACCCAACACATCATTGCCCATCACCTCCATCATTGCCCATCACCTCATCATTGCCTATCACCTCCATCATTGCCTTCCCCACCACCATCATTGCCATCACCTCCATCATTGCCTCCCCACCATCATTGCCCATCACCTCCATCATTGCCTCCCCCACCATCATTGCCTATCACCTCCATCATTGCCCATCACCTCCATCATTGCCTCCCCTACCATCATAGCCCATCACCTCCATCATTGTCTCCCCCACCATCATTGCCCATCACCACCACCATCACTGCCCATCACCTCCATTATTGCCTCCCACCATCATTGCCTATCACCTCCATCATTTCCCATCACCTCCAAAATTGCCTCCCCCACCATAATTGCCCATAACCTCCATCATTCCCTTCCTCACAATCATTGCCCATCACCTCCATCGTTGTCTTCCCTCCACCATCATTGCCCATCACCTCCATCATTGTCTCCCCCCCACCAATATCATTGTCCTTCACCACCACACACACACACCTCACCGCAGCAGCTCATCACACACACACACGCAGGCACACACACACACTCACTCACACACACACCTCACCGCAGCAGCAACTCATCACACACACACGCAGGCACACACACTCTCACACACACTTACTCACACACACACACCTCACCGCAGCAGCAGCTCATCACACACACATGCAGGCACACACACTCACACACACACACACTCTCACACACACAGACACACACACACACACGCAGGCACACAGCACAGCTCACCTCCCTGCAGCAGCAGCACATCCCAGCAGCCACTTCCTCGCTGGAACCTTTCTGACTGAGACAGCATGCTGGATGATGACGTCATCCAGCTGGGCTGTCTCAGACAGGAAGCAGGACGCTGGGAGGTGAGCTGTGAGTCTGTGTGCCTGCATGTGTGTGTATGTGTGCGGTGCTGTGTGTGTGCGTGTGGTGGTGCGGCTTTGCATGCGGGCAGTGTTAGCTGCAGCCTGCAGCTAACGCTGCCCGCTATTAAAGATAAATGGTATTCACGCCTCGCCACGCCTATAGGGGCGTGGGGAAGCATGAATATTCATTTTGCTTTAGTAACGGGGACAGGATCCTGTCTCCAGCTGCTACTGGCACAGGGTGGGCCCCTTGACTCAGGGGCCTCAAAGCCACTGGCTGGGGGCCCCTGGAGCAGTTGGGGCCCTAGGCAGCTGGGCCAGTCCGAGTCTGGGTGAGGAGACGGTGGGGATTGGACTGTATGGAGAACATGGGGACACTGTATGTATGGAGAACATTGGGGTTGAGGACTCTGTATGTATGGAGAACATGGGAGGTTAGGGAAGGACTCCATATTGAGAACACGGGGAGTATAAGAGGGGAGATTGTGCTGTATGGAGAAAATGGGGGTGCGGATGATGTATGTATGAAGAACATGGGGGCGCTGTATGGAGAATAAGGGTATATTCACACGATGCGGATTTTGCTGCGGATCCGCAGCGTTTCCACAGCTGCGAATCCACAGCAGTTTGCCATGCGTTTACAGTTCAATGTAAACCTATGGGAAACCAAAAACGCTGTGCACATGCTGCAGAAAAAAACACGCAGAAACGCAGCGGTTTACATTCCGCAGCATGTCACTTCTTTCTGCGGATTCCGCAGCGGATTTACAACTGCCCCTATGGAAAACCGCAGTTGTAAAACCGCAGTGAAAACCGCAGAAAAACCGCGGTAAATCCGCAGCGGTTTTCCACAGATTTATCAAATCTGCAACAGAAAAATCCACAGGGTCCCATTATACGTGTGCACATAGCCTTAGGGGGAGCTCTGCATGAACAATATGGGGGAGCTGTGTATGGGGAATATGAGGGGGAGCTCTGTATGGAGAACAGGAGGGGGGCTCGGTATGGAGAGGACAGTATGGTGGGAATTATTTATAGGAGCACAGTGAGGGACAATTTTAAATTTAGGAGAACTACATAGGGCTTATTTATGGTACAGAGTGGGTGGTTATTTTTTGTCAGGAACATTATATTTTTAAGGGAACTGTGTCGAAATGTGCTGCAGAAGACCGGAGAAGATGGAAGCCTGCAGAGACTAGCTGTGGCTGAGAGGAGTCACCATGGAGTAAGATACTTAGAGCTAAGGTGCATTTACATTGGTCAGTTGCATCCTTTAAATGACCGCTGACCTGCTATATGAGGCTGATCAGCAGTCACTTAATAACCTAGACAGGGTGTGTATTGTTCATTCTGTGTCTGTAAAATCTGAGTAAAAAGCAATAAAAAAAATTGTGTACCAGAAAAATCTCAAACTTGTCGCTCTAAAAATAAGCCTTCATACAGCTCTGTTCGCCGAAAAAAATAAAAAAGTTAAAGCTCTCAGAATGTCTAGGTGAAAAAAAGATTTTTTAAAATAAAAACAGGAAAGATATAAATCTTCGTACTGTGCTAGCCAGTATGTGCCTCTTCATATTTTGCATTATTCTATGCCTGATGAAGAGACCTGAGTAGTGTCGAAAGCTTGCAATTTGTTACCATCTTTTCAGTAAGGCCGGGGTCACACTAGACCGTAATACGGACGAGTGCAGTGCGCTAAAAAATCACATAGCGCTCGTCCCAATGCTAATCTATGGGGCAGCTCCTATTATCCGATATTTTCTCGGCCGTATTCAGGATCCGAGTGAAATCGCAGCATGCTGCGATTGTCAGCGTATCTCGGCCGAGAATCGTCAATGCAAGTCTATGGGTGTGAGAAAAAATCGGATTGCACACGGACCATGCGTGTGCATTGCGAGAAATACGGAAGACTTCTCAAGGTGACAGGAAATTGAATCATCCATTATCATGAAGCTTTGGCATGCTAATTTCTTGGGCACGCTGGATTGAAAAGCAGGAAGCACGCCTCCACGGAGTGTACTGTGCAGCAGCATGGCCAGGCATATAAATGTGGAGAAGCTGATTGCTCTGGTCCATGATAGGCCAGAATTATGGGACCAACGTGATGCACATTGTGCGGACCGTGCACGTAAAGACGCAGCATAGAGGGCAATCTGTCGCCACATGTTCCCCGATTTTGATGAGCGACCTCATGATGTTCAGCAAGAAATTTGTAAGTACCATCCTTTACCAAAATTGTGTATAAAATTGGGTTCCTAATAAAACTAACCATGAACACATCATATGTGGTGTGTTTATTAGTGAGGTTAATCTTAAAATCTCACAAATATTGTTTAAATGTACTAGCAATAGTCCTTTTACATAGGACAAAGGGACTTTTATGTCCCCCTAGGCTCCAGGGCCCATGTGCGATTGCAAACCCTGCACCTGTTGGAGTTATGTGCTTGATAGTTAAAACAATTCTTGTGTTTCTTTGCAGTGAATTATGTCAATAGACGCTGGCGGAGTTGCAGGGACCAATACCGGCGAGAACGTCAACTTTTTAGGCGTAGTGGTGATTAAGCTCCCCCAAAAAGAAAATATAATTATTTTGAGCATCTTAATTTTCTTGCACCAGTGATGGAGCTCAGACCGTAAGTGCATGCATGTCACAAAATTTTGAACACATGTTATAACGTCAATATGTTTTTTAATTTTTCTTTATAAAAATGATTTAAAATCCAGAACAGAGTCAAATCTGACAGAAAGGGAGACTGCATCTGACTCCGAGGTGGTGATTGACCCCGTTGGTGAAGGTGCCGAAATGGCTGGACCATCTGGCCAACCAACAAGCAGCAACCAACCACCACCAGCACAACCAGCAGCAGCGTCTTCTGCCACACAGGAGGCCAATCCAGAGGTGGAGGAAGGTGCCCACAGCAGCAGTCCAACCTTGGCTCTGGACACATCACCACAGCCTACTACAAGACCACACCGTGGTCAGCGCAGAAGGGTGGCTTCTACCACTGGCACCAGGAGGCAAGTGGATACAGGGGTGTTGGACTATTTGTCCAGGGCTGCCCATGACGATGGGGAGGAAGCGTACTTCTGCAGTCTTGCCCGCTACTTACGTCCCATTCCGCGCTCACTCAGGCTGCGGACCAGAGGTTGTCTACAAATAGTCATAAATGCGGCATCACCCCAAAACAACCCTACTCCTGCATTTAACTACCTAGAAACTTGGAAAATGTCATCTACAAACCTTCTGGCGGTGCAAGACGTTTCACAGGAACAAACACAACCAGTCGCACCACCCCCGCCACGTATAGCACCACAACAGCCTGCCCAAAGCAACCAACAAACACTACTTAGGCCAATTTATGATTATCCAGCAACTGCCCAATCTGACCACTTGAACAGAGGCTGGTCCCAACATGTGTCTGCTCGACATGGCTATATTGGGGGGTATGACCAAATGGGACAATCCAGTACACAGGAGGTAATGCACTTCTACTCTCAACAACAAGTTTTACCTCAGACACAGGATAGATCCTTGCAACAACACCCTCCATATATATATGGCATACCACAGGTTGACAGTCAGGTTGGTCATCCCCCTAGGCCAAGTTCCGCACATGCTGGACACCCACCATCACCATCACCACCCCCAACCTCCCAGAATCTGTCATTTTTGGAAACAAGTTTTTTGCCTGTCATTTACGCTGTTTTTGGTGTAATGTTATTTGTGACCTTGGCATGTTATGCCTTCTTGTTTGCTCAGGTTAATATGCCTACAATTACATATGATGTGAATATGTTGTTGGCTACTAGATATATGCTTTGAGCAGTAAAAATGGTTTTACAAATATGAGTGGTATGTATTGTTATGACTACATGCATGATGTGACTACTTAACAAAATAATTATTTTGTAAGGACAAACATACTACACAATTCAAACAGGAACATTATGATATTTATTAAGTTAGAATATAACTAAAGATTAAAGCAAAACAGCATTGTCTTGCCAGACCGTCGATCCCTCTGGTGACACAAAATAATTTGTTAACACATCACAAACTTTTAGGCCTGAGTGCTGACGATGTGAGGGAAGAACACGTGTAGTAAACAAGACAGTATTTGCATAATCAACTTCATCAACAGCAGATGATGGGCAATCATGGTGCCTTGTAAAGTTGTGAAGAACAACACATGCTTTTATCACGCCATTGACATTGCCTTCACTCAGTTGAATTGCGGACTGAAGTACCCGCCATTTTGCAAGTGAGAATGCCGAAGGAACACTCTACCAGACGGCGGACTCGGGAAAGACGCAAATTAAAAATTCGCCGCCGGTAGTCCAGGCCTCTCCGTGGATAGGGCCTCATGACGTTCCATGATAATTGAAACGCCTCTTCTGCTACCATCATGTAAGGCACCGCATCCAAATTAGCCCCTGGTATAAGACTTGGGGGTGGGAAATCCAAATTATTGTTGCGCAGCCGCCGACCCATAATGGAAGAACTGAAGACTCTAGAGTCTCCAGTTCTCCCATAGGCCCCAATATCTACAATTATAAACCTGTAGTTGCTGTCGACCAGGGCCAACAGCACTACAGAGAAAAACTGTTTATAATTATAGAATTGGGTCCCTGAGTTCGGCAGCTTACGCACACGGATGTGCTTTCCGTCCAGAGCACCAATACAGTGCGGAAACTGGCACGTGCCCTGAAATCCTTGGGCAATACGAAACCAGTCAACCTTTTTAGGCTCAGGCATCACCTCTTGATGGAGTCGTCTCCAGATTTCCGAACATGTATCCCACACAATTCCAGCAATTGTGGATTTGCCCAGTAAAAACTCTAAATGCAGTGCCGCATATGAAAGTCCCGTGGCAAGGAATCTAAAAGAAAACAGAGTAGGTTTTAAAAGAAAAAAAAAAAGGAACACATTACAGTGTTATATGGCCAAAAACTACAGTTAGATAACTAAGAAGCCATGTTTAATCAAACATTAAGGACATGCAATGGCTTTGATATTCTATAAACTAAAACATTATAAAAGCACAAATGATGTTGAAGCTACATAAAAATTTAATGATCTAATTATAAAAAGGGGTAAGACCATGAAAGTAAAAACATAATTTCTAAATAGAGGATTTATACATACCGTAAGGTAAGGATAAGGCGCTCCTCAGCAGAAATAGATTTGCGCATCCTGGTGTCCTTCTTGGTGATCCCTGGTCGCAAAATCTACAACAACATATCAAATGTTTGTAGCCTCATCCGACAATAGCTGAAGAACTTGTCCGGATTTGTCCTCAGAGCAGCAAACAGACAGTTGAAATGGCCTTTATTGATCCGTTGCTTCAAAAGTGGATGTACCCACATCCGTCTCCGCCTCCTCGGATCTACAATAACTGGGTATAGCTCCCCTAAAACGTTGGGAAAGTACCCAGTTGTAAAGCACACGCTCTGTGGTGTTAAAAGTCAGTAGATCAGACATGTTGCTCAGCAAGAAGAAATCCACCAACACAAGCAGGGACTGTACTGCATAGATTGGTGGCTGCCACCTGTTTTAGGGCAATTAAATAGTGTTCTTGATGATGATTTAAATTATTTTCAGGTAAGAAAACCGTTATATGTCCATTTTGCAAGCCTGCGAGAAAATCTCGCCATACGGATGCCATACGGATGTCACACGGATAATTTGATGCGAGGAAATCGGATCCTCGCACTGCACACGGATCACTGTTTTGTAAACATTTGTGCGATTCTCGTCTATGTAAAACGGACCGTATTTTTATGCGTTGTGTGTGTCCCCGGCCTTAGCCATTAAAAGGTATCAACCACTGAGGACTCTCAAATTTAAATATTTTTATATAAAAAACATTTTTACTGTGTGGTAGCAGCAAAACATAAAGAAAACCTAGATAGAGAGGGATATTGATAAGAAATGCGGAGGGCACCACACACTGATTAGCCAGTCAGAGAGTTCACCATGGGCTTGGAAGCAACATGAAAACACATAGAAAAAAGATCATGCCCGTATACTGGGAAAACCTCAGATATAAAAGTCAAAAAAGCTTTATTGGTGGGAGTACACAGCACAAACTACAATTAAAAACACTAAAATACAAACAGATACCTACACAAGAAACCATACCCTAGTGTAGGGGCAATGATGACAAGCACCCAGGGTCCCTCTCCCCCCCCCCCCTTTTTTTTATTTTTCACACAGAAAACAATATGCAAATGATGTGCAAAAAAATGCAAACGTGCAAAATATGTGTAAAATACAAAGAATGGCTCCTAAGTAATGTACCATACAGATCTTAATATGCATATATCCAGACACAGTGTGCGGATGGAAAATCTATATGCCTAAACCGATGTCACAGTGCCGTATGTGTGCAGAAAGATGTTAAATAACATCCTTGTAAGGAAAATGCAATGCACAATGAACGATAGGAAAGCAGATGGAGACGGCAGAAACAAAGCATACCAAAATCTAAGGATAAATAAACCCAGATACACAGAGTCCAGATATTGGAGACGGAGCCAGCATGAGCAAAGGGGGGAAAAAGGACAGGTGCAGGATAGGTTCCAACGCGTATCGCCACAAAACAGGCGGCTTCCTCAGGGAGACTTAGACCCGTAGAAGTGCTGATTGCACGAAACGGCCGTCGTTCCTCCTCAGTCCCCGCACCCTCGCTAATACCTGGTATTTGTCTAATTTAATCCGTATCATGGACTAAAGGCACATTAAAGACATTCATTTAGCAAACTGGTGAGTGCCGCTGTCTTTTACTCATTTTTTGAGATATGGAAAATAGGACTTTCATGGTTTGTTAAGCTGAGCACCAAAATCCAGTTGCTTTTGGCTAACTGCATGTGAAAGGAATCACAGGATAATACATGGAAAAGGGCAAGTAATTAAAGATAGTTTCCTGGTGCCATTCCATCTCTAATTTTGATTATAAGAAATAGCATACTGTGCTGGATTCCCAGCAAGTATATATACGTACTCACAGTGATTTTTAGAGGGCAAGCACCTGTTCAAAAAGGCTGATACCAATCAGGTGCACAGAGAGATGCAGGGACGCAGCCATCTTGGCCCTGCTCCAGACTGAGACAAAGCAGCAGAAATGCGCTGCAAACACGCGCATGCGCAGAAAGTACAAGCCACATGGCGCATGCTTGAAGAAAACAGATCGCACACAAATGCACAGGCGCAGTGGGGCCAGAGATAATACAGCATAGCAAGAACACAGCACGTGCGTACGCATTAGAAAACCCAATTGGTGGAGAGGGCAAGCTAAAGATGAAAGTAAGCGCGCTGGTAAAAGAAAGGTGCGCGTACACACAATCAAAACACAAGTACCGGTACCTCCCATTCACATCATACAACTTACACACCAAACCAGAAAATGCAGCTGCATAGATGGTGCAGATAGAACATGGTGGTTAGACTTAGAAACCTTGAGGAATAGCGATAGTAAGCAAAGGAGAAACAAAGCATTACATTCTTATTCATTGTTTATTATAATATGAAAAAAGTATAATGTATAAAAAATACAAAAGAAAAAAGCAATATAATACTGTGTTTAAAGAGTAAAGTCCCGGCCTGTCTCCCATACTGATGCTTGCTTAGCCTTTAGCTGCTTAGCAAATAACAAACAAACAAGAACGAGCACATTAGACTTAAATGGCCATTGAAATACAGATATCAAAGCGTGACTCTATGCCTTTTTGACTGAATATTACTATGAAAATGTATTCAGCCAAATAACCCACAAATATATTTTTTGAAAAAATGATGCACTGGTTAGTTTATTAGCCTTGTTGTATGAAATTCCCCAAATATGGGGGGAATGACAAACACATATATAACGGCCCGAATGTGAAATGGTCAAGAGCAAGGATCAAATAGAAAACTGTAGTTAAGAACAGCCAGTTGATCAATCACAAAACCCAAGGTAAGAAATGATAAAGAACCCATACAATACTATAATTGTATAATGAAAAATGGGGGCTGGCTTGCTGGAAAACATCACCGAAATGGTGTGCGATTTGACAAGGCAAATTGTTATAAAGTATTCCAGAAACAGAGAATCCATAGATCCTACAGAATGAATCCGATACATGGTATCATATGGGAATTGTCCCAAAAATTTCCCACGGTAATGGTATCCCGGCACCATGTGTCCAATACAAGGCTGTAGAGAACAGCCAGTTGGTCAGTCAGAAACAGGATAAAGAAGACGTAATAAGGCAGTGAGGGACCCATACAGTACTGTGATTGTATATCAAACGAGATTGGGGGATGAATTACTGAAGAAAGACACCAAAACTTTATAAGATTTAACACAGCGAGCTATTACAGGAATCATTCAGAGCCAAAGTCCATAGGTCCTGCAGAGAGGGTCAAAATCATGATGTCACATGAAGATTATCCCAGGAGTTTTTCACGCTAATAGTGGCCAAGAGCTGTATGTCCAATTTGGTAAGAAGCTAAGTGTCACAGATCCCTTCTCCGTGGTGTCACTAATTCGTCACGTGTCTGCTCTCACACGTGACTTGGTGTTGTGCCTGCAAGGTTATATATCTCCCTTCTCTCAGTCCAGCATTCAACCTCTGTCCTATGCTGTAATGAATAAATCAGACACTGACCCAGGCCACATACCCACTCATACACGCTGCCACCACTCACCGAATACATGGGCAATGAGTCCGGAACTAATAATACTAATAATGTCTATCACTCATAAGGCTCACACACCTTAGGCTATGGATTCTTTTACAACATTCAAGATTCAACTTGTTAAAGTTTTATACTTTAATAACAAGAGGTTCAATGCTTACAATAAGAAAAATAGCAAATATATCAATGGCTGCACTCAAAATTTACTGTGCTAGAGCAAGGAAATGTGCGGTATATGAAATGGGAATAGCGTAATGGCTTGTGAAATATATGAAAAAACACATGAGATTCTTAGCACAAGATTTGGCCAAAAGTTGTGAGCCCATCCACCAAACGTCAAGGTAATCTCAGAACGGATGGGTACCTGAGCTGGCTGCCTAGTGTGAACACTTACCTATGGCTAATAACGTGGTAAAGCCTGCTTTTATAGGAAGCTCAGAACCAACTGTGTTAGGATGTAATTAAAATCACAGCATGGTGAAGGGCGGGGCGTTCAAGTCATAAAAAAAGTACATAGTAGATATAGAAAAACTGACTGAACAGCACTCTAGTCTGAACTGGTACATAACCAAAAAAGTCATATAGCAAATAGATCAATGGCTGCACTCAAAATTTACTGTGCTAGAGCAAGGAAATGTGCGATATATGAAATGGGAATAGCATAATGGCTTGTGAAATATATGAAAAAACACATGAGATTCTTAGCACAAGATTTGGCCAAAAGTTGTGAGCCCATCCACCAAACGTCAAGGTAATCTCAGAACGGATGGATACCTGAGCTGACTGCCTAGTGTGAACACTTACCTAGGGCTAATAACGTGGTAAAGCCTGCTTTTATAGGAAGCTCAGAACTAACTGTGTTAGGATGTAATTAAAATCACAGCATGGTGAAGGGCGGGGCGTTCAAGTCATAAAAAAAGTACATAGTAGATATAGAAAAACTGACTGAACAGCAATCTAGTCTGAACTGGTGCATAACCAAAAAAGTCATATAGCAAATAGATCAATGGCTGCACTCAAAATTTACTGTGCTAGAACAAGGAAATGTGCGATATATGAAATGGGAATAGCATAATGGCTTGTGAAATATATGAAAAAACACATGAGATTCTTAGCACAAGATTTGGCCAAAAGTTGTGAGCCCATCCACCAAACGTCAAGGTAATCTGAGAACGCACATTTCCTTGCTCTAGCACAGTAAATTTTGAGTGCAGCCATTGATCTATTTGCTATATGACTTTTTTGGTTGTGCACCACTTCAGACTAGATTGCTGTTCAGTCAGTTTTTCTATATCTACAATAAGAAAAAGGTATACAAATATGATAATAAAAAGACATACAACTTATGCAAAACAATATAAAATAAAGAGGAGAACTTACAGAAATTATCTAACTGGTAGTTGTTTTCTGCTCCCTGAGGGTAGGACGAATGTAGATTGGATCACACCAGCTTCTCAGGCTGCCCCCATCATGTGAACACAATTCTCTGTCTGCAGCCTAAATTTATAACTTTGGTCTGAGGTCAGGTTTCTAGACCAGTTTATTGGGCACGGCTGCTCTATTAATCAATATATATTATTTTCCTCTGGAGACACTTGTGAGATGGTTCCCAGGAATAGCTAACCTCAGGTCGCAATTTACATCTCCCCTCCAAGCACTAGGAGGTGTCAAGTGTTCCTTTCTTCTTGGCCCTAGCCAAGATATGGTGAGATATGGAGACACAATTTCTACTATTCCCAAGGAAGTACCTATTAACACCTAGGTGCGACTTGCTTTCAGGACAGATGTTACATTATCACTAATCACACATATAACCCTAGACATATGTCACTACACACATATAGATATATATACACATATTTCACCACACTAGGTTTTCTGATGCACACCACAGCAGAGCTTGTCTTCAACTCAAGCAAAAACCACAGATGGTACAAAAATCTATAAGGGTACGTGTCCACGTTCACGATGGCTGGCGCTTTGGACGGAGCGGAAACTCGCTCCACCCAAAGCTCTGCCCCCTTCTGGAGACGCAATGATGCCAGATGTGTTCATTGCACACATCCGGAATCATCGCACTACACACATAGGGCCCTGTGTTTCACCTTGCGTCGGCGCAGTGTCGCTGCAAGGTAAACGGACATGCTGAGATCTAAAAAGATGCACCGCATGTTCGGAATCGCAGGGCCGCCGGATGCGTCTTACCACGCATAGTGGAGACGGGATTTCATAAAATCCCCTCCACTATGCTGTAACATCTGGACGCTGCGGATTGAACGCTGCAGCTCCACGCAGTGTTCAATCCGCAGCTAGTCCGGATGTAAAACGGCCCGTGGACACATACTCTAAAAAGAAAAGGACATGAAGTTCAAAAAAGAGAGAGAAAAAGTCAAAGAAAACAACGTAAATAAAAAAAAAATAATAATAATGAATACTAACTACAATGCGTCCAATTAGGACTGCCCATAGAAACCAGAGAAAAGGAGCTCCTCATTAAGTCCATTGTGTGACAAACTATTCAAATTATAAATCCAGCGTGACTCCTGCCGGAGAAGTTCTTTTGTTTGATCACCCCCACGGATGCTGCCCACAACTTGATCCATAATCATAACACGCAAATTGCAGCGTCTGCTATCGTGATGTTCAAGAAAATGGGACGCGACCGACGAAATGGGCTTACCCTTTTTTTTGTCATCTCTTGCTTTGCCGATATTCGATACGTGTTTCTAACTTCGTGACCTATCTGTCCAACGTATATTTTCGGACATGGGCAAATTAGTAAATAGACGACATTCCTGGATTGACAGCATAGATTTTTGTTTCAATCTTCCCCGGAAAAACTGGAAGAGTCAAGATGTCAGTTGCAGTCATAAAAGGGCACACGTTACAATTGCCACAGGGGAATGATCCCCTTATGCGGCTCCCTGTCCCCAGTTTCATGGTTGGCCTTCTAAAATGACTAGTGGTAAGATGATCCTTCAGATTCTTGGCTCTTATAGCAATAGAGGGGGTTAATTACTTCATGTGATCTAGACTCTATACTCCTCTTAATACATCTAGAACTGTGTTTGCAACTGTGTTTGCCTTTTTTGCTGCTGCATCACACTGTTGACTGCAGTCTGTAATCTACTAGTGTACCCAAGTGTTTTTCATGCATGCTGTTGCTTAGTTCTATTTCTCCCATTCTGTAGATGTAATTTTTATTACTTGCATTTGTTAAGGTACCGTCACACTAAGCGACGCTGCAGCGATACCGACAACGATCCGGATCGCTGCCGCGTCGCTGTTTGGTCGCTGGAGAGCTGTCACACAGACAGCTCTCCAGCGACCAACGATGCCGGTAACCAGGGTAAACATCGGGTTACTAAGCGCAGGGCCGCGCTTAGTAACCCGATGTTTACCCTGGTTACCATCGTTAAAGTAAAAAAAACAACCACTACATACTTACCTACCGCTGTCTGTCCCCGGCGCTCTGCTTCTCTGCTCTGGCTGTGAGCGCCGGGCAGCCGGAAAGCACAGCGGTGACGTCACCGCTCTGCTTTCCGGCCGCTGTGCTCACAGTGAGTGCAGGAAAGCACAGCGCCGGGGACAGACAGCGGTAGGTAAGTATGTAGTGGTTGTTTTTTTTACTTTAACGATGGTAACCAGGGTAAACATCGGGTTACTAAGCGCGGCCCTGCGCTTAGTAACCCGATGTTTACCCTGGTTACCAGCGAAGACATCGCTGAATCGGCGTCACACACGCCGATTCAGCGATGTCAGCGGGAGATCCAGCGACGAAACAAAGTTCTGGACTTTCTTCCCCGACCAGCGATATCACAGCAGGATTCTGATCGCTGCTGCGTGTCACACTGGACGATATCGCTAGCCAGGACGCTGCAACGTCACGGATCGCTAGCGATATCGTCTAGTGTGACGGTACCTTTACTTGCATTTCTCTTTGTTAAATACCATTCTGTTAGTCGCTGCCCATTGTTCAAGCTTCTCTAGATCCTTCTCAATCCTTTCTCTGTCTTATGAGGCAGATAGAGTCACTTTGGACTCTAGTTACGGTGGTGTCACATTATTTTAGATGTCTTTATAGCGCACAAGTGTGGAATAGATGCCAGAGCCCAAAGTGTATACATCTGCTTCACTAGGGTGAGTGGTTTCATCGGAGGTTTCATCTGAATCACAAAGACTATGGAAAAGTGTCATTGTTTCAACCCCCTCAAATAAAATCCAGTGAAATCTACAATCCCAAACCCAAATACCCCCTCCTTCTGAGCCCCACAGCGCTTAAAATGCAGTAAGCAGCCACATGTTTGCATTATTGTAGTGGGGATAGAGCACTTAAATAACAATTTATGGGGTGCATGTCTCCAGAAGCACAAGCTGGGCACAATGTATGGGGGTGCTACAATACAGCTCTGGCAAAAATTAAGAGACCACTGCAAAATGATCAGTTTGTCTGATTTATCTCTTTATAGGTATATTTTTGTTTAAAATGTGAATTGTTCTTTTAGTCTATAAACTTCTGACAACATGTCTCCAAATTTCCAAGCAATAATTTTTGTATTTTTTTTCTGACAAAGAAAAATGTTCAAAATTAAAAAAAACAGGGCTTTCAGACCTCAATTAATGCAAAGAAAACAAGTTCATAATCATTTAGAAACAACAATACTAATGTTTTAACTCAGGAAGAGTTCAGAAATCAATATTTTGTGGAATAACCATGATTTTTAAACACAGATTTCATGTGTCTCTTGATTACATTCCAGAGGTTTTCAATGGGGTTCAGGTCTGGAGATTGGACTGCCCATGACAGAGTTTTGATGTGGTTGTCTCTTAATTTTTGCCAGAGCTGTATATGGGGAGCCTACACTTTATGGGGGCATAATGTATGAGCCATAAACTGGCATATTTGCAATTCATCAAAATAAAGCATGGCGTGGATGTTACAAAATACTCACCCACATATTTAGATTAATTCATTGAGAGGTGGAATTTCTACAATGGGGTCACTTTGGGGGGTTTACTGCTGATCTGCCACCTTAGGGACTCCATAAAAATGTAGCCTACAGTCTATTCTAGCAAAATCTGTGCTCCAAAAGCCAAATAAACTCCTGCCTTCTCGACTCTGACATGGGGTCCAAAAGTGGTTTCCATTGCCATTACCATGTTCGGGAGAAATTGCTCAATAAATGGTGGGGTCCAGTTTCATCTATTAACCCTGGTGTAACTGACAAATATGCAGCAAATAAACAATAATAATTTTTACCACTAAAATATTATATTTTCAGGTCCCAATGTTATAAAATTCTGTGAAGCACCTGTAGTTCAAATCTTTACGCAGTAGAAGTTTCTAATATGGGGTCACTTGTGAGGGTTTCTGCTGTTCTGGCACCTGTGTGATCAAACAGTAGTGTAAAACCACATATGGGTTACTGCCACGTTAGGTAAAAATTGCATAATAATTATGGGGTCCATTTTCTCCTATTCTTCCTTGTGGAAATTGCTGGTGCTAAAACAGTATTTTAGTTGAAAAATTGATTTTTTTATTTTTATATCTACAGTTATATGAAAAAGTTTGGGCACCCCTATTAATCTTAAGCTTAATGTTTTATAAAAATTATTTTTTTTGCAATAGCTATTTCAGTTTCATGTATCTAATAACTGTTGGACACAGTAATGTTTCTGCCTTGAAATGAGGTTTATTGTACTAACAGAAAATGTGCAATCTGCATTCAAACTAAATTTGACAGGTGCATAAGTATGGGCACCCCACCAGAAAAGTGACATTAATGAATGCCTGAGTAGAATTGGAGCGGTGTTTTGGATCATTGTCTTGCTGAAAGATCCATCCCCTGCGTAACTTCAACTTTGTCACTGATTCATGAACATTATTGTCAAGAATCTGCTGATACTGAGAGGAATCCATGCGTCCCTCAACTTTAACAAGATTCCCGGTGTCGGCATTGGCCACACAGCCCCAAAGCATGATGGAACCTCCACCAAATTTTACTGTGGGTAGCAAGTGTTATTCTTGGAATGCTGTGTTTTTTGGCCGCCATGCATAACGCCTTTTTGTATGTCCAAACAACTGAATCTTGTTTTCATCAGTCCACAGGACCTTCTTCCAAAAAGAAATTGGCTTCTCCAAATGTGCTTTTGCATACCTCAGCCGACTCTGTTTGTGGCGTGCTTGCAGAAACGGCTTCTTTCGCATCACTTTCCCATACTTGTCCTTGTGCAAAGTGCGGTGTATAGTTGACCGATGCACAGTGACACCATCTGCAGCAAGTTGATGCTGCAGCTCTCTGGAGGTGGTCTGAGGATAGTCCTTGACTGATCTCACCATTCTTCTTCTCTGCCTGATGTTTTTCTTGGCCTGCCACTTCTGGCCTTAACAAGAACTGTACCTGTGTTCTTCCATTTCCTTACTATGTTCCTCACAGTGGAAATTGACATGTTAAATCTCTGAGACAGCTTTTTGTATCCTTCCCCTGAACAACTATGTTGAATAATCTTTGTTTTCAGATCATTAGACAGTTGTTTTGAGGAGCCCATGATGCCACTCTTCAGAGGAGATTCAAACAGGAGAACAACTTGCAAGTGGCCACTTTAAGTAGCTTTTCTCATGATTGCATACACCTGGCTATAAAGTTCAAAGCTCAATGAGGTTAGAAAACCAAAAAAAGTACTTTAGTAAGTCAGTAAAAAGTAGGTAGGAGTATTTAAAACAAGAAAAAGATAAGGGTGCCCATACTTATGCACCTGTTTCCTCTTACAAAAGTGAAAATGTGGGGATAAAGCAACATTTTCGTGAAAAAAATGAACATTTTCAATATGACGACCTAATTTAACATTCTGTGTAGTACCTGTTGGCTCAAAATGCTCATTATACCCCTGGATAAAATGCTTGAGGGGTGTAGTTTCCAAAAAGGGGTCACTTATGGAGGATTTCAGCTGTTTTGGCAGAGTTATGAATAGGACAAAACTTGATCCTGCTTAGGAAGGTACCAATAGACAACAGCGAAGAACCTAGGGCCAATATGCAATTTGGAAAAAAATATCTTCTCTCTGGGTCACATAGAATCAACACCAGGTATGCACTAGATATTTATGTTAGGCAATAGATACTATCTTTGACTTAAATAATGGGTTGGCACAGTGAAACAATGTGGTGTAGAATGGGCTGTGAAAAGAAGACATATGGCCCATCTTAAATTGTCTTTCTAAAAGGAGCAGAATTTGAATATAATGCTTATGTTTGTCATACAACACATTAAATACTTTAAATTTGGCTAATGTCAACAGAGCCATGGAAGAGAAAATATACTATATATTTATAGTGATTTCCATACCCTACAAAACCAGAAAAGATGTAAATGTCTATTGTATATCCATGTTTGCTCTATACACAGCAGCTACAGAGGTTTTGCACTGGAAATAGTGTCATGGAGGAACCTGGGTTGTATAGCTCTACCAGCACCTGATGTTTTTCACACTGAACAGGGAACAGCTGTTGACGCAGTTATGGGAAACGAAACATTTCTCAACAGTCAAGATAAACCACAGAAACTACGACAAAAATTTCTGGGCAGCAAACTCACTACTGTGGCTGATTTTGTAACATCAGGAAGGCAGACGTACTACAACCGATGGTAACCAACTATAAACAGTCACTGTAACTAAATAAAGGAAACGTTCATTATACAGAATAGTCATACAGTATAGTCCTGAGTTAAAGTAGTACATATTTCATATAATTACACTTCTGATCATACTTAATAAACACGGCTGCACTCGTGTGATTTTGGTGCAAGAGAACCACAAAACTATGCTCTAGTATTATCATCTTCAGTTGTTTGAGATGTGGTGCTTATTTTTTTTCTTTTCATAAGATTTTAACACCTGTTTGTTTTCTTGTCCCATTTGTACATTCTGAATTGACTTTCCTTCCTGCATTTTTTTTAATTATTTCAGTGGCTTACGAAAGTATTCAACCCCTTGGCTTTTTTTGTCTATTTTGTTACATTGCAACCTGTATGT
Source organism: Ranitomeya imitator (assembly GCF_032444005.1). Lineage (NCBI taxonomy): Eukaryota > Metazoa > Chordata > Amphibia > Anura > Dendrobatidae > Ranitomeya > Ranitomeya imitator. The sequence goes on from NC_091285.1 coordinate 463,375,382, forward strand.
TAGAGGCTGGGACTTCCCTGCCAGGTGGGATGTATCACAGGCACTGTTTGTTACCCTGGTCTCCCGTTCGGGTCCGGCCGCTGGGTCGGCTGCTTGGCGTGGATGTTGGTCCCAGCATCTTGCTCAGGCTCCTGTTATACGTGTGGTTACTTCTGGCTCTCCAGCTAAAGTCTGTGGTAACCAGTGGTATACAGAGGCAGCCCCACTCCTGGAGTCTAAGTCCAGATATCACCTTACTGAGCAAGTTCGTGATGTGGCACCTTGTCATTGGTGCTCTGATACTTTTTGCTTTGGTGAGGTGGTAGCTCTGGATTGGTCCACGTGCGACGCCCTGTAAAACTGGGTGTGGGGTGGAGCCTGGCGCATGAACGGCTTTCAGCGAAGCACACGGACTTGCTAGCATCACTTGTGTTTGGTGTATGTGTGGGTGTATACGCTACCGCTCTGTCTGTGCATTTTGTACCATACCATCTACCAGTGGGACGTCAGTGATCTGTGTCAGCAAGTGTTCAGGGCTGGTCCTGTGCCATTAGAATCATGGCAACTCTGGAGAGGAGATTGGCTGTGTGAGTTCAGGCTTAGCATCTAGCCATTAGAATTCCGGCTCCTCCGGAGAGGAGGTTTGCTGTGTGTTCTTGCTGACTGAGTTTTTGCTCTCTGTTTCCGTCCCATGTGTATGCTATACTTCCCTGTGGTGTTAACAGGGTATTGCACCACAGAGCAAGTTTAACCCACGTGTTCTTTTGCAGTGGTTCTAACGGGGTATTGCACACTTCCTACTTACTTACTGTTCCTGTACCTCTAGGTGGTTAGCTGTGCATCTCTGAGTAGTACCTGGGTTTGGTTTTCTGTGTTCCATTCACAATGTGTGGAGATAACTCAGTGTGATTAAGGAACGTTCGCTAGTTTTTTATCTTTATTTACACTAGCAGCAATTTTTCATCTCTGCATGGTGGATCCCGGGTTGCAATTGCACTTTATAGTTTATTTTAATTTATTTTAAACCCTAACACTGTGTTTAAATATTTTTGCAACCCAATTTGTGTGTGATGCATCAGCACAAAATAGTCTAAGTTGGTGAAGTGAGAAAAATATAGGCATAAATTAAATTTATGGGACCATATAACTAAAAATTGGCATGTGCATATGTATTCACCCTTTTGCTATGGAGCCTCTAATAATTTCTGGAGCAAAAAATTTCCTTCAAAAGTTGCATGCTTAGTGAAAGGAAATCCACCTGTGTGCAATCTAAGTGTCACATGGTCTGTCAGTGTGTACACATCTTTTCTGAAAGGCCACAGAGGCTGCAACACAATTAAGCAAGAGGCACCACAAACCAAACAACACCACGAACACCAAGGAGATCCCCAAATAAGTCAGGGACAAAGTTGTTCAGAACAGCAAATCAGGGCTGGGTTGTAAAAAATATCCCAATCTCTGATGATCCCACGGAGAACCATCAAATCCATCATCATTAAATGGAATTGTCGAATATGGTATCACAACAAACCTACCAAGAAACGGCCACCCACAAAAACTCTCAACCTGAGCAAGAAGGGCATTAATCAGAGAGGCAGCACAGAAACCAAAGGTAACCCTGAAGGAGCTGCAGAGGTCCCATGCAAAGACCGGGGTATCTGTCTATATGACCACAATAAGACATACACTCAATAGAGGTGGCCTTTGTGGAAGAGTGAGCAGAAAAGGCATTAATTTACACACAAAAATTGTAAGGCTCGTTTTGAGTTTGCCAAAAGGCATGTGGTAGACTCTCCCAAATGTATGGAGGAAGGTGCTGTGATCAGATGAGACCAAAATTGACCTTTTTGGCCACCAACGTAAATGCTTTGTCTGGTGAAAAACCAACATAGCACATCACCCCAAGAATACCATTCCCATAGTGAAACATGGTGGCAGCATTACATTGTGAGCATATTTTTCAGTAACAGGGAAAATGGACATAGTCGAGAGGAAGATGGATGGTGCAAAATACAGGAATATTCTTGAGCAAAACCTGGTTCAGTCTATCAGTGATTTTAAACTGGGAGGGAGGTTCACCTTTCGAACATGAAAATGACCCAAAGCATACTGCTAAAGCAACAATCAAGTGGTTTAAGAGGAAACACGTAAATGTTTTGGACTGGCCTAGTCAAAGACCAGATCTTAATCTTATTGGGAATCTGTGGTCCAACTTGAATATTGCTCTTCACCAGAGGAAACCATCTAACTTGAAGGAGCTGGTGTAGTTTTGCCTTGAGAAAAGGTAAAAAAAAAACAGTGGCAAGATGTGGAAGCTCATAGAGACTTATCCAAAGTGATGTGTAGCTGTAATTACTGCAAAAGGAGGCTCTACAAAGTAAAGACTTTAGGAAGGTGAATAGTCATGCACACTGAAGTTTTCAGTAATTTTATCCTATTGGTTGCTTGCTTCACAACAAAAATAAAACCAAATGTTCCGAGTTGTAGGCATGTTCTTTACATTTTGCAAATCATAAAAAACTGTGAAATTCTAGGGGATGAATACATTCACAAGTCACTGTATGTAAACCCCTTCTTAGGTCAACAGTGCTTGAAGGTATGATACTTGATTTGTGTCACCCCTGTGTGATAAGTTTAGAAGTTTTTGTTTTACTTCTTGATTGCAGTGTTTTAGTGACATACAGATTGAAAAATACACAGGACCTTAGTCATTAAAGAAGTAAGTTAAAACTAGAAAATATTTACTTATTAGTAATGTGCAATTTTGCCGAAATTAGAATTCAGCAGTTCGTACAAATTTGGTCAGAAAATGTGATTGAAAGTTATCCATTATGAATCCAATGTTCCTAATTATGCTGTTGTTGTTCTGCTGTATGTTGTATATTAACAGCATACCACAGAGCATAATAATCAAAGAATGCTCCCTGTTTGGTCCTCTGTATCTCCATCCATCCTCTTCTTTCCTTCGGCACATGACATCAGGCATCTTCATTTTACGATGGGACTTCCAGCACTGAGTAAACCTCTAATGCCATGACAAGCTGACTAGGTCTCAGAATGCACAAGTCCATCTTGACTAAAGCCTTAGTTCCAGTTCCTGAAGTATAATGCTGCCTCCATCATGCTTGACTGTGGGTATGATGTTCTTATTGTGATGTGCAGTGTTTGTTTTGTGCCAAACATACCTTTTAGAATTATGTCCAAAAATCATCATCATCATTTGGCAGAATTAATGTAGAGATTTGCAAAGTATAGCTGGACTTGGATATTTTTCTGTTTAAGAAAAGGATTACGTGTTGCCACCTAATCCTACAGGGCAGACATATGAAGGATATGGAAGATTGTTGTCACAAGCAGTATATAGCCACTACTTGCCAGAAATTCCTACATCAACTTCAATGTTGCAGTAGACCTCTTGCCAGTCTTACGACCATTTTTTCTTGTCTTTTCATCAATTTTTGAGTGTTATCCAGCTCTTGTAAATGTCACAGTTTTGCCAAATTTACGTTATTTCTTGATGACTATCTTTCCAGTGTTCCATGGTATAGCTAATGTCATGGAATTTTTGGGGTACCCTTCTCCTGACTGATAACTTTCAACAATGATACCCCTTTGATGTGTTGTAAGCTGTTTACAAACCATGGGTTTTGCTGTAAAATGAAACTAAGGAAATGTCAGGAAATCCTAATAGAACAACTAAACTTTATATGGGATTAGTCAGAATCACTGTAAATGATGGCAGTTGTGTACTAACTACTACCTTATTTTTTGGGTTAGAAGACTCACTTTTTTCCAAAAAAATGTTGGTGGGAAATGGGGCATGGGTTTTATAGTGCGAATGTAGATTTACCGGGGGGTTGCGGTGGTGGTGGACCAGGATCACAGGAGGCAGGGTCCCTTAATCAGAAAGCTGGCGGTGTCAGAAGTGATGCTGTGGGCCCAGTTTCGGAGATAAGTCAGAGCGGAGTGCATTGCTTTCCCCATGGCCATTCTCCCAAAGCTGTGGGCTGCTGGAGACTGAGATCTCCGCCCGACTGAGTCTATTGCTTCAAGAATAGCCGCCTCGGGCGGCACTTGCGCAGACTGAGACCTTGGCCGAACAGAGATCTCAGTCTGGGCATGTGCCACCTCCAGCAGCCCACCTCTCCCACCCAGGACCCGCAGTATCGCACCATTCGGGCCCCCCTATTCTTATCCAGGGCCCACAACATTGCCCCAAGGGACCATCCTTCCTGTGACCCTGCTCCACCACCACCTTCCCCCAAGTAAGTTACCTTAAATTCAGACTATAAGACAGACTCCCATTTTTTTTAACCCCTTAAGCCCCGAGGGTGGTTTGCCCGTTAATGACCGGGCCAATTTTTACAATTCTGACCACTGTCCCTTTATGAGGTTATAACTCTGGAACTCTTCAACGGATCTTGGCGACTCTTTTCTCATGACGTATTGTACTTCATGTTAGTGGTAAAATTTATTCAATATCACTTGCGTTTATTTGAGAAAAAAACGGAAATTTGGCAAAAATTTTGAAAATTTCGCAATTTTCCAACTTTGAATTTTTATACCCTTAAACCACAGAGATATGTCATGCAAAATACTTAATAAGTAACATTTCCCACATGTCTACTTTACATCAGCACAATTTTGGAACCAAAATTTTTTTTTGTTAGGGAGTTATAAGGGTTAAAAGTTGACCAGCAATTTCTCATTTTTACAACACCATTTTTTTTTTAGGGACCACATCTCATTTGAAGTAATTTTGAGGGGTCTATATGATAGAAAATACCCAAGTGTGACACCATTCTAAAAACTGCACCCCTCAAGGTGCTCAAAATCACATTCAAGAAGTTTATTAACCCTTCAGGTGTTTTACAGGAATTTTTGGAATGTTTAAATAAAAATGAACATTTAACTTTTTTTCACACAAAATTTATTTCAGCTCCAATTTGTTTTATTTTACCAAGGGTAACAGGAGAAAATGGACCCCAAAAGTTGTTGTACAATTTGTCCTGAGTACGTTGATACCCCATATGTGGGGATAAACCACTGTTTGGGCGCATGGCAGAGCTCGGAAGGAAAGGAGCGCCATTTGACTTTTCAATGCAAAATTGACTGGAATTGAGATGGGACGCCATGTTGCGTTTGGAGAGCCCCTGATGTGCCTAAACATTGAAACCCCCCACAAGTGACACCATTTTGGAAAGTAGACCCCTTAAGGAACTTATCTAGATGTGTGGTGAGCACTTTGACCCACCAAGTGCTTCATAGAAGTTTATAATGCAGAGCCGTTAAAATAAAAAATCATATTTTTTCACAAAAATGATTTTTTGCCGCCAATTTTTTATTTTCCCAAGGGTAAGAGAAGAAATTAGACCACAAAAGTTGTTGTGCAATTTGTCCTGAGTACGCTGATACCCCATATGTGGGTGTAAACCATTGTTTGGGCGCATGGCAGAGCTCGGAAGGGAAGGAGCACCATTTGACTTTTCAATGCAAAATTGACTGGAATTGAGATGGGACGCCATGTTGCGTTTGGAGAGCCCCTGATGTGCCTAAACATTGAAACCACCCACAAGTGACACTATTTTGGAAAGTAGACCCCCTAAGGAACTTATCTAGATGTGTTTTGAGAGCTTTGAGCCCCCAAGTGTTTCACTACAGTTTATAACGCAGAGCCATGAAAATAAAAATTCTTTTTTTTTTTTTTCACAAAAATGATTTTTTAGCCCCCAGTTTTGTATTTTCACAAGGGTAACAGGATAAATTGGACCCCAAAAGTTGTTGTCCAATTTGTCCTGAGTATGCCGATACCCCATATGTGGGGGGAAACCACTGTTTGGGCGCATGGCAGAGCTCGGAAGGGAAAGAGCGCCATTTGGAATGCAGACTTAGATGGATTGGTCTGCGGGCATCACGTTGCATTTGCAGAGCCCCTGATGTACCCAAACAGTAGAAACCCCCCACAAGTGACCCCATATTGTAAACTAGACCCCCCAAGGAACTTATCTAGATGTGCTGTGAGAACTTTGAACCCCTAAGTGTTTCACTACAGTTTATAACGCAGAGCCGTGAAAATAAAAATTCCTTTTTTTTTTCACAAAAATGATATTTTAGCCCCCAGTTTTGTATTTTTACAAGGGTAACAGGATAAATTGGACCACAAAAGTTGTTGTGCAATTTGTCCTGAGTACGCTGATACCCCATATGTGGGGGGAAACCACTGTTTGGGCGCATGGCAGAGCTCGGAAGGGAAGGAGCGCCATTTGGAATACAGACTTAGATGGATTGGTCTGCAGGCGTCACGTTGCATTTGCAGAGCCCCTGATGTACCCAAACAGTACAAACCCCCCACAAATGACCCCATATTGGAAACTAAACCTCCCAAGGAACTTATCTAGATGTGTTGTGAGAACTTTGAACCCCCAAGTGTTTCACTGCAGTTTACAACGCAGAGCCGCGAAAATAAAAAAAATCTTATTTTTCCCACAAAAATGATTTTTAGCCCCCCACATTTTTATTTTCCCAAGGATAACAAGAGAACTTGAACCCCAAAAGTTGTTGTCCAATTTGTCCTGAGTACGCTGATACCCCATATGTTGGGGTAAACCCCTGTTTGGGCGCATCGGAGAGCTCGGAAGGGAAGGAGCACTGTTTTACTTTTTCAACGCAGAATTGGCTGGAATTGAGATCGGACGCCATGTCGCGTTTGGAGAGCCCCTGATGTGCCTGAACAGTGGAAACTCCCCAGTTCTACTTGAAACCCTAATCCAACAACACCCCTAACCCTAATCCCAACGGTAACCCTAACCACACCCCTAACCCTGACACACCCCTAATTCTAATCCCAACCCTAATCCCAACCGTAAATATAATCCAAACCCTAACCCTAACTTTAGCCCCAACCCTAACCCTAACTTTAGCTCCAACCCTAACCCTAACTTTAGCTCCAACCCTAACCCCAACCCTAACCCTAGCCCCAACCCTAACCCTAACCCTAAACCTAGCCCTAACCCTAGCCCCAACCCTAGCCCCAACCCTAACCCCAACCCTAGCCCCAACCCTAACCCTAGCCCTAACCCCAGCCCCAACCATAGCCCCAACCCTAGCCCCAACCCTAGCCCTAACCCTAGCCCCAACCCTAGCCCCAACCCTAGCCCCAACCCTAACCCTAACCCTAGCCCTGATGGGAAAATGGAAATAAATACATTTTTTTAATTTTATTATTTTTCCCTAACTAAGGGGGTGATGAAGGGGGATTTGATTTACTTTTATGGCGTTTTTTATATCGGATTTTTATGATTGGCAGCTGTCACACACTAAAAGACGCTTTTTTTATAGCAAAAAAGTTTTTGCGTCTCCACATTTTGAGACCTATAATTTTTCCATATTTTGGTCCACAGAGTCATCTAAGGTCTTGTTTTTTGCGGGACGAGTTGATGTTTTTATTGGTAACATTTTCGGGCACGTAACATTTTTTGATCACTTTTTATTCTGATTTTTGTGAGGCAGAATGACCAAAAACCAGCTATTCATGAATTTCTTTTGGGAGAGGCGTTATACCGTTCCGCGTTTGGTAAAATGGATAAAGCAGTTTTATTCGTCGGGTCAGTACGATTACAGCGATATCTCATTTATATCTTTTTTTTATGTTTTGGTGCTTTTATACGATAAAAGCTATTTTATAGAAAAAATAATTATTTTGGCATCGCTTTATTCTCAGGACTATAACTTTGTTATTTTTTTGCTTATTATGCTTTGTGGTGACTCTTTTTTGCGGGACATGATGAGGTTTTCAGCGGTACCATGGTTATTTACATCTGTCTTTTTGATCGCATGTTATTCCACTTTTTGTTTGGCGGTATGATAATAAAGTGTTGTTTTTTGGCTCGTTTTTTTTTTTTTCTTACGGTGTTCACTGAAGGGGTTAACTAGTGGGACAGTTTTATAGGTTGGGTCGTTACGGACGCGGCGATACTAAATATGTGTACTTTTATTTTTTATTTTTTTAGATAAAGAAATGTATTTATGGGAATAATATTTTTTTATTTATTTATTTATTTAGTAATTTTTTTTATTTTTTTTTTACACATGTGGAAATTTTTTTTTTTACTTTTTTACTTTGTCCCAGGGGGGGACATCACAGATCGCCGATCTTACAGTTTGCACAGCACTCTGTAAGATCGGCGATCTCACTCACATCGCTGCAGGCTTACAGAGCTGCAGCTGCAGCCTGCTCCTGACCCGGAAGTACTCCCTGCAGGACCCGGATGCAGCCCCACCGCCATTTTGGATCCGGGGCCTGCAGGGAGAAGACGCTCGGTACAAGGTGAGCACATCACCTTGTACCGATCGTCTCAGGGAAGCACGCAGGGAGCCCGCTCCCTGCGCGATGCTTCCCTGTACTGCCGGCACACCGCGATCATGTTTGATCGCGGTGTGCCGGGGGTTAATGTGCCGGGAGCGGTCCGTGACCGCTCCTGGCACATAGTGCCGGATGTCAGCTGCGATAGTCAGCTGACACCCGGCCGCGATCGGCCGCACTCCCCGCGTGAGCGTGGCCGATCGCTATGATGTACTATCCCGTCGGTGGGAATTAAGGCCCACCCCACCTCGACGGGATAGTACGTCATATGGGATTAAGGGGTTAAATCTTTTTTTCCTATTTTCCTCTCCTAAATTTGGAGTGCATGTTATAATCCGAAAAATACGGTATTTAACGAGTTAAAATGTAGAGATGAGCGAATATTTCAATGTTAGGTTTGGATTATGATCGCCGATTTTGCAATATTTGCCAAATTATTTGTTGAATATTCGCCCAACATAGCCAAAAGCCATTGCAGTCAATAGGAGGCAAAGCAAACACATACACAACACCTTCAAAAGCTGCCAAAACACATGAAATTAGGGGCAGACACCAGGAAAGTGGCTTCAATTGACCCACAATACAAATTTTAGAATGACAGCAGCAATGCATGAGGTATCAGGGTCTGGGCATTTACAGCTTTGAATTGAGCTTCAAATTAAGATGAGATGTGTGAGGCATTAGTGTAGGCTCCCAGCCTGCTGTGCTGGGAGCCCTAATACCACATGCAACAGCTCAACCTGCTTTTATGCCCAGCCACACTCAGGTGGTACAAATATCAGTTTTTAGTCTATTGTTGTCAGAAAAAATGTAAGGATAGTAACGCGGGTAGTTGACTCAAAGAAAGTAGAGGCCTGCCGGTCTCAGAAGCAGGCAACACACATTAAGGAGACCCAACAGGAGTCTACACATTTCTAAAATTTAGTGGCAGCCACCAACAAAGTGGCATCAATTGCACTAGTGTGCAACTAGTATCATGGAGACTGACACCACTTCCACTACAGCCAACCCAGCCGATGAATTGGAGACCCAATCAGGAGTATTCAAATATTAAAAAATAGGGCCTGACACCACCGAAGTGGCATCAAATTCATAAGAGTATAAATAGTATAATGGGGACAGACATCTCTTCCACTACAGCCTATTCAGCAGATGGAGAGACAATATCAGGAGTCTCCACATTTCCAAAAGTCAGTGGCAGACATCAATAAAGTGGCATCAAGTTCACCAGAGTAGAAATAGTATAATAGCGACCAACACGTCTTCCACTACAGCCAACACAGCAGATGGAGACCCAACCAGGAAAATAGTGCCCAAAAAATAGTGGCAGACACCATCAAAGTGGCATCAATTTCACCAGAGTAGAAATAGTATAATGGGGAGAGACATCTCTTCTACTACAGCCAACCCAGCAGATGGAGAGAACCAATCAGGAGTCTCCTAACATTTGTCATATGTAGGAGAAAACAATGTTTTATGTTATCACAACTGCAGGACCGAGGGCTGGCTGCAGTGCTGAGAGAGGATGGAGTACAATGAACTGGGCAAACTGCTGGACCGTGAATGAGGTGCAGGTTGTGATGTTACAGTTGATTGGTAAAGTTGTGGTGTGCTCATTCTCTGAGATTGGTCAAAAATAGCAGGCATGTCCGCTTCCATTACAGCAGACGGGCTCTCACTGAGCCTTACAGGAGCGGGTAAAGAACCAGAGGTTCTAAAGTCGGAGACCAGCTTGACAATAATTGGCACAGTAACAGAGGGGAAGGAAGCAGAAGATGCGGTTGATGAGGTATCTGATGGTTGTTGAGGTCCGCTGGTCTGCATTTTATTGCAGTGGATTGCTAGAGTAACGCATGTTGTGCATGTGAAGGTTCATGCATGTAGCAGTCAAATTATTGCACTTTTTCCCTCTACTCAAGTTTTTTTTTGCAAATGTTGGCAGATAATGTGAGTTGGTTCATCCTTTGCGATGTCAAAAAAGGCCCAGGCTAGGAAATTCTTGCTGCCCCTGTGAGCTGCAAACCCATGAACACTGCCTCAGGTTGTGGCTGAGGATTCAGTTCTCGTCGTGGTTGCATCACTCCGTATCTGCAACATACAGCACAACGTAACCTCCTCGTCTTCTTCCTCCTCCACCTCCTCATATGACCTACTCAGTTGCGTGCCTCTGTGTTCACGCCAAGTGGGATCTACAACCTCATCATCATCCTCTATGTTATCCCATTCCTCAGCTGAGAGTCACCCTCCTCTGTTATGACCTGGTGGTTAAGAGGCCACACTGAAATGACCTGGTGGCTAAAACGCAACATGGAACGAGCTGTGAGAAGGTGGTGTCTCTACTGACCGCAGTCCCTAATCCTAACAACACAACTAGAAATAGCCGTGGGGTGTTCCTGACACTCCCTAGACACCTCGTCACAGCCTCAGATATAACTACCCCTAAAGAAGGAAATAGAAAGCTATCTGTTAGGACTGGCGGAACGCACCAAGACAGATGATAAAGGTGCGTTCGCAGTCCGGGGTCCACCGTGCAGGTGAGAACCTGCTGCTAGCAATTTGCAGACAATATGGCGGTACACTAAAGTATACACGCGTGGGTTAAACCTCACCCAGCGTGAAGAAAGCGATCCTGTTAATTCACAGGACCGCAGTACCGCACTAGTGCGCGAGCAAGTGGTCAGCGGACTTAACCCCAGAAGGGATTGGAGCCCGATTAGACCCTTGCTGGCGTAACACCGCAACTGGGTGTGTAGAGAACCTTAAGAAATCTAAGTGCACAAGAGTGCGAGCGATGCCGCACTAACGGACGCCACTAACCACCCAGACTCGGGTATGGAAAGCGCAAGGCAGGCGCACGGCGCCGTACTGGCAGGCACAGCTACAGGACGCTGTGATGTGTGTTTAGTGCTGTAGGCTAAGTCGGGCGCTAGGTAGCAGCCATACACCTTCCGCGAACAGACATTCAATAGGGTAGGGGTTTCCAAGGACGACTTGCACTCACAACATACACACATAAGCAATTGTAAGACAATACTAGCGCATGGCCGTGGGGTCATGCGCAGTTAATATAGCAGCAGCACAGGAAGTGGCCACAGCACTTTTGCCCTTCTAGGACCTGCCAAGAGGACCAATGGAATGTGCTGCAGAGCCTGAGCACATGACCCTCGATCTCCAACGGGAGACCTTACGCTGGGCATGCTCAGTACATGCAGACAAGGACTTAGTCCCAGAGAAGTCCGCTCGCTGCTGACCAGCACTGACTTTAATGGCAGAGACTGGAGAAGCAGCACTAACTCTCAGAACAGAGTGAGAATGAGCAAGACGCTGGGACCGACGTCCTTGCTGAGCAGGCTCCACTGCGGCTGGACAAGAATGGGAGACCGCAGCGGAAGTGGCTCGAGATTCCCCCTGTGCAGAAGCGGGAACTCGACCCCTAACATTACCCCCCCCTCCTAGGGCCCCCCCCTCCTTGGGCCTCGCTACGTTCGAAGGCAGCAATGAGCTGCGGAGCCCGAATGTGCTCAACAGGCTCCCAGGACCTGTCCTCGGGGCCATAACCCTTCCAGTCCACCAAATAAAATTTTTTACCACGCACCACCTTGCACCCCAAAATAGCGTTCACCTCATAATCGTCCGTAGACGAACCCGATGTCCCAGCAGATGACTCGGAAAAGCGGGACATATACACGGGTTTCAAGAGGGACACATGAAAGGTGTCGGTGATACCCAGGCGTGGCGGAAGGGCCAAACGATAGACCACAGGATTAACCTGCTCGAGGACCTTGAATGGACCCAAGTAGCGAGGAGCAAATTTAGTGGACTCAACTCGCAGCCTGATGTTACGGGCGGAGAGCCACACCAAGTCGCCAGGAGCAAAGGTCGGGGTGGGGCGCCGATGAGCATCAGCGGAGGACCTCATTCTCTCCTTAGAGGCCCGAATGGCATCCTGAGTGCGGTCCCAAATATCCCGTGCCTCCACAGCCCAGTCTGCCACCCTGAAGTCGGCGGAAGACACGGGCATAGGCACAGGTACCCGTGGATGCTGACCATAGTTGAGGAGGAATGGGGTTTGTCCAGTGGAGTCGGCTACGGCGTTGTTCAGTGCAAACTCTGCCCATGATAGCAAGGATGCCCAGTCATCCTGCCTGGCTGAAACAAAATGTCGCAGGTATGTGACCAAGGTCTGGTTGGCCCTGTCTACCAACCCATTCGTCTCGGGATGATAAGCGGAAGAGAGATTCAACTCAATACTGAGAAGACGACAGAGCTCTCTCCAGAACCGAGACGCAAACTGGGGACCCCGGTCACTGACAATTTTGTCTGGCATACCATGTAGGCGGAAGATATGTCTAATGAACAACGCTGCCAAGGCCCGTGCAGAAGGTAACCGCGGCAGCGGCACCAAATGCACCATTTTTGAGAAATGATCGGTGATGACCCAAATGATGGTACAGCCGCGAGACTTGGGCAAACCCACAACAAAGTCCATCCCGACCATCTCCCAGGGCCTATCTGCCACCGGCAAGGGATAGAGCAAACCAGCTGGCCTTTGACGCGGAGATTTATTTTTGGTGCAGGAGACACACGCCAGAACATAATCCCTGACATCCCGGACCATATGCGGCCACCAGTACGTCCTCGCCAGTAGCTCAGATGTCCTCTTTGTCCCAAAGTGTCCACCCACCCTAGACGAATGAGCCCAAGAGAGAACCTCCGGTTGCAAATTAATGGGCACAAAAGTCTTGCCCGGAGGCACAGACTCTAGCGAAACCGGCGCCACGGTTCTCAGGCTCTCGGAAGGGACAATAAGCCGAGACTCCTCTTCCTCCTCCTCAGTTGACATAAGGGAGCGAGAGAGAGCGTCAGCACGGATATTCTTCTCCCCGGCGAGATAATGAAGGGAAAAGTGGAACCGGGAGAAGAACAGGGACCATCTGGCCTGGCGAGAATTTAGCCGCTGGGCTGTCTGCAAATAGACCAAATTTTTGTGGTCCGTGTAAACTTGGAAGAGAAACCGCGCACCTTCCAGAAGGTGTCTCCACTCCAAAAAGGCCAACTTCATTGCTAGCAACTCCCTGTCCCCGATGGAGTAGTTCCTCTCCGCTGGCGTGAAGGTCTTGGAGAAGAAGAAGCATGGATGCTTCCGACCTTGAGCATCCTTTTGGTAGAGGACTGCTCCAGCACCAACGGACGAGGCATCCACCTCCAGTAGGAATGGCTTATCCACATCGGGACGATGTAAGATGGGAGCGCTAGCAAAGTGGGACTTAATAGAAGTGAAGGCCTTGGAGACCTCTTCCGACCACAATTTGAGATTCGCTCCCTTCTTGGTGAGGGCTACCAAGGGAGCTACCAGAGTTGAGAAGTGGGGCATGAACTGGCGGTAATAGTTTATGAACCCCATAAAGCGCTGCACCGCTTTAAGAGAATGGGGCTCTTGCCAGTCCATCACAGCCTGTAGTTTGGCAGGATCCATAGCCAATCCCTGGGCGGAGATGATATAGCCCAGGAAAGGTAAGGACTCCTGCTCAAACACACACTTCTCCAACTTTGCGTAAAGAGAGTTTGCCCGTAGGAGGTCGAAGACTCTGCCAACATCTCTCCGGTGGGAGTCAATATCTGGAGAAAAGATGAGAATATCATCCAGATAGACTACAACCGAGGTGGAAAGCATATCCCGGAAGATGTCATTGACAAAGTCTTGAAAAACGGCAGGTGCATTACAGAGCCCGAAGGGCATCACCAGATACTCATAGTGCCCATCTCTGGTGTTAAATGCCGTTTTCCATTCGTCCCCCTCACGGATGCGAATCAGGTTGTAAGCACCCCGCAGATCTAGTTTCGTAAACACTCTAGCTCCCCGAAGCCTATCGAAAAGCTCAGAAATCAACGGCAAAGGGTACTTGTTCTTAACTGTGATAGCATTAAGACCCCTGTAGTCTATGCATGGACGTAGTTCTCCATTCTTCTTCTGCACGAAGAAGAACCCTGCCCCAGCAGGTGACACTGACTTCCTGATGAACCCTCTTGCCAGATTCTCTTGTATGTACTGAGACATTGCCTCCGTTTCCGGGAGAGATAATGGATAGACTCGACCCCGGGGAGGCTCAGCACCAGGCAAGAGATCGATAGGACAGTCATAGGGGCGATGGGGCGGAAGGGTCTCCGCCGCCTTCTTGGAGAACACGTCTGCATAAGACCAATATTGCTTGGGGAGAGAGGATAGATCTGCGGGTACCTCAGTAGTAGCAACCTGAAAGCACTCTCGGTGACACCTACCCCCACATGATTCACCCCATCCCAGAATTCTGCCTGAGGACCACTCGATGTGAGGAGAGTGGTACCGTAGCCAAGGTATCCCCAACAGGACCTCATCAATACCCTCAGGAATGACGAGCAGAGAAATAATCTCCTGATGGGATGGCGACAGGGACAGAGTAACAGGGATGGTCTGATGTGTTATCTGTGCGGGGAGTGTCGACCCATTCACCACTCGTACCGTTACTGGTTGGGATAGCATAACCAGGGGTATTGCGTGACGTTGGGCGAAGGCAGAAGACATAAAATTGCCCTCCGCCCCAGAATCCACGCAGAGGTCTACCGAGTGGGAGGATGAGCCAAAGGTAATTGTCCCCTTAAAGGACAATTTGGAGGCAAACGTCGCAGTGTCTAGTGCACCTCCACCTACTACCACTAGACGCTGACGTTTCCTCGACCGCTGATGACATCTGGTGGCAAGATGTCCTGACTGTTGGCAAACATGGCTACCCTGGAGTGCACGAGCAGTCTGGGACTTAGATCCCGCTCGTGACACCACCTTAGGTTCCTGGAACTCAGGAGCCTGAACTGGAGATTCCAAAGGTTTGGCGAAGGTGGGAGCCAGCCGAAACCTCTGCCTACACTGGGCTCGCTCTAACCTCCGCTCGTGAAAACGGAGGTCAATGCGAGTAGATACTGCTATTAACTCCTCCAGTGTGGCGGGAATCTCCCTAGTGGCCAGAGCGTCCTTAACGTGGTCAGCCAGCCCCCTCCAAAATATAGGGATAAGGGCTTTATCCGACCACTCCAGCTCAGATGACAGAGTGCGGAAATGGACGGCAAAAAGGCTGACCAAGGACGAGCCCTGAGTCAGTGCCAACAGTTGGAGCGCCGTGTCATGGGTGACACGAGGTCCTAGAAAGACCTGTTTCAGAGTGCTCAGGAATAACGGAGCACTCTGCACCACATGATCGCCACGCTCCCACAGCGGCGTAGCCCACTGCAACGCCCTGTCCGACAATAAGGAAATTATAAAGCCCACCTTAGCCCGCTCTGTAGGGAAACGAGAGGCCAGAAGCTCGAGATGTATTGAGCACTGACTCACGAAACCCCTACAGGACTTACTGTCACCAGAAAATTTCTCTGGTAGCGGGAGGCGAGATAGCGTCGGTACAGGAGCGGCAGTGGACAAGGTAGCTGCAGCCACACTTGCAGCCTGAACAGCGACAGCAGTAACATCCACAGCTGAGGTTGAACGCTCAAAAGCCGCCAACCTTCCCTCCAGCTGCTGGATGTACCGCTGTAAACGCTGATCGTCCGCCATTTTACTAGCCAGACCCTGGCGCTAGTATTCTGTTAGGACTGGCGGAACGCACCAAGACAGATGATAAAGGTGCGTTCGCAGTCCGGGGTCCACCGTGCAGGTGAGAACCTGCTGCTAGCAATTTGCAGACAATATGGCGGTACACTAAAGTATACACGCGTGGGTTAAACCTCACCCAGCGTGAAGAAAGCGATCCTGTTAATTCACAGGACCGCAGTACCGCACTAGTGCGCGAGCAAGTGGTCAGCGGACTTAACCCCAGAAGGGATTGGAGCCCGATTAGACCCTTGCTGGCGTAACACCGCAACTGGGTGTGTAGAGAACCTTAAGAAATCTAAGTGCACAAGAGTGCGAGCGATGCCGCACTAACGGACGCCACTAACCACCCAGACTCGGGTATGGAAAGCGCAAGGCAGGCGCACGGCGCCGTACTGGCAGGCACAGCTACAGGACGCTGTGATGTGTGTTTAGTGCTGTAGGCTAAGTCGGGCGCTAGGTAGCAGCCATACACCTTCCGCGAACAGACATTCAATAGGGTAGGGGTTTCCAAGGACGACTTGCACTCACAACATACACACATAAGCAATTGTAAAACAATACTAGCGCATGGCCGTGCGGTCATGCGCAGTTAATATAGCAGCAGCACAGGAAGTGGCCACAGCACTTTTGCCCTTCTAGGACCTGCCAAGAGGACCAATGGAATGTGCTGCAGAGCCTGAGCACATGACCCTCGATCTCCAACGGGAGACCTTACGCTGGGCATGCTCAGTACATGCAGACAAGGACTTAGTCCCAGAGAAGTCCGCTCGCTGCTGACCAGCACTGACTTTAATGGCAGAGACTGGAGAAGCAGCACTAACTCTCAGAACAGAGTGAGAATGAGCAAGACGCTGGGACCGACGTCCTTGCTGAGCAGGCTCCACTGCGGCTGGACAAGAATGGGAGACCGCAGCGGAAGTGGCTCGAGATTCCCCCTGTGCAGAAGCGGGAACTCGACCCCTAACACTATCTTGCCTCAGAGAAACCCCCAAAAGGAAAGACAGCCCCCCACAAATATTGACTGTGAAAGGAGAGGGAAATGACGAACACAGAAATGAAATTAGATTTCAGCAAAGGGAGGCCAAAACTAAACTAGATAGAGAGCAAAGGATACTGTGCGGTCAGTATTAAAAAACTACAAAATCCACGCAGAGTTTACAAAAATGAACTTCACACCGACTCATGGTGTGGAGGGGCAAATCTGCTTTCCCAGAGCTTCCAGCTAGCCTGAATAAGACATAGTGACAAGCTGGACAATAGAGACAAAATGCAAAGCAATAGAGTCCAAACAAATGGACAAACAAAACTAGCAAAACTTATCTTTTGCAGACAAGGACTGGCCATATGAGAAATCCAAGGGAAGAATCAAATCCAACCAAGAACATTGACAGCAGGCAAGGACTAAAGCCCAGAGCAGGTTTAAATAACAAACCCAGGCAAGGCGATTAGTGAAGGCAGCTGCTACAACTACCTAACGGAGCAGCAGTTCCACTTGAAACCACCAGAGGGAGCCCAAGGGCAGAACTCGCAAAAATACCATTAGCAACCACAGGAGGGAGCTCCAGAACGGAACTCACAACAGTACCCCCCCCTTGAGGAGGGGTCACCGAACCCTCACCAGAGCTCCCAGGCCAATCAGGACGAGCCAAATGGAAAGCATGAACCAAATCGGGAGCATGAATATCGGAGGCAACAACCCAAGAATTATCCTCCTGGCCATAACCCTTCCACTTGACCAGATACCGAAGCTTCCGCCTCGAAAAACGAGAATCCAAAATCTTCTCTACCACATATTCCAATTCCCCCTCAACCAACACCGCAGCAGGAGGATCAACGGAGGGAACCATAGGTACCACATATCTCCGCAACAAGGATCTATGGAACACATTATGAATGGAAAAGGAAGCTGGAAGGGCCAAACGAAAAGACACTGGATTGATAATTTCAAAAATCTTATAAGGCCCAATAAAGCGAGGCTTGAACTTAGGGGAAGAAACCTTCATAGGAACATGACGAGAAGACAACCAGACCAAATCCCCAACACGAAGCCGGGGACCAACACACCGACGACGGTTAGCAAAACGCTGCGCCTTCTCCTGAGACAACGTCAAATTGTCCACCACATGAGTCCAAATTTGCTGCAACCTGTCCACCACGGAATCCACACCAGGACAGTCAGAAGGCTCAAGCTGCCCTGAAGAAAAACGAGGATGAAAACCAAAGTTACAAAAAAAAGGCGAAACCAAGGTAGCCAAACTAGTCCGATTATTAAGGGCATACTCGGCCAACGGCAAAAAGGTCACCCAATCATCCTGATCAGCAGACACGAAGCATCTTAAATAGGTTTCCAAGGTCTGATTGGTTCGCTCCGTTTGGCCATTTGTCTGAGGATGGAATGCAGAAGAAAAAGACAAATCAATGCCCATTCTAGCACAAAAGGACCGCCAAAACCTAGAAACGAACTGGGAACCTCTGTCAGACACAATATTCTCCGAAATACCATGCAAATGAACCACATGCTGAAAAAATAATGGAACCAAATCAGAAGAGGAAGGCAACTTAGGCAACGGCACCAAATGGACCATCTTAGAAAACCGGTCACAAACCACCCAGATGACAGACATCTTCTGAGAAACAGGAAGATCAGAAATAAAATCCATGGAAATATGCGTCCAGGGCCTCTCAGGAATAGGCAAAGGCAAAAGCAACCTGCTGGCACGGGAACAGCAAGGCTTAGCCCGAGCACAGGTCCCACAGGACTGCACAAACGAACGCACATCCCGCGACAAGGAAGGCCACCAATAGGACCTAGCCACCAAATCTCTGGTACCGACAATCCCAGGGTGACCAGCCAACACCGAACAATGAACCTCAGAAATTACCCTACTAGTCCATCTATCAGGAACAAACAATTTCCCCACAGGACAGCGGTCAGGTTTATCAGCCTGAAACTCCTGAAGTACCCGCCGTAAATCAGGGGAGATGGCAGAAAGAATCACCCCCTCCTTGAGGATCCCAGCCGGCTCAAGAACTCCCGGAGAATCAGGCAAAAAACTCCTAGAAAGGGCATCAGCCTTCACATTCTTAGATCCAGGAATATACGAGACCACAAAATCAAAACGTGAGAAAAACAAAGACCACCGAGCCTGTCTAGGATTCAACCGCTTAGCAGACTCGAGGTAAATCAGATTCTTGTGATCAGTCAAGACTACCACGCGATGCTTGGCTCCCTCAAGCCAATGTTGCCACTCCTCAAATGCCCACTTCATAGCCAACAACTCCCGATTGCCGACATCATAATTACGCTCAGAAGATGAAAATTTTCTGGAGAAGAAGGCACAAGGTTTCATCAAAGAGCCATTAGAATTTCTCTGAGACAAAACGGCTCCTGCCCCAATCTCAGAAGCATCAACCTCAACCTGAAAAGGGAGAGAAACATCTGGCTGACGCAACACAGGGGCAGAAGTAAAACGACGTTTAAGCTCCTGAAAGGCCTCAACAGCTGCAGAGGACCAATTCGCCACATCAGCGCCCTTGCTCATCAAATCGGTCAGAGGCTTCACCACACTATAAAAATTAGCAATAAAGCGACGATAAAAATTGGCAAAGCCCAAAAATTTCTGAAGGCTCTTTACAGATGTAGGTTGAGTCCAATCATGAATGGCCTGGACTTTAACAGGGTCCATTTCAATAGCCGAGGGAGAAAAAATGAAACCCAAAAAAGAAACCCTCTGAACTCCAAAGAGGCACTTAGACCCCTTCACAAACAACGCATTAGTACGAAGGACCTGAAACACCATCCTAACCTGCTTCACATGAGACTCCCAATCATCGGAGAAAACCAAAATATCATCCAAATACACAATCAGAAATTTATCCAGATAATTCCGGAAGATATCATGCATAAAGGACTGAAATATCGATGGAGCATTAGAGAGCCCGAATGGCATTACAAGATATTCAAAATGGCCTTCAGGCGTATTAAATGCTGTTTTCCATTCATCACCTTGTTTAATACGCACAAGATTATACGCCCCTCGGAGGTTGATTTTAGTAAACCAACTAGCACCCTTAATCCGAGCAAACAAATCAGAAAGCAAAGGTAACGGATACTGGAATTTGACAGTGATCTTATTGAGAAGGCGATAATCTATACAGGGTCTCAAGGAGCCATCCTTCTTGGCAACAAAAAAAAATCCCGCTCCCAACGGTGACGAAGACGGGCGAATATTCCCTTTCTCCAAGGACTCCTTTACATAACTCCGCATAGCGGCATGCTCTGGCACAGACAGATTGAAAAGTCAACACCAAAAAACGAATATTTTCCTGATGTGCTGGAGCCATGCACATGGTTAACTGTGTCCAGTACTGAGGTTTATTCTTGGCCAATGGCGTAGCATCAATCCCCCTTAAGGGAATAGGACTCTGCAAAGGTTCCAAGGAAAAACCACAGCGCTTGGCAAATTCTAAGTCCATTAAGTTCAGGGCAGCGCCAGAATCCACAAATGCCATAACAGAAAAGGACGACAATGAGCAAATCAGGGTAACAGACAAGAGAAACTTAGGCTGCACAGTACTAATGGTAACAGACCCAGGAACCCTCCTAGTACGCTTAGGGCAATCAGAAATAGCATGAGCTGAATCACCACAGTAAAAACACAGGCCATTCTGACGTCTGAATTTCTGCCTTTCTGCTCTAGTCAAAATCCTATCACATTGCATAGGCTCAGGACTTCGCTCAGAGGACACTGCCATATGGTGCACCGACTTGCACTCACGCAAGCGCCGATCAATCTGAATGGCTAGAGACATAGATTCGCTCAAACCGGTAGGCGTAGGAAAACCCACCATAACATCTTTAAGGGTTTCAGAAAGACCTTTTCTAAAAATAGCAGCCAGCGCCTCTTCATTCCATTTAGTGAGCACAGACCATTTTCTAAATTTCTGGCAATATAACTCTGTCGCTTCCTGACCCTGACACAGGGCCAAAAGTGTTTTCTCAGCATGCTCTACAGAGTTAGGTTCGTCATACAACAATCCGAGCGCCTGAAAGAATGCATCTACATTCAACAATGCCGGATTCCCTGTCTCAAGAGCAAATGCCCAGTCTTGAGGTTCACCACGCAGTAAGGATATGATGATTTTCACTTGCTGAATGGGATCACCAGAAGAACGGGGTTTCAAAGCAAAAAACAATTTGCAGCTATTTTTAGAGTTTAAAAACTTGGATCTGTCCCCAAAAAACAAATCAGGAGTAGGAATTCTTGGCTCTAGAGCCGGAGTCTGAACAATATAATCTTGGATACTCTGGACTCTTGCAGCAAGTTGATCCACACGAGAAAACAAACCCTGAACCTCCATACATAGTAACATAGTAACATAGTAACATAGTTAGTAAGGCCGAAAAAAGATATTTGTCCATCCAGTTCAGCCTATATTCCATCATAATAAATCCCCAGATCTACGTCCTTCTACAGAACCTAATTGTATGATACAATATTGTTCTGCTCCAGGAAGACATCCAGGCCTCTCTTGAACCCCTCGACTGAGTTCGCCATCACCACCTCCTCAGGCAAGCAATTCCAGATTCTCACTGCCCTAACAGTAAAGAATCCTCTTCTATGTTGATGGAAAAACCTTCTCTCCTCCAGACGCAAAGAATGCCCCCTTGTGCCCGTCACCTTCCTTGGTATAAACAGATCCCCAGCGAGATATTTGTATTGTCCCCTTATATACTTATACATGGTTATTAGATCGCCCCTCAGTCGTCTTTTTTCTAGACTAAATAATCCTAATTTCGCTAATCTATCTGGGTATTGTAGTTCTCCCATCCCCTTTATTAATTTTGTTGCCCTCCTTTGTACTCTCTCTAGTTCCATTATATCCTTCCTGAGCACCGGTGCCCAAAACTGGACACAGTACTCCATGTGCGGTCTAACTAGGGATTTGTACAGAGGCAGTATAATGCTCTCATCATGTGTATCCAGACCTCTTTTAATGCACCCCATGATCCTGTTTGCCTTGGCAGCTGCTGCCTGGCACTGGCTGCTCCAGGTAAGTTTATCATTAACTAGGATCCCCAAGTCCTTCTCCCTGTCAGATTTACCCAGTGGTTTCCCGTTCAGTGTGTAATGGTGATATTGATTCCCTCTTCCCATGTGTATAACCTTACATTTATCATTGTTAAACCTCATCTGCCACCTTTCAGCCCAAGTTTCCAACTTATCCAGATCCATCTGTAGCAGAATACTATCTTCTCTTGTATTAACTGCTTTGCATAGTTTTGTATCATCTGCAAATATCGATATTTTACTGTGTAAACCTTCTACCAGATCATTAATGAATATGTTGAAGAGAACAGGTCCCAATACTGACCCCTGCGGTACCCCACTGGTCACAGCGACCCAGTTAGAGACTATACCATTTATAACCACCCTCTGCTTTCTATCACTAAGCCAGTTACTAACCCATTTACACACATTTTCCCCCAGACCAAGCATTCTCATTTTGTGTACCAACCTCTTGTGCGGCACGGTATCAAACACTTTGGAAAAATCGAGATATACCACGTCCAATGACTCACCGTGGTCCAGCCTATAGCTTACCTCTTCATAAAAACTGGTTAGATTGGTTTGACAGGAGCGATTTCTCATAAACCCATGCTGATATGGAGTTAAACAGTTATTCTCATTGAGATAATCCAGAATAACATCCCTCAGAAACCCTTCAAATATTTTACCAACAATAGAGGTTAGACTTACTGGCCTATAATTTCCAGGGTCACTTTTAGAGCCCTTTTTGAATATTGGCACCACATTTGCTATGCGCCAATCCTGCGGAACAGACCCCGTCACTATAGAGTCCCTAAAAATAAGAAATAATGGTTTATCTATTACATTACATTACATTACATACCAGAGCATATATCCAGCACCACCCTGATATCAAGAGGAAAAAGAAGACAGAACAGAGCACAGAAAAAAAATGGTTCAGAACTCTTCTTTTTTCCTTCTTTTGAGATGCATTCAATTCATTCTTGGCCTGCTGTACTGTTATGACCTGGTGGTTAAGAGGCCACACTGAAATGACCTGGTGGCTAAAACGCAACATGGAACGAGCTCTGAGAAGGTGGTATCTCTACTGACCGCAGTCCCTAATCCTAACAACACAACTAGAAATAGCCGTGGGGTGTTCCTGACATTCCCTAGACACCTCGTCACAGCCTCAGGTATAACTACCCCTAAAGAAGGAAATAGAAAGCTATCTTGCCTCAGAGAAACCCCCAAAAGGAAAGACAGCCCCCAACAAATATTGACTGTGAAAGGAGAGGGAAATGACGAACACAGAAATGAAATTAGATTTCAGCAAAGGGAGGCCAAAACTAAACTAGATAGACAGAGAGCAAAGGATACTGTGCGGTCAGTATTAAAAAACTACAAAATCCACGCAGAGTTTACAAAAATGAACTCCACACCGACTCACGGTGTGGAGGGGCAAATCTGCTTTCCCAGAGCTTCCAGCTAGCCTGAATAAGACATAGTGACAAGCTGGACAAAAGAGACAAAATGCAAAGCAATAGAGTCCAAACAAATGGACAAACAAAACTAGCAAAACTTATCTTTTGCAGACAAGGACTGGCCATATGAGAAATCCAAGGGAGGAATCAAATCCAACCAAGAACATTGACAGCAGGCAAGGACTAAAGCCCAGAGCAGGTTTAAATAACAAACCCAGGCAAGGCGATTAGTGAAGGCAGCTGCTACAACTACCTAACGGAGCAGCAGTTCCACTTGAAACCACCAGAGGAAGCCCAAGGGCAGAACTCGCAAAAGTACCATTAGCAACCACAGGAGGGAGCTCCAGAACGGAACTCACAACACTCCTCATCTTCTTGCCCTGACAGCACAGTATAGTCCACATGAGCCTCAGATATCTGAGTCTCTGTGGACTGTACTGTGTGCTTACCATCACAACTAGAACATGCTCTTTTTGGGCTTCATCAGCAAGGCGCACCGCTGAGTGCCTGTCAAAGAAAGGTAGTGGAGTAGCCCACCCAGTCACAGAAGTTGTCAGTTGTGTTTGTATAGGATGTGACGGTGTTGGTTCACTAGTGGTTTCAGTAAATTGCCACCTACCCCACGTACACATTGAACACCAAGCCTATTCCCCTTTCCACCACGACCTTGCTTTTTCCCAGTCATGTTGCTCAGATAGTGTGGAAGGAGCACATTATTAGCAACACAAAATTAGATTTTTTTACTCTGCACCAGTTCTGCACACAGTTGAGTTTCAACGACACTAAATGACAACGTGAAACATGACTTGCTGAATCACGTTAATAACTGCAAAAAAAAATGTTTACTCTGCAACAGCTCTGCAAACAGCTGAATTTCACAACCACTAAATAACAAGGTGAAATATGGGGTGCTGAATCACGTTAGCAACAGAAGAAAGTATTTTTTAGTGTGAATCAGGCTTGTATAACATAGAAGATGAAGATATGCTCCAAACAATTTCAAACTGAGATCTCTCCTACTGTACCACATTAGTAACAGAAGAAAGGATTGTTTCAGCGTGGATGAGGCCTGTGTAACATAGAAGATATGATCCAAACAATTTCAAAGTGAGATCTCCCCTACTTTATAATGTTTGTAACAGAAGAAAGAATTGTTTTGGTGTGATTAAGGCCTGTATAACATAGAAGATATGCTTCAAACAATTTCAAAGTGAGATCTCCCTTACTGCATCACATTAGTAACAGAAGAAAGAATTGTTTCAGTGTGGATGAGGACTGTATAACAAAGAAAATATGCTCCAAACTATTTCAAACCAAGATCTCTCCTACTGTATCACATTAGTAACAAAAGAAAGTATATTTTTAGTGTGGATGAGGCCTATATACAATAGAATATGTGCTCCAAACAATTTCAACTCCGATCTAGCCTGCTATATCACGTTTATCACAGAAAAAAATAATGTTCTAAATTTTGATCATGAGCTCTGCACACAGCTGAATTTCACCACCACAAAAAAAGAAGGTGTGATATGGCATACTATATCACGTTTATAACAGAAAAAAAGTTTTTTTACTCTGCAACAGCTGTGAACAAACACCTATTTCACTGCCACTAAATAACAAGTTGAGATATGGCATGCTGACTCACGTTAGCAACTTAAGAAAAATATTATTTTTTTACTCTGCAAGAGCTGTGCACACAGATGAATTTCACCGCCACAAAATGACAAGGCGGGATATGATGTGCTGTATCACATTTATCAACAGAAAAACATAGTTTTCTCTACTATGCAACACGTCTGCACACAGATTGACAAGGTGACATACATGCCTTGCTGAAACACGTTTAGCAACTGAAAAAAAATTCATTTTGAAAGGTCTACTTGTGCATGGAGCACAATAGAAGCAGTCCGTAATTTTTTAATAAGTTGCCCAGAAAAAAATAATAAAAATCAAACGGGAATCCCTTGAATGAGAGCGTGAGCCAGAAGATAGATTGACAAGCATGTAATTCTAGTGTTGCAGCATTCATTTATGGCTATCAGAGGCTTCTCCAGGCCATGAGAGATCATTGTTTTCATCCAAAAGGGCTTGTCTTCTTCAGATGTCCTGTGTAAGATTTATTCCTGTTGTAATTAAGGCTAGAATGTAAATATATATTATTTAGTATGATGTGAATGGTGCCATTTAGTGAGCTTTAGCTTCTGTATTTTGGAATTACATTATCGTCAGTCTATTAATTTCTCAAAGTATGAATATTGTGCAATAATTTTTTAGACTATAAGTTTAAAAAAAATAAAATAGAAGAGGTACTTTTTTATAAATGTGATCAGTCTGGATCTGAATCTCACATGAAGTGCCTGTGTGGACATGTTTTACCTAGTACATACCTATTATCAATGTCATGGTTTGTAATGTAACTACTGTATTTATTCTCTGTTGTTTTCTGTTTTGGGGACTCCTAGTAATATATGAAATCAAGTAATGTATGAATGCACATACTCCAATAAATCCTCATAATGGACAATTATCAGATTGGTTTGCCTGCTGCTCTCAAAGCCTTTAAGTCCAACAAAGGAAGCAGTGTTTTATATCGAGCAGCCATTAGAACACATTGTTTAGGACATATTATAGAACAGAACTATACAGCAGCTGTAGACTGAATACACAGTCTGACTCCATCTGCCTTATCAACGATTTTTATGATGCCTTGCCAGAAAGCAGTGCCCTATCTTACTAAATTTACTGGGCAGCAAACGCTTTTTCGCAAATGGGTTCTTATTATAACATAGGCCAGCTGAAAAACACTTGTTTTCATTTAAAAGGTCATTCCAGGTTTGAAAATTTGTTCTTGGAAATACTTGCATTGACCAAATAGAATTGCCAAATTTCACCCATTCCCAGAAACAATCAGTGGAGTACTCTATATTCATTAGTGTGATAAAAAAGTGGAAAGTTTCTCTTACCCATTAGAATGTAAAAAATAGCACACAGATTTTAGATGGATGGCATCTGTGTGTTGTCTGTGATTTTCATAAACCCATAGACATGTTACCCATATGAGATCCTTATGTTTTGTATTTGACATCAGTATGAAATCCGTTTTTATACATCAATAAAAATTCTATAAAGCCAAATACAGTTTTCTATGTTAAAAATTGCAATGCATCTATTAACCCCTTTCCAACATTGGGTGAAATGGTTTCGCCCATGTCATACTCCCCTTTCCAGGCTCATGACAGCTGATATATACAGCTGACATGTGCCCAACAGATGTTAACTATCCAAATGCCTCTGTCAATCTCGGACAGTGGCATTTAACTCATGCTTACCGGAAGTGTGTCTCTAATCCCGCCCATCGGTGACCCCGTCACATGATTGTGGGTCATCGTTGGGTCGGCTTGACAACAAAGGTCTGCAGCAGACCTCAATGGTTGACATTGCCAGATTGCTATGAGCGCTGCCCTGTGGACAGCGCTCATAGCAAGTGAGAATTCCTGCTACTTACAGGCGATCTGATCATAACCTATGTGTAGCAGAGGGGATCAAAGTATTGCAGCTTCTAGTCTCCAATAGAGTCTATTGAAGCATGCAAAAAGTAAGAAAAGTTTTTAAAAATATAAAAAAACTAAAAGTTCAAATCACCTCCCTTTCGCCCCATACAAAATAAAATAAAAACAAGTCAAATATACACATATTTGTTATTATCGCATTCAGTATCGCCTGATATTTCAATATAAAAAAAGAATTACCCTGATTGCTAAACGGGGTAACAAGAAAAAAAATTAAAAACATCAGAATTACATTTTTTGGTCGATGCTACATTGAAATAAGATGCAATAGCGGGCGACCAAAAGATCGTATCTACACCAAAATGGTATCAATTAAAACACCAGCTCGGCAAGCAAAAAAAAAAGCCCTCACCCAGCCCGAGACCATAAAACATGGAGACACTACAGGTCTCGGAAAATGACCGAGATCATTTAAATAAAAAAGAACCTAGACATCTTTGATGTCTACAATCTCGTAATGACCTGGAGAATGATAATGGTAGGTCAGTTTTAGTATTTAGTGAACATGGTAAAAAAAAAAACAATTGTGGAATTGCACTCTTTTTGTAATTTCACCATACTTGGAAATGTTTTCCTTTTTTCCAGTACACGATATGTTAAAACCAATGATGTTGTTCAAAAGTACAACTTAACTGCAAAAAACAATCTGTCATATGGCCATATTGACCAAAAAATAAAAAAAGTTATGGCTCTGGGAAGAAGGGGAGCAAAAAACTGAAATTCAAAAACTGAAATACTACTGGTCCCTGGCCGTTAAGTGGTTAAAAATGGAAGCTTGTAAATGCTGCAATTTTTTAATATGAATACATTAACATTGGTCTGTGTACTGCCCATGTGCCATCCATTTTCCACACTGATAATGCATTAATGTGAAATGTGAACAAGGGGCGGACATTGGTGCAACAGGGGCCCAAGAGGTAAGGAGGCCCATTTCCACTTCCAAATCAGGTGGAATTGTGCATTATGATCAACTATTGGACTGAAAAGAGACCTTATACTGTTCTTGCACAAGGTTCCTCTTCTGTCTCTGTCAACCAGTAATGTAAACATCTCCCTGGGTAATTTTGAGTTGTGACTTGGATCACAAATGGATGTTTCCATGATTTTTTTTGTGGACATACAGTAAAAAATCACAGAAATGTGAACAGCAGCACAGATTATATAGACTTTTGTGTTTGTGAAAATATCTGAATTTTGGCAAAAAGTTTGAAAATTTAGCAATTTTCAAAATTATATTTGTATGTCTTT
This sequence comes from Ranitomeya imitator, assembly GCF_032444005.1. NCBI lineage: Eukaryota > Metazoa > Chordata > Amphibia > Anura > Dendrobatidae > Ranitomeya > Ranitomeya imitator. The sequence continues at coordinate 463,403,680 of NC_091285.1, forward strand.
AAACTAGATAGTTATGCCACACAAAATAGTTAATAATAACATTTACCACACGTCTACTTTACATCTGCATCATTTTTTAAACTTAATTTTTTTTGTTAGGAAGGTAGAAGGGTTAAAATTTTATCACCAATTTCTCATTTTTCCATCAAAATTTATAAAACCATTTTAGTGGTCATATCAAGTTTGAAGTAATAATAAAACTCAGCACTCAAAAGAATATGTTGCAAAACAAGTTGAATTTACTTACAGTCCGTGGATCAAATGCTAGTGGATAATGTTTCAAATAACATTTCAGTCCGCATGGACCTTCATCAGATAAATGTTGTTTTGTTGATGTGGAAGATGAGTAGCCAATACTCATAGGGGAAGACACTTAAACAAACAGTCTGTGGCTTTCAGCCACCATTTCCCAGAGGAGACATACTGTTATGAGGCGGTGGTTTAGGAGCAACATGGAACGAGCTCTGAAGGAAGTGGTAACTGTACTGACCGCAGTCCCTAAGCTCAACACAACACTAGAAGTAGCCGTGGAATGCTCCTAACTCTCCCTAGGCACCTCGTCACCGCCTAAGAGCTAACTACCCCTAAAGATAGAAGCAGGAAAACTATCTTGCCTCAGAGAAAATCCCCAAAGGATAGATTAGCCCCCCACAAATAATGACTGTGAGTGGAGAGGCAAAAGACATACACAGAATGAAACCAGGATGAGCACAGGAGGCCAGTCTAACTTGATAGATAGGACAGGATGGAATACTGTGCGGTCAGTATAAAACACTACAAAAATCCACGCAGAGTTTACTAAAAATCTCCACACCTGACTAAAGGTGTGCAGGGTAAATCTGCTTCCCAGAGCTTCCAGCAAGACAGAATCAATTCATACTGATAACGCTGGACAAACATAGAAGCACAGAACGGATAAGTCCACAATCTGTGAACAGAAAAGAGCAAGCAAAAACTTAGCTTTGCTGAACTGGTCAGGATAACAGGGAACTCCAAAGAGATGTGAATCCAACCAGGAACCATTTACAAGTGGCACCAGCTGAAGGACAGAGCAGGCATAAATAGCCGAGCAGAAAAGACGATCAGTGGAAGCAGCTGAAGACAGCTAACTCCAAGGAGCAGCCATACCACTTGAAACCACAAGAGGGAGCCCAAGAGCCGAACTCACAAAAGTGCCACTTACAACCACCGGAGGGAGCCCAAGAGCGGAATTCACAACAACATACCTCTTACCACCTACAGTCTATTTAAGAATCATCCCCTATGAGTATTGACTAGTCCACTTCAACAACACAGCATTTATCCGATGAAGGTCCACATAAACCAAAATGTTATCTACTAGCTGTTGATCCACGGACTGTAAATAAATTCACCTTGTTTGGCAACATATCCTTTTGAGTTCCGAGTTTCATTACTACTACTGGTACGTAACGGTAACACAAGAAAATGGACCATACAATTTGTTGTTCAATTTCTCCTGAGTGCATTGATACCCCATATGTGGTGGAAAACTCCTGTTTGGGTGCATGGCAGGAGCATGTGGCTGCCATGTGATCAATCCTGAGGAAAAAGTAATTTTGTACTTCTAAATGCTTTGAATAAACCACTTCCTTTTTAACCCCTCTGTGACCTTAGACGTACTATCCCGTCGAGGTGCCCTGGGCTTATCTGACCCTGGACGGGATAGTACGTCATAGCCGATCGGCCGCGCTCACGGGGGGAGCGCGGCCGATCGCGGCCGGGTGTCAGCTGCTTATCGCAGCTGACATCCGGCACTATGTGCCAGGAGCGGTCACGGACCGCCCCCGGCACATTAACCCCTGGCACACCGCGATCAAAGATGATCGCGATGTGCCAGCGGTGCAGGGAAGCACCGCGCAGGGAGGGGGCTCCCTGCGGGCTTCCCTGAGCCCCCCGCAGCAACGCGATGTGATCGCGTTGCTGCGAGGGTCTCCTCACCTCCCTCCCTGCTCGAGCCCCGGATCCAAGATGGCCGCGGATCCGGGTCCTGCAGGGAGGGAGGTGGCTTCACAGAGCCTGCTTAGAGCATGCACTGTGAAGGCTGCAGCGCTGCATGTCAGATCAGTGATCTGACAGAGTGCTGTGCAAACTGTCAGATCACTGATCTGTGATGTCCCCCCCTGGGACAAAGTAAAAAAGTAAAAAAAAAATTTTCCAAATGTGTAAAAAAAATAAAAAAAAAATATTCCAAAATAATGAAAAAAAAAAAAAAATATTATTCCCATAAATACATTTCTTCATCTAAATAAAAAAAAAAAAACAATAAAAGTACACATATTTAGTATCGCCGCGTCCGTAACGACCCGACCTATAAAACTGTCCCACTAGTTAACCCCTTCAGTAAACACCGTAAGAAAAAAAAAAAAAAAAAACGAGGCAAAAAACAACGCTTTATTATCATACCGCCGAACAAAAAGTGGAATAACACGCGATCAAAAGGACAGATATAAATAACCATGGTACCGCTGAAAGCGTCATATTGTCCCGCAAAAAAAGAGCCGCCATACAGCATCATCAGCAAAAAAATAAAAAAGTTATAGTCCTGAGAATAAAGCGATGCAAAAATAATTATTTTTTCTGTAAAATAGTTTTTATCGTATAAAAGCACCAAACCATAAAAAAATGATATAAATGAGGTATCGCTGTAATCGCACTGACCCGAAGAATAAAAATGATTTATCAATTTTACCAAACGCGGAACGGTATAAACGCCTCCCCCAATAGAAATTCATGAATAGCTGGCTTTTGGTCATTCTTCCTCACAAAAATCGGAATAAAAAGCGATAAAAAAATGTCACGTGCCCAAAAATATTTTCAATAAAAACGTCAACTCGTCCCGCAAAAAACAAGACCTCACATGACTCTGTGGACCAAAATATGGAAAAATTATAGCTCTCAAAATGTGGTATTGCAAAAAATATTTTTTGCAATAAAAAGGGTCTTTCAGTGTGTGACGGCTGCCAATCATAAAAATCCGCTAAAAAACTCGCTATAAAAGTAAATCAAACCCCCCTTCATCACCCCCTTAGTTAGGGAAAAATAAAAAAAAATGTATTTATTTCCATTTTCCCATTAGGGCTAGGGTTAGGGCTAGGGTTAGGGCTAGGGCTAGGGTTAGGGCTAGGGTTAGGGCTAGGGTTAGGGCTAGGGCTAGGGCTAGGGTTAGGGCTAGGGCTAGGGTTAGGGCTAGGGTTAGGGCTAGGGCTAGGGTTAGGGTTAGGGCTAGGGTTAGGGCTAGGGTTAGGGTTAGGGTTAGGGCTAGGGTTAGGGCTAGGGTTAGGGTTAGGGTTAGGGCTAGGGTTAGGGCTAGGGTTAGGGCTAGGGTTAGGGTTAGGGTTGGGGCTACAGTTAGGGTTGGGGCTAAAGTTAGGGTTAGGGTTTAGATTACATTTACAGTTGGGAATAGGGTTGGGATTAGGGTTAGGGGTGTGTCAGGGTTAGAGGTGTGGTTAGGGTTACCGTTGGAATTAGGGTTAGGGGTGTGTTTAGATTAGGGTTTCAGTTATAATTGGGGGGTTTCCACTGTTTCGGCACATCAGGGGCTCTCCAAACACGACATGGCGTCCGATCTCAATTCCAGCCAATTCTGCGTTGAAAAAGTAAAACAGTGCTCCTTCCCTTCCGAGCTCTCCTGTGTGCCCAAACAGGGGTTTACCCCAACATATGGGGTATCAGCGTACTCAGGACAAATTGGACAACAACTTTTGTGGACCAATTTCTCCTGTTACCCTTGGGAAAATACAAAACTGGGGGCTAAAAAATAATTTTTGTGGGAAAACAAAAAGATTTTTTATTTTCACGGCTCTGCGTTATAAACTGTAGTGAAACACTTGGGGGTTCAAAGTTCTCACAACACATCTAGATAAGTTCATTGAGGGGTCTAGTTTCCAATATGGGGTCACTTGTGGGGGGTTTCTACTGTTTAGGTACATTAGGGGCTCTGCAAACGCAATGTGACGCCTGCAGACCAATCCATCTAAGTCTGCATTCCAAATGATGCTCCTTCCCTTCCGAGCCCTCCCATGCGCCCAAACGGTGGTTCCCCCCCACATATCGGGTATCAGCGTACTCAGGACAAATTGGACAACAACATTTAGGGTCCAATTTCTCCTGCTAACCTTGGAAAAATACAAAACTGGGGGCTAAAATATAATTTTTGTGGAAAAAAAAAAATTTTTTATTTGCATGGCTCTGCGTTATAAACTGTAGTGAAATACTTGGGGCTTCAAAGCTCTCACAACACATCAAGATGAGTTCCTTAGGGGGTCTACTTTCCAAAATGGTGTCACTTGTGGGGGGTTTCTACTGTTTAGGTACATTAGGGGCTCTGCAAACGCAATGTGACGCCTGCAGACCATTCCATCTAAGTCTGCATTCCAAATGGCGCTCCTTCCCTTCCGAACCCTCCCATGCGCCCAAACGGTGGTTCCCCCCCACATATGGGGTATCAGCGTACTCAGGACAAATTGGACAACAACTTTTGGGGTCCAATTTCTCCTGTTACCCTAGGGAAAATACAAAACTGGGGGCTAAAAAATAATTTTTGTGGGAAAAAAATTTTGTTTTATTTTTATGGCTCTGCATTATAAACTTCTGTGAAGCCCTTGGTGGGTCAAAGTGCTCACCACACATCCAGATAAGTTCCTTAGGGGGTCTACTTTCCAAAATGGTGTCACTTGTGGGGGGTTTCAATGTTTAGGCACATCAGTGGCTCTCCAAACACAACATGGCGTCCCATCTCAATTCCTGTCAATTTTGCATTGAAAAGTCAAACGGCGCTCCTTCCCTTCCGAGCTCTCCCATGCGCCCAAACAGTGGTTTACTGCCACATATGGGGTATCAGCGTACTCGGGACAAATTGGACAACAACTTTTGAGGTCCAATTTCTTCTCTTACCCTTGGAAAAATAAAAAATTGGGGGCAAAAATATAGTTTTTGTGAAAAAATATGATTTTTTATTTTTACGGTTCTTCATTATAAACTTCTGTGAAGCACTTGGTGGGTCAAAGTGCTCACCACACCTCTAGATAAGTTCCTTAGGGGGTCTACTTTCCAAAATGGTGTCACTTGTGGGGGGTTTCAATGTTTAGGCACATCAGTGGCTCTCCAAACGCAACATGGCGTCCCATCTCAATTTCTGTCAATTTTGCATTGAAAAGTCAAACTGCGCTCCTTCCCTTCCGAGCTCTCCCATGCGCCCAAACAGTGGTTTACTGCCACATATGGGGTATCAGCGTACTCAGGACAAATTGGACAACAACTTTTTGGGTCCAATTTCTCCTGTTACCCTTGGTAAAATAAAACAAATTGGAGCTGAAGTAAATTTTTTGTGTAAACAAGTTAAATGTTCATTTTTATTTAAACATTCCAAAAATTCCTATTAAACACCTGAAGGGTTAATAAACTTATTGAATGTGGTTTTGAGCACCTTGAGGGGTGCAGTTTTTAGAATGGTGTCACACTTGGGCATTTTCTATCATATAGACCCCTCAAAATGACTTCAAATGAGACGTGGTCCCTAAAAAAAAATGGTGTTGTAAAAATGAGAAATTGCTGGTCAACTTTTAACCCTTATAACTCCCTAACAAAAAAAAAAATTGGTTCCAAAATTATGCTGATGTAAAGGAGACATGTGGGAAATGTTACTTATTAAGTATTTTGTGTGACATATCTCTGTGATTTAATTGCATAAAAATTCAAAGTTTGAAAATTGCGAAATTTTCAAAATTTTCGCCAAATTTCCGTTTTTTTCACAAATAAACGCAGGTACTATCAAAGAAATTTTACCACTATCATGAAGTACAATATGTCACGAGAAAACAATGTCAGAATCACCAGGATCCGTTGAAGCGTTTCGGAGTTATAACCTCATAAAGGGACAGTGGTCAGAATTGTAAAAATTGGCCTGGTCATTAACGTGCAAACCACCCTTGGGGGTAAAGGGGTTAATTATTATACCGGAGTATACATCTCAAGTTCATCTAGCAGTGAGGAAACCATCTACAAATATCCCTTTATTTAATGTCACATTTGAAGAGCCCTGGACATACCAAAATAGCAGAAACCCTCACAAGTGACTTTTTAGAAACTGCAGCTCTTGAGGAATTCATCTATGGGTGGAGTGAGCTCTCAGGAAATTCACAGAATTCTATAATATTGAAATATAATGTCAAATTACCATTTTTTCCGCTAAAATGTTGCTTTGACCCCCAAATTTTCAATTTTCAAAAGGGATAATAGGAGAAAATGAATGGTACAATTTGATACGAAATTTCTCCTGAGTACACCAATACCACATATGTGGTCGGAAACTACTTTTGAGACACAAAGCAAGTCTCAGAAGGGAAGAAGCGTCATATTGGAATTCAGAGTTTACTGGAATGGTTTGAGGGTGCCATGTCACATTGGTAGAGCCACTGAGATGCTAGAGCAGCAAAACCCCTCCAAAAGTGACACAATTTTACAAACTACACCCCTCAATGTATTCGTCTAGAGATGCAGTGAACATGTTGAAACCACAGGTGGCTCACAAAATGTTATACCACTGGGCGGTATAAAAGAAAAATGACCACTAAAACATTATTTTATCCCCAAGTTTAAATTTGTATAAGGGCAAATATGAAAAAAATAACCACACAGTTTGTTGTGAAATTTCTCTTGAGTATGCCAATATGCAACATGCAATCCGGAAATACTTTTAAGGCACAGTGGAAAGCTCAGAAGGTAACGAGGGTCATATTATAGTGCAGATTTTGCTGTTAAGTTTGCAGGTGCCATAACCCACAGGAAGAGGCCTTGCGGTGCCAAAAAAGTAGAACCCCTATAAGTTACCCCTTTTTTCAAACTACATCTCTCAATGAATTAATCTAAGGGGGCAGTGATCATATTGACACTATGGGTGTGTCACAAAATTTCATACTATTGGGCAGAGAAGAAAAAATAATTAGATTTTTAGCACAAACATTTTGTTTTAACCCCAGATTTTAAATTTTCGCGTAGGGAAATGGGTTAAAATGGCACCAAAACTTGTCACACAATTTCTGTTGCACATGGCAGTACTGCTTAGCCACACGGCGAGACTCAGGAAGGACGGAGAGCTATTTGACTCTAGGAGAACCAATTATAGTGGAATAGTTACTGGGCTCCATATACAGAGCCCCTAAGTATCAGAACAGACCCCATTTTGGAAATTGCATTCCTCTAGGAATGTATCTACAGGTATAGAGACAATTTTGACTCCATGGGAGTTTTCCAGAAACAAGCTGCAGTGGCTGTTGCTCAGTGAAAATTGCAAATCTGATATTATACTGCTTGCACATTGTAGTGCCCAGTACATTGTAGTGCTCAGTACGTGGTAGTGCCCAGCTCGTGCTTCTGGAAACATGCACCCTGTAAGTTCAACGAGCTCTCATTGTTACAGAAATGCCAAACATGTGGACACTAAATGTGGTATCGGCACACTGCGGGGCGCTGAAGGAAGAGGGTCATTAGGATTTTGGATCACAGAATTTGCTGGATTTCTGTTTGGGGGTGAGACGCTATAGCACTTTTCGGTTTTGGAAGCCCCCTATATTTCCATTGATGGATGGCAGACCTAATTGGGAACTTGCTTTTCTTGTGCATTGAGTTGTAGTTTTTATTGGGAACATTTTATATAACATTTAGGATCACATTTATCCTGCGCTCTACGCTGAGCATTTACATCAGGATTTCCATCTAAATCTCCAAATTATGTGATTTAAATGAAACCCCCGAGTGATCTATTCACTATAATGAGGAAGCAGAGTTACTCTGAACTCCGTCTGGCATCTGTTTAGTGGTTTCCTTCTTTTCAAAGGTGCACAAAACTGAGGTCGACTGAATTTTTATGAACATTTAAAAAGACAGACACTGCCAGATCATAAGCCAAACAGAGTCCAAAGCATCTCCATCTGCCTCATTACAGGAAATCTTCCATCGGGGGTTCCGTTTGAATCAAGTATTTCAGAGATTTATATGGACACCCTGGTTTAAGCGCTCAGCATAAAGAGCAGGATAAATGTGAGATTAACCACACTGCGATATTTGGATGCAGAATGAACAATTCAACAGCAGGTCGAAAATTGCTTTTATTTATTTTTTTCGCCTTTCACTGTGTTGTATAAGAGATTAGACGACTATATTCTTCAGGTTGATGCAATTACAGCGATACCAGATTTATATAGTTTTTATGTTTGACTTCTGTCACACACTAGAAAACTAATTTTTTTGCAAAACATATTTTGAGAGCTATATTTTCTATATTTCTGTCAACAGAGTCATAATAATAATAATAATCTTTATTTTTATATAGCGCTAACATATTCTGCAGCGCTTTACAGTTTGCACACATTGTCATTGCTGTCCCCCATGGGACTCACAATCTAAATTCCCTATCAGTATGTCTTTGAATGTGGGAGGAAACCGGAGTGCCCAGAGGAAACCCACACAAACACGGGGAGAACATACAAACTCTTTGAAGATGTTGTCCTTGGTGGGGTTTGAACCCAGGACTCCAGCGCTGCAATGCTAACCACTGAGCCACCGTGCTGCCCCTGTGAAGAATTATTTCTAGTGAGACGAGTTGACGTTTTTATTAGTACCATTTATGGGCACATGATATTTGATTGCTTTCTTTTATGATTTCTGGGAGACAGAATGAACAAAAATTGGCAATTCAGGAATTGTTTTATTTTTGTGTTTTATGCAGCTCAATGTGTGGCAAAATTGATAAGGCAGCTTTATTCTTTGGGTCACTATGATTACAGTGATACCACATTTATATCTTTTTTATGTTTTGCTGCTTTTACACAATAAAAACAATTTTTTGCATCACTATATTCTGAGAGCTATACATTTTTTTAATTTTCCGCTGATGGAGCTGCATGGCAGCTTGTTTTTTTGCAAGACAAGATGACTTTTTGTGATACTATTTTTATATACATTGGATTTTTTATCACATTTTACCCCAATTCTTTTACAGTACTATGAAAAAAACATATTTTTTTGCCACTTTTTTAATATTCGTGTTGTTTACTGAAGGGGTTAACTATTGTGAAGGTTTTATAGGCTAGGTCGTGCCTTTAATCTTTGTATTTATATATATATATATATATATATATATGTATATATATATATACAGTATATACATACAGAAGTAATGAAAGTATTCAAACTCCTTTAAATTTTTCACTCTTTGTTTCATTGCAGCCATTTGGTAAATTCAAAAAAGTTCATTTTTTTCTCATTAATGTACAATCTACACCCCATCTTGAGTGAAAAAACAGAAATGTAGCAATTTTTGCAAATTTATTAAAAAAGAAAAACCGAAATATCACACATATATACAGTTAAGTTCATATATATAACATTTTTATAATTTTGGTTATAGACATTACCACAATGAATTGTACACAAAACAATTAAGATGCAGTTGAAGTTCAGACTTTCAGCTTTCATTTGAGGGGATCCACATTAAAATTGGATGAAGGGTTTAGGAGTTTCAGCTCCTTAACATGTGTCACACTGTTTTTAAAGGGACCAAAAGTAATTGGACAATTGACTCCAAGGATATTTCATGGACAGGTGTGGGCAATCCCTTCGTTATGTCATTCTCAATTAAGCAGATAAAAGGCCTGGAGTTGATTTGAGTTGTGGTGCTTGCATTTAGAAGGTTTTGCTGTGAAGTAAACATGCGGTCAAAGGAGCTCTCCATTCAGGTGAAACACACCATCCTTAAGCTGTGAAAACAGAAAAAACCCATCCGAGAAATTGCTACAATATTAGGAGTGGCAAAATCTACAGTTTGGTGTATCCTGAGAAAGAAAGAAAGCACTGGTGAACTCATCAATGCAAAAAGATCTGGGCACCCACAGAAGACAACAGTGGTGGATGATCGTAGAGTAACATAGTAACATAGTAACATAGTAACATAGTTAGTAAGGCCGAAAAAAGACATTTGTCCATCCAGTTAAGCCCATATTCCATCATAATAAATCCCCAGATCTACGTCCTTCTACAGAACCTAATAATTGTATGATACAATATTGTTCTGCTCCAGGAAGACATCCAGGCCTCTCTTGAACCCCTCGACTGAGTTCGCCATCACCACCTCCTCAGGCAAGCAATTCCAGATTCTCACTGCCCTAACAGTAAAGAATCCTCTTCTATGTTGGTGGAAAAACCTTCTCTCCTCCAGACGCAAAGAATGCCCCCTTGTGCCCGTCACCTTCCTTGGTATAAACAGATCCTCAGCGAGATATTTGTATTGTCCCCTTATATACTTACACATGGTTATTAGATCGCCCCTCAGTCGTCTTTTTTCTAGACTAAATAATCCTAATTTTGCTAATCTATCTGGGTATTGTAGATCTCCCATCCCCTTTATTAATTTTGTTGCCCTCCTTTGTACTCTCTCTAGTTCCATTATATCCTTCCTGAGCACCGGTGCCCAAAACTGGACACAGTACTCCATGTGCGGTCTAACTAGGGATTTGTACAGAGGCAGTATAATGCTCTCATCATGTGTATCCAGACCTCTTTTAATGCACCCCATGATCCTATTTGCCTTGGCAGCTGCTGCCTGGCACTGGCTGCTCCAGGTAAGTTTATCATTAACTAGGATCCCCAAGTCCTTCTCCCTGTCAGATTTACCCAGTGGTTTCCCGTTCAGTGTGTAATGGTGATATTGATTCCTTCTTCCCATGTGTATAACCTTACATTTATCATTGTTAAACCTCATCTGCCACCTTTCAGCCCAAGTTTCCAACTTATCCAGATCCATCTGTAGCAGAATACTATCTTCTCTTGTATTAACTGCTTTACATAGTTTTGTATCATCTGCAAATATCGATATTTTACTGTGTAAACCTTCTACCAGATCATTAATGAATATGTTGAAGAGAACAGGTCCCAATACTGACCCCTGCGGTACCCCACTGGTCACAGCGACCCAGTTAGAGACTATACCATTTATAACCACCCTCTGCTTTCTATCACTAAGCCAGTTACTAACCCATTTACACACATTTTCCCCCAGGCCAAGCATTCTCATTTTGTGTACCAACCTCTTGTGTGGCACGGTATCAAACGCTTTGGAAAAATCGAGATATACCACGTCCAATGACTCACCGTGGTCCAGCCTATAGCTTACCTCTTCATAAAAACTGATTAGATTGGTTTGACAGGAGCGATTTCTCATAAACCCATGCTGATATGGAGTTAAACAGTTATTCTCATTGAGATAATCCAGAATAACATCCCTCAGAAACCCTTCAAATATTTTACCAACAATAGAGGTTAGACTTACTGGCCTATAATTTCCAGGTTCACTTTTAGAGCCCTTTTTGAATATTGGCACCACATTTGCTATGCGCCAGTCCTGCGGAACAGACCCCGTCGCTATAGAGTCCCTAAAAATAAGAAATAATGGTTTATCTATTACATTACTTAGTTCTCTTAGTACTCGTGGGTGTATGCCATCCGGACCCGGAGATTTATCTATTTTAATCTTATTTAGCCGGTTTCGCACCTCTTCTTGGGTTAGATTGGTGACCCTTAATATAGGGTTTTCATTGTTTCTTGGGATTTCACCTAGCATTTCATTTTCCACCGTGAATACCGTGGAGAAGAAGGTGTTTAATATGTTAGCTTTTTCCTCGTCATCTACAACCATTCTTTCCTCACTATTTTTTAAGGGGCCTACATTTTCAGTTTTTATTCTTTTACTATTGATATAGTTGAAGAACAGTTTGGGATTAGTTTTACTGTCCTTAGCAATGTGCTTCTCTGTTTCCTTTTTGGCAGCTTTAATTAGTTTTTTAGATAAAGTATTTTTCTCCCTATAGTTTTTTAGAGCTTCAATGGTGCCATCCTGCTTTAGTAGTGCAAATGCTTTCTTTTTACTGTTAATTGCCTGTCTTACTTCTTTGTTTAGCCACATTGGGTTTTTCCTATTTCTAGTCCTTTTATTCCCACAAGGTATAAACCGCTTACAGTGCCTATTTAGGATGTCCTTAAACATTTTCCATTTATTATCTGTATTCTTATTTCTGAGGATATTGTCCCAGTCTACCAGATTAAGGGCATCTCTAAGCTGGTCAAACTTTGCCTTCCCAAAGTTCAGTGTTTTTGTGACTCCCTGACAAGTCCCCCTAGTGAAAGACAGGTGAAACTGTACAATATTGTGGTCGCTATTTCCTAGATGCCCGACCACTGCAGATTTGTTATTCTGTCAGGTCTATTAGATAATATTAGGTCTAAAAGTGCTGCTCCTCTGGTTGGATTCTGCACCAATTGTGAAAGATAATTTTTCTTGGTTATTAGCAGAAACCTGTTGCCTTTATGGGTTTCACAGGTTTCTGTTTCCCAGTTAATATCCGGGTAGTAAAAGTCCCCCATAACCAGGACCTCATTATGGGTTGCAGCTTCATTTATCTGCTTTAGAAGTCGACTTTCCATGATTTCTGTTATATTTGGGGGTTTGTAACAGACCCCAATGAGAATTTTGTTACCATTTTTCCCTCCATGAATTTCGACCCATATGGACTCGACATCCTCATTCCCTTCGCTAATATCCTCCCTTAAAGTGGACTTTAGACAAGACTTTACATAGAAACAAACCCCTCCTCCTCTCCGATTTTTACGATCCTTTCTAAACAGACTGTAACCCTGTAAGTTAACTACCCAGTCATAGCTTTCATCTAACCATGTCTTGGTTATTCCCACTATGTCAAAGTTACCTGTAGATATTTCTGCTTCTAGTTCTTCCATCTTGTTTGTCAGGCTTCTGGCGTTTGCGAGCATGCAGTTTAGAGGATTTTGTTTTTTTCCAATCTCCTCGCTGTGGATTGTTTTAGAAATGTTCTTACCTCCCTTCTGAGTATGTTTTCCTGGGTCTTCTTTGTTCGAGTCTAATGTTTTTCTTCCCGTTCCCTCTTCTTCTAATTTAACGCCCTCCTGATGAGTGTAGCGAGTCTTCTGGCGAATGTGTCTTTCCCAGGTTTGTTGAGGTGTAGTCCGTCTCTGGCGAGGAGTCCATCGTACAAGTAATTCACACCGTGGTCCAGGAATCCGAATCCTTGTTGTCTGCACCATCGTCTTAGCCAGTTGTTCGCATCAAGGATCCTGTTCCATCTCCTGGTGCCATGCCCGTCTACTGGAAGGATAGAAGAAAAAACTCCCTGTGCATCCAGTTCCTTTACTTTCTTCCCCAACTCTTCAAAGTCCTTGCAGATTGTCGGTAGGTCCTTCCTTGCCGTGTCATTGGTGCCAACATGTATCAGAAGAAATGGGTGGACGTCCTTTGAGCTGAAGAGCTTTGGTATCCTATCGGTCACATCCTTGATCATCGCACCTGGAAGGCAGCATACTTCTCTTGCGGTTATGTCCGGTCTGCAGATGGCTGCTTCTGTGCCTCTCAGTAGTGAGTCTCCCACCACCACCACTCTTCGTTGCTTCTTGGCTGTACTTTTTGCGGTCACTTGTTGCTGTGTGCCCTTTTCTTTTTTGCTTGCTGGTATTGCTTCATCCTTAGGTGTGCCATCTTCATCCTCTACAAAGATTTGATATCGTTTCTTCAGTTGTGTGGTTGGTGATTTCTCCATGGTCTTCTTGCTTCTTTTGGTCACGTGCTTCCACTCATCTGCTTTTGAAGGTTCTCTGACAATTTTTTCACCTTCTGTGACCAGTAGAGATGCTTCTGTTCTGTCTAGGAAGTCTTCATTCTCTTTGATGAGTTTCAAAGTTGCTATTCTTTCTTCCAGACCCCGCACCTTTTCTTCTAAAAGGGCCACTAGTCTACACTTCTGACAGGTGAAATTGGATTCTTCTTCTGGTCGATCTGTGAACATGTAGCACATGCTGCAGCTCACCATGTAGGTTGTCACATCTGCCATGTTGCGCCTAGATCCTGCTGACTTGCTGTGTGTTTTCCTTCTTGTGCAATCTACTCAGCCAAGCTTTCTTGCAATAATGTCCTACAAGCAAAAATTCATGCACCGTAAGGCGCGCGGTTTGGTGATGCTTTCCAAGCAGCTGGTCCCGGCTGTACCCAACGATCTTCTTGCTTAGGGAGACTCTTCGCTTTTCCCAGAAGGCACCTGGAATATGCAAATTATCCTCCTCAAGCTTGAATCCCTGGTTTTCCATGGTGAAGAGAAACCCCTTCACAACAGCCAACCAAGTGAACACTCTCCAGGAGGTAGGCATATCAATATCCAAATCTACCATAAAGAGAAGACTGCACGAAAGTAAATACAGAGGGTTCACTGCACGGTGTAAGCCACTCATAAGCTGTTATGATCTGGTGGCCTAGGAGCAGCATGAGACGTACTCTGGAGAAGGTGGTACCTGTACTGACCGCAAACCCTGAACTTAGCAGCACAACTAGAAGTAGCCGTGGGGGGTACCTAACACTCCCTAGACCCCTCGACACAGCCTAAGAACTAACTTCCCCTAAAGACAGAATCGGGAAAACTATCTTGCCTCAGAGAAAATCCCCAAAGGATAGACAGACCCCCACATATATTGACTGTGAGAAGAGAGGGAAATAACATACGCAGACATGAAATCAGGATTTAGCATAGGAGGCCATTCTAGCTAAAAAGAAAGAATAGGACAGAGTTCTATGTGGTCAGTATTAAAACACTAGAAAATATCCACCACAGAAAATACAAATCACCACATCTGACTAAAGACATGGAGGGTATATCTGCATCTCCAGAGACACAGCTTGGCTGCAAAAAATCCTTCATAGACAAAGCTGGACACGACAAAACATGAAAATGCACAGAACTATAAGGTCCACAGCAGGTGGACAGCAAAAAACAAGCCAGAACTTATCTTTGTTGAAATAACAGCAAAAACAGGAGAGACCAGGAATGGATGTGAATCCTCCAAAAACAACGGACAACTGGCACTGACTAAAGGATAAAGCAGGACTAAATAGCCCAGCCCAAATTGCAAAAAATGGATACACCTGATAAATGCTGCGATCCACAGACAGCAGCACTACCACTCATAACCACTGGAGGGAGCCCAAGAGCAGAATTCACAACATAAGCATCAAGAATAAAAAGGCTAGACTGGACTTTGCTAAAGAAAAACATCTAAAAAAAGCCAGCACAGTTCTGGAAGAACATTCTTTGGACAGATGAAAGTAAGATCAACCTCTACCAGAATGATGGAAAGAGAAAAGTATGGAGAAGGCGTGGTACAGCTCATGATCCAAAGCATACCACATCATCTGTAAAACACGGCGGAGGCAGTGTGATGGCTTGGGCATGCATGGCTACCAGTGGCATTGGGTCACTAGTGTTTATTGATGACTAAATGGTGGCCCGATTCTAAAGCATTGGGTATTCTAGAATCTGTATGTAGTTTATTTACAAAGTTTTCAGAATGCAATTTACACACAGGATTCGGCCAGTCGACTGTGAGCAATTAGCGAAGCGTCATTCAAATTGCCACGTAGTATATTGCTCAGCCACGTAGTATATAGCAAAGACACATAGTATATAGCACAGAGACATAGTATATTGCCAAGCCACGCAATATATTGCACAGCCACGTGGTATATAGCACAGCCACGTAGTATATAGCATAGAGACGTAGTATATAACACTGCCCATGCAGTATATAACACAGGCCACGTAGTATATTTCACAGCGATGTAGTATATTGCCCAGCCACGCAATATATACCACAGCCACGTAGTATATAGCACAGCCACGTAATATATTGCACAGTTACGTAGTATATGGCACAGCCACGTAGTATATAGCACAGAGACGTAGTATATAACACATCCCATACAGTATACAACACAGGCCACGCAGTATATAGCACAGCGACGTAGTATATAGCACAGACACGTAGTATATAGCACAGACACGTAGTATATAGCACAGACACGAAATATATTGCCCAGCCACATAATATATTGCACAGCCACGTAGTATATTGCACAGCCATGTAATATACTGCACAGCCGCTTAGTATATAGCACAGCACAGCCATGTAGTATATAGCACAGAGACATAGTATATAACACTGCCCATGCAGTATATAACCCAGGCCACGTGGTATAGAGCACAGCAATGTAGTATATTGCCCAGCCACATAATATATACCACAGCCCCATAGTATATAGCACAGCCCACATAGTATATAGCACAGAGATGTAGTATATAACACAGCCCATGCAGTATCTAACACAGACCACGTAGTATATAGCAATGTGGGCACCATATCCCTGTTAAAAAAAGAATTAAAATAAAAAATAGTTATATACCCACCCTCCGTTGGTCCCCCGGATCCAGCCGAGGCATTTACCGATGCTCCTCGCGACGCTCCGGTCCCAAGAGTGCATTGCGGTCTCGCGAGATGATGATGTAGCGGTCACCGGAGCGTCGCGAGGAGCGGGAAAGACCTCGGCTGGATCCAGGTGGCCAACGGAGGGTGAGTATATAATTTTTTATTTTTTAAATTATTTTTAACATTAGATCTTTTTACTAGAATACCCAATGCTTTAGAATCGGGCCACCATTTAGTCATCAATAAACACTAGTGACCCAATGCCACTGGTAGCCATCCATGAGGGTACGTATAGAGTATGGGTCCCGCAACTTTTTGCAACCTTTTGCAAGTTGCGGACACAACTGATATCTGTGAACTTTATATGGGTATTCCTTGCCACTGCGGGACCCATACTCTATATGGACCCTCATGGATAAGATTTGACTACATTTTTCCTGGACTATTATAAAGACCCATTGGTCGTGACTCATACAACTCCCCTGATGATTCTCCCTCATCAGAGTTGAAACGCGTTGGGAGATAAGAGATACAATTTTTTGTTTTTTCTTTCTGGTTGGTGGGTGTCCATAGCAGGACCTACTTGGGGCCTGTCCTTGTCAGGACAGGAGCTCTTGGGAGGGTTTTACAGGGAAGGCAGTGGTGACATATTATTTCCCTACCCTCTGACCTGACTATTACATTTGGAACCACCCCCTTTCTACAAATTGAGGGATTTCCTCCATATGTCCGTCTAATTGGTAAGACCGTTCCAATTTTTTACCTTGAGCACTGTTTCACTTGAGCACGTTTTTGTTTATGTGTTTGTTAGGATCCGAATATTTTAATTAGACTTATTAAAAGTTATTTAGCGGATATCCTCCACAGCTATTGTCACACAGGGTTAATAGCAGCATTAACGGAGTGCGTTACACCGCGGCATAACGCTGTCCGTTAATGCTGCCATTAACCCTTTGTGAGCGCTGACTGGAGGGGATTATGGAGCAGGCACTGAGTGCGGAGAGTAAGGAGCGGCCATTTTGCCGCCGGACTGTGCCTGTTGCTGATTAGTCGTGGCCGTTTTGCCGCGACCAATCAGCGACTTGGGATTTCCGTGACAGACAGACAGAAGGACAGACAGAAAGACAGACCCTTAGACAATTATATAGTAGATGTGACACAGGACAGAAGCAGCTGAATGAATTCTGAGGTATTCAGAGCCATACTGTGTGCTGAGATCCAGACAAATGCAGCCAAACTGATTGGTCGTCATTTCATACTACAGATGGACAATGACCCAAAACATAAAGCCAAAGCAACCCAGGAGTTTATTAAAGCAAAGAAGTGGAATATTCTTTAATGGACAAGTCAATCACCTGATCTCAACCCAATTGAGCATGCATTTCACTTGTTAAAGACTAAATTTCAGACAGAAAGGCCCATAAACAAACAGCAACTGAAAACCACCGCAGTGAAGGCCTGGCAGAGCATCAAAAAGGAGGAAACACAGCGTCTGGTGATGTCCATGAGTTCAAGACTTCAGGCAGTCATTGCAAACAAAGGGTTTCAACCAAGTACTAGAAATTAACATTTTATTTAAAATTATTTAATCTGTCCAATTACTTTTGGTCCCTTTAAAAACAGGGTGGCAAATGTTAAGGAGCTGAAACTCCTAAACCCTTCATCCAATTTTAATGTGGATACCCTCAAATGAAAGCTGAAAGTCTGAACTCCAACTGCATCTGAATTGTTTTGCTTAAAATTCATTGTGGTAATGTCTATAACCAAAATTTGAAAAATGTTGTCTCTGTCCAAATATATATGGACTTAACTGTATATATATAGTGAGGCTGTGACCCCTGTTAAAGCTAGGGGACACTGTTTGTGCTCCCCAGAATGCACAGGGAGGCGTAGTGAGGCCATGAGGGGGTATTGCAGTCACAGGTGTAACTGTGATTGCAATGGTGAAGCAGTGACCGATGTCACAGGTAGGGGTCGCTGCGTGTTCTCCCCAAGTTGTGCACGGGTGTAGCCGTGACTGCGATGCAGTTTAATAATAAAAATAAGTATTCGCCTTGGACATGTTATTGTCCAAGACAGATTTAGGGAAAACCTGCTCTAGGTTTTGTGTAATGAAACTGACTGCAGTATGTTAATGGTGCAGTCTGTTTCATTTCCAGGCTGGGTTTTCCATGTGGCAGGAAGCCACAGGTTTGTTTGTTAAAAGAAAAAATCAAAGAAAAAAAGTCAGACGCACAATCAGCTCCGACACACCTGTGCTCCACCTCCAGACAGCTGAGCGTTGTATTTGCCACTACAGAATTGGGTGCTCGTAGAAAACAGAAAAAGATATCTCCAATAGTGCAACAAACAAGAAGACGAGCACTCACCATCTGTGCAAAAAGTCTTTCCTTTATTGAGGCTTCATGTTAAAAAAGCAGGATACAGCAGGGAGAACCTGAGGCTCCTATGACCTGAGGTTCCTCTTGTTTATTGCACTATTGTTTGTTAAAAGCCCTACAGTAAAGGGTATGGGTATGTCAGGTGTCAGGGTCAAAGTCAGTGTCTGGCTGGTGTTTGGAGGAGGACAGAGCAAGAGGCTCTGCGGAGCTTTGTTGGTGTGCGGTGACACAGAACAGAGTGGAGCCAAGCAGACAGGGGAGCTGAGACGCCTGGCATCCACAGCTAACACAGTGCTGCCGCCACCCATGGGAAATGATCAGAGGAGGACCGGCGTGTTTAGTGGCCGCAAACCAATGGAGTTGTGAGTAAAAGCTGTGTGAATAAAGAGACTGTGATACAGCAGTGTAGGACACCCACGGGAACTAGTCAGAGGAGGACTGGTGTGTGTAGTGTCTAAAACATATGAAGCTGTGTGTGTAAGAGACTTTTAGTATTAAGACTTTTAAGTATTAAGACTTATTAAGCTGCTTCGAAAGCATCACCAAACCAGGGATTCAAGCTTCAGGAGGCTAATTTGCATATTCCAGGTGCCTTCTGGGAGAAGCGAAGTCTCCCTAAGCTAGAAGATCGTTGGGTACAGCCGGGACCAGCTGCTTCGAAAGCATCACCAAACCGCGCGCCTTACGGCGTGCGAATTTTTGCCTGTAGGACATTATTGCAAGAGAGCTTGGCTGAGTAGATTACACAAGAAGGAAAACACACAGCAAGTCAGCAGGATCGAGGAGCAACATGGCAGATGTGACAACCTACATGGTGAGCTGCAGCATGTGCTACATGTTCACAGATCGACCAGAAGAAGAATCCAATTTCACCTGTCAGAAGTGTAGACTAGTGGCCCTTTTAGAAGAAAAGGTGCGGGGTCTGGAAGAAAGAATAGCAACTTTGAAACTCATCAAAGAGAATGAAGACTTTCTAGACAGAACAGAAGCATCTCTACTGGTCACAGAAGGTGAAAAAAGTGTCAGAGAACCTCCAAAAGCAGATGAGTGGAAGCATGTGACCAAAAGAAGCAAGAAGACCATGGAGAAATCACCAACCACACAACTGAAGAACCGATATCAAATCTTTGTAGAGGATGAAGATGGCACACCTAAGAATGAAGCAATACCAGCAAGCAAAAAAGAAAAGGGCACACAGCAACAAGTGACAGCAAAAAGTACAGCCAAGAAGCAACGAAGAGTGGTGGTGGTGGGAGACTCACTACTGAGAGGCACAGAAGCAGCCATCTGCAGACCGGACATAACTGCAAGAGAAGTATGCTGCCTTCCAGGTGCGATGATCAAGGATGTGACCGATAGGATACCAAAGCTCTTCAGCTCCAAGGACGTCCACCCATTTCTTCTGATACATGTTGGCACCAATGACACGGCAAGGAAGGACCTACCGACAATCTGCAAGGACTTTGAAGAGTTGGGGAAGAAAGTAAAGGAACTGGATGCACAGGTAGTTTTTTCTTCTATCCTTCCAGTAGACGGGCATGGCACCAGGAGATGGAACAGGATCCTTGATGCAAACAACTGGCTAAGACGATGGTGCAGACAACAAGGATTTGGATTCCTGGACCACGGTGTGAATTACTGGTATGATGGACTCCTCGCCAGAGACGGACTACACCTCAACAAACCTGGGAAACACACATTCGCCAGAAGACTCGCTACACTCATCAGGAGGGCGTTAAACTAGAAGAAGAGGGGACGGGAAGAAAAACATTAGACTCGAACAAAGACGACCCAGGAAAACATACTCTGAAGGGAGGTAAGAACATTTCTAAAACAATCCACAGTGAGGAGATTGGAACAAAACAAAATCCTCTAAACTGCATGCTCGCAAACGCCAGAAGCCTGACAAACAAGATGGAAGAACTAGAAGCAGAAATATCTACAGGTAACTTTGACATAGTGGGAATAACCGAGACATGGTTAGATGAAAGCTATGACTGGGCAGTTAACTTACAGGGTTACAGTCTGTTTAGAAAGGATCGTAAAAATCGGAGAGGAGGAGGGGTTTGTCTCTATGTAAAGTCTTGTCTAAAGTCCACTTTAAGGGAGGATATTAGCGAAGGGAATGAGGATGTCGAGTCCATATGGGTTGAAATTCATGGAGGGAAAAATGGTAACAAAATTCTCATTGGGGTCTGTTACAAACCCCCAAATATAACAGAAAGCATGGAAAGTCTACTTCTAAAGCAGATAGATGAAGCTGCAACCCATAATGAGATCCTGGTTATGGGGGACTTTAACTACCCGGATATTAACTGGGAAACAGAAACCTGTGAAACCCATAAAGGCAACAGGTTTCTGCTAATAACCAAGAAAAATTATCTTTCACAATTGGTGCAGAATCCAACCAGAGGAGCAGCACTTTTAGACCTAATACTATCTAATAGACCTGACAGAATAACAAATCTGCAGGTGGTCGGGCATTTAGGAAATAGCGACCACAATATTGTGCAGTTTCACCTGTCTTTCACTAGGGGGACTTGTCAGGGAGTCACAAAAACATTGAACTTTAGGAAGGCAAAGTTTGAACAGCTTAGAGATGCCCTTAATCTGGTAGACTGGGACAATATCCTCAGAAATAAGAATACAGATAATAAATGGGAAATGTTTAAGAACATCCTAAATAGGCAGTGTAAGCGGTTTATACCTTGTGGGAATAAAAGGACTAGAAATAGGAAAAACCCAATGTGGCTAAACAAAGAAGTAAGACAGGCAATTAACAGTAAAAAGAAAGCATTTGCACTACTAAAGCAGGATGGCACCATTGAAGCTCTAAAAAACTATAGGGAGAAAAATACTTTATCTAAAAAACTAATTAAAGCTGCCAAAAAGGAAACAGAGAAGCACATTGCTAAGGAGAGTAAAACTAATCCCAAACTGTTCTTCAACTATATCAATAGTAAAAGAATAAAAACTGAAAATGTAGGCCCCTTAAAAAATAGTGAGGAAAGAATGGTTGTAGATGACGAGGAAAAAGCTAACATATTAAACACCTTCTTCTCCACGGTATTCACGGTGGAAAATGAAATGCTAGGTGAAATCCCAAGAAACAATGAAAACCCTATATTAAGGGTCACCAATCTAACCCAAGAAGAGGTGCGAAACCGGCTAAATAAGATTAAAATAGATAAATCTCCGGGTCCGGATGGCATACACCCACGAGTACTAAGAGAACTAAGTAATGTAATAGATAAACCATTATTTCTTATTTTTAGTGACTCTATAGCGACAGGGTCTGTTCCGCAGGACTGGCGCATAGCAAATGTGGTGCCAATATTCAAAAAGGGCTCTAAAAGTGAACCTGGAAATTATAGGCCAATAAGTCTAACCTCTATTGTTGGTAAAATATTTGAAGGGTTTCTGAGGGATGTTATTCTGGATTATCTCAATGAGAATAACTGTTTAACTCCATATCAGCATGGGTTTATGAGAAATCGCTCCTGTCAAACCAATCTAATCAGTTTTTATGAAGAGGTAAGCTATAGGCTGGACCACAGTGAGTCATTGGACGTGGTATATCTCGATTTTTCCAAAGCGTTTGATACCGTGCCGCACAAGAGGTTGGTACACAAAATGAGAATGCTTGGTCTGGGGGAAAATGTGTGTAAATGGGTTAGTAACTGGCTTAGTGATAGAAAGCAGAGGGTGGTTATAAATGGTATAGTCTCTAACTGGATCGCTGTGACCAGTGGGGTACCGCAGGGGTCAGTATTGGGACCTGTTCTCTTCAACATATTCATTAATGATCTGGTAGAAGGTTTACACAGTAAAATATCGATATTTGCAGATGATACAAAACTATGTAAAGCAGTTAATACAAGAGAAGATAGTATTCTGCTACAGATGGATCTGGATAAGTTGGAAACTTGGGCTGAAAGGTGGCAGATGAGGTTTAACAATGATAAATGTAAGGTTATACACATGGGAAGAGGGAATCAATATCACCATTACACACTGAACGGGAAACCACTGGGTAAATCTGACAGGGAGAAGGACTTGGGGATCCTAGTTAATGATAAACTTACCTGGAGCAGCCAGTGCCAGGCAGCAGCTGCCAAGGCAAACAGGATCATGGGGTGCATTAAAAGAGGTCTGGATACACATGATGAGAGCATTATACTGCCTCTGTACAAATCCCTAGTTAGACCGCACATGGAGTACTGTGTCCAGTTTTGGGCACCGGTGCTCAGGAAGGATATAATGGAACTAGAGAGAGTACAAAGGAGGGCAACAAAATTAATAAAGGGGATGGGAGAACTACAATACCCAGATAGATTAGCGAAATTAGGATTATTTAGTCTAGAAAAAAGACGACTGAGGGGCGATCTAATAACCATGTATAAGTATATAAGGGGACAATACAAATATCTCGCTGAGGATCTGTTTATACCAAGGAAGGTGACGGGCACAAGGGGGCATTCTTTGCGTCTGGAGGAGAGAAGGTTTTTCCACCAACATAGAAGAGGATTCTTTACTGTTAGGGCAGTGAGAATCTGGAATTGCTTGCCTGAGGAGGTGGTGATGGCGAACTCAGTCGAGGGGTTCAAGAGAGGCCTGGATGTCTTCCTGGAGCAGAACAATATTGTATCATACAATTATTAGGTTCTGTAGAAGGACGTAGATCTGGGTATTTATTATGATGGAATATAGGCTGAACTGGATGGACAAATGTCTTTTTTCGGCCTTACTAACTATGACTATGACTAAGTCTGTCATACTGTGTCGAGGTCCAGAGAAATGTTTTCCCACAGGTGTGCCCACTTCATTCCTGATTGTGTGTCTGTGTAGATTCATCCTAGTTTGAAGTCTTTGCATAGTTTCCCCAATATCGATACTTTCAGGGCACCTTGTCACTTCGCCACCTCACCTCGCCACCTTTCCAGGGCACCACCTCACCTCGCCACCTTTCCAGGGCACCAGGGAAACTATGCAAAGACTGCAAACTAGGATGAATCTACACAGACACACAATCAGGAATGAAGTGGACACACCTGTGGGAAAACATTTCTCTGGACCTGGACACAGTATGACAGACTTAAAAGTCTTAGTAACCCGATATTTACCCTGATAACCAGTGAACACATCGCTGGATCGGTGTCACACATGCCGATTCAGCGATTACAGCTGGTGATCAGCGACCAAAAAAAGGTCCTGATCATACCCAGCAACCAACGATCTCCCAGCAGGGGCCTGATCGTTGGTCGCTGTCACGCTTAACGATTTAGTTAACGATATCGTTGCTACGTCACAAAAAGCAACGATATCATTAACGAAATCGTTATGTGTGAAGGTACCTTAAGAACATTATTCTCACTGCCTCTCCATTTGTAAGAAAATGCCTAATTTGATTACCTTGGCTTATCTATGGACTCATCACACTTCCCACCCCCTAACAAATGTCCGCCTGTAGTATTCTTTAAATGTGATTGTTTCTAATTAATCTCTTTGTAATCAAGCCTGAAGAAGGAGCCACTGTGCTCTGAAAGCTTGCAAACATATTATTTTCTGGTTAGTCAATAAAGGTATCACTCCTAGAATACTTCTGTCATCATTGGGCAGAAAAATATTCACATCATTTTTTTTAAATTAAAATGCCAGGAAGAGGCTCTTTGAAGCTCTTAAAGGGAACCTGTCACCCCGTTTTTTCAGTACGAGATAAAAATACTGTTAAATAGGGCCTGAGCTGTGCGTTACTATAGTGTATTTTGTGTACCCTGATTCCCCACCTATGCTGCCGAAATACCTTACCAAAGTTGCCGTTTTCGCCTGTCAATCAGGCTGGTCAGGTCATATGGGCGTGGCGACATCGCTGTTTCTTCCCCCAGATCTTGCATATATTTCCGTTGGTGGCGTAGTGGTTTGCGCATGCCCATCTTCTGAATCCACTGGGCAGGAGAAGAAAAAACGCGCGATCGGCGCTATTTCCCTGGTGATCTGTGGGGGCGGTCATCTTCCTGAGGCCGCGCGTGCGCATATGGAGTCCTCTGCTGCCCGGGGCTTCAGGAAAATGGCCGCGGGATGCCACGCGTGCGCAGATGGAGATCGCGGCGGCCATTTTCCTGAAGCCGAAATGCGAACTCAGCAACAGAAATATATGCAAGATCTGGGGGAAGAAACAGCGATGTCATATGACCTGACCAGCCTGATTGACAGGCGAAAACGTCGACTTTGGTAAGTTATTTCGGCAGCATAAGTGGGGAATCAGGGTACACAAAATACACTATTGTAACGCACAGCTCAGGCCCTATTTAACAGTATTTTTATCTCGTACTGAAAAAACGGGGTGACAGGTTCCCTTTAACACAAGGGTGTGAACTCTTCAGCAGCTACAGCAAACTGAACTCTTTTGTCTGACTGAAGCACATGGAGACACCATGGCACAAGTCACAGCAAGGCTCTGCGGTATTGAATCTGGAAAATGACCTATAATAACAGAATGCAATATCTCTGAGACTAGCCGCGCACATAATCGGAATCGGCATTCCTTCCCCATATGCCTGTGCCCGGCAGCCACCAGTAGCACTCTGCGTTATTGAGTTATTAAGCATAGCTAACAGGAATTACATACGGTAGGCATATTTAGTCTCTAAGCGCAGATAAAATCCAGTGGAACCCAGTGGCGGCGCCACCGACCCATTCAGAGCTTCAGGCGGAAAGTTATGGGCCATCCACAGTTCTGGACAGAAAATCATATTCTCAAAGATGGGAGGAAAGAGGTTGTACCACCCAGGGGTGGGAGCAGAGTGTGGGAGGGAGCAGCCTAGGAGATATAAGGCAGCCCCTTATTTTGGACTTAGTTTTCTACTGGCAGGATGATACCTTAGCTGATGCAGCCAGGAAAGCCTGTAACTAAGATTTGGACCTGTGATCCATCAGCGCCTCCCTGTGGTCACATGCTACATAACACGGTAATTGCAACCTATCTATACCCTACCTTTTGCATTGCACTCCTGACTGTAAACTTCTATATTTGTTCTTGTATACATACCTGTATATTTCTAGTGCACCTTTCGGCTATTAAATATAAAATTAATCTTGGGCTGCTCTTTTATCTCGATTCATGAATCCCCACATCCGAACGCTCGGTTGGTCAATTATACGCTACTCTGGGTTGGTTTCTCACCCGACATAAGCCTGTTGTAGGATGGGGCTTATGTAAAACAAGGAACTGGTGGCGGCATACCATATTGTGTTAGTGAGGAACTCTGATAGTGATGTGTTATGATCTGGTGGTTTAGGAGCAACATGGGACGAGCTCTGAAGGAAGTGGTACCTGTACTGACCGCAGTCCCTAAGCTCAACACAACACTAGAAGTAGCTGTGGGATGCTCCTGACACTCCCTAGGCACCTCGTCACAGCCTGAGAACTAACTACCCCTAAAGATAGAAACAGGAAAACTATCTTGCCTCAGAGAAAATCCCCAAAGGATAGATAGCCCCCCACAAGTAATGACTGTGAGTGGAGAGGGAAAAGACATACACAGAATGAAACCAGGATGAGCACAGGAGGCCAGTCTAGCTAGATAGATAGGACAGGATGGAATACTGTGCGGTCAGTATAAAACACTACAAAAAATCCACACAGAGTTTACAAAAATCTCCACACCTGACTAAAGGTGTGGAGGGTAAATCTGCTTCCCAGAGCTTCCAGCTACACAGAATTAATTCATACTGACAAGCTGGACAAACATAGAAAGCACAGAACGGATACGTCCACAACCTTTGGACAGAAAAGAGCAAGCAAGGACTTAGCTTTGCTGATCTGGTCAGGATAACAGGGAAATCCAAAGAGATGTGAATCCAACCAGGAACCATTGACAAGTGGCACAAGCTGAAGGAAACAGCCAGGCTAAATAGCCGAGCAGAATAGGCAATCAGTGGAAGCAGCTGCTGACTGCTAAATCCAAGGAGCAGCCATACCACTTAAAACCACCGGAGGGAGCCCAAGAGCAGAACTCACAAAAGTGCCACTTACAACCACCGGAGGGAGCCCAAGAGCGGAATTCACAACAGTACCCCCCCTTGAGGAGGGGTCACCGAACCCTCACCAAAGCCCCCAGGCCGATCAGGACGAGCCAAGTGAAAAGCACGAACCAAATCGGTGGCATGGACATCGGAGGCAACAACCCAAGAATTATCCTCCTGGCCATAACCCTTCCACTTGACAAGATACTGAAGCCTCCGCCTCGAAAAACGAGAATCCAAAATTGTCTCAACCTCATATTCCAACTCTCCCTCAACCAACACCGGGGCAGGAGGATCAACTGAGGGAACAACGGGCACCACATATCTCCGCAACAAAGATCTATGGAAAACATTATGAATGGCAAAAGAGGCTGGAAGAGCCAAACGAAAAGACACCGGATTGATAATTTCAGAAATCTTATAAGGACCAATAAACCGAGGCTTAAACTTAGGGGAAGAAACCTTCATAGGAACATGACGAGAAGACAACCAAACCAAATCCCCCACACGAAGCCGGGTACCAACACACCGACGGCGGTTAGCAAAAGGTTGAGCCCTTTCCTGAGACAACGTCAAATTGTCCACCACATGAGTCCAAATCTGCTGCAGCCTGTCCACCACAGAATCCACACCAGGACAATCAGAAGGCTCAACCTGCTCAGAAGAAAAACGAGGATGAAAACCAAAATTACAAAAGAAAGGTGAAACCAAAGTAGCCGAACTAGCCCGATTATTAAGGGCAAACTCGGCCAACGGCAAGAAAGCCACCCAATCATCCTGATCAGCAGACACAAAGCATCTCAAATAGGTCTCCAAGGTCTGATTATTTCGCTCAGTTTGGCCATTAGTCTGATGATGAAACGCCGAAGAAAAAGACAAATCAATGCCCATCCTAGCACAAAAGGCCCGCCAAAACCTAGAGACAAACTGAGAACCTCTGTCAGACACAATATTCTCCGGAATGCCATGCAAACAAACCACATGCTGAAAAAACAATGGAACCAAATCTGAGGAGGAAGGCAACTTAGGCAAAGGTACCAGATGGACCATTTTAGAGAACCGGTCACAAACAACCCAGATAACAGACATCTTCTGGGAAACAGGAAGATCCAAAATAAAATCTATGGAAATATGCGTCCAGGGCCTCTCAGGGACCGGCAAAGGCAAAAGCAACCCACTAGCGCTGGAACAGCAAGGCTTGGCCCGGGCGCAAGTCCCACAGGACTGCACAAAAGCACGCACATCGCGCGACAAGGAAGGCCACCAAAAGGACCTAGCAACCAAATCTCAGGTACCACAAATCCCAGGATGACCAGCCAACACTGAACAATGAACCTCAGAAATCACCTTACTTGTCCATCCATCAGGAACAAACAGCTTCCCCACTGGACAGCGGTCTGGCCTATCAGCCTGAAATTCCCGAAGCACCCGCCGCAAATCAGGGGAGATGGCAGAAAGAATCACCCCTTCCTTAAGAATGCCAACCGGCTCAAGGACTCCAGGAGAATCAGGCGAAAAACTCCTAGAGAGGGCATCAGCCTTAACATTCTTAGATCCCGGAAGATACGAGACCACAAAATCAAAACGGGAGAAAAACAGGGACCATGGAGCCTGTCTAGGATTCAGCCGCTTGGCCGACTCGAGGTAAATCAGATTCTTATGATCAGTCAAGACCACAACGCGGTGCTTAGCTCCCTCAAGCCAATGTCGCCACTCCTCAAATGCCCACTTCATAGCCAACAACTCCCGGTTGCCGACATCATAATTGCGTTCCGCAGGCGAAAACTTTCTGGAAAAAAAAAGCACACGGTTTCATCAAAGAACCATCAGAATCCCTCTGAGACAAAACGGCCCCTGCCCCAATCTCAGAAGCGTCAACCTCAACCAGAAAAGGAAGAGAAACATCCGGTTGACGCAACACAGGGGCAGAAGTAAATTGGCGTTTAAGCTCCTGAAAGGCCTCAACAGCCGCAGAGGACCAATTCGTCACATCAGCGCCTTTCTTCGTCAAATCAGTAAGGGGCTTAACCACACTGGAAAAGTTGGCAATGAAACGGCGATAGAAATTGGCAAAGCCCCAAAATTTTTGAAGGCTCTTCACAGATGTGGGTTGAATCCAGTCATGAATAGCTTGGACCTTAACAGGATCCATTTCCATAGACGAGGGAGAAAAAATAAAACCCAAAAAAGAGACCTTCTGAACTCCGAATAGGCACTTAGACCCCTTCACAAATAAAGCATTATCACGAAGGATCTGGAACACCATCCTGACCTGCTTCACATGAGACTCCCAATCATCGGAAAAAATCAAAATATCATCCAAATATACAACCATGAATTTATCAAGATAATTGCGGAAAATATCATGCATGAAGGATTGGAACACAGATGAAGCATTAGAGAGCCCGAATGGCATCACAAGGTATTCGAAATGGCCTTGTTTAATACGAACAAGATTATATGCCCCTCGGAGGTCAATCTTAGTAAACCAACTAGCCCCCTTAATCTGAGCAAACAAATCAGAAAGCAAAGGCAAGGGGTATTGGAATTTGACCGTGATCTTATTAAGAAGACGATAATCTATACAGGGTCTCAAGGAGCCATCTTCTTAGCAACAAAAAAGAAACCCGCTCCCAATGGTGACGAAGACGGCCGAATATGCCCTTTCTCCAAAGATTCCTAAACATAGCTCCGCATGGCGGCATGCTCTGGCACAGACAGATTGAAAAGTCGTCCCTTAGGGAACTTACAACCAGGAATCAAGTTAATAGCACAATCACAGTCCCTATGTGGAGGAAGGGAACTGGACTTGGGCTCATCAAATACATCCTGGAAATCCGACAAAAACTCAGGGACCTCAGAAGAGGGGGAAGAGGAAATTGACATCAAAGGAACGTCACTATGTACCCCTTGACAACCCCAACTAGTCACATACATAGTTTTCCAATCCAGCACCGGATAATGTTCCTGTAACCATGGAAAACCCAGTACAACAACATCATGCAGGTTATGCAACACCAGAAAACGGCAATTTTCCTGATGTGCAGGAGCCATGTACATGGTCATCGCTCAAACCAGTAGGCGTAGGGAAGCCCACCATAACATCTTTAAGGGCTTCAGAAAGACCTTTTCAGAAAATAGCAGCCAGAGCATCCTCATTCCATTTAGTGAGCACAGACCATTTCCTAAATTTCTGGCAGTATAATTCTGCCGCTTCCTGACCTTGACACAAGGCCAACAGGGTTTTTTCTGCATGATCCACAGAATTAGGTTCGTCATACAATAATCCGAGCGCTTGAAAAAATGCGTCTACATTCAGCAATACCGGATCCCCTGCTTCAAGGGAGAATGCCCAGTCCTGAGGGTCACCACGCAGCAAGGATATGATGATTTTAACTTGCTGAATGGGATCACCAGAAGAACGGGGTTTCAAAGCAAAAAACAATTTGCAGTTATTTTTAAAGTTCAAAAACTTGGATCTGTCCCCAAAAAACAAATCAGGAGTAGGAATTCTAGGCTCCAAAGCCGGAGCCTGGACAACATAATCTTGGATACTCTGTACTCTTGCAGCAAGTTGATCCACACGAGAAAACAAACCCTGAACATCCATGCCAGAGCATAAATCCTGAACCACACAGAGATCAAGAGGAAAAAAAAGACAGAACAGAGCACAGAAAAAAAAATGGCTCAGAATTTTTTCCTTGTTTTGAGATGCATTTAATTCATTTTTGGCCACTTGTACTGTTATGATCTGGTGGTTTAGGAGCAACATGGGACGAGCTCTGAAGGAAGTGGTACCTGTACTGACCGCAGTCTCTAAGCTCAACACAACACTAGAAGTAGCCGTGGGATGCTCCTGACACTCCCTAGGCACCTCATCACAGCCTGAGA
Organism: Ranitomeya imitator; assembly: GCF_032444005.1. Classification (NCBI taxonomy): domain Eukaryota; kingdom Metazoa; phylum Chordata; class Amphibia; order Anura; family Dendrobatidae; genus Ranitomeya; species Ranitomeya imitator. The sequence goes on from NC_091285.1 coordinate 463,434,330, forward strand.
ACTAACTACTCCTAAAGATAGAAACAGGAAAACTATCTTGCCTCAGAGAAAATCCCCAAAGGATAGATAGCCCCCCACAAGTAATGACTGTGAGTGGAGAGGGAAAAGACATACACAGAATGAAACCAGGATGAGCACAGGAGGCCAGTCTAGCTAGATAGATAGGACAGGATGGAATACTGTGCGGTCAGTATAAAACACTACAAAAAATCCACACAGAGTTTACAAAAATCTCCACACCTGACTAAAGGTGTGGAGGGTAAATCTGCTTCCCAGAGCTTCCAGCTACACAGAATAATTCATACTGACAAGCTGGACAAACATAGAAAGCACAGAACGGATAAGTCCACAACCTGTGGACAGAAAAGAGCAAGCAAGGACTTAGCTTTGCTGAACTGGTCAGGATAACAGGGAAATCCAAAGAGATGTGAATCCAACCAGGAACCATTGACAAGTGGCACAAGCTGAAGGAAAGAGCCAGGCTAAATAGCCGAGCAGAATAGACAATCAGTGGAAGCAGAGGCTGACTGCTAAATCCAAGGAGCAGCCATACCACTTAAAACCACCGGAGGGAGCCCAAGAGCAGAACTCACAAAAGTGCCACTTACAACCACCGGAGGGAGCCCAAGAGCGGAATTCACAACAGTGACGGCCAGGAGGTTTAAATATATGTCCCTAGCCTGGATTGGTGATGTATATCCCCCCTCAATACTGTATAATGCCCACACAGTGCTCCATACTGTATAATGGCCCCACATGATGCTCAATACTGTATAATGGCCACACAGTGCTCCATACTGTATAATGGCCCCACATGATGCTCAATACTGCCTAATTGCCCCACATGATGCTGCGTACAGTATAATGGCCACACATGATGCTCCATACTGTATGATGGCCACACACTGCTCCATATTGTATAGTGGTGCAACATGATGCTGTGTACAGTATAATAGCCACACATGATGCTTAATACTGTATAATGGCCACACAGTGCTCCATACTGTATAATGGCCCCACATGATACTGCATAAAGTATAATGGCCCCACATAATGATGCCAGTGTACAGTTAGGGCTGTAGATGTGTCCTAGCAGCTCTGCTTACACTGCAGGCAAAGATTTCACCACCTGTTGCTGTCCACACTGCTGCCTCACAGATCCTGCACATTGCAATATAGCTCAGCTCTGTGAACTCTGCATGCATGCAGACAACACCGCTATCTACTGGTTCCATGCCATAACTGCTGTAGTATATAAAGGATACATATATATATACTGTGCCTATGACTAACAGGCTGCACTGGATTGCTCTAACTGCTGCCACTACTCCTGGTTATAATGCATTATACTGTAAGCACAGCAGGGCCAGATGCAACCACACACACACTGACACATACACGTACCTCAGAAAATCCTCTCTCCCTCTCTAAAACACCGGAGAAGATATGGAGGGGGCATGGCCTAATATAAGGGGGCGTGTCGGCTGCTTCTCCTGCTGGCTGTGCAGGAGAAGCAGAGTCTCGTCTGGTACTGCGGGGCACAGCCTCAAAATTGGGACAGTCCCGCAGTATGAGGGACGGTTGGGAGCTATGCTACTGGTTGTGTTGAATGCCATATAAACTTCACTTTATCCAAGAGCTGACAATCCTGCAGAACCTCAACAGCCTTAGCTTGTGCTGTCTCTGTGCTGTTAGGCATTGCTGGGACCGATAACAACTTCTCAGTCCCTCCTTCTGAAACTAGTATTGTAGTCTCTCAGTAGTTTAATTGTGGGTCTGGCTTGCAAGCCTTTTCCCGTCCCAGTGGTACAGTTAGTGGATCACTGCTATCAAAGGAAGCTTTGACAGCATTTGCTGCAATCTCTCGATGCTGGTGACAAGCCTGTCTGATAGATTTCCTATTCAGCGTGAGATTTTCTGGATCATGGCCAACAGTTTGAGAAGCAGCAGCAAGTAGGTTGGTCGCTTTTCTATCACTGGTTTTAGTTCTGTCTAGAGCTGCAGCAACTTCCGTAGCCATTATGTTGACAGATCTTACCGACTTACGTTTCTTGGGACTAAAATGCCCTTCGCCCTCATCACTATCCTTGTCGGAAGTGCCATTGTAGCTGCAACTGCTACTGCAAAGTTCAGCCTATGCTGTCGACTACTGAACTAGCTCAGTTTCCTTTTTTCTTTGTTTCTCTGCCTGTAATTCTCTCATGTATCTTCTTTCCTTGACCCCGGCCAGCTTTCTGTCTAATGATCCAATGCTTCCACAAGGACCTTTTTCTCTTTGAGCAAGCAAGAAGTCACGGTCTTCCTGAAGTTTTATACGTCTCATGGCATCAACATGAGCGACATCAAACTAATCATCAAGTTTATTAACTAATTCCTTCTCCTTGGATTATTGTCTTTTTCTTTAATGTTTAGCATTCTTCTTGGGAGTCTTCCATTGACCAGACTCTTGACCTTTCTGATCTTGTGATATTGTTGGCTTGTTGATATTGTTGGCTTGCCAGGATTGTCGCTTTTTCCCAGAACCGAAGTGCTTTGTTGACTACGATTGTAGCACTGGTACATGTTGATTGTGATTCTGTAAAGTGCATGAAATTACACCTGGCCAACACCTGCCAAATTGATGGCAGCTTAGAACTGGTAATACTGCCTGCTGTCCCTCCAGTTAACCATATTCGTCTAACACTGCAATTTAAAGACACTATTTTTTCTGACAACAGGGACTTAACCTGTGGGAGGCCTAAAAAGCAAACTTAAAGCCACATTTCATTAAAGTTTGATATGCTGCTACTACGGATGAGCGAATCCCTGTGTATTCGGCTGTACACCTTCTCCTTCGCCATTAGGAACCTATGCTAATGACTGATGGAGGGGCTACAGCCATAAAGTTTATTGAATGGCTGCCCTGAACTCAGCCTTTCAACAAACTTTATTGTCCGGGACAGTGATTGAAGCGCGAGTATGCACTACTGCGCATGCTCATCTTCTGCTCCATTCACTTCCAGTTGCAGCCGAATGAGGCTGAATACACAGGGATTCGCTCATCGCTATTTTTGGCAACTCACCCTAATACCACTCATCAACACTTGCAAATTGCTATTATGAATTAAAGTAAGTGAATTTCAGGCAAACATTTAATTAAACAGTAAAAGAAGCATGGGAGTGGTGTAGATTGCTGCATAAACGTTTACAAATTAGACTCACATAAAACAGTGAATAATACTGTAATCTGGTAAGTTTACTTTGAAACAGGAAATATAAATTAATATTAATAATATTAAATGTTCTTTACAAACTGCAAATAAGTAAAATGGAGAGAGTTTCAAGGAGAGCTGGGTCCCTTATTGTTGCACAGTATTAAAACTACCCAAATCCTATTTTATTGGCTATTAAGTGTTCAAAGGCTGACATTTAGTCACCTGTTAAACACAACCAAAATAAATGATTTTTAAAGGATATTACAGATCATTATGTGTAACAATTACAAGGGGTGAGACTTTGAATAAAACTAATTTTTATTTTTTCTCTAGAACACATTGCCACCCTAGTCTGCAGTGAAAATGCAAGTAGAAAGACACTTTATTCACATTGGAATCCCAGTCATAACTGTTAGTTTTTTAGCTTTTTTAAAGTTTTCTTATCCCCTTCCCATTTAGTAAAGGTTGCCAAATACTAAAGAGGGCATACAATCACAAGTGAATGTGGATCTATTGATTTTCAACTATAATTTTTTTCCACATTTATAACTTTAGTGACGGTGTACAGTCATATTAGTAATAGTTTACTTTCATTGTACAATCTACGTCCAATGTGACATATATTATTTTTATAATTCTCGTAGAGTTAGTAGTAAAGCATAACCACTTCGGTAAATTTTCATTATGTCATGGCCCGCAGGTCACCTAATGCATTTCTGCTACTGTTATTGAAATATATGAAAAATCAGAGTGCAAGACAAATTAAAATGGCATGGTGGGAAAACCAATTTATCTTCAGATTTGATTGTTGGTTTAGTGATGCTGTGGTCTGGTACGGTTGCTACATTGACAACCTGATACAAATTTTGGGGGAGATGTGGAGGCTGTCTCACACTTTGTGAAATTTCTGAATGATAATTTTGTAGATCTACAAATCTGGGTCAATAGCGACATGGGCATAATCACAACTATCACTTACCGAAATCAGTCTCCTGGAATACAACTCTCAGAGCTGATTCGTGTCATCTAATACACATGAAGATAGCTATACACGTTGGAGAACTGATTAAACCTAAAAGGAATTGCTCTGATGTTGGGATGTGGACAAAGGAACAGGATAGGGTGACCAAAAGACTATCAGAACCTGAATATCCAGATGGAAATGTGATAATGGCCCTACAAAAAGTGAATTATAAACCAAGAAATGATTTGTTACAGGCTAGCCCTCAGAAAGAGGTAATAAAAGGAAGAGCCTTTTTGCAGTGTTTTCCACTACATAATGCTATTGCATACAATCAGATAAAGAGAAATTTACATTAGGAATCAGGATACAATTTCACATAAAATTTTACAATGGGATTCTGTTTGTAACAAAAAAAAAATCTCCAACTTTGCGACAAGAATTATCCGTGAGCTTATTTGACAGTGGTAACATAAATTAATGTAGGTCACAACTAATTGTTGCTACTATTACAGTCACTCAATCTGCAAACATTTAAGAATAATTAAGGAGTTTACAACAAGAACTATTCATTGGTCATGGCGTCAACCCACATGACGATGCTGAGCTCAGTTATTGGATCCAGTAGTGTCGACATGATGTAATAACAGGCACCGGAATCAGCGTACTTGCGCAGCGTCCAACCCACAGCGGACAGATGTTACTGCATAGTGGATGGGATTTCAAGAAATCCCATGTCCACTATGCGTCCAGAGACGCCCGCGCCTCACCCGCGGAGTCAGACATGTGGCGCATCTTCCAGAAAGCAGCATGCATATTTATCTTGCGGAGACGTGAGTCTTTGCAAGATAAATGTCAACCATACAATGTATTGGATGCGGTGATTCCGCGCGGCTCAATGAACACATGCGGATTCACCTGCATTCAATACCAGGCAGTGCTTTGGATGCAGCGGACATGTGTTGCGTCCAAAGCGCTGCCAATTACTGAACAGTCTGCACATACCCTAAGAGCTCATTCAGACATATGTCTTTCCATGTATGAGAAAAACAGTCCTTGTTTCATCAGTGATTTTGTTCAGAGTTTCATCAGATCTTCCACAATGTCAAAATTTGATCTGAGTTTCATCAGTTTTTCACCGATGATAAAAAAATAAGTTTCTCTACCTTTTCCTATCTAGCCGATGACATCTGAGTGCTGTCCGATTTTTCTTTTTTTTTCACAGACTTGCATTGCCAAGTTTGAAAAGACTCTCGAATCAATACCAGACATGTGTCTGTGATTTTGCAAAGACCACTCAGTCTGCAAAAATTAAAATTAAAATTAAACATGCAAACAGCCCCACTCCCCCCGACGATGCTAGGTCTAAGGCTGCTTCCACACATCAGTTTTTTGCCGTCAGGCACAATCCGGCGAATTTTTTAAAAAAACGGATCCGGCAAAAGTTGCCACTAGATCCGTTTTTTCTCACAGACTTGTATTAGCGACGGATTGCGACGGATGGCCTCATGTTTCATCCGTTTTTTCGCCGGATCTGTTGAAAATTATTTTTCCGGCGGTCGGAGAAAACCGACATAGTGACGTTTTTTGTGTCCGTCGAAAAAACAGACAGCGATGGATCCGTTGCCATCCGTCGTTTACTAAAATGGAAACCTATGGCGCCGGATCCGTCAAATGATGGAATCCAGGGACGGATTTTGGTTTTTTTAACTGAGCATGCTTCAATTTTTTTAGGATCCAATTAGCTGTATCAGCTAGTTGGATCTGTCGAAAAAACGGATCCGTCGCATCAGTTTTTCACAATCTGCGACTGATCCGTTTTTTCAACATTCAACGGATTGTGACAGATGGCAAAAAACTGATGTGTGAAAGCAGCCTTAGTGCTGTCTGAAAAACAAGAGTAGAGCTCGTACGTGAAAAACTGTATGATTAAGCCCTAAAGCACAGCTTTTTTATTACTTTCGGGGAACAGTCGGCTTTCTGAATCTGGAAAACCCGGTTAAGAAAAAAAATTGATGGCGTTAGAAAAATTAACACACGCACGAAGAGAAGTTTGGGAAGCATATTTCACTACTGGAGGATATAGGGGTGGAGGTCCACACAGAATATGAGATTTCAAGGCTGCATGTAGTGAGGCTGAGAAGAGTGCACTTCACTATTGGACACTATATACTTGTCCCTAGTGTTTTATCTCCTTTTAGCCTGATCCCTGAGCTGCCAGAAGTTTCCAGGGAGGCAAGGGTGCAGCAGCTAATAACTAGCTACTTTCCCTCCAAACAGTTTGATTTCAAGCTGTGATCCAGCAGTTGTGGGGTTAAAAGGACGCATCTCTGCTGGTCTTCATTCACCCAGCACAGACCCAACACAAATGGCTCCTAGTTCCAGTGGAGTAACTTGAAACTCATGGGCCCCGATGCGAAAGCTCCAACGAGGCCCCCAAATATTTTAAATCCTTAAAGGGACACTGTCACCTGAATTTGGAGGGAACAATCTTCAGCCATGGAGGCGGGGTTTTTGATTCACCCTTTCCTTACCCGCTGGCTGCATGCTGGCTGCAATATTGGATTGAAGTTCATTCTCTGTCCTCCATAGTACACGCCTGCGCAAGGGAAGATTGCCTTGTGCAGGCATGTACTATGGAGAAAAGAGAATGAACTTCAATCCAATATTGCAGCCAGCATGCAGCCAGCGGGTAAGGAAAGGGTGAATCAAAAACCCCAAAACCCCGCCTCCATGGCTGAAGATTGTTCCCTACAAATTCAGGTGACAGTGTCCCTTTAATAGCAATAGTCTTTTCCTATAGGCCAAAAGGACTTTTAGGGCCACCTAGGCTCCAGGGCCTTGGTGCGATTGCAACCCCTATACCTGTTGTAGTTACACCCCTGCCTAGTTATAATATCAAACATCTCCCAATTAGGAGGTGACTAATTACCAGCCAGGTATGAGCAGAAGCTGCTGGGCCAGGCACTCACTACTTCTCAGAGACCCTACAACAGAACCTAGAGCTGCTCTGCTGTGAGTGATCTCTGCAGTTCCTTGCTTCATCCGGCAGAAGTAAGACAGCAGTGGGGGGCTAATACTAAGCTATCAGTTCACATTTGAGTTCCTGCCCTTTCAATGTTTCTGTCTGCGGACCAGATAAACAACCAAAGGGCCGGATATGGCCCATAGGTTGCCATTTGCCCACGTCTGCAATATATCATAGAGAATCAAATAACGCTTGTGAATTGAAAACACATATTCGGAAGCAAATAACTGACAGTTATAGTGAAAATATCTACAAGTCAGCTGTACTAAGACATTGTACTAAAAAAATTAGAAGAAGTGACACATCCAGTAGCGTAGCTACCGGGGGGCAGAGGGTGCGAGTGCCCCGGGCCCGGAGCTCAGAGGGGGCCCACCCGAAGCTAGGCTACTGTAACTGTATCGGTGTGCTGCGCGCAGGGAGAATCTGCCGCCCGGCTGCTATGGGGTTCTTGAACAGGCGGGGGGCCTGGTGCCAGCAGTGCCAGCAGCCTTGCGCCCGTCACCGCAAGATCAGCTTATTGGCATTTAGCCGATACAGCTGACCGCATTGATGAGGGAAGAGCGCGCAGCGCGCCTTCTCTCATCACCCCCTGTCAGTGTCTGACGTCACCGACGGCGAAACTTACAGTGGGCGCGGTGATGTCACCACCCGATGCCTGTTGTCAGGAGATGAGCGGGAATTCGGAGCACCGCTGGAACAAGGAGGAAGAGAGGTGAGTATTTATTGTTTTTTATGGGGCTGCCTTATACTACAGGATCTGCCTATGGGGGTGCTGCCTTATACTACAGGATCTTCCTATGGAGGTGCTGCCTTATACTACAGGGTCTGCCTATGGGGGTGCTGCCTTATACTACAGGATCTGCCTATGGGGGTGCTGCCTTATACTACAGGGTCTGCCTATTGGGTGCTGCCTTATACTACAGGGTCTGCCTATGGGGTGCTACCTTATACTACAGGGTCTGACTATGGGGTGCTGCCTTTTACTACAGGGTCTGCCTATGGGGTGCTTCATTATACTACAGTGTCTGCCTATGGGGTGCTGCCTTATACTACAGGATCTGCCTATGGGGGTGCTGCCTTATACTACAGGGTCTGACTATGGGGTGCTGCCTTTTACTACAGGGTCTGCCTATGGGGTGCTTCATTATACTACAGTGTCTACCTATGGGGTGCTGCCTTATACTACAGGATCTTCCTATGGAGGTGCTGCCTTATACTACAGGGTCTGCCTATGGGGGTGCTGCCTTATACTACAGGATCTGCCTATGGGGGTGCTGCCTTATACTACAGGGTCTGCCTATTGGGTGCTGCCTTATACTACAGGGTCTGCCTATGGGGTGCTGCCTTATACTACAGGGTCTGACTATGGGGTGCTGCCTTATACTACAGAGTCTGCCTATGGGTTGCTGCCTTATACTACAGGGTCTGCCTATGGGGTGCTGCCTTATACTACAGTGTCTGCCTATGGGGGTGCTGTCTTATACTACAGGGTCTGCCTATGGGGGTGCTGCCTTATACTACAGGGTCTGCCTATGGGGTGCTGCCTTATACTACAGGGTCTGCCTATGGGGGTACTGTCTTATACTACAGAGTCTACTTATGGGGTGCTGCCTTGTACTATAGAGTCTGCCTATGTGTGCTGCCTTGTGCTATAGAGTCTGCCTATGGGGAGTGCATTATACGATATTGAGGATTATCTGGTGCATTATACTATATGGAGGCCATTTAGTGGGCCATCATACAGTGTGGGGATTACAGTGAGGGGGTCGTCGTACAGTGTGGGGATAACAGTGAAGGGGCCATTATACAGTGCTGGAGCCATCAAACAGTTTGGGGGCTACTAAGGGGTTAGTATACTGTGTGGAAGTGCATTACAGTGAGGAGGCCTCATGGTATGTATAAGAGAGCATCATACTGTGTATAGGGGAGCTGTACGGGGGAGACTCGGGACATTATTCAATGTGGGCACTTATTGTTATAGGGGAACTCGGGTTACTGTGACTATTAAAGGGGCACACAGGGCAATATTACTTTCTAGGGGGCAAAATGTGGGCACTGTTTTCTAGGGCACTTGCACCCGGCATTACTGTATTATAGAGGGGTGCTTTAGAATTTAGAGGGCACAGAGAACCACACAGCAGGTGCAGTAATAGGGACACATAAGGCAGCAGCGGCTCAGTATTGGGGTATCAGGTGCAGTAATAGGGACACATACGGCAGCAGCGGCTCAGTATTGGGGTATCAGGTGCAGTAATAGGGACACATACAGCAGCAGCTCAGTATTGGGATATCAGCAGGATGAGGAGTTTGTGAAGGTTGGGAATAGATGGTGGTGGGGCTGGAATGTGAGAAGTGAAACATGTCTTTGTTGTATTCTCTGCAAACAAGTCATTGCTGGAAGAAGTTGTCATGTCAGGCTGGGCCAAATGGAAAAGACGGGAAAAGTGAATGATTCCATCAGAAAGGACTTCAGCGGTAAGTCATTATCTATAACTGTGCAGTGATCTCTTATATGTTCTGCAGGGCTGGCATTTACCACTGACCATATGGCAGTAATATTCATGTTGGTCTTTATATAGAGATTATCTTCAGTAACAGTGCAGTCATCTGCTGAGGTTCTCCTCCACTATTAGGGTGCATCACCCAGTTGTAATCAAGGTTACCTGGTTAGGGGCCCACTCAGAAGTTTCGCACCCCCTGAATCAAAACCCTAGCTACGCCTCTGGACACATCATTACTTTGTGGGTAACAAATATAGAGGTTAGAACACCCAGTAGAGGTCAGGATAGAAAACGTTTATTATTAAAAAGACCTTTCACCAAATTTTTCATGTTGAATTGGATGCACTACGAAATAGTGGCCGATACGCAGAATAGAATGTTTTGCTGTTTTTTTTTTTTTTTTTTAATTATTTTGTCTCTTTGGTGCGTAGATATTAGCAATCAAAGTATTTGGTACCCAATTAGTTAACTTTTTAAAGTCCACTTGGGAGTTATTACCATTCTTACTGAGAGCAAGTACTTTTTCTTATATTATGCTAACTAATCATATGCAGGCAGCAAGACTCAAAGGCAAATTCACGCACCCACAATAGCTTAGAGCAGATTTCACAACATGGTCTAACTTTCTGCATGGGTCAGAATGGGTGAAGTGGCAATGCAGCTGAGCTTAGCTGCGTCACATTACAAACTCTTCTATCAGCTTTCCTCCTATTCTAGCACTGTCAGTTCTGCTGTACTGTACACCCCCAAACTATACAGAGAAATATATGTCTGTTGTGCTCAAGTTGTAATTGTTCTGCGGTAAGATGAGAGCAGGGTGTCATTACATCTCACATATGAGCAGTCCAGAACAGAGATGTAATGATAGCTCTGATCTCCATTTAGAGCTATTACAAGTTGCCTCAGTACAGCAGACATGTGTGATGACTGACACATTCAGTAATCAAGAAAGCTCATGGAATGGTTTGTAATGTGACAAGCTAGAGTCAGCTGTGCTGCCCCTTCCTCTACACTGACTTATGTGTAGAGAGATGGACAATGGAGACTAAGCAACTGTATACAAACACCATCTGCTGGGCAAAACTGAAAGTGAAAGTATTTATTATTATTATTATTATTATTATTATTATTGTACATTTTTATAGCACCATTTATTCCATGGCGCTTTACATGTGAAAAGGGGGCAAATATAGACAAATACATTAAACATGAGCAAAAAACAAGGCACACAGGTACATAAGGAAAGAGGACCCAGTCTGCAGGGGAAGGGTGAGGATGCACTAGGAGAGGGTAGAGCTGGTTGTGCGGCGGTTCAGTAGGTTGAGGAGGTTGAGGATCACTGCAAGCTGTAGGCTTATCGGAAGAGGTGAGTTTTCAGAAAGACTCACCAGAAAATAATTGTGTTAGCAGCAATGATGAAGAAAGTACACGGTACCAAGGGGAAGAGTTTTTAAAAAGGATGACACAATGTCAGGTGACACTTTTGTTGCAGTGACAAAAGATTGAGGGCCTGACTGGGTTGAGAGGATGGAGTTGGTGATGACAGCCACCGTCGTCGTAGAGGAGTCTGGGAGCAATCGAGTGCCAGAGAGGGCGTGAGTTGTGAGGCAGATCCGTGCCTTGCTTCAGTGGAAGGCTGTGACCAGAGTCAAACCTGGTCTGAGGGACTGCGCGACCGAGTTACTGGGACATGCTTGGAGAGTGAGACAGGCGAGATGTCGTGAGCCAGTGAACGAGATTCGGATGACCCCAGTTGAGGTCTGGGATCCAGACTATGCTGGTCAGGTACCAAAGACCAGAGTAATGACGGTCAACACCCGTAACCCAGGCAATGTCAGTCAAGAGTCAAGGACTAGCCGACCACTTTACCAAATCGAGGAGATGCCCATCGGTGGTCAAGCACCGAAGTTACCTAGAGAATACATGACCAGAGACTCTCACTTAGGCTGATGATAGGAGGACATGAGTTAGCAGGGTCGTTGCTTCAAGCACAGACTCATGGTACCGGGTATGGGCAGAGGGGATTCTGCAGATGAAACGAGGCCAGATAGCATTATTAGATTTTGTCAGGGCCTAAAAAGCCACAAGGGTGCCCTAGAAAGTGTTCTCGCCAAATATAGTGTTTCACCCTTCCAGGTTAGCCGAAGGTTGCACTGATCTCAAGGACATACCTCTTGTAATTTACTAACCGATATATCTGTATGCATATAATTGCATGTAAATGATACTGTGAGTATTGTTCTTGTGCAATTTGTACAATAATCTTTCTCACAAAATTAACCAAGTTAAGTGAAAAAATAAAAGTAGATTGTTGCTCTCACCTGTTGTCTCTGCTGTTGCATTCAAATCACCTGAATGACATATGCACTAGACTAGGACATCAGAACCGTCTGACATTATACATCTCACACACTAAGAAAATTTAAAAAAAAACGGTGTGGGGTCCACTCTATTTTTGATAGCCGGCAAAGGTAAAGAAGACAGCTGGGAGCTGGTATTCTCAGACTGGGAAGGCCCATGGATATTTGGCTCTCCCTAGCCAAAAATAGCTGCCTGAAGCTGCCCCAGAAAAGGCATATCCATTAGATGCGCCATTTCTGGCGCTTTGCCCAACTCTTCCCGCTTGCCCTAGTGCTTTGGCAACAGGGGTAATATTTTGGAGTTGATGTCAGCTGTGTAATGTCAGCTCCATAGACTCCATAGGATTTGATGGGTGTCATGGGACATTTCACTATTGGATTACCGTCACAACTTCCTGGATTTATTTTTAATTAATAAATGGATAAATGAGGAGTGTGCGGGAGTATTTATTCAAATAAAGTATTTTTTCCTGTGTGTCTATGTTTTTTTAACTATTCAATTATTGGGTTAGTAATGGGGGTCTGATAGACGCCGCCCCATTACTAACCTGTGGGCTTGATGTCAGCGAACATTACACAGCAGATATCAAGCCCAAGATATTACCCAACTTGCCAACACATAAGGGCAAGCGGGAAGAGTCAGGTAAACAACTGAATTGGCACATCTACTGGATGCGGCTTTTCTGAAGCAGCTGCGGGTTGCTATTTTTAGGCTTGGAGGTCCAAATATCCATGGATCTTCCCAGCCTGAGAATATCAGCCCCCAGCTGTCTGCTTTATCTTGGTTGGTTATCAAAAATAGGGGGCACCCATGGCATTTTTAACATTTATTTATTATGAATGAATGAAAAATACTAAAAAATAAATAAATTTAAAAAATGACTTGGTCCCCCCTACTTTTCATAACCAGACCAGAGAAAACAGACAGCTGTGAGCTGGTCTTATTGTTCTGGGAAGGGGCCAATATCCATGGACCTTCCCAACCTATTATTATCAGCCCCCCAGCTGTTTGCTTTGCCTTAGCTGGTTACTAAAAATAAGGGGGACTCCAGAATATTTTTTTAGGGTCCCCCATTATTCATTACCAGCAAAGGCAAAGCAGACATTACATTACATTAGTAGGTTGGGAAGGTCCACAGATATTGGTTCCTTCTCAGAATAATAAGACCAGCTCACAGCTGTCTGCTTTACCTTAGCTGTTTATTAAAAATAGGGGGACCCCTTGTCATTTTTTTCATTTATTTATTGGTAGTTTTAATTTATTTATTAATTAGCATATTACATATTTCCTTTGTGTTTTAGGCAAAAATATATATTTTTATATTTTACATTTCAAAAAGTACAAAAAGTAAACTGCAAGAGTTTGAGCACCCTGCACGGTTAATACCCAATATCACTCAGTTTTGAAAGTATCATAGGTTATAAACACTTTTTGTAGCCAAAAAAGAGTCAGTTCTTGTTTGAGGGATTTTCATACATTCTTCCTTGGAAAATTATTCCAGTTCTGTGAAATTCATAGGTCATCTTGCATGCCCTGCTATTTTGAGGTCTAGCTGCAGATTTTCAATGATGTTCAGATCAAGGGAGTGTGAGGGCTATTGTAAAACCTTCAGCTCGCGCCTTTTGGGGAAGTCTATTGTGGATTTTGACATGTGTTTAGGATCATTATCTATTTGAAGAAGCTATCCTCTTTTAATTTCAGCTTTTTTACAGATAATGTTATGTTTGCATCAAGAATTCGTTGAAATTTAATTGAATCCATTCTTCCCGCTACCTGTGAAATTTTCCCCGTGCCATTGGCTGCAACACAACCTTAAAGCATGATTGATCCAGCCCCATGCTTATTGGCTGACAAAATGTTCTTTTCCTGAAATTCTGTACCCTTTTTACTTGTGGCCAAAGAGTTCTATTTTAACCTCTTTGGTCCACCAAACATCTTTCTAAAATGCATCAGGATTGTTTAGATGCTCTTTTGCATCCTTCTGATGCTGAATGTTATGTTGAGTACACAGTACAGGTTTTCTTCTGATGACTCTTCCATGATAGCAATATTTATGCAGGTGTCTCTGAACAGTAGAACAATGTACCACAATTCCAGAGTCTGCTAAATCTTTCTGAAGGTCTTTTGCAGTCAAGCGGGGGTTCTGAATTGCCTCTCTAGCAATTCTGGAAGCAGCTGTCACTGAAATTTAGCTTGGTCTTCCAAAACTTATCTTGACCTCCACTGTTCCTATTAACTGACATTTATTAATTACAGTTGGAACTGAGGAAAGGGCAACTTGAAAACACTTGGTTATCTTCTTATAGGCTTCTCTTGATTTGTGGGCCAACATAATTTTCAATTTCAGAGTGCTAGGCAGCTGCTTATGAGAACCCATGGCTGCTCTTTTTTAGCACGAGGTTAGAGGAGGCTGGGTTTTTATGAAGCTGCGAAAATTTGCATCATCAGGCCTTTCCTAACGATGTTAGTGAACAAGACATAACCTTAAGAGGTTAATTAAGGTCTGAAAACTTGATCAAAGTTTTGGTCGAAAACGGAGCACACAAATCTACAAGGGTGCCCGAACTTTTTGGAATTTTTAAAATGGAAAAAATGGAAAAAAAATGTTTTGCCTAAAATACAAAGGAAATATGCCAGCTTTAACATTAGGCCATTTAGAGATCATTTAAACTTTAACTTACTTAACTTTTCACAATAACAGTAATTTTGACCAGGGGTGGCTAACTTTTACATGCCACTGTACACATATCAGCCTGCAAGCCGCCCGATTGCCCTGGTGCGGTAGCAATCAAGGTAATTGGTTTTGGGGTTAGTAATTGAGAGGTGTCAGCCAGACACTCCCATTACTAACCCAGTAGTAAAAATAAATAAACACACACACAGAAAAAAAATAAAAACTCCCCCACACTTGGTCTCGTTTACCCATTTATTAATAAAATGATCCCACAAAGTAATCCAAGTTCATTTTCTTCTTTGTCTCCAGCACCTGTGGATAGTAGTAGAGCTAAACCTATGCACGGGTCCTGGCTGATGAATACTCTCATCAGCGTTAACTTCTCTCAGTGCTATCAGTGAGAACAGGTGACGCTGATGACAGTAGTGGTCATCACTAGGGTTGAGCGAAATGGGTCGTTCATTTTCAAAAGTCGCCGACTTTTGGCAAAGTCGGGTTTCATGAAACCCGATCCGACCCCTGTGCGGGGTCGGCCATGCGGTACGCGACTTTCGCTCCAAAGTCGCGTTTCAATGACGCGAAAAGCGCCATTTCTCAGCCAATGAAGGTAAACGCAGAGTGTGGGCAGCGTGATGACATAGGTCCTGTTCCCCACCATCTTAGAGAAGGGCATTGCAGTGATTGGCTTGCTGTCTGCGGCGTCACAGGGGCAATAAAGGGGTGTTCCCGCCGACCGCCATCTTACTGCTGCTGATCTGAGCTTAGGGAGAGGTTGCTGCCGCTTCGTCAGAAGCAGGGATAGCGTTAGGCAGGGTCCATTAACCACCAAACCGCTTGTGCTGTAGCGATTTCCACTGCCCAACACCACCTTCGGTGTGCAGGGACAGTGGAAGCTACATTTTTTTTTTTTCCCCCCCCAGCGCTGTAGCTCATTGGGCTGCCCTAGAAGGCTCCCTGATAGCTGCATTGCTGTGTGTACGCCGCAGTGCAAACCAACTGCTTTTTTCAAAGCACAAATCCTCTTGTTCCTTCCTTTCTGCACAGCTATCTTTTTTGTTTGTACACACTTTTTATTTAATTTGTGCATCAGTTCACTCCTTATTGCTGCCTGCCATATCTGGCTGAGATTACTACAGGGAGATAGTAATTGAAGGACACTCCCTGTTTTTTTTTTTTTTTTTTTTTTTGTGGGAGATTAAGATTGACATTTCTGCTAGAGTGCCATCCCTGTGTGTGCCATCTCTCAGTCAGTGGGCCATAGAAAGCCTATTAATTTTTTTGCTTGATTTGGGTTATAAAATCTACCTGAAAAAATCACTACATCAATCACTGGGAGAAAAATATTGGCCTCAGGGCTTGTGTGCCACTCCTGACTCCTGTGTGCATCATCACTCACTCAGTGGGCCATAGAAAGCCCTTTTTTTTTTTTTTTTGCTTTATTTGGGTTCTAAATTCTACCTGAAAAAATCAATAAATCAATCAGTGGGAGATTAATATTGGCCTTTGGGCTTGTGTGCCAGTCCTAAGCGTGCCATCGCTCTCTCTCAGATAGTGGGCCATAGAAAGCCTATTTATTATTTTTTTTATTGGGTTTATAAATTTTCCCTGGAACAAAAAAAAAAAAAGTGGGAGATTAATATTGGCCTCTGGGCTTGTGTGCCAGTCCTGAGCGTGCCATCTCTCTCACAAATAGTGGGCCATAGAAAGCCTATTTATTTTTTTGCTTGATTTGGGTTATAAAATCTACCTGAAAAAATCACTACATCAATCAGTGGGAGAAAAATATTGGCCTCAGGGCTTGTGTGCCACTCTTGACTCCTGTGTGTGCCATCTCTCAGTCAGTTGGCCATAGAAAGCCTATTTATTTTTTTGCTTGATTTTGGTTCTAAAATCTACCTGAAAAAATCACTACATCAATCAGTGGGAGAAAAATATTGGCCTCAGGGCTTGTGTGCCACTCCTGACTCCTGTGTGCATCATCACTCACTCAGTGGGCCATAGAAAGCCCATTTTTTTTTTTTTTTGCTTTATTTGGGTTCTAAATTCTACCTGAAAAAATCAATAAATCAATCAGTGGGAGATTAATATTGGCCTTTGGGCTTGTGTGCCAGTCCTAAGCGTTCCATCTCTCTCTCTCAGATAGTGGGCCATAGAAAGCCTATTTATTATTTTTTTTATTGGGTTTATAAATTTTCCCTGGAACAAAAAAAAAAAAAGTGGGAGATTAATATTGGCCTCTGGGCTTGTATGCCAGTCCTGAGCGTGCCATCTCTCTCACAAATAGTGGGCCATAGAAAGCCTATTTATTTTTTTGCTTGATTTGGGTTATAAAATCTACCTGAAAAAATCACTACATCAATCAGTGGGAGAAAAATATTGGCCTCAGGGCTTGTGTGCCACTCTTGACTCCTGTGTGTGCCATCTCTCAGTCAGTGGGCCATAGAAAGCCTATTTATTTTTTTGCTTGATTTTGGTTCTAAAATCTACCTGAAAAAATCACTACATCAATCAGTGGGAGAAAAATATTGGCCTCAGGGCTTGTGTGCCACTCCTGACTCCTGTGTGCATCATCACTCACTCAGTGGGCCATAGAAAGGCCATTTTTTTTTTTTTGCTTTATTTGGGTTCTAAATTCTACCTGAAAAAATCAATAAATCAATCAGTGGGAGATTAATATTGGCCTTTGGGCTTGTGTGCCAGTCCTAAGCGTGCCATCTCTCTCTCTCAGATAGTGGGCCATAGAAAGCCTATTTATTATTTTTTTTATTGGGTTTATAAATTTTCCCTGGAACAAAAAAAAAAAAAGTGGGAGATTAATATTGGCCTCTGGGCTTGTGTGCCAGTCCTGAGCGTGCCATCTCTCTCACAAATAGTGGGCCATAGAAAGCCTATTTATTTTTTTGCTTGATTTTGGTTCTAAAATCTACCTGAAAAAATCACTACATCAATCAGTGGGAGAAAAATATTGGCCTCAGGGCTTGTGTGCCACTCCTGACTCCTGTGTGCATCATCACTCACTCAGTGGACCATAGAAAGCCCATTTTTTTTTTTTTTTGCTTTATTTGGGTTCTAAATTCTACCTGAAAAAATCAATAAATCAATCAGTGGGAGATTAATATTGCCCTTTCTGCTTGTGTGCCAGTCTTGACTCCTGGGTGTGCCATCTCTCTCTCTCTCTCCAATTGTGGGCCATAGAAAGCCTATTATTTTTTTAGCTTGATTTGGGTTCCAAAATCTACCTGAAAAAATCACTACATCAATCAGTGGGAGATAAATATTGGCCTCTGGGCTTGTGTGCCACTCCTGACTCCTGTGTGCGTCATCTCTCACTCAGTGGGCCATAGAAAGCCTTTTTTTGTTTTATTTGTTTTCTAAATTCTCCCTGAAAAAATCATTTTATTTTATTTGGTTTCTAAATTCTTCCTGAAAAAATCATTTTATTCTATTATTTTTTTTTCCTAAAGTCTCCCTGAAAAAAAAAAAAAAAAAAAACAGTGGGAGATTAATATTTACATTTGTGCTTCAGTGACAGTCCTGCGTGTGTGGCATCTCTCTCATTTGTTGCCACCAACAACAGAGTGTGTAACATTGTGCCTGATTTTCGTTGTGGTCTCACTCACCTGTAAAGGGGTAGCTAAATCATACTGAAGTTATAGCTCACCGTGTAATTTGTGTGACAGCAACAAATACTGTTAGTTTGTTTACGTTTTTAAAACAATGAGGAAGTCTGGTGGAAGAGGTCGTGGCCGGGGGCGTTCATTGTCAGCTGGTAATGAGGGTAGTGGTAGTGGTGGAGCATCAGCTGGTCGTGGGAAAAAAAATATTGCACCTAAGTCTGGAGCTGTGGAGCCAGGTTCGTCGTCTGGCTACACAAGGCCTCGAACGCTCCCTTTTCTGGGAGTAGGAAAACCGCTTTTAAAGCCGGAGCAGCAAGAGCAAGTTTTGGCTTATCTTGCTGACTCAGCCTCTAGCTCTTTTGCCTCCTCTCGTGAAACTGGTAAATGTCAAAGCAGCGCGTCGTTAGTGGATGTTCACGGTCAGGGACAAGTCGCTTCCTTGTCCTCTTCAGCAAAAACAACAACAGAGAAGAATGCAGCAGGCGACACAATGGGTTACTCCATGGAGCTCTTTACACATACCGTCCCTGGCTTAGAAAGTGAAGCAGTTAACAGTCCATGCCTATTACAAGTTGAATCTGACATGGAGTGCACTGATGCACAGCCACAGCCAGACTACTATGCTGGTCCTTTGACTCAGACCACAACATTGCCCTCGCAGGGTAATGATCAAGAATCAGACTCTGATGAGACTATGTTGCCCCATCACGAACGCTATACCACCGACCGACACGGTGACACAGACGAAGTTGCACACGAGCTACAAGAAGAGGTAATAGATGACCCAGTTCTTGACCCCGATTGGCAGCCATTGGGGGAACAGGGTGCAGGCGGCAGCAGTTCTGAAGCGGAGGAGGAGGGGCCGCAGCAGGCATCAACATCGCAACAGGTTCCATCTGCCGGGCCCGTATCTTGCCCAAAACGCGTGGCAAAGCCAAAACCTGTTGGAGGACAGCGTGGCCATCCGGTTAAAGCTCAGTCTGCAATGCCTGAAAAGGTATCCGATGCTAGAAAGAGTGCAGTCTGGCATTTTTTTAAACAACATCCAATTGATCAGCGCAAAGTCATCTGTCAAAAATGTTCAACTACCTTAAGCAGAGGACAGAATCTGAAAAGTCTCAATACAAGTTGCATGCATAGACATTTAACCACCATGCATTTGCAAGCCTGGACTAACTACCAAACGTCCCTTAACCCTGCTGTTCTGTTGCTCAAAAATGACCGACTTTGAACTTCAATATTCTTTAAAATATTCAAGATGCGGCTCTGAAACCCGTGGCCGACCGACCCATCCTCATTTAAGTCAATCAACCACAAGTTTCAGAACCACATCTTGAACACCCCAAAAAATACCAAAGTTCAAAATAGGTCTCCCCAGACCGAACAGAACACCAGGGTTAAGGTTGTAGCACCCTCGGCCAATGAAGCTAGTCAGCAACGCAACATCCCTTCCGGCAGTGTAGGGCCACCATTTTCCGCACCACCTGCAGTATCTGTGCAGGTTTCTTTGCCAGGCCAAAGCAGTCAGGGTCAGGGAATCACCAGTTTTGTAGTAGGAAACACTGCATCTAGGGCACCGGCGGCAACAATACCATCTCCCACCGTCTCTCAGTCTGCCATGTCCACCGGCACCCCCGCTAGTTCCACGATCTCCAGCTCTCCAGTCCAGCTCACCCTACATGAGACTATAGTTAGAAAAAGGAAGTACTTAGCCTCGCATCCGCGTACACAGGGTTTGAACGCCCACATAGCTAGACTAATCTCGTTAGAGATGATGCCCTACCGGTTAGTTGAAAGCGAAGCTTTCAAAGCCCTGATGGACTACGCTGTACCACGCTACGAGCTACCCAGTCGACACTTTTTTCCAGAAAAGCCATCCTAGCCCTCCACCAGCATGTTAAAGAGCGCATCGTCCATGCACTCAGGCAATCTGTGAGCACAAAGGTGCACCTGACAACAGATGCATGGACCAGTAGGCATGGCCAGGGACGTTACGTGTCCATCACGGCACACTGGGTAAATGTGGTGGATGCAGGGTCCACAGGGGACAGCAAGTTTGGGACAGTTCTGCCTAGCCCACGGTCTAGGAAACAGTTGGCTGTAGCCGTTCGCACCCCCTCCTCCTCCTCTTCATCCTCCTGCAGAAGCGAGAGCTCGTCCACAGACCGCAGTCGCACAACCACTCCATCCGCAGCTGCCACTGTTGCACACCAGGTCTCCCATTATGGGGCAGCTACTGGCAAACGTCAGCAGGCTGTATTGGCTATGAAGTGTTTGGGCGACAACAGACACACCGCGGAAGTTCTGTCCGAGTTCTTGCAGAAAGAAACGCAGTCGTGGCTGGGCACTGTAGATCTTGAGGCAGGCAAGGTAGTGAGTGATAACAGAAGGAATTTCATGGCTGCCATCTCCCTTTCCCAACTGAAACACATTCCTTGCCTGGCTCACACCTTAAACCTGGTGGTGCAGTGCTTCCTGAAAAGTTATCCGGGGTTATCCGACCTGCTCCTCAAAGTGCGTGGACTTTGCTCACATATCCGCCGTTCGCCCGTACACTCCACCCGTATGCAGACCTATCAGCGTTCTTTGAACCTTCCCCAGCATCGCCTAATCATAGACGTTGCAACAAGGTGGAACTCAACACTGCACATGCTTCAGAGACTGTGCGAACAGAGGCGGGCTGTTATGTTTTTGTGGGAGGATACACATACACGGGCAGGCAGTAGGATGGCAGACATGGAGTTGTCAGGTGTGCAGTGGTCGAAGATTCAAGACATGTGTCAAGTCCTTCAGTGTTTTGAGGAATGCACACGGCTGGTTAGTGCAGACAACGCCATAATAAGCATGAGCATCCCCCTAATGCGTCTGCTGATGCAAAGTTTGACGCACATAAAGGATCAGGCGTCTGCAGCTGAGGAAGAGGAAAGCCTTGATGACAGTCAGCCATTGTCTCGCCAGGGCAGTGTACAGGACGAGTTAGTGGGCGAAGAGGAGGAGGAGGACGAGGAGGATGATGGGGATGATTATATTTTTAATGAGGAAGCTTTTCCGGGGCCACTGGAAATTGGTGGCGCGGCAAGGCCGGGTTCTGGTTTTTGGAGGGACACAAGTGACGTGGATTTGCCTGAAACTGCCCCTCAACCAAGCACAACCGCAGATTTGAGAACTGGAACTTTGGCCCACATGGCGGATTATGCCTTACGTATCCTCAAAAGGGACACACGCATAACTAAAATGATGAACGATGACGATTACTGGTTGGCCTGCCTCCTTGATCCTCGCTATAAAGGCAAATTGCAAAATATAATGCCACATGAGAACTTGGAACTAATATTAGCAACCAAACAATCAACTCTTGTTGACCGTTTGCTTCTGGCATTCCCTGCACACAGCGCCCGTGATCGTTCTCACACGAGCTGCAGGGGCCAGCAGACCAGAGGAGTTAGAGGGGCAGAAATCAGAAGTGGCGTTGGCCAGAGGGGTTTTCTGACCAGGTTGTGGAGTGATTTTGCTATGACCGCAGACAGGACAGGTACTGCAGCATCAATTCAAAGTGACAGGAGACAACATTTGTCCAGTATGGTTACAAACTATTTTTCATCCCTTATCGATGTTCTCCCTCAACCGTCATTCCCATTTGATTACTGGGCATCAAAATTAGACACCTGGCCAGAATTGGCAGAATATGCATTGCAGGAGCTTGCTTGCCCGGCAGCTAGTGTCCTATCAGAAAGAGTATTCAGTGCTGCAGGTTCAATACTAACAGAAAAAAGGACTCGTCTGGCTACCCAAAATGTAGATGATCTAACCTTCATTAAAATGAACCACAACTGGATTTCGAAATCTTTTGCCCCACCTTGCCCGGCCGACACCTAGCTTTCCTATGAAAAGGTCTTGCCTGTGGACTATTCTGAATGCCTTTTCCAATCTCGTAATTTTCTGCACCTGATTGTCCAGCATACGACATGTTTACACCTCACTAAATGGCCAAACTCCCCACACGGGGCCGTGGTATCGACACTTGGCGACAGCACCCGTGAGAGTGCTGTTTGTCTGAAGAGGTGGGTGTGCCCGCTTTTGGTCGACGGCACTGCCACTGGGTCCCTCCTAGTACAATAAAGTGTCTCTGGCGGTGGTGGTGCGCACCCAACGTCAGACACACCGTTGTAATATGAGGGGCCCTGGGCCTGTACCGCCGGCCACAAGACAGTTCCCCCCCCCCCAGCTCAAACAGTGCTCTACCACTTGCAAAATTATCTCACAGCTCCACCAATGTTTAGTCTATGCGCTGACATCCTTCAATGCCTGCCACTGACAATACCATTGTATTGACATTTTTGTTATGTTAGGCCTTCGAAGCCTGTCTGCGGTCACTCCTTCCACTATGCCTCCACTGACCACACCACTGCTGCCCGTGTACCCCTGGAACCAATTTAAATTTGACTACAGCCAGCCCAATTTTTTTATTTTAGGCCTTCGATGCCTGTCTGCGGTCCATTCTTTCCACTACTACTACACTGACCAGGCCACTGCTGCCCGTGTACCCCTGGAACCAATTTAAAATTGCCTACAGCCATGTGTTATTATTTTAGGCCTTCGATGCCTGTCTGCGGTCACTCCTTACAATATGCCTCCACTGACCACACCACTGCTGCCCGTGTACCCCTGGAACCAATTTAAAATTGCCTACAGCCAGCCCAATTTTTTTATTCTAGGCCTTCGATGCCTGTCTGCGGTCCATTCTTTCCACTACTACTACACTGACCAGGCCACTGCTGCCCGTGTACCCCTGGAACCAATTTAAAATTGCCTACAGCCATGTGTTATTATTTTAGGCCTTCGATGCCTGTCTGCGGTCACTCCTTACAATATGCCTCCACTGACCACACCACTGCTGCCCGTGTACCCCTGGAACCAATTTAAAATTGCCTACAGCCATGTGTTATTATTTTAGGCCTTCGATGCCTGTCTGCGGTCACTCCTTCCACTACGCCTCCACTGACCACACCACTGCTGCCCGTGTACCCCTGGAACCAATTTAAAATTGCCTACAGCCAGCCCAATTTTTTTAATTTAGGCCTTCGATGCCTGTCTGCGGTCCATTCTTTCTACTACTACTACACTGACCAGGCCACTGCTGCCCGTGTACCCCTGGAACCAATTTAAAATTGCCTACAGCCATGTGTTATTATTTTAGGCCTTCGATGCCTGTCTGTGGTCACTCCTTACAATATGCCCCCACTGACCACACCACTGCTGCCCGTGTACCCCTGGAACCAATTTAAAATTGCCTACAGCCAGCCCAATTTTTTTATTCTAGGCCTTCGATGCCTGTCTGCGGTCCATTCTTTCCACTACTACTACACTGACCAGGCCACTGCTGCCCGTGTACCCCTGGAACCAATTTAAAATTGCCTACAGCCATGTGTTATTATTTTAGGCCTTCGATGCCTGTCTGCGGTCACTCCTTACAATATGCCTCCACTGACCACACCACTGCTGCCCGTGTACCCCTGGAACCAATTTAAAATTGCCTACAGCCAGCCCAATTTTTGTATTCTAGGCCTTCGATGCCTGTCTGCGGTCCATTCTTTCCACTACTACTACACTGACCAGGCCACTGCTGCCCGTGTACCCCTGGAACCAATTTAAAATTGCCTACAGCCATGTGTTATTATTTTAGGCCTTCGATGCCTGTCTGCGGTCACTCCTTACAATATGCCTCCACTGACCACACCACTGCTGCCCGTGTACCCCTGGAACCAAATTAAAATTGCCTACAGCCATGTGTTATTATTTTAGGCCTTCGATGCCTGTCTGCGGTCACTCCTTCCACTAGGCCTCCACTGACCACACCACTGCTGCCCGTGTACCCCTGGAACCAATTTAAAATTGACTACAGACAGCCCAATTTTTTTATTTTAGGCCTTCGATGCCTGTCTGCGGTCCGTTCTTTCTACTACTACTACACTGACCAGGCCACTGCTGCCCGTGTACCCCTGGAACCAATTTAAAATTGCCTACAGCCATGTGTTATTATTTTAGGCCTTCGATGCCTGTCTGCGGTCACTCCTTACAATATGCCTCCACTGACCACACCACTGCTGCCCGTGTACCCCTGGAACCAATTTAAAATTGCCTACAGCCAGCCCAATTTTTTTATTCTAGGCCTTCGATGCCTGTCTGCGGTCCATTCTTTCCACTACTACTACACTGACCAGGCCACTGCTGCCCATGTACCCCTGGAACCAATTTAAAATTGCCTACAGCCATGTGTTATTATTTTAGGCCTTCGATGCCTGTCTGCGGTCACTCCTTACAATATGCCTCCACTGACCACACCACTGCTGCCCGTGTACCCCTGGAACCAATTTAAAATTGCCTACAGCCATGTGTTATTATTTTAGGCCTTCGATGCCTGTCTGCGGTCACTCCTTCCACTACGCCTCCACTGACCACACCACTGCTGCCCGTGTACCCCTGGAACCAATTTAAAATTGCCTACAGCCAGCCCAATTTTTTTAATTTAGGCCTTCGATGCCTGTCTGCGGTCCATTCTTTCTACTACTACTACTGACCAGGCCACTGCTGCCCGTGTACCCCTGGAACCAATTTAAAATTGCCTACAGCCATGTGTTATTATTTTAGGCCTTCGATGCCTGTCTGCGGTCACTCCTTACAATATGCCTCCACTGACCACACCACTGCTGCCCGTGTACCCCTGGAACCAATTTAAAATTGCCTACAGCCAGCCCAATTTTTTTATTCTAGGCCTTCGATGCCTGTCTGCGGTCCATTCTTTCCACTACTACTACACTGACCAGGCCACTGCTGCCCGTGTACCCCTGGAACCAATTTAAAATTGCCTACAGCCATGTGTTATTATTTTAGGCCTTCGATGCCTGTCTGCGGTCACTCCTTACAATATGCCTCCACTGACCACACCACTGCTGCCCGTGTACCCCTGGAACCAATTTAAAATTGCCTACAGCCAGCCCAATTTTTTTATTCTAGGCCTTCGATGCCTGTCTGCGGTCCATTCTTTCCACTACTACTACACTGACCAGGCCACTGCTGCCCGTGTACCCCTGGAACCAATTTAAAATTGCCTACAGCCATGTGTTATTATTTTAGGCCTTCGATGCCTGTCTGCGGTCACTCCTTACAATATGCCTCCACTGACCACACCACTGCTGCCCGTGTACCCCTGGAACCAAATTAAAATTGCCTACAGCCATGTGTTATTATTTTAGGCCTTCGATGCCTGTCTGCGGTCACTCCTTCCACTAGGCCTCCACTGACCACACCACTGCTGCCCGTGTACCCCTGGAACCAACATCAGAAAATATAAAAATAAGTATTTTGCTTATAAAAAAGAAAATACTGCAGAGATATCAAATGCAGACATTTTAACATTAAAAACAAACACATACAACAAAAATCTGGTACAGTACTAAAAATGGCCACCAGCTACAATAACTTTCTCCTGCAAGTAGTTAACTGAAAGTTTTTTTCAATTTAAAACACAGATATGGCATCCACCGAGTGTTGTCCTGTCGCGTCTTCTTTATATTATTGCCAAGAAGATGCAAAACAATGAAAATAATAAAATCATTATTTACCAAAAAAATAGAGTAAGTCAAAACCACATTGCAAATAAACATTCATTACAAATAAAGAAGCAGGGCGCATCCGAGGGTGAGTATATACCTAATAAGAATATAATCACCCTCGGACGCGCCCTGCTTCTTTCCGACAGCCTTCCTTCCTAAGAATCAGCCCTTCCATGGTGTAGAGAGAGGGTTTGTTACACTCCAAGGTGTTCCCCAGGCTGCCTTTCCTGAGCTTCGATCTTCATGCTCTCGTTTAGTAGTTGTCGGAAATTAGGCTGCATTAGGCCTACAAATTGGGTATGGGGTGGAGAGAGATGGTGTGTTACACTCCAAGGTGTTCCCCAGGTTTCCTTGCCATTGCTTCGGTCTTCCGACTCTCGTTTAGTAGTTGTAGAAAACTACACTGCATTAGGCCTAAAAAATGGGTATCGGGTGGAGAGAGATGGTGTGTTACACTCCAAGGTGTTCCCCAGGTTGCCTTTCCTGAGCTTCGATCTTCCGGCTCTCGTTTAGTAGTTCTTGGAAACTACACTGCATTAGGCCTACAAATTGGGTATGGGGTGTAGAGAGATGGTGTGTTCCACTCCAAGGTGTTCTCCAGGTTGCCTTTCCTGAGCTTCGATCTTCCGGCTCTCGTTTAGTAGTTGTTGGAAACTACACTGCATTAGGCCTACAAATTGGGTATGGGGTGTAGAGAGATGGTGTGTTCCACTCCAAGGTGTTCTCCAGGTTGCCTTTCCTGAGCTTCGATCTTCCGGCTCTCGTTTAGTAGTTCTTGGAAACTACACTGCATTAGGCCTACAAATTGGGTATGGGGTGTAGAGAGATGGTGTGTTCCACTCCAAGGTGTTCTCCAGGTTGCCTTTCCTGAGCTTCGATCTTCCGGCTCTCGTTTAGTAGTTGTTGGAAACTACACTGCATTAGGCCTACAAATTGGGTATGGGGTGTAGAGAGATGGTGTGTTCCACTCCAAGGTGTTCTCCAGGTTGCCTTTCCTGAGCTTCGATCTTCCGGCTCTCGTTTAGTAGTTCTTGGAAACTACACTGCATTAGGCCTACAAATTGGGTATGGGGTGTAGAGAGATGGTGTGTTCCACTCCAAGGTGTTCTCCAGGTTGCCTTTCCTGAGCTTCGATCTTACGGCTCTCGTTTAGTAGTTCTTGGAAACTACACTGCATTAGGCCTACAAATTGGGTATGGGGTGTAGAGAGATGGTGTGTTCCACTCCAAGGTGTTCTCCAGGTTGCCTTTCCTGAGCTTCGATCTTCCGGCTCTCGTTTAGTAGTTGTTGGAAACTACACTGCATTAGGCCTACAAATTGGGTATGGGGTGTAGAGAGATGATGTGTTCCACTCCAAGGTGTTCTCCAGGTTGCCTTTCCTGAGCTTCGATCTTCCGGCTCTCGTTTAGTAGTTGTTGGAAACTACACTGCATTAGGCCTACAAATTGGGTATGGGGTGTAGAGGGATGGTGTGTTCCACTCCAAGGTGTTCTCCAGGTTGCCTTACTGAGCTTCGAACTTCCGGCTCTCGTTTAGTAGTTCTTGGAAACAACACTGCATTAGGCCTACAAATTGGGTATGGGGTGTAGAGAGATGGTGTGTTCCACTCCAAGGTGTTCTCCAGGTTGCCTTTCCTGAGCTTCGATCTTCCAGCTCTCGTTTAGTAGTTCTTGGAAACTACACTGCATTAGGCCTACAAATTGGGTATGGGGTGTAGAGAGATGGTATGTTCCACTCCTAGGTGTTCTCCAGGTTGCCTTTCCTGAGCTTCGATCTTCTGGCTCTCGTTTAGTAGTTGTTGGAAACTACGCTGCATTAGGCCTACAAATTGGGTATGGGGTGTAGAGAGATGGTGTGTTCCACTCCAAAGTGTTCCCCAGGTTTCCTCGCCAATGCTTCGATCTTCATGCTCTCGTTTAGTAGTTGTTGGAAACTACGCTGCATTAGGCCTACAAATTGGGTATGGGGTGTAGAGAGATGGTGTGTTCCACTCCAAGGTGTTCTCCAGGTTGCCTTTCCTGAGCTTCGATCTTCCGGCTCTCGTTTAGTAGTTGTTGGAAACTAAACTGCATTAGGCCTACAAATTGGGTATGGGGTGTAGAGAGATGGTGTGTTCCACTCCAAGGTGTTCTCCAGGTTGCCTTTCCTGAGCTTCGATCTTCCTGCTCTCGTTTAGTAGTTCTTGGAAACTACACTGCATTAGGCCTACAAATTGGGTATGGTGTGTAGAGAGATGGTGTGTTCCACTCCAAGGTGTTCTCCAGGTTGCCTTTCCTGAGCTTCGATCTTCCGGCTCTCGTTTAGTAGTTCTTGGAAACTACACTGCATTAGGCCTACAAATTGGGTATGGGGTGTAGAGAGATGGTGTGTTCCACTCCAAGGTGTTCTCCAGGTTGCCTATCCTGAGCTTCGATCTTCCGGCTCTCGTTTAGTAGTTGTTGGAAACTACACTGCATTAGGCCTACAAATTGGGTATGGGGTGTAGAGAGATGGTGTGTTCCACTCCAAGGTGTTCTCCAGGTTGCCTTTCCTGAGCTTCGATCTTCCGGCTCTCGTTTAGTAGTTCTTGGAAACTACACTGCATTAGGCCAACAAATTGGGTATGGGGTGTAGAGAGATGGTGTGTTCCACTCCAAGGTGTTCTCCAGGTTGCCTTTCCTGAGCTTCGATCTTCCAGCTCTCGTTTAGTAGTTCTTGGAAACTACACTGCATTAGGCCTACAAATTGCGTATGGGGTGTAGAGAGATGGTGTGTTCCACTCCAAGGTGTTCTCCAGGTTGCCTTTCCTGAGCTTCGATCTTCCGGCTCTCGTTTAGTAGTTGTTGGAAACTACGCTGCATTAGGCCTACAAATTGGGTATGGGGTGTAGAGAGATGGTGTGTTCCACTCCAAGGTGTTCTCCAGGTTGCCTTTCCTGAGCTTCGATCTTCCGGCTCTCGTTTAGTAGTTCTTGGAAACTACACTGCATTAGGCCAACAAGTTGGGTATGGGGTGTAGAGAGATGGTGTGTTCCACTCCAAGGTGTTCTCCAGGTTGCCTTTCCTGAGCTTCGATCTTCCAGCTCTCATTTAGTAGTTCTTGGAAACTACACTGCATTAGGCCTACAAATTGCGTATGGGGTGTAGAGAGATGGTGTGTTCCACTCCAAGGTGTTCTCCAGGTTGCCTTTCCTGAGCTTCGATCTTCCGGCTCTCGTTTAGTAGTTGTTGGAAACTACGCTGCATTAGGCCTACAAATTGGGTATGGGGTGTAGAGAGATGGTGTGTTCCACTCCAAGGTGTTCCCCAGGTTTGCTCGCCAATGCTTCGATCTTCATGCTCTCGTTTAGTAGTTGTTGGAAACTACGCTGCATTAGGCCTACAAATTGGGTATGGGGTGTAGAGAGATGGTGTGTTCCACTCCAAGGTGTTCTCCAGGTTGCCTTTCCTGAGCTTCGATCTTCCGGCTCTTGTTTAGTAGTTGTTGGAAACTACACTGCATTAGGCCTACAAATTGGGTATGGGGTGTAGAGAGATGGTGTGTTCCACTCCAAGGTGTTCTCCAGGTTGCCTTTCCTGAGCTTCGATCTTCCGGCTCTTGTTTAGTAGTTCTTGGAAACTACACTGCATTAGGCCTACAAATTGGGTATGGGGTGTAGAGAGATGGTGTGTTCCACTCCAAGGTGTTCTCCAGGTTGCCTTTCCTGAACTTCTATCTTCAGGCTCTCATTAAATTGTGGTTAAACGGAACAACTGCATTTGGCGTACTAGTTGGTTTGGGGCCTACTATCGGTGTCTGCCACTCCTTGCTGTTCTCCTGGTTTCCTGTCCTGAAATTCCGTTTTCAGGCGCTCGTTAAGTAGTTGTTAATGTTAGACTGCATTTGGCCTACTAGTTGGGTTGGGGCCTACTATCGGTGTCTGCCACTCCTTGCTGTTCTCCTCCACTGAACAAAGCTGTGCCGCCTGTTTACTACGGTTGCCAATTTTGAACTGCATTTCGACTACTTACTGATTTGGGCCTACTCTCTGTGTCAGCCTCTCATTCCAGTTGTCCTCCACTGCAATGCCCCCTGGTTATTCCTGTGTTACCAATTTTGAACTGCATTTAGCCAACTTTATTCTTTGGGCCTATATCTGTGTTTCCTCCTCATCCTGCCCATTGCCCAGCCAGTGATAGATGAGTCTGCTGGTACATTGACCCATAACGCAACATTCCCCGTGCACGCTACACAACAATATTGTGACCCTGCTGAAAGTCAGGTTGCTCTTCCCGCATACCATACCACCTTACACGGGGACAAAGAGGAAGGTGCAGATGAAAGTGCAGGTTCCTTCATCAGGTGGGGGGAGGAATACTAGTTGGCGACGTCACTGGCACAGGGCCTCTCATAGTACGCAAAAGTGTTGCTGCCGGTGGGAGGCGCCCCCGCCGTGCAAACACACCGCTGTACTTTGAGGGGCCCTGTGCCAGTGCCAATGCCAACGAGTGGGCCCCCCCTGCTTGCTCAGGTTCACAGCACTTGCAAAGTTGAAATACTTACCTCTCCCTGCTCCACTGCCGTGACGTGGTCCAGATTTCCTGGGCCCACTAATTACTTGAACCAGCCCTACCCACCACAACTTTAGCCAAATGGCCCCCAATTTCAAATGCCTTCCAATTATTATAAGGTAAATTACGCTTGACAAGCTTCATTAAGAAGAATGGATGGTTTTGACATTAAAATGGGCACTCTAGGTGTTTTCCTGGCCCCCACTCACTGCCGACTATGCTGCCCCATTGACTTGCATTTGGTTTCGTGTTTCGGTCGATCCCGACTTTATGTCATAATCGGCCGATTGCACTCGACCCGACTTTTGAGTTAGTCGGGTTTCGCGAAACCCGGCTCGACTCTAAAAAGGTCAAGATCGCTCAACTCTAGTCATCACCCCCCGGTCAGCGGTAACCTTATCACCGCCGCCGGTCACAGCTGCTTGTTCTCGCCCTGTCCTCTGTGTGACAATGTGGGAACAACGATACCCAGCAGCTGTGACGAGTAAGGTTACCACAGGTCAAAGCCAGTGTTACCCACGCTGTCACAAAGAGGACAGTGTGAGAACCGCCAGATGTTCGGGTCAACCATTCACTTGAACGAGGCTCGGGTTCAGGTTAGGGTACCGTTCTGGTAACCGAGACTTATTTTTTTCTACAGTTCAGAAGAACCCGATGGACCTAAACATGCACATCCTGCCCATCCCTATTCTTAAATATAAAAAAAAAACAGAACAAAAGGAGCTAAAATCTAGAGATATAAACCAGGCACGTGGAACTGTATTTGGCAGCTCTCAGCAGTAAACTAAAAGTATTAATAGTTTGTAGTGCTATCCTATTGGCCAAGGCAAGAAGCTGATTACTCCAGGTGGCCAGCACACACACCTTCACTGCCAGATTGGACAGAACTACAGGTTCAGGTTCTAGCCACCTTAGTGTCAGTGGTTGGATGGAGACTGTGCAACCAGAGCTTCTGGACTTCATATTTCACCCATCACCAGCGACACTCACAGAATGAATATGGTGGCGCCTGGTGATAGGAGCAGGTCCAAGAAGAGGCTTGACAGCTATAATTTACATGAATGATTGTTTGGTGTTTGCATCATGTTCCACATCACATGATATGGAGAAAATTATAGGAGAATTGTCAGAAAGTTTATATCACGTGTTGTCCCTCTCTTCACATCATTATTATTTTTTAATAAAATGTTTTCTATAAAATATCTGGTATAGCATTATAAATTAACCCCTTTCTGACACTGGTGTAATAGTATACCGATGTCAGACTCCCCCTGTTTGGTGCAGGCTCTGGCGCTGAGCCTGCACCTTTCCGGGCACATGACAGCTGATCTATACAGCTGACATGTGCCCACAACAGCTAACAGCTAACTAGTCAAATGCCCCTGTCAATTTCTGACAGAGGCATTTAACTCACGGTTACTGTGTCACTAATCCCGCCCATCCGTGATCCTGTCACATGATTGCAGGTCACCGATGAGTCAGCATGACAACCAGAGGTCTCCAGCAAGTCGGCGCTCATAGCAAGTGAGCATTTAGGCTACACACAGGCAATCTAATCATCGAATGTGTGTAGCAGAGGTGATCAAAGTACAGTTTATAGTCTCCCATAGAGACTATTGAAGCATAGAAAAAGTAAAAAAACAGGTTTTTAACCCCTTTACCCCCAAGGGTGGTTTGCACGTTATGGACCGGGCCAATTTTTACAATTCTGACCACTGTCCCTTTATGAGGTTATAACTCTGGAACGCTTCAACGGATCCCGGTGATTCTGACACTGTTTTCTCATGACATATTGTACTTCATGATAGTGGTAAAATTTCTTTGATATTACCTGCGGTTATTTGTGAAAAAACCGGAAACATGGCGAAAATTTTGAAAATTTCGCAATTTTCCAACTTTGAATTTTTATGCAATTAAATCACAGAGATATGTCACACAAAATACTTAATAAGTAACATTTCCCACATGTCTACTTTACATCAGCACAATTTTGGAACCAAAATTTTTTTTTGTTAGGGAGTTATAAGGGTTAAAAGTTGACCAGCAATTTCTCATTTTTACAACACCATTTTATTTTAGGGACCACATCTCATTTGAAGTCATTTTGAGGGGTCTATATGATAGAAAATACCCAAGTGTGAGACCATTCTAAAATCTGCACCCCTCAAGGTTCTGAAAACCACATTCAAGAAGTTTATTAACCCTTCAGGTGTTTCACAGGAATTTTTGGAATGTTTAAATAAAAATTAACATTTAACTTTTTTTCACAAAAAATTTACTTCAGCTCCAATTTGTTTTATTTTGCCAAGAGTTACAGGGGAAAATGGACCCCAAACCTTGTTGTACAATTTGTCCTGAGTACGCCGATACCCCATAAGTGGAGGTAAACCACTGTTTGGGCGCATGACAGAGCTTGGAAGCGAAGGAGCGCCATTTGACTTTTTAATGCAAAATTGACTGGAATTGAGATGGGACGCCATGTTGCGTTTGGAGAGCCACTGATGTGCCTAAACATTGAAACCCCCCACAAGTGACACCATTTTGGAAAGTAGACCCCCTAAGGAACTTATCTAGAGGTGTGGTGAGCACTTTGACCCACCAAGTGCTTCACAGAAGTTTATAATGCAGAACCGTAAAAATAAAAAATATTTTTTTTCACAAAAATTATCTTTTTGCCTCCAATTTTTTATTTTCCCAATGGTAAGAGAAGAAATTGGAACCAAAAAGTTGTTGTACAATTTGTCCTGAGTACGCTGATACCCCATATGTGGGGGTAAACCACTGTTTGGGCGCATGGGAGAGCTCGGAAGGGAAGGAGCGCCATTTGACCTTTCAATGCAAAATTCACAGGAATTGAGATGAGACGCCATGTTGCGTTTGGAGAGCCACTGATGTGCCTAAATATTGAAACCCCACACAAGTGACACCATTTTGGAAAGTAGACTCCCTAAGGAACTTATTTAGATGTGTGGTGAGCACTTTGACCCACCAAGAGCTTCACAGAAGTTTATAATGCAGAGCCGTAAAAATAAAACAAAAATTTTTTCCCACAAATATTATTTTTTAGCCCCCAGTTTTGTATTTTCCCGAGGGTAACAGGAGAAATTGGACCCCAAAATTTATTGTGCAATTTGTCCTGAGTGCGCTGATACCCCATATGTGGGGGGGAACCACCGTTTTGGCGCATGGGTAGGCTCGGAAGGGAAGGAGCGCCATTTGAAATACAGACTTAGATGGAATGGTCTGCAGGCGTCACATTGCGTTTGCAGAGCCCCTAATGTACCTAAAAAGTAGAAACCCCCCACAAGTGACCCCATATTGGAAACTAGACCCCCCAAGGAACGTATCTAGATGTGTTGTGAGAACTTTGAGCCCCCAAGTGTTTCACTACAGTTTCTAACGCAGAGCCATGAAAATAAAAAAAAAATCCCAAAATTATTTTTTAGCCCCCAGTTTTGTATTTTCTCGAGGGTAACAGGAGAAATTGGACCCCAAAATTTGTTGTCCAATTTGTCCTGAGTGCGCTGATGCCCCATATGTGGGGGGGAACCACCGTTTGGGTGCATTGGAGGGCTCGGAAGGGAAGGAGTGCCATTTGGAATGCAGACTTAGATGGAATGGTCTGCAGGTGTCACATTGCGTTTGCAGAGCCCCTAATGTACCTAAACAGTAGAAACCCCCCACAAGTGACCCCATATTGGAAACTAGACCCCCCCACAAACTTATCTAGATGTGTTGTGAGAACTTTGAGCCCCCAAGTGTTTCACTACAGTTTATAACGCAGAGCCGTGAAAATTAAAAAACCTTTTTTTTCCCACAAAACTTATTTTTTAGCCCCCAGTTTTTTATTTTCCCAAGGGTAACAGGAGAAATTGGACCCCAAAAGTTGTTGTCCAATTTGTCCTGAGTACGCTGATACCCCATATGTTGGGGTAAACTCCTGTTTGGGCACACGGGAGAGCTCAGAAGGGAAGGAGCACTGTTTTACCTTTTCAACGCAGAATTGGTTGGAATTGAGATCGGACGCCATGTCGCGTTTGGAGAGCCCCTGATGTGTCTAAACAGTGGAAACCCCCCAATTATAACTGAAACCCTAATCCAAACACACCCCTAACCCTAATTCCAACGGTAACCCTAACCACACCTCTAACCCAGACACACCCCTAACCCTAATCCCAACCCTATTCCCAACCGCAAATGTAGTCCAAACCCTAACCCTAACTTTAGCCCCAACCCTAACTGTAGCCTTAACCCTAACTGTAGCCTTAACCCTAAATGTAGCCTTAACCCTAACTGTAGCCTTAACCCTAGCCCTAACCCTAGCCCTAACCATAACCCTAACCCTAACCCTAGCCCTAACCCTAGCCCTAACCCTAGCCCTAGTCCTAACCCTAACCCTAGCCCTAACCCTAGCCCTAACCCTAGCCCTAGTCCTAACCCTAACCCTAGCCCTAACCCTAACCCTAGCCCTAACCCTAATGGGAAAATGGAAATAAATACATTTTTTTAAATTTTTTTTATTTTTCCCTAACTAAGGGGGTAATGAAGGGTGGTTTGATTTACTTTTATAGCGGGTTTTTAGCTGATTTTTATGATTGGCAGCCGTCACTCACTGAAAGACGCTTTTTATTGCAAAAAATATTTTTTGCGTTACCACATTTTGAGAGCTATAATTTTTCCATATTTGAGTCCACAGAGTCATGTGAGGTCTTGTTTTTTGCGGGACGAGTTGACATTTTTATTGGTAACACTTTCGGGCACAAGACATTTTTTGATCGCTTTTTATTCCGATTTTTGTGAGGCAGAATTAGCAAAAACCAGCTATTCATGAATTTCTTTTGGGGGAGGCGTTTATACCGTTCCGCGTTTGGTAAAATTGATAAAGCAGTTTTATTCTTCGGGTCAGTACGATTACAGCGATACCTCATTTATATCATTTTTTTATGTTTTGGCGCTTTTATACGATAAAAACTATTTTATAGAAAAAATAATTATTTTTGCATCGCTTTATTCTGAGGACTATAACTTTTTTATTTTTTTGCTGATGTTGCTGTTTGGCGGCTCGTTTTTTGCGGGACAAGATGACGCTTTCAGCGGTACCATGGTTATTTATATCTGTCTTTTTGATCGCGTGTTGTTCCACTTTTTGTTCGGCGGTATGATAATAAAGCGTTGTTTTTTGCCTCGTTTTTTTTTTTTCTTACGGTGTTTACTGAAGGGGTTAACTAGTGGGCCAGTTTTATAGGTCGGGTTGTTGCGGACGCGGCGATACTAAATATGTGTACTTTTATTGTTTTGTTTTTTTTATTTAGATAAAGAAATGTATTTATGGGAATAATATATATTTTTTTCTCATTATTTAGGTTTTTTTTTTTTTTATTTTTTTTACACACTTGTAAAAAAATTTTTTTACTTTTTTACTTTGTCCCAGGGGGGGACAATACAGATCGGTGATCTGCCAGTTTGCGCAGCACTCTGACAGATCACCGATCTGTCAAACAGCGCTGCAGCGTTACCAAGTGCCTGCTCTGAGCAGGCACTTGGTAAGCCACCTCCCTCCCTGCAGGACCCGGATCCGCGGCCATCTTGGATAAGGGACTTGCTGCAGGAGGGAGGTATGGAGACCCCGGAGCAACGCGATCACATCGCGTTGCTGCGGGGGTCTCAGGGAAGCCCGCAGGGAGCCCCCTCCCTGCGCGATGCTTCCCTGCACCGCCGGCACATCGCGATCATGTTTGACCGCGGTGTGCCGGGGGTTAATGTGCCGGGGGCGGTCCGTGACCGCTCCTGGCACATAGTGCCGGGTGTCAGCTGCGATAAGCAGCTGACACCCGGCCGCGATCGGCTGCGCTCCAACCGTGAGCGCGGCCGATCGCCTATGACGTACTATTCCGTCCTTGGGAAGTAAAGCCCACCCCACATGGACGGAATAGTACGTCTGATGGCAGAAAGGGGTTAAAAATATAAAAGTTCAAATCACCCCCTTTCGCCCTATTCAAAATAAAACTATTAAAAACATCAAATATACACATATTTGGTATCACCGTGTTCAGAATCGCTCGATCTATCAATATAAAAAAAGAATTAACCCGATCGCTAAACGGCGTAAGAAGAAAAAAATTTAAAATGTCAGAATTACGATCAAAAGATCGTTCCTGCACCAAATTGGCATCAATAAAAACGCCAGTATGGCGTGCAAAAAATAAGCCCTCATCCAGCTCCGGATCACGAAAAATGGAGATGCTACAGGTCTCAGAAAATGGCGCCATTTTTTTTAACCAAACTTTAGATTTTCTTCCCACCACTTAAATAAAAAACAACCTAGACATATTTGGTGTCTACGATCTCGTAATAACCTGGAGAATCATAAAGACAGGTCAGTTTTAGCACTTAGTGAACAGGGTAAAAAAAAAAACAACTGTGGAATTGCATTTTTTTGCAATTTCACCGTACTTGGACTTTTTTTTCCCGTTTTCCAGTACATGATATGTTAAAACTAGTGTTGAGCGATACCTTCCGATATCGGAAAGTATCGGTATCGGATTGGATCGGCCGATATTCAAAAAATATCGGATATCGCCGATACCGATACCAATACAAGTCAATGGGACCAAAATATCGGAATTAAAATAAACCCTTTCTTTCCTTGTAGGTTCATTCTACATGAAGGAAAACAACTAAGAATAATGCAGGATGTATTTGGGGAGGTGGCGGAGACATTAAAGGCATAGAGGTTTAGCCCAATCAAATAGAATAGCAGGAATTTTAATTTTTTATAAAGATGTTCGGAGTTACAAAGATATTGACTATGTAAAGATTTTTTTTATTTTGTCAGATATTGATGTTTCACTATTCCACGCCCTTCCCCTTCTTTTTTTTTTACTTTTCCCACACTTTCATCTTCATCATCATCAGCATCTTTGACATCAACTTCTTCTTCACCTTATTCATCTTCTTCTTCATCTTCTACATTTTTTTTTTATTACATTCTTCATATTCATTTTCTTCAACTATTATTATTCTTCCTATTCTACTTCTTCATCATATTCTCATTTGTGACAGGCATTCCCGTAGTTGTTATCTATAAAAATTTGAAGATTACACCTTCCGTTCTGCCTGTCACAAAAGTTACATTTGTCCGCGTTCAGTTTGGCCTGCAGCATCAGGCTTTATCCAGGGGCACCACGAGGAGGAACGGACTCACCCCCATACACTGCTTAGTCTTCTTCTGCATATAATTTAGATAATATCTTTTGCTCTGATATTAAGTGTTATGCTTAATGTTCTTCTGCTCTTTGTTCTACAGCCTCTTGTTCTTCTGCTTCTCGGTCTTCCATGTCGTCGTCTCCAGGGTCGTCGTCTCCAGGGTCGTCGTCTCCACCGTCGTCGTCTCCGCCGTCGTCGTCTCTGTCGTCGTCGTCATCGGGGTGGTCTTCAGGGTCGTCATCTCCAGGGTCGTCGTCATCTCAGTGGTTGTCGTCTCTGGTGTCGTCGTCATCTTAGGGGTGGTCTTCCGGGTCGTCGTCTTTAGGGTCTTGAACTTGGAAATGTAGCAGAAGGTACAAGAAGGCTGAGAAAATGCCGAGAACCAGCTGATGGAACTGGAACTCGGATGGCTACCCGAAGGTCCAAGAGCCAATGGAACTACCGAGGACCAGCTGACGTTACTGGAAGCCGGTTACTAAGCAGGAGGTACCCGTGCTAAAAAGCACTACCAAGGACCGCCTGACGTTGGCGGAACTCAGATACCCAGAAGGAGGCACCTAAGCCAAAGGCTCTGCCCGGAACCAGCTGACGTTACTGGAACAAGGATGGGGAGCAGAAGGTACAAGAGCAAAAGACACTGCCGAGAACCAGCTGACGGTACTGGAACCCGGATAAGTAGCCGAAGGTCCAAGAGCCAATGGAACTACCGAGGACCAGCTGACGTTACTGGAACCCGGTTACTAAGCAGGAGGTACCCGTGCCTGAAAGCACTACCAAGGACCACCTGACGTTGGTGGAACTCGGATACCCAGAAGGAGGCACCTAAGCCAAAGGCTCTGCCCGGAACCAGCTGACGGTACTGGAACCAGGATGGGGAGCAGAAGGTACAAGAGCAAAAGACACTGCCGAGAACCAGCTGACGGTACTGGAACCCGGATGCGTTGGCCAACTGTGCAAGAGCCAATGGCACGACCGAGGACCAGCTGACGGTGCTGGAACCCGGTTACAAAGCTGTAGGTACCCGCTGTCGGGATCACACTCAGTCGGAGCAGCCTTTGGAAGTGGGGAATCACCAGAAATAAATACACAAGACACGTCTTGTATAGTGTATCACTGGGAAGTCTCTGAAGCACGCCTGCCTTCAAAGTGCTATCCCTTCTTTATATAGTGGTTTCAGTAGGTTTAGTGGTTATACAAGTTTTGCATGTTTAAACAAAGAGACAAAACAGGAAAGAAAGAAAAGAAAAGAAAAGAAAACAGTTCCGTGGGCGGCAGTTTCACAACAAACAGTACAAAGGCAATTCCACAGACAAGAAAAACAGGATTTCATACTATAGCTAAAATGTCCTCGAATGGACAGGTCTATATTTATCACAAATTCTTTTTTTTATTTTTGTTCATTGAGGTAATCATTTTTGTTCTGCTCTTCACAATCCCCCCTTTGACATATTCCATTCAAAACCTTGTCGATCATTTTAGTCATTCTTTTTGTGATATTACAAAAAAAAACAACTTTATATTCTCGCATCCATTACACAAAATTTATTTGTGCATACCGAGATACCCTTGAGTACAACCTTGAATAATACATATATAATCACAATAACCATAACTGTATGTATTAGGCTTTGCATAATCCCGGTAACCCACCCACCGATCCCTCTGAACCAATTGGCCGGGTTAAGAAAAGAAAAGGTATCTGACCACCAGCTATCCTTATTTTGGTCATTGTCTTTGTCATACTGATCCCTGAGTCGTTGTACGTCTTTTAATTTAAATCTCATACTCATTGGATTCATTACAAACCAGGTTCCCCGGCTTACTTGTACAACTGTTTGCATCACCTTGGGGGAACAACTCAGAATGTTCCCATTTTCTATTATGTATGTATCTTTCCAATACTGTAGGTTTGAAAGCATCAGAGGAAGGGGTGGTTGTACTGAAACTGAGCTGTAGATTTTCAGTGGGGACCTGTCCTAAATCAGTTAATCCAGTCTTATTCCTAGGTACCCATTTTCCTCCCTTGAATGCTAAATATTGTAAGTTGTCTATTTTTCCTGTAAGATTGCCCTGCCACCAAGGAAATTCTACCCATCCCACAATTGGTATGGCGATTGTAGTATTCCATAGTCTAGTATTGCCAGGTTGGTTGTTGGCCAGGTTGTCTGAACAATTAGGCCAAGCGAATATTTCTTCAGCTGACACGGGAATTGCTAGAAAAGGTATACTTGTGGCTGATACTGGTGAATGGGTACAGATCCAACAATCTGCCAGGGGTTGCGTATTATTTAACAAGTCATGCACTAATTTTCTATGATGTTGTACGAATCTATTGTTCAAAGGGGCTAGAGAATTCAGTCTTTCCCATGCCTCCGTTGAGGTTAACATTATTAACATCAATATCATGAGTCTTATACTGCTTTTTTGCAATGGCTTGCATGTATCCATGATGCCTTTCCTTCAAGCTTGACTGCTGTTGGAGTTGTTAACAGGACTTGGAAAGGTCCGTCAAATCTCGGTTCCAGAGTCTTTCTGGTGTGTCTTTTCACGTAGACTTGATCACCAGGTTCCAACTTGTGGCCTCCTTCGAGATTTTCTGGATCTGGAAGGGAAGCAAAAACCTGCGAATGCACTTTAGTTAAACGTTTTTGTAATTCTTGTACATAAGCAGTTAAAGTCTCAGTATTCAACATCAGTTGTTGTGGAAAATAACAACCCAAATTTGCTGCTCTACCAAAAAGAATCTCATGTGGTGACTAGGGTTGAGCGAAACGGGTCGAACATTTTCAAAAGTCGCCGACTTTTGGCTAAGTCGGGGTTTCATGAAACCCGATCCGACCCCTGTGCGGGGTCGGCCATGCGGTACGCGACTTTCGCGCCAAAGTCGCGTTTCAATGACGCGAAAAGCGCCATTTCTCAGCCAATGAAGGTAAACGCAGAGTGTGGGCAGCGTGATGACATATGTCCTGGTCCCCACCATCTTAGAGAAGGGCATTGCAGTGATTGGCTTGCTGTCTGCGACGTCACAGGGGCTATAAAGAGGCGTTCCCGCCGACCGCCATCTTACTGCTGCTGATCTGAGCTTAGGGAGAGGTTGCTGCCGCTTTGTCAGAAGCAGGGATAGCGTTAGGCAGGGTCCATTAACCACAAAACCGCTTGTGCTGCAGCGATTTGCACTGTCCAACACCACCCTCGGTGTGCAGGGACAGTGGAATTTTTTTTTTTTTTTTTTTCCCCTCAGCGCTGTAGCTCATTGGGCTGCCCTAGAAGGCTCCCTGATAGCTGCATTGCTGTGTGTACGCCGCTGTGCAAACCAACTGCTTTTTTCAAAGCACAAATCCTCTTGTTCCTTCCTTTCTGCACAGCTATCTTTTTTGTTTGTCCACACTTTTTATTTCATTTGTGCATCAGTCCACTCCTTATTGCTGCCTGCCATACCTGGCTGAGATTACTGCAGGCAGGGAGATAGTAGCTGCCTGCCATACCTGGCTGAGATTACTGCAGGCAGGGAGATAGTAATTGTAGGACATTCCCTGTTTTTTTTTTTTTGTTTTTTTTTGGTGGGAGATTAAGATTGGCAATTTGGCATTTCTGCTAGAGTGCCATCCCTGTGTGTGCCATCTCTCTCACATAGTGGGCCATAGAAAGCCTTTTCATTTTTCTGTATTTTTTTTTGTGGGGTGTATAAATTCTCCCTGATAAAAATACAGTGGGAGATTAATATTGGCCTTTGGGCTTGTGTGCCAGTCCTGAGTGTGCCATCTCTCTCACAAATAGTGGGCCATAGAAAGCCTATTTTATTTTTTTGGGGGTTTTATAAATTCTCCCTGAAAAAAAGGGAGATTAATATTGGCCTCTGGGCTTGTGTGCCAGTCCTGAGCGTGCCATCTGTGCCAGCCCTGAGCGTGCCATCTCTCTCACAAATAGTGGGCCATAGAAAGCCTATTTAATTTTTTTTTTGGTTTTATAAATTCTCCCTGAAAAAAAGGGAGATTAATATTGGCCTCTGGGCTTGTGTGCCAGTTGTGAGCGTGCCATCTGTGCCAGTCCTGAGCGTGCCATCTCTCTCACAAATAGTGGGCCATAGAAAGCCTATTTAATTTTTTTGTTTGTTTTATAAATTTTCCCTGAAAAAAGGGAGATTAATATTGGCCTCTGGGCTTGTGTGCCAGTTGTGAGCGTGCCATCTGTGCCAGTCCTGAGCGTGCCATCTCTCTCACAAATAGTGGGCCATAGAAAGCCTATTTAATTTTTTTTTTGGTTTTATAAATTTTCCCTGAAAAAAGGGAGATTAATATTGGCCTCTGGGCTTGTGTGCCAGTTGTGAGCGTGCCATCTGTGCCAGTCCTGAGCGTGCCATCTCTCTCACAAATAGTGGGCCATAGAAAGCCTATTTAAATATTTTTTTGGTTTTATAAATTCTCCCAGAAAAAAAGGGAGATTAATATTGGCCTCTGGGCTTCTGTGCCAGTCCTGAGCGTGCCATCTGTGCCAGTCCTGAGCGTCCCATCTCTCTCACAAATAGTGGGCCATAGAAAGCCTATTTTTTTTTTTTTTTGGGTTTTAGAAATTCTCCCTGAAAAAAAAAGGGAGATTAATATTGCCCTTTGGGCTTGTGTGCCAGTACTAAGCGTTCCATCTCTCTCTCTCTCTCAGTCAGTGGGCCATAGAACGCCTATTTTTGGTTTTATTTGTTTTCTAAATTCTCCCTGAAAAAATCATTTTATTTTATTTGGTTTCTAAATTCTTCCTGATAAAATCATATTTTTTTTATTATTTTTTTTTCTAAAGTCTCCCTGAAAAAAAAAAAAAAAAACAACCAAAAAAAACAGTGGGAGATTAATATTGGCCTTTCTGCTTGTGTGCCAGTCTTGACTCCTGGGTGTGCCATCTCTCTCTCTCTCTCTCTCTCTCTCTCTCCAATTGTGGTCCATAGAAAGCCTATATTTTTTTTCCTTGATTTGGGTTCCAAAATCTACCAGAGAAAATAACTACATCAATCATTGGTAGAAAAATATTGGCCTCTGGGCTTGTGTGCCACTCCTGACTCCTGCGTGCGTCATCTCTCAGTCAGTGGGCCATAGAACGCCTATTTTTGTTTTTATTTGTTTTATAAATTCTC
Organism: Ranitomeya imitator; assembly: GCF_032444005.1. Classification (NCBI taxonomy): domain Eukaryota; kingdom Metazoa; phylum Chordata; class Amphibia; order Anura; family Dendrobatidae; genus Ranitomeya; species Ranitomeya imitator. Next base: position 463,477,136 of record NC_091285.1, read on the forward strand.
CCTGAAAAAATCATTTTATTTTATTTGGTTTCTAAATTCTTCCTGATAAAATCATATTTTTTTTATTATTTTTTTTTCTAAAGTCTCCCTGAAAAAAAAAAAAAAAAAACAACCAAAAAAAACAGTGGGAGATTAATATTGGCCTTTCTGCTTGTGTGCCAGTCTTGACTCCTGGGTGTGCCATCTCTCTCTCTCTCTCTCTCTCTCTCTCTCTCTCTCCAATTGTGGTCCATAGAAAGCCTATATTTTTTTTCCTTGATTTGGGTTCCAAAATCTACCAGAGAAAATAACTACATCAATCATTGGTAGAAAAATATTGGCCTCTGGGCTTGTGTGCCACTCCTGACTCCTGTGTGCGTCATCTCTCAGTCAGTGGGCCATAGAACGCCTATTTTTCTTTTTATTTGTTTTATAAATTCTCCCTGAAAAAATCATTTTATTTTATTTGGTTTCTAAATTCTTCCTGATAAAATCATATTTTTTTTATTATTTTTTTTTCTAAAGTCTCCCTGAAAAAAAAAAAAAAAAAACAAACAAAAAAAACAGTGGGAGATTAATATTGGCCTTTCTGCTTGTGTGCCAGTCTTGACTCCTGGGTGTGCCATCTCTCTCTCTCTCTCTCTCTCTCTCTCTCCAATTGTGGTCCATAGAAAGCCTATATTTTTTTTCCTTGATTTGGGTTCCAAAATCTACCAGAGAAAATAACTACATCAATCATTGGTAGAAAAATATTGGCCTCTGGGCTTGTGTGCCACTCCTGACTCCTGTGTGCGTCATCTCTCAGTCAGTGGGCCATAGAACGCCTATTTTTCTTTTTATTTGTTTTATAAATTCTCCCTGAAAAAATCATTTTATTTTATTTGGTTTCTAAATTCTTCCTGATAAAATCATATTTTTTTTATTATTTTTTTTTCTAAAGTCTCCCTGAAAAAAAAAAAAAAAAAAACAAACAAAAAAAACAGTGGGAGATTAATATTGGCCTTTCTGCTTGTGTGCCAGTCTTGACTCCTGGGTGTGCCATCTCTCTCTCTCTCTCTCTCTCTCTCTCTCCAATTGTGGTCCATAGAAAGCCTATATTTTTTTTCCTTGATTTGGGTTCCAAAATCTACCAGAGAAAATAACTACATCAATCATTGGTAGAAAAATATTGGCCTCTGGGCTTGTGTGCCACTCCTGACTCCTGTGTGCGTCATCTCTCAGTCAGTGGGCCATAGAACGCCTATTTTTCTTTTTATTTGTTTTATAAATTCTCCCTGAAAAAATCATTTTATTTTATTTGGTTTCTAAATTCTTCCTGATAAAATCATATTTTTTTTATTATTTTTTTTTCTAAAGTCTCCCTGAAAAAAAAAAAAAAAAAACAAACAAAAAAAACAGTGGGAGATTAATATTGGCCTTTCTGCTTGTGTGCCAGTCTTGACTCCTGGGTGTGCCATCTCTCTCTCTCTCTCTCTCTCTCTCTCTCTCCAATTGTGGTCCATAGAAAGCCTATATTTTTTTTCCTTGATTTGGGTTCCAAAATCTACCAGAGAAAATAACTACATCAATCATTGGTAGAAAAATATTGGCCTCTGGGCTTGTGTGCCACTCCTGACTCCTGTGTGCGTCATCTCTCAGTCAGTGGGCCATAGAACGCCTATTTTTGTTTTTATTTGTTTTATAAATTCTCCCTGAAAAAATCATTTTATTTTATTTGGTTTCTAAATTCTTCCTGATAAAATCATATTTTTTTTATTATTTTTTTTTCTAAAGTCTCCCTGAAAAAAAAAAAAAACAAACAAACAAAAAAAACAGTGGGAGATTAATATTGGCCTTTCTGCTTGTGTGCCAGTCTTGACTCCTGGGTGTGCCATCTCTCTCTCTCTCTCTCTCCAATTGTGGTCCATAGAAAGCCTATATTTTTTTTCCTTGATTTGGGTTCCAAAATCTACCAGAGAAAATAACTACATCAATCATTGGTAGAAAAATATTGGCCTCTGGGCTTGTGTGCCACTCCTGACTCCTGTGTGCGTCATCTCTCAGTCAGTGGGCCATAGAACGCCTATTTTTCTTTTTATTTGTTTTATAAATTCTCCCTGAAAAAATCATTTTATTTTATTTGGTTTCTAAATTCTTCCTGATAAAATCATATTTTTTTTATTATTTTTTTTTCTAAAGTCTCCCTGAAAAAAAAAAACCCCCCAAAAAATGGGAGATTAATATTGGCCTTTCTGCTTGTGTGCCAGTCTTGACTCCTGGGTGTGCCATCTCTCTCTCTCTCTCTCTCTCTCTCTCTCTCTCTCCAATTGTGGTCCATAGAAAGCCTATATTTTTTTTCCTTGATTTGGGTTCCAAAATCTACCAGAGAAAATAACTCCATCAATCATTGGTAGAAAAATATTGGCCTCTGGGCTTGTGTGCCACTCCTGATTCCTGTGTGCGTCATCTCTCACTCAGTGGCCCATAGAAAGCATATAGTTTGTTACATTTGTTTTCTAAATTCTCCCTGCAAAAATCTATTTTTTTTGGGGGGGGGGTTTCTAAAGTGTTCCTGAAAAAAATAAAAATAAAAAAAAAATAATAGTGTGACATTAATATTAACATTTGTGCTTCAGTGACAGTCCTGCGTGTGGGGCATCTCTCTAATTTGCAGCCACCAAAAAAAGAGTGTGTAACATTGGGCCTGATTTTCGCTGTGGTCTCACCAACCTGTAAAGGGGTAGCTAAATCATACTGAAGTTATAGCTCACCGTGTAAGTTGTGTGACTGCAACAAATAACGTTAGTTTGGTTACGTTTTTAAAACAATGAGGAAGTCTAGTGGAAGAGGTCGTGGCCGGGGGCGTTCATTGTCAGCTGGTAATGAGGGTAGTGGTAGTGGTGGAGCATCAGGTGGTCGTGGGGAAAAAAATATTGCACCTAAGTCTGGAGCTGTGAAGCCAGGTTCGTCGTCCGGCTACACAAGGCTTCGAACGCTCCCTTTTCTGGGATTAGGAAAACCGCTTTTAAAGCCGGAGCAGCAAGAGCAAGTTTTGGCTTATCTTGCTGACTCAGCCTCTAGCTCTTTTGCCTCCTCTCGTGAAACTGGTAAAAGTAAAAGCAGCGCGTCGTTAGTGGATGTTCACGGTCAGGGACAAGTCACTTCCTTGTCCTCTTCAGCAAAAACAACAACAGAGAAGAATGCAGCAGGCGACACAACGGGTTACTCCATGGAGCTCTTTACACATACCGTCCCTGGCTTAGAAAGTGAAGCAGTTAACAGTCCATGCCCATTACAAATTGAATCTGACATGGAGTGCACTGACGCACAGCCACAGCCAGACTACTATGCTGGTCCTTTGACTCAGACCACAACATTGCCCTCGCAGGGTGCTGATCAAGAATCAGACCCTGATGAGACTATGTTGCCCCATCACGAACGCTATACCACCGAACGACACGGTGACACAGACGAAGTTGCGCAGGAGGTACAAGAAGAGTTATTAGATGACCCAGTTCTTGACCCCGATTGGCAGCCATTGGGGGAACAGGGTGCAGGCGGCAGCAGTTCTGAAGCAGAGGAGGAGGAGGGGCCGCAGCAGGCATCAACATCGCCACAGGTTCCATCTGCCGGGCCCGTATCTTGCCCAAAACGCGTGGCAAAGCCAAAACCTGGTGGAGGACAGCGTGGCCATCCGGTTAAAGCTCAGTCTGCAATGCCTGAAAAGGTATCCGATGCTAGAAAGAGTGCAGTCTGGCATTTTTTTAAACAACATCCAATTGATCAGCGCAAAGTCATCTGTCAAAAATGTTCTACTTCCTTAAGCAGAGGTCAGAATCTGAAAAGTCTCAATACTAGTTGCATGCATAGACATTTAACCACCATGCATTTGAAAGCTTGGACTAACTACCAAACGTCCCTTAAGGTTGTTGCACCCTCGGCCAATGAAGCTAGTCATCAACGCAACATCCCTTCCGGCAGTGTAGGACCACCATTTAGCGCACCACCTGCTGTATCTGTGCAGGTATATTTGCCAGGCCAAAGCAGTCAGGGTCAGGGAATCACCAGTTTCGTAGTAGGAAACACTGCATCTAGGGCACCGGCGGCAACAATACCATCTCCCACCGTCTCTCAGTCTGCCATGTCCACCGGCACCCCCGCTAGTTCCACGATCTCCAGCTCTCCAGTCCAGCTCACCCTACATGAGACTATGGTTAGAAAAAGGAAATACTTAGCCTCGCATCCGCGTACACAGGGTTTGAACGCCCACATAGCTAGACTAATCTCGTTAGAGATGATGCCCTACCGGTTAGTTGAAAGCGAAGCTTTCAAAGACCTGATGGACTACGCTGTACCACGCTACGAGCTACCCAGTCGACACTTTTTTTCCAGAAAAGCCATCCCAGCCCTCCACCAGCATGTTAAAGAGCGCATCGTCAATGCACTCAGGCAATCTGTGAGCACAAAGGTGCACCTGACAACAGATGCATGGACCAGTAGGCATGGCCAGGGACGTTACGTGTCCATCACGGCACACTGGGTAAATGTGGTGGATTCAGGGTCCACAGGGGACAGCAAGTTTGGGACAGTTCTGCCTAGCCCACGGTCTAGTAAACAGTTGTCTGTAGCCGTTCGCACCCCCTCCTCCTCCTCCTCCTCCTCGTCCTCCTGCAGAAGCAAGAGCTCGTCCACAGACCGCAGTCGCACAAACACTCCATCCGCACCTGCCACTGTTGCACACCAGGTCTCCCATTATGGGGCAGCTACTGGCATACGTCAGCAGGCTGTATTGGCTATGAAGTGTTTGGGCGACAATAGACACACCGCGGAAGTTCTGTCCGAGTTCTTGCAGCAAGAAACGCAGTCGTGGCTGGGCACTGTAGATCTTGAGGCAGGCAAGGTAGTGAGTGATAACGGAAGGAATTTCATGGCTGCCATCTCCCTTTCCCAACTGAAACACATTCCTTGCCTGGCTCACACCTTAAACCTGGTGGTGCAGTGCTTCCTGAAAAGTTATCCGGGGTTATCCGACCTGCTCCTCAAATTGCGTGGACTTTGCGCACATATCCGCCGTTCGCCTGTACACTCCAGCCGTATGCAGACCTATCAGCGTTCTTTGAACCTTCCCCAGCATCGCCTAATCATAGACGTTGCAACAAGGTGGAACTCAACACTGCACATGCTTCAGAGACTGTGCGAACAGAGGCGGGCTGTTATGTTTTTGTGGGAGGATACACATACACGGGCAGGCAGTAGGATGGCAGACATGGAGTTGTCAGGTGTGCAGTGGTCGAAGATTCAAGACATGTGTCAAGTCCTTCAGTGTTTTGAGGAATGCACACGGCTGGTTAGTGCAGACAACGCCATAATAAGCATGAGCATCCCCCTAATGCGTCTGCTGATGCAAAGTTTGACGCACATAAAGGATCAGGCGTCTGCACCAGAGGAAGAGGAAAGCCTTGATGACAGTCAGCGATTGTCTGGTCAGGGCAGTGTACATGACAAGGTACCGGGCGAAGAGGAGGTGGAGGATGAGGAGGATGATGGGGATGAGTATATTTTTAATGAGGAAGCTTTCCCGGGGGCACGGGAAATTGGTGGCGTGGCAAGGCCGGGTTCTGGTTTTTTGAGGGACACAAGTGACGTAGATTTGCCTGCAACTGCCCCTCAACCAAGCACAACCGCAGATTTGACAACGGGAACTTTGGCCCACATGGCGGATTATGCCTTGCGTATCCTCAAAAGGGACACACGCATTACAAAAATGATGAACGATGACGATTACTGGTTGGCCTGCCTCCTTGATCCTCGCTATAAAGGCAAATTGCAAAATATTATGCCACATGAGAACTTGGAACTAATATTAGCAACAAAACAATCAACTCTTGTTGACCGTTTGCTTCTGGCATTCCCTGCACACAGCGCCCGTGATCGTTCTCACACGAGCTCCAGGGGCCAGCAGACCAGAGGTGTTAGAGGGGCAGAAATCAGAAGTGGCGTTGGCCAGAGGGGTTTTCTGACCAGGTTGTGGAGTGATTTTTCTATGACCGCAGACAGGACAGGTACTGCAGCATCAATTCAAAGTGACAGGAGACAACATTTGTCCAGTATGGTTACAAACTATTTTTCATCCCTTATCGACGTTCTCCCTCAACCGTCATTCCCATTTGATTACTGGGCATCCAAATTAGACACCTGGCCAGAATTGGCAGAATATGCATTGCAGGAGCTTGCTTGCCCGGCAGCTAGTGTCCTATCAGAAAGAGTATTCAGTGCTGCAGGTTCAATACTAACAGAAAAAAGGACTCGTCTGGCTACCCAAAATGTAGATGATCTAACCTTCATTAAAATGAACCACAACTGGATTTCAAAATCTTTTGCCCCACCCTGCCCGGCTGACACCTAGCTTTCCTATGAAAAGGTCTTGCCTGTGGACTATTCTGAATGACTTTTCCAATCTCGTAATTTTCTTCACCTGATTGTCCAGCATACGACATGTTTCCACCTCACGAAATGGCCAAACTCCCCACACGGGGCCGTGCTATCGCCACTTTGCGCTTGGACCCTTGAAAGTGCTGTTTGTCTGAAGAGGTGGGTGTGGCCGCTTTTGGTCGACGGCACTGCCACTGGGTCCCTCATAGTACAATAAAGTGTCTCTGGCGGTGGTGGTGCGCACCCAACGTCAGACACACCGTTGTAATATGAGGGGCCCTGTGCCTGTACCGCCGGCCACAAGACAGTTCCCCCCCCCAGCTCAAACAGTTCTCTACCACTAGCAAAATTATCTCTCACAGCTTCACCAATGTGTAGTCTAGGCGCTGACATCCTTCAATGCCTGGCACTGACAATACCATTGTTTTGACATTTTTGTTATGTTAGGCCTTCGAAGCCTGTCTGCGGTCCCTTCTTTCTACAACTACTACACTGACCAGGCCACTGCTGGCCGTGTTACCCTGGAACCAATTTAAAAGTGCCTACAGTCAGCCCAATTTTGTTATGTTAGGCCTTCGAAGACTGTCTGCCGTCACTCCTTCCACTAGACTTCCACTGACCAGACCACTGCTGCCCGTGTACCCCTGGAACCAATTTAAAAGTGCCTACAGCCAGCCCAAGTTTGTTATGTTAGGCCTTCAAAGCCTGTCTGCGGTCACTCCTTCCACTAGACTTCCACAGACCAGACCACTGCTGCCCGTGTACCCCTGGAACCAATTTAAAAGTGCCTACAGCCAGCCCAAGTTTGTTATGTTAGGCCTTGGAAGCCTGTCTGCGGTCACTCCTTCCACTAGACTTCCACTGACCAGACCACTGCTGCCCATGTACCCCTGGAACCAATTTAAAAGTGCCTACAGCCAGCCCAAGTTTGTTATGTTAGGCCTTGGAAGCCTGTCTGCGGTCACTCCTTCCACTAGACTTCCACTGACCAGACCACTGCTGCCCGTGTACCCCTGGAACCAATTTAAAAGTGCCTACAGCCAGCCCAAGTTTGTTATGTTAGGCCTTCGAAGCCTGTCTGCGGTCACTCCTTCCACTAGACTTCCACAGACCAGACCACTGCTGCCCGTGTACCCCTGGAACCAATTTAAAAGTGCCTACAGCCAGCCCAAGTTTGTTATGTTAGGCCTTGGAAGCCTGTCTGCGGTCACTCCTTCCACTAGACTTCCACTGACCAGACCACTGCTGCCCGTGTACCCCTGGAACCAATTTAAAAGTGCCTACAGCCAGCCCAAGTTTGTTATGTTAGGCCTTCGAAGCCTGTCTGCGGTCACTCCTTCCACTAGACTTCCACAGACCAGACCACTGCTGCCCGTGTACCCCTGGAACCAATTTAAAAGTGCCTACAGCCAGCCCAAGTTTGTTATGTTAGGCCTTGGAAGCCTGTCTGCGGTCACTCCTTCCACTAGACTTCCACTGACCAGACCACTGCTGCCCATGTACCCCTGGAACCAATTTAAAAGTGCCTACAGCCAGCCCAAGTTTGTTATGTTAGGCCTTGGAAGCCTGTCTGCGGTCACTCCTTCCACTAGACTTCCACTGACCAGACCACTGCTGCCCGTGTACCCCTGGAACCAATTTAAAAGTGCCTACAGCCAGCCCAAGTTTGTTATGTTAGGCCTTCGAAGCCTGTCTGCGGTCACTCCTTCCACTAGACTTCCACAGACCAGACCACTGCTGCCCGTGTACCCCTGGAACCAATTTAAAAGTGCCTACAGCCAGCCCAAGTTTGTTATGTTAGGCCTTGGAAGCCTGTCTGCGGTCACTCCTTCCACTAGACTTCCACTGACCAGACCACTGCTGCCCGTGTACCCCTGGAACCAATTTAAAAGTGCCTACAGCCAGCCCAAGTTTGTTATGTTAGGCCTTCGAAGCCTGTCTGCGGTCACTCCTTCCACTAGACTTCCACAGACCAGACCACTGCTGCCCGTGTACCCCTGGAACCAATTTAAAAGTGCCTACAGCCAGCCCAAGTTTGTTATGTTAGGCCTTGGAAGCCTGTCTGCGGTCACTCCTTCCACTAGACTTCCACTGACCAGACCACTGCTGCCCATGTACCCCTGGAACCAATTTAAAAGTGCCTACAGCCAGCCCAAGTTTGTTATGTTAGGCCTTGGAAGCCTGTCTGCGGTCACTCCTTCCACTAGACTTCCACTGACCAGACCACTGCTGCCCGTGTACCCCTGGAACCAATTTAAAAGTGCCTACAGCCAGCCCAAGTTTGTTATGTTAGGCCTTCGAAGCCTGTCTGCGTCCCGTTCTTTCAACTACAACTACACTGACCAGGCCACTGATGGCCGTGTTCCCCTGGAACCAATTTTAACTTGCCTACAGCCAGCCCTATGTTATTATGTTAGGCCTTCGAAGCCTGTCTGCGTCCCGTTCTTTCAACTACAACTACACTGACCAGGCCACTGATGGCCGTGTTCCCCTGGAACCAATTTTAACTTGCCTACAGCCAGCCCAATGTTAGGCCTTTGATGCCTGTCTGCCGTCACTCCTTCCACTAGGCCTCCACTGACCTGTCTATTGCTGCCCGTGTACCCCTTGAACCAACATCATTAAATATAAAAAAAATTAATTTGATTATAAAAAATAAGATCGTGTTGAGATCTCAAATGCAGACATTTTAACAATCAAAACAAACACACAACAAATATCTGGAACTGTACTACAAAGGTCCAACAGCTACAATTTCTTTCTCCTGCAAGAAGTTAACTGAAAGTTTTTTGGAGTTGTTAACACAGATATGGCATCCACCGAGTGTTGTCCTGTCGCGTCTCCTTTAAATTATTTCCAATAAGATGTTAAACTATTAATTTAATAAAATCAATAATTAAAAAAATAATTGAGTAAGTCAAAAGCACATTGCAAATAAACATTAATTACAAATCAAGAAGCATGGCGCGTCCGAGGGTGAGTAGATACCGAATAAGAATATAATCAACCTCGGACGCGCAATGCTTATTTACAACAGCCTTCCTTCCTAAGAATCAGCCCTTTCGTGGTGTAGAGAGAGGTTGTGTTACACTCCAAGGTGTTCCCCGGGTTGCCTTTCATGAGCTTCGATCTTCCGGCTCTCGTTTAGTAGTTGGTGGAAACTACGCTGCATTAGGCCTACAAATTTGGTATGGGGTGTAGAGACAGGTTGTGTTACACTCCAAGGTTTTCACCAGGTTGCCTTTCCTGAGCTTCGATCTTCATGCTCTCGTTTAGTAGTTGTAGAAAAGTAAGCTGCATTAGGCCTACAAAATGGGTATGGGGTGGAGAGAGATGGTGTGTTACACTCCAAGGTGTTCCCCAGGTTGCCTTTCCTGAGCTTCGATCTTCATGCTCTCGTTTAGTAGGTGTCGGAAAGTAGGCTGCATTAGGCCTAAAAAATGGGGAATGGGGTGGAGAGAGATGGTGTGTTACACTCCAAGGTGTTCCCCAGGTTTCCTTGCCATTGCTTCGGTCTTCCGACTCTCGTTTAGTAGTTGTAGAAAAGTACACTGCATTAGGCCTAAAAAATGGGTATGGGGTGGAGAGAGATGGTGTGTTACACTCCAAGGTGTTCCCCAGGTTGCCTTTCCTGAGCTTCGATCTTCATGCTCTCGTTTAGTAGGTGTCGGAAAGTAGGCTGAATTAGGCCTACAAATTGGGTATGGGGTGGAGAGAGATGGTGTGTTACACTCCAAGGTGTTCCCCAGGTTGCCTTTCCTGAGCTTCGATCTTCATGCTCTCGTTTAGTAGGTGTCGGAAAGTAGGCTGCATTAGGCCTACAAATTGGGTATGGGGTGGAGAGAGATGGTGTGTTACACTCCAAGGTGTTCCCCAGGTTTCCTTGCCATTGCTTCGGTCTTCCGACTCTCGTTTAGTAGTTGTAGAAAAGTACACAGCATTAGGCCTACAAAATGGGTATGGGGTGGAGAGAGATGGTGTGTTACACTCCAAGGTGTTCCCCAGGTTGCCTTTCCTGAGCTTCGATCTTCATGCTCTCGTTTAGTAGGTGTCGGAAAGTAGGCTGCATTAGGCCTAAAAAATGGGGAATGGGGTGGAGAGAGATGGTGTGTTACACTCCAAGGTGTTCCCCAGGTTTCCTTGCCATTGCTTCGGTCTTCCGACTCTCGTTTAGTAGTTGTAGAAAAGTACAGTGCATTAGGCCTAAAAAATGGGTATGGGGTGGAGAGAGATGGTGTGTTACACTCCAAGGTGTTCCCCAGGTTGCCTTTCCTGAGCTTCGATCTTCATGCTCTCGTTTAGTAGGTGTCGGAAAGTAGGCTGCATTAGGCCTACAAATTGGGTATGGGGTGGAGAGAGATGGTGTGTTACACTCCAAGGTGTTCCCCAGGTTGCCTTTCCTGAGCTTCGATCTTCATGCTCTCGTTTAGTAGGTGTCGGAAAGTAGGCTGCATTAGGCCTACAAATTGGGTATGGGGTGGAGAGAGATGGTGTGTTACACTCCAAGGTGTTCCCCAGGTTTCCTTGCCATTGCTTCGGTCTTCCGACTCTCGTTTAGTAGTTGTAGAAAAGTACACAGCATTAGGCCTACAAAATGGGTATGGGGTGGAGAGAGATGGTGTGTTACACTCCAAGGTGTTCCCCAGGTTGCCTTTCCTGAGCTTCGATCTTCATGCTCTCGTTTAGTAGGTGTCGGAAAGTAGGCTGCATTAGGCCTAAAAAATGGGGAATGGGGTGGAGAGAGATGGTGTGTTACACTCTAAGGTGTTCCCCAGGTTTCATTGCCATTGCTTCGGTCTTCCGACTCTCGTTTAGTAGTTGTAGAAAAGTACACTGCATTAGGCCTAAAAAATGGGTATGGGGTGGAGAGAGATGGTGTGTTACACTCCAAGGTGTTCCCCAGGTTGCCTTTCCTGAGCTTCGATCTTCATGCTCTCGTTTAGTAGGTGTCGGAAAGTAGGCTGCATTAGGCCTACAAATTGGGTATGGGGTGGAGAGAGATGGTGTGTTACACTCCAAGGTGTTCCCCAGGTGGCCTTTCCTGAGCTTCGATCTTCATGCTCTCGTTTAGTAGGTGTCGGAAAGTAGGCTGCATTAGGCCTACAAATTGGGTATGGGGTGGAGAGAGATGGTGTGTTACACTCCAAGGTGTTCCCCAGGTTTCCTTGCCATTGCTTCGGTCTTCCGACTCTCGTTTAGTAGTTGTAGAAAAGTACACAGCATTAGGCCTACAAAATAGGTATGGGGTGGAGAGAGATGGTGTGTTACACTCCAAGGTGTTCCCCAGGTTGCCTTTCCTGAGCTTCGATCTTCATGCTCTCGTTTAGTAGGTGTCGGAAAGTAGGCTGCATTAGGCCTAAAAAATGGGGAATGGGGTGGAGAGAGATGGTGTGTTACACTCCAAGGTGTTCCCCAGGTTTCCTTGCCATTGCTTCGGTCTTCCGACTCTCGTTTAGTAGTTGTAGAAAAGTACACTGCATTAGGCCTAAAAAATGGGTATGGGGTGGAGAGAGATGGTGTGTTACACTCCAAGGTGTTCCCCAGGTTGCCTTTCCTGAACTTCGATCTTCATGCTCTCGTTTAGTAGGTGTCGGAAAGTAGGCTGCATTAGGCCTACAAATTGGGTATGGGGTGGAGAGAGATGGTGTGTTACACTCCAAGGTGTTCCCCAGGTTTCCTTGCCATTGCTTCGGTCTTCCGACTCTCGTTTAGTAGTTGTAGAAAAGTACACAGCATTAGGCCTACAAAATGGGTATGGGGTGGAGAGAGATGGTGTGTTACACTCCAAGGTGTTCCCCAGGTTGCCTTTCCTGAGCTTCTATCTTCAGGCTCTCATTAAATTGTGGTTAAATGGAACAACTGCATTTGGCGTACTAGTTGGTTTGGGGCCTACTATCGGTGTCTGCCACTCCTTGCTGTTCTCCTGGTTTCCTGTCCTGAAATTCCATTTTCAGCCTCTCGTTAAGTAGTTGTTAATGTTAGACTGCATTTGGCCTACTAGTTGGGTTGGGGCCTACTATCGGTGTCTGCCACTCCTTGCTGTTCTCCTCCACTGAACAAAGCTGTGCCGCCTGTTTACTACGGTTGCCAATTTTGAACTGCATTTCGACTACTTACTGATTTGGCCCTACTCTCTGTGTCAGCCTCTCATTCCAGTTGTCCTCCACTGCAATGCCCCCTGGTTATTCCTGTGTTACCAATTTTGAACTGCATTTAGCCCACTTTCTTCTTTGGGCCTATATCTGTGTTTCCACTTCATCGTGCCCATTGCCCAGCCAGTGATAGATGAGTCTGCTGGTACATTGACCCATAACGCAACATTCCCCGTGCACGCTACACAACAACATTGTGACCCTGCTGAAAGTCAGGTTGCTCTTCCCGCATACCATACCACCTTACACGGGGACAAAGAGGAAGGTGCAGATGAAAGTGCAGGTTCCTTCATCAGGTGGGGGGAGGAATACTAGTTGGCGACGTCACTGGCACAGGGCCTCTCATAGTACGCAAAAGTGTTGCTGCCGGTGGGAGGCGCCCCCGCCGTGCAAATACACCGCTGTACTTTGAGGGGCCCTGTGCCAGTGCCAATGCCAACGAGTGGGCCCCCCCTGCTTGCTCAGGTTCACAGCACTTGCAAAGTTGAAATACTTACCTCTCCCTGCTCCACTGCCGTGACGTGGTCCAGATTTCCTGGGCCCACTAATTACTTGAACCAGCCCTACCCCCCACAACTTTAGCCAAATGACCCCCAATTTCAAATGCCTTCCAATTACTATAAGGTAAATTACGCTTGACAAGCTTCATTAAGAAGAATGGATGGTTTTGACATTAAAATGGGTACTCTAGGTGTTTTCCTGGCCCCCACTCACTGCCGACTATGCTGCCCCATTGACTTGCATTGGGTTTCGTGTTTCGGTCGATCCCGACTTTACGTCATAATCGGCCGATTTCACTCGACCCGACTTTGGACATAGTCGGGTTTCGCAAAACCCGGCTCGACTCTAAAAAGGTCAAGGTCGCTCAACTCTAGTGGTGACAGCTTAGCCTTCCCCCTTGGGGTGTTTCGGATGGAATACAGGGCAAGTGGTAGACACTCGGTCCAAGGCTTTCCTGTTTCTGCCATGGCCTTCTGGATTTTTTATTTTATTGTCCCATTTAATCTTTCCACTTTACCTGAACTCTGTGGATGATATGGAGTGTGAAACTGGTTTTCTACTCCCAACATTTTCATAACATTCTGGAATATTTCCCCAGTAAAATGGGTACCCCTATCTGACTCGATCACCTCAGGCATGCCGTAACGGGGTATCAGTTCATGTGCTATTTTAATGGCAGTAGTTTTTGCTGAGGCTTTACGAACTGGATAAGCCTCTGGCCACCCTGAGAACATGTCCACAAACACAAGCACATATTCGTATCCATTGTACCTAGGAAGTTGGATGTAGTCGATCTGGAGTCTTTGAAAGGGATACAGTGGTCTTACATGATGCTTGGTTGGGGTTTTAATGGCCTGACCTGGATTGTGTGCCAGGCATATAGCGCATGCAGCACACATGTTCCGAGCAAAATTACCAAAACCTGGAGCCAACCACCTTTCTTTTACCTTGAGCGTCATACCATTTGCCGACACATGCGTGGGTAGGTGGAGGTCACTTGCCACTGCGGGGTACCAGGCTCTGGGTAAACACAACAAAGTTCCTTTTTTCCATAATCCTTGCTGATCTTCTGCCCCTTTTTTCTGCCACTGCCCTCGTTCTTCGTCGTCTACCTGTTTCTGAGCTTCCTTCAATCTTTCCTCATCATCTTCAGAGCTATCTAGTGTGTGGGCATGATGTAAGGGTTTACGTGCTGCCTGTTTTGCTGCCTTATCGGCTTTATCGTTACCCCTGGCTTCCTCGGTGTCGAGTCTCACATGTGCAGCTACCTTTATCACCGCTATTTCTTTAGTTTCTTGTGCTGCCTCCAGAATCTGTCTAATGAGGGAGGCATGTTTAACAGGTTGGCCTGAAGCAGTCATATAACCTCTGGCTCTCCATATTACGCCAAAATCGAAAATAATGCCATGTGCATATCTAGAGTCAGTGTATATGTTTGCTGTCTGATCTTTGGCTATTTTTAGAGCTTCAACTAATGCCGTAAGTTCTGCTTCTTGTGCAGACTGATTAGCAGGGAGAGGTTCTGCTTTCAGCACTTCATGCTGAGTTACTACCGCATAACCTGTATGAAATTGTCCATTCATATCTGCATATCTACTGCCATCTATGAAAAGTTCAAATGTAGCATTACAGAGTGGCTTGTCACGTACATTACATAAGCCCTGAGTCTCTTGTTCCATTAATTGTACACAATCATGCATTGACTTTGATGGGTCAAAGGAGTTGGAGAGTGCAGTTTCCTCAGGTATGGTACCCCCCTCAGACTCTAAAGGGAGCAAAGACGCAAGATTAAGAGTCTGAATCCTGGCAAAGGAAATGTTGGGCGGCAGTAGTAGGGAACATTGGAGACGGAGGTGTCTGGCCATTGAAATATGTTTAGGTTGGACCTGGTTAAGAATGCCATGTACATCATGAGTGGTCTGAACTAGAAGTGGGTGATCAAGAACAATCTCAGAAGCTTTATCTAATAACAGTGAAATTGCGGCTACTACTCTTACACAAGAAGGTGCGGCTCTAGCTACAGGGTCCAGATGAGCTGATATGTATGCCACAGGTCTCTGTTTGTTTCCATGTTTTTGTGTGAGCACCCCTGTAGCATGTGAGGATATCTCAGCTGCCATCAATTGAAAAGGTTTAGTGTAGTCTGGGAGTCCCAAAGCCGGAGCTGATACCAGTGCTGTTTTCAAAGAGGAAAATGACTGTTTAGCCTCTTCACTGAGTGAATATGGTGTGTTGGCAATACAGTCATATAAAGGCTGCATGAGTTGACTTGCATGTATGATCCACTGTCTACAGTGTGAAACAATACCTAGGAAAGCATGCAGCTGTTTGTGATTCCTGGGTTCAAGCATGTTACGTATGGCTTCCGTACGTTGAGGTGTGAGGTGTCTGATGCCCTGTGATATGCAGTGACCTAAAAACACGACTGTTTGTTGACAAGCCTGGAGTTTCTGTCTATTTACTTTACAGCCTTCTTGCGCTAGGAAAATTAAGAAATTAACAGTTGAGGTAACTGCCGTCTGCTCATCAGGGCAACAAATAAGTAAGTCATCTACATACTGTAGAATGACTACTCCTGGTTCTGGGATGAAATTTTTTAGCACGGTCTGCATTGCTTCAGAGTACAAAGTTGGTGAGTGTACCATACCTTGTGGCAATCTTGTCCATGCTAATTGTTTACCCTTGAATGTAAAGGCAAACAAATGCCAACAGTTCTTATGTAGTGGCACAGAAAAAAATGCGTTTGATAAGTCAATTACCGTAAAATATGCAGCAGTGCTGGGAATTTGAGACAGTAAGGTATGAGGATTCGGTACCACAGGGGTGACCGGTGCCAAAACCTTATTGATTTCCCGTAAGTCGTGCACCATGCGATATTTCACCATAGTTTCTTTGGAGGACACTTTCTTTTTAACTTTCTTTCTTTTTTTGCTACAGTGCTCATTGTGCAAACATTATCAGGTGAACAATTACATTGTACACCGGCGTTCTATAGTGCACAGTAGGATCTATAGAACGCTGGTGATATGCTGGCGACTCCATTAAACACTTGGTCCCTCCGGAGGTAAATACTAAGGAATGACAGTAATGGGCTGAATGTAATTGTTCACCTGATAATGTTTGCACAATGAGCACTGTAGCACTTTATGGAAATTATAAGAATCTATGTAGCACATGATGTCTGTTAATAGGCTATGATTGGAGGATGTTGGGGATTTGTTCCTATATATATGCAGCTTGTAACCATACTCACTGCTTGAGAAAGGCTCGTGTGAGCCGAAACGTTGCACGGTGATGTGGGTATAATTAAACCCTACACAATTTTCTAAGAATATGGAGTGCTGCCTGTTTTTGTGAAGTATATATATATATATATATATATATATATATATATATATATATATATATATATATATATATATATATATTCATTTATACATATACTTCCTCTTTGGTGCACTCACACATAGTGTCTCTTTGCACACACAGTTATTATGATGATCTCTTGGCTGCGGCTATTTAAAAATCAACGCTGTTGCGCTTTGATATATGCTACACATAGTCACTTATGTCTGTGAGCATATGTATTCAACATTCATATTACTAACGCAGTAGCATCCTATTATATCTCTTTCACATCATTTCTATTAGTTATGGACGTCTAAACACTAGCGCTGTAGCATTCCGTCACTACTTCACTACACTACCTTAGTAGGTGTGCGTTATACACTCTTTTCTCTCCTTGTTACACAGCGCTTTGTTATATGCCACACACAGCCATCTTTGACTGTGAGAACATCTATAATACCAAAGCAGTAGCGTCCTGTTTTACACCACTTCTATTAGTCATGGACGTCCAAATAATAACGCTGTAGCATTCTGTCATGTTTTCACAACGCTACCTTGGTAGGTAAGCGTCATATATTCTTCTCCCTGACACACATATATGATCACACCATATTTATCCGCACTTCAGTCTGGCACCTTGTTAATCTTTCTACTCCCAGGCGCTCATGTCGCTCCTGCTGTTGTGCGCATGCGCGTCCGGCGTTCTGGCATCTGGGCCGCAGCGTCTCGGTGTCCTTGGTAACGCCATGATCACAACATGTGCGTCCGGTCGCGTGACGCTGTGTCTCGGACTTCCGGTTTATACTGCGCATGCCCATGGATCCCAGGCCCGCAGTGTGATTCAATCAGAAGACACTGCGAGGCGGGATCTCGGGCAGATTGGACGCACAGGCATTGCCAGCCTGACACCAAATTATGTCAGAAGACAGGCAGCGCTAAGTGGGCATGGCCAAGGGATAACAGAACAGCGCAGGCTCCGTGACAGCTTAAAACAACGCTGAGGTGGCGGCGCGTGGCACCAAGGGGGTAGGAATGACGGCTGTGCTGCGTCACATTACGAAGGAAAGTCCCACCTCCGGGACGGTATAACGGTATCAGTGGACACATTTTATAAGTGTTAAGTTCTGCGTGAGCAAGGAGCTAAACTAAAAGAGCTACCTTTTCCTTGTGCAACATTACTGCTGCCCAAGGTGGCTCTTTCAGTAACAAACGTCGGGGGGGGGGGGTGGACAGGTTCCCTTACATTTCGGTTGTTGTGTCAGCGTGGCGGTCGCAGGACACATTGCCGGCTACACGGCTGGGTATCAGCTGACGTTACTGAAACCCAATAACACTGGGTCGTATGTTTTTACTGTGCAGCCTGCACTTCTGAGCCTCAACTGGCGGTGTTGGAGCCCAGGAATTGCAGTTCAGGTGGTAGAAAGATGAACTCATCGGGAGACCTGGATGATACCCAATTACTTAATCAGGCAGAGGAGTGGCAAATTCCTGCGAGATCAAGGCCTGGTTCATTTTCAGAAAAGTAAGCCGGTCAACGTTATCGGAGGATAGTCGCATGCGACGGTCTGTTAGTACACCACCTGCGGCACTAAAGACGCGTTCCGACAACACACTAGCCGCAGGGCAAGTGAGCACCTCCAATGCATACTGGCTTAGCTCTGGCCATGTATCCAGCTTAGAGACCCAAAACTTGAAAGGGGAAGAGCCGTCTGGGAGTACAGTAAGAGGGCAAGACATGTAGTCTGTCACCATCTGACGGAACCGTTGCCTCCTGCTGACTGGAGCCGCCGGTGATGGTGTAGACATTTGGGGCGGGCACACAAAAGTTTGCCACAGTTGTGTCATACTGGTCTTGCCTTGGGCAGAGGCACTGCTTCTGCTCCCTCTTTGTGCAGAGCCTCCTCCACTGCCTCGACGCACTGAGCTGCTTTGTAAAGCACTAGCAGCACTCTTCTCAGTTGGACTGGAGAAGATGATGGAATTCACCAGTGTGTCGTGGTACTCCCGCATTTTACGCTCCCGGGTCAACGCTGGGATGAGGTTTTGGACGTTGTCCCGGTAGCGAGGATCGAGGAGGGTGAACACCCAATAATCAGGCATGTTGAGAATGTGGTCGATGCGGCGGTCGTTTCTCAGGCACTGCAGCATGAAATCAACCATGTGCTGCAGACAGCCAACTGGCGCAGAAACGCTGTCCCCTGCTTGAGACATGATCTCTGCCCGCTCGTCATCACCCCACCCTCGCTGTACACACTGACCACTGGACAATTGTGTAACTCCCTCCTCTGGACGGAGCTCTTCCTCCTCCATTGACTCCTCCTCATCCTCCTCACAAAGTGTCCCCTGCCTACCCCTTTGTGAGGAACCACGTGGCGCTGACTCTCCAGAAGCTGATGGAAAAGGTGACTCCTCATCCTCCACCTCTTCCGCAACATCATCCCTTAACGCTTGCAGTGTTTGTTGAAGCAGGCAGATAAGGGGGACAGTCATGCTGACTAGTGCATCATCTGCACTTGCCATCCGCGTGGAATAATCGAAAGGACGCAAAACCTGCCAGACGTCCTTCATAGTGGCCCACTCTGTGGTTGTGAAGTCTGATCGGCGCTGACTGCGACTTCTTTGCGCCTGATGCAGCTGGTACTCCATTACTGCTTGCTGCTGCTCACACAACCGCTCCAACATATGTAACGTGGAATTCCACTTGGTAGGTAGGTCACATATGATGCGGTGTTCCGGAAGGCGGAATCGGCGCTGCAGAGCAGCAATGCGGGATCTTGCCAAGCTGGAATGCCGCAAGTGAGCACACTCTAGGCGGACCTTGTGCAGCAGTGCATCAAGATCCGGATAGTCCCTCAGAAAACTCTGCACAACCAAATTGAGCACATGTGCCAGACATGGGATGTGAGTGAGGTTGCCAATGGCCAAAGCTGCCACCAGATTTCGGCCATTGTCACACACTACCATGCCTGGCTGGAGATTCGCTGGCACAAACCACACATCGCTCTCCTGCTTGATGGCATTCCAGAGCTCCTGCGCTGTGTGGCTTCGATTCCCCAAAGAAACTAATTTCAAGACGGCCTGTTGACGTTTGGCCACGGCTGTGCTCATGTCGGTCGTAACAGGTAAACGTTCACGGGTCCATGTGGAGGTGGACTGTGACGGCTCCTGCAGCGATGATTCTGAGGAACTTGTGTATGAGGAGGAGTCAATGCGTACAGACTGGATTCCTGCAATCCTTGGAGTGGGCAGGACACGTACTGCGTCACTCGCACGATCTGTACCTGGCTCAACAACATTAACCCAATGGGCAGTGAGGGCTAAGGTATCGCCCCTGTCCATGTTGACTGGTCCACGCATCGGTGGTGAGGTGGACCTTGCTACTGACGGCGTTCAGTAGCGCGTGTTTTATGTGTCCCTCCACATGCTTGTGCAGGGCAGGGACAGCTTGCCTGCTGAAGTAAAAGCGGCTGGGCACCTTGTACTGTGGGACTGCCAATGCCATCAAGTCACGGAAGCTGTCAGTCTCCACCAGCCTGAATGAGAGCATTTCCAGTGACAGAAGTTTGGCAATGCCTGCATTCAGAGCCTGTGCTCGGGGGTGGTTTGCCGAGAATTTCTAATAGCAAAAACGTACAGTAGGGAAAAGGTACAAATCATATAGAAAATGCCCTAACGTTTAAAAAATATACTTTATTATTAAAATCAAGGCAAACTGCCGTGTGCAAAAGAAAACCAACACAAAAAAACCAAACACAAAAGTGCTCAAAACAACAAAAATACTAATGGGGAAAAAACTAGATAGCCCTAGCTACGGCACCTATATATGTCCCTTACGATGTCGGCTTACCATCAGATATGACACACATTATCTCTGCATCAGGCCTCCTGATGAGCCCGTATGGGCGAAACGCGTAGAGGCGCGCTATATATCAAGGGCGTATGGGGAAGCACCGCTGACACATTGGGAGATGAGTATCTATCTATGTATCCCATATATTTTGGCATTTATGAAAGGTGTTCTTTTGGTATTAGGACCAGATTGGTTCTTGCAGGGGATCTAAATTAATGACGTGCTCTATGAGCTATATTTGTCCTGCATTGCATTTAATGACACATGCATCTAATCAAAACTGAACATTGTCTTGGTTTGCATACATTTATGTGCTATATGCAGGCGATTCTGTGACCCTTGCTCCACTTTTTGGGGACACTTATCAAAGTGATACTTAGATCACTGAGGCTGATACATGAGTGATCTCCTATAGGGCGGTGTTATTTGTTTCCCGAATCTATATACGCCTATGTGTTCATACAATGTTTTTATTCTTGGGGTTCTAGTTTTTCCCTAGCATAGGCAGTCCTCTGTTTAGTGTTAGAGGATCCTTTAGCTTGTGGGTAGAGGTGCTCACTAGCGGCGGTAGGACTTATCAGGGCCAATAGGGATAGCCATCGTGGAGCGGGGGCGCCATAACGCTCCCCCCTAGGGTGCCAACCTCCGCAGTTAGGCAGGGACATATATAGGTGCCGTAGCTAGGGCTATCAAGTTTTTTCCCCATTAGTATTTTTGTTGTTTTGAGCACTTTTGTGTTTGGTTTTTTTGTGTTGGTTTTCTTTGCACACGGCAGTTTGCCTTGATTTTAATAATAAAGTATATTTTTTAAACGTTAGGGCATTTTCTATGTGGTTTGCCGAGAATGCCCGCCTTTTCTCCCATGCCTGTACTACCGATGGCTGTAGACAAGGCTGGGAGTGTGAGGATGACTGGGAACGTGGTGCTGTGGGTGGAATTACACTAGGTCTCTGGACAACAGTGCCAGAGGTTCTTCCATAGCGATCCTGGGAGGAAGCCGAACCAGTTGTGTGTGTGCTGGAGGAACAGGCAACACTGTTATGATTAGGTAATTCAGTACCACAATGGACATAGAAGTCAGAGCACATACAGTGACCTGACAATAACCCAAAAACATAGAACGAGCTCTGAGACGTGGAACTCTGCTGACCGCAATCCCTAATCCTCTCCAACCATACTAGAGGCAGCCGTGGATTGCGCCTAACGCTCCCTAAGCAACTCGGCACAGCCTGAGAAACTAGCTAGCCTGAAGATAGAAAATAAGCCTACCTTGCCTCAGAGAAATACCCCAAAGGAAAAGGCAGCCCCCCACATATAATGACTGTAAGTTAAGATGAAAAGACAAACGTAGAGATGAAATAGATTTAGCAAAGTGAGGCCCGACTTTCTGAACAGAGCGAGGATAGGAAAGGTAACTTTGCGGTCAACACAAAACCCTACAAACAACCACGCAAAGGGGGCAAAAAGACACTCCGTAACGACTAACGGCACGGAGGTACACCCTCTGCGTCCCAGAGCTTCCAGCAAGCAAGAAAAACCAAATAAACAAGCTGGACAGAAAAAACAGCAAACAAAAATAACACAAGAGCAACTTAGCTATGCAGAGCAGCAGGCCACAGGAACGATCCAGGAGGAAGCAAGTCCAAAACTAGAACATTGCCTGGAGGCCAGGATCAAAGCACTAGGTGGAGTTAAATAGAGCAGCACCTAACGACTTCACCACATCACCTGAGGAAGGAAACTCAGAAGCCGCAGTACCACTTTCCTCCACCAACGGAAGCTCATAGAGAGAATCAGCCGAAGTACCACTTGTGACCACAGGAGGGAGCTCTGCCACAGAATTCACAACAGTACCCCCCTTGAGGAGGGGTCACCGAACCCTCACCAGAGCCCCCAGGACGACCAGGATGAGCCATATGAAAGGCACGAACAAGATCGGGAGCATGGACATCAGAGGCAAAGACCCAGGAATTATCTTCCTGAGCATAACCCTTCCACTAACCAGATACTGGAGTTTCCGTCTTGAAACACGAGAATCCAAAATCTTCTCCACAATATACTCCAACTCCCCCTCCACCAAAACCGGGGCAGGAGGATCAACAGATGGAACCATAGGTGCCACGTATCTCCGCAACAATGACCTATGGAATACGTTATGGATGGAAAAAGAATCTGGACGGGTCAAACGAAAAGACACAGGATTAAGAACCTCAGAAATCCTATACGGACCAATGAAACGAGGTTTAAACTTAGGAGAGGAAACCTTCATAGGAATATGACGAGAAGACAACCAAACCAAATCCCCAACACGAAGTCGGGGACCCACACAGCGTCTGCGATTAGCAAAACGTTGAGCCTTCTCCTGGGACAAGGTCAAATTGTCCACTACATGAGTCCAAATCTGCTGCAACCTGTCCACCACAGTATCCACACCAGGACAGTCCGAAGACTCAACCTGCCCTGAAGAGAAACGAGGATGGAAACCAGAATTGCAGAAAAACGGCGAAACCAAAGTAGCCGAGCTGGCCCGATTATTAAGGGCGAACTCAGCCAAAGGCAAAAAGGACACCCAGTCATCCTGATCAGCAGAAACAAAGCATCTCAGATATGTTTCCAAGGTCTGATTGGTTCGTTCGGTCTGGCCATTAGTCTGAGGATGGAAAGCCGAGGAAAAAGACAAGTCAATGCCCATCCTAGCACAAAAGGCTCGCCAAAACCTCGAAACAAACTGGGAACCTCTGTCAGAAACGATATTCTCTGGAATGCCATGTAAACGAACCACATGCTGGAAGAACAATGGCACCAAATCAGAGGAGGAAGGTAATTTAGACAAGGGTACCAAATGGACCATCTTAGAGAAGCGATCACAAACTACCCAAATGACTGACATTTTTTGAGAGACGGGAAGATCTGAAATAAAATCCATAGAGATATGTGTCCAAGGCCTCTTCGGGACCGGCAAGGGCAAAAGCAACCCACTGGCACGAGAACAGCAGGGCTTAGCCCGAGCACAAATCCCACAGGACTGCACAAAAGAACGCACATCCCGCGACAGAGATGGCCACCAAAAGGATCTAGCCACTAACTCTCTGGTACCAAAGATTCCAGGATGACCAGCCAACACCGAACAATGAACCTCAGAGATAACTTTATTCGTCCACCTATCAGGGACAAACAGTTTCTCCGCTGGGCAACGATCAGGTTTATTAGCCTGAAATTTTTGCAGCACCCGCCGCAAATCAGGGGAGATGGCAGACACAATTACTCCCTCTTTGAGAATACCCGCCGGCTCAGACAAACCCGGAGAGTCGGGCACAAAACTCCTAGACAGGGCATCCGCCTTCACATTTTTAGAGCCCGGAAGGTACGAAATCACAAAGTCAAAATGGGCAAAAAACAGCGACCAACGAGCCTGTCTAGGATTCAACCGCTTGGCAGACTCGAGATAAGTCAAGTTCTTATGATCAGTCAAGACCACCACGCGATGCTTAGCTCCCTCAAGCCAATGACGCCACTCCTCGAATGCCCACTTCATGGCCAGCAACTCTCGATTGCCAACATCATAATTTCGCTCAGCAGGCGAAAACTTCCTGGAAAAGAAGGCGCATGGTTTCATCACCGAGCAATCAGAACTTCTCTGCGACAAAACAGCCCCCGCTCCAATCTCAGAAGCATCAACCTCGACCTGGAACGGAAGCGAAACATCTGGCTGACACAACACAGGGGCAGAAGAAAAACGACGCTTCAACTCCTGAAAAGCTTCCACAGCAGCAGAAGACCAATTGACCACATCAGCACCCTTCTTGGTCAAATCGGTCAATGGTTTAGCAATACTAGAAAAATTATTGATGAAGTGACGATAAAAATTAGCAAAGCCCAGGAACTTTTGCAGACTTTTCAGAGATGTCGGCTGAGTCCAATCATGGATGGCCTGGACCTTAACAGGGTCCATCTCGATAGTAGAAGGGGAAAAAATGAACCCCAAAAATGAAACCTTCTGAACACCAAAGAGACACTTTGATCCCTTCACAAACAAAGAATTAGCACGCAGGACCTGAAACACCGTTCTGACCTGCTTCACATGAGACTCCCAATCATCCGAGAAGACCAAAATATCATCCAAGTATACAATCAGGAATTTATCCAGGTACTCTCAGAAGATGTCATGCATAAAGGACTGAAACACTGATGGAGCATTGGCAAGTCCGAATGGCATTACTAGGTACTCAAAATGGCCCTCGGGCGTATTAAATGCAGTTTTCCATTCATCGCCTCGCTTAATACGCACAAGATTATATGCACCACGAAGATCTATCTTGGTGAACCAACTAGCCCCCTTAATCTGAGCAAACAAATCAGATAACAGCGGCAAGGGGTACTGAAATTTAACCGTGATCTTATTTAGAAGGCGGTAATCTATACAAGGTCTCAGCGAACCATCCTTCTTGGCCACAAAAAAGAACCCCGCTCCCAATGGCGACGATGACGGGCGAATATGCCCCTTCTCCAAGGACTCCTTCACGTAACTCCGCATAGCGGCGTGCTCAGGCACAGATAAATTAAACAGTCGACCTTTTGGGAATTTACAACCAGGAATCAAATCGATAGCACAATCACAATCCCTATGCTGAGGTAGGGTATCGGACTTGGGCTCATCAAATACATCCCGGTAATCAGACAAGAATTCTGGGACCTCAGAAGGGGTGGATGACGAAATAGACAGAAATGGGACATCACCATGTACCCCCTGACAACCCCAGCTGGACACAGACATGGATTTCCAATCTAATACTGGATTATGGACTTGTAGCCATGGCAACCCCAACACGACCACATCATGCAGATTATGCAACACCAGAAAGCGAATAACCTCCTGATGTGCAGGAGCCATGCACATGGTCAGCTGGGTCCAATACTGAGGCTTATTCTTGGCCAAAGGCGTAGCATCAATTCCTCTCAATGGAATAGGACACTGCAAGGGCTCCAAGACAAACCCACAACGCCTAGCATACTCCAAGTCCATCAAATTCAGGGCAGCGCCTGAATCAGCAAATGCCATGACAGAATAAGATGACAAAGAGCAGATCAAGGTAACGGACAAAAGAAATTTTGACTGTACCGTACCAATAGTGGCAGACCTAGCGAACCGCTTAGTGCGCTTAGGACAATCAGAGATAGCATGAGTGGAATCACCACAGTAGAAACACAGCCCATTCTGACGTCTGTGTTCTTTCCGTTCAACTCTGGTCAAAGTCCTATCACACTGCATAGGCTCAGGTTTATGCTCAGATAATACCGACAAATGGTGCACAGATTTACGCTCACACAAGCGTCGACCGATCTGAATGGCCAAAGACATAGACTCATTCAGACCAGCAGGCATAGGAAATCCCACCATGACATCCTTAAGGGCTTCAGAGAGACCCTTTCTGAAAATAGCTGCGAGCGCACCTTCATTCCATTGAGTGAGCACGGACCACTTTCTAAATTTCTGACAATATACCTCTATCTCATCCTGACCCTGACACAGAGTCAGTAAATTTTTCTCTGCCTGATCCACTGAATTAGGTTCATCGTACAGCAATCCGAGCGCCAGGAAAAACGCATCAATATTACATAATGCAGGATCTCCTGGCGCAAGAGAAAATGCCCAGTCCTGAGGGTCACCACGTAAAAAAGAAATAATGATCCTGACTTGTTGAACTGGGTCACCAGAGGAGCGAGGTTTCAAAGCCAGAAATAGTTTACAATTATTTTTGAAACTCAGAAATTTAGTTCTATCTCCAAAAAAGAAATCAGGAATAGGAATTCTTGGTTCTAACATAGAATTCTGAACCACAAAGTCTTGAATATTTTGTACTCTTGCCGTGAGCTGATCCACACATGAAGACAGACCTTTAATGTCCATCGCTACACCTGTGTCCTGAACCACCCAAATGTCTAGGGGAAAAAAAAGGCAAAACACAGTGCAGAGAAAAAAAAAATGGTCTCAGAACTTCTTTTTTCCCTCTATTGAGAATCATTAGTACTTTTGGCCTCCAGTACTGTTATGATTAGGTAATTCAGTACCACAATGGACATAGAAGTCAGAGCACATACAGTGACCTGACAATAACCCAAAAACATAGAACGAGCTCTGAGACGTGGAACTCTGCTGACCGCAATCCCTAATCCTCTCCAACCACACTAGAGGCAGCCGTGGATTGCGCCTAACGCTCCCTAAGCAACTTGGCACAGCCTGAGAAACTAGCTAGCCTGAAGATAGAAAATAAGCCTACCTTGCCTCAGAGAAATACCCCAAAGGAAAAGGCAGCCCCCCACATATAATGACTGTGAGTTAAGATGAAAAGACAAACGTAGAGATGAAATAGATTTAGCAAAGTGAGGCCCGACTTTCTGAACAGAGCGAGGATAGGAAAGGTAACTTTGCGGTCAACACAAAACCCTACAAACAACCACGCAAAGGGGGCAAAAAGACCCTCCCTACCGACTAACGGCACAGAGGTACACCCTCTGCATCCCAGAGCTTCCAGCAAGCAAGAAAAACCAAATAAACAAGCTGGACAGAAAAAACAGCAAACAAAAATAACACAAGAGCAACTTAGCTATGCAGAGCAGCAGGCCACAGGAACGATCCAGGAGGAAGCAAGTCCAAAACTAGAACATTGCCTGGAGGCCAGGATCAAAGCACTAGGTGGAGTTAAATAGAGCAGCACCTAACGACTTCACCACATCACCTGAGGAAGGAAACTCAGAAGCCGCAGTACCACTTTCCTCCACCAACGGAAGCTCATAGAGAGAATCAGCCAAAGTACCACTTGTGACCACAGGAGGGAGCTCTGCCACAGAATTCACAACACAACACGAGCTGAAGAGGTGGTATCTGCCGCTATTGGTTGGCCTAGGTCTTCAGTGTGTTTTTGTAACTCCACCGCGTGCCTGGTCCGCACATGTTTCCACATATTTGTGGTATTGAGGTTGCTGACATTTTTCCCTCTTTTGACTTTCTGATGACACAGCTTGCATTTGACAAAACAAATGTCATCTGCAACTGTGTCAAAAAAGGACCAGGCGCTGCAAGTCTTGGGAGCGCCCTTTTTGGCTTTTGGAAGAGACAGGCTCCTAACGGGTGCCAAAATGGAGGCTACAGGCTCCGCAGTCTTCCCCCTCCCTCTCCCTCTTTGGCCCGTTCGGGGAATCTCTTCCTCAGAGCTGCTCCCACCACCTTCCTGTTCCTCACGCCTTGATGGGTCAAGGTCCTCATCATCTCCACTACCCTCTGCCACCAACTGCTCCTCCTGGGTAGTCTCGGCAGCACAGTACGCACCAGAAAGCGGCACCTGAGTTTCATCATGAGATGCGTACTGTGCTGTGGTCACCGGAGGCACTGGCCCACCCGCCTCTTCAGAGTCAGAGAGACAAAGCTGTTGGGCATCACTGCACACTGCCTCTTCTTCCATTTCTCCAATGCTGCTTGGCTGGCCCCCTGTTTCCAAGCCAAGAGATTCAGAGAACGGAAGTAGAGACGGCTCCTGTCCTGGGCTCTCTGACTGCCTGGCCAATTTGGCAGGTGGTGAAGAGACAGATGGCTGCTCTACAGTGGTCTGTGCCTGAGAGAATGTGGCACTAATTGAAGTCGATGCCGATGCGTTAGCTGCCATCCATCCGACAAGGGCTTCAATTTGATCTTCACGCAGCAGCGGTGCACGGCGCTCTCCGACAAAGCTGCGCATGAAGGACTGTTCCCTGCTGAAACTGGGTGATGATGAGTCACCGGTGCCCGCAACAGGCACAGAATCACCACGTCCTCTCCCTGCTCCTCTCCCCGCTCCGCGCCCACGCCCACGTGCCTTACTCCCTGCCCTCTTCATCTTGGTTGACAGATAAAGATAAGCAGAAAAGTACTAAGGCCTTAGTGTGCTTATTCCTGAAATGCTCCTCCTAACAGGTGTAAGAAACACTAATTTTGTAAAGTGTGGACTAGACTTTATTATTGATAAAATGTGGCCTTGATAAAATGTGGCCTACACAAGTGTTAAGTGGTGTTTGGTGAACTTTACTTTTTTTTTTTCTGCAGATCGGGCTACAGAGCGAGTTTAACTCACACGGGGACCGTGCAGACAGCCGTAAACGGCGCTGCAAGGCCCAAAAACACTCCTCTAGGTTATCCTATGTAGTGTTTTTCCACAATTTAGCTGGAGACGGGTGGAAAGACACTAATAGGAAATTTTAGAAAAAATGTGCAGCAGGCTGCACTATTTGCAAAAAAAGGACAAGTTATTTAACGGTATGAGGCAGTGACGCACCCTGAGCTAAATACAACCGGCTGTGGCTGCACACAGACTACAGGGCGAGCTGCGCTCACACCGAGACCGTGCAGACAGCCGTAAACGGCGCTGCAAGGCCCAAAAACCCTCCTCTAGGTTATCCTATGTAGTGTTTTTCCACAATTTAGCTGGAGACGGGTGGAAAGACACTAATAGGAAATTTTAGAAAAAATTTGCAGCAGGCTGCACTATTTGCAAAAAAGGACAAGTTATTTAACGGTATGAGGCAGTGACGCACCCTGTTATGACCCCAATGGCGAGGGTCTCAGAGGAACGTGGAAGTCTGCAAGATACAAAAATCCAGCTCATAGGGCAGTGGTAACTGGGTTGACCATATATCTACTCCTAACGCCAACACTAGAAGTAGCCGGGGGTCATACCTACGTTGATCCTAGATGACTCGCGCCAGCCGGAGAATCTAAATACCCCTAGTAGAGGAAAACAAAGACCTCTCTTGCCTCCAGAGAAAGGGACCCCAAAGCAGGATAGAAGCCCCCCACAAATAATAACGGTGAGGTAAGAGGAAATGACAAACACAGAAATGAACCAGGTTTAGCACAGAGAGGCCCGCTAACTAATAGCAGAATATAGAAAGGTAACTTATATGGTCAACAAAAAACCCTATCAAAAATCCACACTGGAAATTCAAGAACCCCCGAACCGTCTAACGGTCCGGGGGGAGAACACCAGCGCCCTAGAGCTTCCAGCAAAAGTCAGGATACAGATTAGGAACAAGCTGGACAAAAATACAAAACCAAAAACAAATAGCAAAAAGCAAAGTAAATGACTTAGCTGAATAACCGGACCAGGATCAGTAAACAAGAGCACAGCAGATTAGCTCTGATAACTACGTTGCCAGGCATAGAACTGAGTGTCCAGGGAGCTTATAAAGCAACGCCCCTAACTAACGACCCAGGTGCGGATAAAAGGAAAGACAGAAAAACCAGAGTCAAAAAACTAGTAACCACTAGAGGGAGCCAAAAAGCAAATTCACAACAGTACCCCCCCCTTAGTGAGGGGTCACCGAACCCTCACCACGACCACCAGGGCGATCAGGATGAGCGGCATGAAAGGCACGAACTAAATCGGCCGCATGAACATCAGAGGCGACCACCCAGGAATTATCCTCCTGACCATAGCCCTTCCACTTGACCAGGTACTGAAGTCTTCGCCTGGAGAGGCGAGAATCCAAGATCTTCTCCACCACGTACTCCAACTCGCCCTCAACCAACACCGGAGCAGGAGGCTCAGCAGAAGGAACTACAGGCACAACGTACCGCCGCAACAAGGACCTATGAAATACATTGTGAATAGCAAACGACACAGGAAGATCCAGACGAAAAGATACAGGATTAAGGATTTCCAATATCTTGTAAGGACCAATAAAACGAGGTTTAAATTTGGGAGAGGAGACCTTCATAGGAACAAAGCGGGAAGAAAGCCATACCAAATCCCCAACGCGTAGTCGGGGACCCACACCGCGGCGGCGGTTGGCAAAGCGCTGAGCCCTCTCCTGTGACAACTTCAAGTTGTCCACCACATGATTCCAGATCCGCTGCAACCTATCCACCACAGAATCCACCCCAGGACAGTCAGAAGACTCCACATGACCTGAAGAAAAGCGAGGATGGAAACCAGTGTTGCAGAAAAAAGGCGAAACCAAGGTGGCGGAACTAGCCCGATTATTAAGGGCAAACTCAGCCAACGGCAAGAATGTCACCCAATCGTCCTGATCAGCAGAGACAAAACACCTCAAATAAGCCTCCAAAGTCTGATTGGTTCGCTCCGTCTGTCCATTAGTCTGAGGATGGAAAGCAGAGGAAAACGACAAATCAATGCCCATCCTACTACAAAAGGATCGCCAGAACCTGGAAACGAACTGGGATCCTCTATCTGACACAATATTCTCAGGGATGCCGTGCAAACGAACCACGTTCTGGAAAAACACAGGAACCAGATCGGAAGAGGAAGGCAGCTTAGGCAAAGGAACCAAATGGACCATCTTGGAGAAGCGATCACATATCACCCAGATAACAGACATGCCCTGAGATAGCGGAAGATCAGAAATGAAATCCATGGAGATATGTGTCCAAGGTCTCTTCGGGACAGGCAAGGGCAAGAGCAACCCGCTGGCACGAGAACAGCAAGGCTTAGCTCTAGCACAAGTCCCACAGGACTGCACAAATGACCGCACATCCCTTGACAAAGAAGGCCACCAAAAGGACCTGGCCACCAGATCTCTGGTGCCAAAAATTCCCGGGTGACCTGCCAACACCGAGGAATGAACCTCGGAAATGACTCTGCTGGTCCACTTATCCGGAACAAACAGTCTGTCAGGTGGACAAGACTCAGGCCTATCAGCTTGAAATCTCTGCAACACACGTCGCAGATCCGGAGAAATAGCTGATAAGATAACTCCATCCTTAAGAATACCAACAGGATCAGCGACTCCAGGAGCATCAGGCACAAAGCTCCTAGAAAGAGCATCGGCCTTCACATTCTTTGAACCTGGTAAATACGAGACAACAAAATCAAAGCGGGAGAAAAACAATGACCAGCGGGCCTGTCTCGGATTAAGGCGTTTAGCAGACTCGAGATACATCAGATTTTTGTGATCAGTCAAGACCACCACACGATGCTTAGCACCCTCGAGCCAATGACGCCACTCCTCAAATGCCCACTTCATGGCCAACAACTCCCGATTGCCCACATCATAATTTCGCTCGGCAGGCGAAAACTTCCTAGAGAAAAAGGCACAAGGTTTCATAACAGAGCAACCAGGGCCTCTCTGCGACAAAACGGCCCCTGCTCCAATCTCCGAAGCATCCACCTCAACCTGAAAGGGAAGTGAGACATCGGGCTGGCACAAAACAGGCGCCGAAGTAAACCGGCGTTTCAACTCCTGGAAAGCCTCCACGGCAGCAGGAGCCCAGTTAGCTACATCGGAGCCCTTCTTGGTCATATCCGTCAAAGGTTTCACAACGCTAGAAAAATTAGCGATAAAACGACGGTAGAAGTTAGCGAAACCCAAGAACTTCTGAAGACTCTTAACTGACGAGGGCTGAGTCCAATCAAGAATAGCTCGGACCTTGACCGGGTCCATCTCCACAGCAGAAGGGGAAAAAATAAACCCCAAAAAGGGAACCTTCTGTACACCAAAGAGACACTTTGAGCCTTTGACAAACAAAGAATTTTCACGCAAAATTTTAAAGACCAACCTGACCTGCTCCACATGCGAGTCCCAATCATCAGAAAAAACCAAAATATCATCCAGATAAACGATCAAAAATCTATCCAGATACTTCCGGAAAATGTCATGCATAAAGGACTGAAAAACTGAAGGCGCATTGGAGAGCCCAAAAGGCATCACCAAGTACTCAAAATGACCTTCGGGCGTATTGAATGCGGTTTTCCATTCATCACCTTGCTTAATGCGCACAAGGTTGTACGCACCACGAAGGTCTATCTTGGTGAACCACTTGGCACCTTTAATTCGGGCAAACAAGTCAGACAACAGCGGCAGAGGATACTGAAATTTGACAGTGATCTTATTTAAAAGCCGATAATCAATACAAGGCCTCAAAGATCCGTCCTTTTTAGCCACAAAAAAGAATCCTGCACCAAGAGGGGAAGAAGACGGACGAATATGTCCTTTCTCCAAAGACTCCTTGATATACGAACGCATAGCGGTATGTTCAGGTACCGACAGATTAAAGAGTCTTCCCTTAGGAAATTTACTGCCTGGAATCAAATCTATAGCACAGTCACAGTCCCTATGAGGAGGCAATGCACTGGACCTGGACTCGCTAAAGACATCCTGATAATCAGACAAATACTCCGGAACTTCCGAAGGCGTAGAAGAAGCAATAGACACAGGCAGGATATCCCCATGAATACCACGACAGCCCCAACTAGAAACTGACATAGCCTTCCAGTCCAGGACGGGATTATGGGTCTGTAACCATGGCAGCCCTAAAACAACCAAATCATGCATTTTATGTAAAACAAGAAAACGTATCACCTCGCGGTGTTCAGGAGTCATGCACATGGTAACCTGTGTCCAATACTGCGGTTTATTTGCTGCCAATGGCGTAGCATCAATACCCCTAAGAGGAATAGGATTTTCTAATGGTTCAAGAGTAAAACCACAGCGCTTAGCAAATGACAGATCCATAAGACTCAGGGCAGCACCTGAATCTACAAACGCCATGACAGGATAAGACGACAGTGAGCAAATCAAAGTTACAGACAGAATAAATTTAGGTTGCAAATTTCCAGCGGTGACCGGACCAACAACCTTAGCTATACGTTTAGAGCATGCTGAGATAACATGTGTAGAATCACCACAGTAGTAGCACAAGCCATTCCGGCGTCTATGAATTTTCCGCTCATTTCTGGTCAGGATTCTATCACATTGCATTAAATCAGGTGTCTGTTCAGACAACACCATGAGGGAATTTGCGGTCTTGCGCTCCCGCAATCGCCGGTCAATTTGAATAGCCAGTGCCATAGCATCATTCAGACCTGTGGGAATGGGAAAACCCACCATAACATCTTTAATGGCATCAGAAAGACCATTTCTAAAATTAGCGGCCAGTGCACAGTCGTTCCAATGTGTCAGCACGGACCATTTCCGAAATTTTTGGCAATACACTTCAGCCTCGTCCTGCCCCTGAGACATAGCCAGCAGGGCCTTTTCTGCCTGAATCTCAAGATTGGGTTCCTCATAAAGTAAACCGAGCGCCAGAAAAAACGCATCAATATCAGCCAATGCCGGATCTCCTGGCGCCAGCGAAAAAGCCCAATCTTGAGGGTCACCCCGTAAGAACGAAATAACAATTTTTACTTGCTGAGCGGAGTCTCCAGATGAACAGGGTCTCAGGGACAAAAACAATTTACAATTATTCTTGAAATTCCTAAACTTAAACCTGTCTCCGGAAAACAGTTCAGGAATCGGTATCTTAGGTTCTGACCCAGGACTTCTGATAACATAATCTTGTAAGCCCTGCACACGAGTAGCCAGCTGGTCCACACTTGTAATCAAGGTCTGGACATTCATGTCTGCAGCAAGCATAAGCCACTCTGAGGTAAAGGGGATGAAGAAAAAAAAAAAAAAAAAAAATGAGAGAGGAGAAAAAAAAAAACTCAGAATCTTCTTTCTTATAATCCCTCTTTTGCAATGCATTAAACATTTAATAATGGCCTGGCAAACTGTTATGACCCCAATGGCGAGGGTCTCAGAGGAACGTGGAAGTCTGCAAGATACAAAAATCCAGCTCATAGGGCAGTGGTAACTGGGTTGACCATATATCTACTCCTAACGCCAACACTAGAAGTAGCCGGGGGTCATACCTACGTTGATCCTAGATGACTCGCGCCAGCCGGAGAATCTAAATACCCCTAGTAGAGGAAAACAAAGACCTCTCTTGCCTCCAGAGAAAGGGACCCCAAAGCAGGATAGAAGCCCCCCACAAATAATAACGGTGAGGTAAGAGGAAATGACAAACACAGAAATGAACCAGGTTTAGCACAGAGAGGCCCGCTAACTAATAGCAGAATATAGAAAGGTAACTTATATGGTCAACAAAAAACCCTATCAAAAATCCACACTGGAAATTCAAGAACCCCCGAACCGTCTAACGGTCCGGGGGGAGAACACCAGCGCCCTAGAGCTTCCAGCAAAAGTCAGGATACAGATTAGGAACAAGCTGGACAAAAATACAAAACCAAAAACAAATAGCAAAAAGCAAAGTAAATGACTTAGCTGAATAACCGGACCAGGATCAGTAAACAAGAGCACAGCAGATTAGCTCTGATAACTACGTTGCCAGGCATAGAACTGAGTGTCCAGGGAGCTTATAAAGCAACGCCCCTAACTAACGACCCAGGTGCGGATAAAAGGAAAGACAGAAAAACCAGAGTCAAAAAACTAGTAACCACTAGAGGGAGCCAAAAAGCAAATTCACAACAGCACCCTGAGCTGAATACAACCGGCTGTGGCTGCACACAGACTACAGGGCGAGCTGCGCTCACACAGAGACCGTGCAGACAGCCGTAAACGGCGCTGCAAGGCCTAAAAACCCTCCTCTAGGTTATGCTATGTAGTGTTTTTCCACAATTTAGCTGGAGACGGGTGGAAAGACACTAATAGGAAATTTTAGAAAAAATGTGCAGCAGGCTGCACTATGAGCAAAAAAGGACAATGGATAGAACTATATGAGGCAGTGTGAACCCCCCCTGAGCTGAATACAACCGGGTATATGGCTGCACACAGACTACAGAGTGAGCTGCACACACACACACACACTGAGAGAGACCTTGCAGAACGCTGTTAAAACAGCGCTGCAAGGCAAGAGCAAGGTGAACACACAGTGTTTGCTAAATTAGCCTTGGAAAAGCGCAATGAAGCAATTCGCTATCTCAACTGGCCCTCAGTTAGAACACAGCGTCCTGTCCCTAACTGAAATCACAGCAGAGTGAGCGCAAAATGGTGGCAGCGTTTTTTATAGTGCATCGTGACATCATTTCAGCAGCCAATCACAGCCTTGCCAGTAGTTACATGCCCACCATGCTAAACAGGATGTGCCCACACTTCCATTCATTCCTCGCTGGCTGCTGCGTGCAGTTTTGAATTCTGGGAACTTCCGATTCCGGTATCCAATATGCAGGAAATATCGGAATTCGGTATCGGAATTCCGATACCGCAAATATCGGCCGATACTCGATACTTGCGGTATCGGAATGCTCAACACTAGTTAAAACCAATGATGTTGTTCAAAAGTACATGTCCTGCAAAAACAAGCCCTCAGATGGCCACATTGACTGAAAAATAAAAAAGCTATGGCTCTGGGAAGAAGGGGAGCAAAAAACAAAACTGCAAAAATGAAAATACCTCTGGTTATTAAGGGGTTAAAATGTCATCATGTATCTTTTAAAAAAAATTGAATGTTTTGATTAAACATGTTTGCTATTTATGTCTTCCAATTATAGGTGATATTATCATGATCATAACAATAGTCTCTAATAAGAAATGTTTATTATATTACATTTGTAAATGTCTTTGGGAATATTTGTGGAATATATATAGCTAAATGTCTCCCAAGTTTAATTGTCTAATGTTGGATATTGGTTCCGGCAGGGCAGACATTTATGGGTTGAATTCTGGTCCAGCCATTTGGCTTGATAAAAAAATATGTTGCCTTTTCTGGAAGCACACGTGATTTCAGATTTCATGGATTTGACTGCTGCATATATGAAATAAAGGAAAATTTGGGCTATTTTATTTATAAGCAAAAAATACTGATTACTAGATTCTGTTGCCAAATCTCAACTTATCAATTAGTTTGTAGTCAAATTAAGGTTTTCATGATTCCTGTTTTTTGTTGGATTTTCTAGTGATGACTTTGCTCATTTATTTATTCTTTTTTTTTTTTTTGTCTAATATTCTTCCCTGTGCTGAAACTGTGTATTCGACTGCCCAAACTCTACCAGTCATTAACCTTTCCTGTATAGAGGATTGACCTCTCCATGCCCTGACCACTATTATGGGCAGCTAGGGCTAGCCTTTTCATTTGTACTCTCTTCTATTGCAGTTGAAAATAGAGGAATACTTTGTGGGACATGAGACTGGGTAAAGTCCATCCCCCAATCATGTCTAAAGGATGACACAAAGTGACCTACCATAGCCTCTACACCCAGGGAAGCCAACTGCACTCCTACAGAGACAATGTCCAAGCTCGTAGTAAGCATAAAGGACCCTCTAAAAAGCTACATTTAAATGTAGATTTCAAGTGCAAGTTCAAGTAAACATCCCTGACAAACTATCAGATTAACCACTGAGTTCATAAGAAACCAAGTTGAAGTTGAACAGCTGTTTTGTGTTATAGGAGGTGTCTAGAGACCCCACTACTGATTATAAGGATAGAGTTTCCAAGGCCTGCTCTGTGAACTCTATCTCAACACTTTGCCGTGTCTGTACTGGAGACCCATAACTCAGCATAATCAGCAATGATCATTTTTAAAAACAAAGATGCAGAAAAGAGCAAGTAAATGTCAAATATTACATTAATAACATTTGCATCTTATTTTTTTTAATTGCATGCAAGACAGAATGGGGGATTTGCATGTTCCCATTCAGCATAACTAAAATGAGAATAACAAAAACATTGTTCAGCTGCCAGAGTGGCACCATCCATAGAAGAGACCTATTTACTCACCCACAGATCGGGTCATGCATATATTGACCTTTAGTTTCACTTGGTATTACAGTAGGGTAACATGAATCACTGCATAATTTCCAGATTCAAATATTCTACAAATATTCTACAAGAAAACAAAGTGATATTGTTATCATATAGGGAAACCCGAATTTGTAAATAACAGACCAAATAATAATAATAATGGAAGACTCTTATAATTAATATTATTATCATCGCCACCATTATTAGTGGTGTATTTGTACCAGCTCCACGGATCCTAAAACTCACCTCCCTACAATTTTGTGCAAATATTCCTGATCTAATAATGTCTACGATAAAACATGTAGCTGCTATGAGAGTGCACCTTGGTATACTATTTTTTGAGACACTGGAAGCCAATACTTGAGTAAATTCATTATTATCTGAGACATTTACTGAGTAACAGTGTTTGTTTACATGGGATAAGGTTAATAATAAAATATATAGTAGCAGAACAGTGTGGTTGGGTGTGCTAAGGGTACTTTCACACTGGCGTTTTTTTTAATACGTTGCAATTCGTCGTTTAGGGGAACACACGTCGCAACCGTAGTGCGACGGTTGCGCCGTGTTGTGGCGGACCCCCGGGAGCAAAAAACGTTAAATGTAACGTTTTTTGCTCCAGACGGACCGCTTTTTCCGACCGCGCATGCGCGGCCGGAAATCCGCCCCCACCTCCCCGCACCTCACAATGGGGCAGCGGATGCGCCGGAGAAATGCTTCCGCTGCACCCGTTGTGCGGCGCTAACAACGCTAGCGTCAGAATCTCGGCCCGACGCAATGCGACGGGCCGAATTCCGACGCTAGTGTGAAAGGAGAACCAGCTTCTTTTTTTGAGATTTTGCATAAGTTATAAAAAATTGTACACAAACACATCCAGAACTACAAGTTACAACAGAAAGGAAGTTTATTAACACACCTTTAACAAAAACATGGAGTTAAACTTAACCACCTCCAACCAAACCCTAGTTCCTAATCGTAGAATGAGACCTAGAGTGGAGCCATTTTTTCTGTCTTCTCAGTACCAGACCAGTAATAGGATAATGTTAGAATGCTGAGCTCAGGTATGATACAGTATGATTGATGAACTTCCCCTGTATTGTGCCTGGTACAGAACTTCACAGGGTGGTGATGCTAAGATCACCATACACCTCTTCTGGATGGCACTTGTAGCACGAGCTTTAGTCATTTGTTTTTAAACAAATTGTCCAATCTTTCACCTATTTTGTGATGGTTGATTCACGCCAACATGTTCTGTTTCCTTCTTTGACACATCGTGGTATCAAAAAGAAACTAGACTTTACTCATAAAAAATATTCTATTTATTTGTACATTATGAAACTTTAAGTCCCCTTCAAAGTATTCTCCATCTTAAGCGAGTGGACTTTCTCCGGTCAGTGGTGAGCAGGCAAAGCATGAATGTTACTGCCGCTTGATTCATGCCTAATTCTTCCATTAAAAATTCGCTGACAGGAACACCATAAACTCCACGAGTGCATCAATGGTCTGAAAGTGACCTTCCAGAATGACCTGATGAATTTTCATCATCCTTTCATCAGTTCAGACATTGTAATAACAATTGTAAAAAATATTTTTAAAAAACAAATCACTGAACATTGGCTAACATACTGAGTCACTACGTTTCCTACAATATACAGGTCCTTCTCAAAAAATTAGCATATAGTGTTAAATTTCATTATTTACCATAATGTAATGATTACAATTAAACTTTCATATATTATAGATTCATTATCCACCAACTGAAATTTGTCAGGTCTTTTATTGTTTTAATACTGATGATTTTGGCATACAACTCCTGATAACCCAAAAAACCTGTCTCAATAAATTAGCATATCAAGAAAAGGTTCTCTAAACGACCTATTACCCTAATCTTCTGAATCAACTAATTAACTCTAAACACATGCAAAAGATACCTGAGGCTTTTATAAACTCCCTGCCTGGTTCATTAGGGTACCGTCACACTATAACATTTCGATCGCTACGACGATACGATTCGTGACGTTCTAGCGATATCGTTACGATATCGCTGTGTCTGACACGCAGCAGCGATCAGGGATCCTGCTGAGAATCGTACGTCGTAGCAGATCGTTTAGAACTTTCTTTCATCGCTGGATCTCCCGCTGTCATCGCTAGATCGGTGTGTGTGACACCGATCTAGTGATCTAGCGATGCGATCCAGCGATGCGTTCGCTTGTAACCAGGGTAAACATCGGGTAACTAAGCGCAGGACCGCGCTTAGTTACCCGATGTTTACCCTGGTTACAAGCGTTAAACTAAAAAAAAACAAACAGCACATACTTACATTCTGGTGTCCGTCAGGTCCCTTGCCGTCTCTGCTTCCCGCACTGTGACTGCCGGCCGTAAAGTGAAAGCAGAGCACAGCGGCTGTGCTTTCACTTTCACTTTACGGCCGGCAGTCAGTGAATGCGGGAAGGGACCTGACGGACACCAGAATGTAAGTATGTGCTGTTTGTTTTTTTTTAGTTTAACGCTTGTAACCAGGGTAAACATCGGGTAACTAAGCGCGGTCCTGCGCTTAGTTACCCGATGTTTACCCTGGTTACCCAGGGACCTCGGCATAGTTGGTCGCTGGAGAGCTGTCTGTGTGACAGCTCCCCAGCGACCACACTACGATTTACCTACGATCACGGCCAGGTCATATCGCTGGTCGTGATCGTAGGTAAATCGTATAGTGTGACGGTACCCTTAATCAAAACCCCCATCATGGGTAAGACTAGCGACCTGACAGATGTCAAGAAGGCCATCATTGACACCCTCAAGCAAGAGGGTAAGACCCAGAAAGAAATTTCTCAACAAATAGGCTGTTCCCAGAGTGCTGTATCAAGGCACCTCAATGGTAAGTCTGTTGGAAGGAAACAATGTGGCAGAAAACGCTGTACAACGAGAAGAGGAGACCGGACCCAGAGGAAGATTGTGGAGAAGGACCGATTCCAGACCTTGGGGAACCTGAGGAAGCAGTGGACTGAGTCTGGTGTGGAAACATCCAGAGCCACCGTGCACAGGCGTGTGCAGGAAATGGGCTACAGGTGCCGCATTCCCCAGGTAAAGCCACTTTTGAACCATAAACAGCGGCAGAGGCGCCTGACCTGGGCTACAGAGAAGCAGCACTGGACTGTTGCTAAGTGGTCCCAAGTACTTTTTTCTGATGAAAGCAAATTTTGCATGTCATTCGGAAATCAAGGTGCCAGAGTCTGGAGGAAGACTGGGGAGAAGGAAATGCCAAAATGCCTGAAGTCCAGTGTCAAGTACCCACAGTCAGTGATGGTGTGGGGTGCCATGTCAGCTGCTGGTGTTGGTCCACTATGTTTCATCAAGGGCAGGGTCAATGCAGCTAGCTATCAGGAGATTTTGGAGCACTTCATGCTTCCATCGGCTGAAATGCTTTATGGAGATGAAGATTTCATTTTTCAGCACGACCTGGCACCTGCTCACAGTGCCAAAACCACTGGTAAATGGTTTACTGACCATGGTATTACTGTGCTCAATTGGCCTGCCAACTCTCCTGACCTGAACCCCATAGAGAATCTGTGGGATATTGTGAAGAGAAAGTTGAGAGACGCAAGACCCAACACTCTGGATGAGCTTAAGGCCGCTATTGAAGCATCCTGGGCCTCCATAACATCTCAGCAGTGTCACAGGCTGATTGCCTCCATGCCACGCCGCATTGAAGCAGTCATTTCTGCCAAAGGATTCCCAACCAAGTATTGAGTGCATAACTGAACATTATTATTTGTTGGTTTTTTTGTTTGTTATTAAAAAACACTTTTATTTGATTGGATGGGTGAAATATGCTAATTTATTGAGACAGGTTTTTTGGGTTATCAGTAGTGTTGAGCGATACCTTCCGATATCGGAAAGTATCGGTATCGGATAGGATCGGCCGATATTCAAAAAATATCGGATATCGCCGATACCGATACCCGATCCCAATGCAAGTCAATGGGACCAAAATATCGGAATTAAAATAAACCCTTTCTTGCCTTGTAGGTTCATTCTACATGAAGGAAAACAACTAAGAATAATGTAGGATGTATTGTGGGAGGTGGCGGAGACATTAAAGGCAATGAGGTTTAGCCCAATCAAATAGAATAGCATGTTTTTTTTTTTTTTTAAGACGTTCGGAGTGAAAAAGATATTGAGTATGTAAATTTTTTTTTATTTTGTCAGATATTGATGTTTCACTATTCCACGCCCTTCCCCTTCTTTTTTTTCTCTTTTTTTTTTTTACTTTTCCCACACTTTCATCTTCATCATCATCAGCATCTTTGACATCAACTTCTTCTTCACCTTATTCATCTTCTTCTTCATCTTCTACCTATTTTTTTTTTTTATTACATTCTTCATATTCATTTTATTCAACTATTATTATTCTTCCTATTCTACATATTCTTTTTATTCCACTCTTATTATTCTTCCTATTCTACTTCTTCATCATATTCTCATTTGTTACAGGCATTCCCGTAGTTGTTATCTATAAAAGTTGGAAGATTACACCTTCCGTTCTGCCAGTCACAAAAGTTACATTTGTCCGCGTTCAGTTTGGCCTGCAGCATCAGGCTTTATCCAGGGGCACCACGAGGAGGAACGGACTCACCCCCATACACTGCTTAGTCTTCTTCTGCATATAATCTAGATAATATCTTTTGCTCTGATATTAAGTCTTATGCTTAATGTTCTTCTGCTCTTTGTTCTGCAGCCTCTTGTTCTTCTGCTTCTCGGTCTTCCATGTCGTCGTCTCCAGGGTCGTCGTCTCCAGTGTCGTCATCTCCGCCGTCGTCGTCTCAGCCGTCGTCGTCTCCGCCGTCGTCGTCGTCGTCATCGGGGTGGTCTTCCGGGTCGTCGTCGTCGTCATCGGGGTGGTCTTCCGGGTCGTCGTCATCGGGGTGGTCTTCCGGGTCGTCGACTTTAGGGTCTTAAACTTGGAAATGTAGCAGAAGGTACAAGAAGGCAGAGAAAATGCCAAGAACCAGCTGATCGAACTGGAACTCGGATGGCTACCCGAAGGTTAAAGAGCCTATGGAACTACCGAGGACCAGCTGACGTTACTGGAACCCGGTTACTAAGCAGGAGGTACCCGTGCTAAAAAGAACTACCAAGGACCGCCTGACGTTGGCGGAACTCGGATACCCAGAAGGAGGCACCTAAGCCAAAGGCTCTGCCCGGAACCAGCTGACGGTACTGGAACCAGGATGGGGAGCAGAAGGTACAAGAGCAAAAGACACTGCCGAGAACCAGCTGACGGTACTGGAACCCGGATGGGTAGCCGAAGGTCCAAGAGCCAATGGAACTACCGAGGGCCA
The DNA here is from genome assembly GCF_032444005.1 of Ranitomeya imitator. Lineage (NCBI taxonomy): Eukaryota > Metazoa > Chordata > Amphibia > Anura > Dendrobatidae > Ranitomeya > Ranitomeya imitator. Next base: position 463,519,280 of record NC_091285.1, read on the forward strand.
GCTGACGTTACTGGAACCCGGTTACTAAGCAGGAGGTACCCGTGCCCGAAAGCACTACCAAGGACCACCTGACGTTGGTGGAACTTGGATACCCAGAAGGAGGCACCTAAGCCAAAGGCTCTGCCCGGAACCAGCTGACGGTACTGGAACCAGGATGGGGAGCAGAAGGTACAAGAGCAAAAGACACTGCCGAGATCCAGCTGACGGTGCTGGAACCAGGTGGTGGACCTGAAGGTCCACAGGAGAGGAGAGAACAGCTAGGCCGCGAGGCAGCCGCAGTTACCGAACCCCAACAGTCCTACAGGGGGAGCTGGGCCTACTGGCACTACAGAACCAGCCTTAACTACCAGTTCACGCAGCCCACATAGGAAGCTCCTAAACTGGAGGCACCCTGGAGTTGGCTAACCCGACCGCACCACGACGGGGCAAGCATAGGCGTCTCAGTGAGCTTGACACAACCCGGAAACAGCTGGCGGTGCTGAAACCAGGCTTGGCACGAGGGAGTACCTGTGTCAAGAACACTGCCGAGAACCAGCTGGCGGTGCTGGAACCCAGATGCGTTGCCCCAGTGTGCAAGAGCCAATGGCACGACCGAGGACCAGCTGACGGTGCTGGAACCCGGTTACTAAGCTGTAGGTGCCCGCGCTTAAAAGCACTACCAAGGACCGCCTGACGTTGGCGGAACTCGGATACCCAGGAGGAGGCACCTAAGCCAAAGGCTCGGCCCGGAACCAGCTGACGGTGCTGGAACCAGGTGGTGGACCCCAAGGCCCACAGGAGAGGAGAGAACAGCTAGGCCGCGAGGCAGCCGCAGTTACCGAACCCCAACAGTCCTACAGGGGGAGCTGGGCCTACTGGTACTACAGAACCAGCCTTGACTACCAGTTCACGCAGCCCACATAGGAAGCTCCTAAACTGGAGGCACCCTGGAGTTGGCTAACCCGACTACAACACGACGGGGCAAACATAGGCGTCTCAGCGAGTTTGACACACCCCGGAAACAGCTGATGGTGCTGAAACCAGGTTTGGCACGAGGGAGTACCTGTGACAAAAACACTGCCGAGAACCAGCTGGCGGTGCTGGAACCCAGATGCGTTGCCCCAGTGTGCAAGAGCCAATGGCACGACCGAGGACCAGCTGGCGGTGCTGGAACACGGTTACTAAGCTGTAGGTGCCCGCGCTTAAAAGCACTACCAAGGACCGCCTGACGTTGGCGGAACTCGGATACCCAGGAGGAGGCACCTAAGCCAAAGGCTCGGCCCGGAACCAGCTGACGGTGCTGGAACCAGGTGGTGGACCCCAAGGCCCACAGGAGAGGAGAGAACAGCTAGGCCGCGAGGCAGCCGCAGTTACCGAACCCCAACAGTCCTACAGGGGGAGCTGGGCCTACTGGCACTACAGAACCAGCCTTGACTACCAGTTCACGCAGCCCACATAGGAAGCTCCTAAACTGGAGGCACCCTGGAGTTGGCTAACCCGACCGCACCACGACGGGGCAAGAATAGGCGTCTCAGCGAGCTTGACACAACCCGGAAACAGCTGACGGTGCTGAAACCAGGCTTGGCACGAGGGAGTACCTGTGACAAAAACACTGCCGAGAACCAGCTGGCGGTGCTGGAACCCAGATGCGTTGCCTATTAAAGATTGTCTTCCTAGAGCCCCAACTAGCGGTGTTGGAGCTAAGGGTAAGCAAGGGGAGCAGAGTGTAGGCCGAAGCCTGCACTGGAGGCAGCTTTGTGTCTGCGTTGCGTTTGCAGGACACTTTGCCGGCTACACAGTGGGGGAACAGCTGGCGTTGCTGAACCCCACTAACACAATGGCGTGTGTTTTTCTCTGTGCAGCTAGCACTTGCGGTCAAAAACTAGCGATGTTAGAGCCCGTGTTGAAGCAGGAGGAGGAGGAGAGGAGCAGAGTGTAGGCCGAAGCCTATTTGAACCAATTTCAAAGGAAACCTTTAACCCCCCCTCAGGTGTTACAAAGTACAAGAGACACACCTTGTGCAGTATTAATGCTGCACAAGTGAAAGGTTGCTCTATTAATTTGTCTACTTGCACACGCTGAATGAAAGACGTACACAATTTAGCCCATTCTACAGTCAAACTGTAGTGGATGCGTGACTTGGCTTTTTAAGGAGACGCAGCACAGGTGTCCCAAATAACGCCTTGGTGCTTGGCGCAGCTTCCTGAGCGTTGTTATTTGCTGTACAGGAGTCTGCGCTCTTGTGTTATCCCTTGGCAATGCCCTGTTAGAGCTGCCCGTCTTATGACCTCATTTCATGTTGGCCGGTGCGGTTAACGATGGCCATAAATCCCAGACCCACAGTGCCTTTTCATAAAGTCACACTGCGGTGCTGTGATTCGTGGCCTTGAGCAGTAAATATTTTGGTCGCTCACACACGTCCTTACACCTGCTTCAGACTGGGCGGCCTCTGCTGATCCCTTCTCGCATGCCGCGGCCATGAGGCTGCACAGTCTGAAGAAGGCGGAAGGAGATGAGTTAAGACAGGTGAAGATATGCACTGCTCGTGCCCATCAATCACACCCTCGCAGTCAAAATAAGACAACGAGGAGCATTGTTTCAGGCAGGGCGGACGCACAGGCGCAACAAGCCAACCAATGATGTCAGAAGACGGGAAGCGCTACCAAGGGGGGTGCTGCGTATCATTAGAAAGGAAAGTCACACCTCAGGGACAGTGGAATGGTCTCAATGAGACACATTTTGTACGTTTTGAGTTCCACGTGGGCAAGGACAAAAAGTCAGCCACCTTGTACAAATGCAGCAGTACTGCTGTACAAGGTGGCTGTTATACATAGAAACACCTGGGGGTGGGGGGCAGGCTCCCTTCAATTTCAGTTCATGTGCCTGCGTGGCGTTTGCAGGACACGTTGCCAGCTACACAGCAGGGGAACAGCTGGCGGTGCTGAACCCCACTAACACATTGGCTGGTGTTTTTCTCTGTGCAGCTAGCATGTCCGGGCAGAAACTGGCGTTGTTTGAGCCCAGGGTCAGCAGGAGGAGGAGAGGAGCAAAGTGTAGGCCGAAGCCTGCACTGGTGGCAGCTTTTGGTCAGTTGTGCCAGCGTGGCTTGTGCTGGACACGATGCCGACTACACAGCAGGGGAACAGCTGGTGGTGCTGAACCCCACTAACACATTGGCTGGTGTTTTTCTCTGTGCAGCTAGCATGTCCGGGCAGAAACTGGCGTTGTTTGAGCCCAGGGTCAGCAGGAGGAGGAGAGGAGCAAAGTGTAGGCCGAAGCCTGCACTGGTGGCAGCTTTTGTTCTGTTGTGCCAGCGTGGCTTGTGCTGGACACGTTGCCGACTACACAGCAGGGGAACAGCTGGCGTTGCTGAACCCCACTAACACATTGACTGGTGTTTTTCTCTGTGCAGCTAGCAGTTCCGGGCAAAAACTAGCGGTGTTTGAGCCCAGGGTCAGCAGGAGGAGTAGAGGAGCAGAGTGTAGGCCGAAGCCTAGTTGAGCCAATTTCAAAGGTTACCTTTAACCCCCCCCCTCAGGTGTTGCAAGGTACAAGAGCCACACCTTGAACAGCATTAATGATGCACAAGTCAAAGGTTGCTCTATTTAATTTTGCTCCTTGCACACGCTGAATTAAACACGTACACTATTTAGCCCATTATACTGTCAAACAGTAGTGGAGGCGTGACTACTAGTCTTTTTAAGGAGACGCAGCACAGGTGTACAAATTTACACCTAGGTGCTGTGCGCAGATTCCTTACCGTTGTTATTTGCAGTACAGGAAACTGCGCTCTTGTGTTATCCCTTGGCAATACCCTGTTAGTGCAGGCCGTCTCATGACCTCATTTCATGTTGGCCGTTGCGGTTAACGATGGCCATAAATCCCAGACCCACAGTGGCTTTTCCTAAAGTCACACTGCGGTGCTGGGATTCGTGGCCTTGTGCAGTAAATATGTTCGCCGCTCACACATGTCCTTACACCTGCTTCAGACTGGGCGGCCTCAGCTGATCCCTTATCGCATGCCGCGGCCATGAGGCCGCACAGTCAGAAGAAGGCGGAAGGAGGGGAGTGAAGACAGGGGAACATATGCACTGCTCGTGCCCATCAATCACACACTCGCAGTCAAAATATATGAGACAACGGGGGGCGTTGTGTCGGGCAGGGGGGACGCACAGGCACAGCCAGCCAACCAATGATGTCAGGAGACGGGCAGCGCTAACAATGGGGGTGCTGCGTGTCATTAAAAAGGAAAGTCACACCTCAGGGACATTGTAATGGTCTGTAATGAGACACATTTTGTACTTGTTGAGTTCCACGTGTGCAAGGAGAAAAAGTCAGCCACCTTGTACAAATGCAGCAGTACTGCTGTACAAGGTGGCTGTTATACATAGAAACACCTGGGGGGGTGGGGGCAGGCTCCCTTCAATTTCAGTTCATGTGCCTGCGTGGCGTTTGCAGGACACGTTGCCAGCTACACAGCAGGGGAACAGCTGGCGGTGCTGAACCCCACTAACACATTGGCTGGTGTTTTTCTCTGTGCAGCTAGCATGTCCGGGCAGAAACTGGCGTTGTTTGAGCCCAGGGTCAGCAGGAGGAGGAGAGGAGCAAAGTGTAGGCCGAAGCCTGCACTGGTGGCAGCTTTTGGTCAGTTGTGCCAGCGTGGCTTGTGCTGGACACGATGCCGACTACACAGCAGGGGAACAGCTGGCGGTGCTGAACCCCACTAACACATTGACTGGTGTTTTTCTCTGTGCAGCTAGCATGTCCGGGCAGAAACTGGCGGTGTTTGAGCCCGGGGTCAGCAGGAGGAGGAGAGGAGCAGAGTGTAGGCCGAAGCCTGCACTGGTGGCAGCTTTGGGTCGGTTGTGCCAGCGTGGCTTGTGCTGGACACGATGCCAACTACACAGCAGGGGAACAGCTGGCGGTGCTGAACCCCACGAACACATTGACTGGTGTTTTTCTCTGTGCAGCTAGCAGTTCCGGGCAGAAACTAGCGGTGTTTGAGCCCAGGGTCAGCAGGAGGAGTAGAGGAGCAGAGTGTAGGCCGAAGCCTAGTTGAACCAATTTCAAAGGTTACCTTTAACCCCCCCCTCAGGTGTTGCAAGGTACAAGAGCCACACCTTGAACAGCATTAATGATGCACAAGTCAAAGGTTGCTCTATTTAATTTTGCTCCTTGCACACGCTGAATTAAACACGTACACTATTTAGCCCATTATACTGTCAAACAGTAGTGGAGGCGTGACTACTAGTCTTTTTAAGGAGACGCAGCACAGGTGTACAAATTTACACCTAGGTGCTGTGCGCAGATTCCTTACCGTTGTTATTTGCAGTACAGGAAACTGCGCTCTTGTGTTATCCCTTGGCAATACTCTGTTAGTGCAGGCCGTCTCATGACCTCATTTCATGTTGGCCGTTGCGGTTAACGATGGCCATAAATCCCAGACCCACAGTGGCTTTTCCTAAAGTCACACTGCGGTGCTGGGATTCGTGGCCTTGTGCAGTAAATATGTTCGCCGCTCACACATGTCCTTACACCTGCTTCAGACTGGGCGGCCTCAGCTGATCCCTTATCGCATGCCGCGGCCATGAGGCCGCACAGTCAGAAGAAGGCGGAAGGAGGGGAGTGAAGACAGGGGAACATATGCACTGCTCGTGCCCATCAATCACACCCTCGCAGTCAAAATATATGAGACAACGGGGGGCGTTGTGTCGGGCAGGGGGGACGCACAGGCACAGCCAGCCAACCAATGATGTCAGGAGACGGGCAGCGCTAACAATGAGGGTGCTGCGTGTCATTAAAAAGGAAAGTCACACCTCAGGGACATTGTAATGGTCTGTAATGAGACACATTTTGTACTTGTTGAGTTCCACGTGTGCAAGGAGAAAAAGTCAGCCACCTTGTACAAATGCAGCAGTACTGCTGTACAAGGTGGCTGTTATACATAGAAACACCTGGGGGGGTGGGGGGCAGGCTCCCTTCAATTTCAGTTCATGTGCCTGCGTGGCGTTTGCAGGACACGTTGCCAGCTACACAGCAGGGGAACAGCTGGCGGTGCTGAACCCTACTAACACATTGGCTGGTGTTTTTCTCTGTGCAGCTAGCATGTCCGGGCAGAAACTGGCGTTGTTTGAGCCCAGGGTCAGCAGGAGGAGGAGAGGAGCAAAGTGTAGGCCGAAGCCTGCACTGGTGGCAGCTTTTGGTCAGTTGTGCCAGCGTGGCTTGTGCTGGACACGATGCCGACTACACAGCAGGGGAACAGCTGGCGGTGCTGAACCCCACTAACACATTGGCTGGTGTTTTTCTCTGTGCAGCTAGCATGTCCGGGCAGAAACTGGCGTTGTTTGAGCCCAGGGTCAGCAGGAGGAGGAGAGGAGCAAAGTGTAGGCCGAAGCCTGCACTGGTGGCAGCTTTTGGTCAGTTGTGCCAGCGTGGCTTGTGCTGGACACGATGCCGACTACACAGCAGGGAAACAGCTGGCGGTGCTGAACCCCACTAACACATTGGCTGATGTTTTTCTCTGTGCAGCTAGCATGTCCGGGCAGAAACTGGCGTTGTTTGAGCCCAGGGTCAGCAGGAGGAGGAGAGGAGCAGAGTGTAACCCGAAGCCTAGTTGAACCAATTTCAAAGGTTACCTTTAACCCCCCCCCTCAGGTGTTGCAAGGTACAAGAGCCACACCTTGAACAGCATTAATGATGCACAAGTCAAAGGTTGCTCTATTTAATTTTGCTCCTTGCACACGCTGAATAAAACACGTACACTATTTAGCCCATTATACTGTCAAACAGTAGTGGAGGCGTGACTACTAGTCTTTTTAAGGAGATGCAGCACAGATGTCAAAATTTACACCTAGCTGCTGTGCGCAGATTCCTGAGCGTTGTTATTTGCTGTACAGGAGTCTGCGCTATTGTGATCCCTTGGCCATGCGCTGTGAGCGCTTCCTGTCTTCTGACCTCATTTCATTTCGGCCGTTGCGGTTAGCGATGGACATGAATCCCAGACCCACAGTGTGTTTTCAAAAAATCACACTGCGTGGCTGAGATTCGTGGCCTTGTGCAGTAAATAGGTTTGCCGCTTACACATGTCCTTACACCTGCTCCAGACTGGGCGGCCTCAGCTGATCCCTTATCGCCTACCACGGCCAGGAGGCCGCACAGTCTGAAGAAGGCGGAAGGAGATGAGTTAAGACAGGCGAACATATGCACTGCTCGTGCCCATAAACCACACCCTCGCTGACAAAATAAATATGACAACGAGGGGCGTTGTTTCTAGCAGGGCGGATGCACAGGCGCAGCCAGCTAACCATGATGACAAAAGAGGGGAAACGCTACCAAGGGGGGTGCTGCGTATCATTAGAAAGGAAAGTCACACCTCAGGGACAGTGGAATGGTCTCAATGAGACACATTTTGTACGTGTTGAGTTCCACGTGGGCAAGGAGAAAAAGTCAGCCACCTTGTACAAATGCAGCAGTACTGCTGTACTAGGTGGCTGTTATACATAGAAACACCTGGGGGGGGGTGGGGCCAGGTTCCCTTTAATTTCAGTTCATGTGCCTGCGTGGCGTTTGCAGGTCACGTTGCCGGCTACACAGCAGGGGAACAGCTGGCGTTGCTGAACCCCACTAACACATTGGCTGGTGTTTTTCTCTGTGCAGCTAGCACTTCCGGGCAAAAACTAGCGGTGTTTGAGCCCAGGGTCAGCAGGAGGAGGAGAGGAGCAGAGTGTAGGCCGAAGCCTGCACTGGTGGCAGCTTTTGTTCTGTTGTGCCAGCGTGGCTTGTGCTGGACACGTTGCCGACTACACAGCAGGGGAACAGCTGGCGGTGCTGAACCCCACTGACACATCACCTAGTGTTTTTTCTGTGTAGACAACACTTCCAGGTGGCAACTGACAGTGTTGAAACCCAGGGAATCAAAGAGGAGCAGAGTGTAGGCCGAAGCCTGCAGTGGAGCAAGTTGAAAGGGAACCTTTAACCCCCCCCCCCAGGCATTTGTTGCTGAAAGAGCCATCTTGTACAGCAGTAATACTGCACATGGAAAATGGTGGCTCCGAAAATTATGCTCCTTGCAAACGCTGAAGTACACACTCATATAATGTGTCCCCTCACACCGTCAAACCATCCCGGAAGTGGGACTTTCCTTTGTAATGTGACACAGCACAGCCGTCATTCCAACCCCCTTGGTGCCGGGCGCCACCTCCTCAACGTTGTTTGGTTCTGTCACGGAGCCCGCGCTGTAATGTTATCCCTTGGCCATGCACAGTTAGCGGTGCCCGTCTTCTGACATCATGTAGGTGTCAGGCTGGCAGTGCCTGTGCGTCCAAGCTGCCCGAGATCCAACCTTGCAGTGTCATCTAATGTAGTCCCACTGCGGGCCAGGGATCCATGGGCATGCGCAGTGCATATCATCGCCTCTCACTCACCTCCTTCCTGCTTCTTCAGACTGTGCGGCGTCACGGCCGTGGCATGCTATTAGGGATCAGCTGACGCCGCCTAGTCTGAAGAAGCGTGAAGAAGGGGAGTGAGAGGCTAGTATATGCACTGCGCATGGCCATGGATACCAGGCCCACTGTGGGATCACATTAGACGACACTGCGAGGTGTGATTTCGGGCAGCATGGACGCACAGGCGCAGCCAGGACGACAACAAATGATGTCAGAGGACGGGCAGCGCAAACTGTGCATGGCCAAGGGATAACATAACAGCGCAGGGTCCATGACGGAATCAAACAACGCTAAGGAGGCAGCGCACGGTGCCAAGGGGGTAGCAATGACGGCTGTGCTGCGTCACATTACAAAGGAAAGTCCCACCTCCGGGACGGTTGGACGGTGTGAGGGGACACATTACATGAGTGTGTAGTTCAGCGTTTGCAAGGAGCATAATTTCAAGAGCGACCTTTCCCTTGTGCAGTATTAGTGCTGCACATGGTGGCTCTTTCAGTAACAAACGCCTAGGGGGGGGGGGGACAGGTCCCCTTACATTTTAGTTGTGCCAGCGTGGCGGTCGCATGACACGTTGCCGGATACACAGCTGGGGATCAGCTGACGTTACTGAACCCCAATAACAGAGGAGCGACTGTTGACTGTGCACACAGCACTTCCAGGCACCAACTGGCGGTGTTAGAGCCCAGGGACAGCAGGAGGAGCAGATTGGAGGTATTGCCGCACACACAGCTGGGGATCAGCTGACGTTACTGAACCCCAATAACAGAGGAGCGACTGTTGACTGTGCACACAGCACTTCCAGGCACCAACTGGCGGTGTTAGAGCCCAGGGACAGCAGGAGGAGCAGATTGGAGGTATTGCCGCGCACACAGCTGGGGATCAGCTGACGTTACTGAACCCCAATAACAGAGGAGCGACTGTTGACTGTGCACACAGCACTTCCAGGCACCAACTGGCGGTGTTAGAGCCCAGGGACAGGAGGAGGAGCAGATTGGAGGTATTGCCGCACACACAGCTGGGGATCAGCTGACGTTACTGAACCCCAATAACAGAGGAGCGACTGTTGACTGTGCACACAGCACTTCCAGGCACCAACTGGCGGTGTTAGAGCCCAGGGACAGCAGGAGGAGCAGAGGAACAGAGTGTAGGCCGAAGCCTGATCGGAGCAAGTTGAAAGGAAACCTTTAAACCCCCCCCCCCAAGACGTTTGTAGCTGAAAGAGCCATCTTGTGCAGCACTAAGGATGCAAAAGGAAAAGGTTGCTCTTTTAATTATGCTCCTTGCAAACACCGAAGTAAACACTAAAAATGTGTCCCTTTATACCGTTAAACCGTTCCGGAGGTGCGAATTTCCTTCGTAATGGGACACAGCACAGCTGTCATTCCTATCCCCTTGATGCCGTGCGCTGCCTCCTCAGCGTTGTTTTAAGCTGTCACGGAGCCTGCGCTGTTCTGTTAGCCCTTGGCCATGCCCAATTAGCGCTGCCTGTCTTCTGACATAATTTGGTGTCAGGCTGTCAGTGCCTGTGCGTCCACGCTGCTCCAGATCCCACCTCACAGTCTCGTCTAACGTAATCCCACTGCGGGCCTTGGAACCATGGGCATGCACAGTGCATAACCTCGACTCTCACTCCCCTCCTTCCCTCTTCTTCAGACTGTGCGGTGTCACGGCCGTGGCATGCTAGGGATCAGCTGACGGCGCACAGTCTAAAGAAGGCGGAGGGAAATGAGCGAGAGCCCGAGGGGAAGATATGCACTGCGCATGCCCATGGATCCGAGGCCCGCAGTGTGACTCAATCAGAAGACACTGCGAGGCGGGATCTCGGGCAGCGCGGCCGCACAGGCGCAGCCAGCCTGACACCAAATTATGTCAGAAGACAGGCAGCGCAAATAGGGCATGCCCAAGGGATAACAGAACAGCGCAGGCTCCGTGACAGCTTAAAACAACGCTGAGGAGGCAGCGCATGGCACCAAGGGGGTAGGAATGACGGCTGTGCTGCGTCACATTACGAAGGAAAGTCCCAGCTCCGGGACGGTATAATGGTATCAGTGAACACATTTTATAAGTGTTAAGTTCTGCGTGTGCAAAGAGCTAAAAAAAAAGAGCTACCTTTTCCTTGTGCAGCATTACTGCTGCACAAGATGGCTCTTTCAGTAACAAACGACGGGGGGGGGGGGGACAGGTTCCCTTACATTTAGGTTGTTGTGCCAGCGTGGCGGTCGCAGGACACATTGCCGGCTACACAGCTGGGGATCAGCTGACGTTACTGAAACCCAACAACACTGGGTCGTATGTTTTTACTGTGCAGCCTGCACTTCTGAGCCGCAACTGGCGGTGTTGGAGCCCAGGAATAGCAGTTCAGGTGGTAGAAAGATGAACACAGCAGGAGACCTGGATGACACCCAATTACTTAATCAGGCAGAGGAGTGGCAAATTCCTGCGAGATCCATGCCTGGTTCATTTTCAGGAAAGTAAGCCGGTCAACGTTATCGGAGGATAGTCGCATGCGACGGTCTGTTAGTACACCACCTGCGGCACTAAAGACACGTTCCGATAAGACACTAGCCGCAGGGCAAGCCAGCACCTCCAATGCATACTGGCTTAGCTCTGGCCATGTATCCAGCTTAGAGACCCAAAACTTGAACGGGGAAGAGCCGTCTGGGAGTACAGTAAGAGGGCAAGCCATGTAGTCTGTCACCATCTGACGGAACCGTTGCCTCCTGCTGACTGGAGCCGCCGGTGATGGTGTAGACATTTGGGGCGGGCACACAAAAGTGTGCCAGAGTTGTGCCATACTGGGCTTGCCTTGGGCAGAGGCACTGCTTCTGCTCCCTCTTTGGGCAGAGCCTCCCCCACTGCCTCGACGCACTGAGCTGCTTTGTAAAGCACTAGCAGCACTCCTCTCAGTTGGACAGGAGAAGATGATGGAATTCACCAGTGTGTCGTGGTACTCCCGCAATTTACGCTCCCGGGTCAACGCAGGGATGAGGTTTTGGACGTTGTCCCGGTAGCGAGGATCGAGGAGGGTGAACACCCAATAATCAGGCATGTTGAGAATGTGGTCGATGCGGCGGTCGTTTCTCAGGCACTGCAGCATGAAATCCACCATGTGCTGCAGAGTGCCAACTGGCCCAGAAACGCTGTCCCCTGCTTGAGACATGATCTCTGCCCGCTCGTCATCACCCCACCCTCGCTGTACACACTGACCACTGGACAATTGTGTCGCTCCCTCCTCTGGACGGAGCTCTTCCTCATCCATTGACTCCTCCTCATCCTCCTCACAAATTGGCCCCTGCGTACCCCTTTGTGAGGAACCACGTGGCGCTGACTCTCCAGAAGCTGATGGAAAAGGTGACTCCTCATCCTCCACCTCTTCCACCACATCATCCCCTAACCCTTGCAAAGTTTGCTGAAGCAGGCAGATAAGGGGGACAGTCATGCTGACTAGTGCATCATCTGCACTTGCCATCCGCGTGGAATAATCAAAAGGACGCAAAACCTGGCAGACGTCCTTCATAGTGGCCCACTCTGTGGTTGTGAAGTCTGATCGGCGCTGACTGCGACTTCTTTGCGCCTGATGCAGCTGGTACTCCATAACTGCTTGCTGCTGCTCACACAACCGCTCCAACATATGTAACGTGGAATTCCACCGGGTAGGTAGGTCACATATGATGCGGTGTTCCGGAAGGCGGAATCGGCGCTGCAGAGCAGCAATGCGGGATCTGGCCAAGCTGGAACGCCGCAAGTGAGCACACTCTAGGCGGACCTTGTGCAGCAGGGCATCAAGATCCGGATAGTCCCTCAGAAAACTCTGCACAAGCAAATTGAGCACATGTGCCAGACATGGGATGTGAGTGAGGTTGCCAAGGGCCAAAGCTGCCACCAGATTTCGGCCATTGTCACACACTACCATGCCTGGCTGGAGATTCGCTGGCAGTAACCACACATTGCTCTCCTGCTTGATGGCATTCCAGAGCTCCTGCGCTGTGTGGCTTCGATGCCCCAATGAAACTAGTTTCAAGACGGCCTGCTGACGTTTGGCCACGGCTGTGCTCATGTCGGTCATAGGTAAACGTTCACGGGTCCATGTGGAGGTGGACTGTGACGGATCCTGCAGAGAGGAATCAGAGGAACTGGTGTAAGAGGAGGAGTCGACGCGTACAGACTGGATTCCTGCAATCCTTGGAGTGGGCAGGACACGTCCTGCGCCACTCGCACGATCTGTACCTGGCTCAACAACATTAACCCAATGGGCAGTGAGGGAAACATATCGCCCCTGTCCATGCTGACTGGTCCACGCATCGGTGGTGAGGTGGACCTTGCTACTGACGGCGTTCAGTAGCGCATGTTTTATGTTTGCCTCAACATGCCTGTGCAGGGCAGGGACAGCCTGCCTGCTGAAGTAAAAGCGGCTGGGCACCTTGTACTGTGGGACTGCCAATGCCATCAAGTCACGGAAGCTGTCAGTCTCCACCAGCCTGAACGAGAGCATTTCCAGGGACAACAGTTTGGCAATGCCTGCATTCAGAGCCTGTGCTCGGGGGTGGTTGGCCGAGAATGCCCGCCTTTTCTCCCATGCCTGGACTACCGATGGCTATAGAGTAGACTGGGAGTGTGAGGATGACTGGGAAGGTGGTGCTGTGGGTGGAATTACACTAGGTCTCTGGACAACAGTGGAGGAAGAGGCAACACGAGATGAAGAGGTGGTAGCTGCCGCTGTTGGTTGGCCTACGTCTTCACTGTGTTTCTGTAACTCCACCGCGTGCCTGTTCCGCACATGTTTCCACATATTTGTGGTATTGAGGTTGCTGACACTTTTACCTCTTTTTACTTTCTGATGACACAGCTTGCATTTGACAAAACAAATGTCATCTGCAACTGTGTCAAAAAAGGACCAGGCACTGCAAGTCTTGGGAGCGCCCTTTTTGGCTTTGGAAAGAGACAGGCTCCTAACGGGTGCCAAAGTGGAGGCTACAGGCTCCGCAGTCTTCCCCCTCCCTCTCCCTCTTTGGCCCGTAAGGGGAAGCTCTTCCTCATAGCTGCTCCCACCACCTTCCTGTTCCTCACGCCACGATGGGTCAAGGACGTCATCATCTCCACTACCCTCTGCCACCAACTGCTCCTCCTGAGTAGTCTCGGCAGCACAGTACGCATCAGAAAGCGGCACCTGAGTTTCATCATCAGATGCGTACTGCGCTGTGGTTACCGGAGGCACTGGCCCACCTGCCTCTTCAGAGTCAGAGAGATAAAGCTTTTGGGCATCACTGCACACTGCCTCTTCTTCCATTTCTCCAATGCTGCTTGGCTGGCCCCCTGTTTCCAAGCCAAGAGATTCAGAGAACAGAAGTAGAGACGGCTCCTGTCCTGGGCTCTCTGACTGCCTGGCCAATTTGGCAGGTGGTGAAGAGACAGATGGCTGCTCTCCAGTGCTCTGTGCCTGAGAGGATGTGGCACTAACTGAAGTCGATGCCGAGGCGTTAGCTGCCATCCACCCGACAACGGCTTCAATTTGGTCTTCACGTAGCAGCGGTGCACGGCGCTCTCCGACAAAGCTGCGCATGAAGGACTGTTCCCTGCTGAAACTGAGTGACGACGAGTCACCGGCGCCCGCAGCAGGCACAGAATCACCACGTCCTCTCCCTGCTCCTCTCCTTGCTCCGCGCCCACGCCCATGTGCCTTACTCCCTGCCCTCTTCATCTTGGTTGACAGATAAAGATAAGCAGAAAAGTACTAAGGCCTTAGTGTGCTTATTCCTGAAATGCTCCTCCTAACAGGTGTAAGAAACACTAATGTTGTAAATTGTGGACTAAACTTTATTATTTTTCAAATGTGGCCTACACAAGTGTTAAGTTGTGTTTGGTGAACTTAACTTTTTTTTTGGTGCAGATCGGGCTACAGAGCTAGTTTAAATCACACGGAGACCGTGTAGACAGCCGTAAACGGCGCTGCAAGGCCAAAAAACCCTCCTCGCGGTTATCCTATATAGTGTTTTTCCACTATTTAGCTGGATACGAGTGGAAAGACACTAATAGGAATTTTTTTTTTCAAATTTTAAACTGGCTGCACTATTTGAAAAAAAGGAAATTGTTTTTCAAGGTATGAGGCAGTAACGCACCCTGAGCTGAATCCAACCGGCTATGGCTGCACACAGACTACAGGGCGAGCTGCGCTCACACAGAGACCGTGCAGACAGCCGTAAACGGCGCTGCAAGGCCAACAAACCCTCCTCTAGGTTATCCTATATAGTGTTTTTCCACTATTTAGCTGGATACGAGTGGAAAGACACTAATAGGAATTTTTTTTTTCAAATTTTAAACAGGCTGCACTATTTGAAAAAAAGTAAAATTTTTCTCAAGGTATGAGGCAGTAACGAACCCTGAGCTGAATCCAACCGGCTATGGCTGCACACAGACTACAGGGCGAGCTGGGCTCACACGGAGACCGTGCAGACAGCCGTAAACGGCGCTGCAAGGCCAAAAAAACCTCCTCTAGGTTATCCTATATAGTGTTTTTCCACTATTTAGCTGGATACGAGTGGAAAGACACTAATAGGAATTTTTGTTTTTCAAATTTTAAACAGGCTGCACTATTTGAAAAAAAGTAAAATTTTTCTCTAGGTATGAGCCAGTAACGAACCCTGAGCTGAATCCAACCGGCTATGGCTGCACACAGACTACAGGGCGAGCTGGGCTCACACGGAGACCGTGTAGACAGCCGTAAACGGCGCTGCAAGGCCAAAAAACCCTCCTCTCGGTTATCCTATATAGTGTTTTTCCACTATTTAGCTGGATACGAGTGGAAAGACACTAATAGGAATTTTTTTTTTCAAATTTTAAACTGGCTGCACTATTTGAAAAAAAGGAAATTGTTTTTCAAGGTATGAGGCAGTAACGCACCCTGAGCTGAATCCAACCGGCTATGGCTGCACACAGACTACAGGGCGAGCTGCGCTCACACAGAGACCGTGCAGACAGCCGTAAACGGCGCTGCAAGGCCAACAAACCCTCCTCTAGGTTATCCTATATAGTGTTTTTCCACTATTTAGCTGGATACGAGTGGAAAGACACTAATAGGAATTTTTTTTTTCAAATTTTAAACAGGCTGCACTATTTGAAAAAAAGTAAAATTTTTCTCAAGGTATGAGGCAGTAACGAACCCTGAGCTGAATCCAACCGGCTATGGCTGCACACAGACTACAGGGCGAGCTGGGCTCACACGGAGACCGTGCAGACAGCCGTAAACGGCGCTGCAAGGCCAAAAAAACCTCCTCTAGGTTATCCTATATAGTGTTTTTCCACTATTTAGCTGGATACGAGTGGAAAGACACTAATAGGAATTTTTGTTTTTCAAATTTTAAACAGGCTGCACTATTTGAAAAAAAGTAAAATTTTTCTCTAGGTATGAGCCAGTAACGAACCCTGAGCTGAATCCAACCGGCTATGGCTGCACACAGACTACAGGGCGAGCTGGGCTCACACGGAGACCGTGCAGACAGCCGTAAATGGCGCTGCAAGGCCAAAAAACCCTCCTCTAGGTTATCCTATATAGTGTTTTTCCACTATTTAGCTGGATACGAGTGGAAAGACACTAATAGGAATTTTTTTTTTTCAAATTTTAAACAGGCTGCACTATTTGAAAAAAAGTAAAATTTTTCTCAAGGTATGAGCCAGTAACGAACCCTGAGCTGAATCCAACCGGCTATGGCTGCACACAGACTACAGGGCGAGCTGGGCTCACACGGAGACCGTGCAGACAGCCGTAAACGGCGCTGCAAGGCCCAAAAAACCCCCTCTAGGTTATCCTATGTAGTGTTTTTCCACAATAGAGCTGGAGACTGGTGGAAAAACACTAATAGGAAATTTGAGAAAAAATGTGCAGCAGGCTGCACTAAGAGCAAAAAAGGACAACTGTGTGAGGCAGTGTGAACCCCCCCTGAGCTGAATACAACCGGGTATATGGCTGCACACAGACTACAGAGTGAGCTGCACACACACACACACACAGAGACCTTGCAGAACGCTGTTAAAACAGCGCTGCAAGGCAAGAGCAAGGTGAACAGTGAAGAACACACAGCGTTTTGCTAAATTAGCCTTTGGAAAGGAAAATAAAGCAATTAGCTAGCTCGACTGGCCCTCAGTTAGAACACAGCGTCCTGTCCCTAACTGAAATTACAGCAGAGTGAGCGCAAAATGGCGGCAGCGTTTTTTATAGTGCAGAGTGACATCATTTCAGCGGCCAATCCAAGCCTTGCCAGTACTTACATGCCCACCATGCTAAACAGGATGTGCCCACACTTCCAATCATTCCTCATTGGCTGCTGCGTTCAGTTTGAATTCTGGGAACTTCCGATTCCGGTATCCGATACGCGGGAAGTATCGGAATTCGGTATCGGAATTCCGATACCGCAAATATCGGCCGATACCCGATACTTGCGGTATCGGAATGCTCAACACTAGTTATCAGGAGTTGTATGCCAAAATCATCAGTATTAAAACAATAAAAGACCTGACAAATTTCAGTTGCTGGATAATGAATCTATAATATATGAAAGTTTAATTGTAATCATTACATTATGGTAAATAATGAAATTTAACACTATATGCTAATTTTTTGAGAAGGACCTGTACATACAACACATCACATATTGTAATAAATTCTATTTTTTACTGAGCTTCTATGGCAAACAAATGTAAATATATACCCATATAGATTCATATCTATGGGGCTTATAAGGTTTTGAATAGTCCTGCTAAATTTAATATTTGATTGTATTTAAAGGAGTGTTTTAGAATTATCCCCTACTGATCCATGGGGTGTTTGACAGCCAGGATCCCCAGCATAACCCGGAGGTCGCCTATTTCAGCAGCCATCTAGACAATGATAGAGCAGAGGTCTCATATTGACAACTCTGCTCCATTCAAGATAGGATCACTGGGGATCCCAGCCATCATTCATTTATCCCATATTCTATATAATGATTATATCAATGGCAGTTTTGAATATTTCTGCAATGATCTAGTGATGTCACTTGCAGGGGCGGTTCTGGCCTCTGCTCTGCCTGGGTAATCTTACAACAATTATATCATGACTGCAGATCCCAGCAGAGTGCGGGGCGGTTCAGACGCGTGACTCTTAATGTCAATGTTTTCCTAGAAAGTAGAAGAAAGTAGCGATTTTCCTGTGAAAGAAGTTTATGATGGAAAGCTAGAATCTAAGTCATTTCATACTCCCAACATTACTATATAGTAATTATTATTTAAGATCTGTTCTTTCTTTTGGGATATTCGTTACTGTGAAAATTTTGGATTGAGTCGTTTCATAATAAAATAAAGGGCTGCAGCTCTGTTATTTTGTACGTTTTTTGTCCCCGCTTATGAGAATATGTGGATGTCTAGAAGGGGTATCAGCTTGGGAGCCACTGCAAAAAAAAGGCACCTGCTTTGGAAGACTGAGCATGACACTTCCCGCAGCAATCAGCCATAGGTTCCTCACTTAGGCCGGTTTCACACGTCCAGATAATTCCGGTACCGGAAAAAATCGGTACCGGAATTATCCATGTCCGCGTGCCCCTACGTTTCTGTGGCACATCAGTGTGGCACACGTGCGGCACACGTGTGCCGCCCGTGTGCCCACTGGGTACCACATGCACCGTGCTGGGTACCACACGTACCAGCATCTGGTGCTGGAGCGCCGATTCATATCTTCCCTGCAGCAGCGTTTGCTGTAGAGAAGATATGCCAGGTGAGTATTTTCAGAACAGCGGGGGGCGCACAGGGGGTGGGAGGGTGATGGGCACATAGATCTTTATATTAAACACTATTATTCATATCTTCTCTGCAGCAAGCGCTGCTGCAGGGAAGATATGAATCGCGGCTTCAGCACCAGTGGGGGGACAGCGCTTACAGTAGCGCTGTCTCCTGCACGGCACACGGACTGCATACGGACAACGTCCGTGTGCGGTACGTGTTTTACACGGACCCATTGACTTTAATGGGTCCGTGTAATACGTGCGCTCCCACGAACACTGACATGTCTCCGTGTTTGGCACACGGAGACACGATCTGCAAAAAATCAATGACATCTGCACAGATGCATTGATTTTTATGTGTCTATGTGTGTCAGTGTCTCTGGTACGTGAGGAAACTGTCACCTCACGTGCTGGAGACACTGACGTGTGAAACCGGCCTTAGAGAAGGACTTGTATATCAAGGACAACTACTAAGGACAAAATTGTGGCTGCTTGAAGTTTCAAGAACATAATTTCATTGAAATAATTCTGTAGCTCTTATATACAGTTAGGTCCATATATATTTGGTATAAAACAGACTATCACCGGCGCTCAGCACCTAAACCCACTACAAGAAGTGGGGATAACCTATATAGTAACCCCGCTGCTGGTAGCCACAGAACATGTGCCACTTTCTGTACAGACCAAAACAATATGCATACAAACGGCACCGCGCTTGGGTTGCTAAAATGACCTCCCCTGATAGCAGGGGCGCAATAGTCCCGAGTAAACTGATGGACACGTATGTCACACTGAAAACAAAGCGCCGGGAGTCGCGCTATTAGTGTGGCGCTGCACTGGTATGTGCCAGAAATGCTTGCCCCTAAGAAACAATACTACGAACCTAAATAAAGAAAGTGGATCTCTTACCAGGGATTCAAGCTTGAGGAGGCTAATTTGCATATTCCAGGTGCCTTCTGGGAAAGCGAAGAGTCTCCCTAAGCTAGAAGATCGTTGGGTACAGCCGGGACCAGCTGCTTGGAAAGAATCACCAAACCAGGGATTCAAGCTTGAGGAGGCTAATTTGCATATTCCAGGTGCCTTCTGGGAAAGCGAAGAGTCTCCCTAAGCTAGAAGATCGTTGGGTACAGCCGGGACCAGCTGCTTGGAAAGAATCACCAAACCAGGGATTCAAGCTTGAGGAGGCTAATTTGCATATTCCAGGTGCCTTCTGGGAAAGCGAAGAGTCTCCCTAAGCTAGGAGATCGTTGGGAATTTTTGCCTGTAGGACATTATTGCAAGAGAGCTTGGCTGAGTAGATTACACAAGAAGGAAAACACACAGCAAGTCAGCAGGATCTAGGAGCAACATGGCAGATGTGACAACCTACATGGTGAGCTGCAGCATGTGCTACATGTTCACAGATCGACCAGAAGAAGAATTAAATTTCACCTGTCAGAAGTGTAGACTAGTGGCCCTTTTAGAAGAAAAGGTGCGGGGTCTGGAAGAAAGAATAGCAACTTTGAAACTCATCAAAGAGAATGAAGACTTTCTAGACAGAACAGAAGCATCTCTACTGGTCACAAAAGGTGAAAAAAGTGTCAGAGAACCTCCAAAAGCAGATGAGTGGAAGCATGTGACCAAAAGAAGCAAGAAGACCATAGAGAAATCACCAACCACACAACTGAAGAACCGATATCAAATCTTTGTAGAGGATGAAGATGGCACACCTAAGGATGAAGCAATACCAGCAAGCAAAAAAGAAAAGGGCACACAGCAACAAGTGACAGCAAAAAGTACAGCCAAGAAGCAACGAAGAGTGGTGGTGGTGGGAGACTCACTACTGAGAGGCACAGAAGAAGCCATCTGCAGACCGGACATAACTGCAAGAGAAGTATGCTGCCTTCCAGGTGCGATGATCAAGCATGTGACCGATAGGATACCAAAGCTCTTCAGCTCCAAGGACGTCCACCCATTTCTTCTGATACATGTTGGCACCAATGACACGGCAAGGAAGGACCTACCGACAATCTGCAAAGACTTTGAAGAGTTGGGGAAGAAAGTAAAGGAACTGGATGCACAGGTAGTTTTTTCTTCTATCCTTCCAGTAGACGGGCATGGCACCAGGAGATGGAACAGGATCCTTGATGCAAACAACTGGCTAAGACGATGGTGCAGACAACAAGGATTCGGATTCCTGGACCACGGTGTGAATTACTTGTACGATGGACTCCTCGCCAGAGACGGACTACACCTCAACAAACCTGGGAAACACACATTCGCCAGAAGACTCGCTACACTCATCAGGAGGGCGTTAAACTAGAAGAAGAGGGGACGGGAAGAAAAACATTAGACTTGAACAAAGAAGATCCAGGAAAACAAACTCAGAAGGGAGGTAAGAACATTTCTAAAACAATCCACAGCGAGGAGATTGGAACAAAACAAAATCCTCTAAACTGCATGCTTGCAAACGCCAGAAGCCTGACAAACAAGATGGAAGAACTAGAAGCAGAAATATCTACAGGTAACTTTGACATAGTGGGAATAACCGAGACATGGTTAGATGAAAGCTATGACTGGGCAGTTAACTTACAGGGTTACAGTCTGTTTAGAAAGGATCGTAAAAATCGGAGAGGAGGAGGGGTTTGTCTCTATGTAAAGTCTTGTCTAAAGTCCACTTTAAGGGAGGATATTAGCGAAGGAAATGAGGATGTCGAGTCCATATGGGTCGAAATTCATGGAGGGAAAAATGGTAACAAAATTCTCATTGGGGTCTGTTACAAACCCCCAAATATAACAGAAACCATGGAAAGTCTACTTCTAAAGCAGATAGATGAAGCTGCAACCCATAATGAGGTCCTGGTTATGGGGGACTTTAACTACCCGGATATTAACTGGGAAACAGAAACCTGTGAAACCCATAAAGGCAACAGGTTTCTGCTAATAACCAAGAAAAATTATCTTTCACAATTGGTGCAGAATCCAACCAGAGGAGCAGCACTTTTAGACCTAATACTATCTAATAGACCTGACAGAATAACAAATCTGCAGGTGGTCGGGCATCTAGGAAATAGCGACCACAATATTGTACAGTTTCACCTGTCTTTCACTAGGGGGACTTGTCAGGGAGTCACAAAAACACTGAACTTTAGGAAGGCAAAGTTTGACCAGCTTAGAGATGCCCTTAATCTGGTAGACTGGGACAATATCCTCAGAAATAAGAATACAGATAATAAATGGGAAATGTTTAAGAACATCCTAAATAGGCACTGTAAGCGGTTTATACCTTGTGGGAATAAAAGGACTAGAAATAGGAAAAACCCAATGTGGCTAAACAAAGAAGTAAGACAGGCAATTAACAGTAAAAAGAAAGCATTTGCACTACTAAAGCAGGATGGCACCATTGAAGCTCTAAAAAACTATAGGGAGAAAAATACTTTATCTAAAAAACTAATTAAAGCTGCCAAAAAGGAAACAGAGAAGCACATTGCTAAGGAGAGTAAAACTAATCCCAAACTGTTCTTCAACTATATCAATAGTAAAAGAATAAAAACTGAAAATGTAGGCCCCTTAAAAAATAGTGAGGAAAGAATGGTTGTAGATGACGAGGAAAAAGCTAACATATTAAACACCTTCTTCTCCACGGTATTCACGGTGGAAAATGAAATGCTAGGTGAAATCCCAAGAAACAATGAAAACCCTATATTAAGGGTCACCAATCTAACCCAAGAAGAGGTGCGAAACCGGCTAAATAAGATTAAAATAGATAAATCTCCGGGTCCGGATGGCATACACCCACGAGTACTAAGAGAACTAAGTAATGTAATAGATAAACCATTATTTCTTATTTTTAGGGACTCTATAGCGACAGGGTCTGTTCCGCAGGATTGGCGCATAGCAAATGTGGTGCCAATATTCAAAAAGGGCTCTAAAAGTGAACCTGGAAATTATAGGCCAGTAAGTCTAACCTCTATTGTTGGTAAAATATTTGAAGGGTTTCTGAGGGATGTTATTCTGGATTATCTCAATGAGAATAACTGTTTAACTCCATATCAGCATGGGTTTATGAGAAATCGCTCCTGTCAAACCAATCTAATCAGTTTTTATGAAGAGGTAAGCTATAGGCTGGACCACGGTGAGTCATTGGACGTGGTATATCTCGATTTTTCCAAAGCGTTTGATACCGTGTCGCACAAGAGGTTGGTACACAAAATGAGAATGCTTGGTCTGGGGGAAAATGTGTGTAAATGGGTTAGTAACTGGCTTAGTGATAGAAAGCAGAGGGTGGTTATAAATGGTATAGTCTCTAACTGGGTCGCTGTGACCAGTGGGGTACCGCAGGGGTCGGTATTGGGACCTGTTCTCTTCAACATATTCATTAATGATCTGGTAGAAGGTTTACACAGTAAAATATCGATATTTGCAGATGATACAAAACTATGTAAAGCAGTTAATACAAGAGAAGATAGTATTCTGCTACAGATGGATCTGGATAAGTTGGAAACTTGGGCTGAAAGGTGGCAGATGAGGTTTAACAATGATAAATGTAAGGTTATACACATGGGAAGAAGGAATCAATGTCACCATTACACACTGAATGGGAAACCACTGGGTAAATCTGACAGGGAGAAGGACTTGGGGATCCTAGTTAATGATAAACTTACCTGGAGCAGCCAGTGCCAGGCAGCAGCTGCCAAGGCAAACAGGATCATGGGGTGCATTAAAAGAGGTCTGGATACACATGATGAGAGCATTATACTGCCTCTGTACAAATCCCTAGTTAGACCGCACATGGAGTACTGTGTCCAGTTTTGGGCACCGGTGCTCAGGAAGGATATAATGGAACTAGAGAGAGTACAAAGGAGGGCAACAAAATTAATAAAGGGGATGGGAGAACTACAATACCCAGATAGATTAGCGAAATTAGGATTATTTAGTCTAGAAAAAAGACGACTGAGGGGCGATCTAATAACCATGTATAAGTATATAAGGGGACAATACAAATATCTCGCTGAGGATCTGTTTATACCAAGGAAGGTGACGGGCACAAGGGGGCATTCTTTGCGTCTGGAGGAGAGAAGGTTTTTCCACCAACATAGAAGAGGATTCTTTACTGTTAGGGCAGTGAGAATCTGGAATTGCTTGCCTGAGGAGGTGGTGATGGCGAACTCAGTCGGGGGGTTCAAGAGAGGCCTGGATGTCTTCCTGGAGCAGAACAATATTGTATCATACAATTAGGTTCTGTAGAAGGACGTAGATCTGGGGATTTATTATGATGGAATATAGGCTGAACTGGATGGACAAATGTCTTTTTTCGGCCTTACTAACTATGTTACTATGTTACTATGTTACCGTGGGTAATGAAAAAGAGACCCTCCGCTGCTGATGGACGTACGTGCGGCTGTGATCCAAGACGTGCAAATGGCAATGACCGGAGGGTGGGCGTGCAGGAGCACATGCGGACGAGAGCGGTATAGAACGCCGCTACCAAGTGCAGAGCCAGGGAACGTCCCGGCCGGAGGCGTCCCTGGTTACACTGGAAAAACAAAGATGGCCGACGCTGACACGCAGCGTGTGACGTCACGGGCCTACGGAAGCACCCAAGGACCAAAAAGGTAAACCGACGCGTTTCGAAGGGAGAACGCCCTTCTTCATCAGGGTTATGGCCCTACAGGGGAACTTCACTTAACTATATACCTTCTCTCATCCTGTGTCCCCGCCCACTGAGATACATTGCCCGCCCCAGTCCCTGAGATGACCAGTGGCCCTTTGCAACCTATCCACATCCAGTGCTCGTTACACTCGTCCTGAATGGCAAGGTATTATTAGTCATTAGGGTCCATGCCCCACAAATATACGACATGTGCATGCTGCATACTAGGAGAAAATAATCAAAAAAGCATATAAAAAATATCTAATAATAAATAAATAAAAAGTGTAGTAAATTCATCCAATTTATTGACTAAAAATTTTTATTGCTGCTAAAAGTAAAAACTTTATTATTAAAACATCTAATAATAAAACTTAAAAACTGTAGATATTACCCTACAATGAAATGGTCCTAGCCTAATTAAATACACTAAAATCCATAAAATAAAAACAAACGTAAGCCTATTTCTCTATTGCAGATTATACAATACCCTGTCACTACTCCATTCAAAATGCATAAGAAAGGTGAATTCAAACTAATAGGTGAACCCCACCTAATTACATCTAGTGAGGCTAATCATATGCATAATAAATAATCTAAAGTGCATGGTAGTGCTACATGACATGTCTGGTTACCACTCCCGCCATTAAAATGCGTGTAATTCAAAATCATGGTTGAGGCCCCTAGGGGTAAGGCAATCCAGCCTGAATATCCATTCTGACTCGACTTTGGACATTTGTTTCAGGAAATTGCCCCCCCTCCTACTTTGATGGACTTTTTGAATCCCACAAAACCGGACATCCTTCATATTACCATTATGTTGCTCCTTAAAGTGACGGGATAGGGGGTGGCCCAGAAACCCCTTCTGAATATTCTTAAGGTGCTCTTTAATTCGTACCATGAGTCTCCTCTTGGTTCTACCCACATACAGTTTGTTGCACTGGCATAAAATCAAATAAATGATACCTGTAGAGTAACAAGTGATTTTATCCCGAATAGTAAATATCTCTGTTCCAGCAGAGTCTCCGAATGTGGTTTGGCACCTCCTCTCAATACCTGTTTGTGTGCAGCAATAGCAACCTCCACACGGCCTAAAACCCCCCTCAGGTTTAGATTTCTGACTTGCCAACGGGCCCTGAGCACTAAAAGCCAATTTGGCTGTGGGAGCTAGCAAATTAGTCAACGTACGAGCTTTTCTGTACACAAATCTGGGATGCACAGGTAGATGATCCCCTATAATCCTATCCCTCTGGAGGATTGCCCAATGTTTCCGAATGATGCCCTGGAACTGCCTATACCCAGCATGGAACTGCGTTATGATGGGCAGTTGTTTGATTTGATCAGAAATGGGTAAAATACCCTGGGGTACGGATTCGGGTTTGTGAATCAAAGTACTTCTTGGTATAATTCTAACTTCATTAGCCGCTTGTTCCACCAATGGCATTGGATAACCTTTTTCCAGAAATTGTTGAGTTAATAACTTCGGCTTAGAGTTTACACCCACCATAAGTGACAGCACTATTAACTTCCTGGATCTGACTATTTTTATTGAAGATGGCCATCTTCGCACTAAATGTTACCGGAAAGAGGTGGATTCTAATAGTTTCATTCATACCAGCAGCTGCCACCTTCCGGTATGGCTCACCAACATTCCAAAGGGACAATTCACCAGAATTCGACGCAATTGCACTAATCTGGGGGATTTTGATTCAGAAGCAGTACATCTTACTCAACAATTTCTGGAAAAAGGTTATCCAATGCCATTGGTGGAACAAGCGGCTAATGAAGTTAGAATTATACCAAGAAGTACTTTGATTCACAAACCCGAATCCGTACCCCAGGGTATTTTACCCATTTCTGATCAAATCAAACAACTGCCCATCATAACGCAGTTCCATGCTGGGTATAGGCAGTTCCAGGGCATCATTCGGAAACATTGGGCAATCCTCCAGAGGGATAGGATTATAGGGGATCATCTACCTGTGCATCCCAGATTTGTGTACAGAAAAGCTCGTACGTTGACTAATTTGCTAGCTCCCACAGCCAAATTGGCTTTTAGTGCTCAGGGCCCGTTGGCAAGTCAGAAATCTAAACCTGAGGGGGGTTTTAGGCCGTGTGGAGGTTGCTATTGCTGCACACAAATAGGTATTGAGAGGAGGTGCCAAACCACATTCGGAGACTCTGCTGGAACAGAGATATTTACTATTCGGGATAAAATCACTTGTTACTCTACAGGTATCATTTATTTGATTTTATGCCCGTGCAACAAACTGTATGTGGGTAGAACCAAGAGGAGACTCATGGTACGAATTAAAGAGCACCTTAAGAATATTCAGGGGTTTCTGGGCCACCCCCTATCCCGTCACTTTAAGGAGCAACATAATGGTAATATGAAGGATGTCCGGTTTTGTGGGATTCAAAAAGTCCATCAAAGTAGGAGGGGGGGCAATTTCCTGAAACAAATGTCCAAAGTCGAGTCAGAATGGATATTCAGGCTGGATTGCCTTACCCCTAGGGGCCTCAACCATGATTTTGAATTACACGCATTTTAATGGCGGGAGTGGTAACCAGACATGTCATGTAGCACTACCATGCACTTTAGATTATTTATTATGCATATGATTAGCCTCACTAGATGTAATTAGGTGGGGTTCACCTATTAGTTTGAATTCACCTTTCTTATGCATTTTGAATGGAGTAGTGACAGGGTATTGTATAATCTGCAATAGAGAAATAGGCTTACGTTTGTTTTTATTTTATGGATTTTAGTGTATTTAATTAGGCTAGGACCATTTCATTGTAGGGTAATATCTACAGTTTTTAAGTTTTATTATTAGATGTTTTAATAATTAAGTTTTTACTTTTAGCAGCAATAAAATTTTTTAGTCAATAAATTGGATGAATTTACTACACTTTTTATTTATTTATTATTAGATATTTTTTATATGCTTTTTTGATTATTTTCTCCTAGTATGCAGCATGCACATGTCATGTATATTTGTGGTGCATGGACCCTAATGACTAATAATACCTTGCCATTCAGGACGAGTGTAACGAGCACTGGATGTGGATAGGTTGCAAAGGGCCACTGGTCATCTCAGGGACTGGGGCGGGCAATGTATCTCAGTGGGCGGGGACACAGGATGAGAGAAGGTATATAGTTAAGTGAAGTTCCCCTGTAGGGCCATAACCCTGATGAAGAAGGGCGTTCTCCCTTCGAAACGCGTCGGTTTACCTTTTTGGTCCTTTGGTGCTTCCGTAGGCCCGTGACGTCACACGCTGCGTGTCAGCGTCGGCCATCTTTGTTTTTCCAGTGTGACTAGGGACGCCTCCGGCCGGGACGTTCCCTGGCTCTGCACTTGGTAGCGGCGTTCTATACCGCTCTCGTCCGCATGTGCTCCTGCACGCCCACCCTCCGGTCATTGCCATTTGCACGTCTTGGATCACAGCCGCACGTACGTCCATCAGCAGCGGAGGGTCTCTTTTTCATTACCCACGGTAAGAGATCCACTTTCTTTATTTAGGTTCGTAGTATTGTTTCTTAGGGGCAAGCATTTCTGGCACATACCAGTGCAGCGCCTCACTAATAGCGCGACTCCCGGCGCTTTGTTTTCAGTGTGACATACGTGTCCATCAGTTTACTCGGGACTATTGCGCCCCTGCTATCAGGGGAGGTCATTTTAGCAACCCAAGCGCGGTGCCGTTTGTATCCATATATATTTGGACAGAGACAACTTTTTTCTCATTTAGGTTATAGACATTACCACAATGAATTTTAAACAAAACAATTCAGATGTAGTTGAAGTTCAGACTTTCAGCTTTCATTTGAGGGTATCCACATTAAAATTGGATGAAGGGTTTAGGAGTTTCAGCTCCTTAACATATGCCACCCTGTTTTTAAAGGGACCAAAAGTATTTGGACAGATTTAATAATTGTAAATAAAATGTTCAGTTTTAGTACTTGGTTGAAAACCCTTTGTTGGCAATGACTGCCTGAAGTCTTGAACTCATGGACATCACCAGACGCTGTGTTTCCTCCTTTTTGATACTCTGCCAGGCCTTCACTGCGGTGGTTTTCAGTTGCTGTTTGTTTGTGGGCCTTTCTGTCTGAAGTTTAGTCTTTAACAAGTGAAATGCGTGCTCAATTGGGTTGAGATCAGGTGACTGACTTGGCCATTCAAGAATATTCCACTTCTTTGCTTTAATAAACTCCTGGGTTGCTTTGGCTTTATGTTTTGGGTCATTGTCCATCTGTAGTATGAAATGACGACCAATCAGTTTGGCTGCATTTGGCTGGATCTGAGCGCACAGTATGTCTCTGAATACCTCAGAATTCATTCGGCTGCTTCTGTCCTGTGTCACATCATCAATAAACACTAGTGACCCAGTGCCACTGGCAGCCATGCATGCCCAAGCCATCACACTGCCTCCGCTGTATTTTACAGATAATGTGGTATGCTTTGAATCATGAGCTGTACCACGCCTTCGCCATACTTTTCTCTTTCCATCATTCTGGTAGAGGTTGATCTTGGTTTCATCTGTCCAAAGAATGTTCTTCCAGAACTGTACTGGCTTTTTTAGATGTTTTTTAGCAAAGTCCAGTCTAGCCTTTTTATTCTTGATGCTTATGAGTGGCTTGCACCGTGCAGTGAACCCTCTGTATTTACTTTCATGCAGTCTTCTCATTATGGTAGATTTGGATATTGATACACCGACCTCCTCGAGAGTGTTGTTCACTTGGTTGGCTGTTGTGAAGGGGTTTCTCTTCACCCTGGAGATTATTCTGCTATCATCCACCACTGTTGTCTTCCGTGAGCGCCCAGGTCTTTTTGCATTGATGGGTTCACCAGTGCTTTCTTTCTTTCTCAGGATGTACCAAACCGTAGATTTTGCCACTCCTAATATTGTAGCAATTTCTCGGATGGTTTTTTTCTTCTTTCTCAGCTTAAGGATGGCTTGTTTCACCTGCATGGAGAGCTCCTTTGACCACATGTTTACTTCACAGCAAAACCTTCCAAATGCAAGCACCACACCTCAAATCAACTCCAGGCCTTTTATCTGCTTAATTGAGAATGACATAACGAAGGGATCGCCCACACCTGTCCATGAAATAGCCTTGGAATCAATTGTCCAATTACTTTTGGTCCCTTTAAAAACAGGGTGGCACATGTTAAGGAGCTGAAACTCCTAAACCCTTCAACCAATTTTAATGTGGATACCCTCAAATGAAAGCTAAAAGTCTGAACTTCAACTGCATCTGAATCGTTTTGTTTAAAATTCATTGTGGTAATGTCTATAACCAAAATTAGAAAAATGTTGTCTCTGTCCAAATATATATGGACCTAACTGTAAGTAGGAGATATCGCATTGATATATTGCAATGAGTTGAGTAAAATGAGAATGTTTACGCTACTACGTATTTACTTCTACACAACATATTAAACTACGAGTTCACGTTAGAAACTAATGCAAATTAATTCTATACTTTCTGGAAATAGTTTACAGTACGTGATGACAATTTTTATTTGTAACAGAGTTATCTAATGTTCACATTTTTTTCAAATTTTGAATACGGAATATAAAAAAATCAATGTTCAATTCTTCTTCCCTCACAGTTCCAATGCCGATGCTCCAGCGGACACATGCTGACTATTTATAAGCAAAGAGTGGAACAACCACCAGACCTTGAGTGCTGAATTTGTACAGAAAAGAAAAGTTAAATATCAATTTTTTTTTCGTTTCAATTTGTTTTTCAAAAATGTGTAAAAGTTGGGAAACACTTTAAAGCACGACTTCAGCTTTTTTTATTTATTGCACCCCTGCAGAGATGCTTTAAATTAAATTCCCTGCCCCTTGTCTCATACTCGGCGGACCCAGCAGCCTTCATCATTTTCCAGCATTGCTCTTGTCAGTCTCCAGCGAAAAGTGACCTGCCAGCAACTTCAGTGTTTCATGGAATTTTCAATACAAGACTATGAAAAGGTTCAGTTCTAGGGCCCCTGCTCTTCTCCATTTACACCTTTGGCCTGGGACAGCTCATAGAATCTCATGGTTTTTCGTATCATCTCTATGCTGATGACCAGATACATCTATATCTCTGGACCAGATATCACCACCCTACTAACCAGAATCCCTCAATGTCTACCTGCTATTTCATCCTTCTTCTCCGCTAGATTTCTAAAACTTAACATGGACAAAACAGAATTCATTGTCTTTCCCCCATCTCATGTGACCCCCCCAACGAACCTATCCATTACAGTAAACGGCTGCCCACTCTCCCCAGTCCCACAAGCTCGCTGTCTTGGGGTAATCCTTGACACTGATCTCTCCTTCAAACCGCATATTCAAGCCCTTTCCACTTCCTGCCGCCTTCAACTCAAAAATATTTCACGGATCCGTACATTCCTCAACCAAGAATCTGCAAAAACCCTAGTGCATACCCTCATCATCTCCCGCCTTGACTACTGCAACCTCCTGCTCTGTGGCCTCCCCTCTAACACTCTAGCACCCCTCCAATCTATTCTAAACTCAGCTGCCAGACTAATCCACCTGTCCCCCCGCTATTCCCCGGCCTCTCCCCTCTGTCAATCCCTTCACTGGCTTCCCATTACCCAGAGACTACAATACAAAAGCCTAACCATGACATACAAAGCCATCTACAACCTGTCTCCTCCATACATCTGTGACCTCGTCTCCCGGTACTTTTCTGCAAGCAACCTCCGATCCTCACAAGATCTCCTTCTCTACTCCCCTCTTATCTCCTCTTCCCACAATCGTATACAAGATTTCTCTTGTGCATCACCCCTACCCTGGAACTCTCTACCGCAACATATCAGACTCTCGCCCACCATCGAAACCTTCAAAAAGAACCTGAAGACCTACCTCTTCTGGCAAGCCTACAACCTGCAGTAATCACCGATCGACCAAACCACTGCACGACCAGCTCTATCCTTACCTACTGTATCCTCACCCATCCCTTGTAGATTGTGAGCCCTCGCGGGCAGGATCCTCTCTCCTCCTGTACCAGTTGTGACTTGTATTGTTCAAGATTATTGTACCTGTTTTTATTATGTATACCCCTCCTCATATGTAAAGTGCCATGGAATAAATGGCGCTATAATAATAAATAATAATAATAATAATAATAATAGTTTGTTCTGGTCTCATTCTGGCTCCCATAGACTTGTATTGTAAGCTTGTGATGTAGCTTCTAATTTCCGAACAGTCAGAAGCTGTACTCACAAAATAGTACCGCAAGACCATAACGGTGCCAAAAAAAGGGGAAGATGCTGGAGGATGAAAATATGTCTGGGGCAGGGGACTTACAATTAAAGGGCCACTCCAGCACTGAAAAAAAACCCGCTGGAGTGGTGCTTTAATTGATTCACATTGCAGACCTCAATTTTATCTGATTATATTTTCATCAGAACAGCTGCTCGTAAGTATGATTATTTTTTCAGTGTAGTGAGTAATAGTGTTCCCACAAGAGCCGTAACATGGAGATAAGCTCAGGGGAGGGGAGAAACTTCTGAGTGGGTCCTTAACCAGGTAACCATGTTTACAACTATGATAGCGCACCCTAATCGTGAGTATAGGTGTATAGTCAGCAGATGACTATAGTGTTAGTGAAAATAAATCACTATACAAACACCAACAAAGACATTACCGCCATATGGTGACCATACAGTGGTAGATACCAGTCCTGAAGAACATGAAAGAGATCACAGTACAGTTATTGATGGTGACTTACAGCTGATGTTCAAACTAATGGAGTCATTCATTTTTACTGTCTTTTCCATGTGGCTTTAACGGGGGCCAGGGTGGTAGCCGTGGCGAGGGGCTGCTGTTGTTCCATCACACCCCGGCGCACCACTGCATTAATAAACTGTCCTTGTTGTGGTGTGCTGTGTTTGCAATGTATTTCACCCACCTGTGGGTCAGCATTCTCCTCAGACTGCAAAGTCCCGATTTGTCTCAGTAACACGCAATTACTTTCAAAGTCCAGATTCATTTGCAACAGAACTTTACTTAATTCCTTCAGCTTCATTACAGACACCGTCCAACAGTATTCACATGTCACACATGTTCCACCTTCTAACCTGTCCCCGATCTTCCTTAACAACACTTCATCTGGTACCATGATCTCCATTCCAGCAGTTTTCTGGATTGCCGGTTTAGTTGATCCCCATCAACTTTCCCCTCCTTGGGCGAAATTACAGGATTATGCTTCTAATCCTTGTCAGACCGTAGGTCCCGGATGTCACGAGAGTTCCCAAAGGCCTAACCACTGACCACTCCAACTGCCCAGGTCACACCAGTCACAAAGACAGATGGAGGCAGAATAAAATGTAAGGCTTGCTTTTCACCATTGTCTGAGGCGATGTCTTTGGAAATATTGCTATGGAACGTGTTCCGGGATGGACTCCCTGGTTTTGACGTGCGCCTTTTCTTTGTCTTAATAGACTTGGACTTTTATAGGGTGCGGTTTAACTTTTTATATTTTGATAACAAAGACAGACGTGTCACCCTTCTAATCTCTCTTCTTCTAGACCAAATTCCTCCACAGACTTGTTCCTCTCACAACCTGACAGCTCTGCTCAACTCTACTTACTGAAATTACCTCAGGGAGACACTAACCATCACTACACTGGCCCCGCACCCTTTCTCAACTGTCACTACTTTGACTAAAAACCACTAGCCCTTCTATTGGCCAAACTATTTAACTGTTACTGAACCAGTATTTATCTTAATCTAAATCTGAATCTAGCATACAGCTCTATAGTGCCCGCCAGTGTTCTAACTCCTAAATGACACTATCACTGTCTTTCCCTATCTCTATCCCTAACCCATAAAGATATATATAACTTACTCAGTGCATACATATAAGCATGCTGTTTCACATGTTAATACACAATAAAATAATATTACACATGAAACTTACCCGGTTTCATTAGGTAGCCATGCACAGGAATGCAGGGCCCAAACCAGCCGCCTGCACACCCCCTTACATGGCCCAGACAACATGAAGACTTCTTCCAGCCACAACTCATCTGCAGAGTTTATATGAAAGACACATTTTACTTCGTACATTTCTAGCACCGTCCTTTTCTATTCCCAATCTGTACAAACTCCTCATCCTGCTGATACCCCAGTGCTGAGGCACTGCTGATGTATGTGTCCCTATTATTGCACCTGCTCTGTTGTGCAAAAACATGGCTCCTCTTACTGCCCCACATAATGTCAAGCATTGCCCCAATAAAAGTAAAACCTTTTCTTCATGCCTTCCAGATGGTAAAATTGACCCCTGGAATATATTAATGCACTGTGCAAGTGCCCCCCCAAAAATTGCCCACATTTTGCCCCATAGAAAATAATAGTGCCCCCTGTGTGCTCCCTTTGACAGTCACAATACCCTAAATGTGTGTAAAACAATTAGTGCCCACTAAAAACTTAATAATGTCCCCTGACCCACTCCCAATGTACAAAGAGTAGGAATGAGTGGACGGGTGGAAGTTCTGGTTCTGGTACTTTAGTCCAAAGTTTCTATTGACTACCAGAACTGTACCCGAACTTGAACCTGATCCCAAGCCGCTTTTGAAATCAATGGGCAGCGGAACTTTGGAGCTGGAATTTTCTCTCTCCCCTCCGGAATACTGAACTGTAAAATGGACTTACAGTTCAGGTTCGCTCATCTATAACTGAAAGTTGCAGTCAACTCCAGAGGAAAGCTTCAGTCAGCGAGCACCACTCTACTGGTTTATCCAACCCAAAGAGGAGCGGAGAGCAGTAAAAGAGCCAGTTGCAAAAACATCTAACTGCCTCCAAGGCAGAGCAATATAATATGGTGGGTCATGATGGAAAGGTATTTATTGCATCTACAAGTTTGACATGTTTTCTCATTCATGTGCTCTAATAAGACGGCAAAACCCATTGGTTGTCAAACAGATAACTGTTACGGATCTGCAACTCTGGACTAGGGTAGAAGGGGGACCAGCTGACCTTGTACTAGGACTAGGCTGAAACCCTACGTTGGAGTGGGCAACCTATTCCTTGTGAATAGACCCACCGATGTTTCCTAGCCTAAACTCGAAGACCTACAGGTAGGGGGGGAAGGGTGTCCCTGAACGATCTAGGCACTGGGAACAAAAACAGGTAACCTCCTAGTAGGAAAATAGAGGAAGCTGCAGAAACGAATGGAAAACGAAAAACAAAACTGGCAGAACTAGAGATCCCAGAACTGCACAAGATCAAACACAGAAAGCTAACAAGGCACTAAGCCAGAACACTAGCGGATTAACACTGATGTTCAGCAAGGACTGGGAGGCAGGTGCTGGGTAATGAAGGGTGATGCAATCACCTGACCTAAGACAAATCCAGCACCAGAGGAAAAAGACCAGCAGCCTGAAAACCACAACAAGATGGCGGATGGTCAAAACGAACTAGATTCTAACAATAACACCATAGTAGACCTGTTCAGCTAAATGTATGGCAGGATGCCTGCAGAGGAGCACTGGGAAAACGCATGGTAATTGCACATGTTAACATGCAGATTTCAAATCTCAGAAATATGCAAAATTCTAATCTCTTCTGACTCTACAATTTCCCAGTTTCCACATTTTTAAATAATGAAATGCAAGCAAAGAATACAGTTGTACCATTCATGCTATTCCTCCATAAAGTATAGGAATAAATTTATAACTGTAACCAATAGGAGGATGAGCTGGGGGAGGGGTTCTGCATGCTCTCACATTGTCCAATCAGTACTGACAGTGCCTGTTTAGGGACACACCTCTTTGACAAAAAGAATGGTAACAGCTTGTTTGCCTATTTATACATTTCCAGAAGTAGCAGAGGTGCTCTATATGCCTTAGAATTGTTATTTCATGAGGAATACATACAGTTAAAACCAGAAGTTTACATACACTATATAAAAAGATACATATGTATGTTTCTCTTAATATCTGACATGAAATAGGTCAATTAGGATTACCATAATTATTAATATTTCCAAATGCCAGAATATTTGGTACCATTGCCTTTAAACTGAATCACTTGAGTCAAACTTAAAGGGGTTGTCCACTACTTTCAATTAACCCCCCAATGTACTCCCCCGGGGCCCCTAATGAATTGTGCCATTACCTTCTGTTGACGTTTTCGCCTGTGAGCGGCGCTATTCCTGCTGCTGAGTCCGGGTCACATGACCCCCAGACTGCAGCAGCCGCTCACTTCCGCCGACGTCACGTCAATTTCCAGACTCTAGAAATTGACGTGACGTCAGCAGCAGGCGTGACCAGCCCCCACAGTCAGCAGTCACTCAGCAAAAGTGACTGGGCTGTGGGCGGTGCTGGGGGCTGCCTGCAGGGCTGTGCTGGGGGCGGGCGGGGCTCTGTTTGCTCACTGCTCAGTGCTGGGATCTGAGGATGGGGCTGTGCTGCGGTCGCCGGGGGTCTGCCCGCCGGCGCCGGTGTTTTTGCGGACCGGCGCCGGTGTCTGCCCGCCGGCGTGTGCGGGTGCCTGCTCGCCGGCGGCTTGTGCGGGGCTCTGCCCGCCGGCGGCTTGTGCAGGGCTCTGCCCGCCGGCGGCATGTGCGGGGCTCTGCCCGCCGGCGGCTTGTGGGGGGCTCTGCCCGCCGGCGGCTTGTGCGGGGCTCTGCCCGCCGGCGGCTTGTGCGGGGCTCTACCCGCCGGCGGCTTGTGCGGGGCTCTGCCCCCGGCGGCTTGTGCGGGGCTCTGCCCTCCGGCATGTGTGTGTGTCGGCGATGTGTGTGTCGGCGATGTGTGTGTGTGTGTCGGCGATGTGTGTGTGTGTCGGCGATGTGTGTGTCGGCGATGTGTGTGTGTGTGTCGGCGATGTGTGTGTGTGTGCCGGCGATGTGTGTGCGCGCGTGTGCCAGCGCTGTGAGTGTGTGTGCGTGCCGGCACTGTGTGTGTGTGTGTGTGTCGGCAATGTGTGTGTGTGTGTGTGTCGGCGATGTGTGTGTGTGTGTGTGTGTCGGCGATGTGTGTGTGTGTGTGTGTCGGCGATGTGTGTGTGTGTGTCGGCGATGTGTGCGTGCCGGCGATGTGTGTGTGTGTGTGTGTGTGCGCGCGCGCGTGCCAGCGCTGTGTGTGTGTGTGCGTGCCGGCACTGTGTGTGTGTGTGTGCGCCGGCGCTGTGTGTGTGTGTGTGCAGGCATCGTCCGATGGGACTACAAGTCCCATCGGGCTCTGCCTGCTACACTGACAGTAAGTGACACATTAGCCAATGATGGGACAGTAGTAGTCCCATCATCCGGCTAATGTGTTGAATGTAAAAAAAAAACCATACACAGTACATACATATATACAACACACACCATGCGACGACATGCACCTTGAGACGACATGCATGCACCATGCAGCGACATGCACCATGCGACGACATGCACCATGCGACGACATGCGACATGCTGCATGCACCATGCGACGACATCCACAATGCGACGACATGCTGCATGCGACGACGTGCACCATGCGACATCATGCGACATGCTGCATGCACCATGCGACGACATGCGACATGCACCATGCGACAACATGCGACGACATGCACCATGCGATGACATACACCATGTGACATGCACCATGCGACGACATGCACCATGCGGCGACATGCACCATGCGACGACATGCACCATGCGACGACATGTGACATGCTGCATGCACCATGCGACATGCGACGAAATGCACCATGCGACGACATGCACCATGCGACGACATGCACCATGCGACGACATGCTGCATGCACCATGCGACAACATGCGACATGCGACGACATGCACCATGCGACGACATGCTGCATGCGACGACATGCACCATGGGATGACATGCGACATGCTGATTGCACCATGCGATGACATGCTGCATGCACTATGCGACGACATGCACCATGCGACGACATGCACCATGCGACGACATGCGACATGCTGCATGCACCATGCGACAACATGCAACATGCACCATGCGACGACATGCACCATGCGACGACATGCAACATGCACCATGCGACGACATGCTGCATGCGATGACATGCACCATGCGGCGACATGCACCATGTGACATGCACCATGCGACGACATGCGACATGCACCATGCAACGACATGCGACATACAGTACATACATACATACTACAGACATACAGTACATATAACATAGAGTACATACTCACCATCACTTGTCACTTTGTTCTCCGAAGCCATTGTCACCTGTAAAAAATATTAAAATAATAAACAAACAATATACTCCCTGTCCGCAGAAATCCAATTAAAACGAGTGTCCCACGACGATCTCCCGTGGAGAGCAGGAGCATCAGTTGATGCGACCACTCTTCAGGGGCTCCAGGAACACAATGATGGAAGGTATCCATCATTGCCCAGTCTCACCTGAACTACTTATATAGCTGCCGCCAGCCATGCTCACTCGCGGTTCCATCTGACCATTTCCTGTGGCGTGCCCCCCGTTGGACTGCGCATGTCCGAACCGATCTGCGCATAGAGGGCACAAACTGCCGCCTGCTGCGCAGGTGTCCCTGCATGTATCTTAGGCGGGGGAACGAGGCCTACCACTGCGCATGTCCATGCCAAGTCGCGTAGTACCGCTGCTCAACTGCATAGACATAGCGGAAGCCCCGCCTCTCGGATTCGTCAGCCCGCATCAGCCGCACTAAGAACGGTATGTGTCTGAAGCAAGAGGATTTAAAAACAGTACTGCGCATGTCAGAATCATATTACCGCTGACCCTCTGGATGAATACAGCGGACACACCGCCTCCCAGATTTATAAAGCAGCATAAACCGCACAGGGACATATCTTTTTTAATAAGAGCATGCTCCTCTACTCCTATGCAAATATAATTGCACTATTAGAAGTACGCGGTCAAAGATTCCACCTTGATTGCATAATAACCTCCGCTATACTTCAAAATTAATAGAAAACATCACCGGGCACAGCATCCCAAAATGTATAACAGAATAAGTGTAACATCCGCACTATGCCACCACCACATGATGCCCATTGCAGAGCTTAATCCTGATGTACATCTTGGGCATAGGGCATAATACACATCTTGCGGGTTATCTATTTTTTAGGATGAGAGATTACACAAAAATTGTCACTCTTACTCTCATCCCTATTTAGACATACATAGTATGATTTACACCATGTTTGTATAGATACATCGGCTGTCATCATCTCTCAAGATTTATGGATAACAGAGCACAGCATAATTACAGGTGTATTCAAAAAGGGCCGAAATACAGTATGTAATAGGTCAAAGGCCACAGAGAGCCCACCCATTCAATCCTGAGCCTCGTACTCAGAGATATATTGGGCACCCGGCATGGTATACATATTCCAAAATGCCTATTTTCCAGGATAAGAGGTTATACATAATGGGCCAACAAGCTCAGGGCACCTAGAGAGGATATATAAGCATACTGCGGCAATAGCGGATAGTATACGGTGAGACGTAGATACAATAAAGGATAAACCCCTAAGAATGCAAATGCATATTAGATACGTCATGGAAATCCATGTGGATCCTCAAAGATGAGGATCCCATCGAAAACAATGGTTAGGCCATAGATTTCATAAAGCCGAACCTAACAGGCAGTATAGGAATACATACACCGAGAGTATAACATTATAAATGAATAATTACAGAAAGCATGTGTATGATATTTGTTCATTAATTCCCTTTGGTTCAAGGGACTCCATCCTAAAGATCCATTCACATTCACGTCTCAAAATCAATCTGGATTTAATAAGCATGCTCTTATTAAAAAAGATATGTCCCTGTGCGGTTTATGCTGCTTTATAAATCTGGGAGGCGGTGTGTCCGCTGTATTCATCCAGAGGGTCAGCGGTAATATGATTCTGACATGCGCAGTACTGTTTTTAAATCCTCTTGCTTCAGACACATACCGTTCTTAGTGCGGCTGATGCGGGCTGACGAATCCGAGAGGCGGGGCTTCCGCTATGTCTATGCAGTTGAGCAGCGGTACTACGCGACTTGGCATGGACATGCGCAGTGGTAGGCCTCGTTCCCCCGCCTAAGATACATGCAGGGACACCTGCGCAGCAGGCGGCAGTTTGTGCCCTCTATGCGCAGATCGGTTCGGACATGCGCAGTCCAACGGGGGGCACGCCACAGGAAGTGGTCAGATGGCACCGCGAGTGAGCATGGCTGGCGGCAGCTATATAAGTAGTTCAGGTGAGACTGGGCGCTTCAGCTATCCATCATCTTATGTGACACTACCTATCACTGTATCTGGCCTCCTGAAGAGCCGTGGCAGGCGAAACGCGTAGAGGCGTTCATTATAGATGGCGGTGGTGCGGATATGCCGACAGATGAGTACTGACAGCCTATATACATAGTAATGCTCTGAGTATGATATAGAAACTGGTGGCATATCAGGGGTGCTTAGTGAGGTTGCTCCAGTCGATGTGAATCAGATAGTTCAGCTTGGTAGTAATATATCCTATCTCCTTTAGCTACCCGCTATTGTCCACTCAGTACCGGAGTACTATCTGTTGTTCTGATATAGGCACTTTCACCTACCGCCATAGGTGTCTATTATTTTCCTTGTTCGTTTTGGGGGTATAGGCTTTCCCTAGCATAGTAGATCTCTGTATAGTACTAGAGGATCCTTTAGATGCTGGGTAGAGGTGGTCATTAGTCGATATAGGGTACACTAGGGCCCCCAGGGACAGTCATCGTGGAGCGGGGGCGCCAGTACGTTCCCCCTAGGGTGTCTACCTCCGCAGCCAGGTAGGAAAGCATCTAGCTTACCTGACTAGGGTTATATAGCCATCCCCATTAGTTCAATGGTGTTTTTATAGCACATGTTGTTTTTGGTTTGTTTTTGTTTATTGGTCACTATGGGTTGGTTTCGTCGCCTCAAGGTGACATTAACCCCTTATTACCCCATATCCCACCGCTACTCGGGAGTGGGAAGAGAGGGGCTAAGTGCCGGAATTGGCGCATCTGTAAGATGCGCCATTTCTGGGGCGGCTGCGGACTGGTATTTGTAGTCGGGGGGGGGGGGCCAATATCCATGGCCCCTCTCTAGGCTATGAATATCAGCCTGCAGCTGTCTGCGTAGCCTTTCTGGCTATAAAATATAGGGGGACCCCACGTCATTTTTTGGGGGGGTCTCCCTATTTTAATAACCAGTAAAGGCTACGCAGACAGCTGCGGGCTGGTATTCATAGCAGGCTACAGATATTGGCCCTGGCCGTCGGCTTTCCCACTCTGGCGCAGAAAATTGCGCGGGAGCCCACGCCGTTTTTTTCCGCTTTTTTTTTTTTTTTTAAATTCAACGCTCATTAAGGCATCTTTCACTCTTGCGTCGGTACGGGTCCATCGCTGTGCGTCGGGCCGACGTACCGACGCATGTTGTGAAATTTGTGCACGACGTGGGCAGCGGATGCAGTTTTTCAACGCATCCGCTGCCCATTCTGAATTGCAGGGAGGAGGGGGCGGAGTTTCTGCCGCACATGCGCGGTAGAAAATGGCGGGCGAGACAGCCAAAAAAATTTTCTATTGAACGTTTTTTCGTGCCTATGGTCCGCCAAAACACGACGGATCCGTAGCACGACGGAGGCAATGTCTGGCCATCCGTCACGATCCGTCGCTAACACAAATCTATGGGTAAAACGCATCCTGCGAGCACATTTGCAGGATCCGTTTATTTGCACCGGATCGTTTTTTTTCCGCCAGATCCGGTTTTTTTCAACCGAATCCGTTTTTTTCCGCCGGATCCATTTTATTCCACCGGATGTTTTTTTTCCCGCCAGATCTGTTTTTTCTCATAGAGTTGTATTAGCGCCGGATTGCGCCTGGTGGCCACACGTTTAATCCGTTTTTGCAGGATCCGTCAAAAAAGCTGTTTCCACCGGACGGAAAACACATACAGAGGAACGGATTTTCGGTACGTCGAAAAAATGCACAGCGACTGATCTAGCAAAAAACGGATGAAACGTGTGGCCATCAGACGCACTCCGGCGCTAATACAACTCTATGAGAAAAAAACGGATCTGGCGGAATAAAACGATCAGGTGGTAAAAAACGGATACGGCGGAAAAAAAAAGATCCGGCAGAAAAAAAAAGATCCGGCGAAAAAAACGGATCCTGCAAATGTGCTCGCAGGATGCGTTTTGTACCCATAGACTTGTATTAGCAACGGATCCGTCGTGTTTTGGCGGACGCAACGCACAAAAAAAAGTTCAGTGTAACTGCCATTTCCGACCGCGCATGTGTGGCTGGAATTCCGCCCCCTCCTCCACGCTCATCACAATGGGCAGCGGATGCGTTGTAAAACTGCATCCGCTGCCCATGTTGTGCTAAATTTAGCATAACGTCCGTTGGTACGTCTGGCCGAAGGTTTGCGACGGCCCTGTACCGACGCAAGTGTGAAAGTAGCCTTACATCTGAATTTGCTGCAGTATAATGCAGCCACCCCAGAGTATAATGTAACCCCCCAAATAATATAATGCAGCCCCCCATAGAGTATGATGCAATCACCCCTCATAGAATATAAATATAATACAGACCCCCATAGAATATAATGTAGCCCCGAATAGAATAGAATGCAGCCCACCTCCCCAAAGAATATAATGCAGCCCCATCAAAGAGTATGATGCAATCATCCCTCATAAAATCTAATACAGCCCCCCATAGAATATAATGCAGCCCACCTCCCCATAATATATAATGTAGCCCCCATTGAATATAATGTAGCCCCCATAGAATATAACGCAGCCCCCCATAGTATATAAGACAGCCTCCCCCATAGAATATAATATACCCCACATAGTATATAAGACAGCCTCCCCCATAGAATAGAATATACCCCCGCAATAGTATATAACACAGCCACATAGTATATAACACGGCCTCCCCCATAGAATATAATATACCTCCCATAGTATATATCAAAGCCCGCATATAATATAGCACAACTTGCATAGTATATAGCACAGCCTGCATAATATAGCACAGCCCGCGTAGTAGTATACAGCACAGCCCGCGTAGTAGTATACAGCACAGCCCGTGTAGTAGTATACAGCACAGCCCGGGTCGTAGTATATACAGCACAGCCCGCGGAGTAGTATATACAGCACAGCCCGCGGAGTAGTATACACAACACAGCCCACACAGTGATATATACACAGCACAGCCCACACAGTGGTACATACACAGCACAGCGGTACATACACAGCACAGCCCACACAGTGGTATATACACAGCACAGCCCACACAGTGGTATATACAGCACAGCCCACATCTCATCCCCCCGATAATGGCTCCACACTCTCCTCACCTTTCCTCTTGCTCGCGCTGCTCCTGTCTTGGCGGCTGCAGTCTGCCCGGGACACAGCAGGTGTGCGATGATATGACATCATCGCGCACCCGCAGTGTCAGAGGCAGAGCGGGGAATGATGGGAGAGGGAGCGTCAGCGGATGCTCTCTCCTCCATCATTGCATTGAACTATACCGGCTTCATAGACGCCGGTATAGTTGAATGCGGCGGCGGCACTGGCGGGAGTAGGGGGGAAAGAGTGCAGCGGCCCACTACTGGCACCGGCCCTTCTGGCATTTGCCAGAAGTGCCCGATGGCCAGCCCGGCCCTGGTCACCGCCCTCACACTTCCCTCCTCCTGAACTGCAGCGTTTCTCGGACCCACATCCGCAGCAAAACTGCAGATATTTTTTACATCTCAATGAAAGTCTGAGGCCGGAGTCACACTACAGCGAGATACGGCCGAGTCTCGCAGGTTAAAACCAAGCTCTGGCACCAGCACTCCGGAGCGGAGCGTGCGGCTCTATGTATTGCTATGCGGCCGCACGCTCCGCTCCAGAGTGCCGGTGCCAGAGTTTGGTTTTAACCTGCGAGACTCGGCCGTAACTCGCTGTGTGTGATCCCAGTGTAAGGGTGCAGAAACGCTGCAGTTCGGCACAAAAAAAAAGTGACATGCTGCGGAAAAAAAAAAAACTGCGTTTCGGTGCTGCCTTTTCCGCAGCATGTGCACAACAAGTCTGCGGCTCCCATAGACTTACATTAGTTGTGCACTACACTGCGGATTTGATGCAATTCTGTGCGGCAAAAAACGCTGCGGATCTGCAATCAAATCCACAACGTGTGCACACAGTCTTAGCATTTAGTGAACCTAGCAAAAAGCCAAGCAAAAAACAAGTGTGGGATTGCACTTTTTTTGCAATTTCATCGCACTTTGAATTTTTTTCACATTTTCTGTTGCACGACATGGTAAAACCAATGGTGTCGTTCAAAAGTAGAACTTGTTCCGCAAAACATAAGCCCTCACATGGCCATATTGACGGAAACATTATGGCTCTGGAAAGAAGGGGAGC
Source organism: Ranitomeya imitator (assembly GCF_032444005.1). Classification (NCBI taxonomy): domain Eukaryota; kingdom Metazoa; phylum Chordata; class Amphibia; order Anura; family Dendrobatidae; genus Ranitomeya; species Ranitomeya imitator. The sequence continues at coordinate 463,562,469 of NC_091285.1, forward strand.
GATAAATGAAAAAAGCTCCAGGAGTGAAGGGGTTTAGAAACATGGATATGGACATATCTATGGAAATAGATATATAGATATATCTGTATCTATCTATCTATCCCACATCTATCTATCTATCCCATATCTATGTATCTATCTATCTATCCCATATCTATCTATCTATCTATCTATCTATCTATCCCATATCTATCTATCTATCTATCTATCTATCTAGTATCTATGTAATATCTATCTATGTAATATCTATCTATGTAATATCTATCTATCTATCTATCTATGTGTAATGGAGTGTGGGTTGGACAAATGTAAAAGAGGAGTTGGACAGAAATGACACCACAAATCTTTTTGAAGAGAGAGGAGGGAGAGGAGGGAGGGGTTTGGGTGTGTTTTTGGAGTGGGTGTGTTAGGTTCGGGCTTAGTGGCAGTGCAAAGCATCATGGAACTTGTAGTATCAGGGCACAATAAGGAAGTTGTCGATTAACCCCATGAGAGCTGAATCCAGCACTGAAGATGTGCTGCTACAGCATGATAACAGCTAATATTGCTAAAATAAACACATTAGATATTTTCAGTGTCACATAATAGCAAGATTTATGAAAAAAAAAAAAAACTTTATAGTAGTGGACAACTTCTTTAAGCCACTTTATTACCATTTTGTCCGCTTGGAAGACCCATTTCCACCCAAGCTTTAACTTCTTGGCTGACGTCTTGAGATGATGCTTCAGTATTGCCACATAATCGTGTTTTCTCATGATGCCATCTATTTTGTTAAGTGCACCAGTTCCTCCTGCAGCAAAACAACCCCACTACATGTTTCATATTTGGGATGGTGTTATTAGGCTTCCAAGCTTCTCCCTTTTCCTACAAACGTAATGATGGTCATTATGCCCAAAAAGTCCAATTTTAGTTTCATCAGACCACAGAACATGTCACCTAAAATTAAGCAATGGCTTCTTCCTGGCAGAGTGGCCTTTCAGCCCATGTTGATACAGAACTTGTTTCACTGTGGATATTGACACAATCTTACCAGCTTCCTCAATCATCTTCACAAGGTCTTTTGCTTTTGTCCTTGGGTTGATATGCACAGGTCGGACCAAAGCACGATCATCTCTGGGACATAGAACCCATATCATTCCTAAGTAGTATGATGGCTGGACATTCCCATCTTGTTTGTACTTGCATATAATTCTTTGTACAGATGAAAAAGGTACGTTCAGGTATCTTGAAATTGTACCAAAGGATGAGCCAGACTTGTACAAGTCACCAATACTCTTCATGATATCTTGGCTGTCACAACTCGGTTGGCAGGTGACCCGGGACCAGGGGCTCCTACCCTGTCCCTAACACTTGGGGGAGCCCTAGCTCTCCCTATTCCCCGGGTTACATCTGAAGGTGAAGATGTCGGGGGCCACCGATCTTGCCTTATTTCCTGTATCCACCCTTTCTCTGTTCCCTTTCCCCTCCTAGGGAATAGGGGAGCAACCGTGCACCACAATACACCAACCAGACGAAGAAGGCAACACGTACAAGAGCAACTGAAAATACAAGGCATACAAATATTCACTCACATATAACAGAGGAATGAACCAGTGAGAGGAGGATGGGGGAAAACCAAAGTTAGAACAGGAAAGGGAATTATCACACTTACAAACTCAAGTCAAACTTACAAACCCAACAGTCACAGATGAATCCACCAAACTCCTTCTCACATAACCACCAAACAACTCTCCTCCAAACCATGCAAGATAAGCTAGCTCTGACGATGTGTTTCAGTCAGGACCCAGATTATATAGGGGATGGGAGAGGCTAAACGTGCTCAGCTGAGAGTTCAGACTCCTAGAGCTCCCAACATGGACGATTAACCCCTATTCTGCCAAAAGAGATTAACACCATTTAAACAGAAGGTGAAGTGCTTCTTTTCAGTGCAGGAGTAAAAGCAATCAGACGCTACAGTCTTCTGGCTCCTCTCTGTTGTGGTAACCCTGTAACATTGGTTGAGTTCTTGAGACTTTCCCATTATGCTACACAAAGAAGCACGGTGTTTCAGGTGCGCATTAAAATACATCCACAGGTATGTCAATAATTACCTTAGATGTTGACAAAATATCAGAAGCTTCCAAACACATGACAACATCATATGGACAGTCCAGAATTGTTTAAAGGCATAGTAATCTTAGAGTATGTAAACTTTTGACTTTGCAGTAAGTAATACAAATGCCTTTAAACATTCTCTTTCATTATTCAGGCATTTGGCAAATATTGATAATTATGGTAATCCTAATTGACCTAAAACAGGAAAGGTTTATTCTGATTTCATGTCAGATATTGAAAAAACATGCATACAGTGGGGGAAATAAGTATTTGCTCCCTTGCTGATCTTGTAAGTTTGCCCAATGACAAAGACATGAACAGTCTATAATTTTAAGGGTAGGTTAATTTTAACATTGAAAGATCAAAAATAAAATCGAGAAAATCACAATATATAAGTTATATAAATTTATTTGCATTTTGCAGTGAGAAATAAGTATTCAATCCCCTACCAACCAGTTAGACGCTCCTAATCAACTCGTTACCTGCATTAAAGACAGCTGTCTTACATAGTCACCTATATAAAAAGACTCCTGCCCACAGACTCAATTAATCAGTCAGACTCTAACCTCCACAACATGGGCAAGACCAAAGAGCTTTATAAGGATGTCAAGGACAAGACATAGACCTGCACAAAGCTGGAATGGGCTACAAAACCATAAGACGCTGGGTGAGAAGGAGACAACTGTTGGTGCAATGCAATAGTAAGAAAATGAAAGAAGTACAAAATGACTGTCAACCGACATCAATCTGGGGCACCATGCAAAATCTCATCTCATGGGTTATCCTTAATCATGAGTAAGGTGAGAGGATTTTGCCACCAAGTCTTGTTTGCCAGAGGGATCAAATACTTAATTCTCACTAAAAAATACAAAAAAAATTATAATTTATACAATGTGATTTTCTGGATTTTATTTTTGATATTCTCTCAATGTTAAAATTAACATACCCTTAAAATGATAGACTGTTCATGTTTTTGTCAGTGGGCAAACTTACAAAATCAGCAAGGGATCAAATACTTATTTCCCAACTTTATGTGTCTTTTTAGATAGTGTTTGTAAACTTCTAGTTTCAACTGTATCTAAGTAGACATATCAGAAGTATGGGCAAATCTACTGCAAGATCGGCTTCAGAAATATAATATACAGGAGTTACGGTTTCTCAGCAAACTTCCACATATAGTAACAAAGTGCTTCTCCATGCATTATATCCTCCGCACAGTAAGCATATATATAAGGAGCCTGACGTTTTCAAAGTATTTGGAAAATGCTTGGTCAGAGTACACGGAACATGTCTAGACGTGATGTTTCTAGCTACTTTACAAGGCACAATGTATAAAGATGGTGAAAGTGTTTCAAAATGTAATCTCATTATTAGGGAACAGAGAATGATCAGATCCCTCCACAAATGGCACAAGTAACAAGTGTGCAGCATGGCACTTTTCTGGTTAAAACACCACTCCAGTATTTCAGCGCAGGAGTGGCGCCACTTATGCAAGTTCCCTGACCCTAGTAATATTCTCAGCAGCCACCATCTTCAGCTGCTACCAGTGCCTCTCCGGCCCCTATCCGCTATCTTCGAAACATAACTTCTGACGGACTGGAAAATGTTTCCAATACTCATTTTAGGTATATTTGTATTTATTTTTCTTTAAGGGAATGAGTCACATAAATTTTTTAAAATTACCAATAATACCACATACGGGAGACAAATACCGTCACCCACATACAAGGAATAAAAATGGCTAAGGCTGACGCGGGCTGCGTTTCCGGGTCCGTCACCCCTAGCGCAGATAGAGCTAGCAGATGCTCTATCTGCGCTAGCTCGCTGCCATGCCGGCACTTGCGTTAACAGCAGCCCGTTAACGTATGTGTTGAATGGGCTGCTGTTAACACAATGTAAACCCGGCATTACATAGAACAAAATTTCAAAAAACATCACAGAAAAAAGATACATAATTATCAACACCAGGTCAGATTACTCATGATTTGTTACTTGATCTTTAGGCATTTGAGAAGGATATTATTAATGGTAAAAGAAATAAATTTCATCGTGATAAGACAGACTTCATGAGAAAACAGGTCTTCAAATGGACACACCGAAATAACAGACGTTTTGTCAATATGGAGTCTAAAGATCAAGTAACAAGTCATGGTCCTATGGGAACAAGACTTGACACCGAAGGCGCCATAGGAGGAGGGGCAGAAGGAAGACTAAGATATACAAAACAGAAGGGCAAGGGACACAGAAGATGGTCACCAATCCATCAGAGGGAAACGAGATTCAATCGGAAACGCTGAACCCAGGCTTTCCTGTCGGTTGTCCCTTGGAATCAGGTAATTTACAAATCTTGAACCTGTCCTCATACAAACTGTCAGACTTAGAAATATCAGTCTTGATTTGTGGTCTATCCTTTGCCCCTATGAACAGTTTAAATAAATTTATTTTGGTAAAAGACTTATACCTATTTTGCCTTCAGATGACTTTCAACCTCCTGTACCATCAACCCTCAATCATTGATACCTTTCCAGACAATGAAAAACAAGTTATCCGAGACCTCCTGGAACTCTTACAGGAAAATGAACCCTCCACACATAGTGGACAATTTACTAGGAGACTTCCTTCACAGGTGACTCCTTCCCTAACACTCTTTCCTGCAATTCAAATCTTCTTTAATAATGTATGTAGAGATATTGATAGTTTGAAATTGGATAAGAACCGACAGGCCAACCTTACTTATGAAGAGAGTCTTGAGGAACCTTAGTGATAATAACGATTTTATCATACGAGAAGCAGACAAGGGTGGCAATATTGTATTGTGGCCACATGAGTTATATGTGAGAGAAGTATCTAGACAACTTAATGATACTAATTGTTACCTGACCTTACCTTCAGATCCAACCACCGTCTTTAAGGACAAAATTGATTCCCTTACACAGAGAGCTTTATATCACAACATTTTGAGTAAGAAGGAAGCAGATTTTTTGACCACCCACCATCCAATAATTCCAACATTTTATATCTTACCGAAGGTGCACAAATCGGTTACGGATCCACCAAGTAGGCCCATTGTGTCGAGAATTGGGGGTTTAATGGAACGTCCATGTATCTATCTTGACCATTTTTTGCAACCCCTAGCATCCTCACTAGACTCATTCATCAGGGACTCTAGTAAATAGAGCGGGGGCACCACAGAAGGAACAGGGATCCAACCTGGTCTATATTAGAATGAACCATAAACAGACAACACAAGAAATAGACCAAAAAAAGGGGATCACCCAAGGCAATGGATTACATGTAAAAAAAAATACAAAAAAAAAATACAAATTTTATTGATAAACACCAATGGACACAGAAAAAACCTCATGGAGCACACAATTAAAAACATTTAAAATTGGTCACACATGTGACCTACACACAATAACAATTGGCCCATAATGGAGCCCTCCCCCTTAACACAAACACTCCCCAGATTCATCAGGGACTCTGGACATTTAATGTCATACTTGGAAGGACTAGCTATACCGGAGGGGACCTTATTAGTCTGTTTGGACGTAGAATCCCTGTATACTTGTATTGAACATGACCATGGGCTACGTGTTGTTTCATAGTTTTTGGATAAACAGCAACCGAATAATGGTGAGCATAATGTCTTCATTCTTCAACTTTTGCATTTTATTTTGGATAAAAATTATTTTACGTTTGACAGAAAATATTACAGACAAATCTCTGGAACAGCTATGGGGGCGAGATGCGCGCCCTCATATGCTAATTTGTTTTTAGGATGGTGGGAGGAAACTATGGTCTATGTACATGACGCCTTTTTGATCAATGTGGCCTCATGGAGACGTTACATAGATGATATTCTGTTCCTTTGGACTGGGACTCCTGAAGATTGCAGGGATTTCATTAAAGATCTGAACAATAACCCTTGCAATATCAGACTTACCTCTACTATTGCAGATACCACAGTGGAATTTCTGGACATTAAACTTTCGGGGGTGGATGAAAGGATCTCCTCCTGTTTTTACCGCAAAGCTACTTCAGCCAATAGCCTTTTACACTATCATAGTTTTCATCCTCAACATTTGAGAAACGGAATTTCTAAAGGCCAGTTCTTAAGACTCCGGAGAAATTGCAGTTCTGATGGTGACTTCCGACTTTTGGCAAATGATTTAACCACACGGTTTACTAACAGGAAATATCCCAGGAAAGTGGTTTCAAAGGCCTATCAACATGCGAGGGGGATCGACCGGACTAATCTACTCAAAAAGCAGGTTCGTGACTCTACTAGATCCCTGTCTCTTATCACGACATATAACAACCAATGGTCAGATGTCCACAAAATTTTGTCTAAAAACTGGAATATTCTATTGAGTAAACCAAAACTATTGTCCTATATTTCACAGACCCCGAAAATAGTGGCTAGACAGGCTCGTAATTTGAAGGATCAATTATGCCACAGCGACTATCAAAGACCGAAAATCAATACGGGAAGTGGCACTAAAATCTTTGGCACGTACCCCTGTGGCAGATGTAATGTGTGCCAGTTTATGATCTCACAGGATGGTTTCAATATCAGTACCCTACTGACCCCCATTAGACCTAGACAATATTTTAATTGCAGATCCAAAAACCTTGTATATTTGCTAATTTGTGGTTGTCCAAAATTATATGTAGGTCAAACTACCCAAGAACTAAGGAGGAGAAGTCAACAACACTTGTCGAATATCCGCACGGCCAAGAATGGAAAAAGGAAAAACTATATCTTCAGTGGCTGCACACTTTCTAGATTGTCATGGAGCCAGCACCAAAGGACTCAAAATTATGGGCCTGGAATTAGTGGATATGAACATTAGAGGGGGAAACATTACCCCCAAACTATTAAGATGTGAATTGAAGTGGATATATGAGACCTACAGAGTTTCTCCCCGCTTGGCTTAAATGAAGAACAACTTTTTTCAGGCTTCTATAAACAACTCTAAGATTTACCCTTATGTTGTATACTCCATCTGGCTGGCCCTTTGCTTTCCTTTCCTTTTTTCAACCTTTCTTTCGTCTCCCCTCCCCCCCCCACCCTTTCAGGATCTTTACGTGGGACTTCTTGTGACATGAATCATTCGGAAAGAATTATTAAACTAGTTAAAAACATTATGTTTATGTACTGTAGGGATTGGCACCATATACCACTTTAGATAAATGGCATGTTGGTTATGAAGTTTCATTTGTGGCTGTATTACATTTTTCAGCACTGATTGGCACCAAATGCAATTTCGGAGCTGTAAACTTTACCTCCTCCTATATCCTATGTATATATTCTATATACATTGGCAATATGGTAACTGGGTGAAACTACTCAGCTCTAAGGGGGTCATATATATGTTCTAAAAAATCTAAAAAAAATCTATTTATGTGGGCGTGACCTTTAGGTAAAGAGGTGTATCCTACCCGTGTGTGGTTTACATGTGGATATTAACACTTCCCTTTATACAAGAAAATCCCACATAATTCTGGACATGGTGAATGTCTTCCTGGCTTTAATGTGTAATAACGCCATTAATAGATCTCGGCATATAAGATTTGATATTAGATATGGACCATTATTTCAGTAATGACATATATGGTTAAGGTTTTGGTGTTGGGGAGTTTATGAATGATAACTGCAGGTCATTCTTGATGAGGAGTCTCTTTCACATTGCTCTTCGTAGACCCTTTTTGAAAATTTGTGGTCTTGTGGCCGTGCGAGCATGGACACAATTGAAATGACCTCTATATTAGGGGGTATTAACGATCACATGACTATGTACTTGGTACAGGGTTCAAGGCCCATCTTACCACCCTACCTAAGGCACTAACGTATAGAGTGCATACATTTTGAGGGGGTAATGCATGATTGTTTTGCGCAGTACAGGGTCCACTATATTTGTTTGCTTGATTGGGTAACATTGGCGCAGGTGCAATACTTTCTATTAAAGTGAACTTAGGGGTCTTGTATGTATGCCTCCCTATATGCATGTGATTTCTGTATATATCAGTTTTAGGATGGATTGTACGCCATTGAGATTAGGTGATTTTTCTTGACTGTGCCTATTTTTCTTTGTAAATATGCAAATATGTAGCTCTGTAGCTGTAAATGCATAGAGGTGACCAGAAGGACCTGCGAAATAGGCGTAACTAGTGATCATGTGATTATACTTCGATATATAGGGTTGAAGGACCTTTTTACGATGTGACCTAAGGCGCCGGCGAGTTGAGCGCTCCCTTCCTATGGGGGTAATGCATGACTGCTTTGCGCAGTAGAGTATTTCACGGCGTGCGGTTACCTTGGTAATCTGGGCGCATGCGCAGTTCTGCCGCGACCTACCACGGCTATACTTCCGGGTTTCTACTACACGCTGCTCTGAATGCACTTGTCCTCTGTGCGGTGGGTTTAGCAGCTGTTGCGCTTTAGCAATTATGACTGAGCATAGATACCGGTAAGCTTCACTACAACTCATTACACTTCTTACTTTTCCTTGATGAACTCACGTTGGCGACTGTTATGAACTGGTGGTGAGGACAATAAAGGACCTGGTGGTTAACAGCACACGGAATGACCTGATAGTTACTAATAATACAAGACAAGCTCTGAGACGTGGGAACTCTGCTGACCGCAATCCCTAATCCTATCACACACACTAGAAATAGCTGTGGATTGCTCCTAACGCTCCCTATGCAACTCGTCACAGCCTAAGGAACTAGCTAGCCCTAGAGATAGAAAAATAAAGCCTACCTTGCCTCAGAGAAATTCCCCAAAGGAACAGGCAGCCCCCCACATATAATGACTGTGAGTTAAGATGAAAATTACAAACACAGAGAAGAAATAGATTTAGCAAAGTGAGGCCCGACTTACTGAACGGACAGAGGATAGGAAAGGTAACTTTGCGGTCAGCACAAAAAACTACAAAAAGACCACGCAGAGAGCACAAAAAGACCCTCCGCACCGACTCACGGAGCGGAGGCGCTCCCTCTGCGTCCCAGAGCTTCCAGCAAGCAAGACAAAAATCAAAATAGCAAGCTGGACAGAAAAAATAGCAAACAGAGAAAAACAAGCAGGAACTTAGCTTCTGCTGGGAAGACAGGTCACAAGAACGATCCAGGAGCGAACTAGACCAATACTGGAACATTGACAGGTGGCATGGAGCAATGATCTAGGTGGAGTTAAATAGAGCAGCCAGCTAACGAATTAACCTCGTCACCTGTGGAAGGAACCTCAGAAGCCGCAGCCCCACTCACAACCACCAGGGGAAGCCCATGGACAGAACCAGCCGAAGTACCATTCATGACCACAGAAGGGAGCTTAACAACAGAATTCACAACAGGCGACGATACGCGTCGGGCAAATAGGTCACTTCAATGGTCCTTCATCTTCATGAGAGTCTATGATGCATGGGGTTTTCTGAATCTTCTTATACTTGCAGTATGAGTGGTAATATATCTTGGATGATGTATGACTGGCCCTAGTGTGGCCTTAGGGAGAATTTTTTCAGGGGTTGTTTAATGGGTATTTAACCTGGTATTGCTATGCTGTAATATCCCCTTTAACTCTTCTATGGTCACAATTTCTTCCCCCTGGTATTTGGTGCCAATCAATAACCATATTACCACACTGCAATTGTTGTTGTTGGAAAATCTTAATATAATTTTCAATTGTATTCCTTTGGTGTCCAACTTATGGAACCCCTTGACTCTTTATATTTGATCATTTGGTGATATTGGGCCATATGATGTCCCTGTTTGGTTGTAACCACACTAAGCGGCGATAATGTTATTTCAAATGTTTTTAAATGTATTTGTTGTGGGTTTTGGTGTGCAATGATAAAAAATATTTGTTAATTTGTTATAAGGTGATCCCTGCTTTTTGTGCAAGTCTTCTTGTTCTTTGTTGATTTTGTTCGTTGCTACAGACTAGCTGCAGGTAGATCCCTTTAAATACTATATATTTTGGATGGTGCCCTCCTTGTGTGCTTCATATAAAGTCTAACTGCGGTTCAGGCACACTGTTGGGCTCAGAAGGCATATATGGATATGGGAACGCAGAATTTGCTGGATTTTTCTTGGGGGGATGAGGAGTCATTTCACTTTTCCGGAGCTTTTTTTTACTTTTTTACCGTGCCCCAGGATGGGACATCATATTTCCCTGCCCTGATCGCTGATCTAGTGCAGCGCCCCAGGGTCCTGGTCATTGCAGTAATATCATTCTCCTCTAGGGGAGAGTGATGTTACGTTTGGAGGCAATAAAGGAGATCTCTTTGTCAGGTAACACCAACACACAACACATTTCACACTGCAGTCCACCAGGGGGAGCTATGCTCCTATTTATTAGGGCACTCTTCACAATTAGGTAAAACTGGTGGTCTGGATAGGAAGTTAGGCAGAAGCTGGCTGAGCTTTACTCAGGCAGTTACTAGCTGGGCTTCGGCTCAGAGAGAGAAGCTGGCTGAGCTCCGCTCAGGCAGTTGCTATCTGAGCTCCGCTCAGGTAGTTGGTCCCTGACAGGGGTGGGATCCTGTCAGAGGCCTAGACAGAAGGACACGGAGCTGCGCCTGCCCCACGTGCAGCAGCTTCCAGAAAGAGACACGAACAGAGAACTGTATTGTAGAGAGTGAGAAGAAGTCATAGCAAAAGGAGTGGATACCAGAAGGAGTTCTGCCCTACACAGGCTGCCTCCTTCTGAGGCGCAGGATCCCGGTAGCCGGAACACCATGGGAGCAACAGTTCTTTATGCCTTGCTCCAGAGACCGGCAGAACAGCTAATTTCACGTTACTTGCCCGCCCTATACCCAGGAGGCAAGGTGGCACCCATGAGAGGCTGGGGCATGATAGAATCCCTGTAAAAAGCCTCACGCCACCGGTCATACGGGTTTGTCCTATCCATCTGATGGACAGAGAGAGACACAACATCTAGAACATCTACAATCGTTGTGGGGACCTTATGAGAGGCTCAGCAATAAGGTACTACAACACCCAGGCGCTAGAGGAAGGCTACTGATTTCTACCTGGATAAGGGGACTTTGGATTTGCCTCCAAACCGTCCGGACTCTGCCTGCCCTGTGATCTGGTGCTCTGGACTGTGGATGCTGAAGCCTTCAGTAAAAGGTAAAGAGACTGCAACCTTGTGTCCTCGTTCTTCACTGCGCCTCACACCATCTACACTGGGAAACCCTGGGGATACACTTCACCTGTGGGAAGGTATACCATCTAGCTGCCATAACATCAACCCAGTGGACCCCTAAGCAGCGTCGGTCACCCTGACTGAATACCACAGGTGGTGTCACGAACATTTCCCCTTTAAAGACCTTTCCCTTTTACACGGACGTCCCAGGGCCACGGACCGGGTCAGCCACCGTGAGATTCCCCCCTTGAGAAGCGCAGGACCTGGTACCGAGTAGCCCTAGCCCTTGGGGGGCGATCCACTAATACTCTGCAATGTTTTTGCATTGTAAGGCATCAGATCAGTGCGTTGCAGACACGGAGGAGACATTTCTGCTACACCTCTAAGCAGGAGCTTACAGGCCACTAAACCTGGGTGATCCCACTGGCATCTTTCAGCCTGGGGTCACGATGGAGACTATCGGCACAACACGATAGCAATCGTGTTATGCCGATCAGAGCAGAGAGGGAGCTCCCTCCCTCTACTATGCCGATCGATGTCATTGTCTCTATTGACAGCAGCATCAGAGGGGTTAAATGCGCGTGATCGGCGGTAGCATCGGCCGTGGGTTTTGCCACAGGATGTCAGCTCTCATATAGTGCTGACACTTGCTTGTGATCGTACCGGGGCTCTGAGTGAGCGCGAGCAATCGTCACGTCATACATGTACGGCGGTTTGCAGGAACATCTGTCTAAAAGGTTTAGGTCACCACTTTTGTTTTCTTTAACTTAAAATTCAGGGCAAAAACTGAAAAAAAAAAAAAAGCTTATCCACAAAAATATAGCTTTCTGCAATTGCTCTTGGCATTAGTATTGACTGGATTAGTGGAGTTATGTCCTAGTTCCATCAGAAAGCTTCTAATTTGTTGGAGCGTCTCCATAATGTACCCATAGGAGCATTTATGACTAGTGTTGAGCATTCTGATACCGCAAGTATCGGGTATTGGACGATATTTGCAGTATCGGAACTCCGATACCGAGTTCCGATATTTTTGCAATATCGGGAATCGGTATCGGGATGAAGATTGATGTGTAAAATAAAGAATAAAAATAAAAAATATTGATATACTCACCCTCGGACGCACCCTGGTTGTAACCGCTGCAACAGCCATGCTTCTGTTCCTAAGAATGAGCGCGTGAAGGACCTTCGATGACGTCGCGGCTTGTGATTGGTCGCGTGAGCGGTCACGCGACCAATCACAAGCCGCGACGTCATCGAAGGTCCTTCACGCGCTCATTCTTAGGAAGGGAATCATGGCGGTTGCAGCGGATATAACCAGGGCGCGTCCGAGGGTGAGTATATCAATATTTTTTATTCTTTATTTTACACATGAATATGGATCCCAGGGCCTAAAGGAGAGTTTCCTCTCCTTCAGACCCTGGGAACCATTACGGATACATTCCGATATTTGTGTCCCATTGACTTGTATTGGTATCGGATATCGGTATCGGCGATACCGATACTTTCAAATATCGGACGGTATCGCTCAACACTATTTATGACATCTTATTCTAAATCCATGGACATTAATCGAAAGCTAGTTCCCCTTTTGCAGCTAAAATGTTTCCTCAAGATCTACAAGACTTTGGAGGGTTTCTGATAGTATTTTTGCCGATTCATACAGAAGAGGATTTGTGAGATTAGATGGACAAGAGGGTCTGGCTCACAAACTAAGCTAGTCCAAAAGGTGTAGACTGGGTTGAGTTCAGGGCTATGAGTGGGCCAGTAAAATTCTTACAAACGTGACCAAGCATGCCTATATGGACCTTACTTTGTGCACTGGGACACAGTCATACCTGAAAAGAAAAGTCTTCCCCAAACTACTCCCATAAAGAAGTACGCATAAAATTGTTCAAAAAATCTTGGTATGCAGAAGCCTTAAAGTGGGACTGTCACCAGGTCAGTTTTTGTTCATTATTCCAATTGCTCCCTTAAATATTTAATTTTGTTAAATTTTGTTCTTTTTCTGCTGCTGATTGAGACGTCTCTCCTCTATGTACATATGAGGGAGAGACCTGTCAGTCACCTGCAGCAGTGCTGGGAAGTGTTGGCCGGGGGTGGAGATAGACTAGTACTGTGTCTAATTATGGACTGGTTTTACTGCGTTTTATTGTGCCATGTTAAGTGTGTACTGAGTCATACGATTTTCAGTAATGTAACTAATGTATACACTCAGCTCAGGGATAGGGAACGTATGAAGGGAACATCTTCCTGGTTTAGTTAGTGAGAGTGTTCGTTGGAGGCAAGGTGAAGTTCAAGGTGTGGTGGGTTGGAAGCACAGTGTGGACAAACCTTCTGGTGGTATGAGGCCATACAAAGCTTCCAGCAGACATTCCTGCAATGTCTGGAGCCTATAGCTCAATAGAGGTGCTATGGAGAGCACCAACAACCATTCCATACAGAGGAAGATGGATGTGAAACCTCATAAGGAAATTATAGCGGATGTCAGGAAAACAGTGGTGCCGGATGGACAATGCCTAGGGCTAACAGGACCTATTAAAGTAGGGATCAACTACTACATCTAGTATTTAGAGTGACCTCCATGGAGGTCATAAAAAATACTAGATGTAGTTGTTTTTGATGTGGGGTGCACTCATTTTTGTATCAACTAATTTGAGTGAAACCAAAGATTTTGTAATGAGTTGTATTTTTAACCTTTCTTTCATGCTATGGGTTAAAAAAATGTTCTATGAAACTCAGTCTTGTCAAAATTTTGGAAATTGTTCTTATGTTTGGTGAAAAATTGAGTAAAATCTTACTTTTCAAAGGGGTGTACTCATTTATGCTGAGCGCTGCAACCCTCCATTATTTCTTTTTGAAATATATGAGTAAATTAACAACTGGGTGTTACCGTTCTTTGTTGGAGGGGATGTGTGCCTGCTTGACCATGTCACCTCCATATGGTGACCCCTAGCCCTCAATTTATAAACTTCTAGGAGGAACAAGAGAACACCCAGGTCCAAGGAGAGATGCTCCGGGATGGCAATTCCAGTATCACGGACATGTCAGCAGAGCTGGCGGACGCCTCGTGTCTGGTCGTTGTGAGAGCGGTGATGACCTTCCCCCCCCCCCCCCGTTATCCTGAGGTCGGCCATTGTAGGAATATCACTACTCTCACTATTCTTCCTACAGGTATGTTCATCCACCCAGCTCTCCTGCTGTCTGTATATGAAGTACACATAGTACATCACCCAGCTTTGCACATAGACTTCCCTCTGCTCCTAGCTTTCACATGGTATGCCTTTCAGCTAACCCCAGCTTACCCTGTGTTATTTATGAGCTTGTTTACTCAATGCTTGATTGTATGCATCTGGTCCACTCTTAATTCTCTGACCAAGATGAGCAGAGACCACTCCTCTCTGCTTCACACCTGAATGCACTTAGTTTTACATATATTGCATAGTACAAGTCTGCAATGACTTTAGTCTGCTGTGTGATTTCTATCAGTGTGTCCTAGAAGTGTGAAGATTAATTTTAGAATTAAAACCAGAATTGAACCAGAAGGGAACTGAAGGTAACTGGACCCAGTCACTGTAAACAATGTTTCTGTTTGTTTTCACTTTCACCCCCATAATTCTTCACTTTCTGCAAACTCCCCTAATCCCTACTCCTAGTAAAGAACTGTTCATCTCTTCTTCAATCCTCCCCATCCATCTCACCTCCTCCTCAGAACTGTTCCTCAACATACAATCCTCTGTCTCCAAACACAGACAGCCCCCTCATGCCCTCTCCTGCTCCCACCTGCTAACACTTTCTTTGCTCCTTCTCACTGCTGGTGATATCTCTCCAAATCCTGATCCTCCTCACCACATTCCCACAGTCAGTTCTACCTCCCATTCACATTCTATCACAACCTTCTGTAACCTCTCTAACCTTATACCCATTCACCCAGCCCCCGCTTCCCCAGTCCCACTAACAGGAGCTCTGTGGAACACTCGCTCTGTCTGCAACAAGCTTTCCTACATCCATGATCTTTTTGTTACTACCAAACTTTCCTTCCTCACCATCACCGAAACCTGACTCACCCCTTCGGACACAGCCTCTCCTGCTGCACTTTCGTATGGTGGCTTCCACCTTTCTCACACCCCCCGCCCCAGCAGCAAAAATGGCGGAGGAGTTGGTTTTCTCCTGTCAGATACCTGCTCCTTCACCCCAATCCCACTGCCAACCTCTGTTACCCTCCTTCCTTTGAGGTGCACTCTGTGCGCATCTACTCCCCCTCCATATGGCTGTCATCTACCACCCCCCAGGGCCAGCCACCACCTTCTTTGACCACTTCACCACCTGGCTACTTCATTTCCTTTCCTCGGACATCCCTACTATCAGCATGGGCGACTTCAACATCCCTATTGACACTTCCCTCTCAGCTGCCACTAAACTTCCATCTCTCACTTCCTCCTTCGGCCTCACTCAATGGTCTTCTACAGCCACTCACAAAGATGATCACACACTGGACCTGATCTTCACCCGCCTCTGCTCCCTATCTAACCTCTCTAACTCACCTCTTCCTCTCTCTGACCACAACCTTCTGACATTCTCTTCCCTCTCCACTCCATGCCTACAATCCCCACCCCACAAACATTCACACCCTTGCAGAAATCTTAAACACCTTGACCTACACTCATTCTCTGAATCCCTCCTCCCTCTCACAGATATAAGTTCCTTACACAATGCGGATGACGCTGCCGCTCTATATAACACCACAATAGCTGCAGCTTTGGAATCTGCTGCCCCACTTACACATACCAAAGCTCGCAAAATCAACAGACAGTCCTGGCACACCAGCCTGACCAAAGAACTGAGGCGAGCTTCCAGGGCTGCTGAGCGCAGGTGGAAAAGATCCCACTCCAACGAGCACTTCATCGCATTCAAACAGTCCCTCACTACTTTCAAGACCACACTCGCCACAGCTAAACAAACCTACTTCTCATCTCTCATATCCTCCCTGTCTCACAGCCCTAAACAGTTATTCAACACCTTCAATTCTCTCATTCGTCCCCCAGCACCTCCTCCCTCCCCACTCATCTCAGCTGAAGACTTTGCCTCATTTTTCAAGCAGAAGATTGATAACATCAGAGACAGTTTTGGTCAACAACCCCCAGAGCCCTTCCTCCCGACTTCCCAGCCCTCCACCTCCAAAATCAACTTCTCCACCATTACAGATCGACTCTCCACTCTACTCTCAAGATCACATCTCACCACCTGTGCACTTGACCCGATCCCATCCCACTTCATCCTAAACCTCACCACAGTAACATAGTAACATAGTTAGTAAGGCCGAAAAAAGACATTTGTCCATCCAGTTCAGCCTATATTCCATCATAATAAATCCCTAGATCTACGTCCTTCTACAGAACCTAATAATTGTATGATACAATATTGTTCTGCTCCAGGAAGACATCCAGGCCTCTCTTGAACCCCTCGACTGAGTTCGCCATCACCACCTCCTCAGGCAAGCAATTCCAGATTCTCACTGCCCTAACAGTAAAGAATCCTCTTCTATGTTGGTGGAAAAACCTTCTCTCCTCCAGACGCAAAGAATGCCCCCTTGTGCCCGTCACCTTCCTTGGTATAAACAGATCCTCAGCGAGATATTTGTATTGTCCCCTTATATACTTATACATGGTTATTAGATCGCCCCTCAGTCGTCTTTTTTCTAGACTAAATAATCCTAATTTTGCTAATCTATCTGGGTATTGTAGTTCTCCCATCCCCTTTATTAATTTTGTTGCCCTCCTTTGTACTCTCTCTAGTTCCATTATATCCTTCCTGAGCACCGGTGCCCAAAACTGGACACAGTACTCCATGTGCGGTCTAACTAGGGATTTGTACAGAGGCAGTATAATGCTCTCATCATGTGTATCCAGACCTCTTTTAATGCACCCCATGATCCTGTTTGCCTTGGCAGCTGCTGCCTGGCACTGGCTGCTCCAGGTAAGTTTATCATTAACTAGGATCCCCAAGTCCTTCTCCCTGTCAGATTTACCCAGTGGTTTCCCGTTCAGTGTGTAATGGTGATATTGATTCCTTCTTCCCATGTGTATAACCTTACATTTATCATTGATAAACCTCATCTGCCACCTTTCAGCCCAAGTTTCCAACTTATCCAGATCCATCTGTAGCAGAATACTATCTTCTCTTGTATTAACTGCTTTACAAAGTTTTGTATCATCTGCAAATATCGATATTTTACTGTGTAAACCTTCTACCAAATCATTAATGAATATGTTGAAGAGAACAGGTCCCAATACCGACCCCTGCGGTACCCCACTGGTCACAGCGACCCAGTTAGAGACTATACCATTTATAACCACCCTCTGCTTTCTATCACTAAGCCAGTTACTAACCCATTTACACACATTTTCCCCCAGACCAAGCATTCTCATTTTGTGTACCAACCTCTTGTGCGGCACTGTATCAAACGCTTTGGAAAAATCGAGATATACCACGTCCAATGACTCACCGTGGTCCAGCCTATAGCTTACCTCTTCATAAAAACTGATTAGATTGGTTTGACAGGAGCGATTTCTCATAAACCCATGCTGATATGGAGTTAAACATTTATTCTCATTGAGATAATCCAGAATAACATCCCTCAGAAACCCTTCAAATATTTTACCAATAGAGGTTAGACTTACTGGCCTATAATTTCCAGGTTCACTTTTAGAGCCCTTTTTGAATATTGGCACCACATTTGCTATGCGCCAATCCTGCGGAACAGACCCTGTCGCTATAGAGTCCCTAAAAATAAGAAATAATGGTTTATCTATTACATTACTTAGTTCTCTTAGTACTCGTGGGTGTATGCCATCCGGACCCGGAGATTTATCTATTTTAATCTTATTTAGCCGGTTTCGCACCTCTTCTTGGGTTAGATTGGTGACCCTTAATATAGGGTTTTCATTGTTTCTTGGGATTTCACCTAGCATTTCATTTTCCACCGTGAATACCGTGGAGAAGAAGGTGTTTAATATGTTAGCTTTTTCCTCGTCATCTACAACCATTCTTTCCTCACTATTTTTTAAGGGGCCTACATTTTCAGTTTTTATTCTTTTACTATTGATATAGTTGAAGAACAGTTTGGGATTAGTTTTACTCTCCTTAGCAATGTGCTTCTCTGTTTCCTTTTTGGCAGCTTTAATTAGTTTTTTAGATAAAGTATTTTTCTCCCTATAGTTTTTTAGAGCTTCAATGGTGCCATCCTGCTTTAGTAGTGCAAATGCTTTCTTTTTACTGTTAATTGCCTGTCTTACTTCTTTGTTTAGCCACATTGGGTTTTTCCTATTTCTAGTCCTTTTATTCCCACAAGGTATAAACCGCTTACACTGCCTATTTAGGATGTTCTTAAACATTTCCCATTTATTATCTGTATTCTTATTTCTGAGGATATTGTCCCAGTCTACCAGATTAAGGGCATCTCTAAGCTGGTCAAACTTTGCCTTCCTAAAGTTCAGTGTTTTTGTGACTCCCTGACAAGTCCCCCTAGTGAAAGACAGGTGAAACTGTACAATATTGTGGTCGCTATTTCCTAAATGCCCGACCACCTGCAGATTTGTTATTCTGTCAGGTCTATTAGATAGTATTAGGTCTAAAAGTGCTGCTCCTCTGGTTGGATTCTGCACCAATTGTGAAAGATAATTTTTCTTGGTTATTAGCAGAAACCTGTTGCCTTTATGGGTTTCACAGGTTTCTGTTTCCCAGTTAATATCCGGGTAGTTAAAGTCCCCCATAACCAGGACCTCATTATGGGTTGCAGCTTCATCTATCTGCTTTAGAAGTAGACTTTCCATGGTTTCTGTTATATTTGGGGGTTTGTAACAGACCCCAATGAGAATTTTGTTACCATTTTTCCCTCCATGAATTTCGACCCATATGGACTCGACATCCTCATTTCCTTCGCTAATATCCTCCCTTAAAGTGGACTTTAGACAAGACTTTACATAGAGACAAACCCCTCCTCCTCTCCGATTTTTACGATCCTTTCTAAACAGACTGTAACCCTGTAAGTTAACTGCCCAGTCATAGCTTTCATCTAACCATGTCTCGGTTATTCCCACTATGTCAAAGTTACCTGTAGATATTTCTGCTTCTAGTTCTTCCATCTTGTTTGTCAGGCTTCTGGCGTTTGCGAGCATGCAGTTTAGAGGATTTTGTTTTGTTCCAATCTCCTCGCTGTGGATTGTTTTAGAAATGTTCCTACCTCCCTTCTGAGTATGTTTTCCTGGATCTTCTTTGTTCAAGTCTAATGTTTTTCTTCCCGTCCCCTCTTCTTCTAGTTTAACGCCCTCCTGATGAGTGTAGCGAGTCTTCTGGCGAATGTGTGTTTCCCAGGTTTGTTGAGGTGTAGTCCGTCTCTGGCGAGGAGTCCATCGTACCAGTAATTCACACCGTGGTCCAGGAATCCGAATCCTTGTTGTCTGCACCATCGTCTTAGCCAGTTGTTTGCATCAAGGATCCTGTTCCATCTCCTGGTGCCATGCCCGTCTACTGGAAGGATAGAAGAAAAAACTACCTGTGCATCCAGTTCCTTTACTTTCTTCCCCAACTCTTCAAAGTCTTTGCAGATTGTCGGTAGGTCCTTCCTTGAAGTGTCATTGGTGCCAACATGTACCAGAAGAAATGGGTGGACGTCCTTGGAGCTGAAGAGCTTTGGTATCCTATCGGTCACATCCTTGATCATCGCACCTGGAAGGCAGCATACTTCTCTTGCAGTTATATCCGGTCTGCAGATGGCTGCTTCTGTGCCTCTCAGTAGTGAGTCTCCCACCACCACCACTCTTCGTTGCCTCTTGGCTGTACTTTTTGCTGTCACTTGTTGCTGTGTGCCCTTTTCTATTTTGCTTGCTGGTATTGCTTCATCCTTAGGTGTGCCATCTTCATCCTCTACAAAGGTTTGATATCGGTTCTTCAGTTGTGTGGTTGGTGATTTCTCTATGGTCTTCTTGCTTCTTTTGGTCACATGCTTCCACTCATCTGCTTTTGGAGGTTCTCTGACACTTTTTTCACCTTCTGTGACCAGTAGAGATGCTTCTGTTCTGTCTAGAAAGTCTTCATTCTCTTTGATGAGTCTCAAAGTTGCTATTCTTTCTTCCAGACCCCGCACCTTTTCTTCTAAAAGGGCCACTAGTCTACACTTCTGACAGGTGAAATTTGATTCTTCTTCTGGTCGATCTGTGAACATGGAGCACATGCTGCAGCTCACCATGTAGGTTGTCACATCTGCCATGTTGCTCCTAGATCCTGCTGACTTGCTGTGAGTTTTCCTTCTTGTGTAATCTACTCAGCCAAGCTCTCTTGCAATAATGTCCTACAGGCAATAATTCGCGCGCCGTACGGCGCGCGGTTTGGTGATGCTTTCCAAGCAGCTGGTCCCGGCTGTGCCCAACGATCTTCTAGCTTAGGGAGACTCTTCGCTTTTCCCAGAAGGCACCTGGAATATGCAAATTAGCCTCCTCAAGCTTGAATCCCTGGTTTGGTGATGCTTTCCAAGCAGCTGGTCCCGGCTGTACACAACGATCTTCTAGCTTAGGGAGACTCTTCGCTTTTCCCAGAAGGCACCTGGAATATGCAAATTAGCCTCCTCAAGCTTGAATCCCTGGTTTGGTGATGCTTTCCAAGCAGCTGGTCCCGGCTGTACCCAACGATCTTCTAGCTTAGGGAGACTCTTCACTTTTCCCAGAAGGCACCTGGAATATGCAAATTTGCCTCCTCAAGCTTGAATCCCTGGTTTGGTGATGCTTTCCAAGCAGCTGGTCCCGGCTGTACCCAACGATCTTCTAGCTTAGGGAGACTCTTCGCTTTTCCCAGAAGGCACCTGGAATATGCAAATTAGCCTCCTCAAGCTTGAATCCCTGGTTTGGTGATGCTTTCCAAGCAGCTGGTCCCGGATGTACACAACGATCTTCTACCTTAGGGAGACTCTTCGCTTTTCCCAGAAGGCACCTGGAATATGCAAATTAGCCTCCTCAAGCTTGAATCCCTGGTTTCTCAAGCTTGAATCTTCATCCCAACCCTAACCCATCTCTTCAACCTATCACTAACAACTGGTGTTTTCCCCTCAAGCTTTAAACATGCCTCCATCACACCAATCCTCAAAAAGCCCTCTCTTGACACGTCCTCTGTATCTAGCTATCGCCCTATATCACTTCTCCCCTGTGCCTCCAAACTACTGGAACAACACGTCTACCTTGAACTGTCCTCCCATCTCTCTTCTTGCTCCCTCTTTGACCGCTTACAATCTGGCTTCCTGTCACACCACTGCACTGACACTGCCCTTACTAAGGTCACCAATGACCTCTTAACCACCAAGAGCAAACGACACTACTCTGTCCTCCTCCTCCTGGACCTGTCGGCTGCCTTTGACACAGTGGACCATTCCCTATTATTACAGACCCTCTCATCCCTTGGCATCACAGACTTGGCCCTATCCTGGATCTCATCATACCTAACAGACCGGACATTCAGCGTCTCCCACTCACACACCACCTCCTCACCTCGCCCCCTATCTGTCAGAGTCCCACAAGGTTCAGTCCTTGGGCCCCTGCTCTTCTCCATTTACACCTTTGGCCTGGGACAGCTCATAGAATCTCATGGCTTTCAGTATCATCTCTATGCTGATGACACACAGATCTACATCTCTGGACCAGATATCGCCTCCCTACTAACCAGAATCCCTCAATGTCTGTCCACTATTTCATCCTTCTTCTCTGCTAGATTTCTGAAACTTAACATGGACAAAACAGAATTCATCATCTTTCCCCCATCTCACGTGACCCCCCCAACGAACCTATCCATTACAGTAAATGGCTGCCCACTCTCCCCAGTCCCACAAGCTTGCTGCCTCGGGGTAATCCTTGATGCTGATATCTCCTTCCAACCACATATCCAAGCCCTTTCCACTTCCTGCCGACTTCAACTCAAAAATATTTCACGAATCCGTTCATTCCTCAACCAAGAATCTGCAAAAACCCTAGTGCATGCCCTCATCATCTCTTGCCTTGACTACTGCAACCTCCTGCTCTGTGGCCTCCCCTCGAACACTCTTGCACCCCTCCAATCTATTGTAAACTCTGCTGCCCGACTAATCCACCTGTCCCCCCCCCCCCGCTATTCCCCAGCTTCTCCCCTCTGTCAATCCCTTCACTGGCTCCCCATTGCCCAGAGACTCCAGTACAAAACCCTAACCATGATGTACAAAGCCATCCACAACCTGTCTCCTCCATACATCTGTGACCTCGTCTCTTACTTACCTACACGCAACCTCTGATCCTCACAAGATCTCCTTCTCTACTCCCCTCTTATCTCCTCTTCCCACAATCGTATACAAGATTTCTCTCGCGTATCACCCCTACTCTGGAACCCTCTACCACAACATATCAGACTCTCGCCCACCATCGAAACCTTCAAAAAGAGCCTGAAGACCCACCTCTTCCGACAAGCCTATAACCTGCAGTAACCACTGATCGACCAAACCGCTGCACGACCAGCTCTATCCTCGCCTACTGTATTCTCACTCATCCCTTGTAGATTGTGAGCCATCGCGGGCAGGGTCCTCTCTCCTCCTGTACCAGTTATGACTTGTATTAAGATTATTGTACTTATAATAATAATACTCGTCATGTCTCCTTTATGGGTTCAGCTCTTCTGACACCGAGTAATTGATGTGAAGCGGAGCTAGAGGATCTACGTTCTGAGGAAAGTTTACAGCACTTGCCTGTGGCTATAAACCTGGCGGAGGGGGTGATATTTGTGGTAAAATAGTATTCTGTAGCTGGGGGAGATAAGAAGGAGCTGGGCACTGGCATCTGCACCATTATCCCCAGTCACCCCTCTGCTGCCGCTTCTAATCACATCATGCAGAAGTGGTCAGCCCACTGGCGGAATGTGGAGCCCCCCAGTAATCTATTGTAAGGGGGAAATCTCCCTGACTACATGAGGGTGATGCCCAGGGCGTGAGTGGCCCCTGCCAGGAGCCAGGGTGTGGTGCAGATGAGGACCCCTCTGCCCAGGATATGGCTTCTCGTGACGTCACCCACAGATGTTGCTCCACGCCACGCCCCCACGTGGGACACATCGCGCGGCGCCTGCTGCAGAGCTGATCCAGGGAGCGGGCACGTCCACAACATGTAGATCCCGGGAGGAGAGGGGAATCGTGGGATCGGTGCGGATCGGCGGCAGCTGTCAGTGTCACATGGATCGCGTTCTCTGTGCCACTTGGGCGTGATCTGTATGGACCAAGTGCAATCTGGTGTCAGCTAACAGCTCGCGCTGCAGATCCCCGGCCCGAGGCGTGAAGGAATCCCGCAGAGGAAGATGTCCTCAGTGGCCTGCGTGGATCACTTCGCGGCAGAGTGCCTGGTGTCCATGTCCAGCCGGGCCATTGTGCACAGCAGCGGGCACAAGAGCGACGTCCCGGTGCCCGCGGCCCCCTCGGAAGACAGGACTGGCCGGGAGAACGCGTCCCTGTTTGTGGTCGCCCGGATCCTGGCCGATTTCAACCAACAAGTCCCCGATCATGCGGAGGAGGGCGAGGGAAGTACGGGGGTGACGGGCGGGGGCGACCCCGTGGCCGGGAAGCGTGGAGACAGGGCGGCCACTGCTCCCCTCCTGCCGGAGCCGAGCGGCAGACAAAGAGGCAGACGTGGGAAAAGCCGAGGTGACCCCGAGTCACCCCTGAAGAAGCACAAGTGCCCCTACCCGGGCTGTGAGAAAGTCTATGGCAAGTCCTCCCATCTGAAGGCTCATCTGAGGACACACACAGGTCAGTGCCCTGCCAGCTGGCAGACAAAGCGAGGATGGCTGTGATCGCACCCACCGCTCCTGGCTGCCAGGCAGGTGTGACCGGGCATGAGTGGAGGTGGCACTATATCTGCCAGGCAGGTGTGACCGGGCACGAGTGGAGGTGGCACTATATCTGCCAGGCAGGTGTGACCGGGCACGAGTGGAGGTGGCACTATATCTGCCAGGCAGGTGTGACCGGGCATGAGTGGAGGTGGCACCATATCTGCCAGGCAGGTGTGACAGGGCACGAGTGGAGGTGGCCCTATATCTGCCAGGCAGGTGTGACCGGGCATGAGTGGAGGTGGCACTATATCTGCCAGGCAAGTGTGACCGGGCACGAGTGGAGGTGGCACTATATCTGCCAGGCAGGTGTGACCGGGCATGAGTGGAGGTGGCACCATATCTGCCAGGCAAGTGTGACCGGGCACGAGTGGAGGTGGCACGATATCTGCCAGGCAGGTGTGACAGGGCACGAGTGGAGGTGGCCCTATATCTGCCAGGCAGGTGTGACCAGGCATGAGTGGAGGTGGCACTATATCTGCCAGGCAAGTGTGACCGGGCACGAGTGGAGGTGGCACTATATATCTGCCAGGCAGGTGTGACCGGGCATGAGTGGAGGTGGCACCATATCTGCCAGGCAGGTGTGACCGGGCACGAGTGGAGGTGGCAAATAGTTGCCAGGCAGGTGTGACCGTGCACGAGTGGAGGTGGCACTATATCTGCCAGGCAGGTGTGACCGGGCATGAGTGGAGGTGGCACCATATCTGCCAGGCAGGTGTGACCGGGCATGAGTGGAGGTGGCACCATATCTGCCAGGCAGGTGTGACCGGGCACGAGTGGAGGTGGCCTATAGTTGCCAGGCAGGTGTGACCGTGCACGAGTGGAGGTGGCACTATATCTGCCAGGCAGGTGTGACCGGGCATGAGTGGAGGTGGCACCATATCTGCCAGGCAGGTGTGACCGGGCACGAGTGGAGGTGGCCTATAGTTGCCAGGCAGGTGTGACCGTGCACGAGTGGAGGTGGCACGATATCTGCCAGGCAGGTGTGACCGGGCATGAGTGGAGGTGGCACTATATCTGCCAGGCAGGTGTGACCGGGCACGAGTAGAGGTGGCACTATATCTGGGAGGCGGGTGTGACCGGGCACGAGTGGAGGTGGCACCATATCTGCCAGGCAGGTGGGACCGTGCACGAGTGGAGGAGGCACTATATCTGCCAGGCAGGTGTGACCAGGCACAAGTAGAGGTGGCCATATATCTGTCAGGCAGGTGTGACCTGGAACGAGTGGAGGTGGCACTAGATCTGCCAGGCAGGTGTTACCGGGCACGAGTGGAGGTGGCACTATCTGCTGGGCAGGTGTGACTGGGCACGAGTAGAGGTGGCACTATATCTGTCAGGCATGTGTGACCGGGCACGAGTGGAGTGTGTGTACTAGGCACATGTGAGTGGGGGTGGCACTGTGTACCAGGCACGTGAGTGGGGGTGGCACTGTGTGTACCAGGCACATGTGAGTGGAGGTGGCACTGTGTGTACCAGGCACATGTGAGTGGAGGTGGCACTGTGTGTACCAGGCACATGTGAGTGGGGTGGCACTGTATGTACCAGGCACATGTGAGTGGGGGTGGCACTGTATGTACCAGGCACATGTGAGTGGGGTGGCACTGTGTGTACCAGGCACATGTGAGTGGGGGTGGCTCTGTGCGTACCTGGCACATGTGAGTGGAGGTGGCACTGTGTACCTGGCACATGTGAGTGGAGTTGGCACTGTGTGTACCAGGCACCTGAGTGGGGTGGCACTGTGTGTACCAGGCACATGTGAGCGGGGTGGCACTGTGTGTACCAGGCACATGTGAGTGGGGTGGCACTGTGTGTACCAGGCACATGTGAGTGGGGGTGGCACTGTGTGTACCAGGCACATGTGAGCGGGGTGGCACTGTGTGTACCAGGCACATGTGAGCGGGGTGGCACTGTGTGTACCAGGCACATGTGAGCGGGGTGGCACTGTACACCAGGCACATGTGAGTGGGGTGGCACTGTGTACCAGGCACATGTGAGTGGGGGTGGCACTGTGTGTACCAGGCACATGTGAGTGGGGGCGGCACTGTGTGTACCAGGCACATGTGAGTGGGGGTGGCACTGTGTGTACCAGGCACATGTGAGTGGAGGTGGCACTGTGTGTACCAGGCACATGTGAGTGGGGGTGGCACTGTGTGTACCAGGCACATGTGAGTGGAGGTGGCACTGTGTGTACCAGGCACATGTGAGTGGGGGTGGCACTGTGTGTACCAGGCACACGTGAGTGGGGTGGCACTGTGTGTACCAGGCACATGTGAGTGGGGTGGCACTGTGTGTACCAGGCACATGTGAGTGGGGGTGGCACTGTGTGTACCAGGCACATGTGAGTGGGGGTGGCACTGTATGTACCAGGCACATGTGAGTGGGGTGGCACTGTATGTACCAGGCACATGTGAGTGGGGGTGGCACTGTGTGTACCAGGCACATGTGAGTGGGGTGGCACTGTGTGTACCAGGCACATGTGAGTGGGGGTGGCACTGTGTGTACCAGGCACATGTGAGTGGGGGTGGCACTGTGTGTACCAGGAACATGTGAGTGGGGGTGGCACTGTGTGTACCAGGCACATGTGAGTGGGGGTGGCACTGTGTGTACCAGGCACATGTGAGTGGAGGTGGCACTGTGTGTACCAGGCACATGTGAGTGGAGGTGGCACTGTGTGTACCAGGCACATGTGAGTGGGGGTGGCACTGTGTGTACCAGGCACATGTGAGTGGGGGTGGCACTGTGTGTACCAGGCACATGTGAGTGGGGGTGGCACTGTGTGTACCAGGCACATGTGAGTGGAGGTGGCACTGTGTGTACCAGGCACATGTGAGTGGAGGTGGCACTGTGTGTACCAGGCACATGTGAGTGGGGGTGGCACTGTGTGTACCAGGCACATGTGAGTGGGGTGGCACTGTGTGTACCAGGCACATGTGAGTGGGGGGTGGCACTGTATGTACCAGGCACATGTGAGTGGGGTGGCACTGTGTGTACCAGGCACATGTGAGTGGGGGTGGCACTGTGTGTACCAGGCACATGTGAGTGGAGGTGGCACTGTGTGTACCAGGCACATGTGAGTGGAGGTGGCACTGTGTGTACCAGGCACATGTGAGTGGGGGTGGCACTGTGTGTACCAGGCACATGTGAGTGGAGGTGGCACTGTGTGTACCAGGCACATGTGAGTGGAGGTGGCACTGTGTGTACCAGGCACATGTGAGTGGGGGTGGCACTGTGTGTACCAGGCACATGTGAGTGGGGTGGCACTGTGTGTACCAGGCACATGTGAGTGGGGGGTGGCACTGTATGTACCAGGCACATGTGAGTGGGGTGGCACTGTGTGTACCAGGCACATGTGAGTGGGGGTGGCACTGTGTGTACCAGGCACATGTGAGTGGGGGTGGCACTGTGTGTACCAGGCACATGTGAGTGGGGTGGCACTGTGTGTACCAGGCACATGTGAGTGGGGGGTGGCACTGTATGTACCAGGCACATGTGAGTGGGGTGGCACTGTGTGTACCAGGCACATGTGAGTGGGGGTGGCACTGTATGTACCAGGCACATGTGAGTGGGGGTGGCACTGTGTGTACCAGGCACATGTGAGTGGGGTGGCACTGTGTGTACCAGGCACATGTGAGTGGGGGGTGGCACTGTATGTACCAGGCACATGTGAGTGGGGGTGGCACTGTGTGTACCAGGCACATGTGAGTGGGGTGGCACTGTGTGTACCAGGCACATGTGAGTGGGGGTGGCACTGTGTGTACCAGGCACATGTGAGTGGGGTGGCACTGTATGTACCAGGCACATGTGAGTGGGGTGGCACTGTGTGACAGCAGGGCGCAGTTACTCGGGTGGGTGCAGCTCTGCGGTGTTTCCAGGGTGGGTGTGAGCCTGCAGTCGCTCTGTGGCTAGGGCAGTCCCCGGTGACACCGTACATGAGGCTGTGTGCTGGGGAGTCCCGGTCACTGTAGTATGGAGGCTGGGAGGAGCGTGTCCCGGGCACAGGAGGCCAGCACCTCACGTGACCCCTGGGCGGCCATTGGAGGCTGTGTGCTGCCATCCCGCTTCCCTTGCCGGCCGCCAGGTGTCACAGTGCGGGGATGGCAGGTGAGGACATGACACACAGAAGCTTGTTAGCGTCTTTGTTATACGGTGGCACGCCCACCTGTGGCACGCCCCGCCGTCGGCCACACCCACCGTGGACAATATCCCTTCCCCCTCAGTCACACGACCTCGCCCTGTGCGGGGCAGCGTCCTGCTCTTTGGCCAGCAACAGACATCACTAACGGATCGCAGACTCGGCAGCGTGTGCCCGGCTGTCAGCAGGTAGCTGGTGCTGAGGACAGGTAGCTGCACACTGATGCCGGGATCCTGCTGCCTGCAGGACTGTGCTGGAGAGGAATGTGCAGGATCAGTGCCAGGGCTTTATCACTGGTAGTGCTGGCTGAGGGGCAGGGCGCCACATCCCAGGATGGCTGTATTCACACACTGCAGATTTGTTTGCAAAAAGGTCACTTATGTTTGATATACACAGAGGAAGCAGGTATTATCTGGTCTAATGCAATATGCCCACTCCGTCATTCCTCTGGACATATATGAATAAATTGTCAACAGGGTGTTTACTGGTTGGGGGTGTGAATGTGCACAGGGTCATGAGCATCAACAAGGAAAATGGATACTCCCAGTTATTCATACATTTCCAGGAAGAATAACAGAGGAACGGTACCATGCAGAGTTAAAAATGTCCTGGAATTATTGCTTGAAAGTTTAATTACCTTGGGTGCGGCTGGTCTTCTATAACCCGAGGTGTGCGGCTGGTCCTCTATAACCCGAGATGTGCGGCGGGTCCTCTATAACCCGAGATGTGCGGCTGGTCTTCTATAACCCGAGGTGTGCGGCTGGTCTTCTATAACCCGAGGTGTGCGGCTGGTCTTCTATAACCCGAGGTGTGCGGCTGGTCTTCTATAACCCGAGGTGTGCGGCTGGTCTTCTATAACCCGAGATGTGCGGCAGGTCCTCTATAAGCGGAGGTGTGCGACAGGTCCTCTATAACCCGAGGTGTGCGGCTGGTCTTCTATAACCCGAGGTGTGCGGCTGGTCTTCTATAACCCGAGGTGTGCGGCTGGTCTTCTATAACCCGAGGTGTGCGGCTGGTCTTCTATAACCCGAGGTGTGCGGCTGGTACTCTATAACCTGAGGTGTGCGGCTGGTCCTCTATAACCCGAGATGTGCGGAGGGTCCTCTATAACCCGAGGTGTGCGGTGGGTCCTCTATAACCCGAGATGTGCGGCAGGTCCTTTATCAGCTGAGGTGTGCAGCAGGTCCTCTATAAGCCAATGTGTGCGGCAGGTCCTCTATAAGCCAAGGTGTGCGGCAGGTCCTCTCTAAGCCAAGGTGTGCGGCAGGTCCTCTATAAGCCAATGTGTGCGGCAGGTCCTCTCTAAGCCAAGGTGTGCGGCAGGTCCTCTCTAAGCCAAGGTGTGCGGCAGGTCCTCTATAAGCCAATTTGTGCGGCAGGTCTTCTATAAACTGAGGTGTGCGGGCGGACTTCTGTAAGCCGAGGTGTGCGACAGGTCCTCTGTAAGCTGCGGCAAGTCCTCTATGAGCCGAGGTGTGCGGCAGGTCCTCTATAAACCGAATTCTACGGCTGGACTTCTATAAGCCAAGGTGTGCGGCCGGACTTCTTTAAGACGAGATGTGCGGCAGGTCCTCTATAAGCGGAGGTGTGCGACAGGTCCTCTGTAAGCGGAAGTGTGTGTCAGGTCCTCTATAAGCCTAAGTGCTTCTAACTCAGACAGTTTGGTTACTAGGTGTATGTGCCGTCTAAGGCCAGTCTCACACGTCCAGATAATTCCGGTACTGGAAAAATCGGTACCGGAATTATCCGTTTCCGTGTGCTTACCTTGAACATCAGTGTGGCACACGTGCGGCAGCCGTGTGCCGACTGGGTACCACACGGAGAGTGCAGGAGACAGCGCTAGAGATATGAAAAATCCTTTTTTTTTTTTTCGTGTTTAAAATAAAGATCCCTGCCCCCTCCCCCCTCCCACCCCCTGTGCGCCCGCCCGCTGTTACTAAAATACTCACCCGCCTCCCTCGAAGCATCCTCTCCGTGCCGCACATTCTCCTGTATGAGCGGTCACGTGGTGCCGCCCATTACAGTCATGAATATGCGGTTCCACCCCTATGGGAGGTGGAGCCGCATATTCATGACTGTAATCGGCGGCACCACGTGACCGCTCATACAGGAGAGGCTGGCGCTGAGAGGAAGCCTCGAGGGAGCCGGGTGAGTATTTTCTTAACAGCGGGCGGGCGCACAGGGGGTGGGAGGGGACAGGGATCTTTATTTTAAACCCGAAAAAAAAAAAAAGGATTTTTCATATCTTCTTTCCAGCAAACGCTGCTGGAGAGAAGATATGAATGGTGGCTTCAGCACCACGCTGGGGGGACAGCGCTTACTGTAGCGCTGTCTCCTGCACGGCACACGGACTGCACACGGACAGCGTCCGTGTGCGGTACGTGTTTTACACGGACCCATTGACTTTAATGGGTCCGTGTAATCCGTGCGCTCCCACGAACACTGACATGTCTCCGTGTTTTGCACACGGACACGGTCCGTGAAAACACGCTGACATGTGTAGAGACACATTGATTTCAATGTGTCTACGTGAGTCAGTGTCTCCGGTACGTGAGGAAACTGACACCTCACGTACCGGAGCCACTGACGTGTGAAACCGGCCTAACACTGTGCCTGGAGAACTTACATCTCCATATAAAGACAGCACCATCAATGAATTTAAACGGTTATTGCCAAAATGTAAAGTTAACACCTATTTAAAGAATAGGCAGTGGCATGCAGATTGGTGGTGGTTCAACCTTTGGGTCCCCTCGCATTTTGAAAAAATCAGGATTTGTAATGCCCCATCAGAATTGAGTGAAGACTGTGTGACCACTGAGCTGAGCATTTTACTAGTGAGATCACAACCGTGATGTCTGGCTGAGGTTATTATGTGGGCTGTATTGGCCAAGGGCTGGTAATATGGGCACAAGATGTAGTGCCATCAGTGAGGCATTACCCGGGTACACTGAACTGATGCGGCCTTCTCCATATTGTCTACTGGGCCATAAGGTTGGTGGCATCTAGAGTTGTCATATTCTCTGTGCATGGGCATTGGATGGCTTAGGCCAGTTTCGCAAACCCATGGACAGTCCGAGTTTGGATGTATGGACCAGCCTGGTCTCCTGTCCTAGACTCCACGGTCTCATATACACCCGTCCATGAGGCTTTTGAGTTCAGGTCTGGAGACTGGTGCCTGGTCCGTATAGTACATTGTATGCCACGTGGTATGGAGCATGGTATGCTGATGTGTGGAACCGCCCTTATAATGCCATCCGTGGAGCAGTAAAAGTATTGTTCCTCAGATTGGCATTCTTCTGTGGGCATTGTGGTGGGTTCCTGTTTGGGCGCAGTGTGTTGCTGGTCTTGTAAGGGTATGTGTCCACGTTCAGGATTACATCAGGATTTGGTCAGGATTTTATGCAGGTAAAATCCTGACCAAATCTGCACCTGAGGTCACTGGCAGGTCACCTGCGCTGTCCTTGCGTTGTTTCTGCAATGTAAGGACATGCTGCGTTCTTAAAAGACGTGCCGCATGTGCGTTTTCGTGTGTATGCCGCATGCGTCTTTTAATGCATAGTGGAGACAGGATTTCATGAAATCCCCTCCACTATGCTGTAACATCTGGACGCAGCGCTTTTGATGCTGCGGTTCAACGCAGAGTAAAAAACGCAGTGTTTCCTGAACGTGGAAACATATCCTTAGAGAGCATTATAGTATGTATGCTACTGCCGGTGAAATGCTGCCTTAGTGCAGACTCCTTCACCCGTGGCCCCTTCTCGCTGAGTGATTCACTCTTTCCTATTCCCAATTAAGGGATAGATGGCCCCCACAGAGGGGCCTCCGAGCACAGCCCTTCAGAGAAATGTATGCTTGGTGCATTATTAGGAGGGTCTTTTCAGAGAAAAGGGAAGGAATGTGGAGGCTACGTCCACATGGGACTGACTGATCTTCCACAGACTTTCTGCAGAGCCTAAATAATTGCACCAAATTGTATGTTTTTTTTGCAGTAGGAAGGGTAAAATGTACAGTGACAATCTGCAGCAGACACGGTGAGACTGGGGGTTCCAGAGCCTCACCCCTGGTCGCTTCACGCTGCAGAATTGTGAAGCAGCACGTGGCTGAGACGTCTTATATCACATCTACTATGCTGGCCTGTCTATGCAGCAGGTTTTCTGCTTCCACATTCGCATCAGAACATTTGCTCTGTATTCGGAACTTGGAAACCCAACCCCAGGGAAAATTCACACGCGACAAATTTGTTTCAGAAATTTTTGTGACTATCACATACTTAAGAAACCCATGCAAATGCTACAGAAGGGACCGCACATAAGACCTCTTTTATGAGAAGAAATGTCTGGGTAGTCAGTCCTGACCACATAATGCTTTAGCCGTCATTCAGGTTGAAATGTAGTGAATTTCTTTGAATGTTTGACCTTTCCTAGGGGCTATACGGCGACTCTGACCGCGTCCTAGATCACATGACCAAGGATTCCTGCATGCCGTTTCTGCATCACCATGGCTGAGATTCACAGGAGCACAAAGATGGCAGCCATAAGGGCCTGAATTGGCGCACAACCCTGATCAAGCCCCTTAAATACTGCAGTCAATGATTGACAGGGGCTATTAGATTTGTTCTCCTGGAATGGACAAAATCACTAAGGACATGTCAGTTTAAATAAATTCCTAAATACATTTAATTAGCAAACAACACTTGTTTTGCCTAGGGAGGTAATCACTACACAATTAAAATGGCCGCTGCCTTGATTCACTCAGAGAAACCTGTCCTAGACTGATAGGACAGCGGCATGGGCAGTGAGAAGCTGCACCCTCCTTCATGTAGGAAGATGTGCTCCTCTGAGGGTATGTGCACACGTTCAGGTTTTTTCGTGATAAAAACGCTATAAAAACTCATTAAAAACACATGCATTATGCATCCTATCATTTAGAATGCATTCTGCAATTTTTGTGCACATGATGCGTTTTTTTTTTCCGCGAAAAAAACGCATCGCGGTAATAAAAGCAGCATGTTCATTAATTTTGCATTTTTTTCGTGTTTTTCCCACTATTCTATGCATTTGGAAAAAACGCAAAAAAAAGCATCAAAAACGCATAAAAACATGCAAAAAAACGCAAAAAAAAACGTATGCGGATTTCTGGCAGAAATTTCCGTTTTTTGTCAGGAAAATTTCTGCCAGAAATCCTGACGTGTGCACATACCCTAATACCACATGAGATACCAGAGGGGCTGAGGTAAGAAGCTGCACCCTCCTTCATATGTAGGAAGATGAGCCCCACTAATAATACCACATGAGATACCAGAGGGGCTGAGGTAAGAAGCTGTGCCCTCCTTCATATGTAGGAAGATGAGCCCCACTAATACCACATGAGATACCAGAGGGGCTGAGGTAAGAAGCTGCGCCCTCCTTCATATGTAGGAAGATGAGCCCCACTAATAATACCACATGAGATACCAGAGGGGCTGAGGTAAGAAGCTGCGCCCTCCTTCATATGTAGGAAGATGAGCCCCACTAATACCACATGAGATACCAGAGGGGCTGAGGTAAGAAGCTGCACCATCCTTCATATATAGGAAGATGAGCCCCACTAATACCACAGGAGATACCAGAGGGGCTGAGGTAAGAAGCTGCGTCCTCCTTCATATGTAGGAAGATGTGCCCCACTAATACCACATGAGATACCAGAGGGGCTGAGGTAAGAAGCTGCGCCCTCCTTCATATGTAGGAAGATGAGCCCCACTAATAATACCACATGAGATACCAGAGGGGCTGAGGTAAGAAGCTGCACCCTCCTTCATATGTAGGAAGATGAGCCCCACTAATACCACATGAGATACCAGAGGGGCTGAGGTAAGAAGCTGCGCCCTCCATATGTAGGAAGATGAGCCCCACTAATAATACCACATGAGATACCAGAGGGGCTGAGGTAAGAAGCTGCACCCTCCATATGTAGGAAGATGAGCCCCACTAATAATACCACATGAGATACCAGAGGCGCTGAGGTAAGAAGCTGCACCCTCCTTCATATGTAGGAAGATGAGCCCCACTAATACCACATGAGATACCAGAGGGGCTGAGGTAAGAAGCTGCACCCTCCTTCATATGTAGGAAGATGAGCCCCACTAATACCACATGAGATACCAGAGGGGCTGAGGTAAGAAGCTGCGCCCTCCTTCATATGTAGGAAGATGAGCCCCACTAATAATACCACATGAGATACCAGAGGGGCTGAGGTAAGAAGCTGCGCCCTCCTTCATATGTAGGAAGATGAGCCCCACTAATAATACCACATGAGATACCAGAGGGGCTGAGGTAAGAAGCTGCGCCCTCCATATGTAGGAAGATGTGCCCCACTAATACCACATGAGATACCAGAGGGGCTGAGGTAGAAGAGGCCGCTCACACTTCTGTCTGCCCTGTCTTTTTGAATAAAAATATCAGTGTCTCCAGGTCACAGCGGAGGAGCTTCTTACTGCCCATGCTCACAGGCCACTGTCCTGATATTTCTGGACAGGTTTGTGTCAGTGAAAAAAAGCGGCCATTTTAATTCTATAGTGATAACCTTCACAGGCAAAACGATTGTGATTTGCTAATTAAATGTATGTAGGAATTTATTTCTAATGATATGTCCTGTTATTTCTTTCTATTTCTGGAAAACCCCTTTAAGAGTATGTTTACTCGATGATCTTTGAGTTGGGTGAAGGCGACAAGGTTTGTAAGTAGAACCCATTTCTAGGAACACTTGCGCTTTTTTTTTATCCTGAATTGTTTTTGTTAAGCGTTATGTTAACATTTTTTGTTGATGCTTTTATTTTACTATTTTGGGGCTTTTGTGGAAGTTTTTTTTATATTCATTAAGCAATGTAAAAAACACTAGTGGTTTTTTTTTGCAGCAAAAACACTGACAAAGTGCCTATGTGTGTCTTCCAAGTGGTTTTTTAGCCTTTCCAATTCACATCTATTGTAAAATATGGAGCATCACCCTAACGGAAAATGACCGTCTTCTCACTTTTTTAATCACTTAAAGTTTGAAGCAATTAAAAGAGACTCAAAAGCCTGAATATATACACAGCAAATTGTTTTTATATAGAAATTAAGTGGAAGAATCCTTCAAGTGTTTTCTAATCTCTTTTCAGATGTTTTCAGCTTATCCTTTAAGAAACTAATGTTAAAAAAGCATAGCTCAAAGTATGCAAGCCCTTTTAGAGGTTTTTGCTATGTAATGTGAGAGCATCATAATGTTGGCGCAGAAACCCTGACAACACCAATGGTCAGATTTTAGCCACTTGGTGTCTTTGGAAGCCTGAATCACTTAGGCTATGTGCACACGTTGTGGATTGTATGCGTTTTTGCCTTGGTTTTCGCCGCGAAAACACATATACAACACAGCCCATTGAATTCAATGGGATTCCGCAATGCTGTGCTAATGCTGCGTATTTTTCCATGGCGGAATTACATCATGGAGAAATACGCAGCATGCTCATTTTTTCTGCGGAATCGCGGCAATTCCGCACATATAGGAATGCATTGATCCGCTTACTTTCCGCATGGGGCTATACCCACCATGCGCAAAGTAAGCGGATCATGTGCGGATGGTACCTGGGTGTGGAGGAGAGGAGACTCTCCTCCAGGCCCTGGGTACCATATCCCTGTTAAAAAAAAAAGGATTAAAATAAAAAATAGGGATATACTCACCTTCTGGCGGCCCCTGGATCCAGCCCAGGCCTTAGCGATGCTCCTGGCAGCTCCCGTTCCCAGCGATGCCTTGCAACAATGACCTGTGATGACGTAGCGTCTCGCTTGATGCTACGTCACCTCGGGTCATTGTCGCGAGGCATCACTGGGAACGGGAGCATCGCGAGGAGCGGGAAGGCTGCAGGTGACGCCAGAAGGTGAGAATAGCATGATTTTTAAAAAATTATTTTTAACATTATATCTTTTTACTATTGATGCTGCATAGGCAGCATCAATAGTAAAAAGTTGGTCACATTTGTCAAACAC
This sequence comes from Ranitomeya imitator, assembly GCF_032444005.1. Classification (NCBI taxonomy): domain Eukaryota; kingdom Metazoa; phylum Chordata; class Amphibia; order Anura; family Dendrobatidae; genus Ranitomeya; species Ranitomeya imitator. The sequence goes on from NC_091285.1 coordinate 463,598,725, forward strand.
TATGTTTGACAAGTGTGACCAACCTGTCAATCAGTTTTCCAAGCAATGGTACAGATCGCTTGAAAACGATAGCATTCTGCAAGCTAATTACGCTTGCAAAATGCTAGTGTTTAGCGGGAATACGCATGCCAATTCCATTTTACCTGCGGCAGGGAGTTGCGGAACAACGTGTGCACATTGTCTTAAAAGATGCTCAAAAGACTAAACATATGAACAGCATATGCACAGCTCCATGGAATAGCATAGGTACAAGTGGTATCCGTGAAAGGATAGCCTTCATATGAGAAAATCATGCGTGTGAGCGAGTCATATCAGGCAGTATTTGGAGCGGATTTCGCCAGAAGAGGACGTGGCGCACACATAGCGGAAGATCGTCCATAGCACAACATCAGCTCCGTTCCTCAGATTGCACAGACCTCACACAGTGCCGGCTGCTGCTCATATGTAACCTCAGTTAACAGGAATATTAGTTTGGTTTCATCTGGTGTCCGACCAAATCCAGACTCCCCACGTAATATGAAAATACATTGCAAAAAACCCTAAATGGGTCTTGGCATATGACTGCTGTTGAGGTTGCTGGCCCCATTATGGTTTGCTCACCACCTCCGCCATTCTCATATTACTCCTTTCTGATATAGTGTAAACTAGGCAGAACAGGACTGCACATTGTTACCCGCACGGGCACACTTTCTATTCTGTTTGTCAATTCCCAATTGCCCGGCTATAGGAAAGCAAACACAAGTACAGTACAATAGGGGTCTGTACTTTCAAGACCCCCGTAATGAGCAAAGTAAATTCATTTTACAAAATGGCTCACTATACATATACACATAAAGTCATACTGTTTCCTTCATGAATAGTCATTTTATTCTGTTTTTTTTTTCTTTCTATTTTTGGCCTTGAGAGGCTTTTTTGTAGCCACGAGGTATACATTATAAAATATGAGGATTACAGTATATTATTACTTGGCTACAGAAGAAGTATAGGATCTCCGAGAAGTCAAAAATAAACTTGGAAGTCCAGTAGATGTGCCATGTGGTTTTGGTTCTGTTTTTAGACTGAAGCCATGTGTTTTCTTTTTTTTTTCCAGTTGTAAATCAGCTGTTTTGGGAAAGTGGAAACGTCTTGCGGTGCCAAAAAGCTTATTTCACTCTCCAAATTTAGATACATTTGTTAAATATGGAAGAGCGGAGTGAGTTGTTTTCTGTACTATTTTTTCGTCTTTGTGTTATTGGACTTTTTTTTTATTTTTGCAGTTTGCTGAAATCACAGGACACGCCAGATAGGAGCCGTGCATTGTTAGCAAACAATGGAGGTCATTTGAGTGAAAACTGAGTGCAGACACTCACATCCTGCCCTACACACTCAGCAAGCCCCTCCAAAGGTCCATTAGGAGCACACGCATGGAGAGTTCAGTGGCTTTCCCATACCAGTGATCTCATCTGTTTATTGCTGCAAATCTTGGAGAGCAGATAATTGCAGATAGCAGTAGAGCTATGGAGAGGAAAAGTTGCCAGGTACCTTATATAGCCCGCCGCGTGCTCCCTGGTAGACCCTTCATCAACACATATGCACATGACCATGCTTGGTCAAGCCATGTATTCTCAATAAGTAGAGGCTAAAATGCAGCTGTCAGAAACCAGACTGTCCTCAAAGCCAGATGTTGGAGGTTAGGGTGGGAAATAGACGGTCTGGTAAGTTAGATCTTGGCACGCATGATTTTTTTTTTTTCATGTTTTTGGATTATTTTCCTCTCCCCATTAACCATACAATCACAGTTGTCCAAACTGAACATTAATATGTATGAGAAAAGGGCGGAATAGCAACTAAATGTGACCATGCAGACAGGATCCTAAACAGATTAGGTGAAAGTGAACCAAACCCTTTGATTTTGAAGGAACTTGCCAACTGACCATCTAGTGTATACATGAAGGTGTTCGTCTTGATAGTAAAAGTCGGGGCAAATATCGGTGAGGTGTGACTAATTCTTTGTAAAATAGAGGTGTATCATTTCCCTGTCTACAAGGAAAACATATGCTTTTTTAGGTAGTTGAGCATGGGAGTGTCAGCCGAACCCAACTTTCTCAAAACATACGGGAGGACTTTGGATAACTGTGTGACCTCTCGGACTCCCAGTGGAGCTGGCAAGAATTCTGAACACACACTGAGGCCTCCCTGAAAGTAATGCTTTCTTGAGTGTAATGCCTAGATGCTCCATCATCAGATGATGCGCAGCAAAGGTGTAATTACTGTGTCTCCAGGGTTGTAGTTGCAGATCTGCCCTGGAGCCTAGGAGAACCCAAAAGATCCCTTTTGACCTAATACTATTAAAGAACTATGATATTTGGGAGCCCTGTTGTAGATTTTGTATTGGCGCCAACAAGTTTCAAGATACACCTCTGAGCCCCAGCGTTCACTTGTAAAAGCAGGGGTAGGTTGCACATGGCACTTAGGAGCCTTCCGGAACATCAAACCTAAATGTCGGCAAGTATGAGCTAAATTAAAGTGTATTTCCACCTAAAAGCCAGTCATACACAGGATATAGTTCTACAGATTTCCTCATGATCATGCTTACTCTCATTAGATAAGAGGATATGTTCTCAAGGGAGAAAATAGTGTTCAACCATCTCTGGACCAGACTTTTCACGTGTGCCACCCCTCCATTTCCGATTCTGGGGTGGGTGGAAAATGTGTGTGGAAAACTTCAATTCCCTCTTGGTCCCATTTTTTTTCAGCTGGCTGACCGCTATGGGGTTGGGCTATATTGAGGGGCAGAGACGCTCTTAAAGTGTAACCGTTTCATGCATATTTGCTTGTGAGTCTCGAATCTAGACCCTCCCTCTTCCTCCTGTCTCCTCCCCTCTCCATAGAATTTCATAAATAGCAACTGTCATCTTGTCAATCGGTGAATTTGATAGTAAATGGTCAGTCAAGGAGGAAAAAGGAAGCAGATTTCTCTTAAGAGATCCAATACAAAGTTTTTTTTTTATCTTCTCTGTTACTGTAGATTTATGAGAAAAAAATTAAGATGATTGTTACTCTTAAAAAGAAAAAAAGAAACGTATACACGTACATTCTCTTCTGCTTGAGAGTAAAGTACTTTTGAGCAGTCACTTCGGACATTATTCTGTGTCAAGTGGTGTAATAATCTGACATTTACTACAGTCCTTTCTCAGGCACCTTCGCACTATTGTGTTTAGTGTGCTGCCTTTCATACATTGTGTTGGGTAAGAGGAAATAAAGGTAATGCTTGTATAGCGCTGTGCCTCACACACTACGGTCCTGTGAACCACAGCATTCAGAATATTGGGAAGGTTGCAATGAAAGATTCATACATACACACAGATGTCCTACATGTATGAGACTTGGGACCGACTTACACATTATATTAATACAGTACTGTACCTTCTCTATGGCATGGGGGGCTGCAGGTAATATATTATTATGAGTTACTTGCTACCAATAAATCACACCTCTCCTCTCATACAGAAAAAGTAGGCCCACTGACGATCTCAATTACAGAGCCAGACATAAGGGTTATTACATTGATGTCGTCCCCCGAAGATAATAAAAGATTAGTATCCCCCCTGTTAAGCATTCCCATTGACAATTTGACTACTCTGCCAAAGGCTTGGACTGTTTTGCAAGCTGTGTATACATGGGAGGAATGACAAGTTGTATGTCAGCCTGGACATTGTTGTGTTAGCTAACACACTGCAAAGTGTTCATTGTGTACAAGTTCTGGAAAGTGCTGCAATGCGTCTGTGTTTGACCACATGGTGGAGGCGACTGGGGGCTAGGATTGGAATTTTACTGTACTACCCATCCACAGCGTGTAGAAAGTCTTCTAAATTTCTTTTGTTAGAAAAAAAGGTTCATTACCAGGAGACCAATTCCACTGTGTACATCTTTCGGTAAAATTTGGCTAATTCCGGTGGCTCCATTGAGAATGAATGGAGAGGAGGTGTATACGCTTGACCTTCGCTGAATTCAGACGAGGCTGTTCAGAGCCTCATTCGCGGGTTTGGTGGGTGTCAAAATGGTCAGACCCGCTGCGATCAGGAAGTTATTCCAAAACTTGATGCAACACCTTTAAGGGTAATTTCACACACTATTATTTGGGGAAAAAAATATTCTGTTTAGCACTGTTCTGCCTTACTTTTACAAGAACCCGGATCCTATGTCCCCTATTTGAATGGTCATGCATGCTTGCTACTTTGCCATCCATTGTTTATAGAATTTATGGAAACAGCTGCATACATGGGGGTCCCAAGTGTGAAAATTGTAAAAATCATAGATTTATTGCCTATTCCATGGATGATGATAAATGTGGCTTCCTCCTACAAAAAGGATCTGCTCTCCTGACATGTCTGGTTTAGTAAATACCGTAATTGCATTTCCTATGAAATATCTTTTCTGAAACTTCATTTCTCAGAACTCCTTGTTGTCGTTCCTTTGTTATTATTCATATAAATTTGTGAATAAATTGATAACTGGGCATTTGCCTACAGGATGTCTCGTTGTCAGCATTGATTGAACAGTGTTCAGGGTTCAGCTGTTAATTTATCCATCATAATGTAAGAGAAATAACATAATACAGAATTGTAGGTGACTCCAGAATTGGGTAACACATGTATGTACTCAAAGAGATGTCTCTTGCCATTAATATGTACCATAATTACTTAGCTAGGCCTAGATTTCACAGTCCTTTTGTCTTTGGTATTGTTGTTTTAGGTCCTTTTTTGTTTCTGTTGTTGTCTGTTTCTGAGATATGGTTCTCTCATTGTTGTATGTAAATCTAGCATTCCTTAGCCAAGGGGCAGTGATCCTCATGAAGATGCCCACAGAGAATAGGATCATGCATCTTGGAGTTCATTTTTTTCATTCATTAAACATTTTCAACTGATTGCCTTCTGCAGTTACTATATATCATCATACATAGCTGGCTGCAGAATGCTGTTCACTGTCAAATCCTGTCTTTCAGCATCTTTGCTCTCTTCCCAGCATCTACTTTCATCTGAACGATCAACTGAGGTTCAATTATAATCATATCTTCAACTTTTATTTGATCATAATTAGGCTTGGATGATCATTTAGAAGACAGGCATTGTCAGAGCTCGACTGACAAGTTTGACAGTGAACGGCATTCTGCAGCCTGCCATGTATTGTGACAGTTGAAAGATGCTGAACCCAAATGATTGACTAGTTTTTAACGTTACTCATTTGGAAAAATTATTTTTAGCCAAAATTCTATACATTTCAGTAAAAGAAAGAAAAAGTACCGTATCCAAAAAGCCTAAATTCACCATGGCTGAATTTAGAGAAATGACCTAAATAATTCAGAATCTGACTGCAGTCTCCCAACGTCCTTAGCATAGGTTCTTATGTGGTATGAGCATTGGTGTCTAAACTGTAACTCTCACCATTGTAAATGTCCCGAGGAACAGCACCGCTGTTACGATCAGTTAAAATGTTAATTATCGTCCCGTAGAGGATTCATTCAATTAAAAAAATCCTGAGCCTATATTTAGTGTACTATTAGAAGTTAAGAGCTAGAACGGGTTGCTTTCTTCCGTACACTAATGTTTTGCCAGCCCTTTTTTCTTAATATGGGTCAACTGAAGACATCATTTTTCTGCCAAGTATGTGAGCTGCCAAGTTTGCTTCCTACTTCTCCATTATCTGTTGAGTCTTACTGAAAGCAGACCTCATCTTAGATTAAATGGAGGATTAGGGTTTACTCCACTCTGGCACAGCGTCAAATAGTCTGCCAGATATATAATACTAGAGATGAAGCCATTCTGATGTTGCCTCCTTTTTATATCTGACACCACAATGTGTTCTGCAGGTGAAATTCTCAAGAGTTTCCACCAAACCGCTTTCTTTTTTTTCATGAAGAGTTACAGTACGGTAATCCTTTTAGTGCCAGTATATCAGATGGCTCATAAATCAAGACGTAATAGAAACTCGCCCTCTATTGCAATAGAAAACCACAGCCAACTTTGAAAGTGGCATGCTATTCCAGGGGGAGAGATTCATCAAACTCGGTTACGTGTTAATGTGGCTGTAAATCCTATTGACATGAATGGTAGTTACAGGCAAGATGGCTGAGACCTAATGGAGTTTGGTGAATGCAGTCCTTCTGGATCTTGCACACTAGTGGTGCCATTTGCTGACCTCCTATCATAGAGGATGGCACACTCACTTGTGATACACAAGTGTCAGCTTATTTTCCCCAGATTCACCCAGAGTTTGTGGTCATATTGCTTAAGATAAGATTTCCTAATCTTGAAGACCTTGAGAAAGCCTGCAAGTCACTTAAAATATTTACACATAATTCTAGTGAAATAGCATTTACTGGTTAATAAAGGGGGATGATATAGGGCCAAGGTATTATATTATTATATTGATTGATTTTTTTTTTTTGTATTAATTATATAGCAGCAACATTTTTGACAGCAATGCAAATGAATTGTCATTATTCACATCATTCTCTGTTCCCACCGAGCTTACAATCTAATTTGCCAGACACACTATAGCCGGTTTCTGATAGCCGTATTTCACGGTCCGTATACAAACCACACTGCCCATCCTGACCGCAGGGGTCTCCCAACCAAAACCTGCAGCCTTATGTGTGTCTACAAGGCTGTAATTTTAGGCCAAGTTCATTCATAGTGGTCTGAGTACAGACCGTGAACCAGGGATGGACATATCATTGGTGCAACCTGTGTGGCCCCTCAGTGGCCCAAGAGGTAAGAGGGTCCAGTTATACCTCCAAAGTAGGTGCTACTTTGCACTTTGGCTGAAAAGAGCCCATATATTGTTCTTGCACAGGGTCCCTTTGCTGTCCGTGTCCGCTAGTGCCATGTACGGATGTGTGAAGGCCAATTTTATTGAAGGACAATTACCCGCTCAGTATGTTTTTAACATATTGAAGAAAACTAGAATACACAAGGAGAACGTACAAAGTCCATGCAGGTGTTTTCCATGACCAGACTCGGAACCTCACTGAGCCACTAAAAATTCCAGTTGATGCCTCATGTTGTAGCAACAGACATTAACCTAGTAGGTTGTTATTGAAGACGCGGCAGAGAATTTCTGAAAATGTTAATTATTGTATTTGTTATGTGCCTTTTATTGTTCTATGTATATTTTACCTTTCTTAGGCTAATAATTACATAAAAAGAAGATTTGGGCAAAGGTGGGTTGGACACATTGGATTTCACTTAGCCGTGTACTGTATGTGATAGATTTGAGTGAAACATAAAGGCAAAAGAAAACCTATATATGTGTCCAACCTGTTGTGTGCTTTGTTTTACTTTTACTTTTTTTAAGCTGTGTATTATTTTACTAATCCAACATTTCCAATCTTATTCTGGGCCTGTGCAGTAGTATTGTTGGTTGGAAGGGCTTGGCTCCCGGATTGAAATCCAACCAAGGACGACATCTGCACATCTACATGGAGTTTGAATATTCTCTCCGTGCATTTTTGTTTCCTCGAAGTACTCTGTATCCACCCACATGAGAGAGACATACTAGAAATTTGGAGTATGAGCCATACTGGGGACATTAGATAAGTCTGCCAGTCCCACCATAATCAGCAGGCTTAGCATCTGTTGGCCAGTGTTCTCTTGATGGCAGATAGGCATTTTGAATTTCAACATGGAAGATCCTTTGGTTTTGTGGTAGATAAGTTCTGGCAGCAGTTTATTACAATTTTATCACAATTATCGTATATACTCGAGTATAAGCCGAGATTTTCAGCCCATTTTTTGGGGCTGAAAGTCCCCCTCTCGGCTTAGACTCGAGTCATACCCAGGGGTCGGCAGGGGAGGGGGAGCGGGGCCTGTCTAATTATACTCACCTGCTCCTGGCACGGTCCCTGAAGGTCTCTGCTTCCTGGCGCCCCAACTTCTTTCTGTACTGAGTGGTCACATGGTACCACTCATTACAGTAATGAATATGCGGCTCCACCTCCATAGAGGTGGAGCCGCATATTCATTACTGTAATGAGCGGTAACGGTGACCGATCAGTACAGGAAGAAGCTGCCGGTGCCAGGGAACAGACGTGCAGGGACCGCACCAGGAGCAGGTGAGTATAACGGGGAGGGGAGCGCTGCGCGATATTCACCTGCTCCTCGTTCAGGTGCCGCTCCGTCTTCAGCGTCTTCTGAAGTGACGCTCAGGTCATAGGGTGCGGTGACGTGGTTAGTGCGCGCCCTCTGCCTGAACGTCAGTGCAGGAGACGCTGGAGATGGAGCGGCGCCGGAACGAGGAGCAGGTGAATATTGAAAGTGCCGGGGGCCTGAGCGATGGAGAGGTGAGTATGTGATTTTTTTTTTTTTATTTATTATTATCGCGGCAACAGCAAATGGGGCAAGTGTCTGTATGGAGCATCTATGGGCCATAAAGTTTGTGCAGCATTATATGGGGCCATAACGTTTGTGCAGCACTATATGGGGCCATAAGGTTTGTGCAGCACTATATGGGGCCATAACGTTTGTGCAGCACTATATGGGGCAATAACGTTTGTGCAGCACTGTATGGGGCCATAACGTTTGTGCAGCACTGTATGGGGCCATAACGTTTGTGCAGCACTATATGGGGCCATAACGTTTGTGCAGCACTGTATGGGGCCATAACGTTTGTGCAGCACTGTATGGGGCCATAACGTTTGTGCAGCACTGTATGGGGCCATAACGTTTGTGCAGCACTGTATGGGGCCATAACGTTTGTGCAGCACTGTATGGGGCCATAACGTTTGTGCAGCACTGTATGGGGCCATAACGTTTGTGCAGCACTATATGGGGCCATAACATTTGTGTAGCACTGTATGGGGCCATAATGTTTGTGCAGCACTATATGGGGCCATAACGTTTGTGTAGCACTGTATGGGGCCATAACGTTTGTGCAGCACTATATGGGGCAAGTGCCTTTATGGGGCCATAACGTTTGTGGAGCACTATATGAGGCAAGTGTCTGTATGGGCCCATAACGTTTATGCAGCACTATATGCGGCAAGTGTCCCTATGGGGCTATAACGTTTGTGCAGCACTATATGGGGCCATAACGTTTGTGCAGCACTACATTGGGCAAGTGTCTGTATGGGGCCATGATCAACGTTTGTGCAGCACTATATGAGGCAAATATCTTTATGGAGCATCTTATGGGGCCATAATCAACATTTGTGCAGCATTATATTGGGCAAATGTGTCTATAGAGCATCTTATGGGGCCATTATGAACCTTTATGCAGGATTATATGGGGCATATTTTAATATGGAGTATCTTATGGGGCCCATCATAAATTTTATGGAGCATTTATATGGGGCTCCTGATTCAATATGGATATTCAAAAACACTTAACCTACTGATGTCTCAATTAATTTTACTTTTATTGGTATCTATTTTACTTTTGACATTTACCGGTAGCTGCTGCATTTCCCACCCTAGGCTTATACTCAAGTCAATAAGTTTTCCCATTTTTTTGTGGCAAAATTAGGGGGGTCGGCTTATACTCGGATCGGCTTATACTCGAGTATATACGGTAGGTAGAAATGGCTTCTGGAACATGAAAATAGCGGACTACAGTTCCCAGTGCCCAACACTCTATGTGAGTCCCATGGACTAAAGTCAGCCATACTCATTAGATGGCTGTTGGCTCAATGACTTCAGCAGATCATTTTTCTGTCAGCCATCTTGGCCAGTGCTCCCATACAGAAGAGCATACATATGACCAAGCATTCCTATGTTCTCTATGAGGGAGACACCGCCAGACATGTTTGGTGGTGGCTTATCTCAGAAAGAAAAAAGGATTAACAATCCAAAATTGGACATGCTGCATACTTAAAGGGAATCTGTCACCTCATTTTGCCGCTATAAACTGCGGCCACCGCCATTAGGGGCTTATCTACAGCATTCTGTAATGAGACTCAGCACCTGCGCACTGCAGTACTTTACGCTGCCCTCAACAGGGCAAATCAGTACGCCTGTGCAGGAGCCGCAACAGAAACAAGGAAGAGGACGTCATCGCATGAAGATGGGAGGCGCTGGACCTGAGACGCCTATAGGGCCCGAAGCGGCACCGCCCCTGCGTGAGTATAATCTAACTTGTTTTTCTTATCTTTCAGGTTACATCCGGGGCTTATCTACCTTTTCCCACATATCATGCTTCAAACATAAAGATACCAAATGTACATTTTTGGTGAAGAATCAACAACAAGTGAACAAAATTGTGAAGTTGAATGAAATGTATTGGTTATTTAAAATTTTTGTGGAAATTCAAAAACTGAAAAGTGGGGCATGCAATATTATTCGGCCCCTTTAACTTAATACTTTGTTGTGTCACCTTTTGCTGCGATTACAGCTGCAAGTCGCTTGGGGTATGTCTCATCAGTTTTGTACATTGAGAGACTGAAATTCTTGCCCATTCTTCCTTGCCAAACAGCTCGAGCTCCGTGACGTTTGATGGAGATCGTTTATGAACAGCAGTTTTCAGCTCTTTCCACAGATTCTCGATTGGATTTAGGTCTCGACCTTGACTTGGCCTTTCTAACACCTGGATACGTTTATTTGTGAACCATTCCATTGTAGATTTTGCTTTATGTTTGGGATCATTGTCTTGTTGGAAGACAAATCTCCGTCCCAGTCTCAGGTCTTTTGCAGTCTCCCAACAGGTTTTCTTCAAGAATGGTGCTGTATTTGGCTCCATCCATCTTCCCATCAATTTTAACCATCTTCCCTGTCCCTGCTGAAGAAAAGCAGGCCCAAACGATGATGCTGCCACCACCATGTTTGACGTGGGGATGGTGTGTTCAGGGTGCTGAGCTATGTTGCCTTTACACCAAACATATCGTTTGGCATTGTTGCCAAAAAGTTTGATTTTGTTTTCATCTGACCAGAGCACCTTCTTCCACATGTTTGGTGTGTCTCCCAGGTGGCTTGTTGCAAACTTTAAACGACACTTTTTATTGACATCTTTGAGAAATGGCTTTCTTCTTGCCACTCTTCCATAAAGGCCAGATTTGTGCAGTGTACGACTGATTATTGTCCTATGGACAGACTGTCCCACCTCAGCTGTAGATCTCTGTAGTTCATCCAGAGTGATCATGGGCCTCTTGGCTGCATCTCTGGTCAGTCTTCTACTTGTTTGAGATGAAAGTTTAGAGGGACGGCCGGGTCTTGGTAGATTTGCAGTGGTATGATACTCCTTCCATTTCAATATGATCACTTGCACAGTGCTCCTTGGGATGCTTAAAGTTTTGGAAATCATTTTGTATCCAAATCCGGCTTTAAACTTCTCTACAACAGTATCATGGACCTGCCTGTTGTGTTCCTTGGTCTTCATGGTGCTCTCTGTGCTTCAAACAGAACCCTGAGACTATCACAGAGCAGGTGCATTTCTACGGAGACTTGATTACATACAGGTGCATTATATTTATCATCATAAGGCATTTAGGACAACATTGGATCATTCAGAGATCCACAATGAACTTCTGGAGTGAGTTTGTTGCACTGAAAGTAAAGGGGCCGAATAAGGCTGGTTTCACATTTGCGGTTTTTTTTTGCGTTTTAGCGCAAAAATACGCATGCGTTTTTTTCCTATACTTAACATTAAAAACGCATGCTTTTTTTGCGTGCGTTTTGCCGCGTTTTGACGACGCATGCGTCGTTTCTATGCATGTGTTTTGTTGCAGAAATGCAACATGTAGTAATTTCTAGCGGCGTTTTTTTGCCGCAAAAAAACATGCGTTTTTTTTCGCGGCAAAAAAACGTATTGATGTCTATGTAAACGCATAGTGGATGCTTTCCTGAAACGGAAAGTACTTGCAAGCAGCATAATACAAAGAATAGCAGGTTTACCCAGAATCCTTTGCAGTAGGCGGAGCTATGCAAATCATCGCTACATTTAGCCCAACTTGGGTCTCTCCCTAAGGTGGCTAGCATATATGTATGTAAACGCATGCGTTTTTAAGCACATATGTTTGCATGCGTTTTAATAGAAAAACACAAGAATACACACTGATAAGCCACCCCCCAACCCTAACCCTAAGGGATCCTAACCCTAACCCTAGGGATCCTAACCCTGATCCCTAGGGTTAGGGTTAGGATCCCTATGGTTACTAGGGATCCTAGGGTTAGGATCCTTAGGGTTAGGATCCCTAGGGTTCGGGTTAGGATCCCTAGGGTTCGGGTTAGGATCCCTAGGGTTCGGGTTAGGATCTCTAGGGTTCGGGTTAGGATCCCTAGGGTTAGGGTTAGGATCCCTAGGGTTAGGATCCCTAGGGTTACTAGGGATCCTAGGGTTAGGATCCCTAGGGTTACTAGGGATCCTAACCCTAGCTATTTCTGTTTATAGTGGGTTTTCTAGTTGATTTTGATGATTGGCAGCTGTCACACACTTCTCATCGTTTCAAAAACGCAAATGCAGGAAAAAACGCATGTAAACGGGTCAAAACGCCGCGTTTGTGTTAAAACATGCAAAAACGCATGAGTCAAAAAAACGTAGCATTTAAACGCGTTTTTTTCACCACATGCGTTTAAAACGCTGCATTTTAAAACGCTAATGTGAAACCAGCCTAATATTGCACGCCCCGCTTTTCAGTTTTTGATTTTCCACAAAAATATAAAATAACCAATACATTTCGTTCAACTTCACAATTGTGTTCCACTTGTTGTTGATTCTTCACCAAAAATTTTCATTTGGTATCTTATGTTTGAAGCATGATATGTGGGAAAAGGTTGAAAAGTTCCAGGGAGCTGAATACTTTGCAAGGCACTGTAGACAAGCCCCTAATGACTGTGGCCAAAGTTTATAGTGGCAAAATGAGGTGACAGATTCCCTTGAACTTCCCTATCAATTTTTGAGGGCTCCTGTGCACATCGATATTGGCATGTTTGGCAGACATTAGTTTGTGGTATGGTGTGGCAGCAGAGTATGCACACTCTGTGTATGCAAAGAGGGAATTCAGTATGTCCATTCTGAGGATGGAAGGGGGTTATAGCTCTGGATATATAATAAGTTGCTGTCTTGGTGCATCCACTTTAAGCCAACTAGTATTCAAACCTTTGGAATATGCTCATCAGAAATGTATGTAAACCTTTACATAGTGGTCAGTTGAGATGTTATCTCGTGATATATGGCCAATCAAAATAGCTTTCTGGAAGCACTACAAGGAGAAATGAAGTCTTCTCCCTTCAATTGCTTTCTTTTAGGTCATCAGGACGGTGCAGGGAGCAGTTACTGTATAGTGAGCAATGACTAGCTTAAATCATTCCCTGGTACACTGACATCCTCTACAGTGTGTGTGCAGAATAGGCTCTCAAGCATGCTGGCGAACAATTACAGTGCACTCACTGTATAGTGAGCAGTGACTAGAACAGCCCCCGGCACCCCTCCAATGACAAGTAGCGAGTAGGTGCAGGTGGAATATAACTTCATTTTCTCCCTGTAGCCGCTGCTCCAAGCAGCTGTCAAAGCATTATTTATGCACTGTTTACCTGTAAATTATCCCTATATCTGCAGATAAATGGCATTTTAGAAGGTGACAGGTTCCTTTATAAACATACTTTTTTATATTTAGCAGTGTAATGCTTTCTGCAGAATCATGTGCCTCAGATGAGCCAAGAAGAACACTATATAAATCCTAGATGGCCTCCCTTTGCTTTGTGTACTACCCTGTACATAAAGGGACAATGCTTTGAAATCCAGTAGACTTCCTATTAGATTTCCTGGCACCAATTTTCTCATGAGTGCTGGTTCCTCTTTTTGTGTTTGTTCATTTTTGGCTTTTCCATCAGATCCTACGCAATGCAGGTTTCACAAGTATTGTTCTTTTCTGCTGACCTAGGTATTTGTTTTCCCTTGTGCCGCTATCATGCAACTCTTGGAATAAAAGTATTTTTCTTTGTCTTTTTTCTTGAATTCTCTCTTACGAACCCCTACAAGTAATAGAATGAAACGGATACACAATCATTTCAGGGAAGATTCAGATGTGTCTATTTCTTGGGCATTAATTATTTAGAAAAAAAATATTCATTAAAATTCATTAGCAGTAATTTATCATAAATGTCACAGTGAATAATTGATGGTATGAAGAGCATTTACCGTTTCACACTGTCCGTCCCGAATTGAGAAGCTTCTTTTCAGTTCTGAGTGTGTGAAAATATCTGTTTAGTGCTTTCAGGCAGATGGTCAGACAGTCACAATGGAGGCAACACAACTAAAGCAGTAACATCAGGGTGTAAATAAAAGCCTATTGACTGGTATGGCGGAGCCCTGTTAGTTTCCCTCTTAACTATTAACCCAGCACCAATCATAACCGAGCACCCAGGTATCTGATGTACCTCCTCATCGGCTGCCAACGTCTAATTGATTGGTATTCTTATTATACAATGCACATGGGAATTATTGGGCCATTTGGGTTATTTTTGGATATGTCAAATCTCCAAAGACAGGAGCTACTTTATGCTGTGTGTTCTCATTGTACCCCACCCATATGTCTTAATAGGGGCATGTTGAAAGCAAACAACGTCTTTAAAAAAACTAGAGTCTCGTACTATCTAATAACAAAATTAGCAATCAAGCACAGATTTATGAACCCCAAAAGTGTGTTTTCAATGCATTCTGTGTGTATTACATGTTCTGTTTGTGTAGTTGAAGCTTAGACAAAATCTTAGGGTGCATTTACAGCGACTTATTGGCGTTTTTAAATGACCACCGATCGGGAAACCTTTACCAAAGGGCGGTTGTTTAATAGTCTGCTCACACAGGCAGATAAAGGATGCACCCAGCGATCTGTAATAGATCGCTCAGTGTACCTCTATGGTTCTCGGGAGCAACAGGACTAAGCACCCATGAGAATTATGTTTTTTGTGATTCACTAAAGATAATTTAACTGGATGAATGAACGTTTTGGTCGTTTTATCAGATGATTGGCAGCCTGTTTACTCTTAAAGATTAAGGGTACCGTCACACAGTGGCATTTTGATCGCTACGACGGCTCGATCCGTGACGCTCCAGCATCGTAACAATATCGCTCCAGCGTCGTAGACTGCGGTCACACTTTGCAATGTACGACGCTGGAGCGATAATTTCATGACGTATGTGCGATGTAGAAGCCGTTGGTTACTATGCGCACATCGTATACAATATCGTGCACACCTTTGTTACACCATGCGATCATGCCGCCACAGCGGGACACTAGACGACGAAAGAAAGTTTCAAACGATCTGCTACGACATACGATTCTCAGCGGGGTCCCTGATCGCAGGAGCGTGTCAGACACAGCGAGATCGCTGGAACGTCACGGATATATTGCTGGAACGTCACAAATCGTGCCGTCGTAGCGATCAAAATGCCACTGTGTGACGGTACCCTAACATGGAGTAAGCGCTCTTAAAAATGCTTGTTCGTGATTATCTTTCAGTGTAAATGCAGGCTACCAGCCAGGCCCAAAGGTTAGGTGCTAGCAGTAGTACACAATAGGGTTGGATTTACACTACAACTGGGTAACTGCCCCAATTTTTCAGATGCAATCCCTGCAAATTTGGTGTTGTCCAGACCCAAAATGGGCAGACTAACAAATGCCGGATATAAAGCGGCATGGATCTGCACAGTTTAGGGGCATTTATGGATGAGACTGGTGGCAGAACTTAAATGTCCCTAATATACAAAGAGTAATATTAGTATGGACGTGTCTGCCAACAGCCGATATGTACGTATTTGACCGCTACGGTCTGTCATCGCCTTTATAGAGAGGGGTGACATTGAGAAGTAGTGAGCAAAACATGGTCATCAGGTCCAGTTTTCTACTCTTGATGGTGACCAGATTTTTCCATAGCTTAATATTATGAATGTTCTAAAATACAAATTGTTTGTGTTATCGAGACACTTATGAGTCCATTGTACAAATGTCAGACATGAATATACAGACTTTTACAATAGGATAATTTGTATGAAACTTGTTGAAATAGCAATCCTACTAAATATGCATTTTTCTAATCAGTAAAAAGAGAAAATGTAGCCAAAGTACCAGCTCTGCTTTCCACATTCCTCTAGAATGGATGGTAGAAGTCAGTCTGTATACGGGTCACTTAGAGAACAAATTGTAATTAGCTGAAGAATAAAATGAAAACAGTATGACGGTTGTGTACTCCAAATCTTACTACGTGTAACTGAAAACAGCTGTATCCCACAAGTTTCCTTACATCACTGGGCGCGGTTCATGGGGTAACACTGATATAATGAGATAATGGTGCTATGACATCATATGTACCATGGCATCAAATTAGGGTAGATTTAGGCCCTCATTACATAAGCTAAAACTCTTGTGACTGAACTGATGAAGTACTCAGAAGGTATAAATGTGGACACTGTGCAACAGCAGAGTACATTATAGTGTTTGAGATAATCAGTCATACATCAAAGAATTGCGGATATACAATTTGGGAAATGCTTTTCCTGCCAGCAGGTCTTTGGCAGAAACATGGCAGGGTGGAAATGAAGCGGTATACAGATGTGTCTGCTCCTAAGACTGGGCTTTCAGAGTGGCACCAAATTACTGGGACTCATCGGTGACTTCAAAAAAGGAAGCTGCAAACAACCTGGAAAAAAATAAGATTTGACCTTGATGTGCTCTAATTTCCGGACGTAATCTGCTTGTTTACTTACTAAGCACTGCTTTTGCACTCCATGACGAAGGTTTGCCACATGTCCTTGAGTATCTATGTGTAAATGTATGAAAAATACACGCGATTATTGTAATTATTATTTGGTGATTTACTAAGTGCAAATAAATTTGTCTGCACTCGCAGTATGTTAAAGGGAATCTGTCACCCCAAAATACTGCAGTACTTTGCTCTGACCTCAATAGGACAGACAAAGTATGCCTACGCCGGAGCCTCAGCAGGAAGACAAGATGGGAGGCCGCGGACCGGACCGCGACGCCCATCGGACCCGGACAGCAGCAGGACCGACCCTGGGTGAGTATAATATAACCTGTTTTTCTTACCTTTCAGGATACATTGGGGGCTTATATACAGCTTTACAGAATGCTGTAGATAAGCCCTTGATGCCGGTGGCCGCAGCTCATCTTTGATTTTTGGAGTGACAGATTCCCTTTAATTGTCTGAGGAGCATGCATGGCTTATAAGTCTCCTCGCTTTATCATGCCAGGCTTGGCTTGTCACTCTCCACAAGGAGATACTTTACCCCTTAGACCTTTAGCACTTTCAGTTACTTTTCGGAATAAGCTGTCGTTGTGCACATGAGGAATAACACTATTTTGTCTATTATGTGCCTTTTGTCCTGCATTTTTTTAGCAGGTTGCAGTTGCTTCTCTTTGTCTGGTCAGCCTTTATCCACTTGTAGTTTCTCACCTTGTAAAGGCAGCAGGTTTAATTTGATCTCTCAGTGAAGACAGAACTGTAGACAGATTTGAGCACTTATTAAGTTCCTGATTGGAGTAAGAGGCCTTTTTTTTCTAATGATATACATTACAATGTTTCTTATATTTACTTGTACCGTTGATTTATTAAAAAAATAAAACAAAAGTGTACTTCCTTTTTAAGATAATGTAGCTTCAACCTCGGCAGGGAGCCACTTTTATTATACTGATCAAACTGATTTGTGAATGAGAATCCAACCCTACAAGGCGCTTCTGGCAGGCTAATATTTTAAACCCATTGCACAACCTGCCGTACATTTACGACATGGCGTGGGTGTTTGGAGCAGGAACTGAGCCCGCTCCATAACTCACATATGCCAGCTATCTAATATATAATTGCCTAGAATACTACTTCCTGCAATTTGTGCCAACTTCCGTGGCTTTGTCCGGAGCTAATGTCCGGAGATAATGTCCGGAGATAAGTGACGTCAACAGTGTCCAGTGTCTGATTGATTGGTTGCCGCCTGCTGCGAGCGACCAATCAGAAACGTGCCGTACTGTGACACACTCCGCCCGCCATTTTGGTGTGATTTTTGAAGTTTTACCTCACAGCAAGTTTCTACTGCGTGGAGGCGGGCCCAGTGACGTTGCTCTTCAAGCTCCTGACGAATTTCGTCAAAAAAATGATAATACCATTTACAAAAACTATATATATTTAGTTGTGAAGTGGTTCAGTGACATTTTCACACCAATTTTGAACTTTTGTTTGGTGTTTTCTCCATATACTGCCTATTATTCACTGACTGTTATACTGAGAGACTGCCGTTTATTAACCTCTTCTTTGCCACATTGGGTATATTGCTCTATTATTTGCCACATAAGGACATTGTCCATTATTGCCCAGCAATTTCTCTGCAATATAAACTGCCTATTTATTAATATCTGCATTCCTGCAAAGAACTATTGCCTATTATTAACTGGCTATTTTCCTACTACCTGACACTGCCTCTTATTAACCTGTTGTTTGCCACCACCACGCTTAAAGCTGTTTAGCTTAGCCAACATGAGCTCTAATAGTAAGGATACTAATGACACAGAGCCCAAAGCTGCTGATGGCGCACGTAAGATTAGGTCTGATAGAAAGTATACTAATAATGCAGAGCAAAAAGACGCCGATGCCGCACGTAAGCGCAAACAGCGTGCTAACAAGAGTACAGAGGATAGATGCAAGCGCATGGACACTGTTAAGTATACTAATGACACAGAGTCCAAAGCTTATGATGGCGCACGTAAGATCAGGTCTGATATAAAGTATGGTAATGATGCAGAGCGAAAAGCCGCCGATGCCGGACGTAAGCGCAAACAGCGTGTTAACAAGAGTACAGAGGATAGATGCAAGTGCCTGGATACTGTTAAGTATACTAATGACACAGAGCCCAAAGCTGCTGATGGCGCACGTAACATCAGGTCTGATAATAAGTATACCAATGATGCTGAGCGAAAAGCCGCTGATGCCGCACGTAAGCACAAACAGCGTGCTAACGAGACTACAGAGGACAGACATAAGCGCCTGGACACTGTTAATGCTGCTTGCAATAAACGCATTACTAATGAGTCTTTTGAGGACAAAACTAATCGATTAAGTAATAAAGCTGCTGCTGCACGCTCTCAACGTTGCAAACATAATATTTCCACGTCCTCAGTCATAGATTCTGCCCACAATACAGCTTCTTTGTCTCCATTCATAGAATGTGTGCAGCTTGAAGCTCCTTTAACCGTTGGTAAATCTGCACGTAAGCGCAAACACTGTCCTACTTACACTCCAAATGATAAACGCCGTCGCCTGCACACTGTTAAGTCTGCTTATAAGACATGCTTCACACCTGACTCTTCTAAGGCAACAAACAAACTATTACCAAATGCAGCTGGTGCACGCCGTGAATGGCGCAAAAAAACCGCTTGCACCTCCATATTAATAAACTCTGACCACGATACACCTTCCAACTCCTCAGTGATCGTCTGATGTCTTTCATCCCTCCCCTCATAAGCATGTTCATGGATCCTGTGTAACTGTACCTTAAATAACAAGAATTGTCAAGAGCTGGTGAGTGCAGCCATTTTTTGTTCTTTCTTACTGTTATTTATTAATTGTATTATTCTTACATTTGAATAAAGTATATATGGATTCTAGACTCCCGATTCTTTAGAATCGGGCTGCCATCTAGTATTATATAACTGACATCTACTTGAAAAAGCTGTGATCAGTGCTGGCCGCCATTGTTGCTCCTTAGGTGTGCAAGTGCGGCTGTGAATAACTGACAGTGGAAATTAAATGGCACAATCACCAATTTGCGATTCCTTCAGTTGTCTGCGACACAATGGGTTTCCATGGCAGATGGAGGCCTGCTGAAGGCCCCATCACCGCCATCTTGGTACTCCTCTGAAGCTCAGCCATAGGCTATTTTTACTGCAACATTCTAGTATTACAGTATATGGTATAAGCGATCGCAGATTAAAATCCCCTACGGGGACCTATAAATAAGCTAAATACAAAACGGCAGATTTGCAGTTTTTCAGTCACTGCCGTCCCTTCCAAAAAAAATCCAATAAAAGGGATCAATGGGTCCTTTTAACCCCCAAAATGTTATCAGTGAAATCTATAATTTGGCACACAAAAAATAGGCCCTCATGGAGCTCCATTGACAGTAAAATAACACATTTGTGGGTCTCGAGGAGTGTCGACAAATAACATTTTTTGTAACAAATTTCAGATTTTTTTCATTTTTAAAATATGAAAAATAAAAATACAATTTTGGTAACGTTTGGAATGTGCTAACCTGAAGAATCATTTTACAGATAAATTTTTACTGCACAATGCACTCCTTAAAAACAAAATCCAAAAAGCAATGGCAGAATTGCATTTTTTTCTGAATTTCACCTTAATTGGAATTTTTGACAGGTTTGTCAGTACATAATATGATAATATGTATGGTGTCATTAAAAACTTCAACTCTTCTCCATATAACAAGCTGTCATGTGGCTACATCCTCGGAAAGTAGAAAAACATGGCTCGTGAAAGCGGGGAAGAAAAAATGAAAAATGACCAGGTAGCAAAGGGGTTAAACAATGTTTACCATTTTACCCAAAGGTATATCAAGTAATATTCACATCTGTGTTTTAGCCTTGGTCACAGATTCTATTAAAAATGCTAGAAATAATATCCTTCAGGAATCAGGACCTGCACCTATGATAAAGCAAAATAATGGAAATAACTAATAAATGGCGCCTTAAAGGAAATCTGTCAGTTCATTTTTGCATATCCTACTATTAGTATCCTGAACGTTTGGGTAGCCCTTTCAAGATATGTAACTTTTATTTCTGTACATTACCCCATTGTGTTGCTGTAAGCCCCGGACAAAATAGTCGCGCTCCGGAAAGTCAAATGTATATTAATTCCAAATTAATATTCACCCCTTCAACCACCCATGATCCCACCCACCCCTCTCCGCCGGCGTCACTGATACAGTCAGATTGCTGAGTTAGGCTACTTTCACACATCAGTTTTTTGCCGTCAGGCTCAATCCGGCGAATTTAGAAAAAAATGGATCCGTCGCAAATTGTGAAAAACTGATGCGATGGATCTGTTTTTTTCGCCGGATCCGACTAGCTGATCCGGGGGAGAGAGACCAGAATGGAAAATGCATGCCCAGTTTAAAAACGTAATCCATCGCTGGATTCCATAATTTGACTGATCCGGCGCCATAGGGTTCCATTAAAGCAAACGACGGACGGCGACGGATCCGTCAATGCCCATTTTTTTCAGCGGACACAAAAAACGTTACTATGTCCGTTTTCTCCGGCCGCCGGA
This sequence comes from Ranitomeya imitator, assembly GCF_032444005.1. Taxonomy (NCBI): domain Eukaryota; kingdom Metazoa; phylum Chordata; class Amphibia; order Anura; family Dendrobatidae; genus Ranitomeya; species Ranitomeya imitator. Next base: position 463,619,979 of record NC_091285.1, read on the forward strand.
AAAACAATTTTCGACGGATCCGGTGAAAAACAGATGAACCGTGAGGCAATCCGTCGCTAATACAAGTCTATGAGAAAAAAACAGATCCGGCGGCAACTTTTGCCAGATCCGTTTTTTTCAAAGTTCGCCGGATTGTGCCTGGCGACAAAAAAACTCTGTGAAAGCAGCCTTACTCGCCCAAGACTCGCATCGCAATCCTTGAACTGGCCGTCTGCTCTCCTGACCTGAGCATGCAGCATGTGTTTCTATGCAGCTGTCATGCTCAGGTTAGGAGAGGAGCCAGCCAGTCCAAGCATTGCGATGCGATCCTTAGGCGCGTAACTCAGCAGTGTGACTGAATCAGTGGCGTTGGCACAGAGAGCTGCGTGGGATTATGGGTGAGGAAGGGGTCCGGCGCTCTACTATTTTGTCAGGGACTTACAGCAACACAACGGGGTAACGTACATCAATAGAAGTTGCATATCCTGATAAGGCTGCCCAAGCAGTATTTCACGATACTTTTAGAATACGCAAACATGACCCAACAGATTCCCTTTAATCAGACATTGTGAACAGGATAAATTGTGCAGTCCTGAGTGCTCCCCATGAATTCTTCTACATGTACTAAAGCATTATAGAAAAAAATCAATGTACTCCGTAAACCACAGACCGCAAATGTGCCTGAGAGACCGTAATATTTGTCACAGAAAATGATTGTTGACCCTTGTAGAAATAGTTTAGCATGATATATGGCAAGTTTAACAACTTTGAGAATTTGGAGTGTATGGCAGCGCGGCCGGCCGGCATGCTGGCAGATTCTAGCACGGCACTCTATTCTGTTATTTACCCATTATCTATATTTGGGGAATAGCAATAAAATAATAAACCACACATAAAAACCACATGTGCACTTACAGCGTCTGCTTAGCTCCAAGGAACATCGCTTAGAGCAGCTTTAATATAAAATATAAAAAGTCCCACAATTGCTTTACCATGCTTTTTGGGGGGTGATTCCTGTTTATTACAGTAGGATCACAGTTTAGCTTTTTTTTTCTATCTATATAATTGTTTAAGGTCTACTTCCGTCTGTTTGTCTTTCTGTCTGTTTGTCTGTCACAGAAATCCCATGTCGCTGATTGGTTGCGGCCGGCTGGCACAGTCCGGCCGTGAATTGGCCCCTCCTTACTCCCCTGCAGTCAGAGCCCCCTCCATACTCCCCCCCCCCCCCAGTCAGCGCCCACATAGCGTTAAAATGAGTGCCTTACACCGCGGCATAACGCGGTGTAAGGCAGTCCGTTAACGCTGCCATTAACCCTCTGTGTGACCAACTTTTTACTATTGATGCTGCCTGTGCTGCATCAATAGTAAAAACATATAATGTTAGAACTAATAAAAAGATCATTATATCCTCACCCTCCGACGGCCCCCGGATCCAGCCCAGGCCTTTCCCGCTCCTCGCGCGCCGCTCCAGTCCCCAGAATGCATTGCAGCAATGACCAGAGATGACGTAGCGGTCTTGCGAGACCGCTACATCATCACGTGTTATTGCCGCTTGGGACCGGAGCATCGCGAGGAGTGGGAAAGGCCTGGGCTGGATCTGGGGGCCGTCAGAGGGTGAGTATATAACTATTTTTTATTTTAATTTTTTTTTTTTAACAGGGATATGGTGCCCATATTGCTATATACTGCGTGGGCTGTTATATACTACATCGGCTGTGCAATATAATACGTGGCTGTGCTATATACTACGTGGGCTGTGTAATATACTGCGTGGGCTGTGTAATATACTGCGTGGGCTGTGTTATATAGTGCGTGGGCTGTGTTATATACTGTGTCGGCTCTGCAATATACTGCGTCGGCTGTGCAATATACTACGTGGCTGTGCAATATACTATGTGGCCATGCAATATACTTAGTGGCTGTGCAATATACTACTTCGCTGTGCTATATACTACGTGGGACTATGTGGGCTGTGCTATATACTGCATGGGCTGTTATATACTACGTCGCTGTGCTATATACGTCGGCTGTGCAATATGCTACGTGGGCTGTGTAATATATTACGTGGCTGTAATATACTGCGTTGGCTGTGCAATATACTACGTGGCTGTGCTGTATATACGTGGCTGTGTAATATACTATGTGGCCTGTGTTACATACTGTGGGGGCTGTGCAATATACTGCGTCAGCTGTGTAATATACTACGTGGGCTGTGCTATATACTACATGGACTGCAATATACTACGTGACTGTGCAATATACTACTTGGCTGTGCTATATACTACATGGGACTATGTGGGCTGTGTTATATATTGCATGGGCTGTGTTATATACTACGTCGGCTGTGCAATATACTACGTGGGCTGTGTAATATATTGCGTGGCTGTAATATACTGCATGGCTGTAATATACTGCGTGGGCTGTGTTATATACTGCGTCGGGCGTCGGCTGTGCAATATACTACGTGGCTGCTATATACTACGTGGGCTGTGTAATATACTACTTGGCTGTGTTATATACTACATGGGCTGTGCTATATACTACGTGGACTGTGCCATATACTACGTGGACTGCAATATACTACGTGGCTGTGCTATATACTACTTGGCTGTGCTATATACTATATGGGACTACGCGGGCTGTGTTATATACTGCATGGGCTGTGTTATATACTACGTTGCTGTGCTATATACTACGTTGCTGTGCTATATACTACGTGGGCTGTGTAATATACTACGTGGCTGTGGATAATACTGCGTGGGCTGTGCAATATACTACGTGGCTGTGCAATATACTACGTGGCTGTGCAATATACTACATGGGCTGTGCAATACACTACGTGGGCTGTGTTATACACTACGTGGGCTGTGTTATATACTACGTGGCTGTGTTATATGCAATGTGGGCTGCACTATATACTACGTGGCTGCACTATATACTACGTGGCTATGCTATATACTACGTGGCCGGCCGTAAACAATCAGCGTCAGACACACTCCGGCCGCGAATTGACGCGGGATTTGAACCACTCTTTGCTAATTGGTCGTGCCCGGCCGGCCGAATCCTGATTATTCATTGTATTACTCTAAAATCTTCATAAATAAACTACATACATATTCTAGAATACCCGATGTGTTCGAATCGGGCCACCATCTAGTAGTGAATAATTGTCAAGAAAAATTATACAAAAAAAATCTGTCAAAGTAACGATTTAGTCTGGTCCAGCCCCACAGTTTGTCTTTGACCAGATTTGCACACTCCATGTACAGCATATATGGAAATCTAAAGCGTTCTCCAGTCTGGGCCCTCTCCGCTCCGGCAGGTTATTTGAGGACACCTCTTTATGAAACCTTGCTGAACACTTCTTTTAAATTTCCCCAGAGTGCTTATTTGGAAACAATGAATCCTTCAGACACACACGGTGCACTGGTTCTTTGCAGACATTATATTATCCTAGTTACTGATGTTACTTTATTTCGGCATTGTGAATTGTAAGAGAACTATGCAAGAACTGCTTGTCCGTGTCTGAAGGCTGTGATGTTATATTAAAGAGGTACACAGGGAAACAAAACATTGCTTTTACCCCTATGCAAATCTTTTGTCTTGTCATTTATAAATGACTGAAAAAAATCTTCAAAAGTGGCTACTTGCCCTGGCGCTTAGAGGGTCCTCAGCTAGACAATCCCTTTAAGTACAAGTTATCACAGACACTGAAAAGCACATTAAAGGGGTTTTCCACTTTTCAAAAAACTGAGGCCCAAATGATTGCATACTTATAAAGCATCAAACACAGATAGTACTCACCTTCCTCATTTACAGCGCGATCTCCTTGCTGCAGCGTTCCATTTGTATTGGCCATATTGGTTGCTTGTCAAGTGTAGCGCACATCATCACTGCAGCCAATCACTGAGCTTAGCAGCTCATGCCATCTACATCAGCAAAGCTGCTGAGCTTAGTGATTAGCTGCAGTGGTGATGTGCTCTTTAGTAATAAGACCAGAGCAGCCCACAGACACTGTCCGCAGACACTGTATCTGGCTAGGATGAGTACAATCTGTGTTGTTTTGCCCACCAGTTTGGGCACCAGTTTCTTGAAAGTAGAAAACCCTATTTAACTCCTTAATGCATAATCACGTGCATGTGGGGTGACCGCACGTGGAAGAGACGCACAACGTGAGCTCTCTCCACATACAGCTGATGCCAGCTATATTTCATATAACTGGCATCTGTGTCTAACAGCATCTGCCGGAGCTGAACTCTGATCGCTGCTGTTTACCATTTAAGTGTTGCTGTCAATCTCTGACAGTCATTTTTAAAAGCTCATGTGTACTGGCTCCATCAGTCTACCATGCGATTGCAGGGCAACAATGGTTTATCATGGCATTAAGGGACCCGCTGAAAGCCACCGTCGATGCCATCTTGGTACTATTGTGAAGCTCAGCCAAGTGCTGAGCTTCATAGGAGACCAAGATTTTCACTATTTACTGCAATTTTGCAGTATATAATAAAAGCGATCATATGATCGCAGTCTCAATGTCCTCTAAGAACTCTAAAAAAATAAGGTAAAAGTTTTTAAAAAGTGAACAAAATAATAAAATCAGTTAAATTTATCAGAATAGGAAATTGATTAACCCATTTATTAAACAATTTAAAAATGAAAAACATTCCTCCCCATAAAAATGCAATAAAAATCTGTTAGGAAGTTGTAGGTACCCCAAATTGATATCAATAATGTAATTACAGGTGCCAATGCTGGGCGTACACAGGATTAACCCAGAGTGGTTCCTATAGAAAGAAGAAGTATAAATGAATCACTTCTTTTCAGACCCAATTCCAGTTTATGTTACAATATGTGCAGTACTGCAGGAAGCCTAAAAACATGGAAACCCCCTATCTAGAAACCACAATATCCAGCGTTCCATGTAAAAGCTGTGTTTTATATTGTAACAAAGCAGCAGCCTGAAAACAAAGCACATCCAGAGAGTAAAACTTTATTATGTCCAATTGACCTTTGTTCAACTTTCATAGTAAGGATTCAGCCAGACGTCTAGTCGGAGTATTAGGAATTCCTGCCCTGTAGAATCATTTCAGACATTATGTTGTGGTTGTGTGCGATGTGTCACAGCCAAGCATGCCACTGATCTGCGAAAAGGCCCCATGCTGTAGATGGCATGTGATAACGGCACCACATAACTGTAGCTATTTCACATCACTGAAAGGATGTTCTAAATGATCTGTACTCATAGTACTTATTTTTGTGTGGATGCGTCAGATAAATCCTCTAAATTTAGCTTTTTAAAAAGTTTGCCCTGCCTTGGGGTACAAGACTGCAGTCACTTTATGGATCAGATAAATTCCCTAAATTTAGCTCTTCAAAGGGGTCACTGTATGTGACTGCAGACTTGTGAATCCTCCAAACAAGCGCACTGTGCTCTATGAGGATTTACCAGGTGCGAGCTGTCATGTGACTGCAAGTATGCAATTTGCATATTTCTGGCCACAATCCGACCAGACGTGTCTGGCCTCATTCAATTTACTTATGTTGAGCAAGTCTGTGCAGGTCTAGTTAGCACATGACTGCTTGTATGAAAATCGCAAACTTTCAGCCATACTCCCGGCGCCTGCATGGGAGAATCCTCACAACGCACATAGAGTGACTGCTGACTTGTACTCCAAGGCCGGACATTGGTAGGATTTCACAAGTATCAGCATGTAGCGGTTTGAAGTCTCTTCCTCTAATCCTTTTCTTAAGACCCAATACACATTAGACTAATGTCAACTGAACCTGGTGGGATAAATGGATTTGGCAACTGTCTATGTGTATACAGGGCCCAAATTATTGTTTGCCGGAGGAGATAAAGACCTCAATTTCGGACTTCTGATCCTTTTGTTCTCTGGATATAAGTCACGACTGGCAACAGCTTGCTCATAGAGAGTATAGGAGCGACTAGCTCAGTGAGCACCTCTGTGCATGAGAAAAATGCAGGCTGACATAGTGAGGGTACTCCTCTAAGCCCAAGGTCCGGGTGGGCACATGGGCCACGGGCATTGGTGTAGCAGCCACAAGGAGCATGCGGAACACGGACATGTAGAATGTGTTGCCAGGGTGAAATGAGTTGAGGCATATTTCAGATGGATAGAGGCATAATAGAAATAATGCAGCTAGCTCAGGGGCACATGATACTCTGATCCTAAAAAAGATTCTCTGTTTATAAGGAGTGTTTACATAGGACTGTCTCATAGGTTTATACTTCTATGGTATCTTCTGTTTGGCTATGTCAATTTACTATTAGGACACTTAACTTTATTGGGGGATTTATTAGATTAGGGATTTGCAGTATATGGTTATTCCCCAGAGTTTGAAAGGGCATAGTTGAATATTCCTACAAAATACCTCAGAGGGCATAGTGCAATATTCCTACAAAAATACCTCAGAGGGCATAGTGCAATATTCCTACAAAAATACCTCATATTCTTACAAAAATACCTCAGAGGGCATAGTGCAATATTCCTACAAAAATACCTCATATTCTTGCAAAAATACCTCAGAGGGCATAGTGCAATATTCCTACAAAAATACCTCAGGGGGCATAGTGCAATATTCCTACAAAAATACCTCATATTCTTACAAAAATACCTCAGAGGGCATAGTGCAATATTCCTACAAAAATACCTCAGAGGGCATAGTGCAATATTCCTACAAAAATACCTCAGAGGGCATGGGTTCGATATTCCTACAAAAATACTTCATATTCTTACAAAAATACCTCAAAGGGCATAGTGAATGTCAGAGGGCATGGGTACGCTATTCCTACAAAAATACATCAGAGGGCATGGGTGCAATATTATCTGGAGAAACCCTCAGTGTAATATAACTGGGATGGTCTTGGTATTTCAAAAATATACATGGGTGTTTTTACCATCTATTAGTATCTAAGATATGACCATGAAATACCGTACTGAGCAGGGTTATAGCGGATAATAGACTGCAAGCAAGGTGGATTTGGGAAATCATTTATTTGACAAAAAACATTATTAACCCCTTAGTGACAGAGCCAATTTGGTACTTAATGACCAGGCCAATTTTTGCAATTCTGACCACTGTCACTTTATGAGGTTATAACTCTGGAACGCTTCAACGGATCCCGCTGATTCTGAGATTGTTTTTTCGTGACATATTGTACTTCATGTTAGTGGTAACATTTCTTCGATATTACTTGCGATTATTTATGAAAAAACCGGAAATATGGCGAAAATTTTTAAAATTTTGCAATTTTCAAAATTTGTATTTTTATGCCCTTAACCCCTTCATGACCCAGCCTATTTTGACCTTAAAGACCTTGCCGTTTTTTGCAATTCTGACCAGTGTCCCTTCATGAGGTAATAACTCAGGAACGCTTCAATGGATCCTAGCGGTTCTGAGATTGTTTTTTCGTGACATATTGGGCTTCATGTTAGTGGTAAATTTAGGTCAATAAATTCTGTGTTTATTTGTGATAAAAACGGAAATTTGGCGAAAATTTTGAAAATTTCGCAATTTTCACATTTTGAATTTTTATTCTGTTAAACCAGAGAGTTATGTGACACAAAATAGTTAATAAATAACATTTCCCACACGTCTACTTTACATCAGCACAATTTTGGAAACAAAATTTTTTTTTGCTAGGAAGTTATAAGGGTTAAAATTTGACCAGCGATTTCTCATTTTTACAACGAAATTTACAAAACCATTTTTTTTAGGGACCACCTCACATTTGAAGTCAGTTTGAGGGGTCTATATGGCTGAAAATACCCAAAAGTGACACCATTCTAAAAACTGCACCCCTCAAGGTGCACAAAACCACATTCAAGAAGTTTATTAACCCTTCAGGTGCTTCACAGCAGCAGAAGCAACATGGAAGGAAAAAATGAACATTTAACTTTTTAGTCACAAAAATGATTTTTCAGCAACAATTTTTTTATTTTCCCAATGGTAAAAGGAGAAACTGAACCACGTAAGTTGTTGTCCAATTTGTCCTGAGTACGCTGATACCTCATATGTGGGGGTAAACCACTGTTTGGGCGCACGGCAGGGCTTGGAAGGGAAGGAGCGCCATTTGACTTTTTGAATGAAAAATTGGCTGCACTCTTTAGCGGACACCATGTCACATTTGGAGAGCCCCCGTGTGCCTAAAAATTGGAGCTCCCCCACAAGTGACCCCATTTTGGAAACTAGATGCCCCAAGGAACTTATCTAGATGCATAGTGAGCCCTTTAAACCCCCAGGTGCTTCACAAATTGATCCGTAAAAATTAAAAAGTACTTTTTTTTCACAAAAAAATTCTTTTAGCCTCAATTTTTTCATTTTCACATGGACAACAGGATAAAATGGATCCTAAAATTTGTTTGGCAATTTCTCCTGAGTACACCGATACTTCACATGTGGGGGTAAACCACTGTTTGGGCACATGGTAAGGCTCGGAAGGGAAGGAGCGCCATTTGACTTTTTGAATGAAAAATTATCTCCATCGTTAGCGGACACCATGTCGCGTTTGGAGAGACCCTGTGTGCTTAAACATTGGAGCTCCCCCACAAGTGACCCCATTTTGGAAACTGGACCCCCCAAGGAACTTATCTAGATGCCTAGTGAGCATTTTAAACCCTCAGGTGCTTCACAAATTGATCCGTAAAAATGAAAAAGTCCTTTTTTTTCACAAAAAATTTATTTTCGCCTCAATTTTTTCATTTTCACATGGGCAATAGGATAAAATGGATCCTAAAATTTGTTGAGCAATTTCTCCCGAGTACGCCGATACCTCATATGTGGGGGTAAACCACTGTTTGGGCACACGGCAGGGCTCGGAAGGGAAGGCGCGCCTTTTAACTTTTTGAATGGAAAATTAGCTCCAATTGTTAGCGGACACCATGTCGCATTTGGAGAGCCCCTGTGTGCCTATGCAATGGAGCTCCCCCACAAGTGACCCCATTTTGGAAACTAGACCCCCCAAGGAACTTATCTAGATGCATACTGAGCACTTTAAACCCCCAGGTGCTTCACAGAAGTTTATAATGCAGAGCCATGAAAATAAAAAATAATTTTTCTTTTCTCAAAAATGATTTTTTAGCCTGGAATTTCCTATTTTGCCAATGGTAATAGGAGAAATTGGACCACAAATGTTGTTGTCCAGTTTGTCCTGAGTATGCAGATACCCCATATGTGGGGGTAAACCACTGTTTGGGCGCACGGCAGGGCTCAGAAGGGAAGGCACGCCATTTGGCTTTTTAAATGGAAAATTATCTCCAATCATTAGCGGACACCATGTCGCGTTTGGAGAGCCCCTGTGTGCCTAAACATTGGAGATCCCCCACAAATTACCCCATTTTGGAAACTAGACCCCCAAAGGAACTAATCTAGATGTGTAGTGAGCACTTTGAACCCTCAAGTGCTTCACAGAAGTTTATAACGCAGAGCCATGAAAATAAAAAAATAAAAATTATTTTCTCAAAAATGAATTTTAGCCCGCAATTTTTTATTTTCCCAAGGGTAACAGGAGAAATTTGACCCCAAAAGTTGTTGTCCAGTTTCTCCTGAGTACGCTGATACCCCATATGTGGGGGTAAACCACTGTTTAGGCACATGCTGGGGCTCGGAAGTGAAGTAGTGACGTTTTGAAATGCAGACTTTGATGGAATGCTCTGTGGGCGTCACGTTGCGTTTGCAGAGCCCCTGATGTGGCTAAACAGTAGAAACCCCCCACAAGTGACCCCATTTTGGAAACTAGACCCCGAAAGGAACTTATCTAGATGTGAGGTGTGCACTTTGAACCCCCAAGTGCTTCACAGAAGTTCATAACACAGAGCAGTGAAAATAATAAATACGTTTTCTTTCCTCAAAAATAATTTTTTAGCCCAGAATTTTTTATTTTCCCAAGGGTTACAGGAGAAATTGGACCACAAAAGTTGTTGTCCAGTTTCTCCTGAGTACGCTGATACCTTATGTGTGGGGGTAAACCACTGTTTGGGCACACGTGGGGGCTCAGAAGGGAAGTAGTGACTTTTGAAATGCAGACTTTGATGGAATGGTCTGCGGGCGTCACGTTGCGTTTGCAGAGCCCCTGGTGTGCCTAAACAGTAGAAACCCCCCACAAGTGACCCCATTTTGGAAACTAGACCCCCAAAGGAACTTATCTAGATGTGTGGTGAGCACTTTCAACCCCCAAGTGCTTTACAGAAGTTTATAACGCAGAGCCGTGAAAATAATAAATACGTTTTCTTTCCTCAAAAATAATTTTTTAGCCCAGAATTTTTTATTTTCCCAAGGGTTACAGGAGAAATTGGACCACAAAAGTTGTTGTCCAGTTTCTCCTGAGTACGCTGATGCCCCATGTGTGGGGGTAAACCACTGTTTGGGCACACGTGGGGGCTCAGAAGGGAAGTAGTGACTTTTGAAATGCAGACTTTGATGGAATGGTCTGCGGGCGTCACGTTGCGTTTGCAGAGCCCCTGGTGTGCCTAAACAGTAGAAACCCCCCACAAGTGACCCCATTTTGGAAACTAGACCCCCCAAGGAACTTATCTAGATATGTGGTGAGCACTTTGAACCCCCAAGTGCTTCACAGACGTTTACAACGCAGAGCCGTGAAAATAAAAAATCATTTTTCTTTCCTCAAAAATGATGTTTTAGCAAGCAATTTTTTATTTTCTCAAGGGTAACAGGAGAAATTGGACCCCAGTAATTGTTGCGCAGTTTGTCCTGAGTATGCTGGTACCCCATATGTGGGGGTAAACCACTGTTTGGGCACACGTCGGGGTTCGGAAGTGAGGGAGCACCATTTGAATTTTTGAATACAAGATTGGCTGGAATCAATGGTGGCGCCATGTTGCGTTTGGAGACCCCCTGAAGTGCCTAAACAGTGGAAACCCCTCAATTCTACCTCCAACACACCCCTAACCCTTATCCCAACTGTAGCCGTAACCCTAATCACAACCCTAACCCCAACACACCCCTAACCACAACCCTAACCCCAACACACCCCTAACCCTAACCACAACCCTAATTCCAACCCAACTCTAAGGCTATGTGCCAACGTTGCGGATTCGTATGAGATTTTTTAGCATCATTTTTGAAAAATCCGCGGGTAAAAGGCACTGCGTTTTACCTGTGGATTTACCGTGGATTTCCAGTGTTTTTTGTGCGGATTTCACCTGTGGATTCCTATTGAGGAACAGGTGTAAAACGCTGCGGAATCCGCACAAAGAATTGGCATGCTGCGGAAAATACAACGCAGCGTTCCCGCGCGGTATTTTCTGCACCATGGGCACAGCGGATTTGGTTTTCCATATGTTTACATGGTACTGTAAACCTGATGGAACACTGCTGCCGATCCGCAGCGGCCAATCCGCACCGTGTGCACATAGCCTAATTCTAAAGGTATGTGCACACGCTGCGGATCCGCAGCAGTTTCCCATGAGTTTACAGTTCAATGTGAACCTATGGGAACCAAAAATCGCTGTACACATGCTGCGGAAAAACTGCACGGAAACGCAGCGGTTTACATTCCGCAGCATGTCACTTCTTTCTGCGGATTCCGCAGCGGTTTTACAACTGCTCCAATAGAAAATCGCAGTTGTAAAACCGCAGTGAAATGCGCAGAAAAACCGCGGTAAATCCACGATAAATCGGCAGCGGTTTAGCACTGTGGATTTTTCAAATCCGCTGCGGAAAAATCCGCATAGGACCAGAATACGTGTGCACATACCGAAACCCTAACCCTAGCCCTACCCCTAACCCTACCCCTACCCCTAACCCTACCCCTAACCCTACCCCTAACCCTACCCCTAACCCTACCCCTAACCCTAACCCTAACCCTACCCCTAACCCTAACCTTAGTTCTTACCCCAACCTTAGTGAAAAAAAAAAAATTCTTTATTTTTTTTATTGTCCCTATCTATGGGGGTGACAAAGGGGGGGGTCATTTACTATTTTTTTTATTTTGATCACTGAGATATAACCTATCTCAGTGATCAAAATTCACTCTGGAACGAATCTGCCGGCCGGCAGATTCGGCGGGCGCACTGCACATGCGCCCGCCATTTTGGAAGATGGCGGCGCCCAGGAAAGAAGACGGACGGACCTCGGGCGGCCAGGTAAGTATAAGGGGGGGAGATCAGGGCACGGGGGGGGGCGTCGGAGCACGGGGGGGTGGATCGGAGCATGGGGGGGGTGGATCGGAACACGGGAGGGAGGATTGGAGCACGGGGAAGGATTGGAGCACGGGGTGAGGGATCGCTGTGCGGGGGGGGTGGATCGGAGCACGGGGGGGGGGGGTCGCTGTGTGCGGGGGGGGGATCGGAGTGCGGGGGGGTTTGATTGGAGCGCGGGGGGTGTGATTGGTGCACGGGGAAGCGGACAGGAGGACGGGGGAGCGGAGCACAGGACGGAGGGGAGCGGACCACAGATCGGGGGGCTGGGGGGGCGATCGGAGGGGTGGGGTGGGTGCACATAAGAGTTTCCAGCCATGGCCGATGATATTGCAGCATCGGCCATGGCTGGATTGTAATATTTCACCAGTTTTTTAGGTGAAATATTACAAATCGCTCTGATTGGCAGTTTCACTTTCAACAGCCAATCAGAGCGATCGTAGCCACGAGGGGGTGAAGCCACCCCCCCTGGGCTAAACTACCACTCCCCCTGTCCCTGCAGATCGGGTGAAATGGGAGTTAACCCTTTCACCCGGCCTGCAGGGACGCGATCTTTCCATGACGCATATGCTGCGTCATGGGTCGGAATGGCACCGACTTTCATGACGCAGCGTATGCGTCAAAGGTCGGGAAGGGGTTAAATCAGAGAGATATGTCACGAAAAATAGTTAATAAATAACATTTCCCACATGTCTACTTTACATCAGCACAATTTTGGAAACAAAATTTTTTTTTTGTTAGGGAGTTATAAGGGTTAAAAGTTGACCAGCAATTTCTCATTTTTACAACACCATTTTTTTTTAGGGACCACATCACATTTGAAGTAGTTTTGAGCGATACCTTCCGATATCGGAAAGTATCGGTATCGGTTGGGATCGGCCGATATTCAAAAAATATCGGATATCGCCGATACCGATACCCGATCCCAATGCAAGTCAATGGGACCAAAATATCGGAATTAAAATAAACCCTTTCTTTCCTTGTAGGTTCATTCTACATCAAGGAAAACAACTAAGAATAATGTAGGATGTATTGTGGGAGGTGGCGGAGACATTAAAGGCAATGAGGTTTAGCCCAATCAAATAGAATAGCATGTTTTTTGTTTTTTTAAGACGTTCGGAGTGAAAAAGATATTGAGTATGTAAATTTTTTTTTATTTTGTCAGTTATTGATGTTTCACTATTCCACGCCCTTCCCCTTCTTTTTTTTTCTTTTTTTTTTTTTTACTTTTCCCACACTTTCATCTTCATCATCATCACCATCTTTGACATCAACTTCTTCTTCACCTTATTCATCTTCTTCTTCATCTTCTACCTATTTTTTTTTTTATTACATTCTTCATATTCATTTTATTCAACTATTATTATTCTTCCTATTCTACATATTCTTTTTATTCCACTGTTATTATTCTTCCTATTCTACTTCTTCATCATATTCTCATTTGTGACAGGCATTCCCGTAGTTGTTATCTATAAAAGTTGGAAGATTACACCTTCCGTTCTGCCAGTCACAAAAGTTACATTTGTCCGCGTTCAGTTTGGCCTGCAGCATCAGGCTTTATCCAGGGGCACCACGAGGAGGAACGGACTCACCCCCATACACTGCTTAGTCTTCTTCTGCATATAATTTAGATAATATCTTTTGCTCTGATATTAAGTCTTATGCTTAATGTTCTTCTGCTCTTTGTTCTGCAGCCTCTTGTTCTTCTGCTTCTCGGTCTTCCATGTCGTCGTCTCCAGGGTCGTCGTCTCCAGTGTCGTCATCTCCGCCGTCGTCGTCTCAGCCGTCGTCGTCTCCGCCGTCGTCATCGGGGTGGTCTTCCGGGTCGTCGTCGTCGTCATCGGGGTGGTCTTCCGGGTCGTCGTCATCGGGGTGGTCTTCCGGGTCGTCGACTTTAGGGTCTTAAACTTGGAAATGTAGCAGAAGGTACAAGAAGGCTGAGAAAATGCCAAGAACCAGCTGATGGAACTGGAACTCGGATGGCTACCCGAAGGTTCAAGAGCCTATGGAACTACCGAGGACCAGCTGACGTTACTGGAACCCGGTTACTAAGCAGGAGGTACCCGTGCTAAAAAGCACTACCAAGGACCGCCTGGCGTTGGCGGAACTCGGATACCCAGAAGGAGGCACCTAAGCCAAAGGCTCTGCCCGGAACCAGCTGACGTTACTGGAACCAGGATGGGGAGCAGAAGGTACAAGAGCAAAAGACACTGCCGAGAACCAGCTGACGGTACTGGAACCCGGATGGGTAGCCGAAGGTCCAAGAGCCAATGGAACTACCGAGGACCAGCTGACGTTACTGGAACCCGGTTACTAAGCAGGAGGTACCCGTGCCTGAAAGCACTACCAAGGACCACCTGACGTTGGTGGAACTTGGATACCCAGAAGGAGGCACCTAAGCCAAAGGCTCTGCCCGGAACCAGCTGACGGTACTGGAACCAGGATGGGGAGCAGAAGGTACAAGAGCAAAAGACACTGCCGAGAACCAGCTGACGGTGCTGGAACCAGGTGGTGGACCCGAAGGCCCACAGGAGAGGAGAGAACAGCTAGGCCACGAGGCAGCCGCAGTTACCGAACCCCAACAGTCCTACAGGGGGAGCTGGGCCTACTGGCACTACAGAACCAGCCTTGACTACCAGTTCACGCAGCCCACATAGGAAGCTCCTAAACTGGAGGCACCCTGGAGTTGGCTAACCCGACTGCAACACGACGGGGCAAACATAGGCGTCTCAGCGAGTTTGACACACCCCGGAAACAGCTGACGGTGCTGAAACCAGGTTTGGCACGAGGGAGTACCTGTGACAAAAACACTGCCGAGAACCAGCTGGCGGTGCTGGAACCCAGATGCGTTGCCCCAGTGTGCAAGAGCCAATGGCACGACCGAGGACCAGCTGACGGTGCTGGAACACGGTTACTAAGCTGTAGGTGCCCGCGCTTAAAAGCACTACCAAGGACCGCCTGACGTTGGCGGAACTCGGATACCCAGGAGGAGGCACCTAAGCCAAAGGCTCAGCCCGGAACCAGCTGACGGTGCTGGAACCAGGTGGTGGACCCCAAGGCCCACAGGAGAGGAGAGAACAGCTAGGCCGCGAGGCAGCCGCAGTTACCGAACCCCAACAGTCCTACAGGGGGAGCTGGGCCTACTGGCACTACAGAACCAGCCTTGACTACCAGTTCACGCAGCCCACATAGGAAGCTCCTAAACTGGAGGCACCCTGGAGTTGGCTAACCCGACTGCAACACGACGGGGCAAACATAGGCGTCTCAGCGAGTTTGACACACCCCGGAAACAGCTGACGGTGCTGAAACCAGGTTTGGCACGAGGGAGTACCTGTGACAAAAACACTGCCGAGAACCAGCTGGCGGTGCTGGAACCCAGATGCGTTGCCCCAGTGTGCAAGAGCCAATGGCACGACCGAGGACCAGCTGACGGTGCTGGAACACGGTTACTAAGCTGTAGGTGCCCGCGCTTAAAAGCACTACCAAGGACCGCCTGACGTTGGCGGAACTCGGATACCCAGGAGGAGGCACCTAAGCCAAAGGCTCGGCCCGGAACCAGCTGACGGTGCTGGAACCAGGTGGTGGACCCCAAGGCCCACAGGAGAGGAGAGAACAGCTAGGCCGCGAGGCAGCCGCAGTTACCGAACCCCAACAGTCCTACAGGGGGAGCTGGGCCTACTGGCACTACAGAACCAGCCTTGACTACCAGTTCACGCAGCCCACATAGGAAGCTCCTAAACTGGAGGCACCCTGGAGTTGGCTAACCCGACCGCACCACGACGGGGCAAGCATAGGCGTCTCAGTGAGCTTGACACAACCCGGAAACAGCTGACGGTGCTGAAACCAGGCTTGGCACGAGGGAGTACCTGTGACAAGAACACTGCCGAGAACCAGCTGGCGGTGCTGGAACCCAGATGCGTTGCCCCAGTGTGCAAGAGCCAATGGCACGACCGAGGACCAGCTGGCGGTGCTGGAACCCGGTTACTAAGCTGTAGGTGCCCGCGCTTAAAAGCACTACCAAGGACCGCCTGACGTTGGCGGAACTCGGATACCCAGGAGGAGGCACCTAAGCCAATGGCTCGGCCTGGAACCAGCTGACGGTGCTGGAACCAGGTGGTGGACCACAAGGCCCACAGGAGAGGAGAGAACAGCTAGGCCGCGAGGCAGCCGCAGTTACCGAACCCCAACAGTCCTACAGGGGGAGCTGGGCCTACTGGCACTACAGAACCAGCCTTGACTACCAGTTCACGCAGCCCACATAGGAAGCTCCTAAACTGGAGGCACCCTGGAGTTGGCTAACCCGACCGCACCACGACGGGGCAAGCATAGGCGTCTCAGTGAGCTTGACACAACCCGGAAACAGCTGACGGTGCTGAAACGAGGCTTGGCACGAGGGAGTACCTGTGACAAGAACACTGCCGAGAACCAGCTGGCGGTGCTGGAACCCAGATGCGTTGCCCCAGTGTGCAAGAGCCAATGGCACGACCGAGGACCAGCTGGCGGTGCTGGAACCCGGTTACTAAGCTGTAGGTGCCCGCGCTTAAAAGCACTACCAAGGACCGCCAGACGTTGGCGGAACTCGGATACCCAGGAGGAGGCACCTAAGCCAAAGGCTCGGCCCGGAACCAGCTGACGGTGCTGGAACCAGGTGGTGGACCCCAAGGCCCACAGGAGAGGAGAGAACAGCTAGGCCGTGAGGCAGCCGCAGTTACCGAACCCCAACAGTCCTACAGGGGGAGCTGGGCCTACTGGCACTACAGAACCAGCCTTGACTACCAGTTCACGCAGCCCACATAGGAAGCTCCTAAACTGGAGGCACCCTGGAGTTGGCTAACCCGACTGCAACACGACGGGGCAAACATAGGCGTCTCAGCGAGTTTGACACACCCCGGAAACAGCTGACGGTGCTGAAACCAGGTTTG
This sequence comes from Ranitomeya imitator, assembly GCF_032444005.1. Classification (NCBI taxonomy): domain Eukaryota; kingdom Metazoa; phylum Chordata; class Amphibia; order Anura; family Dendrobatidae; genus Ranitomeya; species Ranitomeya imitator. The sequence continues at coordinate 463,637,059 of NC_091285.1, forward strand.
GCACGAGGGAGTACCTGTGACAAAAACACTGCCGAGAACCAGCTGGCGGTGCTGGAACCCAGATGCGTTGCCCCAGTGTGCAAGAGCCAATGGCACGACCGAGGACCAGCTGACGGTGCTGGAACACGGTTACTAAGCTGTAGGTGCCCGCGCTTAAAAGCACTACCAAGGACCGCCTGACGTTGGCGGAACTCGGATACCCAGGAGGAGGCACCTAAGCCAAAGGCTCGGCCCGGAACCAGCTGACGGTGCTGGAACCAGGTGGTGGACCCCAAGGCCCACAGGAGAGGAGAGAACAGCTAGGCCGCGAGGCAGCCGCAGTTACCGAACCCCAACAGTCCTACAGGGGGAGCTGGGCCTACTGGCACTACAGAACCAGCCTTGACTACCAGTTCACGCAGCCCACATAGGAAGCTCCTAAACTGGAGGCACCCTGGAGTTGGCTAACCCGACTGCAACACGACGGGGCAAACATAGGCGTCTCAGCGAGTTTGACACACCCCGGAAACAGCTGACGGTGCTGAAACCAGGTTTGGCACGAGGGAGTACCTGTGACAAAAACACTGCCGAGAACCAGCTGGCGGTGCTGGAACCCAGATGCGTTGCCCCAGTGTGCAAGAGCCAATGGCACGACCGAGGACCAGCTGGCGGTGCTGGAACCCGGTTACTAAGCTGTAGGTGCCCGCGCTTAAAAGCACTACCAAGGACCGCCTGACGTTGGCGGAACTAGGATACCCAGGAGGAGGCACCTAAGCCAAAGGCTCGGCCTGGAACCAGCTGACGGTGCTGGAACCAGGTGGTGGACCACAAGGCCCACAGGAGAGGAGAGAACAGCTAGGCCGCGAGGCAGCCGCAGTTACCGAACCCCAACAGTCCTACAGGGGGAGCTGGGCCTACTGGCACTACAGAACCAGCCTTGACTACCAGTTCACGCAGCCCACATAGGAAGCTCCTAAACTGGAGGCACCCTGGAGTTGGCTAACCCGACCGCACCACGACGGGGCAAGCATAGGCGTCTCAGTGAGCTTGACACAACCCGGAAACAGCTGACGGTGCTGAAACCAGGCTTGGCACGAGGGAGTACCTGTGACAAGAACACTGCCGAGAACCAGCTGGCGGTGCTGGAACCCAGATGCGTTGCCTATTAAAGATTGTCTTCCTAGAGCCCCAACTAGCGGTGTTGAAACTAAGGGTAAGCAGGGGGAGCAGAGTGTAGGCCGAAGCCTGCACTGGAGGCAGCTTTGTGTCTGCGTTGCGTTTGCAGGACACTTTGCCGGCTACACAGTGGGGGAACAGCTGGCGTTGCTGAACCCCACTAACACAATGGCGTGTGTTTTTCTCTGTGCAGCTAGCACTTGCGGTCAAAAACTAGCGATGTTAGAGCCCGTGTTGAAGCAGGAGGAGGAGGAGAGGAGCAAAGTGTAGGCCGAAGCCTGCACTGGTGGCAGCTTTTGTTCTGTTGTGCCAGCGTGGCTTGTGCTGGACACGTTGCCGACTACACAGCAGGGGAACAGCTGGCGTTGCTGAACCCCACTAACACATTGACTGGTGTTTTTCTCTGTGCAGCTAGCAGTTCCGGGCAAAAACTAGCGGTGTTTGAGCCCAGGGTCAGCAGGAGGAGTAGAGGAGCAGAGTGTAGGCCGAAGCCTAGTTGAACCAATTACAAAGGTTACCTTTAACCCCCCCCCCTCAGGTGTTGCAAGGTACAAGAGCCACACCTTGAACAGCATTAATGATGCACTAGTCAAAGGTTGCTCTATTTAATTTTGCTCCTTGCACACGCTGAATTAAACACGTACACTATTTAGCCCATTATACTGTAAAACAGTAGTGGAGGCGTGACTACTAGTCTTTTTAAGGAGACGCAGCACAGGTGTACAAATTTACACCTAGGTGCTGTGCGCAGATTCCTTACCGTTGTTATTTGCAGTACAGGAAACTGCGCTCTTGTGTTATCCCTTGGCAATACCCTGTTAGTGCAGGCCGTCTCATGACCTCATTTCATGTTGGCCGCTGCGGTTAACGATGGCCATAAATCCCAGACCCACAGTGGCTTTTCCTAAAGTCACACTGCGGTGCTGGGATTCGTGGCCTTGTGCAGTAAATATGTTCGCCGCTCACACATGTCCTTACACCTGCTTCAGACTGGGCGGCCTCAGCTGATCCCTTATCGCATGCCGCGGCCATGAGGCCGCACAGTCAGAAGAAGGCGGAAGGAGGGGAGTGAAGACAGGGGAACATATGCACTGCTCGTGCCCATCAATCACACCCTCGCAGTCAAAATATATGAGACAACGGGGGGCGTTGTGTCGGGCAGGGGGGACGCACAGGCACAGCCAGCCAACCAATGATGTCAGGAGACGGGCAGCGCTAACAATGGGGGTGCTGCGTGTCATTAAAAAGGAAAGTCACACCTCAGGGACATTGTAATGGTCTGTAATGAGACACATTTTGTACTTGTTGAGTTCCACGTGTGCAAGGAGAAAAAGTCAGCCACCTTGTACAAATGCAGCAGTACTGCTGTACAAGGTGGCTGTTATACATAGAAACACCTGGGGGGGTGGGGGGCAGGCTCCCTTCAATTTCAGTTCATGTGCCTGCGTGGCGTTTGCAGGACACGTTGCCAGCTACACAGCAGGGGAACAGCTGGCGGTGCTGAACCCCACTAACACATTGGCTGGTGTTTTTCTCTGTGCAGCTAGCATGTCCGGGCAGAAACTGGCGTTGTTTGAGCCCGGGGTCAGCAGGAGGAGGAGAGGAGCAGAGTGTAGGCCGAAGCCTAGTTGAACCAATTTCAAAGGTTACCTTTAACCCCCCCCCTCAGGTGTTGCAAGGTACAAGAGCCACACCTTGAACAGCATTAATGATGCACAAGTCAAAGGTTGCTCTATTTAATTTTGCTCCTTGCACACGCTGAATTAAACAAGTACATTATTTAGCCCATTATACTGTCAAACAGTAGTGGAGGCGTGACTACTAGTCTTTTTAAGGAGATGCAGCACAGGTGTCAAAATTTACACCTAGCTGCTGTGCGCAGATTCCTGAGCGTTGTTATTTGCTGTACAGGAGTCTGCGCTATTGGGATCCCTTGGCCATGCGCTGTGAGCGCTTCCTGTCTTCTGACCTCATTTAATGTCGGCCGTTACGGTTAGCGATGGACATGAATCCCAGACCCACAGTGTGTTTTCAAAAAATCACACTGCGTGGTTGGGATTCGTGGCCTTGTTCAGTAAATATGTTTGACGCTCACACATGTCCTTACACCTGCTTCAGACTGGGCGGCCTCATCTGATCCCTTATCGCCTGCCGCGGCCATGAGGACACCCAGTCTGAAGAAGGCGGAAGGAGATGAGTGAACACAGGCAAACATGCAATGCACATGCCCATCAATCACACCCTCGCTGTTCAAAAAAATAAGACACCGAGGGGCGTTGTTTCGAGCAGGGCAGACGCACAGGCGCAGCCAGCTAACCAATGATGTCAAAAGACGGGCAGCGCTAACAAGGGTGGTGCTGCGTATCATTAGAAAGGAAAGTCACACCTCAGGGACAGTGGAATGGTCTCAATGAGACACATTTTGTACGTGTTGAGTTCCACGTGGGCAAGGAGAAAAAGTCAGCCACTTTGTACAAATGCAGCAGTACTGCTGTACTAGGTGGCTGTTATACATAGAAACACCTGGGGGGGTGGGGCCAGGTTCCCTTTAATTTCAGTTCATGTGCCTGCGTGGCGTTTGCAGGTCACGTTGCCGGCTACACAGCAGGGGAACAGCTGGCGTTGCTGAACCCCACTAACACATTGGCTGGTGTTTTTCTCTGTGCAGCTAGCATGTCCGGGCAGAAACTGGCGGTGTTTGAGCCCGGGGTCAGCAGGAGGAGGAGAGGAGCAGAGTGTAGGCCGAAGCCTGCACTGGTGGCAGCTTTTGTTCTGTTGTGCCAGCGTGGCTTGTGCTGGACACGTTGCCGACTACACAGCAGGGGAACAGCTGGCGGTGCTGAACCCCACTGACACATCACCTAGTGTTTTTTCTGTGTAGACAACACTTCCAGGTGGCAACTGACAGTGTTGAAACCCAGGGAATCAAAGAGGAGCAGAGTGTAGGCCGAAGCCTGCAGTGGAGCAAGTTGAAAGGGAACCTTTAACCCCCCCCCCCCAGGCATTTGTTGCTGAAAGAGCCATCTTGTACAGCAGTAATACTGCACATGGAAAATGGTGGCTCCGAAAATTATGCTCCTTGCAAACGCTGAAGTACACACTCATATAATGTGTCCCCTCACACCGTCAAACCATCCCGGAAGTGGGACTTTCCTTTGTAATGTGACACAGCACAGCCGTCATTCCAACCCCCTTGGTGCCGGGCGCCACCTCCTCAACGTTGTTTGGTTCTGTCACGGAGCCCGCGCTGTAATGTTATCCCTTGGCCATGCACAGTTAGCGGTGCCCGTCTTCTGACATCATGTAGGTGTCAGGCTGGCAGTGCCTGTGCGTCCAAGCTGCCCGAGATCCAACCTTGCAGTGTCATCTAATGTAGTCCCACTGCGGGCCAGGGATCCATGGGCATGCGCAGTGCATATCATCGCCTCTCACTCACCTCCTTCCTGCTTCTTCAGACTGTGCGGCGTCACGGCCGTGGCATGCTATTAGGGATCAGCTGACGCCGCCTAGTCTGAAGAAGCGTGAAGAAGGGGAGTGAGAGGCTAGTATATGCACTGCGCATGGCCATGGATACCAGGCCCACTGTGGGATCACATTAGACGACACTGCGAGGTGTGATTTCGGGCAGCGTGGACGCACAGGCGCAGCCAGGACGACAACAAATGATGTCAGAGGACGGGCAGCGCAAACTGTGCATGGCCAAGGGATAACATAACAGCGCAGGGTCCATGACGGAATCAAACAACGCTAAGGAGGCAGCGCACGGTGCCAAGGGGGTAGCAATGACGGCTGTGCTGCGTCACATTACAAAGGAAAGTCCCACCTCCGGGACGGTTGAACGGTGTGAGGGGACACATTACATGAGTGTGTAGTTCAGCGTTTGCAAGGAGCATAATTTCAAGAGCGACCTTTCCCTTGTGCAGTATTAGTGCTGCACATGGTGGCTCTTTCAGTAACAAACGCCTAGGGTGGGGGGACAGGTCCCCTTACATTTTAGTTGTGCCAGCGTGGCGGTCGCATGACACGTTGCCGGATACACAGCTGGGGATCAGCTGACGTTACTGAACCCCAATAACAGAGGAGCGACTGTTGACTGTGCACACAGCACTTCCAGGCACCAACTGGCGGTGTTAGAGCCCAGGGACAGCAGGAGGAGCAGATTGGAGGTATTGCCGCACACACAGCTGGGGATCAGCTGACGTTACTGAACCCCAATAACAAAGGAGCGACTGTTGACTGTGCACACAGCACTTCCAGGCACCAACTGGCGGTGTTAGAGCCCAGGGACAGCAGGAGGAGCAGATTGGAGGTATTGCCGCACACACAGCTGGGGATCAGCTGACGTTACTGAACCCCAATAACAGAGGAGCGACTGTTGACTGTGCACACAGCACTTCCAGGCACCAACTGGCGGTGTTAGAGCCCAGGGACAGCAGGAGGAGCAGAGGAACAGAGTGTAGGCCGAAGCCTGATTGGAGCAAGTTGAAAGGAAACCTTTAACCCCCCCCCCAAGACGTTTGTAGCTGAAAGAGCCATCTTGTGCAGCACTAAGGATGCAAAAGGAAAAGGTTGCTCTTTTAATTATGCTCCTTGCAAACACCGAAGTAAACACTAAAAAATGTGTCCCTTTATACCGTTAAACCGTTCCGGAGGTGCGAATTTCCTTCGTAATGGGACACAGCACAGCTGTCATTCCTATCCCCTTGATGCCGTGCGCTGCCTCCTCAGCGTTGTTTTAAGCTGTCACGGAGCCTGCGCTGTTCTGTTAGCCCTTGGCCATGCCCAATTAGCGCTGCCTGTCTTCTGACATAATTTGGTGTCAGGCTGTCAGTGCCTGTGCGTCCATGCTGCTCCAGATCCCACCTCGCAGTCTCGTCTAACGTAATCCCACTGCGGGCCTTGGAACCATGGGCATGCACAGTGCATAACCTCGACTCTCACTCCCCTCCTTCCCTCTTCTTCAGACTGTGCGGTGTCACGGCCGTGGCATGCTAGGGATCAGCTGACGGCGCACAGTCTAAAGAAGGCGGAGGGAAATGAGCGAGAGCCCGAGGGGAAGATATGCACTGCGCATGCCCATGGATCCCAGGCCCGCAGTGTGACTCAATCAGAAGACACTGCGAGGCGGGATCTCGGGCAGCGCGGCCGCACAGGCGCAGCCAGCCTGACACCAAATTATGTCAGAAGACAGGCAGCGCAAATAGGGCATGCCCAAGGGATAACAGAACAGCGCAGGCTCCGTGACAGCTTAAAACAACGCTGAGGAGGCAGCGCATGGCACCAAGGGGGTAGGAATGACGGCTGTGCTGCGTCACATTACGAAGGAAAGTCCCAGCTCCGGGACGGTATAACGGTATCAGTGAACACATTTTATAAGTGTTAAGTTCTGCGTGTGCAAAGAGCTAAAAAAAAAGAGCTACCTTTTCCTTGTGCAGCATTACTGCTGCACAAGATGGCTCTTTCAGTAACAAACGACGGGGGGGACAGGTTCCCTTACATTTAGGTTGTTGTGCCAGCGTGGCGGTCGCAGGACACATTGCCGGCTACACAGCTGGGGATCAGCTGACGTTACTGAAACCCAATAACACTGGGTCGTATGTTTTTACTGTGCAGCCTGCACTTCTGAGCCGCAACTGGCGGTGTTGGAGCCCAGGAATAGCAGTTCAGGTGGTAGAAAGATGAACACAGCAGGAGACCTGGATGACACCCAATTACTTAATCAGGCAGAGGAGTGGCAAATTCCTGCGAGATCCAGGCCTGGTTCATTTTCAGGAAAGTAAGCCGGTCAACGTTATCGGAGGATAGTCGCATGCGACGGTCTGTTAGTACACCACCTGCGGCACTAAAGACACATTCCGATAAGACACTAGCCGCAGGGCAAGCCAGCACCTCCAATGCATACTGGCTTAGCTCTGGCCATGTATCCAGCTTAGAGACCCAAAACTTGAACGGGGAAGAGCCGTCTGGGAGTACAGTAAGAGGGCAAGCCATGTAGTCTGTCACCATCTGACGGAACCGTTGCCTCCTGCTGACTAGAGCCGCCGGTGATGGTGTAGACATTTGGGGCGGGCACACAAAAGTGTGCCAGAGTTGTGCCATACTGGGCTTGCCTTGGGCAGAGGCACTGCTTCTGCTCCCTCTTTGGGCAGAGCCTCCCCCACTGCCTCGACGCACTGAGCTGCTTTGTAAAGCACTAGCAGCACTCCTCTCAGTTGGACAGGAGAAGATGATGGAATTCACCAGTGTGTCGTGGTACTCCCGCAATTTACGCTCCCGGGTCAACGCAGGGATGAGGTTTTGGACGTTGTCCCGGTAGCGAGGATCGAGGAGGGTGAACACCCAATAATCAGGCATGTTGAGAATGTGGTCGATGCGGCGGTCGTTTCTCAGGCACTGCAGCATTAAATCCACCATGTGCTGCAGAGTGCCAACTGGCCCAGAAACGCTGTCCCCTGCTTGAGACATGATCTCTGCCCGCTCGTCATCACCCCACCCTCGCTGTACACACTGACCACTGGACAATTGTGTCGCTCCCTCCTCTGGACGGAGCTCTTCCTCATCCATTGACTCCTCCTCATCCTCCTCACAAATTGGCCCCTGCGTACCCCTTTGTGAGGAACCACGTGGCGCTGACTCTCCAGAAGCTGATGGAAAAGGTGACTCCTCATCCTCCACCTCTTCCACCACATCATCCCTTAACCCTTGCAAAGTTTGCTGAAGCAGGCAGATAAGGGGGACAGTCATGCTGACTAGTGCATCATCTGCACTTGCCATCCGCGTGGAATAATCAAAAGGACGCAAAACCTGGCAGACGTCCTTCATAGTGGCCCACTCTGTGGTTGTGAAGTGTGATCGGCGCTGACTGCGACTTCTTTGCGCCTGATGCAGCTGGTACTCCATAACTGCTTGCTGCTGCTCACACAACCGCTCCAACATATGTAACGTGGAATTCCACCGGGTAGGTAGGTCACATATGATGCGGTGTTCCGGAAGGCGGAATCGGCGCTGCAGAGCAGCAATGCGGGATCTGGCCAAGCTGGAACGCCGCAAGTGAGCACACTCTAGGCGGACCTTGTGCAGCAGGGCATCAAGATCCGGATAGTCCCTCAGAAAACTCTGCACAACCAAATTGAGCACATGTGTCAGACATGGGATGTGAGTGAGGTTGCCAAGGGCCAAAGCTGCCACCAGATTTCTGCCATTGTCACACACTACCATGCCTGGCTGGAGATTCGCTGGCAGTAACCACACATCGCTCTCCTGCTTGATGGCATTCCAGAGCTCCTGCGCTGTGTGGCTTCGATGCCCCAATGAAACTAGTTTCAAGACGGCCTGCTGACGTTTGGCCACGGCTGTGCTCATGTCGGTCATAGGTAAACGTTCACGGGTCCATGTGGAGGTGGACTGTGACGGATCCTGCAGAGAGGAATCAGAGGAACTGGTGTAAGAGGAGGAGTCGATGCGTACAGACTGGATTCCTGCAATCCTTGGAGTGGGCAGGACACGTCCTGCGCCACTCGCACGATCTGTACCTGGCTCAACAACATTAACCCAATGGGCAGTGAGGGAAACATATCGCCCCTGTCCATGCTGACTGGTCCACGCATCGGTGGTGAGGTGGACCTTGCTACTGACGGCGTTCAGTAGCGCATGTTTTATGTTTGCCTCAACATGCCTGTGCAGGGCAGGGACAGCCTGCCTGCTGAAGTAAAAACGGCTGGGCACCTTGTACTGTGGGACTGCCAATGCCATCAAGTCACGGAAGCTGTCAGTCTCCACCAGCCTGAACGAGAGCATTTCCAGGGACAACAGTTTGGCAATGCCTGCATTCAGAGCCTGTGCTCGGGGGTGGTTGGCCGAGAATGCCCGCCTTTTCTCCCATGCCTGGACTACCGATGGCTGTAGAGTAGACTGGGAGTGTGAGGATGACTGGGAAGGTGGTGCTGTGGGTGGAATTACACTAGGTCTCTGGACAACAGTGGAGGAAGAGGCAACACGAGATGAAGAGGTGGTAGCTGCCGCTGTTGGTTGGCCTACGTCTTCACTGTGTTTCTGTAACTCCACCGCGTGCCTGTTCCGCACATGTTTCCACATATTTGTGGTATTGAGGTTGCTGACACTTTTACCTCTTTTTACTTTCTGATGACACAGCTTGCATTTGACAAAACAAATGTCATCTGCAACTGTGTCAAAAAAGGACCAGGCACTGCAAGTCTTGGGAGCGCCCTTTTTGGCTTTGGAAAGAGACAGGCTCCTAACGGGTGCCAAAGTGGAGGCTACAGGCTCCGCAGTCTTCCCCCTCCCTCTCCCTCTTTGGCCCGTAAGGGGAAGCTCTTCCTCAGAGCTGCTCCCACCACCTTCCTGTTCCTCACGCCACGATGGGTCAAGGACCTCATCATCTCCACTACCCTCTGCCACCAACTGCTCCTCCTGGGTAGTCTCGGCAGCACAGTACGCATCAGAAAGCGGCACCTGAGTTTCATCATCAGATGCGTACTGCGCTGTGGTCACCGGAGGCACTGGCCCACCTGCCTCTTCAGAGTCAGAGAGATAAAGCTTTTGGGCATCACTGCACACTGCCTCTTCTTCCATTTCTCCAATGCTGCTTGGCTGGCCCCCTGTTTCCAAGCCAAGAGATTCAGAGAACAGAAGTAGAGACGGCTCCTGTCCTGGGCTCTCTGACTGCCTGGCCAATTTGGCAGGTGGTGAAGAGACAGATGGCTGCTCTCCAGTGCTCTGTGCCTGAGAGGATGTGGCACTAACTGAAGTCGATGCCGAGGCGTTAGCTGCCATCCACCCGACAACGGCTTCAATTTGGTCTTCACGTAGCAGCGGTGCACGGCGCTCTCCGACAAAGCTGCGCATGAAGGACTGTTCCCTGCTGAAACTGAGTGACGACGAGTCACCGGCGCCCGCAGCAGGCACAGAATCACCACGTCCTCTCCCTGCTCCTCTCCTTGCTCCGCGCCCACGCCCACGTGCCTTACTCCCTGCCCTCTTCATCTTGGTTGACAGATAAAGATAAGCAGAAAAGTACTAAGGCCTTAGTGTGCTTATTCCTGAAATGCTCCTCCTAACAGGTGTAAGAAACACTAATGTTGTAAATTGTGGACTAAACTTTATTATTTTTCAAATGTGGCCTACACAAGTGTTAAGTTGTGTTTGGTGAACTTAACTTTTTTTTTGGTGCAGATCGGGCTACAGAGCTAGTTTAAATCACACGGAGACCGTGTAGACAGCCGTAAACGGCGCTGCAAGGCCAAAAAACCCTCCTCTCGGTTATCCTATATAGTGTTTTTCCACTATTTAGCTGGATACGAGTGGAAAGACACTAATAGGAATTTTTTTTTTCAAATTTTAAACTGGCTGCACTATTTGAAAAAAAGGAAATTGTTTTTCAAGGTATGAGGCAGTAACGCACCCTGAGCTGAATCCAACCGGCTATGGCTGCACACAGACTACAGGGCGAGCTGCGCTCACACAGAGACCGTGCAGACAGCCGTAAACGGCGCTGCAAGGCCAAAAAACCCTCCTCTAGGTTATCCTATATAGTGTTTTTCCACTATTTAGCTGGATACGAGTGGAAAGACACTAATAGGAATTTTTGTTTTTCAAATTTTAAACAGGCTGCACTATTTGAAAAAAGTAAAATTTTTCTCTAGGTATGAGCCAGTAACGAACCCTGAGCTGAATCCAACCGGCTATGGCTGCACACAGACTACAGGGCGAGCTGGGCTCACACGGAGACCGTGCAGACAGCCGTAAACGGCGCTGCAAGGCCAAAAAACCCTCCTCTAGGTTATCCTATATAGTGTTTTTCCACTATTTAGCTGGATACGAGTGGAAAGACACTAATAGGAATTTTTTTTTTTCAAATTTTAAACAGGCTGCACTATTTGAAAAAAGTAAAATTTTTCTCTAGGTATGAGCCAGTAACGAACCCTGAGCTGAATCCAACCGGCTATGGCTGCACACAGACTACAGGGCGAGCTGGGCTCACACGGAGACCGTGCAGACAGCCGTAAACGGCGCTGCAAGGCCCAAAAACCCCCCTCTAGGTTATCCTATGTAGTGTTTTTCCACAATAGAGCTGGAGACTGGTGGAAAAACACTAATAGGAAATTTGAGAAAAAATGTGCAGCAGGCTGCACTAAGAGCAAAAAAGGACAACTGTGTGAGGCAGTGTGAACCCCCCCCTGAGCTGAATACAACCGGGTATATGGCTGCACACAGACTACAGAGTGAGCTGCACACACACACACAGAGACCTTGCAGAACGCTGTTAAAACAGCGCTGCAAGGCAAGAGCAAGGTGAACAGTGAAGAACACACAGCGTTTTGCTAAATTAGCCTTTGGAAAGGAAAATAAAGCAATTAGCTAGCTCGACTGGCCCTCAGTTAGAACACAGCGTCCTGTCCCTAACTGAAATCACAGCAGAGTGAGCGCAAAATGGCGGCAGCGTTTTTTATAGTGCAGAGTGACATCATTTCAGCAGCCAATCCAAGCCTTGCCAGTACTTACATGCCCACCATGCTAAACAGGATGTGCCCACACTTCCAATCATTCCTCATTGGCTGCTGCGTTCAGTTTGAATTCTGGGAACTTCCGATTCCTGTATCCGATACGCGGGAAGTATCGGAATTCGGTATCGGAATTCCGATACCGCAAATATCGGCCGATACCCGATACTTGCGGTATCGGAATGCTCAACACTAATTTGAAGTCATTTTGAGGGGTCTATATGATAGAAAATAACGAAGTGTGACACCATTCTAAAAACTACACCCCTCAAGGTTCTCAAAACCACATTCAAGAAGTTTATTAACCCTTTACGTGCTTCACAGGAACTGAAACAATGTGGAAGGAAAAAATGAACATTTAACTTTTTTTTGCAAACATCTTAATTCAGAACCATTTTTTTTATTTTCACAAGTGTAAAAACAGAAATGTAACCATAAATTTTGTTATGCAATTTCTCCTGAATACGCCAATACCCCATATGTGGGGGTAAACTACTGTTTGGGCGCACCGCAGAGCTTGGAAGTGAAGGAGCGCCGTTTTACTTTTTCAATGTAGAATTGGCTGGAATTGAGATTGGACGCCATGTCGCGTTTGGAGAGCCTCTGATGTGCCTAAACAGTGGAAACCCCCCACAAGTGACACCATTTTGGAAACTAGACCCCTTAAGGAACTTATCTAGATGTGTGGCGAGCACTTTAAACCCCCATGTGCTTCACAGAAGTTTATAACGTAGAGCCGTGAAAAAAAAAATTGCATTTTTTCTACAAAAATTATCTTTTTGCCCACAAATTTTTATTTTCACAAGGGTAACAGGAGAAATTAGACCACTAAAGTTGTTGTGCAATTTCTCCTGAGTACGTCGATACCCAATATGTGGGGGTAAACCACTGTTTGGGCGCACTGCAGAGCTTGGAAGAGAAAGAGTGCCGTTTTACTTTTTCAATGTAGAATTGGCTGGAATTGAGATCGGACGCCATGTCGCGTTTGGAGAGCCCCTGATGTGCCTAAACAGTAGAAATCCCCCACAAGTGACCCCATTTTGGAAACTAGACCCCCATGGAACTGATCTAGATGTGTGGTGAGAACCTTGAATGCCCAAGTGCTTCCCAGAAGTTTATAATGCAGAGCCGTGAAAATAAAAAATATTTTTTTTTTCCACAAAAAAGATTTTTTAGCCCCCAAGTTTTTATTTTCACAAGGGTAACAAGAGAAATTGGATCCCAGAAGTTGTCCAATTTATCCCGAGTACGCTGATGCCCCATATGTGGGGGTAACCCACTGTTTGGGCGCACGGCAGAGCTCAGAAGGGAGGGAGCACCATTTGACTTTTTGAGCGCAAAATTGGCTGTCGTGTTTGGAGACACCCTGATGTACCTAAACAGTGGAAACCCCCCAATTCTAGCTCCAACCCTAACCCCAACACACCCCTAACCCTAATCCCAACCTGATCCATAATCCTATTCACTAACCCTAACCATAATCACAACCCTTACCCCAAAACAACACTAATGTCAACCCTAACCATAACCCTAATCAAAACCCTAAATTCAACACACCCCTAATCCTAATCTCAACCCTAACCTCAAACCTAACCCTAATCCCAATACACCCCTAATCACAACCCTAACCTTAACCCTAATCCCAAACCTAACCCTAATCCCAAGCGTAACCCTAATGCCAACCCTAACCCTAATACCAACCCTAATCCAAACCCTAACCCTAATCCCAGCTCTAACCCTAACTTTAGCCCCAACCCTAGCCCTAACTTTAGCCCCAACCCTAACCCTAGCCCTAAGGCTACTTTCACACTTGCGTTGTTTGGCATTACGTCGCAATCCGTCGTTTTGGACAAGAAACGGATCCTGCAAATGTGCCCGCAGGATGCGTTTTTTTGCCCATAGACTTGTATTGCCGACGGATCGTGACGGATGGCCACACGTCGCGTCCATCGTGCACTGGATCAGTTGTGTTTTGGCGGAGCGTCGGCACAAAAAAACGTTCAATGAAACGTTTTTTTGTACGTCGCATCCGCCATTTCTGACCGCGCATGCGTGGCCGTAACTCCGCCCCCTCCTCCCCAGGACATAGATTGGGCAGCGGATGCTTTGAAAAACTACAGCCGCTGCCCACGTTGTGCACAATTTTCACAACGTGCGTCGGTATAGCGGGCCGACGCATTGCGACGGCCCCGTACCGACGTAAGTGTGAAAGAAGCCTAACCCTAAATTTAGCCCCAACCCTAACCCTAAATTTAGCCCCAACCCTAACCCTACCCCTAACCCTAACCCTACCTCTAACCCTAACCCTAACCCTAATTTTAGCCCCAACTGCTGTTCTCCTGCCAGCCGGCAGATGGAGACAGATGGCGGGCGCACTGGGCATGCGCCCGCCATTTTCTTCTGCCGGCGGCCAGGAGGAGCAGCAAGAGGATCCAGGGACCTAGGTGAGTATGCTAGGGTCCCCGAATCCCCCTATTTCTCTGTCCTCTGATGTGCGATCACATCAGAGGACAGAGAATTACACTTTACTTTTTTTTTTTTTGCGGTCGCCGGTAAACAGTTAATTACAAGGCGATCGCAAAACAGGGGTCGGTAATACCGACCCCGATCATGCTCTTTGGGGTCTCGGCTACCCCCGGCAGCCGAGACCCCAAAGATTCTCCAGGTGCCGGCCGGCGGGCGCACTGCGCATGCGCCCGCCATTTTGAAGATGGCGGCGCCCACTGAGAGACACGAGGAGCATCGGGGGAGCTAGGTGAGTATTGGGGGGCCACCTGGGACCCCTTTTCTCTGTCCTCCGATGTGCGATCACATCGGAGGACAGAGAAATTAAAAAGAGATCGCGTTTTGGTTTTTTTTTTGCGATCGCCGGCAAACGGTTAATTACCGGCGATCGCAAATGCGGGGAGGGTTAAAAACCCCCCGAATCATGTTCTCTGGGGTCTCGGCTACCCCCGGCAGCCGAGACCCCGGAGAAAATCGGCCTCTGGGGGGCGCTATGTACTTTTTCCACAGCGCCGTTAATGGCGCTGTGGTTTAAGTACCCTTAGCGGCCGCCGTTAAAAGGCGTATCGGCGGTCGCGAAGGGGTTAAAATATACATTATATTAATAGTCCATCTCAGTCAGTGGTTTTGCTCTAAGTTAAGTGGTCTCTTTGAGTTTTATAGGTCCTCACTCCGCGAATTCTAACCTAACATGTTGATCCAGAGGAAGGTAAAAATCCCATGAGGCAGGTGCCAGCTCCCCATGTTAGGGGAATATTTTTTCCTGACTCCACATACTGCAATCAGACAAGTTCCCTGGATCATCATCTCATCACAGAATATAGTACCCATAACCTATAATATTATATTTTACATGAAAAGCATCCAGGCATCTTTGTACTTGTAGTGAATCAACCATTACATCATGTGGCAGAGAGTTCCGTTGTCTCACTGGTCTTACAGTAAAGAATCACCATCTGTGATTATGATTAAACATCCTTTTCTCTAGACATAGAGGATGGCCCCTTGTCATCATCACAGGCCTTGATATGAGAAGATCATTATATAGATCTCTGTATTATCCCCTCATATATTTGTACATTGTCATAAGATCGTCCCTCAGCCACCATTTTTCCTAACTGAATAACCCTAAGCTTGATAACCTGTTTTGGTATTGCAGTTCACCCATACCCTCAACCTTGGTTAATGTTTGCGCAGCTCTAGTTCAGCTATTTTCCTTCTGGAGTTTCTTCGGGCAATCTTTGGAGCCTGAAAAAATAATTGTCAGGATGTGAGAATGATATTTTTGCACAAACTAAAGCTAGAAGACATTTTTCTAGAGTAGCTGTAGAATATCTTCTAAGTTGAAACTTAAGCTTAGTATATTTTCATTTGTAGTTAAAGTCCTCCCATTACGTTTTTTATTTGCTAAAGGTGTGTACAGTGGGTACAGAAAGTATTCAGACCCCTTTAAATTTTTCACTCTTTGTTTCATTGCAGCCATTTAGTAAATTCAGAAAAGTTAATATTTTTTCTCATTAATGTACACTCTGCACCCCATCTTGACTGAAGAAAACAGAAATGTAGTTTTTGCAAATTTTATTAAAAAATAAAACTGAAATATCACATGGTCATAAGTATTCAGACCCTTTGCTCAGTATAGAGTAGAAGCACCTTTTGAACTAGTACAGCCATGAGTCTTCTTGGGGATGATGCAACGAGTTTTTCACCCCTGGATTTGGGGATCCTCTGCCATTCTTCCTTGTAGATCCTCTCCAGTTCCGTCAGGTTGGATGGTGAACGTTGGTGGACAGCCATTTTCAGGTCCCTCCAGAGATGCTAAATTGGGTTTAGGTCAGTACTCTGGTTGGGCCATTCAAGAATGGTCACAGAGTTGTTCTGAAAGCACTCCTTTGTTATTTTAACTGTGTGCTTAGGGTCATTGTCTTGTTGGAAGGTGAGCCTTCGGCCAAGTCTGAGGTCCAGAGCAGTCTGGAAAAGGTTTTCATCCAGGATATCTCTGTACTTGGCTGCATTTATGTTTCCTTCAATGACAGCCAGTCGTCTTGTCCCTGCATCTGAAAAACACCCCATAGCATGATGCTCCCACCACCATGTTTCACTGTTGGGATTGTATTGGGCAGATTATGAGCAGTGCCTGGTTTTCTCCACACATACCGCTTAGAATTATCACCAAAAGGTCTATCTTCATCTCATCAGACCAGAGAATCTTATTTCTCATAGTCTGAGAGTCCTTCATGTGTTTCTTTTAGGAAACTCTATTATAATAATAATAATAATCTTTATTTTTATATAGCGCTAACATATTCTGCAGCGCATTACAGTTTGCACACATTATCATCACTGTCCCTGTTGGGGCTCACAGTCTAAATTCCCTATCAGTATGTTTTTGTGGGAGGAAACCGGAGTACCCGGAGAAAACCCACGCAAACACGGAGAGAACATACAAACTCCTTTGCAGATGTTGTCCTTGGTGGGGTTTGAACCCAGGACTCCAGCGCTGCAAGGCTGCTGTGCTAACCACTGCGCCACCGTGCTGCCCTCTATGTGGGCTTTCATATGTCTTGCACTGAGGAGAGGCTTCCTTTGGGCCACTCTGCCATAAAGGCCTGACTGGTGGAGGGCTGCAGTAATAGTTGACTTTGTAGGGAACTTTCTCTCATCTCCCTACTGCATCTCTGGAGTTCAGCCACAGTGATCTTGGGGTTCTTCTTTACCTCTCTCACCAAGGCTCTTCTCCCACAATTGCTCAGTTTGGCTGGTCGGCCAGATCTAGGAAGACTTCTGGTGGTCCCATACTTCATCCATTTAAGGATTATGGAGTCCACTGTGCTCTTAACCTTGAGTACTGCAGACATTGTGTTGTAACCATAGCCAGATCTGTGCCTTGCCACAATTCTGTCTCTGAGCTCCTTGGCCTGTTCCTTTGACCTCATGATTCTCATTTGGTCTGACATGCATTGTGAGCTGTGAGGTCTTATATAGACAGGTGTGTGCCTTTCCAAATCAAGTCCTATCATTTTAATTAAACACAGCTGGACTCCAATGAAGGAGTAGAACTATCTCAAGGAGGATCACAAGGAAATGGACAGCATGTGATGTAAATATGAGTGAGCAAAGGGTCTGAACACTTATGACCATGTGATATTTCAGTTGTTTTTTTATTAAATTTGCAAAAATTTCTACATTTCTATTTTTTTTTCAGTCAAGATGGGGTGCAGAGTGTACATTAATGAGAAAAAATGAACTTTTTTGAATTTACCAAATGGCTGCAATGAAGCAAATAGTAAAAAATGTAAAGGGGTCTGAATACTTTCCGTACATGTAGTAACAAGTGTATTAATATACTAGCCTACCCCTGCTTTCTCCTGTGTCCAGCGCCGTTCTTCTCTTCTGAGTTATTGTACTGCTCTGTTTGACCCGAAAGTGGCTTTTACAGTGTAAGTCTATGGAGCATCAGAACGAGATTCCAAAGGCTTTTACTGTAAGGCCACATTCACACATTCAGTATTTGGTCAGTATTTTGCATCAGTATTTGTAGCCAAATCCAGGAGTGGAACAATCAGATAAACAGTATAATAGAAACATATGCACCACTTCTATATTTTTCACCCACTCCTGGTTTTGGCTACAAATACTGATGTAAAATACTGATCAAATACTGAGCGCGTGAACACGGCCTAAAATAGACTTCTGGCTCACACATAGAGCATATATTAAGCTAGCTACTGTAATTACAGTTACATCACTCAGAAGTGGAGTAGAACTGCTCTGGACACTGGAGAGAGCAGGAATAGGTGAGTATATTAATATGCTCACACTACATTACATGCATATATACACATTTAATGAGTAAATAACTTAATGGAACTGCTTCTTTAATCAGTACACAGTGTAGTTATGGCTTACTTTCATCTGTGCACCACAAAGAGCCTTGCATGTGATGATTAAGATAAGGTATTTTGATTTTGCTGACTGTATCATAGGGTCCTTTTATACCAGAGATCCTCCTTGTCTGCAGCTCCAGATAACCTCTGTAATCTGTATGCTGTAAATCAGTTATTGCTTCTTGGTATCTTCCATCATACAGACACATGCCTTTAAATTTTCATTCCAGCATTTCCTAAGTCTTTTAACAAGGCATAGATATAAAATAGAAAAAAGGTGGGGAAAGAAACCTCCAGCCATGAAATCAAGAAAGACCGTTTTCTTTTTTGTAATTAAAATATGAAAAACGTTTATTCGGTACAGTAGTACATTAAAAAAGACATGGATCTTGGTCAGCACAACCTGGGATGTACAACCAACATGTTTCAGTTGTTCATGCTAGGTTGTGGTGACCAGGGCCATGTCTTTTTTAATGTACTACTGTACCGAATAAACGTTTTTCATATTTTTTTTTCTACAAAAAAGATAACTTTCCTTCTTGATTTCATCGCTGGAGGTTTCTCTCCCACCTTTTTCTATTTCGCTGAAGTTCAAGACTGAGACGGCTCCGGGCGATGTTACTTCATCCAGCAAGGTGCTGCAACAGATGGTGAGCTGACATTTTTCCCCACTATTTCCCCTCTATTGTTTTCTATAGATATAAAATGGTTTGATCCACCTATTTTTTTACCCAAAGATACTCCCTTATATGATGCAATGGAGGAAGAGATTTGGAACTACCAGAAACGTCTAGGATACGTTAAGTGAAAAAACAAAAATCCAACCTGTCCTCTATATGCATTAGTTTCCTGTTGGCAAAACGATGCTTTAGCTGATCGTCCATCTGGCAGCCATCTCTACCATACACTTGTGCACTCGTTTGGCCGAATACCTCTGTTGACAGTCATCTCTGGTGGTAGCTTATCTTTGGGAGACAATACGATCGGCAATCTGAAATCAGACATATCCGATTGTCTGGGGAGGTGTCAATCAGTTGGTCGTTGCTCCCATACACATTAGAGGGTCAGCAAAACTTGTTTATATTGTGGGATGTTAGTCTAATGTGCATAGGTGGCATTTCTGTATCACCTGACGGGGATCAAATTGTCTTTCAGCAAAAATGCCAAATTGTTAGCAAGTCCTGTCTAACTTGACCAGGAGTGATGGTTTTCAGTAATTTGACATGCCACAATTTGTGATTCTGTTGTCTGCCTAGAATTTGTTTTTTTTTTTAATGTTATAAACAAATCAATTTTCACCCAGCCTAAAACTGGATATGTGAACTCTGTACAGTCATTGTCAGTCATGACACCAACCCAATCTCACATTTCACCTTTGTAGCATGTAAACCTTGCCTAAGGCGAGCAGATCTGTAGCTTTTTTGAGACCTTCCCTGCTAGTAGGTTGGCCAAAAACATTAAAGAACTGTCAGTCGTTTGGCCAACAGTTGTTTCTCCTGACCCCCATATTAGCGTGCCAGTGTAGAGCGAGAGGAATAAGCCATTGACTGATCCCTCTGCCAGCTACCTTTTTCCCCAGAGATGTATTATTAGAAGTGGAATCTGGTGGCTCTCATACACATAATAATAATAATAATTTTTATTTATATAGCGCCAACATATTCCGCAGCGCTTTACAAATTATAGAGGGGACTTGTACAGACAATAGACATTACAGCATAACAGAGATCACAGTTAAAAATAGATACCAAGAGGAATGAGGGCCCTGCTCGCAAGCTTACAAACTATGAGGAAAAGGGGAGACACGAGAGGTGGATGGTAACAATTGCTTTAGTTATTCGGACCGGCCATAGTGTAAGGCTCGGGTGTTCATGTAAAGCTGCATGAACCAGTTAAATGCCTAAGTATGTAGCAGTACAGACACAGAGGGCTATTAACTGCATAAAGTGAATGAGAACATGATGCGAGGAACCTGATTGTGTTTTTTTTGTTTTTTTTTAAATAGGCCACACAGGGATCGTTAGGTTAATGCATTGAGGCGGTAGGCCAGTCTGAACAAATGAGTTTTTAGGGTACGCTTAAAACTGTGGGGATTGGGGATTAATTGTATTAACCTAGGTAGTGCATTCCAAAGAATCGGCGCAGCACGTGTAAAGTCTTGGAGACGGGAGTGGGAGGTTCTGATTATTGAGGATGCTAACCTGAGGTCATTAGCGGAGCGGAGGGCACGGGTAGGGTGGTAGACTGAGACCAGAGAGGAGATGTAGGGTGGTGCTGAGCCATGGAGTGCTTTGTGGATGAGGGTAGTAGTTTTGTACTGGATTCTGGAGTGGATGGGTAGCCAGTGTAATGACCGGCACAAGGTAGAGGCATTGGTGTAACGGTTGGTGAGGAATATGATCCTGGCAGCAGCATTCAGGACAGATTGGAGAGGGGAGAGTTTGGTAAGAGGGAGGCCGATTAGTAGAGAGTTACAATAGTCCAGACGAGAATGAATAAGTGAAACAGTAAGAGTTTTTGCAGAGTCGAAAGTAAGAAAAGGGCGAATTCTAGAAATGTTTTTGAGATGCAGGTAAGAAGAGCGAGCCAGTGATCGGATGTGGGGGGTGAATGAAAGGTCAGAATCAAGGATGACCCCAAGGCAGCGGGCATGTTGCTTTGGAGTAATGGTGGAACCGCACACGGAGATGGCAATGTCAGGCAAAGGTAGGTTAGTAGAGGGAGAGAACACGAGGAGTTCAGTTTTTGACAGGTTTAGTTTCAGATAGAGGGAGGACATGCTGTTAGAGACAGCGGTAAGGCAATCACTGGTGTTTTCTAAAAAGGTCGGCGTGATATCATGAGAAGAAGTGTATAATTGGGTGTCGTCAGCATAGAGATGGTACTGGAAACCAAATCTACTGATTGTTTGTCCAATAGGGGCAGTATACAACGAGAAGAGAAGGGGGCCTAGGACTGATCCTTGAGGAACCCCAACAGTAAGGGGAAGGTGAGAGGAGGAGGAACCAGCAAAACATACAGTGAAGGATCGGTCAGAGAGATAGGAGGAGAACCAGGAGAGAACGGTGTCCTTGAGGCCGATGGAGCGGAGCATAGTGAGGAGGAGCTGATGATCCACAGTATCGAATGCTGCAGAGAGATCCAAGAGAATTAGCATGGAGTAGTGACTGTTAGATTTAGCTGTTAGTAGGACATTAGAGACTTTAGTGAGGGCAGTTTCAGTAGAGTGTAAAGAGCGGAAGCCAGATTGAGATAGTCTGCTGATTCTGCTGAAATCAATATGGTTGGCTTCTGTCTGATGTTTACAGACCTCTTCCCACCTCTTTCCATATGTGTGTAGCTTTTAAATTGGTTAATTTTGACCATTTCTATTAACCATTATTGTAAAATTTAACATAAATGATAATTTGCGATGGCCAACAACAGACTGCTGCTGGCCAAAATGTGATCTGTCTGGCTAGATTTTTTTCACAGTTGTCTCAAACGTCACTTATTTGGCATAATCAACTGAATGCGGCCGGTCATTAGGTACTACTGAATGAGCAAGTCAATATTTTTTACCATATCCCTTATTTGCCAGTTTATTCTGTCCTGTTGACAGACAGATTGTTCTTGAGAACGATCCAACATCCAACTGATCGTCCTCATTCCAGCCAATATTCATTTTTATGTGCATGGAAATTGTCTCTTCAGAGAGGAAGAGGACTAGAACTCTAGTGCCACCTATTGGAAGTAGCAATCCTAACAGTCTATGTCGACCCTTTAACGAGCCTTGTCACATGACTTAGGATAAAAGCCAAACCAGAATCTCAATTTGCAGACATGGACAAATCTTCCTTGCTATTTCTCCTAATGAAAATATCTCAATGAAAACTCAATAGGAAGATGACCACTGAGTTTCAGTACAAACTCCTCGTAAGGCCTTCTAACCTGCCTCAGATCCTCACACAGATGCACTCGAGAGTTTCTGTATGACTGAAATGCGCAGCAAACGTAAGCAGCCAAACACTTGTTTCTGGTCTAGGGCAAATCAACAAATTGGGCTAATTGGGAGTTACTTGATCCTGTTAGTTTGGCCAAGAGATAACACCGACCTCTGCAAATATTTGTCAGTTTTGACCACTTTTATTATTTGCTTGAGCAATATATTAATTTTAGGCAACGTATACTATAAGGCTATGTGCACACGTTGCGGATTAGCCTTAGGAATTTCTGGTGCGGATTCTGTCTCTCCTGGCAGAAAACGCACCTGCGGATTTGTCGCATTTTTTGTGCGGTTCCGCAGCGTTTTTTGTGCGTTTTTGCTGCCGTTTTCTTGCAGATTTGCTGCGTTTTTTTACCCCTGCGGTTTTCTATAATGGAATGGGTACAAAAACGCTGCAGATTCACAAAAAAAAGAAGTGACATGCTACTTCTTTTAAACCGCAGCATTTCCGCAGCGGATTTTCCGCAAAGTGTGCACAGCATTTTTTTTTCTCATTGATTTACATTGTACTGCAAAAAAGGCTGCGGATCCGCAGAGAATCCGCAACGTGTGCGCATACCCTAATTCTGTTCCTGCTGATTGGGTTCTTCTACGTCTGCCTAGATAAAGCCAAGCATTATCACCAGAGAATGGACACTAGAGCACTTCTTTATAGCATGGCTAAGATGCTTTTTATTTTTATATCCACCATATCTGAAAAGTAGATTACATGGGAAACCTATGAGCATATATTTGGTGAGATCTCCTGAGAAGGTTCTTTGAAGGGTAAGGCTAGGTTCACATTGCGTTCAGTGACTACGTTAAACGGACTACATTACACCGCGGCATAACATGGTGTAACGTACGTAGTGGGCGTGTGCTAGCGATGTGCCGTCATTTGAGTGACGGACCCGAGACGCAGGCTGCAGCGTTTCCAGGTCCGTCACTGCTAGCGCAGATGGAGCTAGCAGATGCTCCATCTGCGCTAGCGCTATGCAAAGTCGGCACTTGCGTTAGCGCAGTCCGTTTAACATATGCGTTGAACGGACTGCACTAACGCAATGTGAACCTAGCTTAGACATCTGGAAGAGTAATCCTGTCATTCACAGTGAAGTATCTTGCAGCTTAAACAAATGTTAAATCAGCGATCCTAATGCTGACACGGCCATACACATGTTACGCCATATTGCATACCCTAAAGCAGAGGTGTCAAACTGCATTCCTCGAGGGCCGCAAACAGGTCATGTTTTCAGGATTTCCTTGTATTGCACAGGTGATAATTTAATCACCTGCACAGAATGATTCCAGCACCTTGTGCAAAGCTAAGGAAATCTTGAAAACACTCATGGTTTGAGGCCCTCGAGGAATGCAGTTTGACACCTCTGCCCTAAAGTGACACTGGATGATGAATAAATATTTCTGGAAATATTCTTTCAACGAAAGATCTTTCTTTGAACTAAAGATTTTTTATCTTCCTAAAATCAAGCTGACCCTTTCAAATCATGACAGTCCATGGTATGTTGGCTTTAAAAACTAATGATGGTTTAAAGAGGTGTGGGCTTGTCACCAAGTCACAAGAGGGAAGTTTTTGCTCTTAGTTTATTCCCACTGCTCCCGTGAGTTTTTTAATTTTCTTAAACCCACCATAGAGTTCTAGAGATACAAGGCTTTTTATTTAGTGCTAATATTCATGTCTGTCCAAAGCGGAGTAGATCACATGATTC
The DNA here is from genome assembly GCF_032444005.1 of Ranitomeya imitator. Lineage (NCBI taxonomy): Eukaryota > Metazoa > Chordata > Amphibia > Anura > Dendrobatidae > Ranitomeya > Ranitomeya imitator. The sequence goes on from NC_091285.1 coordinate 463,660,814, forward strand.
TTCGGTGGCAACCTTTAGGATGTAATGCTGTAATTACTCTGTGGTAATTATGGTACAACCATAAAAATTTAAGCTAAATAAAAAGGACAATATTAGTGATGAACGAGCGTGTTCGGATAAGGTGTTACCTGAGCATGCTCGAGTGCTAATAGAGCATCTTCGGCCTGCTCTAATACTGTGTTCGAGTCGCCATGGCTTCATGTCTCGCAGTTGTTAGCCAGCCACAACAGATGCAGGGATTGCCTGTTTGTTAGGCAATCCCTGCATGTCTTTTGGCTGTCAAACAGCTGCGAGACATGAAGCCATGGCGACTCAAACATAGTATTCGAGCAGGCCGAAGATGCTCTATTAGCACTCGAGCATGCTTAGATAACACCTTATCTGAGCATGCTCGCTTATCATATCTTTGAAAATAACAAGCTTTGTAATATATCTCATCTAAGAAAGCTGCTTCTTTCTCTTTCTGCACTGATCATTCATTCTCAAAATACTCAATTCATAGGTAAAAGCTGTCTTCAGTGAATACTAATAATTTTTATTTCTATAGCACCAAACTGTTCTGCAGCGCTGAAATAGGAGATGACAGTTAGAGCTCATAAAGTTCTATGGAAATTGCAGTAGAATGTGTGATTTTGTCTGTAGCTCCTCCCCTCTTCATAACATATTCTGCCATCTCAGTAATGGGAAAATCTGTCTTCACTGAATACAGATTTTACCCATGAATTGAAAGTAAACGATCAACACTTAAGCAGAAAGAAGATTTATTACAGATTTACTTATGATCATGTGTACTATTGATTTATGAAATAAAAATTATCTGAAAGAAAAACTATTAAAACTTATAACCGCAGGTAATTGTCTTTTATTATTGGCAATATAAGTAAATTCTGCACATAATCTGATACTTACGGAGGTTGTAAAAGCTTACTCAATGTAAGAGATCAAAGAATCGGGGCTGGCGCTCACTAACCAGGCAGTGCTAACCATGACTGGCAAGGACTGTCCACTTCTTGCAGAAAATTATCATGAAACAACAAATAATTGGCTTGCAAGGCTTATTTGCAAAACAGTTAGCACTAGATCTTTGTTACCCTCTGGGGTATTTTAGTGTACATGCGTGTATGGCATTCTTAGGTAATGTGGACGTACCTCTAGCCTGCAGGAGTGCTCACTGAAGCTTTGGATCTTATTGAAAGGAAAGAATTCAGAGTCTTGATTGAGAACTCAAACTTTTTTCCTTTGCTAGCCCTTTTCAATGAATCTGCCCATCAGGCCCATGCATTTATACAATTACTGAAAGCAGCCACCTTTGTTAACAGCTTGTCACATAGATGTTAACTCACAATATCAGTTTACATAACTCCTTAACAAAGAAGCCTCTGTGCCCCAAAAGAACACGTGTATCTCAGAATTTCAGACTTGAAAATATATGTGGTCTTGCTGAAAAAAAAATGCTAAAATGAAATTTTTACTGGAAATTACAAACATTGTCTTAAAAAAAAAAGCTTCACATGTTCTTCCCCCGGGAAGGTCACCCAATAATTGCCATTTATTGAGCTTACAGTTAGTAAAGTAAACTAGAATAAATATTGGCAAAACTTAAAGGGCTTGTTTCCTTTCAGATAATGTGCGGCTCCGACTGCAGTTTGTTACTCACCTTTCTCAGGGGCCACCAGCGAGTCTCCGATGTCTGGCATTGGTTGTGGTGCTGACATCTCGTCAACAGCACCGTAGCCAATGCCAGACACCATAAGCGGGAGCGGAGACTCACCGGGGGACAGTGATACCACCTCGGCTTGTTACCAATCATCAAACTACATCCGAAGCCGCACATTATCTGAAAGGGAACAAGCCCGGAAATTAAATGGCTGTTGGGAGTTGTAGTTTTTCAAAAACTGGACAACCACAGGTTGCAAAAATGGTATACCGTAACTCTCCTCTTACGACAGTCCAAAGGGGAAAGAAATGAAACGTAAAGTTGGCGATTTATTTAATGATTTTGTGGCTTTTTGAATCAGCCTTGACACTTTTTCTAAAAAGTAGCCAAATTCATTAAAGGGAGCCTTTCACCAGAAAAAACGCTATTATCCAGCAGTTATGGGGTTAATCTGTAGGTTAATAGCATTACTAACCTGAGTGGCGCCCGCACTTACCTGAACACTGTGGGGAGAAAATTATCTCGACTCCCCATGGCAGCGTTCGGGTTTCAGTCATGGGGGGCACCAGCGCAGGTTCAGTCATCACTCTGTAAATAGAGTGGCAGCTGTAGCTGCGCCCCCGCAACTGATTGACAGCCGGCCCCAATACAGAGCCAGTGTCAGTCAGTGCCGGGGTCGCAGTTACAGCCGCCGCTCTACACACTCAGAGCAATGACTGAACCCGCGTTACCGAGACATGATTGGCCATGAGTAGGACGCATGGTCCCAACACGTAGGTCCTGCCATTAGCACCTTATTTGCACATTGCCAGTATTTTTGGATTATCGCTTTAATGACTTAAATAAATGCTGTGTTTTACTTAATGAATGAAAGCCTCTACTTCTCTGCGTTACCTTCGCCATTTATTTTGACATTTTGAAAAGTTTCAAATGATAAATTAGCTAGAAACATCAGAACAAGTGATGAGTGTCTCAATATGGAAACTGCTGCTAATGCCAACCTATTGCGCGTACCATCAGCGGAACACCGTCACACCACACACACAATCTATATGCTGTACGCACTCACGCAGCCTCTTGCACGGTACCACCAGCAGAACACCGTCGTGAACACATCGCTGCCGGGATCAGCCGAATGATTCACTGACTGCCGCCATCTTTGTACAGGAGGAGCGTATGCGCAGTTTTAATGTGACCGCTGCTATCTGTCTTCACAAAGATGGCGGCGGTCTGATTTACTGCGCCTGTGCGAATTACGCGCAGGTGCAGTGAATCATTCGGCTGATCCCGGCGGCAGGTGCGCAACGTGTCTACAGGCAGAGGAAGCTAGTCACATTAAAGGGGTTTTCCCACAAACGAAAGTTATTTTTAAAAATTGTCTGTATCTGACCGTGTACGGAGCATATCACATCTCCTGGGAAAAAGCAAAAGATAATACTGACATTACAGCAGGGGATTCATTTTGTCAGGTAAAATATTTCACGGACTGTTTTTAAAAAAATATTTTACCTCACAAAATGTATCCTCTGCAATCTCCTGCTGTAACTTCAGTATTGCCTTTGAGGGGAGAACACAGCACAGGAAGGCGAGAGACGGGGGGTGGGGGTTGTGGGATAGCACATGGGGTAGACCTGTCAAAGAAGAGAGCACAGACAGGAGAAGTCAGCACATGAGGAAAGAGAGAGTGGATAGGTGGGTGATAACATGGAGGGGAGAGATTCTCGACTCTGCAAAGCCTGCCCTAATAGCGACATTACCGCCCTCCTGATGCGATAGCATCGGGCCTCCATCTAGTATAGAGCATAAAAGGCGTAGCTCACATCATGGTGCTTATTGTGCTCGGTAGAATGTGGAAACTCTACTATGAAATGGAAGCATGAAAGTTATTTGATGTCTCATTCATTTATAACAATCTGATAATATGGACATACTATGGGGCATGTATAACATGCACCTTAAAGGGGTTGTCCAGGCTTGTGGCTCTATTTGACTGCAGACTGCCGTATCGTCAGAGTGTGTGGTGCCATCGGACATGTACTGTTTATTCTCAACCAGCTTCTCTCAATTCTCTTCTTTTGATAGAAGCCAAATGCATCTAGTCAGTATGTGACCCTAAATACATAAACCGGATATATGTGGTTATGTGGACACCCCCTCGCATCGGGAATACCAGGCAGTCATGACAAGTGTGCACCTGCACGCTATGACAGTTCAGCATTCTGCAATCACACTGCAAGCTGTTTTCCCAAGCCCGTAAAACCACTTTAAAACAATCTTCTACCCTCATTTCTTGTATACGTATAGTCACCCTATCTGCTGCCCTCCAATTACCTTTTGCTGCCTCCTCAATGCTTAAAATGATGTTCCATATCTCCTGCATCCAAGATGACCACCATAGTATCCTGGAAAAACAATTGGCAAGTTTAAACCATGCGTCCCACCCAGCCTTTGCTGAGCTATGAGATAGGAGAGGTAGGGAAAGTGTACATTAGGCTTGCCACTGTAGGATGCAGGAGGAATGAGCCAACGGATTTTATTTGTGTAGTTTTATTTTTTACTCAAACCATAAAATGTCACACGTACAGTACAGACCAAAAGTTTGGACACACCTTCTCAATTAGTGTGAAACAACTGAAATTATGTCTTATATTCTAGGTTCTTCAAAGTAGCCAGCTTTTGCTTTGATGACTGCTTTGCACACTCTTGGCATTCTCTTGATGAGCTTCAAGAGGTAGTCACCGAGAATGGTTTTCACTTCGCAGGTGTGCCCTGTCAGGTTTAATAAGTGGGATTTCATGCGGATCCGCAGCAAAATCCGCATTGTGTGCACATAGCCTTATGTTAAGTATATAATTCCACATGTGTTAATTCATAGTTTTGATGCCTTCTGTGTATATGTACAATTTTTATAGTCATGAAAATACAGAAAAATCTTTAAATGAGAAGGTGTGTCCAAACTTTTGGTCTGTACTGTATATTGAAAAATGGATAAGTTGTTTAAAAATCTCATTCTGACTGGTCATAAAATGCCCCAGTCTTTTTTTGTTGTTGAAATGGTTGAATATGCTATATAAGTGGTCCCCAACCTGTAGCTCAGGAGCCACATGTGGCTCGCGGACCCATGAATTGTGGCTCAAGGCTGTCTCTCAGCTTGGTGCATTAGCTCCAGTTCTAACAAATAGGTATCAAGAGCACATCTGAATTTTGTGAGCAGCCCTGCACAGAAGAGCAGATCTGGATGCACATATATTGGTCTTAAGGTACCTTAACACTGAACGATATCGCTAGCGATCCGTGACGTTGCAGCGTCCTGGCTAGCGATATCGTTGAGTTTGACAGGCAGCAGCGATCTGGAGTTGGTCGGAGCAGAAAGTCCAGAACTTTATTTCGTCGCTGGACTCCCGCAGACATCGCTGAATCGGCATGTGTGACGCCGATTCAGCGATGTCTTCACTGGTAACCAGGGTAAACATCGGGTTACTAAGCGCAGGGCTGGTTACCAGCGTAAACGTAAAAAAAAAACCAACACTACATACTTACATTCCGGTGACGTCACCGCTGTGCTTTACGGCCAGCCGGCGCTCACAGTCAGTGCAGAGAAGCACAGCGCCGGGGGACAGACACCGGAATGTAAGTATGTAGTGTTTGGTTTTTTTACGTTTACGCTGGTAACCAGGGTAAACATCGGGTTACTAAGCGCGGCCCTACGCTTAGTAACCCGATGTTTTCCCTGGTTATCAGGGGACTTCGCATAGTTGGTCGCTGGAGAGCTGTCTGTGTGACAGCTCTCCAGCGACCACACAGCGACGCTGCAGCGATCGGGATCGTTGTCTAGATCGCTGCAGCGTCGCTAAATGTGACGGTACCTTTAGGCCATGTGCACACGGTCAGGTTTTTTCGCGCTTTTTTTGCGCTAAAAACGCTATAAAAACTCATTAAAAACACATACATTATGCATTCTATCATTTAGAATGCATTCTGCATGTTTTGTTCACATGGATGCGTTTTTTTTTCCGCAAAAAAAACGCATCGCGGTAAAAAAAATGAGCATGTTCATTATTTTTGTGGATTTTCTGCGTTTTTCCCGCAATTCTATGCATTTGGGAAAAAACGCATCAAAAACGCGTCAGAATCGCGGTAAAAACGCATGCGGATTTCTGGTAGAAATGTCCGTTTTTTGCCAAGAAAATTTCTGCAAGAAATCCTGACGTGTGCACATACCCTTAGGGTTTTGAGATGATTTAAGTATGGTATGCTGGAGACAAGATGACGCCACCTGTCAGAGGAGGTGTTTGAAGCTGGATATGACAGTGTCTTGGGAATGCTTTATAGGAGAATACTGAATGGGGATATTGTAGGAACCCTTGGATCTTTGTATACTGCTTTGCGGTGATTGATTTTTGTGGAAAAGCTTTGGTTACCATTGTGCCTGTAATGGGGCTTTGGTTGCCACTATTTTGAGGGGGGCGTGAGCTCAATGTGGCTCACGACCCTCTCTCAAGGCTGGATGTGGCTCGCGACCCTTTCTCAGAGCTGACGGTGGCTCTCAAGGCCAGAAACGTTGGGGACCTCTGTGCTATATAAATGTGAGGAATATTCAAGAAAAAGAAAAGGTAAATCGGTAAAATATTTGCTTTTCAAATTTACAAATCCAGATTTACACAAAAATCTGTCCTGTATTTTATGCATGTACATAATTCTGGTAATCCAGTAGGTGATAGATTATGAGATTTTCCATGGATGGAGCGTGTTTTTGGTATGTGTTTGGCTTTTCAATTTGGTTTGATTTCTTTAGCAGTTGTTTAGGTTTTTATTTTGCCTAGAAATACATACTTCTACACACACATACTCCATTGAGAAAGGCTCGAGTAACATTTGGCAACATTCTCTGCAACAACATTCGCCTTAACGTAAAGACCCCAATATTTCTTCTTCTTTGCCAAAGGAAATAAGCTGTGGAAATCAAAGAAACGACTAGAGGTTTACCTTACATGAACCCATTTTTCCACCCTGTTCCAATATCATAACATTTTATTTAAACAGCTGGGCTGTCTGGAAGTTGGCACTTTACACCTGCTAAGCTCAAAGGGTAGATTTTGGGAAGGAAAACCACAATTTCACCACAGATGTTGGTGTCATATGGCCAAAACGAACAAATCGTAATATATATTTAACATCTGAGATATACGGAGGCGCGTAAGGAGAACAGATAATGAGCTGCATTGTAGCAGGCACGAAAGGACATGCGTTATGAATTAGTTTTATGTGTTTCCCATAGTTGAAGCTCCGTGGATTATCTTACTGGATACTGTTCATGAATGTACATATACAGGAGTGGCTTGTGTTATCCAATTTCTATTCCCAGTCCTGTAGCATTACTGAAAGAAAGACGTATATACAGTACTGTGCAAAAGGCAGGGGTAGAAAAGTGTTGCAAAATAAGAATCCTTTTATTAATAGCAGTGTTAACAGTTTTAAGAAAAATGCAAAGCTAATGAATAACAGTGAAATTTAAATGAAATCAATATTTGGTTTCACCATCCTTTGCCTTAAAAACCGCATCAATTCTTCGAGATACACTTGCACAAAGGCAGAAATTTTGTAGGATGAGGGTCAGATGTATGTGAAACCAATTATACCAAATGGTTACACCTGTGATGAACATTTTAATGTGTAGGTTGAAACACAGTCATTAACTGAAACAGCGACAGCTGAGCTGGAGACTTAAAACTGTGTGAGGAGTAGCCAAACTCTGCTACAAAGGTGAGGTTGTAGAAGACAGTTTCATTTCACAGGTTAAACACCATGGCAGGACGGTGTATAGCAACCTATACAATATAAAGTGACTAGCACACTCCAGGGTGTTGTGATGCAAAAAAGTGGGGATTTATTACATACAGTAAATCACAAACGTTTCGGTCGATACTGGACCTTCATCAGTGTGCTAGGTATAATTGTATACTTGTATGGCCCCAAAAACAATAGACTACTCGGATTTGCATCAATCAGACATGCTGGAAAAAAAGCAACAAGCCGGGAGGAAACAGAACCAGGCTGGTCAACTGACGGTGAGTCAGAATAATGGGTGGCGCTGAGGCTTAAAAGAGCTGTCAGTACGCCGGGACACTAGGGATAAATGCGGTATCCACCGCTAATACCGCATTTATCCCTAGTGTCCCGGCGTACTGACAGCTCTTTTAAGCCTCAGCGCCACCCATTATTCTGACTCACCGTCAGTTGACCAGCCTGGTTCTGTTTCCTCCCGGCTTGTTGCTTTTTTTCCAGCATGTCTGATTGATGCAAATCCGAGTAGTCTATTGTTTTTGGGGCCATACAAGTATACAATTATACCTAGCACACTGATGAAGGTCCAGTATCGACCGAAACGTTTGTGATTTACTGTATGTAATAAATCCCCACTTTTTTGCATCACAACACCCTGGAGTGTGCTAGTCACTTTATATTGTATACGTTCAGGTTTGGGCACCTATGACTGTGCACCTCCCCTATTTAGGCTGTGCTTAGCATCTTCTATATCACCGGTGTATAGCAACCTGACACAAGATGATTACACTGCAGTACCAGGTTCTTTCCCTCAAAATATTTCCAGGCAGACTGGGGTCATTCTGGGCTGTACAATCTCTTTTGAAGAAGCCAAGAAATGGGCCACGTTGAGAACTATAGAAGCAGTGGTCGGCCAGGGACACATCATACTTAGTTCCCTTGCAAGATATCAACATCAACAAACATTTGTAGTGCACTGTTCTCACAATGGACTACGCATTTGGACAGCAAACTAGTCAGGTTTTTTTAAACGCCAAACTGAACAGATGCTTCATGATTTAAATGTGTCCCCTGATAATATTTCTCGGATTGATCAGGTAACTATTTCCAGAGAGTCTGAGACGTCTAATAAAAAGCTCTACTTTCAAATGTTGTAATCTGGATTCTTGGTATGGACAGTCTATTCCTGCCTGCTGACCTGAACGGTCTGCATGGAGTACAAAGTTTTAGGAGATCCTATAAGGCTAGGGTCACATTGCGTTAGTGCAATCCGTTTAGCGCTAGCGGGTTGCGCTAACGCAATGTTTTTAATGGGGCCGCGTCCCGGGGTCGCGGTAACGTCCCCGCTCTCGCAGATCCCCGATCTGCGAGAGCGGGGAACGGACCGCGGGCGCGCCTCGGACGCTGCAAGCAGCGTCCGCGGCGCGCCAGGAAACACCGGCGCGTCGCTAGCGCGTGCCGATCATGGCATGCGCTAGTGCTGCGCGTTCCCATTGCCGTGAATGGGCGCGCTAACGGACGCGTTGCACGGCGTTAATTTCGCCATGCAACGCTGTCCGTTAGCGCTTTCCCATTAACGCAATGGGAACCAAGCCTAAGTAGCTGGGGCCTAAGTTGTTAATAGCTTTAAAGGCGATAGGGCAAATTTTAAAAGTTATTCTTAATTTTTATCGGCAGCTAATGCAATGCATGGAGAAATGATGTTATTGAGGCAAGACGAGGTTCATTGGTTATTAACCTAACTGTGGCATTTTGGACTACCTGAAAGCGATGCCTTTGCATGGAAGGCCTGTATATAGGACATTACAGTCCACCAGCCGGGATGTTATGAAGGCATGTATCAGCATTGATAGGTCTTCTGATGTCCAATAGTGTCGTCAACTGGCAGTAACCAGTAGGGCGCAGTTACACTCATCTACTGTTCTAATATTTAAGTCCACAACATCGTTTTCAAAGAGGATTGTGGACAAAAATCGATAGCTTTGACCTGGGAACAAGGCCAAGTGACTCAACTATGCACGAAAACATAGGAACTGGGCTGCAAAAAAATCACAGCAGGTTTTCTGAACTAATGGGTCAAGATGAAAAATGTTTGGCTGTGACAGAAGGCAGTTTGTTTACCAAAGGGCTAGAAATCAGTACAATAGTGAGTGTCTGCAGGAAACAGTGAAGCATGGTGGGGCTACACTTCAGAAAATCGAGTTCTGGAATTTGATCATGATTTTGTGCTTATCTTATCCATCATGTACTACCTTCAGGAAGATGTCCAATTGGCTCTAAATTTATTCTGCAGCAGGACAACAGCCCCAAACATACAGTCAATGTCATTGTAAAGAAGAACAAGGAGTCCTGGATGTGATGCTATGGACCTCAACGAGCCCTCATGTCAGTATCATCATCATCGAGTCTGTCTGAAATTACATGAAGAGAAAGAAGGATTTGTACAAGCCTACATCCACAGATCTGTGGTCAGTTCTCCAAGATGTTTGGAACAACTTCCCTGCCAAGTTTGTTCAAAAACTGTTTGCAAGTGTATCTAGAAATGATGCTGTTCTGAAGGCAAAGTCTGGTCACACCAAATATTGTTTTAATTTAGATTTCTCTTCATTCACTTAGCAGTCTGTTAATTGATAAAAATAAACTATTAACACTTTGATTTTTTTAAAGCATTCTTATTTTGCAACACTTATTCCACACCTGCCTAAAACAGTAATATGAATTTAACAGTTAAAAGTAAATATTAATGTGAACATTTTTACATAAAGGGAATTCTTTCTTAGGCCACATTCACTGTTTGGTCAGTATTTTCCATTAGTATTTGTAAGCCAAAACCAGAATAACAATCAGAGGAAAAGTATAATAGAAACATATGCACCACTTCTGTATTTATCACCCACTCCTAATTTTGGCTTATAAATACTGATGCAAAATACTGAACAAATACTGAACTTGTGAATGTGGCCTTAAATGGAGTCTGCCCAAACTAACTATAGACCAGGGGTCTCAAACTGGCCACATTCTTTGCAAAACAAAGTGACATTTTTAGTGATATTTTTTATATACATCTTTTGAATGTTTTTGCCATGTTAATTTTATTTTTTTTATAGCTTTATGAATTTGACAACAAACGTGTACTTTTTTGTTTACTTTAGTTAAGTTTATATATAAAACAACATTTTTAGTGGCAAAATATTTTTCATGCTTTATTTTTTTTTTTATTTTTTTTTTTTTAATTTTTACAATTTTGTTTCCCCCAATTGTCCACATACAGTAATATTGTCTTACAATTAGCACCATTTAGTGCTTCTGGCAAACATCTTGTAGTAATGTGCGCCATTCTGGTCCCCATCTTGTAGTAATGTCCCCTATCCTGGTCCCCATCTTCTAGTAATGCCCCATCCTGTTCCCCTCTTGTAGTAATGTTCCCATCCAGGTCCTCATCTTGTAGTAATGTCCCCACCCTGGTCCTCATCTCATAGTAATATCCTCATCTTGTAGTAATGTCCCCATCCTGGTCCTCATCTTGGAGTAATGTCCCCATCCTGGTCCTCATCTCGTAGTAATATCCTCATCTTGTAGTAATGTCTAATATCCCCCATCCTGGTCCTCTTCTTGCAGTAATGTCCCCATCCTGGTCCTCTTCTTGTAGTAATGCCCTCATCCTGTAGCAATATCTTCATCTTATCATAATGTCCTCATCTTGTAGTAATGTCCAATGTCCTTCATCATGGTTCTCATCTTGTAGTAATGCCCCATCCTGGTCCTCATCTTGGAGTAATGTCCCCAACCTCGTCCTCTTCTTGCAGTAATGCCCCATCCCGGTCCTCATCTTATAATAATAATAATCTTTATTTTTATATAGCGCTAACATATTCTGCAGCGCTTTACAGTTTGCACACATTATCATCACTGTCCCCGATGGGGCTCACAATCTAAATTCACTATCAGAGGAAACCCACGCACACACGGGGAGAACATACAAACTCCTTGCAGATGTTGTCCTTGGTGGGATTTCAACCCAGGACTCCAGCACTGCAGTGCTAACCACTAAGCCACCATGCTGCCCTCATCTTGTAGTAATGTCCCTAGCCTGGTCCCCATCTTGTAGTAATACCCCGTACTGGTGGCCTTCCAGTAATGTGACCTTGTCTTCATCTTGTAATGCTGCCCCATTCTTATTCCCATATTATAGTTATGTCCCCATCCAAGTCTCTGAATCTGGCACACCGCTGGCCTCTGATTGGGTCATGCGGTCTACAGTGCCTGCGGGCCACATGAAGCAGGCTCAGGGGCTGCATGCATGTATCCCATAAGCACATAGCTTTGTAGGGGAGATATCCCCTGTAAAAACTGCACCTTTGGTCTTCTAATTGCTGCCTTTGTTCTGCAGAAACAGGTGTTGAATCTAATATGCTAATTAGGGTGCTGGGTGCTCCCAAGGTGTGGCTAAAGATCTCAGTGCAGTGAGTGCACCATTCCAGCATTTAGTATTGCATGCCCCTATGTGCACTTAACACCATAATTAGCATATTTGATTAAATTTCAGCTTCTCCATAAGGGAGGCAGCAATTAGGTGGGATTAGTATAGGGGCTCTGTCCCTTAGGCCTCATTAGACATTCATCAATCACGTATGTTTTCTGTTTGTGATTTTCATGTATAGAACAAGTGCCCATTATAATCTACTGAGCTGTTCACATGTCCGTGATTTTTGTAGACCGTCTGTCTAAAAAATGATCACAGAGATATTTCTGGTTTTGATCAAAGTCAGGGATCAAAATTACCGATATGCCTGCACCTGCATGGAGGAAGTAAAACTTACTTGTAAGGCATGGTGTACGGGTTCCATATTAAAAGTAGCAGACTGACTTTACATATTTTCACAACAAAAAATAAACAAGTGTGGCACAATGAACTTGATGGTTGCAGGTCACACACGGTGATACAATACACTGGAAAGTTATAGAACCTAAATTTATGTTCACTTTTATTGCATCCTCTACTGGGGCTGTGTGATATACCATCACTTGTCAGTTGCACCTACAATGGCTGCTGGCTTTTGCCAGTACTTCAGTGACACAACTGTCTATTCCTTGCCACAGCGTGCCCAGCCTAGGTGTTAGTCTATATCTCCTCTCGGCTCCTTTGTAATTCTTTGTGACTGCTAAAGCCACTACCATTCATGGAATAACTCCCAACCACTGTCAGCTGTTAATGATGCACAGCTCCCTGCCCAAGAGGACACAAAGTGGTCAGCACAGTCATGAACTCAGTCATTGTAGGCAAAGCGTCCTGTGTCTTACAGGATGGCTCCTCACCGTCAGCCTGACTTAGCAATACAGTACTGCAAGTGACTTTGCACAGGTTACTATTCGTTTCACACAAAGCACTTTCATTTGCAAAACACCAGCCTTAATGGCAACAGTTTCTCTCTGCCAACACATCATTTTCACCCCTGTGACAACATTTTGGCATTAGTACACGATATCATTTTGGCATGAGACACTTTTCAGTAGACAAGCCCAGACGTATTGCTCTCACAGGCCTACAGCAGGTTCTTCATGCACCTTGTGCAGTTTCACTACAAGTACACCTCCATGGTGACGGCTGTGGCCCAAAATCCACCAAAACACAAAATTAGGTACACCGTATACTGGAACAACACAAGATATGCATCATTTACAAAGCCTGCCTAAATGATAATAACAGCATAACACCCATAAAAAAAACATCTTCCTACTACGTGAGATGGAATGTGATGATAACCCCTCTTAAGCCCTATTCACATGTCCATGTGGGATCGGTTTGTAATGGATCCAGATAAAAATATGGAAATGTTAAAAAACAAACAAACATGGAAATGAAAACCAAAAATTTCCATTTTTAAACACATCAGTTTGATTTGTTTAAAAACAAAAAAAGATGGAAGCGTCCTTTCCTTGTGCCATTTCAAAAAAGTTTGCGTAGACTGCTTTATGTATACAACGGTTCAATAAAGCTAACAATGGGCCCTGGGACTGAAATTCCAAGAACATAGCCTTATACTCCAAACAGGTATATAAACTTGGAAAGTCTTAAAAATGAGACTGTAAACAAAATTAGCTATGTAAAAAAAATGTTAAACGGTTGCTAACCTGTAGCATGGCACACCGGCGGGTCTGTGGGATGAGTACACTGGTTAGATTTAATACCCAAACAAATCTTATTATGCAGATATCAAAATAAACCAGCAAGCAAAGCACCCCTTCTATATAGTGTAAAAAATATATATTGATATTTTCTATTAAAAGGTTGTTTTAAAGGGGATTCCTCATATTGATTAATGGTTAAAGTTCCAAAGTGCTTGTGAAAACAAGCAACTCTGCAATTTACTACTTATTAAAAATCCTCCCTGTTCTCAAGAACAAAGGGATTTTAAATTCTATTGTTTACATTTTGTTGCTTAGGCTAAATTCACACTAGCGTCGGTACGGGCCCGTCGCAGTGCGTCGGGCCGACGTACTGACGCCTGCTGTGAAGTAAAAGCACAACGGGGGCAGTGGATGCAGTTATACAACGCATCCGCTGCCCCATTGTAAGGTCCGGGGAGGAAGGGGCGAAGTTCCGGCCGTGCATGCGCGGTCTAAAAAAGCAGACCCGACGGACAAAAAAAGTTGCAAGCGACGGGCTGCAAAAACACGTTTCATCCGTCGCACAACGGATGCAACGTGTGGCAATCCATCGCAATGCGTCGCTAATGAAAGTCTATGGAGAAAAACGCATCCTGCAGGCAACTTTGCAGGATGCGTTTTTTCTTCAAAACGACGCATTGTGACGTGCGTCGAACGGCGCTAGTGTGAAAGTAGCCTAAGGCTACCGGCCACACTGCATTGTATCAGAGTGGCAGTAATGGTTTTCTTTAGTAAGGAGTGCACACTTGCAAGATATTCGCAATCTATCGCTGGATCCAGCCAGTTTCATTGTCCTATAGCTAACTCCCATGCTTCAGAGACTTAACCATGCTATTGGACTGAAAATTTCCAGACAAGCAAGGATGCAGAGGAGCGTGCTCTCCTGAAGAATGAAGATGAGTACATCCCTTTAAAGGGAACCTGTCACCCCAAATATCGAAGATGAGCTAAGCCCACCAGCATCAGGGACTTATCTACAGGATTCTGTAATGCTGTAGATAAGCCCCCGATGTATCCTGAAAGATGAGAAAAAGAGGTTAGATTATACTCACCCAGGGGCGGTCCGGTCTGATGGGCGTCGCGGTCCGGGGCCTCCAATCTTCATAGGATGACGTCCTCTGTGACCTTTCCTGGCGTCTGCGCACTGCAGTACTTTGCTCTGCCCTCAACAGGGCAAAGTACGCCTGCGCCAGAGCCGCAGCGTGAATACAAGAAGAGGACGTCATCCTATGAAGATGGGAGGCCCCAGACCGTGACGCCCATCGTAACGGGACCGCCTCTGGGTGAGTATAATCTAACCTCTTTTTCTCATCTTTCAGGATACATCGGGGGCTTATATACAGCATTACAGAATGCTGTAGATAAGCCCCTGATGCTGGTGGGCTTAGCTCATCTTCCATTTTGGGGGTGACAGACTCCCTTTAAGGGCTCATGCAGTCGAATGTGTAAATTGGATGTGTGCTATACAATTTTTAAGCATTTTATGAACACGTGTCCATGAGAGACAAATCGCAGCATGCACTACTTTCACCTGAGACTCAGATGAAACTCACACATTCAAGTCTATGGGTGCGAGAAAAAAGTCAGATTCCACACACAGACAATATCTGAGTGGAAATCTGACTTTTACTGATAAATTTCTATTATAAACCTAGGAAACTGTATGTGATCTTGTATATGTTTTACTGTAGTTGTATGAAAACATATCGCACACGGATGTCACACGGACATAGGAAATGGATGAAAATTTAAAAAGAAACGATTTTTCATATGCTCGTCTGCAGGCACCGTGAGATCCAGTTTATTTGAATAAAATTAACTTTGTACTTCGTCAGATGTTAAAGATTAATGTTTTTTTGTAGCGCCTCATTCAGACTTCTGTTTCATCAGTAATTTTCATCAGAGTTTCATCAGTTTTATTCACCGATAAGAAACAAAAGAGTTTTCTCACCTCGTATCTGTAGGGCAGCACAGTGGCTCAGTGGTTAGCACTGTTGTTTTGTAGCACTGGGGTACTGGGAACAAATACCACCAAGGACAACATCTGCAAGGAGTGTGTATGATCTCCCAGTGTTTGTGTGGGGGTTCTCCGGTTTCCCCCCACATTCCAAAGACATACCGATAGGGAATGTAGATCATGAACCCATTGGGTCAGTGACGATAATGTATGTAAAGTGCTACGGAATATGATAGCAATATATTCAAAGCATAATCTTTAAGTAAGGGAAATTGACCCTCTGATCCATATCAGACATGTCTCCGCAATTTTCCAGTCGGTCTGAGAAAAAAATCTGACATGCGGACAGCCCCATAGACTGCTATAGGTACAAGTGCTATCTGTGAAAAACACGAGTAGTACTCATATGTGAAAAACTGACATGTGAATAATGCCTAGGAACGGTTAAAAGCACGCAGTGGGGCTGCTAATTCTGGATTACACTGCATGTTGTGAATGTGAATACTGTGCTTTAACCCCTTAGTGACAGAGCCAATTTGGTACTTAATGACCAGGCCAATTTTTGCAATTCTGACCACTGTCACTTTATGAGGTTATAACTCTGGAACGCTTCAACGGATCCCGCTGATTCTGAGAATGTTTTTTCATGACATATTGTACTTCATGTTAGTGGTAACATTTCTTCGATATTACTTGCGATTATTTATGAAAAAAACGGAAATATGGCGAAAATTTTTAAAATTTTGCAATTTTCAAACTTTGTATTTTTATGCCCTTAAATCAGAGAGATATGTCATGAAAAATAGTTAATAAATAACATTTCCCACATGTCTACTTTACATCAGCACAATTTTGGAAACAAAATTTTTTTTTGTTAGGGAGTTATAAGGGTTAAAAGTTGACCAGCAATTTCTCATTTTTACAACACCATTTTTTTTTAGGGACCACATCACATTTGAAGTCATTTTGAGGGGTCTATATGATAGAAAATAATGAAGTGTGACACCATTCTAAAAACTACACCCCTCAAGGTTCTCAAAACCACATTCAAGAAGTTTATTAACCCTTTACGTGCTTCACAGGAACTGAAACAATGTGGAAGGAAAAAATGAACATTTAACTTTTTTTTGCAAACATCTTAATTCAGAACCATTTTTTTTATTTTCACAAGTGTAAAAACAGAAATCTAACCATAAATTTTGTTATGCAATTTCTCCTGAATACGCCAATACCCCATATGTGGGGGTAAACCACTGTTAGGGCGCACCGCAGAACTTAGAAGTGAAGGAGCGCCGTTTGACTTTTTCAATGCAGAATTGGCTGGAATTGAAATCGGACGCCATGTCACATTTAGAGAGCCCCTGATGTGCCTAAACAGTGGAAACTCCCCACAAGTGACACCATTTTGGAAACTAGACCCCTTAAGGAACTTATCTAGATGTGTGGTGAGCACTTTGAACCCCCAAGTGCTTCACAGAAGTTTATAACATAGAGCCGTGAAAATAAAAAATCGCTTTTGTTTACACAAAAATGATCTTTTCGCCCACAAATTCTTATTTTCACAAGGGTAACAGGAGAAATTAGACCACAAAAGTTGTTGTGCGATTTCTCCTGAATACGTCGATACCCCATATGTGAGGGTAAACCACTGTTTGGGCGCACCGCAGAGCTTGGAAGTGAAGGAGCGCCGTTTTACTTTTTCAATGTTGAATTGGCTGGAATTGAGATTGGACGCCATGTCGCGTTTGGAGAGCCCCTGATGTGCCTAAACAGTGGAAACCCCCCACAAGTGACACCATTTTGGAAACTAGACCCCTTAAGGAACTTATCTAGATGTGTGGCGCGCACTTTGAACCCCCATGTGCTTCACAGAAGTTTATAACTTAGAGCCGTGAAAAAAAAAATCGCATTTTTTCTACAAAAATGATCTTTTTGCCCACAAATTTTTATTTTCACAAGGGTAACAGGAGAAATTAGACCACTAAAGTTGTTGTGCAATTTCTCCTGAGTACGTCGATACCCAATATGTGGGGGTAAACCACTGTTTGGGCGCACCGCAGAGCTTGGAAGAGAAAGAGTGCCGTTTTACTTTTTCAATGTAGAATTGGCTGGAATTGAGATCGGACGCCATGTCGCGTTTGGAGAGCCCCTGATGTGCCTAAACAGTAGAAATCCCCCACAAGTGACCCCATTTTGGAAACTAGACCCCCCATGGAACTTATCTAGATGTGTGGTGAGAACCTTGAATGCCCAAGTGCTTCACAGAAGTTTGTAATGCAGAGCCGTGAAAATAAAAAATATTTTTTTTTTCCACAAAAAAGATTTTTTAGCCACCAAATTTTTATTTTCACAAGGGTAACAAGAGAAATTGGACCCCAAAAGTTGTTGTCCAATTTGTCCTGAGTATGCTGGTACCCCATATGTGGGGGTAAACCACTGTTTGGGCGCACAGCAGAGCTCGGAAGGAAGGAGCGCCGTTTTGGAATGCAGACTTTGATAGAATGGTCTGCGGGTATTATGTTGCGTTTGCAGAGCCCCTGATGTACCTAACCAGTAGAAACCCTCCACAAGTGACCCCATTTTGGAAACTAGACCCCCCAAGGAACTTATCTAGATGTGTGGTGAGAACTTTGAATGCCCAAGTGCTTCACAGAAGTTTAGAATGCAGAGTCGTGAAAATAAAAAATATTTTTTTTTCCACAAAAAAGATATTGTAGCCCCCAAGTTTTTATTTTCACAAGGGTAACAGGAGAAATTGGACTGCAATAGTTGTTGTCCAATTTATCCCGAGTACGCTGATGCGCCATATGTGGGGGTAAACCACTGTTTGGGCGCACGGCAGAGCTCGGAAGGGAAGGAGCGCCTTTTTGGAATGCAGACTTTGATAGAATGGTCTGTGGGCATTATGTTGCGATTGCAGAGCCCCTGATGTACCTAAACTGTAGTAACCCCCCACAAGTGACCCCATTTTGGAAACTAGAACCCCCAAGGAACTTATCTAGATGTGTGGTGAGAACTTTGAATGCCCAAGTGCTTCACAGAAGTTTAGAATGCAGAGTCGTGAAAATAAAAAATATTTTTTTTTCCACAAAAAAGATATTGTAGCCCCAAGTTTTTATTTTCACAAGGGTAACAGGAGAAATTGGACTGCAATAGTTGTTGTACAATTTATCCCGAGTACGCTGATGCGCCATATGTGGGGGTAAACCACTGTTTGGGCGCACGGCAGAGCTCGGAAGGGAAGGAGCGCCTTTTTGGAATGCAGACTTTGATAGAATGGTCTGTGGGCATTATGTTGCGATTGCAGAGCCCCTGATGTACCTAAACTGTAGTAACCCCCCACAAGTGACCCCATTTTGGAAACTAGACCCCCCAAGGAACTTATCTAGATGTGTGGTGAGAACATTGAATGCCCAAGTGCTTCACAGAAGTTTAGAATGCAGAGTCGTGAAAATAAAAAATATTTTTTTTTTCACAAAAAAGATTTTGTAGCCCCCAAGTTTTTATTTTCACAAGGGTAACAAGAGAAATTGGACCCCAGAAGTTGTTGTCCAATTTATCCCGAGTACGCTGATGCCCCATATGTGGGGGTAACCCACTGTTTGGGCGCACGGCAGAGCTCAGAAGGGAGGGAGCACCATTTGACTTTTTGAGCGCAAAATTGGCTGTCGTGTTTGGAGACCCCCTGATGTACCTAAACAGTGGAAACCCCCCAATTCTAGCTCCAACCCTAACCCCAACACACCCCTAACCCTAATCCCAACCTCATCCATAATCCTAATCACTAACCCTAACCATAATCACAACCCTTACCCCAAAACAACCCTAATGTCAACCCTAACCATAACCCTAATCAAAACCCTAAATCCAACACACCCCTAATCCTAATCTCAACCCTAACCTCAAACCTAACCCTAATCCCAATACACCCCTAATCACAACCCTAACCTTAACCCTAATCCCAAACCTAACCCTAATCCCAAGCGTAACCCTAATGCCAACCCTAACCCTAATACCAACCGTAATCCAAACCCTAACCCTAATCCCAGCTCTAACCCTAACTTTAGCCCCAACCCTAGCCCTAACTTTAGCCCCAACCCTAACCCTAGCCCTAGGGCTACTTTCACAGTTGCGTCGTTTGGCATTCCGTCGCAATCCGTCGTTTTGGACAAGAAACGGATCCTGCAAATGTGCCCGCAGGATGCGTTGTTTGCCCATAGACTTGTATTGCCGACGGATCGTGACGGATGGCCACACGTCGCGTCCGTCGTGCACTGGATCAGTTGTGTTTTGGCGGAGCGTCGGCACAAAAAAACGTTCAATTAAACGTTTTTTTGTACGTCGCATCCGCCATTTCTGACCGCGCATGCGTGGCCGTAACTCCGCCCCCTCCCCCCCAGGACATAGATTGGGCAGCGGATGTGTTGAAAAACTACAGCTGCTGCCCACGTTGTGCACAATTTTCACAACGTGCGTCGGTATGTCGGGCCGACGCATTGCGACAGCCCCGTACCGACGTAAGTGTGAAAGAAGCCTAACCCTAAGTTTAGCCCCAACCCTAACCCTAAATTTAGCCCCAACCCTAACCCTAAATTTAGCCCCAACCCTAGCCCTAACCCTACCCCTAACCCTACCCCTAACCCTACCCCTAACCCTACCCCTAACCCTAACCTAACCCTACCCCTAACCCTACCCCTAACCTAACCCTACCCCTACCCCTAACCCTACCCCTAATTTTAGCCCCAACTGCTGTTCTCCTGCCGGCCGGCAGATGGAGACAGATGGCGGGCGCACTGGGCATGCGTCCGCCATGTTCTGCTGCCGGCGGCCAGGAGGAGCAGCAAGAGGATCCAGGGACCTAGGTGAGTATGCTAGGGTCCCCGAATCCCCCTATTTCTCTGTCCTCTGATGTGCGATCACATCAGAGGACAGAGAATTACACTTTACTTTTTTTTTTTTTTTTTTTTTTTGCGGTCGCCGGTAAACAGTTAATTACCGGCGATCGCAAAACAGGGGTCGGTAATACCGACCCCGATCATGCTCTTTGGGGTCTCGGCTACCCCCGGCAGCCGAGACCCCAAAGATTCTCCCGGTGCCGGCCGGCGGGCGCACTGCGCATGCGCCCGCCATTTTGAAGATGGCGGCGCCCACCGGGAGACACGAGGAGCATCGGGGGAGCTAGGTGAGTATTGGGGGGCCACCTGGGACCCCTTTTCTCTGTCCTCCGATGTGCGATCACATCGGAGGACAGAGAAATTAAAAAGAGATCGCTTTTTTTTTTTTTTTTGCGATCGCCGGTAAACGGTTAATTACCGGCGATCGCAAATGCGGGGTGGGTTAAAAACCCCCCGAATCATGTTCTCTGGGGTCTCGGCTACCCTCGGCAGCCGAGACCCCGGAGAAAATCGGCCTCTGGGGGGCGCTATGGACTTTTTCCACAGCGCCGTTAATTAACGGCGCTGTGGTTTAAGTACCCTTAGCGGCCGCCGTTAAAAGGCGTATCGGCGGTCGCTAAGGGGTTAAAATACTAAAAAGTCTATGTTTTATTAAGAACAAAAGGATACGTTCTGTAATATTTCATAAAATGTGCTGTTATTGCATAACCCGAAACCCAAAGAAAACAAGCCTACCTGGTTAGACAAAGCAAAAGCTGAGCACAAGGAGGGGCAAGCCGTCCAGACACGTCCTGCTCCCCTCACAAATTGCAAGTGTCATGTTTTGCTAGGAATGAGGGAGTGAGACATGCCAAGAGCTTTTTATTGTGGGCTACTACGGTAATTCACAGCACAGTGGAATCTGTGTCCACTTCAGGCAGCAATGGCATCTCTTCATCCCGGATCATTACAGCCTTGGTTTCACTCAAATTATAACTGTTCTCTGGCTCCTGACCTTTCTTAAGAAAACTTGAGAAATCCACATGATAATGTAGTCAGAGTTGTGTCCTCTCTACTGTACAAATGTATGAATTTGGATGTGACATCATTTGTACTATAGAATGGATACATGTATGGATGGACCTAAAATATAGCAAACCTGCGATGTTATATTTAATATTTAGCTCGTTACTTTAAGACGAATCTTATTGATTTATATGGGAAATACCTCCTCAATTTTACTTTGATGGTACTGGTCCTGACTACTGCAACCTGTGTTTTTTTCCAAAATGGGAAAATGGAAAAAATCTGGAGAGGAGTAAACCAAGAAGGAAGAATAAAGACACTAGGAACAATCAGCACTTGGACAGGGAAGAAAAGGGCAATGGCCCAGCAAGCAAAAGAACGGGCCAAGAAAAAACATGTCACCACATTGAATCTCCAAACCTAGCCATGATAGTTATAACAAAACAAAATTAATAGTCAGCGTTCTAATCCCCAGTCATTAAAGCTTTTATGCTTTCCAGTCTCCTGGAGGTTTTTTATCTTTCTAGCAACTGATCACATCACATCTAGTCACTTGACCGCTTCACCCAATCTCTGGGTGGAGAGTAACTATATTTTTTCTATTTTTTTTTCCAAGCTTTGCAAAGTTAATATTTTTGTATGTAATAAACATCATTACCTAATGAAGACTATGCTGCAGTGCTACTGCAATGCCCAGCTCAAACTCTTTAAGAAGATGCTTTCAACTGCTGCTCATCAAGATCCTTAAGGTACCGTCACATTTAGCGACGCTGCAGCGATACCGACAACGATCCGGATCGCTGCAGCGTCGCTGTTTGGTCGCTGGAGAGCTGTCACACAGACAGCTCTCCAGCGACCAACGATCCCGAGGTCCCCGGTAACCAGGGTAAACATCGGGTAACTAAGCGCAGGGCCGCGCTTAGTAACCCGATGTTTACCCTGGTTACCATCCTAAAAGTAAAAAAACAAACGCTACATACTTACCTACCGCTGTCTGTCCTCGGCGCTCTGCTTCTCTGGTCTGGCTGTGAGCGCCGGGCAGCCGGAAAGCAGAGCGGTGACGTCACCGCTCTGCTTTCCGGCCGCTGTGCTCACAGCCAGACCAGAGAAGCAGAGCGCCGAGGACAGACAGCGGTAGGTAAGTATGTAGCGGTTGTTTTTTTTACTTTAACGATGGTAACCAGGGTAAACATCGGGTTACTAAGCGCGGCCCTGCGCTTAGTTACCCGATGTTTACCCTGGTTACCAGCGAAGACATCGCTGATTCGGTGTCACACACGCCGATTCAGCGATGTCTACGGGTAGTCCAGCGACCAAATAAAGTTCTGGACTTTCTTCCCCGACCAGCGACAGCACAGCAGGGGCCTGATCGCTGCTGCCTGTCACACTGGACGATATCGCTAGCGAGGACGCTGCAACGTCACGGATCGCTAGCGATATCGTCTAGTGTGACGGTACCTTTAGACTATATTCAAACAATGGATTACAGTACTTTCCTTGTCTGAGCCTCTCTGTTCCTCAACCCAATAATCAAACAATTGAATTGCCATATTATGATTGTTTGAATGTAGTGTTTGGATGTTTGCTGAGCAGCAGTTTAACAAAGCCTCTAAAAGAGCCTGAACTGGACATTGCATTTGGGAGAGAAGGTAGCAAAATAAGGAAATATATTACAGAAATCCATAACTTTGTAATGTCTGGAGGATAATTACCGTAAATAAAACAGTAGAGAGAAGTTCATTTTTAGGGATCTTAGGGAACATATTTTTCGAGCACACCGAATACATTCAGCACCCGAGTGTGCTCAGATAACACTTTATCCAAGCACAGTCGCTCATCACTAGTTATTAACAAGGCCAAGGAGCCTTGAAAGTTGAGGTGATTTTGCTTGGCAATATAATTACTTATAGGTGAGTTTAAAATAAGATCCCTAAAAATGAAGTAGCAACTTCTGGTGATTTTATAAACATTGACATTAATAGCCATCTATACACACGGATCTGAGTAGATAGATTAGGTAAGGCTGAGTCAATGATCTAGTGATTTCTTTTCATGTGAATGTGAATTGTTTGTTATGATAGCTATAAAATGAACCCACATTATAGTTATCATTATAGTTATGATCACCGGCCTTCCTTAGTAGCCTTTTGATACTTGTACATGTGGCATTCATTATGAATGTAAAAACAAGCCCTTTCACTCAGTTCATCTACAGATTGCTTGCATAAGCTGGTGAAATGTAATTTTGGCAAGCGGAGAAACTAATTGTTAACAACCTTGTTCCTGAGATGTCACACAGGCAAAATACTGTATAAAATAACACCCCACCTCCCCGACCCTGCTCCCCCATCACATACCTATCCCTCCTTACATTCCCAGGCATTTCTCCTTGTCTCCCTTTCTGCAAAGTTCTTTAACTGCCCCATCTGGCAATGATTATTCCTACAAATGTGCACTATTTACTGTGCGGCAGTAGTCAAATATATAACCCAACAGCTGTTCCAGGAAAACAAGAGTATTTTCATGAACTTGAAGGACATTATGTAATAGGTAATGGCCATACGTTATGCATTTAGTTCACTATCGGCAAGACAGTCTGTAGCAATCGAAAAAAATGCATAGACAGCAAGGAATTCTTCTTGGCTAATAGACAACTATGTTTAAGTTATATTTACCATAAAATTGATTTTTTACTTAACTCTCATTTAGCCTTTTTTTTCTTCGAAGGCCAATTCTTGGAAAGTACAATAAGTATCTGTATGACTATGGGAAAGGTCAGATTGTTGAAAATGTATTACATCATTGATGTTTACTTCTGAATAGCCGGGCATAGTTTTAACCCCTTAGTGACAGAGCCAATTTGGTACTTAATGACCAAGGCAAATTTTACAATTCTGACCACTATCACTTTATGAGTTATAACTCTGGAACACTTCAACGGATCTCAGTGATTCTGAGATTGATTATTCGTGACATATTGTACTTCATGGTAGTGGTAAAATTTCTTCGATATACCGTGCGTTTATTTATGAAAAAAATGGGAATTTGGCAAAAATTTAGAAAATTTTGCAATTTTCAAAGTTGTAATTTTTGTCCCCTTAAATCAGAGTGGTGTCACACAAAATAGTTAATAAATAACATTTCCCACAATTCAACTTTACATCAGCACAATTTTGGAAACATATTTTTTTGTTAGGACGTTATAAGGGTTAAAAGTTGACCAGCGATTTTTCCAACAAAATTTACAAAACCATTTTTTAGGGACCATCTCCCATTTGAACTTAGTTTGGGGGCTCAATATGACACAAAATACCCAAAAGTGACACCATTCTAAAAACTGCACCCCTCAAGTTGAGCAAAACCACATTCAAAAAGTTTATTAACCCTTTAGGTGCTTCGCGAGAACTAAAGCAATGTGGAAGGAAAAAATGAACATTTTACTTTTTTCACAAAAAATTTGCTTTGGAACCAAATTTTTTTTTATTTTCCCAAGGGTATCAGGAGAAAATGAACCACAACATTTGTTGTGCAAATTCTCCTGATTACGCGGATACCCCATATGTGGGGGCAAGCCACTGTTTGGGCGCATGGCAGGGCTCAGAAGGGACGGAGCACCGTTTTGAATTTTTGAGCGCAAAATGGGCTGGAATCAATGGTGGGTACCATGTTGCGTTTGCAGACCCCCTGATGTACCTAAACAGTGAAAAAACCCCAATTCTAACTCGAACCCTAATCCCAACACACACTTTACCCTAATCCCAACCCTAACCATATTCCTAACAACAACCCTAACCCCATGACACCCCTAACACTAATCTCAACCCTAACCGTAATCCCAATCACAACTCTAACCCCAACCCTAGCCCCGACCCTAACCCTAGACCCAACACTAACCCTAGCTCAACTTTAATCATAGCCCAACCCTAACCCTAGCTCTAGCCCTAACCCTAACCCTAATGAAGAAATGGAAATAAATACATGTTTTTCTTTTTTTTTCTTTTACCTAAGGGGGTGATAAAAGGGGGTTTGATTTACTATTTTTTTTATTTTGATCACTGTGATAGGGTCTCACAAAGTGATCAAAATGAACCAAGAGGAAAAATGTCCTATTGTTGCCAAGTGCTGGCTGGCAGATCTCGACGGTCACACTGCCCATGCGTCCTCCATTTTCTTCCTGGAAGAAGACGCCGGCAGTGCGATCACATCAGAAGTAAGAGAAATTAAATGGGAAATCGGACTTTTTTTTTTGCGGTCGCCGTTATTCCATGAATAACAGTGATTGCAACACTGGGGTCAGCAAAAACCAACCCAAATCATGTTTTTTTCTCAGCTACCCTTGGTAGCCTGTGTAAATTGTCTATTAGTGAACACCGATCAGCAAACAAATAGCAGTAGCTGATCAGCAGCTGTTTAGAGCTACTGATTAGCTAGTGCAAAAACAGAGGTCTAATTACACTTCTCGATTATCACGAACAAGTGTTCCTAGAAACGATCAATTCATGATAAATGTGCAGTCTAAATAGGCTACCAATCATCCATCGAACAAACAAAACTCTCATTCGTCGTGTGAAATGATTTTTACTTGGCAGAGTGATCATGATTCGTGGAAGCACATCATCGTGTGTAAACAGGACCTGCACTATCAAGAACAATGGCAGCCGCTGCACAGTGAAGGACTGAATACACCAAACAATCTATTACATTAAAACTAATTAGCTATTAGGCTATGTTCACAAGTTGCTTTTTCCCTGTTTTTTTCTGTAAGCAAAACCTGTTATCTTGGCAAAAAAAAGTGTCGCTTAAAAAAACCAGATTTTGCTGCATTTTTGCTGCGTTTTTTTACTGCATTTTTTTCAGGATACCGTAACTGTGAAATAAGGTTACATGGGTTCATGAAAACAGACACAATTGCAAATATAAAAACAGAAAGTTGAATTGGGCAGCCATTGTTTACCTATCACAATTGTAGGGCGTTCCGTTGGTCAGGCATTGTTCACTTTCACGCATTGGTAGGGCGTTGTTTACATTATCACATTGGAAGGGCATTGTCTACGCTCTCATTGGTAGGGCTTTGTTTACCTTTTCATTGGGAGGGCTTTCTTTACATTCTCACATTGGTAGGGCATTGTTTATGTTCTTATATTGGTAAGGCATTGTTTACATTCTCACATTGGTAAGGCATTGTTTACATTCTCACATTGGTAAGGCATTGTTTACATTCTCATTGGTAAGGCATTGTTTGCATTCTCATTGGTAAGGCATTGTTTACATTCTCACATTGGAAAGGCATTGTTTACATTCTCACATTAGTAGGGCATTGTTTACCTTCTCACATTGGTAAGGCATTGTTTACATTTTCACATTGGTAGGGCACTGTTTACACATTGGTAGGGCATTATTTATGGTCACAGATATCACTAATTTAACCCTGCTGTTCTGTTCGGTCTGGGGAGACCTATTTTGAACTTTGGTATTTTTTGGGGTGTTCAAGATGCGGTTCTGAAACTTGTGGTTGATTGACTGAAATGAGGATGGGTCGGTCGGCCACGGGTTTCAGAGCCGCATCTTGAATATTTTAAAGAATATTGAAGTTCAAAGTCGGTCATTTTTGACCAACAGAACAGCAGGGTTAACCCCTTAGTGACAGAGCCAATTTGGTACTTAATGACCGAGCCAATTTTTACAATTCTGACCACTGTCACTTTGAGGTTATAACTCTGGAAAGCTTTAATGGATCCCGCTGATTCTGAGATTGTTTTTTTTCGTGACATATTGTACTTCATGTTAGTGGTAACATTTCTTCGATATTACTTGCGATTATTTATGAAAAAAAATGGAAATATTGCGAAAAGTTTTAAAATTTTGCAATTTTCAAACTTTGAATTTTTATGCCCTTAAATCAGAGAGATATGTCACAAAAATAGTTAATAAATAACATTTCCCACATGTCTACTTTACATCAGCACAATTATGGAAACAACATTTTTTTTGTTAGGAAGTTATAAGGGTTAAAGTTGACCAGCGATTTCTCATTTTTACAACAAAATTTACAAAACCATTTGTTTTAGGGACCATCTCACACTTTGAGGGGTGTACATGACAGAGAATACACAAACTTGACACCATTCTAAAATCTACACCCCTCAAGGTGCTCAAAACCACATTCAAGAAGTTTATTAACCCTTGACGTCCTTCACAGCAACTGAAACAATGTGGAAGAAAAAAATGAACATTTACCGTATATTCTCGAGTATAAGCCGACCCGAGTATAAGCCGACCCCCCCTAATTTTGCCACAAAAAACTGGGAAAACTTATTGACTCAAGTATAAGCCTAGGGTGGAAAATGCAGCAGCTACCGGTGAATTTCAAAAATAAAAATAGATGCTCCATACCGTTCGTTATAGCTCTGCCATATAGTGCTCTGCACCGTTCATTATTGCCCCATAGCTCTGCCATATAGTGCTCGGCACCGTTCATTTTTGTCCCATAGCTGTGCCATATAGTGCTCTGCACCGTTCATTATTGCCCCATAGCTCTGCCATATAGTGCTGTGCACCGTTCATTATTGCCCCATAGATGCTCCGTATAAAGCTGTGCCATTGCTGCTGCAATTAAAAAAAAAACACACATACTCACCTCTCTTGCTTGCAGCTCCCGGCGTCTCGTCCCGGCGTCTCTCCGCACTGACCGATCAGGCAGAGGGCAGCACGCACACTATATGCGTCATCGCGCCCTCTGACCTGAACAGTCAGAGCAAGAGGACGCGAAGACAGCGGCGCCCAGCGGGTGGAACCCGGACAGGTGAATATTACATACTTACCTGCTCCCGGCGTCCCGCTCCCTTTGCCTGTCACACGGTCTTCGGTGCCGCAGCCTCTTCCTCTATCACCGGTCACCGGCACCGCTGATTAGAGAAATGAATATGTGGCTCCACCCCTATGGGAGGTGGAGCCGCATATTCATTTCTCTAATCAGCGGTCCCACGTGACCGCTGAACAGGGGAAGAGCTGCAGCACCGAAGACCGTGGGACAGGCAGAGGGAGCGTCAGGAGCGCCAGGACTAGGTGAGTAT
This sequence comes from Ranitomeya imitator, assembly GCF_032444005.1. Lineage (NCBI taxonomy): Eukaryota > Metazoa > Chordata > Amphibia > Anura > Dendrobatidae > Ranitomeya > Ranitomeya imitator. Next base: position 463,689,353 of record NC_091285.1, read on the forward strand.
GCCTCAGCGCCCTCTCCCCCTCACCCGCCAGCCGTGCCACCCACCGTGACTTGAGTATAAGCCGAGAGGGGCACTTTCAGCCCAAAATTTTGGGCTGAAAATCTCGGCTTATACTAGAGTATATACGGTAACTATTTTTTGCAAACATTTTACTTCAGAACCAATTTTTTTTATTTTCACAAGTGTAAAAAGAGAAAATTAACCACAAAATTTGTTGTGCAATTTCTCCTGAATACGCTGATACCCCATATGGGGGGGTAAACCACTGTTTGGGCGCGCGGCAGGGCTTGGAAGAGAAGAAGCGCTGTTTGACTTTTTCAATGCAGAATTTTCTTGAATTGAGATCGGATGCCATGTCGCGTTTGGAGAGCCCCTGATATGCCTAAACAGTAAAAAAAACAACACAAGTGACACCATTTTGGAAACTAGACCCTTTAAGGAACTTGTCTAGATGTGTGGTGAGCACTTTAAACCCCCAGGTGCTTCACAGAAGTTTATAACGTAGAGCCGTGAAAATAAAAAATCGCATTTTTTCTACAAAAATGATCTTGTCGCCCACACATTTTTATTTTCACAAGCGTAACAGGAAAAATTAGACCACAAAAGTTGTTGTGCAATTTGTCCTGAGTACGCCAATACCCCATATGCGGGGGTAAACCACAGTTTGGGTGCATGGCAGAGCTTGGAAGTGAAGGAGTTCCGTTTGACTTTTTCAATGCAGAATTGTCTGGAATTGAGATCGGATGCCATGTCGCGTTTGGACAGCCCCTGATGTGCCTAAACAGTGGAAACCCCCCACAAGTGACCCCATTTTGGAAACTAAACCCATTAAGGAACTTATCTAGATATGTGGTGAGCACTTTGAACCCCCAAGTGCTTCACAGATATTTATAACGTAGAACCGTGAAAATAAAAAATCCTTTTTTTTTCCTCAAAAATGATTTTTAGCATGCAATTTTTTTAGTTTCTCAATTGTAACAGGAGAAATTGGACCCCAAAATTTGTTGTTCAGTTTGTTCTGAGTAGGCTGATACCCCATATGTGGTGGGGACCACTGTTTGGGCACACATCGGGGCTCGGAAGGGAAGTAGTGACGTTTTAAAATGCAGACTTTGATGGAATGGTCTGCGGGCGTCATGTTGCATTTGCAGAGCTCCTGTTGGAATTGTATGCAGTGGCACAATTTCCCGAAGGTGTCATCTTTCAACAGGACGGCACTCCTCCACACTATGCCACCATTGTTCATGAGTTTCTGGATAGAACATTCCCCCAATGGTGGATAGGCAGAGGTTCTGTCAAGCCATGGCCACCACGATAGCCAGATCTGATGCCCTTAGACTTTTACTTTTGGGGTTATGTGAAGCAACATGTGGACATTGAACATATCAATGGCATTAATCACTTAAAACAGAGAATCACAGACGTTATTCACTCTGTTATACCATACGTCCTTACCCGTGTGTGGCAAGAACTTCACTATCGTTTGGATTTGTGCAGGGCAACAAGTGGAGCCCACATTGAACTGCACTGAATAGGTATGAATCTGGGAGAGTTTTTCTTTTATTTGGGGCAGATTTCACATTTCTATCGTTTTTTGTTTCTTTCCAGTGACTGGTCAAAAGTGCACCATGACTTTACGGACACACTGTACATTTAATTCTTTACATTTTTCCTCGTAACTAAGATTCTCCATGCCTCTTATCAGTTTTGTGGCTTTTTTTGTTATTTTCTCTACCTCCAAAGCATCCTTTTTATGAATGGATGCTCAGATCTAAACTGCATATTCCAGATGGAGTCGCCCTAACTCTTTGTAAAGTGGTAGTATTATGTCTTAAGGTACCGTCACACTGAGCGACGCTGCAGCGATACCGACAACGATCCGGATCGCTGCAGCGTCGCTGTTTGGTCGCTGGAGAGCTGTCACACAGACAGCTCTCCGGCGACCAACGATGCCGGTAACCAGGGTAAACATCGGGTAACTAAGCGCAGGGCCGCGCTTAGTAACCCGATGTTTACCCTGGTTACCAGCGTAAAAGTAAAAAAAAACAAACACTACATACTTACCTACCGCTGTCTGTCCCCGGCGTTCTGCTTCTCTGTCCTGTGTAAGCCCAGCGGCCGGAAAGCAGAGCGGTGACGTCACCGCTCTGCTTTCCGGCCGCTGTGCTCACAACCAGTGCAGGAGGAGTGCAGAGAAGCACAGCGCCGGCGACAGACAGCGGTAGGTAAGTATGTAGTGTTTTTTTTTTTTACTTTTACGCTGGTAACCAGGGTAAACATCGGGTTACTAAGCGCGGCCCTGCGCTTAGTTACCCGATGTTTACCCTGGTTACCAGTGAAGACATCGCTGGATCGGTGTCACACACGCCGATCCAGCGATGTCAGCGGGAGATCCAGCGACGAAACAAAGTTCTGGACTTTCTTCAGCGACCAACGATCTCCCAGCAGGGGCCTGATCGTTGGTTGCTGTCACACATAACGATTTCCTTAACGATATCGTTGCTACGTCACAAAAAGCAACGATATCGTTATGTGTGAAGGTACCTTTACAGTGCCAGGTCTTAGTATTCTATCCTGCAAGGCCTTAAAAAAGCTGATTAATATTGTATATTGTTATTTAGTTTGTGAGCTAGAAGTTCACCTAGATCCTTATCTACTGGTGACTCTCCTAGTTTTACTTCCTCTAGAAGAAATGGTGCAGCATATTATTAGTGGCCAGGTGCATAACTTTACATTTATCCACATGAAACCTCATCTGTCAAGTGGATGCTTCAGCGTTCAGTATGTCAATGTCAGCTTGTGATTTATGAACAATGTATATAGCCTGTACTACAGGGTGGGCCATTTATATGGATATATCTGGGTTGGCCATTTATAAAGTGGTATTAAAAAATAGCCGACTTCAAAGTGGCCGATATGGTCACCACTAGTGATGAGCGAGTGTACTCGCTGCTCAGGTTTTCCCGAGCACGCTTGGGTGACCTCCGAGTATTTTTGACTGCTCGGAGATTTAGTTTTCATTGAGGCAGCTGAATGATTTACAGCTATTAGCCAGGCTGAGTACATGTAAATCAAGCACATGTAATCAAGCAGGCTAGAAGTAGGCTAGACAAAGCATGCTGCCGGTGACATGTATTGTATTCAGGCTAGAGATGTATTATCAAGATGCTGACCTGTGGACCTTGTATTTTCTCAGGTTCTCATATTTATTCCTTAGAACACAAAAATGAAATGAAACTGGTGAAGTTTTTTTTTTTTTTTTTTTACCCTCAAAAGTGTCCTGAAGTGGTCTTCTAGGACTTGGTATATCCTCCAAATAGACAAGGTAGTCTCCAAAAGCTTGCTGTTTATCACCATCGTCCTTGTAGATTGTGAACCCTCCCGGGCAGGGTCCTCCCTCCTCCTGTACCAGTCGTGACTTGTATAGTTTAAGACTATTGTACATGTTTTTTATTATGTATACCCCTCTTCACATGTAAAGCGCCATGGAATAAATGGTGCTATAATAATAATAATCTTTTCAGTTAGCCATTAAAATATATCATTTGAAGACTCTCAAATTGTAGTATTTTCCTCCAGGTAGGACATCAATATCAGATAAGGGGAACAACTCCCAGCCCTCCTTTTTATCAAAGTGCTTAGCTCCATCAATCAAGTAATTGGGGTGCTCCGTGTGGAATCCACATCTTTTTTATAATGGTGAACTATCCTTAGGATAGGCTATCAATTTCAAAGTCCTGCTGACATTCTACAGCATATGGGCTGTACTCTTGTTTCACTATGTAGGTGTCAGGAGCTCCAGGATCTCCATTCTGAATACTGTAGTATTGTTGGACTGCTACTCTCATCTCCATATGACACACGGCAGCACCCACAGAGAAGTTCTGTTCAATACAATCGGTTGGTTGAAGGGAAAACTTGCGTCTTTATTGCCAGCAGGCATAACTTTGGAGTTCAAAAGCATAGAAAAAAAAAGAAAAATTGTTTCAGAATTAGTGGAATAGTATCAATTGAAGGAGGCACTCAGTTCAAATGGAAAAATCCAGTAAAAGATCTTTTGATTTGTTGTCAGGGAATTTGCAATGATGATGGCGGTTCAGCAGTACCAAGTGTGGAGGTTAGATGGTGCAAGAGATTTGAAGTGATGATGATGCTGGTTCCGCAGTAACAGGTGTGAGGGATAGATGGTGCGAGGGACTTGCAATGATGATGCTTGTTCAGCAGTATCAGGTGTGGGGACTAGATGGTGTGAGGGACTTGCGGTGATGATGACGGTTCAGCAGTACCAGGTGTGAGGGCTAGATGGTGCGAGGGACTTGCAGCAAAGATGATGGTTCAGCAGTACCAGGTGTGGGGACTAGATGGTGCGAGGGACTTGCAGTGATGATGAAGGTTCAGCAGTACCAGGTGTGGGGACTAGATGGTGCAAGGGACTTGCAGTGATGATGATGGTTCGGCAGTACCAGGTGTGGGGACTAGATGGTGTGAGGGACTTGCAGTGATGATGACGGTTCAGCAGTACCAGGTGTGGGGACTAGATGGTGCGAGGGACTTGCAGTGATGGTGAAGGTTCACCAGTATCAGGTTTGGGGACTACTTGGTGCGAGGGACTTGCAGTGATGATGACGGTTCAGCAGTATCAGGTGTGGGGACTAGATGGTGCGAGGGACTTGCAGTGAAGATGATGGTTCAGCAGTACCAGGTGTGGGGACTAGATGGTGCGAGGGACTTGCAGCAATGATGCTGGTTCAGCAGTACCAGGTGTGGGGACTAGATGGTGCGAGGGACTTGCAGTGATAATGACAGTTCAGCAGTACCAGGTGTGGGGACTAGATGGTGCGAGGGACTTGCAGTGATGATGATGCTGGTTCAGCAGTACCAGGTGTGGGGACTAGATGGTGCGAGGAACTTGCAGCGTTGATGATGGTTCAGCAGTACCAGATGTGGGGACCAGATGGTGCGAGGGACTTGCAGCAATGATGCTGGTTCAGCAGTACCAGGTGTGGGGAGTAGATGATGCGAGGGACTTGAAGTGATGATGATGCTTGTTCAGCAGTACCAGGTGTGGGGAGTAGATGGTGCTAGGGACTTGCAGTGATTATGATAATAATAATCTTTATTTTTATATAGCGCTAAGATATTCCGCAGCGCATTACCGTTTGCACACATTATCATCTCTGTCCCCAATGGGGCTCTCAATCTAAATTCCCTATCAGTATGTCTTTGGAATGTGGGAGGAAACCAGAGAACCTGGAGGAAACCCAAGCAAAAACGGGGAGAATATACAAACTCCTTACAGATGTTGTCTTGGTGGGATTTGAAACCAGGACTCCAGTGCTGCAAGGCTGCAGTCCTAACCACTGAGCCACCGTGCCACCCATGATGCTGGTTCAGAAGTATCTGGTGTAGAGTTTAGATGACACGAGGGACTGGTTGCAGTGATAAGGGTGCAGTAGTATGAAAAATTTAATTTGATGTGAAAGAAACAAATTTCATGTCCTTTCAAAGTTACTGAATGTAAATGCAAAGCATTAGGTAAAGAATTATTGGGTGTGTGTCTAATTGAGGGAGCGGTATATATAGTTTAACTTTTTACTTAGGAAAAATTATCTTGTAGCCAGATACATTTAATTATAGGGTGTAATATCAAAGAATTCAGATAGCAGTTACCTTATATGTGTGGGAGGCATCAGTACTATAGTATAAAGCGGGCTTACAGACAAAGTGATTTTATACAGCGAAAAAGTCAAGACAAACTTGAGTTTCTGCCTGGTTAACCACAACTGAATTTAATAAGTTTCCAAAAACATTCTGGTTCATGAGAAATGAGAAACCAATGTGTCTTCAAAAACATTTTTTTTACCATTTTGGCAAGGTAACCCATGTTTTTGGAACAGAACATCACAATCTAAGTACCTTACGAAGACTTTTTTTCTGAAAATCATTTAAGAGTAAACAGCGTTTTAATTCTGATTTCATAAATTAATAGTGTACACAAGAAAATTAGCAACTTTGTAATATACTGCGGGTGAAATAAGTATTGAACATGGCACAAATTTTCTAAGAATGTTTCTAAAGGTGCTATTGGCATGAAATTCTCACCAGATCTCGGTAATAAGCCATCCAATCCACACAGGCAAAGACATCAAACCATAGATGGCTATAAATTAAGTTATGTGTAATAATGAGTAACAGTGTATGTATGGATGTTTTAGCGGCTGATAGGGATGCTATGATAGTGGTTGTGTTATGGGTGAGCAGTTTTCAACAAGCTCCTAACCTTAATACCCAGATGAGACAATACTTTGTATCTTTTCACACTGATAAGATTGTATGTATATAGGATGGGAGGAGGAGGAGCTTTGCCTGTAGCGTAGAATTGTATCCGTAGCCACCGCCATCTTAGTAATGGGAAAGTTGGTCAGATTTTACCTATGAATTGAGAAAATTGATAATGACTGATCAATTCTGGTGGAGAAAGTAGCAGACCTCGCTTATAATACAGTATATTACAAGGCTTCTTATTTTCATGGTGACTATGCACAATCCTGCGGACAGGTTCCATTTAATGAAACTGTATAACTGCAACTCCTGAAAAGAGAAGTGATCTTCCAGACTCTTAGGCTTTTTTCACACTAGCGTTGGAGTCTCCCCGTCGCAATGAGTCGGGGAGAGATTCCGACGCTAGCGTTTGCTGCATTGCACAATGGGTGCAGCGGATGCATTTTTCCGGCGCATCCGCTGCCCCATTGTAAGGTGCGGGGAGGTGGGGGCGGAGTTTGCGCGGCCGGAAAAAGCGGTCCGTCGGGAGAAAAAAACGTTACATGTAGGGTTTTTTTCTCCCGACGGTCCGCCAAAGCACGACGCATCCGTCGCAAGACGGATGCGAAGTGTGCCAATCCGTCGCAAATGCGTCGTCAATAGAAGTCTATGGGGGAAAAACGCATCCTGCAAGCACTTTTGCAGGATGCGTTTTTTCTGCAAAACGACGCATTGTGACGGATTTAAAAAAACGCTAGTGTGAAAGTACCCTTAGAAGGATAGGTCGGTGTATTGCAAAACCACCAATCACCAAGGAAAACAAATGTTTGTTTCTTTGCTTTTTATATTTTTTTTAATTTTCACATTGGTTGAGGCACTGTTTATAGTGTGCATAGAAGCATACCCTTGGTTGTTCATTGAGTATGGAGGCACAGTGTTTAGGGGTACTCTCTGATTCATTGTGTATGGAATCTCTGTGTTAGGGGGCACTGCGTACCCTCTGACTGGGGCTCTCTCTAGGTGATTCATTGTGTGTGGAATCCCTGTGTGTTTCTGATAGTAATACTCTATGGGGGGTACTGTGTACCCAGGAGCCCTCTGACTGGTGTACTCTCCAGGTGACTTGTGTGTACGGTCTTTGTGTTTAGGGTTAGTGATGAGCGAGTATACTGTTGCTCGGGGAGTCTCTGAGTATTTATGACTGCTCGGAGATTTAGTTTTCCTTGCCACAGCTAGATGATTTGCGACTACTAGACAGCTTGATTACATGTGGGGATTCCCTAGCAACAAGGCAACCCCCACATGTACTCAGGCTGGTTAGTAGCTGTAAATCAAGCCGCTGAATCAACAAAAACTAAATCTCTGAACACTAACAAATACTCGGAGACTACCCGAGCAACGAGTATACTCGCTCATCACTATTTAGGATTACTTTCTTTGGGTGATTCAGTGTGTATGGAATCTCTGATTGCCGCTATTTTCTGACTGTTGCACTCTATATAGGAGCACTCACCCCTGCTAACTTTGTTAGACCACCTTCACGCATCCGTATAATACAGCTCACGGTGTCATCCGTGTTTTGGATCTGTTTGTCATTGGTTTTTTGGATCAGTGAGCTGTTTGTGTGCCATCTTTTTTTTTCCGTTACAGCTTAAGACAAATCAACCTAAAGACTTATACTGGGCCTTGTCATGTGTGCTGCCAGTAAAAATGGACGTCTCCGTGTGGGTCACATGGTCTGTGTGAAAACATGGACGTGTGAAGATCACCATAGATTTGAATAGGTACGTATGGATACGTGTTTCCGGTACATGTGAAAATGTATGCCACACGTACCGGAAACACGTACATGTGAGGGGGGCCTTAGGTAGCACTGCCTATCGGGGTATTCTCTGATGGGGCTCTGTTTATGGGACCACTTCCTGACTGTTCATGCATATCTAGCAGATAGCTAGGTGGTATATAGTAACTACTAGTTAGTAATGAATTTTTTGTTCAGAAGCATCCATCCTAGGAACCAGCTGCTGTATGCTACTTTTGTACGTGTATATTGTTAGTCATGTTCTTTGGAGTACATATAGGTTTTGCACAATAAGTGCCCTATTGACAGACTATTGACTCACTTATGCAAACCACAGTCCTGGGGCTCTGAAATCAGACAGCAGCTTGTTCTCTCATTTTTTTTATTCTTGGTTGAAGCATTTCGCTTTTAGAGGAAAGGCGCCCCACCCTTGTCTGTGTCACCCTCCCCCACCTTCTGCAGTCATTCTCACTGTCCCATCTGTCTGTCTAGCCCTTTCCCCCACAGAAAGAAAAAAAAACCTTGAATTGAATGGGAGGGAGATCTACACCAGAAACATTGTGTTGATATAATGTGTCCATCATTGTAGTACTGCTAGTTCAGCAGGTTATGTTGTTTTTTTTTCTTTTTTTCCTTGTTCCACTCAAATAGTCTTACCCCCTTCCTAAAAAAAAAAAAAAAATAAGTTGGGCGAATAGTGTAAAATTTAACTCTCTGCTGCCCTTGGTGCCATTGCAGAGACCATATTACCAAGATAAAATCTCTCACATTTCCGCAGCACTGACAGCCAGGCAAGAGCTACACAAAGCTCATGTGTAATGCCACCCTTGGTAAAAACTGCAGCAAACTCACAGCAAAACGTTACTGGTTTGTCTTGGAATAGTTAGGGTATGTTCACACAATATTTCCAGGTGGATTTGTTGCAGGTCGTCCCCAAAATTCTCCTGAAAATGCTCAAAAGAATGAACCTATTCATATCTATTTAAACAAAATTCCAGCTTCTGAGGGTCTTTTACCCCCTTCAGGTTTCCAAAAATGCCTTACGATTCTTCTGGAATTTTCTGCTTGAAAAACGCTCCATATTTACAATACAAGTTAACAGGAAGGTTCAAAAGATGCCTGGGTGCCTTTTTTAGTTTCTTATTTGTTTTTTTTTTTTAAATTCGTTTATTAATTTCAGAATAGACAAACATTGCACATATTACATTTATCATTATTAAACATACCATCAGATACAAATGATTACAAACATCATCGCATCCAAAGTTCAGAGGCAATAGACTGTGCATGTTGAATCACTAGTACCTACAAAATACCTACTATACAACTTAAACAACTTTAACCTTTAGTAATAAGTCGCCAAAAGAAAACAGATTCAAGTTTGCTCTGCAACGATGTCCCCAAACCCCATGCCCCCCTCCCCGTGCATATATCTAATCCACGCAGATTACAGAGTATGATGAGATGAGTTCCATCTACCCCAAATTTTTTCGAATTTACCTGGGCATCCTCTATTATGGTACAGTGTTCTTTCATATGGGATAACCGAGTTCACCAGGTCAATCCAAGCTCTGAGAGACGGGGAGGAGCTACCCATCCACCTTAATGCCAGTACCTTTCGTGCTAAGAAGAGCGTTTCTCGAAGGAAGATCCCAGTATGGTGATCCCAGGTCTCTGTATCCCACACCCCAAATAGGCAAGTCAATGGTTCAAGTGGGACAGGGATTAACAATAAAGACGTTAACAATGTCGTGACTTCTTTCCAATAATGAAGGATTACCGGGCACCGCCATATCATGTGGGTAAAATCCGCATCATGTGCGTGACACCGTAAGCAGTCTGACGTCTGAAGGCGGCCCATTTTAAAAAGTCGTGTCGGAGTCAGATAAGTCTGATATGTAATATATAGCTGGGTCATCCTATTGTTAACTGAGGGAGAAACTTTAGTTGGAGATTCCAAAATATCTTCCCACTCCTCTCCCAGTGTATCGGGAAGGAGTCCCTCCCATTTCTTTTTTAAAGAGTTAATAGTGAGCCCATCTCCCACGGATAATAGGTATGTGTATAAAGAGGAAATGAGCCCCTGAGGACCCTGTGATTTGAGAATGCCTATAAGGGGTAAAGATGAAATTGCTCGACTTGCACCTGCATTTCGCATATGTGACTGGAAAGCTGACCTCAGCTGTAAATAACGGAAGAATTGAGATCTTGGGATATTGCAGGTATCCCGCAATTGCTCAAAGGACACAAAAACACCCTGGTTATACAAATTACCTACCGAGAGAACACCACATGAGATCCAGAACTCAGTAGATGGGTGATTTAGTAATTCTGGAAAATAACTATTATACCACAGTGGCATTTCGGCTATTATATCTGTATATTTAATAACTTTTTTAATTTGTCTCCATATTAATCTCGCTTGTCGAAGCAATGGCAGCAAACGGGGAGCACTGACTTTCTCCATTTCCAAAAAACCCAGTGGACAGTCAATACGGGCAGAATGGATTATATGGCTTTCTGAATTAGGTAGGGAGTTGCTAGGCATCCATTTGCTTATCGCCCTAGCCTGCCCGGCAAGATAATATAAATAAAGGTCTGGTAAGGCTGCCCCTCCCCCCCTTGTCGGTCTCTGTAGAGTAGATAGCTTGAGTTTGGGTCTAGTCTTCCCCCATATAAAGGACGTGGTCAGGGAGTTTAAGTTTGCAAAGAAAGATTTGGGTATTGGCACAGCACTATGTTGGAGACAATAATTAAATTTGGGGAGCAATATCATCTTAACTAAATTAATGCGACCTGCAACGGAGAGAGGGAGTTTGCTCCAAGCTATGAATTTAGATTTGGCCAGGTCCAATAGTGGATAAATATTAAGTCGTAGGTCCAGCTGACTATATTGAGACATATGTATTCCTAGATATTTGAAATTGGAGACTACAGGTAGTGACGAGAGATTTTCGAGACGGGGCATCGGCGCATGAGACAGAGGCATCAGAGCAGACTTATCCCAATTGATATAGAGACCAGAGAATTTGCTAAAATTATCTATAGTCGTTATTACTCGCGGTAGTGTTTCTTCTGTTTTATCCATAAATATGATCATATCATCAGCATATAGACCGATGGTATCCACACGATCCGCAATACTTATTCCTTTGATATCCGTGGAAAACCTTATGCGTATTGCCAATGCTTCTATCGCGAGGGCAAAGAGGGCCGGGGACAGAGGACATCCCTGACGGGTTCCCCTATGTAAAGTAAAGGAATCAGAGATAGAATTATTCACAATTACCCGTGCCCTAGGATTCCTATATAGTGTATCTATCCCTCTAATAAATTTATCTCCAAAACCGTATTTCTGCAGACATGCGGAAAGAAAAGGCCATTCAAGGGAGTCAAACGCTTTAGCTGTGTCTAGGGATGCCAGAGCCCAGTTATTATCCAATTCTAGGGAGCTATATTGAATCACTGATTGGACCCGCCGAATATTAATAGAGGTACTTTTCCCAGGCATAAAGCCTGTTTGATCTGGGTGTATAAGATCTAATATGATTGTATTTAGTCTAGTGGCCAATATTTTAGTGAAGATTTTATAATCTACGTTCACCAATGATATGGGGCGATATGATCCACATTCCAAGGGGTCCTTTCCCTCCTTCTTAAGTACAATGATATTTGCATCATAAAATGTTTCAGGCATAATTTCTCCCTCCCATATATTCTGAAGCACCTTCAATAAGAGTGGTGCCAGGTGGTCCCGATATTTTTTATAGAACTCAACGGGAAACCCGTCAGGTCCAGGGGCCTTCCCGGTGGCCATATCCATTATAGCCTGTTCCACCTCCTCCAGAGTAAACTCGGCTTCCATAAAAGCTTGCTGGGTTGGGCTCAGTAAGGGGAATGCCATGTCTGATAGATAGTCTATACATTCAGGGACCCCAAGACCACTACCCGATTTGTACAGTGACTTATAGTAATTACAAAAACTTTGAAGAATTTCCTCGGTGGAGGATACCAACGAACCATCGAGTGTCCGAATCTGTAGTACCGTGTTGGAGGTGTTATGCTGACGTACCAAAAAAGCTAGGAGTTTACTGGCCTGATTCCCCATTTCAAAATAAGACTGACGGGTAAAAAATAATTTACGTTTTGATTTAGTGTCTATATTTTGGGTGTATAATCTTTGGGAAGTGAGCCACTCCACCCTGTTGCCGTTAGTTTGATTGGCCACATAGGCGGCTTCCGAGTCCTTCAGCCGTCGCTCAATCTCGTTATCTTCCCCCGCCGTCACCCTCTTTATATAGGAGATTGTAGAGGACAGACATCCCCTCAAATATGCCTTTAGAGTGTCCCAGAACAGGTTGAGATTCGAGGGGTCTGGGTGAGTAGAGACAAAGCAGTTTAACTGATCAACCGTTCTATCACTAGCATCTATTAGTTTCAGCCAGAAGGGATTCAATTTCCAAGGTATATTATTATTTGACTGACCGTATTTAAGTTTGAGAACAATTGGGCTGTGATCTGATATCCCCCTGTTACCATGTTCGACACTATTCACCCACAGCGCTAGGTCGCTAGATCCAAATATGTAATCTATACGGGATAGAGACTGTCTAGTTGAAGAATGACAAGTATATTCCTTTATCTCAGGGTGACGTGTTCTCCATAGGTCTAACCATCCGCTACCGTTCATAAATGATGCCAATTGAGAGGGAGATTGAGAAAGGGGCCCCCTTGACATCTCGCCGTCTAGTCTCAGTCTGTCTTTAAGATTATCCATGACTAAATTAAAGTCTCCCATACAGATAACACTAGCATTAGGATAATTTAGGGAGAAACCCAGTGCCATGCGGAGAACCGATATGCCGGCCGGGGGTGGGTTATAAACACATAATATCACATATTCCTTCATATTAATAAAGGCATGAACAAAAACAAAGCGACCTTCGGGATCGCGTCGTGACTCTCTAGCCTCCCACCTGACATTCCTATGTACCAACAGGGAGACCCCTCTGGAGTAACTAGTGTGAAATGCGTGAAGGGACCACTGCACCCACGGCTTTTGCGTACACTTAGCTGTGTCTCTGGTCAAATGCGTCTCCACAAGTGCTACAATATGTGGATGATACCTTTTAATTTGTGAAAATACCCTAATTTTCTTTCGAGGAGTCTTAATACCCCGTATGTTCCACGTCATACATACAATCTCAGATCCCATATCTACGTTCGGGAAAAGGCATAATATACACCACAGCCTGGGCGGGAATCAGGAACATCATACAGAGCATAAGGTTATCACTGGCGACGAATAAACATAACAAACAATTGAAACTGGTGTAAAATACCAAACCAAACAACATTTGAACAGTGGAGGAGTGTAATCCTACACTCCTATAGTTGAGTAGAATAGGGGATACCCTCACTGGAATCAGCGTCCGGTATAGTTGACAAACTCAGCACCCACATAGAGAGCTCTAGATTGTGTTGCCATCAGATAGAAAGAGCTACTCAAGAGTCTGGGGTACTAGGCCCTTTGTATGACCGTAACCATTCGACCGCCTCCGCCGGGTCAGTGAAGAACAGGGAGGAGCCTTCATGAACAATACGGAGTCGAGCTGGATAAAGCATGGAGTAAATGATGTTTTTATCCCTGAGCTGCTTTTTGACTTCCATAAATCGAACTCGCTGCTTTTGAAGTTCCATAGAGAAGTCCGGGAAGATTGATATAGTGGCGTTATTGAATTTAATAGGGGCCTTCTGCCTTGCCAAGCGAAGAATTGCATCCCTGTCTCTGCAGTTAAGGAGACGTGCCAGAAAGGGTCGGGGCGGAGTTCCAGGAGGAAGAGGTCTCGTTGGGACCCTATGGGCCCTTTCCACAGAAAATGTTGAGGAGAATCCGTCTCCCAGGGAGGTTTTAAGCCAGTCCTCTAGAAATTGCTCAGGTTGCTGACCCTCCGAGCGTTCTGGTAGGCCAATAATTCGGATATTATTACGGCGCAGCCTGTTTTCCAGGTCATCTGCCTTTTGCTTCCAGGCATTCACAGAGCCAGTGGCCTTTGATAACTTAGCCTCCATTGGGGCAATGGTGTCCTCTATCTGAGACACCCTTGTTTCAACCTCTGAAATACGCCCTCTCATAGTTTGTATATCTTGTCGCAGACGGCCCACTTCAGTATGCACGTCTTCTATTTTCTCAGTGAGAGAGGACCTGGTGAGAGATATAGCCTGCATCAACTGCTCAGATGCTTGTTTAAGAGTCAGTTCGTCTTGTTCTCCCTCCTCATTGCTGTCAGAAAGACGATTTTTGCGTTGACTCTGCGTGGGATTATTTCTGAGAGAGCGTGTATTATCTGGGGCATCTTCTCTGGCATATTTCCTCAACTTGTCAGCAGCCCCCGCTCCTTTAGGATGATGCATGGTGATTGGCAGAAGATCCCCACCAAAGGACCAGATTTATTATTATGGCAGTCTATTCTCCACTAGCAGACCGGACAGGGCCAAACACCGGGATGCACCCCCGAGAGGCAGCAAACCAAGCAAAGAGTCTCAGATATCTGCAAATGTATCAACTTAGGAGTTTGCCCAGGTACTGTGTCCCAGAGCAGCCACAGTTCCCCAGGAAGAACAGCAGGGAGGGGGAACGATCCCTCCAAAGTAATGGTGCAAGCAGGGGTTTTGATAAGGGGAGTGCAGGGCCCAATTTTCCAGGGCTCACACCGCTCTGCCCCTTTTAGTGTTTCAGGCCGGTAGCTCACCTCCTGAATGCACCGCAGTCTTGCTATATAGCGCCTCTCTCCTTGCTGCTGGAGAGTGCGCTGTGGTAATGGCCGCCGTCTCCCAGGGCCCGCCCGCCGCTCCAGACCCGGCACCTGTCTCCTGCTCCTCGATGTTCCACAGCGTCCCCGCTGTATGTAAGTGCCTGCCGTGCTCCCCGGGGGATCCACCCGGCTTCAGCCGCCGCCGGCACTGCGTCCCGCCCGTCGGAGCCGCGCTCAAAGATGGCCGCCGCAGCCCAGGGACCTCGCCGCTCCTCCAGGCCGCCACAGATATCGGCTCTCCAGCGTTCCACCGCCGCCACCCGGGGGGTCGCCGGTCTCCCGAGCTTTCAGAGCACCGCCTCAGCCGGTGCAGCTGCAGTTCAGGGGGATAAATGGCCGGATTCAGGTCAGGATAATGGGAGCCTCCAAAAGGTGCGTCTTCTCTCTTGGCTTACATAGCCACGCCCCCCCAGTTTCTTATTTGTTGAATGAAGTAAAAAAAAAAAAAGTCTCAAACGCCAGTAAAAAATACCCACCAAAAACACAGAAAAACTCATATTAAAAAACTGCTGGCGTTCAAAAATGTTAAACGTGGAGGAAAGAACCAAACAATGCTATAAAAAGATGCTTCAGAATAAAACTGCACTCCCTGAAGCGGTTTTTGCTTTAGAACTTCGTCGGGTTCGCCCACCAGAAAAAGACCCTTAGGCCGGCGTCACACTGGTGACTTAAACGGTCGAGTGCAATGCGATAAAAAAATCACATTGCACTCGGACCAATGTTACACTATGGGGCAGCTCCCAGCAGCCGATTTTTGTCAGCCGTTTTCCTCGGTCTGAGACAATCGCAGCATGCTGTGATTGTCACGGACACTCGGCCGAGTCTCGGCTCACTGGCACCCATATAAGCCTATGAGTGCGAGTGAGACAGTGCACATCACTCGGATATCATCCGAGTGCTGTGCGCTAAACGCGGACCGGGCAATGGAGGAGATGGAGAAATTAGTTTCTCCGCCGCCTCCGCAGCTGTGCTCCGATCCGCTCTCTGCAAGAGGCTTGGTGCACAGACGCATGACACTTGGCTCCCGCTCGCAGCACAGCAGGAGCCGAGGGTCATTAGCATATTGCATCCGATGCAATACGCTAGTGTGACACCGGCCTTAGAGATCATTCCCACTGTGGATTTGCATGCGATAATCCACTACACAACACACTAGCAGTGTTACCAATAAGGTTTCAAGAAATCTTATTTACACATTTCTCAAAAAATGTGAAGCTTGAGGCGGTGTGCCCACAATGGGCTTTTGGCGAGTTTTTGACTCTGTTTATTTTCGCATTTTACAGTTCCAGCATAGTGGATGGGATTTCTAGGATCTCATGCCCACTGTGCTTTTTACTCGGCGTAATGTGACCTGTGGTGTGGGTTTCAAATCAGCAAAATAAAAAAGTTTTATGTGCGGATCTTTCCCATTGACTTGCATTAGATTCAGAAAATCTGCAGGTAAAAGACGCACGTGCATTTTTAGTGCATTTGTGCAACGAAAGCGCATCAGAAAGGCATGTAACCCTTACATGACTGTATCAATAAAGTTTTGTTAAAGCCAAATTCCAGGAAGTATCGAAAACAAAGCAGCTTTATTTAAAACATGACACACCAACAAGAGACAAAAAAATGCATGTGAAAAAATGCAACTAGCCTAATTTACTTAGTATGTGCAGAAAATCTAAAGCACAATGTGCGAACATAGCCTTAATCAGCACTTTGGATTTGTCACCGTGGATATCACCCTTTGTAATTCATAGGTTGTGGAAATGCCCCTTAGGCGATGTGCACTCGTTGCAGGTTTTTTGCGGTTTTTCGGCGGTTTTCCGCTGTAAAAACGCTTAAAAATGCTTACATTAAGCATCCCATCAATTTAATGCATTCCGCAATTTTTGTGCCCATACTGCGTTTTTTTTGCACAAAAAAAAAACACATCGCGGAGAAAAACGCAGCATGTTCATTAATTTTGCGGATTTCTTGCGGATTTGCCGCTATATTATTGCATTGAGAACCTCCGGAAAAATCTGCAAAAAATCCGCAAAAATCCCCCGAAAAAAAAAACCGCGAGTGGATTTCCTGTGAAAGTAGTCCGGATTTGCTCAGGAAAATTCTGCAAACTTTCCCGAATGTGTGCACATAGCCTTAAAGGAAACCTGTCACCGTGGGTGGTATGATTGGCGTCTGGGGCACAACTGCTAAGTAAAATTACAAAAACCCACTACATTACAACCTTGGGTAGAAGTGAGAGACACCTCATCACTTAATGCAGATAAAGGATAATGTGAACAGGGTAATCTGTCCAGTAGAAAATCCGTAATGAAACATCAGGTATCCCTGTAAATGTCAAGATTCAGATGAAGTAACGTGGATAAATCCAGGTGACAAGATACCTAAACCGGAAAAAAACAGAATATAGAGTAAATAAACTACCGTAGATTACATAAGCAGTGAAATAATGTGCAGCGAGCCTAAACGGCATGTGCACACGCTGCGGATTCGCAGCAGTTTTCCATGAGTTTACAGTACCATGTAAACCTAAAATCTGCAGTGCACATGCTGCGGAAAAAAGCTGGCGGAAACGCAGCGTTGTTTATTCCGCAGCATGTCAATTCTTTGTGCGGATTCCACAGCGGTTTACAACCGCTCCTCAATAGGAATCCGCAGGTGTAAAACCGCAGGTGGAATCCGCACAAAAACCGCCGTAATTCCGGAGAAAATCCGCAGTGCGGATTTACCATAACCAGTGCGGAAAAATCCGTACACCATTCCGCATAGTCTGCACATACTCTAATCGGGTTGCCTCATGTTTGTTCTTCAGAAGCATACCGCTCCTTTGCTACCTAGCTTCCTGCTTCCCGGGGAGAATGGCGTGCTCATGAAGACTGATCATTTAGGCCAACAGCATGGCTGAGCTGCTAGCCTGAAATGCACTCACTCCTTGCTGCTAGCCAAGACAGATTTGCCGCTGTGCACATGTTCAGTATTGGGTGAGTTTTTTACCTCAGTATTTGTAAGCCAAAACCAGGAGAGGGTGATAAATACAGATGTGGGGATGTCTTTTTATTGTACTGTTTCTCTGAATGTTCCTCTCCTTGTTTTGACTCATACTGAGGTAAAAAAAAAACCTCATAAAATATGTGTACGTGGCCTCAAAAAACACTGCGAGTCTGAAGCTGGCTGGATCCAGTGATCACGACAGCTTTGAGCAGCGCTTACAAGTTATATAGCACACAACTTTCAAGTGTGGACTCCTTCCCTAGGAAACCAGCAACTGCTGAGGCAAAGGGTTATACAGTTAAAAATCCCTCCATTTTTGAGAAGAGGGAGAATTTTTAGTTAGAAATAAAGTGCAAAATTGCCTGTTTTTACAATCACTTTGCGTTGTTAACCCATTACAAACATGAGAATAACCCCCTTTAAGACTTTGTGTAATAAATTCTTAAAAGTAAGATCTAGAAGTACCGTACTTTTCATGTACATGTCTCTAACATCTGAACGAGGGGAAGTATAAAGACACATGCTGAGGTCGTTACCAATGTGCTTACTGTGACGTACTCGCGCGGTTGGTAACGTAGTCCCCTGTGTTGTGTAATGTCTTCCCTGTGGCTCAGGCTCTTGTCTGCACAAGTTCTTTCGTGTGCAGACTGCTAACCAATAAAGAAAACTTACTTTTCACCCGGAGATTTGGGTCCCTGTGACGATGACTTTTTACATTTTTTTTATATACTTATTAATAGAGTTCCCCGTAAGCCTGAGATTATTTGCAGTGCACAAGGCACATGATGTCTGCTTAGCTCCACAATAAAGCATTCCATAAATGAAGCAAGTGTGTGAAGAACATCAATCACTGCTCCACAAGCATAAAAAGTGCAATAAAAATACCACATGCTTCATGTGAG
Source organism: Ranitomeya imitator (assembly GCF_032444005.1). Taxonomy (NCBI): domain Eukaryota; kingdom Metazoa; phylum Chordata; class Amphibia; order Anura; family Dendrobatidae; genus Ranitomeya; species Ranitomeya imitator. The sequence continues at coordinate 463,708,111 of NC_091285.1, forward strand.
CAGCATGGCACTTAACAGCCTAAAACGCGCCAGCTCCATGTCTTCACTGCTCTTGTTGGCCCACAGCTTTCAGCATAAGATTTAGGAGACCGTATCAGTGCTTGTTGTTTCCTTAGACAAAATTTTGGATCAATCGTTCGGTGAATTTTTAATTAGTTACCCAATTATGTGATAACTCGCAGGTTTCAACATTAGTCGTCACTGATGCATTATGTTTTGTGTGTTATTTTAACATTTTTTCAACACTTTTTTTAATTTTTCAGATATTTAGATATAAAAGATCATACATGAAGGCTGTGTGACATACATACGATTTTTTTTCAGATGCAAATACATAAAAAAATGTATTTGCATCTGCCTACAACCTGCAGTAACCACCGATTGACCAAACCGCTGCACGGCCAGCTCTACCCTCACCTACTGTATCCTCACCCATCCCTTGTAGATTGTGAGCCCTCGCGGGCAGGGTCCTCTCTCCTCCTGTACCAGTTGTGACTTGTATTTTTCAAGATTATTGTACTTGTTTTATTATGTATACCCCTCCTCACATGTAAAGCGCCATGGAATAAATGGCGCTATAATAATAAATAATAATAATAAAATAATAATAATATACCGTTTACTTTTAACACTAAACCAGTTTAATTGATTTCTCAGGTTTTAACTTAAGTCTGTAGGGTTTTTGTTTTCTTGTAATATATTATTTATTTTTTATCATGAAAATTATCTTGTTTTATTTCATAGATAGGCTGTAATAAATGTAAAATTTGTATTACAGTTTTTTTTTCACTTAGCTTTATTAGATATTAACTCCTACTAGATTACAGGCATCGGGGGGGTGGCAACAAAACTTTTTAGTGCAAGGAGTTGTTTGTTCTCCCCATGTTTGCGTGGGTTTCCTCCGGGTACTCTGGTTTCCTCCCACACTGCAAAGACATACTGATAGGGATTTTAGATTGTGAGCCCCAACGGGGACAGCGACGATAATGTGTGCAAACTGTAAAGCGCTGCAGAATATGTTAGCGCTGTATAAAAATAAAGATTATTATTATTATTAGTTTCTTATAAATGGCTTTGGGTATAAGGAAAAAGTTTGGATATCGCTGCACTACAGTATGCTCTTAAATAAACAGGATACTTTTAAACAATCCCTGATGTTATTTCTTCTATACATGTAGCTGCATTAAGGGAGTCAAAAGATTTCACAGCTTCCAAACAGAAATTTTGGACTCCGTCCTTAAAGTGAACCTGACAGCTTATACATGCGTCCTATCCAAGGGCAGCATGTGTGTCAGGAACTCACTGTACGATCTCAGCCAGGCATGTTTGACCCATAGAAAAAAAACAGACTTTAAAAGCGCTGCGGACCGAGCTGCACTGGAGACTAGTCAGACAGATGTGTTACTTGGCGGCTTTTCTCCCTGCCTGTGCGTATAGGGAGGGACCTGTCTCTTCAGGGCAGTGGGCGTGGAGAAGCCGCTGGGGACCCGCCTACCTGACTAGTCTCCAGAGCAGCTTTGTACCCAGTGGGCTTTAAAACAATGTTTTTCTCTGAAATGCTGAAACCGAGATCGTACAGCCAGTGCCTGGTACATGCTGCCCCTGGATAGGGCACTGTCGTATCTTCTGTCTGATTCCATTTAAAGGGGTTGTCCATTACTGGACAAATCATTGTCAATACCACCATCCTGCAGAACAAAATAAAAATATACATACTTACTGGACTAGCGTCACTCCGGCAGTCTCCCTCCTGTGTCTCCATGTTATGTCACTTGACCACTGCAGCCAATCAGTTACCGCTGACTGACTGCAGCAGCCACGTGAAATATCAGTGTCGCTTTACCACTGGTCCTGGAGGTAAGGCAGGTGCTATTGAGAAGGGCCTGTACAGTACTGAACAACCACGGTAATATCTAAATTTTAACAACCCCTTTAGAAAACTTGGTGCGTTTATGTAAACATTGCACCCAAATTTTTAGTATTCTTTAAATAGACATTAGCTAAAAATCTGTCAGGGCTACAACTGCTGTTCTATAAAGTAGAAATTCCAGTATAATCCGCTCCCTGATAAATTGCTGAGTTCTCCTCGCAGTTATAATAGGAGATTGATTTCATATTATCTCACATCTGAATGTCTGCCAAGACTCACCCGGTGCCTGATACACTAGAAGTATCCTTTCTAGCCACTTGAAATGGTGAGGGGTATACCGACATTTTACACAGTCTGAAGTTACACGTGGACTGAATTATTTAAAAAATGTGCTGACTTGGTGTCAAATAGGGGCAGCGTTTATTCTTCCACTTTTATGTAATACAGTGGAGCTGGATTCAATGATCTGCTGATAATCATTGTAGCCATAAGGTGACAAATTGTGGTAGCTCATTACAATGTCCACATTCATATGGATGGAAAGCACTAATTTAAGGGGAATCTGTCAGCAGGTTTTTGCTACCTCACATGACAGCAGCGTAATGTAGGAAAATAGACCCTGATTCCAGCGATGTATCACTTAGTTTACTGGGTGCAGCAGTTGTAGCACAATCAGAGTTTTTAGATGTAGCATGTAACAGCAGAAAAGCTAACCCTGCCCACACCAGGCTCCTTATGTGCATTGTCTATAGACAGTGAGGTGCTTATCAGAGGAGGGGGTGGGGTTGGACAACTGCTCACATGAGCACTAGTCCTGGCAGTGATAATGTCCTGGTGATAAAACCTTGATTGTATGGAGACAGCAGCACAAAGCCTAATAAATGACACTGCTGAAATCTGTGTTTCAACTGCTACATTATGCTGTCCTCTAATTACTAGCAAAAACCCGCTGGCAAGTTCCTTTTAAAGGAACATTCCGAATTTGGATATTTTAACCAGCTACCTTTCATTCAGCATGACGTCGGCAGTCAGGCCCTGTCAACAGAGCAGAGTGGAGGAGAAGCAGCTGCTCTGTCAACGTGGCATCAATGGAAACTGCAGAATTACCGGCAAGTGGTCCATAACCGCTCTGAGCCGGCAGAGAACGGCACGGGGCACAACAGGCAGGTAATTAGCAACTACACGCCTGTAAGAACTTTGGACCATTAGAGAAACATACAATAGTCCTGGATAACAAAATTTGCAGCTTTAAATTAGGCCAGTTTCACACATCGGTGTATCGTTCTCTCATTAGTAGAACCAGCCAAACCTAAGTGCACTGCTTCATAGGCATATGTAAAGCCATGAGCTTAACGGGAACCAGGTTTTCCCCACATAAAGTACAGCCAGCAGCTGTACACAAACATTGACAGCATTTTCAAATTCTGTATATATGTCCCCAATCCACTTTTCATAACACACAAAATATTCTCTATTCCACTCACCTACAGCATGGTCCTGTCTAATGGGCTTTGCTGGTCCTGATTCGGCGCCTCCTCTCTTCTTGTAATCGCGCTCTTGCTTTATGTATATGATATGTCCTATGTCATCCACAGTGTCCTCCATCATGCTCCTGCACAGGTGCCAAGTACACAGCAAAGTACTGTAATGAGTGTACACGAGGAAAGGACAAAGAGCGGTGCATGCGCACTACAGTACTGTTCCCTCGGCAGGAGCATGATGGAAGACTGTGGATGATGTAGGACGCGTATTCCACACAAAGCAAGAAGGAAGATGCCAATCATAAGAAGAGAGGAGGCGGCGGATCAAGACCAGCGATGCCCATCGGACCCGACCGCGGCAGCATAGGTGAGTATAATAAAAGCTGTGGGTCAAAAATACAGAAGTGCTGACGTGCTTCTGTTATACTCTTCCTCCGGTTGTTCCACTCCTGGTTTTGGCTTACAAGTACTGATGTAAAATACTGACCGAATACTGACCGTGTTAACACCGCATTGGGGACTTTCATGCAGCATTCTAGAATGCTGTAACAGAGGGCTTCTAGGCGCTGGCTGCACTCTATATGGGAAAACCTGGTGATAGGTTCCCTTTAAGTCGGGAAACGCATCGGTCTGGCTGGTTTTCCGATGTGAAAATGGTCTGCTTTTCACGGATATGTAAAACTGGCCTTAAGCTTTGTTTTGAATCCTCAATATTTTGGGATCTGTGATTGTTGCCTTTGAATGAAAATATTCTACTTTACATCACGAGTCTTATTTGCTGTCACAATGATCGTTAGCTGTAGATCCACTAAACTAACACATTTTATAGACATTTGTCAATTTCTATGTAGTTTTCTCCAGTACAACCTAGAAGCCCGCCGGTTGCATGAAAAACCTTGCTAAGATTTTCATGAAATTGTTGTAATATTGCTTTACCAGCTGTGCATTTACAGAGTATGCCCCAGCCCTATAGACATAACAAGTGATCATGTTGATACATAATTGCAGCAGCAAATCTCCCAAATAAGGAGCGATTGTCTCCTACGTTGCCTAAAGCCGGAGCAGAACTAATTAAGTTGCCAAGCCTTTACTGCTGCCAAGGAGTTTCGGGTAGAAATGATATCACTGTATCGTAGCCACCGTGAGCTTGTCCAGCAACTAAATCTTCTTGACACAGTTATGGCATCATTATATCACATGGATAATGGAATATGCATGAATACCATTTAATGTATATTTCATGGCCTCTGAACGGCTACTGGAATTGATGGTAGAAACAGCTGCGTTCTCGCTAATTGACATGGTCTCCGACTTCCGCCAACTCCGCTTTAGTAGCAAAATCTGGCAGTTTAGTTGGCGGGTGCAACAGCTGTGTCTTGGAGCATGTCCTGCACGTTGCCTACCTCGCGCCCTATTATATGCGGTGTGCAGGAATTAGGACTTTGGTCTGAATTTAACATTCTCCTCCGTAATCAGGGACCGCAGCAGTACTGCATGACAGCCTTCCGCCAACTTATCTATATGAGAGAGACAATTTTGTATAAACTTTTATTTATTTTTTTCATTTTTCTCTTTTTTTGCCCCAAGGCTGTGGGTGCTATCCGGATGGACTTCTATTTCAGGTCTATTTGGACACTTTTCTGCACTCAGGATTCAGTCTGATCAGCATTTGAGGCCCCATTCACAAGTCAGTATTTTTGGATCAGAATTTCATCAGGATTTGTAGGTTTCCAAAACACAGAACAGGCGTCCATCTTTCAATTATAGTTTTTCTCTGTTCCACTCCTGGCTTTGACATACAAACACTGATGTAAAATATACTAGCAGTATTTCAAGCTTATTGCTTGTAAGTGGCATTTCTACATTTTGGATTCTTTTCAATAGTAGCAATTACAGTTAATGATATGGGGAAACTTAGAGAAAACTTTGATAGTAAACTGAAACCACATCCTTTTTTAGAAGCAGTATCTGTACCATTATAGGAAGTCACACGGGTACATTGAATGCAGAGAATCTGACTGACCGTATTTCTTAAATGCCACCTAATAATCTGCTTTCTTGGCATCTCACCTATGTTTACAAATGTAACTGAACAGAACCGGATAGGAGTTACCCAAGACTGCATAATGTGTTTGCTTAGGTGTTATATCAAGAGATTTATTCATGGTCATTAGAAAGGGCAAAATGTGCTGTCAGCAGACGAGGTTGTTTGCTTAAGGTGTGTTCGTGTTCATTTGTGGCATGGCATGAGCGCCAAAGTTAAAAATACGGCAAATCATCAGTTATTTAGACTATGACTATAATAAATGATGACATAGTAAAGTGCTACGATATGTTCACAGTAGGTCACTTGTGGCACAGCTTTTCTTCATGTTCAAAAAATTATTATAGAAAATATAATCTGTAGGAAAGCAGGAGGTAAAGTCCTGGATGGCAGATATGTGTCAGTAATGTGAGCTGTACAGTAACACTAGGTTACTGAGAGGGTGTAATGTAACTGGATTTTGGAGTATTTTTTGAGTAAGCAAAAGAACCCGACTGGGGAAAGTCGACCCTATGATCCCGTCTGAGGTTTACAGGCCTAATAACAGCAGCTGGGATAGCTCAGCAGTGTGGAGTGTGTTGGAACTGGAGAAAGGCAGAGCTGCTGGTTAGAGATTTGTGCTGGAGCCAGAGAGGTGTTTGTTTGGTGAACACATTGAATACTAGTGTGAGCTGCTGCTGGGAATAATGAGGTTGGTGAGGCTGCTACATATATGTTATCTATTCATGCTGCAGAAAGAATGTTTTTATGACGGACAATAAACTACATGGTGTTTTGATATAAAACTGTGCCGTGTGAATCCAATCGGCATCGGAATCCGTTACAAATCATTCACAGTTTTATTACTGTGAGTAAAATTAATCTATTCCACTTAAATGGGTATTCTCTCAAGTTTGGAAGTTATTCCTGTGTCCATGGGAGAAGGGATAACTTCTCCATCACTGAGGGTCTGACCATTGGGACCCTCACCAATCACCAATCCCAATATCTGGGGCACTTCCCTGTGTAAATGGTGTGGTGGTCAATCATGCACACTGCTGCTTCTTCTTATGGGAGTATCAAAAATCAGCAGTCCTATTGCCAACTGTCCCATTAAGAATGCATGAAGCGGCAGTGCGAATGATCGACTCACTCCATTTACATGGCGTTACCAGGATTGTGGGGGTCACAGTGATCAGGACGTTATCTACTCTCTCCTGGATATGGGATAACTTCCAAACCCTCTTTAAGGGTAAATTTGTACATGGAAGATTTATTGTAGAAATGTATGAGATTGAGAAATCTATTCCATGGGTTTGTTTCTGCATTGTGTAAATGGATTTCAACAATCATTATTCCACTGTATGGAACAATTGTCAAAATTACTTTTACAACCCCCAGATATAACCTGTACAGGGGTTGTCTGTGGAGAGATATTTTTGTAAAATTCATAGACTGTGTAAAGAATAAAAAGAAGCAATACTCACTTTACTAATCACCTGCCCCCAGTTCCAGTACAGACCAGTCCCCTGCCGGTCTTCATTTCATATTGTAGCCATAAAGTCCCATCACAGGGACATGTGATTACTGCAGCCAAGCATTGCCTGTGGTGGGTCACCGCTGTAAGCAGTGATTGGCTGCAGCAGTCACATGTCCCTGTAATGGAATGTCCTCTGCAGCAGAAATTAGAGAACAGCAGAGGATCGGGAAGTGACAGGGATCACTAGGGTAAATATTGCTACTCTTTGTGCTCTCTAGTGATGAGCGAGTGTGCTCGCTGCTCGAGTTTTACGAGCATGCTCGTAAATTATGTTTGAGTCCTCGCAGCTGCATGATTTGTGGCTGCTTGACAGCCTGAACACATGCAGGGGTTGCCTGTTTGTTAGGGAATCCCCACATGTGTTCAGGCTGTCTAGCAGCCACAAATCATGCAGCTGCGAGGACTCAAACATAATTTACGAGCACGCCCAAAATACTCGGAGACCACCAGAGTATGCTCACAAATCTCGAATAACGAGCACACTTGCTCATCACTAGTACTCTCTGTATGCCACGCTCTGAGCAGTATGAACCCTTTATTAAAGGGTAGTTAGCAGTCTGTACACTGATCATATCTGATACATTAGTTGGTTGCATTGTCTTCACTGGTGATGACTGATCAGAATTTTGGGAATTCAGTTGAATGTGTAATGTGCGATTTTGCTTCTCAGTATGTAGCATGAGCCTGATCGTGTTTCCTTATAGTAATGACGTCCTTACTCCTTGTTTCCTCAGGTGAAAGGCCTTTTGAGTGCAGCTGGGATGAGTGCAACAAGAAATTTGCCAGGTCAGATGAACTCGCCAGACACTACCGCACTCACACCGGAGAGAAGAAGTTCGGCTGTCCGATCTGTGAAAAGCGCTTTATGCGCAGTGACCACCTGACTAAGCATGCCCGGCGCCATGCCAACTTCCAACCCAGCATGCTTAAAGGGCGAGGTGGCGTCAGCTCCAGAAATGGCTCAGTCAGCGACTACAGCCGCTCTGATGCATCCAGCCCTGCTATAAGCCCAGCAAGCTCCCCTTAAAACTACTTGCACTGGACATTAGCACTTTCCTTCTGCTAATGTAAAACACTTTGGGAAATGAACTTTTTCTTACCAACATTTAAGTTTTTTTTTTGTATTATTATTTTGTGTTTGTCCATTTATAAGTGGTTTGAAGATGGCTTATTTGAGATGACTAGAACAAACCCCAGCTACCAATCTAAGGATAAACTTCCAAATTTCCTTACTCTTACCTTTCCAAACATTCTTGGCTGCCTTTCTATTGGATTTCCAAAATTCTCTTAACAAATCTGTTTTGGATCTCCAGAATTATACAGGTTACTCTGTCCTGGATCTTCAGAATTCAGTACTTCCTCAGTTGTCTACCTCCAGATTTCCAGAAATTTTCTATACTATATTCGTATCTCTATGAACCTATAATCTCTTACCTTCTCTGTGTCCGCCGCTATGAGTCTCTGTACTAGTCCTATACTCTTTTTTTTTTTTTCTTTTTTTTCTACGTGGAATATCTCCAAAGCCCATTTCTTACAACCCACGTTCTTATCTGCTATCTCTCATGTTTGTCTGAAATTCATCAAAAGCTGAATATATTCTTCCAAAAGGACAAAGAATGGAATATGAAATGATTCTCTTCACCTCAGGACTCCGAATACTTGCACAAGAGCGTTGGTTCACAGCTTGCCGTTCTACAATGTTGACTCTCACCTCTTCTTCAATATTGCCCCCTCTCAGGGATTGTCCATTGGTTTTAAGAGTACAATGAAGTCACACCCTTACTGCAGCCTTATACTGTGTGAGGTCCTACTTTCTTTCTTTTTTTTTGCACTCAGATTTTAATTTCTTATGTGCACAAATGGGAAGTGCCAGTCGTCGGATACCGTGCCCATTTTGTGCTGTGGTAATTCTGCTTTTGTCCGACCTCGCCGTTCTGTGTATGTCACTCCTAGTCCTGTCCGCACCTTACACACATATGTGTCCTGTGTGGAGGATTTCGTTCAGTGTGTAGTTATCGGTCTTGTTTGAATATTTTCTACAAAAAAATGAATTTTAATGCTCAAGGGCTGTACTGTAATCTCGACAGGAGCATTATGTTTTACAGTTTCTTACATAGATTCCGTGCACTTTTTTTTTTCTCATCAGGTCATAAAGAAATAGAGCCTCTTACCAAGTCACTAGTGATAAGTGCCTGAGAAAGCAGCACTGCCAGTGGGCACGCCACAGTGGCCGGCCGTCAGCTGAGTTATTGGCAGTACCGCACTTGTGGATTTGTGTATGATCCTCCCGATCATACACCGCTATTTTTTTTTTATATATAGAAAACCAGCTCACCCGCAATATGTCCAGTAGGCAAGGAATAGCGCTCTGACAGGCGTAGTGGAGGAAAAGAACGGGTATTTCCAGCTTTCTGTTTGATTAAAATATTTTATTAAAAAAAAAGATTAAAAAATCCATGTGGCTACCAGCAGGGGACAGGAAAACAACATGGCAACGCGTTTCGAATGCAAACATTGTCCTTCCTCAAGGCATTCGAAACACGTCCCCTGCATGTATCCGCATGGATTTTTTATCTTTTTTTTTTTTTTAATAAACTTGGAAAAATATTTTATCAAATGAGAAGCTGGAAATAGCCTTTCTTTTTCCCCATATTTTTTTAACCCTTTTTCACATTGTTATAAATACAGTGAAATCTTTTTGCGACAACCATCCATAAAACAGTTCTAAAAAAAAAAAAAATTGGGTGCCAAGGTTTTTGGAATGGATTTAGGGTATTTTGAGGGTGGTGGATTAAAAAAATACCATTACTTTTTTGCTGAATTGGTTCTAGTTTTTGAGACAATTCATCCATGAAAATAATGTATTCCCCCATTGCGACTTGTGTGTGATAACAAATGCAATAGATTTTGGCCTTTTGACACTTTGCCAGTGTTTTAGGTTTATGATGATTTCACTACCTAATATAAAACCATTCAGACAGCATTGGCACCAAAGTCACTGTATACTGGTGAATTGCATCTAAATATGGTCTTCTAGAGCCCCAGTTTCGTGAAAGTAGATGGTCTGTATGCAAAATATATAAGGAAACTGAAAATTTGGTCTCTCGGGGAGGTTCCACTGTATTTCAGATATAAAAAATAAAGATGTTGCCCAAAGTTATTTGAATAAAACAGTCAAGTTTTCAACTCGCTAGTTCACTTTGTGCTTCAGTGTATCACCATTTTAAGATTTCTGCTTGCAGTCAGTAAATGGAAACCTTATCACTTACACGCAGAGAAGTACCATCCAGCCAGACTTAGTTTCACACAGTTGCGGCTTGTTACAGGGTAATGGCTATAAGCCTAGATCCCTATACTGGAAACACACTTGTGCCTCCGTTGTGCTTAGCGTAAGGCTATGTGCACACGTTGCGGATTTGGCTGCGGATCCGCAGTGGATTGGCCGCTGTGGATTCGCAGCTGTTTTCCATGCGGTTTACAGTACCACGTAAACCTATGGAAAACCAAATCCGCAGTGCACATGGTGCGGAAAATACCGTGTCGGATGCGGATTCCGCAGCGTTTTACACCTGCTCCTCAATAGGAATCCGCAGGTGTAATCCGCACAAAAAACACAACAAATCCGCGGTAAATCCGCAGATAAAACGAAGTGCATTTTACCTGCGGATTTTGCAAAAACAGTGCGGAAAAATCCGCAACGTGGGCACATAGCCTAAAGCCGCCATACATGTAAATGGCTGTTTGTCAAATGATGCTCGGCTGCCTCTCCCTTACACAGGAGCGCTCATTTGGCTGAGCTCCTGTGTTCTCTATGAGAAACCCACTGCCAGAAATCTCTGTCGACAGCTTATCCCCAGGGAAGCAATATAACTGGCATTTCAGATTCAGACCTGACAAGCAGTCTGCCGGCCCCCCCATGCACGTTACAGTGCTGCCCGATCCTGTTGATATCAGTGGGTTGGGCCAACATAGGTCTGATGTGTATGGGGGTCTTCATACACGATTGTCTGGACGGCAGAGAACAAAAAAGGACTGGACAAGTTTTCAGCCTCTTCATGTAAACAGTGATTCCATTCACCCCATGCAAACAAAAATCTTGAAAATGGTGACAACTAGAAAAACAAAGGATATTAGACAGTGAATAAGTTTTCATTGTACAATGCTTAATGAGTAGTTGTTACATAAAATACCTCTGGAAACTTTAAAATCAGAAAGAAAAGTCAATGTACTAGTCAGCTGCAAAATCACAATGTGACAGAATTTTGTTTTTAAGCGGACCCCTTAATTCTAGCAGCATAAAAAAGCGACTATCTGATTTCAGTGATCTGTCACTTATGTATTAGTGTTAAAATGAGTCTGTCAGCATAAAATGACTGTTCAGACCAAGCAGATGCTCGTTGCACCCGTGGCATAGCCAAATAGTTTAAAGAAACTTCTACCTATTTGTTTTTCATCTACCTCCGCCCACTTTTACCTTGATTGACAGTTCTGACTTTACAGGAGCCATAGATCAGGGGTCCCCAACTCCAGTCCTCAAGGCCCACCAACATGTCATGTTTTCAGGATTTCCTTAGTCTTGCCCAGGTAATAATTGCATCACCTGTGCAATGCAGAGGAAATCCTGAAAACATGACCTGTTGGTGGGCCTTGAGGACTGGAGTTGGGGACCCCTGCCATAGATGAGTGGCTATAGATAGAAAACAAGCAGGTGGGAAGGATGCACTGAACTGCTCGGCCATGTCAGGGGAGCACTGATCACCTATGCTTGGTTTGAACAGTCATTTTATGCCCACAGATTCCAGAGACCCTGATTCCACTTCATTTACTGAGTGCAGCAGTTGTAATAGAAGTCTTCTCTGTTGCAGATTGAGAATGCTGGGCCATATGTAACTTGGCCTACACAACTGATTGGCAGCTTTTGGTGTACATTGTATTGACAGTAAGCTGCTAATCAGTGGTGAGGCCATGGTTGGACTAGGAGGCACGAGACACCTAGTCCTCTAGATGTAATCTCTCGCTGATTTTATTGAAACAGCAAAACACTGCCTAGTAAGTGACACATTGCTGCCATCAGGGTCTCTGCTCCTACGTTATACTGCTCTCAGATTAGTTAGCAAGTATCTGCCAACAGATTCCCTTTAAGTAGTTTAAGAGCAGCTACTCTTTAACACGTGAAGTGCCAGAGCAGAGTCATGCTTATTCATGAGAGTATCTGGCCACACATGGCAAGGATTACGGAGTAATCTGCTCCACTTAAAACTACTAAAATTAGCACATGAGTGACACAGGGCTAAAATCTGAGTGACTGTTACTACTTAACACTGCGCTCAGTGAGTTCCCTTAAGGGTTTGTGCACATAGTGCTTTTTTGCAGTGTTTTTTTTTTTCATGAAAAACTGCGCGCATTACAAGCGTTCCTGATGCTTTTTTCATGCAGTGATGAGATTTTGATGCATTTTTTATGCATTCAATTAAATGGGTAAAAAAAAGCACAGCAAAAACTCTTGGCACGCTCCGGTTAAACGAAAAAAAGCAAAAGACAAGGAAAAAAACGCACCTTGGGAATGAGATTTTTATCATTCATTCAAACGCACCTTGGGAATGAGATTTTTATCATTCATTCATTTTTAAGCTACGGTAACCCGCTGTGTTTTTTCTGCACTAAAAAAATAGCAAAAATACTAAGTGTGATCAAGTCCTTAGTAACCAGTCCTATCAGTCCAACAAATGTGGCGACAAGGTAGAAGTCTGATTTTTTTTTTTTGAGCTGTCCGATGCTGTTATGATTAAGATTGATTTCTGTATATTCCATTCGTTTAGAAATGACACAGAACCTGATATATATGAGATTGTCTCACAAAGCAGTGCTGCTTACTCACAAGTGTAATCAAATGTCTGGGAAGGCAGCACTTATATGATGCCTCTGCGTCCTGATGCAGGCAGTGCTTTCTTAGACCAGGCCAGCATCATTATTTGGATTAAGCCCAGGCTACATGTTTTCATGGCATCAGGTGGCATCTGGTAATGCTCCGGCACAGAGGGGCATCCCATCTGTAGGTCTGAATTGTGATGGCTGAACTATCACATGCAAGTGGTTGGAGGTAAACTAGTGATGAGCGAACGTGCTAGGATAAGGTGTTATCTGAGCAAGCTCTGGTGCTAACAGAGTGTCTACGGCGTGCTTGAAAAATGTGTTCGAGTTCTGGTGCCTGCATGACTTGTGCCTGTTGAACAGCCATGAGACATGCAGCCTCGGGGACTCCAACATATTTTTCGAGCATGCTGAAGACACTCTGTTAGCACCAGAGCATCCTCCGATAACACTTTATCCCAGCACGTTCGCTCATCACTAATATAAACGTCTAGACCCCCAACCTCCCGCAACCACGTTGTGTAGCTCGGGCCCTACAGATTAGCCTCGGGCTGATTACTCTTGTATCGAATGGTTTATATGCATTTAACTGCTTCAGCTTCACTACTAATCGGTATTGCACTTTGGGCTTTTGAGTGTGTTTGTGTGTTTCTATATAAATATATATATAAATCTATATAAATCTATACATATCTGTACAACAGTAAACTGCAATATGGTTTTGTAGCAGGATCTATGAAGCCACACTTTTACTTCTCTGGTTTCCATTTTCCCGTTGCATTTTACCACTCTGTAGTCTAACAAATCATGATCTCACTTTATGTTTGTTTTATAATGTGGTAGAAAAGTATAAAGAAAAAATCTATAGATCACGTGAAATGCGTAGAGCCTTAATGTCTTATTGTTGGATGATCTGTTTGTGATTTGTGTATTGGGTGCAGGGAACACATTATCAATCTCAGCATTGTATTGTATACAAAATGTTCATTTCACCATTCCTGTACATATTACTACCAGGGCTGTGGAGTCGGTAAGCCAAACCTCCAACTCCTCAATTTCCATGACTCCGACTCCACCAAAATGGGCTCCGACTCCACAGCTCTGCCAGTGCTGTGGAGTCAGTAAGCCAAACCTCCAACTCCTCAATTTCCATGACTCCGACTCCACCAAAATGGGCTCCGACTCCACAGCTCTGCCAGTGCTGTGGAGTCAGTAAGCCAAACCTCCAACTCCTCAATTTCCATGACTCCGACTCCACCAAAATGGGCTCCGACTCCACAGCTCTGCCAGTGCTGTGGAGTCAGTAAGCCAAACCTCCAACTCCTCAATTTCCATGACTCCGACTCCACCAAAATGGGCTCCGACTCCACAGCTCTGCCAGTGCTGTGGAGTCAGTAAGCCAAACCTCCAACTCCTCAATTTCCATGACTCCTACTACACCAAAATGGGCTCCGACTCCGCAGCTCTGCCAGGGCTGTGGAGTCGGTAAGCCAAACCTCCGACTCCTCAATTTCCATGACTCCGACTACACCAAAATGGGCTCCGACTCCACAGCTCTGACTACGCCATCACTAAGACTATACAGATAGTCGCGCAGAAGTGAAATGGACGTCTACTATAGCAAATGTAAGGGGCATTCTCACAGTCTAAAGTTATCCCCTATCCATGAGGGTCCAACCACTTGGACCCTCAGTGATCCCAAGACTGCCAGCCTGAACTGGGTTTTCACAGTTGGGGGTCCTAGGGTCGGACCTCCCTCCCCAGCAGCTAGTAATTTATCTTCTGTTCTTGTATATGGATATGGGATAATCTTTGACTTTGGGAAAATGTCTTTTAATGTGGATTACCAATAAAAACAAGAAGACAAATAGTTACAGATTTTCCGATAAATCTTAGCTGATTTTATTAAGAGACATGTTACACAATTACCCGACTTCTACTTGAATGAGTGTTTTTCTATACAGGTATGGGGGTTTATTATGTGAAATGCTTGAGACAAAAAATAACAGTTTGGAATACCAGACCTACCTTAACCTACATTTGCCTTAGATTTTCCCCCGTTCTCTCATAGTGATAGTACCAGAGCCATAGTGATAGTAACAATACTAGAACAAGTTCATTTAATAAAATCACAAAAATGGAGCAATAATCAGAATCGATAAGAAACCCCATGCTTGTACATACCTGACCTCATCTTGATTTGTTGGTTGATTTATTCCATACCCGGTGTTTTATTCACACCCAAATTTCACAGGAGACCATGTACTTTTAGGTTTCCAAAAATCTAACTGCTCACAAATGTGATCCAGAAGATTTTGTTTTCTGTGAACCACAGGCTTTTTTGAGGGGAACAAAAAATCTGTAGTTTTTCAAGTGGAAACAGCTGTAGGGAACACTCCCATTTTGGGGGGAGTTTTAGGAGGAGTCTTCTTTTCCTGAAGCAGTTTTGTAGACATTTTGGAGCAGATTGTTTTTTTTTCACAGCATTTTGACTACATATTGCCTAGTTTGGAGCAGATTCCATCAGGAATCCGCTTCAAAGAAGTGACATGAACTTTTTTTTTCCGCCAGGCATTTTTCAAAACCTCTTCTGGAAAAAATGCTCAAAATACTCCACATATGACCAGCAAAGTAAACTAGCCATAGAAATGAATGCGAAGGATTTGCAAGAATTAGGGAAACCGTTTTTTAGGAGGATTTTGAAACTGATCAGATTCAAAGAACTCCTCTAAAAACTCAGTGTGAACATTCCCTTATAAATCTTAATGGTCACCAATATTTTACAGCTAAAGACCCTTTCACACATCAGTTTTTTACTATCAGTCGCAATCCGTTGAAATTTGACTGATGCCGCCGGATCCGTTTTTTTCTGATAGACTTGTATTAGCAGCGGATGACCTCACGTTTCATCCGTCGTTCGCTGGATCCATCGAAAATTGTTTGTCCGGAGGCGACAGACATAGTATCATTTTTTGTCTACGTCGAAACAACAGCTGCTCGAATGGAAGCCTATGGGCGCCGGATCCGTCAAATGACAGAATCTGGTGGCGGATTCCGTTTTTTTTTTAACTGAACATGCTCTGATTTATTTAGCCAGATCTGCTAGTCGGATCCATCGAAAAAACAAATCCGTCGCATCAGTTTTTCACAATCTGCGACGGATCCTTCGAGCCAATGGATTGTGACTGACGGCAAAAAACTGATGTGTGAAAGGGGCCTAATAGTAGCACTGGTCTCCTAGAACATCTACATTACTACAATCTGTTTATCAGTGTACTGTGATAGCAAGGTGATGAATTAAAGGTCTTTGTGTCTGAAGGGGATGGCCGGTCTTGGGGTGCAAGTCTGCAGTCACTCTTGGCACCAGATGCGGACAGTCATGTGACCGCATGTATGCGATTTGCATACTTCCGGCCACATTCCAACTAGACGTGTCCGATCTTATTTGATGCACTTGCTTTAAGTAAGGCTGCTCACGTCTAGTTGGCATGCAACCGTATGTATGGAAATCTCATACTTGTGATTATGCTCCCAATGCACACTGTGAGGACAAGGCCAGCCAACCCCTTTAAGCCCTACATTTGTTCTACACACAGGGAAAGGTCCCACCATATCCATGAAATGTATCAATAGGGCTCCGAGATGAAAGGATGTAACGGTAGAAATAAAATTGCCACAGACGGATCTGCTAGTTTAGCTTCATCTAATTTGGGCATAAATTAACAGCATTTTGTTATACTACAGGTGAATCATTTATATTGGAGCCCTGACTGAACATCGTACAATGCTTTTTACGTTTTCTTAATTGAGGTTAATCAGATAAACTACACTATTTTTTTTCAGCAAAAAATGGCCTAGTCCACGAAATATAAAACAAAAATCAGTCCATCAGGAAATTAAGGCAAAAGGCTAGACTTATGTATAGGTGTGTTTTTGTGTGCACACAACATAGTCCGTGTTAGTAAAACCATGTGAGTTTTGTCCAATAAAATGTTGCCATATTTGTTCTATGCATGTAGACGATAGAAAATAGGCACCACGTAAACTTACCATCCCTCACGTCACATGGGAAATTTTACACAATATAAATACAAAATGAAATATTTGTACTGAACTAGTGAAAAACACCCTTGTGACCCCATTGTTGGGACCGTTTTGGAACAGCATTTTTTCCAGAAGTTGCTCAATTGAGCACTAGACATAGATGTAGGCGCTGGCGGTAATAATCCCATTATACATTTACCTTGAGTTTCTTTTATTTCATCAGGTATTGCCACTCCATCTGAATGAATGCGTTTCTTAAAGGGCCCTCCGAGGGTAAAAATGTATATTTTACAAGTAAGACAACATAACTTGCATGCCGTGTCTACCAATATATGTTGTAAAGTATGTATAATCTTTATTTTTTTTTTTTTTTCCTTTCAAATTGAAATGTTCTGCAGAGTGGCCATTTTACGTATATAAAGCAATTCTAAAGAGAGATATTTTACAAAGATACAATAAATAACCAATATTAGGGCATTGATACCTAGCATTCCATAGACTTTATATTTGGGCATTCAGGTTCCATTTGTATTTATCAAAGCAGGCAATTTGTGCAATTCCAGTTTTATTATCCCTTCCTTATAATGCAGATTGTTTTATTATAAGATAAGTTGCTGTGGTTTTTTTTACGTTTATTTGTGATTTATTCTAAGTTACTGTTTTATTATTTTTCCAGCAGTATTTCTCCTGTTAACGGTTTGCGTTTGTTTCGACTCTTTAAAAGGGAGCTGTTCGGTCTGTCTAAAGCAGTGAACAATGGTGGTGGTAAAAATGTATGTGGCTATACGACATTCCAACAGACAGGGAATATTGCATGCAGGGAAAATATATGTATACTTGTGTATTATTATGATTTTTTAATAACTACTTATTTTAAGGCATCAACAATATTCTGGTTTAGTTTTGCATTGAAGCCGCATGTGTAGCATTTTAGGTTTCTTTTTTCGTTGATGTTCTAGTTTGGGTTGTTACATATATATAGTAAAAGGAATTCCTCTTTACTTATTTAGGTCGTCAGTGGCTGTCTTGAAAGGCTTGTAGTTTTGCATTATATAAATCTGTAAGAAAAAAACAAAACGTTGTTTGCAGTAGGCAGAGTAATGTTAAATGTCATCAGAAATGTTTGTGAAATTTATAGGTAATTTTTAGTAGAATTCTACCTGTTTTTCTATCGGATAATGACAAATAAATCCATATACAAGATGTATACATAGTTTGATGATAAGCATACCACAGTGAT
Source organism: Ranitomeya imitator (assembly GCF_032444005.1). Lineage (NCBI taxonomy): Eukaryota > Metazoa > Chordata > Amphibia > Anura > Dendrobatidae > Ranitomeya > Ranitomeya imitator. The sequence continues at coordinate 463,726,180 of NC_091285.1, forward strand.
AGATTGATTGGTCGATACAGTCATCCTATCGAGGAGAAACAGTCTAATGTGATATTTTCTAAGAAATCCATAAGTGCAATATTACTCCAGAAGAAGAAAAGATGTTTCATAGATGAAATCATTTCTTAAAGGGGTAATCAACAAAATAAACCTCTTCTAGATATGTGCCCCATCGGGGCGTGTATAGGCGATATTGATCTGTTAACTGAAGCAGACAGTCGCTATATTGGCAGGAACACAGCGGACACTGTTGGCACCAGCTGACTTCAACAGTTGCCTTGTCATGATCCTAAAAAAAAAACATTGATTGTGGGGCTGTTTGGAATACAACATTGATGTCCCATGTAAAAAAACAAAAAATTACATCATACGGTGGATTATGGACCATCCATACCACCTTCTAGAACTAGTCATTCAACTACTCAATCTTTATTTTTTATCCCATTATCCATTGCCATAAAGAAATTAATAGCTTGATTGACTACTGACTAGACTTCGGAGGTTTGAAGAAAACACTCCCTTTTAGAAGCATCTAAAATTAGTCCATTTATCCCTTTATTACAATGTCTAAACACAACAGACATACACAGTTTTTTTTATTCTTTTCTTGATTCATGAAATCTAATTCAAGTACATAAATAGAATAATCTCAGATCTTTCATGATGACTATACCTTGTATATATTGATAACTTGTAGATGTTGCGAACCCTCCAGCACATCTTCTTCCTTCTGGACTCCATAGCACTTGAGAAATAGGGTTTTTCAGCACAATGTTGCAAACATTCCTAGAATTTGTTTGATCACTTTTACAACTTGGTAATAAATCCATTTTTTTCAGGGACTGCACCACACTTAAAGTACTACTGTTCTGTTATGTAGCAAAGGGCCTTGTAGGCTTGTCAGGCCTAGGAGCCTGGGTATGAGTGAAATCTCTACCCCATATTGTTATGCCACTGGAAGAGATTGGCAGAGCCAGTGGACACTCATACTTTTGACACTTGTCAATCATACAATTAGCACTACTCTGGTCCACGTGGACAAAAATAATATTTTGGAATATATTTACTGAGGGGATAACCTATCTGGCTTCCTACAATTATAGCATCTAATAGATGTCCTCTTTTCATAATGAATCTTTCATGAGATAGTAAAAACTACAAATACAGTAAAAAACTAGACTCATGGCTCCATCATTCTTGAGATTATCAATGGTCTTAAAATGTAGACCCAAGTCAGTTTTACTCACGACATAAAAGGAGATACATCTCCTGTAGAAGAAGTCATAATGACTTTGAAATGCGTTGAGTGAATAAACCATCAATTCTTTCTTACAACCATGTGGATCGTGATTTGTACAACAGCGCAGGTGATAGCCACGAATTTCTCCAGTTTGAAACGACATAATTTTGGGAACCCCCACCATCAGTCATAGTCTCCTACTTTGTGGAAAACCATATAAATAACACTCTAAAAGCACAATAATATCAAACAGTCCTCATCTCCGTAATATATAGTTGAGGGTATCACTATACTATAACAGCCCTTTGTTGTGCCATTTATAAGATCTGCAGCTCCGTTCACTGTGTAGTGGCCATTGCTCAGCTCCTACTAAATGGAATAAGATCTGAGCTGCAGGTCTTAGAAATGGCCACTACACAGTGAATGGGGCCATAGGATAGATCATCAGAATGACAAGGGCAGACAACCCCTTTAAGAACGATTTATGGGCTATTTGATGGAATATTTGTTAGCTCAAAGGTTCGTCACTTGAATTAAGCTAGTTTTTCACGCATATAACGAGTGCACAGACTGTACTTCTAGTAACCAGACTGTATTATGGGATTACTGAGTAAGTCATTAGCTACGAAAGCGATCCAATTCTACTCCAGGCCCGCCTGGGGAGCAATGGCAAGTCAAACTTTCCCCAGCTGCCCTATAAAGTAAGCCCATAGCATTAGTAATGTTGTATTAAAAGTGGGCAGCATGTTATAGAGCTGATAAATGCACAAACTCGTAACTGGGCATTTCTGGGCCAATTGCTTAAGATTTCTGTTTTCCCAGCTACAGTGTGTCATATGTAATAATGGGGCCTTCCTATGTGGATGGCAGCCTGTTGGACTCCCTACATTGCCATACTGGTCAGAGTCTTTGCTTCTGCACCCCCTACAACTATGCCCCTGACCAGACTAGAGATTGTAAAATTTGCAAGTTTGGGAATGGGGTCAGACTAAGAAGGAGGGCAACATGACAGGTTCACTTTAAAGCTGGCCATACACATTAGGTAACTGCTGGCTGAATGATGCTTTGGTCATTTGTCCAACTGATGGCCATCTCGGCAGTCTTTCCAGGAACAGGACATATCTGCCAGCAGTTTAGCTCTGGGAAATCAATATGATCAGCAGTCTGAAATCGGACATGCCTGATCAGCATCTCCCCCAATGATCAGTTGGCCAGTGCCCCCTGCACATCATTAGCCGAACCTGTCAACATCAACAGGTGCTGTCAACATTAGTCTAATGTGAATGGGGGCTTTAAGTCTTATAAATTAAATGTGTATTTACAATGAAAAAAATGTGTTTAATAAGCAATTTATTAATATATTTAGTAAAAGCAGCTGTCCTTATAGCATTGTAAAGATTCATGTTAGCATGTCTTTAGGGCATCATTAAAGGGTTTGTGACATCTTCAGTCTTGCAGCCTCCCAAGGTAGCCAACTGTCCAGAAAGGGTGTGATCTTCATGGTTGACAGTTTGGACTAAAGGTTAAGCCTCTGACCTGAGCTGTGGACTCTCTGATGCTCTATGTAGAGGCATCTTTGCATCAGAGGAGTGCCGGGACACTGAAGCTGGCTGGATTCAACAATCTGGCCATCTCCAGAACAGCACTTGCAAGTTCTCCTTTCCTAGGAGACCACCCACAACTGATAAATTGCAAAAGAGGCAAGTAATCTAGTCAACAAGCAGTAAAGTATACAATTAATAGGAGAGGGTTTTAAAAGGGTTTCTTAAGCTACAAGTCTGCAGTCATTATGTAGCTGCGGATTTGTGAATCCTCGCACACTGCGTGCTGTGAGGATTCTCTGGCGCTGGCAGTGGGTGGTCATGTGACTAAGTATATGCGTTGCATACTTATGGCCACATTCTGACTAGATTGTTTCTGGCCTTACTCAATACATTTACATTGAGCAAAGCCGCGACCATCTAGTCAGCACACGACCGCATGTATGGAAGTCACATACTTGCGGTCACGCGCCCACCGCTGCCGACACCGGAGAATACTCACAGAACGTAGTGTGCACAATGTGAAGATTCACAATGATAACACCAAGTGGTAAAGTACCAATAAGCTTTTTCCAACAAGCACTTAAGTCGATGAGACAACCCCTTTAATTATCATATTTAATTATTTTGCAAGTAAAATAAAAATTCTTGTATTAAGGTTTAATCATAATCTTGGAAAACCTGGTTAATTAGCCTATGGGGATATTTACTGCGAGTGGTAAAAAGTTAAAAAAATGCACAAATTTGTGGACAATCAAGAAGATTTTAAACGTACTAAAAAATAAAAGATACATTTCAAGTAAAAGCTTTAAAGTCAAGTGTAAGGTTAAGGGCTCATTCTCACATGCGAGAAACTCGGATGAGTCTCGCACGTCAATACCCGTCACTCAGGAGTGGAGCGTGCGGCTGCATGTATTTCTACGCGGCCACACGCTCCGATCCGAGTGCCGGCAGCACCGCTGGTATTGACGTGCGAGACTCATCCGAGTTTCTCGCATGTGAGAATGAGCCCTAATGGTTTTAGTGTTAAGATACCATGGTCATTTTTTATGAATATTTTCATGATTATTCTTCCACCAGATGACATCTATAAAGTCTAACTGATGGGACGAAATAGCCATTAGATTCAGATATATATAATGACTTTGTTATGTAGACGGTCTGATCCTTTAACAGCAGTAACGTGCCTCTATCCATCACAAAAACAGTTGACTATAAACTGGTGGCAACAGCAAGATAAAATCATAGTGAACAACAATAACACTGCACCGAACTAAAACACATAAAATGGGATCCATGCAGTTCTGGACATAAAAAACAAAACAAAAAAGTTTAATCCCTTACAATATGAATGACAACATATACATTGGTTTTCTACTATGGGCATTATACTTAGAAATTAATAAAGCCAAATTAATTATTTGTACGCTTGGGAATGATTTACTAACAGTATACGTTATACCCATTGTTACTGAGGAATCGGCACAGAAGAAACTCACAATGGTTTTGCTAATCTAACTACTAGTTCTAATAAACCATGTCAACATTTTGTGAAATCCCCTCCTTTTCACGCAAATATATTAACCTCTTAAATATATACAAATTCAATAAAGCCAAATCCCTCTTCTATACATACTCATCAGCACAGTATATCTGTATACTTTTGATATAAACTTGAATTTTTGCATATATCCTTGAATTTCTGCCATTTTGGGTGATAAAAGTTATAATTTTGCCGTTTAAGATGTTTTTGTAAAAAATAATAAGGTGATCCTAAGTTAGGAGTCATTTGTATAGTTATAATTTGTAATTTTTTTTTGCATGTATTACTTACATTTTCATCTTTTTGTGTTATAACAAGTCCTTTCATATTAAGATTTATGCAATGTATACTATTTCATTTTTTATATAATTTTAGGTTTTCATTTTTAGTTTTATGGTTTCTTCATTTAATAAAAGTACTTTTTATGCACAGTCTTACAAAAAATGGCTCGTTTTTGTTCATTCTGTAATTTACCTTTTTATTTGGAATTAACTTTTATTTTATGTCATAATTGTCATATGATATTGTTTATATTATATGTGTCTGTATACATGTATGTTGGGAACTAACTAGTTTCATTCCCATGGGCATTCAAAACACCACGTATTTTTTGTGAAGGGGGAACGTTTATAGGAGACGTCTGCTTCAATATCATCTTACTGATTTTTTAGAAGTGGGTCCTCTTGACGAGACATTAGTTAATGACGAATTTATGTCCTGTATTGTTGTTTTGGGTTTTTAATAAAAACTCGAACCTACAGGATAGACATGTTTGAGCTAGGTCTGTCCGAAGAGGACAACCCTTTAATAGACTGCTCTAATAGACATTTACTACCTCCGTCCAAAAAATAATATAAGCTACCGATCAGACATTGCTAAGTTTAAACATGAGATAATGAATATTATTAAGCTGTCATATGTATTAGAAGTAAATCAATTGAACCCTTCTAATATGCATAGGGTCATCATAAGTCTCCCAAGACCACAGGTATTGGGGGAGATTGGGCACTTAGATTTCAACTGCCGGATATTTTTGTTCTTCCTGTTGAGCGCACAAGGGATAACGATTCTCCTTGTGGAGACTGACATGTCGAGCCTGACATGCCAAGGTGAGGAGACTTTTAAGCCTTTGCCATGCTCCTCTGGGAATAATAAGCACACATGCATTTATTTGTATGGCGTATTCGAGAGAGATGACCATAGTCAGAAGGAGCATTTTACCAACAGCTAGCCAATATGTATAGCCAGGCTTATTTCTTCAACTCTTATCTTGCTTGAGGACTTCATTGGCTGTTCATTTTATTCATCACTAGTCATTTGTATACAGTATTGAATGATACATTATAACAATATAGGGTTTTAATTTTGTATAATCATAGCTTGCAGGGTAAAAAATAAAAAATACAAATCAGAATAAAAATAGAACTATCCTAGCCATTCTATGATTGTATAGCAGTGCAGCCAACCAAACCAACAGTAAGAAAATGTGCATAAATTTAGAGATCATATGGGGTTCTAGATACATTACTGTCCACCACTCATTCCGAAGCAGAAATATATCCATGTTTTTCAGTTCGTTTGCATAAAACATATTCGCATTCCTAGCCTATTCCTTAAAGGGAATCTGTCACCAGGTTCTTGCTACACCATCTGAGAGCAGCATGATGTGAAGACCGAGGCCCTGATTCCAGCAATGTATCACTTATTGGGCTGCTTACTGTAGTTTTGATAAAAATCATAATTTCCTCTGCTGCAGATCCACCCGTCCTCTCTATGCTGAGCTCTGTATTACTCCACCCACACCACTGATGGTTGATTTCTCCTCATGTATAGAAAACACAGAAAGCTGCCAATCACTGGTGGAGGCGGAGTTTTCGAGCTCATGAATATGGAGGAAGCAGGTTTACTAGTCCTCTAGTGATAATCTCTTGCTGCTAAAACTGATTTTATAAAAACTGCAGCAAGCAGCCCAGTAAGTGACACATTGCTGAAATCTGTATCTATCACTACCTTATACTGCTCTCAGATTTGGTGGTAAACCACTTGTGACAGATTGCCTTTAAAATGAGCATATTGTTAGGGCATGTCACTGCTATGAATGGTGGGGACTGGATCTCTGGGGTGGTCTAAAAAATTCTGGGGGAAAAAAGTGAACCCAGCCATATACCAGTGTTGCATCTCCTTCATTCCCATTGATCATATTGTGATGGTGTATGTCATCACTTTGTACCATGGAATAAAGAGCATTGGCTCTATCTTTTTATTCTAAAAGTCTTGAAAAAAAAAAGATAAAATTAGCCGTGTCAGTAAGATACAGTGATTTAGAGGGATGCACTAGGTTAGGCACAATAAATGAATGATCATTACACTCTTGGGCAAGCACCACTATCCATTTCTTTAGCAGTAGTCTGTATATGTTGACGATTTTAAAATTTAAAAAGGTCTAATTTTTACAGCTGGGACATTAATTTTGACATACATGGGACCATTCCCTTTCAGTAATAAATGGTCCACTATTTTAAAGTAAAAGACGATAATTGATCTAGTAATAGGCGAAGTCCCATACAATTGTCTTAGAATGCTAAAATAAACATAAAAAGTAAATGAATTTTCAAATGAAAATGTTATAGGTATGGAGCAAACACATGAATGCCAATAAAAGGCTCAGCGTCCATCTGCACGGAGATTTTAGGTCATATTAAATGCATGGACCAAGACATAGAAGGACTCATTACCAAGGATAAGTGCAGTAGTTCTGGCATAATACAAATATTTATTACCAGAATTTTCTGGTAAAAGCCCTGTAAAATCACTTTGAGACTACTATTGCCAAAAAGCACAGGGTTGAGCTCCGTCGTATTAGTTGTTAGTGTAATTGGATAAGTTTAGTAAAAAAAAAGAACTTCCTCCATAAAAATCTTCTGCTATAATGCTTCATTATGTAAACGACCTTTAAAACTTAGGAAGTTAAGAAAAGTTTTATGTAGAAGTTTTGTTTAATTCTGCAAAAGGACGCATGGTCCGGCAGAATAATTGATCAGAGATCGCTGCTAATTACTGGGCGTCCCAGCAGTGGACTCCAGTGGGTATCATCCATTTTATCATCTCCTCCAAGGTGGGTTGTCCCGATGTTCTATACTGACCGTAGGGCTGTATGTGCCATTACCATAAAACACAAGACATTACCAGATCTGACACTTCCTACTCGGTCATTTCCATAGTTTGTAGGTGAATGTTGTATATTCCAAAGTAACTGGGTATTTTTCTATCAGAAGTCTGAAAATTTAAAGGAGGGTTCCCACCTAGGATACTTATGGCGTATCACCAGGATAGGACATAAATGTCTGATGGATGCAGGTTCCACCAATGGAAACCCATCTATCCATGGAATGGAGCTTCATAGGTGGGATCGCGCATGCATAGCTTTTTCATTGGGAGCTCCTAAAGTTGAGGAGCTTGCACATGGAGAAGTCTTGGAGACCCATCCATTGCTTTAGTGAGCACTTATGGTATATAGTTTTAGGAAATTTACAATTACTTTAGCGTGATTGTTTTTCTCTCCCGAATGCATCATGTAGCCCAGTTCTCTCCTATAGATATCACCATGAACAATACAAAGTCACAATAAATCACACTATTCGCTTTCCCATAAAGATAATATTGCAGGGATATAATGAAAATACTTACTTATTGAGCAATGCTCTTCTTTGCCAAGATTTGCATAACAGGGTACACTTTTCTGAAATACGCATTTTCAAGCAATAATCATTTACAACTGTTTAAAGAAAGACATTATACCACAGTTATCAATAGGAGAATAAAGTGAAATATATATTTGGATAACCTAATTTAATGAACACTGTACAGGTTCTAAATATCAAATCTTTGGGATCAATGGCCATGACAATCATTTGTTCTTTCTACCTCCCATTTATGTGTTTCATACCCCAAGGGGTTGTATTACTTACATGTTTCCCACAAAAATGAAGAAAACTCAATTTTTCAAGTTTCGTCTACCTCACCATTACAAGCTGTTCGTTTTGTATAATTGTATATATACATTTTAATTGAGGACACACAGATTTTGGCATGCACGACGCAGAATGGCATTTTGGATTGCAAAACACAAAAATAAAATGAAAATGGACATGGATCATGATATGGACATATAGGACGATGTTTTATGAAGACAGTAATGACCGTTAATGGTATATGCTTCGGTGTTGTACTCTGTAATTGTGGCAGTATAGTAAAAAAAAATAATTATGAAAAAATATCACTATTGTCTGGTTTATGTGAAGGAAAACCAAATGATGTCTTAGATGGTGACTAACGGTGAATGTTGGGCGGTAATGTGCAACTAGAAAGTATATACATATATATATAACGCTGATAACTATTTACTGGTATCGGTTTATTAGTGGGATTTACTAGTATGCTTTGTCTCTAGTTCATAAAGGTTTGTGGAAAGAGCTGTTAATAATACTGAATATTAAGATTTTTCTATCGGTTTCTGGTAAAGTGTGATTTGTCCACTTAATGATATAGCATGTCTGTCTGTATTTAGTGTATGGCTACGTACTTTTTTTTTTTTTAGAGGTTACAACGTTTTTAAATGCTCATCCCCAAGATTGAAGACCAAAGTTTTGAGCTTTGCGTTCCACCACTACCCTCTCCAAACTCCCCAAGTGTATAACATGAAGCATGAACCCTACTCTTTGCTATATGTACTAACCTGGAAGACTGAGGTACATTTTTATTGTGGTCCAGTTCTCTGGCCAAGCCTGTTAACAATCGGACCTCACTTTTTTTCCCCCTGTATTTAATTCCTTTATTCATGTTATTCTGACATATTTCTGTCATTTCACATTTTATAATCATAAATATGCAGATTTCTGGCAAAATGGTGTCTTTGTAAATTATTCCAAATGTGCGCCGACTTCATCTCTGGCAGAATTTTCTTTTTTTTTCTTGGCAGCAGTTGGTAGAGTAGATTGTGTTTCCTTTGCAGAATCCAGTTCTGTATTAACACCTCCTAAAATGTGACCTTACGCAAGTCTCACTTTTTTGCACTGGATATTATTTTGTTCCACAAATTATATTAAATGTAATATATTCCATTTTTTACTGCTATATCATTTCTTGTATTTTTCTGATTTCATTATTACAATATCGTATAGAGAAAAACCTAAGTGCGGTACATTGTTCTTGATAGCAAAGTCAAAAGCCACCGGCAACCCTGAGCATATACAGTGGGGCAAAAAAGTATTTAGTCAGTCAGCAATAGTGCAAGTTCCACCACTTAAAAAGATGAGAGGCGTCTGTAATTTACATCATAGGTAGACCTCAACTATGGGAGACAAACTGAGAAAAAAAAATCCAGAAAATCACATTGTCTGTTTTTTTAACATTTTATTTGCATATTATGGTGGAAAATAAGTATTTGGTCAGAAACAAACAATCAAGATTTCTGGCTCTCACAGACCTGTAACTTCTTCTTTAAGAGTCTCCTCTTTCCTCCACTCATTACCTGTAGTAATGGCACCTGTTTAAACTTGTTATCAGTATAAAAAGACACCTGTGCACACCCTCAAACAGTCTGACTCCAAACTCCACTATGGTGGAGACCAAAGAGCTGTCAAAGGACACCAGAAACAAAATTAGCCCTGCACCAGGCTGGGAAGACTGAATCTGCAATAGCCAACCAGCTTGGAGTGAAGAAATCAACAGCGGGAGCAATAATTAGAAAATGGAAGACATACAAGACCACTGATAATCTCCCTCGATCTGGGGCTCCACGCAAAATCCCACCCCGTGGGGTCAGAATGATCACAAGAACGGTGAGCAAAAATCCCAGAACCACGCGGGGGGACCTAGTGAATGAACTGCAGAGAGATGGGACCAATGTAACAAGGCCTACCATAAGTAACACACTACGCCACCATGGACTCAGATCCTGCAGTGGACGTGTCCCACTGCTTAAGCCAGTACATGTCCGGGCCCGTCTGAAGTTTGCTAGAGAGCATTTGGATGATCCAGAGGAGTTTTGGGAGAATGTCCTATGGTCTGATGAAACCAAACTGGAACTGTTTGGGAGAAAAACAACTTGTCGTGTTTGGAGGAAAAAGAATACTGAGTTGCATCCATCAAACACCATACCTACTGTAAAGCATGGTGGTGGAAACATCATGCTTTGGGGCTGTTTCTCTGCAAAGGGGCCAGGACGACTGATCCGGGTACATGAAAGAATGAATGGGGCCATGTATCGTGAGATTTTGAGTGCAAACCTCCTTCCATCAGCAAGGGCATTGAAGATGAAACGTGGCTGGGTCTTTCAACATGACAATGATCCAAAGCACACCGCCAGGGCAACGAAGGAGTGGCTTCGTAAGAAGCATTTCAAGGTCCTGGAGTGGCCTAGCCAGTCTCCAGATCTCAACCCTATAGAAAACCTTTGGAGGGAGTTGAAAGTCCGTGTTGCCAAGCGAATAGCCAAAAACATCACTGCTCTAGAGGAGATCTGCATGGAGGAATGGGCCAACATACCAACAACAGTGTGTGGCAACCTTGTGAAGACTTACAGAAAACGTTTGACCTCTGTCATTGCCAACAAAGGATATATTACAAAGTATTGAGATGAAATTTTGTTTCTGACCAAATACTTATTTTCCACCATAATATGCAAATAAAATGTTAAAAAAACAGACAATGTGATTTTCTGGATTTTTTTTTCTCAGTTTGTCTCCCATAGTTGAGGTCTACCGATGATGTAAATTACAGACGCCTCTCATCTTTTTAAGTGGTGGAACTTGCACTATTGCTGACTGACTAAATATTTTTTTGCCCCACTGTATAAGGTGGGCTCAGCCTTTGAAGTGAATTGTTTTGTGTTTTCAAGTACTAGTAATATGATTTATAGAATATAGAAAAGTGTGAAAGAAAGACAATAGGGAACTCAGGAACAAAATGTGGTATGAACGTAAGTGTTTTGTGCCACTAAAAAGCTAGTTTCAGATGTAATAAACCTACACGGGTCAACTGTTCTGTCTGGTTTAGCAGATTCCTAATGCCTAGAACATGTCGGAGGGCATTTACTACCTCAGATTCCTCACATTAAAGTAAACTGAGAAAAAAGAAAGAAATATAGAAAAGGAAGGAAAAAAAAGGGAAGAAAGAGAAACATAAAAGAAGAGAAAGAAAAGGAAGGACAAGAAATGGTAGGAAGAAAGAGAAAGGCAAGGAAAGAAGGAAGAAAGAGGGGAGAAAGATAGGAAGAAAGAGAAATGGAAGGGAGAAAGTGAACAAAGGAAGGAAGGAGGAGAAATGAAAGAAAAGAAGAAAAAGGTAAGGAAGATAAAGTGAATAAAGGAAGTAAGAAAGAAAAAGCGAAAGGAAGAAAGAGAAATGGTAGGAAGAAAGAAAGGCAAGGAAAGAAGGAAGAAAGAGGGGAGAAAGATAGGAAGAAAGAGAAATGGAAGGAAGAAAGCGAAAGTGAACAAAGTAAGGAGGAGAAATGAAAGGAAAGAAGAGAAAGGTAAGGAAGATAAAGTGAATAAAGGAAGTAAGAAAGAAAAAGCGAAAGGAAGAAAAAGAAAGGGAAAAAAGAAAGAAAGAAAATCTTATAAATAAATTACTAAATACATTTAATTAAGAAATCACACTTGTTTTGTTCAAGGGGATAATCAAACCCTAAAATGTGAAGAGGACAAGTGCCTTTATGCAGGTGCAGTAGGAAGCTCGCCTGTTGGGACCCGGAGATAGCTTGACAGTATGTGGTATGAGTTATCTCCAGGTCACAGCAGTCGCTCAGTATTCAGACACTGCAGTGTGAGCAGCCTCTTCTTACCTCAGCAGCCCTGCTGTCTCCAGTAGTAGGTAATATCTACTGGGAGCACATTATCCTACACGTGATGGGTGGGGGATGAGGTTCCTTCTGCACATTCTCAATGGGACATGTCTTCATTTGTTAGTCAACAATGATTATGTCAGTTAAAAAACAAGTGTGATTTGTTAAGTATTTCTACATTTATTCATTATGATATTTTCATTATATTCCCTATAGTAAGAGTGGAATACTCAGAGATATGAAATGATTAAATCCATTAAATCTTCAAATTATTGGATTAATTTGTAACAATCTGTGTGATCATGGTGAATGTATATTTGGAGAAGCGGAACAATCTGTCTTAATACACTATTAGAGCAAAATGCATGGATTCCAAATATTTAGAACAAAGCTGTGATCAAACATATTCACATCCTAAGACACTGAGAAATAAGAATTATAAAGGGTCTTTGGATTTCTTAAGTAAACTTGGTAGTTCTTTGATTTTAACCTTGACATTCAGGTTTTGGCAGGCAGGCATGTAGTTTTTAGACAACTTTTAGGTTTCAGTCTATTGAAAACCAGACACAGAAAACTGATGCCACACTGATAGCAGATCACAGACCGCCTCTCCGCTTCTGCTGTAACTTTCTGCCTTAAGACTTTTTTAAAGTCTTGCAAGAGGCAATTACTCATAAACATTACAATGCTCCCATAGTTATACAGCAGGTGATCTATAGACCGTTCATGAAAGGTGTCTGTTATAGATCTACATGATATGAAAGACCTGTCCTCCTTTTACTACACGTGACTGGAGCCAGTATGCAATGCATTATACTACTACTATTATCTGCAGGGAACACGCTTGGCCCATGATATTTGTGTCTCATGGTCATTGAGCTAAACATATTTAGGGCCTGCAGGGTGCAATACATTCTGTACACTTGCAGTCAGCTATATTCATATGTAAAACAGTTGTTTGTAAAAAAAAAAAAAAAAAAAAACAATAAAAAAAATATTTTTTTACCTCCTCCAACTGGCAAAGAAGTGAGAACTAACATACCATAGAGCCAGCTGGTGTGGACCCTTGGAGAGAGTGGTCAAGTTCTGGTTAGTTTGAGGTCCTTTTGCCATTAAATGGTCATACACATTAGATACCTGTCGGCCAAGTGATTGTTGACCGACTGCTGACTTCCTCATACACAGGCGTGCTTGGCCACCCATTCCTGTGTACTCTTTGAGAGAGCCACTGCCAGAATCATCTGGCAGCAGTTTATCTCCCTGTTGAACAAAAAGATTTAATTCCAACTGCCTGATCCATAATCTATCGGGCGACAGTTTGGATATTCCCAATACACATTAGACGGCTGGACAATAATGCCGAAATCTGTAGGTTCAGCCGACTTTAAAGGGAGCCTGTTACGTCAAATAACACTATTAACCTGCAGATATAATATTAGATGCACTGCAAGCTGAGTTAGTCAAAGTGGCGGGGCAAGCGCATAAAGCTGTGACTGGTGATTGTAGCCATGCCGGCACACCTATATAAATGATGAGGAATAAAGTTAACTTTCTCCTGGGTGCCCACTTTCAGTACTGCGGCCCGTTGCCTTCCTAATATTATTGTTCCACTGATCGAACCCATATCTTCAAATCAACAGCATTATCCAAAGTGACAGACGCCCTTTAATGGATATGGGGGCCCTAGGTCTCCACTTTCCAGAAAAATGTTAATTGTTAGAAAGGAAAGGTTAGTGAACTTACTTAAAGTTTATTTAACGAAGCACTCCCATCAAAGTTTTTATCCTCTTATTATAAAACCAATGTCAAAGTGAACATAAGGCAATGATCACAATAAAGTATAAAAATATAATTTTATTACAGAAAATATAACAAAAAATAACGTACAAAAAAGAAAACAACCAGTAATACTACAGCATACAAAAGATATACCGAATGAGGAGACCAGATCCATATAATAAAAAATATATATACTAGAAAAATAATATATAACCCTCCAAGGTGCAAAAGATGGATGACAAAAGAAATGGACAATCCATCTCAATAAAGTGCATATGCTTTCATAATAAATAGTCTAATCAAGACAAAAAGTGCATAGAACCTCTGGAGCAATACTAGTACCAGTGTGAAGATGATCTGTGACCCTCAATATTAAATATTATTAAATGTCATAGTGCACTTTTAATTGCTCATTTTGCCTTTCTACCCAGTTAGTTCTTCTATTTTCCATTAGGTCTATGACATCACATGATTAAAAACAGACTAGTTGAATCCTTCTAAGCGCTATATAGAATCAGAAAGTCATATTTCCCTGCATGAGTTAACATTAGAACTACAATTCTACTTTGATGGGAGTGCTTCTTTAAAGGAGGTAGAGGGGGAACACACACTAGGCTCCTCCCTCCTTGGTGGCAAAATCCCAGCACCATAATAAGGCACCCTCACTTAAATGTACATCAATCACAGACACCTTAATACGTTATCTCCCATTGTAATACTTGGCACAAATATAGAAACATAATATATTAAACGATATATTTTGTGGTATAGAAATGCATAATAAAATAATATCCTGCCCTTATGACATTATCAGTATGTAAAATATCATGGACCATAAAATTACTGTTTTATTTAGCAGGCCGGGACAATCGGAATAAAAAGTCTACGGGTATATAAAATGTGAAGTAAAAAAAAACGACTTTATCATGCCTAATTCAGGAAAGATTTAGAGACATGAGTGTGTGAATGAGAAGAATATATGTCCACAATTCTAATATAGGTGATTATACATGGTTGTCATAACACAATGAACTTTATATCAGGAAACAGCTAATCAATGGTTATTATTGATTGGATGAGGGTATATATTATTGCACATGAGGTCATACAATGCATTCCGATGAGTGAAAGTGATATAGAGTACCCGGAGCTATGTGTAGCCTTTATTTATGATCACTGCAGCACTTATTGATCGAGCACTTGAGTAGCCAATGTCTCCTGAGGCATGCATCACTTACCATAAGATGGCTACATAAATTTAGATACACATAATGGAAAGAACTCTTGGTTATTCGAGTTATCCTATGTGCATCTTAGTGAGAACACCCAAAATAAAGACCTATAAATTGTCTACAATTACATTGGACATTTCTTTCATGATTCACTCCAGTGCAAGTCCCTCATCTAAAATGTACAAAGAGACCACTCATATACAGGTCCTTCTCAAAAAATTAGCATATAGTGTTAAATTTCATTATTTACCATAATGTAATGATTACAATTAAACTTTCATATATTATAGATTCATTATCCACCAACTGAAATTTGTCAGGTCTTTTATTGTTTTAATACTGTTGATTTTGGCATACAACTCCTGATAACCCAAAAAACCTGTCTCAATAAATTAGCATATTTCACCCATCCAATCAAATAAAAGTGTTTTTTAATAACAAACAAAAAAACCAACAAATAATAATGTTCAGTTATGCACTCAATACTTGGTCGGGAATCCTTTGGCAGAAATGACTGCTTCAATGCAGCGTGGCATGGAGGCAATCAGCCTGTGACACTGCTGAGATGTTATGGAGGCCCAGGATGCTTCAATAGCGGCCTTAAGCTCATCCAGAGTGTTGGGTCTTGCGTCTCTCAACTTTCTCTTCACAATATCCCACAGATTCTCTATGGGGTTCAGGTCAGGAGAGTTGGCAGGCCAATTGAGCACAGTAATACCATGGTCAGTAAACCATTTACCAGTGGTTTTGGCACTGTGAGCAGGTGCCAGGTCGTGCTGAAAAATGAAATCTTCATCTCCATAAAGCATTTCAGCCGATGGAAGCATGAAGTGCTCCAAAATCTCCTGATAGCTAGCTGCATTGACCCTGCCCTTGATGAAACACAGTGGACCAACACCAGCAGCTGACATGGCACCCCACACCATCACTGACTGTGGGTACTTGACACTGGACTTCAGGCATTTTGGCATTTCCTTCTCCCCAGTCTTCCTCCAGACTCTGGCACCTTGATTTCCGAATGACATGCAAAATTTGCTTTCATCAGAAAAAAGTACTTGGGACCACTTAGCAACAGTCCAGTGCTGCTTCTCTGTAGCCCAGGTCAGGCGCCTCTGCCGCTATTTATGGTTCAAAAGTGGCTTTACCTGGGGAATGCGGCACCTGTAGCCCATTTCCTGCACACGCCTGTGCACGGTGGCTCTGGATGTTTCCACACCAGACTCAGTCCACTGCTTCCTCAGGTTCCCCAGGGTCTGGAATCGGTCCTTCTCCACAATCTTCCTCAGGGTCCGGTGTCCTCTTCTCGTACAGCGTTTTCTGCCACATTGTTTCCTTCCAACAGACTTACCATTGAGGTGCCTTGATACAGCACTCTGGGAACAGCCTATTTGTTGAGAAATTTCTTTCTGGGTCTTACCCTCTTGCTTGAGGGTGTCAATGATGGCCTTCTTGACATCTGTCAGGTCGCTAGTCTTACCCATGATGGGGGTTTTGAGTAATGAACCAGGCAGGGAGTTTATAAAAGCCTCAGGTATCTTTTGCATGTGTTTAGAGTTAATTAGTTGATTCAGAAGATTAGGGTAATAGGTCGTTTAGAGAACCTTTTCTTGATATGCTAATTTATTGAGACAGGTTTTTTGGGTTATCAGGAGTTGTATGCCAAAATCATCAGTATTAAAACAATAAAAGACCTGACAAATTTCAGTTGGTGGATAATGAATCTATAATATATGAAAGTTTAATTGTAATCATTACATTATGGTAAATAATGAAATTTAACACTATATGCTAATTTTTTGAGAAGGACCTGTATTATAGAAAGGGATAATGCATAAAGCTTTGTACATATAACAATAGTGAGATTGCCAAAACATGACGACAATTGGGGAAAATGTATAAGATTGTCTAACAGAAAAACTCTTTGTTGACTATAGCAACCAATTATAACACATCTATCATTGTTTAGGGGTCCTAAAAGAAGTGAAAACTGCACTGTAATTAATTGCTATGGGGAGAAAAACAGTTTTCTTTAGGACTATTTTATAAATATCCCCTATACAGTATGTAGATTTTTGGTGCACCAGTTTTTACTCCATGAGGCCAATCCATCAAACATTTTATGCCAGAAATACAACATCAAACTGTTTGGAATGTTACAACATATTTGCACAGCTCATAGTTATGCAACATTTGTCGCCATTTGGTATTCTTTCATCAGCTTTTTGAAAATGTTGCAGTTTTATTGTGATGAAGCTTGGGTGTGCATGCCCGTCAATTTCACCATAATTTATGCTGCAAAACTGGCATAAATGAAGTAAAAAATCTAAACATTTCTGATGCTGGCACACAGCAGCCTATCAGCAGGTTTAACCTCTCTTAACTTTTTGTATGTCCATGTACGTCACTGAAAGATAAGTTCATAGATCCTTTGTTCCACCCAGAGCCCTAACCAAAGTCTGCTGACCCAGGTCATCTACATCCTTAGCACCCTCCATTCAGAGCCCTAATGTCTGCTGACCCAGGTCATCTACATCCTTAGCACCCTCCATTCAGAGCCCTAATGAAAGACTGCTGAACCAGGTCATCTACATTCTTAGCACCTTCCATCTAGAACCCTTACAAAAGTCTGCTGACCCAGGTCATCTACATCCTTAGCGCCCTCCATTCAGAGCCCTAATGAAAGACTGCTGAACCAGGTCATCTACATTCTTAGCACCTTCCATCTAGAACCCTTACAAAAGTCTGCTGACCCAGGTCATCTACATCCTTAGCGCCCTCCATTCAGAACCCTTATGAAAGTCTGCTGACCCAAGTCATCTACATCTTTAGCACCTTCCATCCAGAACCCTTACGAAAGTCTGCTGACCCAAGTCATCTACATCTTTAGCGCCTTCCATCCAGAACCCTTACAAAAGTCTGCTGACCCAAGTCATCTACATCCCTAGCGCCTTCCATCCAGAACCCTTATGAAAGTCTGCTGACCCAAGTCATCTACTTCTTTAGCGCCTTCCATCCAGAACCCTTACGAAAGTCTGCTGACCCAAGTCATCTACATCCCTAGCGCCTTCCATCCAGAACCCTTACGAAAGTCTGCTGACCCAGGTCATCTATATCCCTAGCGCCTTCCATCCAGAACCCTTACGAAAGTCTGCTGACCCAAGTCATCTACATCTTTAGCGCCTTCCATTCAGGACCCTTACGAAAGTCTGCTGACCCAGGTCATCTACATCCTTAGCGCCTTCCATGCAGAACCCTTACGAAAGTCTGCTGACCCAAGTCATCTACATCCTTAGCGCCTGTCTCCCTATATTGATTGATAGCTGACATCAGGCGTTGGTCCTGCTCACAGCTCCACAGTCCCCACGCATGTGCTTTTATGTGGCCTTCTGAGTGCACTGACTTCAGTGTGATGCTGGGCATAAATCGTGCATCAATGCAGCACACTCACAGGCACAAGGCTATGTGAGCAGGTGTGAGATATCCTGCCTGACACCTTCAGTGTAGGAAGGTAAGCTCTAAACATGTAAATGACCTGGTGAGGTAGACTTTCGTTTGGTGTTTCATCCTGCTCAGAGCACTTAACGCGTCATTTGCATATTGATAAAATTATGTCACACACGCCGATTCAGCGATGTCTACGGGGAGTCCAGCGACGAAATAAAGTTCTGGACTTTCTTCCCCGACCAGCGATCTCCCAGCAGGGGCCTGATCGCTGCTGCCTGTCACACTGGACGATATCGCTAGCGAGGACGCTGCAACGTCACGGATCGCTAGCGATATCGTCTAGTGTGACAGTACCTTAACTCAATAGACAGCAAAGAGAAAAGTATCAATGCATTCATGAACTACGTGTGCACTTAAATAGTTAAGATGGGAGTAAACTTGCTGATAGATTCTTTTTATGAGTTGGGTGCCTCTATGAATTTAGTGCATTTTATTCAAACGCACCCTGGATCAACGCTGCAGTACAAAATGCCCCTTTATAATTTTTATTCCACCAGTGTCAAAAATTCCTCGTGGATGGTTTAGTTTAACATCGGTATAATGGAAAAGCATTATGTTAGATTTTCAAAGAAATTTCTTCTTGTACAAAACAAAGTTTTACAAATTTGGGTATGTGCACACGCTGCGGATTTTGCTGTGGATCCGCAGCGGATTGGCCCCTGCAGATTCGCAGCAGTTTTCCATGCCTTTACAGTACAATGTAAACCTATGAAAAACAAAATACGCAGTGCACATGCGGAAAAAAACACGCAGAAACGTAGCGTTGTTTATTCCGTAGCATGTCAATTCTTTGTGCGGATTCCGCAGCTGTTTACCCCTGCTCCATAATAGGAAACATGGGGAATCCGCACAAAAAAAATGCATAAAATCCGTGGTAAATCCACAGTAAAATGCCTGCGGATTTCTAAAAACAGGTACGGAAAAATCCGCAGAGGTTTCATTTACGTGTGCACATACCCTTAGTTTTCACTCTTTTTTTTATTATTGTTTTTCTTTACATTTTGTTTTATAGCATTGTCTTATTCTTTATGTTTCTCCATAAAAAATACCACACCAGAACTGTACAGAAGAAAATGCCTTTGTACAATGGAGGCAGGACTTAGCAAGAGGGATCTGTACAACCGCCGAGACGGATCTACTATAATTTACGCTGGAAGCTGGTAGAATTTATAGCGAAGATCTATACCAGCTCACAAAAAGTGTAGATTTCAGCTTGTGTAGTGTGGACACCCCAGTCAAAAGAATGAAGAATGGACGGTAATACACAAGTGAGCTGCCGGCTGGATTACCCTTGTAACATAGTGGATCCACAAAATGAGCTGTCATTTGGCTTTGGGTTACAGGGAGGATCCCCTCATATACAGTACATAGCACTTATTAAGTATATAAAGATGACCTAAGGCGGTCTCCACCCTGAAGATGCCATAATGCAGTTATTTCTTCCAGATTTATAATACACACTGAATTAACATTACATTAATGATCATAGTACATGGAAAAATGTAATAAATTCTGCAGGCATTTCCCGTTACGGGACATATGTTACAGACATATGTATGGCTATAAGCTGGGAATTCGCTCTTTAATCCTGTTAATTCTGTGTAACCCAACAGGTCATTGTGTTGCTGGGCAGAAACACGGAATTAGAATGTTGCATAGAATCCCTTTTATTCACAAAGATAAAGCTCTGAAGCTTGTCGCTAAGCCAAAATACCCCTTAAACCAATGCTAAGTAACCAAATGAAAACAATCTTACCAGATTTTTAATATTACATTAGTGTATGTTCTAACACATAGATAACAATGCCAGACATTTGTATACTGTGTATATGTGCATCTCATTGGTATAAAAACTGTTTCTACCTAATACAGAAGACTGGACAGCTGGACTCCTCTCCAGCGAATGGCCAGTGATGGTCAAATGCAGATTATCATAGTAAATTCAGGAAAACAAGTCTATTAGGAGGATAACAGTGTAAAAAACGGGAACAATTTGTGCGTATCTTATTACTGTCTGAACAGTGTGCAACATTAGATTTGTTCCATCTTTTTAATTCCAAGGTATTGAGTATTATGGCTATACCAGTGTAACACTTCATTCACTATACTTATTTTTCATGTATTTTGTACTTTGTATACTATATATTGTGGAAATGAAATGGTTATGGACAGCAAAGAAAGTGTAGAATTGTTCTAGATCATGTCCTGTATGCATGGTTTCTGTTTTGAAATAACATTTCTAATAAAGAATCTAAAACACTAATGCAATAGTTTGTTTATGAGTATTAACATTCATCAGCTTACAAACTATATATTTGTGACTACATAAATTAAATTGGAACTATTGTTTTTTTCTTTTATTACTTTTATTTACTTGTTTACATGGGCATCATTACTTTTGTTTGCACAAGATTGATGACTGATCTGTTGTCCATTTCCGCTCCTCCATTGAATTATAAAAGGTCCATCGGGTTTAATTTGTTACTGAAAATAGAGATCAAAAAATGAATGCTCCATACCAATAGTGAACCACAAGAATGTGGGGAGGTGGCTACTTCATGCGGTTAGAGTTGACCAAATGATTTGAAATTTTAATTAATCGGCTTTGCCAAATTTTGCCAATTAGTTTGATTTGCGGTGAATAAATTTGTGCATATTTCAATATTGGAAAGCTTATAATTGCTGAAAAATACATGTGGGCAAGAGGAGTGACAGCGAGGACACCGCTGACCATAAGAGCTTAGACTCCACAGAAAAGTGAGCGTGAGGACCCCACTGACCATAAGGGGCTTACACTCTACAGAAAAG
Organism: Ranitomeya imitator; assembly: GCF_032444005.1. Taxonomy (NCBI): domain Eukaryota; kingdom Metazoa; phylum Chordata; class Amphibia; order Anura; family Dendrobatidae; genus Ranitomeya; species Ranitomeya imitator. The sequence continues at coordinate 463,747,673 of NC_091285.1, forward strand.
TGAGAGTGAGGACCCCACTGACCATAAGAGCTTACACTCTACAGCAAAGGGGGAGTGAGGATCCCACTGACCATAAGAGCTTATACTCTACAGATGAGAAGAACTTACCCAGTGAATTTGGAGATGGAAAATGAGTCTGTTATACAAATTGTGCTCCATTTGGAACTGCTGATCTGTGATGGCCCTGGTACTGACCCACACTGTACAAGGTATGATAACCCATAAAATGTAATACCCGGGTATTATGGGGAAGCCCACATGGCCACACAAAGAAGACATTAGAATGCTGTCTGATGCTTCAGCAGTGTGGGAAATGGTTACAGACAAGGTTTTCTTTTCTTTTTTTGCAACAGCATATCAAACCTCAAAGTGTTTGAACTTATGTGAAACAAAAAGTTTCAGGAAATTCAACTCAAACTCTATCCTCCATGGATCAATCCACTCATCTCTACATACAATCTAAAATAATTATGATATGTTCAATTGGAAGAGACTGTTAAAGGACTTAATCCCACTTTCTTATTATGCATTGTCCTGTTTTATCACTAGAATCTTGAAACTGTTTTCCCTATAGTCATTAGAAACTGCATTGTACAGATGGAAGCAGTAAGGCCAGTTTCACACTTGCTTTGCTGGTCTGCATAGTTCCTCCCTTAATCTCTGCCTATGCTCTGCCTACTCCCACATGTGTCCTGCGTCATCCTGCGTACCTATCTTTAACATTGGGTATGCAGGGACATACGTTGTATGCGGATGTGTCTGCATGTGGCATTTTGACGTGCCCGCCGACTGCTCGTATCGGGGCTAGGGTTGTTGTTGGCTGGGTTAGAGCTAGGGTTAGGGTTGGGCTAGGGTTAGAGCTAGGGTTAGGCTAGGGTTAGGGTTGGGGCTATGGTTAGAGCTATAGTTAGGGATGGGCTTGGGTTAGGGTTGGTCTAGGGTTAGGGTTGGGGCTAGGGTTGTGGTGTTGGGGTTAGGGCTGTGGTGTTGGGGTTAACTCCACATAGTAATTAGAAATTTCATATATAATGGTGCTGATAAAGTGCCAGATAATAGTAATTAAGAGACGCGTGTAAATAAGACTGCCCATATAGCTCTCACAAGAATATAATGAAAGGATTTGTCAAATAAAGAATAAAAAATGGAAAAATAAAATTATGCCAGTGCATACATAAAACTCACAAGATCTTACCAAGACCTAGAACCTCATTAAGTTGGTACTCTTCCATATAACTATACATACTATCCGCATACAAGTAATAAAAACTACAATATAGGTATGCACAACTACCTCAAAGGAAGAATAAATGGTGTAAAATCAAGAAAAACAACATCACCCAACCCATAGGAATCTCAATAGACCCATATACTAATCCCAGGCCATAATTAATCCCTAAACTGCTATTCCGGTCATCCATGTAAAGATGAACAAAGTCCATAGGTGCAAAATTGCACCAGCCATAAGCCAATCCTGCATAAAGAAGTCCTTCTATGATGATGCAATAAAGCCCCAGTTGGTAAAATATGCCACAAAAGAGTAGTCATCCATCTTTAAATGTTCTTCTTACAAGACCACCAAGCATGGTCCCATTCAAGTGTAGGTGATATCTCCATACAAAGGCAGGCAAATGAGGTTTCACTATCCTCAAAGGAAGGAATGATCAGTCAGTACATCAAGGTTGCACTAAGGAGCATAAGAAGATAGCACAAATTAGTACATAGTAAAACCAATAAAAAAGATAAAAACAAAAATTAAAGAAAAATAAAATGAAAAACAAACACAAACACCAAGATGCCAAAACAAAAATAAACATACCAATGCAAAAGGTCAGAGTTCAGATGTAAGGAGCAAAACTCAAAGATTCATTAAGTCCCTCTGGTTGTAAGGTACACAGGGTCCAGATCCACCTAGCTTCTCTCTGTGCCAGCAAACGGCTGAGGTTACCTTCACGAAGGGTAGAGTGAATGTGATCGATTCCCTTGATCCGGAGACCTGATGGATCACAAGAATGGTGCTGCTTAAAATGTTTTGGGATCGTCTTCAACTGTTCCAGATAATCCTCTTTTGTGGCTGCCAAAATATCTTGAACGTGTTCCTTTGCCTTAACCTTTAATGCACGTGTAGTAAGTCCTACATAGATTAGGGAACAGGGGCAGGTTGCATGGTATACAAATGTCTGTGTAGAACAGTTGTTAGAATGTGTAATAACAAATTTCCTTCCATTACACGATAGGAATTCTTTAGTTCTTTCTATATTTGGATAGGCAATGCATCTGCCACATGGTGTACATCCCCAATTATTAACGGATTTGTTGTTTATGCTTGAAAATACATGTGGTTGGTTGGTTGGTGTATAATAACTCCTAACCAGATGATCTCGCAAATTATCACATGGTCAGGCTGTCACTGCAGGTTTGTGTTAGGGGTTGAGTTCCCACGTCTGCACAGCGGAATCTCGAACCATCTCCGCTGCGGTCTCTCATTCTTCTTCAGCCGCAGTGGAGCCTGCTCACCGGAGACGTCGGTCCCAGCGTCTGGCTCAGCCTGATACTGTGCAGATGGTTACTGCTGCCTTTCCAGGCTCAGCCATTGTAGCCAGTACAGGTCAGCGGCGAACAGACGTTTCTGGGGCTAAGTCCTGCTTTTCCCCTTCTGAGCATGCCCAGGGTAAGACCTCATTGGAGGTCGGGGGTCAAATGCTCAGGTACTGTGGCAACGCCCATTGGTCCTGTAGGAAGGTCCTGAAGTTGATCAGGTACTGTAGCAGCTCTCATTGGTCCTCTAGGAAGGTCCTGAAGTTGCTGCAGCTATAAAAGGTTTGCATGGCCGCACGGCCATGCGCTAGTATCAGCTTATGTTATGAGCTTTAGCTACTCAGTGGTCTTGTCTGCTTGTGGTCAGGGTCCGGCTGAAATAAGCCACTAGAATACCAGCACCTCCGGTGAGGAGTTTGTATGGTGAATTCAGGGCTGGCATAATGCCATTAGAATTCTGGCTCCACCAGAGAGGAGGTGTTTGTGTGCTTGTTACTCCCTGACCACTGATTGCTTTTGCTCTATTAGGCAGCTGTGTTCCCCTGTGATGCTAACAGGGCACAGCATTTTCCCTTCTGTGCAACTCTGTGAAGTAACAGAGTTCTCTTCTACTGCCATATTGTGCCACCATTTGCTATCAGCAGGTTGGTCTCCTGCACGGTGGACCCCAGGCTGCGAACGCACCAATAATAATATCTAAATGTACTCAGTGTGTTCCGCCAGCCCTAACAGTCTGGGAGGTAAATATTGTTTTAATGTTTTATCCACTAAAAGGATTGGCCAATGTCTCTGCAATATTTCATACATTTTCTGCCATTGAGAATGGTACTGTGTCACCATCCTTGAAGAGTTCATTGTTACTGGTTTTGTTGTTTTCGAATACATTAAATCATGGCGATTAGCATTCCTTGCTCTGTTGTAGGCATACTTAACAGATCTCTTACTATAACTGCATTCATAGAACCTCTTCTTCATCTCAGTTGCACGTACCTCAAAGTCTGAATCAGTTGAACATATTTGTCTGATTCTCAAGAACTAACAGGAACAGATCTTACAACATGTGTTGGGTAAATAGCTAAGAAGGCAACATACGGCAGCATCATTAAATTTAGGATAATTATAGTAACATAAAGATAGAATAGTAATTATTATCCGAAAAATACTTTCGCCATGGATGTAAAAAAATTAGTACTAGACTAGCTATCAAAAAACATATCAAGAAAGGGGGGGGGGGAGAATAAACTCCAAAGATAGCCAATATCTATAAAAATGCTTTATTGTGCACGGCATGAGGATGGTGATGGCTACAAGAAATCATCAGACGAAATAAAACGCAAGGGTACTGGGAGAACCACAAAATCCCATTAAAGAATGTACAATGTATACAACATACTCATAACAGATATATATACCCGGGCAAAAAAACCATAACAACAATTATATGGTACAGCATGAGAAGATATAGTAGAACATAGACATATGCATATGCAACATCCCAGCTCAGGTTAACACGAGCTGGATGTATAGTGAAGTACAATTAGTATAACATGCGGTACATAAGTAAAGATAAATACATTACCCAGGTAATGTCAGCAAGTGCAGGCAGATAGTGGGTCCCAGCGCCCGCCCCAACGCGCGTTTCGGGAACCTTCGTCAGGGGGCACGCTAACAATGGTGGGACAGGGGATTATAAAGGCCGCATACCGGAAGCGCCAGAGTCGCGGGGCCGGAACAACGCCCACGCTCCCTAGCAACCCAGACGCCGAGAGATCAAGCTATGCGTGCAGAGACTGATGCACCGGAAGTGCTCTGAGTCAGAGCACGGGAAGCACATGATCGTATCCTGGAGACCGGGCAAAGCGTCCTCCAGGCCACGTGTGCGGGAGTCACGTAGGGCTCCACATGATCCACACACAACACAGCTCCAGAAGGCACCGATACCCAGGTCGGCAGGTACGGATGTGCTCACAAATGTGGGCACAGTGACAGATCGCCATATAATCAAAGGCATCAAAGAAATATGATGCCAAAATAAAAGTGCCCACATAAATATATAAAAGATTGCAGAAGGGAATAGATATCTGGAACCACGGGACGTATAGCAATATATAGAAATACCAAAAGGGGGTCAAAATCCATATGTATCCGCAATATATAGGTAAAGATATATGAGCAAATGGATCCGAAGAAGGATGTATCTATGATGGAAAACATTTGATATAATGCATAATACGATACAAATATATCACTACATACTAAGAGGCATAGTCATACATAATTAGAATTTAAATAATTACTCAAAAGTATATAAATGTAAGAAAGGAAGTGTAACAATAAATACTATTACAAAACAGATATACAGGTCCCACTGCCAAAGTATATATACATATGCCATATAATCAATATCCCTCATATTACAGAGACATAGTATGGTAATAATACATAATGGATAAATCCCATTCCAACGTATAAAGTCCTGACAAACGGAAAAGTTCCAGAGTTCATATTCCAAGGTCCACAGGCAAAGCAGCACTCCATATTCACGGCCAAGAAGTATAAATCTAAAAATATAATAAAATAATGTTAAAAAATATAAAAACACGTCCGGTGAAAAACCGGTAGCTACGGGAGCCTCGACCTTTTACCTCCTCCCTAAGATACATAAGGACGCTAGGGTGCCACCTGGTAGACCTATTATTTCTGGGAATGGGAACTTTCCCGAAAACGTGAATCAGTGGATAGACTTCCATCTACAACCTCTTGTCGAAGAGTTGCCTTCTTTCCTGAGGGACACTGGAGAGCTCCTCAAGAAGGTTGACTCTGTCCATTTGGACGGAGATGCCATCCTGACTACAGCTGATGTTGAATCACTGTATACGAACATTAGGCATCAGGATGGCTTAAATGCAGTACGGTTCTTCCTCGGCATGTCCAGCTCTTCCCCTGAATTTTGCAACCTTATACTCACCTTGTTGGAGTTTGCGTTAACTCATAATTTCTTTGTTTTTAAGGGGTCCTTCTTCCTGCAGCTCCAGGGAACAGCCATGGGGGCGGCCTTTGCGCCCTCCTATGCTAATCTGTTCCTGGTGCTGTGGGAGAGGGACCTCTTCCTGTCAGATCGGTGGGCGTCGATGGACCGGGTCCCTCTTTGGACCCGGTACATCGACGACATATTCCTGATCTGGCAGGGCTCTTCAGATGAGTTATCTATGTTTATTGATTTTGTGAATGATAACAGTTTGAATATCCACCTAACTTTTAAGTGGGACCCTGTTAGCGTCGAATTTCTGGACGTTTTGGTGAGAAAGGATCCCTCTGGTCTCATACAAACTGACTTATTTCGTAAACCCACCTCTACTAATACTGTGTTACATGCATCTTCTTGTCATCCCTCCCATATTATTAGAGCAGTACCAACAGGTCAATTTCTCCGTTTACGAAGGATATGTTCGTCTGAGTCGGATTTTGAACGACAAGCGAAGGAGTTACAGACACGCTTCCTTAACCATAGCTATAGTAGACGGTCCATTAAAAAGGCCTATAATCGGGCTAGGTTCACTACACGTACATCTCTACTTTACAATCATGTAGATAATAGAAATTCTAGCCAACAACTACGGTTTGTGACTAATTTTAACTCCCAATCTGACAAAATTCGTGAGGCACTACGGAAATCCTGGCCTATTTTGATGGTTGATGAGACCATTTCCAAAATCCTGCCAGAGCGTCCTCTCATATCCTTTAGAAGGGCGCGCAACTTAAAGGACCATCTAACGAGGAGCCACTATGAGGGTATACCGAGAACTACATTTCTCGATAATTTCCCTTCCCGATGTGGCTCTTTTCCATGTGGCCATTGTGTGGCGTGCCCTAACGTAGATCGGATAGATACATTCTCTGATTCCACTGGTAGTAAGATCTTTAAGATCAAAAAAGAGATTACCTGTAACACACGTTTTATAATCTACAAAAGGTTGATACATAAAATGAGAATAATGGGGATAGGGGAAAATATGTGCAAGTGGGTTGAGAGCTGGCTCAGGGATAGGAAACAAAGGGTGGTTATTAATGGAGCACACTCGGACTGGGTAGCGGTTAGCAGTGGGGTACCACAGGGGTCAGTATTGGGCCCTCTTCTTTTTAACATATTTATTAATGACCTTGTAGGGGGCATTCAGAGTAGAATTTCAATATTTGCAGATGACACTAAACTCTGCAGGGTAATCAATACAGAGGAGGACAATTTTATATTACAGGATGATTTATGTAAACTAGAAGCTTGGGCTGATAAATGGCAAATGAGCTTTAATGGGGATAAATGTAAGGTCATGCACTTGGGTCGAAGTAATAAGATGTATAATTATGTGCTTAATTCTAAAACTCTGGGCAAAACCGTCAATGAAAAAGACCTGGGTGTATGGGTGGATGACAAACTTAAATTCAGTGGCCAGTGTCAGGCAGCTGCTACAAAGGCAAATTAAATAATGGGATGCATTAAAAGAGGCATAGATGCTCATGAGGAGAACATAATTTTACCTCTATACAAGTCACTAGTTCGACCACACTTAGAATACTGTGCACAGTTCTGGTCTCCGGTGTTTAAGAAAGACATAGCTGAACTGGAGCGGGTGCAGAGAAGAGCGACCAAGGTTATTAGAGGACTGGGGGGTCTGCAATACCAAGATAGGTTATTACACTTGGGGCTATTTAGTTTGGAAAAACGAAGACTAAGGGGTGATCTTATTTTAATGTATAAATATATGAGGGGACAGTACAAAGACCTTTCTGATGATCTTTTTAATCATAGACCTGAAACAGGGACAAGGGGGCATCCTCTGCGGTTGGAGGAAAAAAGGTTTAAGCATAATAACAGACGCGGATTCTTTACTGTAAGAGCAGTGAGACTATGGAACTCTCTGCCGTATGATGTTGTAATGAGTGATTCATTACTTAAATTTAAGAGGGGACTGGATACCTTTCTGGAAAAGTATAATGTTACAGGGTATATACACTAGATTCCTCGATAGGGCGTTGATCCAGGGAACTAGTCTGATTGCCGTATGTGGAGTCGGGAAGGAATTTTTTTCCCCAATGTGGAGCTTACTCTTTGCACATGGGTTTTTTTTGCCTTCCTCTGGATCAACATGTTAGGTTAGGCTATGGGTTGAACTAGATGGACATATAGTCTTCCTTCAACCTTAATAACTATGTAACTATGTAACTATGCCACTTGCCCCTGCGGCCTTATTTATGTGGGCCTTACCACGCGCCAATTTAACCCTTGTCAGGCTGCATAATTTTACAACCTTAACAGGCTGCATAGGTACAATTGTACCTTCACATATACCTCCACTGTGGGAAGACTTTACTTGGTTTCAGAAACTAAAGTTCATTCAGCTACAAATGTTATGCTGATATCTATTGTTCAGTGTTGTTACTGGTCACTTATGTTGCTGTCAATTAAGTTAATTCAAACTGGGAGTGGCTTCTACTTGTCTTCCTGCCTCCCTCCTCTCATTAGCCATTTTGCTGTTCATCTCATTGCTGTGAGCACACATTTCTAGGCTTGTGAAGTCTTCAATTTCTTGGAAACGAAGGTAGGAAAGTCTCACAGCATCTAACAGCCAGTTATACCTTTATTCTCATTATGTGGGGACAGAACAGTCAAATTGTCTTTCAGCCTGGACTTGGCTTACATATATTTTGTATGAAACTTATCACTATAGGTATAATTTTTATACGAAAAATGGATAATAATTAGTATCTACATATTGTTTTACGATGTTTTATTTATATTCAGCACAAAATACGAAGCCAACATTCATCTAGCAAGTCATCATGAGTGATAGTAATGCTGGATCTAGTTTCCGCCATAATCCAAGAAAACGTGTTTGCAGGTTAGTATAATTTTGTGAAAAGCCAATAATGTAGTATTTCGGAAAATTATTTATTTTACATTTTTTCATATTTACAGATTTACGTCTGACGAAATAATGCGAATGCTAGAAGAATCTGATTCTGAGCATGAGGATGAACCATATGTTCCATCTGATGATGAAAACTATGTACCACAAGTGGATGTTACTGAAGAAGATTCAGACATTGAACAAGAAATGGTCATAGAGCATGAAAATGAATACGAATCAGACGAAAGTGTCGAGGATGATTCTGTGCCTCAAAGTGCAGGCGACATTTGGACTGCTAAGGATGAAACTCAATGGTGCAGTAATCCACTGCCAAATGCACAAACAAAATCTCGTAATGTCCTACGACAAAGAGGTGGCCCTGCAGCAATCAGCAACCTATATACAGCAAAAGAGCTATTCAAGTCCATCATGACTCCCGAGATGTGTGACATCATATTACGGGAAACGAATCGAAAGGCCAAGAGAGTTTGTGATGCTTACAACAACGAACTGGTACAACGTTTTCCTGATTCTTCCAAACGGCCACCACAAAAAACATTCAAGCAATTTACTGAAACTGAACTTCATGCATTTTTGGGCATACTGATTGCTGCTGGTGTGCACAGAGCCAACAAAGAGAATCTGGAGGAAATGTGGAATGTTGCTGCTCTGCCTCTTATACGTGCAGCCATGTCTCGTGACCGCTTCAAGATGATACTCAGATTTATCAGGTTTGACAACGAAAATACACGTGCAGAACGTGTGCAAACAGATAAAGCTGCACCAATACGGGACATCTGGACAATGCTGAACAGTAATCTGGAGAGAGCCTACAAGCCATATCATTGTATCACCGTCGACGAGCAATTATTTCCATTTAGAGGTCATACTAAATTTACCCAGTATATACCTTCAAAACCAGCTAAATATGGCATAAAGATTTTCTGGGCTTGTGACTCATCAAATGCCTACCCTTTACAAGGTCAGCTCTACACTGGGAAACCAACTGATGGTCCTCGACAAGTAAACATTGGAGAACGAACAGTATTGGACCTAGTGAGCTCGTATAAAGGCTCTGGAAGAAATGTCACCACCGATAACTTCTTTACAACCATGGAACTAGCTAAGGTATTGAACTCCTGGAACATGACACTAGTTGGTACAGTGAGAAAAAACAAAAGGTTCCTACCTAACAACATGCAGCCTGCCAAAGAAAGGCCTGTATACTCGACAAATTTTGCCTACAATCATGATGCAACAGTCTGTTCATATGTACCAAAGAAGAACAAATCAGTCGTGCTTCTATCATCTATGCACATGACGGGAGAAGTTGAAGAGACACTAGCAGCCAAGCCAGAGATAATAAAATACTACAACATAACAAAAGGTGGCGTTGATGTTATGGATAAAATGTTGGGAGAGTACACTGTGAAACGACGAACATCACGTTGGACTTTGGCATTTTTCTACAATATGATTGATGTCAGTGGGTTAGCATCCTACATCATCTACAGAGAACACAATCCAAGCTTCAGGGCAAAGGATCAACGAAGAAAGTTCCTGAAAGATCTCGCAAATCAGCTGTGTATGATTGCAATTGAAGATCGTAGTACAAACAAAATGATAATGAGAAACCATTTTCTTCGAGGTGCAGTAGAAATGGTGCTTGGACGATGCATTGTGGTAGCATCGCAGCCAGCAGCTGGCCCCAAAATACCTCATGGTAGTCGTGGACCCTCCCCTGTTGTTGGTAGTTGCTATGTCTGCAGAGACCTGAGGCGAAAACAACGCAAGACTAGAAAGTCTTGTGTGGTTTGTGTGAAACCCATTTGCGATGAACACTCTGTAGCAAAGCCAACATGCATTACTTGCAAAGAAAATCAATAAAAAAAAGTTTCTTACATTTTCTTTTATAATGTAAATGAACAGTTTTTTACTTGTTTATAATAGTTAAATAGCATTATCATTAAAAAAAAATTTATGCTTTTTCCCTTGCATTATCTTCATTCAAAATATATGAGGTACATTTGTACCTATGCAGCTTGTTATGGATGCAAAAAGATCTCGACCCCTTATCTCGGAAGCGGGTGGAGATATTTTATTGAAATTTGGCCAATATATTCTGGACCAAAAATGTAGAGATGTCACGAAATTTCAGCCCTCTACGTCTTTTCAAAAAAAAGTTATTGCAATTTTAAAACGGAATAGTTACAATTGTACCTATTCAGCCGGATAAGGGTTAAAGTACGTATACGTGAACACGTACTGGGAATTGAATCAGCGGCAGGATGTACGGACCCCTCTACTTTAAAAACGCTCCCCCGACATTTTAAGTCCTTTCATGGAAGCAATGGGAGACTCATCCGTTTTCGTGGAATTGATGCCTTAAATGTAGGTATACGGGGTGGTAAGCTGTCCTCCAAACTGGCGCGTCTTGAATCCAGGTGGATATGGACCTTGCGGACTGTATACCCACTTGGATTAAATGAGAATCTTAGTTTTGCCCCCTTTTTGTGATCATTTGGGTGTGGGGACCTCCCGTAGCTACCGGTTTTTCACCGGACGTGTTTTTATATTTTTTTACATTATTTTATTATATTTTTAGATTTATACTTCTTGGCCGTGAATATGGAGTGCTGCTTTGCCTGTGGACCTTGGAATATGAACTCTGGAACTTTTCCGTTTGTCAGGACTTTATACGTTGGAATGGGATTTATCCATTATGTATTATTACCATACTATGTCTCTGTAATATGAGGGATATTGAGTATATGGCATATGTATATATACTTTGGCAGTGGGACCTGTATATCTGTTTTGTAATAGTATTTATTGTTACACTTCTTTTCTTACATTTATATACTTTTGAGTAATTATTTAAATTCTAATTATGTATGACTATGCCTCTTAGTATGTAGTGATATATTTGTATCGTATTATGCATTATATCAAATGTTTTCCATCATAGATACATCCTTCTTCGGATCCATTTGCTCATATATCTTTACCTATATATTGCTGATACATATGGATTTTGACCCCCTTTTGGTATTTCTATATATTGCTATACGTCCCGTGGTTCCAGATATCTATTCCCTTCTGCAATCTTTTATATATTTATGTGGGCACTTTTATTTTGGCATCATATTTCTTTGATGCCTTTGATTATATGGCGATCTGTCACTGTGCCCACATTTGTGAGCACATCCGTACCTGCCGACCTGGGTATCGGTGCCTTCTGGAGCTGTGTTGTGTGTGGATCATGTGGGGCCCTACGTGACTCCCGCACACGTGGCCTGGAGGACGCTTTGCCCGGTCTCCAGGATACGATCATGTGCTTCCCGTGCTCTGACTCAGAGCACTTCCGGTGCATCAGTCTCTGCACGCATAGCTTGATCTCTCGGCGTCTGGGTTGCTAGGGAGCGTGGGCGTTGTTCCGGCCCCGCGACTCTGGCGCTTCCGGTATGCGGCCTTTATAATCCCCTGTCCCACCATTGTTAGCGTGCCCCCTGACGAAGGTTCCCGAAACGCGCGTTGGGGCGGGCGCTGGGACCCACTATCTGCCTGCACTTGCTGACATTACCTGGGTAATGTATTTATCTTTACTTATGTACCGCATGTTATACTAATTGTACTTCACTATACATCCAGCTCGTGTTAACCTGAGCTGGGATGTTGCATATGCATATGTCTATGTTCTACTATATCTTCTCATGCTGTACCATATAATTGTTGTTATGGTTTTTTTGCCCGGGTATATATATCTGTTATGAGTATGTTGTATACATTGTACATTCTTTAATGGGATTTTGTGGTTCTCCCAGTACCCTTGCGTTTTATTTCGTCTGATGATTTCTTGTAGCCATCACCATCCTCATGCCGTGCACAATAAAGCATTTTTATAGATATTGGCTATCTTTGGAGTTTATTCTCCCCCCCCCCCTTTCTTAACATGTGTTGGGTGACATGAAGTTGCATGCAAGATTGCATTCATAGTCGTTTCCTTCCGTAAAATGTCTGTAATAGACCAGAGGCATCTTTTTTAATAACGATATCCAAAAATTCAACTTGGTTAGCATGATATTTATATGTTAGTCGTATATTAAGATCATTGCTGTTTAATTCATGAAAGAACTTCTCTAGGTCTTCTGATGACCCCCGCAAGATCAGGAAAATATCGTCGATGTACAGGGTCCAGAAAATGGCCCGGTCCATCGACCAACACCAATCTGTTGAGAGGAGGTCCCTCTCCCACAGCTCCAAGAACAGATTAGCATAGGAGGGTGCACAGGCCGCTCCCATGGCTGTTCCCTGGAGCTGCAGGTAAAAGGAATCATTGAAGACAAAAAAATTATGAGTCAAAAGGAAGTCCAATAGTTAGAATTTCTTTTACGTCTCCTCCTGGAAGAATTTTATCATGGAAAGAAAGTGCCCAGCTACCCTTAAGCCATCATGATGCCGAATACTCATGTAGAGTAACTCCATATCACAAGTGACGAGGAGCATGTCCTAGTCAATGTGTATGGAGTCCACTCTATGTAAAAAATCTGAGGTGTCCCGTAAGAATGATGGAATCATCTCAACCAATGGTTTCAGAAATGAATCGATGTACTTGCCAACATTTTCGATTAGTCTCTCAATCCCAGAAATAATGGGCCTACCTGGAGGGTTTCGGGAATCCTTATGTACTTAAGGTAATAAGCACAATGTTGAGACAAACGGATCTTTCATCCAGAGGAGGTTACGTATTTCTTGGGAGATGATTTACTTATCCAGTGCCGTTTGAAGATTCTTCCCTAAATATTCTCTGTATGAAGACATAAGTAAGTTTCTTATAACGTGATGGTTCTTGCAATTGACGATATGCTTTGGCTTCATACATCCTGCACGGCCACACCACTACATTTCCCCCTTTGTCAGCTGGCTTGAATATTACATCATCAAGTTTTTACAGACGTTTAAGGCCCCTACGTTCGAGTACAGTCATATTGTCCTTAAAATATTAGGGAGATAGGGAGTTCATCAATTTCTTTTTCTTGTAGTGATAGAATTTTTATTAAGTTCAATCAATAATTCCATAAATTGGTATGACCTTTTGCTACAGATATCTTCCCACCTGGATACAAAACCTTCATCATCAACTGGGAATGAAGGGAAAATCTGGATCCAAAGACCACGTGGAATATATTTCTTTTTCTCAGTTTTCAAGGAATGCCCTATTCCAGCATATTTTGGTTCTTTTGTGCACTAACTGCTGAATCTTGAGTTGTAAAGTGCTCAAATCATTCTGTTCCCCTGACCCCATGCAATTGAACTCACCAAACACCTGGGCTACTTGTGTCAACCAGACACTCTCTCTGGCCTTGAAATCTATATATGTGAGGAGTACTCACTTCTGTGAAAATAAACAGCAAACAATATAATAACCAAATTAGTAATCCCTAGCAGTAGGACACTCAAACAATGCAAAATGTATACTGAAGGAAAATTCAAAAAAAATTATAGCATCCAGATAGGACTAATGTAGAAGACTGTTCTACGCTGAGATAACAAAAGCATATAGACAAAAGTGTATATTGAACAATAGAAATAAGAAAACTTTACTAGATATATTAAAAATATGTGAATCATATAAAGTACCCAATGATGCTTATTGATGAGCCAAGAAATTAAAGTGGCACCACCGAAGTGGCAAGCAAGACTCAATTGTATGAATAATGAGGAAATATGCAGTTCAGAGCATAAACAGGTAAGCATAACAAAAACTATTTCATATCCAAATATTCTATACAGGAACATTGATTTAATATCATGTTATATCAAGTCATTTGAAACATCTAGAATGCCTATATTCCTGAACTACATACCCATGAAGCATAAATGTTACACCTGTAATGCCCTCATAAGCTAGTTATTAGAAGCGATGGTGCCTCTGCCTCTACGCGCGTTTCGGCAGCGTGCCTTCGTCAGGGGTCATGTGGTATCAGACTCAACTTGCTCCTTATAAACCCAGGATAACCAATCGTATTGTTTCTGGCACATATTCACAAGCCTGGGACAAGCAGGAAGTGGGAAGACGGAATGCCGGTACTTGTAGTTTAGTGCAAGGTACTGCCCGTATATATACTAGTGAACTACCTGTTAGATGGCCAAAGATCGGCGCATGTAACACCGACACAGCTGGGTCAAATGAAGTCACGATGGGTGGCGAGATGCCTAGATAGGGCTGCGACCCACGTGGAAATATGTAGGCGGAGACACTGATCGGCCCCCACATTCTGCTGGAGAATCCATGGGTGATTGCTGAATTAAGAAGAGGCTGCTCACATTGCTGACAACAATATCTTTCTGATCTCATACAGGAGATACCATGGAGGCGGAGGTAAAAAGACGCTGCTCACCCTGCTGTCCTCCATGTCTCTCTAGTTTCATACTGGAAATTGCAGAAGTGCTGAGGTAAGAAGAGGTTGCTCTGTGAGCTGTCCTCCATATCTCTATAATCTAATTTTCAAGATAGCAGGGGTGTTGAGGTAACAAGAGGCTGCTGACCCTGTTGTTCTCTGATGTAATACTGGAAATAGGGGTATTAAGGTAGGACGAGGTTGCTCACATTGCTGTCCATGATGTCGTTCTGATCTAAAACTTGAGATACTAGGGGTCCTGAGGTACAAAGAGGACTGCCATACTTGAGATACCAGCTATGTTGAGATAACAAGAGGTCGCTGATACTGCTGTCCACCCTGTCTATTTGATCTAATACAGAATATACCAAGGATGCTCAGATAAGAGTAGGTTTTTCTTATCACATCTAACCCTGTCTTTTTTTATATAAAACTGGAGATACTAGGAGTGTTGAGATAAAAACATGCTGATCATATTGCTGTCAACTCTGTATATATGATTTAATACTGAATATAGCATGGATGCTGAGGTAACAAAAGGCTGTTCACACTGCTTTCCACAATTTATTTTACATATGAAACTGGAGATACCAGGAGTGCTTAGGTAAGAAAAAGCTGCCAACACTGCAGTCCATCCTGTCTTTCTGATTTAATACTGTAAATACCAGGAGTGTCGAGGTTCACATTACTGTCCACACTGTCTTTCTGATGTAATATTTGAGGTCCCAGAAGTGTTGAGGTAAGATGAGGCCACTGATACAGTTGTCCAACTTGTCTTTTTTATATAAAACTGGACTAGTGCTGAACTAAGGAGAGGCTGTTCAAATAATAATAATAATAATAATTTTTATTTATATAGCGCCAACATATTCCGCAGCGCTTTACAAATTATAGAGGGGACTTGTACAGACAATAGACATTACAGCATAACAGAAATACAGTTCAAAACAGATACCAGGAGGAGTGAGGGCCCTGCTCGCAAGCTTACAAAATGCAGTCTACCTTCTTTATCTAATGCACTGAGCAGCTATTGTAGGTTTATTAAAACACAACGTTTACTATGTATTCACTGAAATGAACAACCACAACAAAAATTCAAAAATTACAAATAAGCAGAGAAAAAAAAACACATACCGGTATATATAATACTGTATATATGTCATTTTCAGAATCACCAGTGTTGATAGAATGATGTATCGAATTAATTAGTGGTGCTTCAACACAGTAGTGAAAATAAACCTCTTTCCTCTCAAGGCACGGTACTAAATAAACCTATTACGTCTCAAAGTGATTTGAAGTATGCTGCTAAATAAACATATCTCCTCACGATAATATGAAGTAAGGCTAATTTATTACCAATCTCCTCTCCAGATGATCTAATATATGGTGTAAAAATAAACCTACAATATGGGGACCTGGATATGGAGACATGACTACAATATGGGGACCTGGATGGGGACATATCAATCTATTCTAAACTCTGCTGCCCACCTGTCCCCCGGCTATTTCCCGGCCTCTCCCCTCTGTCAATCCCTGCACTGGTTCTGCATTACCCAGAGACTCCAGTTCAAAACTGTAACCATGACATACAAAGCCATCCACAACCTGTCTTCTCCATACATCTATGACCTAGTCTCCCGGTACTTACCTACACGCAACCTCCGATCTTCAAAAGAGCTCCTTCTCTATTCCCCTCTTATCTCCTCTTCAAAAAAAACACATAAGCTGCATTCCCCCCTACTCTTGAACTCTTTGCCACAACATATCAGACTCTCTCCAACTATGGAAATCTTCAAAAGGAACCTGAAGACCCACCTCTTCCGACAAGCCTAAAACCTGCAGTAACTACCGATCCACCAAACCACTGCATGAGCAGCTCTACCCTCACCTACTGTATCCTCAACCAACCCTTGTAGATTGTGAGCCCTTGCGGGCATGGTCCTCTCTCCTTTTGCACCAGTCGTGACTTGTATTATTTAAGATTACTGTACTTGTTTTATTATTATTTATACCCCTCCTCACATATAAAGCACCAAGAAAAAAAGGTGCTATAATAAATAATAATAATAATTATAATATGGGGACCTGGATGGGGACATAAGTACAATATGAGGACCTGGATATGGGCACATGACTGCAATATGAGAACCTGGATGAGGACATCTACAATATGGGGACCTGGATCCAGATATATTTACAATATAGGGACCTGGATGTGGACATGTCTACAATATGGGGACCTGGATATGGGTACATGACTACAATATGGGGACCTGGATATGAGTACATGACTACAATATGGGGGCCTGGATAGGGACAGATCTACAATATGGGGACTTGGATGGGGACGTATCTACAATATCGGGACCTGGATGGGGCCATAACTACAGTATGGGGATATAACTACAATATGAGTGCACATTTGTTATTACCACATCCATAACGATCAAAGCTCTAAAAAAAAAATAAACACGGCAAAAATGTTCAAAAGGTGTATAGAAAAAAATGCTATCACTAAAAATGTCACTTTATCCTTCAAAGAATGCGGCCCCACAAATTCAATTTTTTTTTCTATATGCGGCCCATATACCCGGCTGAGTTTGAGACCCCTGATATAAGTTATCTGCATGTCACAGCAGTGGAGCTTCCAACTGCACACGTATAGAAGCACCTGTCCTGTTCTAACATTTTAGGACAGGTTTCAGTCAGTTTAACATGACAGTGGCTATTTTAAAGAACTATGGTAATTACCTACGTAGACCAAACAAATGTCACTTGCTACGGAAAGAACTTTAGGAATTCATTCATCATGACATTTTCTTTATTTTATTTCAGGAAAACCCCTTCAATTAATAAATATATGCATAGATCTATATAGTCACTAGTGTTGAGCGATGCCTTCCGATTTCCATAAGTATCGGTATCGGATTGTATCGGCCGATATTCAAAAAATATCGGATATCGCCTATACCAATACCCGATACCAATGCAAGTCAATGGGACCAAAATATCGGAGTTAAAATAAACCCTATCTTTCCTTGTAGGTTAATTCTATATGAAGGAAATCAACTAAGAATAATGTAGGATGTATTGGGGAGGTGGAGGAGACATTAAAGGCATAGAGGTTTAGCCCAATCAAATGGAATAGCAGGAATTAATTTTTTTTTAAGACGTTCGGAGTTAAAATGCTATTGACTATATTACGATTTTTTATATTTAGTCAGATATTTATGTTTCACTACTTCCATGCTGTTGCACCTTCTTTTTAACTTCTCCCACACTTTCTTCTTCATCATCCTCAGCAGCATCATCTTTTCCATCAACTTCTCCTTCACCTTATTCATCTTCTTCTTCTTCACCTTCTTCGTATTATTTTTTTTTTACATTCTTCATATTCTTTTAATTCAAATATTCTTTTTCTTCATAATCAACTTCTTCATCTTCTTCATATTCTTCTTCATCATATTCTTATTTGTAAAAGCCAGGCCTTCCTGAAGTTGTTATCTATAAAAATTTGAAGATTACACCTTCTGTTCTGCCTGTCACAAAAGATTTACAACAGGATTTGTCCTCGTTCAGTTTAGCCTGCAGCAGCAGGTTTTTTCCAGGGGCACCACGAGGAGGAATGGACTCACCCCCATACACTGCTTAGTCTTCTTCTGCTTATAATTTAGATAATATCTTTTGCTCTGATTTTTAGTCTTATGCTTAATGTTCTTCTGCTTTTTGTTCTGCAGCTTCTTGTTCTTCTGCTTCTCGGTCTTCAGGGTCGTCATCTTTAGGGTCTTGAACTTGGAAATGTAGCAGAAGGTACAAGAGCAAAAGACCCTGCCGAGAACCAGCTGACAGTACTGGAACCCAGATGGCTAGCCGAAGGTACAAGAACCAATGGAACAACCGAGGACCAGCTGACATTACTGGAACCCGGTTAATAAGCAGGAGGTACCCGTGCCAGAAAGCACTACCAAGGACCACCTGACGTTGGTGGAACTCGGATACCCAGAAGGAGGCACCTAAGCCAAAGGCTCTGCCCGGAACCAGCTGACGGTACTGGAACCAGGATGGGGAGCAGAAAGTACAAAAGCAAAAGACCCTGCCAAGAACCAGCTGACTGTACTGGAACCCGGATGGCTAGCCGAAGGTACAAGAGCCAATGGAACTACCGAGGACCAGCTGACGTTACTGGAACCCAGTTACTAAGCAGGAGGTACCCGTGCCAGAAAGCACTACCAAGGACCACCTGACGTTGGTGGAACTCAGATACCCAGAATGAGGCACCTAAGCCAAAGGCTCTGCCCGGAACCAGCTGACAATACTGGAACCAGGGGGACCTATTCAAGCTTGTGTTCCTAAGAACCAGCTAATGGTGCTGGAACTCACATAGGCAGGAGACGGTCCACAGGAAAAAAAAATTGCTAAGCCGCCAGCCGCCATAGTTACCGAAAACCCACAGTCCAACAGGGGGAGCTTGTCCTAGTGGCACAATGCAACCAGCCTTCATTGCCAGTTCCCGCAGCCCACATAGGAAGCACCTAAACTGCAGGCACCATAGAGTCGGCTAACTAGACCGCAACATGACAGGACAACATATTGGAGGCAAAGTGACCTTGACACTACCCGGAAACAGCTGGCGTGCTGGAACCGGGCTGGGCAGGAGGGAGTACCCGTGCCAAAGACACTTCTGAGCAGCAACTGGCAGTGTTGGAGCCCAGGGAATGCAGGAGAAGCCGAGTATAGGCCGAAGCCTGCACTGGCGGCAGTTTATTATCTGTTGTTGTGTCAGCGTGGTGGTTGCAGGACACATTGCCGGATACACAGCTGGGGATCAGCTGACGTTACTCAAACCCAAGAACACGGCAGCAAGTGTTGACTGTGTAGACGGCATTTCTGGGCAGCAACTGGCGGTGTTGGAGCCCAGGGACAGCAGGAGGAGCAAAGTGTAGGCCGAAGCCTGCACTGGAGGCATTTTATTATCTGTTGTTGTGTCAGCGTGGCGGTCGCAGGACACATTGCCGGATACACAGCAGGGGAGCAGCTGGCGTTACTGAACCCCACTGACACGTGAGCAAGTGTGTTTCTCTGTGCAGCCAGCACTTCTGGGCACCAACTGGCGGTGTAAGTGCCCAGGGAATCCAGGAGAAACAGTGTAGGCCGAGGCCTGCATGGGAGGCAGTTTAAATGTCTGTTGTTGTGCCAGCGTGGCGGTCGAAAGACACATTGCCGGATACACAGCAGGGGAGCAGCTGGCATTACTGAACCCCACTGACATGTGAGCGAGTGTTTTTCTCTGTGCAGCCAGCACTTCCGGGCATCAACTGGCGGTGTTTGTGCCCAGGGAATCCAGGAGAAACAGAGTGTAGGCCGAGGCTTGCACTGGAGGCAGTTTAATGTCTGTTGTTGTGCCAGCGTGGCAGATGCAGGACACTTTGCCAGATACACAGCAGTGGAGCAGCTGGCGTTAATGAACCACACTGACACATGACGGAGTGTTTTTCTCTGTGCAGCCAGCACTTCCGGGCACCAACTGGCGGCGTTTGTGCCCAGGGAATCTAAGAGAAACAGAGTGTAGGCCAAGGCTTGCACTGGAGGCAGTTTAATGTCTGTTGTGCCAGCGTGGCGGTCGCAGGACACTTTGCCGGATACACAACAGGGGAACAGCTGGTGTTACTGAACCCCACTGACACATGAGCGAGTGTTTTTCTCTGTGCAGCTAGCACTTCCGGGCACCAACTGGCGGTGTTTGTGGCAGGGAATCCAGGAGAAACAGAGTGTAGGCCGAGGCTTGCACTGGAGGCAGTTTAATGTCTGTTGTTGTGCCAGCGTGGCAGACGCAGGACACTTTGCCAGATACACAGCAGGGGAGCAGCTGGCGTTACTGAACCCCACTGACACATGACGGAGTGTTTTTCTCTGTGCAGCCAGCACTTCCGGGCACCAACTGGCGGTGTTTGTGCCCAGGGAATCTAAGAGAAACAGAGTGTAGGCCGAGGCTTGCACTGGAGGCAGTTTAATGTCTGTTGTGCCAGCGTGGCGGTCGCAGGACACTTTGCCGGATACACAACAGGGGAACAGCTGGTGTTACTGAACCCCACTGACATGTGAACGAGTGTTTTTCTCTGTGCAGCCAGCACTTCCAGGCATCAACTGGCGGTGTTTGTGGCCAGGGAATCCAGGAGAAACAGAGTGTAGGCCGAGGCCTGCACTGGAGGCAGTTTAATGTCTGTTGTTGTGCCAGCGTGGCAGACGCAGGACACTTTGCCAGATACACAGCAGGGGAGCAGCTGGCGTTACTGAACCCCACTGACACATGACGGAGTGTTTTTCTCTGTGCAGCCAGCACTTCCGGGCACCAACTGGTGGTGTTTGTGCCCAGGGAATCCAGGAGAAACAGAGTGTAGGCCGAGGCCTGCATGGGAGGCAGTTTAATGTCTGTTGTTGTGCCAGCGTGGCGGTCGCAGGACACTTTGCCGGATACACAACAGGGGAACAGCTGGTGTTACTGAACCCCACTGACACATGAGCGAGTGTTTTTCTCTGTGCAGCTAGCACTTCCGGGCACCAACTGGCGGTGTTTGTGGCAGGGAATCCAGGAGAAACAGAGTGTAGGCCGAGGCCTGCACTGGAGGCAGTTTAATGTCTGTTGTTGTGCCAGCGCGGCGGTCGCAGGACACTTTGCCAGATACACAGCAGGGGAGCAGCTGGCGTTACTGAACCCCACTGACATGTGAGCGAGTGTTTTTCTCTGTGCAGCCAGCACTTCCAGGCATCAACTGGCGGTGTTTGTGGCCAGGGAATCCAGGAGAAACAGAGTGTAGGCCGAGGCCTGCACGGGAGGCAGGTTAATGTCTGTTGTTGTGCCAGCGTGGCGGTCACAGGACACTTTGCCGGATACACAGCAGGGGAGCAGCTGACGTTACTGAACCCCAATAACAGAGGAGCAACTGTTGGCTGTGCAGACAGCACTTCCATGCAACAAATGGCGGTGTTGAAGCCCAGGGAAAGCAGGAGGAGCAGACCTTAGTTATTGCCGCACACACAGCAGGGGAACAGCTGACGTTACTGAACCCAATAACACTGGGTCATGTGTTGACTGTGCAGACGGCACTTCTGAGCAGCAACTGGCGGTGTTGGAGCCCAGGGATTACAGTTCAGGTGGTGGAAACATGAACACAACAGGAGACCTGGATACTGTTGCCAACCAATTATTTAATCTGGAAGAGGAGTGGCAAATTCCTGCGAGATCCAGGCCTTGTTCATTTTTAGAAAAGTAAGCCGGTCAACTTTATTGGAGGATAGTCGCATGCGACGGTCTGTTAGTACACCACCTGCGGCACTAAAGATGCGTTCCAATAATACACTAGCAGCACGGAAAACCAGCACCTCCAATGCATACTGGCTAAGCTCTGGCCATGTATCCAGCTTAGAGACCCATAACGTGAAGGGGGAAGAGCCATCTGTTAGTACACTGAGGGGGCAAGCCATGTAGTCTGTCACCATCTGACGGAAACGTTGCCTCCTGCTGACTGGAGCCGTCTGTGATGGTGTAGACATTTTTGGCGGGCACACAAAACTTTGGCACTGTTGGGCCATACTGGTCTTGCCTTGTGCTGAGGCACTGCTTCTGCTCCCTCTTTGTGCAGAGCTTCTTCCACTGCCTCGATGCACAGAGCTGCTTTGTAAAACACTAGCAGCACTGCTCTCGCTTGGACTGGAGAAGATGATGGATTGCACCAGTGTGTCTTGGTACTCCCGCATTTTTTGCTCCCGCTTCAACGGTGTTATGAGGCTTTGAAAGTTGTCCTGGTAGCAAGGATCTAGGAGGGTGTACACCCAATAATCAGCCGTGTTGAGAATGTGGGCGATGCGGCGGTCGTTTCTCAGACACTGCAGCATGAAATCAACCATGTGCTGCAGACTGCCAACTGGCCAAGAAACGCTGTCCCCTGCTTGAGGCGTGACCTCTGCCTGCTCAGCATCACCCCACCCTCTCTCTACACACTGACTATGGGAGAATTGTCTAACTCCCTTCTCTGAAGAGATGTCTTCCTCCTCAAAAGACTCCTCCTCATCCTCCTCACAAAGTGTCGCCTGCCTAGGCCTTTGTGAGGAACGACGTCGTGCAGACTGTCCAGAAGCAGATGGCATTTGTGACTCCTCATCCTCCACCTCTTCCACAACAACATCCCTTAGCGCTTGCAGTGTTCTTTCAAGCAGGCAGATAAGGGGGACAGTCATGCTGACTAGTGCATCATCTGCACTCGCCATTCACGTGGAATGATTAAAGGCACGCAAAACCTGGCAGATGTCCTTCATAGTGGCCCACTCAGTGGTTGTGAAGTCTGAACGGCGCGCAGTGCGACTTCTTTGCGCCTGATGCAGCTGGTACTCCATTACTGCTGGCTGCTGCTCACACAGCCGCTCCAACATATGTAATGTTGAATTCCACCTGGTGGGTAGGTCACATATGATGCGATGTTCCAGAAGGCGGAATCGGCGCTGCAGAGCTGCAATGCGTGATTTTGCCATGCTGGAATGCCGCAAATGAGCACACTCTAGGCGGACCTTGTGCAGCAGTGCATCAAGATCCGGATAGTCCCTCAAAAAACTCTGCACAACCAAGTTGAGCACATGTGCCAGACATGGGATGTGAGTGAGGTTGCCTAGGGCCAGAGCTGCCACCAGATTTCGGCCATTGTCACACACTACCATGCCTGGCTGGAGATTCACTGGCACAAACCACACGTCGCTCTCCTGCTTGATGGCATTCCAGAGCTCCTGCGCTGTGTGGCTTCGATTCCCCAAAGAAATTAATTTCAGTACGTACGGCCTGTTGACGTTTGGCCACGGCTGTGCTCATATCGGTCATAACAGGTAAGCGTTCACGGGTCAAGGTGGAGGAAGACCGTGACGGCTCCTGCAGCAATGATTCTGAGGAACTGGAGTATGAGGAGGAGGCAATGTGTACAGACTGGATTCCTGCAATCCTTGGAGTTGGCAGAACACGTACAGCGCCACTCGCAAGATCTGTACCCGGCTCCACAACATTGACCCAATGGGCAGTGAGGGAAAGGTATCGTCCCTGTCCATGGTGACTGGTCCACGCATCGGTGGTGAGGTGGACCTTGCTACTGACGGCATTTAGTAGTGCATGTTTAATGTTTCCCTCCACATGCTTTTGCAGGGCAGGGACAGCTTGCCGGCTGAAATAAAAGCGTCTGGGCACGTTGTATTGTGGGACTGCCAATGCCATCAAGTTACGGAAGGTGTCAGTCTCCACCAGCCTGAATTACAGCATTTCAATGGACAGTAGTTTTGCAATGCCAGTAAAGGGGTGGTTTGCCGAGAATGGCAGCCTTTTCTCCCATGCCTGTGCTACCGATGGCTGTAGAGTGGGCTGGGAGTGTGAGGATGACTGGGAACGTGGTGCTTTGGGTGGAATTGCACTGGGTCTCTGGGCAACAGTGCAAGAGGTTCTTCCATGGCGATCCTGTGAGGAAGCCGAACCAGCTGTGTGTGAGCTGGAGTAAGAGGCTACAACATGAGCTGAAGAGGTGGTAGGTGCCGCTGTAGGTTGGCCTAGGTCTTCAGTGTGTTTTTGTAACTCCACCACGTGCTTGGTCCGCACATGTTTCCACATATTTGTGGTATTGAGGTTGCTGACACTTTTCCCTCGTTTGACTTTCTGAGTCACATTATCAGATGCGTACTGAGGTGTGCTGACCGGAGGCGCTGGCCCACCCGCCTCTTCAGAATCAGAGAGACAAAACTGTTGGGCATCACTGCATACTGCTTCTTCTTCCATTTCTCCAATGCTGCTTGGCTGGCCCCCTCTTTCCAAGCCAAGAGATTCAGAGAACAGAAGTACAGATGGCTCCTATCCTGGGCTCTCTGACTGCCTGGGCAATTTGGCAGGTAGTGAAGAGACAGATGGGTGCTCTCCAGTGCTCTGTGCATGAGAGGATGTGGCAGTAATTAAAGTCGATGCATTACCTGCCATCCATCCGACAACGGCTTCAATTTGTTCTTCCCGCAGCAGCGGGGTACGGCGATCTCCTACAAAGCTGCACATGAAGGACTGTTCCCTGCTGAAACTGGGTATTGATGAGTCACTGGTGCCCGCAGCAGGCACAAAATCCCCACGTCCTCTCCCTGCTCCACACCCAAGCTCACGTGCCTTACTCCCTGCCTTCTTCATCTTGGTAGACTGATAAAGATAGGCAGAAAAGTACTAAGGGCTTAGTGTGCATATTCCTGAACAGCTCCTAACAGTTATAAGAAACAACTTTTTTCAAAAGTGTGGAATAGACTTTTATATGAGCTAATGTGGCCTACACAGCTGTAAAGTAGTGTGTTTGGTGAACTGTATTTTTTATTTTTTTTGCAGAACAGAATACAGAGTGAGGTACACTCACACAGACACCGTGCAGACCGCCGTGAATGGCGCTGCAAGGCCAAAAAAAGCTCCTCTATGCAATCCTATAGTGTTTTCCCACAATCTAGCTGTATACGGATGGGAAGCCACTAATAGGATAAATTTGAACAAATGTGCAGCTGGCTGCAATAATTGAAAAACGGACAATGGAACGGTATGAGGCAGTGATGCACCCTGAGCTGACTACAACCAGAGGTGGCTGCAGACCAGACTACAGAGTGAGCTGCTCTCACACAGACACCTTGCAGACACCTGTGAACAGGGCTGCAAGGCAAAAACAAGGTTCTCCCACAGCGGTTGCTAAATTAGCCTGGGTAAAGCACAATGAAGCAAATCGCTATCTCTAAACTGGCCCTCAGTCAGGATACAGCATCCTGCCCCTAACTGAATTCACAGCAGAGTGAACCCAAAATGGCGGCAGCGACTTTTATAGTGCATCATGACATCATTTCAGCAGCCAATCACAGCCATGCCCGTAGTTACATGCCTACCATGCAGAACAGGATGTGCCCACACTTCTAATCATTCCTCATTGGCTGAAATCTGGCTCTTTGAATTATGGGAACTTCCGATTCCGGTATCCAATATACTGAAAGTATCGGAACGCGGTATTGGAATTCCGATACCGCAAATATCGGCCGATACCCGATTAAATTAATGGTGTTTTTATTATATATTTTTTTTATTTTTTTATTTTTATTTTTTCATGACACTTCTTTGCAACACCATTAATTTATTTATTGTTTACTTTGGTTATTCTTTTTATTATATTATTTTCTCTTATCTTTTATTTTCATACTTTATCATATTATTTTATCATTTATACATACAGTGGGGCAAAAAAGTATTTAGTCAGTCAGCAATAGTGCAAGTTCCACCACTTAAAAAGATGAGAGGCGTCTGTAATTTACACCATAGGTAGACCTCAACTATGGGAGACAAACTGAGAAAAAAAAAATCCAGAAAATCACATTGTCTGTTTTTTTATCATTTTATTTGCATATTATGGTGGAAAATAAGTATTTGGTCAGAAATAAAATTTCATCTCAATACTTTGTAATATATCCTTTGTTGGCAATGACAGAGGTCAAACGTTTTCTGTAAGTCTTCACAAGGTTGCCACACACTGTTGTTGGTATGTTGGCCAATTCCTCCATGCAGATCTCCTCTAGAGCAGTGATGTTTTTGGCTTTTCGCTTGGCAACACGGACTTTCAACTCCCTCCAAAGGTTTTCTATAGGGTTGAGATCTGGAGACTGGCTAGGCCACTCCAGGACCTTGAAATGCTTCTTACGAAGCCACTCCTTCGTTGCCCTGGCGGTGTGCTTTGGATCATTGTCATGTTGAAAGACCCAGCCACGTTTCATCTTCAATGCCCTTGCTGATGGAAGGAGGTTTGCACTCAAAATCTCACGATACATGGCCCTATTCATTCTTTCATGTACCCGGATCAGTCGTCCTGGCCCCTTTGCAGAGAAACAGCCCCAAAGCATGATGTTTCCACCACCATGCTTTACAGTAGGTATGGTGTTTGATGGATGCAACTCAGTATTCTTTTTCCTCCAAACACGACAAGTTGTGTTTCTACCAAACAGTTCCAGTTTGGTTTCATCAGACCATAGGACATTCTCCCAAAACTCCTCTGGATCATCCAAATGCTCTCTAGCAAACTTCAGACGGGCCCGGACATGTACTGGCTTAAGCAGTGGGACACGTCTGGCACTGCAGGATCTGAGTCCATGGTGGCGTAGTGTGTTACTTATGGTAGGCCTTGTTACATTGGTCCCAGCTCTCTGCAGTTCATTCACTAAGTCCCCCCGCGTGGTTCTGGGATTTTTGCTCACCGTTCTTGTGATCATTCTGACCCCACGGGGTGGGATTTTGCGTGGAGCCCCAGATCGAGGGAGATTATCAGTGGTCTTGTATGTCTTCCATTTTCTAATTATTGCTCCCACTGTTGATTTCTTCACTCCAAGCTGGTTGGCTATTGCAGATTCAGTCTTCCCAGCCTGGTGCAGGGCTACAATTTTGTTTCTGGTGTCCTTTGACAGCTCTTTGGTCTTCACCATAGTGGAGTTTGGAGTCAGACTGTTTGAGGGTGTGCACAGGTGTCTTTTTATACTGATAACAAGTTTAAACAGGTGCCATTACTACAGGTAATGAGTGGAGCAAAGAGGAGACTCTTAAAGAAGAAGTTACAGGTCTGTGAGAGCCAGAAATCCTGATTGTTTGTTTCTGACCAAATACTTATTTTCCACCATAATATGCAAATAAAATGTTAAAAAAAACAGACAATGTGATTTTCTGGATTTTTTTTTCTCAGTTTGTCTCCCATAGTTGAGGTCTACCTATGATGTAAATTACAGACGCCTCTCATCTTTTTAAGTGGTGGAACTTGCACTATTGCTGACTGACTAAATACTTTTTTGCCCCACTGTATATATATATATATATATATATATATATATATATATCATTATTCTTTTACTTTTACTGCATTATTCATTTTATTTTCACTTTTAATTATTTTTTTGTTCTCTTTTTTTATTTTTTATTATTTTTTTATTTTTTATTTTTCATTACTTTTTGTCTTTCACTGTTTAATTGAAATATTTCTTCCCATACAGCTTATTCTTTATGAATAATAAAAAAATAAATATTTTTTTTTGTGTTCCTCCTATGGTTGTAGGGTGATTCCCTCTGTCCGCATTTATAATATATAAATAAAATTTTTTCTCAGTAGGTGTAATTGCATCTGGATTACTTTAGTTTCATCAGCTTTTTATATGTTTATTCTATATTTTTATTTTAATTTATATATTTTTTATTTTTTTATTCTTTATTATTCATCATTATTTTTTGTATTTAATAAATATTTTTTATATCTAGTTTCTTTGGGCTGGATCTTTTTTACATGTTATTTTCATTCATTTATTTTTATTTTTTATGTATAATAAAAACAATTTCTTTAGTTTCAATTAAATTAATTTATTTTTTAATTTATTTTTATTATTATATTTTTTCTCCCTTGTTTAATGTATATTTTTTTATGTGATTTTTTAACAATAAAATATTTTCTTGGATAATTCAAATCAATATTCATATATTTCAGATGACTTTTATGTTATATATGCGGTAATTATTATTCCAAGTTTTGTATACAAGTGGGGTATTAATATTATGGTAGCTGGTATACCATTTGTTATGATCAGTTATGATTCATCATGTTTCCATGCCCTTAGTTGCTCCCTTAACTAATATGGCTGTGGGTACGCTGAGCGCCGATCTGCGCGTGCGTGCGCTCCGTCCTGTTGCTGGGGACCCAGTGCGCCGCTGACTGTGACCTTTGGCCGCACTCGGCGACGCACTTCCGGTTTTCGGCTCTGGGGATTGAGACGGACGCATGCCCTGCTTCGGCGCCACATAATTATAGCGTCACGGTTTGTTTGATAGTTTACAGCTGTTTGTTTGCTATATTATGCGGTCGCGCCCTACACACGCCACTCCCTGACGAAGCGGTTGCGAAACGTGCATTGGAGTGGTGTGTGAGGGGGCTGTGGCACGCATATGCTGGTTGGTATACACGGCTTATACTTTGTTGTTTAATTTGTGTTCATTTATTATTCATACCACGTATATATCTACCTCGTGCAGGACTTTTATGAGATCATATTTCATCAGATGTCATTTCCATACTTTTGATTTATTACTGGATACTGATTAAATTATATATTATTTTTATATTATTTTCCTTTATTTACTTATTATTGTTACATCCTTGGATTGGCAGTATACTATTTTTTATCTTATTTCAACCATACAGCACTACCGTTATAATCATATATATTATATTATTTAACACGTATATATTCACATACCATTTATTATATATATTTTTCTTATCACTTTTTATCATTTTATTATTCACATATATATTTATACACGATTTATTTATAGATTTATTATCACACACTTTTTTATTAATTTCTATTTTTGTATGATTTATAGTATTTTTTTTTATATATAGCTGTTTTCACTTATTTTACTTTTACACGGTTTTTTTCGTTTAACACTATTCATACACATATATTGCCATATCGCCAATGATGTATCAATTATAGGCTTATCAATATGGATGTGCATTTGATTATTATTGGATCTCATTGAAATACTTTTATACTTGGTTTATGTGCACATATTGAATTGCAATTTTTTATATATGTTTTTTAACATGAAATATTATTTATTGAATGTCATTTTTATTTACATTTTGTATATTTCCGTGTAAAAAGATTTTTTTATATACATGTCAGCTGTGATATTATTTAATTCAATATATTTGTATATGATCATATTTTGTATCCACCTGGCATATATTACTGGTTTTTGTATCAATCGGTTTTTGTGTGCCATAGCCCCCCCACATACTGGTTTATATTTTATATATTACTTTCTGTCTATGTGTATTTTAGTCTAGATTATATATATATATATATATATATATATATATATATATATATATATATATACATATATATATACACACACATTTTAATAAAAATGTTATTGTGTTATGTCTTTTTTCAAAATAATAAAATTTATTAATGAAATTTCTGAATCTGTTGTCAGTAAATATTTTCTTTGGGGTATACACTTTGGAAAGTAACCTGGTAGTCCAACTGATTGATCATTAAGAAAGTCAAAAAGCTTAGAAAGTTGTTGTTAATTTATTTTTATAATATTATTTTGCGGCCATGTCCTTAAATTTCCCTGAATCCTTATTTTAGACTTGAAACATTATCCCTACAGTCTGAATGTAAAACTGATTAGATCTATAACCAACCAATCTATGGCTAGTTTCACACTAGGGTTCGGCAGGGCTGCAAACTTCCTCCATGAAGCCCCGCCCACTGCCTCGCCTCTTCCTTCAGCTCCGCCTACGGCTGCATGCATCCTGTGTACCCCATCTTTAACATTGGGTACGGAGGCCATGCAGATGTGTGCAGATGCCTCCGCATGCGTCGTTCTGAAGCTGCGCCGATCGCAACAAAATCCTAATATGTTACCTTTGATGCAGGTGAACACGACGCATGTGGAGGCATCTGCATACATCCGCATGGCCTGCATACCCAATGTTAAAGATAGGGTACACAGGATGCATGCAGCTGCAGCCGGAGCTGAAGAAAGAGGTGCGGCAGTGGGCGGGGCTTCATGGAGGAAGTACGCAGCTCTGCCGAACGCTAGTGTGAAACTAGCCTATAGCCGATTACCAGTAAGAGAGGCAATATCCCACCACAGAAGACATGTTTAAAGGGAACCGGTCATCGTGAAAATGCAGCCTAATCTTCAATCACCAAGTTATAGAACAGAGAGCACTGTGTAGATTGATATATAATTTTGTGAGAAAACATTCAGTATAAACTTCTGCTCTTTCTGGAATTTTGGGTCCAGTGGGCGGTCCTACCAGTTACTGACAGCTTTCCTTGTATAACAGTGCAAACAGACATAGCTGTCAATCACTGATAGGCCCGCCCACTCAACACAAAATCCTAGAAAGTGCAGAAATTTAAGAGATTAAAGCACAGATTATACTCAAACTTTTCTCACAAAACAATATTTGGCTCTATACTGCACTCATCCTGCTCGATCACATTGTGCTGACAGATTAAACTTGATTTACAAAGCGACAGGTTTCCTTTAGCATATGACTAGTAGCTAATTGCTATATAGCATAGGACTAGATCCAGGCTCATTTCATATGGCATTACCCTAATGTTACTCCATTTGTTCCACACCATACCTTTGGTTTGATTTCTGGCATCAGTTCTTTCATTG
Source organism: Ranitomeya imitator (assembly GCF_032444005.1). Lineage (NCBI taxonomy): Eukaryota > Metazoa > Chordata > Amphibia > Anura > Dendrobatidae > Ranitomeya > Ranitomeya imitator. Next base: position 463,778,782 of record NC_091285.1, read on the forward strand.
CTTCCTTTAACCCTGCTGTTCTGTTGGTCAAAAATGACCGACTTTGAACTTCAATATTCTTTAAAATATTCAAGATGCGCCTCTGAAACCCGTGGCCGACCGACCCATCCTCATTTAAGTCAATCAACCACAAGTTTCAGAACCGCATCTTGAACACCCCAAAAAATACCAAAGTTCAAAATAGGTCTCCCCAGACCGAACAGAACAGCAGGGTTAAATGACTTTGCAAAACAGTTACTCATTGAAATCCAGCACATGCAGCTTCTAATGATCCACAATGAATTTTCATTGAGGAAATGTTGACTAATCAGCTTAATTGCATCTAGGATTGAATATGGATGAATTCCATTAGGGCAGTTGTTTCTATTACGGTTTCTTTCTGCTGCTAATGTCATTTGAGATGTACAGTACACTTTGGCCTTTATATACGGAACGCCTTAATGGATGTGTGAGCTAAACATTGGAACGGTTTTAACCTCCTGGGGCTTGTTTTGTTCTAATGTTGTATTTCACCGAATAAAGCCTCATTTTCTCCATGGTTGGTTTTGTTCACTTCAATCAATTCCAACGAAAACAGAATCATATTGATACTTACAGTTTCTAAATGAACGTACATAAGAACATCTGATAGGTGAGGAAACACCCCATCTCTGACTTCTATTTTTGATAGCTCCTATGTTAAAAAGGGGTTGTCCGAGACTTGAACATTGAAGGTCTATTTAAAGGATAGGTCATCAATGTCTGATTGGTGGGGGTGCGACATGTCATTCCTGCCAATCTGGGAGCGGCCAGAACTACCCAGTTACAGAGCTGCTGTATAGTGGTCACGGTCAGGTACTGCACTTCGGCCCCCTACTGACTTGAATTTGGATGTGAAGTACCTGGCCGCTGGCACAATTCCATGAACAGTTTCTACCATCACCAGCACCAGGAAAAGCTGACTGGCGCGAGTGCTGGGTATCGCACTCCCAATGAGCAGACATCGATTACCTATCCTATAGATAGGCCATCAAGGTTCAAGTCTCAGACAACACCTTTAAGAGTATTTGATTGTCGATACAGATCACTGAATTCATTCACCATAGATACGTCTCATAACGTAAGAAAGATGGGAAATGGAGATACATTTTCATAAACTTTACAATATAGTTAAAACAAAAATTAATTACACATTTAGAATTTTCTGAATTATCCAATTTCCTAACTCAAAAGTCATCCAAATTTCTGTCTAAAAACAGTATGAGTCTGAGGTTTTGATTACCAAGACCTGCAGTAAAATGTGCTGTCGTCATTTTCTTTAGTGAGCTTAAGGCAGAACTAGTGTAAGGTAACATTGCGATTGTGCTCTTACCTATTATTGACTTATCTTTATCTTAAAGGTACCTCCTGTAGCTGTGTGAGGACACCTTTTTCCATGCAATGAATGCGTCATGTATATCGCCGAGACCACTGCATCCAGTCACTGATCTCAAAGATTTTGTGCTGTACACACAAGCTTTACTTCCAGAGTTGCAATATTTTTTTTTCTGAAGGACTTATTAATAAATCACTGTGGAGAAACGTGGGGTTGGTGGGCACCACGGTCCACTTGCTTCAATCGCATGGATCAGGGATCATCCCGCCGAATGCCTGCTCTACTTTTAACGGGGGCATCAGAGGTGTATCTAGGGTTTCTGGCACCCGGGGCAAGAATTCATTTTGGCGCCCCCCCAAGGACATATGCCCCCCATCAGCCCCATCATTGCCCTCTCCTCCACCATCCCCATCATTGCTCTCTCCCCGTCAGCCCCATCATTGCCCCCTCCTCCTCCACCATCCGCATCATTGCTCTCTCCCCGTCGGCCCCATCATTGCCCTCTCCTCCTCCACCATCCCCATCATTGCTCTCTCCCCGTCAGCCACATCATTGCCCTCTCCTCCTCCACCATCCCCATCATTGCTCTCTCCCCGTCAGCCCCATCATTGCCCTCTTCTCCCCCCCCACACACACACACCATTCACTTCTCTGCACATTCCCCTGCAGCACGATACACACACACCCAATACTGAGCCACACACACACACATATTCACATACACACACACACATTCACATACACACACATATTCACACACACACATTCACACACACATTCACACACACACACACATTCACACATACACACATTCACACACACACATTCACACACCCCTCTCACCTCTCCTCGCACTCTGCTGCAGCATCTCATCGCCTTCCTCTGACACAGCCGGCCATTGAATGATGACGTCATCCAGCGGCGCGTCTGTGTGAGAGGAAGCAAGAGGAAGCAGGAAGACAGATCGCTGGGCAGCGGAGCTGCAGGGATTTCTCCCTGCCCGCCGCAGCCACTCTGCAGGGGCTCCCTTCCAGGTACCTCTGCACACGTTGGGAGCCGGTGCTCTGTAGCTTCTCTGTGCCAGCTGTCAGCTTGACAGTCGGCACAGAGAACAGTTGACTCCCAGACCGGGGGCGGCAGAATGCAGCCGCCGGGGGAGACACTGCGGACCGCCGAATCAGGCGGCCCGACTGCGCCCCCCCTGCCGGCAGCGCCCGGGGCACATGCCCCGGCTGCCCCCCCCTAGATATGCCACTGGGGGGCATAACGCTAATCAGACAGTACAGGGTGAGGGTAAAACAGTTTGACAATTCTTTATTGAACCACAAAACAGGCAGATAACACTTTGAACAGTCTCAGCAAAATAGCCCAAGATGGTGCGCATTACAGAGTCTCACCCTTTCGCTGACTTGCCGGGATAATGGCAGTTGTTACTCCAGAGCCTCCAGGGTCGACCACCCCACCAGTGGCATGCACAGAGAGGAGGTAACGACAAGCGTGGGAAGATTACAGTCCATTCAGATACAAAGGCCAGTTGACTGGAGGGTCACAACTTGGCTCTATTATTCAGGGTTGATTACCCCACCTGTGGCATGCACACAGAGAGAAGGTAATGACAAGCTTAGGAAGGTGACAGTCCATTGAGGTGAAAGGCTAGTTGACCCGAGGGACACAACCTGTCTTCTCCAAACATCTCCATGGAGCCAGGCGATCAGCGGGTCCCAAGCCTGGCTTTCTCCAAATGTATCCATGGTTCAGCGACGGTCAATGGAGCAGATCTGCCTTCTTCCAACCGGGGCTGAAGTCTCCTAAGCTGGCATCCCGTACTCCTGTAGATTAATAAATCTGTGTCTCTTGTGATAGAGCCATGATGTCTTGGCAGCAGTCCAGTTGAATGAATCTCTGGCTGTCTCTCTGTCTCTCTATACAGAGGCATGTAACCTATTTTTAGACTTAAGGTACCGTCACACTAAGCGACGCTGCAGCGTCGCTGTTTGGTCGCTGGAGAGCTGTCACACAGACAGCTCTCCAGCGACCATCGATCCCGAGGTCCCCGGTAACCAGGGTAAACATCGGGTTACTAAGCGCATGGCCGCGCTTAGTAACCCGATGTTTACCCTGGTTACCATCCTAAAAGTAAAAAAACAAACGCTACATACTTACCTACCGCTGTCTGTCCTCGGCGCTCTGCTTCTCTGGTCTGGCTGTGAGCGCCGGGCAGCCGGAAAGCAGAGCGGTGACGTCACCGCTCTGCTTTCCGGCCGCTGAGCTCACAGCCAGTACAGAGAAGCAGAGCGCCGAGGACAGACAGCGGTAGGTAAGTATGTAGCGTTTGTTTTTTTACTTTTAGGATGGTAACCAGGGTAAACATCGGGTTACTAAGCGCGGCCCTGCGCTTAGTAACCCGATGTTTACCCTGGTTACCAGCGAAGACATCGCTGAATCGGTGTCACACACGCCGATTCAGCGATGTCTGCGGGGAGTCCAGCGACGAAACAAAGTTCTGGACTTTCTTCCCCGACCAGCGACAGCACAGCAGGGGCCTGATCGCTGCTGCCTGTCACACTGGACGATATCGCTAGCGAGGACGCTGCAACGTCACGGATCGCTAGCGATATCGTCTAGTGTAACGGTACCTTTAATATGTGTCCTTCATCCAGTATTTACATATATGGTAAGAATGGAGATAAGATCAAGTAGCATTACTTGATTATGTTACCTATTTGCATAGTTTTTCCTCCTCTGTTTTCGAAGTTAAACTATCTGGCGTACAGAATGCATAATTAGCATATCAGCAAACATCACTAGTCATCAAGGATAAGAGCACAATATGTTATATCAACTTACAAGACAATATTACAGGCTTACCCAAGCAAGTCTGTTTTGTTGACCAACCAGAAATAAATGCTTAAAATCAAAAGTCAACATATAGATAACAGTCTATTCTTTTCTTTATGGCTTGCTAAAAATAGTCATCTGGTTAATTAAGATACAATGCTGTGTCTTCACAATCACATAATCAATCATGAGTGATTTATATCTACTGCCCAGTACACTAACATATTAGCAGTGTAACGATAATAGTTAGGCTGCTTTCACACATTCATATTTGATCAGTATTTTACCTCAGTATTTGTAAGCCAAACCCAGGAGTGGGAGAAAAAAAAAAAGTGGAGACATGTTATATTATACGTTTCTTATGATCATCCCACTCCTGGTTTTGGCTTACAAATACTGAGGTAAAAAAAACTCACCAAATGTTCTATGTGTGAACTTGGCTTTACGATAATCTGTGCAAGCTTTTTCAGCTTTATGACCACGGATGAGCAAGAGAATTTAAAAAGAAAAGTTGGTGGATTATTATGTTAATAATGTAACTTTTGATTATAAAGAGTAGCTCTCACTTATTTTTTTATTCCATCAAATTGCCCCAGCAATTTTATACATTTTTTAACCCCTTCATCTCAAAGCCTGTTTTCACCTTCCTGACCAGGCCAATTATGACAATTCTGACCACTGTCACCCTATGAGGTCATAACTCTGGAACACTTCAATCTATACCACTGATTCTGAGAATGTTTTCTCGTTACATATTTTACTTCATGATAGTGGTAACATTTCTTTGATATGACTTGTGCTTATTTGTGAAAAAAATGAAATTTTGGCAAAAATTTCATGATGTACAATAACAAATTGTATTGTGGTACCGTGTTAGCCAGAAAAATCGATGTGAATACTTTTCTGCCCAATGATGACAGAAGTAGTATTCTGGGAGTGATACCTTTATTGGCTAACCAGAAAATAAAGGTATCACTCCCAGAATACTTCTGTCATCATTGGGCAGAAAAGTATTCACATGGCAAAAATTTTGCAATTTTCAAACTTTTAATTTTTATGCTCTTAAATCAGAGTGCCAAATAGTTAATAAATAACATTTTCCACAGTTCTACTTTACGTCAGCGCAATTTTTGAAGCATAATTTACTTGTTTGGAAGTTAAAAGGGTTAAAATTTGACCAGCGATTTCTCATTTTTACAACAAAATTTGCAAAACCATTTTTAGGGACCACATCACATTTGAAGTGACTTTGAGGGGTCTATATGACAGAAAATACATAAAAGTGACACCATTCTAAAAACTGCACCCCTGAAAGTACTCAAAACCACATTTGCGAAATTTATTAACCCTTCAGGTGCTTCACAGCAATTTTTTGGAATGTGGAAGAAAAAATAAACATTTACTTTTCTTTCACAAAAATTTCCCTTTAGACCTATTTTTTTCTTTTAATTTCACAAGGGTAACAGTAGAAAATGGAACATACAATTTGTTGTGCAATGAGCATACCAATATCCCATATGTGGGAAAAATCTACTGTTTGGGCACGGCAGGCAGGGCTCGGAAGGGAAGGAGCCCCATTTAATGTTTTGAATGTAAAATGTGCTGGAATAATTAGCGGATGCTATGTCGCATTTGGAGAGCCCCTGATGTGCCTAAACAGTGGAAACCCCCAACAAGTGACACCATTTTGGAAACTAAACCCCTTAGGGATTGCTGTATTTGATATGCAGTTCAGTTTATGGGCACATGCACTTTTTTCCAGTTTATTATGATAGATGCAGCTATATTCTGGGGTTAATACTGCAATCATCGATATAATTATATGAGATTACCAACTATTATTGACAGTATTAATAATCCCATGCCCCGTATAGAATATTATTGGAGTGGCCATAATGTATATTTATGTGTGGCTCTGTATCTCTTCATCTTTTTGCAATCAATTCAGATTGTCTATGGGTGGGTAATACCATCCGGTTTGTACTCTTGTTTTCATACATGTTGTATTAATGTATTTGTAATGTGTTACTCTAATTTTTGATATTATAATAAAATGATGTTTTAATTGGATCATATTGTTCCTTCGTTGTTTCCATAAGTATATGATTTATAGTGAAGGGATCCCCACTTAGAGTATATGAGGTGTTTACTTTAAGTGTATCCCTTAGGGAACTTATCTAAATGTGTATTGAGCACCTTGCACCCACAGGTGCTTCACAGAAGTTTATAATGTTAAGCTGTGAAAATAAAAAATCACGTTTTCCACAAAAATCTTTTTTAGCTACAAATTTGGTATTTTCACAAGGGTAACAGGAGAGAATGGACCCCAATATTTGTTGTGCAATTTTTCCCAAGTACATAGATAGCCCATATTTCGTCGAAAACTACTTTTGAGGCACAGTGCAAAGCTCAGAAGGGAAGAAACGGCATATTACAGTGCATATTTTGCTGCATTTGTTTGAGGGTGCCATGTTACATTGGCAGAGCCCCTGGGGTGCTAACATAGCAGAACCCCCATATGTGACCCCATTTTACAAACTTCTTTCAATGAGAAATGTGTTGGGAGAAAACCAAATACTGAAATAAAAGGACCTAATCCCAAGTCCCTGGTTTTTGAGTTCTATTGAAGTACATGGGGTAAATCGTGATACCACATTGTGGAATGTAACAATGTTATTGAGACGTCCTGCATGTTTTGAAACTCATTTTTTTCAATGGCATTCTTGAGTTTGAGAAAAAAAAAATGATTTTGACACTAAAAGAAAAAACGTTTTCAGAAAAAAAAGACGTATATAAATGTATATATTGTGTAAAAGAAGAGCTTGATGTTTTTAGTATGGAGTGGTTTACTGCAGCTTGTTAGATGGATTATTGCCTACCTTAGCTGGATTCTCACTGAAATTTCGGTGGGGATTTTACAGCTGATTCTGCTCCAAAGTCCAAATCAAGAATAAAATTCAAATACTCTTTGAATACACTTCTTTTTCATTGCAGTGTGAAAACACACCTATAGCACATTGCATTTGTGAGGCTAGTCACCAGTCACAGACTTGCCTTGATGCAGGATAGTCAAGAGGTAAGAGGTCAGTACCAAGAGGACTCATAACAAAAAAAGGGAAAAGGCAAAAGTGTAGTCAGATCAAAGTCCGAGGTCAGAATATCAGGAAGGTAGCAGATTGTGTAATTCCGTCATTCCTAATTCAAGGCAATTACTTTATTAATAGCTGGGAGGAAATTTGTAATAATACCTATAAAAAATGTATGGAGTTACTAATCAATCTAAATACTAAAACTATTCAACAAAATTTCCAAACCATTAATCTAACCATAGACAAAGAACTTGACACTTGGGTCATAAACATCCAAGATAATCATGCTAGTAAATTGGCACGAGATATGTAAGACTTACAATCTAATAACATCTATCAATGGAAAAGATCTCCTACACAAGATCCCCCTCAGATCTGGTCTACATCAGAGTCCTCTGATCCATTACTTGGCGAGTACCCTGATGCTTCTACATCATCTTATGTGTCAATAAAGTATACCTCTAAAAACAAGAGGACTTTACATAATCTTCCTTACAGATGTTGCGATGGAAATATATATCATACTAGATGGCAGCCCGATTCTAAAGAATCGGGAGTCTAGAATCCATATATACTTTATTTATTCAAATGTAAGAATAATACAATTAATAAATAATAGTAAGAAAGAACAAAAAATGGCTGCACTCACCAGCTCTTGACAATTCTTGTTAGCTCTGTGTCATTAGTATCCTTACTATTAGAGCTCATGTTGGCTAAGCTAAACAGCTTTAAGCGTGGTGGTGGCAAACAACAGGTTAATAAGAGGCAGTGTCAGGTAGTAGGAAAATAGCCAGTTAATAATAGGCAATAGTTCTTTGCAGGAATGCAGATATTAATAAATAGGCAGTTTATATTGCAGAGAAATTGCTGGGCAATAATGGACAATGTCCTTATGTGGCAAATAATAGAGCAATATACCCAATGTGGCAAAGAAGAGGTTAATAAACGGCAGTCTCTCAGTATAACAGTCAGTGAATAATAGGCAGTATATGGAGAAAACACCAAACAAAAGTTCAAAATTGGTGTGAAAATGTCACTGAACCACTTCACAACTAAATATATATAGTTTTGGTAAATGGTATTATCATTTTTTTGACGAAATTCGGCAGGGGCTTGAAGAGCAACGTCACTGGGCCCGCCTCCACGCAGTAGAAACTTGCTGTGAAGTAAAAATTCAAAAATCACACCAAAATGGCGGGCGGAGTGTGTCACAGTACGGCACGTTTCTGATTGGTCGCTCGCAGCAGGCGGCAACCAATCAGACACTGGACACTGTTGACGTCACTTATCTCCGGACATTAGCTCCGGACATTAGCTCCGGACATTAGCTCCGGACATTAGCTCCGGACAAAGCCACGGAAGTTGGCACAAATTGCAGGAAGTAGTATTCTAGGCAATTAATCTCCGGACATTAGCTCCGAACATTAGCTCCGGACAAAGCCACGGAAGTTGGCACAAATTGCAGGAAGTAGTATTCTAGGCAATTATATATTAGACTAGATGGCAGCCCGATTCTAAAGAATCGGGAGTCTAGAATCCATATATACTTTATTTATTCAAATGTAAGAATAATACAATTAATAAATAATAGTAAGAAAGAACAAAAAATGGCTGCACTCACCAGCTCTTGACAATTCTTGTTAGCTCTGTGTCATTAGTATCCTTACTATTAGAGCTCATGTTGGCTAAGCTAAACAGCTTTAAGCGTGGTGGTGGCAAACAACAGGTTAATAAGAGGCAGTGTCAGGTAGTAGGAAAATAGCCAGTTAATAATAGGCAATAGTTCTTTGCAGGAATGCAGATATTAATAAATAGGCAGTTTATATTGCAGAGAAATTGCTGGGCAATAATGGACAATGTCCTTATGTGGCAAATAATAGAGCAATATACCCAATGTGGCAAAGAAGAGGTTAATAAACGGCAGTCTCTCAGTATAACAGTCAGTGAATAATAGGCAGTATATGGAGAAAACACCAAACAAAAGTTCAAAATTGGTGTGAAAATGTCACTGAACCACTTCACAACTAAATATATATAGTTTTGGTAAATGGTATTATCATTTTTTTGACGAAATTCGGCAGGAGCTTGAAGAGCAACGTCACTGGGCCCGCCTCCACGCGGTAGAAACTTGCTGTGAGGTAAAAATTCAAAAATCACACCAAAATGGCGGGTGGAGTGTGTCACAGTACGGCACGTTTCTGATTGGTCGCTCGCAGCAGGCGGCAACCAATCAGACACTGGACACTGTTGACGTCACTTATCTCCGGACATTAGCTCCGGACATTAGCTCCGGACATTATCTCCGCACATTAGCTCCGGACATTAGCTCCGGACAAAGCCACGGAAGTTGGCACAAATTGCAGGAAGTAGTATTCTAGGCAATTAATCTCCGGACATTAGCTCCGGACATTAGCTCCGGACATTAGCTCCGGACAAAGCCACGGAAGTTGGCACAAATTGCAGGAAGTAGTATTCTAGGCAATTATATATTAGATAGCTCTCACTTGCATATATACTCCTATATAATTATATATACTCATGTATACTCATATATCCACAGCTAAAATACAGTACAGACCAAAAGTTTGGACACCTGCTCATTTAAAGATTTTTCTGTATTTTCATGACTATGAAAATTGTACATTCACACTGAAGGCATCAAAACTATGAAATAACACATCTGGAATTATATACTTAACAAAAAAGTGTGAAACAACTGAGATTATGTCTTATATTCTAAGTTCTTCAAAGTAGCCACCTTTTTCTTTGATGACTGCTTTGCACACTCTTGGCATTCTCTTGATGAGGTAGTCACCGGGAATGGTTTTCACTTCACAGGTGTGCCCTGTCAGGTTTATTTACATTATATCTTATAGACGTCTCTCTGTTACTAAGCGTTGTGCTTCATGTCACCGGAAAATACAAAAATGATATCAACCCCACAAATATGAACCCTACTAGCCACCACCACAAGGCAAGTGGGAAGAGCTGGGCAAAGCACCAGAATTGGCACATCTAACAAATGTGCCTTTTCTGGGGTGTTTGCGGGCTGCTATTTTTAGGCTGAGGGGGGGCAATATTCATGCCACCTTACCAGCCTGAGAATATCAGCCCCCTCCTGTCAACTTTTTGCACTTTTTCTAAACTATCTTTATGTAGGATGCTAGCAGGTGCGTAGGATGCAGTGACACACAGGAGGCAAAGCAAGGGTTCACAGGTTCTTTATATATAGAGACAGTAATGGTACAAGCAGGGGGGTAAGGATGTAGATTGGAAGATGGGGGAAAGTCAAATGCAAAAGAGTGTAACGGGTTAACTTATCATTCTCTGGAGGAAGGTGGCTGGAAGATCCCTCGTCGGCGCCGTAGGTGGCACGAGATGTCTCTGATCCGATCCCGCAGATGAGCGATGCACTTTCTCCTTGCGATGACGAATCCTCTGGGTTCTTTGGCACATGATCTCCTGATCCGTGCACACTGTGAGGTAGAGGTGATGGTCGGCGGCACAGAAGAAGAAACAGAAAGTTCAGTAGGCAAGGCTGCAGTAGAAGCACACAGTCCAGCGGACACAGGCACGGGCCAGTCCTTAGCATGCAACGCGAGGGTTGGACTAAACTGTCCCTTCGCCGTGGTGAGAGCAGCCAAGGTATGCATTACTTCTTGATCACAACCCGGTGCGGATGTCTCGCTAGGCTCAGGGTAGTCTGTCTCAGGAGTCTTAGGCCGGCTTCACACTCAGCGTATGAAAATATGGTCCGTATATTACGGCCGTAATATGCTGAAAAGTCCTGAAAATAGTGGTCCGTAGCTCCTCCGTAGGCAGGGTGTGTCAGCGTTTTTTGCGCATGGCATCCTCCGTATGTAATCCGTATGGCATCCGTACTGTGTGGTTTTCTCGCAGGCTTGCAAAACCAACATACCGCTATAGAAGTGATCCATGTGTCCCAAAAAGAAAAAAATATATATATATACTGTCTATATATATATATATATATATATATACTGTCTATATATATATATATATATATATATGTATATATATATATATATATACATACATACATCAGTAGACACATATATGTATATATATTAATATTTTTTCCAGCGCTATACAGCTTGAAAGCCGGTAATTCAAATACCGGCTTTTTCTTTCTCCTTCCTAAAACCCGACATGATTTGAGACATGGTTTACATACAGTAAACCATGTCTTCTCTCCATTTTTTTTGCAGATTCCACACTACTAATGTCAGTAGTGTGTATCTGCAAAATTTGGCCGTTCTAGCTCTTAAAATAAAGGGTTAAATGGCGGAAAAAATTGGCGTGGGCTCCAGCGCAATTTTCTCCGCCAGAGTAGTAAAGCCAGTGACTGAGGGCAGATATTAATAGCCTGGAGAGGGTACATGGTTATTGGCCCTCCCCCTGGCTAAAAACATCTGCCCCCAACCACCCCAGAAAAGGCACATCTGGAAGATGCGCCTATTCTGGCACTTGGCCACTCTCTTCCCATTCCCGTGTAGCGGTGGGATATGGGGTAATGAAGGGTTAATGCCACCTTGCTATTGTAAGGTGACATTAAGCCTAATTAATAATGGAGAGGCGTCAATTATGACACCTATCCATTATTAATCCAATTGTAGTAAAGGGTTAAATAAAACACAAACACATTATTTAAAATTATTTTAATGAAATAAAAACAATGGTTGTTGGAGTATTTTATTCTACGCCCAATCCAGTCACTGAAGACCCTCGTTCTGTAAGTAAAAAAACATAATAAACCAACAATATACTTACCCTCCGCAGATCTGTAACGTCCACCGATGTAAATCCTTCTGAAGGGGTTAAAACATTTTGCAGCAAGGAGTTCCGCTAATGCAGGCTGCTCCTTGCTGCAAAACCCCGGGGAATGAGCTAAATATAGGTCAATGATCTATATTTAGCTACATTTGCGGTGAGGCGCCCTCTGCTGGCTGTTCATAGATCGTGGGAACTTTCCTAGAAAGCCTGGGAGCTTTCTAGGTAAGTTCCCACGATCTATGAACAGCCAGCAGAGGGCGCCTCACCGCAAATGAAGCTAAATATAGATCAGTGACCTATTTTTAGCTTCATTCCCCGGGGTTTTGCAGCAAGGAGCAGCCTGCATTAGCGGAACTCCTTGCTGCAAAATGTTTTAACCCCTTCAGAAGGATTTACATCGTTGGACTTTACAGATCTGCGGAAGGTAAGTATATTGTTGGTTTATTATGTTTTTTCTTTCACAGAACGAGGGTCTTCAGTGATTGAAATGGGCGTTAAATAAAATATTACAACAACTTTTGGTTTTATTTCATTAAAATAATTTTTAATAATGTGTGTGTGTGTTTTTTTTAACCATTTCATTCATTTGGATTAATAATGGATAGGTGTCATAATTGACGCCTCTCCATTATTAATTAGGCTTAATGTCACCTTACAATAGCAAGGTGGCATTAACCCTTCATTACCCCATATACCACCGCTACACGGGAATGGGAAGAGAGTGGCCAAATGCCAGAATAGGCGCATCTTCCAGATGTGCCTTTTCTGGGGTGGCTGGGGGCAGGTGTTTTTAGCCAGGGGGGGGCCAATAACCATGGACCCTCTCCAGGCTATTAATATCTGCCCTCAGTCACTGGCTTTACTACTCTGGCGGAGAAAATTATGCGGGAGCCCACGCCAATTTTTTCCGCCATTTAACCCTTTAATTTAGTAGATAAAACGGCCAAATTTTGCAGAAACACACTACTGACATTTGTAGTGTGGAATCTGCAAAAAAAATGGAGAGAAGACATGGTTTACTGTATGTAAACCATGTCTCAAATCATGTCGGGTTTAGGAAGGAGAAAGAAAAAGCCGGTAATTGAATTACCGGCTTTCAAGCTGTCTAGCGCTGGAATAAATATTAATATATATACATATATGTGTCTCACTGACATATATATATATACCTATTCTATGTGTACACATTTATTCTACCTATTCTACTGTAAGCTGTCAGTGTGATTTTACTGTACACCGCACTGAATTGCCGGCTTTTCTCTCTAACAGCGCTGCGTATTTCTCGCAAGTCACACTGCTTGTCCGTGTGTAATCCGTATTTTTCACGCTTCCATAGACTTTCATTGGCGTATTTCTTGCGCAGTACGGTGACAAACGCAGCATGCTGCGATTTTGTACGGCCGTAGAAAGCCGTATAATACTGATCAGTAAAATACGGCAGATAGGAGCAGGGGCATAGAGAATAATGGTGCCGTATTTTTTGCGAGTGTTACGGACGCAGTTTCTGCGCTCTTACGTCCGTAAAACTCGCAAGTGTGACGCCGGCCTTAGAAGCCAGATGAGCAGTCACAGCTAGCTGGCATGGATGCGTTGAGAGTGAGTCAAACATCTCACTGTTCACAGGCTCGTTCCCCACCAACATCAGTCAGGTGCTCTGGAATCTCTTCCCCCTGAAATAATGGTGACAGCCCCGACAGTTCCGACCCAGACACACAAGGGGGACCGTTATCTTGGTTCTCCACCCTACAGTTATACATTGCATATGTGCTCTGGAACCCCTTCACAGGATTATTCTGTTTGTTTGATACATTTTTTTTCTGATATTTATACAACTTTTTAACCCCTTCCCACCGCGGCCCTTTTTCGCTTTTGCGTTTTCGTTTTTCGCTCCCCTCCTTCCCAGAGCCATAACTTTTTTATTTTTCCATCAATATGGTCATGTAAGGGCTTATTTTTTGCGGGACGAGTTGTACTTTTGAACGACACCATTGGTTTTACCATGTCTTGTACTAGAAAATGGGAAAAAAATAAAAATTCCAAGTGCGGTGAAATTGCAAAAAAAGTGAAATCCAACACTTGTTTTTTGATTGGCTTTTTTGCTAGCTTCACTAAATGCTAAAACTAACCTGCCATTATGATTCTCCAGGTAATTATGAGTTCATAGACACCTAACATGTCTAGGTTATTTTTTATCTAAGTGGAGAAAAAAAAATTCAAAACTTTGCTAAAAAAAAAAAAAATGTGCCATTTTCTGATACCCTTAATTAAACCAATAAAGTCCACCTAATATACCATGTAAAGGCACTTCATAAATTCAATTTTCCAAAATTTTTTCCAATCCCATAAGGACAGAAATATCAAAGAGATCCTTTATAAAAATTAAAGTTTATTTGTATCAAGTTAAAAACATTTCACATGTAGTAAGAGTGTGTCACAGAAAGAGATTTCAACAGGGTCCAATGAATATATTACAGTATTAATAGTCAGGTACACGTAGTCAGTAGACAATAGAATGGCATATATGTCTATTTGCCAAAAAGAAACCCCACATAATAATGGTTTTAACAAAATCCGTGTTATCTAGTAATGCTCAACTCCTCAAAAAACATATAACAAAAATTCAACATTCCTGACTATATATTCCCAATACATGGATAGGCATAATTTGCAGGTTCTATCATATGTTTAAACCTTTTATTGCACTTTAAATGTCCGCGGCCGATTATGAAGCATATAATAATGCTATAATACTAGAGAGTTTTTCACACCGGTGAAATCCCTTTGAATTTTTGTTATATGTTTTGGTGGCCTCCAACGACCTGGGGGTGGCATACTGCACAAGAGTATCCTGCAACCTTGGGGACAGACTCTGCTTAGAATGGCTCCTAAGGGCAGGGCCATTCCACTGTGTGTCAGTGACCCACCTCCTGAACTCTGAAAAGTACTCCTCAGCCGGCCGGCCCCCCAGCATGACCTTACGGAGTCGGCGTTCTGCCAGGGAGACACCATGAGGATCACCATACACCAGAGCTGCAAAAAACTCATCCACTGATCGTATAGATGAAGAACCGGTCGGCAGGGAGAAGGCCCAGGACTGGGCATCACCCTTAAGAAGGGAAACAGTGATTCCCACCCGTTTTTCCTCACTCCCTGATGAATGAGGGCAGAGCCTGAAGTATAGATTGCAGGCCTCCGTAAAAGCCAAAAAAGTAAGTCTAACCTCTATAGTTGGTAAAATATTTGAAGGGTTTCTGAGGGATGTTATTCTGGATTATCTCAATGAGAATAACTGTTTAACTCCATATCAGCATGGGTTTATGAGAAATCGCTCCTGTCAAACCAATCTAATCAGTTTTTATGAAGAGGTAAGCTATAGGCTGGACAACGGTGAGTCATTGGACGTGGTATATCTCGATTTTTCCAAAGCGTTTGATACCGTGCCGCACAAGAGGTTGGTACACAAAATGAGAATGCTTGGTCTGGGGGAAAATGTGTGTAAATGGGTTAGTAACTGGCTTAGTGATAGAAAGCAGAGGGTGGTTATAAATGGTATAGTCTCTAACTGGGTCGCTGTGACCAGTGGGGTACCGCAGGGGTCGGTATTGGGACCTGTTCTCTTCAACATATTCATTAATGATCTGGTAGAAGGTTTACACAGTAAAATATCGATATTTGCAGATGATACAAAACTATGTAAAGCAGTTAATACAAGAGAAGATAGTATTCTGCTACAGATGGATCTGGATAAGTTGGAAACTTGGGCTGAAAGGTGGCAGATGAGGTTTAACAATGATAAATGTAAGGTTATACACATGGGAAGAAGGAATCAATGTCACCATTACACACTGAATGGGAAACCACTGGGTAAATCTGACAGGGAGAAGGACTTGGGGATCCTAGTTAATGATAAACTTACCTGGAGCAGCCAGTGCCAGGCAGCAGCTGCCAAGGCAAACAGGATCATGGGGTGCATTAAAAGAGGTCTGGATACACATGATGAGAGCATTATACTGCCTCTGTACAAATCCCTAGTTAGACCGCACATGGAGTACTGTGTCCAGTTTTGGGCACCGGTGCTCAGGAAGGATATAATGGAACTAGAGAGAGTACAAAGGAGGGCAACAAAATTAATAAAGGGGATGGGAGAACTACAATACCCAGATAGATTAGCGAAATTAGGATTATTTAGTCTAGAAAAAAGACGACTGAGGGGCGATCTAATAACCATGTATAAGTATATAAGGGGACAATACAAATATCTCGCTGAGGATCTGTTTATACCAAGGAAGGTGACGGGCACAAGGGGGCATTCTTTGCGTCTGGAGGAGAGAAGGTTTTTCCACCAACATAGAAGAGGATTCTTTACTGTTAGGGCAGTGAGAATCTGGAATTGCTTGCCTGAGGAGGTGGTGATGGCGAACTCAGTCGAGGGGTTCAAGAGAGGCCTGGATGTCTTCCTGGAGCAGAACAATATTGTATCATACAATTATTAGGTTCTGTAGAAGGACGTAGATCTGGGGATTTATTATGATGGAATATAGGCTGAACTGGATGGACAAATGTCTTTTTTTGGCCTTACTTACTAACTATGTTACTATGTATCTCTCCCTCCAGAGAACTTGTCAGGGAGAGCTATCTTGGGTACTGATTGAGCCAAGGCCCAGAACCCCAACAACCGCTGCAGCTGCTGCACCATCTCACCACGCAGGTCCTTAAGCTCAGTGGTGAGAGTCTGAAGCAGTTGGGCAAAGACCTGCATTTGGGCCATGACTCACCAGAAAAAAATGTGACGTTCGGTGTTAATGTCACGGTGTGGCCGAAGTGGTGTGACACGACCAAACCGTAGGTCGGTTACCAAAAGCACAAAAAGCAAGGGAACACTGCGGACCCGATTACAACGGTGGGACCTGCAATAGGGAATGGGGAGATGGACACCTCTTGCACTCTCCTAAGGATGTGCCCTGATCTCCCTGATGTCCCTATACAGGTTTTTTCAACCTGTCGCCGAGCAGGATACTTTAGCCCTTGCTTGCCCTGCACCTATCCCTAAATAGGGAATTGGCAAGTGAGGACACATCGCTGCACTAAAACAACACAAAGGGAAAGGTATGACAGACAAGGTAAAAGGAAAAACAACACTTAGCTCACTGTTGCAAAGCACAGCACAGCAGGAATGAAACACCAGACTCAGCAGAACAAACAACTGCTCCCAGCAAGCTCCTTTTTCCCAGCTTGGTCACTGCAGAAAGAACTCTAACACTGACAGTCAGCTGATGCATCAGGTGACCTCTTGAAGGATGGTGGGAGTGGTCGCCACCCACATCAGCTGACCCAGCAGCAATGCAATTACACCAGAAGGCCACCGGGGGGGTGGGGGGTGGGGGGAACTGTATAAACCCCTGATGACCTGAAAGGAAAAAAAGTTTTAATCAGAGGGAAATCAGATCTGCCACAAATCCAAAAAATAGATAGTGACAGCAGGTGCAGTAACAGGGACACATACAGCAGCAGCAGCGGATCAGTATTGGGGTATCAGGTGCAGTAATAGGGACACATACGGCAGCAGTGGATCAGCATTGGGGTATCAGGTGCAGTAATAGGGACACATACAGCAGCAGCGGATCAGTATTGGGGTATCAGGTGCAGTAATAGGGACACATACGGCAGCAGCGGATCAGTATTGGGGTATCAGGTGCAGTAATAGGGACACATACGGCAGCAGCGGATCAGCATTGGGGTATCAGGTGCAGTAATAGGGACACATACAGCAGCAGCGGATCAGTATTGGGGTATCAGGTGCAGTAATAGGGACACATACAGCAGCAGCGGATCAGAATTGGGGTATCAGGTGCAGTAACAGGGACACATACAGCAGCAGCGGATCAGTATTGGGGTATCAGGTGCAGTAATAGGGACACATACGGCAGCAGCGGCTCAGTATTGGGGTATCAGGTGCAGTAATAGGGACACATACGGCAGCAGCGGCTCAGTATCGGGGTATCAGGTGCAGTAATAGGGACACATACAGCAGCAGCGGCTCAGTATCGGGGTATCAGGTGCAGTAATAGGGACACATACAGCAGCAGTGGCTCAGTATCGGGGTATCAGGTGCAGTAATAGGGACACATACCCCAATACTGAACCGCTGCTGCTGTATCAGGTGCAGTAACAGGGACACATACAGCAGCAACGGATCAGTATTGGGGTATCAGGTGTAGTAATAGGGACACATACAGCAGCAGCGGATCAGTATTGGGGTATCAGGTGTAGTAATAGGGACACATACAGCAGCAGCGGATCAGTATTGGGGTATCAGGGGCAGTAATAGGGACACATACTGCAGCAGTGGCTCAAAATTATATCAGCAGGATGAGGAGTTTGTGCAGGTTGGGAATAGATGGTGATGGGGATGGAATGTGAAAAGTGAAACATGTCTTTGTTGTATTCTCTGTAGACAAGTCATTGCTGGAAGAAGTTGTCATGTCAGGCTGGGCCAGATGGAAAAGACGGGAAAAGTGAATGATTCCATCAGAGAGAACATTAGCCGTAAGTCACCATCTGTAACTGTACAATGATCTATTATATGTTTTGCAGGACTGGTATCTACCACGGACCATATGGAGGTAATATCCATGTTGATCTTTACAGTATATAGAGATTATTTTCAGCAACATCGATGTCATCTGCTGAGGTTCTCCTCCACTATTAGGATGCGTCACCGAGTTGTAATCAAGGTTATCTGGTTAGGGGCCCATTCAGACGTTTCGCCCCCCTGAACCAAAACCCTAGCTACACCTCTGCACACGCCACTCACACATGGGGCACAAGCTGCACACACGCCACTCACACATGGGGCACAAGCTGCACACACACCACTCACACATGGGGCACAAGCTGCACACACACCACTCACACATGGGGCACAAGCTGCACACACACCACTCACACATGGGGCACAAGCTGCACACACACCACTCACACATGGGGCACAAGCTGCACACACACCACTCACACATGGGGCACAAGCTGCACACACACCACTCACACATGGGGCACAAGCTGCACACACACCACTCACACATGGGGCACAAGCTGCACACACCACTCATACACAGGGCACGAACCGCTACTTGCACATGAGACAAGTCACAGTTGTGTAAATATAAATTTGTAAACTAAAATTTGATACAAAGAAACATATTACATGTTTTTGCTATATTAACTACTTAAAGGGAATATATGTCAGCAGGTTTTTGCTACTTCAACTGAGATCAGCATAATGGAGGGGCAGAGACCCAGATTCTAACAATTTATCACATTCAGTGCCTTGAAAAAGTACTTATACCCAATTAACTTTTCCACATTTTTTCCATGTTAAACCCATAAAATTAAAATCAAAATAAAATACATGTACAAGCTTCTCACTAAATTAGAATATCATCAAAAAGTTAATTTATTTCAAATCTTCAATACAAAAAGTGAAACTGAGTGATCTATTTCAAGTGTTTATTTCTGTTAACGTTGATGATTATGGCTTACAGCCAATGAAAACCAAAAGTCATTATCTCAGTAAATTAGAATACTTTATAACACCAGCTTAAAAAATGATTTTAAAATCTGAAATGTTGGCCTACTAAAATGTACGTTTAGTTAATGCACTCAATACTTGGTTGAGGCTCCTTTTGCATCAATTACTGAATAAATGCTGCGTGTCACAAGCGATCAGCCTGTGGCACTGCTGAGGTGTTATGGAGACCCAGGATGCTTTGATAGCAGCCTTCAGCTTGTCTGAATTGTTGGGTTTGGTGTCTTATCTTCCTCTTGACAATACCCCGTAGATTCTGTATGAGGTTAGGTCAGACAAGTTTGCTGGCCTGTCAAGCACAGTGATACTACAGTTTTTTAACCAGGTATTGGTACTTTTGGCAGTATGGACAGGTTACAAGTCCTGCCGGAAAATGAACTTTCCATCTCCAAAAAGCTTGTCGGCAGAGGGAGGCATGAAGTACTCTAAAATTTCCTGGTAAACAGCTGCACCAACTCTGGTCTTGATAAAACACAGTGGACCTACACCAGCAGATGACATAGCTACCCAAACCATCACTAATTGTAAAAACTTCACATTAGACCTCAAGCAGCTTGGATTGTGTGTCTCTCCACTCTTCCTCCAGACTCTGGGACCTTGAATTCCAAAAGAAATGCAAAATTTACTTTCATCTGAAAACAACACCTTGGACTACTGAGCAACAGTCCAGTCCAGTCCTTTTTCTCCTTGGCCCAAGTAAGACGCTTCTGGTATTGTCTATTGGTCATGAGAGGCTTGACACAAGGAATGCAACATTTGTAGCCCATGTCCTAGATATGTCTGTGTGTGGTGGCTCTTGAATCAACGACTCCAGCAGCAATCCACTCCTTGTGAATCTCCCCCAAATTTTTGAATGGCCTTTTCTTCACAATCCTTTCAAGGCTGCGGTTATCCCGGTTGCTTGTGCACCTTTTTCTACTCTGTGAACAGCCAGCTTCTTTAGTAATGACCATTTGTAGCTTACCCTCCTTGTGGACTGTGTCAATGACTGCCTTCTGGACATCTGTCAAGTCAACAGTCTTCCCCATGATTGTCGAGTCTACTGAAACAGACTAAGGGACCCTTTTAAAAGCTTAGGAAGCCTTTGCAGTTATTTTTTTATTAATTATTCTAATTTACTGAGATAATGACTTTTGGGTTTTCATTGACTGTACGCCATAATCCTCAACATTAACAGAAATAAACACTTGAAATAGATCACTCTGTTTCTAATGACCAGGGCTGCCACTAGGAATTTCGGGGCCCCATACTGGCAAATTTTTAGGTCCCCTGAGACTCTGCCCAGGCTTCACTCTAGCTCTGCCTCCACCCTTTGAACCTTCCACAGTCCCATTGCCCACTCTTGGAGAAACTCAACTTCTACACTACATCTTCAACCAATCAGGTTTTAACAGTTCCCATCAAACACCAGATCACATTAATAACCAGCAGTTTTTGTTCTGGCCAAAATAATTTTTAAGCCGCCATGATGACACGGTAGACTCTTTTGGCTGGGCCCTACTCAAATCTATTAAATATAAATATATTTGTGTGCATTTTTCTTTAACCCCTTCAGCCCCAAGGGTGATTTGCACGTTAATTACCGGACCAATTTTTACAATTCTGACCACTGTCCCTTTATGAAGTTATAACTCTGGAACGCTTCAATGGATCCTGGTGATTCTGACACAATTTTCTCAAGACATATTAGGCTTCATGATAGTGGTAACATTTATTTGATATTACCTTTGTTTATTTGTGAAAAAAATGGAAATTTGGCAAAAATTTTGAAAATTTCACAATTTTCCAACTTTGAATTTTTATGCCCTTAAATCACAGAGATATGTCACACAAAATACTTAATAAGTAACATTTTCCACATGTCTACTTTATATCAGCACAATTTTGGAACCAAAATTTTTTTCATTAGGAAGTTATAAGGGTTAAAAGTTGACCAGCAATTTCTCATTTTTACAACACCATTTTTTTTTAGGGACCACATCTCATTTGAAGTCATTTTGAGGGGTCTATATAATAGAAAATAACCAAGTGTGACACCATTCTAAAAACTGCACCCCTCAAGGTGCTCAAAACCACATTCAAGAAGTTTATTAAAACTTCAGATGTTTCACAGGAATTTTTGTAAAGTTTAAAAAAAAATTGAACATTTAACTTTTTTTCACAAAACATTTACTTCAGCTCCTATTTGTTTTATTTTCCCAAGGGTAACAGGAGAAAATGAACCCCAAATGTTGTTGTGCAATTTGTCCTGAGTACGCCGATACCCCATATGTGGGGGTAAACCACTGTTTGGGCGCATGGCAGATCTCGGAAGGGAAGGAGCGCCATTTGACTTTTCAATGCATAATTGACTGTAATTGAGATTGGACGCCATGTTGCATTTGGAGAGCCCCTGATGTGCCTAAACATTGAAACCCCCCCAAAAGTGACACCATTTTGGAAAGTAGACCCCCTAAGGAACTTATTATTCTCATAGTCCTAATTAATTGCGGCTGAAGTCACTTCAACAATACAACAAATACATATTCAGATATGGAACACCATATCAGAAAGGAAGTGAAAAAGGAATGATGTTAAAATTGTGTATTTATTTATAAATAATTAAAATAGAAATCAGTTTTACATAAAGACACAAAGGGGAAGGGGGGTTTGAAACCACCAGACGAAGGAGGGAGATAGCACAGCACAAATCCACCAGGCTAATAGAGTATAATTAACCAGATTGTATTTATATCATAAAGAGTTGGAAGTTATGATGATATAATATAAGAAAAAGTCAATCAAAGGCACAACAGCTATGTATATGCACATGCAGAGAATAAGTCTAAAGAATCCCATTCATTTGTTCTTCCCAAGAGGGGAGGCAAGTATGGAGTATATGCCCAGAAATACAACATCCAGTTGTTAATGAACTGGTAAGTGAAACCACTACATACGACAAAAAAGGGGGTGCCAGAGAAAGGAAAAAAGTCCACGTAATGGGTAAATTACCTGCGGTGCAGATGTAAATCTAAGAATGCCGTGCGCGGTATGTGGAGTTCCAATGCGCCCTTTCCAGTGCCTGATGAGCGCAGTTTCGCCGTAGCTTCTTCAATTGGGGCGTAGACGTCCATTTTTCGCTCCCCTTCTTCCCAGAGCCATAACGTTTTAATTTTTCCATCAATATGGCCATGTGAGGGCTTATTTTTTGCGGGATGAGTTGTACTTTTGAACAACATTATTAGTTTTAGTATGTCATGTACTAGATGTCAGGACCAGCTACCTGTCTGGCACTCACCGGTGACAGCGCAGGAGGCTAGCCTGGACGTCTTCTGGTGCCAGGGACAGCCTGTGACACCGAGGAGCTGTGAACGAGAGCATTAGCAGCAGCGCTGCAGGGGCTAGCCACTCTCCAGAGAAGGCAGGCAGGACCTGCGGTCACGTGACCGTGTCAGAGAGGGTGGGCGGAGCTTAGCGCCGTTGTTTGAGCCTGCAGAGCGTGGCAGCAGCGGCTCTGGGAGAATGTGTAAGAAGGAGAGGAACCCCCTAGGATGTTAAAAGGGGTGACAGGAAAAAACGTAGTCACACAAGCCAAGGTCATACACAGATAAGTCGGCGCAGTACACAGGGGCAGTCAGAAGAATAGTCAGGACGTAGCAAGAGATCAGAAAACCAGAACAGGCAATAGACAGTACAGAAACAGCAGGCAAGAATCACAACAGGGACGGAACCAGATCAGAAACCAAACAGACAAACAATAGTACATGCGCAAAGCAGAGGCACAACAGGGTCAGACACACTCAGCCAAGGGTCAGAGTATAAACCACAATGATTGACCTCACAGTGAGGCTATAAAAAGCCTCCCAGGACCCAGAAAGAGGCCATCCGATTTAACCCTGCAACTTCCTGACCCGATAACCCAGTAAACTATGGTACTAGAAAAACGGGAAAAAAATTCCAAGTGCGGTGAAATTGCAAAAAAAGTGCAATCCCACACTTGTTTTTTGTTTGGCTTTTTGCTAGGTGCAAAACCAATTCAACAATTAGCCTTTGTAGATAATGATCTTTTTTCTAGCTATCCTTTGTAGGCTTGAGGGTTCAATAGGGAAAGCTACTTTGGGACAGTCTACGTTGAGTGGGGGAGCCACATGCACAGGTTTCTTTTAGGGTGCCAACCTCCGTGAAAGGTAGGTGAAAGGAGTGTAGACATATGAAAGTAGGGCATCCATAGGGTCCCTGTTTCCCACGTATTATGGTGGGGGGTGCTGTCCCGCATATGTGAATTCTTTCCCTTCAGGCCATATATTTTTCCTTTTTACTTTTTTTTGCATTGCAGTGCTTGCTTTTAATTATATGGTTCTTGCGTCCTTGCTCACTCTCCTCATCCTATCAACAAATGGGGTAATTGAGCACGACAGGGAAACATCCAACCTTTGTTTACCACAATAGGGGTCATTGTAATATGCTGAGAAATTCATGAATCATACCAATTGGTGAACAGGATTATGCTAAAGTTACATGAATTCTCCTGTTTCCAAGGTGTCAACCATGTATGCAGTATAATGAACAAAAAATAGCATGTGTACTGTAACAGAAATTGGCACTTTGGGGGACGACATAGCATTCACATATGCATCTACGTCCCATTACTTCATAATGACCGGCAGGAGTTAGCTCATATATCTCACACTACGCTCAGCCCTTGTACAGTGGTGCGCATGCGCCCCACAACAGGGAATCCCAGCGCTTCACTAGTCGGGAGAGCGTCCCCTTAGGACCGGAAATACAGGGTAAGCTCATGGTGCGCGTCGCACGCCAAAGGGCGGAGTCTATTCAACACGGCACCGAGCGAAACTTACAAATATCACAGAGGGGTGAGACCTGCGAGAGCAGTGGACGGGACTAGCATTCTCCCCTGATGAATCCATGTGGAAGAAACGCGTCAGGAGTCGCTTTCCACAGCACTAAGTTTCTACACAAAGGCTTGGCACAAGGTGGACAGGGACAGAGGAATGGCTGGGGATGACCAATATGTGGTGAGATCTACCCAAACGCATGGGTTTATTTAATACATACGGCCTCATGCATTTCAGCTCCCAAATAGATTACTCCAATGATGTCAGCCTTTGAACATAATGTGCCACGAATGAATCCATAGGGAACACTCATATAATGTAAATGAGTAATTTGTATCCCATAGACATATGGACGGTTATTCTTGTGTTAATGGCATTTTGAAATTCTAAGGAAGTGCTGCGTTTTTTCACTGACAGAGCTCCAATTCATATACATATATGGTATTTTTTCCATTGGTCATATGAGCAGAATAGTAGCATGTGGTGTCTTGGAAATTGTATGGGACACATAGCACATTTTTTGCTTCATTTGTAAGCCGTTTATAGAAAATTATCAAAGCCTAAATTTGTACAGGTGTGGCTGTCAAGGTACAACTGTAAGCTGTGACTTGATTTAAATGGGTGCAATTTATATCCATATACCCATATTTCTAGAGGGTCACATACAATTGGTTGGCCTATGCCCATTGGGACAATAGAAGCATTTGGATTGGAAGCAATTTCAGTACTGTCAGTGCTGTTCAATCTCTAATTGTTGTTTGTCTTGTTCTTGTTTCCCCATTCTGTGTAGGTAATAGGGCACAAATTACACCAGGGTTCCTAAATTTAATTTCTTTTTGTTTAATATATGTGCCTTTAATTGGCTTTTAATATACAGTACAGACCAAAAGTTTGGACACACCTGCTCATTTAAAGATTTTTCAGTATTTTCATAACTATAAAAATTGTACATTCACACTGAAGGCATCAAAACTCTGAATTAACACATGTGGAATTATATACTTAACAAAAAAGTGTGAAACAACTGAAATTATGTCTTATATTCTAGGTTCTTCAAAGTTGCCACCTTTTGCTTTGATGAATGCTTTGCACATTCTTGTCATTCTCTTGATGAGCTTCAAGAGGTAGTCACCGGGAATGGTCTTCCAACAATCTTGGAGGAGTTCCCAGAGATGAACAGCACTTGTTGGCCCTTTTGCCTTCACTCTGTGGTCCAGCTCACCCCAAACCATATCGATTGGGTTCAGGTCTGGTGACTGTGGAGGCCAGGTCATCTGGCGTAGCACCCCATCACTCTCCTTCTTGGTCAAATAGCCCTTACACAGCCTGGAGGTATGTTTGGGGTCATTGTCCTGTTGAAAAATAAATGATGGTCCAACTAAACGCAAACCGGATGGAATAGCATGCCGCTGCAAGATGCTGTGGTAGCCATGCTGGTTCAGTATGCCTTCAATTTTGAATAAACCCCCAACAGTGTCACCAGCAAAGCACCCCCACACCATAACACACTCCTCCTCCATACTTCACGGTGGGAACCAGGCATGTACAGTCCATCTGTTCACCTTTTCTGCGGCGCACAAAGACACGGTGGTTGAAACCAAAGATCTCAAATTTGGACTCATCAGACCAAAGCACAGATTTCCACTGGTCTAATGTCCATTCCTTGTGTTCTTTAGCCCAAACAAGTCTCTTCTGCTTGTTGCCTGTCCTTAGCAGTGGTTTCCTAACAGCTGTTTTACCATGAAGGCCTGCTGCACAAAGTCTCCTCTTAACAGTTGTTGTAGAGATGTGTCTGCTGCTAGAACTCTGTGTGGCATTGACCTGGTCTCTAATCTGAGCTGCTTTTAACCTGCGATTTCTGAGGCTGGAGACTTGGATAAACTTATCCTCAGAAGCAGAGGTGACTCTTGGTCTTCCTTTATGGGGCGGTCCTCATGTGAGCCAGTTTCTTTGTAGCGCTTGATGGTTTTTGCCACTGCACTTGGGGACACTTTCAAAGTTTGCCCAATTTTTCGAAATGACTGACCTTCATTTCTTAAAGTAATGATGGCCACTCGTTTTTCTTAACTTAGCTGCTTTTTTCTTGCCATAATACAAATTCTTACAGTCTATTCAGTAGGACTATCAGCTGTGTATACACCAGACTTTTGCACAACACAACTGATGGTCCCAACCCCATTTTTAAGGCAAGAAATCCCACTTATTAAACCTGACAGGGCACACCTGTGAAGTGAAAACCATTCCCGGTGACTACCTCTTGAAGATCATCAAGAGAATGCCAAGAGTGTGCAAAGCAGTAATCAAAGCAAAAGTTGGCTACTTTGAAGAACCTAGAATATAAGACAAAATGTCAGTTGTTTCACACTTTTTTGTTAAGTATATAATTCCATATGTGTTAATTCATAGTTTTGATGTCTTCAGTGTGAATGTACAATTTTCATAGTCATGAAAATACAGAAAAATATTTAAATGAGAAGGTGTGTCCAAACTTTTGGTCTGTACTGTTCCTAAATAAAGGTTATTTTTTATCCAGTTGCTAAATACGTATTTGATCTTCTGTTGGATAAACACACCACGCTTAGAATGCACTAAATGCTAACACTGATCTGCCATTATGATTCTCCAGGATATTATGAGTTCATAGACATCAAACATGTCTAGGTTATTTTTTATCTAAGTGGTAAAAAAAAATCCAAACTTTGCTACAAAATAAAAAATAAATAAAAACAATTTTCCGTTACCAGTAGCATTTCCATTTTTTGTGATCTGGGGTCGGGTGAGGGCTTATTTTTTGTGTTGCTGAGCTGACGTTTTTAATGATACCATTTTGGTGCAGATATGTTGTTTTGATCACCCGTTATTGCATTTTAATGCAATGTCGCAGCTACCAAAAACACATAATTCTGGCCTTTTGAATTTTTTTCTTGCTACGCCGTTTAGCGATCAGGTTAATCTTTTCTTATTGATAGATTGGGCGATTTTGAATACGGCGATACCAAATATGTGTCTGTTTGATTTTTTTTATTGCTTTACTTTGAATGGGGCGAAAGGGGGGTGATTTGAACTTTGATATATTTTTTATATTTTCTTTTTTCTTTTTTTTTTTTTTTTTTACTTTTGCTATGCTACAATAGCCTCCATGGGAGACTAGAGGATGGCATAGCCTGATTGGCTCTGCTACATAGTAGCATTGCTCAGATCGCTCCTATGTAGTAGAATTAAAGCGTTGGTATGAGCGCCGACCACAGGGTGGCGTTCACAGCAATCTGGCATCAACAACTATAGAGGGCTTCAGGAGACCAATCTCCTGATGGGGGTCAGTGATGCACGCATTATCGGCCCGATGGCCAAAAGCGCTAGTTAAATGCCACTGTCAGAGTTTGACAGCAGCGTTTAACTAGTTAATAACGTACTATTCCGTCCGAGGACAGAAAGGGGTTAAGGGAATAAGTCACATATATTTTTTTTTAAATGACCATTAATACCACATATAAGGGACAAATACCATCACGCCATGACCAGACCACATATTACCACCACATAGTGAACAAATAATACCACATACAAGGAGCAAATACCACCACACCATGACCAGACAACATATTACCACCACATAGTGATTGAATACCACAATACTGATCATTAATAAAAAAAACACAATAAAAAGTGACATTATACACAGGAACTCTGTATTTACTGTCAGTGTACAGGTAATACCATGATCACCAGTGACATTATACACAGATGCTCTGTATATAGTGTCAGTGTATAGGTAATACAGTGATCACTGGTGACATTATGCACAGGAGCTCTGTATATAGTGTACAGGTAATACAGGGATCACCAGTGACATTATACACAGGAGCTCTGTATACAGTTCACAGGTAATACAGGCATAACCAGTGACATTATACACAGGAGCTCTGTATGTAGTGTATCATTTAGAGGTAAACAGTGATCAGCAGTGACATTACAAACAGAAGCTCTGTATATAGTGTCTGTGCCGTTACCTAACTTTTGAATAACTTTCAGCCATTATAGGACATTATCTGATGTATATGGTTTAATTCTGTATGTTGTATTTGTTGTACTTTGCTGCCATCTACTGGCCGTGTTATATTATGTTCTTCATGTATTTTTACTCTGTTTACCCATAATACCTTTCTTTCTTCAACTCCTCCTATCTGTATATCACTTCATTCTTTGTCAGTGCCATCTTGGATAACACATGGTAAAGGACTGGAGAAATTATTCTCTTATTACCTCTAACTTCGTGCTTCTAAACTGCAGTACTAACTTCTACCTCATCTTCATCATCCCTGATATCTCACCTCATCAAGGTACTGTAAATAAAACCTGTTGAATTCATCACTGCATCATCCTTCCGGACTAATCATGCACGCAGCTCATCAGGAATATTGGCACAAGTTAGTGAGTTAATGCTATCTGCTAGTGCTTGTACAGAGAACCGTGTTCACATCTCCCTGACACATCTCACTCACGTACATCATTGGCAGACTAGGGTCAGTGTAAGGTAATACAGTGATCATCAGTGACATTATATACAGTAGCTCTGTATATAGTGTACAGGTAATACAGTGATCAACAGTGACATTATACACAGGAGCTCTGTATATAGTGTATAGTTGTATAGTGTACAGGTAATACAGGGATCACCAGTGACATACACAGGACCTCTGTATACAGTGTCTGTGTACAGATAATATAGTGATCACTGGTGACATTATACACAGAAGCTCTGTACATAGTATACAGTTTATAGTGTCAGTATACAGGTAACACACTGACTCACCAGTGACATCTCTAGCTGAAGTCCTTCATCGTTGCTTCTTTTTCATGCAGCAGAGACTGCCATCACTTCTTCCAGCTAGGACTCGTCTCTGCATAAAATAACACAGTTACCTAGAGCACTGCTTTCAGAGCACATTCTCCACTTTTTCCCCTTCTTCTACACTTCACATCTAAATACAGATCTGCACCCACCATTAGTATATAATTGGTTATTAAGCAACCCACTATTCCAAATATAAATTATAACTTTCCCCACCTAATAAATATATAAATTAGCACATGTACTCTTTCCCCAATTCATTACCAGTCACTGCATACTCAACGCCCCCAATATGTACCTCCCATTCACCAGATTCATTATATTTACATGCCCCTTCCACCCCAATTCATTGTCATGTCTTCTGTCTCTCCCACCCTCCCTTTATTATCAACAGCTCTCCCCCCACATTCATCATTTACTCCCCACCCTCAAAATTCATTATTTGCTCTTCTCAGATCATCTTTTGCTCTCCCCACTCCACCTTCAATTCAATTGCTGTCCCCCATCCCTCACTCTCAATTCATCATTTGCAGTCTCCCGTCCCCCTCCCCCACTTCATCATGTGCAGTCCCCTTTAACTTCCCCACTTCATCACGTGCATTCCCCTCACCCCCACTTCATCATGTGCAGTCCCCCTCCCCCAATTCACCATGTGCAGTCCCCTTAACCCCTCACTTTATCATGTGCAGTCCCCTTTACCCCCACTTCATCATGTGCAGTCCCCTTTACCCCCACTTCATATGCAGTCCCTTTACCCCCACTTCATATGCAGTCCCTTTACCCCCACTTCATCATGTGCAGTCCCCTTTACCCCCACTTTATATGCAGTCCCCTTACCCCCACTTCATCATGTGCAGTCCCCAACTTCATTATTTGCAATCCCCCTCCCCCACTTCATCATGTGCATTCCCCTTTATCCCCCCACTTCATCATGTGCAGTCACCTTTAACTCCTACTTCATTATTTGCAATCCCCTTCCCCCCACATCATCATGTGCAGGCCCCTTTAACCCCCCAGTTTATGTGCAGTCCTCCTTACCCCCACTTCATCATGTGCAGTCCCCTTTAACCCACCACTTCATTATTTGCAATCCAATTCCCCACTTCAGCATGTGCAGTCTCCTTTAACCCCCACTTCATCATGTGCAGTCACCTTTAACCCCACTTCATTATTTGCAATCCCCTTCCCCCTCTTCATCATGTGCAGTCCCCTTTAACCCCCACCTTAATCATGTGCAGTCCCCTTTAACCCCCCACCTTAATGATGTGCAGTCCCCTTTAGCTCTCCAATTCATATTGTGCAGTCACCTTTAAACCCCACTTAATTATTTGCAATCCTCCTTCCCCCCCACTTCATCATGGGCAGTCCCCTTTAATCCCCCACTTCATTATTTGCAATACTCCTTCCCTCACTTCATCATGTGCAGTCCCCTTTAAACCCCCACTTCATTATTTGCAATCCCCCTTCCCACCACATCACCATGTGCAGTCACCTTTAACCCCCCACCTCATCATATGCAGTCCCTTTACCCCCACTTCATATGCAGTCCCTTTACCCCCACTTCATCATGTGCAGTCCCCTTTAACCCACCACTTCATTATTTGCAATCCCCTTCCCCCTACTTCACCATGTGCAGTCCCATTTAATTAGTCCCATGATCCTCTTTAAATCAGGCTAAAAGCACTTCAAATAGCAATTAACACCGAAAGCCACCATGGAAAGGTGCCATGGTGGTATAAAGTGACTAGAAAGGATATAAGAATAAAATCAATGATTCTTTATTGATACAAAGTTAAAAATTGTTAAAAAGACGGGAAAAAAAAAGGAATTATAGAAACTTGATTCCAGCTCACCTAGTTGCTCTATGTTCATCCACCTGGGGCTCAGACACCGGCCTCGTCCTGGCCTCACATCAAGGAAAATACAAAAAATTGGAGTCCGGCTCAACAGGACTGGATTTTCCTTTTCTTTTTCAAAAGAAAATATAGTGCATGCAAAAGAAACATTTACATGGTCAACATGTTTTGACTGCACTAGGTAGTCTTACTCATGACTAATGGTCAGATAACATGCGGTCATTTATATATTCTTTTACAAGGTATAACACAGATGTTCCTAATTCACGTAACAATTGGGTGTTACATATAGCATGTGATGAAGCAAATACTAGAATTACATTATAAAACTGCAAATATTAGTGTCCATGAATTTTTCCACATTGCAGGTGAAAAAATTATATATAAAGTCACACACCAAAATTATAAAAAAAACACATGCAATAGTGTGATGTTAAAATAAGAAAAATTAAATCATACACCAGAATAAAAACCCCAAAGTGTTTTTAATAATGCCATGCTATAATTATACCATGTTATAAAGGTGTGTGAATTCTGCACATAATTTTTTTTCTTTATATTAAAAAAAAATCTTTTTATTGTATATATAAAAAATGTGTAATTTTGGTGTTTCAATTATTATTGTAATTTTTCTAATTCCTTATTTCAACATTAATAAGAAAGATTATAAAGTGAAAACACAATAAAAGCATTTATAAATAAATGTGAATGCCTCCCATAAAATGGAAAACATTCTAAGGCTAGGTTCCCATTGCGTTAATGGGAACGCGCTAACGGACAGCGTTGCACGGCGAAATTAACGCCGTGCAACGCGTCCGTTAGCGCGCCCATTCACGGCAATGGGAACGCGCAGCACTAGCGCGTGCCATGTTCGGCACGCGCTAGCGACGCGCCGGTGTTTCCTGGCGCGCCGCGGACGCTGCTTGCAGCGTCCGAGGTGCGCCAGCGGTCCGTTCCCCGCTCTCGCAGATCGGGGATCTGCGAGAGCGGGGACGTTACCGCGACCCCGGGACGCGGCCCCTTTAAAAACATTGCGTTAGCGCAATCCGCTAGCGCTAAACGGATTGCACTAACGCAATGTGACCCTAGCCTTACAAGGCAACATGATCAAGGAACTTTTAATGCACTGGACGCAAAAAAACAAACAAAAAACTTGCTGAAATACATTATGCAATAAATGCATCACATATATATGCTATTGAAACATACAAAGTTGACACTATGCTCTTCATGGCGAAGGAATATGATATTATTTTGTTAATGCAACTGCATAAAAGCCTTGAACAAGAACTGTGTTTTTTCTCCCAAAATAACTAGGAAGTTATTTGAACTTTCTTTTCTTGGCTGATCTGTGATGTACAGCTTCTGGGTTGTCTCTCATCAAGCTCCAGCAATAGTCAGCCATCATATGAGACCCACCGGCCTTGATACGTTCTTCCATTGTTTTATTGTACTGATGAAAACTCTCCCCTTGTTCCTCGCTCACATCATCATGGTTCTCTGGAAAATAGTCCAAATGGCTGTGTAAATAGTGAATCTTGATACTCATTCTACATCCAGATTTCGCAGACTGATTAGTAGCTCTTCCACAATCTCTTCATAGTTGTCTGCTTTCTTATTCCCTAGAAAATTCTGCACCCAGGGCCGGCATCAGCACCCAGCGCACCCGGGCAAGTGCTGGGGCCCTGGCGAGACTGGGGGGCCAATAACGGTAAGACACTTATTATGCTGGCATTGCCGACACTGATGCGCAGCTCATCATGCGCTCCTGGGGGGCCCCCAATGCTGGACTACATCATTCCCGAGTCTGACCCTCCCTCCCTGTGCTAGTGTGCTGTGTGCTGTGTGTGACTCCAGCCAGGACTCGGAGGCGGAGCTGGAGCGGATATATGATTCCCGGCACTGGCAGCAGGAGGCGGGACTCACTGACTGGGACTCACTGCAGCAGGAATACTCACCAATCACCGTCCATGGGGAAGAGTCACTTCCGGGCCGGCGGTCGTCACTTCCGGGTGAGAGTGAAGAGCTCGTCAATCCTAAGAAGAGCAGCGCTGACACACAGATCGCGTCGCGACACGGTCCGGGACCCGGGTCCACCATCCAGTTCCAGCGCAGCGTGCAGCAGAAGAGTAGCATTCGTCAGTGCATGTGCGCAGATCCTGTGTCCGCAATGGTCGGGGGCGACGGCGTGGTGGTGGGTGAGCTGGGCTGCCTGTGTTATATACTACGTGGGCTGCCTGTGTTATATACTACGTACGTGCCTGGGCTGCCTGTGTTATATACTACGTGGCTGTGCTATATGCTACGTGGCTGCCTGTGTTATATACTACGTACGTGCCTGGGCTGCCTGTGTTATATACTACGTGGGCTGCCTGTGTTATAAACTACGTACGTGGGCTGCCTGTGTTATTTATTATGTGGCTGTGCTATTTTTCTATGTGGCTGGGCTATATATTACGAGGCTGTGCAATATATTACGTGGCTGGGCAATATACTACGTGTCTGTGCTATATACTACGTGTCTGTGTTATATACTGTGTGGCTCTGCTATATACTACGTGGCTGGGCAATATACTACGTGTCTGTGCTATATACTACGTGGGCTGTGATATATACTATGTGGCTGTGCTATTTACTACGAGGCTGTGTTATATACTAAGTGGACTGTGCTATATACTACATGGCTGTGTTATATACTACGTGGGCTGTGCTATATTTCTCTGCTGTATCTGTGCATCATGAATTGTGGTATGTATTAAAGGGGGGGCCCACAGACTCTTTCGCCCGGGGCCCTCAAAAACCTGGAGCCGGCCCTGTCTACACCACATCACAAAATGCATTCCAAGCTCTTTCTTCTGTCTCATTCATTGATGTGATAAAATTTGGGTCTCTCATAAGTGTTCTTATTTGAGGTCCATCAAATATTCCAGCCTTTTTCTTCTCTTCACTAAGACCAGGAAAAGTTGAACATATATAGTTAAAGCATTCTCCACCGTGATTGAGAGCTTTGACGAACTGCTTCATCAATAAAAGTTTTATGTGTAATGGAGGAAAGAATGTCCTTCCTATCCACTAGAGGATCATGGATGACATTCTTATCACCAGATGCCAAACTCTGTCGCTAAGGCCATTAAGTTTTCAACAAATGCTCTGCTGTAGCTCTACTGTCCCAGTAGCACAGAAAACAAGGGTGTTATCATAACAAATGGGAATTATGCATGTTCAAATTAAACAAGGATAATCTCACATGTATTGGGAGACTAAATGAAAACTAAATTTACCTTAGTGAACCGTATAAACCGACACTTTTCATGCACTACTTATATTTATCATGGAATTCATGAAAATGGGCTATATACCTATAGCGCAAAAACGTGATGTGATAGAGAAATTATAAGATCAGATTTGAATTCAGCACCCTCAAATTAGTCTCAAACTTTTCTTAAAGTCCATGCCAGAAAAATTCTTTTTTTTTTGTAGAACAGTGTTATGGACTCTGGGGACCTGCCTGCGTGCCAAATGTGGTCCGCGGATCGGAGGTTCCCCATCCCCGGCTCAAAGGGCTGGTGGCCCACTTTGTATTACACAGCCGCCAGCCCACCGGGTATCTGCTGCTTCTCTGTGTTATAGGCTTTATTAATCCCGTTACCCTTGTGGAGTGAATTACGTTCAGAACAACGGCATGCTGAAAATTTTTTTTATTAAGTGAAAACAAATCCGTCACAAGCACTGCCCAATTGTATAATATTGGTTCTAGTACTATCCAATAAAAATTAGGGATAGCACTTGTCTGGTTTATATGGTGGTGTGAGCGAGCCCTACTATTGTCAATATTCACCTAATATGCACGTAAAGTGAATTCTACTTATATGACCGTACAACATTTTCGCCATTGTACTGAACTATAATATTCTGTAATTATTTGCTACGTACATTTCTGTGACGAATGTGACACAGAATCACCCAGCAGTCCCAAAGGAACATGCAAAAAGCTAAGATTACAGACAATTGCTCCCAGCTTCATCATGCAAAATCTGCAATTACAGTAATCAAGAAACAACCCATTTGCTTCCTGAGCTAATGTGACTCAGCAGAGATGAGGGGATGTGGGCACAGAATCGGTTCCTTATGATTACCATTGTTATCTTGGAAAATATTCTTATTTCATATCTTAAAGTCTATGCAACAGTTGGAACAAAAATTACATTTTACACAATTTGGCTACTTGTGGAGATAACAATGAACTTCTTGCCGAAGGGTATACTTTAGACAAGGGGTGCACAAACTTTTTTGTTCTAAGAGCCACATTGTCTTATAGGACCAATCCAGAGTCCGCACTAAAAATGAAAGGGCATTACCTTCTGTGATATTTGTAACATATCAAAAGTGTATGCCATAAATGTCCAATGGGTACAAATTCTACTTACAGGAATGCCAACTCCAAAAAACACCACTTTATGACTGCATACCCACAATTAATTTTTTGGACAAGAATTTAAAAAATAGATTCTGATCCTAAATCGACATAAAAACTGCGTCAAATACTGTATGACTAAGGCTCCTTTCACACTAGCGTCGGAATCTCCCCGTCGCAATGCGTCGGGGAGAGATTCCGACGCTAGCGTTTGCTGCATTGCACAATGGGTGCAGCGGATGCATTTTTACGGCGCATCCGCTGCCCCATTGTAAGGTGCGGGGAGGTGGGGGCGGAGTTCCGGCCGCGCATGCGCGGTCGCAAAAAGCGGTCCGTCAGGAGAAAAAAACGTTACATGTAGCATTTTTTTCTCCCGACGGTCCGCAAAAGCACGACGCATCCGTCGCTCAACGGATGCGACGTGTGGCAATCCGTCGCAAATGCGTCGTCAATGCAAGTCTATGGGGAAAAAACGCATCCTGCAAGCACTTTTGCAGGATGCGTTTTTTCTGCAAAACGACGCATTGTGACGGATTGCAGAAGACGCTAGTGTGAAAGTAGCCTAAGGCTACTTTCACACATCAGTTTTTTGCCATCAGGCACAATCCGGCGAATTTAAAAAAAACGGATCCAGTGCAAATTGTGAAGAAATGAGGTGCCGGATTTGTTTTTTTGCTGGATCCGTTTTTGTTTACTGGGCAGAGAGTTTGGAATTCCTGTTCCGGGGAGAAGAGGGTGAGAGAGAGATTCATGACTACGGGTATATCACACCACAAACGCATTGATCACCGAGCCATGCTGTGCTCCCAAAATAATTGTGCCCATGATCGTGCGGCGCACATGGAAATCTGGTTGGCCGGTCTAAACATGCTACCAAATGAACAATGATCAGCTTGCATGTGCCAACAGTAGGGAGAATTAGGGTTAATGTTTTTGAATAGCCCAAAAATGGAGGGGCTAAGGTGAAGGGAGACATTTTCCTATCGGAAGTTAGGTAGGGCCAAATCTGCACTAGAAGCAGATCTATGGTCTGGATAGTGAGCAGAGCTGCAAGACATGCGAGTCCCAGATGTGAGTGTAGACCAAGGCAGTGGATAGCAAGACGCAGAGTAAATCAAGGAAAAGTGATCAAAGGACAGATTGATGCATTGGCGATGGGTCCTGGGATAGGACCTCTAGCAGCACAGCCTCATGTTTATAACTCTGAGAGGTAACGAAGCAGCACAGAGCAGAGAACGTGAGATGAAGAGAGTGTCCCGGGCAGGGGGCCTAAGGCATCAGCAAATCAAACATGTTGGCAAACTATATCCTTTAAGAGGGAAAAGGACGTGGAACTGAGGGTTG
The DNA here is from genome assembly GCF_032444005.1 of Ranitomeya imitator. NCBI lineage: Eukaryota > Metazoa > Chordata > Amphibia > Anura > Dendrobatidae > Ranitomeya > Ranitomeya imitator. The sequence goes on from NC_091285.1 coordinate 463,815,743, forward strand.
AGAATAGAAGGCTCACTAAGAAAGGGAGCACTTTCTGGTTTAGAGTTGAGATTAGATCTGAGATTATTAGCAGGAATCCTAGGTTAGAGATGTGGAGGGCTCAAGAAGTATGGACTGTTTGGCAATATGATAATTTCAGCAACCTCTTCAGAGGACATTCCAGTAACGTCTGGGGCCTGTGGTCTGAACTAGGCACTGCGAAATGTGCCTTATTCCCTTTCAAAAAGTGAAAGCCAAATGGAAAAAATCATGAGATATTCTCTCCAGCTTCACAGTTTCCATTATCTTGGGGAAAAGGCAGCAATTAAGTGAAGAGAGGTCAGGCAGAACAGAGAAAGTGGAAAAGTACTGTGCTGTACCATAAATTGAACTCAAAATGCTAAGTAGAGTTGAACTGTTTGTTAAGGAGCGAGTATCCCCTGATTTGTGTGCAGATGTTCCTGGATTCGGGAGCCTGGAGACAGCAGAGGTCTGTGACTGAAACGTGAGTGTTCTGCAACACACGCAAAGCACATGGGAATCGGGACACTGTTTATTTGTAGGGTACCAGGGTGTGGAAACACAGCAGCCCCTCGCTCATGACTACCGCCTTATGCACCTTACATATTTATGCTATAAAGTTTGCATGCATGTCTAGCCCAAATGTTCAGCATATAGAGAATTTCACATACGTATAAGCTTAATGTGCACTGCAAAAGCAATGTTGAAAATGTCATACAAGTATGCAAAGCCGAAAGAACACATTTTGTCTCAAAGCCAAATGCTTTCTTCAATGGTTGTGCATGTTAAGCAATTTGATGTAGGTTTTGGACGGTAAGTGGATTCACATATGCTGTTTATCGTCAATTGTGTATGTACTCTATATATTTGTACTTTTTTATGTCTTTAAATGCTCTTGATGTATTTTGCAGATGTGGACATTCATTTTTTATATTACCTTGATACACGATTTTGAATGAAGAAATGAATATGCATCTAAGAAGCAATGTTTGAAGAATTGTAACAAAGCAATATGCATGGTAACAAGTATATTCAGGGCAGCATTTTTATTTATGTATAGTAGTTTATTGATTTGGAAAATAACTTTACTATAATTACTTTACTGTATAATGAATTGTACAGTTTGGGCAGTTATCATATGGTCCAACATAGTAAAACTATATTTGGCAACCTAAAAACATAATTTGCTGCAGTAATCGTAATTCATCGCTAATGTGTGTAACAGTGCTTCTCCATACAGCCGCTAGCTGGATATATTTAATTATAAATGGGAACGTGGCGGGCTGTGTGGAAAATGTATGTGTGCACGCTTTTACTATATCAGATTTGGCCTCTGTCCAATGCAATTACATTAGGTAGCAAAACAGAACCTTAGTTGAACTCTAAAGCTCAGAAAGTTTATCTTAAAAAGTAAAGTAACTGGCTAGTGGGAGCAGCAAAAGTCTGTAGCTTGGGGCCCCATAGTTTACGAATTGTAAACAGCAGCAAAATATTACATTTCAGCACTAGTTATCCTATGATGTATTAAATACCTTTGGTTAAAGTGAGTTTTGTGGTTATTTGGGAAAGTTTCTTGTTATATGAGATATAGTTGCAAATAATTTTCTTTTATCATTATCATTCACAAACTGATAAGTAATAGACTTTCAATCAACATTTCTGTTAAAAAAAATGAAATCAGTTAAATGGCTTGTCCAGGAATAGCATATCCTTGTCTTATTCCCTGGATAAGTCATCAATATGAGATTGGTGGGGTTCGACACTGCTGATATATGTTCTGATAGCTTTCCAATGCTCTTTAGGTGTTTTAGTGACTGCTGCTGACTACTGCAGTTTATCTGCAATATCAGAACAGTGGCGTTGTTGGACTCTCTTTTAAAACAAGGAAACAAATTAACAAAATTGTTGGTTCCCTTCTTTTAAATTAAGAAAAAAATATAAAGGTCACTGAAATAATTTAAAACTGACAAAAGTAATTTTCAGTTTAAACTTGCTGAATATCAATTTATAAATTGTGATTTAACAGAAAAAAATAATAAGCAAATTAATAAAATTGGCCAGGACAAAAATTTTGTTACCCCCAAAAAAGACTGAAAATAATTTGAACACAGGGACATGTTAAACTAAAGTGTGTGATGTAATTAACATCACAGGTGTCTACAAATCTGTAATCAGTCAGTTTGCCAATTTAAATTGTGAAAAGTAGTGACTGTGCTGTTTGGTATCATGGTGTGTATAACACTGGACATGGACCTAAGAAAGCGGAGCTGAGAAAACAATGTCTAGACAAGCGTGAACCCATGGATGTCTGTGTTTGGCTGGACATTTTAATAAAAAAAAAGTCCAATTCAGGACCCAAACCTGACTGGGACTCTATATTTGTGAAAGGGTACCAGAACTTCAAAAAGCTATAAAATGGCTATAAAATGGTCGTAGTAAGGGTTTGCAAAATGAAGAAAAATGGGGGTAAAAGCAGGACAATTGCCCTGCAAGCAAATGAGTAAGGGAAATTGACTTAAAGGGGTTATTTCACCATAGCAATCATGGTAAAGTAGGAAGTAAAATTGGCCCCACAGAGACTGAGGTTTGCTACCACCACTCCAGTTAAAAATTTCACCCACAGAGCATGCGGTAGAGTATTCCAACAGAAAGCTTACATACTTCACCTCCAGACCATGGGACACAGTATCCCCACAGAAGCCGATTCAAATTTCACCCACGGAGCATGGGAAACAATACCCCCCACAGAAGATTACACTACATTTCAGCAACAGAGCATGGGGCATGATACTCTCTCCACTTATTTTTTTTTTTTAAATGTCAGCCTCAAAGCACAGGGAACAATGCCCTTATAAAATATTATACTAAATTTCAGCCACTGAGCATGGGCATAATATCCCCACAGAACATTACATTAAATTTCAGCCTTAGAGCATGGAGCATGATACCCCTGGTGTTAAAAAAAAAAAATTGCTCCAGTACTGTGTACTGCAAATGCATCTGAGGAAATCCTAGTAGGTCCCGAATCCTGAAGAGTTTACCTTGAAAAAATTAGTGTTCAAATCAGGCAACCATGCCAGAATTAGGACCTTTAACACTAGTCTGGATGAGACAATTATGCAACCTTTTTTTATGGGAGGGGGAATAAAATTTAACCCACAGGGCATGGTACACAACAGTGTGACGCCCCAGGGTTCTGGTTGTCACAGTGGCATTGCTTTCCTCACGGGGAGAGTGATGTCACGCTTGGAAGTGATGGAAGATTCCTCTTAACAGGTAATTAGCACATAAAACCGTTCTGACTCCAGGCTCTACTCCTGACTTCAGGGGAGCTGCTCTCTCTGGTCAGGAGGAGGAGTTAGTTGCTAGGCAGTTGCTAGGCAGTGAGAAAGATGTAGACAGTTGGTGCCAGACAGCAGACTGGAGCAGTCTGAGGCAGAAGGACGGGTGAGGGGCCTTACAGCCTGAGGTGCAGAAGCTCCTAGATAGCGAGATACAGAAGGAAGAACAGCCTTCAGCTAACGTGCCAGAGAGCGATGCACAGGAGAGTGACAACAAGGGAGAATAGCTCTGACTGGGCTACCTCCCTGACAGAGCACAGATACCGGTAACCGGAGGACCGAGGTTGTGTCATACTCTAGGAGGCACAGCAGAAACCGGTAGGACAGCTAGACTACATGTAACTTGTCCGCGCTAATACCCAGGAAACATAGTAACACATAGAGCCCGAGTCGTGATAGAGACCCTGTAAAAAGGCTCGAGTCACCTGTCATATGGGTTTGAGTCCTACCTTATGGGGGACAGAGAGAACTGAGAGGACCTTGCCAGAAGCCTTAGGCAGTAAGAGACTACAATACCACCACGCTAAAAGGAAGGCTTTTAACTCCACCTGGTTAAGGGGGACTCTGAACTCGCTTCCAAGCTGGCCAGACCCTGCCTGTACTGGTGATCTGGTGCCCTGGACTGGGGCTGCCTGCTACCATCAGTAAACCAGGTAAAAAGATTGCACAACTGCATCCTTTGCTCTTTACTGCACCACTCACCATCTTCCATCTATTCACCGGGAGTCCTGATGACCTACTTCACCTCTGGGAAGTTATACCATCTGGCTGCCATAACATCACCCCAGAGGACCCCTTTAAGCAGTGTTGGTCATCCCTGACCGAATACCATAGGTGGCGTCACAAAATTTCTTTATTTAAAAAACCCCTTTAAAGACCTTCCCTTTAACATGGGCCCACAGGGCCACAGACTGGGACATTGCCGCTGTGACACGTCCCTTTAAGTACCGGACCAGGTACCCAGTATCCCCAAGGCCCTGGCGGGCGTTCCATTTGCCTCATAGAAGTTTAATAATTTTAGCCTCGGCATGGGGAACAATACCACCACATAAAATTATTAAAAATTTCACCCACATAGCATGGGTCACAATACCCCCTGAAACACAAATTCAAATGTCACCCCAAGAGACAATGAGTGCCAGAAATTTTGTGCTGTAAAATAGAGGTAGTAAAGGGTAGGGTGCTGCAAAATGAAGTAAAATGGGGTGGTAAGAGCAGGACAATTGGCTGCAAACAAATGTGGACAGGGAAATTACTTAAAGGGGTTCTGTTGTGTGTAGGCAGACAAAGGTTATTGCACTCCACAAAAAGGGATAGGGCACTGATTTAACCCCTTAACTCCCCGGGCCATTTTCCTGACGTTTTTATTGATACCATTTTGGGGTAGATACGATCTTTTATGCAAACATAATTCTAGTGGTTTGAATTTTTTTCTCGTTACACCGTTTAGTGATCAGGTTCTTTTTTAATATTCTCAATATAGCGATACCAAATATGTGTATATTTTGAATTTTTCAATTGTTTTATTTTGAATGGGGCAAAAGGAGGACGACTTGATCAGACACCTGTGTGTAGCAGAAATGCTCACTTGCTATGAGTGCTGACAACAGGGCGGTGCTCATAGCAATCTGGCAATGACAACCATAAAGGTCTGCTGCAGACCTCTGGCTGTCATGCCAACACATCGGTGACCAGCATTCATGTGACAGGGTCACCAATGGGCGGGAATAGTGACGGGCTTCCTGTAAGTGTGAGTGAAATGCCACTGTCTGAAATAGACAACAGCATTTAACTAGTTAACAGCCGCAGGTGGATTGCGATACCACCCATGGCTGTTGCGGGTACATGTCAGCTGTCTAGATCAGCTGTCATGTGCACAGAATGGTGCAGGCTCAGTGCCGGAGCCAGCACCAAACTGGGGGAGTCCGACATGTGCGTACTATTACGCTTCATGTCAGAAATGAATAAAAAGGGTTAAAAAAAAAATTGAACCAGGAGTCCGCGGTCAAGATTTTTTTGTCAAGTGGAGGAGGACGTGGTGATGTACGTGTAAGAGGCAAATTAGGAGGTAGCCAACAGTTTGTTTTTTTGCTACTTTTATATTTTTGGGGTATTTTCTTATTTTTTAAGGGAATCTAATAACAGAGGATAAAATACAAAGCCAAACAATTATATTAAACCAGGAGACCCAAGTGTAGGATGAGGTACATATAGTGATGTAGGTATAACAGTCCAAGTAGGAGGTAGCCAGCACTTGTTTTTTATTTTTTAGGGGAACTAATGAAAATAATAGAAATTAAATGCAAAAAATATATATTATCTTGAACCAGGAGGCGGAGGTCCAAGTGGAGGATGAGGATGAAGTGTAGGTTGAGTGTGGCAGAGGCAAGGGAGGAGGTAGCCAGCAAATCTCTTACATTTTTTAAATTTTTTTCAGGGGGGAGGCAACAAAATTAAACAAATAACAAGTAGAGTCTAACAATGACTGGGTGCTGTATAGTTGTCTAGTCAGCCAAAGGTATAGACAAGTCTTTTGTGATCCATGTCTGGTTCACTTTAATGAATGTGAGCTTGCCCATGTTGACTGTGGACAGGCAGATGAGCCCATTTGTGATGATACCCCCTGCCATGCTAAATATGTTCAGACAGTACAGTTACCGCAAGGTAGGCTAGCATAAAGGGCAAGCTCAGGCCATGTGTCCAACTTTGAGACCAAAATGTTAAATGGGGCAGACCCATCAGTTATAACATGGAGACGTATGAACATGTACTCTACCACCAAGTTGGGGAAACACTGCCTCCTACTATGGACCATATCAGATGGTGGTGCTGGATGTTGTGGGGTGTGGAGGAATTGTTTCCACATTTTGGCCATGTTGTTTCTACACTGCCTTCTGAGGTGCTGGTGGTGTCCCCAGCTGCATTGACGACTTCCTCCTCTGCCACTAACTTGTATTTTCACTGAACCCCAGCTGTCAGGTAGGAAAGCCGTCAGTAGTTTCTTTATTAGCACGGCCATACAGTTACACTCTGTGGTAGAGCAGGGAGACTTGATCTCCCTGCTCTGCCACCTGGCTGCTATGGGTCCCCTGAGCAGGAGGCGGGCCCGGTGCCAGCAGTGGGCTTGCCGCCTGTCAGCTGACCACATCGATGAGAAGGGAAGCATTACGCTCCCTCTCCCATCATCCCACCCTTCCAGCATCTGACATCCATGTCGCAGACACGGACAGGTATCAAGATAAGGTCACTACTCAGTGCCCGCTGTCCGGAGATGTGTGGATGCTGGAAGCAGCAGAGGAACGAAGAGGAGAGATATTTATTGCTTTTATGGGCTGCATTATGCTATATAGTCTGTCTGCCTATGGGGGATTTTACTATAGAGTCTGCCTATGAGCGTGAGGGGTGCATTATACTATAGAGTCTGACTGTCTACCTATGGGGGGTGTAGTATACCATAGAGTCTGCCTATGGAGGTGCAGTATACTATAGAGTCTGACTGCCTATCGGGGGTGCATTATATTATAGAATCTGCCTAATAGGGAGTGCATTATACAATTTAGAGTGCTTACGGGGAGTGAATTATACTATAGGGTCTGCCTATGGGAGGTGCATTATACAATATAGAGTCTGCCTAAGGGGGTGCATTATACAATATAGAATTTGCCTATGGGGGTGCATTATACAGTACAATAGAGTCTGCCTATGGGGGGTGTAGTATACAATATAGAGTCTGCCTATGGAGAGTGCATTATACAGTATAGGGAATAGATGGTGATGGGGCTGGAAATATGAGAAGTGAAATGTGTCTCTGTTGCAATCTCTGCAGCCGAGTCGTGGCTGGAAGAAGTTAAGTCTATCTGGGCCAAACAGGAAAAGTGAATGATTCCATCAGAAAGAACATCAGCTGTAAGTAACCATCTATAATTCTGCTGTAATCACTTGCATGTTCCGTAGGACTGGTATCTACTATTGACTATATGGTGGTAGTATCAATGTTGGTCATTGTATAGAGATTATTTTCAGCAACAGTGCAGTCATCTGCTGAGGTTCTCCTATATCCGAAATTAGAGTGCATCATGGAGTTGTAATCAAGGTTGCCTGGTTATGGGCCCACTCAGAAGGTTCGCCCATCCCTGAACCAAAACCCTAGCTATGTCTCTGAAGGGATGCGAGTCAAACCAGCCCTAGCTGCTACCAGATTTCTTCTGTTATCACAAACCACCAGGCCGGGCTTGAGGTTCATGAGCACCAACCACTCATCTGTCTTCCATTTGATGCCCGTCCAAAGATCGGGCACTCTAATCAAGGCTATAATGCCACAGAGCAACAGGTTTTTATGGCAGATGTTTTTTTCCTCAAAGATTACAAACTTTTTAGGCAACAGAGCAATGTAATATTTTGCATCCGTGTACAAGGTTTATATGGCACAGAGCACTAGCATTTTTTTGCCACAGAGCAATAGGATTTTTTTGCCATAGAGAAAAAGGTTCCCATGGCACAGAGCACTAGGATTTTTTGCAACTAAGTACAAGTTTTACTTAGCACATAGCAATAGGATTTTTTGTCACAGAGAACAAGATTTATATGACCCAGACCAACAGGATTTTTGAAGGGTCATTATAGGAGGCGTCTGTCTAGGAGGAGCACACAAGCCGACTTCAGTAAACAGTATGTTCACTGGTACACTTGAAAATGGACGTCCATCTCTCTTAAAGTCTTGTCAGAGCAGTTTCCTGGTAAAAGAATTGCCACACAGTGTTCCTCAACCTTGTCCTTTCACAGACTCTCCCTGTGAAGACCACGCATGAGATGGTGAGCAAGATTAGATAGGGTGCACAGTCTTCCACAGGACAAGAGAAGAAAACAGGGTCGCATAGAAGACTGTTTTGGAAATGATGGAACAAGAAATTGTAAAGGATGAGTCAAAGATGGGTCGCACCTTTAACATTTAAACCTCAGAGACAGCACTTACCAAATAAACAGAGAACTCATCCACAGTCGATCTGTCTCCCTCAAACAAACTTCAGAAGGCACTAGAGACAAGAGAACACATCTTTATCTTCATGGAGAGAAGATTCCAGAATGGCCATGCCGAAATTGCACCTGTAGTTCAAGACTTTGAGGAGTGTTGGTACACACAAATTTTTGGTGTGTATCATCCTAAAAAACCAGGCCAGATAACAGTAGTTTTTGACAGCTGCCAGATGTGAAGGTGCTGTTAAAAAAAAACAAAAAAAAAATGCCCTACTGTCTGGCCCGGACCTCAACAACAGACTTCTGGGAGTACTTCTCGGCTTCCCAGAGAGGCAGTGGCGTTCATAGCTGACATACAACAGATGTTTCACAAAATCCCAGAAATTAAATTACTTGAAATTCTTCTGGTACCGTGACAACGACCAATATAAAGACATTGTAGAGTATCAAATGAGGGTGCACATTGTTGGAACTGATCCATTCTCTGCAGTCACTATCTATAGTCTCAGACATTGTGCCAAAGAGGGTGAAACAAAGTATGGGTCAGATGTTAACCCCTTTCTGACCTCGGACGGGATAGTACGTCCGAGGTCAGAAGCCCCGCTTTGATGCGGGCTCCGGCGGTGAGCCCGCATCAAAGCCGGGACATGTCAGCTGTTTTGAACAGCTGACATGTGCCCGTAATATAAATGGTTAAAGAGGGTGCTCAACTGTTGTAATGTGGGTGCCAGGAGAAAAATAGTCCAATATTAATAATAGAAACTGCGGCACTCAATGAAAGGGAGATTATTCACTAATTCATGAATTTTTATTTCAAAGAAAAAATATCAATGTTGGTGGGATTCCACATGCAAATTTTCTGTAAATTTTGTGATAAACAGTTTATGTACAATTCTCAACGTTTCGGCTTATTTTAAAGCCTTTCTCAAGAGATTTCTGTCTGCAATATATACAAATAAAGATATATGAATGAAAAAACGTACAATTGAAATATACAAATAAACAAAGTAGTTGAAATACAAAAACAATACAAAACGATATATAATATATACTATGAGATACTATAGTGCATCCTAAAACAAGGATGTGCTGAATGTACTCCGTTTCATAACTATGGGCACTTTTTGGATCCGCCAACTTATGATATCCTATCAGAGAGCTGCGAAAATATACTCCAAAACTAGGTTATAGTATTGATGAAAATAAAAATGACATAACTCCTCATTAATACCAAGAGAAGCAAAAAAGGAATTCTACATGACCTCAAATAACAAAGGACATCCAAGAGAAACAAAAGTAAAAAAGGACATCCAAAAGAAAAAATAGAATAAAATAAAAATTCTACCGGCCAAAATCCAGAAAGGGAACATACAGTTCAAAATGAGCAATACCAAAGAGACATTTCTCCATTAGTCACAGGGAATATCTAGTCCCATAAATATAATAAAACTAATAAGTATGCTACCGCAGAGATATACTGTTATAATGGCACAAAAGCCATATAATGGATTCCCATACCCTAATGGGAAGTGTAAATACCCACACCTAACAGTAAATATATGAACACCACATAGTGTGCGTATGGAAAGATAAAGAAGGGACATTACTTATCAGCATATGGAACAGGGGTGGAACTCCCACTGTAAAAAATAAAGAGGGGACATGTAATAACATCTTAGCTTGATAAAAACCGAAGGAGGAAGCTAGTGTGGGATATACCTTCAAGACAGGCGCCGCAAAAGTATCCGGTAAGGAGGTCCGGGAGGCTGTGACCACTTGACATGGAGGTGAGTGATACCTGGCATATTGTTGGCTTTTTATCTGGTGCAGTGAGCGTGCGAATCTAAGTGCTTCCGGGTGAAGAAATGACCTCACTGTGTGGGGCGCAAGGTACGGAGTGTGTCCCGGCTCGGAAAGAGCCGAATACTGCCGAACAAAGCCGAAAGCCAGAGGACCGCGCATGCGCAGATGTAGTAGCGCTCTAGTTTTAGTTCCCGCCTGTATGCTGCAAGAAAAAAGGGAAGAAGAAGAAAACATATAAGATAAATTTGTGCAAATTGTGCGCAACATATAGAACTAATAATTATCATTAACTATGGATTATCATTGATTATCTCACTGCGGTGAAGCTATAAATGTACAAATGAAAAAAGAAAATTAAGAATAAATGACTATTGGAGTATTTAAATAAAAAGCCTAATTATATAATAGAGAATATTGGGATCTAGGATTTTTCAGACCCAATATTAGTCAATGAATACCTGTGAACAGGGTAATGGAATTATCCGCTAAGGACAATAATATAATGTTAAAGGAATATCTAAAAGTCTAAATCCCAGGTTGCACATAATCTAATGGTATATTAAGGGACATATTGAATATGTTCTGAATATATTAAGTACATTAAGTATATTGTATATTATTAAATATATTAAATATATTAAGACCCGGACCGGGGAAAGGGGTTTAGTATGAGACCTCATAATCTCTGTTCAGTCCTAGTGGAGTAAGAGTTTGGAGAGTATGAATCCAAAAGGATTCTCTCTCTTTCAGTCTCTTAATCCTGTCACCTCCCCTTCTAGCCAATGGAACATGTTCTATGATCTGATACCTCAATTGGGCTACAGTATGATTATTTTGTGCAAAGTGAGCTGGGATAGGAAGTAAGGTCTTACCACACCTTATGGTTGATTTGTGCTGTGAAATGCGGTCTTGGATATGTTGGGTGGTCTCACCCACATATCCGAGACCGCATGGACATTTAATCAGATATACAATAAATGTAGAATTACAAGTAAAATGACCCTTAAATGGAAACCTTTTGCCAGAGCGAGGATGTGTGAAGCAATCCCCTTTAGTTATATTAGAACATTGGTGACAACTTAAACAGGGAAAAGTCACGTTTTGGGGTGTAGAAAAAACCCTTTGTGATGATTCTCTCACCTCTGAGGGACCCACATCCGCTCTAACCAACTGATCTCTGATGTTCAGACATCTTTTGTAACTAATAATTGGTTTAAAGGTAAACTCTTTAACCTGAGGATAAGCTTTTCTAAGAATATCCCAATGTTGGGTCACACATGAATTAATTAAATGATTAAACGGATGATAAGTGTTCACAAATGCTATCCGGGGTACATTCTGCCCTGCACGAGATTGTGTCATATTTCGTTGTGTGCGTAAAATATGAATTGGATAACCCCTAATTAGAAATTTAGAGTCCATCTCTTGATGTCTTATACGGCAAACTTCCGGTTTAGAAACTATTCTATCTTCGCGATCATGTTGAGATTTCGGAAGAGATACTTTAATGTGTTTAGGATGACAGCTATCATATTGTAGCAAGCTATTACGGTCTGTCGGCTTGACATATAAATCCGTCTCCAAGTGTCGATCATTATTTACACTGACCAAAGTATCCCAAAAATTCATAGAAGATGTGCTGTAAGATATTGAAAATGTCAAGCCCCTTAGGCTAGAATTGAGGTCTCGGTGAAATGCTACCAGTGATTCGGTACCCCCTGTCCAGATTAAAAAGACATCATCTATATACCTGCGCCAATAACTCACGGATGACTCCGTCTTTTTTAGAGCAACATCAAAACCGCTCATTCAGAGGAAAACGCGGAGGGGGAAGTGGATACGGACCAGAACAACGCCGAATGACTACCAGATCTCAGGTACCGAGGACACCAATAACATAGTGTATAATATTTCGTCCCAATGCCTCTCTCCTACTGAAATGACTGTCTTACAAAAAGGACTTTCCTTTTGTCCAGTTCCTAGATTTAATACTTTTCAATTGGACTAGGAGTTACACCGTTTCTTCAGGAATGTTAGACTAAAAGCACATTTTTCCAGTATACCAGACAGTGTTCCAATAGCAACGGTCTCTCCTGAGTCTAAGTTTAATTTGGATACCTTGAATCTTCGAGTTCGTAGTTCGTTTCAACCTCCACGTACACATCATCCAGTTGAAACCTATATCGATTTTGTGAAAAAGGATGTCAAGAGGGTTCTTGAATCCATTGAACAGGGACAGGTTCACACTAAACAAAATCTAACCAGGGACGAAAACAGGGCCCTAGCCTCCTTGAAAAACAATAGAGAATTCATAATAAAACCGGCGGACAAGGGTGGCTCTATAGTAGTATTGGATAGGGATTACTATATGCAGGAAATACGTACACAATTGAGTGATACAGATCCTTATCAACCGGTTAATAGTAACCCAACCTTTGAAATAGCTAGGGAGATTAAAGGGTTCATTACCCACCATTTAACAGAGGGCACTATTGATGAAAAATTGGGGAATTATCTACTTAATCAACACCCTGTGTTACCTGTTTTTTATACTCTCCCCAAGATTCATAAACATTCTTCACGACCCCCTGGACGACCTATAGTTGCCTCTACTAATTCTCTATTATCTCCTCTTGCTATAACACTTGAGAAAACACTGTCTCCCCTTGTTCCTCGTATAAAATCGTTTTTGAAGGACACATCAGACTTCTTAGAGTGTAGGTCCATTACCTGAAGATTGCCTATTAGTAACTATGGACGTGAATAGTTTGTATACTAGCATCAGTCATCAGGATGGTATAAGAGCGGTCATGTCATTTCTTGAGGAACATACACATTTCTCTCCCCAACAGCAGGATTTTTGCAGGGATTTACTTACCTTGATTCTAACAAAGAACTTTTTTATCTTTGAGGATCAATTTTTTATTCAAAAGAAGGGTACCGCTATGGGGTCCAACATAGCACCCCCGTATGCCAACATCTTTATGGACCAATTTGAAAAAACTTTTGTCTATTCACATCCAAGTTTTGCGTCATCCGTGAGTTATTGGCGCAGGTATATAGATGATGTCTTTTTAAATCTGGACAGGGGGTACCGAATGACTGGTAGCATTTCACCGAGACCTCAATTCTAGCCCAAGGGGCTTGACATTTTCAATATCTTACAGCACATCTTCTATGAATTTTTTGGATACTTTGGTCAGTGTAAATAATGATTGACACTTAGAGACGGATTTATATGTCAAGCCCACAGACCGTAATAGCTTGCTACAATATGATAGCTGTCATCCTAAACACATTAAAGTATCTCTTCCGAAATCTCAACATGATCGCGTAGATAGAATAGTTTCTAAACCGGAAGTTTGCCGTATAAGACATCAAGAGATGGGCTCTAAATTTCTAATTAGGGGTTACCCAATTCATATTTTACGCACACAACGAAATATGACACAATCTCGTGCAGGGCAGAATGTACCCCGGATAGCATTTGTGAACACACATCATCCGTTTAATCATTTAATTAATTCATGTGTGACCCAACATTGGGATATTCTTAGGGTACCGTCACACTATACGATTTACCTACGATCACGACCAGCGATATGACCTGGCCGTGATCGTAGGCAAATCGTAGTGTGGTCGCTGGGGAGCTGTCACACAGACAGCTCTCCAGCGACCAACGATGCCGAGGTCCCTGGGTAACCAGGGTAAACATCGGGTAACTAAGCGCAGAACCGCGCTTAGTTACCCGATGTTTACCCTGGTTACAAGCGTTAAACTAAAAAAAAAACAAACAGCACATACTTACATTCTGGTGTCCGTCAGGTCCCTTGCTGTCTGCTTCCCGCACTCAGTGACTGCCGGCCGTAAAGTGAAAGTGAAAGCACAGCCGCTGTGCTCTGCTTTCACTTTACGGCCGGCAGTCACAGTGCTGGAAGCAGACAGCAAGGGACCTGACGGACACCAGAATGTAAGTATGTGCTGTTTGTTTTTTTTTAGTTTAACGCTTGTAACCAGGGTAAACATCGGGTAACTAAGCGCGGTCCTGCGCTTAGTTACCCGATGTTTACCCTGGTTACAAGCGAACGCATCGCTGGATCGCATCGCTAGATCGCTAGATCGGTGTCACACACACCGATCTAGCGATGACAGCGGGAGATCCAGCGATGAAAGAAAGTTCTAAACGATCTGCTACGACGTACGATTCTCAGCAGGATCCCTGATCGCTGCTGCGTGTCAGACACAGCGATATCGTAACGATATCGCTGGAACGTCACGAATCGTACCGTCGTAGCGATCGAAATGGTATAGTGTGACGGTACCCTTAGAAAAGCTTATCCTCAGGTTAAAGAGTTTACCTTTAAACCAATTATTAGTAACAAAAGATGTCCAAACATCAGAGATCAGTTGGTTAGAGCAGATGTGGGTCCCTCAGAGGTGAGAGAATCATCACAAATGGTTTTTTTCTACACCCCGAAACGGGACTTTTCCCTGTTTAAGTTGTCACCAATGTTCTAATATAACTAAAGGGGATTCCTTCACACATCCTCACTCTGGCAAAAGGTTTCAAATTAAGGGTCATTTTACTTGTAATTCTACATTCGTTGTATATCTGATTAAATGTCCATGCGGTCTCGGATATGTGGGTGAGACCACCCAACATATCCAAGACCGCATTTCACAGCACAAATCAACCATAAGGTGTGGTAAGACCTTACTTCCTATCCCAGCTCACTTTGCACAAAATAATCATACTGTAGCCCAATTGAGGTATCAGATCATAGAACATGTTCCATTGGCTAGAAGGGGAGGTTACAGGATTAAGAGACTGAAAGAGAGAGAATCCTTTTGGATTCATACTCTCCAAACTCTTACTCCACTAGGACTGAACAGAGAATATGAGGTCTCATACTAAACCCCTTTCCCCGGTCCAGGTCTTAATATATTTAATATATTTAATAATATAAAATATACTTAATGTACTTAATATATTCAGAACATAATATATTCAATATGTCCCTTAATATGCCATTAGATTATGTGCAACCTGGGATTTAGACTTTTAGATATTCCTTTAACATTATATTATTGTCCTTAGCGGATAATTCCATTACCCTGTTCACAGGTATTCATTGACTAATATTGGGTCTGACAAATCCTAGATCCCAATATTCTCTAGTATATAACTAGGCTTTTTATTTATATACTCCAAATGTCATTTATTCTTAATTTTCTTTTTTCATTTGTACATTTATAGCTTCACCGCAGTGAGATAATCAATGATAATCCATAGTTAATGATAATTATTAGTTCTATATGTTGCGCACAATTTGCACAAATTTATCTTATATTTTTTCTTCTTCTTTCCTTTTTTCTTGCAGCATACAGGCGGGAACTAAAACTAGAGCGCTACTACATCTGCGCATGCGCGGTCCTCTGGCTTTCGGCTTTGTTCGGCGGTATTCGGCTCTTTCCGAGCCGGGACACACTCCGTACCTTGCGCCCCACACAGTGAGGTCATTTCTTCACCCGGAAGCACTTAGATTCGCACGCTCACTGCACCGGATAAAAAGCCGACAATATGCCAGGTATCACTCACCTCCATGTCAAGCGGTCACAGCCTCCCGGACCTCCTTACCGGATACTTTTGCGGCGCCTGTCTTGAAGGTATATCCCACACTAGCTTCCTCCTTCGGATTTTTCAAGCTAAGATGTTATTACATGTCCCCTTCTTTATTTTTTACAGTGGGAGTTCCACCCCTGTTCCATATGCTGATAAGTAATGTCCTTCTTTATCTTTCCATACGCACACTATGTGGTGTTCATATATTTACTGTTGGGTGTGGGTATTTACACTTCCCATTAGGGTATGGGAATCCATTATATGGCTTTTGTGCCATTATAACAGTATATCTCTGCGGTAGCATACTTATTAGTTTTATTGTATTTATGGGACTAGATATTCCCTGTGACTGATGGAGAAATGTCTCTTTGGTATTGCTCATTTTGAACTGTATGTTCCCTTTCCGGATTTTAGCCGGTAGAATTTTTATTTTATTCTATTTTTTCTTTCGGATGTCCTTTTTTATTTTTTATTTTTGTTTCTCTTGGATGTCCTTTGTTATTTGAGGTCATTTAGAATTCCTTTTTTGCTTCTCTTGGTATTAATGAGGAGTTATGTCATTTTTATTTTCATCAATACTATAACCTAGTTTTGGAGTATATTTTCGCAGCTCTCTGATAGGATATCATAAGTTGGCGGATCCAAAAAGTGCCCATAGTTATGAAACGGAGTACATTCAGCACATCCTTGTTTTAGGATGCACTATAGTATCTCATAGTATATATTATATATCGTTTTGTATTGTTTTTGTATTTCAACTACTTTGTTTATTTGTATATTTCAATTGTACGTTTTTTCATTTATACATCTTTATTTGTATATATTGCAGACAGAAATCTCTTGAGAAAGGCTTTAAAATAAGCCGAAACGTTGAGAATTGTACACAAATGAGAATTGTACATAAACTGTTTATCACAAAATCTACAGAAAATTTGCATGTGGAATCCCACCAACATTGATATTTTTTCTTTGAAATAAAAATTCATGAATTAGTGAATAATCTCCCTTTCATTGAGTGCCGGAGTTTCTATTATTAATATGTGCCCGTAATAGGCCCTGGCAGAATCGCGATCTGCCCGCGCCTATTAACTAGTTAAATGCCGCTGTCAAATGCAGACAGCGGCATTTAACTACCGCATCCGGCCGGGCGGCCGGAAATGACGTTATCGCCGACCCCCGTCACATGATCGGAGGTCGGTGATGCTTCAGTATTGTAAACATAGAGGTCCTTGAGACCTCTATGGTAACTGATCCCCGGCAGCTGTGAGCGCCACCCTGTGGTCTGCGCTCACAGTACACCTGATTTTCTGCTACATAGCAGCGAACAGCAGATCGCTGCTATGTAGCAGAGCCGATCGTGGTATGCCTGCTTCTAGCCTCCCATGGAGGCTATTGAAGCATGGCAAAAGTAAAAAAAAAAGTAAAAAAAAAATGTGAAAAAAATAAAAAAAAATATAAAAGTTTAAATCACCCCCCTTTCGCCCCAATCAAAATAAATCAATAAAAAAAATCAAATCTACACATATTTGCTATTGCCGCATTCAGAATCGCCCGATCAATTAAAAAAAAAGCATTAACCTGATCGCTATACGGCGTAGCGAGAAAAAAATTCAAAACGCCAGAATTACGTTTTTTTGGTCGCCGTGACATTGCATTAAAATGCAACAACGGGTGATCAAAAGAATGTATCTGCACCAAAATGCTATCATTAAAAACGTCATCTCGGCACGCAAAAAATAAGCCATCAACCGACCCCAGATCATGAAAAATGGAGATGCTACGAGTATTGGAAAATGGCGCAATTTTTTTTTTTTTTTTAGCAAAATTTGGATTTTTTTTTCGCCACTTAGGTAAAAAATAACCTAGTCATGTTAGGTATCTATGAACTGGTACTGATCTGTAGAATCATAATGTCAGGTCAGTTTTAGCATTTAGTGAACCTAGCAAAAAAGCCAAACAAAAAACATGTGTGGGTCTGCACTTTTTTTGCAATTTCACCACATTGGATTTTTTTTCCCATTTTCTAGTACACAACTTGCTAAAATCAATGATGTCGTTCAAAAGTACAACTTGTCCCGCAAAAAATAAGCCCTCACATGGCCAAATTGACGGAAAAATAAAAAAGTTATGGCTCTGGGAAGGAGGGGAGTGAAAAACGAACACGGAAAAATGAAAAATCCCAAGGTCATGAAGGGGTTAAACATCCTTTTCCAAATAGGACCTACAGTCATGGCCAAAAGTATTGACACCCCTGCAATTCTGTCTGATAATACTCAGTTTTTTCCTGAAAATGACTGCAGTCACAAATTCTTTAGTATTATTATCTTAATTTAATTTGTCTTAATATCTAATGATCTAATAACCATGTATAAGTATATAAGGGGACAATACAAATATCTCGCTGAGGATCTGTTGATACCAAGGAAGGTGACGGGCACAAGGGGGCATTCTTTGCGTCTGGAGGAGAGAAGGTTTTTCCACCAACATAGAAGAGGATTCTTTACTGTTAGGGCAGTGAGAATCTGGAATTGCTTGCCTGAGGAGGTGGTGATGGCGAACTCAGTCGAGGGGTTCAAGAGAGGCCTGGATGTCTTCCTGGAGCAGAACAATATTGTATCATACAATTATTAGGTTCTGTAGAAGGACGTAGATCTGGGTATTTATTATGATGGAATATAGGCTGAACTGGATGGACAAATGTCTTTTTTCGGCCTAACTATGTTACTATGTTACTATGTTAAATGAAAAAACACAAAAGAGAATGAAGCAAAAAGCAAAACTTTGATGATTTCACACAAAACTCCAAAAATGGGCCAGACAAAAGTATTGGCACCCTCAGCCTAATACTTGGTTGCACAACCTTTAGCCAAAATAACTGTGACCAACCGCTTCCGGTAACCATCAATGAGTTTCTTACAATGCTCTGCTGGAATTTTAGACCATTCTTCTTTGGCAAACTGCTCCAGGTCCCTGATATTTGAAGGGTGCCTTCTCCAAACTGCCATTTTTAGATCCCTCCACAGGTGTTCTATGGGATTCAGGTCTGGACTCATTGCTGGCCACCTTAGAAGTCTCCAGTGCTTTCTCTCAAACCATTTTCTAGTGCTTTTTGAAGTGTGTTTTGGGTCATTGTCCTGCTGGAAGACCCATGACCTCTGAGGGAGACCCAGCTTTCTCACACTGGGCCCTACATTATGCTGCAAAATTTGTTGGTATTCTTCAGACTTCATAATGCCATGCACATGGTCAAGCAGTCCAGTGCCAGACGCAGCAAAGCAACCCCAAAACATCAGGGAACCTCTGCCATGTTTGACTGTAGGGACTGTGTTCTTTTCTTTGAATGCCTTTTTTTCTACTGTAAACTCTATGTTGATGCCTTTGCCCAAAAAGCTCTACTTTTGTCTCATCTGACCAGAGAACATTCTTCCAAAACGTTTTAGGCTTTTTCAGGTAAGTTTTGGCAAACTCCAGCCTGGCTTTTTTATGTCTCGGGGTAAGAAGTGGGGTCTTCCTGGGTCTCCTACCATACAGTCCCTTTTCATTCAGATGCCGACGGATAGTATGGGTTGACACTGTTGTACCCTCGGACTGAAGGGCTGCTTGAACTTGTTTGGATGTTAGTCGAGGTTCTTTATCCAACATCCACACAATCTTGCATTGAAATCTCTGGTCAATTTTTCTTTTCCATCCACATCTAGGGAGGTTAGCCACAGTGCCATGGGCTTTAACCCCTTCCCGACCCATGACGCCACGTAGGCGTCATGAAAGTCGGTGCCAATCCGACCCATGACGCCTATGTGGCATCATGGAAAGATCGCGTCCCTGCAGATCAGGTGAAAGGGTTAACTCCCATTTCACCCGATCTGCAGGGACAGGGGGAGTGGTAGTTTAGCCCAGGGGGGGTGGCTTCACCCCCCCGTGGCTACGATCGCTCTGATTGGCTGTTGAAAGTGAAACTGCCAATCAGAGCGATTTGTAATATTTCACCTATTATAACGGGTGAAATATTACAATCCAGCCAAGGCCGAAGCTGCAATATCATCGGCCATGGCTGGAAACACTAATGTGCCCCCACCCCACCGATCGCCCCCCGATCTGTCGGGTACACTGCTCCGGCTCCCCTCCGTCCTGTGCGCCCCTCCCCCGTGCTCTTGTCCACTTCCCCGTGCTCCAATCACCCTCCCCCGTGCTCCAACCACCCCCCCTGCACTCCGATCCACCCCCCCTGCAGTCCGATCCACCCCCCTGCAGTCCGATCCACCCCCCCTGCAGTCCGATCCACCCCCCGATGCTCCAATGCACCCCCCCATGCTCCATTCCACCCCTCCCATGCTCCAATCCACCCCCATGCTCCGATCTCCCCCCGTGCTCCCCCCCACCCCATCATACTTACAGATCCTGCCGGGGTCCGTCCGTCTTCTCCCCGGGCGCCGCCATCTTCCAAAATGGCGGGCGCATGCGCAGTGCGCCCGCCGAATCTGCCGGCCGGCAGATTCGTTCCAAAGTGCATTTTGATCACTGAGATATAATCTATCACAGTGATCAAAATAAAAAAAATAATAAATGACCCCCCCCCCCTTTGTCACCCCCATAGGTAGGGACAATAAAAAACTAAAGAATTTTTTTTTTCCACTAATGTTAGAATAGGGTTAGGGGTAGGGTTAGGGGTAGGGTTAGGGGTAGGGTTAGGGTTTTGGTATGTGCACACGTATTCTGGTCCTCTGCGGATTTTTCCGCTGCGAATTTGATAAATCCGCAGTGCTAAACCGCTGCGGATTTACCGCGTTTTTTCTGCGTATTTCACTGCGGTTTTACAACTGCGATTTTCTATTTGAGCAGTTGTAAAACCGCTGCGGAATCCACAGAAAGAAGTGACATGCTGCGGAATGTAAACCGCTGTGTTTCCGTGCAGTTTTTCCGCAGCATGTGTACAGCGATTTTTGTTTCCCATAGGTTTACATTGAACTGTAAACTCATGGGAAACTGCTGCGGATCCGCAGCGTTTTCTGCAGCGTGTGCACATACCTTTAGAATTAGGCTATGTGCACACGGTGCGGATTTGGCTGCGGATTCGCCGCTGCGGATTCGCAGCAGTGTTCCATCAGGTTTACAGTACCATGGAAAACAAAATCCGCTGTGCCCATGGTGCGGAAAATACCACGCGGAAACGCTGCGTTGTATTTTCCGCACCATGTCAATTCTTTGTGCGGATTCCGCAGCGTTTTACACCTGTTCCTCAATAGGAATCCGCAGGTGAAATCCGCACAAAAAACACTGGAAATCCGCGGAAAATCCGCAGGTAAAACGCAGTGCCTTTTACCCGTGGATTTTTCAAAAATGATGCTGAAAAATCTCACACGAATCCGCAACGTGGGCACATAGCCTTAGGGTTAGGGTTGGAATTAGGGTTGTGGTTAGGGTTGTGATTAGAGTTATGGCTACATTTGGGATTAGGGTTAGGGGTGTGTTGGGGTTAGTGTTGGAGGTAGAATTGAGGGGTTACCACTGTTTAGGCACATCAGGGGTCTCCAAACGCAACATGGCGCCACCATTGATTCCAGCCAATCTCGTATTCAAAAAGTCAAATGGTGCTCCCTCAATTCCGAGCCCCGACGTGTGCCCAAACAGTGGTTTACCCCCACATATGGGGTACCAGCATAATCAGGATAAACTGCGCAACAATTACTGGGGTCCAATTTCTCCTGTTACCCTTGTGAAAATAAAAAAATGCTTGCTAAAACATCATTTTTGAGGAAAGAAAAATGATTTTTTATTTTCATGGCTCTGCGTTGTAAACGTCTGTGAAGCACTTGGGGGTTCAAAGTGCTCACCACATATCTAGATAAGTTCCTTGGGGGGTCTAGTTTCTAAAATGGGGTCACTTGAGGGGGGTTTCTACTGTTTAGGCACACCAGGGGCTCTGCAAACGCAACGTGACGCCCGCAGACCATTTCATCAAAGTCTGCATTTCAAAAGTCACTACTTCCCTTCTGAGCCCCGACGTGTGCCCAAACAGTGGTTTACCTCCACACATGGGGTATCAGCGTACTCAGGAGAAACTGGACAACAACTTTTGGGGTCCAATTTCTCCTGTAACCCTTGGGAAAATAAATAATTCTGGGCTAAATAATTATTTTTGAGGAAAGAAAACGTATTTATTATTTTCACGGTTCTGCATTATAAACTTCTATGAAGCACTTGGGGGTTCAAAGTGCTCACCACACATCTAGATAAGTTCCTTTCGGGGTCTAGTTTCCAAAACGGGGTCACGTGTGGGGGGTTTCTACTGTTTAGGCACACCAGGGGCTCTGCAAACGCAACGTGACGCCCGCAGACCATTTCATCAAAGTCTGCATTTCAAAACGTCACTACTTCCCTTCTGAGCCCCGACGTGTGCCCAAACAGTGGTTTACCTCCACACATGGGGTATCAGCGTACTCAGGAGAAACTGGACAACAAATATTGGGGTCAAATTTCTCCTGTTACCCTTGGGAAAATTAAAAAATTTTGGGCTAAATAATTATTTTTGAGGAAAGAAAACGTATTTATTATTTTCACGGCTCTGCATTATAAACTTCTGGAAGCACTTGGGGGTTCAAAGTGCTCACCACACATCTAGATAAGTTCCTTTTGGGGTCTAGTTTCCAAAATGGGGTCACTTGTGGGGGGTTTCTACTGTTTAGCCACATCAGGGGCTCTGCAAACGCAACGTGACGCCCACAGAGCATTCCATCAAAGTCTGCATTTCAAAACGTCACTACTTCACTTCCGAGCCCCGGCATGTGCCCAAACAGTGGTTTACCCCCACATATGGGGTATCAGCGTACTCAGGAGAAACTGGACAACAACTTTTGGGGTCAAATTTCTCCTGTTACCCTTGGGAAAATAAAAAATTGCAGGCTAAAAGATCGTTTTTGAGAAAATATTTTTATTTTTTTTATTTTCATGGCTCTGCGTTATAAACTTCTGTGAAGCACTTGGGGGTTCAAAGTCCTCACCACACATCTAGATTAGTTCCTTTGGGGGTCTAGTTTCCAAAATGGGGTCATTTCTGGGGGATCTCCAATGTTTAGGCACACAGGGGCTCTCCAAACGTGACATGGTGTCCGCTAATGATTGGAGCTAATTTTCCATTTAAAAAGCCAAATGGCGTGCCTTCCCTTCCGAGCCCTGCCGTGCGCCCAAACAGTGGTTTACCCCCACATATGGGGTATCAGCGTACTCAGGACAAACTGGACAACAACATTTGGGGTCCAATTTCTCCTATTACCCTTGGCAAAATAGGAAATTCCAGGCTAAAAAATCATTTTTGAGGAAAGAAAAATTATTTTTTATTTTCATGGCTCTGCGTTATAAACTTCTGTGAAGCACCTGGGGGTTTAAAGTGCTCAATATGCATCTAGATAAGTTCCATGGGGGGTCTAGTTTCCAAAATGGGGTCACTTGTGGGGAAGCTCCAATGTTTAGGCACACAGGGGATCTCCAAACGCGACATTGTGTCTGCTAACAATTGGAGCTAATTTTCCATTCAAAAAGTCAAATGGCGCGCCTTCCCTTCCGAGCCCTGCCGAGTGCCCAAACAATGGTTTACCCCCACATATGAGGTATCGTCGTACTTGGGAGAAATTGCCCAACAAATTTTATGATCCATTTTATCCTATTGCCCATGTGAAAATGAAAAAATTGAGGCGAAAAGAATTTTTTTGTGAAAAAAAAGTACTTTTTCATTTTTACAGATCAATTTGTGAAGCACCTGAGGGTTTAAAGTGCTCACTAGGCATCTAGATGGCATCTAGATAAGATCCTTGGGGGGTCTAGTTTCCAAAATGGGGTCACTTGTGGGGGAGCTCCAATGTTTAGGCACACAGGGTCTCTCCAAACGCGACATGGTGTCCGCTAACGATGGAGATAATTTTTTATTTAAAAAGTCAAATGGCGCTCCTTCCCTTCCGAGCCTTACCATGTGCCCAAACAGTTATTTACCCCCACATGTGAGGTATTGGTGTACTCAGGAGAAATTGCCCAACAAATTTTAGGATCCATTTTATCCTGTTGCCCATGTGAAAATTAAAAAATTGAGGCTAAAAGAATTTTTTTGTGAAAAAAAAGTACTTTTTCATTTTTACGGATCAATTTGTGAAGCACCTGGGGGTTCAAAGTGCTCACTATGCATCTAGATAAGTTCCTTGGGGGGTCTAGTTTCCAAAATGGGGTCACTTGTGGGGGAGCTCCAATTTTTAGGCACACGGGGGCTCTCCAAACGTGACATGGTGTCCGCTAAAGAGTGGAGCCAATTTTTCATTCAAGAAGTCAAATGGCGCTCCTTCCCTTCCAAGCCCTGCCGTGCGCCCAAACAGTGGTTTACCCCCACATGAGGTATCAGCGTACTCAGGACAAATTGGACAACAACTTTCGTGGTTCAGTTTCTCCTTTTACGATTGGGAAAATAAAAAAAATTGTTGCTAAAAGATAATTTTTGTGACTAAAAAGTTAAATGTTCATTTGTTCCTTCCATGTTGCCTCTGCTGCTGTGAAGCACCTGAAGAGTTAATAAACTTCTTGAATGTGGTTTTGAGTACCTTGAGGGGTGCAGTTTTTAGAATGGTGTCACTTTTGGGTATTTTCAGCCATATAGACCCCTCAAACTGGCTTCAAATGTGAGGTGGTCCCTAAAAAAAATGGTTTTGTAAATTTCGTTGTAAAAATGAGAAATCGCTGGTCAAATTTTAACCCTTATAACTTCCTAGCAAAAAAAAAATTTTGTTTCCAAAATTGTGCTGATGTAAGTATACATGTGGGAAATGTTATTTATTAACTATTTTGTGTCACATAACTCTCTGGTTTAACAGAATCAAAATTCAAAATGTGAAAATTGCGAAATTTTCAAAATTTTCGCCAAATTTCCGTTTTTATCACAAATAAACACAGAATTTATTGACCTAAATTTACCACTAACATGAAGCCCAATATGTCGCGAAAAAACAATCTCAGAACCGCTAGGATCCGTTGAAGCGTTCCTGAGTTATTACCTCATAAAGGGACACTGGTCAGAATTGCAAAAAACGGCAAGGTCTTTAAGGTCAAAATAGGCTGGGTCATGAAGGGGTTAAACTTCTTGATGACACTGCGCACGGTAGACACAGGAACATTTAGGTCTTTGGAGATGGACTTGTAGCCTTGAGATTGCTCATGCTTCCTCACAATTTGGTTTCTCAAGTCCTCAGACAGTTCTTTGGTCTTCTTTCTTTTCTCCATGCTCAATGTGGTACACACAAGGACACAGGACAGAGGTTGAGTCAACTTTAATCCTTATCAAATGGCTGCAAGTGTGATCTAGTTATTGCCAACACCTGTTAGGTGCCACAAGTAAGTTACAGGTGCTGTTAATTACACAAATTAGAGAAGCATCACATGATTTTTTCAAACGGTGCCAATACTTTTGTCCACCCCCTTTTTTATGTTTGGTGTGGAATTATATCCAATTTGGCTTTAAGACATTTCTTTATGTGTTTTTTCATTTAAGACAAATTAAATGAAGATAATAATACCAAAGAATTTGTGATTGCAATCATTTTCAGGAAGAAACTGAGTATTATCTGACAGAATTGCAGGGGTGTTAATACTTTTGGCCATGACTGTATGTAGTCGAATGCTGGACGTCAACATCCACTATCGAAACTGCAATCAATCTCCTAAAAAGGGCTCAAGAAATGCTTGCTTTGTCTAATCTGAGACTGCACAAGATTGCTTCTAACAGCCATGAATTAATGGAAACCTTTCCCTCTCAAGATCACTCAAGTGACTTAAAAGACTTGGATGGTAGCACAGACTCCCTTTCCCATGCAACACAGCCTTGGTTTGCTCTGGGATTTAAAGGCAGACACATTCACTTTCCAAGTCAGCAAGGAAGAAAATCCCTTCTCATGCAAAGGTGTCTTGTCTGTCATCAACAGCTGATATGATCCTCTAGGATTCGTAACTCTGTTACTATACAAGGTAAAATGATGTTGAGACTCCACCCAAGAGATGTCTGCTTGGGATGATCCACTTCCCATGAAGGCAAGATGTGTGAGCAGGTTCAAGGAAGTCTCTCGAAGCTTTGTCCAGCCTTCATGTGACAAGACCTTATGCTTCTGTGCCATCAACAGAAGTCAAAATGCAAAGACTTTGTATCTTCTGCGATGCCTTAGTTAGCAAACATAATAACCATAGACGTCAAAGAGTGATGCCATATAGGGCTAGTTATGACTCAGACGAAACTGGTACCACTCCGTGAACACACAATACCAAGACTGGAACTCTGTGCTGCTTTGCTTGCAGTAGAGTTGGCTGAACTCATCACAGCAGGAATGAACCTAGAAATAAAAGATGTGGTGTTCTACATAGACAGCAAAATAGTCCTAAGGTACATCTGTAATGAAATTGGGTGCTATGGATGAGTAGATTCACTTGTCCAAAACAATGATACTATGAATCTACACACCATAATCCTGCAGACCACGCGACTAGATCTGTCGCACCGAGCCACCTTAAGGACACAACCTGGTTTACGGGTCCTGCATTCCTAGATCACTCAATGACCTGCATTATCGGATCTGACAAACTTAAACTGGTAGACTCAGATGACTATGAAGAAATTTGCCATCGGGTATCAGTTCTACATATGGTGACTTTGGACCACCACATCAAATCCTATTGTTCAAGCAGGTTGTCATCCTTGAAGTTGCTCGTTCATGCCCTTGCCTGTTTAATTCATATTGCTCAGTATTAAAAAGTCGACATTACTTGCGTGTCAGAAACCCTGAAAATGTTGGCATCACTAAAAACATGATTTTACCATTCCTAACCTAGAGAGAGCCAAGAAAGTGATAATTCTTTCTATACAATGTAAAGGTTACGCTAAAGAAATAGACAACCTCAACAAACAGCATCCTATTTCTAGAAAAAGTGCTTTGAAGAAGCTTGATCCAACCATTGATGAAGATGGGCTATTAAGAATTGGAGGTAGTCATGAAACCAAAGTTGGATTTATGCAGAAACATTCTGCAATAGTTCCTGGACATCATCATGTCACGATTCTGCTTGAGCAACATCACCACGTTCTAGTGAAACACATGTGCCAATTCTTTACTGGTGAATCTACGAGCTACTGGACTATGGATAACTGTGTTATCTGTCACAAACTTCATGGTGTGTTTGAAGATGGCCAGTTTCCCATCTGATAGACTTAGTATAGATCCTCCCTTCACCAACATCAGTTTGGATGTACTGTATTTGGTCCCAGGTCTTGGTTAACAGTGCACGAGAAAGATCCATGCAAATGTGAAACACTGGGCAGTCATGTTTAACTGTATGTCAATCATAGTTGCACATATCTAAGTAAGTGAATCCATAAACGCTTCACATTTCATAAACGCACGTTGACGTTTCATTGCAATCAGAGGCTCAGTCCACACATTCTTTCTGATAGCACGAATATTGTTGGAGCAGTGAAGGAACTTCAAATTCCCTCCAACTTAGACACTACTAATGTGGAAAGATACTTAAACGAGCAAGGATGGATGTGGACTTTCAATTTAAGACACTCTACTGCACTTTCTGGCCACTCTGGTGATCAGACTATTCTCACTCATGCCATGTTACTCAGACAGAAAACCAGCACTCGAGTGCACTCGAGTGCTCCACATGGAGAATTTAGTGACAAAGACCTGTACAGACGGCAATGGAGGCAGGTGTAGAGTATCGCTAATGTTTTCTGGGACAGATGGAGAAAGCAGCATCTCTCTACTTTACAAGCAAGGAAGAAGTGGCAGACCAACAACTGAACATTAAGGCTAGGTTCACATTGCGTTAGTGCAGTCCGTTCAACGCATAAGTTAAACGGACTGCACTAACGCAAGCGCCGACTTTGGCACTGCACTAGCACAGATGGAGCATCTGCTAGCTCCATCTGCGCTAGTAGTGATGGACCCAGAAATGCTGCAGCCCGCGTCTTGGGTCCTTCACTCAATGCTCGCACATCGCTAGCGCATGCCCATTGTGGGTGTGCACTAGCGATGTGTCCGACATTGCATTCAATAGCGGCGTTAACAGACTACATTACACCGCGTTATGCCGCGGTGTAACGTAGTCCGTTTAACGGAGACACTGAACGCAGTGTGAACCCGGCCTTAGCCTGGTGATGTTGTATTCATGAAAGAAAACCAGTCACAGTGGCCACTAGGTCATGTCACCAAAAAGTTCCCAAGTAAGAGTAAGGATGATAATGTGCACGTAGTCAGAGTGTGGAAGTCTAGTGAGAGTAAACTATTCCTCAGGCCAGTAACAGAACTTGTTTTGTTGCTTTTGCCAAAGGAGATTAGCAATGGCATCAGTAATGCTCTGACTGTGATGTCTAATATGGTAATATCACCATCTGATGATGTTTAATTGTATTACAAGTGGTTTTTTTTCTGCTAAGCAGTCAATTGCATTGCGAGAGAAACCAATGCATTTTGGGTAAGCATTCTGACTGCTTAGTTATTTTGTATGAAGCAGTCTAGTGGAACAGTGTAAAACTTTCTCCTGCATTGCCACTAAAACAATACCATGGATATAGTATATCTGGTAAGGGAACTCTCTTCTCTGGGTATGGTGTATTCAGTACTGACAGTAAATGTCATAGTTATGTGTTATTCGAAGCTCAATACTTATACCTGTTATTTGTAGTCTTGTAGTTTTACCATCCACATATATTTTGATTCATATACAACCATCTGTTAACCAATAAACAAGTCAGACTACAAAGAATGGTCTGCTTATCTTGGAAGACAGAAGATTTATGCCGTATGTCAGATTTCACCCCGTGAGAACATGTGAGAAGACAGAACAACAGGTGCAAAAACACATTGAGAATTACAGGAATCATTTTGCAGCGATTGCCTTAAAAGGTTGTGCAACAAAATATTTACTTTAGGGTACCATCATTTTTGTCCAGGACATTTTTATTAGTTCATCTTTTCTGTTGATCCACAATTCAAAAGCAATATCTGATTTTCATTAGTTAATATTCAATAAATTTAAATTGAGTATTTCTTTTGTCAGTTTCAAGTTATTTCAGTGACCATTATGAATATTTCTTACTTTAACAGAAAGGTACTAACAATTTTGTCTGTTTGTATTGACCTATCCAATGGGTAATAAGATAGGGTACAATGGTGTGCACTCACGTCAATTTAAGGCGAGGTGCAGGTGTCACGGACTAAAAAAGTCCCAGTAATCAAATATTGTTCGAGAGACACCGCACACTCTAGAGATCAATTATGCAAGATAGTATGAGTTTATTTAACATAACTCAATATAAGTAACACACGGGAGCAATTCTACAAACATAAGGTAAGTGATCAAATTTAGTAACATAACATGACGTTTCAACTCTCCCGAGTCTTAATCATACCATCGCTTGGTATGGTGATAATAATGCTTAAATGTAGCAAATCCTTAGTTTTAGAAACATGGGTAGTGCTAGTTGATGGTGAGGTAATATATAGCCCACGGTGGTTTGTTGCCCTGTGTGTGGGACCTGCGATATGCATCTTGGATAGCGGCGCTCCCGCGCCTTGCAGATGCCGGCGTGTCAGCCATATTGGCTAGGTGCTATTTAAATAAGTCCCAACTGGGAATACAAAACCAATGAGGATTGTAACGTAAGGTATAAGTAGAACATGCAGCACTGTGAGCAATCCGACTAAGAAAAATGGAGCAAAAAATAATATGATACAATGATGAAATGAAAGAAGGAGGATAACATAAGCCAACCTGTATCTGAATGCGGGAAGAAGGACTTATTCAAATAGCACCTAGCCAATATGGCTGATCTAAGGCCACACTGTGTATCATTATTTGCACTTTGGCACTATGCACTTTAGTTTTATGGAGTTAACTTATAGGATACTGTAAGTCTGGGCCATTGTTTGGCTGTACTGGATATTGCACTTTGGCACATGGCACTTCTTCTTACCCAATTACATGGTTGACATTTTCAACCTGTATATATGTTTCATTGTATTAAGAGGTCTATGTTATAGTCTTTATTTAGACATTTGAGAAGATAGCTCATTGATTTTCTGTGTCAAAACACATTCCATTATTAAGTGGTTTTTGTTAGTGTAATTCCTGTCTTTTTTATGTGGTGCTAGGTTGTTGTTAGTGACTCTTTCAATTGTGTCTATTTATTATCCTTAACCCCTTCCCGACCTTTGACGCATACGCTGCGTCATGAAAGTCGGTGCCATTCCGACCCATGACGCAGCATATGCGTCATGGAATGATCGCGTCCCTGCAGATCGGGTGAAAGGGTTAACTCCCATTTCACCCGATCTGCAGGGACAGGGGGAGTGGTAGTTTAGCCCAGGGGGGGTGGCTTCACCCCCTCGTGGCTACGATCGCTCTGATTGGCTGTTGAAAGTGAAACTGCCAATCAGAGCGATTTGTAATATTTCACCTAAAAAAATGGTGAAATATTACAATCCAGCCATGGCCGATGCTGCAATATCATCGGCCATGGCTGGACACACTAATGTGCACCCACCCCACTCCTCCGATCGCCCCCCCCAGCCCCCCGATCTGTGGTCCGCTCTCCTCGGTCCTGTGCTCCGCTCCCCCGTCCTCCTGCCCGCTCCCCCCGTGCTCCAATCACACCCCCCGTGCTCTAATCAAACCCCCCCGCACTCCGATCACCCCCCCCCGCACAGCGATCACCCCCCCCGCACAGCGATCCCCCCCCCGTGCTCCGATCCGCCTGCCCGCACAGCGTTCCCCCAGTCCGTGCTCCAATCCACCCCCCCCCGTGTTCCGATCCACCCCCCCCGTGCTCCGACGCCCCCCCCGTGGTCCCCCCCCACCCCATCATACTTACCGATCTTGCCGGGGTCCTGTCCGTCTTCTGCCTGGGCGCCGTCATCTTCCAAAATGGCGGGCGCATGTGCAGTGCGCCCGCCGAATCTGCCGGCCGGCAGATTCGTTCCAGAGTGAATTTTGATCACTGAGATATAATCTATCTCAGTGATCAAAATAAAAAAAAAAGTAAATGACACCCCCCCCCTTTGTCACCCCCATAGGTAGGGACAATAATTTTTTTTTTTTTTTCCACTAAGGTTGGGGTAAGAACTAGGGTTAGGGTTAGGGGTAGGGTTAGGGGTAGGGTTAGGGGTAGGGTTAGGGGTAGGGTTAGGGTTAGGGGTAGGGGTAGGGTTAGGGTTTCGGTATGTGCACACGTATTCTGGTCCTCTGCGGATTTTTCCGCTGCGGATTTGATAAATCCGCAGTGCTAAACCGCTGCGGATTTATGGCGGATTTACCATGTTTTTTCTGCGCATTTCAATGCGGTTTTACAACTACGATTTTCTATTTGAGCAGTTGTAAAACCGCTGCGGAATCCGCAGAAAGAAGCGACATGCTGCGGAATGTAAACCGCTGCGTTTCCGTGCAGTTTTTCTGCAGCATGTGTACAGCGATTTTTGTTTCCCGTAGGTTTGCATTGAACTGTAAACTCATGGGAAAATGCTGCGGATCCGCAGCGTTTTCCGCAGCGTGTGCACATACCTTTAGAATTAGGCTATGTGCACACGGTGCGGATTTGGCTGCGGATTGGCCGCTGCGGATTCGCCACTGCGGATTCGCAGCAGTGTTCCATCAGGTTTACAGTACCATGTAAACATATGGAAAACCAAATCCGCTGTGCCCATGTTGCGGAAAATACCGCGCGGAAACGCTGCGTTGTATTTCCCGCAGCATGTCAATTCTTTGTGCGGATTCCGCAGCGTTTTACACCTGTTCCTCAATAGGAATCCGCAGGTGAAATCCGGACAAAAAACACTGGAAATCCGCGGTAAATCCGCAGGTAAAACGCAGTGCCTTTTACCCGCGGATTTTTCAAAAATGGTGCGGAAATATCTCACACGAATCCACAACGGGGGCACATAGCCTTAGGGCTAGGGTTGGGTTGGAATTAGGGTTGTGGTTAGGGTTAGGGGTGTGTTGGGGTTACGGGTGTGTTGGGGTTAGGGTTGTGATTAGGGTTATGGCTACAGTTGGGATAAGGGTTAGGGGTGTGTTGGAGTTAGAATTGAGGGGTTTCCACTGTTTAGGCACATCAGGGGTCTCCAAACGCAACATGGCGCCACCATTGATTCCAGCCAATCTTGTATTCAAAAAGTCAAATGGTGCTCCCTCACTTCCGAGCCCCGACGTGTGCCCAAACAGTGGTTCACCCCCACATATGGGGTACCAGCATACTCAGGACAAACTGCGCAACAATTACTGGGGTCCAATTTCTACTGTTACCCTTGAGAAAATAAAAAATTGCTTGCTAAAACATCATTTTTGAGGAAAGAAAAATGATTTTTTATTTTCACGGCTCTGCGTTGTAAACGTCTGTGAAGCACTTGGGGGTTCAAAGTGCTCACCACATATCTAGATAAGTTCCTTGGGGGGTCTAGTTTCCAAAATGGGGTCACTTGTGTGGGGTTTCTACTGTTTAGGCACACCAGGGGCTCTGCAAACGCAACGTGACGCCCGCAGACCATTCCATCAAAGTCTGCATTTCAAAAGTCACTACTTCCCTTCTGAGCCCCGACGTGTGCCTAAACAGTGGTTTACCCTCACACATGGGGTATCAGCTTACTCAGGAGAAACTGGACAACAACTTTTGGGGTCCAATTTCTCCTGTAACCCTTAGGAAAATAAAAAATTCTGGGCTAAAAAATTATTTTTGAGGAAAGAAAACGTATTTATTATATTCACGGCTCTGTGTTATAAACTTCTGTAAAGCACTTGGGGGTTGAAAGTGCTCACCACATATCTAGATAAGTTCCTTTCGGGGTCTAGTTTCCAAAATGGGGTCACTTGTGGGGGGTTTCTACTGTTTAGCAACATCAGGGGCTCTGCAAACGCAACGTGACGCCCGAAGAGCATTCCATCAAAGTCTGCATTTAATAACGTCACTTCTTCACTTCCGAGCCCCAACATGTGCCTAAACAGTGGTTTACCCCCACATATTGGGTATCAGCGTACTCAGGAGAAACTGGACAACAACTTTTGGGGTCAAATTTCTCCTGTTACCCTTGGGAAAATAAAAAATTGCGGGCTAAAAAATCATTTTTGAGAAAAGATTTTTTTTTTTTTTCATGGCTCTGCGTTATAAACTTCTGTGAAGCACTTGAGGGTTAAAAGTGCTCACCACACATCTAGATTAGTTCCTTTTGGGGTCTAGTTTCCAAAATGGGGTCATTTGTGGGGGATCTCTAATGTTTAGGCACACAGGGGCTCTCCAAACGCGACATGGTGTCCGCTAATGATTGGAGCTAATTTTCCATTTAAAAAGCCAAATGGCGTGCCTTCCCTTCTGAGCCCTCCCGTGCGCCCAAACAGTGGTTTACCCCCACATATGGGGTATCAGCATACTCAGGACAAACTGGACAACAACATTTGTGGTCCAATTTCTCCTATTACCATTGGCAAAATAGGAAATTCCAGGCTAAAAAATCATTTTTGAGAAAAGAAAAATTATTTTTTATTTTCATGGCCCTGCATTATAAACTTCTGTGAAGCACTTGGGGGTTTAAAGTGCTCAGTATGCATCTAGATAAGTTCCTTGGGGGGTCTAGTTTCCAAAATGGGGTCACTTGTGGGGGAGCTCCATTGCATAGGCACACAGGGGCTCTCCAAATGCGACATGGTGTCCGCTAACAAATGGAGCTAATTCTCCATTCAAAAAGTCAAAAGGCGCGCCTTCCCTTCCGAGCCCTGCCGTGTGGCCAAACAGTGGTTTACCCCCACATATGAGGTATCGGCGTACTCGGGAGAAATTGCTCAACAAATTTTAGGATCCATTTTATCCTATTGCCCATGTGAAAATGAAAAAATTGAGGCGAAAAGAAATTTTTTGTGAAAAAAAAAGCACTTTTTCATTTTTACGGAACAATTTGTGAAGCACCTGAGGGTTTAAAGTGCTCACTAGGCATCTAGATAAGTTCCTTGGGGGGTCCAGTTTCCAAAATGGGGTCACTTGTGGGGGAGCTCCAATGTTTAAGCACACAGGGTCTCTCCAAACGCGACATGGTGTCCGCTAACGATGGAGATAATTTTTCATTCAAAAAGTCAAATGGCGCTCCTTCCCTTCCGAGCCTTACCATGTGCCCAAACAGTGGTTTACCCCCACATGTGAGGTATCGGTGTGCTCAGGAGAAATTGCCAAACAAATTTTAGGATCCATTTTATCCTGTTGTCCATGTGAAAATGAAAAAATTGAGGCTAAAAGAATTTTTTTTGTGAAAAAATAGTACTTTTTCATTTTTACGGATCAATTTGTGAAGCAGCTGGGGGTTTAAAGCGCTCACTATGCATCTAGATAAGTTCCTTGGGGCGTCTAGTTTCCAAAATGGGGTCACTTGTGGGGGAGCTCCAATTTTTAGGCACACGGGGGCTCTCCAAACTTGACATGGTGTCCGCTAAAGAGTGCAGCCAATTTTTCATTCAAAAAGTCAAATGGCGCTCCTTCCCTTCCAAGCCCTGCCGTGTGCCCAAACAGTGGTTTACCCCCACATATGAGGTATCAGCGTACTCAGGACAAATTGGACAACAACTTTCGTGGTTCAGTTTCTCCTTTTACCATTGGGAAAATACAAAAATTGTTGCTGAAAAATCATTTTTGTGACTAAAAAGTTAAATGTTCATTTTTTCCTTCCATGTTGCTTCTGCTGCTGTGAAGCACCTGAAGGGTTAATAAACTTCTTGAATGTGGTTTTGAGCACCTTGAGGGGTGCATTTTTTAGAATGGTGTCACTTTTGGGTATTTTCAGCCATATAGACCTCTCAAACTGACTTCAAATGTGAGGTGGTCCCTAAAAAAAATGGTTTTGTAAATTTCGTTGTAAAAATGAGAAATCGCTGGTCAAATTTTAACCCTTATAACTTCCTAGCAAAAAAAAATTTTGTTTCCAAAATTGTGCTGATGTAAAGTAAACATGTGGGAAATGTTATTTATTAACTATTTTGTGTCACATACCTCTCTGGTTTAACAGAATAAAAATTCAAAATGTGAAAATTGCGAAATTTTCAAAATTTTCGCCAAATTTCCGTTTTTATCACAAATAAACGCAGAATTTATTGACCTAAATTTACCACTAACATGAAGCCCAATATGTCACGAAAAAACAATCTCAGAACCGCTAGGATCCATTGAAGCGTTCCTGAGTTATTACCTCATAAAGGGACACTGGTCAGAATTGCAAAAAACGGCAAGGTCTTTAAGGTCAAAATAGGCTGGGTCATGAAGGGGTTAATAATGAATTTTTATTCTGTTTTTAATTGCTTAAAATAAAAGTTGATATTATGCTTATTTTGCTCTAGTGCCTTTTTGTCTTGGGGTGTCCACTCATGGCAAGTAGCAGTACTTAGTACAGCATCTTTGGCTATGATGACCTGCTTTAAACATGATGCACAGTCAAATACTATCTTCTGCGAGAGATACTGAGGAATCATAGCCGATTCCTACGGTCAATGGCCTTTAGTTTTGTAATATGCTTGGGTTTGCTTGCTGCTACTGGATGGAACTGATTATATAATTTTTTTCAAGCCCCATGCAGATAAAAGTGTCAGTTGCAGTAATTTCTGTACCAAATCCACTTAATGGAAATACTATATATCTACATATAGTCAAAACCAGAAGTTTACATATACTATATAAAAAGACACATATGTATGTTTTTCTCAATATCTGACATGAAATCAGCATAAACCTTTCCCGTTTTAGGTCAATTAGGATTGCTATAATTATTAATATTTGCCAAATGCCCGAATAGTGAAAGAGAATGTTTTGAGGCAATTTTATTACTTACTGCAAAGACAAAAGTTTACATACACTAAGGTTACTATGCCTTTAAACAATTCTGGGCTGCAAATATGATGTCATGTGTTTGGAAGCTTCTGGTTTTTGGCAACATCTGAGTTAGAGACACACCTGTGAATGAATTTTAATGCACACCTGAAACACACTGATTGTTTGTGTAGCATCATGGTAAAGTCTAAAGAAATCAACCAAGATATCTGGAAGAGAAGTGTGGACTTGCACAAGTCTGGCTCATCCTTGGGTACAATTTCAAGATACCTGAAGGTGCCTTGCTCATCTGTACAAACAATTCTACGCAAGTACAAACAAGATGGGCATATCCAGCCATTATACCGCTCAGGAAAGAGTTTGGTTCTGTGTCCCAGACATGAAAGTGCTTTGATCCGACGTGCATATCAACTCAAGGGCAAAAGCTCTTGTGAAGATGATGGCGGAAGCTGGTAACATTGTGTCAATATCCACAGTGAAACGAGTACTGTATCAACATGGGTTGAAAGGCCTCTCTGCCAGGAAGTAGCTATTACTCCAAAAGAAACACAAAAAAAGCCAGATTAATGTTTGCAAATGCACACAGGAGCAAAGACCTTAATTTTTGGAGACATGTCCTGTTGTCTGATGAAACTAAAATTGAACTTTTTGGACATAATGACAATCATTATGTTTGGAGGAAAAAGGGAGAAGCTTGGAAGCCTAAGAACACCATCTCAACTGTGAAACACAGGGGAGGCAGCATCATGTTGTGGGGTTGTTTTGCTGCAGGAGGGACTGCAGCACTTCACAAAATAGATCGCATCATGAGAAAAGAAGATTATATGTCAATACTGAAGAAACATCTCAAGACATCAGCCAGGAAGTTAAAGCTTGGGTGGAAATTGGTCTTCCAAATGGACAAGGACCCGAAGCATACTGCCAAAATGGTAACCAAGTGGCTTAAGGATAGCAAAGTCAAACCCCCAGTGGGACTGTCGGCAGAAGCGGGCCATCACATTTCTATATGAGCAGTTGTCACGGTATACATGATACTATGAACAAACAAAGGCTGCATAGGGCATTTACTTAATTTCACAAAATATTCACTTTACTTTTAAAAAGATACCTAGGCTGACTGCCATAACATTAAAGAGAACGTAGTATCCTCAATATACACCTCAGAGCATAATAAGTTAAATATTTAAAAAATCCTTAGCATTTTCAAGGCCAGGAATATCAGCCTGAGCAGCGGCAGGATATGAAGATATGACAAGGGCCGGACGAATGACGGTGAGGAGCATAGGGGGGGCTGGAGTGTAGAGAATAACTTTTTTTAACCTTCCGATGTCCTTTCACAGTTGTGAATTATAGAAGCGAATTATAAAGAATCTGCATTTTGGCAAATGAGAATTTGTAAAAAATTTGAGTAGAATTCAGTTCCATCTGCATTTGTTTGTTTATTATTTGTGTGCTGATAACGCTTCCTTCAAATCCCACCAAAGATTTTGTGAAGGGTTCAAGTTAGACGACTGTGATGGCCACTGCAGAATCTTCCAGGACTTCTGAAAATGTAATATTCTTAGTGATACAAATAAGTCGCATAGTTCACAAGTTCAAAGTTAAAAGAACAATGGCTATACTACTTGGAAAGAGGAAGTCATCACCTAAAAAGGCAGGTGGTCAAAAGGTCTCCAGCCACTGTAAAAACCCTGCAGCAACTTTTGGTGGTAACAGGCACTGATGTTAAACTCCTTCACCACCGTGGGTTTTTCTGTTTTCATTTTTTCCTCCCCTTCTTCCCAGAGACATAACTTTTTTATTTTTCCATCAATATGGCCACGTGAGAGCATGTATTTGGCAGGTGGAGTTGTAGGTTTAAAAAAAATCATTGCTTTTTACCATGTAGTGTACTGGAAAACACGAAAAAAAATGCAAAGTTTGCTGAAATTGCAAAAAAAGTGCAATTCCACAATTTTTTTTTTACCATGTTCACTAAATGATAACACTGACCTGTCATTATGATTCTCTAGGTCATTACAAGTTTGTAGATACCAAACATGTATAGGCTCTCTTCTATTTAAGTGGTGAAAAAAATACAAAATTTGCTAAAAAAAATTGCAGTTTTCCGAGACTCGTAGCGTCATTTTTTGTGATCTGGGGCTATGTGAAGGCTTATTTTTTGCGCACTGAGCTGACGTTTTTATTAATATAATTTTAGGGTAGATATGATGTTTTGATCGCCCGTTATTGCATTTTAATGCCATGTTGTGGAGACCAAAAAAACATAATTCACTTTGATTTTTTTCTCATTACGTAATTTATCAATCTGACAAATTCTTTTCATATATTGATAGATCAGGTGATTAAGAACGTGGCAATACCAAATATGTGCATTGTTTTTTTTAATGGTTTTATTTTAAATGAGGCAAAAGGGGGGGCAATTTAATCTTTACATTCTTTAAAAAAAATTTTTTTTTTAACTTCTTACTGCCTGCAATACTTTCTGTGGGAGACTAGAAGTTGTGACCATCCGATTGCCTCTGTTCCACATAGCAGGACTTCAGCCATGCTATGTGTAGCTAAAATGCTCATTTGCTATAAGTGCTGGCCACAGGGCAGCGCTCATAGCTATCCAGCAATGACAACCACTGGTGTCTCCTGCAGATCTTGGGTTGTCATGCCAACCCATCGGCAACCTGCGGTCATGTGATACGGGCGCCGATAACAGGAGCTAATGACATGTTCATCATGTCAAATGATGCTGTCAGAGATTGACAGTGGCATTTAACATGTTATCAGCCACGGGTAGATTGCAATTTCACCCATGGCTGTTAGGGGAACATGTCAGATGATGAAATCAGCTAACATGTGCCAGAAAATTTGCGGACTCATCAGACCCCGCATCAAGCAGACGGAGGTGGCCTATGATGTACCTATATGTCATAGGTCGTAAGGGGTAAAGCTGACATGGTAAGGCGCTGTCTAAATTTTGATGGTCTACATGCCCAAACTCTGATACTACACCTTTAATAACTCAAAGCCAAAGAATAGTTGCCTCCAATTTGCTCTAAACTATATTAGTAAGTCATCGACGTTTTGACATACTTTGGAGCAATGAAACCATTGGCATGTTACAAAAAGAACACCTTACCTATAGTGAAGCATGGTGGTGGCTTAGTAATGCTGTGGCATTGCTGAAATCTACAATATGTGGAGGGTAAGAGATTTAATCAAGTTTAAGGAAAACCTAGAAAATAACATCACGACCTTCCAAAAGGACAATTATCCTAAGCAGACCTCAAAGTTTAAGTTTCTGGATTGGTCATCACAGACACCTGTCTTATTATATGAGTGAGCGAGAGCACATTGCCTTTGATGAATAGATTAAAAGTCTCAGGAATGCTGCCAGAAGCTTGTGGTCTATGTATTATGTTTTAAAAAACAAAGACAAAAACATAATGTTTGAATACCCTGTAGAAAACAAACAGCAATGGTGCATGAAAATAATATAGGGTACTTAGTTAACATATTTTCTGATTAAAAAAAAAAAAGGAAACGGGATTCCACCACTTCAAGGTGACCCTAATTGGGACAGTCCTAACTCTAATATTAAAAACCTTACCGTTTGTCAAGTGACATGCACGTGGATAAGAACTGAGGACAGCCAAGTTTGCCTTAAGGAGTAAAACCTCTTTAATGAAGGACCTGTGACCTCTTCTGACATGTCTGTTTTGATTGATACTTGCATTTTTTCGGCAGCATCTATCCTTATAACTCTTATACTGTTCCTCCATTATTCCTTGAAAAATATCAGTAAATTGACAATTGGGTGTTCCCAGTTGTGGACGTGTTCCTCCACAGTCTCTGCCCAATCAGAGTTGACATTATTGGAGTGTGTAGAGACACCCACCATTAAAGGGAATCTGTCACCACTTTTTTGGCATATCATGTAAAAATATCATTCAATTCAGTGTTACCCCCGCGTTATAACAGTACTTTTGATACCCCTTGATTCCCCACCTTTGAGCAATAAATACCGTTTATATTCCTCCCGCGGAATGTAAATCCGTCTCCAGCCCCCCTCCTCGGCTTGCTGTACGTATTCATTTCTGTGACTATCACAGACCGCGTAGCATTACCGCGCGTGAGCAGTATGCTT
Organism: Ranitomeya imitator; assembly: GCF_032444005.1. Classification (NCBI taxonomy): domain Eukaryota; kingdom Metazoa; phylum Chordata; class Amphibia; order Anura; family Dendrobatidae; genus Ranitomeya; species Ranitomeya imitator. Next base: position 463,855,501 of record NC_091285.1, read on the forward strand.
TGCCGCAATACTCCCGGGCCATAGAACGTAATGGCGCATACGCAATGATTTTATACTTTGCCCACTCTTGGGTAAAGCATACTGCGCACACGCGAAAGATGGTTTGAATGCGCACGCGGGGTAACAGTACGTGAACGCAAGAATTACCCGAAAGAAATGCGGAGAGCAAGACAGGAGGGGGGAGAGATGAACAATAAGCCCCGCCCATCGGACAGGACCAAGCAGATTTACATACACCGCGGGAGGAATATAAACGGTATTTATTGAGGTGGGGAGTCAAGGGGTATAAAAAGTACTGTTATAATGCATAGGTAACACTGAATTGAATTATATATTTACATGATATGCCAAAAAAGTGGTGAAAGATTCCCTTTAACAAGATGAAGGTAACAATCAATTGTCAATTCATAAATATTCATGAGGAAGAACAGAGGAACAGCTATGAGAAAGATGATTTAGAATTGTTATTTCATGGGAAATACAATTTCTTACAGATATGTCTGGGGAACAGACAAGTTCTCTTTACAGAAACTTCACATTGCTACTACGCAATTTACTTAGTTGGGGAAAATATGGCTGAAAGACTAAAGAAACAGGAAAAAGAAAGAAAACATAAGACAATTTTAATAGAAACCTTTCATATATTTCAACTTTCAATAAACATTTTGTGTGCATAACAATAAATAGCATTCATAACTTACTAGACTGTTTACAAAGCATCTTTATGTCATGGTCTACCAATGGCTCTGCAGGTAATCTACTAAAATGACAAACCCTGTATATAATAAAGGCGCAAAATATTGCTCTATAGCATATTTTGAAAATAATATAAAAATAAGTTCTATATTACAATTCAAACTTGGCTTGAAAAATTTCAACATAATACAGCCTTTAATCTACAAACAGAACACATACAAACACCTCTCTTATTTTCTCAACAATATACTATTTATTTTTTTCACTATATTAATAATGTTGTGATGTGCAATGAGATTAGAAAGGTTGTAAACTGCAAAGGAAAAAAAATACAATTTATTTTATATCATACAGCAATATGATAAAAAAAGTATATGAGAGAATTCCTTTACAAACCGAAAATCTGAAAAGGCCATAGATCATTCATAATGGCACCTTTGGCCTTTAAAAAAAATACTACTTTCAACATGTTAAAAAAATATCTGGATACACACAGATTAATTTCATGAAAAAGCAGAGCTGAAACATTACCTACATTCATTGTCAGTCTTTTCAATAGCTCGAATACAAATGTAAGAGGGGATGACAATAGCCACCATGTTCATTTATTCCAATAGTACTCATTTATACTTTTCAATTTTATAATTTGTTTTTATTTTGGACTGTCACAAAAATGTTTGGCTCCTATATCACTATACAGTACATTACTGACCGTCAACTTTGAACATTAAATCATACACAGATGCACTAATATGGTGCATTCTTAAAGTAGTGTGGGAATCATATTTAGTTCCCAAGATTGGACTTGATCATGTAATATCTTTCCCGCCATATTACGACGTTTTTCATGTATGCAAACAAGTTGATCAGAGCTACAGGCAAGACACCGATCTGTGTGATCTCTGCCTCCAGAGATTATTTTATTTGAAAGAGGGTGATACAAGTGCGAGATGAGTAATGAATGACAGTAGGTTCTCATAATCACACACAGCTCTGCAGTGAGATCAGAACTAAGTGCAACAGAGGTATCTCTGTCTCATTACAAACAATTACAGTAGCATTTCTCCTCTCAGTGCGAAGAGCGCTGCTGCAGAGCTGTGTTTGATGAAAACCAACAGTACAGCAGAGCTGAACCTTGTGTAATTACAAACACAACAAGCACATTTACAGTAGTCTTCTCACAGAGCTGTCAGCTCTGACGTACTGTCCTTCCCTGACACTTGCTGCCTGTGAGATGGATGCTGAAGCACTATGAGAGGACAGCAGCTGCTAAAGTTTTTGTAATAATACAAGCTTAATTTCTGTTGTACTGAGTTAGCTCTGCTGTTCTGGTCTCAGTGCAGAGCTGTGCGCGGTTATGACACCAAAGTGTTAGCCATTATTTGTCTCACAGTGGTGGTAATGCCTTTTTTCATTTATAATAATCCCTGGAGGCAGATTCTCATGTAGATCAGTGTATGGTCCATAGATCATTTCTGGAATAAGACATCGGATAACAGATATCAAGGTATCATTTTATTCAGCTTCCTATGAAATATAGACACCTTACGAGGATTGATCCTACTGACCGACTAAAGGACACCTGCTATCCAGTCTAAAAACAGCTGCACATAACTACTGCTTAGAACTTATTCAGATGTCCATGTTTTTCACGGGAAAACACAAACATAAAATACCATAGCTGTTGGGGCTGTTTAGAGAACAGTGTCTTTTTGCGTGTTGAAATATTGCATCCAGCTACTGTTTAGGCTTCAGTTACTCATCCGTGTTGTTCACATAAAGAAAACAGTCATCATTGTGCATGGAGCTGTTCACACATCTTTGGATTTTTTTGAGAGGTGAGCAACGGCAAGAAAAAAATAATTAAAAAAACGATAAAAAAAAAAGACAGACATGTCTGCTTTTGATGCAAGTCACAAATCTAACTTCCCTATTCAAATCAGTGGGTTCATGAACAAAAACAGACGGCTACAGATACCATCTGTGTGTCATCCAAGTGCTGTCTGTTTCTTGCAATTCATTGGTACGGAAAGCTTGGAATGTTATTTATTTTTTGCAGAAAAAAGAAATAGCGGAAGTATTACTGATGGACACACAAACCAAAAATGGATGAAAATTGGATCCAGCACACTGATGAAGAATGGTCCAAATAAAAAAAAAATCTTTCTGAATGAGGCCGAAGTTGGTAAAGTAAGTGAGAGAATGCCTTGTCATATTCTAACTTTTGGTCAAGTCAGCATCACCATTTAATTTGTTTACAGCAAGGAAACAGTCATTGAGTCTCCCACATTTAACTAAAGCAGTGCCTAGGCAGTAGCTGTGTGAGACCACTGAAAAGGTGCCTTATAGCGGAAAGTGGGGCTGTACAGTTGGCATAATTAAGGCGCAATTAAATCTTATACATATACATTTAACTGAAGATCTACCAGATTGTGAAAACCTTAATTTGTGTTGATATCCAATACATCATCCCTATCCAAAAGATGAAATCCAGACTGGACTGGTGAACACATTACCATGTAACATTCAATTTTTACCATATAGTATAATAAAACAAACAAAAGTAACAGTGATCCCTCTACACAACATTGTAACCCTTACAGATGGCAGTATATGAGGGTAAACAATTGCATAGTAAACTCCTATGATACAGAAACATGTTAGCGCACATCAATATTATTCACATACTTGTACAGTTTTGTGCAATTAGCAAATTAAATCACAAGCAACACAAAACCTAAACACCTCTATAAAATGTACTGGAGGTTTACAATTGGTGGTCACTCAAACTGCATCATCAAAATCATTCCTTGCACCCCTGGGTCCTGGTAATGAGCCTGATAGGGGTCAGCTTACACTGCACTTTCTATCATGTACTATAATGTTACCTGTCCATAGTATGCTATTAACGTTCACACAGCCGGTTGCAGCAAGTAAATGGTAGAAAACTGTGTTCAAGATTTTTCTTTTATATTCTACAGGAGTAGTCTACTTGCTGAGGACTTTATTGTGTCTTATAACACTTCTAAGTGGTAGTAAAGATATATATAAAGTTTTAGTAAAAGCCGCTAATGGTTCTGACAGTTAAGAATTTAGATTTTTCTCTATATTCTGGCCCAATATTTTGTCAGAAAACTCCTAAATACAATAAAATGCTGTTAAATTTCTTATGAATAATTCTAATCAACTAATAGAAAATACATTTGACTAACACTGAAGGAGACCATGTCATGTATTGTGCCCAGACCAAGGTGTTTTCTGAATTGCTGCATGGTGCCACATAACATATCAACAGAATATTTTCTATGATACTCACATCTGTACATTTTTCAGAAATTTCGCAATGATGTTCAACTCACAAAGAGAACCTTTTGTTCAATACAAAATGTCCTGTTTGATATGATGTAATGGTTTGTGATTACTTCTGTATAAACAAGATATTGCAAAATGTTTCTACTGTACTGCTGTAACTTGTACTTTACTGCTCTATTGGGAATTTGTTGCCAGGTATGCGCTGCCTGAGGGCAAAAAAGTGGTGATAGAGAGCCCAATTCTACCCATGTGTCATAAGATAGTGTAATTTTATGGAAAGTACTAGCTGAAGAGCCCGGCGTTGCCTGGGCATAGTAAATATCTGTGATTAGTTATAGCACCTCGCTTCTCTTATTTTCCCATCACGCCTCTCATTTCCCCCTCACATCTTTCATTTTCTCCCTCACATCTCTCATTCCCCCCAAACACTTGTCATTTTGGCCTCACATCTGTCATTTTCCGATCACTCCACTATTTTCCCTCACTCCTCTCATTTTGCACTCACACCTTTTCATTTTCATCTCACACCTCTCATTTTCACCTCACACCTCATGTTCCCCTCAGTATATACGTTTGTCACCTTCCTTATAGTATACATCTGTATGTCATCTCCTGTATATAGTATATACCTGTATGTCATCTCCCCTGTAAATAGTATATACTGTACCTGCTGTATGTCATCTCCCCTGTATATACCTGTATGTCATCTCCTGTATATAGGATATACTGTACCTGTAAGTCATCTGCCCTGTATATAGTAGATACCTGCTGTATGTCATCTCCTCCTCTATATATCTATGTCATCTCCTCTGTTACATAGTATATACATGTATGTCATCTCCTCCTGTATATAGTATATACCTGTAAGTCATCTCCTCCTGTATATAGTATATACCTGTGTCATCTGCTCCTGTATATAGTATATACCTGTGTGTCATCTCCCCTGTATATAGAATGTACCTGTATGTCATCTCCTCCTGTATTAGACCTCGTGCACACGTTATTTGGTCAGTATTTTGACCTCAGTATTTGTAAGCTAAATTGGCAGCCTGATAAATCCCCAGCCAACAGGAAGCCCTCCTCCCTGGAAGTATATATTAGCTCACACATACACATAATAGACAGGTCATGTGACTGACAGCTGCCGTATTTCCTTTATGGTACATTTGTTGCTCTTGTAGTTTGTCTGCTTATTAATCAGATTTTTATTTTTGAAGGATAATACCAGACGTGTGTGTTTTAGGGCGAGTTTCATGTGTCAAGTTGTGTGTGTTGAGTTGCGTGTGGCGACATGCATGTAGCGACTTTTGTGAGATGAGTTTTGTGTGGCGACATGCGTGTAGCAACTTTTTGTGTGTCGAGTTGCATGTGACAGGTTAGTGTAGCAAGTTGTGTGGAGCAAGTTTTGTGCATGGTGAGTTTTGCGCGTGGCGAGTTTTATGTGTGGTGCGTTTTGAGTATGTGCAAGTTTTGTGTGAGGCAACTTTTGTGCATGTGGCAATTTTTCTGCGTGTGCAAGTTTTGCATGTGGCGAGTTTTCCATGAGGTGAGTTTTGCACGTGTGGCAAGTTTTGCGTGAACCTAGTTTTGCATGTGGCGAGTTTTGCATGTAGCGAATTTTGCGCTTGGCGAGTTTTGTGTTTCGACTTTTATGTAGCGAGGTTGGTGTATGTGTGGTGAAATGTGTGCTGAGGGTGGTATATGTGTTCAAGCACGTGGTAGTGTGTGGCGCATTTTGTGTGTTTTCATATCCCCGTGTATGGTGAGAATCCCATGTTTGGGCCCCACCTTAGCAACTGTATGGTATATACTCTTTGGCACCATCACTCTCATTCTTTAAGTCCCCCTTGTTCACATCTGGCAGCTGTCAATTTGCCTCCAACACTTTTGCTTTCACATTTTCCCCATTACGTAGCTAGGGGAAAAATTGTTTGGTGAATTGGAAAGTGTGGGGTTAAAATTTCACCTCACAACATAGCCTATGACGCTCTCGGGGTCCAGACGTGTGACTGTGCAAAATTTTGTGGCTGTAGCTGCGACGGTGCAGATGCCAATCCCGGACACACACACATACATACATACATACATACACACACACACACACACATACATACACACACACACATTCAGCTTTATATATTAGATTGCAAGAAAACTATCAGATGTAGCAGTGGACTCTTCCGAGTTGTGTGTGCGCGCAGTGGAGCCCCCGATATTTATCAGCAACCAACTACCACTACCCACCTCCCACTGACAGCAAATGTGATCTCCGCAGTTACTGGTAAGGTTGTCAAATGCTATTAAAAAGGGTTTATAAACCTCAATGTGACAAAATGCATATTAGGATAATGTCCACAATCAACACCAAAAGAGATCATCAATGTACTTTGTGATTGTTCATACATCACTTTGTGCCTTATATCTAATGTTATTAAAATAATACACTAAGCAGCTCCTAAAAAGCATGAAATAACTGAGGCATCAGTAATAAGTTGAGATGACAAAAACATGTGGAATACCCAGGTACGGCGTTCAATTCAGTAATCTGTGACTAGGGCAGAGTGACCCTCCTTGTCCATCATTGAAATGCCAACATCCTGGGTGCCTCAGCGATTACTAGATCCCCATGAAGTTGGTTGAGGCTTAGTAAGGCTACGTTCACACTAGCGTTCGGCTAGTGTGCGTCGCGCTAGCGTCGGGCGACGCAGCGGCGACGCACGCGTCATGCGCCCCTATGTTTAACATGGGGGACGCATGCGTTTTTGTGTGTTGCGTTTTCCGACACGTGCGTATTTTTTGACGCTAGCGTCGGACCAAGAAAACGCAACAAGTTGCATTTTTCTTGCGTCCGATTTTCGTCAAAAAACGACGCACGCGTCGCAAAACGCAGCGTTTTTGCGTGCGTTTTGCCGCGTTTTTGCGTGCGTCATGCGTTGCGTCGCCGACGCAGCGGCGCGCAACGCTAGTGTGAACGTAGCCTAATTGCAACCCTTGCCCAAAATGCTGGCATTCAAGTGCTGGCCAAAGAAGTTTGCACTGCCGTGATCCAGTTGCCACGGAGTACTGAAGTGAATGCCGGAACAAGGGAGTGCAAATCTTGTTGCTTATCTCTAGTCATAACGAATGTGACTTGTTTAAAAATCTAGTACAAAATAACTGGTGAATAAACGATTGGCTGACTTCTGTCTTCCAACCCCTTCCCCACACTGCAGCGGTCAGCATAACCAAACTTCCATGTATTATTGATGAGGAGACCAGAAAAATCTGTTGCTGGATTATTTTGTTAGTGGCCTATCTACCCTGCAAATAAAAGGATCGGTCACCTAAATTCCAACTGCCTAATCCTTCTTTCCCCAACATCTTCCGATGGAGATAAGGAGGTCTTCATAAACATCAGATGGTCAACCGGTTGCACCAAGATTAACAGATTCAACCAACATAGTTAGATAGTTTGAAAAAAAGACTTTAGTCCATCAAGATCCACCCTTCTACACCCATTTTCATCAAATGCGTATGGGGAATGGGGAATTTAATGATTTGGCTCCACTTACCTTCCCTGTAACATAATCTGACAATAAAACAACCAAAGTTTTGGGGAGATGTCCAACTCATACTGGATGCACTAACCACATTTTATGGAATTGTAGCCTGACATTGGTTTTGATCTAGGATTAGATACCCCATTCTCTTCAATACTAGTCCTTGGATTCCTCCTCAATCCCTACCTTCATAGATCTCAGTGCCTAATAGCCCAATTCTGCAATAAACATCTTGCAAAGTATGGTTATTTTCTTCACAATCTGAAACGGTTTAGTTCCATTATGAACAAATAAGAGAGAATATTTGTGGAAACTTGAGAGCATTTTCTTACTTAAATGCATGTGTTTAGGACTAAAAATCATTTTTAGAATTGGGTTTAATTAAAATTTTGCACCGTTTGCCTTCTGTATTGCACTCATAATTGCTGGCTGTAGAATAAGTTAACTGAGAATACTTCCGAGTGCAACCTGTGGCCTGACAAGAGAATTTGTAACTCTTATCTATCTTCTTCTGAGCCTCTGTCAGCTGATTTATGACCACAGGCCACATCAAAGTTAAGTGTGCAAGTGTAAAAGCCAAAAAAAACGCAACTTTTTTATGAAACCCAATTGCCAAATGATTTTTAGCCAAAAATACATACAGTTAAGTCCATATATATATTTGGACAGAGACAACATTTTTCTAATTTTGTTTATAGACATTACCACAATGAATTTTAAACAAAACAATTCAGATGCAGCAGTTGAAGTTCAGACTTTCAGCTTTCATTTGAGGGTATCCACATTAAAATTGGATGAAGGGTTTAGGAGTTTCAGCTCCTTAACATGTGCCACCCTGTTTTTAAAGGGACCAAAAGTAATTGGACAGATTAAATAATTTTAAATAAAATGTTCATTTCTAGTACTTGGTTGAAAACCCTTTGTTTTAATTGTTTTGTTTAAAATTCATTGTGGTAATGTCTATAACAAAAATTAGAAAAATGTTGTATCTGTCCAAATATATGTGGACTTAACTGTACTTTTAAGTATTTAAAAAAAAAAAAAAAAGGGGTCCCAAAGGTGGACAACCCCTTTCTGAATCTTCCACTCCAATCAAGAGTCTCATATTCCGTTGAATAAGTGTCATTTCTTTTCATGCTTCTTTGCCCCCCCCCTCCCCCCCTCCGCTTCACCTTTTCCACAGTTTACGGTTTTAATTACTTTATTCCTTCATCTTCTTGTCAGACAATTATGGTTGTACTGGTACGATAGACTCAAATAGACACTAATCATATGCATATCTAGTGCAACAAAAGCTTCAGCACTCTATAGACATGAGTATTTAGTATGTAATGATTTTTCCCTTAAAGTCACCGATATAACCCTGACTAGGGATAATGGGGACATCTTTGTTCCTATTGATAATATGAATATTTTTTCATGTTACCAGTTACCTAAATTAAATATTGGTATGTGATATGCACATGGTTATAATGGTTAAGCTTTCATCATAGATTTTGCAGCATTTTTTGATCTACAAGCATTTTTCTTTTGTGGTGGTTTACTGTTAGGAGCAAATGTCAAGGACCTAAAAAAAAGTATCAATTGGGAAAGAAAACGCCATAAAACACACATTTGTAGTGTTTCATTATCCCTGCTAACAAAAATGTTGACAGTTCTCGGATTGCCGAGTCCTAAACACTGCCCAAAACACCGATTGACAGCTGTATACACTGTGCATAGGCAAAAAGCTGCCAATCTGTCGTGAGGGCGGAGGGTTCAGGAATATGACTAAATGACCGCAGGGTTACTAGTCTTCTGGTGATAATCTCCTACTGATAAAGGTGATTTTATCAAAATTACAGCAAAGCAGCCCAGTAAGTGACACATTGCTGAAATCAAGGTCTCTGTCTCCACATTATGCTGCTTTCAGATTAGGTGGCAAAATCTTGGTGACAGATTCCTTTTAATTTTGTAGATAATTTTCTGAGAAAAAGTGGTGAGATGTTTTTTCTTTTTTTGTGCAGCACTGTCCAAGTCATGTCATTTTTTTATTCTTCATTATCTTATGTTGCTTCATTCTTAATATTGCAGCTTGGCTGCCCAGTGCCCTTGCTCTGTGGGACGCTCATGGCGTAGTCTCCAGTCTAGCCAGATAGCACAGAAGAGCTACAATCTGCTGAAAAAAGGGACAGTAGATACAGCGTCTAAGCTGACCCCTGTCCAGCGCCAATAGTGTACATTGGCCACTAAATCAGCAAAACTGAACAATGATGGTGGAGAAGAATGTGTCTGCATTTGTGTGGACTGCTTAGCGGAAGAAGTGGTGTCACCAATATGAATTATGGCAAGTACCCAGATGGGTGAAAAACCCAACTACGATAACTCGGAATCCCAGAAAAGAGTATAAACCAAAAGAAAAAACAAGGATCCCTAAAAAGTAACTTTTATTAAATACGATTAAAAAGACTATATTTATCCAAAATACAAATAAAACAGTATTAAATGTACCTATTAGACCCTACGTCGCACTACAATGAGTCCTGCCTGGCAGTGGAGGTTGGCACCCTACTTTACTGCGGTAGGCGTCCCCACTCCTCGACGGCTCACCCTTGTACACCCTAGAAGGTACCTACAATCAGGAAAAAGGCTGGTGAGCCCTACTATACATCCCTATAATGCCAACTGCCTGACAGTGGAGGTAGGGGGGCATTGTTCTTTAGACATTGTGCTTTGTACTGCTCCCTCTGGTACATTGACTAAGTACATTCATTTTTTATTTATATTTATTTTTTGGGGGTTATTTTTTGCATTTTGTTTAGTTTTTTTCTCTCTCACGGGTATCGGAGGTGTATGTGGGAGAATATCTTTTGTCTATCCCTTATTATAGGGACTGTTAGGGACCCTAGGGTCAGCCGTCGTTAAGTGGGGGCGCCTACTGCAATAAATTAGGGTGTCTACCTCCACTGTCAGGCAGTTGGCATTAAAGGGATTTATAGTAGGGCTCACCAGCCTTTTTCCTGATTGTAGGTACCTTCTAGGGTGTACAAGGGTGAGCCGTCGAGGAGTGGGGGCGCCTACCGCAGTAAAGTAGGGTGCCAACCTCCACTGCCAGGCAGGACTCATTGTAGTTCAACGTAGGGTCTAATAGGTACATTTAATACTGTTTTATTTGTATTTTGGATAAATATAGTCTTTTTAATCGTATTTAATAAAAGTTACTTTTTAGGGATCCTTGTTTTTTCTTTTGGTAAGTACCCAGATGGGGCAATATGATGCATTGGGCAATGCTAGGAAAGTTTGAGGCCTGGCATTCATGGGAATGATACCTTGACTTATATAAACATTGTCATAGGCAATGTCTCCTCTTTCATAGAAATAGAATTCCTTAATGGCAGTGTCTTCTTTCAGCAGCGTATTGTGCCTGTTCCATACCATACTACAAAAATTGTACCGGAATAGTTTTAGACATATATATCGTTTACAAAAAAAAGTGTTTAAAGTGTTTCCCAGGGCTTCCAAATCCTCATTCTCAGTCTGATCAGGCATCTCTGGGGCAATTGGTCTCCTTATCCATACAGCCAATGTCTTGAAACCACAGAACACCTTCAGAGGTCTTTTGGCATCCATGCCTCAATAGGTCTGAGAAGTTGTGGTGGTATAGGTGGCGTGGGAGGATATTAGGCTGATAATTGTGCATTAGCAAATAGCCTAATACTGAGCCCTATATAATCTCACATTATCGTATAGGAGACCAGGCTTTAATCAAGTAAACCATGTAAGGCCTATACTCTGTAGTCTGAAGACTTATTGTCAACAGTTGATGTAGAAGCAGAGCTTGAGCAGGGTCATCTAGATAGAAAGTGGCAATGTGATCTTTTGGGTATAACTTGCATCACCAAAATGTCTCTCATAGTTTGGTCTCAGGTGAGCCAGGTACCCTACGAACAAAAGTAGCAACCTGTAGTAATGTGTGAGAAAAATATGATTTTTAAAGTCTCTTGAGGCATTTATGTCTTATGTGCATGTCAATGGGTTGGCAATTATAGTATACCATAGTGATATTTAATACATGTTCTGATCACACATTAAAACCAAATCTAGTACGTACATACAGAAGAGATCCACATCATTATTGGCCCAAGTTCACACAATGGTGCAATCAGGGAGGCTTTTCTAATCTTGTATAGTCTTGTAGGAGTGTGTACATTGTGTAGTGACCTCTGTATTCATATGGAATTTTTGAATCATCACCCTATCCTTGAGTTAAAACTATAAAATGTGGCATTCTTCAAATTAAATTCTGTGTCCATTTCTAAGTAATGGACTATAAATAATTGGAAGATTTACCAGACTAAACAAACCAGAATTATGGCTCAATTCAGGCATTAAAAACAAAAAATAAACTGGTGTACATCCATTGGACCACATTTATTATGTATTTTAAACACTTTTTTGGACTCTCTTGACACGGGGTGGTGATTTAGGAGAAGGAAAAAAGCTTGGCTTAAAATGCAACAATATACACCAAAATTTTGACGCAAAGTAAGTCAACCACAGGTGTGTTACGCAAGATAATTGTCCAATATGTCCATAAAGATGCACCAAATTATCGTACAGCATGAGCTACTAAGATAATAGATAAATTTGAAGCAATTTTTACACCAAGGGTCCCCAACCTGTAGCTTGAGAGCGCCATGGACTCGTGGCCACGTGATGTGTGGCTCACAGCTGTCTGCCAGCTTGGTGCATTAGCACCAGGTATAGCAAACATTTATTGCCGATCTTTAGATGGTGACTTGCGTGTAGCCCTGCACAGAAGAGGAGATCTGAATAGGGGTAAGATAGGAAACCCTGGGGCTTGGCATACTGCCTTGGTGTGATTTCAGTGGAAAAGTTTGGCTGTAATAATACCAGTAAGGCTACTTTCACACTTGCGTTGTGTGACGTACGTCGAAATGCGTCGTTTTGGGGAAAAAACGCATCCTGCAAAGTTGCCCGCAGGATGCGTTTTTTTCTCCATAGACTTGCATTAGCGACGCATTGCGATGTATGGCCACACATCGCATCCGTTGTGTGACGGATGCGTCGTGTTTTGGCGGACCGTCAGCACAAAAAACGTTACATGTAGCGTTTTTTTGGGCGTCGCGTCTGCCATTTTCAACTGCGCATGTGCGGAACTCAGCTCCCTCTTCCCCGGACATTACAATGGGGCAGCGGATGGGTTGAAAAACTGCATCCGCTGCCCCCGTTGTTCATTTAATTTCACAACGTGAGTCGGTATGTCGGCCCAACGCATAGCGACGGGCCCGTACCGACGCAAGTGTGAAAGTACCCTAATGGGGGCTCTGAGTGTCACTACTGTGTGGGGCAGGAGCTGGATGTGGTTCATGACCCTCACTCAGAGCCGAATGTGGCTCTCAAAGTCAAAGGTTGGGGACCTCTGGCCTAGACTAAGGTTACACTGTCTATATTAGAAATAGTAAATCTGCCCCAATATGTTGCCTTCCATTGCTTCGTTGAACAAAAGCAGTTTATCCCCTTTATAATTTGTGTAGTTGGGCTTTCCAACTAATCATTTTATTATTACTATTATATATTATTATAGCACCATTTATTTCATGGCGCTCTACATGTAAAAAGATAGACATAATAAAAACAAGTACATTAATCTTGGACAAAACAAGTCACAGACTGGTACTGAAGAAGAGAAGACCCTGCCCGCGAGGGCTCACAGTCTACAAGGGATGGGTGAAGATACAGGTTAGAGTTTGTCACATACCCACAGGATGATTCATTTATGAACCTTGAGGATCTGACTGCTGGGATCCCCACAATCCCAAGAATCAGGGTCCTAATGTGCTCTTTGGAAATCGAGCAGGAGTGCACATGTGACCACTGCACCATTCACTTTTATCAGACTGACAAAGATAGTCTCACAATGCCGTCACAGAAAAAAAAGAGACTGGACACCTTCCAACGCAGTAACTTTAGGAAGGGTTTGTAACTCTTTGGTAATACCAACCCAGGAGCTGTGCAGTGAGCAGGCATAGCGCGGGATGAGGTGGGGTATGTCACTATGGTGTAGGTCCAAGTACAGGAGGAACCAGCTGCAGCAGCTGCTCAGGAGGATTCATGATGCCTGAGCATCTACACAAATTATAACAATGACCAGGGGAGATTTGGGTGCTGCTGGTTGGAGAAAACCAAATTAAATACAAAGTGTACACAGAGTTATTCAGAAGTATAAAAAACAACAAAAAACAATAAAATTGCAGGTATAAAGTCATACAGTACATTTCAATATCAGACCATCACTCGTTGCATGGACTTTGTATAATTAATTTTGCCAAGTTGTCATTTTTTTATTTTTGAGTATTACATTTAAATAAAAATACCCATTGAAATTACATTTAGCTGGATCCATTTTTTTTAATTTTATCTGGACTTCCCCAACCATCAGCACTTAAAGCTCAGCTTTTTCCTCTGGAATTTATATTGACTCTTCCATTCACACTGGCTACTTTGCACACCCCTTTCCTTAAATCAGTGGAGGTCCCAGTAGTCAGATTCCCAAAGATCATGCATTTATTAAATGTATCTAGTGGCAACAACCCGATCAAGAATAGTCTTATAATCCCTTCCCCTGAAATATGACCATTTATACTTTTCAAAATATTAGTGCTATATTCAACTTTGTTTTTATTTTGCACTCTCCTCTAAAGTACTTACGGATCTTAGAAGAGTTCTTTTTTAAAAGAGTTTTCTGCTAAGACAAATATTGTCAAATCCCAAAAAGAATATTCTTAAATCGAATTTATGAAACCATGTGACAATGCAGGGAATTGCGCGGATTATAGAACACAACAAACCTTTTACCACCACTACCCCTAAAGACACACAAGTGACTTGTAAGAGGAGCTTCTGAAGGTGAAGTAACCGGACTTATATGTTAGATTCTGATTTAGCAGAGCTAAAAATGAAGCAGTCACCCCTGGGCATTTTTCAATGTCATATTTTGCTTGGATGTTAACCATGTACAAGACAATTACGAAAATATGTAAAATATGCGTGGAGTGATGGAACTTAAAAGGTCTACAAACGTATACATATTTCTCCCAAAGAAACCAGGACACGCATAGAAGCCAAAGTGCATAAAAAAACATAGGCTCTTTGGCAACATACAACCAAAACTGATATTAGGAAATAGTGGATTATTCATCACAGTGGAGCCAGTTTTCTTTGTGGTTTGAACCAATACATCTCAAGCAAACAACTTGAAATTAGTGACACGACAAGCATCAGATTTGTTATCATCAATGATATCTCTAGTTCCTAGCAATTTGCATGGTGATATATTGCAACCAGCCACAAACCGACTGCTTTCATTGTGTATAATAATATATCCGCTATAATGATCCTTCCTACTTACCTGAGTGATAGGAAAAGAAATCAGGCACCTTAGTAGTAAATAACCACACATCATACGCAGCACTGACCGTGACATGACCAACCGTTCAGCTTAATATATGAAAATGAATAGAGAAAGAAAAATCTAACAAAGGTTTTTTATTCCTTTTCATTCTGAGCAGTCTAATAAAGCTTGACCTGTATAACAGCAAGCGACTATTTTTCCCCCCTTGCTCTCTAATTTGGCTATTTCGTTCCATTACAATTAAAGTGATATCAGTACGGAATTTTTGCATGTAAAAAAATGATAAATGGTCCAAGAGGTCTGGACCTTTTAATTAATTTAGTGCCTGTGCACTTTATTTTCCCGATCACGTCTTTTCAGTTCCTCTTTATAGCAGTAAGAACAGAAATTATCAGTCTCCGGACGTCCATAGAAAGAGCAGTTCTCCTTCTTACACCTGCTCTGGTGAAGAGAATATATTGGGCATCCTGTACTTCTGCCTCTACTATTTTTGTCATTGTTCAACCATGTCTGTGGAGACTCCTCATCGGCATATTCTAAGCAATCTCTAATGTCTGTAGAGTTAAACCCATTCGTATATGTTTGAGATTTATGCTCTGTGGGTTTCTCATATGAGAGGGATTCTACTGTGTTCACTGTGCGTATGCCCGATAATCGAGCTGGACTATAGCTCTGTGAAGACAATGAACGATTCTGCTGAGGATACGTTGCACAAGTTTTCAAACAGCCTACTACTGGCTTATAAGGATCCTCTTGGAAGCTTGGTGACTTGGAGTTGACATCATGAAGATGAATAACACTTTGCCTTTGGACTGGTGGGGTATGGCTGTAATGGGCAGATACTGGCACGGGACCACATTTCTTAGCACCGTTGCTGGGTGAAGGAAAGGAAGCCGGGGTAGGACTAGATCGATCTTTTAATTTTAGAACTAGTTGTGTTGTATGGCTTTGAGGCAAGATTGGTGATGCCCTATCCTGAGGAGATGTTTCCAACTTCTCTTTGACAAATCCTTCCTGATCTAGCTTCCTAGAGGATGACCCATTGAGGACAGCTTTCTTCTCAGCTTCCTTTCTTTTCTGTTCCTGCTCGGCATTGAATCGTTCCTGGGCACTGGTCAAGTAAAAACCAATCATCTCCTCGTGAAATTGATGCCGGTGACTGGTTAGAAGGAGTCCAGCAAAGATAAATTTGCGCTCCCCTTGCATGGCAGCTCTCAAAATATTAAGGCTGAGTTTAACATCTGTGCTATATTTCCAGGGGTCTGACTTATTATCTAATAGTGATCGGTTTGCTAGCTTATCAATGGGTGATATGCTAGCTTTATCAGTGGGTGATGGAGTGGTCTTCTCTGAAGGTGAGGTGCTAGCAGACTGTCCTGACTCCTCTTTGCTTCCTTTGCGAGATTTGGACTTCTTTACTTTTTCAGTGGAATCACCGTTTTTCCCATTGCCTGAATTTGCTCGGCTAATTTTGCCATGCACTAGGCCCCCAAGGCCTCCCATGTTCTTTTTCAATTTAATGCCCAGTGTTTTGCTGAGGCTCCCAAGCTTGTTTGCGACAGAGTCAGTTCTATTCTTTTCCTTTTCTTTCCTTTGTTTTTCTTTTTCCTTTTCTTTTCCATTTTTCCCATTGTTAACATTGGAATTACTGCAGACTGATTCACGGTCCGAGTCCACAGAGTCAGCAAGTGACTGGACGTCTTCTCCTGCAGAAGCTGTTGGAGATTCTGGTTGGGCCAATGGAGCCTAAAATAAAAGAGTATACATTAAATGACAATTGTACAAAAACAAAGCTTGTAATGCATATGTGACCAATTGGGAATGCTAAAAGGGAGACTTTCCCCCTAAAAAAAAAAAAAAAATTATAATATCACAATCGTCATTAAACATAAAAAATAGAAATCTTGCAATTATCACACTGGACATTGGGGCTTTTATAGACTTTACCTTCTTATTGGTTCAGGAAACAACACATGTCTATAGCCACTGTGAGGAGCTGATCTGGTATGTCGATCTTATTGTTGTGTTTATTAGAGATTTGCTTGTTCAGCAGTTTAAGGTGCATAAATCTCTTCTGGAAAGAGTTCAGCCTCATGAATATCCAAAAAGTATTGTTTCTCCTTGCGGAGATTGACATACTAAGCATGACGAGATGTGGAGACTTAAAGCCGCAATGCTCCTCTGGGAATTATGCTAATTATGCAAATAGTCTCTTCAGGGAGGAAGAGAACCAGAACTCTAGTGCCACCTATTGGAAGGTAGCAATCCTACAACTCAATGTTGACCCTTTAACGAGCCTTGTCACGTGACTTAAGCCTCTTTCACACTTCAGTTTTTTACAATCAGTCACAATCCGTCAAAATATTGAAGAGACGAATCCTGTGCAGACTGTAAAAAAAGGATGCACTGGGTCCCTTTTTTGTGGCAGATCCGTCGAGGCTATGTGCACACGTTGTGTATGCGTCTTTGCCGCATTTTTCAACACAACCCAGGTTAAAAATAATAATAATAAAAAAAATAAATTGTGATATTCTTACCTCCCAGCATCCCCTGCAGCCTTCCCTATGCTCACGATGCTGCCGGCAGCTCCCGTTCCTAGTAATGCATTGAGAGACAATGACCTGTGATGACGTAGCGGTCACCAGTGTGCAAAGATCTGACTTTCAACACATCAGGCCACATGTTGCTTGTGCTACTGTGAGCAGCTTGTATGACCTAAATGTGCTACCATGGCCTGCAAAGTCTCTGGATTTGTCTCACGTGGAGCACTTTGGAGACATCCTTGGATGATAATTGTAAAACATGGATGCACATATCCTTTTGTCTCTTCATGTAATCCCACACTGATTTGATGATATTGAAATCACAGCTCTGTAGGCCCCATATCATCAATTGCAGGACTCATTGTTCTTCTTTATGGTGAAGATAACTCCTAATGACAATGGCTGTATGTTTGGATGAAACATATCATGCTTACATCCCTTTGAATTCAGAAAACATCCAGCAGTTTCATCCGTTCAGAACTGGCAGCAATAAATGGGACCCAATTACACCCATCTACAGTTCAGAGAAGTTTTCCAAGAAGTGATCTATATGGAAGAATTGTGCCCAAAAACCTTACCTTCCACATGGAAATAAGGCCAAGCAACTCAACTATGCACAAAAACATAGGATCCGGGGAGCAGAAAAATGGCAGCAGGTACTCTGGACTGATGAATCAAAATGTTACATATTTGGCTGTAACAGAAAGCAGTTTGTTTACCAATCGGCTGGAAAGCGGTACAATAATGGGTGCCTGTAGGAAACATTGATGCATGGAGGATGCTCCTTGCAAGTTTCGGGCTGCATTTAAAAAAAACATGGTTGTGGATTTGTCGTGATTAATGGTGTCCTCAATGCTGAGAAATAAAAGGCAGATACATCAATCATACAATCCCATCAGAGAGGATTCTGGTTGGCTGTATGTTTGGGGTGGAGGCTTTGCTGCAGACTAAAGTTGGAGCCAACATTATTAAGAACTATCTTCAGCATAAAGCAGAACAAGAAGCCGCCTCAGAACACTGAGCATTACATTATCAAATCTGTCTGGGATTACATGAAGAGACAGAAGAAGTTACACAAGTCAAAATCCAAAGTAGATCTGTGGTTACTTCTCTAAGATGTTTAGAGCAACCTCCCTGCTGAGAACCTTCAAAAACTGTGTACAAGTACTGGAAGAATTGATTCTGTAATGTTGATTTGCATGCATATGGTGATCACATCAAATATTGACAAGATTTCGACTTCTTTCGTTCATTCATTTTTGTAAATGTGTGTTGTCGTCTACTGTATATATATATATATATATATATATATATATATATATATATATATATTTATATATATATATATATATATATATATATATATATATATATATATAGTAACAGGATGACATATGGGATGCAATGTCCAGATCACATTAGTCTTTTGTACATTAAGTGCATAACAGTGTGACAATTTTTGTTATAAAAACACAAGTTATCCTAAGAGTGCGTTCACACACGACAATCATACTGGGGCAGTTTTTCCAGTTTCCATGCACAATCATTTGATCTTGCAGCTGTTTCACCTACAAGACAATCATAATGGCAGCACAATTTTTGCAGGAGAATCAAGATTAAGTGATTGCAGTCTTTCCACTGTTGACCTGCACAATGACAGTGCTTTTGTGCTTACAAGTTCCAGTATCACAGTTGTGAGTGAACACAGCCTAAGGCTGCTTTCACGCATCAGTCTTTTGCCATCGGTCTCAATCCGGCGAATTTTGAAAGAAACGGATCTGGCGAATGTTGCCGCTGGATCAGTTTTTTTTCATAAACTTGTATTAGCGACGGATTGCGATGGATGGCCTCACGTTTCATCCGTCGTTCGCCAGATCCGTTGAAAATTGTTTGTCCGGCGGACGGAGAAAAAGGAAATAGTAGCATTTTTGTGTCCGTCAAAAAAACGGACAGCAACAAATCTGTCTGTCGTTTGCTAGAATGGAAGCCTTTGGCACCGGATACGTCAAATGACTGAATCTGGTGACAGATTCCGTTTTTTTTAACTGAGCATGCTCTGATTATTTTAGGATCCAATTAGCTGGATCAGCTAGTCGGATCCGGTGAAAAAATGGATCCATCGCATCAGTTTTTCACAATCTCCGACGGATCCGTTTTTTTCAACATTCGACGGATTGTGACTGATGGCAAAAGACGGATGTGTGAAAGCAGCCTTAGAGAAATAACTTAAAAGAGGATTAACCCCTTCATGACCCAGCCTATTTTGACCTTAAAGACCTTGCCGTTTTTTGCAATTCTGACCAGTGTCCCTTTATGAGGTAATAAGTCAGGAACGCTTCAACGGATCCTAGCGGTTCTGAGATTGTTTTTTCGTGACATATTGGGCTTCATGTTAGTGGTAAATTTAGGTCAATAAATTCTGCGTTTATTTGTGATAAAAACGGAAATTTGGCGAAAATTTTGATAATTTCGCAATTTTCACATTTTGAATTTTTATTCTGTTAAACCAGAGAGATATGTGACATAAAATAGTTAATAAATAACATTTCCCACGTTTACTTTACATCAGCACAATTTTGGAAACAAAATTTTTTTTTGTTAGGAAGTTATAAGGGTTAAAATTTGACCAGCGATTTGTCATTTTTACAACGAAATTTACAAAACCATTTTTTTTAGGGACCACCTCACATTTGAAGTCAGTTTGAGGGGTCTATATGGCTGAAAATACCCAAAAGTGACACCATTCTAAAAACTGCACCCCTCAAGGTACTCAAAACCACATTCAAGAAGTTTATTAACCCTTCAGGTGCTTCACAGCAGCAGAAGCAACATGGAAGGAAAAAATGAACATTTAACTTTTTAGTCACAAAAATTATCTTTCAGCAACAATTTTTTTATTTTCCCAATGGTAAAAGGAGAAACTGAACCACGAAAGTTGTTGTCCAATTTGTCCTGAGTACGCTGATACCTCATATGTGGGGGTAAACCACTGTTTGGGCGCACGGCAGGGCTTGGAAGGGAAGGAGCGCCATTTGACTTTTTGAATGAAAAATTATTTCCATCGTTAGCGGACACCATGTCGCGTTTGGAGAGCTCCTGTGTGCCTAAACATTGGCGCTCCCCCACAAGTGACCCCATTTTGGAAACTAGACCCCCCAAGGAACTTATCTAGATGCATATTGAGCACTTTAAACCCCCAGGTGCTTCACAGAAGTTTATAACGCAGAGCCATGAAAATAAAAAATAATTTTTCTTTCCTCAAAAATGATTTTTAGCCTGGAATTTCCTATTTTGCCAAGGATAATAGGAGAAATTGGACCCCAAATATTGTTGTCCTGTTTGTCCTGAGTACGCAGATACCCAATATGTGGGGGTAAACCACTGTTTGGGCGCACGGCAGGGCTCGGAAGGGATGGCACGCCATTTGGCTTTTTAAATGGAAAATTAGCTCCAATCATTAGCGGACACCATGTCACGTTTGGAGAGCCCCTGTGTGCCTAAACATTGGAGATCCCCCAGAAATGACACCATTTTGGAAACTAGACCCCCAAAGGAACTAATCTAGATGTGTGGTGAGGACTTTGAACCCCCAAGTGCTTCACAGAAGTTTATAACGCAGAGCCATGAAAAAAAAAAAAAAATTATTTTCTCAAAAATGATCTTTTAGCCTGCAATTTTTTATTTTCCCAAGGGTAACAGGAGAAATTTGACCCCAAAAGTTGTTGTCCAGTTTCTCCTGAGTACGATGATACCCCATATGTGGGGGTAAATCACTGTTTGGGCACATGCCGGGGCTCGGAAGTGAAGTAGTGACGTTTTGAAATGCAGACTTTGATGGAATGCTCTGTGGGCGTCACGTTGCGTTTGCAGAGCCCCTGATGTGGCTTAACAGTAGAAACCCCCCACAAGTGACCCCATTTTGGAAACTAGACCCCCAAAGGAACTTATCTAGATGTGTGGTGAGCACTTTGAACCCCCAAGTGCTTCATAGAAGTTAATAATGCAGAGCCGTGAAAATAATAAATACGTTTTCTTTCCTCAAAAATAATTATTTAGCCCAGAATTTTTTATTTTCCCAAGGGTTACAGAAGAAACTGGACCCCAAAAGTTGTTGTCCAGTTTCTCCTGAGTACGCTGATACCCCATATGTGGGGGTAAACCACTGTTTGGGCACATGCCGAGGCTCGGAAGTGAAGTAGTGACGTTTTGAAATGCAGACTTTGATGGAATGCTCTGTGGGCGTCACGTTGCGTTTGCAGAGCCCCTGATGTGGCTTACCAGTAGAAACCCCCCACAAGTGACCGCATTTTGGAAACTAGACCCCGAAAGGAACTTATCTAGATGTGTGGTGAGCACTTTGAACCCCCAAGCGCTTCATAGAAGTTTATAATGCAGAGCCGTGAAAATAATAAATACGTTTTCTTCCTCAAAAATAATTATTTAGCCCAGAATTTTTTAATTTTCCCAAGAGTAACAGGAGAAATTTGACCCCAATATTTGTTGTCCAGTTTCTCCTGAGTACGGTGATACCCCATATGTGGGGGTAAACTACTGTTTGGGCACATGCCGGGGCTTGGAATTGAAGTAGTGACGTTTTGAAATGCAGACTTTGATGGAATGCTCTGCGGGCGTCACGTTGCGTTTGCAGAGCCCCTGATGTGCCTAAACAGTAGAAACCCCCCACAAGTGACCCCATTTTGGAAACTAGACCCCGAAAGGAACTTATCTAGATGTGTGGTGAGCACTTTGAACCCCCAAGTGCTTCATAGAAGTTTATAATGCAGAGCCGTGAAAATAATAAATACGTTTTCTTTCCTCAAAAATAATTATTTAGCCCAGAATTTTTTATTTTCCCAAGGGTTACAGGAGAAATTGGACCCCAAAAGTTGTTGTCCAGTTTCTCCTGAGTACGCTGATACCCCATGAGTGGGGGTAAACCACTGTTTGGGCACACGTCGGGGCTCAGAAGGGAAGTAGTGACTTTTGAAATGCAGACTTTGATGGAATGGTCTGCGGGTGTCACGTTGCGTTTGCAGAGCCCCTGGTGTGCCTAAACAGTAGAAACCCCCACAAGTGACCCCATTTTAGAAATTAGACCCCCCAAGGAACTTATCTAGATATGTGGTGAGCACTTTGAACCCCCAAGTGCTTCACAGACGGTTACAACGCAGAGCCGTGAAAATAAAAAATCATTTTTCTTTCCTCAAAAATTATGTTTTAGCAAGCATTTTTTTTGATTCACAAGGGTAACAGGAGAAATTGGACCCCAGTAATTGTTGCGCAGTTTGTCCTGAGTATGCTGGTACCCCATATGTGGGGGTAAACCACTGTTTGGGCACACGTCAGGGCTCGGAAGTGAGGGAGCACCATTTGACTTTTTGAATACGAGATTGGCTGGAATCAATGGTGGCGCCATGTTGCGTTTGGAGACCCCTGATGTGCCTAAACAGTGGTAACCCCTCAATTCTACCTCCAACACTAACCCCAACACACACCTAACCCTAATCCCAACTGTAGCCATAACCCTAAACACAACCCTAACCGCAACACACCCCTAACCACAACCCTAACCCCAACACACCCCTAACCATAACCACAACCCTAATTCCAACCCTAACCCTAAGGCTATGTGCCCACGTTGCGGATTCGTGTGAGATATTTTCGCACCATTTTTGAAAAATCCGCGGGTAAAAGGCACTGCGTTTTACCTGCGGATTTTCTGCGGATTTCCAGTGTTTTTTGTGCGGATTTCACCTGCGGATTCCTATTGAGGAATAGGTGTAAAACGCTGCGGAATCCGCACAAAGAATTGACATGCTGTGGAAAATACAACGCAGCGTTTCCGCGCGGTATTTTCCGCACCATGGGCACAGCGGATTTGGTTTTTCATATGTTTACATGGTACTGTAAACCTGATTGAACACTGCTGCGGATCCGCAGCCAAATCCGCACCGTGTGCACATAGCCTAATTCTAAAGGTATGTGCACACGCTGCGGAAAACGCTGCGGATCCGCAGCAGTTTCCCATGAGTTTACAGTTCAATGTAAACCTACGGGAAACAAAAATCGCTGTGCCCATGCTGCGGAAAAACTGCACGGAAACGCAGCGGTTTACATTCCGCAGCATGTCACTTCTTTGTGCGGATTCCGCAGCAGTTTTACAACTGCTCAAATAGAAAATCGCAGTTGTAAAACCGCAGTGAAATGCACAGAAAAACCGCGGTAAATCCGCCATAAATCCGCAGCGGTTTAGCACTGCGGATTTATCAAATCCGCAGCGGAAAAATCCGCAGAGGACCAGAATACGTGTGCACATACCGAAACCCTAACCCTAGCCCTAACCCTACCCCTAGCCCTAACCCTACCCCTATTCTAACATTAGTGGAAAAAAAAAATTTCTTTATTTTTTTATTGTCCCTACCTATGGGGGTGACAAAGGGGGGGTGTCATTTATTATTTTTTTTATTTTGATCACTGAGATATAATCTATCTCAGTGATCAAAATGCACTTTGGAACGAATCTGCCGGCCGGCATTTTGGAAGATGGCGGCGCCCAGGGAGAAGACGGACGGGACCCCGGCTGGATCGGTAAGTATGATGGGGTGGGGGGGGGACCACGGGGGGGGGGGATCGGAGCACGGGGGGGGGGAATCGGAGTGCGGGAGGGGTGGAACGGAGCACGGGGGGCGTGGAACGGAGCACGGGGGGGGCTGGAATGGAGCACGGGGGGTGGAACGGAGCACCGGGGGGGGGTGGATCGGAGTGCAGGGGGGGTGATTGGAGCACGGGGGGGTGATTGGAGCACGGGGGGAGCGGACAAGAGCACGGGGGGGGAGCGGAGCACTGGACGGAGGGGAGCCGGAGCAGTGTACCGGCCAGATCGGAGGGCTGGGGGGGCGATCGGTGGGGTGGGGTGGGGGCACACTAGTATTTCCAGCCATGGCCGATGATATTTCAGCATCGGCCATGGCTGGATTGTAATATTTCACCCGTTATAATGGGTGAAATATTACAAATCGCTCTGATTGGCAGTTTCACTTTCAACAGCCAATCAGAGCGATCGTAGCCACGAGGGGGTGAAGCCACCCCCCCTGGGCTAAACTACCACTCCCCCTGTCCCTGCAGATCGGGTGAAATGGGAGTTAACCCTTTCACCCGATCTGCAGGGACGCGATCTTTCCATGACGCCGCATAGGCGTCATGGGTCGGAATGGCACCGACTTTCATGACGCCTACGTGGCGTCATGGGTCGGGAAGGGGTTAAACTAAGCAAATGAAAAATGGATTTTATTGATAAGTAGAAATGGCGGAATCACATATCTTCCTTTTTGTCTGTTTTGAGAAGTATCCAGAGCTTGATGATGTATTGCAATGGCCACATAGTTTACTGTGCTATACGGCAGAACTGTAGCAACGCTGCCACCTCTAGGACTACATAAAAATCTACAAGTCTTACATGTTCTGCAATATTTCTTATAGATGTTGTATAACACATGAAACTAAGATATTAAAAAAGAAGATTAGGGGGTGCTAATCTTCCTTAAAGGAGAAGACACAGTTTCAGAGTAGTACTAAAGCTCCAGAGAATGGTAGCTCTGCAGAAACTAAAGAATTCAAGGAGAGAACAAAAAAAAACACTATTGTAGGTGTTTCCTATAGGCCACCTGGACAGACTGATGATATGAACTCTTTTCACATCTGATGTCTATGTTCTCAAAAAAGTACAACATAGGGATCATGGAAGATTTTAACTAACCAGATATTTGGTTGGGAATAGCTCTCAGGCAAAAGTAATGGGTCCAGAAAATTTTTATGTTCTCTTGTTGGCAACTTTAGCTTTCAAAAGGTAGAAGAGAAAACAAGAGGAACTTCAATCTTGGACCTAATTCTTATCAACGGGGAGGTCTTGTAGTAGAAGAAAAGGTGGTTGGGGATTTAGAAGGCAGTGATCATGCTTTCCTCAAATTTTGGATTTCAAGAGGAGGAAGGCGAGCAAGGACTCAGACAGCCAAATTTTAATGGAGTCAGAAAGAGGGTAGGAAAGATCCAAAGGCTAGATGTTCTAAGTTACAGAAATGTCCGAGAAGGATGGGAGATTTTGCTAAATTCTCACTGCACAGTGAAAATCCAAAAAATAAGGAAGAATTGGAAGCATTTAACTAGACCAGGATGGATGAACACAGAACTTTCTGACTTGTTAAAAAGGAAACAATAAATGTACTGTAAATGGAAAAGGTCTATTACATCCCATGATTCAAAACTGACTAGCTGAATCTTAAGCGCTATGTAGAAACAAGGAGGTAAATTTTCCCTGTATGAATCATAAATCCCTGCAAAAGTCCCTGGGGGAGGAGGAAACCGCTGACTCAAGAGTTGAAGAGGGGAATAATTACTGCAGGGAATAGAGACTTCCTGTTTTAATACAGAGCAGAGAAGAGAGACAAATTAGATGGGCAGAAAGGCAAAAACAATCAATTGTAAGTACACAGTGCTATATAATATGAAGACTGCAATATACTGTTATTACTATGCATTGCTTATACAGCGCTATCTTATTACGAGGCTTTACATACATCATCATCGCTGTTCCCATGGGTCTCACAATCTAAATTCCCTATCAGTATGTCTGGAGTGTGGGTAGAAACCAGAGTACCTGGAGGAAACCCATGCAAACAAGGGGAAAACATGTTGTCCTTGGTGGGATTTGAACCTGGGACCCCAGCGCAAAGATGCAGTGCCAACCACTGAGCTGGAAGTACCAGGCGGTCATATGTTTCTTCCTCCTAATATAGGGATTTGGAGGATAAAACATATGATTGCCTGGTACTTCCAGACCTTAGAAGTATAGATATGTCATGGATATTTTCCATGCACACAGACTGTGTGCGCTCGATCGCAGCCAGGTGTTAGCTGATTCTGACAAATAGGAGGGCTTCTTTAACCCCTTCATGACCCAGCCTATTTTGACCTTAAAGACCTTGCCGTTTTTTGCAATTCTGACCAGTGTCCCTTTATGAGGTAATAACTCAGGAACGCTTCAACGGATCCTAGCGGTTCTGAGATTGTTTTTTCGTGACATATTGGGCTTCATGTTAGTGGTAAATTTAGGTCAATAAATTCTGCGTTTATTTGTGATAAAAACGGAAATTTGGCGAAAATTTTGAAAATTTCGCAATTTTCACATTTTGAATTTTTATTCTGTTACACCAGAGCGTTATGTGACACAAAATAGTTAATACATAACAATTCCCACATGTCTACTTTACATCAGCACAATTTTGGAAACAAAATTTTTTTTTGCTAGGAAGTTATAAGGGTTAAAATTTGACCAGCGATTTCTCATTTTTACAACGAAATTTACAAAACCATTTTTTTAGGGACCACCTCACATTTGAAGTCAGTTTGAGGGGTCTATATGGCTGAAAATACCCAAAAGTGACACCATTCTAAAAACTGCACCCCTCAAGGTACTCAAAACCACATTCAAGAAGTTTATTAACCCTTCAGGTGCTTCACAGCAGCAGAAGCTACATGGAAGGAAAAAATGAACATTTAACTTTTTAGTCACAAAAATTATCTTTTAGCAACAATTTTTTGGTAAAAGGAGAAAATGAACGACGAAAGTTGTTGTCCAATTTGTCCTGAGTACGCTGATACCTCATATGTGGGGGTAAACCACTGTTTGGGCGCACGGCAGGGCTTGGAAGGGAAGGAGCGCCATTTGACTTTTTGAATGAAAAATTGGCTCCACTCTTTAGTGGACACCATGTCACGTTTGGAGAGCCCCCGTGTGCCTAAAAATTGGAGCTCCCCCACAAGTGACCCCATTTTGGAAACTAGACGCCCCAAGGAACTTATCTAGATGCATATTGAGCACTTTGAACCCCCAGGTGCTTCACAAATTGATCCGTAAAAATGAAAAAGTACTTTTTTTTTCACAAAAAAATTCTTTTCGCCTCAATTTTTTCATTTTCACATGGGCAATAGGATAAAATGGATCATAAAATTTGTTGGGCAATTTCTCCCGAGTACGCCGATACCTCATATGTGGGGGTAAACCACTGTTTGAGCACTCGGCAAGGCTCAGAAGGGAAGGCGCGCTATTTGACTTTTTGAATGGAAAATTAGCTCCAATTGTTAGCGGACACCATGTCGCGTTTGGCGAGCCCCTGTGTGCCTAAACATTGGAGCTCCCCCACAAGTGACCCCATTTTGGAAACTAGACCCCCCAAGGAACTTATCTAGATGCATATTGAGCACTTTAAACCCCCAGGTGCTTCACAGAAGTTTATAACGCAGAGCCATGAAAATAAAAAATAATTTTCTTTCCTCAAAAATGATTTTTTAGCCTGGAATTTCCTATTTTGCCAAGGGTAATAGGAGAAATTGGACCCCAAATGTTGTTGTCCTGTTTGTCCTGAGTACGCTGATACCCCATATGTGGGGGTAAACCACTGTTTGGGCGCACGGCAGGGCTCGGAAGGGAAGGCATGCCATTTGGCTTTTTAAATGGAAAATTAGCTCCAATCATTAGCGGACACCATGTCACGTTTGGAGAGCCCCTGTGTGCCTAAACATTGGAGATCCCCCAGAAATGACCCCATTTTGGAAACTAGACCCCCAAAGGAACTAATCTAGATGTGTGGTGAAGACTTTGAACCCCCAAGTGCTTCACAGAAGTTTATAACGCAGAGCCATGAAAATAAAAAAAAAAAAATTATTTTCTCAAAAATGATCTTTTAGCCTGCAATTTTTTATTTTCCCAAGGGTAACAGGAGAAATTTGACCCCAAAAGTTGTTGTCCAGTTTCTCCTGAGTACGCGGATACCCCATATGTGGGGGTAAACTACTGTTTGGGCACATGCCGGGGCTCGGAAGTGAAGTAGTGACATTTTGAAATGCAGACTTTGATGGAATGCTCTGTGGGCGTCACGTTGCGTTTGCAGAGCCCCTGATGTCTTAACAGTAGAAACCCCCCACAAGTGACCCCATTTTGGAAACTAGACCCCGAAAGGAACTTATCTAGATGTGTGGTGAGCACTTTGAACCCCCAAGTGCTTCACAGAAGTTTATAATGCAGAGCCGTGAAAATAATAAATACGTTTTCTTTCCTCAAAAATAATTATTTAGCCCAGAATTTTTTAATTTGCCCAAGGGTAACAGGAGAAATTTGACCCCAATATTTGTTGTCCAGTTTCTCCTGAGTACGGTGATACCCCATATGTGGGGGTAAACTACTGTTTGGGCACATGCCGGGGCTCGGAATTGAAGTAGTGACGTTTTGAAATGCAGACTTTGATGGAATGCTCTGCGGGCGTCACGTTGCGTTTGCAGAGCCCCTGATGTGGCTAAACAGTAGAAACCCCCCACAAGTGACCCCATTTTGGAAACTAGACCCTGAAAGGAACTTATCTAGATGTGTGGTGAGCACTTTGAACCCCCAAGTGCTTCATAGAAGTTTATAATGCAGAGCCGTGAAAATAATAAATACGTTTTCTTTCCTCAAAAATAATAATTTAGCCCAGAATTTTTTATTTTCCCAAGGGTTACAGGAGAAATTGGACCCCAATAGTTGTTGTCCAGTTTCTCCTGAGTACGCCGATAACCCATGTGTGGAGGTAAACCACTGTTTGGGCACACGTCGGGGCTCAGAAGGGAAGTAGTGACTTTTGAAATGCAGACTTTGATGGAATGGTCTGCGGGCGTCACGTTGCGTTTGCAGAGCCCCTGGTGTGCCTAAACAGTAGAAACCCCCCACAAGTGACCCCATTTTAGAAACTAGACCCCCAAAGGAACTTATCTAGATATGTGGTGAGCACTTTGAACCCCCAAGTGCTTCACAGACGTTTACAACGCAGAGCCGTGAAAATAAAAAATTATTTTTCTTTCCTCAAAAATGATGTTTTAGCAAGCATTTTTTTATTTTAACAAGGGTAACAGGAGAAATTGAACCCCAGTAATTGTTGCGCAGTTTATCCTGAGTATGCTGGTACCCCATATGTGGGGGTAAACTGTTGTGAATTCTGTGGCAGAGCTCCCTCTTGTGGTCACAAGTGGTACTTCGGCTGATTCTCTCTGTGAGCTTTCGTTGGTGGAGGAAAGTGGTACTGCGGCTTCTGAGATTCCTTCCTCAGGTGTATGGTGAAGTCGTTAGGTGCTACCCTATTTAACTCCACCTAGTGCTTTGATCCTGGCTTCCAGTCAATGTTCTAGTATTGGACCTGTTTCCTCCTGGATCGTTCCTGTGGCCTGCTGCTCTGCATAGCTAAGTTCCTCTTTGCTATTTGTTTGCTGTTTTTTTTTCTGTCCAGCTTGTCAATTTGTTTTTTCTGCTTGCTGGTAGCTCTGGGACGCAGAGGGTGTACCTCCGTGTCGTTAGTTCGGTACGGAGGGTCTTTTTGCCCCCTTTGCATGGTTTTTGTAGGGTTTTGTGTTGACCGCAAAGTTACCTTTCCTATCCTCGCTCTGTTCAGAAAGTTGGGCCTCACTTTGCTAAGTCTATTTCATCTCTACGTTTGTCTTTTCATCTTAACTCACAGTCATTATATGTGGGGGCTGCCTTTTCCTTTGGGGTATTTCTCTGAGGCAAGGTAGGCTTATTTTCTATCTTCAGGCTAGCTAGTTTCTCAGGCCGTGCCGAATTGCATAGGCAGCGTTAGGCGCAATCCACGGCTGCCTCTAGTGTGGTTGGTTAGGATTAGGGATTGCGGTCAACAGAGTTCCCACGTCTCAGAGCTCGTTCTTGTTTTTTGGGTTATTGCCTGGTCACTGTATGTGCACATACTCTATGTCCATTGTGGTACTGAATTACCTTTCATAACAGTACTGGAAGCCAAAAGTACTAATGATTCTCAATAGAGGGAAAAAAGAAGTTCTGAGACCATTTTTTTTTCTTTGCACTGTGTTTTGCCTTTTTTTGTCCCCTAGACATTTGGGTAGTTCAGGAAACAGGTGTGGACATGGATATTCAGGGTCTGTGCTCTTCATTGGATAATCTCGTTATAAATGTACAAAAGATTCAAGATTTGGTGGTTCAGAAGCCTATGTTAGAACCAAGAATTCCTATTCCTGATTTGTTTTGTGGTGATAGAGCCAAGTTTGTGAATTTCAAAAATAATTGCAAACTGTTTCTGGCCTTGAAACCTCGCTCCTCTGGTGATCCAGTTCAACAAGTGAGAATTGTTATTTCTTTTTTGCGTGGCGATCCTCAGGACTGGGCATTTTCCCTTGCACCAGGAGATCCTGCATTGAGTAATGTTGATGCGTTTTTTCTGGCGCTCGGATTGCTGTACGATGAGCCTAATTCAGTGGATCAGGCAGAGAAGAATTTGCTGGCTTTGTGTCAGGGTCAGGATGAGATAGAGGTATATTGTCAGAAATTTAGAAAGTGGTCTGTACTCACTCAGTGGAATGAAGGTGCGCTCGCAGCTATTTTCAGAAGAGGTCTCTCTGAAGCCCTTAACCCCTTCATGACCGGGGGATTTTTCGTTTTTCCGTGTTCGTTTTTCGCTCCCCTCCTTCCCAGAGCCATAACTTTTTTACTTTTCCGTCAATTTGGCCATGTGAGGGCTTATTTTTTGCGGGACGAGTTGTACTTTTGAACGACATCATTGGTTTTAGCATGTCGTGTACTAGAAAACGGGAAAAAAATTCCAAGTGCGGTGAAATTGCAAAAAAAGTGCAATCCCACATTGGTTTTTTGTTTGGCTTTTTTGCTAGGTTCACTAAATGCTAAAAATGACCTGCCATTATGATTCTCCAGGTCATTACGAGTTCATAGACACCAAACATGACTAGGTTATTTTTTATCTAAGTGGTGAAAAAAAATTCCAAACTTTGCTAAAAAAAAAAAAAAAATTGTGCCATTTTCCGATACTCGTAGCGTCTCCATTTTTCGTGATCTGGGGTCGGTTGAGGGCTTATTTTTTGCGTGCCGAGATGACGTTTTTAATGATAGCATTTCGGTGCAGATACGTTCTTTTGATCGCCCGTTATTGCATTTTAATGCAATGTCGCGGCGACCAAAAAAACGTAATTCTGGCGTTTCGAGTTTTTTTCCCGCTACGCTGTTTAGCGATCAGGTTAATACTTTTTTTGATTTGATAGATCGGGCAATTCTGAGCGCGGCGATACCAAATATGCGTAGATTTGATTTTTTTTTATTGATTTATTTTGATTGGGGCGAAAGGGGGGTGATTTAAACTTTTATGTTTTTTTTATTTTTTTCACTTTTTTTAAACTTTTTTTTTAAACTTTTGCCATGCTTCAATAGCCTCCATGGGAGGCTAGAAGCAGGCACAGCACGATCGGCTCTGCTACATAGCAGCGATCTGCTGTTCGCTGCTATGTAGCAGAATTGCACGTGTGCTGTGAGCGCCGACCACAGGGTGGCGCTCACAGCGACGGGCAATCAGTAACCATAGAGGTCTCAAGGACCTCTATGGCTACAATGGAGACGCATCGCCGACCCCCGGACATGTGACGGGGGTCGGCGATGACGTCATTTCCGGCCGCCCGGCCGGAAGCGGTAGTTAAATGCCGCTGTCTGCGTTTGACAGCGGCATTTAACTAGTTAATAGGTGCGGGCAGATCGCGATTCTGCCCGCGCCTATTACGGGCACATGTCAGCTGTTCAAAACAGCTGACATGTCCCGGCTTTGGTGCGGGCTCACCGCGGAGCCCTGCATCAAAGCAGGGGAGCCGGCATCGGACGGTATAGTACGTCCGATGCCGGTAAGGGGTTAAGGATGTCATGGTGGGATTTCCTATGCCTGCTGGTCTGAATGAGTCTATGTCTTTGGCCATTCAGATCGGTCGACGCTTGCGCGAGCGTAAATCTGTGCACCATTTGGCGGTATTACCGGAGCTTAAACCTGAGCCTATGCAGTGCGATAGGGCTTGGACCAGAGTTGCATGGCAAGAACATAGACGTCTGAATGGGCTGTGTTTCTACTGTGGTGATTCCACTCATGCTATCTCTGATTGTCCTAAGCGCACTAAGCGGTTCGCTAGGTCTGCCACCATTGGTATGGTACAGTCAAAATTTCTTCTGTCCGTTACCTTGATCTGCTCTTTGTCATCGCATTCTGTCATGGCATTTGTGGACTCAGGCGCTGCCCTGAATTTGATGGACTTGGAGTATGCTAGGCGTTGTGGGTTTTTCTTGGAGCCCTTGCAGTGTCCTATTCCATTGAGAGGAATTGATGCTACGCCTTTGGCCAAGAATAAGCCTCAGTACTGGACCCAGCTGACCATGTGCATGGCTCCTGCACATCAGGAGGTTATTCGCTTTCTGGTGTTGCATAATCTGCATGATGTGGTCGTGTTGGGGTTGCCATGGCTACAAGTCCATAATCCAGTATTAGATTGGAAATCCATGTCTGTGTCCAGCTGGGGTTGTCAGGGGGTACATGGTGATGTCCCATTTCTGACTATTTCGTCATCCACCCCTTCTGAGGTTCCTGAGTTCTTGTCTGATTACCGGGATATATTTGATGAGCCCAAGTCCGATACCCTACCTCCGCATAGGGATTGTGATTGTGCTATCGATTTGATTCCTGGTAGTAAATTTCCAAAAGGTCGACTGTTTAATTTATCTGTGCCTGAGCACGCCGCTATGCGGAGTTATGTGAAGGAGTCTTTGGAGAAGGGGCATATTCGCCCGTCATCGTCGCTATTAGGAGCAGGGTTCTTTTTTGTAGCCAAGAAGGATGGTTCACTGAGACCTTGTATAGATTACCGCCTTCTAAATAAGATTACGGTTAAATTTCAGTACCCTTTGCCATTATTATCTGATTTGTTTGCTCGCATTAAGGGGGCTAGTTGGTTCACCAAGATAGATCTTCGTGGTGCGTATAATCTTGTGCGTATTAAGCGAGGCGATGAGTGGAAAACTGCATTTAATACGCCCGAGGGCCATTTTGAGTATCTTGTAATGCCATTCGGACTTGCCAATGCTCCATCAGTGTTTCAGTCCTTTATGCATGACATCTTCCGAGAGTACCTGGATAAATTCCTGATTGTGTACTTAGATGACATTTTGATCTTCTCGGATGATTGGGAGTCTCATGTGAAGCAGGTCAGAACGGTGTTTCAGGTCCTGCGTGCTAATTCTTTGTTTGTGAAGGGATCAAAGTGTCTCTTTGGTGTCCAGAAGGTTTCATTTTTGGGGTTCATCTTTTCCCCTTCTACTATCGAGATGGACCCTGTTAAGGTCCAAGCCATCCATAATTGGACTCAGCCGACATCTCTGAAAAGTCTGCAAAAGTTCCTGGGCTTTGCTAATTTTCATCGTCGCTTCATCTGCAATTTTTCTAGTATTGCTAAACCATTGACCGATTTGACCAAGAAAGGTGCTGATGTGGTCAATTGGTCTTCTGCTGCTGTGGAAGCTTTTCAAGAGTTGAAGCGTCGTTTTTCTTCTGCCCCTGTGTTGTGTCAACCAGATGTTTCGCTTCCGTTCCAGGTCGAGG
Organism: Ranitomeya imitator; assembly: GCF_032444005.1. Classification (NCBI taxonomy): domain Eukaryota; kingdom Metazoa; phylum Chordata; class Amphibia; order Anura; family Dendrobatidae; genus Ranitomeya; species Ranitomeya imitator. Next base: position 463,889,477 of record NC_091285.1, read on the forward strand.
TTGATGCTTCTGAGATTGGAGCAGGGGCCGTTTTGTCGCAGAGAAGTTCTGATTGCTCGGTGATGAAACCATGCGCCCTCTTTTCCAGGAAGTTTTCGCCTGCTGAGCGAAATTATGATGTGGGCAATCGAGAGTTGCTGGCCATGAAGTGGGCATTCGAGGAGTGGCGTCATTGGCTTGAAGGAGCTAAGCATCGCGTGGTGGTCTTGACTGATCATAAGAACTTGACTTATCTCGAATCCGCAAAGCGCTTGAATCCTAGACAAGCTCGTTGGTCGTTGTTTTTTGCCCGTGATTTCATATCTTCCGGGCTCTAAAAATGTGAAGGCGGATGCTCTGTCTAAAGGTTTTGTGCCCGACTCTCCGGGTGTATCTGAGCCGGTGGGTATCCTCAAAGAGGGAGTAATTGTGTCTGCTATCTCCCCTGATTTGCGGCGGGTGCTGCAAAAATTTCAGGCTGATAAACCTGATCGTTGCCCAGTGGAGAAACTGTTTGTCCCTGATAGGTGGACGAATAAAGTTATCTCTGAGGTTCATTGTTCGGTGTTGGCTGGTCATCCTGGAATCTTTGGTACCAGAGAGTTAGTGGCTAGATCCTTTTGGTGGCCATCTCTGTCGCGGGATGTGCGTACTTTTGTGCAGTCCTGTGGGATTTGTGCTCGGGCTAATCCCTGCTGTTCTCGTGCCAGTGGGTTGCTTTTGCCCTTGCCGGTCCCGAAGAGACCTTGGACACATATCTCTATGGATTTTATTTCAGATCTTCCCGTCTCTCAAAAGATGTCAGTCATTTGGGTGGTCTGTGATCGCTTCTCTAAGATGGTCCATTTTGGTACCCTTGTCTAAATTGCCTTCCTCCTCTGATTTGGTGCCATTGTTTTTCCAGCATGTGGTTCGTTTACATGGCATTCCAGAGAATATCGTTTCTGACAGAGGTTCCCAGTTTGTTTCGAGGTTTTGGCGAGCCTTTTGTGGTAGGATGGGCATTGACTTGTCTTTTTCCTCGGCTTTCCATCCTCAGACTAATGGCCAGACCGAACGAACCAATCAGACCTTGGAAACATATCTGAGATGCTTTGTTTCTGCTGATCAGGATGACTGGGTGTCCTTTTTGCCTTTGGCTGAGGTCGCCCTTAATAATCGGGCCAGCTCGGCTACCTTGGTTTCACCATTTTTCTGCAACTCTGGGTACCATCCTCGTTTCTCTTCAGGGCAGGTTGAGTCTTCGGACTGTCCTGGTGTGGATACTGTGGTGGACAGGTTGCAGCAGATTTGGACTCATGTAGTGGACAATTTGACCTTGTCCCAGGAGAAGGCTCAACGTTTCGCTAATCGCAGACGCTGTGTGGGTCCCCGACTTCGGGTTGGGGACTTGGTTTGGTTATCTTCTCGTCATATTCCTATGAAGGTTTCCTCTCCTAAGTTTAAACCTCGTTTTATTGGTCCGTATAGGATTTCTGAGGTTCTTAATCCTGTGTCTTTTCGTCTGACCCTTCCAGATTCTTTTTCCATACATAACGTATTCCATAGGTCATTGTTGCGGAGATACGTGGCACCCGTGATTCCATCTGTTGATCCTCATGCCCCGGTTTTGGTGGAGGGGGAGTTGGAGTATATTGTGGAGAAGATTTTGGATTCTCGTGTTTCTAGACGGAAACTCCAGTATCTGGTTAAGTGGAAGGGTTATGCTCAGGAAGATAATTCCTGGGTCTTTGCCTCTGATGTCCATGCAACCGATCTTGTTCGTGCCTTTCATATGGCTCATCCTGGTCGTCCTGGGAGCTCTGGTGAGGGTTCGGTGACCCCTCCTCAAGGGGGGGGGACTGTTGTGAATTCTGTGGCAGAGCTCCCTCTTGTGGTCACAAGTGGTACTTCGGCTGATTCTCTCTGTGAGCTTTCGTTGGTGGAGGAAAGTGGTACTGCGGCTTCTGAGTTTCCTTCCTCAGGTGTATGGTGAAGTCGTTAGGTGCTACCCTATTTAACTCCACCTAGTGCTTTGATCCTGGCTTCCAGTCAATGTTCTAGTATTGGACCTGTTTCCTCCTGGATCGTTCCTGTGGCCTGCTGCTCTGCATAGCTAAGTTCCTCTTTGCTATTTGTTTGCTGTTTTTTTTTCTGTCCAGCTTGTCAATTTGTTTTTTCTGCTTGCTGGTAGCTCTGGGACGCAGAGGGTGTACCTCCGTGCCGTTAGTTCGGTACGGAGGGTCTTTTTGCCCCCTTTGCGTGGTTTTTATAGGGTTTTGTGTTGACCGCAAAGTTACCTTTCCTATCCTCGCTCTGTTCAGAAAGTTGGGCCTCACTTTGCTAAGTCTATTTCATCTCTACGTTTGTCTTTTCATCTTAACTCACAGTCATTATATGTGGGGGCTGCCTTTTCCTTTGGGGTATTTCTCTGAGGCAAGGTAGGCTTATTTTCTATCTTCAGGCTAGCTAGTTTCTCAGGCCGTGCCGAGTTGCATAGGTAGCGTTAGGCGCAATCCACGGCTGCCTCTAGTGTGGTTGGTTAGGATTAGGGATTGCGGTCAACAGAGTTCCCACGTCTCAGAGCTCGTTCTTGTTTTTTGGGTTATTGCCTGGTCACTGTATGTGCACATACTCTATGTCCATTGTGGTACTGAATTACCTTTCATAACAGTAAACCACTGTTTGGGCACACGTCGGGGCTCGGAATTGAGGGAGCACCATTTGACTTTTTGAATACAAGATTGGCTGGAATCAATGGTGGCGCCATGTTGCGTTTGGAGACCCCTGATGTGCCTAAATAGTGTAAACCCCTCAATTCTACCTCCAACACTAACCCCAACACCCCTAACCCTAATCCCAACTGTAGCCATAACCCTAATCACAACCCTAATTCCAACCCTAACCCTAAGGCTATGTGCCCACGTTGCGGATTCGTGTGAGATTTTTTCGCACCATTTTTGAAAAATCCGTGGTTAAAAGGCACTGCGTTTTACCTGCGAATTTTCTGCGGATTTCCAGTGTTTTTTGTGCGGATTTCACCTGCGGATTCCTATTGTGGAACAGGTGTAAAACGCTGCGGAATCCGCACAAAGAATTGACATGCTGCGGAAAATACAACGCAGCGTTTCCGCGCGGTATTTTCCGCACCATGGGCACAGCGGATTTGGTTTTCCATAGGTATACTTGGTACTGTAAACCTGATGGAACACTGCTGCGGATCCGCAGCCAAATCCGCACCGTGTGCACATAGCCTAATTCTAAAGGTATGTGCACACACTGCGGAAAACGCTGCGGATCCGCAGCAGTTTCCCATAAGTTTACAGTTCAATGTAAACCTAAGGGAAACAAAAATCGCTGTACACATGCTGCGGAAAAACTGCACGGAAACGCAGCGGTTTACATTCCGCAGCATGTCGCTTCTTTGTGCGGATTCCGCAGCGGTTTTACAACTGCTCAAATAGAAAATCGCAGTTGTAAAACCGCAGTGAAATGCGCAGGAAAAACGCGGTAAATCCGCCATAAATCCGCAGCGGTTTAGCACTGCGGATTTATCAAATCTGCAGCGGAAAAATCCGCAGAGGACCAGAATACGTGTGCACATACCGAAACCCTAACCCTAGCCCTAACCCTACCCCTAACAATACCCCTACCCCTAACCCTACCCCTAACAATACCCCTACCCCTAACCCTAACCCTATTCTAACATTAGTGGAAAAAAAAAATTCTTTATTTTTGTATTGTCCCTACCTATGGGGGTGACAAAGGGGGGGGGTCATTTATTATTTTTTTTATTTTGATCACTGAGATATCTATCTCAGTGATCAAAATGCACTTTGGAACGAATCTGCCGGCCGGCAGATTCGGCGGGCGCACTGCGCATGCGCCCGCCATTTTGGAAGATGGCGGCGCCCAGGGAGAAGACGGAAGGACCCCGGCAGGATCGGTAAGTATGATGGGGTGGGGGGGAGCACGGGGGGGGAAATCGGAGCATGGGTGGGTGGATCGGGGCGCGGGAGGGGTGGAACGAAGCACGGGGGGGTGGAACGGAGCACGGGGGGGTGGATCGGAGTGCAGGGGGGGTGATTGGAGCACGGGGAGGGTGATTGGAGCACGGGGGGAGCGGACAAGAGTACGGGGGGAGCGGAGCACAGGACGGAGGGGAGCCGGAGCAGTGTACCGGACAGATCGGTGACTTGGGGGGGCGATCGGTGGGGTGGGGTGGGGGCACATTAGTGTTTCCAGCCATGGCCGATGATATTGCAGCATCGGCCATGGCTGGATTGTAATATTTCACCAGTTATAATAGGTGAAATATAACAAATCGCTCTGATTGGCAGTTTCACTTTCAACAGCCAATCAGAGCGATCGTAGCCACGGGGGGGGGGGTGAAGCCACCCCCCCTGGGCTAAACTACCACTCCCCCTGTCCCTGCAGATCGGGTGAAATTGGAGTTAACCCTTTCACCCGATCTGCAGGGACGCGATCTTTCCATGACGCCACATAGGCGTCATGGGTCGGATTGGCACCGACTTTCATGACGCCTACGTGGCGTCATGGGTCGGGAAGGGGTTAACAAAGAGATACAGACACAGTGTATAAATCCCAGTGTGGATGCACATTTGAATGTGGAGAGCAGCACCTAGAAAGATGTAATTTTCTGCATATATATGAACCTTGCACATGTGAATACAGCATAACACAAGAGATTGACTGATAAGTGCTTCTCGCTAAATTAGAATATCAAACAGTTAATTCATTTCAGTTCTTTAATATAAAAAGTGAAACTCATTATATAGAGTCATTACAGAGTGATCTATTGCATGCGTTTATTCCTGTTAATGTTGATTATGGCTTACAGCCAATGAAAACCCAAAAGTCATTATCTCAGTAATTTAGAATGCTTTATAGCACCAGATTGAAAAATGATTTTAAAATCCGAAATGTTTGCACCTTGGACCACTGAGCAACAGTCCAGGTCTATTTCTCCTTGGCCCAGGTAAGACGCTTCTGGTATTGTCTATTGGCCATGAGTGGCTTGACAAGGAATGCGACACTTGTAGCCCATATACTGGATACCTCTGTGTGTGGTGGCTCTTGAAGCAATGACTAAAGCAGCAGTCCACTCCTTGTGAATATCCCCCAAATTTTTGAATGGCCTTTTCTCAACAATCCTTTCAAGGCTTCAGTTATCCCAATTGCTTGTGCACCTTTTTCTACCACGCTTTTTCCTTCCACTCAACTTTCCATTAATATGCTTGGATACAGCACCCTGTGAACAGCCAGCTTCTTTAGCAATGACCTTTTGTTGCTTACCCTGTGTCAATGACTGCCTTCTGGACATCTGTCAAGTCAGCAGTCTTCTCCATGATGTGAAGCCTACTGAAACAGACTAAGGGACCTTTTTAAATGGTTAGGAAGCCTTTGCAGGTGTTTTTGTTAATTATTCTAATTTACTGAGATAATGACTTTTGGGTTTTCATTGATTGTAAGCCATAATCATCAATATTAACAGAAATAAACACTTGAAATATATCACTGTTTGTAATGATGACTATATAATATATGAGTTTCACTTTTTTATTGAAGAAATGAAATAAATTTACTTTTTAATGATATTCTAATTTAGTGAGAAGCGCTTGTATTTAAAAAGGAATATAATGCTGTTTGAAAGGAATGCATGGCAAGCGTTCGAAGAGAAAAAGCCAGTAATGAAGTAAGGGTTGCAAGGAAGGTCAAAAGCAGTAAAAGAATTTGAGGGGTATGTTAAAAGCAAAGAAAAGTCAAAGATGCTATAGGGTTTTACAAAATGAAAAGGGGTAGATGGTCAAAAATGATGTTAAGAAGGCCGAAATTTTAAATTCCTATTTTGCATCTGTGTTCTCTAAGAAAGTAATTGTAACATCAACTGATCTTCACGGTGCCATCGAAGGAATAAAATAATCCACACTATCTATAAACAGAGAAATAGTGAGGGAACACTTAGCTAATTTAAATTAATTTAAATCTCCTGGTCCACATGAATTACATCTTAGGTACTAAAAGAGACAGCAGAGGAAATTGCAGAACCACTAGCTAGAATCTTTGAAAAATCCTGGAGAACAGGAGAAGTCCAAGAAGATTGAAGAAGGGCAAATGTTGTCACTATCTACAAAAAAAAGGAAAGAAAATGGAACCAGGAAAATTACAGGTCAGTGATCCTTACTTCTATACCAGGAAATATCTTTGAACAGATTATTAAAAAGCATGCATGCAAGTACTTGGATAAGAATGCAGTAATTAACCAGAGCCAGCATGGGTCTGTAGCAAACAAGTCAAGCCAGACTAAATTAATTTCCTTTTATGATGGAATCCCTGACTGGGTGGATCAGGGAAATTATAGAATATCAAATGCTTTGCAGAAGTAGAGATAAAGTATCTTATACTATCCTTATTGTAAAAATTACCAAGTATGGGATTGACAAAGCTACGGTTAGGTGGATTCATAACTGGCTCAGTGATCATACTCAAAAAGTAGCTGTAAATGCTTGCACATCCAATTGGAATAGTGTTTCAAGTTGGGTACCCCAAAGCCCTGTCCTGGCCCCAATGTTGTTCAACATTTTTATAAATGATCTTGATAAGGGAACTGAAGGTAAACTAATCAAATTTGCAGAGGATGCAAAGCTATGAGGGATAGCAAACACTAGAGAAGACAGAAAGGATTCAGAAGGATTTAGATAAGCTTGAACAATGGGCAGTGACTAATAGAATGGTATTTAACAGGGAGAAATGCAAGATTCTACATCTGGGCAAGAAAAACTAAAATTACATCTACAGAATGGGAGGAAGAGAATTAAACAACAGCAAGCGTGAAAAAGACATGGGCTTGTTAATAGATCACAGACTGCACATGAGTCAACAGTGTGATGCAGCAGCAAAAAAGAAAAGCAAACACAGTTCTAGGATGTATTAAGAGAAACATTGAGTCTAGATCATGTGAAGTAATAATCCCCCTCCTTTTTGGTCAGGACTTATCTGGAATATGGTGTTTAGTTTTGGGCACCACATTTTAAAAAAAGACATTGAAAAACTGGAGAAAGTTTAGAGGAGAGCTACCAGACCGGTGAGTGGATTGCAAAATAAGTCCTATGAGGAACGATTAAAGGATCTGGGAATCTGGTTTAGCTTGCAAAAATGAAGTCTTAGAGGAGACTTAATAGCTACAAATAGTCTACAAATATCTGAAGGGATGTCACAGTGTAGAGGGATCATCCTTATTCTCATTTGCACATGGAAACATGAGAAGCAATGGGGCGGCTGCGGGCCGCCATTTTTAGGTTGGGGAAGCAATATTTATGGCCCCTTACCAGCCTGAGAATGCCAACCCCCCAGATAAGCCTTAGCTTAGATAGCTGTCAAAAATAGGGGGGACCCACACTGTTTATTTTATTATTCAATTAAATAATTGAAAAATATGACGTTTTACGACGTTGGGAACCCTCCATTCTTGATAATGAGCTTTGCTGAAGCTAACAGCTGAGAGTTGCAGCCCTCAGTTGTCACTTTTGCCTGGCTTGTTATCAAAAATACAGGGGAGCCCCATGTCATTTTTTTTTATAGTTAGTTATTTCGCAGGTGGCGGCTGATGAATACTCCCATCAGCAGACGCCTGCTCTCGCTGGTAACAGTTGAATACAACTCTCAACATTATCCTCTGCTATATACACACACAAATATACACAGTATGTCACAAAATGTGACTACACCCCTCACATTTTGTAAATATTTTATTATATCTTTTCATGGGACAATACTGAAAATATGACATTTTGACACAATGTAAAGTAGTCAGTGGCATGGTTTGGGACTGCATGAGTGCTGCCAGCTGTGGGGAGATACAGTTCACTGAGGAAGCTGTCAATGCCAAGCCAACATGTACTGTGACATACTGAAGCAGAACATGATACCCTCCCTTCGGAAACTGGACCGCAGGACAGTACTCCAACATAAAGACCCTAAAACACACCTCCAAGATGACCAATGTTTTGCTAAAGAAACTGAGGCTACAGATGCTGGACTGGCCAAACATGTCTCCAGTCCTAAACCCTATTGAGCATATGTGGGGCATCCTCAAACAGAAGGTGGAGGAGCGCAAGGTCGCTAACATCAGCCAGCTCCATGACATGCATGAGTAGAAGAAGATTTCAGTGGCCACTGGTGCAGCTCTAGTGAACTCCAAGCACAAGATAGTTAAGGTAGTACTTGAAAACAATGATAGTCACACAAAATATTGACACTTTGGGCACAATTTGGCCATTTTCCCTAAATTTATGTATATACACATTTATATATATATATATATATATATATATATATATATATATATATATATATATATATATATATATATATATATATATATATATATATATATATAACTGAATCTTGGATGTGATCAGTGAGAATTTACCCGTGTCTCGGAGGGGATGCGTATCCAGGTTACATTCATGTAGCTGTGCAGAAGGTTCAGTTTGGCCTCCAGGGATAAGATCAAACTGTAAAGTGAATATGAAAAGGACAGCAAGAAACATTACACGCTCACACAGTGTTTCAGTTAGGAAAGGAAAGTATTTATCAATGTAAGAAATACACCATTCACTTAGATAGCAACCTAATAAATAACAATCAGCATTAGAATATTCTCCCTGAAAAAAAATCTACTTTAGGCCTTATCCAGATTTGCAGACAAGAAAAAAATGTGCTGATGCATTATTGGACTGTGTGTGTGTCCATGTTTACCATGATGTGTCATCTACTTGTATGATAAAAAAAATATTTCTCTCTATACATTTTGAAGCTTCTTCTACCAAATAAACAGTAAAGATAGACAGCAATGGGATAACGTACAGATGGCATCCATCTTTTCCATTGCCAGTTTGTTCAGGCGAGTTATCTGTAACTTAGATAAAAAACGGACTTGTCTCAGACACTTAATCTGCAAAACAACCGACATGTGAACAGCTCCATAGATTAGAACGAATAGGTGTTCTACCTTGAAAAACAAAAATATACACACACATGAAAAATGGATGCGTGAACGAGGCCTTAGGCAGAGCTACAGGAGAGGGAGCTTACGTTTTCCCCCAGAGTCTGTCACCCAGCTGTCCTAACTATTTCAAGGACAACTCCAGCATTTTTTTTTGTTTTTTTTTGCCATGACTAATGTAAGTTCCCTGCCCCTAAGCCTTACTAGCCGCTGTCTGTTACTGGCACCGCTCCAGTCGGTCTCCAGCAGGTTGTGACCTTCCCCATCACTCCAGTGTTTGCTGGGCGAGCTGGAGGTCACTTCTCAGTGTAAGTCTATGAGAGCCAAAACAAGGTTCTCAGACTTACACTGAGAGCTTGTGACCGTTACCTTTGACATCCGGCCAGTTAGAAGATGGCAGACCGGAATGGAGCAGCAATGGCAACAGCTATAGACGACAGCTCTTAAGACTAGGGGCAGGGAACTTAGATTAGTTGCACCACTTCAGTGATGCAATTACAAAAATGCTGGAGTGGTGCTTTAATACAAAATCAGCTATGTATAGTCATATAAAGAAGCCAAGTTGAATCCACCTTAACAAAAAAAATAATAAAAAATATTAAAAAATATATATAAATTCTACATATCAAAATACATGCATTTAAGTATAAAAAAACAACATTGGTAGCCTTTAAATAATATAATCAATAGAGCTGACATTCTCTGAAACCGTGTGCAGAAATGGAATCTTCGAACAGTAAAAAATGAATATTACCTGGCGAGCTTAATGTTGTCATTATCATCCTTTCCCCATTCCCAGTCCTTCCCAGGGTCAACTGCAAAGTGCAAAGGTAGAAGCTTGTGTTCAGAGTCGGTCAACGGAATAACGGCTGTGGGGGAAAAAGACTATGTATTTAGACCTAGAAATTAACATGATGCAAAAAATATATATCATAGTGGAGTATGGACTAACATTCGCAGATAAAGATTAACATGATTCTTTTCTCACTGTTATAAAACAAAAATGCCTTAACTATAAACTTGTTTGGAATATCTGTGTGTTGTAGTAGGGAATTACGGCCACAAGATGGCAGCAGAGTCCAGGTGACCACAGGTTGTTTACATCCAGGAGACATCACTAGAGAGGCCGCTGCTGACATCATTTGTGGCTGCTGACTCCAGAGGAAAGTGTCAACTCCCCCGACATCCCCCAGGTGCAACGATAAGGGCTGTGATCTCCCGATCGCTCACATGAACACTAATTAATGTTATGGACAATTTCACATATGAAGTTTCAAAAAACACGATCCTTGTTGACTAAAAGAGAAATGCCTTCAGAAAAGCCGCACTAAATATACAGAACACACCCAGAAATTATTTACATTTTCAAAAATCTCAGACTGGAATCTTTCAAATTTATTTAAAAAAACAACATTATTTTGGAGGCCATTTTCTGTCAAAAGCATCCAACTACTGCTACTATTTGGCACAGACAGTAGACCAACTAGAAACCTGTGTGGTATTTCTCCACTATCTGTGGACGGGGAGTACTCACTTGGCCGTCGCTGAGCTGGGACACTCAGGGTTAAAACAAAAGTCCATTCAGTTTATTAATACACAGCATGAACTGAATCTCAGAACATGCAGCACCCAGTGCACCATTCGGTCCCCCGTTCGGCTTTACAGTACCCCCGGTTCTCGCTGAGGCTTGGTGTGCCTAACACGGATTAGTCTTCATTAACTGTCTGTGACGATCGCACTGGTTCTCGGATTCTTGTTATCCTCAGAGGCAACCTCTCCGGACGTGTACCACAGGCCTCCTCTCTCTGGCTCAGCCTAGTCAGCACTGCCCGTGCACAAAACACACAGAAACCATCTTGGGTGTTCAGACACAGCCCCTTGGGTGTATGTAGGTGACTGGACCCATCCATCTGTCACGCGGGTGCTGGGTAGACTACAGCTGATTACCCGGGCCCCTGCGATATCCCTCAGACTAGGGAAAACCCTGTCTGTCCCTCTCCCAGAATTTACACTGATGGTGTGCTTGTCTGGGCCGCCAGGCCTGACCCTGACTCCTGTTTCAGTCCTATGCTGAAACCTCCACCCGCCACCCAGTAATAAGACCACACACCAACCCCTACAGAAAGCACAGACAGGGAAAACTAAAAACGCACCACGCCGCAGTCACACAGGAAAACACTATAATGTGCACAGGGCAAAACAAATACAAATATAGGAAGGAGAAATATGACAAAGGATAATACACCACCAAGACCGAGATCACCAGGCACAAGACACAAGCTATAATCGGCGACGCCCAAAGTCCAGAATGACTATTTAAAGGCCACGGGCGTGATCCAGCCTCCAACCCAATTACCAGCTAGATTTAACCCTGGACAACCTGGATAAAGTCTAGCCGACGCCACTGAGCGTCTAGTAGACGAAAGTGGAATTACCGCTGTCGGTCGGATGCCCTAGTGTGAATAGCGTCCGACATGACAGTATCCCGCCTTCTACGAGGGACCCCAGGGCCCTCACGAATTATAGGACCCGGCTTGTCCGGATGGCGGCGGTGAAACATACTGACCAGCCGGTCCGCATGTATGTCCGAAGCTGGTACCCAAGACCTTTCCTCCGGCCCATAACCACGCCAGTGTACCAGGTACTGTAATGTGCGGCGCACTATACGAGAGTCAACCACCTTGGAGACTTCAAACTCCAAATTGCCATCCACCAAGACTGGAGGTGGCATCGGTGCCGCATCCACAGAACCCACCACCTTCTTTAAAAGAGATCTGTGAAACACGTTGTGTATTTTATATACCGTAGGAAGCTCCAATCGGTAGGCTACCGGGTTAATGATGGCGGTGACCCTAAATGAACCAATAAATCTTGGACCCAATTTCAAGGATGGCACTTTAAGTTTTATGTTCTTTTTGGACAACCACACCCAATCACCCACACTCAGGTCCGGACCTGGCACACATCTACTGTCAGCCACTCGCTTGTACCTTGCACCCACGCTCAGCAAGCACTGTTTCACTCTCCTCCAAACGGCTGACAGTTGTGCTCCTAGCTGATCCTCCTCCGGAACGCCAGCAGAGCCACCCGGACGCAGAGTACAAAATTGAGGATGGTACCCATACACACAAAAGAACGAGGACTCCCCAGACGATTCCTGGCGGTGATTATTAATAGCAAACTCAGCCAAAGGAAGGAACGTCGACCACTCCTCCTGGTTGTCAGAAACAAAGCAGCGTAAGTACTGCTCCAAATTTTGGTTCATACGCTCGGTCTGACCATTTGACTGAGGATGAAACGCCTAAGAATGCGTCAACTTGATCCCCAGCCATGAGCAAAATGCTTTCCAAAACTTTGCCACAAACTGAGTACCCCTATCCGACACTATGTCAGACAGGACCCCATGATGTCTGACCACCTCCTGCACAAAAACCTGAGCCAGAGTCTTCGCATTAGGCAATGAAGGCAAGGACACAAAGTGCGACATCTTTGAGAACCGATCAACAACCACCAGGATGACAGTGTTCCCAGCTGAGGAGGGCAGGTCTGTAATAAAATCCATGGAGATCTCCGTCCATGGCCTACTGGGAACCCCTAGAGGATGTAATGAGCCAGCAGGACGGGAGCGAGGAGTCTTAGCCCTAGCACACGTGGTACATGCTGATACGTACGAGACCACGTCCTGTCGGATTTTGGGCCACCAAAACCGACGCAACACCAACTCCAAGGTACCCTTAACCCCTGGATGTCCAGCCAGAACAGCATCATGATGCTCACCCAACACCTTTAGGCGAAGATGGAGCGGTACAAATGATTTGTTAATGGGAAGCTCTGGTGGTACTTCCTCCTGGGCCTCGGCAATCTCCGCTTCAACCTCTGTCGTGAGAGCCGAGACCACTACACCCTTTTGGAGGATGGGTACCGGATCTTCCCGAGGTTCTCCCCCCGGAAAACACCTAGACAAAGCATCTGCCTTAGTGTTCTTAGACCCCGGTCGGTACGTAACAAAAAAGTTGAATCGCGTGAAAAACAATGCCCAGCGAGCCTGCCTGGGGGACAGACGCTTGGCTGACTCTAAATAAAGCAGATTTTTATGGTCGGTGATAACTGTATCCTGGTGGACCGACCCCTCCAAGAAGTGTCTCCATTCCTCAAAAGCCAACAACTCCCTGTTGCCGATATCGTAGTTACGTTTGGCGGGCGACACTTTCTTGGAAAAGTAGGCGCATGTACGCAACTCACCAAAGGATGAGCCTTGTGACAGCACCGCCCCCACTCCAACCTCAGACGCATCAACTTCCACGGTAAACGGTTTTGATACGTCCGGTTGCACCAGAATGGGGGCCGAAGCAAAACTGTTCTTCAGAAATTCGAATGCGCGCACAGCAGCCTCAGGCCAGGCGCAGAAATCGTTACCCTTTTTCGTCATGTCAGTAAAAGGTTAAGCAATGGTAGAAAAATCTTTGATAAATTTTCTATAATAATTAGAAAATCCAAGGAACCGCTGGAGTGCTTTTGGGTTATCAGGCCGTTCCCAATGCAGCACCGCTTGCACCTTAGCGGCGTCTATTTTAAACCCTGAAGCAGACACAATATAACCCAAGAAAGGCAACTCCTGAACTGAGAAAACACATTTCTCCAGTTTTGCATAGAGCTTATTTTCTCTGAGTAGCTGTAACACCTGCCTCACATGCTCTAAATGAGTATCACGGTCGCATGAGTAAATGAGAATGTCATCTAGGTACACAATAACGAATTTCCCCAGTACATGCGAGAACACATCATTTACGAAATGTTGAAATACTGCAGGCGCGTTTGTCAACCCAAATGGCATCACCAAATTTTCAAAATGACCCTCAGGAGTATTAAAAGCCGTCTTCCACTCATCACCTTGACGGACTCTTATGAGGTTGTACGCCCCCCTGAGGTCAAGCTTGGAAAACCACTTAGCACCAGCCACCTGGTTGAACAAATCAGGTATCAGTGGCATAGGGTATGGATCATGAACCATAATCTGGTTTAACTCCCTGAAATCCAGACACGGGCGTAGTCCGCCATCTTTATTTTTAACGAAGAAGAAGCCCACTGCCACGGGCGAGGACAAAGGCCTGATGTGCCCTTTGCTCAAACTCTCAGCAATGTAGTCTTTTAACGCTTGCCTCTCAGGACCAGAGATGTTAAACATCCTAGCTTTCGGCAATTCTGAACAACCCTTCTCAGAAAACACATCTGCGAAATCCAACAGTGACTCAGGAATGCTAGGAGTCACAGCGGACACACATGTGGCCAGGCAATTCTCCTGGCAGAATCCGCTCCACTGAATTATGTCCTGAGTTTTCCAGTCAATCACCGGGTTGTGCATGGACAACCATGGAAAACCCAGAACCATTTGTGCAGGAAGGTTACTGAGCACCCTACACGTAACTTGCTCAGAATGTAGGACCCCAATGTGGAGTTTAACCTCAGCCACAAACTCCGTAATCTCCCCCTGAGGGAGTGGAGTAGCATTGATGGTGACCACCCGGATAGGATGAGGCAGTTTTTCGACCGTGAACCAGGCCATGCGCGCAAACTCCTTCATCAATGAGATTAGTGGCTGACCCACTATCCACAAAAACTGTGATTGGCAGCTCTCTTCCAGCGACCATAACTCTGGCAGGAAGCATACATTGAGAGACCACCATGGAGGATATGCATAAGCTTAGATTGGCTTCCTCCACACCCTCTGAGCTTAGTAGTTTTCCACCGTTGCGCTTTTCTTAGAAAACAGAGGACAAGCATTTACATAATGCCCTTTTTTACCACAGCAAAAACAGGCCCCCTGCTTCCTGAGCGAGGGGACTCGATGTGACACCCCTGCGATTTGCATAAGCTCCGTGGGCTCACCTGCAGCAACCTCACGTGCACCTACGCCCTCCCCCATAGGCGGCGTCTCTTGCACCCCCTGACGCAAATGCTGATCAATGCGGACAAGACTCATGGCAGACTCTAAAGAAGCAGGAGTCTCATACATCAGGAGAGCTTGTTTAACCCTTCTCGAGACCCCATGTACAAACTGACTCCGCAGCACCGGGTCATTCCATTGTGTGTCCACCGCCCAGCGGCGAGATTCAGAACAGTAATCCTCCGCGTATTCTAGATTCTGCTAGAGCCAATCTGTCAGGATCATCATATATGAGCCGAAGAGCAGAAAAAAAAACTCCACTGAGTTAAATGCAGCTGAATCAGATGGTAATGAAAATGCCCATGCTTGGGGGTCTCCGTTTAGTAATGACAATACTAGGCCCACACGCTGAGCCTCATTACCTGAGGAAACCGGGCGCATACGAAAATATAATTTGCAAGCTTCACGAAAAACAACAAATTTACTGCGTTCCCCAGCAAACCTCTCAGGTAAAGGAATCTTTGGCTCTGCAACCCTTCCTGCAGTTTCAGCTTGCACATTAGATACTACAAGACCCTGTTGCTGAACTGCCCCCTTCAACTCAGTGACCTGTAAGGACAGCGCCTCCAACTGGCGGGTTATGGAAGTCATGGAATCCATGGCATCCAAAATTTATTTTGGCCAATTATAATGTCACGCGGGTGCTGGGTAGACTACAGCTGATTACCCGGGCCCCTGCGATATCCCTCAGACTAGGGAAAACCCTGTCTGTCCCTCTCCCAGAATTTACACTGATGGTGCGCTTGTCTGGGCCGCCAGGCCTGACCCTGACTCCTGTTTCAGTCCTATGCTGAAACCTCCACCCGCCACCCAGTGATAAGACCACACACCAACCCCTACAGAAAGCACAGACAGGGAAAACTCTATAATGTGCACAGGGCAAAACAAATACAAATATAGGAAGGAGAAATATGACAAAGGATAATACACCACCAGATATGATATTTCCTCCTAGACCACCACTCCAGACCGAGATCACCAGGCACAAGACACAAGCTATAATCGGCGACGCCCAAAGTCCAGAATGACTATTTAAAGGCCACGGGCGTGACCCAGCCTCCAACCCGATTACCAGCTAGATTTAACCCTGGACAACCTGGATAAAGTCTAGCCGATGCCACTGAGCGTCTAGTGGACGAAAGTGGAATTACCGCTGTCTGTCGGACGCCCCAGTGTTAATAGCGTCCGACATGACACCATCTTTCCAAGTCACCTGGAAGCCTTCCCAATTTACAGTAACCCTCAGCTGTAGATCTACTGAGCAAAATAAGCCCAGGTTTCCATCACAGGGCCACCCACCTCTGTGATATATACCCCCCATTAACCACATGGCCACCTGCCACACCACACCTGCTAGCCACTACAGCAGACATATATACCAGTGAGCGCTGGTTCTAGATGATGCTCTTGCATCAGTTTTCAGCTCTTCAGAGGTCGATAGCAGATTGGTAATCGGACCATCAGGGTAGAGAGGAGCAGGGCTGCACAGACTCGGATTCGCCAAATTGTTTGGATTTTACAGGTAAATTCAATCCAGACCCCAGAGCATAATAAACATAAGATGTAAAAGAGGAAAAGAAAATGTAGCAAGACCCTCACCCCTCACCTGTTCTGCTGACCCCTCAAGTAGCCCGCCACCCTGTCTTCTCTGCCTCTTCTAGTCCCATTTCCCCCCATCAAATGTATCTCCAGCCTCTTCACTCCATGCTATGTCTTCTGGCAAATTTAGGCCTCGGACCTCACTGCTTGTCATATTATGATGCCACAGCACGTACGGACGTCAGAGGCCTAGTCATGCTGGAAGTCCTGGCCTGGAGTGAGTAGGATGAAGGGGAAAAAGAGGAGGTTTGGAGGTCTGAATATTATATTCAGACGGGACATGTGAATAACACATATATGTGTACACACACACGCAAATACACACTATATGTGTGTGTATGTATTTATGTATGTGTGTGTATATACAGTACAGACCAAAAGTTTGGACACAGCTTCTCATTTAAAGATTTTTCTGTATTTTCATGACTATGAAAATTGTACATTCACACTGAAGGCATCAAAACTATGAATTAACACATGCGGAATTATATACTTAAAAAAAAGTGTGAAACAACTGAAATTATGTCTTATATTCTAGCTTCTTCAAAGTAGCCACCTTTTGCTTTGATGACTGCTTTGCACATTCGTGGCATTCTCTTGAACACACACAGGAGCAGTAAATCAGACCACCGCCATCTTTGTGCAGACAGATAGTGGCGGTCACATTAAAACTGCGCATGCACGCCACCTGTACAAAGATGGCGACAGTGAATCATTCAGCTGATCCTGGCGGCGGTGTGTCCACGACAGTGTTCCGCAGGTGGTACCGCGCAAGAGGCTGCGCGAGTGTGTGTGTGTGTGAGAGTTTGTGAGTGTGTGTGAGTCTGTGTGTGTGGTGCGTACGGCGTATAGAGTGTCTGTGTGGTGCGACGGTGTTCTGCTGGTGGTACCGCGCAATAGGCTGGTATCACCTGCAGTTTCCATATTGAGACACCTATCACTTGGGTGTCCTAATATGGTGGTCGGTGAACTTCCTCTGCTTGGAATTCTGGGATATGGTGACATCTAGACAGAAGTGGAAATTAAAACATTACAAGGCAATTATATTATAATATATTGTATAAATATATATATGTATATTTATTTTACTCACTTATATAGCTCAATTTATTCCACAGCACTTTATAGACATCATCACTGCCCCTATTGGGGCTCACAATCTACATTCCCTGTCAGTGGAGTGTGGGAGGACACTGGAGAACCCGGAGGAAACCCACGCAAACATGGGCTCATACTTGCCTATAACTTGTCAGTCTAAATATCATGTAATTAAAAAATTCTGAGACACAAACAGAAGTTGACATAAAGGCCGAGGTGTTTATTTAGGGATACCCAAAGTAAATTCAAATAATAATACATTTTAATCAAATATTTAATAAAAAATGACACCCAAAACTACCTCAATACATTCAAATCCTGTCCACCCAGCATTAGCTGGGCGACCCCCTCAAAAGAAAGATCGTGACAAGAAAACAAATAACAATTAAATATGGCCGGGTGGGCTGGGAGATACTTCAATGTACAATCTTCAGTCCGACGGCTCCAGATCCAGAAAGCAGAGGTTTAAATAGATGCCTGTTTCCCGCCAAAAACTGACAACTACCAATCAAAGTCCTGTTACCAAAATTTGCCTTATCACATGACTTACTGAAGAATCATCTAGATTCTAGAAGGTTGTTACCACTGACTAAAATAACCTTATTTAAAGAGGGGGGGGGGGGGGGGTAAAAGGAAGCGATAAATGGAATGTACCACATTATTAAAAATTAGTAACATTAAATTTAATGAAGGCAAAATGATCCCAAGTGACCCCTTTGATGATATATTACGGGGGTCACATGGGGAGAACATACAGATTCAAGGAGAATTCAATTCCACTCAATTAAATTTGCTCATTTTTACTTACCTTGCAAGCTCCTAGCCAGAACCAAAGTAACAGAACCGCCAGCGGTTCAGCAAAACAACTGCTTCTAATGCTGGCGGAAGAAAGGGAGACTAAATGCACGTCTCCACTGATGCAGAGAAATGGGTTTTTGCAAATATTAGAAAAGCAATACTCCACTTATTAGGAGAGCTGAAGCACTGCTTAGTGAATGGGTAGTGCTGCTTTTCTCCTGTTTGTCAGTTTTGAGAGTGACATTGTATTTTTTCTTCTGTTGGATTCATTTATGGGACAGAAAAGCATAATGGAAAATAAAATATGAAGCATCAAATACCAAACGGAGAGCACCAGGTCAGGCGGCTATACATTCCATGTGCAATGTGAAGTCACTCTTCAGTGCCAGGGGGGAGACTGACACTTACATAAGGCACAAACCAATGACCAGTATTTAGCATTCAAATCTAACTTCGCACTGGTATAAAAAGACTAATTCATTTCTAATTGTTCTTTTTGCACTGAAAGGGCAACACCCCAAAACACTATCTGCAAACTGAGACTCTGGTTTGGCTTTTATCCCAAGTCATGTGGCAAGGCTCATTAGAGGGTCGATAATGATTTTTAGGATTGCTACTTCCAGTAGACGGGCACTAGAGCTCAAGTCCTCTTCCTCACTGAAGAGGTAATTGGCATATTTATTTCCTCACATAAGAAACATAAGGAAAACAAACAGATTTAAGGGTCACATGACCTTATAAATCGGACGAGGATGGCAACGCAATGCTCGGACTGGCCATCGGCTCTCCTGACAGGAGCTTGTACTTCTATGCAGCTGTCACGCTTGGGTCTGGGGAGTCGGACAGCCAGTACAAGCATTGTGTAGCAATCTTTGTCCGAGTTATAAGGCCATGTGACCATCCCCTTACCAAGATGAAATCAGTCATCATGCTGCCGCCAGGGCTCCAGGTTTCTTGGGCACCAGGGAATACCACATTCTATTGTATCTGCATCCCGTTCACCTCTCTGGCAGTGCCACACTGGTTCTACAAAACTTTTCAGAGCCCACTAATAACTTTTTAAATTAAAGGAGTTTTTCACTTTCAGAAATGCCAGGTCCTTTGGCTGCAGTTTATTGAAAAAAAACAAAACACGCTTTACTCACCCTCCCTGGGCCCAGCAATGACTCTGTTACTACAGCTAATGAACGTTATTGTCTGCAGCGCTGATTTTGCATTGACAACGCTGCAGCCGATCGGTTAACTCAGTGCCTTAGAGCGGTTTGTGTTGCCTACTCATGCAGAGCCACTGAGCTCACTGATTGGTTGCAGCGCTGTCGACGGGACCTTCAGCGCTGCAGGCAATAACAAGCATCAGGGAGCAGAGGCGGAGACATCATATTTGCAGACCCTCCTGCACAGGAGTGTCTGGGAATATACCAACCTGAACCATTCTGGCAAAGTAGATGTACGGTGAAATGCATTCTTTAAGGGCAATACGGGTGATTTGAAATGACCCTTGCTGGATGATTTTCACTAACATTGGACAATGTGAAGAATGAAAGTTGTGATTATTAAGACAATGACCAAAATATATTTGGAAATATTTCTTTCTGCCCTTTTTTTCTGTTGCCCCTTCTAGTGTAATGAGATGAACATACCGCCCACTTTCCCCCTGGAAGACTTTCCCCCTGGTGTTGTAATCTGCACAGCCATAGGAAGAATTAGAGCTGGGACTAACCCAGAGTGGGAGGGACGAAGGTGATGTTACAGGGATAGCTTCCTGTCAGAAAGACAAATCGGGCTTAACGTACACCAGAAGCTGACCTATAGTCTGAATAGTGAGCAGAGTCGAATGACATGGGTGTCCATGACGTGAGTGGAGACTGAGACAGTGGACAGCGAGATCCGAAGCAGAGGAAGGAATGTGACCGAAGGAAATAGAAATGGGTCTTGGGACAAGATGCCTAGCAGTTCGGCCTTGAGATTATAACTCAAAGTACAGGGAACGCAAGACGAATTGAGTGCCATGGGCAGGAGTTCCAAGGCGTCAGAAGCAGTGAAGCTAAGTACCGGCCATATTGGCAAATTAGTTCGCTTAAGAGGAAAAGAAGATACGAAACCGCGGGATGAAGCCTAGGACTCTCACTTACTGCAGTGACTGTAGTATTGAGCTAGGTTGTGAAAGACAACTGAACTTGAGGCAGAAACAAGTAAGCTTGAAGGAAATAGAGAGATCGGGTGTGAAGATGCTTCATATTGTAAAGGAAACAAGTTATGCACCCCCTATCTATTGTACAAGGCTTCTACCACGTATTCAGTAAAAGTTTATTTTTGAGTGGTCTCCCTCAATGAGCTTTCCAACATCGGGTCCTGGCCAACCAACATAATTGGTATCATGTGGTCTGCAAAGGCCTTGCACGCCCATAAATGAAGCCCACACACCCGGCCAGGAACCCCATCTTCCTGTAGCGTGCCAGGGTGTGAAAGACGAGTACCTCGCTCACGGCTACTAACCCACACTACATTACAGTAGAGCTTCCAGGTATCCATTTGGACACACAATTTTCCTTCTTTTTTTTCAAGAGCCATAACTTATGTATTTTAAAATGACAGCCGTATGAGGGCCATGTGGTGGGATGAGTTGTACTTTTGAATTTCACCATTCATTTTAGAATATAATGTACATTGAAATGGTGAAAAAGAACACCAGACTCTATTGGTATCATTTTGGAGTGAATTTAACCCCTTAATGACAGCCAATATGTCTTTTAACTGACCTGACATATAAGAGAATAGCCTCCCCATACAAGTGACAATCCAGCAGCTGTACACTATAGCTGACAACTTTCTGCATCAGCCATGATCAGTATTTGCACCATCCAGATCTGTTTAACCCCTTAGATGCTGCTGTAAATAGTGACTACATCATTATAAATGGTTAACAGAGGTGGGGGCTTCCTCTTTATCTCAATTGGTGCCCTAAGAACATGATTTTGTGGTCCTGATGTTTGCCATGGCAATTCGTGACCAAATCGCGGCCTTAGAGTCTGATTGCTGTAGTAATCTGTTTAGAAGTTAGAGGCATTTAGGTGGTAAAAATACACATTTTCATTTCGGTCATACCACTTTGCATTAATTCCTGTAAAGCACCTGAAGGGTTAATAAACTACTTGACAGCAGTTTTCGATATGTCAGGGGGTGCGGTTTTTAAAATGGTATCACGTTTTGGGGGTTTCCCAATATATGAGACCCCTAAAGTCACTTCAAACATGGATAAGTCCCTAAAAAAATTAATTTTGTAAATTTCCTTGAAAAAAATGAAAAATTGCTGCTACATTTTTAACCCTCCTAAAATGCTAACAAAATAAAATAACATTTTACAAATGACACTGATGTAAAGCCGACATGTGGGAAATGTTATTTATTAATGGTTTGCTGTGGTATGACCATTGGGATTAAAGGGATAATCATTAAAATTTTGAAAATTGCTAATTTTTTAACATTTTTCTCAAGTTTTTGATATTTTTTTATAAATAAACACAAAACAAATTGATCTAAATTTACCATTACCATAAAGTATAATGTGTCACGAAAAAACATGCTCAAAATCACTGGGATTTGTTGAAGCGTTGCAGAGTTATTACCACATAAAGTGACACTGGTCAGATTTCAAAACTTTGGCTCCATCACTAAGGGATTAATGTTTTTAGCACTTTTTGTATATTTTGGGAAAGTGCGACAACTGAAAAACAGCAATTCTGGCTTGTCATAAATGAAGTTATGAGTTATACACATCAAAGACCGTGGGCATTTCATCACTGCCTGTATCCCTGACCTGCTGTGAACAGGTATTTGAAGCAGGTTATCTGATGAAGAGCAGACATGGAGTCTGCACACAGAGCAATTAATAGGAAGCTGTTAATGTTGGATAATCATTTGGGCCAGCAGATGTGTCCCTGTAGCCTGTATACTGGCACAAGTGTGTCAATGCTGTCTCCTTGTGTAGCTGTCCATATCAACTCCATAGACAGTACAAGGTTAAACAATATTTTAAGGTTTTTCAAATGATAATTCTAGCTTTAAAATATTCATGGATATATCCATGATCAGGAAGCCAACTCGCATCAGTGGGCAAAACTGCAAAAGTTTAGGTAGCTGGCAACCCACAGGAGCGCAAAATCTCCTTTAATTATGGATGTATTGTATTCCTGTAAAGTATGTACAAAATGCTTGAAGGATGTTCATTAAGATGATAGCCATATTGTATGTTGAGGAAGTTTCTAGTGGAGAATATACGGTAACGCAGAACAAAAATGGGTGCTATAACTGGATAAGAATCAAATCAGCTATCCTCTTCTTACCTCAGCCGAGGGAGGAGGGGTCTATTAAGATCTTTGATAACATATCATCTAAGAAATATCCGTATCAGTCCCATGCAGAAGCAGCAAGTATTGCAGATCTGTCCCTAATAGCGTTCACCTCCACCAGAAGCGCTTACGGATCTGATTCGTAACACAGAACTGTATTTTATCCCTTTTATTTTATACTCTATTTTATATTGTTTTCTGCTTCTATTTACCGTAAGTCCTACATGTATGGCCATCTTTTGTAACGATTTCCTTTATATATTAAATCCAAAATTTAATAAGTTTATCCTGCGTTGCCCTAACATACTCACAATCTTGAGAATAGAAAATACCTTGGTTGTGTTACTTTGCAGCCAGAGTGCAAGTAGTGAACTGTTCAGGAACTTGGGTACCCTGGGTGTGCATGTGTACTAGTGTGGTGCCTTGTGCAGGCATCTAGCTGGCCTGGTAAAACACACGAGTTGTGGCATCGAAACGTGTGTTGTGGATGTGGGGAGCGTATGCGAGTTGTACTTCGCTCCTTGGTGGCCGATTCCAATAGGTGAATGGACGAGTGAATGCCTACCGGAGTCCCCCTTCACGGTCGCATTCAAGGCACAAGTGTCGTAAACGAGTGGATTGGTGTCTGTAACATAGCATTTTTGTGTTTTTTTTTTTCTTTTTATGGTATTTCTTTTTTGTCTTAGGTGACTGGAAACTGCAAATATAGGCTGACAGATGCCATGGCAACCCATCAGCACGCCATGATCATTTTGCGGGGGAAGATGTGTGCAATGGGTGCCTAAATTGACGTCACACAAATGCTGCAGTCACTGACTCTGTACACTGTTTACATCGGACTACCGCTGGAGCGGATGGCTGGTAGGTGGGGGTGCTGGGTTTTGGACGTCCAACAATCGGATATTGATGACGTATATTTGAGTGATGCTGTCAAGATGGCAACCCTGGAAAACCCTATTAATGTTGAAGGCCCACAGCTATAAACATCCTTTTGAGACACTTATGCTGTCCAAAAAGACACCTGAAAATTTGTAGACTTCTTGTCCTGTTAGGTCTTCTCTATATTGCACACTTAAAGGGGTTAGCCACTTTTTGGGGCAATTATTAATTTTTTTTATTTAAAGGAGTTGGCCACTACTAACTAGGACAACCCAGTCTCATTCCCCATGTGTGCCGTGTGGTCTTGATAAAATAAAAACACCTATACTCACCTCCCATGCCAATGCCGTTCCAACGCTCTTGAGCAGTTGTTCTGACACGTGAGCCCGACGTCCAATTGGTACTGCATGGAGGACTATGTGGGGCCCATTATACTGTATGGAGGACTGTGTGGGGATCACAGTTGGGGCATCATACTGTGTTGGGGTCACCATACTTTGCCGGTGGGGTAGAGGGCAGTGGGTACAGTAGAGTTATATTATACCATGCTTGTGGAGGGTACTGTGGAATATTTCACTGTGGGGGTATCATACTGTGTTTGGGGGCAGTTTGGCTGGCATCATACTTCATTGGGGCAATGAAAGGAATCTGATTTATTCAAGAAAAGTTTTATTTTTCTTCCTTTTGGGAGGTTTGCCAAATCAGAACGTCTGCTATTGGGCCCCATGATGTCTATGTATGCCCCTGCACGCAAGGAAATAACCAATGCTCAGGTCATGTGATCTGTGTTTTAAGATCTAATAATTAAAATGTACTTTGTCGACTGGACAACCCATTTATGTTTGTTTCCATATGAAAAGGTTCATCGTCATATTTGATAAGGAGAAACTTCTTCAATTGTAGACTTTCTTTTTTTAATAAATATCAAGGTTGGCCTGCAACTTTTTCAAGTTTTTAATTTTGGCACTCTATATATTTGAGTTTGACATCCCTAATCTAGTATCTATCGATCTATCCATAATTTTTGCACATCACTTAAAAATCTGGAATTTGTTGAATGCATTATATTTCCGGTATGTGTCACATGGACGGCACACGGATTTCAGATGGATGTATGAGATATGTGTTTTACAGTCCGTGTGATCAGTGCTGCCGGTAAAAAAATGACATGTCTGTGTGGTTCAAAAGGACATGTAAGCAGCACCATAGATTACAATGGGTGTGTGTATGTACGCGTTTCCGGTACATGTGAAAATGAACACCACACGGCCTAATATGGAGCTTCATCTTACTAATTAAGAGCTTCTTCTGACTTTTTTTCTACATTTTACTTGTGTGTTATTTAGTAAAGTGTTGTAGAATATGTTGACAATATATTACTATTCAGGGGTTCAAACTCCGAGCATCGTATTTGAACATATTGCATTTTATTAATTCATAATATAAAATATCTCACTTTGGGCCCAAACTAATAATTATAGTAAGGGTAACGTTGTGTCGGCCATTTTATTTGGCTTTGATATGTGGGGCACAAATACACAATGGTCAAACACATCTCACTTGCGAGGAACGGATTATAAGAATCTGTGATAGGCTTTTATATTTCTATGATATAATGATATATATCCTCCATGAAGCCTGGAATAGCCATCATATTTCACCGAGATGCAATAAAAACAAGCGGGCGATGTATAGTTAAGTCATTCAATTCCAAATGGTTTTAGTCTTTCACCCCCTAAGGACAATGCTCTGCTATGGAAAACTAAAGGCTCCGGTATCAAGAAGAACCCTGCTCTCTTATAGCCAGTTTATCAGACACAGAAAACGCAGGATTTTACTGACGAGATCTCCGAGGTTTTGTGTGGAGAAGGGCGCACAGTTCTGCTCTGCTCTTGTGTGGGCAGCGGCTTTGACAAGTGTCAGATACTAATTAGATTTTTAACTTCAGCTCCTAACTTGATTTCACAAAGGAAAATGCGAAGTACGGAGTTCAATACTGATGTGTTGGGGGTCAACAACTGCGGAAATCGGGATAATTACACAAGCAATAAGCTTTTTTCTAACAAAGACGTGTAATTGCATATACGGTATAATCAAAGAGATTTTAACATTTTTTTTTTTACAAATTATAAAATATGCTAAACATTTTTTAGTCCATTTTCTATTTGGTCTGGGGAGCCATCTTGAATGAGTAGTTCCAGAGATTTGCTTCATAGCAGGCACTTAGTCATCAAAACTTATTGACTTCTATGGGAGAATATTGTGGGAATGTCTGTGTCAAGTGAGGAGAAGCGGAGCTGTATCGATCACCTATACTAATGTCCCCGATTACTCATTGGACTAAAGTCAACCAAACCTATCGACATTGGCAGGAGCGCTCTTGGCTCTCTCATGACAAATGCCAGTGGAGAGAAGGATCAGACCTATCGAAATGCAATGGCTGATACTTTGGTGTTTCTATCCAGACAACCTGCTTCGGCAGAGAATCTAGGAGTGCTCGGCCAAGATTAGCATTCCTGTATATTGAGGAGTCCGGAGAGGAAAATGTCTGTCGATAGATTCAGCTGACAGCTATCAATGTTTATTGGGGTCTGTACGATGTCAATCTGTTCTAACTGCCTACAGATTTGCACAAAAGGAATTGTAATCCCGCTCTCCTAACGCAACGACTTGTAACTCTAACCATGGTGTGCAGAGCTCAAACTTATAAGTGATGTCTGCACAACAGGAAACATCAGCCTATATTGAGGGCTCAGTGTAAAAATACGTTTCAGATCACAGCCTTTTAACTTTCTAGAAATAGAGTCCATTTAAAGGGAATCCGTCACCAGGTTTTTGCTACCTCATCTGCACAGTGTAGGAAAAGAGACCCTGATTCCAGTGATATATCACTTAGTTTACTGGGTGCAACAGTTGTGACAGTTCTTAGATGCAGTATGTAGCAGAGCTCAGAAAGCTAACCCTGCCCACCCTAGGCTCCATATATACATTGTATATGGGCAGTGAGCCAACTTGGCACGAGGGAGTTAATCTGGGCAGTGATAAAACATTAACTGCATGGAAGCAACAGCACACAGCCTAATAAGTGTGATATCCCTGAAAACAGTGTCTCAGGCCCTATCTCATGCTGCAATCAGATTACATAGCAAAAATCTGCTGACAGATTCTCTTTAAAGGGAACCTGTCACCCCCAAAATCGAAGGTGAGCTAAGGCCACGAGCATCAGGGGCTTATCTACAGCATTCTGTAATGCTGTAGATAAGCCCCGATGTATCCTGAAAGATGAGAAAAAGAGTGCGAAGGCGCCGGGAAAAGTCACGGCGCCTGCACACTGCAGTACTTTGCTCTGCCCTCAACAAAGTACACCTGCGCAGGAGCCGCAGCATGAATACAAGAAGAGGACGTCATCGTAAAAAGATGGGAGGCCCCAGACCGGACCGTGATGCCCATTGGCCCAGAACCGGACCGGGACTGCCCCTGGGTGAGTATAATCTAACCTCTTTTTCTCATCTTTCAGGATACATCGGGGGCTTATCTACAGCATTACAGAATGCTGTAGATAAGCCCCTGATGCTAGTGGGCTTAGCTCACCTTCGATTTTCGGGATGACAGGTTCCCTTTAAAGACACATTCACAGCCTCTGTAATAATCAAAGTAAAAACATTGCTTTTTCCCTAACCAACTGTCATCTCCTATCTCAGTAATGGGAAAATCAGTCATCGCTGATTAGGTTTTACCTGTGAATTGAGAGTGAAAGATCAACCCAGGAGGACAAATCAGCACATTTCTCTGAATATTTTAAAGTTACTTCTATTCATATGTAATATTCAGCTTTGAAATAAAAATTAACACAATGGACACTATGTTTTTCAAAAGTCCCATTTTGCAGAAATTAAAGGGAACCTGTCACCCCGAAAATCGCGGGTGAGGTAATCCCACCGGCATCAGGGGCTTATCTACAGCATTCTGTAATGCTGTAGATAAGCCCCCGATGTTACCTGAAAAAGGAGAAAAAGACGTTATATTATACTCACCCAGGGGCGGTCCCGCTGCTGGTCAGGTCGGATGGGCGTCTCTGGTCCGCTGCGGCGCCTCCTATCTTCTTTCCATGACGTCCTCTTCTGATCTTCAGCCACGGCTCCGGCGCAGGCGTACTTTGCTCTGCCCTGTTGAGGGCAGACAAAGTACTGCAGTGCGCAGGCGCCGGGCCTCTGGCCTTTCTGGCACCTGCGCACTGCAGTACTATCCTCTGCCCTCAAGAGTACTTTTTCTCCTTTTTCAGGTAACATTGGGGGCTTATCTACAGCATTACAGAATGCTGTAGATAAGCCCCTGATGCTGGTGGGATTACCACACCCGCGATTTTCGGGGTGACAGGTTCCCTTTAATAAAACCTAAACGATGACACACGTGTTCCATATTAGAAATGCAGGTAATTGAGAGTGTATACTGAACAGAGAACCAACAGAATATGAAGGAATATTCACACTAATCATTAATTAATGCCACCCTCATAATACGTTGTTTCCATTATATGTTGTATACTGATACATACAGGCTTGTATAAAAACCGTTTCACATATCCAGGTCCTACTAGGGCGTTCGAGATGACATCTCTGGTGTTAGAAGACAAGCTCGCTGCTGGATATACGAGTCTGCTGCATGTCCCGCATTTGATCCCTGCCTCTAACACGTATAGTAATGGAGTCAGTACATTGCATGCCAGATTGGCGCTCCGCCACAACACATTCTAAAGGTTTAAGTCACTTTAATGTTGTCACACTATCCTCAGGTTCACATTCAGGCATCTCCAGCCGGGCTCCAGCCCAATGTTTCCAGCCAAGTAGGATGCTAATAAGCATTCAGTATTAGTTGGTGGAGGGTTGCATCCAAATCTATCGACCTTGCTGCTAACAAGCTTCTCTGACGATGTCCCCGGTTATTTGTGGATTTCCAGCACCTACTACTAGAAGATTCTATCTGCGTTGTAATAATTCTTACTAATATTATATTTTATAATAATCATATTATGCAAGTTCTCAGAGCTGTACATGGAAAATAATGACTCCCACCAGTCTAGATCAGTGTTACCAGAAAACAGCTTCCACTCTGTGGAACTACAAGTCCTAGTCTCATCTGTGAAAAAAATGAGAAGTTGTGTTGACTTTTTCTGTCCAATGTCAAATATCTTTGAGCAGACTGGAATTATTTGCCATCTACACTGTCAATGTGACAGGTGACAGCATTTGCTGCTGAATATTATGTAATCTTTGAATTATTTCCATCCAAGAAATCCAAAAGATCTCCATAGTGTCCTGGATGGGTATTCCAATCCCCAAGATCCTATTGCAATACGTAGTAGGTGTAAAAGTAATAATAATAATATTATTCGCACATACCTCCAATTAGAAATGCAGTGTAGTTCTTCTGATTCACTATGTCGCTTTCCCCAGGTGCAGGGCATTGCAGTAGCTTAGGTATCCATGGTTACAACCACTAACCACTGTCACTTGCTACTGCAATGCCCTGCACATGGGGAAAAGCGACATAGTAAATCAGAAGAATTATACTACATTTTTAATTGGAGATTTTTGCTAATATTATTATTACTACTCCTACTACATATTGGGATCGGATCTCAGAGATAGGAATACCGCATAAATGAGATTAAATCAGGTCCAGAAATACTATTTACCTGCATATATACAGCAAAGCACCCTACACCGCGCGGATGACTGGCAGGCAGCTACAGGAAGGGGTTAAGTTCATGTTCTGCCTGTAGCAGTGTTTCCAGTAAGGCAGGATTTTAATGCTATTAACCTGCAGATTAACCCTATCATAGCAGGTAAATAACAATCCAGGACCTGACTGTTTCCCTCTAAATGGGTTGACTACTTTAGCTTTATTTAATCAAATGTGTTGGCGACATGATTTTATGTCACTTTAATATATACAGTATGTATTACAAGTTCTCCCCCTGCACTTGTTGGTACAGTCTTCCATTGTAAAATACCCATGGCAAAAATGTTTCAGCCTAAAGTGCTCAACAAAACAACTGGAAATGGCAGACACTCCTGCTGACGTCCAGTCACACTAACTCATAATTTTAGAAATAATTATCAACAGATCAATAACACAAAGAGAAAGCAGAAATGTCTCACTCATTGATCCAGGCAGCACTCGCGGAACAGATTCCTCTTACAGGCCATTTCCACAATGGGCCAGGGATTTAATACTCTGAAGATTTCTGTTCTGTCCAATCAATAGAAATGTTCTCTGAATATTTAGTTTGTGTCTTTATAATGAAGATTTACGGGAAGTAAACATTTGCAATACTTGCTGTGCATGTGTCAGAAGGTAAAACGTAAAACTGAGTAAATACAGTACACATACTGTACAATAATAATCTTTATTTTTATATAGCGCTAACATATTACGCAGCGCTTTACAGTTTGCACACATTATCATCGCTGTCCCCGATGGGGCTCACAATCTAAATTCCCTATCAGTATGTCTTTGGAATGTGGGAGGAAACCGGAGTGCCCGGAGGAAACCCACGCAAACACGGAGAGAACATACAAACTCTTTGCAGATGTTGTCCAAGGTGGGATTAGAACCCAGGACTCCAGCGCTGCAAGGCTGCTGTGCTAACCACTGCGCCACCGTGCTGCAATGACTTAAGGACAGAGTTACATGGTTACTACTTCTCATGAGTACTGTGGTTTCTGTACGGTCCGCAGTCTGATAATGGCTAGTAACAACAACTTCCAGTATCTCTTTACCATTATTAAGGGTATACTGAGAGTTGTAGGTTCATGTGATACAAATGTATATGGGCTGACCTGACATTGCATGTGATTGCTGTAATAAGCAGTATATTCATGTACTGATGGTAGTTCTGGTGATGTATTTCTGCACAGACGGTGGTTCTGGTGCTGCATTCGTGTACAGGCGGTGTTTCTGGTGCCGAATTTATGTACCAACGGTGGTTCTGGTATTGAATCCATGTATTGACAGTGGTTTTGATGCTGCATTTTTGTACTGAAAAAAAAAACTGTAGTGGTTCTTGTGCTACAGTCATGTACCCCAGCTGGTTCTGCTGCTGCATTCATGTAATAATGGTGGTTCTGGTGCTACCTTCATGTACCAAAGGCAGTTCTGGTGCTGCATTCATGAACCAAAAGTGGTTCTGGTGCTGCATTCACAAACCAAAAGTGGTTCTGGTGCTGCATTCATGTAATAATGGTGGTTTTGGTGATGGATTCATGTCTTGCTGGTGGACCTGCTGCTGCAGTTATGTACTGATGGTTTTTCTGGTGATGGAATCATCTACTGGCAGTGGTTCTGCTGCAACATTCAAGTTCTGACAGTGGTTTTGAAGCTGCAGTAATGTACTATTGGTGGTTCTGGTGATGAATTCACGAACTTATGGTGGTTCTAATCTTCTTCACGTGTAGTAATCCATAACTGGTCAGATAACATGCCACATGGCTATAGTAAAACTCAAAAATCCTCAAAACTTGAAGTTCTGAGATTATGAGAAGGATTTGGAGAGTTTCTTCTCCAAAGACTCAGTGCATAAGTTAGGATGTGTTGACATTGATTTTTTTTGCAGCAGAAACTTTCCAAATGCTCCTCAAATACGCAAAACTTGGTTTTGATGATGTATTAATGTACTGATGGCAGTCCGGATGAGGTATTTATTCAAGTACCCTTTACACTTTTTGTGGCCTTGCTATTGGCACAGTATGACAATGTGGCCTTTGCCACACAAAAATGTGCACCCCTGGTCTAGATTGATATGATATAATAATCTCATTGACTAACTGCAACGACATGAGAAGTGTGAAAAAGCATTAAATAGATGTATATAAAAAAAGAATGAGCATACCACTGGAATGTAAAAACAACTTGCTGCTCATATGTTGAGTCTTTGGAGCTTTTTTAAACTGCTACATGTTTCCAAAGACACCAAGTGATTAAAAGAAGGGGCCTAATCATTCTTTAAGTGGCTTCTGTTCAGAAGCCATTCACTCATTTATTAAAAGCAATTTAAAAAATGAAAAGTGGTGGCCAAAACATTGCAAAAAGTAAGTGAAAAAACAAAGCGTCTTCCCCGGAAATGTGAAGAATACGAAAATTTACTCATCTAAATTATGTTGCACACACATACCCTTAATGGGTTTTCCCAGCAATTAATATAACACCATTTCTATTGAGTGCACTACGTATAGCAGACGGTCATGCAACCCTTTGTAAATTAATATAAGGGCTCAGTGGTTAGCACCGGGGCCTTGCAGCACGGGTGTCTCACATTGCACTTACAGGAGATATTCACATTTGTATGTTCTCCCTGTATTTATAGGACTTTCCTCCCACATGCAAACACCTGGTCTTAGGCCATTTGGCTTTTATGATTGATACTGACCCTGATGAGTATGTGTGATAGAAAAAAAATGAGTTTGATGATGTAAAACACACAAGGGGGTGGTACGTTTGAGCAAAAGCAATGTTCTGGGACAGTTTAGAAGAAAAAAACAAACAGATTTTACATGGCATTCGATTCCAGTGAGAACGTTAACCTATGCGTAGTTTGTGCCCAATATTGGAATTAGAGAAGGGAAATTACAGAGCTTCCAATGGTGGATTCCAAGAAGCAGTAAGAAGTGACCAAGCCAGGACAGAACCATGGTTCTTCATCCACATTCAGTGCTAAAGAGGTGGTCTACTAGAGAGGTTTACGGCAAGCTCTTCAGAGTGGCTGGGGTCATGTGCAGGAACAGCAATTTTCTTTCTACTTCCAGTGTTTGATGTTTTTTGTTTTTTTTTTTAACAAAAAGTTCAATAAAGTAAGAGTTAACCGCACCAGGATGTCAAGTCTGTATTATATCAGTCCTAATGTTACAACGTGGCGTAGCGCAGTAAGCTAGGATACCAGCATGACAACTAATGGAGCCACATCATCCTCCTGCCCTGGTCACCTTATTGTAAAACTTGTAACCCACCTCAATTAACTCAAGACCAGACCATTTACGCCCCCCTCTCCTGTTCATGACCAGGCACATGCAGCTTTAAGGGATCGATATACATATTAGTCCAATAACCAATTTTCCAAAAGAACACATTCAGCTATGGTATACAGTATACACAAAGGCCCCCCCAGAATATTAAACAGGCCACAGAATGTTTGGGTTCAAAAACATATCATTTTATTTATATCAAAAGGATAAAAACCTCATTATACAGAATCAAAAAAGATGTAAAAGTACCTCCGATCTAAAAACAGATCTCTGTGTAAACCCCCACACACAGAATATGATCTGATGTTTTTTCCATAATGAGTAAATGAACCCGCAATCATTGTAGGCACTTCGGCACTTTAATCTGGCTCTTCTCTTAGGTTTTTTAGCCATGATATTAAGTACCAGTGTTAGGGCAATACCCCTGAATCACTACCTTTAACCATCTAATTTGACTTGTATAGGGAGTAGTTTACGTCCATGCACTTAAGCATGTTTGTATGGGGTTTCTCGGTTTAGGTTTTCCATCAGACATATTATTTACGATCTTCATGGTGCTATATATGGTCTGTTTAATATTCACTGTATTAGTGTCAATATATAGGCATCAGTGCATCTTGCATGAGATCTGTTTTCAGATCGGAGGTACTTTTACATCTTTTTGATTATGTATAATGAGGTTTTTATCCATTTGATATAAATAAAATGATAGTTTTTTAACCCAAACATTCTGTGGCCTGTTTATTATTCTGGGGGGACTTTGTGTATATAGCTTTAAGAGACCATCAGTTTTTCATTTCTTTTTCTCATTTGGTTGCTATTAATATACATACTAAAAAAGGAAATCTATGTCACATTTTATCGATTTTTTTTTCAACTTTAATATTATTTACACATAAGCCTTGCACCAGCTACTATGTGACTTTTATTCCACTTATAAATGTAATAGGAGATTATGAAAATTAACACCAGTATTAGAACTAGTGCAAACATTTTAGACCGGATCATCTCATTACAAAACTGTTCCTTATTCCTGGGATGTACTATAAACAAAGAAGATTCCGATTGAAATATTACAAGCAGAAATTTTGAGGAATGTGAGAAAATGGCACGTAAGCTAATGTAAGTTGTATTAAAAAATAAGTGCAAACTTACACCCAGATCAGCTCTGCAATGGGAACAGGAAGAAAAACCTGAATTTGTACTGTAACTGGGGCCAATATGTGAGCCACAGTTACGGGGGAAATCAACACTAATTAAAATGTATTTATCGTAAATGTTGAAATGCCCTGCAGAAACTTTTAGGGTTATGAACGTAAGAAGCAAGCCATTGCCAGTCCAAACCTCTGTTTCTAGCCCAACCACAGAAAAAAATAACACAAAAATTGAAAAAAAAACAACATATGTTCGATATATAAACATAATTTTAACAGAAGACTAACAGTTTAAAATGTATTATATACACTGGTAATACGTCTTCCTTCACTTCATTCTTTTAAGGAAGTTCAAATAGGGTTCAAGGACCTCTATTAAAATGTGTTTGATCTCACTAAACTAAATACCGTACTAAATGCAAAATGAAGACTGAACTCACCAATTGCAATTTTGCATAGGTTTTTTTTTGTTGCCAGAAATGAAAAAATGTAGTGGTGAAACTCAATTGTTCTAAGTTACTTCCTCCTGGTGAGACAATTCAGATGTTTTACAATTTCTACTCCCCTTTTTTATCATGCCATCTCAATAAGTAAAAAACTGCAGCTGCATCCCCCTCCTTCATCTTTACTATTTAGGATAATTTTTTTTGTAAACTGAAAAGGTTTACATGTATTTATAAAGAGTTCGGAGGCAGGGAAACGATAGATGTAGATTGGATGTAGATTGTGCACTAGTATCCAATAAATACAATATAACAATGGATTCCCTTTGAGGCTGAAAATTGGTGCACTGAGCATACAAATATATATAGTACATGAAAAGAAGTTTTTTTTCTAGGTGCTTTCCAACAAGTTCTGACTATATTGGTGGATTTCACCTAACACTCTTGTTTGTGAATTGCTCCGATTGAAGGGTTAATGTATGCCATAATATATTAGTCCCTGCTGCTGAGTGTAATGTACTGTAATACTATGATCATTTGGGAAATATCCAAAATCTCAACAAAGTCTTAGATGAACACTACGTGATTGCATCTGCATTAATTCTACCCACAAATACAAATTTATCATTGTGTATGATCTCGGGAAAAGATTGCCTAGATTTCTCTGATGAGAAGGCATCTTGATAATGACGACAACTCTTTCATATCTTCACTCCGTTTTGACACACTTCAAATCTAATTGTAAACAAGAACTATTTCCAAGGAGGCTTCAAACGCCTGTCAAAAACAACTTCCAGCTATGAGAAGGCTTTACTTCTTTAATCTCTTGCACATTTAAAAATGAAGAAAAAAAAAAGTTACCAGGGCTGTGATTACTCTAATCATGAAGATGCATCTGTCTTCTTACAGTCACATCTTTTAGAATTGGAAAAAGACAGAACGAACTCTGTGCTATAATTACGGAGACCGTAAAGTGGAACACCACCACACCATCCTTACACCATTGTAAGTTACATTATTAAAGGAACTGATGGAAGACCCAGAATATTAACCTTTCTAGAGAAGTATCGGAAGCTGAAAATGAATACAGGCCTATAATGGACTATATGTTTGCAAAAGAATGCCCAGAGTCTTGTCTAGTCAATGATGGTGGCTGTAGAATGGCGAATTTATGGGTCTATGCACATGTCAGTGTGTTTTGATGGACCGTGTGTCTGTGCGCAAAACACACAGACATGTCTGTTTTTACCTAGAACCCCGGGCGGCAAAACGTGCCACACACGTGCACACAGAGAACAGTGCACACTGTCCTCCGTGTGCACTGACGGAAGCCAGGGATGAAGTGCTACTGTAAGCGCTGTTCCCCTGCCTGCGGTGCTGAAGTCGGCTGTCATCCATTCTCCCAGTAAAACTCCATCCAGTCTCCGGCGTACAGTCAGTCCCACGCCGTAATCCGTAACTGAGGAATACATAGTTTACAACCGGGAGCAGTGCTAAGGCGATCGCCACCGGCTGTAAACTACTGGGGAATGAATGAGAAGCAGCGAGCACAGATTCATTAACTGAGTTACTGAGCCTGCGCCAGCAGCGTGTCATTCATTCCCCAGTAGTTTACAGCCGATGGCGGTGGCATTAGCACTGCTCCCAGTTGTAAACTGTACATTCCCCAGACATGGATTACGGCATGGGACTGACTGTACGCCATACAGGTATGGGTATATTGTTGGTTTATTATTATAAATTTATTTTTACATGAGATCGAGGGCTTCACTTGGATTGAAAAAAAAAAAAAACACCAAAAACAGGCAAAGATGCTTACCTGTCTAAATAGGCCTCAATACAAATGCACAAGCAGGGTGCAGCGGACCCAAACAAAATAGCAAATGCACAGGTGCAATACCTAATGAAACAGCCAGCCTTCAGTAAGGGTTTGGCCATGTGGTACACCAATGCACTAAGATAAAATACTCTGTATGTGGCGTGTTCACACAAGGAATTCAAAGCGTCTGGCTACAGCCTATTAATGACGCCATATGGCGGGCTGCCCAGTGCTAAAATGCATCCTGTGTGAACAGAGGCCACAGTGTACAGAACAATTTGGGCCCAGCTGCACCCTGCAAAAAATATACGTGCAACAAAAAACATAAATATATGTAAGGTATTAGTTGATATTACGGCCATAATATGGAAGCTGGCAACCCACGCCAAGGGTCCTTACGTATTGCCAGTCCTACTCTAACATGAAAAACACCAAAAAAGGACACATTCAAGAAAAAAAAAACCCACCAAAAACAGGCAAAGATGCTTACCTGTCTAAATAGGCCTCAATACAAATGCACAAGCAGGGTGCAGCGGACCCAAACAAAATAGCAAATGCACAGGTGCAATACCTAATGAAACAGCCAGCCTTCAATAAGGGTTTGGCCGTGTGGTACACCAATGCACTAAGATAAAATACTCTGTATGTGGCGTGTTCACACAAGGAAAACAAAGCGTCTGGATACAGCCTATTAATGACGCCATATGGCGGGCTGCCCAGTGCTAAAATGCATCCTGTGTGAACAGAGGCCACAGTGTGCAAAAAATATACGTGCAACAAAAAACATATAAATATATGTAAGGTATTAGTACGTGCAACAAAAAACATATAAATATATGTAAGGTATTAGTACCTTACATATATTTATATGTTTTTTGTTGCACGTATATATTTTTTGCAGGGTGCAGCTGGGCCCAAATTGTTCTGTACACTGTGGCCTCTGTTCACACAGGATGCATTTTAGCACTGGGCAGCCCGCCATATGGCGTCATTAATAGGCTGTAGCCAGATGCTTTGTATTCCTTGTGTGAACACACCACATACAGAGTATTTTATCTTAGTGCATTGGTGTACCACATGGCCAAACCCTTATTGAAGGCTGGCTGTTTCATTAGGTATTGCACCCGTGCATTTGCTATTTTGTTTGGGTCCGCTGCACCCTGCTTGTGCATTTGTATTGAGGCCTATTTAGACAGGTAAGCATCTTTGCCTGTTTTTGGTGTTTTTTTTTTCTTGAATGTGTCCTTTTTTGGTGTTCTTCACTTGGATTGGCAGACTAATAAAGATGCCAAAACAGTGTTTATTGTTTTATTTCATTAAAAGACTTTATTCTTACTATGTGGTGTTTTATTAACACTTTAACAACTATAGGATTAGTAATGGAGAGGTGTCTTATAGACACCTCTCCATTAATAACCTGGCTTAATGTCACCTTACAGTAGGAAGGTGACGCTATCCCTTCATTACCCCACTTGCCACCGCTACAGGGCAAGTGGGAAGAATCGGGCAAAGCTCCAGAATTGGCACATCTGATAGATGCATCTTTTCTGAGCATCTGCGGGCTGCTGTCTTAGGCTGGGGGGCCTATATCCATGGCCCCTTACCAGCCTGAGAATAGTAGCCCGCACCTGTGAGTTTTGCCAGGTTGGTTTAAACATAGGGGGGATGCCATGTCGGATTTTTCTTTCATTCATTCTCCCCTGCTCGCCAGGAGAGCAAGAGAAAAGGGTTGACAGCCGGCTTCAGCACACACGCAGGGGAAGAGCGCTTACAGTAGCACTTCTTCCCCGTCTGCCATCCGTGTGGCACATGGTTGCCACACGTACAATACACACGTACACTGATATCTCCGGTACTGGGTTTTCCAGTATCGGAAATATCAAGATGTGTTAAACCAGCCAAACAACCAGTGGAATGAATGGAGAAAACCCACAACACCACCTCTCCATTCATTCTTTGCCTGGATGTGGTGGCCACATTTTTAGGTAGGAAGTGGATCACCCATTTTTGATTCCGGTATGCCATTTAAATCTTTCACTCATTTAAAGGGAAGCTGTTAGCCCAAAATGGGACTCTAAACTATGCACAAAGCCTTGTAGGGATGTAGCCCCTTTAAAAATTGTCCCGTCTGTTCTGCAGAAATTGAAATTTAATCAAATATATTAATTAAGGAGGTTGATGACACCTAGGTTTGGCCAAGAAGCTCAGTGCACTGTACCAGTCCGCTTGTTATACATGTCCCGCCTCCAGCACTGGTGATTGACAGCTTGCCAGAGCTTCCTCTACAGTCAGTGCTGTGCTGCCGCTAAGATGAATTTCAGCAGAGTATAGTTGATTCACAGTGGTTTTATTCAACGCGTTTCAGGGGTCTCATGCCCCCTTCATCAGGAAATACCACACAGAATATACAGGCATCACAGGTATAAATAGTTTTTCTAGGTTACAAAAAAAATGAGCACCAACAGGTCAGATGACTCAGTGTCAAAGTTCAATGATAACACACAATTAACAATTCAAACGATTAGAGAGGTATATATAATGAAAATACAATGACTTCTTTTATATTTCTAGACAATAGTTCCAAATTTGCAGCATTTAGCAATTAGGAGGAAATAATTAAAAAGAAAAACAAAAAACCCATCTCTACTTAACCCCTTTCTGACCTCGGACGGGAATGTACGTCCGAGGTCAGAAGCCCCGCTTTGATGCAGGCTCCGGCGGTGAGCCGCACCAAAGCCGGGACATGTCAGCTGTTTTGAACAGCTGACATGTGCCCGTAATAGGCGCGAGCAGAATCGCGATCTGCCCGCGCCTATTAACTAGTTAAATGCCGCTGTCAAACACAGACAGCGGCATTTAACTACCGCATCTGGCCGGGCGGCCGGAAATGACGGCATCACCGACCCCCGTCACATGATAGGAGGTCGGCGATGCTTCTCCATTGTAACCATAGAGGTCCTTGAGACCTCTATTGTTACTGATCGCTGGTAGCTGTGAGCGCCACCCTGTGGTCGGCGCTCACAGCACACCTGCAATTCTGCTACATAGCAGCGAACAGCAGATCGCTGCTATGTAGCAGAGGCGATCGTGCTGTGCCTGCTTCTAGCCTCCCATGGAGGCTATTGAAGCATGGCAAAAGTAAAAAAAAAAAGTTAAAAAAAATGTGAAAAAAATAAAAAAAATATACAAGTTTAAATCACCCCCCTTTCGCCCCAATCAAAATAAATCAATAAAAAAAATCAAATCTACACATATTTGGTATCGCCGTGCTCAGAATCGCCCGATCTATCAATTAAAAAAAAAAGCATTAACCTGATCGCTAAAGAGCAAAGCGAGAAAAAAATTAGAAACGCCAGAATTCCTTTTTTTTGGTCGCCACAACATTGCATTAAAATGCAATAACGGGCGATCAAAATAACGTATCTGCACCAAAATGCTATCATTAAAAACGTCATCTCGGCACGCAAAAAATAAGCCCTCAACCGACCCCAGACCACGAAAAATGGAGACGCTACGGGTATCGGAAAATGGCGCATTTTTTTTTTTTTTAGCAAAGTTTGGAATTTTTTTTCACCACTTAGATAAAAAATAACCTAGTCATGTTAGGTGTCTATGAACTCGTACTGACCTGGAGAATCATAATGCCAGGTTAGTTTTAGCATTTAGTGAACCTAGCAAAAAAGCCAAACAAAAAACAAGTGTGGGATTGCACTTTTTTTGCAATTTCACCGCACTTGGAATTTTTTTCCCGTTTTCTAGTACACGACATGCTAAAACCAATGATGTCGTTCAAAAGTACAGCTCGTCCCACAAAAAATAAGCCCTCACATGGCCAAATTGACGGAAAAATAAAAAAGTTATGGCTCTGGGAAGGAGGGGAGTGAAAAACGAACACGGAAAAACGAAAAATCCCAAGGTCATGAAGGGGTTAAGTGGACAAGAACCTGTTATAAAGGAGTTACTCCAGTTCAGAAGCGAATGCCTTACAGATGAACTACCCTGTGGAATCAACAGAATCTTTACATTGAATGTGGAATAAATCATGTTTTATTATTTTACATTACAATATATAAATATACTAGATGGTGGCCCGATTCTAACGCATCGGGTATTCTAGAATATGCATGTCTAGTATATTGCACAGCCCACGTAGCATATTGCCCAGCCCCATAGTATATTGCCCAGTAACGTAGTATATTGCACAGTCACGTAGTATATTGTCCAGCCACGTAGTATATTGTCCAGCCACGTAGTATATTGCCCGGCCACGTAGTATGTTGCCCAGCCACGTAGTATATTGCACAGTCACGTAGTATATTGTCCAGCCACGAAGTATATTGCCCAGTCACATAGTATATTGCACAGTCACATAGTATATTGCACAGTGACGTAGTATATTGCCCAGCCACGTAGTATATTGCCCAGTGACGTAGTATATTGCCCAGCTACGTAGTATATTGCCCAGCTACGTAGTATATTGCCCAGTGACGTAGTATATTGCCCAGTGACGTAGTATATTGCCCAACCACGTAGTATATTGCCCAGCCATGTAGTATATTGCCCAGCTATGTAGTATATTGCCCAGCCACGTAGTATATTGCACAGTCACGTAGTATATTGCACAGTCACGTAGTATACAGCACAGTCACGTAGTATACAGCACAGAGCCACGTAGTATATTGCCCAGTTACGTAGTATATTGCCCAGTGACGTAGTATATTGCACAGCCACGTAGTATATTGCCCAGTGACATAGTATACAGCACAGAGCCACGTAGTATATTGGCCAGTCGCGTAGTATATTGCCCAGTGACGTAGTATATTGCCCAGTGACGTAGTATATTGCACAGCCACGTAGTATATTGCCCAGTGACATAGTATACAGCACAGAGCCACGTAGTATATTGCACAGTCACGTAGTATATTGCCCAGTGACATAGTATACAGCACAGAGCCACGTAGTATATTGCACAGCGAAGTAGTATACCATAAACAAAAGAAAAGAGTAGCATGCATACTAAAGGGATCACCACAGAGATTTATCAAAGTATAACAATATTATTAAACCACATTTTAGAACACTACAAAAAGCAGTTAAAAACAATTAAAATTGCAAAACATAGCAAAGAGATATAAAGACAAGACCTATAATAAGGTCAAACCACGGTGCCACCCTGAAAACTACCTAGGGAGTCCAGATAGGAGAGGTTTTTAAGGATACGATGGTACCCCAAATGAGAGACCCCTGTGGCTGAAAGTTGCCAAACAATAGGGCGTCCTATACTACCTGACGATATGTACCAGGCTTCCAAGGTAGCATTTCCTGTGTAATGTATCAGGGCAAATAGAAGATGGCAATATTAGAGGGTGGCACCGAGCACAGGTGCCCAACGCGTATCGCCAGTAAACTGGCTTCTTCAGGGGCGAAGTAGTATACAGCACAGAGCCACGTAGTATATTGGCCAGTCACGTAGTATATTGCCCAGTGACGTAGTAGTATATTGCCCAACCACGTAGTATATTGCCCAGCCATGTAGTATATTGCCCAGCTACGTAGTATATTGCCCAGCCACGTAGTATATTGCACAGTCACGTAGTATATTGCACAGTCACGTAGTATACAGCACAGTCACGTAGTATTCAGCACAGAGCCACGTAGTATATTGCCCAGTTACGTAGTATATTGCCCAGTGACGTAGTATATTGCACAGCCACGTAGTATATTGCCCAGTGACATAGTATACAGCACAGAGCCACGTAGTATATTGGCCAGTCACGTAGTATATTGCCCAGTGACATAGTATACAGCACAGAGCCACGTAGTATATTGCACAGCGAAGTAGTATACCATAAACAAAAGAAAAGAGTAGCATGCATACTAAAGGGATCACCACAGAGATTTATCAAAGTATAACAATATTATTAAACCACATTTTAGAACACTACAAAAAGCAGTTAAAAACAATTAAAATTGCAAAACATAGCAAAGAGATATAAAGACAAGACCTATAATAAGGTCAAACCACGGTGCCACCCTGAAAACTACCTAGGGAGTCCAGATAGGAGAGGTTTTTAAGGATACGATGGTACCCCAAATGAGAGACCCCTGTGGCTGAAAGTTGCCAAACAATAGGGCGTCCTATACTACCTGACGATATGTACCAGGCTTCCAAGGTAGCATTTCCTGTGTAATGTATCAGGGCAAATAGAAGATGGCAATATTAGAGGGTGGCACCGAGCACAGGTGCCCAACGCGTATCGCCAGTAAACTGGCTTCTTCAGGGGCGAAGTAGTATACAGCACAGAGCCACGTAGTATATTGGCCAGTCACGTAGTATATTGCCCAGTGACGTAGTAGTATATTGCCCAGCCATGTAGTATA
Organism: Ranitomeya imitator; assembly: GCF_032444005.1. NCBI lineage: Eukaryota > Metazoa > Chordata > Amphibia > Anura > Dendrobatidae > Ranitomeya > Ranitomeya imitator. The sequence continues at coordinate 463,931,947 of NC_091285.1, forward strand.
TTGCCCAGCTACGTAGTATATTGCCCAGCCACGTAGTATATTGCACAGTCACGTAGTATATTGCACAGTCACGTAGTATACAGCACAGTCACGTAGTATTCAGCACAGAGCCACGTAGTATATTGCCCAGTTACGTAGTATATTGCCCAGTGACGTAGTATATTGCACAGCCACGTAGTATATTGCCCAGTGACATAGTATACAGCACAGAGCCACGTAGTATATTGGCCAGTCACGTAGTATATTGCCCAGTGACATAGTATACAGCACAGAGCCACGTAGTATACTGCACAGCGAAGTAGTATACCATAAACAAAAGAAAAGAGTAGCATGCATACTAAAGGGATCACCACAGAGATTTATCAAAGTATAACAATATTATTAAACCACATTTTAGAACACTACAAAAAGCAGTTAAAAACAA